>NC_092561.1:8925000-11637500 GCF_037975245.1 Apostichopus japonicus
ATAGGCGTAGGAGGCGGGGGGGGGGGGGCTGGGGGGCTGCAGCCCCCCCAACCAAAAATCTTTGTGAAAATTCGGGCAATATGCTGAGAATTTTTCGGGCACCTACTGAAAGAAAAATAATTTGCATTGTGTTTTTCAATGGTTAAACTGATATTATTATGATCATTATTATTCTAACAACTTCCTCAATAATTGTAACCAATATGGAAGGGTAATAACACGCATAGGCGTACAAGGCGGGGGGGGGGGTGGCAGGGGAGAGCGTTTTGTGTTATTTGTTTTGTGATATTAATATTAATATAGACCTAAAATTGTCTTATTTAGCATCATGAGGCCCGAATATTTCCGTGTAACACCACCGATAATCGACATCTTTGGCCACGGAAAAAAACCGCAGTAAACATTTTTTCTTTTTCTAACTAGTCAATTGTATACCTGGACATCCCCGACATGAGTGTATATAAGAAACATTTTCTTTTTCATGGATGGTGAGGGGGGGGGGTGCCTACAAGCCTAGAAGTACAGGGTTATCATATTCTTTGTTATTTTTTATAGTGAGACAAATTGCAGTCTCACCCGACACAGCGACAGTATCCCGCCTACATGTCGTTGAACAATGTATGTTTTTCTGGAGGTAGCTGAGTACTGTGTTAAAATAATAAATACTTAAACTAAATAGGAGCTTAAAAATTATACTGTCCTATTTTTTCCCCCTTCAAAGTGATGTTACCATTTTTTCTTCTTCTAATTTACCAAATTTTTGGGGAAGTATAAATTTCTAAAACGTGAGATTATAAAATAAAGAATGTTTAGATGCAACTCGCAAGGCCTCAAAAGTGCCATTTCCGGCAATCTGAGAGTCATTTTTTGCCCGAAAAATTCTTGTACGCTACGCGCCAACTGATGGTGGCGCTCCGCTTAGATAGTGTCACAGGAACTTTCGGGCACAAAAGTTTCTGCCCCAAAACTGAAATGGTCCCGTACGCCTATGATAACACGGCAAATGATTGTATGTTATTGGCATGCGGTGTAATAACCGATGCATGCCTATATGCACATTAATATGCTGAACGCGCGGGGAGCGCACGAAAAATTTTGGTTATATTTTTCGGGCAAGTCGTTACAGCCCCCCCCCCCCCAATCAAATTGGGCTCCTTCGCCTATGCCTATTATTTGATTTGATTAGGTATATTAAATTTGTTGGAAACTTTGTTGGACAATAACATGCCAGATAGTCATATATTATATCACACCATGTAGAAATTACATTTAAAGTGAATCTTTCCATTCTTGCTTGTTTAAAAAAAAAACCAAGCCTCACTCTTTACGTATAATCCGACTTGCGTGATGGATGACTTTACCGTCAGTGTTGAGAATATGGGGATAAGAGCACGCGGTCAAACTTGTCACGGATTGCACTATATATCATAAATATGATACTGTTTTGTTCACGTATGTTGGATTGGGTCTGTGATTTCATTATTACATCGTGTCATGTCATCTGTAATGCTTGTTATATCACTAACATGAAGAAAGTGAGTATTATAACCTTGAGCGAAACACGCTCAGCCAAAAATAAAACGCAAATAATACAATTATAAATTTTCGGAGACTAGTATCTCCAATTATCAACCATTATTCTTCAGGAACCGTCTTCGAATATGAAATGATTGAATATACAGAGGGAGAAGATGAATATAGGCTATATATGAATGCAAGTATACTGTATACTGATCAGATATGGTACTGGTATAGTTAGATGTCTATAGAACGCCAAAGAGGACTTTTGAATGATTCGACGTTGTGTAAATGATCACTATACCATGATAGCTCGTTGATACGTTTATTTTTAAGGTTTGGATAAACGAAAAGAAAATCGGATAACCGGGATTATTATCTTAATTTATAAAGCAGTCATTTTGAATTTGCCTTGATATTTTACCAACCTAGGACACCCTCCTATTTTGTTCACTATAGGACATATTTCTTATAGTATCTATAGTAACATGTGATAGGCAATTTGAAAAACTTCGTTTTTCATACATTATTTTTAACAAAACGCAACTAATTATTTACATTGCCATGGAAGATTAGCATAGAGAACAATTCAATAATATCAACTCTACCATAAAGTTTATTTCCAAGTAGATAGTTGTGGATAACACTAACTGTACGGTACCAGCTAAGGTCACTGTTTGGGTCGACAAGAATTTGCAGACACTATTAATCGTGTGTGTGTGTTTGTATGTATGTTTATGCATATATATATATATATATATATATATATATATATATATATATATATATATATATATATATATATATATATATATATATATATATATAAATGTATATATATATCGATATATCTTTATATATATACAGATATATATATATATATATATATATATATACATATATACATATATGTGTGTGTATGTGTGTGTGTGTATAATGTTTACGCATGAATACATGCTTATTGTAGACCTAATATCATCTCCTTCGACCACAATTAACGGCAGGAAGACACTTCACGCATATAATGTCCCCGGTACTACCGCAGTGGGAATACGAATTGTTTCGTTACTAATTACAGAGCAAGATTACTAATCATCATATAATTATCATATGGTGTATTCTTTCTAATTAGTGTGAGCTTGATTTATGGATAATAGCTATCGCGGTGTAGTTGGACAATTCTTAGATGATATAGCCTATACAGTGAGCTGGTTATTGATGTGTCGTATTATAAGGAGATGCATTATTCCGTAACACAGTATACGTTCCGCTCTTCTGAAATTAACTATATTGTTATACGTTTATCGATTCTGAGTAGTTGCTTGTTGCTTTGAAAGGTAGATGAACTTGCCGCATAGACAGAATAAAACTACAGATGCATAGTTGAAACTAATTATCAGCTCTCGTCCTGTTATATATATTATAAATGGTTAAGTTGGGGGGGGGGGGGGTAGAATGATGAATGAAAGGGATGCGGTCAACTGTAGTCTTATTTAGTTTGCATATATTTAGTTTGTTGAAAGATGCTATTATGTCACGTATAGCCAAATAATGAGTGTGTGACGTATTCCGATTTTTATTGTGTGCTACCGTTGAATAGGCTAATTAATATGTATTTCAGCTGAATACTTAGCGTGTGACGTAATACTTAGCGTGTTACGGCTTTTTAATGTGTGTTGTAGCTGAATAATGAGTATGTCACGTATGGCTGTGTGTTTTCGATGAATAATTAGTGAGTGATTTGCAATACATTTATGATGTAGCTCACAATGATATGTGGCATACCGGTAGATAGCGTGTGAAGCATGTATAAGTAAATAGAAACCGGGTTTCATTCGATCGAAATGAAATCAGAGAATAAATATAAATAATAAAACTGAAGACAATTTTCTCTCCCCCTTATCATACCTTGTGAAAGCATTCTCACAATGAAGTAAAAGAAAAAAATTAAGATTTAAATTCATTAGTTTGCATTTCATCTCATAACAAGTTAACACTTGTTTGACAAAGATACCCAATGACACACGAATTAACGTTACTACCAACATCTCATTCGGATATATATAATTCTATGGAGTTATGAGGGGAAAACTCAGGCCGGAACCGGCGGGATAATTTTTCATTAGCCGGCAGAATAGTCCAGCCGGGCGGGACCGGATATCCGTTGCATCCCTATTTATGATATGATATTATTGTACATTATAGTAAGTACGAAATTAGTGGGATTATGAATGTTCTTGGTTATCTATATATGCATAGGTTCATCTAATCATGCAATTATTGCTTCAGGGAAATATGAAATAAAATTTAAAAAACGCAAAGATGTTTGATGTTTATGGTAGAACGCGTGAGATGAAACTTAATTGAAATAAAAGGCGAAAATTTACACTTTTAGTACAAAATACATTCATTTCAAGATTTCAGTTGAACGTGTCACATACGCAAAATATTTCTTCCATAGATGGAAAATTTCGCCTTTAGTCGTATTTTAGAAATCGTCTCGGAATTGAATCAATTCCCTACTGGCGTTTTTCTTCTTCTCCTTCTTGAATTGACCAATTCGGTGTTCACTTCGCAATGATTCCTGTGAATAATACCGCAGGTGCTGGACGAAACGAACTTCATATACCTTTCTTACAAAAAGCTTGACGGCGAAAAAAACAAATGTGAATATTGCATAATTCATTAAATCATACATACGTTATTCGTCGACCGATTAAAAAAAAAATGGAGTTCTGGCGTAGTAATTTTTCATATCACCAAGTTGATTTCTGATTCAATACGTCAAAATGACGTAGATTGGTGAAGTCAACGCCTAAAATAGCCAAGTCGTGGTAAGGAGAGGTGACACAACATAAAGCTTAAGACTACCAGAATATTGCTAGGGGAAAAAAAAACAAGTTTGATGGGGCTCCCCAATTACGCACAACATTAAAGAGGGCGCTGTAACATCTGCCTGATGTAGTTCCGCGAAATCTTTCAAGCCTTGTTGCTATAATGTTTAATTAGCGCGGTTGCACCATCATACAATGAGTCGATCACTATAGTAGTATCATAGAAATTGATTAGGAGTAGTATATATACAAGTTCCATCGTACTTAAAGAAGAATACACATATGAATAACATACATTCGAAGTTTCAAGGGAAACTAATAAAATTTTAAAATGATTCAGCCACTGGAGGACCCAGAGACTTTTATGAGCGGTTAAATCAAAGAAACAATTTTTTTTTTAGGACTTCAGGAGAGTACACAATTACTTGTGGCATGAAACTTAAAGATATTGTGTAACTGTAATTTATCATTGCTTTGCAAAAGTGTTTGGCAGTGAACATGCAGAAAATTGCTTTTTTCGACCACAATAGTTATGTAGGCAGATAAGTCGAAGAAAATCCCCCTCATCCCCCGTCCCCCCCCCCCCAAACAAAACAGTTTCTTCCTGGCATGGATAATAATAATGTCATAAACATATAAATTCAACCCTTTTGTTGCTTGGAGATGCTGAAGCAATAAATGCATGTAAAATGTCTTTATATATTGTTGCATGGAAGGCAATATATCTTCTAGAACCATGTCTCATGAGAACGCTTGCCGTGTCTATAATAACGTAACTAAAATTGGATATATATATATATATATATATATATATATATATATATATATATATATATATATATATATATATATATATATATATATAAAAATATATATATAAATATATATATATATATACATATATATATATATATATATATATATATATATATATATATATATATTTATATATATATATATATATATAGACGTAACACAGACTGGCATGTTACGTATCTCTTCATCCTGCAAAGACCACTGCTTGTTTTTTGGGTTTTTTTTTTTATAATAAGACAATTTTTCATATCCTGAAAAACGGACTCGCGTCTATTTACTTAAATACATATACCATCATAATTCCCTTAAGTACATAATACATACATTTTTTTCTCTTGCAAATATTTGATTTTCCAACTGTATGGGGAAGGTATTGTGCCATAATCATTGTCCAATAAATAAAATGAAGGGTTATTTTCGTTAAAATGCCCAGGACTTGGAACATAATATACTGATATATATATATGTTTAGTTGCAATAGCTGCCATAGTTGTTACTAATCAAACATCATATTGAAAATTTTGTAGGAATAAAGTTAAAAACATGAACATTTTAAATTAAAAAGAAGTATGTGATTCTTATATCAATTCTACAATTGGCAAAAGGGAAATGTTACTACTAGAAAGAGATTAAACATAGTTATGTTCGGAGCTATTTTGCAATAAATAAAATGCTGGGACTAAGATATATAGCCCTATGTAAACTTCCATATGCTCTAGCGCAGTGATCCCCATCCTAGGGGTAAATTACCTCAGTGAAGGGAGGGGTCAACGAGCCGACTTTGGGTCGGGGAATATATGTCATTACTGCTGACAGCAGAAGAAAATTATTGTAAAAACTGAAAGGTGATTCATAGGTTCAGGCATGTGTGAACCGTGTTTAATGACCGTTTTGCATATAGTACATACGGGGGGGGGGGGAGGGGTGGTATTGGACCAGGGAGGAGAAGGTGCATCGGGTGCAACGTTTCCAAAGAGGTTGGGAACCACTGCTCTAGTGACTTTGGAAAGTGACGACTTTGGTGTGTCTGTCAATGAGGTAATTTATTGTGGTACGTCACCTATATACAGGCAAACTTCAATGCGTGGCTCGTTCAGTGTGCGACGTACGCCAGTCATTTGGATGACTTTGGTACTCACTTTGACCCGCCTTCACACACATATACACACATTTCCCCTTCACTATTATCTTGTTTCTCAATCGTTATAATCTGTGGATATTTCGAGAAGTTGGCAGGACCCGTTCGCCGTAAGATATAATCTAGATATCACAATTATACGCACCGTCAATATTGTTAGGAACTATTTTTTAGATTTTTAAATTTCCAATCCGAGCCTTATCAAATCAACACTTCAACTTCTTGTTTGCATTTTATCATTGTAATAAATGGAACAGAGATAAGTATTTGAAATTTGGTCAAAGTCCCATCAGTTGTATATATAAATATCTATACGTGTTGCTAGTGGATGCTCCAATTTTTCTATTGATTTACCGTCGTGAACTCTCCGTATATGTCATTCTGGGCTGTTATATCATCGGAGACATTACCTTTAAGAAGATCCATATTCCGGAATTCGGCAGTGATTTGTTATTAATGTGGCGAATATTTATGTATGAAAAAGAATGGAGGCTATACGTTAACGAGGACCACATTGTAATACCTAATATATTGTGAACATATAGTGAGTATACACCGTTCATTCTTGTTCATTCTCCTCCGAAATTATTTATAGGCTAATATGGCATATGCATACGTGTTACGATTTACAATAAGGACTTGAAAACGCCGGTGTTGTGTTGTCTGGCATTTGTATACGACGTTCCATATACATGGTTGATATCGATGTTATGAATATAAGAATATATGGCGAAAATCCCAGGTGGTTTGTGGGAAAAGATCGTATAGGCTATACTACCGTAGGTATGTTACGGTAGCATTTGCTAAAACGTAAACAGAGCACATAGCTTATATGTTAACTATGGATGGATAGGCTCCTTATATGGTCAATGATTTACGTGACGGGGCTATACGGATGTTATGCTCTAATGTTATCGGAACTCAGCGCAATGCTACGGTATGTTCTACCCGCAACTAATCTTATCGATGTGACGTCATGTTAAATAGCTACTTTTAAGGTCGCCCAAGACAATGCCAGGCCGAGAAAACAAAATAGCTGGATCTACTCTCCACCCAAGTCAAGTTACACCATGACAGTGTTGCGTCTAATGAAGTTCTTCGAAATACTAGATACAACGTATACTAAATACTATTAGATGCTAGTAATAATAAGTACAACTAACACAGTAGGAATACTACTAGGTAATAATAATACAAAAATACTAGGTAATATTAATACATACATACTAGCTAATAACAATAATACAAGATACTACTAATACTAAAACTACTAATACTATTTAATTATAATACAAGTTACTACTAATACTAAAACTACTATACTATTTAATAATAATACTAGATACTAATAATACTAGATACTAATAATACTACATACTATAAGAGATGCTAGTGGTACCAGGTGCTGTTAACAGTATATAATATGATATACTTACACTGCATGGATACTAATAATACTTGATATACTATGATATATGATATACTATGATATATATACTTGATATACTATGATATATGATATAACTGTAATATGATATACTTACACTGCATGGATACTAATAATACTTGATACTACTAATACTATATAATAATAATACTTGATACTACTAATACTACATACTACTAATAAGAGATGCTATAGTGGTATACCAGGTGATGTTAACTGTATATAATATGATATACTTACACTGCATGGATACTAATAATACTTGATACTACTAATACTATATGATAATAATACTTGATACTAATAATACTATGATACTTCTAATTCTAGATACTATATATTACGCCCACTCAGTCAAAGTTTTATTCTGTAAGACTATGGTTGTGACTTTAGATATTATCCTCTATTTTTCTGGTTTACAAAGATAAATAACAATACGTGCTCCAAATCCCCCCACCCCCCACCTTTCCCCGTCAATCTCCGGCAACCCCATGGCTATACCTAACCGCAAATATTTGCTTCTGACAAAAGTTGTAACCAGTAATTTACGGTTAGAACAGGATTGGAACGAGTGACCTCATGGATAACCCCTCCCTCTCCGATACAAATTGTGTAATTCAACCGTCGTAATGTCTTTAATACTGCAAAACGTCTTTTTCAAGCTACTTTTAACACCGTATTTAATGTCCATTAAAGCTTTAGAAGCAATATGATCGTTAAGACAGCGTACATACCACACACTAGAAATTGAAGTGGATTATAACTGTTAGGTTGTATACAAACTACGCAATCGTCGTTGAAAGTATCGTTAGGTTTAAATAGAGAGATTGACAATTGATTAATTCACGTACTGGCGCTTAGTTACCATCAAGGGTTTTCAGAAAGATGTGTTGCACCGCGCCTTTTCTTTGCTGGGGGTTGGGCAGTCATCAGCCACAGTACCTTGTATACCGTGTATGGTAGGCCATACGGGAAATAATTGCTGATTTAATGTCCTTACGAATTAAAATTATTACCGGTATTAATTCTATTTAATACCGGTATATATACCATTTAATGTCGGCATATATTCATTTTCATGTTTTTGATACTTATTGCGGGCACATAATGTATTTATGAAGGACATAAATGTGTTTTTTTTATGTTCGCATATATTAGAATTAATACCGTTCTTTAATTTGTTTAATACTGGCGTATGAAGCTGCATGGTGATTGGCTGAGAATTAATGGCTGGAAGTTAAATAGAATTAATACCGGTAATAATTTTAATTCGAACGGACATTAAACCAGCAATTATAAGAGTTGTAACGATTCACTGTTTTCAAAGTTCGAGTCGTGTCATTTACCAGTAAGTTTTGCTGACTCGCGTAGAATTATTATCTCGAGTCAAAGAGTTATCTTTTATGGAGTAAAACTGGAGAAATTTGTTCGAGACTGTTCAGTTTTGAATTTCAATGACAATTTCTCTATTAACTCACTATCTGTCTGTTTGAAGTTAAAAACATCTTGTTAGAAAATTCTAACAAGTAAGGGTCATAGTAGTAGTAGTAGTAGTAGTAAGTTGGGTCTCGTCTATCCGACATGCTCAGTGATTAACCAGTAAGGGTCATGCAATTTCCTAGCTGAGAGTGTGCCTTTAAGTTAAATAATATATAACTTTGTTTCCAGGTATCTTCAAATGTTTATTTACGACGACTAATGGGTGCGTGCGTTTTCACTGAATGTAGCAAAAGTTATAAAGGTCAAGCAGTATGCTTTATACATAAATAGGTTTACACATTACAAGGTTAGAGCATGTAGAGTACAGAATATTTACTCCAAGGACCCGCTAAAATATTTATACATGATTAAGTTGGTGGCTGCAATACTGGTGACCTTTGAACTTCAACAAACATTATATCCACTTTGTCAAGTTTTCGTCCGGTAGCAATACTGGTTCGAAGGTCTTACTCCATTCCACGTATTGTTGATAAACTTTGATCAGTTCCTGATTAGTGGATGGACAAGGTCTGTTAACTTTATCAAACAAACTGGTCAAATGTGTAAACTACAACTCGTAACTTGGACAATAAACGTGGTTTTATATGATTGCATCCTTCCTAAATTGTTAATAAAAACTCCTCCAACACTATGTTTTTGGGAGAAATACGGTATAATTATTATTCTCGTATTTTGCCCCCCCCCCTCCCTCCCCCAGTGTCGTAACCATACATTCGTAGGGACACAGCGGCAAACTACTACGATTAAATGCATTCCTGCAACATGTAAAACACAGTTCTTCACCACGGTGTATAATGAAATGGAGAACCTGAATTCACATTGAAATACACATGAGAAAATTAAACAGATTAGAATAAACCATAACAGACTATACCGCAAGGCATACAACTGTTTCACTACTACAGTCACAATCCTTCCACATCTCATGTTGTGACCGCAAATCGTTTTAAAAGTACAGTGGCAGATGAAATGTATCCCTCGTAGAAAACAAAACATGTAATTTATACGATTTCACGTAGCCAAAAGGCCCGACAAAAAGTGAGTTTCAGTTCTATTGAAGTATATATATACATATATATATATATATATGCATGAAAATCGTAATGAGTTGGAAAATCAAGAACAGTGAAAAAACTTTCAGCCTCCACCGGGATTCGAACCACGGGCCTCCCGCTCTGTACGCGGACACCCTAACCACTAGGCTATGGACGCTGATTGTATGTCCAGAGGTTCGAAACCGGTAAGGAAGATCGTAATTCCACTGTAGGCGTTTGTCACCTATATCGAACAATACTAGTTCTGTTTTTGGTGACATATTTTGCCCTACTCTAGAGATCAAACATGATGCTATCCAACTCGAAAATCATTTATATATATATATATATATATATATATATATATATATATATATATATATATATATATATATATATATATATATATATATATATATATATATATATATATATAAATATATATATATATATATAAATATATATATATATATATATATATATATATATATATATATATATATATATATATATATATATATGTATATATATATACATATTTATATATATGTATGTATACATAATATATATGTGACGTCAGTTTTGTTCCAACAAGGAAACTGTAGAGTTGAGAATTAAGTTTGCTCACGTAGACAGAGAGGGAGAGAGGGGGGGGGGGCTGCTTAAAAACCGCTAGTGCCTTGGTATAGAGTGGACGTCACTAACTAGAAACTTCTGTGCAATATTCAGACATTACAATCAGTAAACTGCACAAAGCGTCCATCTGTTCATGACAACGATAACACGAAATCAAACCTTTTGTATGTAAAAGATGTGCAGCTGTCACCCTTTAATTGCCTTTCGGAAATCAGAGATCTGTAATGAAATTGATTATGTAAATTTATTCAAATTATTATTCCTACTTGTAAGATGCACTGTGCCGTGCACAGTTTGCTAGGTCAGCATGACCACATCCCCGTTAAATGAATACAGTCCTATTCTGGGCAGTTATTGATGCAAAAGTACGCATGGATGCATGACTGACAAACGCCGTGAAATACAGTTTCTTTTCCAATGCGCACTTTCACCTTAGAACGCTGCAACAGGGAATAGGTCCATCCCATCAGGTATCTAATAGTCAAATCCATGATCCCATGGATATCAGATCAGGGATCTAAAGACCAAATCCATAATCCTATTAACATACCATGGATATCAGGGATCATCTAGTAGGCAGTTTCCTGATTCTATGTAACTGTCATAGATATCCTATCACGGGTATTAATGGCAGATCCCTGATCCTATTAAGATACCATGGATATCAGATCAGGGATCTAATGACCAAATCCATGATCCTATTAACATACCTTGGATATCAGATCAGGGATCCAAATGCCAAATCCATGATCCTATTAACATACCATGGATTTCCCATCAGGGATCATCTATATGGCAGTTCCCTGATTCTATGTAACTGTCATAGATATCCCATCAGGGGTCTTAATGGCAGATCCCTGATCCTATGCAAATACCATGGATATCAGATCAGGGATCTAAAGGCCAAATCCATGATCCCATTTACATACCATGGATATCCCATCAGGGATCTGAATGTGAAATCCATGATCCTATGCAGATACCATGGATTTCACATTCAGGGATCTAAATGCCAAGTCCACGATCATATTAACATACCACGGATAACCCATCAGGGATCATATAGATGACAATTCCCTGATTCTATCTAACTGTCATAGATATCCTATCAGGGATCTAAATGCCAAGTCCATGATCCTATTAACATGCCATGGATATCCCATCAGGGATCATATAAATGGCAGTTCCCTGATTGTATGCATACTATGCATGGATACCCCCGTCAGGGATTCTAACTATTAACTCTCTGATTCCTTCGATATAATTCCGCCGTTCAGTTGGTCGCACTTAATCGCTCTTGACGGTGCTCTGGCATTATGGACCTTCTCCAAAATTAATCTGTGCGAACGTTACCGTACTTCAACAAGTCTCCGTGTATGTAGTTCATTGTGTGGAAATATCGGTTAAGATCTAGACATTCTCGTATACCGAAAAGATAGTGGCAATGCCGACTACACTATACAGAACCGTTGCGGTATACCCACATTGTTGTGTACAAATATCTAATGTATGCAGAGACCCAAATGCGAGACTGTCAACTTATGGCCACTTTCAAAACCCCTCCTTCTTTGCTACATTTTAATTTTGTAATTTAAACCTTAGTAATGTCTTCAATAACTGCAAAACGTCCTTTTAAAGCTACTTTTAACACTATTTAATGTCCGTTAAAACTGTCCAAGCAATACGATCGTTAAGACAGCGTATATATACCACACTATAGAAAGAGAAGGGGATAACTGTTAGGTTGTAAACAAACTACGCACTCGTCGTTGAAATTATATTAACATTAGGTTTAAATAGGGAGATTGACAATTTGATTACTTCACGTAATGGCGCTTAGTCACCATCAAGCGTTTTCAGAAAGTTGTGTTGCACCGCGTCTTTTAATTTATTGTTATTTTATTACCTAACGTGATTATGCCATAGAGTCATAAAATGCCTGGGACACTGCGGAGAAGCTCTGAAAGCAGGAAGCTGCAAAACAAGATATTCCGAATTTGTAAACCATATATGCAGAGGGTTTGTGTAAACGCAGTCCACCCGCATATTTATACAATAAATATCAGCTTTTGATGCAATATGTACGTATATAATAACCATATGTAGCACAAAGCTCTCTGTACATGCAGGCTACATCGTATGCATTGGGGCGTCACATTTGTGTTGAAAATGGATTGGTTGGAATATGTATATATCGAGTTCGATTAAATACTTCCAAAGACAATGCGATTTGTTTACAAACTGCATGCATACGATGTGACCAACGGACTTGTCTTCATAATGTTAACTTCAGAGGTATTTCATGTAAAAACAAAGTCGGAAATAAAACCGATATGTTGAATTGTTAGTGTTCCTCTCTACCTCCACCCCAATGGTTAATGGGGTTCACCCCACCCCTCTCCCCATCCCATTTTCCTCCTGCTATAATCCTTCGTTGTCATAAAAAATAGTGTTCGATAAGAAGTCTCTGATATTATCAATTTCGTCTGAGCGTTATGTATCCTCATGGGCGGCGATCCTGGGGGGGGGGAAGGGGGGATATATCCCCCCATGAAAATGGGTGGAGGGGATGTAATACACCATATCCCCCCCCCCACCAAATGCCAGGGATAAGAATATTTTCATGCCTACATTTATGCATCATCGTGAATGTACGGCTCTTTTTTAGCTTCATTTCTCGCCTACCATTAACGCAGTGCGATCTTTTCAAATAAACCGTCTTTATCTTTATCACGGTATTGATATAGAACATATATGCACCCTCATAGTATTCATATAGGCCCTTTAGTAGGCCTACACACGTACAGTACATGTTCCCTCGAACAGCTGAGAATCTCATGTTACTAGGGTAATGCTTAATACACGTTTCACCTGGATGCCCTAGCAATCGGTGCCTAGGAATGTAACTATGTGTAATTGTGTATTGCATGTGTATAGGCCTACAATAGCCTGCATGAGGCCATTTTCTTCATCGAATAATATAAAAGAGCTCTCGAACATTCTAACGTAGCGCCTGAAACAAGATTGACGGGCAATTTTCCCAAATTAACACCCGAAATAAAAAAAAAACTATTTTGGATCCTGATTATGAGATATTTCGGACATGATATCCCTATTTTAAAGTGGGGTATATGCCGCTTGGAAACCTTGGGAAGTGCCGTTTCCGGCCATCTAGAGGGGTTTTAAATCCCCAAATTTTCTTGTACGCTTCGCGCCAACTCATGGTGGCGCTACGCTTAGATAGTCAACAAGGTCATATCCCCCCCACTCGGAAGTACGGATCGCCGCCCATGTGTATCCTATCAACAGGTAATCTGGTAACCGGGCAATCAGAGAGAAAGACTGATTAGAGAAATGACCCCCAAATAGTAGAAATATCTTTCAAGATAAACCTATGACTAAAGTCACGTGAATAAAACCATTGCGTTTTTGCTGAAAGGAAAACGCAATGAAAAAAAGCCTTTTAGTGGATCCTCGCTGATGATATGCTATATCACACCCCCCCCCCTTTCCTCATCCTTAACCCCCTTTCTATCCCAACCTCTGCTCCCCTTGAAAGAATATGTTGTAACCGTTATAAACACTGTTCGGTAACTTAAATTATATAAGAGACTACAAGTCACTGGATTCACCATCTGATATTAAAGAGACCAAACATGTTTCGATCCAAATTCTTGAATTGCCTTCCTAAACCAATAAATCAAAAGCATATTTTAAACTAGGCTATATTGATTTATATCATCCTGCCAACAGTTATGTAGTGAAATATGTTTTATATTCTTTCTTCATTTACATATCAAATCTCTTTTAATAAATTCCAAGTCCTCTAAACCCCTTCAGTGTACCTTACGGTGATCGTCCTCTCAAAACCAATCTCAGAAGCGGGTTCTTTTCATCCATCGCTTAGTCACAGTAACTACACAGGGACGAACTGTTCAAAACAGCCGCGAAGTACAATTTGAATATTTTGATATACATGGACCTGACAATCGCACAATATAATTTTTAGTGCAGAGGTACCTAGGGGAGAGAGTGGATGGGGGGGGGGGGGAGATGAAGAGGGGAGGAGAGAGGAGAGGAGGGGAAGGGAGAGGAGGGGGATGAATTAATTTGGGAATAGCAGTTTATCGTGAAAAATCTTCATCCCCAGTAAGGGTTATTTTTATTTTAATCGATGTATGTTCATTCCACTCCACCCCCCCCCCCTCCGCCAACCCCCTGTTCATACCGATCCCCTCTTCTCCTACCTATCCTTAAGGCCCTCCTTGCATTTCTCCTGTCCACGTTGTAATGGCCTATATATACGCTTATTAATATGAATGACGAGAGCAGCACTATCTCTGTATCAACAACATACACAAAAAATATACCAATCCGTGCTTTTTAGTAACAAATACCTCCCGATTTAGTAAATTAGCTCTGGTCTGGCCTGGTTTAACCATTATATAAGAGACAGTTTTAATGAAAAATTTCAACAACAAAAAATACCTTCCGGGAAAATTGTCCATTCTGCAGGCTTGAGTCGTTCTTTATAAAGGTATAACTGACTAATGCCATGCTGTTTGTTTCTGGTGAATACTATACAGTTAATTAGCGGTGCTGTGGCCGAGTGGATAAAGGCGGTGGCATTTGAAGCAATGAGGCTTAGCAATCTGAAGGTTCTGGGTTCGATACCCGGTCGGATCATATATCCAAGAGCAATCTACGGGTTTTTCCACATGAAATGGCTGTCTATATTGAAAAAAAAAAAATCCAAATTTGAGTTAAAGTGTTGAATTGAAAGCCACCTGACGTGAAAGTTGTAATCCATAAGCTCTTGCGTGCTTCTCCCACAATCATTCGTGGCCCGCCCTCTAAAAAAATTCTAGCTGAGAGAATACCTTTAAGCGTCGCCTGTTTACATCACGATTATTTTATGATTAATTAAACGAGGCATCGATAGAAGTTCAATATTAGTTCACCGTGCACTTTGTATATACTGACTCGAATTAGTATAACTGAACTTGAGCTTTCCATTGCTGCTTCAAAAGCTTTAACTAATTCAGAAAGTAGATTGGAACCTTGAACTTATTCATAACGTAAATACCTTCCGAAAAAAAATATTGGTCTGGTCTGGTCTGGTTTAACCATTATTTTAAGAGAAAGTTTAATTAAAGATTTCGAAGAAGAAAAAATTACCTTCGGGGAAAAATATCCATTCTGCAGCATCCTGTGCACTCTGTTCTGATTCGAATTAGAATAAGTGAAGTTTAGCTTCCATTACTGCTTCAGCAATTACTCATTCAGAAAAAAGGAACAAGAAAAACAGCAGAGTGGAAACTTTAACTTATTCATCATTTTCGACCGGAAGATTGTGTTTAATGATTAATACGATGCAATCCTAGCAAACGTTCTATCGACGGAAAGAGCTCTTTTTTTAGTGAATTTTGATTAATTGTCCGGTCCCTATATCCCAGATAATAACAAATCAATGCAGTTTACGATGGCTTCATTAGTTCTGTTCGAGTTGCACTTTCATAAATCAAGTAAAATATGGCAATTCTGGCAATTTTTACAGCCGCTTGCGTTTTTCATTTCATTCATTCAAATATTTTAATGTGTGTGGACGACGAAATGTTAAGAATCGAATCAAATTCATTAATTATTTACAAAAAGTAACTTTCTATTTGGTGACCAAAAAATAGGAGGGTCTTTTATAGTTTGATCATGCTATCTTATATTGCGTAATACTTGCAATAGGGCATGAGTGTGTGTGTGGTAGATGGGGGCGGGGGGTGCAGAAAGCCGACGTGATTTGTGGCGTCCCCCCCCCCCGGCTTAGGAACCCGGTGCCTAGAGGGTGCGTGCGTGCGCCCTGAATGGTGTGAAAACCCTCAAAAATTAGAATGACCATTCTTAACAAAAAAGAATTCCCTCCATTACTTTAAATTGCCCTTTATTGACGAAATAAATAAGATCTTGAGAAAAATTATGAAAAACGTAATAACAAGGTGCTCTTTTGTTGAATGAAATATAATAATGAAAAAAAGTATGATTTAATTCAAAAACCTTCAAATGCAATTTGTGACACAGAATCCAGAGTGTCTTTTTTGGGGTAATTTTGTAATTTGCACCCTCGGATCACATGTGTCATACGCCCCACACTGCCCTCCGAAGTTTGTTTACCCTCCCCCCTCCCCACCCCCGTCTCCAACTCATTCCCCGCTTATTGAACGCTCTTCCACCGTCTCTGAGTGTATACACTATGGTTTTAATTGTGTTTTGGTTATACCATGTGTGATATAACAGCAATTGCATGCGACAAACCATAAACTTTTTAAGTATAAACACTATATAACTGTATATGTGTATTTGTGTATATATGCTAGACGTGGTATATCATATATGTTACAAACAAAACCGGCCATATTTTGTATTTTGTTGTATTATATTCTCATTACACACATACAGCCCTCATATTACATCAAGATGCGAATCCGTTACTTGGAAATCGGAGAATCAACAAAACTTTAAAAGGCATGAAAAAATGTTCCCGCTGATATTCTGACAATTATTAACGTCAAATCTGTATAATTATGATGAACAAACTGAGCCTCCCCGCGTCTGACACGGGGTATAGAGTTAACAAGCTAAAAACCCAGCTTGCAGGCTTATGCCATACGAATTGATGTCATTTGCGGGTTTTTTTTTCATTCAAAGAAAAGTAAAGAACACAAGGTCATATTTTCTTGAATTTGTCTAATAAAGTTAAGTCAAAGTCATTGCCTGTAATGTAAACTGATGGTCACTATTTTTGAAACTGAACGACCAAAATTTATTTATGAGTTGACAGAAAAACATATGTAGATATCGTGTTCACCCTTGAGGTCGTTGAAGACGACTTATATTTAGGGGCTTTGGGGGGGGGGGCCCTAACCCAGAAATGACGAAAAAAATAAAACAAAACAAACGTGAAATGGTGCATACTGAGCTAAAAATTAGACTATAAATTAAAGGGTGTGAAGACTCGCGCAAAAAGAAACGTCTCATGCCGGTAATCTGACCTAGTTTCGAATGAGGTGTAACAGAAGTGTTAGACACCACCATCGATCCCAAATACACACACACAGCTTGCTACCATCGGTAATTAGACACTAGTGTACAGTCAGTACATACAGCTGCGGTCAATACCCACAGCACATTTTGTAGTGACACGAACAAAACGTCACTTGCAAGCAACGGAAAGTTACCTTTTTTTTCAGATGGCCACACGCGGTTTGGGGCGAATTTTCAATGCGTCTTTTCATCAGGTGTGATCATAACTATATACTTTTATGTTTTGAGGGGATTTGCAAAAATGGGGGAAACTTTAGGGAAGTTGATTGTGCCAAATGATAAGAAGCAAAGAGTATAATACCTTATCACCATCCACAAATCACCGATATGATCATTTAACTGGGCCGCATCTTTATACCCACGATTGCCTGTATGCTGTATACAAGCAGTGTTGGTTAAACTTATTGCCCAACCACTCTTTTTGAGAGTGAGATAGGCAGATAGAAGCGTACAAAATGATGCCAGCTTATCGAAATAAGAACATGGTTGTTCGTATTCAATTTCTGGCTTATTTTATTACCGAATAGAGGTATTTCTCATTCTAAGAAAAGGGGCACTTCTGTTTTGTTGCTTTTTTTCGCCACAAAGCTGGGAATGGAGGGTGGATACACCCCTCTGGAATCCCCACTCACCCTTAGGGCTCCGAAGGCCCCCCTACAATCGATGCCAAAGACTTGTTAATCTATCAAAGTACAGTTTAAGATTTACGTATCTGTCTTACGGGAGATATAATCTTGCAAATGCGGCATCCCGTATAATAATGTTGTGTTTTTATTTTCTCTCTCTCTCTCTGAATTATTTCTCGCGTTTTCCATCGTCTTTTAAGACAAGTGGCTAGCGATACTATCAGATAAAAATACTGAGAAACATCTGGCTCCTTCATAGGGTTCCCCTGTGATCTCAAGGATGAGAATCATCAGAATTCAAATTCGTACCCCTGGGGTACATTCTTCTGCCCGTTGCATAATTTGTCTTGGGTTGTTATATTTTTCTCATCTTCTCTATCACATTTATGGCCAGAACTACGTAAATATTGTCGCACGAATATTTTCCCGCTTTTTATATTCGTCCCCCCCCCCCCCCATATATGACTGCGTGCTTGTATTTCGTGATAGAGTTTCTTTCCTCGGGGGTTTCCGGTCCTTGTCGTAATTTCTCGGATGCTGGATGGAGTAATCTCGGGCAGACATTATACATTTTATTCAACGCGTTTCAAAAACCCTTCGGTGCAAAAAAAAAAAAAAAAAAGAGCACCGTAAAAATCAATGTTAATTTGCTATTCGGAATGCTACACAAACTAACAACTCAACCGATCATAAATTGATGGCACTCGTTTACTCGAAATATCAATTTAAACTGCGACGTCATTGATTTGTGTCTTTTGAACTAACTTGGAGTAGATTTGGAAAGTCATTTGAAATGTTATACCGCTGGGGTACACTCTTCTGCCCGTTGCATAATTTTCCATTTGGCCTTTTGTACTGATAAATTTTCATCAAAATGCTACCCTTTGTCATTGCGGATCATTTAGTTAAATGTTCTTTTCCTCCGTGGATAAGTAAGCTAATTATTATATAGAAAAAACAGAATCATTGATTAGTTTCATTGTCCTCTCAAAAATCATTCACTTCCACCAGTGTTCGACGCCATGAGGATGTAAATATTCTTACATAGATAGATTCAGATAATTACCAGTAATTTTGTTAAGCAATCAACTTCAGCCAACTGGGAATATATTTTCATTTAGCTGATCTTGACCCCTCCCCCGCCCGCCCACCGCCCGCCCACCGCCCGTCTCCGTCCCCGCCCCGTTAATCGGTGTTTATACATCAGTTAATTCTTCTTATCCATGCACTAAATTTGTTAGTACCAATTACGTTACCTTACCCCACAAACTCTCACACCCCACCCCTTCCCTACCTTTTCTCTTTCCTGTGCACAAACGTTGCAAGTTAGTAACTTCTACATCACTAATTGATGATTTATCAATCAGAAAATAGCGTGGCGAAGAAACGGTGTCCTTGCCTGTAAATCCCCTCTATAAGCCCTGCACCCCTCCCCCACCCCTCGATTCCCATTCCCTCCCTATGTCTTGTTGTATATATCTTGAGACTTCGTAGTTACCTATGTAAGTTTGTAAATTTAATTATAAAATCAACAGAGCATTATTACCAACTGTGTGATACGTCGCCGGATTATGTATATAGAAATAAAGAGGGAGGCAAACACCTTGAGTTTACAAAATCTGCCTGTTCCGTAATAAATCTCAAACTTCAATTGATAAACTGCGCCACACTTTACTCTGTACAATACTGTGAGGTTTGTTGTAGGCTGCAGTATGCTAATTAGACATGTAATATTCGAGAAGTTATAACAAGCAAGGGTCGTTTAAGAACGGATGCTTAAGTGTATTTATCTCTCACACGTAATTTCATATTTAATTGATTAGCAACTGCTTGGTATCATTTTCTTTTGCAACCTTTATCTAAACCTAATGGTGTCGCACCAAACATAATTGCTCCGATTGACATGCCCACTAATATCATCACTTTTTCAAGGCCTCTAGAGCATGGATAGAAGTTTTCGACTGACATGTCCTACCCACCATATGATAGCTGATGGCTTGTGCTATCACAGCACATTCAACTTTTGCCACCATGACCGTTTAGATTTTAAGCTAGAAGAGCACAACGTTTAGCATAGTGCTCCCACAACCCATCTGCCAGCTCTCCCAAGAGCAGCCTATAGTTGAAGTAAGTCTGTACTCCAACTCATTTTGCTAGCATATATACTTGAGTGTATACTCGCCCTGAAGAATGTGTACTTTATATACTTGTACTCACGAACATTTTGGAAACCTAGTACCGTATAGATATCAGTACAAGATTAAAGGGAGTGAAGACTCGCGCTCAAACAAACGTCTGATGCCGGTAATCTGACCTAGTTTCGAATGAGGTGTACCAGAAGTGTTAGACACCACCATCGATCCCAGAAAATACACACATTCCTTGCTATCGTCGGTAATTAGACACTAGTGTACAGTCAATACATACAGCTACGGTCAATACCCTCCACACAGTGTACATAGCAGCTATGGACATCTCAGGTCCAGATAAAAGATAACAAGGTATCACGTGTCATTACTGTCTGCATTTTGTTGCGACAAGAAAAAAAAAACTTTACTTGCAAGCAACGGAAGGTTAACTTTTTGCAGAGGGCGGCACGCGGTTTGGGGCGAGCCTTAAATGCCTTTAGTACTCGAGCTATGTACACGTAAACTCATACCAAGGGGACTTCTTTCATGAACCATTACTCATTTTCTATAGCATGGTTTTCATCACATGAAAAAGTTGCAAGTGCGAAATTTTCAAAGATGGTTAAGAGGGTTTGTTTCCTTCTCATATTTAATACTTTTATGATATTTGAAATGGATAACTAGATAACTTAATGTTAAGTTATTTTATATGAATTGTAATGAAATATTTACACATGCATAATTATGTACGAACGCACAGTAGAGGGAAACATTGTCGTTATGTAAAACATAATAATTGCATTATTTAATTAAAAAAATGGAAATATAATAAACAGTCTTGTAGACCATATACGACGTGCTTAGATTTGGTCCACTATGGTTTTTGGTGTTTTAACCAAAACCTATTCTTTTCATTGGCTTGGACTACGCACGTTCGAATAAACCCATGGGGGTGGGGTGTTTGTTTGGGGGGGGGGGTCCAGCAGATTTCAGCTCTTCGATAGCCGGTTAACTGTCCAAATATTTAACCGATTAAAAATACCCATTTTTGAACAGAGGGTACAGTTTCTTTTTACCGTTATAACTACACTTCATTTTTTTCCCTGATGGGGCAAGTGCCCCCCCTCTACCCCTTGCCCTTAGAATTTAACAACAATTCGTCCCATAGGTAGCCTATAGGCCTACCTGCTTTACATGTATTTATATTAATCCCATCCAAAACCGCAAATGACAAATCAAATTTTCTTTAAAAGTCTTGAAGTTATTTTCCTTCATTGCTTAAAGTGAATCTTGCCATATCGAGCTATAATAAACTGTATTGTAACTGTATGGGATTATAAACCAGTATAGAGGGTAAAGGAAATAAATCAAATACCCCCTTGCCCCTCTCCCCACCCGCCCCTCCAACCTAGAAGAAGTAGAAGAAGAATATGTCTCATGGTATGATACCGGCATTTGGAATATATATAGAAATATACATACAGTTCTCATGGTTACCTTAATGGTAATAATGATTTGACTCAAATATTGGCCGTTTAAACTTTGCTCAATTTAGTAAAACAAAAGTATTTTATTAATTGGTATAATCCTCCAGATAAATCCTATAGACGTGGATGATTAAATTAAACAAGTAAAATGACACAGTGGGTGAAACTTTTTATGAAACTTAACCGAGTAAACTGCTTATTAAAGTGTGAACCATGAGTGACCATTTATTTTTATTCTAGCAAATTTTGTGACAATACGGTTCCTCATTTTTTTTCTTCATAAAATCGATATGGTGCGTCTGCTATTTCGTGGTTAAATTTCCTTGCATTAAGTCGGGAGCCTGAATGGAATCCTATTTTAATAGCAACAGTTTTTGCTTACAAAAATATCATAATTGTTGATATATTTGGATGAAAGCTGTTTTTTTTTGGGGGGGGGGGGGTGGGTGGTCGCTGAATATGTGACCGCTTGTTCTTTATATAATATGACGTCATACCTCTGTGGGGAACATGCGGCATGACTCAACGGGCATGAGAGGGTAATTGGATGGGAATGGAAGGGAAGAGTAAGTACTTCTTGACAATCTCCAAATGCATATTGAAAAGACTCGAGACAATGCTTAAAACAATTACCTCTCCACCTTTGATCAACCATTATCGGATAGACTAACTTTAGACAGAAAAAATACTCGTTTTGTGATGTTGTAGACCTTCAGAAACCATTGTGGCATTTTCAAAAAAAAAAAAAGAAAAAAAGTAAGGATCATCAGTGGCTGGACTACTCACAGACCATTATAGGTCAGAGCCGCAGATGGGGAACGCGAATCTCAAGGGGCAACCAAAACATATTTTATGGCCTCAAAAGCAGGGCCTTTATTATCACGTATAACTTTTAGACATTTCATTGTCTTATTGAACATTCCTCTATACGTCTGGTAAAATCCAAGAACCAGAACCACTCGGTAAATTGCCTTTGACAAAAGTTAAACAAAGTTCAGCATGCTAAATTTGAGGACAATATAGAGTAGTCTTTGAATTGAATTTAACAAGGAGGGGGGGGAGGGGGAGGGGGAATTGTTAAAACGAAATTTTCCCATTGACTCATTTCACTTATATTGTTGCCTTTTCCACTTTGGGTTCCCCTTGCATCAACAAATAAACTTTTAGGTAAAATTAGAAACACGCAGAATAATATAGAAGGTCAAATCTCTAACCTGCACTACACCCTCCCCAGCAAACAACACACACCCAGTGGCGTCGTCAGATATTTCAATCTTGGCGGGGGGGGGGGCGCGGATTGGGAGGGGGCACAGGATTGTAGTACAGTTTAAGCACTAGCGGTTCACGCCGGGGCCTCTGTGACCTTGTTAGTAAGAAAACAACTGGTTATTGTGATGGTCGGTGGAAGAAGTTTTACTGATGAACATAATACATTTCGTTCTTTGTAAAAAAAGTTTTTGTTTGGGTATTTTTTTTTACAAATCGCATCTGGGGGGCACCTGGGGAAATAGGATTTTGTGGGAGGGCAAGTTTCCCCAGGCCATCCCTTGGCGACGCCACTGCACGCACCTACCCCCCCCCCCCACACCATGGATGACAACTTTTCCACTACACTGAACTGGTAAAAGGTCCAAATAAATATCTCTATCAATTCAGATTACTAACACAAAACATGCACAAAGTAACAGTTGAGTCTTATAGTTTCATGAAAGCTTCTTTCTTGGAAGAAGGTAAAAAAACAGTTAATCATTCTCTAGAGATATAAACAAAAGGGAACTTAAAGTCCAGGATAAAGTCTTTCTTCGGCTAATCTAACCCTCTCTAAGTTTCAATGATCACTACGGAATTTCCATTGACTAACTATTAAACTTATCCCTATAATCCGTTTATCTTGTGCACACAATTTACACAGGTAGCCGAAGCTGTCCGTCGACGTCTTACAGTTATATGATTACGGACATGAGCCATCTATCCTTAGAAACCAACAACCATGCTGCTGCTAACAACGGTGCAAGCAACTCCTCAGCGGCGCTACTGTACGGTGCAGCGTCGAGCTCACTCGCTGACATTGAAGTTACTGCAGTCAGTCCACCGTTCACAACTAGCAGAAGCATCCGCCGTAAGAGAAACAGTATCGTCTCCCTTGCAGTCTCTGGAAGCCGTCTGCTCTCCCATCGGCGTGGATCCGCCATGCCAGTCCTCCAACATGGCGAATTTGACGTGTCTACCAAGTCTCAGCAAGTATTGGGGTTGCGGAATGACGAGTGGAATAGGTAGGTGGTTGACATGTTATTATACATGCACGTTCATATACGTATATATTATGTACAATTATATCGATACAGTATACCGTACTTCACGGATGCTTTAGTATGACGTCATATATGGCGGGGAAGCCCTTAAAACTTTTGTTCTTTTTTTTTTTTTTTTTTTGGCCTTTGGTAAAGTTATTTATAAGTAGTTGAATCGTTGTCATGGTAATGACGATCATTGATCGAAAAGTAATATCGATTCATTTTGTATTGTATATGATCAGACTTGCATGATGTTTTACAAGAGATGCCGAGTGAATTTGATTTCTGTCTCTTAGCCCTTCATATGTCCATTTAGAAGCAGCCTTTCAGCAGGGAACTGCTAGTCTGCTTTCAGTGTGTACTTTATATATATATATATATATATATATATATATATATATATATATATATATATATATATATATATATATATATATATATATATATAGTATAAGCTCGCATATGACAAAAAAAGTAGGAAGTCCTTAATGGTTTGTGTTATTCCTTGTAAAACTGTTTCTGTTTCCTTCCGAAATACGCTGTTAACAAAAAAAATAATAAAACAAAAAAAAATAGTCATGTATGTGACTTTTTGTTAAGCAAACAGAGGACTATTTCCCTTTAGAGAGATATTTTATTGGCCTCATTTTTTTTTTGCCATACTCATAGTTAGTCTGTGAAATGGCGTTTGTTTATTGTAAGGTGGAGGAGGAGGGAAGGAGTGGGTATGCTAAATAACATAAAGTAGGCCTATACTTCTGTAAATTTTGAGAAATGTTTAGTTGACAAAGAATTTGTGGAGATACTGCAATATGAAAATGCTGTTCGGGTAACACACATCTTTATTGTAACCTTTAGCGGGCTAGGTGTTCTTTGCGAAATGAGTCATAGCATTATGGGTATAATATGGTACCGTATGTCAGAGAGAAGTCTGTAATGTAAGACTTTGGGCTGGTGTTGGGGTCATTTGGACAGGCTTGTCCATGTGACGTCATGTTTGGTTAATTTTATATCCATTTTCAGCCTGTTCTCTCTTCGTTTTGCGAAGAGGGGGCGGGAGAATTATTCTCTTCTATGAAGAATATATATAAATATATATACATATACCAAATATCATATACCATGTAGGCATGTATTAGCAAACCACACGGTAGCTGGTTATTACCACTGTTTAATTAATAAACTCTTACGCGATATATACCTGCCATGACAATTATCAACAGAGACGTCAGCTTTCACCTTGACATTACGCGCTGATTAATTAATTCCCTTTCACTTTATATGATATGTACTTTTATAATTGTATTAGGATCGACCTAATACGGTATCCATATAACCTGCATATATGGACAGTGTCTATTTGCGTATATATACAACCTTGCTAACATTATATATATATATATATATATATATATATATATATATATATATATATATATATATATATATATGTATATATAAATATATATATATATATATATATATATATATATATATATATATATATATATATATATATATATATAAATATATATATATATATATATATATATATATATATATATATATATATATATATATAGGCTATATATAAATTATTTAGCCATTTTTGCAATACCATGCAGACGAGCGCGGTACTTCGTATTTTTGCCCAAAATTCAGACATGATATTTCAACTCAATTGGTGTGGTTTAAATGCCTATACCACGGGCAAAGAACCACTGACAAGCGACGACTATTGAAAAGCTCTCAACAACCGTTTATGTGATGAGCTCGAGGCACTTTCAAGTTAGCCAGCGCATGCATAATATGCATGGCTATGTATCGGTCTATATTGAACAAACGTACGTGTCTTAAAGGGGTAATGGTAAACAATATTCAGACTGTATGCTTATAATGAAGAATATTACCTAGCTACAGGTTTATAACTCTCACACATATTTGACGAGAACTTTCTAGTACTATTTATAGCCCGCAGATTTTCTCTATGATTTATTTTGACGAACCGCAATGTAACCACGTTGTAGTAGCATGTTTACCCACGATCTACCCATGTAACATGCTCCACGTTTTCCTACTATAAATAGCCTATACGTCTGCCTTAGCGAAGGCTCTTTGTAAATACAGTTTGTATGTTCCATAACAACTCCCTGGTATGTGGCTATAATTATACCCCATACGTACACCATAAAGATGCATCCATTTCTCCCCTTTGTGGTCCCAAACCCCCACGCCACTCTGGTTACGTCCCCACAGACGGGTATCATACAGGGAGAAGGGAGGGGTGTAGGGAGGGATACCTCCAGGAACAGATTTACTGCAGCGTAGAAATCCCACGGCGCAGGCGCAAACTGTCACCTTTATCTGCATACAATCCCACACTTTCCTTGTAATAATTGTTTTGGTCAGTTATAAAAATATTCTTTTCATCTATATACGTATCATATATACGTGTATAATATCAATTAACCGACCACTAAGCAGTTTTTTCTCACGAAAGTGAAGTCTTTGAAACCATTGACATTTATTACGCATAAGCCACAACCCAGCAGGGTTTATCTGTCTGTTATTAAGTTTTGCACGTACGAAACGCTCGTGTATATGATGTTTATGAATAACTTTTTTATACACTAGTAGAATCACACACAATTTTCAATATGCCATATACCAGAGCCGTATATTGTATGTACGGCTCTGGGCCAGTGATAATGGCAAGGTATACGGTGCAGGCCTCAGTGAGTTGTCCTGTACACACACACTCGACTTCACACGAATAAAGAATAACAATGGGACTAACTGTTATCCTTTTCTAAAAATGCATACAGTTTGCTCCTTTTGACAACTTTCTACAGGATCCCACACATTGTCTGAGATTTTGCACATGTCGTACCATTTTTGAAGCTTAATGTTGCTCGCGTATATCCGAAGGCTTAAAGAGAATCAGTCTTTGTTATAAGTGCTGCAACAGTTCAAAGGTACTTTGCTAGAGGATCTGACCTTTCAGTTACACCAAAATATTTTGGAGTATTCAATATATATATATATATATATATATATATATATATATATATATATATATATATATATATATATATATATACATATACCGTAATTGTGAGGGGCAAAAATCCAGCTTAAAACTGTCTTTGGAAGTTTTAATACTTTCAGAATATATTTTCAGCTACAATACAGAACATGACCTTTAAAGTTGATGATGATCTGTTACATAGCCTATAATTTATGTTTTAGTCCTTTTTCGTTGTTAATTAAATCGAGTATGACCACTCAGAGATATGTTTATAACGTGGAAGCTATGCAATACAGCGTTGTCCTTGGTAATTAATTCAATACACAATTGCTCAAGACCAAAGCGACTGCATGCACATTAGTCCGCGAAAACTAATCTTCAAGGACCCAATCTCTTCTGGATATAGCATTAGCTGCCATATCACTTCCGGTTATTCAGTGAGATGTATAATTTGTGAAATGACAATTGGTTTAACCATAATCCGATGTCGGATATTTTGTTAAGAATTTTAGGAAATGTCTCCTCCATAATCCCAAGGCCATAATGAAAGCGACTTTATACCAACAACGTATACTTCATATAAGTGGGAGATAATCCATGTCGTCAGTGCTTACAACGATATATTTGTAAAAAGGACAATTTGACTTGAAAACCATTTACTCAACGCCAAAACGGAAACATCATGCCAGAACTAGGTCGATCGTTGACCTTATAATAAATGGATGAACTATAGATTTGTAAAAGGAGTATAACTGCACGAGTACATGATAGAACTCCCCTTGGTACTGAGTACCAGCTAGTACACGCAGAACCCCTTGGTATGAGTACCAGTTAGTACACGCAGAATGCCCCTTGATATGAGTACCAACTAGTACACATTGAATCCCCCTTGGTATGAGTACCAGCTAGTGCAAATGAAATTCCCCTTGATATGAGTACCAGCTAGTAAACGCTGAATGAACCTTGATATGAGTACCAACTAGTACACATTGAATTCCTTTTGATATGAGTACCAGCTAGTACACATTGAATCCCCCTTGATATGAGTACCAGCTAGTACACATTGAATTCCTTTTGATATGAGTACCAACTAGAACATATATGGAATTGCCCTTGGTATGAGTACCAGCTAGTACACGCATAACTCCCCTTGATATGAGTACCAGCTAGTACACGCATAACTCCCCTTGATATGAGTACCAGCTAGTACACGCATAACTCCTCTTGATATGAGTACCAGCTAGTACACGCATAATTCCCCCTTGGTATGAGTACAAGTATACTTAGCCTCGCAGTAATGTGTCCATACAAGATTTTCAAATCCCCCGTGTTACCGAGTATGAGTATACAAGTACTGCTAGTATACGAATACAGACTCACTGGGATTCAACTATTTAAGTCCATCAAAAATATCGGCTTTAAAGTTTATCAACAAATACTTTCCTGGTAGTTTAGACTTCAAATAGCCTTGTGGTTCTTTGCTTACTTTTTCCTATTGTTTTTATTATTACCACCTGTATACTTTTTCATGCAGTTATAGATGATACGTATTTATATGTTTCTCTCTCGAAATATCAATGAAACTTTTGTTTTCATCCGACGCCGTGCCATGTGTGCATGTACTCTTTAAATCCTTATACCTCGTTCGAGTAGAAAGGTGTTCCAAGACGGCCCCCAGCTGGTAGCTAATTTAACGAGTTGGTTTGTTCGTGAGCTTATGGTTATTCAAAATGAAATAAGTGTATTACATTCATCGCCTAAATACCAACCCGTTGCCTCCAGGGCGACTTACCCAGATCACGATTTGGTGATGTACGGACTTATATATACGCGGTCCTTCATTATCCTCGCCATTCACTAGGGGAAATGGTTTGATGACATAAAAGAGACCTATAGTTTCACTTCGCCCATAGGGTTTAGAGATTAATTATTTCCGCTAACCCTGGGGTTTGTTATTACAAGATATTGCTTATTACATATCTATACTCAATTGAATGGAGCTGACTGGTACCACCGGTATAATGGTATGCGGTGGGGTCTTTATACGTACCATGCATCGGTATACTATATACGGCTTGTAATGCAAACTATATATTCAGTGCTGAATTTCTTGAAGTTTCGATACTGTATTAGATTGACCCCCGTGTAAGCTTTGATTTCTTATTGATTTATATCGTAGTTGACATGCATTGTTATCCTTTTAATGACTTAGAGAAAAAAGACTTAAAAGAGTCTAAAGACTTAAGAAAAACTGAGAAAAAAAATAAAAAGACTTAAAAGAGTCTAAACATGTACGGTGTACGTAAATACTATTGTACGCATCGCTAGCAGACGTTTACCTACCACCTATAGTCCACCAGCCTAACCTAATTTGCATATCAAGATCGAAGTTGATGTTATCAGTGCAAATTACCACGCAGGTTTACAAAATTCATCAATAGATCTTGTGATGAAATCAACAGAGAGATAATTCAATCAATCAATCCATCCATCTACCAATCAGTCAATCAAATTAAAAACATTACTTAATCAAGTTCTCACTAAGTATGGTACTATTGTGAACGCTATTTGACGATTGAATTCATGACAGATCTGTTTGTGCCAAATTCGTTTGATTACCAAAATCTCCTAAATAGTGGCCCAATTTTCTCGTTTTTGTTACGATTTTGCTCAAGTATACAAAAGGGAAAACATTATATCTTCTATATAGCCTATCCAAGTATTACCTCTCTTGCGACGTTCAAACATGTAGGCCTATGCGTTATGCTTTTTACTACACATACCGTATAATTGTGCCGCCGTAATTACAACAAAAATTACAGCTTTAGAAAGCAAGGTACATTTATAGATAAGGTCTGACAGTTATTACACCAGACACGTGTTAGCAATTGATAGCTCTCATCCGTCTGCCCATGTTAAATCGTATATTACCCTAACGATATTATGGTATATTCCCTTACCACGAGAATGTGTAATCCATTTACGCCTATACCTACATACTACACGTTTGTTGAAAAAGGATATAAATCAAGCATGCAGCCAACTGTCTGTTCATGTTTTGTTTCGTATTCGTATATATAGTACTGTCTTTTCTAATCTAGTCGGTCTGCACTAAAGACATTTCCCCTTGACAACCGCTACTGGAACGTAGTAGCTTCTTTCCCTTGATTGGGGCGGGGTGGGGGTGTGTGTGTGTGGGGGGGGGGGGGGTTATTTCCAGAGCGATGTTAACATTATAAGAGCGAAACGCGCAACTCTCGTTTATAGCTTTGGCGTGTCGTACTTTTGATTTTACATTAGAATACCTTTTCAGAAGATCTTAAATGCAAAATCTTACGATGATGACGAACCTATGCGGCACAATGTACTGTTGTTTCCTTACATCTGGCAAAAGGAAACATAAATTAACACAAGTATCGGGATACGACAGCCAAATTAGGAATATGAAACCGAAAGACACACATACACACACAGAGGAAGAGACAGCGTGAATAATGATCCACTAAAATTAGTTTACTTGGACCTTGACCTATTACATATAGATCAGTCACACAAGTGACACGTTAAATTGTGGTAGAGTGTCCAAATATCAAATACTCTCGCTATTCTGCTGTTCTTTATACGCAGGAAACCCTTTTCACAGTCTCGTTGATTCTTAATAGGTCATTAGTAATATAGCCCCCAAATATGCTAGGAAGTCAAATAATGGGCACTCATATTAAATGTCAGCAAGCATGTTACTGCCACCATTGGAGCACCTGTTCCTCTATGTATGTTCCTCTATTTAAATATTTATCTTTAAATTTAAATATTTAAATTTAAATATTTAAATGTCCAACTAAATCATGGTCTTTGCCAATTGAATAAGTTGGAGTAGCAGAGCCTCCTCAGCTGGAAAATATATTTGAAAATTTTAGCAAATTTTAACATGCAAAGTTTGGGCACAACACTAATGATTTTTAAAGGAGGCGTTAAACCCAAATCGTCATCATTAGTCTGTATGATAGAGATAACTGTCATGAAACATCTTCCCAAAACAGCTAGGAAAACAATCTTATTCCATTTGAGAGAGATAGCACAGATTTAATGATCCTTTGCACACAATGCCCAACGACTTGATCAAGTCTAAATATGATATCATCGAGTCCCATGTGCTTCTATATTTTGTAACCTTTGTCTTCAAATGATTATTTTCTGTAATGGATTCTGTAATGGAGTAATGGATTCTGTAATGGGGTCTCTTTTATTGCAAATATACTGAATCTAAAATATTTCAGCTCTTTACAAAACCTAAATGGATGGCATTGGAGTCAATGTCAACGCTTTGAAACATGCTAACCTGAAAATGTGACAACTAAAAAGCAAAGAGAAAGTACAGGACTTGGAATCTTTGTGACATTACAGATTTACAAAGTGACAACTTCCAGACACGACTACGATATCTCCCAAACGGAACAACGGAACTGTTTGGGGGAGTTGATTTTCACAACGACTCTCTCTGTCATATAAGCTACACATGATGGTTGGTGTGTGTGTCCCTTTTAATAATTCTAGGACTCACTACGGCTGGAGGACCTTATTGTCACGATACTTTCTATACGGCTTATTCCGGGATATATAATCTCTTAGGGTGATGATTGTATAATTTGACCCACTATTTCAGTTTTCGATTCTTGTTATCCTTGTATTATATATTACACACCACGGCACTCTTATGCATGTAATATTAGCCCGTCGTGGTTTATATTATTTCTTTCCCTCGCGAGACCTTGTTTTTGAGATTCAACGAGATAGGAAGATTGTTCTCATATTTCAAATTGTGAAGCTGACATAAGGAATGTTCAAAATAAACGACTGATATAAAGCTCTATTACATCTCGAAGCTAGAGGTTCATAACGATTGAGATTGGTAAGCCTGATAGACATACGTACACGTCTATAGCGTTTTAGCTGTTTATGAAAGATTCAATCGTTGATGAAAAGTACATAACACGCGGTACATTAAAGAAAGTCGTTGCCAAGGGTCTATAAAGACATAACAACCAGAAGTTATGTTTCAGGACTATACTCTTTTACACGACCTACTTTGACAAACTATGTCCGACGTCAAATCGACCATGGCTTTGGTGCAATATACAACCCATTTTGTGTTATTTGCGCATCACACGCCGACCATTTTAGACCGATGACGTCACTGGCATTGTAGTTACGATTGTCGTCATACGTATATTTGGCAAGCCGACGTGGCCAAAAAGTGAGTCTTATAAGCGTGACTCGAGCCAACCGATAAGTTACACCCCACGTGACTCGTTTCTCAACGCGTATTTTAAGTTCGACAACGCGTAAACGGAGATCCCCCGAACCCGTTAAAGATCAGTATAGATCAGTAGATTTTTTGTTGTGTGTGTCGTGTTCATAGTTATTGTTTAAAGGTAAGCTGTATTGCAACTTAAGCCTTATCTATTTGTAATTTCCCGTAATTCCGTTTTCGTAGCTTATAATTTTGGTAGTAATATCCCATTCATTTATTCACGTGGGTAATTTTCGATTACGTGTTGCAGAACGTCTATATTTTCCGCAAATAGAGCCTTAGGGGCCCCATTGGCTTGCCATATACGTATAGTTGAGGCTTAGGGTATAATACGCAGAAATTATTGAGCTGCTGTGAGGACCCAACATGACTCATGGGTATATTTGCTCTATCATTATCCGTACTTTGTCTATTTGTTATGTTGAAAATGGTACAGTAAAGACGTTTGTTAATAATATCCACGTGTGTCAATTAGTTTTCGCGGAACCGGTTATGGCATAATTCGTATAGTTATTAAGGAACGGTGTTGCTTTGAATTGCATCCTTTGTTTGAATGCATACGTCTGTATACGTGGTTTATCTGAATAAGTTACTTATAATGCCATTGGCCTTTTATGTAAGGCAGTAAAGAAAATCGGTTTCGTTGATCCACCAAAGAGATGAACATAATTTCCGTCCCCACCCCCCCACCCAAAAAAATGGTGCTATCAGTTAGTAATTCTTACTGTATATAATCGCAAATGTTTTTGTACAAGTAGCGAACAGACTTGACATTATTTGTTACATACCTGGATTGCGCTGTAGAAATGTATCGGCTAACATCACGCGCCGTAAACTCACAAGATTTTGTATTACGCATGTCTGTGTCACCCTACATATCAGTTTGCAGGTCAGGGCATTCATATTACTATCCTATTGGTCGACACGGTTCATTAGTGTGATCATGCGCAGAAGCAATCTCTGAACTTGCTCAAGACGTGAATAATCTTTCAACACTCTGGTATATAAGGTTGCACTTAGGCCATTCTGTCACATTACGTTAATAACCCAGGGCATGAGTGATCCCTCTCTTACCATGGTTAGTCTCTTTAATTTGAACAATCACAGCCTTGAGGTATAGTTCATTAAGATAAACTTGAGCTCAAACTTTCTTAATTATCCTTTGACGAATGGTATACAGACGGGGGGGCAAAAACCCTGATAATTAGAGGCCTTATCTTCTCAATAAAAAAGGGCCATGCAAAAAAGAAAAAAATTGTAATAAAGTCTTTCGATTCGAAACAGTCGACTGGGTTTGATTGATACGGAACGATACACTTGGGTAGCCAATGAATATTTATGACCAAGGTATAACATATCTGTCATTTTTTACATAACTCGAATGCTATAGGACAGTTTTGTATCTTTCGAAATGATACAAGAAATGGAATACATAATGAACCCTTCATGCGTGTATTAAATATTTAAAATTAGGGGGAAGATGAAAGGTTTACATGGCGTATGGTAGTATTAGTGATTCATCGTTGTCTGCCACGTGCACGGTTAGTTTCACATGACTGTACCTTGACTTGGCTAATATCACACTAGCATTCGTACATATATATTGTCTTAAGGTAACGAAATCCCCACTCGGAGACGAGGCCGTATACTCAAGGAAATTGGCGTCGAGACAGGCGAGAAACCTTCGCATTCGCTATAGCTTTAAATAGATACATTTCGTCAACTCTATGCGCATATGTAGGTCTGCATACGCATTGAGTTAATGCGGGTTGCCTAACACGTGTGAGACATGTTAACGCCTAAAGGGCTTGATGAAATTTGGGAAGTCGAAATGCCATGCCTATATTTGAGAACTCTTTTAAATCTGTCTCCGATTGCCTCGGGGTTTTTATGGCTAATGGATTAGAAGGTTTGCCACCATCTGATCAGCTGTGTTATATAAACGCAGTTTCGTAATAAAACAAAATAGTTGCGTACTGATCGTCGGGACCATATCTGACTTCTCGACGCATACAAGCCACCCATTTCGAAGAAGGTCTAACATTTACGGAGTTTTGTTAACTACAGTATACACATTTTTTTTTGCCATGGATTCGACAACAAAATATTCACGATTTGAAATGTTGAATTTGCTGTACCTAGTTTCCTTCCATACCCACCAAGTTTTGAATTAATGAGGGATGAAGTGTGTTAAAACTTGGAAATTACATGTATCTGAATAAATGAAGGAAAAAAAAATGAAAAACAGTGAAAGCGAAAAATTGATTACGTAACCAGAGAGAATTTCTGCAGAAATCTTGGAATGGAGTGAACGCAATTACAATGGAAGAATATATGTATACTAATGCATATTTATAGCGATAAACTACGAAACAACCAAACTAGTTTGTTGAGCTGAAAATTCTCCCATTTGTTGGACGTAGTCTCGCATTTGTTATATTTCGGCACCAGACATTTACAGATGAATGTTCGTCTTTATCTCATTCAATATTAATCAAAACAAAATAACATTTCGAATGTGAATGTTTGCCAAGAACATCGGTTTGCTTTTACCGGAAATTTTGGATCAATCAAATTTGAGGTAAAAGGTTTCTTCGTGGATGCTTAATTTGTTCATTTTCTGTTGGATGAGACATTTTGCATCATTCATTATGACATGCTTTGTAGTGTCGGAAGATAAATGGACCTGCGGATAGAATGTCTCGACTGTTTTTGGAATAAGGTCAAATTTGAGCATGCATCATTCCATATTGTCAAACAAACAATACTTAACAAACTGCATTATTATTTATATCAAAAGCAAATTAGCGTTTTCATTCAATGATATCGTAATTCAGTCAGTAAATAGAGTTTCTTCTTCAAATATTTGAAGAACAAATAGCCTATTAGTAACTAATTAACAACATGCCCGGTTCTTCCGGTCGTGATTCAAAAGTCCCTTTGAAGCTTTGCACAGATTTATAGATTTTAACAAGCAAATCAATTAAACAAATTAATGCAAAGTGTTGTATTGATGTTTCAGCTAACACATTGATTGCAATCCAAGGGCAATGTACTGTGGTTATTACTACTATATATATATATATATTTATGTATAAACACGCTTATATAGATTTATAGCGTCAGATGAAAACTGACAAAATGTATAAGGTGATTGCATTCACGAGTGCGTAAAGTGACACAAACCTGATTCAATTTAACGGAGAATAGTGTTATTTTATACATATATGTACACTTAAAGCAATGTGGTTTTAGTATCAAACGACATGACTGCATTATAATAAATATCGGTGACATTGACAAGGTGCTATGTTGCTTAGTTACAAGTATCAACGTACTTTGTGTATCAAGGATAATTGCCTAACGGAATACTTAAAACTGCTGGTTGGATTTTAGTGCACACTTTATACAGGCTTGCCAACACTTTACAGTCATCACGGTGACTTCACTGGAACACGAAGATAATTAGTGTGTAGGCCTATATGTGTACATGCCTGACACTATACTGACTCTCAAGACTCCGTGATAGGCCTATAGTCGTTCAGTTCTTAATGTACTGAAGTAACGGTAATAGTTCAATCAATGGTTCGTTTGTACCTCAATGAACAATCTATTCAACTTGATACTGGCCGATGTCACTTGTTTCACGTGGACGATACTCTTTAATTCTTGTGTGTAATCCGTCTCCGCGCGTTTAACATTCGCAATAATTTCAACCACGTGCTCTTGTTTTTCACGCCTATGAAGCAGTACAACACCACGCATGACACATCCCTGGATGTATAGGTCTGTGTAGCCTATATTACTGAGCGTGAAGTTCAGAAAGCTTGTTGGTATTGCAACGTAGGAAACTGGACCATGTTGAAGCATTAATGTTCTTCGGTATCTTCTTGCTATTAGACGAGATTTAAATGTCATTAACTTTGCGTTCAGTTGTTCGGGGTTGGAATGATAATTATAATTTTATAAATAAAGATATAGACTAACATAATGGCTTTTTTGCTGAAAGACAATGTTTACGGATGGAGGTGATTTCAAAAGAGATCGGTCGATGATCACAACAGCTGCTGCATTGATTGTCACAGTTAATATGGCATGTTACTAAACAGTACAGAGCGATTAAATTCCTCAGAAGCAGACTGCTTGATGGGGTATCCTGCTGTCGAAGCATGTAACTTGTAATTGACTCCTCGAATATGCAAAGTGACATTATGATTTGTTCCTCGGGGATTCGTGGAACATTCTTAAGCCTTCATATCACCCTTATTAATTGCCTTCATTAGTACAGCAGCTTTTCGTTCTATTTTGTTTCTCGTTATCATCTCTGTCTCTCTCCATCTCTCTCTCAGAGGAGAAAGTGTTCGTAAGGAACCAAATACACTGTAACATCTGTTGATGAAAGTGTAGGAAAACTTGTCAAGATTTGACTGCCTCAAATTTAGATATTCTAAGATGAGGTTTTATAGGAAATGACTGTCTGTCATTAAGTGAACTAATGTTACATCTTGATCTCGCGTTGATGATGGAGTCTTTGTGAATTTGACATCGTAAAAGTTTGACGAACACCAGAAATAGACATTTGTGACGACTTTCGCGGAATTGGCCCTTTACAAGGATAATACAATATAAACGACGAAAGTTATTAACGAAGCCCGGTACTGCAGAAAAGTGACTTGCATTGACTTACAGTAAACGTGCTAAGTCTATATGTAACATTTTGAACACAAATTGAATTTCCATGTGGCAGAAAAAATAACTTTTCAAAACCCGAAATAGCGATTCTTAGCGGTGACTCAATTATGGGGAGTAGAATAAGCACAAGGAGGACACAGGGTGACTTGTCTATGTAAGTATGTAAACATAAATAAATAATGTAAGATCAGATCAGGTAAACACATCAGATAAACAGATGGACCGGTGACAGTATCGTCCCGGGCCCAAATAGGCTCTGAAAGCCTCTGTTTGAGACTCTGCAAATCATCATCCCCGAAGTGAATCTTTAAAATGAAGTATCGATCAAAACATTAATGTAAGTCGACACAATTTGTTTCTCATATTGCATGAAGTGCATCACGGTTTTCAAAAGTCAAATATTTAGGGTGAAAGAAAAATAAATTCACAATTTTAATGAACAAATCGTGAGTAAGACAAGTATGGTTACACTGCACAAACAACAACAACAAATGTAATCACAATCACAATCACAAAGATCGCAGACGTCACTTTACTTATTACAACTTTAAAACGCTGTAGTTTATTTACCTATATTCATAAACTTCAATATTTCTGCCCACGTTGTCATATAACATGTTCACATTTACAATACATATTGAAAACGCATATTCACTCATCTAACGTATAGCTCACTGTACATATTACAACGGTTCTTCTATACGCCTCACATCAATATCAGAAGCAAGTTTTCAAAATATCCTGCAAGATGTACCTTGGTCAATGTTATATAATTATGTTTTCTTTGGCGCAGATTTAGCTCAGTTTTACCGTAGATCTACTATGTAGCTGCTTTTCCGAATCAATATTCTGAGACCAGCACGCCGATTTGACAATATCTTGTAACCTTACAAAATGATGATGAGGTTTTATGGCATTTATATTTGATTATCAGTATAGTTCGGGTAGGTATAATTCGAGAAACGTTGAAGTAATAGCATCGTATATTGGCGATGAGCGAGTGGTGAATTATATAGATATATAAGTATGTGCATGTTTACATATCCGTGAGCATTGTGCTAATAGATGTGATAAATAACACTGTTGGTTAGTTTGTTTTTCATCCAGTCGTTTATGCGAACTAGTTAAACTCATTTTTGTCTTATCGTACCGACTGATTTCTTTCTTGAAACATTTTCTTAAAGATTAATCGTCATTTCTTCTGACGTAAATTACATTGATAGGTTCGTTTGTTATCATGCAGTCAATGTTTTGTGAACTAGTTAAGCCCCTTTTTGTTTATTATAACACAGCCTGACTTCTTTCTTAAACCGCGTATTCTTGAGATGAATCTTCATTTCTGCTGATCTAATATTACAATTATAGGTTTGTTCACTTTCAGTCAGTCATTTATAATGAACTAGTAAATTCTTTTGGTAACATTGGACAGCTTGATTTCTTTCTTACACCGGTTTTCCTGATTGTAACCTTCATTTATCATGATCTAAATAGTGGTCGGTGTTCAAGGCTATACGTTGCTTAGCACGAATGGTCATTTTCAGAGCTATAATGTGGTATATTAACATTGTTAACTTATGTGACAGACTATAGGTACATCCGATTTTCGGTTGGGTTATAGGAATCTTATTGACCATACTTTTCCATAATTTAGCTAAGTTGTTTACTTACCACTTAGGGCATATCGCTAGCTGTGGTGATGAGGACTGTTTGTTTTTATACTTCCGTTCTTATGTTTTTTTTCTTATTTCCGTTGAAAACAACAAACGAATAATTCACAGCAAAAAAAATGCAATTGGTGATAGTTTCACTTATAGTAACTTTAACTTGCACACATTCACTTTCACGTTCTTGCATACATACACACACGTATGTATCCATATATAGTATATAACTGTACATATACATGTAGTATTCATATCGCCACGGTGTGTATGGCATAGGTATAGCATGCATTTCACTGCAGTAGACTCGCGTTCATGTACTTAGTATCGTCAACCAATCCTTCAGTTTTCATGCATGTTTCTGATATTCATATATACCATCGTGTTTTTAATGTAATTAGTTTGTGTTCATGCTTGATGCTGGTATACGTATCGTACTTTCAGACATACGTTCGTATCTCCATTACTGATTTATTATTCCGACATGATGCTGTAACTTAAGACATATTTTCGCGACTTCAGTATAATCTACAGTACCTGGTGTCCTTTCATGATACTGAGAGACACATTCGTATGTCTCCAACATGATCTACTTTCACTGTGGGTGAAGCAGACGTACTTTCATGTCTATTCGATTAACTGCGAGACACACTGTTATGTCTTCAGCATAATCTGCGATAATTTGTTTATGAAAACAGACACCTTTCATGTCTTCTCTGTAAGCTGTATAATTGCCATCTTGATTATTATCGCATCTTATTTCCTAAATTATCAGCTATATGCGCATATCTAACAGCGGTGTATCCATCTCATACAGTGCTTGCATCATAAAGGTATCTTCCGTTGTTAGATTAATGAGTGTAACCTTCTTGAAATACTAATTTATGGTGCAAGGACGAAATAAAGTGAGTCTTTCCCGTGGGAGTCGAGTAGACTAGAACATTAGAATATGTGTCCTTGGAAATTATATTTGCTAATGAGTAATCGCATACAGTAAAGAATAATTATGACGTATATGCGAAATACCATATACTTCATCATCTATGTAATATCTGTATCGCATAGTATGCAAATGTAATTCGCTTCACTTAACCCTAAGTATATGGCACATGTCTCGCTAGTACTGTGTTTTATGTATTTGATTATACGTCACCTTTTATCTCGCTGTTCTACTTTTCGAAGAGCCATGATCCATGTTAGAAAGTTGTTACAGTTGAATGCTTGTACAAAATTCGCTGCATAATACCGAAACGAAAGCGAGACGTTTTGAGAGATATCTTTCAGCAGCCGATTCATACAGCGATTACAGTAACTACTGTAAATGTTAAAGTTTTGTACCACAGTGAAAACTGCATCGTGTTGATAAATCTGATACATCTGTAGCATGTGCTATTACGATTACAGTAAAAGAACTGAGGATATTTGTAATCCCAACAAATGCATCAAACTGGATTTGTTGGGATTAAAACATATCCTCGGTTCTTACTGTAATCCTAATGGCACATGCTACCGATTTATAGCGCGAATCAGGTTTTTACTGTGGTACAAAACTTAACGATTTATAGTAGTAACTGTGTTCTCTGTGTGTATCGGGTGCACCAAGGCAAAAAGCTGAACCGGGCAATATCTTCAAACCATTTCATTGACATTGCGTTCATAATTTGGCAAACATGTGTTTGAGAATTCTTCTATCTTGCTTATTCTATTTTTCTTTTACAGTTCAATCAAACATTTGACTGTTAATATGTTCTACACAAAAACAAAAACCAAAAATATCTCTTATGTGGAACCAAAGAGTGCGTTTTATATATATCTCATGGCTTGTGGACGTATTGCTCCTATGAAAGAAATTTATGTTAGGTATCGCGTAGATCATATACACATAATTGTTATAGAAATTGGACATGTTACCACAAACGACGACTCACAAAATTAACATTTTTTGTTTCTGCAAGTATAACAGTGCATTATGAGACACGCCAATGTACAAAATGCCACCGTTATCAATTAACATAGCTATATAAATATTCTACAGAGATTGCCCGAAAACAATGTCCTTTCGTCTCCATCGATATTTGGCAATTACACCTTGCTCTCCTGTGAGTTGGCTGCCTCTGACAGCCTTCATTTTCTATAGTTTCCACTTGGAAGAAAAGACAGAAGCTACGGGATATATACAATACAAGCAGACTCTTTATTAACTCGCTGCCACTCACCAAATTGAAAGGCCAGTGTCTTAACTGATCCGCGGCGGTTTGGGAGAAACTCAATTTAATGTGAGAGCTGCAGCATTTTGATGCGTTCCACAGCCCTTCTGTTGAACATTTCATTATTTACAACAAAACAACGCGAAAAGATTTGCACATTTTGCTGGCAATGTATCGTACGTGGCTGTTTAATTGGTATATTGGATTACTCACACAGCTGCATGTATTGCAGACAAAATACGGACGACGTGATAGAATGACAAATGAGTATGGTTGTTGTTGTACATATATATATATATTAATATTGTATATATATGTATCATATATATATATATTGCATATATTGTATATTGTATATATATATATATATATATATGCGAGTATGTGTATATATATATGTATATGTATATATATATGTATATGTATATGTACATAGTATATGTGCGAGTATGTGTATGTGTTTGTTTACAGAACACAACTGCGTCAATAACATGGTTGTCATTTCTCAGTTCACTTCAGTTCATATACATTATGAGATGATTGGCTTTATTGCCATTTAATTTACCGCAGTTGTATTAACAGTATAACAAGTCGTGTATACCGACAGATGCATACCGCTAACACGTGAAGCTATGTTGAATGTTTGCAGACTGTCACAATTAATGATTATAAGTCAGTCTGGCATTTGAGATTTGAACCTCCATGTTCATCATGTTGATATTACAATATTTATACTTTGGACCATGACGGTGGCGTAGAAATTATGCTGTAAAAATCAAAGTACCTTTCCATCATATCATATCTCGTCTTTACGTGATGAGCCCGCAAAATCTCTTCGGTAAAATTCCATCGAGACCACTCACTTTCTCTTGAATGTCAATTGTTCGTAAATTCCTCAAGAGGAAACTCCCAATTTACGATAAAAAGCAACAATAAACAAATAATACAATACAATACAATACAATACAGTACAATACAGCACAATTAATCCCATTATTATTCAGTTCTTCCTAAGTTGAAGTAAAATAACCTGTTATACCTTAGTCTCAAATCCGACTGCCGTTTGTACGCAATCTCTCAGTGTGCATTTTCAATTTTTTTGGAACGCAGGCTTTGTTTTTGAATATATAATGATATGCATGAATTCAATGCAGACATACACAGCAAGCAGTACGACTGAAAAACGGACGCCTTTCGATCTTCATAAAAACTTCATTCCATCCACCCCCCACCCCGAAAATGACGTCACACATGAAATATTAAGCAAAAACGAACGTGAAGGATAAATTTGAGTTATTTTATTGTGAGGTAATTATTGTGATCTAGCGTCAGTTATAGTCAGCCCCGATTTCGCAACACTAAAGATAAAGCGACGATAATATGTCCCTGAGGGAGAAATGAGGGGACGAAGAACAGAACTCGTACACGCATAAATAAAAAGGTATATTGGCAGGACTGTTAATACGTAATTGACTAGGGCAAAAAATGGCTCCTTTCTTGTTAGGAAACAGAATAAAACGTGAAGGAATAAAACAGCAGTTGTAATTAAAGCGATATTTACAGCTATGCTTCGTGTTACATTACTCTAGCGTTATGGACTCGTTTCGAGGTATACGTGCATACTTGATTTAGTTCACGAAGCGAGTTATGAAGAATGTTCCTTCGCCAGTTGGCTGCTTTTCGTTTCAATCAATAGATTTTATATATGATCTCGTCTGGATGTTAGTTTGTAAAGCTTCAGTAATGTTCAATACCACACATGAACCCATAATGATTCATTTCCTAGACTGGAATAGTCAAGTTTATTATTTATTAAATGAATATATGCATTTACGCGTGATATTTATCAAAGGTCAATAAAAAAGTTAACAATAGCTATGGTGTAAAAACAAAAGACTCACTATGCTCGATGCTTTCATGTGAACATTGACTATCGATTTGTTTGTTAGTTTCTTACAACTATCTCATATCCTATGAAAGTGTAACGTAATACGGTATTATTCGAGAACAAAACAGACCTAAAATCGTGTTTGCCCAATGAACTGGTCTTAAATATGTGCATTTGTTTGCTTAAGATATATTTATCATAATGTATCCGCTTGTTCTCTGATATCCTTATTTCCAACATTATTAGGTGTAAAGCGTATATATTATGCTTGTCTTGCAGTCTTGGCAGAAGCGAAAGTTCATCAATTGTAGGGCAAAACATATATATTACTGTAAAAAAAAGATTATTACTGTATAATGCCAGTGTGACAGGACTCGTGGTTTCGATTCGTTGCAAATTTTCCAAACTCAGTCTGCCGATGTCTAAAAACAAACAATTACGCGATTCTTTTAAGTCATGCGTAACTTCTAACGTTCTTTGCATTACTATATGTACGTATCCTTGTATCGTATGTATCCTTGTATCCTTGTACGATTTTTTCCTCTTTCGGGGTTATCTGAATCCTGCTTTTCCAATCATCCTATGTCACGACAAACGTGAAGATTTGTTGACCCTGAGGCGGCAACCAAAGATATATAGTTAAGCGGTTATCTTCAGTAGATAGATTTGATGTATATAACAGTATAGAAAACCTTATGCAAATGGTTAGCCATAGTATACTGTTTTGCGTTGCAGTGTATCTAGTTTCCACTTATCACTATCGTTTCCTGTTAGGCAAATAAGTTAATTTATCACGGCTGTGTGAATGTGTGCATGTGTAAGTCTAAGTGAAACTATCACGAATTGCAAATTTATTGCTGTGATTTTCTTTTCCGTTGTTTGTTGTTGTTCTCAACGGAAATGAGAAAAAAATCCATACGGACGGAAGTATAAAACAAAAGTCCTCGTCATCACAGACTTTTCTAAACTTTGGTTATATGCATTTCCTATAATATATAAATTATCAGGTCACATTGTTGTAGTCAAATTAAGCAATATGATTTATGCGTTTGTTTATATATGGCATCATATGAAGACGATAGCATGAATGCATTATATAGCAAAGATAAATGTACCTAAATCAGCATCCAACTGCAGCGAAGAGATAAAAAGTCATATCGATTTTCACACGAGTCTAATTTCTATCTTATAATGATAAATCACTGACTGTTGTTTTTCTTACGATTCGCCATTAACAGTTGCGTTCGTAACGAAGCGAAACCACGATGTGTAAATTGAAGTAAAAAATTTAAGAGTGTAATCATTTTCTTATTAAAGTTCTGAAGTAGTCATTGGGAATGGAAGAGTGTCTATAGATACAGAGGAATGTGTAATGATTTGATATCATATAGCTTAGCTTACTTCGATTGCTCACATTATCCGCAATTTAGCGACTTTTTGGTTTACTTAAATGTTAGTTATAACAAATTACATAGATACCACTAGGGCATGCATGGAGTGAAATAATCCATCATTTTAAGATATTATTGATCAATTGAAGTTACCTCTGTTACATAGAATGAATGAATTCCATTGTTGTGCGTCTTGGCAACAAAGTAATCTACGAGGATGGTTATTAATTATATCAATAACAAAATACTAAAAACATGTAGTGAATCTTTCCTCACAGTTTATTGCAAATATGATATATCTTTGAACAATGTACTTTTCCACCAAACAATGAATAAATTTCATTAATTTGTGTCTTAGCAACAAAACAAGCCACAAAGACGAAACAATGAGGTTTCTTTCCACTTTCTAGGTTATAGTTCCTCAATTCGAGGTTACAGTATCTCTTCTCCGTAAGATCCTTATATAATTTGGATTGCTTATACGGGCTTGTAAATTCTTCTACTTTAGGTCGTAAGTTATTACAAATGTTCCAAAACTGTGTGACTCTGTGGTTTTGAACGGTCTTCATGTCTACTTGAGATAATATTACGCATTATGTAATACATGGAGACAAGGGTAAATATCATTTCGCATTTTTCTAGATAATTATGGATTGTATAAGTTTGTTTGTTCTCATACTGAAAGGAAAATGAAAACGGAGCTTTCGAGAGAAGATATTTTAAGGTTTATGTGGCTATTATGATTAATGTTATACTATTTAATTCATTTTGCATGACATGTTAATATTATTAATATTTCTTTCTGTTTTCCAACAGAGTTCAGACGAAGGTGATGACAATTTTTGAAGGAGGAAAATTGGGCCCAAATGAGTTATTTGAGTTAAATGAAATGGTCAGGTAAGACACATTATCTTTAATCCTAAAATTAATTTTACACGTTTACATAACTGTGGAGGTACAGAAACTTATTTCAATCTCCTATGTTGCTACACTTGTAATCTTCAACGTAGCATATATGAAATCATATTTAGAACATGATATCTGACAAGAGAAGTCACGTTTTCATAAATATTTGGAAATTGTCTATCATAGACCTCTCCTTCGCGTTTGTTAACAATGATTGTTTTGATTTGTTTCTCCTTTAAATCTATGTAATTTAAACTGAAGTAAACCTTGTTTGAAAACGTAGTTAAAATCTATTAAAATTGTAATTTCAAACATTTGTTAAATTTGTGGTAACTTATGGTAAATAAGACAACAACATACTTATTTTCATGAACTAAAATAAACCCATCTTGGAGCAAACCAAACCATAGTTAATATATGTAGGATGTTCAAAATTTAGTTTAACTTTACTAACATATACTTTTTACAGATGTTCTATTTCAAACCATATTTTGTGAGTATTTTAATTATACATAACATAATAAAAAAATGCTCACATTTGTTTTCATGATCAACAAACAAACACACACATGCTCGTAATGACAATTGCTTGTGCCCATTTATTTGTTTATCAATGTTCGAAATGTTTGAAGCAATCGCAACTATATAGACTCATTGAGATACAACATACATACTTAAATCCAAAATGGCGGTAATCATAACATGTCTAGACATGTAACCGTGTAAGCAAACAAATTCTATGCAGCACACAAATGAAAAATAGTATAACTGTTGATGTAATTGCATAAAAAACAACTAGGCCTACACAATTTCTACTTGGTTCGGGATGATACGTAAAATTTCAAAGGTTGTGATCTTGTGAACACTCTCATAATTCACTCGTTATTAACAGAATTGAGATATGATACTCTCTGTACTACGGTATATAATGCTAGTCTCATAACAAAACTAAACTGTAAACTGAAGAGTGCTATCAGAGTTAGTTACGACCGTGGAAAAAGTGATGATGTATTTATCCTATTAAAGAGGTCCCTGGGAAAGATCATATTTACTTTAATATCCTGTTTGCTGGTTCATCAATGTGTTCACAATGCTGCTCCTGATTACCTTAAGAACCTTGTTATTGTGTCTTGCCCAGCTCCTCTGTTACTTTATGTTCCACGGGTACGCACCAAAATTTGGTTCTGGAGCCTTTGCCTTTTGTGGGCCGAAGCTCTGGAACTCTGTTCCTATCCTCATCCGCATGAACGACGACATTGATAGAATCAAAGGATGTCTAAAGCACGTGTTCTTTCTAATAGGGTTTGATTTCATTATACGGTTTATATGTAAGTTTCGGTCTTTTTCGTATATTTACTTGTTTCTCACATGCCCATTTGTGCATGTCTATGTCATCTCGGAATAGATAGAAGGTGGGTTGTACAAAAAACCTTATTCTACCTATCTATCTACATACCAAAAAAATATGAAAAGTCAACCGCGTACATACTTTCCCCTTCTCTACCCACTCCCACACTTACCCATGAGTCCTTACCCTTCGCAGAAACCACTGCTTTTACCAAATTGTTCACTGCTTCATTGTCTTGTCACTTGCTTATACAGATACAAACGTATTTTTGCTGTCTGCTAATGTCAATTGCTTCATTATAAAATTGGTACAAAATACCCCTTTTTTTAACCATATAGACAAACAGAAGAAACCTTATGTGTGAATACCCGGTCTAATTATACTAACAATTACTATATTCATTCAATGCAATACTTCCTTCATCCTCTTCTCGGATTCTAATTAACTAGCTGTGATTTCTCAAGAGAGTTATGACAGGTTTTGTTTTTTCTCTTTCTGGTTCACAGAGTTGCAATCAAGTCAGAAATTGGATCTTTCATCTCAGAATATTATAAGGTAAGTTACTACGGCTTCTTCGTTCGTTCATTAATTTCAAGAAATTACCAAATTTGAACACACTGGATTTATAAGGACGCTGATAAAAAATAAAAAAATTGCGAAGATGTATAATCATAGTTTCATAGTATCGTAATACGCATGAAAGTATTGGGCTTGTTTTTTCCCCCGATCATATCAATTTGAATCTTACTGTTACATATTTATACCTACACAGGCTCTTTGCTGTAAATATATAAACGGATTTTCTCTCTTTGAAATGGTTAAAGGAATTAATACTGATGGTACATAACGGTGTCAGAGTGGACTATATATAAATAAAAAGAAATCCCAGTGATGCAAATTAATGAACATGAGGTATAGATGATGGAAATTAACTAACACAAAACATCAGAGGTGAGCTTACTGTTTCTACAGTGATAACACACTTAGAATACGATAATATGCCTATAAGGAATTTTTAACTTGGAAATTCTCCAAATAACAAAATAGGATTTTTTTAAAATTTTGTTTCGAGATAAAGTAACGTATATGTAACGTATATGTCCTTTATCAACCCAGCTACAGAACCAATAGATCATTAACCGCGATCGTTGTAAGTAATTCCTTAGAAGTGTACCTGTAAATCGGGAACAGTAGAAAAGCTTTATTTTACCCAAGTTCACATCCCATTTCACAGTCCATACTTAACCTGAAAAGTCAGCGACCAAAGAACGAAATATTCAAATATATTTCATTTGCACTTTTCATAAAAAAAAATCCTGTATCCTAAACCCGTGTATAGTCTATTAGAATCTAAGATTGCATGAGAATAGGCAAGAGCCTTTGGTGATACATTGACTCCCAAAATTGTTGGCAAAGTAATCAAGTTAATCCCAAAGATTTACATATAGAATTACATATTCAATTTACGAGAACTAATACATTGAAACTCTGCTCAACTATCAAGGGACGAGTCGTTGGAGACTGTTAAGCTCATGACACATAATGGACAAGTTTTAACATTTCTCCTGAGAGACCATATACTATGTATTAAGTAAGACGTTTCCAGAGTTGACCCAAACGTGTCTCAAGTACTGGCGCCTGTGATATCTTGTAATGTACCTCTCCTCATCCGAATGCACTGATTTTATGTATTATAGATAAGTTTAAATTCGGTGGTTGACCGTTCACGAACTCGTGGGTCGGGGTATTGGTGTAACCGCTCGTTAAGACGAGACGAATCAAAGCTTCGTTTAGAATTACAGATTCATGACGTCATTTTGTTTGATATCCGCTGAAAACTTGCCGTCGGCTCAACTGGCCATTGAATGTTAAGCTGTCTGTTAGCATTACTCACAACAATTAGATATGCGTATTCATACATTTGGGAATTTCTCGATGCTGATTAGATTCCCGATTTTCTTTTGGCTGGAAAATGAGGTGTGCTCTTTGAACTCCTTGGAAAGGTATAGGAAGAGTGAAACTGATTAATGATAGGGTCAACCCTGACTCGTATAACTGGTATGTTGTACAGGTGTATAAGAAACCACCTAGAATCTGACATAAGAAAATATACACCAATAACAAATTAAGCCTTTGGTAACTTTGCGAGAGTCGTGATTGGTCTGATAGGAGAATGTTAATTCGACCATCAACCTTGATTGATCAACTACATTTTAATTTCCCTTTTCTTCTTCTACTCTGTTTTTCATTTTCAGAAAAGTTTATTAAAACGTGGAATGGAAGCTTTATACAACGCAATAGAAGATGATGGGGGTTGGTTTGGACTGAAATTACCTTTCTGTTTTATAACTTATTTTCCATCTTTTCTAGCAAAAAAGTGGATTTTTGTGTTGTAAGAAAGCTAAGTGTGTCGCAAAAATAGGTATAATACGTTTGTCGCAGAGGAAAACGAGCTGCGTTTATACAATATCATTATATTCAAAACGAAATAACGGCTATTGTTGATACCTACTCCACCGCTATCCAAAAAGTCATCTATATGATGAGGTAGAGAGAGGTAGGGAGAGGTAAACACCACAAAGTAGCTGATTGTAAACCTTTATTCCTCTCTTCTCCCGGTTCAGTCGAAGTTCATATTTGCAATGTTTTGTGTGACCTCGGGGAAAATGCGATTAACTGGTAATAAGCCTCACAACAGACAATAATAAGAACTTCTTCAACCTTGCTTCGTACATTCAAACAGTAAGCTAGGCTAGGTGCATCTTCGATGAAAAGCGTGGTAGGCTCAGTGTTCATCTTTGATTTTGACAATTAAAAAGGTTAGGCCGATTTCCTTATTCGCATAGACAGATCAATTGAATATCATTTTGAGGAATTCAAAAAGCTATATAATATACTTCATAGCCTGAAGGAGGCTTATCAGTTGACGTTACATCAAGGAAGCAACAATGAGCTTCTGATCAGAGGACACGCTCACAAGTAGTTCTTGAATGCAATGAATTGTTCTGAGAATTACACTCTCATGTAGATATAAGGCTATTATGCAAATCATTTGTATTATATCTTGTTTTTTTTTTGTTTTTTTTACAGATAAGCAACTTCTTGAAAGTCTTTCTAAGGTTTGGGACAGATTTTACAGTGAAACATTACCAACATTACGGGCAATCTTTTATCCTATTCAGGTTCGTTTATAACCCTTACATTTAATGGATTTTACTGTACTAATCTCTCAACTTATCGAACATTGGAATGCTGTATTTCCAAAATTGTTTTGTGTGTCAATATTTATGAACTTTATCTGAACTAACCGCATGCGTTTTACCGCCAATGATTTTTCATCTTTATGGTATTGTAAGATGACCCACAAATTATGTTTGAGGGTTGTGGGACTTTATATGCTCGCCAGGTACCCACACCGAACTTGCCTACTCCCATCCCACTCTTATCACCACCACAGAACAGATAAAATTGCAGAACAGATAAAATCGCCCCTCCTTAAGTTAGCTGTAAGTTTTCCAGAACACTTGACAAATATGAAAGCCGGAAGTATTCCATGCATGAATGTTTTTCAAACGTTATATTACTCGGGACTGACGTCCTTTTAAACTCTTCAACATTATGATAGAAAGAACTTGCCGGTTTTCTTTCTACATAGGATAGATACGCTACTCTTTTAAAGTACATTGCCATAACTACACGAAACTATATGGGTTCCCAGCTAACAGCCTCTGCTAGTAACCGACCATGACAATTCGACAACCGTTTCAGTTGTTCATGCAGTAAAAGGTTAAGCAGAAAGTGTGGTATATTTTTGCAATGTGCAAGCAACATATACCAGCAAGTATTTTGGATAGTATAGTTAGGATTGGATGGTGACGATTTCTAGTTCTGTGAAAAATTCAATTAAGGCTTGATATGGTTTTACAACTTCCGCAAAATGACAAATTCTGCTGTTTGATAATAGGGTGTCAAATATTTCAAGGATCTTCGCTGATAACTTCGAACAAACAAGTATTTACCAGAGGATGTTTTTTTTGTTTTTTTGGGGGGGGGGGTGTACTAACCGAAAACGTTAACGAAACCTTTCAAAAGAAATGAGTTTGCTTGATAAATATATAATGCTATTTAAATATATACATTACAAACAAACGCTGCGAACGTTGCGACATTCACGTGTTGCTGCTGTTGAGGAGCTAAGGAAAACCGATTTTTTTTTAAGAGATAAACTATAAAGTACCGGTATACCTGCAATTTAATTCGTGCAGAGTGACTAATCTGTCGCTTGTTAACTCGTAAAACTATGAACCGTAATACTTGCCAGTGACTAACCTTCACAATACACTGAAGGTTTGTCTTGATTGGTTACCACTGGCAACATTAATTTTGGCTACCAGCAAATCTGTTCTAATATTTCACTCTACATTTCTCTTCATATTTCTCTACATTTCTCTCAATATTTCACTCTATATTTCTCTTTATATTTCTCTCTATATTTCTCTCTACATTTCTCTCTACATATCTCTCTATATATCTCTCTATAGTGAAGCAAAAAACAAAAAATCAGAATTTTAATGCATATACTTAACAATGTGTGTATGTAGAGGTATATACACCATTCGCCGGGTTGTTTTCTTCCTCTTGAAAGTTTTCTTTCACTATGTTAGAGTTACATTGGTAAGCCTTGAAGGCTTACAAGAGCATTTCCTTTCACAACTATCTATGTTGCATCACTTTTATTCAAACATATATATATATGGCATAAATGTAATCTTCTTTTGGAAAGAAACAGACACATGAAATGAAATGAAAATGAAATTTCGAGAAACGTTTTACATGTTAGACTCGTATCTATTTTGTATCCCTTTTCCTGTTTCTTCTTATTATAGACTAAGGGGCTTACCATGTCACAGATAACCCTTTTAGGATTCCGTGATCACGTGCTGTTAAGAACAAAGTTAAAAGGTAAATTATTATTGAGAATGATTTATTCTTCTCTATTTTGTCATTAGAAAGACATTTTTTCTTATTTTCATGAATAATATTGATACCGTATATTGTTTTCCAACTTGAATAAAACGTCAAGGTTGAACGGTACGGTATTGTCTTGTCATTTTCGGACCAAATGGTAAATATACAGGCCAATATATTTGAAATATTTGGTGAAATAACTAATTCCAAGGCTGGAGTTCTATTTTTAAATGCCGTTGTTGAAATATGAACGTGATGGAAATGAATATAGCAATGAGTCGGTCTCTTTGTTTGAAGACATATAACCAGTAAGGTCTTTAAAGGAAGAAGATTGACAATTAAAAGGTTTTCTTTGAATGAATACAACCAACAAAATGTCTTTCTTTAAGGAAATCTAGTCCGTTGGTCCACAATTGAATTTGAATCATTTTTTTAAATAATTTAAATAAATAATAATTCTAATTATTATATTTATTTATCAAATACAATACTGTATCCAACGTTTACCCATGAAAACAAAACAAAAACAAAGGATTGTCTTTAATACCAGTTATCACTATTATGCTACAGTCTTTAATTTCATTAACAGAGCATAGATTCATTGCGAATTTTCTTGCACAGAACAAAACAAAGACAAATCATAATAAATGCCCTTTGCCTTTTCATTCTCAAGAACTACAGATTTTTGTTCATTTCTCTGATTCCGCCATCTGCGTATACTGTAGTCTGCGCTCATTCTGATTCTGTACACGTATACGTTGATGTCTTTCCCCAGAGCTCTTATATCAAAGTGATTCCTTCTCGAGTTCTTAATTAGTATTCATGTCGAGTCCCAGCTACGTGCAATCGAGTGAAATCGAGAGATATCGAGAGAGAGATTTCAAAGAAGAAGAGGCCATCGTCTACTTATTTCACAACACATTTAAGAATCCTGAAGAAAACGTAGTTTAACAGCACCAAATTCTACCCGCGAAGCTCGTTGCTAAGGATAACCAAGTTCTTTATGACGTAGGCAATGAATAACACATGATCAACAGAATTTGAGAATCATAATGATCAGTGTATCTTTGGCAAAGCGTGGATTCTCTCGTATTAAATTGTTTGGACTTTTATACCAACATGAAGTGGGTTTCTTGGGGAATGGATGTAATTCCTATAGTTTTCCGATGAAAACGACAAAATCTAGGTATAAAGGAGATGTCATGAAAGCCTCTTTTCATAGGTCAAATCGTTCTGCATTGTGGATTATAATTGTAAGACGAAAGAAATACACATTGTACCAAGATGTATGGTATACCAAACAGCTTTGAACAATTTTGTGATAATATGAACTGTATATATATACAATGCACAATGCACCTATGAGAGATGTTGTCAGAAGACTTGCGTATAAAATTCATAGAGACGAGAACTACGTTCAGCTTCATAATGAGCTGAACTCACTTCTTCGACAGAATAGTTACAATTTGAGAAATAGGGTATAATAACAATAAAGTCTCGAGATGTACGTTTTAATAATTGTTTCATTTATAGGGCTGCGATTTTTATTTAGGATTTACATATACATTAATTCTTTTATCAACTTTAGATTTATTATAACCATTTTAATCTTTATTCTTATCTTTGTCATTACATCCTATTTATAAATATGTATGTCTATGTATTTATACTAAATTGATGTTTATATAAACTTGAAATTATATCCCATATGTTTGCAATATCAATTTACTGTATCTATTTTCCACACCTCATCCACTCAACTTGATATTGAATGTGAGTAACATAATGTTAACAACCAAACTGTTACAATCAAAAGCTCACTTTAATATTTCTCCTTTTTTACTTCTCAGAATCGCTAGAGTTAAATGCTCAGGCAGACATTCCACAGAACATTTCACAGATGTTACTAGTCTTGCAGAACATTCGAGAACATCCCCACCCGTCAGAAGACTTCCTACAGTTGGAGTCACTGGTGGCTATGGTGGTCTCCCCTTACCTTGGTACCAGGGGTCTCTACATGGGTGGGGATTCCCCTGTCATCAAAGCCAAGCCTGCTCCAGTTGAAGAGAACGCAACTCGTCATGCTCCGATTAGTAAGTTTTACGAACATCGTATTCCGGAAGTGACGATATCGTGACGTAATATGTCGTGCATATTCATTATTTGCCTTGCATCTCGCACACGTGACATAGCTATGTAAGGAGCGGGAAAGGATAATGTTCCCTCTCCTTAATTGTCACAACGTTGTTTTGTTATACAATGTTGTCCAGACGGTAACGGTAAGGTGGTAAAAATAGTTTAGTTACTAAGGTAACAACGAAATCTACTATAGAAGGTCACATGCATTCTATAACGACGCTAGACTTGTAAATAAACAAATCTACCTCTTTAATTGCATAGATTGAAGGCTTAGAAAGATAATAAGTTGAAATTTTATTATCAATAATTTACAAAATAAAACAATGACGTCATAATTGGTTGTTGACAGACATTGCCAGCATTCATACATATCATTGGTTACCATTATGTGGTGTGACGTCAGAGAACATGACATGCATAATTTTGTAAAGAAATGCACAACGGCAATAGTTGATGATGACGTCACAATGACTTTTTGCATAATATATATTGCATTATGCAATAGATTATCCCTCCCTTCTTTAGTTAACTTATTAGAGGAGAGCAAGGAATCCCGATAAAATTGTAATAATTTCCACTTTAGGAAGAAGTGCTGGCATTAAACTATAAGCAACTATAGGTAAAACCAAAACACGAACAACAAATATGTGAAATTTATCTTACCAAAAATACTTTTTTATTCGAATTATTATAAAATCCCTATTCTTTAGAAAATTCCAATTTTTCATAGACTATTTTTGTAATGTTGCTTTATATATCAATATCACTTTTCGACAAAACGTGGTGTATATTTGTCATGTGATTCAAGTCAATTAATTAGTCTACGTAAGCATAGTTGTAGCAAAAGACAAAGAAAATATAGAACAGCTATCATATAGCTAAAAGAGTATTAAAATATTTAAGCAAATAAAAATTCCTTAAAATACTTCAGCAAAACATTCCCTTTAATGTATTTATTAACCCAGGCAGTATCTTAGAAAGTGACCAATTATCGATACTCCTCGTGTGACCATTCCTAGCATATTCTAAAATCTCACCTATAGATCGACAGTGTTTTGTAGTTGTCGCAACTTTTTTTTTTCTTAATCTTGAAGAGGGCCATATATGTACGTTATATAATACACACTAAACTATATTATGTACGCATCCCGTACAAACAACAGAACGTTTAGGCTATGCAGGGCGTCTCTTATGGCGCATGTTCTGTAGCACGTCATGATCACGTGCCAACGGTTACGGAAGTCGGACCGAGGATGGTGGGTTAGATTGGCAAATATTATCACCATGTTGGGTATATTTATATACCTATGTCATACCTTTCTGGAGTAACTTGTTCTTAGAAGTACATTAATGAAATTCCGTTTCGGTTGGTACGGAGGCGGGGTGGGGTGAGGGGTGATGGGGTAGAAGGGGAGGGGTGGTAGAAGGTAGGAGTTCTTTATTGCAATCCTCACTTTAGTAACTGGATATCCAACACTTACCATCCAAATTGCGAATTTTCGATACACTCTTAGGAGAAATGAATTTTCTCCTGGCTCTCCATTTTCACCTACTCCTCCCATTAATTACGTCACTGATCACCAGACATACAAGACAGACCATCGCGCACATTATACAGATATATTGCTCTAATGTTATATAGCGCCCATAAATCTATAAAGCCCCACCTCTTTGCGCAGTTCTGACACTGTTCGCTTTGAGTCTGGTTTTGGCGTTCTCTGTAATTTCTTCCACGTGGGTCGGGATCTTTTTAATTCTCTATTCACTCACCGCCAATCTTCAGAGCAATCCTTTTCAAACCTATACTTTCATAAAAATAAAAAAAAATTAAAAAAAGAACTTTCCATCAATCGCTCTATGTTTCTCATCTATTAACGAATATCGCTCTACTAATCTTTTCTTACAATTTTTCGAAGTTTCTTATTTCGGTTAATAGTAGTGGTAGATATTTAACCAGTGAAATAAACTGCGAAATTAGTTCACCGAATGGATATGAATAATTTGTTCTCTGAAGAAAAAGAAAGACAATTGGAAAAAAAAGGAAATTTATCCACAGTAAAGAAATGAGTGAACTGTGAATGACTTGGGAATGACTTAGGAAACTTCGTTCATTGTGAGGAAATGAATTAACTGACGTCACTAGTCATGTTGATAATATACAATATGACGGAAACTTGGACCAGTATTAGCAGATATTCTAATGTATCTCAATTGAAATGAGAGAACTATAGCCTAAATTATCTTCTCTGTCATCTTTGCCAAAAAAAAAAAACAATTATCACGAAAGAATGCAAAGCGATTGGACAATTTGTGGAAATTTTCTTATCAAGTTAAGAGGGGGCAAAGGGCAAATGATCATCTCTAGTTATAGAATTCCTGCTTACATGAGTAATTTAGCTTCTGAAGAAGATCCTGCTAGGATCGAAACGTCAGGCCAACTTACTTTTACACAACATGAGTAATGTTCACTGATAAGTAGTCTAAGTTTATGACAACACATCCCTGTTACATACATGTGTGAGCAAAAGAGTTAACTTCTAACGCTTATTGCTATAGTTCATGAATACTATAGCCAACATGATCCATAATCGCACATGTTTGTTAAATTTGTTGTCAATGAACGTATATGCAAACGTAGAGAGAATTATGGGCCGATATAACGGAACGACGTAGCAATATTTCGATTTCAAACACTAGTAGGAATCTAATATTTGTCTTGTTGCTTTATTTACTTCGTTTTGTGTTTTTGTTTTGTTGTTGTTGTTATTATTATTATTATGATTGTTGTTGTTGTCTTATATTGTGTTCTTTTCATCAAGCGATAGTAGTCACTATGACAGTATAACTTAGTTTCCTATAATATTATTTCATAGTAACTATTTACGCTTATATTATAGTTAGAAGAATTTTCACCAGAGCTTCAAATCTATAGTTTTCATCCCAACATTCGTCCGTGGTATAAACTCGGACTTTACTAACCATAGAAATATTAAGAATAACACTTAACTGTTCCATATTATATTTGCTAAAAAATTTCCACTTTTTTCTTTTACTAATTCGCCCTTTTCCCTTTTTTTTTCTTCCTTCTTTCCTCTTCTTTTTCTGTTCTCTTTGAACCACGCTACATTTGCATATGTATATGGTTTGACGTGTGTAACATGCATATTCATTACGTTGTTCTTTTGATATGTATATGCATATTCATGTAATCAGAAAGCAGTGCAAGTCTCTCTTTAGCATCACGCAGTGCTACGACTCCTAATCAACACAGACAACTTTCCCGCCATCTGAGTATAAGATGGCAAACTCAAACTGCGAGGATGCCGCGAAATTCACAAAGGAATATTAACACCTTACCTTCAGGTTTATAACAAGCGTATTTCAAACAATAAACACAAACTTGAAAACTGAAAATATCTTAAAACCATGAGCAGCGATAAAGACAATGTGGCTGGCACGTTTTGGTTTTATGTAGACGTACAATAACGCGTATGAGTGAATTGTATCAGCATGTCTATAGGCCTTATTCGATTAATAAATTTCGCTATAAAAAAAATGATATAAGACTTAACCTGTAAGGCAGGTTTTGTAGCTTAAATCTTTAGTTTTGTTCGGACGATGAAACGATAGACGCCGATCTTATTTGATTTATGCAAAGTGTCTTAAAAATAAGCAGTTCATGTTGGATCTGCGTCACGTGACCTCCTTAGAAAATTCATGTCTATAAATCATGGCAGTGAGTGAGACCATGGCGAAAAACACCAAGCTTATGGAAAAGATTGATAATTAATAAATCTTTCAACATTGAAACAGTATGATTCAGTGTTTAGAATAAGCCAAATATAAGTGAATGCATAAGTAAGTAAATGAATAAATAAATTAATTAGAACATGGCGCATGCGCGTGTCGTAGTCCTTCCGGGTAAGGTCAAAATGAACTCTGAGAAAAGCCGACAATGACACATCTCTACAAGTACTTTTAACGCGTATACCATCAAACTTGAGGATAGAAGAAGCAGGGAAAAGGATTCTGGTTTGTCGTTTCTCGAGTGCATGATTGTTTCAACCTAAAAAAATATGACACACCGTAAAAATCGATGAAAAGTTGAATTAACGTAATACTAAATGTATAGGGGAGTATGATCTTGGCACAGGTTCGGCAAATAAGATTTCATATTGCGCATGTGCCGTTTTGATCCATGGCAACGACTCGCAGAAAGTGCAAGTTTTGACTGATTCATGTACTAGTTAGTCAAAATGAGGGTAGAATAATGGTGATTAATCTAACCTAGAAAGATACTCTAAATGTTATTCTTTTATTCTTCTGAAATATATCAAAATAAAAACGTGATTTCAATTGGATAATGGTAATTGTTGGTGTTTCAATCCTTGGCTCTCGATGAATGAAAAAACAAATTCTGTATGGTCCTTTTACTCTGAAGAGTATATTTTCAGTTTCATAAAACGGCTCTAATAATTTCACACTAATTGTGAAACATTTATCAGCTTTTATTTAGTTTAAAACAAAATACATACTACTCTATCATTTCATCGTTGTCACTGTCTAAATCAAGCAATATTTTACCCTCATTTCAAAAAAGGTCTGTTTTTGTTTGTTTTGTTTATAAGGTACCCTTTGAGCTTATTATTGTTAAAATTATTATTTTATGAAATCGAACAGAACTTACCATCAACCAAAGTAGCTTTTACATTGCTTTATCAGTTGGGCAGAGAACTAGTTGAAAAATGTTCTCACTGGATTGGCGAAAAAAAAATTGTCATGCGCATACTTTTATAAACTGTTTATATATACTGTAACTTCACTTCGAGTTCAAAATTGGTTCCACATTGTTAACCTCTTTTTTCTAAAGTCGAAATACCACACGTGACCCTAGTCGACCCTCTCGCACGGCGTCAGAATATGCCTGTTGTGGCTCAGTAGGATATCACCAGGATATCTCCTGTATAGTTGACGGATTTATATCAATGTCTAGAATTGCTCAAGTCTTCTGTTTGTCCCTGCGGTTTTCTGTTACTTGTCTGTGTGAGTTCATCCTGATACATTTAGTTAAACCTGGAACGAATTAGTGGTCCTATATGAGTTATGCCTGTGGGGTTCCACCATAGAAGGAAGGAACTTGGGCCACCATTATTGTGTTAGAGTTCGGCATATGCTACAAACCCTATCGAGTACTAACTAAATAGGAAAATTGAAATTTGATAAAACGTTAAGACACTCTGCTGGAGTTTTCTTCCTCCTAACGAGCATTTTAGTTAATTCGTTTCCATTCAGTCAGTCTAAGCATTTCGTCACCCAGATACTTTGTCAACCGGGAAATTGATTTCAAGCAGAATACAACTGAAAAGGTCCTCCATTTTTGTTAAGTATTTGAAATTAAAAGTTGATTATCAATTAAAAAACTTCATTGCGAATGGATCATAATGGCGTCTTACATATACTAATGTCACCCCCCCCCCACACCCCAAATATCTTCAGGACCACGTGGAGGGAAATTGACAAGTCTAGTGCAAAAGAATTCGATAAATCCTAAGCAACACGCAATATTTTGGCAGACATTTTACAGCCACTACCAATCATTTAAACTGTTTTTCACAAGACGTCTTTCACTACATTGTTCATTCATTATACTTTTCTGATTATCCTTTTGCATCATTTAATGTTATTTGACGTAGGTTCATCTGATGATATCTAGCCTAACATGAAGTACACAAGGAGAGCAACATAGCCTACACATTGATAACGGTCACCTACGGTATAGAATATTATGAGGATAGCGTATACCGCTTTTGCAGTGTAGCTCGAGGTTGCTTTTACTAACACATACAGCTTTATCATGCATGTATCGGGCGGTTCTTTCGTTTTGTTTTTTATTGTGATTATAATAATTCACACCATCTGTTAACGTAATGAACACTATATATTCGTACATATTTATCTATTAATCTTAGGGCGGTACTATCATGTAGAGTATACAAGCCTACAAAACTCGTTGCTAAGTAACTAAAACAAAATGGCGATGTTATTTTTTTGACAGACTTATCAGTTGTCTATACAGGGACATTGATTTTCTGTTATTAAAGTTATTAAGAACAAGATAATGTTATTGCCAAACTGTCACCTAAAAGCATTTTTTCAAGACATTCATATCTGCATTGGTCACAGAATGAATTAATTCAACTAAACTGTCGCCAATGATTGAAAATTTCTATACTTCAATACTCTACAAGATAATATCGCCAGAGCACCTTGTCTATGGTTGGGGTTAGCTTATTTACAATGCACGAAAGCAAAATTTCGCTTCTTTTTAATTGCACTATTTTCTTTTCCTCTTTTGCACCCATTCTCTAATCCCATCTTTCCTTCCTTGGCTTGTCTGTCGCCCTCTATCCCACCCGTTTTCCCCCCTCTACACCCTTGCCCTCCTTTGCTTCTAACCTTTCCCAAATATTAGAAACGTCCAAAGACAGAGTCAAGCGTTACAGTCTTCAGACTCTTACATCATCTCAGTCTGCGCACGATCTATGTACGTCACGTGATCCACAACCCTTGACCCCGACCGCAGATACACCACCAGCACAACCACCACTACCAACAACAACAAGCCATTCCAATACACGAAGACCGCGTACACCGATCAGGAAACCTATGAACATTACGTCACTAGAAACCCTCAATGAAGTGGACAGACCGTTGCCTGAATTGACAACCAGAAGGCGGACCCAATCAAACGTAGATTTTGAAACGGGGGATAGTGACGGCCACGAAGAAGACTATTCGGTGTGTTGAATATTCATGTAAAACGTCACAAGACGTGAAAAAAAGGAATATTTATAACCAAAGAACTAATCAAGGAACCATTTACTAACATTTTTATGCTATGTGCGTCATCATTGCCAAGTAAGAATCGCAGCATGAAATCTTTACAGACATTATATTATACATTAACCGTAAAGTATAAGACACTTAATTAATCGTCATCTGCTTGGCATTATTCATTGTACGTTACCACGTGATCCCGTTAAAAGCGATATAAAAATAATCACATTATTATCACAGTTAGGCTGAGAGGGTGGGTATATGAGACAAAGTATATGCAAATTCCATGGAAAAAAGAAAGAATCCATTTCCTTCGCATGTATCCTTCACAAACAAGAACCTTTTCCTATGGAGATTGAATTGCGGCGATGTGGGTAATTGGGTGAGAAAGATATCAATATTCATCAAGTGAATATTAATGAATAACTAAAACATTCCGTTTTCGGATACCAATAGTGTATGCATAAGGAAATTATTTTCCACCAAGCAATGTAAAAAAGGAATGTGGATATGGGGGGGAAACCGTTGTCGTCGGAAAGTACGAAAAGTAATTTGAAGTTGAAATATCCTATTCTTAGTTCGTTGTGATTTGAGTTTTGAATTTGTTATGGAGGATTATTCTCCTGCTGACCCCAGTAATGAATATTCATGTTATATGACGTAATTATAACGAAACTGCTTTATTTTTGGAGGGGGGGGGGGTGTTAAGTGGACTATATAGCTGAGGTAGCAAAACAAGACATGTTGCATGGTTATATTAATGTAGTTGGTACTGCATGTATTATTACCTAATCAAGTCTCTCTGATGCAGATGACATTGGTAATGTTTCCATGGTTACGCCGATTACTCGTAAATATGAATAACTAGCAGCACTGGGAGTGGTATCGCAGATCGCCAGATGGTATGGCATTAATTACAGCCAATAAATGACTAAACAAACACATACGTGATATTTATCGTAAAGGTGATTGGTTATTTCAACCAGGACTCTCTTTTAGGGTAATATTACTGTGGTAGTACTCGCAGTTACACAGTACGTGTACTCGGGTCATTTGCTATTATGTCTTAAAAGTCGTCTATTCCCTCATTTCACGTGTGTCCTTTCTGTAGTATACAGATTTTGTGATTAATGTATCGTGTAAAGTAACATCTAAAACAGACTAATTTACGTCATTATTTTGACGAGTTAGTTTTGACGGGTTTGTTTGACGAGTTAGTTATAATATGACTATTATTATCTTTATGATCTTCCAATAGTGACCAATACGCGTTAAATGAACAAACAGAAATGTTACGCTCATTGCCAGTTTTACAGTCGATATATGAATTCAGTTTATGAACCGATAACCGTGTAACATATACATATATATATATATATATACATATATATATATATATATATATATATATATATATATATATATATATATATATATATATATATATATATATATATATCATGTAGTGCTAATTCCACTAAATTGTTTTCGCCAATGTTAATAACAATTACCATTTTTTGTATTTTCCAAATGACCAAAGATATATATTAAGAAGTGTAACTGATTGCCCCCAGATAAGTATGTTATATTCACTTGTATTCAACGTGTGTACTGATTTCAGGAGCCTAGGCAAGAGACGCTGGTGGAAAAGGTGAGCGGAGAGGGGGGGGGGGAGGATGAGGTGGGGATTGTACCATGCCCATCAGACATTATTGATCACTGGTCTCCCTCGTATCATTAAAATAAATTTGAGCTGACAATAATGCATCATGCAATCTTAATGGTTCATTAAACTCAGTGTTCATTAAACTCTATTAAAAATTAAAAGTTAGTAAGCTCAGCCCATCTCTGAGACATCTTTATATCTGATGCAACACTCGTTAGTGTCTGTAAATTATTTAGCGAATAAGACCACCCCTCTCCCACTTCCCGCCACCGTACGGGATATAATTGGGTGGGGGTTTAAGTGATCATCTTTAAAGTTAGGTAGATAAATGCATGAGGCGCTTTAGTTTTGTTGATTAAAAAATGAATGTTAAGACATGCACTTTTAGTTTCCAATATGCACGTTGAGTTTTCTTTGTAATTACAATCAAGTAAATTTATTTGTAAATAAAAAAATAAAAAATACATTCACCATAATTTATTGTACAGTTTATAAGTATGAATGAAATGTTTATTTTGAATTACCACAACTCTGTTATATATATTATACTTTGTCTTGCCGATTAAATATGGAAAAGACGTCCAGACCTATCAATCATCGGGTTTCTTTCTCTCTTTTATCTCATTCTGATCAATTATTGAGATCCCAGGGGGTTGCGAAAGTGGAACTTCAAGGAGTGATCACAACACAAACTCTCCTAGCCCCTCACACACACCGTTTCGACAATTAGCATAAGCTTTCCACTGGTTGTCTTTATATAATAATATTCCTATTTGATGTTGATGCCCTCTCCCTTTCTTTTACTCCCATCCTCCCCTCCTAAAATTCTGATAATAAATTATCATATCGGATTCGTGACATCATGTCATTTTATCCTTCTTTTTCCGTGGTTCGAAATTTCTTCTATCGGAAGTTTTGTCAAATTTTCAGTCCCAATCGATTTCGACTCATTTCGCAGAATTTTCTACCCACTGCGGTTATGAACTATACCCTAGATCCACAACACCATCCTATACGGACACTCTTCACATTTTGTTTCTGTACAATATCTTATAGCCTATTTCTGAAAGCAGTTGCATTGCATTGTCCTTTACCCATATCCAATGATGTAATTTGTGGGGGTTTTTTTGTACAATTTTGGAAAGAGTTTTTTAATGTGTGAACTATTTATGAGTCACAACTATACTTGTATGCTTGCCCCTCCTCCAGGCTCCTCGTCGTTATCCCATAACCACTCCAAAATAAGCCCCCCCCCCTTCGTTCCACCCTTCCCATTAATAATCACCCCCCCCCACACAAACACACGCATAACACCTCACCCCATACACTGCAGTAATAAACGTTCTTGGTGCTGAATACACCGCCCCTCTTGCCAAGCCCGACTCTACTCATGATGTTATTTAGTTATCCAAACACATGTAGGCCTTCCTATGCGTCATTGAAAACAGTTCTATTATTCCCAGAATACCAAAGATTCACGATGTGTGGTAGAAGTTGAAAGATGCTTTAAACTTCTTTTTAAAACTCGCCGTCAGTTACAAAGAACTTATCATAGTATACGGGTCCTTCAATGTAAAAGTGGGTTATCCCTGGTATCTCTCCCCCCCCCCGCCCCTCCCTCAATTTTCCCTGCAGTTCGCTAAGGCAGTTGTTTCAAACCCTTCCTGGTAGGGTTCAGTTGCCAAGAAAGATTTTGGAGAGCCAGGTTTATCTAACCCTGTTATTGCTTGATCCCTTATAATGAGGACTTATCACCACACATTTGAAAAACATTATATCTTCACGATACCTGTAATTATTATGGCGAGGTTTTGCCCGAAAAGAAAAAGCAAATTGACAATTCTAAAAGTTTTCAAAAATACTCTCCTGTGAATGCTCTGACCTTCCTTTGAAGACCCCTGCTTCTCAACCTTTTCTGTCAGATTCCCCAACTGGTTAAAAAGTGTTTCCTTATTCTCTCAACCCTCCCCCCCCCCCCTCAATATTTCTACAAAAACGTATCATATGATTTTTTTCAATCACTTCTTTCACATACTGTAATGGCGCCATTACGATTCAGTCAATGTTGATGTTATCTATTACGATTCACTCGACATTAGACAAAAAATCATATGTTCATCGTTATCTGTAATCATTGGATACGGTATAATAACAGCTAGTAGGCTACGTGTGTTCAGTTCAATGATTAAAGGGACCCTTGAACTTGATGCTCTTGAACAAGGGCCTATCAGGATTTAATTTGGTTAATTTGAGATTGCCGTGATGTGTTATAACACCAAGGCTGCCATGCACGTTCTTATTAGAATATCTGTTACAGTACCCCCCCCCCCCCCCCCCGCGCCCCAATTCCATCTCTCGAATACATATACACGTATTCATATATACATGCTATATTAACACTGTCTACGATATACCCTTAACTCTTACGAACTGAAATCGCGTTTACTGCATTATGTGTGCAGGGAAACTTGCACAATGATCAAGCTATGTCGACTCGAATCCTTCACGTAGTGTATGCACTCAGATACTGATTGTTGCCAATAACTTTCTAAGAAAAGTCACCTAAGAAAAAATCCTGGCCACGAAAACCAAACACGCAAACGACTGATCCGCTCTCAACGAGACCCGACCGTGACCCTGTGATCATCGTTAGCTAGTTGTGTATAACGCGTAACGATTCCCTTAGAAAGGGAACAGATACTACACATTATATTAGCCAAACGGCCGAGAAGCGTTTGAGGTACTGTGTGTGTGTTTTACTTTTTATACATCTATCGGGATTTCAAGTGAATCTTTCGTAGAGATAAAGTTGACTCACCAGTTGTTATTCAAATAAGACTGCACCGCCGATTCAATACCATAAAAGCAAACAAAAGTTTCAACAGTTATTGTTCATTGGGGTGTGTAAGCCCTTATACTGTATCTTGGTGATACACTGTAGTAAAGTAGGGGGAACGTCGTATTGCTGTACATTCATCAAGACTGTAAACGAGTACGCAGATTGGAAACGTGTAACTAGTACAAACGTACGTTGATCTCTCAAAACAACAAACTGAAAGGTAAGTGACTTTTTGCTTTTAATAATGTTGTTAATTGTCTACATGTTATTTTCTTTGTGCCATGTATCATTGACTCAGACTATACACATTCTGTCCGTTAATTGTTGTGTTTAACAGCAACAAAAATTCATTTTAGGTCGCGTTTCTTTGAGGAAGTTGAGGTATGTAATATGTACGATTTCTTCAGTGCGTCGTAATATCTATGTACTATTAGTAATATCCGACTACACTATATGAAGATGATGGCAGTTTGCCAGTAGCAGAAAAAAGATATAAAAAACGTGCACGAGCAATTTTTAGCCTGTAGACATTAAGAAGAATATAAACACATATAGTAAATCGGTCAACAGTGGTCAGTTAGAGAATCGGCATGATATCCATATACATAACATAAGCCCCATATATTATATTATCAACATGAACACATATATGTATACATATGATATTGAAGTACTCTCACTAGTCTGTATACAGAAACTGTTCTGTGTTGTAATTCAGGAAAATGCCAAGGAGAACTTGGATCTTAGCCAGATTTTTTTTTTGAAGCACTGCCAATGTTTAGCGTTTTGCCCGATTAACCCTGTGCTATGAACTCAAGTGAAAGGCAAGGGCGATCTCCCCCGTTATCCCGTGTGGCAGGCGTCCTTGGGGGTCCGCGGTAGGGGAGCGGTGATGAACAGGACGTAATCAACTAAATCTTTGATCAGTATAATTACAGTGTGTTACAAGTGTGTTAGGTAGGGACATCGCTCCCTTGCGAAAACGAAATCGCGGTTTCACAGAATCACATAAATTCGTTTATGTGTGACCAGCCAGATACACCTCGAGTGTGCAGATTCAACAATTTTATGGAGGAATTTGTCAATTAATGTGTGACCAGATATACACCTCGAGTGTGTAGATTCAACAATTTTATGGAGGAATTTGTCAAACAAGCTGTACAAAGTACAAACTACTGTAAACTTTAAGCAGCGTGAGTTGGCTAGGTAAATATTAAATAGAATTTGATTTTTTTTTAAATAGTTCCATTATAGTGCAGTTTACTACAGTATACTTGGATATCAAACATCCCTTTAAAGGAGGAATGAATACATTTTCATGAAAATATTGAATATTAAATTGGTTTATTGACTCCTTATTTGCACTTCATATAAACGCGTTACTTTCTGGGAGGCGATCTTTGCAAAGGAGAAATTGGAGTGAAATCATAATTTACTCAAAAATTTCAATTAAAGAAAATGCAAGTTGATAAGCAAAGGACATCACGTCTCTAAGAACAGTTAAGCTGGATGGAAATATTGAAATATTATATTTCCATATTTTAGGCTTGGTTCAAAAGCAACGACCGAACGCTGGATGTTACGTAACCAATTCATTTCGTAAACCTGAAAGAATGACTATATTTTTTCATATTTTCGTCAAAGTGTAGGCGAATAGTGAGCAGTTAAAATAATCATATTTTTTGAAAGTATTGTTTAATAAATACATCCCCACCCCCCCGCCCCATAATAACGACCAAGTAAATCGCGAATCAAACTTCGGCATAGGGTCAAAACTACAACAAAGTATGAAATCTAATGAAAATGTGGACTATGTGAAAATTTTGACAATGGTAGCTTGTGCTGACCAATAATAATGTTGGTGCTTTGTAGCATATTATACAGACCTGGCGAGAGGGAGTCGGGGGGGGGGGTAAAGGCCCGGGTATATGGCCCGGGGAACAGCCTCGGGAATAATAATTTATTCATATTTTTCTTAAATACTGAAAAACTGAAGACTTCAAGGAGGCCCGGTGATATTTTTCCGGAGGACCCCAGTGGTCATATTTGTGGCTATTTCTGTTTGCGCCTCTAACATTCCGATCTTTCTGCGCCTTTATTAGCGTTATAAAACTGCAGAGGGAGACCAAACCTACTTCATATAACCTAAGCAGTTTGTTTGTCTAAGCAATGGGGTACTTTGACCCTTAGTCGTTGTAAAATAATAAAAGCATTCAAAAGCCTTTAACTCTGAATCAGCCTTTTGAAGTGTTTAATTAATGTGAACAAACTTTGTTCACCAATGAACACGTGACTTGTATTCTTTTCGTTGTTTGCGTCTGTGTGTACAGTATGGGCGATACGAGGTATATACAATATTGACTATAGACAATAGAATAAAAATCAAATAAAATCAAAAAGGTCAGAAATTTATATATTGTCCAAAAGATCAACTGTGATATAAATTAGTTTTCACATTTTGCATAGACGATCAAAAGGAGATGATATAAAATCACCAGAGGACTTCATTCGCCGACCTAGCCAAGGGTCGGACAGCGCATTCGAAAATGGGTACTGTGGGCTAATTGACTTCTTATATTACCTAAAAAAGTGAAAGTTAAAAAAAATTAATGGGAAAAAATGGTCATGAAAATATGAACACCGTACAAAATGTTTTCTCAAAAGTGATGAAAAAGAACGACCAAAACCTTCTCTTATAGTATTTTTTTATTTATTTTGTGATCATTTTAATCATATCTTACAATTTTTGTGTCACCTTACAGCTTTAATTGGTACCAAAGTATGACAAACTAAAGATAGTCTGGTGTAAATGTTTTCTTTCAGATGGCTTCCACTAAGACATTCATCATATGCATACTTGCTGCTCTTCTAGGGTGTGTTGAAGCCGGTCTCAAAGGTAAGGGTTATATAGTGAGCAAGGTGCATTAAAGGCCATTCACTCGTCTGACGATCAAGCCGGACACAGGGGGCCTCCCCTAACCGTGCAAACTCTCCCCAATCTGTACATCCACTCTGTTTAAAAGACAAGCACACGTAACAGTTAACGTATGTGACAAACAGAAATTAATGTCTATAACACACACACAGGAAGGAATCGAAATAACAGCAACATTCTTGACACTGATGAACGACAACGGAAGAGTCGTATCTTCTGGAGCGTAACCATTTTAACGGCGTATTTAAAGCTAAAATTACGGAAGCGTAGAGGGGACATTGTAGATAAAATACATGTCTAACCGAAGAAATGTATATATCAAGAATGTCGTGAACAGCCCAGAAATTCAGAAGGCATATCACCTGCTTATGTATTTGTGCTTGAGCGCATTGGATCAGCAGGAACTCTCGCGAGGTCGATCATGGGTTTAACTCCTTTATTATTATCATCAGCATGATATTAGCGCTCTATTGATGTTATGGATTGATTATTCGATTAATATCCATGGGTTATTTTTTTTTCCCCTTCTCTTTCTTTTCTACGCAGATCAGACGTACCAGTGGGCTGATGTGGCCGCCTTCGTGGCCGGTTGTTTCGCTGTCATGGTGCTTCTGATTGGCGTTGGATTTTTCCTCAACGAAATGGTCTGTAGGCAATACTTCAAGGAACCAGCCGCGGAGTACTACGCTATGAGAGGCGACCTCCCCAATGTCAACAGCGAAAACACTCGTCTCTAGATCATGTGACGTAATTACACCATGTGACAGGTTTCATCCAATGGGCGGTTAGAAGTTACAGCTGCATTAAGCAATAATCGAGCCTGAACATATCTCCTTTTCTTCTTGCATATATTCGTACACAAAAAGCAGATAGGATCTTTTTGACATTAATAATAAATTATAATACTCATAAATTAAAGGCGATTAGCATTGCTCCTCCCCTCCTAAATTGGACTACATTATATTCTAACACTGATCTGAGTTTCTGATTGGTCTTTCTAACCCTGAAACTTATATCCAGGGTTCGATATGAACCAGAGAGGTAACATTCAGTATTAGCCTCAAGTTTTAGCAAAGTCATTTTTTTCCCCTCGAAATAAAGTTCTGGACGGTTCTGACTTGTAATGAGACAAATTAAATAGGTCTGCACTTTCGAAACAAATTATGTGAGGGGTGTGTGACTGTCAGGATAAAATTGCTTGTTTTTTTCAAGTTTGAACATCGTTGACTTTTGTCTTCCTAGCATACTTGGGGGCAAGACTGATGACCTTTAAATGACCTAATGAGTAACATTACACTGGCAATAGATGAAAAGGTCCAGACTTGATCATCGGCTGGGAATGGGGGGGGGGGGGAGAAAGGAACTGAACATTCGTTATTGTTCCAGCTAGCTTTAAATTTAATTTCAATAATTTATTTGTTTTTAGTATGATTTCGAACAACTTAGTGTTAACATACTGCAATTTATTCCAATTATTGATTAGGTGCTATCAGCAAATACCATAGAACGGGTTTTTTACATTATATCGGCGATTTCCAAATATCCTAACGGACGGTCGCTTATTAGACACAGTCACTCCCCATAAATCAAAGAAATATTCGAAATTTCGCCCGTTTTGCGTTGTTGATGAAATTGTGACATCATCATCAAATGTCAATTTCGGGCAGACTTTCTTTCACAGGTCTCTGATAAACAATCAATCGTCCTCGAATTTAATTAAGAAATATTTTCATTTAGTTCAATATTTAATCCTAATCTTTCAAAATATTCATTTACTGTTGATTTTTCCTTCCCTTTTTTTGTGGCAAATCTGAGAAACCTGTTACATCAAATAGTAATAACATTTAGTTATATTTTTACACTATTTAGCATGTAGAACCAAAGACCGACCCATTGGACAAAATTAGACGGCTTTACCTACTGGTTGATGATAACAATCTAATTGTATGTTGTAGAAGTTTTTTTCCTATTTTCCATTGTACAAACTTTAATAATATGAGGCTGGGCATGATTTGTTGGTATGGTTTTGCTCAAACTGAAAAAAAAAACTTTGAAAGTTAACAATTTATTTGAACTTTGATGAAAAAAGTCTGTTTTTTCATCATTACTTGAAGAATAATGAAGAAACTTTTGATATTAAAATAACTGTGGAGATACGATCACACCAATTGAAAAATGTAAATACATTTTACAACTTTTGTACTCCCAATGAAGTTTATTACCTACTGTGCAGAATGGGGGGTGGGTAGGGAGGGATTTGAATGGATTATCCCAGATAATCCTATGGCTACTGATCTGTGTTCAAGTAATGCCAGGGGTATTTGAAGCTGTGCAGATATGCAAATGCCAACAATCAGATGCAGAAATAAAGAAATAGGAGAATATTGATTGTTATGATACGTTGTTTATGGTAGCTACAAGAAATTGCATAAAATACTTCTAAATGATTCATATCAGTCATTAGGTTTCACACATGTCATAATAATTCATCAATGAAAAATGGTTAATATAGAAATTTATTGAACAACAAAAATGAATTGCTGTCTTATACATCTCTTTTTTTAAATATTCAATAGTAGCTACGAATCACTAGTAAATAGCCAATCTTGACCACAAACAAACAAATGAAATAAGATTTCAATGCTACTTGTCAAATATCGACGGTCTAGCAATCAATACATTATCTATTGCGATTTCTGATTTATTGTAACCTCCCAACAAGGTTACAAGTATTGTCCAATTGCATCACCGCCCCCCCCCCCTTCCACATGCCTAAAATGAGAGAAGTAATGAATATATAAAGCAATCAGAACCTATTGTAAAGTAAAATGTCTTCTGAAAACCTATAAAACCTACATATCATGATACTTATATGTTGTAGAATTTAAGAACCTAACATCACTTTATGAGACACTCTACCTGTTATATCCCTTCCTCGATACCCTATCAGTTATAATCACATCCCCCCCCCCCTACCATCCGATCCTATTACCATACGTTGCAATTACTGCCATAAAAAAAGCCACACATCACTTCAGTTGACACTGTCAGTTACAATCACACTCCCCCATACCCCTTCCCCCTCCTCCCTGCCACCCAACATCCTCATCCCCTCTCCTTATCATAAACCTCAATGAGGTTTATATCTCTGTCTACATCGGCTCCTGCCTCTGACATCCAGATTGCTGTCTCTGGTTGTAAATTAATTTCATCCTTTCCTGACAAAATATTGAACAAAAAAATCTGAGCGTCTTTACTTCTGCTAATATCCAGAGGGAGTGGCATGGAAATCTGTCCTCTCTGACAGCAAAATAGTGACGCTCACGATTCCATAGGACGTACCGGCTCTGTCCGCAGAGATATTCAACGTTCTCTTCTTGGACGAATATTTCTTCGTTTTTTCCTGTTCCCGTTCGAAAATCTCGGCCACATCCTGTTCTTAGCGATGGTCATGCTCACATTGCATGTATAGTAGTGAGCGAGGCTACGACACGGAGGGCATGTGAGCTCTGTCCTTGGCTATATTCTTCTTCCTCTTCTTGGTCAAATATTTCTCCAGTTTTCCACTCTTCTTCAAATCTTTGTACTGTTCAGCCAACTCCAGAATTTTTCTGTCAGCTGAAAAAAAAAAAAAAAAAAAAAATTAGGATTTGCAAAGATTATTTCCCACTAAGAAAGAACAAAATGACATAATGAGTTAAAACCACTGGCTATGCTTCAAAGAGGAAGGCAGTGGGAAGCTTTAAAAAGCACTGGCTTACAATGTGAGTGGTGAATACAGAGGCACTGAATATAATATACTACACTTGATAGTTGTTAAAGGGTCTTTTTTTTTAATGACTTGATAGTTCGCAAAAGGGTCACTGAATATGCATATATGTCGATAGTGATTTAGATTAGGACACAAGTGCAAAATTTACGCAAAAGGGATTCGAGGTCCATTCTGTTTTATCGATGATACTTTTACTCACATTTCTTGATAAAGTACGGTTTCTTTCCCTGCTTCACTTGCTCCATTTCTTGCATCTTTAATTTGTTCTCAATCTTTCTCTTGCTTTCTTTCTTCTTTCTGGCAATATCTTGTTGTTTCTTTAAAAAAAAAATTAAAAAAATTAAAAAAAATTGGAGAAACTCCTTTTATTTGTAGATCACATTTTTCAAGCTGGGTTTTTAATATTGGATAAATAAACCACGCTTGTTCATGCCTCTTCAAAATTGAATAATCATAGTTTGGAGAGATGGAATAATGATCATAATAATAATAATAATAATAATAATATGTGCTATTTATGAAGCGCTTTCCAATAAAATCTCAAAGCGCTGTACAGAAATAAATAACTAAACAGATATCAAACAATACAAAAAATTGCACCCGGTAACTAAATATCGCAATACAAAGAATAAAAAGGAATAATTAAATCAAAAGAGCAAATATTTACATTTACAATACAAGTATAAAGTGTTCATATTAAACATTTAAAAATATGAATACGTGAATATTCATTACCATTCTATACAACAGCTTCTTCAACCTCTCTGCTTCTTCTTCATCTTCACAGTTCTTCATAGCCATCTCTACCGACTTGCAAAAATAGGAGATAACAAAAAAAGGAAACCTTGTTAAATTTGTACAGGAATCATAATTTTGGCAGAAAAATAATCAAGGCACCTTATTTTATGCTTATTAGTTCATTAAAGCGATCAATGCAAAAATAGCTATATTATTGCATTAAGATGGCTCAACATATGCTCAAGTGAAGCTTCAATAACATCGCTGAAATTCCCCTTCCCCTCACCCAACCCTTACCCCCCCATCTCCCACCAACCCTGCAACCAAATACCAGTTGTGGATTCAAGTCCTACAGGACCCATATAAAACTGGTTTCACAGACACTTACTATTACTTGCTATATAATAAACACACAAAAAAATGCAATAATTTTTTTGAACTTTTCTGCAATTAAAAAAATTAATTGAATATTAAAGCACAACAAAATGCCCTGTATATGGGAATCAATGGCTAAATATAATCAAGAATTCCAACAAAATGAACCCCCCCCCCAAAGAACCCCCCCCCAAAAAAAAAGAATTGTTTGAAATGTTATACCTGTCTTTCTTTTTCCTGGATGTCTTTCACAAAGCTGTAGTCTTCTTCAAACGTCTCTTCATCGAATGAGCCGGACAAATCGTCAAACCTAGGATCTCGAGAGACCTAGATTGATGGATAAGAGTTGACTGAGTACATAGGAACGACCCTATTCAAGACGTATTGGGAATATACTGCTTAAATTTATCTAACTTGTCCTGGGTTAAGTTTTATGTAACATTTTATAAAATTCTATCAAAGGATAATTGAATGAGAGAAAACTATACTGCATCACACACTGATATACAAAAAAAAATTAAAAAATTTGAAAAAAAAAAATTTGAAAAATTAAAAATTGAAATTTCACATGAACATGAACATCAAAAACAGGAAATTTAAAGTTAAAATGCTTTCTATATGACAAAGGTAACCTTTACATGGCCTCTTCTTTATCTTTGACGATTGTATAGAATATTGCAATTTAAAGCAACAATGCCTACACCAATAGTAGTTGTAAATTCAATTTGGATTAAACCCCATGTTTTAAAGTCAAACATAGTTTCTCCTATGGCATTCACAAAACATGAAGTAAATTTATACAAAAATAACTATGACATATGAGGGACATGAGAAAAAACTATACTGAAATCTGCTTCGCAACATGGGAGTGTCACCTTGATAATGGTGTTGTGTCTTCACTTTGATTTAATCAAAAGAGCTTGTCATTAAGAATTCTCACCCGAACTCATTCAAACACGAAAATACATACAGGTCTGTTTGTTAATTATAGTCATTACAATTCTAACAGCATGGATCATCTCATTATTCTTAATAAACTATGTTTGCTATTGAATTAAATGTGAAATAACATGATATTTTACCCTTTTTGGGGCATTCATGACATTTTGAGGTTTGCGAACTGGTCTCTTTGATGACATTTCAAGAGGCCTGTTTGAAGATAAAACAGAGAAAAAGATTAAGATTTAAACACTAAGAGAGGGACAAGGGGAAGGTATTGGGAGCAGGTGGGGGGAGGTATAGTGAAGTATTGGTGCATGAGAGCCACCTAAAATTAATATTAACTTGTGATGTCATATGGTATCTGGCTGTTTTGTAAACTTACCAATATTGTACAAGGCCTTTTCTTTAATGCCTTTTCGAGACTATATGCAGACACACGGCTAAGAGATATGTGATCCCAAACATCATCTTTTGCTTAAGCCAAAGAGGTAAAATTATTACTGACTTCCCATCCCCCGTCCCTTGCCCTTTTTTACCCTGCCACTCTATTTCACCACCCAATATAAATAACCACAATTTGTGTTTTACTGGCAAAATATTATCATCATCTTATAGGTGCTGAGTGTCATATATATCAGGCCTAGAAAGGCACAATGTTAGCCACTCGTTAAAACATCGACTGGCTAAAAATCAAGTTTCCGCAGGTGGCATTTTCCCGAATCACATTAAAATGTACATCCATTGCTGTACAGGCCCTGTGTAAGAGCAGCCCCAAAAATATCTGCTGATAATAAGCAGTAGCTCATTTTTTGTGTGTGCGAAAATTGTGCCTTTTTTAACAGGCGATTGCGTCACCCTACTTATCAGCTTTTTACATTCTGAATATTTACTGGCAACTTTGGCAAGTGCCATTTTTCTTTCTCCTATTACTGGCAAAATCGTAAATTCGACTGGCATTTATCCAGTAACTGACCTGAATATTCGGGACCTGTATATGTGATCTTATAAAGCCATTAGAAAGTGTTTTCTGTTTTACATATCATCACAGTAACATTGGATATTTATGTAACTATTCTTAAATAATAATTGCAGTATTGTTACTGGGATTTTAAACCTTAAACATAAAATCTTAAAACTGTTTGCGTCGGCTCAGGAAAACTCGCGTCTCTAGGCTGCTGTCCTCCATGAAAACTTGCACTTTAAATACCTCAACAGGAACACACAATACTTAGTTATAACGAACCCCGACAACACGCTGGCTTGTGCGTAAGGGAAGCTTATAGTAACTGTAAAATTGCAAGCGAGAAATTTGGCTCTAGACTAGTGACCACATACAATACAGGCTTGGACGGATGATGCAATGCACAATCTGTACGGTATACAACTCCAACGTAATTAGTCTATGGTAATGTAATAGGCTATGCATATGCCGTGAATGGCGGAAATCAAGCAGAACGAGTTTCTAGACAATATGCCAGCATAAAAATACCGACTGCACTTTTCAACTAATTTAATCGAGCCCTACAAATGCTGTGTGCATATGCTGTGAAATGTCGGAAATGAAGCAAAACGAGTGACATTAATGTTTCTAGAGAAGTTAAAGTTTGCGTCCCTATCGAAAACCATTTGCGTTTATTGTATGAACTATTTTTACTATAGTGTAGTTGTAAAGACGCGATTGTGTATATCACTGCACATGCATTGTGAATACTCTTCACAATATATAGGGCAGATGCCACCCAGTGCCCAAGCTTCGCTGTTTCACAGGGTCGGCTCGCCACACTCCACTTTCTGTCCGCCTTTCACCGGTAGTAGCTCCATGCTTTGACATTGCAGTGATTTCACCAGCGACCGACTCTTCAAAAATCCCTGTACACAAAGTGTGATGATCTCGCTAAATTCCACGCAGCTCATTAACGCTTGTACATAGGCCTGTTCAAACTTCAGAGTTTCAACAGCACATGCGCAAATCATTGAAAGCCTGTGAAGAAAAGATCATATCACCATACCTACAACACTTAATCAAAACTCGAGTATATGTTGGAAGATTCGTTCCTTGCACATAATGTCAGAAGTGTTCTTGGTCTAAACTAAAAGAAATGTAACATTGCTGAGCGAGGTTGTGTTTATTTCCATATACCCCACAATCCCTCTCGCAAATCGAAACTCCAAACTGAATTCGTTTTATGAATGAACTTGATTGGCGGGTTTGATAAACTAGTTCAGTGAGTGTTTTACCTACGTACTTCAAGTTCAATTGTGCCCTTCCCGTTGCTCACGAAGTGCAGACTACATCCAACCATAGAGCAACTGATCCAACATTTACCCTGGACGCTTTGCAGTATCTCCAAAGAAACCAGCTCCACGAAAATTATAGTATGTGAATAACTCTTTACGCAATGTCGATGAAAAAAATCTCATACTTCAATGGCTACTTTTGATGATGCATGAAATACAGTAATTTACACATGAATATTGCACCAAAAAGATCACCCGAAAATGTACGCAAGTTTGCAACGAAGAAATTAATGTGGTTTGAATGCACATTTTGCATTAGCAACTCTCAATACGGAGAGAACAAACAAATGAAGTCCTTTTCATTCTCAGATATGTTTCCTTCCCCCCAAAAATTCACAGAATGTCTCAACTCATAACATTTAAGCTTAAAACAATGATTCAAACATTATGTAATAGTGTCTCAGAAAGACTTCAAGTGCAGCTTCGTAACATGAATGCTTGTTGTCGAAACATACCTATGTGACAAAAAGGCTTATTGAGTGCACACATATGATAGCCTATACTGCAAACTTCGCTATATCTACACATGTATGGGAAAGTAACGTTACAAGTAGTCGCAGTTAAACCAATACACTTTGTGTTCATTGAACACTGAAGGTGAAAAACGTTTTTAGACAAGAGACTATTAGCCAATCAAATCACGGGAAATTTGGAAAAACCATCATTGGCTAATTATATCATGAAAATCTCTGTAATAAAAATGTTAGCTCTGCACCGAAGTAACGTGCGGTTGATCGTGAAGATCTTAGTTGTTTTCAAACAATCATCTGTACAATTGGAAGAAATTTCGGTTCTTTTGAGAAGAAGAGGTGGTGATTTTTAAAAAGAAAGATGTTCGTTCACAATGTGTTTCCTTACGTTTGGCAAAGGCATAGTTGTGAGTGTGTATACTTGGAGTTTGTTTCTCAGAAAATAGGGTCGCGTCAATCGGACGGAAGAAGAACTTTTGAAGATTTTGCGTCCCTGGCTAAAACACTGCGTTCCTAGACTCAGAATCCAGCGTTTGTAACAATGCTGAATTTATTGGAATTAATGTATTAGACAAATGTAGTTCATTTTGCACTTTAAGAGCATTATTTTCAAATACCTTTCCAAATTAATGAAAATAAACAGTGAGCTTGATCAAGACAAAACATGAAATATTCATTACTCTCGCCAGCAGCTCTAAGATGTCTGTTTTAGACTTGTTCAAAAGTCTTAGTCTTAGCATATGATAGTACATCAAAATTACTAAAAAGCTATTTGCAGATGTGTTCTTCGGTAACATCTGCTTCGAAGTTAAAGGGATATTCTGGTGGCAAAACTGTATCTGACAAATGTCTTGATGGGAACAACATTCCCACAACATTATTTTAAAAACCTATCTCAATATCTTGTATCTAACTCACTGGCTAAAGAACTCAATTCTTCCATAGAGTAGATCACAGTAGATGTTCTGTGATGGTACAAAGGCAAATTATGTTCTTCAAAAGCTTTATGTTGCTAATATTATAATCATCTTGTTGATTAAATATCTTCTAGACCTGATGAATTGGAATGTTTTCTTAACTATCAAGGTTCTCTCTGTATGTAGAATTCCTCTTTGAATAAGTGAGCTTAATATTATCAAGAAAAATAAACCCAATTTCAACTGAATTGTTGTGGTAATATCATTGATGAATTTGGAATATTTGCTTCACTATTGAGGTTCTGTGAATTTACAATTCCTCTTCGAATAAGTGAGCTTAATATTATCAAGGACACACCCAGCTTCAGCTGAATTGATGTGATGACATCATTCAGGCGCGGCGGAACGGAAAAATTATTGGGGGGGCTAATGTGTGGAGACTATCTAAGCGGAGCGCCACCATCGGTTGGCGCGGAGCGTACAAGAAAATGTTGTGTTTTTTTCAAACCCCCAGATGGCCGGAAACGGCACTTCCCGAGTGTTTAATGCTGCAAATACCTAGCCCTAAAATATGGGTCTCAAGCCTGCAATTTCTCAGATTGCACGTAAAAGTCTGTAAAAACATTGTAATTTGTATATTCGATGGTGTTCTAAGAGAGTAGCTATTACTCGTAGTGTACTCGCAAAGACGTTTTTGAGTGTAGTAAGCGCAGTGGCGGAACTAGGGGTATTGGTCAGGGGGGGGGCAAGAATGGTCTGTAGGGGCACTTTCGACACTATCTAAGCGGAGCGCCACCACAGGTTGGCGCGGAGCGTACAGAGAATTTTTGAGTAAAGTTACTCCCTAGATTGCAGGAAATGACCCTTTCCGGGCCTTGCTAATTTGCAGATAAACGGAGAATAAATAGGTGTCGTCGCCATTTTGTCGGAAAATTACACCAACAGAATATGACAAATGTCAATAGGTATATGAGTGCGCAATAAAATAGTCAATAATCGCAAATAAGTAAAAAGTAGTGAAAAGCTGAAAAGGGCGCCAGCAGTCCATTTGAGTCCGTCAGGGGGGGGGGGCATCCGCCCCTGACTGTATATATGGACGCTCCGCCACTAAGTAAGGGGATGTTGGAGAACTGGCTGAAATGAGGCAAGTCATTGGCCTAAGACGAAGTTGTGTTACGCTTACCGGTACTCACACTCACTGCTTCCACTTTTCACGGGGCGTGAAGACGCGGTCGGGGTGACAATGTGGTCTATAGCCAGGGGACGGGCCGAGGGTCCCCCAGCAATTACTAAAATTATTACACCTATATAGTATACGTGTGCATCGGACAGATCGACAAGTATGCATTGAAAAATGGGCAGATGTACGTTTCGGAGCCTTGGTAAATATTGGGGGGGCTTATCATGCATTTGCCCCCTCAACTTTTTCATTGGGGGGCTGAGCCCCCCAAGCCCCCCCCCCCCGGTTCCGCCGCCACTGACATCATTCACTCTGTTGTTGCCAGGTGCATTCACAAAATACCTCCATATTTTGAAATATTCATATATACTGTATTTGCCATAGGTAATGCTATGAGGAAGTGGTTTTGACCTAACGATGCCTACAATTTCCAGCACTTTTATTCAAGCAATCAAATGCAGCCACAGGATTATCCGTTTCATAATTGTTTATCAATTAATGCAGTTTTGGTATTCAGGAAGATATAGAGCCTAAATAAGCTGGACTGCACAAGACATCCCTACAAACTTCTTAACTTCTGGTCTTCAGAAGATATAGAGCCTAACTATACTGGACTGCTCACGGCATCCCTACAAACTTCTGGTATTCAGGAAGATATAGAGCCTAAAGATACTGGACTGCACAAGGAATCCTTACAAACTTCTGGTTTCAGGAGGATATAGAGCCTAAATAAACTGGACTGAACAAGGCATCCCTACAAACTTCTGGTATTCAGGAAGATAGTGAGCCTAAATAGGCTGCACTGCACAAGGCATCCCTACAGTACAAACTTCTGGTTTTCAGGAAGATATATAGCCTAAATATACTGGACTGCACAAGGCATGACTACAAACTTCTGTATTCAGGAAGATATATAGCATAAATATGCTGGACTGCACAAGGAATCCCTACAAACTTCTGGTATTCATGAAGATATAGAGCCTAAATAAACTGGACTGCACAAGGCATCCCTACAAACTTCTGGTATTCAGCAAGATATAGAGCCTAAATAAACTGGACTGCACAAGGCATGCCTACAAACTTTTAAACTTCTGTATTCAGGAAGATATAGAGCCAAAATATACTGGACTGCTCACGGCATCCTTACAAACTTCTGGTATTCAGGAAGATATATAGCCTAAATAAACTGGACTGCACAAGGCATCCCTACAAACTTCTGGTATTCAGGAAGATATATAGCCTAAATAAACTGGACTGCACAAGGCATCCCTACAAACCTGTGGTATTCAAGAAGATATAGAGCCTAAATAGACTGCACTGCACAAGGCATCCCTACAAACTTCTGGTATTCAGGAAGATATATAGCCTAAATATACTGGACTGCACAAGGCATCCCTACAAACCTGTGGTATTCAAGAAGATAGTGAGCCTAAATAGACTGCACTGCACAAGGCATCCCTACAAACTTCTGGTATTCAGGAAGATATATAGCCTAAATATACTGGACTGCACAAGGCATCCCTACAAACTTCTGGTATTCAGGAAGATAGTGAGCCTAAATAGGCTGCACTGCACAAGGCATCCCTACAGTACAAACTTCTGGTTTTCAGGAAGATATATAGCCTAAATATACTGGACTGCACAAGGCATGACTACAAACTTCTGTATTCAGGAAGATATATAGCATAAATATGCTGGACTGCACAAGGAATCCCTACAAACTTCTGGTATTCATGGAGATATAGAGCCTAAATAGACTGCACTGCACAAGGCATCCCTACAGTACAAACTTCTGGTTTTCAGGAAGATATATAGCCTAAATATACTGGACTGCACAAGGCATCCCTACAAACTTCTTACTGTCTTTCGGTCATAAACAAAGACATGACGGTATTACTCAAAAAGAAGAAGAAAACCTTACATGCCCTTTCTTTGTGAATGAACTGGTTTCATTCTTCGTTCTCTATCTTCCGTATTTCTTCTCTCTTTGAATCCAGAGTCTTTTGGGCCAAACAATGCTTCATTGTACCTGACAAATGTTAAAATATGGAAGTAAAGATAAACTGTTTGAGGTGATACATATCTCTTCTATGTACTTGTGATACCCATCTAATGCTGACCCTCCAATCGTTTCCATTAGGAATTATAATTTAGCCTTTTGTCACATCAGCACTGCACTTGAAACAGTTCTTTCCACTACCATCGATCCTTTTCAGAAAAAACAGGGGCTGCCCAGACTTTGCCAGGCTTCCAATATGCAACCCATAGCGGATTTTGTTAAGGGATAGTGTTACGGTTAGGCAAAAGCATGAGTGACTCCTATCAAATCGGTCACCCATCGCGCGACTGAACACTGGATGACTCTACTTGACAGTCCTATCCTAGAAACCCATGCACAGTCGGCAGTGGGTGTGTGCTTAGGAACATGACTGCTTAAGAATTATCAGCGTTTGGAAGTCAGGTCAACTACAAGCGTGGAAACTAAACGTGTACAGTGTTCCCGACTGGCATTCGCCAGTGGGAGCAGGTTCACTCAGTACCACAACTTCCCTGTTCCAACAAATCATACCAATCGTGGGAAATTCATTTTGTAAGTTTTACATAGAGGAGCATCGGTTATATCACAGAAGAGAGTCATTCAGCGTAGGCTTGTCAGGCGTTCAGTGCACACAACACAGTGGTAAGAAAACTATGAAACTTCACAATTATCCAAAACCGGGTCACAATGGACTACACCAGTTCAATTGGGTTTCTTCAGTAAAGCATGTGTGAAGCCAATTTGAAAAAAAAAAAAGTGCAAACTATATTTCCCAACAGTACAAATACATTTCGACATTGTAAAGTGCACATGGCCTATGGTTGAAAGTATGTGTGTTCTGTAAATGATCATATAATTTGTATCTACATACACAAGTTTTGCCATTTTAAGTTTGTCAGATACAAAAATTTTTAAATGGATCTCAATTTCTGGTACCAGTTGTTAATGTTTCCACTGTCAATTTAATGGGAACTTTTGATTAGATTTTGTGCAATCCATGAACTCATGAACTTGTATAATTTTATGCAATGGAATTATGAATTATGCTTTCCTTTGTGCAATAATGACATTTAACAGAAACAATGTAAGTATGAAACTTGCCAAAATTAACATATTTCATAAACAAGTATATCGAGACTCCTATTCCTTTCATATAAACCTTGAATTAGCCCATTGACGACACTTTGTTTTCAAAGTGTATAATTAGAGCACAGCCCTCAAACGAGTGTTCCCAAAACCACATAAAGGAAAGACAAGAGTAAATTGTAAGATCACTTTTGATAGAAACAAGAGCGATGATATTACTCACAATTTACTGCCGACTTTTCCTTCAAGCTTTTGGAGGTCCTCAAAAGACACATCAGCTAACTCTGTAGAGGAAAGAGGTAAAGGACTTTATTTCTAAATTATTCTTGAAACACCGTATTGGTGCAAAACAGAAAGGTCACCAAAGTGGTTGGGGGAAGGGGTTAAAGGGGGAGATCATGGTTGGATTGACTTTGATTCTGTTTCTGTAGCTACATTATTTCCCAAGTAGAAAAACCTCTCGCTAACTCCAAGTCAGTTACATCTTTTGTAAATTAAAACAGAAAAGGTAATTTTGTTATTATCAAGATCATAATTGTCCATATTACTTAGGATCCAACCAGAAACTCTAGATAAGCATTTCTACCAACTGTCTGGCATAAATCCTGGCATAAAAATAATAAAAATAATAAAATGAGCAATATTGCACAATGAAAGGGTAAGAATGAAAAAATATAAAAATCCTTACCACCTTTCAAATGGTTCTGTGAATGAGAAAGGGAAGAATATATTAACATATGCACTGGATTAAAGAAAATGAGAAAGATGTTGGAGTTATCACTGCCTGTTACTACATAAGAAGACTTGCCAACGTATAAGGAAGGGCCCTTCAAGAGTATTGCCTGTATAGAGTTTAGTAATCACTCAATCTGTATTAGGTGTATGCAAAGTGAGATAAAATGTTGACAAGAGGATGAACATGACCAACTTGCATAATTAGCACACTTACCTCTTCCTCCATTTTGAATGCTCTGGACATTTACGAGAAGAAAGCAACCTGTAGGAAAAAGCAATAAACATAGATCAAGACTGGATATGAAACTGTATTGCATTTTCTCAGGTGAATTGCAAACATACACAAACATATATGTTAGAATCACACAGACTAAAAAAGACTACTACATCTGATTACTGAAGACTATTATAGACATTTAAATAACAAAAGTGTCCTACTGAACAGTAAATGGTCAAGTTATGGGCTGTTTGAATGAGAGTGTGTTCTGTAAAAAACATTACTTACCCTGTCTTGTGTACTAACATTAGCATTAACTGATACTAAGCCTATATTCGGACATTAGCCTACTTGAAGTTTGTTTCAACTCTGTTCAATGAAAAGCACCACAAAGTACGTCAATCGCTTGGCCGTTATTGATAACTCAATAGGCTAATTATTTTGCGTGAGCGTTCCTCAATCACAAGCGAAATACTACTATAGGCCTATGTTGCCACCTTTCCTTTTCGTGGAACTAGGCCCAACTTATGCCTAACGTTACAGGCCAAAGGTATGCTACCATACCACTACCAGTTTCTGCACCCTACTGTTCAACTACAAAGCGCATACGGATACACTTATTCGTATTTCCATGGGAGCTACTGAAAATAATTAAATAATACGAATAAGATATACTAAGAAGACAAAGAATCGGACATTACTTACCTCACATTGACACAACGGGACATGTGCCTCTGTCTGTGTGGTTTTTTTTTTTCACTACCTGATCAGCTGAGCCAAAGATAATTAACGGGAAAGATATAACACTCTTGCTGTTTGGTACGGAACAATTGAATTACATGACGTGACGTTTCCGGTTCATGGTGACGTAACCGCTTACGTGGTTCTGGCTACAACATACAATCTGTTGGCATATCATTAAGGATGACTTTCCTTGGAATAAAACCCTAATAACACGGATAAAATCAAGAAGTCTATGACAGCGAAAGCATGAGAGATTTGTCTGACATTGACAAGTATTGTTCAAATCCATCCATCGATATAACTCAAGAGGAAACAATCATGTAAGGTAACGGGGTGTCTCACTCACTTACTGTTCAATAAATAATGGTCAGTTGGTCACCGATCTCCGAGTCCTTTAGTTACACGTAGCTATTATGCCGACTTTACATTATAAAGATAACATTCTATATTTCTTATCACGTGAACATGTTTTGAAAATCATGATTACAGTTAATTGCATTTAAAGTCTTTAAACAGTACGATAAAATATATACCTTTGTTTTCACTAGTCACTGAAGAAATAACTCGGGTCTTAAAGCTGAATAGGAACTCGATGCAACAATTGGGGTACAGCATTGGCGTAGGAGGCGAGGGGGGGGGGGGCTGGGGGCTGCAATAACCAAACATTTTTGTGTGAAAATTCGGGAAATATGCTGAGAATTTTTCGGGCACTTATAAAAATAAAAATAAATTGCAATGTGTTTTTCAATATATATATATGTTATATTACTACTATCATTATTATTGTAACGACTTGCCCAAAAATGATAATCAATATGTAAGGGTAATAACACGGCAAATGATCATATGTAATTGGCATGCGATGTAATAACCGATGCATGCCAATATGATAGGAACATTAACAGTTGAAAAATTTTGGTTATATTTTTTTTCGGGCAAGTCGTTACAGCCCCCCAAATCAAATTGGGCTCCAACGCCTATGGGGTACAGTCATCTTCCAAGTCCTTTGGCAGCTAGCCTATACATTTCAGGGAGGCTATATCATGCCATTATTTTTCAACATTTTGGAATTACAAAAGAAGCAAGCTGGGTACTGAAAATAAATGTGGAATGATGGAGAAGAAGGATTTTAAAAATAACCTTCATTCAAGCATAAACCTTTTGCTCTATTTGAGCAGTAAGTTCTCCTTTCAGTGTCTATAAATGTCGATTTTGTTAGATCTTTACATCAACCCTTTTCTCTATAGTACATCAACCCTTTTCTCTATAGTATACTGTAAAACCTGCCAATTTTTAACCTTCAAAATAAACCAAAACTGTTAGCAAACTGCTAATCCACTAAAGAGCCTATATAAGAAACTGAAGAAGAAGATCCTGCTAGGATCGAAAGGTCAGGCCCTCTTATTACTTTTACAGTTTTTAACCTTGCACGAGTCTCTATTTCCGGTTTCCCATTTCAGACGAAGGTTCTCTTCTACCCTGGTCTATAGTCTCAGCTGAAGCTAGCAGACAATCACAGCATTACTGATCCAAATTTCTAGTGCCCATTTGTCAATGTGAATGTCGGCTATAAAGAAGGCCGATGTAAGCCAAATTATTGTGATGTCAAAATACGCTGTTACGTGTCTTTCATCGTAACAGCCTCACCCGATCTCGTCTCGTCACTGGTGTTTCATTGTGGAAAACTAAATGCATGCAACACAGTACCGTCACTACCGTGGTAGTCGGTAGTTCCCAAGTGACTCACCAACCGCCAACATGATCCAAGTAAATATTTCATTGCCATTGGATTCGTGATGGTCACTGACATAAAAGCTTCATGATTATGTAACTAGTATCTGTTTAAGTGACAGGGGTTGAGAGTCGATCAAATTGTTTTGTTTAACGTGCCCAAATTCTAATTTGGTTGACTTTTCTCTAAAAAATATTCCACACCATGAGCAAAATATGTCTAGGTAAAATCCCACCTCTCTCTAATCACCAAACTCATCATCTGGAGGGTATGGTTCATGAGAAGTTTGCATTTCTAGTCTCTTCCATAAGGAATGTCATGAAGCGACACTTTTTGCAAAAGTAGATATTGTGTCCATGATACAAGATCGACACCAAATCAGAATTTAAGTTCTGTTAGCCAACACCACAGTATTAAAAAAGAAGAGTAGGGAAGTATCAAATATAGCACATGACAGTGACCAACAAGGGTCGACAAGAGTTTTTGTTAACCAAGTTTCAGCTGAGCGCAGCACTATCCGATATTCACTGGGTGAAGTAAATGGCACAGGGGTTCTAGTATCCATTACATAAATATTCTATTGCTGGAAATGATAGAATTTTGTTGCCGACTTGTACATAATACATCCCTTTATAGTTTGGAGGGAATGGGGTGGGTGTTGGGGAGGGGGGTGGGGAAAGTACTGAGGTTAGGAAGACACAGGAATTCACACAAGAAAGCTTAGTTGGCCAGACAGCTTAACTGAATTAACTTCAATCAATGCCACGGTTGGCAAGGTATTTAAGCAAAAATTTACTGAACCAAGAAACTTCTGTCAATCAGCTTTGAGAGTCAAATTTGGCAAACATTTTTTTATATAGCAAGATTAGTGATGTTTTGCTTCATACGTGGAGAAAATGTCAAAATCTGAGAAACATTTGATTTGTACATCATCCAAGCTAATAAATAGGGTACAAAACAGAATGTTCAGGAACAACTAGAATAATTAATTGCTTGCTTGCACAATTAACATTCACTAGATGCAAGAAACAGGCAACAATTTTTAGAGTTTGATTAACTGTCATCTTAGTTAAAGTACAAACCTTTGGCAGATTCAGTGAACTTGTCAATCTCACAGGGTGGGGTGGGGTGGGGTGGGGTAGGATAAGTAGCAGATTTACAGCCAGTTGGGACTTGGGACAAAATTCCAATGTCAATACCACTCTACACCGTTATCGCATTTCATGCTTTAGAGCACTCGTTCTGACAGTACGAACATTTCCAAACCATTACTTTATTGTAACCAGGACTTCCACCCTGTTCAAACTGTCAGTACAAGTGCTTTGTAGCATGACATGAAAGTACAGTTAACAACAAAATTGTCCCAAACTGAGTGCAGAATCTAATCAGAAGTGTGAATATTCAAACACATAACAATAAAATAAAATACAAAGAAATGTTTTCTTTTCATTTAATATTTGTATATTCAATTTGCCCTTTATGTTGCAACAACTTGGCATGATGTCATAGTTATTTATAGCTACACTCGTATGCATTCATTCCTCTACAAGAAGTTGTAAATAGCCTTTTAAAACCACTCAGCAACTACTTTTACGCTTTACACATAATTTGTGTTTCAGCAAATATCTCCAAGGAAATTTTAAAAGGATTGCCAGTTTTTTTTTCATAAATCAAGATATTTCTTTCGGAATTGACCGATTTATTACAAGTGTGGGTACGGATTGAGAGTTTGTTGTAGCTTAACAAAAGGCAATTGTGGAAGGCACACCTAGAAGATCCTCTGTGGCCTTCCCATTGTGCTCTTGATGTAGAGAGAGCGAACATTCTGCCAATTCTTTTTCAGAAGAGACACCAGGAAGTTGATCGCCAGAGTGATGTTGGCTAACAAGTCCTCATCGCTCATCTTGACGTGACCGACGGCAACGGCTAGGCAGAGTACCTGAGAAGAACGAAGAAAAATCATGTTGTTTATAAAAACCAGAAAACGAAAATGATTAGTGGTTCTGATGCGTAAACATATCCATGGTTTGGCAAGCCATACATGTTAATAACTCACAAACTTGTGCACAACAAAATTGAAGAGGATTATCTATTGACTATTGTGGCAACATCTAAATGAAGGTAACCAGGAATCAGTTATCATGTTAACACAGTTTATTTAGTGACATAGTATAGAAACAGATACATGTATGAATATTAATGAGGTAACCTTTTTATGATCTCATAAGCATTTATCTATATACATTCACTGCTGTATTAATCCAAGTACATGGATAAATTAAGCTAATTAAACATACTATTCCAGAGATATATGATTAAGAATTTCGGGTTCACTGATTAATATTCATGATATGCACACAAAACAAAACACATTGATCATGTGAATGTAGCGTGACAAACCTTATATGCCAAGGATGAAAACAATGGAATATATAGTTATCGTCTTGTGTTTGAAAGCCACTTGTTGCAACTTGATGAATACTAATGAAAAGTCATAAAAATATGCGCCAACATCACCATACCAATATGAACCCAATTCTATATTAAGCCCCACCCACTCATTAATATTCATGACATGAGAACCCAGAACAGTAGGGCACATCCACTCATCATGGGGCATCTACCTGCTAAATATGACATTGATTCAACTCGTGGTTGTTGAGATATCATGTTTACAAACTAACCGTCACATACACACATTCATATACACACACATACATACACAGGCCAGCCCGATTGCAAAGGTTACCGAGCCTTCGGCATCTTAACCAGTAACAAGTAATCCTTCAACTACATCTTTCAAAACATGATTCATTCTCGTTCAAGGGCGTTGCCAGAACCCCTCAAAATTTTCAAAATGACTAGAACCTTTTTTTTAATCCCTCAATCCCAACACTTGCTTCTGAATTCTCTCACCTTTTTCATTTGAAATTTGATGGTTGCTTTGACATCTTCAATTTTGTCTGTCATTTGCTCAGAGTGGGTCAGCAGAGTTGGGAATTTACCAGCTTTGTTCAGACCTGGCCCGAGGAGACGAGGGATCTGCTTGATAAGAGAATCCGAAGCTAGGAAAGCATCGTACTTCTTAGCTGTGGGGTGATGGATCAAGAGAACGTTAATTCATAAAGATAATCCTCTGAAAATTAACGAAAACGTTTTTAGAAAGCTATACAACCCTCCCCCCCCCCCATCCCTGCAGCCACTGGTCATAAAAGTAGAGAGCATGAAAGTAGCAGGCACCATTAAAAGAAGTGTCAATTGGATGTTAGTACCATGAAACCTCAACTGACAAACATTCTGGAAAGATGAGGAGGAACACTCAACCAGAAAAGCTGTTTCACAAGTGGAAACAATTGTCTCATCTTGCAAAAATGTATAAATTCTAAAGCATGTGAAATTATATAAAGTTGGTAACATTGGAAGTTTTCTCACTTCCGTTACCCATCCATAAGTAGTCGATGCGTGACAGAACAATCATCTAAATGTTGAGGTTTTAGTCAGTTTAGACTAACACAAAGGAAACTTTTGCACTCAAACTAAAGCCTTATTTATGGCTAAAGCCATATTCTGTCTCCCCTGTGACAAAATCACTCACTCCCTAATACCTTTTTACACCTTTTCTTTATATCTGCACTGTCCCCTTTCCTCTGCCACTATTATTCCCCCACCTTTCTACCCTGATTATGACCCCCTTCCCTCCAACCCCCGATTATTCTTTCCCTCCCTACAAGCCCTATTATTATTCCATATCTTCTAGCCTGATTATTCTTTTGCTACATTCACTGTTCCCCCTTCCCATTCTTCACCACTCCCTTTCCTCTTTCCCATTTCCTCTCCCTACCCGATGCCAGGTTTGTGGAGATTCATAAACGCTACTCTTACCGAGTTTCTTTACCAGCTTCTTGTTCTTGTTCAGTTTCTTCAGAGCGTCAGTATCCATACAAGGGATGTCATTGGCCTTGGCCTCATCACAATGCTGCTGGTCACCAAGGACACACATGGAAAACTTGGGCCTGGGAATATTCTTCAGTCTACGGTGAAAAGGGGGAACAAATGAGTCATGATCTGTATAATAGATAATTTGTGAGAAACTTTTTTTCTTTAAAATACTTGACTTTCTTTAGAAGGTTCTTCCCAAATGGACTACCTAGGTTCTAAGAAAGACACAAAATGAATGACTTAAGAGGTCTATAAGTCCCATGATTCACCCTACTTCAACAAAAGGGACCCAAATCCACAAGTAAAAAAAATAATACAACTTGAACAACAGCAGTCAAGCTTGACAGAGAGAAACATTGTTATTGAAACTGCACAGAAGTGTGCACTTCTACTCAAAGTGTAATTGTTGAACTTAGAGGAATATAACCTTACTTGGGTGGAAGGGGGATGGGGGGGATGGATGATGGAAATTATACTTTTACGTTGTTATTTAAACGGAAATAGAACTGTTACATAAATGAGTTTTCCCCTTCAACATACACCAATATTTGTCTCCCTTCAACATACTTTCCTCCTCCATTACAGAGAATGCAGATATCAAGCCTTGCATAATTATAAATAAACCCCATAAACTTTGCCATGAAATTAAATAATTTATTTAACTACAAGCTTTAAACTATTTCATCCAAACAGGGTATTGTAGGCTATTTCTCTTTATAACTCTGCAGGGTTTTTGTTAAGAAATAAAGTAGGTGGGTAAAGTTGAAAACTAGGCGGGACTGTCTGTACGCGGACATGGGGGAGGGGTCTAAGTGGCGGGGGTCCCCCCTCCCCTTTGCCCGGAAAATTGCAATTTAAAAAGTCTCTAGATGCAAAATGGTGCAATATACAGTTGTTTGGTCAATATTGCCCCCTCCCAATCACCCCTTTCTTCTGTCCTATTTTTCTTTTTTTCTCCTGAATTTTTTTATTAACAACCGGGTCATGGAGCCTAGGGAGGTAGCTATGCCACTGAACCGAACTTAGCAAGGGTGTGACGCACTTGCTGCATTAAATGAAGTGCGATCATAACAAAATGATAATAGGTCTATGGTACCTACAAAGTGAGTAGGATTTTACTGCCAAAAAATACCCAACTAGGTCTGTGATAGAAGCTTCTGTTTTTTATTCAGCTTTTATCTCTGTTGAGCAACAATTTGTATGTCAAGAGAAGCCCTTCGCCTACCTCTACTCTCACCCACCCCTCGGCCTCATCTCCTCGACCATACTAAGTACTAATGTTCAACTTCTTGTAGTTTTTACCAACAGTTAACTGCTGTAACAGTTTCAATCACACCTGACCTGGTTGTGGGTATTTATTCCTCTCGATTTTTTTCGTCATTTTTTTTTTTTTTTTAAATTAAATTTTTTTTTTTTTTTTTTTTAAATTTTTTTTTTTTAAATTTTTTTTTACTGAGCGTCGCAAAGTAGCCGGGTCATGTACGTGCAGTAAGCGGGTCATTTGACCCGGGTCCCGGCTACTAACGAAAACCCTGCTCTGCAGTTCACTTTGTGGCAATGAAACTGTGAGGATAATGTGTACATTCAGATTAAAAAATAACTTTGAAGTTCATATGCTCATGCCAAGTTCAGGTATCAAATGCCTATCCATTTTAGCATATACACACACACAAGCAAACCTTTTTATGTAACTTGTGCTAGACAAGTGTGGCAAATGCCTTCCCATTCATTTTAAGACCCTGGGTAGGAGTCCGTTGGAGTTCACTGAACCCCAACTTCCCCAACTACTTGAAAGATGGGGCAACAGGAATATGCAAAGCTAGGAGCAGACTTCAGATAAATAATAATTGGTTGTCCTACTTGACTGTCCCAGAGAAACGCTTGTCCTTCTGGGGGTCATAGTTTTTCAGGTTAACTTGAAGCTCGATAGTTTCCAGAAAACCCCTCTTCTTTCTTCGACTCCCAATGAGCACCTCCTCTATGGCCTCTATTAACAGATCTCTGTTGATCTTACTGCAAAGATAGAATTATCAGGATGTATCTGAGCAAAGAAAACTGCACTTGATTTGGACAAAGAAGCAAAGAATCTTACTTAGCCTTTGGTCTGGCTCCAATTTATAATTATACATGACTGATGTAGGCCTAAGGAGTTAGGTAGCTAGGAGTAGGAGTGTTTAAAATGTAGTTAGGGCTAGGCCTACAAGTTGTAAAACTACAACTAGGGCCTAGGCCTAGTAAGAATAAGATTGTAATTTGCAAAGCTTGGCAGCTTGCATTGTGCAATATGGATGATAGTTACACCAGGCCTAAGCAGACACTTCAAGATGTTGGCAAACTATGGCCCTGTTGTACTTGATGATTGATTGATGCAAACGCTGTATAATTATGGCCTAGCTAAGATTAAGAAGTAATATTAAGCCCTAAATGTTACTTGTTACTAGTTAGTTAGCCCAAGCCTAGGCTACTGTGGTGGGCCTAGGCTCGCCAAAATATGCAGTGTAGACTGTAGCCTAACAAAAATACTAAGAAAAACAACATCATGCCTCGGCCAAAAATGTAGGCCTCGATTATGGTGGCATACTGTATTAAATAAGTATTACAAATCAGAGGCCTGTGGAGGTTACGGACTGGGCTTGCATACAACATACAAGTAGTTTGCACACAGCCATGGCAATATAAAACATGTATAGTCCTTGCCTACACAGTTCGTATCACATGTCATGAACTAATTGCTGTACACTTTGTCAGAGTATCAATGTAAAATTCTTTATGAACGATCCATTTTACTGACACATATAACCACTTCTTGATTAATTACTAATACAGATTTTAAACAGACTATCTTTGAATGTTCAATATAACTTCAAATCAGAGATTTTTCATGATTACTTTTGAGTGTTAATTTACCTCATCTTGAGTGATTTGGTACCGCACGGAAAAGAGGGCGCTAGATGTAAAACAGCAGTCACAGCGCCACGTACAGAGAGCTACAATTCTTCTGGGCTAATTTAACCACCAGCGATGTACGTCTCAGCATGGAGGTAAAAACAGACCACTCACAATGGACAGCTACATGGATAGAGACCTATATATTGACCTTATCAACAAAGCTACCGCAATAAAGTGAAATTCAATGAAATTTTAGACGGCCTGGGAAATTAAGTGAGGCACCAACTACTTAATTAGTGATAATCGGTTCTGTTTTATTGTCAGGTTGCGAAATAATGTCGTAATTTCCTGGTGAAATAGTGAGGCACCAACCTAAACAGGATTTTGTGCCGGGCCTCAGCCCGCCCGGGCCCCGCAATATCTGGCCGAGAATGCCCCTCCTCCAAATTTAGAGCCCCACATATGCAGCATTCGATTATAATGATATTTATCCTTGCCACGGGACCATATGGCACTTCAGCACGACTCGCAAAACGAACACTACAGCTATGAGCGTACCACAATAGTGTAACATTGCAGTTATGCCTAGCAGATAATTGGAACTAGGTTCTTGTGATTGTGAGGGGACCATGTTTCTGAAATCATATTTCCAACTGTTACTGGTATGTATCGTTTATAATGATACTGAAAGGCCCCCACAATTACCTGACCCCAGCCCCCACAAGCCAAATCGAGCCCTGTTATTTTTGTCAGTTGTTGTTCTCTTCTGGTACGTGCATTTAAGCTACCCACCCACATAAATCCACCGCCCCTAGAAACCGTGGATTGCAATTGTTTATTCCTCAATGCACTGATTCAAAGGGGGAAGGGTGCGAAGCCGAGGCTTGCTTGTCTTTGAATTAAAGGGTGTGAAGACTCGCGCAAAAAGAAACGTCTCATGCCGGTAATCTGACCTAGTTTCGAATGAGGTGTAACAGAAGTGTTAGACACCACCATCGATCCCAGAAAATACACACACAGCTTGCTACCGTCGGTAATTATACACTAGTGTACAGTCAGTACATACAGCTGCGGTCAATACCCACAGCACAGTGTATAAACAATACAGCGATGGACATCTCAGGTCCAGCTAAAGATAACAAGGTATCACGTTTCATTACTGTCTGCATTTTGTAGCGACACGAACAAAACGTCACTTGCAAGCAACAGAAAGTTAACTTTTTCAGATGGCCGCACACGGTTTGGGGCGAGTCTTCAATGCCTTTAAGATATGCCATTGACAGTGTTGGCTCCAAATATGGTAGAAAAATCAAACAATGGTCACTCATGCTCCATCTTAAACAAGGATTTCACTATCATGTGATTGCCACACAACCATATCGTGACGTCACATGCTCGCATAACGTTACTTGACCTGGATGGGTACGTATCAAGCATTGACTTGAAGGTCTTGCTCCTACTGATGTACGTTTGTGGACTATATCCTGACAGCAAAATTGTAGATATTCCAAAATGACCGACCACAAGTTTTCAATAACTTGCAAAGCACTCTGTGTTTGATACTAGGTTTGGAATATTTATCTGCATAATCGGATTGTGGGGGGGGGGGGAATGAGACGGGGAAGGGAGGGGTGAGAGAAATGACAGAGGGGGCTATGCGAGAGTAAAGATGGAAGACAATGAAAGCAATTGATTTTTTATGCTGTACTAATTTATTTACAACTGGATATAAGAATAAAGAAAACCCAATATTCAAAAGAGAAAGAGTTTCATACCAGAAGTTATACATTCTTGCTCTTCGTAGATACCGATAGAATCTCACTATAAATTGACAATCCACAGAATCAGGATATATATGAAACTTATTGCTGACTCAGAGAAGGATGACAGGTAAATACACTTTGAGTCATAGCAGAGGGGGTACTGTGACAGGGGGAGGGATACTGTGGCAAGGGGAGGGGTTTTTGAGTTTCCAAAGCATTTCTGAAAATTTACTCAATATACAAAATGTTGGTTCATGTCTTTTGAAGAGAATAGCCTTTTCAATCTTCTCCACTCTCCCTCCTCTTGTAATGGGGAGGGAACAGGGGGGGTGGCTTAGTTGCCTGTGGCCTTTTTTCCCTTAAACTCAAACTCATTTTCACATTATTTATTTATATTATTTTTTTTGAAGAGTAAGGTATTTGATTAACAAACTTATAATGGAACTTATTGCAAAATGCAAAAGTTCCAATATAACTGTCACACTTTACCTGTCACAATAAGGTCACAGTCAAGTTACCTGTGAATTAATACAAAGAAAATGTGACACTCTCTTAGTTTGCAAGGAAAAGCCACCAAAACCCAGAGACCTCACTTAATGTGGAAAATAGTGCTATATTTTATCAAAGCTCTGAAAACATATTAGGATTCGGCTATGGCACCGCCTTGCGGAATCACGTTGAAATCCCGGTTATTCCTCGTCGAAAATTATGACACCTCTTTGAAGTCTTCATGAAATTGAAAAATAATTTATTCTTAACTCATATTTCAATGTAACCCTCTCTTAACTACCACCTCCCCCCCCCCCCCTCCATCACAAGTTCACAACCCCTCTTGACAAGCCTTGCAATGCAAATAAATCATACTATCCTTCTACATCACAAATAGTCCTTTCACCCACGCAATGCAGACACAGGTCATCGTGCAAAGGAACTCGATAATTTTTACCACTCGCAACTAAGAAAGTTAACGATGGATGTAGTAGATGTTTACCAATATCTCAAAAACTAAACTTATCTCAAAGCAACATCTTAGCATAGTTAAATTCATTCACTTTTACGACTTTTTACACTTTTCAAATTTCAAAATGCATTTCTTAAAACGTATCCTCTGACAATACCCTTGCTTGCTGTCTCAAATTTTATCATAGAATCCTCTTTCAACGGAACATACTAATTATCTATTCATACCAAAACTTTATAGAGATTATACATGCAAAAAAAAAAAAATTGTAGATTAAAATTGAAATCCTTGTAATTAATTGTGCAAATTTTCTCAAGACAGGATTAAAGGATAATAATTCAAACCAAGGTTTGAATGCAGATAAAAGAATCACTAATTATCTAGAGAAAAAAAATAGGGACATTGTTACTCAATTCCATTTTGCAGGCACATTCATGCAGCTTATCGTCACCTTACTTTCCACTATTTTGTGTTGACCAAACTACCTCTCATGACACCATAAACTCATGGCTTGACAAATGTAGCAGCTACATGACATGACTTTCGAAGCACGATACATCCCAAATGAAGTAAGGTTTTGTTAAATATTTTGGGCCTTTTGGGCTATTTTAGCCTTTGAAGAAGATCCTGCTAGGATCGAAACGTCAGGCCAACTTACTTTTACACATTCTCCTACACAGGCTCTCTATTGGATAATAAGTTTGCTAACAGTTTTATTTTATTTTAAATATTTTGGGGGTGTTTAATCCCTAAACTCTCTATCATAAGATGACGGTTGGGTCTGTGGCTCCTCTAAGCCATGAGTAAATACCCTAACTATTATGATACACTACTCCAATGTAAATCCGCTGTATATGTAGGCCACTAATTGTGCACATATGCTACTCTACCCCCACCACCTCCTGTGCTTCCCCTTCCCCAGGCACCATCATTTTGAACTGAAAATGTTATTTATCTGCTCTGCTTTCTTATTCGATCGCAAAGTTTTTCAGAAATATTTTTTTGTTAAATTCCACATTTAGTGAAGTATAGAGGGAATGAAGGTCAAAGACTATCTGCTTGGTTGTAGTTTCTGGTTTATTTCTCTGTAAATTCTTTGAAAAAAGGAGACAAAATTAAAGGACAAATTTTACAGAAATGTAGAGTCACTATTCTCTTCTTAAATCATCCAATCTGGCTTGGAGGTCCGCATCTGCATCGCTGACTCCATCCGCAGCTGCTACTTTGCCTTTCTGTTTCTCCTTGATAGGATCTCCTGTTCCGGGTAAAGCTACAAAAGAAAAAAAGAAAACATATGAGATGAGTGAGAGTTGGCTGTCGACTTCGTGGGACTGTGCTTTTTCACTGCTCTCTTTACAACGATAGAAGGAATGAAGTATATTAACAAAGACATGCGAGTAGTGACATCACCAGTTTTTATTCAAAGAGGGAGAGGGAGGGGGGGGGGGAAGGGCTTTGGACAGAGGTAAAAGAATCTCTGTTGACCGACAACTTCCGGTAAACTACAGAATTTGTATACCTGCTGTCAAGAGTGTAAACAAGTGTGGGAGGGGGAGGTGAAGGTGGGGGGGGGGGGTCAATAGCCACAAATGGCCACTATAACTAGAAACCAACTGCAAAAGATTCTTGAGAAAATATGCCAAGAGCCATATTTGTAAACACAGAAGTGTCATTCCAAATCAACCACTGTCGGACAACCTGGGTTTGCTTCTGGTAACCTGTCATGTAGTGTATACCATGTCGTGCAATGAAAGTAGACATCTACCCAGATAATAAACTGTCTTGTTAATTGTGTACAGGGGCCATACATTTAATTTAAATTGCTAAATATCGAGATGACCTTTTAGTACAAAAAAATCTAAAAAGTCTGAAGCAAAAACTTGCTGAAGATGGCTTCAAACCTTTGTTGTAAATGAGCTCAGTACTAGGTTCAGGACCTCGTCTGGAAGGAAAGGGTTTTGTTTAATAAAAATGCAATAACAACAACAAGACAACATACCTGATAACTCATCTCCTATTGATAGACCAAGCTCATCTAAGACTTGACTAACGATAGCCTCACTAAGAAGCAAAAGAAAAACAAAAGATATATGATGAGAAATGATGCATTAGGAATTCAAGCGTATCGATGGTGGACCAAATTTATGGCACACAAAAATTAAGAACTTTGTGAATTTTAAGCATACTATCATTAAACATTGAACTATGAAGGTGTTTAACTATGAGCATGGTGAGCTTAATTGATGGTGAACTTAACAGATATCTCCTTTATTAGAATTACTTCATCACAGTTTCATGTAATGAACAATCATTAAATATACATTTTTAAGCAATGTGTTATGTGTGTGTGGGGGGGGGGAAGGGGGGCAATAGATACCATAACTACAGTAACCAAAATGAAAGTCAAAGAAAATTCTTTCCACAGCATTATGTCAAGCATTGATGATGAATATTTGCATATTCATAAGGAATACATAAATATGTAACACGGAAAGACTAAAAATTCACTCTGGAGTGAGAACTCATTTTTCAGTGATGGTGACTCCACAATTTAATGCTGCATGAAATGTCTTAAAGTAAACCTGATATTTTCTTAGACAACTGGGTGGGGGGAGGGGGGGGGGCGAGTTGATAAATATATTTTTTTATCTCACCTTTCCTCTTCGTCGTCTTCGTCTCCTAAGACGTCATCGACTGCATCGTTCATCATCTCCTCCTTCATGTCCATAATCTCTGACTGTTTCTCAAACTCCATCATAATCTTCTGGATGGCTGGTAATTTCAACTTTTAAAATAAATGAAAATATTACCAAATTATTCAATTAATTAATTAATTCATCAATCAATCAATCTATCAATTTATTAATTGCATAACTACCATTATACACTGTATAGGCAGATACACAAATCAAAAGGAGTTTGACCCCTGGTCAACCTTCGGACTTTGCGAGAGGTCCTACGGTGGATAATAAGATTGTTTTTATAGAATAGACACTTTTTTTTTCTTTTCTTTTTTCTTGGGAAAGTTGTCTATGTTCAGTCAAGGAGTTGCTGGTAAGTGAAGTCTTATGTAATCACATTGCATAGATAGCTATAAACATACCCAAGGTCGGAGTTAAAGAGCCAATTAGGGAGGGATACACAGAAGCAGGTTGCTCATTTTATGGAATATTCCAAAGGCAGACGCTACAGTATAATTTGGCAGATTACACATAATATTTCTGCCCCATTATGGTACAAAGTATTCCTGATATTTGCTTGTTTTCTCATGAAAATGAGCATTGTTAAAGTTGAGTGAGTTTTTGTTTAAAGATATCATTGCAATAACAGAATGAGTAAAATCCTCAAGACAATTGAGCTGGAAATGTACAATCTTCAAACCTTTTATGCACAAGACTAAAGAACTTTTCCTCACATGAAATCTTGTGCTTGTTTACAAGCAGCAAAGTCAGTCACCATCACCTTGCAAATGATATGAATGCTTCACAGCTTGTCACTAATACTGTCCGAGTAATTGAGGCCTATGCTCATCAAAATAAATGAGTACCAAACAATTTTATTTTTAAAACAAAACTTTGTGACAAAACATTGCAAGTTTCTCAATTTTACCAACTTATTCTGGAGTATCATCGTGACTTCCGCATATTGATAACCCTTTCGTAACTTTCTGAATATTTGAATGTTTAGTTTAGTTTAGTTTAGTAGAAAAAAAGGATCAGGAGGGACACTTAAGTCCCCATCAAGGACCCTATAGGAGAGGAAGAAAAAACTGAAGACACAAACACTCAGACCCGATTACAATGCTTAAAGTGCTTGTCCAAAGCATTCTTAAACCCATTGACACTACTTGCAAGTACAACTTTCTCAGGCAAACCGTTCCACTCATTCACAACCCTAACTTATTCACAAACCCTAGAAAAAAAGTTATGCCGAATATTAATCCTACTATGTGACTTTTGGAGTTTAAGACAATGACCTCTGGAACAACTACTATTAGCAAACATGAAAAAAGTCGGTAAAGGATAAATTGTCAAAACCATACAAAATCTTGAAAACCTGAATCAAGTCCCCACGTAACCTCCTAAGCTCCAGTGTGGTGAGATTCAACAGTTGTAACCGCCTATAATAAGGAACACTCTTTAAGGCACTAATCATCCTAGTAGCCCTCCTCTGGACCTTTTCAAGTACTTCCTTATCCTTAGCAAAATATGGGTTCCAAGCCTGCACAGCATACTCCAGATGAGGCCTAACCAACTGCTTATAAAGCCTAACTACGATGTCCTCTTTCAGAAAACTGAAGTTCCTCTTGATCATACCTAAAACCCTATCACCTCTTTTAGCAGCTTCAAGACAATGTTTAGAAGGTTGCAGAGATGAGTCAATGTAGATACCTAGGTCTCTTTCAACAGAGACCTCCTGTAACTCCACACCATTAAGATTGTATGTAAACTTTTGGTTACAACTACCAATGTGCATCACCTTGCATTTATTAACATTAAAAAAAGCATTTGCCACCCCTGAGACCAGGAAAAAACCTTATCCAAATCCGTTTGAAACTTCTCAGAATCGCTTTTGGAAGAGACCTCAGAATACAAGTTGGTGGCTCCATTCTTTAGTCTTACTCATCAAATATACATCAACTTACCTGTGAGTTCATTCTCGCCATTGCTTTGGTTACTCCTCTCATGGCCTGTGCCATCGCGTTCGTTGACTTCAATGTTTGTACTTTGAGGGAGACGGCCTGTATATTAGCCTTCATCAGGATGAACTTCTTGACATACCTTCTCGTTCTAACAAGATCTTTGGCTTGAACTTTGACAGCATCCTGGGTTTTTTTAAACAAAGAAAGAGAACGGCATGAGTAAATAAAATGTTAATGGATAAAAACGGCAAACTTTGCAACTACACATTTCATTATGCTTTATTATCTTAAAACATGAAATGGACGTTACATCCTCTGCAGTTTCATGTTACATTTTTCAACATTAATAACTTAAACACAACTGATCAAGAACCCACAATTTTTCCAATTACAAATATTTAAAACAAAGTGCAACTGCTTCATAAAATCAGACAATTGAAATGTGAACATTCCTGCTGACACTAAACTGACGGTCTAAACTTTGTGAAAATCAATTGTGATTAATACTTCTAGGACAATAGTGATGAGTCACTTTAGCTTACAGTCAAGCCAAGTATCAAGTCTAATCTCTAATTTTTCTGACTTTGGTCAGATAGTCAATGAGTCAAGTCTTTTCTTTCTTGGGTGAAAGTAGTCACAGAAATTTATTCATGCCTCTTTATTTTGAAGGATGCATGAGTTGTTACAACGCTGCTTTTTAACGGCTTTGACATTCTTTTAGTTTAAAAGGTTCTGTGAGATTGTTTCAGTTTGATAATGGTCTTCCGAGCTAAACACAGCTTGGTTATTTCAACATTATTAAAATACCACCGAAAGAAAAAAAACAATGAGATGGTTCATTTGAATGATGCAGTATGCAAATGAGATCCAAGTGCCACTCCCCCTTCCCCCCTGTAAACGCGCTCACACGATGTGTTGTTTGTGTATTGTTACGAAGTGTGCGTCATGTAAAGTTGCAGTGCTACTGCGTGTGTGCGTGTTTGTGCGAGTGTGCGTGCGTGCGTGAGTATGTTTGAAATTTGTTGTTTTCGTTGGTTCTGTCTTTACGTTCATTTACCATAATTTGAGTTCAGTCGATATCAAGAACGTATTGAAGCAAGAAGTATTTTCCAGTGTTAAACCAAAGATTTTATGTAAGTTGTGTTTTTATTGATATAACGTTGTATATTTGTTGCATACATGATTATTTATTCTGTATGATTTGGATTTATGTATTTATTCTTCAATAATTGACTTATTCATTAATCGATTTCCTGATTGTTTAATTACAAACGTATGTTTCCTTTTTATTTATTTAGTTACCAGACTGACAGATTAACAGATTAGCAGATTAACAGATTAACAGATTACCAGATAGTTACCAGATATCAAAGCTAATAAACCACGAATCGACTCAACATTTCTTCTGCGTTGAATAATCTTTGGATTACAGGAATACGGAATAAAGAAATCTATATTGATTTATAGTAAATAAAATCTATAATTGAAGATGTCAACAGACGAGGCCCTTACGATGAAGACGCTGTTAATACGGCGCAGGAATAAGAAGGGGACCTTGACTAGAGCAATTAATTCTATTTCTACTCTCATTAGAGAGGACGCAGGAATAGACTCTGTGAAGGAACTCTTAGAGAAAGCGAATAAAAATTTAGAAGCAACAGAAGAGGCCCATCAAGCTGTGATTGAAAAGCTTTTGGAAGAAGATAAGTTTATTTTGGAAGAAGAATGGATGGCGGACGTAGTCAGCAAGTTCATCGCCGTAAAGATCGAAGTCGAGAGGTATGTAGACCTAAGCAGAAAAGGGCCTGAGAGGATCTCAGAAGCTCCCGAAGGCGACGAGGAAAAGAGGTTAACCAACAATGATGATAACGGTATTTTTACTAAGAATAGTAACGTTAGTCATTGTGTTAGCTCTAAGGAAGTTAATGATATTACCGATGGTAATAATAGTAACGTAGACAGGAAGAATGTTGAAGGTCTTCCACATTTAAGTTCAAATAGGTATAGTTCTAGTTGTGATTCCAACTATGTATTCGGGTTTAATGAACTCAAATTAGCATTAGAGTTACCGAAGGCTGAGGTATTTGAGTTTAATGGAGACCCCACAGATTATTGGTACTTCATAACCAATTTCGAAGTTAACGTGGCAAGTAAATTGAGCGGTGATGCCGCGCGTTTGCAGTATTTGCTGCAGCTATGTAAAGGTAAAGCGCGTTTCTGCATCGAAAGTTGCGCGCTTCTAGGCGACGAAGGTTACGAAAGCGCGAAGGCAATTTTGAAACGTCAATTTGGTCAACCGCATCTGATTCTGAATTCTTTGATGAGTAAATTGGTTAGTCGCAAATCGATTAAGGCTAATGACGGAGAAAGCTTGTGGAAGCTCATATCCGAAATGCAGAGGTGTTACGTTACCTTAACTCAGATGGGGTATGTAAATGACCTAAATTCAACAAGTAACCTTCTTAAGATTCACAGTTTGTTACCTGTTTATCTTCAAACTGGGTGGGCAAATGTCGCCCAAAAGATACATGAGAGTAGAGAACCAGAATTTAATGACCTTCTATCGTATCTGACAGGTCAAGCTGAAATTTCGTCTAACATGTTTGGTAGGAATATAGGCAAGTTGAGTAGCGTAGTGAGTGACGAGAAACCTCGCATGAAATCTAATTTTATGAAAGGTAGATCTCTTAAGTGTTTTGCCTGTGATGATGATCATAGGATTTTTGACTGTGAGTCGTTCTGCAACATGAGTTACAACCAGAGGCTAGACATTGTTAGGACAAAGAGGTTGTGTTTTAGGTGTCTATTTCCTGGTCATTCGGTGGCTAAATGTAGAAGGGATACCGTTTGCACGTTTTGTCAGTCTAACAAACACAATGATCTACTTCATCCTCCACCCAATCAAGAGAACATCTCTGTTATGTCAAACACTGCTGTTTGTGGTAGTAACGTTTTCTTGAGAATTCTGCCGGTTACAGTGACCGGTAACAATGGTAATCGGGTGCATACCCTGGCTATTTTGGACAGTGGGTCAGACACTACTCTGTGTTCAGAATCCCTAAGGAAGAAGTTAGGTGTTAAGGGAAAACCGACGTCTTACACGTCTTCGACGGTTAACGGAGTCGAACCTAAGATCGGTTCAACATTTGATATTAGCGTTAAAGGGGAGAATGAAAGTAACGATTTGTCAATAACTGCTCTTTCTGTTCCAAAACTACCCAATAGTGATGATAGTGTCCCCTCTGCTCGTGACCTCAACCGGTGGCAACATTTGAAACTTATTCCCTGGGGGGATATCTCAAGATACAACCTTGAGCTACTAATAGGGGCGGATGTTCCCGAAGCATTTTGGGTTATGGATGAGAGGCGTGGTGGAACGGGGGATCCGTATGGAGTAAAGACACCCCTTGGTTGGTCTGTTATGGGTCCCACAGGTTTCAGTGGTCGTAGCGATAGAAAGAACATCCATCGTATATCTTGTTGCTCGAATGGAGAGATCTTAAGTTTACTTAAAAGTTCTTGGTCTGTAGACGATGCGAGTATTGGTGAAGGTCAGGGTTCGCAGGTTTCTTCCGGGGGTGGAAAAAACCGCGGAATAAACCGCGGTTTATTCCACTCGGAAGAAATAGGTTTCTTCCAGTTTCTTCCGGACAAAATGGAAGAAACTCATTTTTTGGGAAAAAACTGTTGATAAAGTTTCATAACAACCTGCAATGAATTCTAACTATATAATAAATGGACAAGAAGCACTATAGTGTCATCTAGGTAGTCTATATCTAGGTTTGGAGCACATGACCTGCTTCCAGCATATACTGTACACAATATAGTACAAGGCTACTAGCATCAGACAATTCAGGGAACAACTATGGGCAAGCAATATTTTGCAGACCAAGATGGTCCTGATTATAGCCCAGTTCTTAGTTAAAAACTAGTTTCTGAGTGGAGGGGGCAAGTGTTCCCTGGAAATTAGTGAAGGCCTACTACAATGCACACTCATTACTACGATTACATTGACCACTATGACCATATTTTGTGGAGATTGAACTCAAGACATGAGGGTTACAGATTCGACTGGAAGTTGTAGTGTGAAATGAGGGCTGGCTCGTAGCCAGCTGTGTTTAATTGTGGATGTTTGTTCTTTTTGCTGTTGGGATTACAAGTCCTCCTGTTAACTACAAGTTGTAATTTAGGGAGTTGCAGAAATTAACCTGTTGCCTAAATCTAACAGATATTGTTCGGCTATTTTCTTGGTGTTAATTGTATTAAATCCTCAGTGCATGGGCCAATCCAAGTAAATCATTCATACAGTATGGCCAGTTATGCAATTCTGGTTGATGGGGGGATCGCAAACATCCTTTGGTGTAGAAAACAACCCAAAATTATAATCAAAACAAAAATATCATATTTTGATGGTTTCAATGGTATGCATTTCAGTCAGATGGTGGTAAACTATTTGTCTCTTTATCATGTATGAGGGCTGTGCTGCGTATATGCCAATTTTCACAGTTTCTTCCGGTTTCTTCCAGTTTCTTCCGGAAGAAACTGGAAGAAACCTGGAAGAAACAGGTTTCTTCCAGTTTTTTCCACGTCCCCGGAAGAAATAGGTTTCTTCCGGAAGAAACCGAACCCTGGTGAAGGTGATTCTGTCCAAGACAAGAGAGCCAAAGGTATATTAGAATCTACTGCCTCACTTACTAGTGAAGGTCACTACCGGATAGGACTTCTGTGGAAGGACGATTACCATTTCTTGCCTTCCAATAAACCGTTAGCTGAATCATGTCTAAGAAACATAAAACGTAAGCTATTAAGAGACAATGTAATGCGTCAAAAGTATACAGAAACCGTAGAAGGTTACATTGCGAAAGGTTATGCCGAACGGGTTCAAGGTGAAGGTAAGGCTGGTAATGTTTGGTATCTGCCTCACCATCCAGTTGTTCATCCCCACAAAGACAAGGTCAGAGTAGTCTATGATTGTGCAGCGAAGTGGAGGGATACTTCATTAAACTCGTGTTTATTGAAAGGCCCAGACACGATAAACAGTCTCGTGGGTGTTCTCCACAGATTTAGGCAGCAGCAAATTGCACTAGTTGCTGACGTAGAGGCAATGTTTCACCAAGTGCAGGTGATAAGCGAAGACCGCGATGTCTTCAGGTTCTTGTGGTGGCCTGGCGGTAATCTAGAAAGTGAACCGCTTGAATATAGAATGACGGTGCATCTCTTTGGTGCCACGTCAAGTCCAGCTTGCGCCGGCTATGCGTTACAGCGCACGGCCAGGGACAACGAGTTACATAATCAGGACATTGTAGGTAAGAAAGCCATTCAGTTCATAAGGAACAACTTCTATGTAGACGATCTTCTGGCTTCAGTCGATGATCCAACTGTTGCAATAGAAGTTGTGGAACGCATTAGAAGTATTTTAAGTAAGGGCGGCTTTAGACTCACGAAGTGGGTTAGTAACGATCGTGCCGTTCTCCAAAGCATCCCAGAGTCCGAAAGAGCTCCAAATTTACGTAATAGCCTGGAGACTCTTCCAACTGAGCGAACACTGGGAGTGAGTTGAAATGCCGAAAATGACAATTTCCTATTTAACGTGTCGTTGCCCGACAAACCCTTTACAAGGCGAGGGTTATTGTCAATATCAAGCTCGATCTTTGACCCATTGGGTTTTGCTGCTCCCTTTGTTGTCATTGCTCGGTGCCTCTTACAAGATATTTGTCGCAAAGGGTCTGATTGGGACAAACCCTTGACGGACGAAGAACTTGTGACATGGAAGAAGTGGCTTCAAAATGTTCCTCTTCTTTCATCTATACAGATCCCTCGTTGGCTACAGTTAGATAACGCACAGCGCGTCCAGCTTCACGTGTTTTGTGACGCATCTCAGAGAGGATATGCTGCAGTGGAATATCTCCGCGTGATAGGTGCTGACAGTGAAGCAAGCTGCTCATTCATTCAAGGAAAGGCCAAAGTCAGCCCAATGAAGCCCGTGTCTATTCCTAGGCTCGAGTTAATGGGCGCGGTTCTTGCAGTGACGTTGTACACGTCGATCAAACAAGAGATTAGGTTTGATCTCGACGATGTAATATTTTGGACGGACTCAATGATTGTCCTTGGGTACATTCGCAACAAGGATAAGCGATTTAAAACCTTCGTTGCGAACCGAGTGTCCAAGATTCATGAGTTCTCCTCTCCAAATCAATGGAGACATGTAGGCTCCAAAGAAAACCCAGCCGATGATGGCTCGAGGGGTACGTATGATTTAGGAACGTGGCTCTCCGGCCCAAGTTTCCTTTCGAAGATAGAAAGCGCATGGCCTTCACTGAAATATGATGATATTGATTTGTCTGGAGACACAGAAATAGGAAAGTCTGTTGTTCTTAATGTAACTACTTTAGTTAATGATAATTCTTCTGAGCAGTTAATCTCCAGGTTTTCATCGTGGACCAAGTTAGTCAAGGTGTTAGCTTGGGTCTTTCGCTTTGTTAATAAGTGTAGAGGTTCATTGGCAGCAAGTGGCATAAATCTGTCTGTATCAGAAATCGAAGCGAGTGAAACTACCATAATTTCGTGGGTCCAAAAATCGGCGTTTAAATCCTGGCAGCGTAACCAGCGATTATTTAAACTCAAACCCATTCTTCTTGGAAATGTACTTAGCGCGGGGGGTCGTCTCGACAATGCTGATTTGGGAAATGACGTTAAGCACCCAATTATCTTGCCCCCTAGGGGAGCAGTAGTCACACTGATTATTAGATATTATCATGAGTCGGTAGGTCATGGTGGTTTGGCCATGACGTTAAGTGCCATTCGGCAAAAGTTTTGGCTACTGAATGGTCGAACAGCAGTGAAGAGTGTAGTAAGTAAGTGCGTTATTTGTCGTAAGATCCTTGCACGGCCTTCTTGTCAGATAATGGCCGCATTGCCTTTGGAGAGTCTCCTCTGACAAACCTCTTTTTAGTTTTGTTGGCGTGGACTATTTTGGGCCATTCGAAGCGAAAAGAGGTCGCTCGACCGTAAAGAGGTTCGGTTGCATTTTTACTTGCTTGTCATCCAGAGCTGTTCATTTGGAAGTTTGTGAATCCCTTGATGCTGATTCCTTCCTTAATGCTTTCAGACATTTTGTAGCAAGAAGAGGTCAGCCAGTTAAGATTTTTAGCGACAATGGTTCTAATTTCCAAGCTGGCGAGAAAGAGCTGAGAAATGCTTTTAAAGCCATGAATAAAGATGATGTAGAAGCCTTTTTTCATAGTAAAGGTTGTGAGTGGCACTTTAACCCTCCTACAGCCAGCCATTTCGGAGGAGCATGGGAAAGGCTTATTAGGTCGGTAAGAAGGATTCTAAGAGGCGTCCTGAGGCAGCAAACGGTCACTGATGAGGTTCTTACTACTGTACTAGCCGAGGTTGAATCTATTCTCAACTCAAGACCTCTCACTGACTTCTCCTCAGATCCAAAAGATGAGGAGCCTCTTACTCCGAACCACCTGCTTTTGATGAGACATGGGCCAGACACCCCAGTTGACGCAGGAGTCTCTTACGGGCGTAAAAGGTGGCTTCAAGTACAATACCTTGCTTCCTTGTTTTGAAAGAGAGGGCGGAAAGAATATCTGCCTCTCCTCCAAAAACGCCATAAGTGGAATGTTCCGAAAGAAAATGTTGTCATTGGGGACATAGTTCTCCTCACCGACGAAACAATTCCACGCGGAAAATGGCCTTTAGCTAGAATCATTACAGTTTTCAAGAGTAGCGATGGGAAAGTAAGAAGCGTTGAGGTTAAGGTTCGTAATAAAATACTCAAAAGACCGATTACGAAATTGTGTATTGTAAAGAGAATGTCTGATTAGTCTCATTGTTGATTTTTCTTTGAATATGTATTACTTTGTCTCAGTGTACTAAATTGTTTGATTGGTTGTAAATGTGTGTAAAATCCATATGATTTAACAGGGGGGAGTGTAAACGCGCTCACACGATGTGTTGTTTGTGTATTGTTACGAAGTGTGCGTCATGTAAAGTTGCAGTGCTACTGCGTGTGTGCGTGTTTGTGCGAGTGTGCGTGCGTGCGTGAGTATGTTTGAAATTTGTTGTTTTCGTTGGTTCTGTCTTTACGTTCATTTACCATAATTTGAGTTCAGTCGATATCAAGAACGTATTGAAGCAAGAAGTATTTTCCAGTGTTAAACCAAAGATTTTATGTAAGTTGTGTTTTTATTGATATAACGTTGTATATTTGTTGCATACATGATTATTTATTCTGTATGATTTGGATTTATGTATTTATTCTTCAATAATTGACTTATTCATTAATCGATTTCCTGATTGTTTAATTACAAACGTATGTTTCCTTTTTATTTATTTAGTTACCAGACTGACAGATTAACAGATTAGCAGATTAACAGATAGTTACCAGATATCAAAGCTAATAAACCATGAATCGACTCAACATTTCTTCTGCGTTGAATAATCTTTGGATTACAGGAATACGGAATAAAGAAATCTATATTGATTTATACCCCCCCCCCATGATCTTTAAGTCATAGCTAACTTCAGATCCTGTAGTCACCATCAAGCTACATTTACTCCTTTTACTCTACATTTACAATACAATTTTTGAATAGATTTTCCCCGGCTATAGGTGCAGTATTACTAATGAAAAAGCTGCTTGAACAAAAAGTTTTTACATCTTTGTAAGGTCAAATATTCTTTACACAAAACCTTACTTTTATTCTCATATAAAGGTAACATACCATTTGGCCTGCTTTTGCCATCTTTTTGATGTCTGCTATGACTTTTTTCTCTTGTTGCTCCATCCTAGATCTCTCTCGGTCTAAATCCCTTATTGCTCGGTTTAACATCCGTTGGTTCTCTCTGAGCATTTGCTCTGGAGTTTTACGACGCCCAAAGAGTGCGTCCATTGTGATTATGTGCGTGGAATGTTCGACTAACCCCAAGAACAATGTTTGCCTTCTTTTCTAGTCTGGAAGAAAAAAATTTGGAAGTTCATTTGAGAGGAGTGAGACTCCATACACAGAGATTGATGCTAAACCTACACCAAAATACTGTGAGATGATAAGAAAACTTGTTAAAATACTGTACATAGAACTGGTCCCAGTTCCACAGGATCCTTGTAATAAGAAGTATAGAATGATGGTTAAAAAAAAGCCCAGCAAATTGAACATATAATGGTGATATCAATGCCTGAAACTTATTGAATTTCCAGGCAACCAAAGTAATATTTCCACATGACATTGATTTGCTGTAAAACTTTTTATGATGCTTATTTCCAATTGGTGAAATTTAAATTGGTACTAGCCCTGGTATCTAGGCTTACAGTTAGTCTGACTCAAGAGTCAAGCTATAGCCTATGCATAAGGACTATGAATATTATAGTAGTAGCCAGATACTGCTTTATATTGCTTTGGTATGGCTTGGGTTGATTAGAAGTAGGCCTAACTGAACATGTAAAGTACTCTTCAGTTGGCAATATAAATTACAGAACACTTGAATATTCCAACGATTTCAAACCTGCCTCTAAATGACCAGTTATCAATCACATGCTGCTCTTTCACAGCTGTGTCTGTGACTCGTAACTAGAATGGAGGTTCAGTGGTCTTTGTTATGAAATATTTTCTCATACGTCATTTTGAGAATGACAATACATTGTTTACTAGGCCTATACTACTACTAGGGACTTCTGGACGTAGGCCTAATCCATGAGATTCAAGAGTTGTGGGGTTTTCTGAAATTAAGCAACTGAGACTGGACCCAGAACAGATGCTCCCAACAGGGCCAATGCTACGGACAACCGTTCCATTTTTGGCCTAAATTGCATTTGACACAGTATCATAGTGTAACGAACTAGGCCTAACGTTAGGCTGCACTCACATAATAACAAATGACCGTACGTTAGGCGTATACTATGTAAAAAGCAATACTTACCTATCGGTAAACTATATCTAACTTAGTGTTAGTTTTTAGCACAACTCTGCAAACCTAACGTTACTCATCTAAAATAGAATTTTTGATCTCACGTAAGGTTCAATCCGTTGGCACTTCTGGTTTAAAAGACGTTCATTCACTGCACTGAACATAGAAAGGTTCACTTTATCAATTCATATTTGTTTACAATGATAGTTGACTCATATTCACGTTACACTTATTTACAGGATCAAGATCAGTCAGCATTTCATTTCTGCTCATTACGTCATGGTAAAGTAAGGGAAGAGATATTATGGCAGATTCGGTTTAGTCTTTGTATTTCAGTCGTTTCAACTGTACTACACAGGCTATGCTTGTGGTAACCAAGCAACCTTTCACTTCAAGTTCAGGCTAGTAATTTCCCGTTTTCGCCTTCGCAGTTACTACCTGTAACAATTTTTGTACAGGAATGTCTTCTTCAGTCCCTTTACAATCTCCTCCCCAAAGTGGATCTTTTGAAACATCTAGTAAGACTGATAGTTCTTATGTCTACCGAAGGTTGCGCTGCCCCTTCGCTGACTTGGCCCTAGCCAGGCTACTGTAGGCTAGGCCTAGGCTTAACTTCACAATATTAATACTATTACTATAGTCAATACGATGGCTGCATAGTTTAGTATAGACTATCTATACTGTCATAGTCTTCGGCTACTGTAGCCTGTAGGCCTGACGTTTCATTGAATGGAAACAGGACAGGCCTAGGCTAGGCAAATACAAGTATAGTCAGTATTGCGAAGTTCGCCATACTGCGAAAATCGGCCACCCTTAAGAAACACACGATTTCACCATGACAACCTATAGCAACAGCCAATTTCACGAAAAATTACGAAGCTACAGTTATTTTCTCTCCAAAATGACCCGTGTGCAAGAAATTACTTACATATTTGTCAATAAAATGACGAAAGATCTATGAAGTCTGTTATAATTACTGAAAAAGCAACAGCGCCACCAATTTTTACCAGCGCCACACTGTAGGTTGCGTGGCCGAAATTCGCAATACTCTAGCAAGAAATACCAGTTCCACAATCACGAAGAATTTTCTTGGAAAACAACGTGAAAACAGTTTGCAGGAAAGAAAGTTTGGCCGTGTATCGTACTAAAACACAATTCTCCCACCATATGAAGTATATTTTCTGGTGATTTATACCAGAAGATTTAGTTTTGGGGTGTTTTAAGTCTTAAGTGGGCGAACTTCGAAGTCACCATCCTAGTATAACTTAAGGCCGTGGCTATTCTTACGACGAGTCGTAACAATTATTTATAAACTGTTCTTACGACAAAGGCAAATTCAAGCCGCAGTAAAGTAAATAAAGCAACTGCGCATGTAGTAGGGGTAACCCTAACTCTAAACATAACCCTAAACCTCAATCCTAACCCTTACCCCAACCCTAACCGGAAATTATTGTTTCTCCTCGTCGTAAAAATAGTACTCCTGGTCATGAAAATAGCAACTGCGCATGCGTAGTCGGGAATTATTCTTACGACTAGTCGTAACAATAGCCACTTTGATAACTTAAACATCCCATAATTAACATAAGATCGGGTAAAGTAAGAGCACCATCATTATTGAAATGACAATCAGTTAAATAAGCACCAGTTCATAACTTAAGGAATTATTTAGCCGATCGGGCAAATGAGTACCAGACATACGCTTATTGATCAGGTAAATAAGCAAGAGTGCCATCCTTATTGAACAGACCATTAGGTGAATAGCTCCCACCATTTATTTATATTACTTATTAAGGACAGGGTATATACCCTGTCCTTAATAAGAGACATATGTCTCTTATCAGTCCTACTTATCAGCCTAACCAATGTTGGGAATGCCCAGGAACAGTCATTGTAATAATTTAATATTAAAGTTGCCATTTTTGTTACTTATTATCAACCGATGGTCTAAGTTAAAGGCATTGAAGACTGGCCCCAAACCGCGTGCAGCCATCTGAAAAAGTTAACTTTGTGTTGCTTGCAAGTGACGTTTTGTTCGTGTCGCTACAAAATGCAGACAGTAATGAAACGTGACACCTTGTTATCTTTAGCTGGACCTGAGGTGTCCATCGCTGTATCGTTTGTACACTGTGCTGTGGGTATTGACTGCAGCTGTATGTACTGACTGTACACTAGTGTCTAATTACCGACGGTAGCAAGCTTTGTGTGTATTTTCTGGGATCGATGGTGGTGTCTAACACTTCTGTTACACCTCATTCGAAACTAGGTCAGATTACCGGCATTAGATGTTTTTTTTTTTGCGCAAGTCTTCACACCCTTTAAACTGGATTGGTTGGTCAACAAAGTTAAGGACATAGCTTTTCATAAAACTGTGGATAATGGTTTTGTCAAAAGTGTTAAAATCGGCTGGTTTCAGTGATCTTTTTTGGCTCCATTTTATCTTCAAGGTCCAGGAAAGAAGATAATGATGCTTGACACACTGGGAGAAGAAGAAGAATCCTCAGATGAGGTGAGCATTATCATTATCATTGATTTAATAACATTTGTAAGTATGTCACTCCCACCCCATTTCTTGGCACCAATACCAGATAAATTGAAAAACATACATTGAATATGATATTGGAGCTGTGAATAAAAAACAGGTAAAGAGGAAAATAGGCTTAAAAATGTTACAATTTCAGTGTAATATAGACAGAAAAACTGTTAATAAACTTTGTCTACTCCAAAAAGCCTATGTAGGTAAATGTTAAAAACTTGGTGGGCCTGATTGATCCTTGTAGGATTTTCTGTGAAGTTAGATGAAACAAAATAGAGGGAACAAGTTAAATACACAGATTATTTAAGTGTCCTATTTAAAATTAGGTGGAACAATGAGCAGAGAGATGAAAAGTAAACATGAAGAATTGGCTGATGGAGAAGAAAATTCTTGATGTACCAATTAATACAGGCTGTCTGGGTAACTTACCAAATATTTGTTTTGTTTACCATTGCAGAAGGTCCTGCTGGGATCAAAACGTCACACTTAATAACTTTCGTACAAATTTTAAGTTGTAGGTGCAATTTCATTTTCATTTCTTTATTCCAGTATAAATTTACAGAGAAATTTATAAATAGGATAAAAATATAACAATATAAAGAACATCAAAATACAGGTTAAGACACATAAAAGTTTATGAGACTATATATGCAACTTAGCATATATACATATATAGCTGAGTCTAATTGTAAGAGGTCTTGACAGAAGTTCAGAAATTCCAAACTTTAATACATACGCATTACTTGATCGAACAGGTCAGTTGGGATTCCAGGCATATGAGGTTGGATGAATAACCCTCATGCCCCATATTCTGTAATTGTCCTCAAAAGTGACTAAAATCATTTTCCCTTACTTGTAACGGTGGCTGCAATTGTGCTGCAATACAATGATACTTACATTTTGTTCTTGCATAGTGCATAAAAGCATTTAAAATGACATGCGACTCAATAAATATTTCTTCCGTTGCAACTGTTAAAACATGATGACCGATTAATCTTTGTGTTTTTATCTACATTTCAAATGTTAAAATCGTTATGGATTTTTTGTTTATGATGATTTCAGAGTTTGGATGAAGAGGTTGACTTCAAACCTCCTCAGGTTGATAATAACAAGTTTGAGATGCTCTGTGATGGGCTCTTGAGTGCTATGTCCTTATTACAGTCTTCTTTGGCTGAGGTAAGTTAAAACTTTGGACCCTTCCCCAGACAAACTCCGTTGTCCTTTGATATGTGACTTTTAGTGTCTGTGCAGGTTAAGTTTTCCTTCTACAGATAAGAAAGATTATTGATTTGTTGACTGTAAATAAACATGTTGCCCTTTGACCCCTAAACGGCTACACCTCTGGGGAAGGATCGAAAACGTCTGACCATTAGAGATGACTTTTGATATCAAGTGTGGATGCAAGTTTGTTGATTGTATGGTGCAGGGAACAATTTTAGAGTTCAAATTTTGTGTAGCGGGCTTTTGAAGCCAACTCTGAGTCTTATAAAATACTATAGTTTATGCTTTCCAAAAAAACAGTCTTGTGTAGCAATTTGCCCATTTTGAATAGCATTTTGTTAGCCAATTATCCGATAAATTAATTTCCATCTCTTACTTTTCAGTTTCTTCTTCTGAAGGACGAGCTAGTTCAGCATGCACTGCCACCATCGTTATTAGCAAGAACCGCGATGGTTTCTGGCAGAATATTTAGAAGGTAACCGTGAAGCACACTTACCTGCCTGTTCTTGTTAGAAATGAAGAATCCAAGACTCAAAATGAATGCCTGTATATATATTAATATATCTAACTATATACATTACTATATATATATATAACTATATATTACTATATAACTATATATATAACTATATATATTACTTTATATATTACTATATTTATAACTATATATCTAACTATATATATAACTTTATAACTATATAACTTTATATATATAACTATATATATAGCTATATTTATATAACAATATATACAACTATATATATATAACTATATATATATAACTATATATATAACTATATATATCTATACATTTATATGTATGGACTGTATAAAAACTTTCATTCAAGAAGGGGCACAACAATTGTAAAGGTTTCATGGCAATGTACTCCTTTCTTTCTGTCTTTTGTTTCTTTGTTTTCGTTTTTGGAGGACAGTTGGATGTTTTTGTCTTCTTTTAATTACAGTTATTATCTCAATACATTACATGTATAGAGATATTGTAACAGTAAGTGGGACTCTCTCTTCTCTTAAAAAATTTTCAGCGTCTTCATACAAAGTTCTTTTTCTCTGAAATTTCCAGAGCAAGCATATATCATATAGGCCAACAAAAGTTACTATTTTTTATTCCAGAATTGTATCTCATTCCATGACTTTTTCACCGATTTATGTCCAAATTTGGCCAAATCCCTCTGAAAAACCGGTGAACCAAGGCTTTTTTGCACACGCTACAAAACTTGTTTGTTTCGTTGTTTTTGATAATTAAGCCCCGCCTCCAAGTTTGGTTTGTAGCAGATTGGCAATGACTCAAGCCCCGCCTCCAAGTCTGGTTTGTAGCAGATTGGCAATGACTCAAGCCCCGCCTCCAATTCTGGTTTGTAGCAGATTGGTTAGGACTCATGGCAGCTACATGTTAGATATACGAAAATGGCCACCCTCGCGACCAATTTTCTATACTGTTGTGAGATATGCTGCTGGTACTGGTAGTGTATTGCACACTAATTTCATACACATTGTCGTACTACATTTAATTTATATTAGGACTTCGTCTGTTTATAGCTCCATGGTTTTAGTAATATCAATTTAAGGATTGTACTGTTGTTCAGGTAGTTTTTCAGAGCAAGAGTCATGATAAGTTTGTTTGATTGCCCATCAGGTATTTTTGTATAATTACGTATACACATTGTTGTGTTTACAAGTTTAGGCTAGGCCTACAGTAGTGCATCCTATATTAGACTTTCATTTAGTAATGGCCACATTAGCATTGTACTGGTGGTGTTCAGGCAGTTTTGGGCCAGGGTGCAGTAAGTTTGTTCGATTGCCTTACAGTGTGTTTTAATTTTAACTTAAGTTTCCAACTTATATTTTAACTGTGACTCCATAAATTTAACATAATGTGAATGGTATAATACAACAACTATTAATTTGGAATAGAGTGTATATTGTGCATTTCTAGAATGAAGCATCATTATGAATTAACAGCTTGTTTGGTATATTTCTTTAACCCCCCCCCCCCCAAAAAAAGAATTAAGAACAAAAATTATAATCTATCACATTTTATTTTCACTGGAGTATGTATAAAAGAGGAGCCAGCCATAGCATCACAACTTTTATAAGACTATAAAAATTGGATAAGGTTAATATGTTTTATTTATAAGGATATAAGATGTATAACTATAAGGTTATAAGAAGTATGTTTAGCTTTCTTTTGAACCTGTGATGTTTGACATCAAATATTCAAAGAATTAAAAGAAAATACTAAAATGGAGAGGAACTGGGGTGGCTATAAGGAGAGGAGGAGGCCACCCATCACTTTCAATTAAAAACTTGTAATCTACTTGTACATTATCTTTTCCAAGTCATAAATCCACGAAATCTTCATGTCAAAATTATTGAGAAGGAAAAACGTGGGTTGTTTTGATACTTGGAAGTGTACACAGTTTTGATGGTAGTCACCACTACAGTCTACAGTAACGTACAGTAGGTCGATAGGCCTAGCTTTCTCAAGGTGGGCATCAAGAATATGGTCGAGTTGTTCGCCTCTTCTTATTTGACTGTTGTCATTGACGTCAAACTATATGACCAAAAATATTATATATATTGATATTGATAATTGTAGAGAGTAGAGACAGAGCAAAGATATGAAACTAGGAATCGAAATTAGAACTTCCAGTATTGAGATACTGCATCATTGATGCTCTTGTATAATAATTGTTTTCATGATGACAGTATAGATACATCACAGCCACATTTTTGTATTATCTATCTCTCTATCCAGCGCTACAGATCTACATACTCCAGCCACTGAATTGGTTTGATTAGTCAGGGTCTACACATGTTTGTGTTATCTCTCTCTCTCTATCTCTAGTGCTACAGACCTCCATATTGAATTGATATGATTAGTCAGGGTCTACACATGTTTGTGTTATCTCTCTCTCTCTATCTCTAGTGCTACAGACCTCCATATTGAATTGATATGATTAGTCAGGGTCTACACATGTTTGTGTTATCTCTCTCTCTCTATCTCTAGTGCTACAGACCTCCATATTGAATTGATATGATTAGTCAGGGTCTACACATGTTTGTATTATCTCTCTCTCTATCTCTAGTGCTACAGACCTCCATATTGAATTGATATGATTAGTCAGGGTCTACACATGTTTGTATTATCTCTCTCTCTATCTCTAGTGCTACAGACCTCCATACTGAATTGATATGATTAGTCAGGGTCTACACATGTTTGTATTATCTCTCTCTCTATCTCTAGTGCTACAGACCTCCATACTCCAGCCACAGAATTGATTCGATTAGTCAGGGTCTACTCGACATCCTGGGAAGAGAAGAGCGCCGCATTAAAGAAGCTACATTCTGATTACGATAGTAAACACAAGCAGTTGAATATAGCTGTGAGAAGATTACAGTTGATAGATGCACAGGTAAGCACCTTTAAGTTGTTATGATTAAATATAGCAATATCTATGCTGATTACAGCAGTAAACACTGAATATGACAGATAGTAGATGCAGCTGGTAGATGGGTTGTGTATGTAGTCACCTTGATAGTGTAATGCTAAACTATAGCAAGCTCCATACTGATTATCACAGTGAGCATTAACCATGATGGTAGATTACAGCTGATAGATGCACAGGTAATCACCTTTAAATTGTTATGATGAAATATAGCAAGATCTTTGCTGATTACATGCAGATGCACAGGTGACCGGTCCCACCTAATTATAAAATGATCTCTAGGACCATGGCATTTACACCTGAGCCATTAGCAGAGATTACATCTTAAGGTTGTGTAGGACAGGCACTAACATTTAAAACTTCCATACTTAACCTTTACTGAACATTTAATTTCATACGTGCACAGAAATACCACACTCTGAAGTTTGCCTTCTTAGTGTGAAAGTTTAGCTAAAGGTATTAACCGTTTTCACAATTTTTTTTTCTCCACTTTAATCCCACAGGCTCGACGCATGGCCAAAGAAAGACGTATTATGATGTGGGAGAAACTGTTCTCGAAACTTACGAGTGCAAGAGGACATGGAAGGCGGTGGAAATTCCTGATTGACAACTTCAAGCAGAAGACTAAATTGGGGTAAAAGTACCAAAGATTTCAAAAACTATCAAGATGTAGCTCTCAGATGTAAATTTCACAAGATTGCAACATATTTCCGCACTTTTTAACCGATATGTGAAAGACTCAAAAGGAACACATGCCAAGGTTACATACTTCATGCTTTTCAGATTGATACATCATTTATTTCTTGTTTCCAAATTTGCATATATGTCTGTGAGTCATAGGTCAAGGGTCATGTGATACAACAACAAGCAGGTATGGTACATATGTACATTCATACCAGGCTGCACGGTTAGCTAAAATCACAGAAGGATTTTCTTTGTTTTATCTTTCTTTCACTGAAGGAATTTTTTATTACTTCATTGCACCATCATATTATCAAGAATATCAGTTCAGTCACTTTTATTGTCTTCCCACTATTTTAGGATACGTCTTGTCAAGCTAGTCACGCAGAAAGTTATGGGCAAATTGTTTCTTGTTATTTGTTAGTCTAAATCACAAGTTCAACATGACCCACTCACGAATAATCATGAAAATGAACATTTACTCAACGTATCTCTCTGCCCCCCCCCCCCTCCCCCCAGCAATCAGTTCATTGTTATGCCTATACAGACTCCTCCCATTTTGGTGTAGCTATTCTTTTCTGCTATATATTTTGAAAATAAGGAAACAGTACATTTCCTTAGGATATGCTAGAAAAACTAAAACTGGTCACCTACTGAATTGATTGGGGAGTGGAGTCTGGACTATGGAGTCCTGCAGAACACTGGTATCAAACCTACAGGTCCATTTACAAAAAGGATATGGGTATTATGTTTCCACTTATTTACGATTTACAAAGTTGTTCATGGTACATTTTGCACGAGAAATATGTGCTACTGTATGGACAAGGTGGTGGATTTACATTGTAAAACTTTCTTAAGAAAGCAAGAAATTAAATTACAATTGTCTGTTTTTTCATCTATCAGCATGGAGCATCTTCAAGCGTACATCGATTCGTTAGATAAAGAACCGGAATCAGAGGAGGACGAGGGAGAGGAGGAGAAAAGAGAAGATCTACTCAGCCAATCAAATTCAGTCAACGAACTCCAAATAATCAGCTCGGTATGTAGATCAGTATCCTGACTTTTTACTTTCATAATAAGTAACTTTAAAAGAGGAGCAAGCCTAACCATCATCATTGAGCAAAAAAATGATCTCTTCCCTTCCCCATCCCCCAAACATCCCCCAAATCCCACTCCACCTCTACTACTCAGTACTAAACAGTCAACACAACCAAGTTTTGTTTGGAAAATACCATGGTTTAAAGGTCATGCCCATGGGTAACTCCCCCCCCCCCCCCCTATTTTGTCATTTTTCATTGTTTAATTTAATGCTGCCACCCTGAAGCAGAGGTCCATCCTCCTCCATTTGTTTCTGTTTTATTGAGGATTGTCTATTTGATCACAGGAGGATCTTGTCAAAGACCTACTTCTCAACTCTTTCTTTTGAAAAGAACAAAGAAAATTATGGCTATATCATGATATTAACCCAGTGACCTCTTGTAACCTAGAGGTCACCAGTTCGAGTCCCATTCTAGCCATAAAGTTCTTTGTTCTTTTCCATTGTTTATAACTTCACAGTCGGTTTTCTGTCATTCGCTTACTTGTATACTATTTTTATCTCCTTTTTTGTCAGTCGGATGAAGAGTTAGAATTTTCTGAGGATTCCTCACAAGAGGATGAAGATGGAGACGATAAAGAGGACGAAACAGAGGCATCCCAGCAGAGGACTCCTGGAGGTGGAAAGGTAGCAAGAAGTTTAATAATAATAATCATAATAATTATAATAAACAGCAGTTATTGTTACGATGCTTAACGATCACAAATGTGGGAGAAACCAACCATGGCTTATGGATTACAACTTAGATGTGGGGTGGCTACCAATTCAACATTTTAACTCAAATTTGGAATTCCTTCAATTACGAAAGTCATTTCAGATGGGAAAACCATAGATTGCTCTTGGATGAAAAACCCACTGTACTATGACCCAGTCAAAAGTTAGAATTTTGCCGTACTGTTACACGCTACTGGAAGAAAATTCAAATAAATAATACCTTTTGACTGAGGAAAGTCTGTTATGAAAGAGAATTCTAAGTAATTTGTGAAAGAAACACATTTTATGTGCTTTGCCTCAAACACAGGGAGCCCCTTTAAGATTTTCTTTGTGCCCCCTTAGTGGGATTTTGGTCTTATTAAATCTAGCCAATTGTTGGTGATGTAGTTACTTTTTTAGAAAAAGGAAATTGCTACCACCTACATGCAGCTTTCACCCATGCATTAGGTTCCTCTCCTCTTCCAAATTTCTCACTCCCCTCCTAATTACCTTTGATCCAACCATTTACCTTTCTCTCCCCTCTCACATAGTTTTCCTACCCACTTTACTTCTCCCCTCCTGCATTTCTTCCACCCCTTCCCCACTTGTTCTCCCCACCCACATTCCTTTGTCCCGTCATACCTTTCTCTGCCTTCCCACTTACCAATCTCTCCCCTTCTGCAATTCTATCTCCCCATTCCCACTTTTCTTCTTCCCTCCCACATACCTTTCTTTCTCCATCCCACTTTTCACCCCTCTTACATTTCTTCTACCCATGGTCCCACTCTGTATTGCCAAATCCCACTTGAAATCCAAGATTTCCATCATTTTCTGTTTTATCTTACAGAGGGTCACCTTCCAAGAACCTGACAATGAAGAACCGAAAACTGTTTATGTTGAAGTCGCAGCTCCAAAGCCGCCCACAGCGGAGATGGGCCTCTGGACACACGAGCCCCGTTACGATTACTCCCTGAACGTGAAGGTTTACCAGCCGATCGGTATCCAACTCGACGACGTCAAGTGTAGCCTGACGTTACAGCAGCAATTTAAGAAGAGTGAACCATTTCCAGAAGAGAAACCGTCGAGTCGAGGTATGATTCTGAAATGTGTGGGACACAAAAAATAAAAGCTTTACATTTGAAGACTGAAGTCGTCCTTACTAGGATGACTGAAGTGAAGCTAAAAACAAAACCTGTTGTAAACACCTATGGTAGAAAGAAACATGTTTTTTGCTATGATCTTATAACAGATTAATTGAGTGTATAAATTTTGTGAAGCAACTTGAGATTTTGTGTACAAAAGGCTGCTTATACGTAGTGCATCTTCATGTAGAAATTTTTCGTACACATTTTGCACAGCAAATTAATTCTATAATTCATTTTAACAATAGCACCTAATTTGTATTTGTGAGTGTCAGTATAATTTGGTTGTGGCACAGTACTTTGGAAGTGAATAATAAGTTACTGTTTAAACATTTACAGGTTTATGAATATTTTTTCTGATAAAAAAAAATGTTATTCCGTCTTTGGTATTTAATAATAGATGAATTTCATTTTTTTTGTACGGTCACACAATTAGAAGAGGGTTGACGTTTTATCTTGGTTTAACCCCATTTTTAACAGGGAAAGGAACAGGGAAAAGTCCTTCCCCAGCAAAAGGAAACTCTTTGATTGGTTCTAAAGGGGGCGTGGCTAACAAGCAGCAGAAGAAGAAAAGTATGGCTAAACCAGGAGATAGGTAGGTTGATTAAAAGTGTTTCTGTCATCCAGTTTTCTACTCACATCCTCATTGGAATGAATTATTTTTCATTAAAAGAGATTATTGCCATCACATTTGATCCATAAATTTGAATTTGTTTAAGATCCTCAGTTTGAATATAACAACATCTTCATCGTTTACCAGAATCTGAAGGAGATCTGAGCTAGGAATTTACCTATGTAGCATCTTTAAAGAAGATAATAAATGTCTGAACATTTTTTTTTTAAATATGAATTTGAATATATTCATATCCACTTTTTCAAAAGTACATATACTATAGAAAAATACAAAAGTATTTTATAAAATTTCGAAATCAAGCAAATACCACCTCTCTTAGGTTGAATAAAATTTCTCTTAAATTTTAAAATATACCAGAAATTAATTTAGAGTAACATTCATACTAATAATAATGTTCTGACAACATGTCAGTCATATTTTAAGTCATGGGTGTGGTTTGAACTTTAATATCTTGATAAAGATGGAAGGCTTCTGTTTTACATTTCTTAGTTACATTAATTAGCTGTGTAGAATTGAACTTATTCTGCAAAACGGCATTTGTTTAAATCATATCATTGTCTAGTATTGACAATTGATTTGTCTTTACAGCTTATTTAATGAAAGAGCCATAATCATCTCCAAACTTCCATCAGATCATAAAAATAAAATGTGATCAAAACCCTCTCCAAACCCCTCAAAAAAGAACCAATTCTTAAAGTAATTAACCAACTTTTCCACTTTCCTACAGGCATTTTATTTTAACCTTCCCCATTGGAGACAAACCTCTTTTTGACAAGATTTTGGGGGGAGCTGATCCTACACCTTCTGTTGCCAAACCCCACCCCCCTGCGGCTCCCGCCTCTAAACCAGTAGATTCTGAAGAGTCTGAAGATGAGACCCAGAGCGAGAAGTCACCCAGGGAGGAACCAATCAAACTTGGTGTCCATCATGGTCAATTTGATGAATTGGTCGCTATGGGAACTATGGTCATGGAAGATCTCAAGGCACTGGTGAGTTTGTGATATGCTTAGGCCCTGTCTATGTAGGACCGTGAGCGTGGTGTCGAACCCTGCACTTGGGGTCCCATTTGTAGTGTAAACGCGGATCAAAACCCTGCGATTTGAATCCTATGATAGTCTACGATCGAGGAAGGATCAGACTCCATTCTCGTCGTTAAAATTGTGATTTTTACCAAGCCTAACGAGTATTACTCCAAATGAGATCACAATTGTTCAAACTAAGACACACTTGGCTTTCCCCTTCTGAAATGGTTCTCCAAATAGTAATTAAAATATTGACATTCAGATGCTAGAATTTGTGATATGAAATGCAGAGAGGTCTCCAATGGGGAAGGTTAAAATAAAATGCCTGTAGTAAAGAGGAAAAGTTGGTAAATCAGTTTTAAGAATTGGTTCGTTATGAGGCGTTTGGGGATTTGCTTTGGTCACATACTTTTGAGTTACGTTTGTGGTTTTTCGCCTTCAAATTAAAGTCACATGACTCTCTGGTCATCTTTTATAAAAGGGTTCATAATGGTAATTAAAATGTTGTTAATTTTTGTTGACTTTCTGCCCCACAATGTTGGTATCACCACGCCCAACTTCTGCAACCCTTACCATATTCCTTTTGTTTCATTACAAGTTTTTGTCCCTTTTTTTCAGGATGTGCAGTTAGTTGAGTCTGAGGAAGAAACAAAGCTCTTTGCTCCTACTCCGTTCCCTGTCTATAAGATTGAGACCGGTAGAAAGGCCAAGACCCACGAGGAACCCTCTGGGGTCCTCCCTCTGGTCTTCTATTATACAAGGGTGCATAAACCATTTGTCAAAGACAAAGAAACAGGTAACATACTCTCACCATTTCATCCTTGCTTTTAAAATTAACTCTTTGTATGTGATTGCTTTATGTATCAGCAGTTAAAATTTACCACACCTACAAAGAATTACTAAACCTTAGATTGCGGTGGAGCAAAATTTTCACCAAATACATGGTCACCTTTGTGAATAATTTAGAACTTTGCAGAAATTTAAATCTCCAAGAAACATTTGTGAAGCAATACCAATCAAATACTGGAAAAGTAAATCAAAGTATTTTAAAAATGGTGACATGATGATGTCTATTTTGTTGTCGTAGTTGTTGTTGTTATTAATTTTTCATTTTCATTTTTTAATCTCAGAATCTGAAACTCTTAAGGAGATAGTCTTTGACCTGACTGGTGTGGACCTCCGTGTAATGAAGAAAGAAGACCTCTCTCTCAACAAAGATTACCAGGACAGGTGTTTATCGGCTATGTCTGTCCAATCAACACATTCAGAGAAAGAGGTAATGAATATGTATGTAAAGTCTGTCCAGTCAACACATTCAGAGTAAGAGGTAATGAATATGTATGAAAAGACTGTCCAGTCAACACATTCAGAGAAAGAGGTAATGAATATGTATGTCAAGTCTGTCCAATCAACACATGCAGAGTAAGAGGTAATGAATATGTATTTATAGTCTGACCAATCAACACATTCAGAGAAAGAGGTAATGAATATGTATGTAAAGACTGTCCAGTCAACACAATCAGAGAAAGAGGTAATGAATATGTATGTTAAGTCTGTCCAGTCAACACATTCAGAGGAAGAGGTAATGAATATGAATGTAAAGTCTGTCCAGTCAACACATTCAGAGAAAGAGGTAATGAATATGTATGTCAAGTCTGTCCAGTCAACACATGCAGAGAAAGAGGTAATGAATATGTATGTAAAGTCTGTCCAGTCAACTCATGCAGAGAAAGAGGTAATGAATATGTATGTAAAGTCTGTCCAGTCAACACATTCAGAGAAAGAGGTAATGAATATGTTTGTCAAGTCTGTCCAGTCAATTCATTCAGAGACAGAGGTAATGAATATGTATATAAAGTCTGTCCAGTCAACACATGCAGAGAAAGAGGTAATGAATATGTATATAAAGTCTGTCCAGTCAACACATTCAGAGAAAGAGTTAATGAATATGTATATAAAGTCTGTCCAATCAACACATGCAGAGATAGAGGTAATGAATATGTATGTAAAGTCTGTCCTGTCAACACGCAGAGAAAGAGGTAATGAATATTTATGTAAGACTGTCCAGTCAACACATGCAGAGACAGAGGTAATGAATATGTATGTTCAGTTTGTCCAGTCAACACATTCAGAAGAAGGTAATGAATATGTATGTAAAGTCTGTCCCTCTCGCCTATATATAGGCCAGGCTGGAAGTATGTGAGGAACATAATGGCAACATAGAATTGAGGCTGGGATGATCATTACGGCAACATTACTCATACCTTTGTTTTTTTGTAGGATGTCGTTCCTAAAGCTGATGTAGAAGTCTTGATTGCTCACCACGAGGAGGAAATCAAGATTATTCAAGAGGATTACGAGTAAGAATCTCATCTCCAAACATTTAGCGGTTTCTTCTTTTGAATTTTGGTCCTTTTTCCATTACAAGTTTATACCAAATCCTGAAAGAAATACAATTCATTAGTTGCTGTTTCATTGTTTACATTTGTGGGTGTGTGTTTAACAAAATATAAGTCAAAAGTCAAACTTGACAAAAAACTTCCAAAACGAAATTTGAAAATGTTTCAATCTGGTGGAAATTACGTGAAAGTGAAATACGGTGTAATATACAGAGGGTGGGATGGCCTGGTCAGGCAGTTGGGCAAGGCCCAAATACCCCAAGTATCAGGGGTCTCACTAGCCTCCATAACTTGCTAATCAAATCCAATGTTAAGTGCACTTACATATCAGTATTTACTTGGGTGTTGTTATCATAAGAGAGAAGAAGGCAAAACATTTGTTCATGTAGGATATGTTGTATCTCAACTATCTGTCTCAGGAGGGGTGTGGGTGGGGGGGGGGGGGATTGAGGATCACCATTAGTCTGCCCTGCTAATATGTAATTTTAGTGACTATACAGGTATAATCTCTGATTTTTTCCCCCCATTCTAATCTTGGTATAGAAACCGGATTCGTGAACTGGCTCTGGCTCTTGAACAAGTGCAGACTGAACATCTCAACACTCTGTTGACGCAGAAACCTGGCGAGGCTGGTCAAGGTAATATGTGTTCAACTGGAGGATAGCAAAGCCATTTTAAGCCAACATATTTTGAACACACACAATTTATCATCTTAAACTTTCATTCACCCACCCACCTTCGAATATATTTATGGACATTCTGCTTTTTGGTTCCTTTGAAGGTTGGTTTCTTAGTTCCAGATAAATAACTCATTATATATATATTTTTTAATTGGGGGGGGGGGGTAACACCCCAAAATATAACATATTTACATGAGGTAACTTGTATTGAGCAATTCATATGATTTTTTGCTTTCCTTTGTTTAATGTAATGTATTTTATTGTATTGTAATGTAATGTAATGTTATGTACTGTATTGTAAAGCAAGATATTCAGGGAATTATTTAGTACTCCAAGTTATGTCTAGCACTTTTGATTGTTCTGAACATCCCCTTACAAAATACTATGGTTACACAAACGCCTGCCATGCATCTTTGCACTTGTATAGCAATTTGCCCGTTTTGAATAGGGTTTTTGTGACGGATGCTGGATAATTTATTCCCTGTATTGTACAGAAGGTTTCAGGTATTCAACATCATGGAATAGGGTTTTTGCAATGTGATACCTGATAAGTTATTCCCTTTATTGTATATCAAACATCATGGAATAGGGTTTTTGCAATGGGATACCGGTTAAGTTATTTCCTGTATTGTACAGGTTTCAGGTATTACATCATCCAATAGGGTTTTGAGATGCAATACCTGATAAGTTATTCCCTGTATTGTACAGAAGGTTTCAGGTATTAAACATCATGGAATAGGGTTTTTGCAATGTGATACCTGATAAGTTATATCCTGTATTGTACAGAAGGTTTCAGGAAACATGATGGAATAGGGTTTTTGCAATGCGATACTTGATAAATTATATCCTGTATTGTACAGAAGGTTTCAGGTATTAAACATGATGGAATAGGATTTTTGCCATGCGATACCTGATAAGTTATACCCTGTATTGTACAGAAGGTTTCAGGAAACATGATGGAATAGGGTTTTTGCAATGCGATACCTGATTAGTTATTCCCTGTATTGTACAGGTTTCAGGTATTACATCATCCAATAGGGTTTTTGCAATGCGATACCTGATTAGTTATCCCCTGTATTGTACAGGTTTAGGTATGCGATACCGGATTAGTTATTCCCTGTATTGTACAGGTTTCAGGTATTACATCATCTAATAGGGTTAGTTATTTCCTGTATTGTACAGGTTTCAGGTATAACATCATCCAATAGGGTTTTTGCGATGCAATACCTGATTAGTTATTCCCTGTATTGTACAGGTTTCAGGTATTGCATCATCCAATAGGGTTAGTTATTCCCTGTATCGTACAGGTTTCAGGTATTGCATCATCTAATAGGGTTAGTTATTCCCTGTATTGTACAGGTTTCAGGTATTGCATCATCTAATAGGATGCGATACCTGACAAGTTATTTCCTGTATGTAACAGAAGGCTTAATTAATGTATTAAACATTATGGAAAGTTTTGTCTTTTTATTTACTAGTCAAGCTCTTTAAAGATGTTTTGTTTTAAACTGTTTGTGTTGTTGTTTTTTCGTCCGGCAGGTGACTCGCCTCTTCAGGGATGGAATCAGGAGAACAATAACGAAGAGTACACAAGACTATCAGATGGAACAATTTTAACGTGAGTTCATCCTCCTCCTCCTCCTAAATTTGTCAGCATAATATATATATTATAATATAATAATAATAATATTTCTTAATATATATAATATTTGCTTTTGATATAGCGCTTTTTACCAGCGATAGGTCACAAAGCGCTTTACAGACGTTATATTACTCCTGGTCAATGATAACCTGTCCCAGAGACAATCCCTCCAGTCGGCAGCAGTTATATACTGCGCCCAATGACAAGTTACCTCACAGGTACCCATTTAACCCCTGGGTGGAGAGAGGCAAGTGAGATAAAGCATCTTGCCCAAGGACACAATGTAATGAACTAGGCAGGAATCGAACGAGCAATCCTTGGATCACGAGTCCAACGCCTTAGCCAATTGGCCACCAGGCTCATAAATTGCCTTAATTATCAGAATATTGCTATGCTAGGCTAGTTTAGTCCTGAAAGTGTTTTTAAATCCTGTTTTCATCACCAGTTATGAGTAATGCCCATCTGGAGAGAAGACAATGGGACAGTAATTTACAAATGGTTCATTTGCATATGTTGGTTTTCATTTGCTTATCAACAAATGGAGAAAATAAGCGACATGCTGTTTTAGCAATCTACTTTATGAGTAAAATTTGGAATATTCTGAATTAGGTAAATAATGAGAATTTTGGCATGTAAGATAATTTTGTATTACCCATGAACATGTTAGAAAGATAATAAATTCCATCATGCTAACAAACCAGTGCTATATTCGAATGGATAATAACATTATTGAAACCTAACATCTGGTGGGTTCAATCTTTGGCCTGCAAGAGTAAGGTGGATGTTTCTTTCCAGAAGAAATCCACGGTTTTTCCTGTCTGAAATAGTCTCCAAAATTGTGAAAAAAAATACAAATTGAATCAAAATTGGATAGCCACCAGAATGTGAACTGTAACTTACAAGCTATTGGGCTTCTCCCGTAATGCACGTGTGGCTGCATAGCATGGTAGGAGTGTTAGCTCAGTGGTTAAACGCCGGTGCCTTCCAATGATAAGGTCCCTGGTTCGAGTCACTCCAAGATTAATGTATGTCGTCTAGTTACAGAGTTGTTGATAATTGACAATTCATAATCATGGACGTTAAAATTTGAATGTAAGAGACTGAGTTCGGTCAGCTTGCGGCTTTGATAAGCCAATGAGGCTTCTTCGCGAGTTCCTGCTTGCAGGAGGATCTAAAATACATACAAATACATACATATATGGTAAAACAACTGCCTTACAGACTGATCAATCTTTCACGATCTGTTGACATTTCTTCTCCTTTACAGTCATGTCAAGAAATACAAGAGACCTGCCAATATACCCAAATGGGGGAATGATTTACCTGATGATGTAAGTTTTACTAATTTAAGGCTATAGTTGTAATGATGATCATCAAGGCACACGATGTCCCGTACAACCCCGTCATTATCCATTTGGTGTGGTATGGTATTGCATAACGGTGTTATGTGGGATGCTGTGGTGTATCATGGGATAACGGGCTGGTATGGCATTGCACAGTGTTCTAGCTGATTGCTGACCAATACAAGGGATCTATGAATGTCATTACACACTATCATTGTCCATTCGGTCTGTCAGTTTTATGTGGAATGGTGTGTTGCAGTGTTATGTGATATGGTAATTGTTGTGTAACATGGGATGACATGGGCTGTTGTGAGGTGGTATTGCATTGAACACTGTTCTAGCTGATTGCTGACCGTACAAGGGATCTAATGCCATTACAACACTATCATTGTCCATTCGGTCTGTCAGTTTAATGTAGAATGGTGTGGTGCAGTGTTATGTGATATGGTAATTGTTGTGTAACATGGGATGATATGGGCTGTTGTGAGGTGGTATTGCATTGAACAGTGTTCTAGCTGATTGCTAACTGTACAAGGGATCTAATGTCATTACAACACTATCATTGTCCATTCGGTCTGTCAGTTTAATGTAGAATGGTGTGGTGCAGTGTTATGTGATATGGTAATTGTTGTGTAACATGGGATGATATGGGCTGTTGTGAGGTGGTATTGCGTTGAACAGTGTTCTAGCTGATTGCTGACCGTACAAGGGATCTAATGCCATTACAACACTATCATTGTCCATTCGGTCTGTCAGTTTAATGTAGAATGGTGTGGTGCAGTGTTATGTGATATGGTAATTGTTGTGTAACATGGGATGACATGGGCTGTTGTGAGGTGGTATTGCGTTGAACAGTGTTCTAGCTGATTGCTGACCGTACAAGGGATCTAATGCCATTACAACACTATCATTGTTCATTCGGTCTGTCAGTTTAATGTAGAATGGGGTGGTGCAGTGTTATGTGATATGGTAATTGTTGTGTAACATGGGATGACATGGGCTGTTGTGAGGTGGTATTGCATTGAACAGTGTTCTAGCTGATTGCTAACCGTACAAGGGATCTAATGCCATTACAACACTATCATTGTCCATTCGGTCTGTCAGTTTAATGTAGAATGGTGTGGTGCAGTGTTATGTGATATGGTAATTGTTGTGTAACATGGGATGACATGGGCTGTTGTGAGGTGGTATTGCGTTGAACAGTGTTCTAGCTGATTGCTGACCGTACAAGGGATCTAATGCCATTACAACACTATCATTGTTCATTCGGTCTGTCAGTTTAATGTAGAATGGTGTGGTGCAGTGTTATGTGATATGGTAATTGTTGTGTAACATGGGATGACATGGGCTGTTGTGAGGTGGTATTGCATTGAACAGTGTTCTAGCTGATTGCTGACCGTACAAGGGATCTAATGCCATTACAACACTATCATTGTCCATTCAGTCTGTCAGTTTAATGTAGAATGGTGTGGTGCAGTGTTATGTGATATGGTAATTGTTGTGTAACATGAGATGAAATGGGCTGTTGTGAGGTGGTATTGCATTGCACACTGTTCTAGCTGATTGCTAACCATACAAGGGATCTAATGCCATTACAACACTATCATTGTCCATTCGGTCTGTCAGTTTTATGTGGAATGGTGTGTTGCAGTGTTATGTGATATGGAAATTGTTGTGTAACATGGGATGAAATGGGCTGTTGTGAGGTGGTATTGCATTGCACACTGTTCTAGCTGATTGCTAACCATACAAGGGATCTAATGCCATTATAACACTATCATTGTCCATTCGGTCTGTCAGTTTTATGTTGAATGGTGTGTTGCAGTGTTATGTGATATGGTAATTGTTGTGTAACATGGGATGATATGGGCTGTTGTGTGGTGGTATTGCACTGAACAGTGTTCCAGCTGATTGCAGACCATACAATGGATCTAATGCCATCTATCTATCTTTATACATTCAGTCTGACAGTTTTGTATGGTATGATGTTGTGTAACATGGGATGTTGTGGTGTGGTATGGCATTGCACATGTGTCATAGCTGTCATTCAGCTTGTCATTCAGCCTCTGAAGAAGATCCTGCTAGGATCGAAACGTCAGGCTCACTGACTTTTACACAGCTGTATAACTGAATGGATTTGGTGTGATTAGAACTTGTCCATCATCCAGTTCTTATATCAGTATTATCTTATGTGGTATCACACAGTGTGGCAGACTGCAGTGGTATCATATGATGTCATGCTGTGTTTTAACGTTCAGGCATATTACCATGTTGGTGGACTTTCAACTGTGACTCACGTTGTTATGGTATGATGTCATCCTGTGTTTCATTGAAGGGGTTATTGTGATGTTGTGACCAACAGGGTGACCTGTAGGGGTATGTTGTATGATGCTGTTCTGTGTTGTGTTATATCCAGGGAATATTTACTGGGTATCGCCAAATGCTATAACAAAATGGTCAAATTGCTATGTAAGTGCAATAATGTATATCACAGTTCTTGTACACAGGAACAGTATAGTATTCTATTAATATACGCTAGAGAGCCTTCAAAAACTGCCACACCAAAATTTTAGCACTAAATAATTCACTGAGTATCGTGTTTTACTACGTTGTGACTCGCAGTGTTATGATCTGATGTCGTGGAGTGTTTTCCGTCAAGGTATGTTGTTGCAAAGTGTTGTGATATTTCTAATGTACAATACAGGGAGGTGCAGTGCAATTATATTCTACATATGTCTTCAACCTTCATATGATTTCATAAAGTAGATTGAACTGGCCAATCAGAATGTATTTATCTCAGATGATAGGTTGCAAACCAGACCCGAGTACGAAAAGTTACTCATCGACTCGTCGTGGTCTCGTGTTTTCTCTCATGTTTCAGTTCCTCGATAGGCTTCAGATGTTCTCTGATGAGAGTCAGAAGAGACGGCAGGAGCTGACGGCTAAGACCCGTAAAGAAATTGAAGAGAGAACTGAGAAACAGCTTGCAGTGCAATACAGACTGAGCTTACCGACAGCGAACAGACGGACAGCCCTTAAAGGTAAGTTACAAAAAATATATGTAAGGGAAGGGTGATCATCAATGTGCCCCATTTTATCAAGTTTTGGCCCCTTTCCCTTCCTTCCGATTTCAGCATCTACCTGCCCCTTCCTCTCCTTTCCTCTCCCTACCTCTCCCTTCCTGTTCCTTCCTCTCCCTTCCTGGAGAATTTCATTTTTTTTTCTTGAAACTTTCTTAATGTGCAATTTTATGGTGAATATTTGCCGAGAGAAACAGATTGCAGAAATTCTTGGTTGGTTTTTGCCGCAACAAGGTTGTATTACAGTGCGATACTAAAATCCCATTGCAATTCAATTAATAAGTCGATTAGTCAAGGTTTATTTCAAATAAGGAACAAAAAAATTTCAAACAATTTTTTCACCTTAACTCTCCTAGCTTTGCAACTTCTGTAAACCATATTTGAATTTTTAAAAGCATTTCTTTGCTCCAGCGCTTTATTTTACTTCTCATATCTAGTATATGGCTCTGTTTCCCTTCTTCCCCTCCCAATCCCCTCCCTTCCCTTCCCTTCCCTTCCCTTCCCTTCCCTTCCCTTCCCTTCCCTTCCCTTCCCTTCCCTTCCCTTCCCTTCCCTTCCCTTCCCTTCCCTTCCCTTCCCTTCCCTTCCCTTCCCTTCCCTTCCCTTCCCTTCCCTTCCCCTCCCCATCCACTTCCCCTAACCCACCTTTAAATACCCCCAAATGTGTTAACTCTAATCTTCCTTCGTCCAACTGATTAACTTTACCTATAACATTTGTTGGATAATCCTTTTTTTTTTCTTTTCAACTTTTCCTCCCCCCCACCCCCCCCCCCTTTTAATACATCTTCAACCCCTTTTAATTTAAGTATCTCATATGCACTATGTTTGATTTGTCTGTTTCTTTGCTAAGAACGTGATTTACGGCACCTCCTAACTTAATTTCATGACATTTCCTTCATCCCTTCCCTCATCCAAATTATTTTGCAACGCCCTCTATGGTCCATCCTCGTCTGGACCAGCTCCATGTTACCCCCTTTTTCTGCTCTAGTGATTAACTCGATGCTGGAGAATCACTTACATCACTCTTACCTCCATCCCATCTCTCATCCAACTTTGCAACCTCCTTTTAGGCATCCTCTCTACTAACTTGAAATTGACAAAGTCCCCCCTCCTCCTATGCCACCCACAAACACATCCATAATGAATCCCCACCCCACCTCCCCCACCACCCCCTTGTTTAGATGCCTCTTTGCTCTCACCACTCTCCTCTTCAAACTATGCAACCCCTGTAAGCTCTTTATCTTGTGGGTCAGGTTCAATGTATGCTAATCTGTCTCAGCCCTTTTGATTTACTTCCCTTCTTTGGATGTATTTCCATGACTTCTCCCGCATCCCTCCCATCATCATCTTCATCCAACCTAGCAAACCTCTTTTAAGCATACTCCTATCTGCTAACTTCAAACTGCCATAGCTCCTTTCTTTCCCCCAAATGATTTACTGCACCTGTTAGATTTATTTGATTGCCAGTCTATTTCCTACCCAAGAGTTTTACCTCTCTCTCTACCCCTAATTTACGGTCTGTTGATTACTAAGACGTCACCGAATGACTAATACCCCCCGTTTGTCAGGAAATGACTTTCCGTTGGGTTTTTTAATTTTTACGGAGGATTCTGTCTGCGCTATTTGGGTTAATAGCCTATACAAGATAATAAAGTACGTCACATTAGCCACTCGTGTGTGGGCCAAGAGACTTTACTGTTGTTCCTATTCCCATCTTCGCTTCATAATTTTTGGGGAATCGAATGTAAACACATCTCTTGATTATCGCCTCACCTCAATCATCGCCGTCTCGTGGAGAAACCTTAATCTCCATCAAGACATAGTGCCAGTCCCTCCTCTCAGCAGGATTACGTGCATGAGTTCACAAGACTTCACATCGGCTGCCATAGGAGGAGGTAATGAGTAACGACCCCCCGGAATGTAAACACAAAAATGATGGAAGGATGCGGTCGTAATGTACGAGTAGCACTTTGTTGAGTTCAAGATAGGATAGTGGTTTGTATTGGGCAGCGGGGGAAAGATGTGGGTAGGGGGAGGGCTATGATTTGGGATGAGGAGGGGTAGTGAAGGGAACATCATAGCTATTTTGCCTGATCAACACTTTTCATAATTTTTTTTTTTTTCAGATGTCAGCCTTCCGGCCGTTTTCATGCCGAGTCGAACCGGTCAACTTTACAACCCTAGAGCACATCAGTATTTCCACCCTACAGGTATTCTAAAGCCAAGCTCCCTCTAAATAAATTTTGCACTAGATATAGTCAATAATTGGCATGGTTTATAATTCTAGGCAGTTGTGCTATTGTCACTAGATGTCTGATTCTCCATTGAAGGTGATTAAAAGACCATCGAAGAAAGCGTCTCGACCATGAATTTCAGAATCAGAAGCTACTCACTAAAGAAATGCCTTTTCTGTTCAATTCTTTTTTTTGTCACAGTCTTATGGGTATTAGAATTATTCAAAATTTTTAAAGGAAAACGTAGCTGAAAGATCTAAAACTTGTTCACGTAATTTTCAACAAAAACCACATCAGGAATATTAAATGAAGTAATGTGCCAACTTCAAACCTTTGTGATTAATATGGAAACAAAAAAATTGTACGTTACAAAATATTTGTGGAAATATTATGGATACTACATGCAAACCAGCTAGTTAACTTAATCAGCTCAATCAAAGATTCAAGTTGTTATTATTATAATTATTTTTCCTTCTAGGTTCTCTCGGTCAGCTGAGGCTGACCCAACCACCATCAATCTTCCAGCTGCCTCCCTTGCCCAACAAAAGTGTATCCTTTATCTAGACATACAGGAAAGATTTCAATTTTGGCTTTTAATTTGATGATGCCAGTCACAGTGCTTACTTCTGTAAGTTTTACTGGCAAAATGTAATGGCTGGAGGATCACAGTATTATTTGCAACCTGAAATCTGGATGTCATGTTACATAATTATCTGATACATTTGGCTTTGACAAAACTTGCAAGCCTGACAGTTCTTGTCAACAATATTACAAATTAATAGGGTTTGAGTAATTCCTAATGCAGGTTGAACTTATTCGAAAACTAGTAAGTGTGTGCACTCTGATGATTCCTGCTTTTGAAAAATACAACAAAACCAAAATATTTCTGTGAAAATGTTCTCATGAGTGATTTGGTAATAGGAAGTAAATGCTTGTCTTTTCCTTGCAAATTTTCATAAGATAGAGTTTTTATAACAACAATGTGAAAAAACAACAGGATACAGTTAACTCCCTTTTTATATTTTTTTGTGGCCCCCTCAATTAATCTGTGAATTCTTTAATGCTGTGATTTCTTTTGGTGAACATAGTTTGGTCAAGTTCAATTGAGTTTAGTTTTGTGATGGGGCTTTATAGGTCTTCAATGCAACATATCTGGCATCCAGGTAATGAAATATGCTTCTTGCTTTAAACATGCTCTTAAACCTCCTATCAGTTTTCACCCTCTGAACTTCAAGGGGTCAAAAGGTTATCTCAAAAGGACACAAACTGGCTCAGGGGGACAAAAAGGCCATCTCAAATGGTGGAAAAATTAGCCAGTTTCTCAAAAATATTTCACAGTGTACAAACAATGTCATGTAATACTCAACAATTATTAAAGGGATATGCTAGCTCAAAATTGGTAAAAATGTGTCTATATTTCACATAGGAAGACTGTTCTTCCTGGATATTGAAACACTTTGGCTTAAAATTGTATACTGTAAAAATCCTTATGAGTAAATGACATGGTTGATGCCCACAAGGGATTGCTACAAATCATTTCTGGTTCTCACTTAATTTTTGGACAGATTTAACTCGATCACTTGCTCTACATTATTTAGATACTTATTTTTAAGTTTTATGCAACTTGTATGGCAAGGAATCACAAAGCAAACTGGCTTTCTGGTCAAACTTTAAAATGATATTTTTCTTCCCTCAAAACATTTTTGCCTCACTATGCCATTTAATTATCTGCCTTGCCACTCCTCAAATGGCTGGGACTAATTTGAAAGGACAATCCTCCAGGAAGGGGAGGGGGAGGGGGTGCAGGGAGGTGCCCTTTGGAAATTTTTAGGAATTTTCTAACACACTGAAAGTGATGACATTTAGCATCTTCCTTGCTTCGGTTACTGGTAACCCATAGTAACTTGCAGAATATATGGGAGAGAATCATATTCACCAATATGCTCTTGTAAAAGTTAATGGTATAGCGTGAAAATTGATTAAAAAACAAATACAGATTTTGATCAAAGCAGGCTTACCTCCATTCCAGAATGTGTATAGAAATGAAACATTTTGAGACCGACATCAAATATTGAGAGCGTTTGTGAGCGAAATAATGTTTGTCGAGTCGTTGAAATAAGTTTGCTTAACAGTTATCACCAGAGGCTGTCTGTTCTAAATCTGTTTGATATACGGACTAACTTTGCATGGCAGGAAGAGGGAGCCGACCCCTTGAGTAGGGCCACCACGATGACGCCCTCTAGAGCTACGTCCGTTCAACCACCGGTGACACCCAACAACCACCCAAAAGTGGCCGCGCACCCTGCTCCACCAAACACGGCAGACTGACCAATGGCGGCTGCTGCGTGACGTCACATGACCGTACACATGACGTCACATAACTGCTAGAATCAACAGATGAATTGGTAACCAATGTGTAAAATCCATACCTAGTGATATTGATCTTGCACAGGAGCTGGCGATGTACGTAACAGGTTGCCATGGTATTACGTACCAGGGCCAATGACAGCAATGATATTAAAGACTTAATTACACCGCTTTGAAGCATATTGAAAGAAAAGGTGAAAATATTCTGCTAAGGCACTTTCCAGCAGATATAAGTTATATGTTTGTGACATTTTGTGAGTCTTCCAAAGGTTGAACCAACCCCTTCTCCCCCTCCATCCCTGTCACATTTCATATAATCTTACCCCTTATCTCATATTCATTCATACTTAGTAAAGATTCCTAAATCCTATTGGTCCATTCAGGTCAGCTGACCGTGGTTTAATCCTGTGAGTAACGCACGGTAAAATTACGGGGCATCACTTTAATAAATCTTTGGTTATATGTAACCAAAAATGTTTTGTTTTATGATTTTTCGCCCACACAAATGGTAGTGTATGAATGAACGGGGTTAATCAACGGTCTAGCGTGCGTTACTCACATGATTAATGCACTCCGGGTGTTAATGCTATCGCTGGATGCACTCGGGCTCCGCCCTCGTGCATCGCTTGCATTATCCCCCGATCGTGCATTAATCCTGTGAGTAACGCACGCTAGACCGTTGATTAACCCCTTAATGTGCAATCCATCCCCCACCCCACCCTCCCTCCTCTCCTCCCTCATGAGATCTATGTCACTGGCTTTGAAACTGTTTTGCTCGGTGACCCCAACTTTCACCTTCATGATCTTGACTACCCTGCATTGGGCAGATGTTGTGGCCTGGGGAGGGAGTCTAAGTGGATGAGGTATCCCCCCTTTCCTTTGACATGAATGTGGGGGGGGGAGGAGCTGTTGCAAAATAGTTTTACATTTTGAAACTATAAAAGTAATTCATGTTCAAGGTTTCTTCATTTTTTTTCCCCACAAATATCAGCAATGTATTTTTCTTTAGAATTTTCTATTACAACCCTCAAAAACTGTTTTGAAGGGTCACGACCCCCACTTTGAATATCCAGGGATCTATGTCATCTTAGCTGATAACCACATTTACAGCAAGTAAATGCAAGAAATATTAGTATGAAAGTACCAAAACCAAAAATATAATGACATTATGTTAATTTAATAAGATTATCAATAATGACAGTTGTTAAACCTTTTCTTCTTTTCAACTTAAAAATCATGTTTTTTAGAACATTTTGGAAGATTTTTGCTATATACTTGAAAAACACATTGTGGTAACAGTGGCGTCACCAGACATTTAGAAGTGTGGGGAGGCCAAAGCAAAATGAGAACACTTTTTGGGCAAGGTGGGGGGGGGGGGTCCAAAGGGAGAATCCCCTTGAAGCTTTGGGGTTTTCATCATATCCAGAATTTATATCAGCTTCCAAATCAGCAGAATTTTGTCAGAAGTAAAACTGTCATGTTTCTTCCTGCCTATGGATTTTTTTTTTGGGGGGGAAGGGGGACATAGCAAACTTCACATGGGGGGACAAACCCTCTCCACCCCAACCTTACCCTCCCCCCCCCTACCACCACTGTTTAGTAAAATTTCAAACACAGTTAACACTTGGCCAGATTTTCCCAGCCACTGTCACTATCCACTACAAGCATAGTGTTCCAAACTGATGATATATTTATTTTCTAACTTTTGTATTTTGGCTTTAATTTGCATACTAATTTTCTTATAATAGGTGTGCTAGTAATAAAATATAAAGTTTATTTTTGATATAAATTCTCAAAAGTGTGTGATATTTCCATCCATCAAATCCATCCAGTTTACACTTGTCTGTCTCCTGGGAACTGTAGAAAAAATTGGCAATGCAGTTCATGCAAGTTCATTGTATTATCTACTGTCAGTTATGTGTGCTCTTTCTATATACAAGAATTATATGCTGATGTTGAAGCATCAAGTTGGTTTCCTACAAATGGCGTAAACAACATGGTTAAAGAGATCTTCCAGGGGCTGAAGTTAAGTTGTTTTTTTTTACAAAAATGTGCCGAACATCTTTAGGTCAAAACCACTACTTAATAGCCATTTTCGTTTTTTTATGATCATGGAGATGTATTTTGTATTTAAAACTTGGTAAAATTTTATGATGTAGCTATTTCGGGCTATAATACTCCTCTGGGACGCGGTGTCCCGCTTTTCGACCCAGAGAAATATGGTAACTCTATCAAATCGGAAGATTTCATTACGAAAGAGAAAGTGGAATGACGTACTTTATCAGGAAAATGATGATGGTTTCTAAAATTCCACCTTGAAAGGAAGTGAGTGTGTTATACTACCCGTTAAATCAAGGAAATGTAAGACTAAAAATATGAAAGCAAAATAGAACAGGCGTCTCAAATTCATCGGACCTTGAAGAAATTAATCACTCGATATATTTTTGTCACTTCATGCCTGAATCGTATAACAAGTTCCTTGTAATATGGTAAAGGAATTTGAGAGTAACGGTAGTTACAATCGAGTGAATTTTTGTGATTTCTTTTAAAGGGGATTTGTTTTTTGGGGGGGGGGGGTGGGGGGGCTTGTAGCCATGAATCCATTAATCATATTGTCTATTTTTGCTTATCTTGGGACTGCTAGGATGCAAAGATATATCATCCATAGTTGTCATTTTTTTATTTATTTTTTTTTCACAAATTCCAATTACTCTATTTTACAGTTATAGTATGAATAGGCTATACATAATGTGTGCTCTGTACCAGAAATATATTTATATTAAAGACAAATGATAATAAATTGTTACTTGTTATTGAGCTTCCAAATTAGTTTTAACTACTTCATTCTAAATATTGTTTTGTCTGATACCTGGATGTATGTGACTGGTCACCAGTATTAATGAAAACAAATATGTAATGTAAAATGAGTCATGACCTAAGTCAATAAATTAAGGTGACCATATTAATTCCAGGAAGTCTGGGGAACATGATATTAACGCTGAGTTTGCTGACACTTTCCCATGCCCCCCACTCCCTCCCCTCCCCCACCCTGGCCATATTGACATCAATACTAACACCCACCCACACTGTATGTTTAAAGGAAGGCATTTTGAGGGTCTCACATTTTTTGGGGGTTTATTTCAAGGATGGAGGTGAAATGTCCAGTTTAGAACACCACATTCAGACAAGTATTTAAGACCACGATATGAATTCAAATTCCTACCCAGACAATAGAAACAGCTCTGTCTCCAAAATCCTCAATACTCAGAAATTCTTCACCTTTAGAAATCCCTCCCTAATTGGCTCTGTAGTTCCGCCCTCGGATATATTAATGGCTTCTATACAATGTGATTACATAAGACTTCTCTTACCAGCAACTCCCTGACTGAACAATAGACAACTGCCCCCCCCCCCCAAAAAAAGGGTCTATTCTATAAAAACAAAATCTTATTATCCCCCGTAGGACCTCTCGCAAGGTCGACCAGGGGTTAAACTCCTTTTTGATGGACAAATTCCCCCCACCCCCCAAAAAAAGTGCAAACTGTAAAAGGTAACTAGAAGTATTATTATTCATCACTTAACATTAAGTACAACATGATGCTCTTCATGTATATTATTCATTAAACAGGGACAACTGAGACATGAATGAAACTAAGTACATTTGTTGTTTACAAACAGCACATCTTAGCTTCAAGCTGTCTCTAATACACTTAAGGCCAAATGAAAAATTTGTCAGTGCCTTTTCACAAATTCAGGGATATTCCAGGGATTGCACAATCCAGGCCATTTCTGCCAAACTTTTAATAAAGAGGACGGTATGTAAAATCTGGGTAGGCCTACTATCCCCAGAGATCAGGGAAGGCTGGTTACATTACTCGGAATTTTGAAAGTGAATTGACTCCATCCCCCCACCACCCCCCACCCCCATGGAGGTAATGACACAAGTCGGGAATTTTACAGGTAATGGTGCGACTCAACCTCAAACATGAATTGACTCATTACAACTAACTCATTACAACCAACTTATTAAAGTCAAAATATCAAGTATTGGTAAATCATGATAAAACTTCACCAAGATCGGGGAAAGCTTGATAAGGGACTGGGGTGGGGGGGGGGTGGGGGAGGGCATGGATGGTTCATGAGAAAATATCAGGCAAAGAGTAAGGAAATCATTTCTTTTAATTCTGAAACTACCGTTCATGTTTCACTGTTCCTAAAAAGCAGCTATATCATCTATTGGGCTTAAAAAAACCGGCCCACGAGTGTCTCTGGATAACACAGGGTTAACCATACCCGCCGATTATGTGAGAATGGCTCCTTTGAATACTTACATAGGAAATTAAATGCTAATATAAACCACGGTTATACAAAAACCAAACGCAAACTTCTCTCGAAGGCTTCCCACCTTGCCAGAACTTTTAACACCCACAGATGGATGGCACCTCTTTCTACTATTTGTACAGTAAATGAGTGGTTTTAAGTGAAAATTTGGGTCTGCCATTTTTTGTTTGTTTTTTTACTGGTTATTTGTCCGGTGGTATTTAGGGAGATAAAAGAATAGACACAGGTGAAAATGTATACTGTACACTCATGAATACTTTAGGCAATGTAATTGGGTCGAAAAAAACCAAATGAATCCCAGATACTTCCTTACAAGGCAAACTTGAGCCAAAAAAATGTTGAAGGCTATATGTATAAGTTTAGAAGGATAAAACCTTAAAGTTTAGAAAGGATAAAGGATAACTTTGCAAAAGTAATGGTATTGTTATAGAGGTTCTATACTGGGTGACAGATAAAAGCCTTAGAGAGGGAGGGTGGGTGGGAAGGTATGGGAGGGGAAAGGAGGAAGGGGTGGGAAGGAGAGGTCAGAGTAGGGAATCGTGTTGAGTTAAGGAAAAGAATTGCTATAAAATATTTCTTATTGAACTTTGATCAGGATTAAACGTAAAAATGCCCCCTCCCCCAGCCCACCTGGCAATTTCTGGTGAAGTCCACAAAGGTTTTCCGTTTAACCAAATGAATACAAACGGAAAAGGCAACAGTTCCTTTACCTTTTTCTTTACCAAAATGTTTCCTTACATAAACAAGGCAAAAGAAGTGCACTCCACTTAATGCTATAACAAACTCTTCAGTGTCTTAGGACCATATGTTATTCTAACAATATAACAAGAGATGAAAAACAGCAAAAACAAAATTTAGTTTTTTTAATTTTCTTATTGGGCCAAATTCTTTCCAAGTGCATAAATTCTGTGGTTAGAATACAAATAAGACAAAAATAGAAGAAAAAAGAAATCCACTGTCCCCCCTTCCCCCCCCACCCCCTAGATTCTTGTCCTTCACCATCCAACGTTCAACTCAGTTACGATCTGTCCTCCTTTAACTCTGGACGATGAACTAAATAATAAATGGACGAAACCATAACTTTTTTATTTATTGTGTTTGTTTTGTTTCGTTTGTTTACTTTTAACTCACCGTTGTGGACGTAACCGTGACGACCATATCATCATAATATATACTAAATATTAATCTGCCAAATCTCCTGTCTATATATATAGATCTATGAAGTAAACCTGTTAAATTGTGAGAATATTTAAAAAGAGATAAACAAAACATTCAGAGAGAGAAAAAATGAGAAAACCAAAAATATAACTCATGACATATACAATTATTTACATAATTATGCTAAATTTTGCCAGTCAGAAAACAAGTGTGTTCTAATTGGTAGTACTTAACTATACATATCTCAACATAAAATAAAAAACATTCACTAAACTTCCTATTAAAAGATGAAAAAGAAAGAAAGGAGTCAACTTAAAAATGATACAGAGTTGGGATGGGGAAAGAAAAAAAAATACCATGGTGGGGTAGGTTTGACCCAAATGACCTTTGACCTCCACCAAAAACAATAGGCTTCTTTAACTCAATGTGGTTCTTCTACACACTAAATTAGAGGTCAGCCCAAGCTTCTAGTATTGAGATATCGTGATTACAAGGTTTTCAAAATTTGACCCCTGGTGACCCCAAATGACCTCTGACCAAAAAATACAAAGTTCAGAGAGGACCCTGCTACCGGGAGTGCAAAATACCCCAGTTTTAATACTCTGTATGGAATATGTGTGATGTAAAACTTCACCCGACCAAGCTATCTGTTTTTGTCAAAGATTTGTTAAAAGGAAGTCGTCTGGGGATATAAGTTTTACTGTTTCTTCTATTGTTTGAATACTTATTAATAAAGCCTATGATGGTTTAATATTTAACTTTCTTAACTTGATAATAATTTGATAAATTTGGATAATTTTTCTAGATAGTCTGATTTCTTAGGAGGGAATCCAGTTTGGTTTTAGATAAATAAATGAATACAAGGCTTTGTTGTTGTTGTTGTTGTTGTTGATAAACTCAGGGATTTAAAAACAATGACGTGGTGAAAAAAAATTGGAAAATAATTCCATAACATCACAATATATATAAATATATATTTTTTTTGAATTGAACAGAATTTTTGACAATGAAATCATTAAACTCAATTCTGCATAGAACCACTTGTAATCAAATACTGACAAATATGATTAACTCCAACCTATAGTTAAAAGTGAGATCATTGTTTTCAGAAATAGAAATTAATTGGTCAAAAAGTTACAATGTTGTGTTTCTTGCATGTAAAATTCAGAAAATATAATGACCCATTTCAAATAACCCAAATTCCTTTACAAAGCAGTACACACGAAAATACAAGTTCAAGCAAAAATCAAGATTTGACATTCTGCGGGACTCTATAAACCAGGGTTGTCCAACCTACGGCCCGCGGGCCACAGTCCGGCCCGCCGCAGGGTTGCGTCCGGCCCGCCAGAGATGCTCTACGGTGCGAAATTTTAGTGAGCAGATATTTTGATAACAATTTGAAGCTATATTTTCAATCATTCGAACCTTCTGGGTCCAAAAAACTGCATACATGTCATTTTGTGTGACACTCTCTCAGCGGAGGGGGGACGGGGCGGCTGGACTTTTTTCATGTTTTATCAGGAAGGAACATAAATCAGTGCGCTCCGCGCGCATGCTCACATTTTGGTGCCTTGGGCTTCGGGCAAAAAATCGAAAAATCGAGCATAGGGTTCATGCGGCCCCATCCTTCATCATAATCATTCCATGTGGCCCTCCTCTGCAAAAGGTTGGACAACCCTGCTATAAACAGATCTAGTATATACCCTGAGTACTACAACTAGCTTTACGAAGCAAAAACAGAAAACGTTCAAAGTTGCTGTAACTGAATAATGTGACAAAAACAATACCGGGCATAACGAAATGCTTTCAATTTTTCAAGATGTCTTAACTTAATCCAAAACTCACAAGGAAGGTGAACTGAACCCAAATTACGAATAAATTTAAATTAATGAATATACTGAAATTTGTACCGAAAAAAAAAGGACTTTGTATAAATCACAAGAGATTGGTCGCCGGTGGTGTGACAAGAACAATGTTAGCAAAACCATTATGGGTACATTTTTCTCGTTATTTTGCATCGTAAATTTCTTTATATAGTTTCAAAATTTAGGGAATCCCCATCATCGACCTCCTAAAACTATCATGTAGTGTCCAAAACTTAATGATGAGAAATTTCTAAATCCATGAACATCTTTCGTCTGATAATACTGAATCAATTTTTGAGAAATGTCTGAGGAATGACCGCTGTCCTTTTTCAAAGTAAACAAAATTCTCGTAATCACTTTCAGATTATCTGTTGATGATGCTGAAACGACCAAACTTTTCCAGTTCAGATAACTTTCAAAAACTTAAATCTTAATTCGAAATAAGCCCCGCAGACACTTTTCACTTCTTTCGCTCATTTATGGCAAGGACTTTCAAACTGACAAGATTTTAAGTCAAATGCTGTACAAAGTTATACAACTAATAATATTAAATAGATATTTTTTCCCCTTCATTTCATATATTAAAACATTTTTGGGTTAATTAATACTGATGTTAACTGGTAAGTAATTGTTTATTTGAATAATAAAAACAAGAAGGAGTTCTTTTTGTTTACATAAACTCCCTACCCTTTTCATATGCCCACACCTCCCATCCCCCTCCCCCCCCCCCCCACTACAGACCCACTGCAACACTCACTAATGACTGCAGAATGGTCATGCTTACTGTCATAGCTAAAACCTACGATATCACCCAAAACACAAGAAAGCAAGTTCCTTCCAACTCTGGTTTGACGTACATATTGGTTTTTTCTTCCATAAAAAGTCACACAAGCTATAGAGTACGTACACAACAAAATTTAGGTTCCACTCTCATCCCCAGTCCCCCCCCCTCCCTTACATCCAGACTGTAACCTTGCGATCCTGATGGTGTCTAATACCTCAAGTGAAGTGTAACAGGTCCTGGTTGAAGGTTGATCAGCGATCTCTAACTATATTTGCATATCGGTATCGTCTCTCATAAATATTCATCATGCATCCACAACATTATTCACCCTTTTCATAGTACTATATATATGTATAGTTCGACTCTGCCGACTGATTATGCATATTACAATTCTTCTTCTCCTTATAAATATTCATAAACTCGGTAGTCACCATTGGTCCTGTAATTCAAATAGTCTAAATTTATAGATATACTGTAGATATAATTTTAGACTACATCTAGTTTACTATTCACAAACACACGTAATCCTAGCTACTTCAAAAATTGTCCAACAGCTGAACTGGAAATGCCTCACTTACCACCACTTGGTCCCGAAAAAACCTTGCTCGCAAAATACGCTGATAAATTCCCGTCTGTTACACTACTACCCAAAAGATATGTTGCGATTTAAAGCCTCTTTATTAAGTATTACTATGCAGAGTTCCCATTGGTCAGCAAATGCTGCTAGTCTTACAGCAAAATAATATTTAATAAAAAAAATTGAAAAAATAACCTTCATGAACTGCTTGTATGACCTTGGAGAATATATTATACGCAATTTCTGTTAAATTTGAGTATACAGTAAAAATGTATGCATATTCACATCAGTTTTATTATATATATATATATATAAATATGTATATATATTTATATATCACTTTATGCATATTCATAAGTTCTATGAGAAGAGTTTCACGTTTTGAAATGGATTAACGTTAGCATTAAAAAGTATCTACGTATATAGTTTGTGTCATGATATAATAAACCAATGTAGTTTTGCAGAGTGCATAGTCATCCCCATGCATTAATATTGCATGCATATATATATATATCAATGTCTCGTCTCAGAATCGGTTCGTCTCAACCGAAGAAGACCCTCTGTACGTAGGTGACCTCCGCCCGGCAGATCGGACAGCGGAAACACTCTTTGGAGCAGGTCTCGCAGCAGATCATGTGACCGCACGGACAGAACACCGTCGCCATTTCCGTCTCCAGACACACCTGACACAGCCTGGATTCTCTGAGATTCGAGAGCTGTTCCTGCATGGAGGTAACAAACTCCTTGTCCAGCGAACACTTCGAGTCCTGCCTCTGTCTGTCGGACGGAGTGGCCTGGAAGAGGGACGGAGAAAGAAAAGGAGGATCTTGTTTACGTTTGTTTATTATCTAGTGCAATCATATCACTGCCTCTCCCATCACCCCCCCCCTTTAACCTCCTACACTGTATTTCCTATAAAATGTGTTATGTACACTATTGTCTAATTACTATTAACAAAAGGAGTCATTTCTGTGCCCCAACCCAGCCTCTTCCATCCCTCCCCCTCCCAAATAGTTGAGACTTGAGAGATTGCTAACCAAAGTATCGTTTTTGCCAACAACCTGATACTGAAGTGCAGTTTTTCACACCCACCAGTGAGGAATACTTTGGCCTTCTAGGAAAGTATCATATATCGTAAGCACAATGCCATTTCCTTTCAAGCATAATTTACCAGGCACTTAAACCATCCCATCCTCCTAGCTTGCTGCATCAGCAAATGTCTCATGATAAAGTAAGTAATGGATTTCCATTTGTACCTTCTGCACACTAGTAGAAATCAGAGGTAAAAGCGCTAACGTTTTGGCACTTTGCCGTCGCTCATATTAGGAATGAAACTTGACCCAGATTATCCGTATCGGCAACCTAACTACCTGCATCGCTATCCAATTTTAAGATTCCAGAGTACCTAACATTAACCAATATCAGCTCAAGAATCTCCCCCTCCAAGATTATCCCCTCCAAGATAATCCCCCCTTAATCCCCCTCCAAGATAATCCCCTCCAAGATAATTCCCCTCCAAGATAATCTCCCTTAATCCCCTCCAAGATAATCTCCTCTAAGATAATCCCCCTCCGAGATAATACCCTCCAAGATAATCGCCCCTCCGAGATAATCCCCCCCAAGATAATCGCCCCTCCGAGATAATCCCCCTCCGAGATAATCTCACCCCTGTGATGTCTACGTTGGTGACCGAGTCTTCGTCGCTCATCTCGTCCTCTGTTATCTGTGCCTTCATTCTCTGTAGTCGTATGTCGCCTGTGTGGTAAGATTCCCTAGAGAGCTGTAACTCCTGCGAGTAAGTACTGTGAATTAGGAGACTAAAGTCGGACGGCTCTGCGAGATCTCTGGCTAGCTCGATCTCCATGGAAGTACGATTCTGAAGAAGAGGGCAAAAAATGAAAGACTGGTGAAGATTCGTCACTCTGGTGCACAATTTCCAAAAAATGTGTATAACTGCTACAAAAATTCAAAGTTACCCCTCCTGGATTTTCTGATCTTTTCAAATTAGTCCCAAACATTGAGGAGTGTTCAATATATTAAAATATTAAGTCTCTCCGTGGAGTAAATTGTCTCAAGGGTGGCAGAAAGATTCTTGTGCCAGCTTGGACACGACCTACAATCACTGGACTCTCTGGCATATTCGGGGGCAAATACCAACATTTTAATGAACTTTTAGGGGCCTTGAGTAACATCGAAGGGGTGGGACGTAGGAGATTGAAGATTGACAAACAAAACATAGTGTGAAAAGTTACCCTTCGAACCCCCTCCCTCCCTCCCCTCCACCACCCCTTCCAAAAGATTAAAATTAATGTCTGCAATACATATCATTTGTGTGGGGTCAATCTTCTGTTTGGTTATTGTGGTTGTATCAGATAAAGAGACCCTGGAGAAATCTTTCCTCTGAAAAACTATTTGGGAGAGTGAAAATATTTCTTTCTGGGAGGAAGGACCATGGTATATGGTACATGGATAGAGGTTCACCAGTTGTGATGCATTGAAGGAGCTTTGGTCATGGGGTCCTGCTAGTTTTGAGTATAAAACCACACTTTCATAGATCATAACCGTGCCGCCGGTTTTAAATCGACGATAATCCCGGTCTTTACCTCTCCGTGTGGCGGGCACGATGTAGGATGCAATCTCCTCCAGGCGCAGTCGTAGGCTTGTCTCCTGGTACGGGAGACATCAAATCGGTAGGTCTTGCCTTTATCCGTGTCGGGTCTGAAGAGGACGATGAAGGCACCAAACCCGATATGTGAATGCTGTTGACGGACAATTCGCTCCACATTCTCACACTACGAGTACGAAACGTACAAAGAAAAAAGTGAGGTCAGGACACATTTTAGAATGAAAAATGAAAGATTGATGTAAGATTTTTTGCATTTGGTAGAAAACCTTGACTTCATGCAGGGGGGGGGGCCAAAAAGATTCTCTCTGCTCGCCCCGAATTATATATGCATGTTTCAAAATCTTTCAAGGATCGAAATGGTGTTTTATACAAAGTAATAAAAAAGGATGAAAATGCCTAAATATATATTCAAAGGAACCAAACAAAAGAACCCCTTGAAGTCATATATTTTTTTTACCATTCTTCATAAACAGTATATTTACAAGGTTCCCATGATTTAAGAAAATAAAATTCCAATCATTTTAAAGACCAACACATGCTTCATAGCTTACAGTGAAGACTACACACTAATGAAGACCTAGTGTGAAGACCTTCACCTTCACTAGTCATATTAACAACTGTAACTGTTCCACATGTATGCCATCATCCCCTATCATTAATTTATGCAAAGGGTTCAGAGGTCGGTCCTTGATTGCAACACATGTCTACCCTAACCTTTAGCTGTCCCCTTCAGTTTCACTTATATTATTAACTTTATCTCAAACTTCTTAAACACCTTGCTTACGAAAATCTTTACCCATAATGCACTAGTAGGTAAATCTGGGCCTAAATGTAAATAACCGACATGACTCGATCTGAACATAAGGCTAGAGGAGACACATGATACCTTAGCTTGATTGGGTGAAGCGCAGGATGACCAAAAAAAAATGCAAATCATGAGATAGTTTAAATCCAATGAAACTTTTGACATTATAAAAGTAGTCATGAAAAATAAAGTCAATAAGAAGAATTGTTCAAAAGAGAATTTGTCCTCCGGTTTTCTAGACTAAACTTTCAAACATGCACATACATTCCAAGACTATAAATAAAAGAGCATTTTATTCTTCCCTACAACTGTAGAATATCTTCCCCACGTTTTCAATATCGCGTGGGAATCATGCACTTGGGCCAACCTTAATCAGACTTGACTCACTATCAAGTACGACTTGACTCACAGGCTGCTGAATAACAATTGACTCACAGGCTGCTGAATAACAATTGACTCACGGGAATGGATGGTGAGTCAGACTTGACTCAGCAGAGATTACTCAAAGTTCACCATTTCCCATTCCTTCTCTTATATCTGTCGTCCTTTTTTGTTCGTATTAAAACCCCGTTTACAAAATTCGACGAGTAAAAAAAGACCACTTTGTTTTTAAAATATTTACGGCTCCGCTCTCGGCAATGACAGATCTTACCCTGAAGAAAGTATGGCACTCCGTGAAAGCTCTGAAGAGGGCTTGAGCCACTTTGCGAGCATTCAGACGGAACTTGAGCGCCGTTATCAATTCCTCCTGCCCGGTCCCCGCCGTGGATTTGTAGTAATGGACGGAAAATCTATTCTGATGGTAGGACACCTTGCTGATGTCTTCGTAATTTATGCTGAAATTTCAAAACAGAATATCAAAATAAACCAAAAATTACGATCGGAAACAATTTAATCTGGAATCTGAGAGAAAAGTCATGTTTATACGACAAGATTCCAGTGGACGAAACATCCCACTGGAATGAAAATCTGTGAGACTTCAGATAGGTAGATTTGGGAGAAAAGAAAATGTAGGCATTGACCCTGAATTTGGTTAGGTTAGTGCGGCAAGGGGGGTGGTTAACTGCTAAAATGTTAGTTAACTCTTGCATGCTAGGTACATGGGAGGGAATATGTTTTATTTGTTCTTGCCCTTTTATAATTTTTTAGTATATTTGTATAATACAGTTTTTATGAGAGCATTCAGTTACCCTTTGTGGGGTTTAATAAAGTTTATCTTATCTTATCTTATATGTTGAAATAGAGACAGTTAATTAAAACAGGAATGATATAACATCCTTGCAGGGTAACTTCTGAATGGTAGACATGGTGGAGGGAGGTGGGAGTTTGCAACCAGGAAGGTGAAGTTTTGCAAGTTGTATACCTCTTCATAATTATTGTATAATTGTTCTATTGTTTTAACTGAATATTCTCTGCTGTTGTATTGCTGTTGTGAAGGAAACAATAAACGAACAGATTGACTGACGGACGGATGAATGAACGAACAAATTTGGTATAAAGCACTAGATATCATCAGCCCAACGCACGGCAAATGGCTTCAAGGCCTTAATCACTCCTTGGTTGATTCAACTGAAGTACGATGTACTTTACGACAGCATGACCTTGTCATATACTGGTACCCCTTGAAAACATTTCCATAAGTAGATCTCTACAGGTGATCTCCTCTTATACTGCATTACTTTAATACCAAACGATCTCCAGCAGGGTTTACCATTAAGCATGACTTGGGTGTTTTTTTTATGCTTGGAAAGTGTGTTACACACTGAGTGTTTGTTTTGTAATTGAAGGAGGCAATGGACCATGAAAATTCAGTGAAATCCTTGTCAGGAAAAACCCTGTTGCCCTGAGTTTTTCATTATATATTTAACCACTCGGGAGTACGTGTTGAATAAACTATACATAAAGGCGGGAACTTTTACAACACCTGCCCTTTGTCACTTTCTATACAAACTTGACGTCACTATAACAAGCATGACCAAACAATAAAAATAAAGAAAAGACAAGCCAATTACTGGGCTTATCAGAAGACAGCTCTAAAGAAGGACAGTCCCAGCTTTCAAAGCGGTCGCTCCGTGGACGTTATGACCGTAGCTGGTTACATGATGATTACAGTCACATCACAGTATTGCATAGGGTGGGTGGTATACTCCATACAGTCTATATATCAGTGGTGTAGGAAGGTACTTTTGAGTGGGGGGCTGAAGACTGATGGCCGGCCTGGGGGAGGGGTTTAAGGGGAGGGGGTGTCCCCCTCCCCTTTGGAATTTTTTTTCATTTCCAGGTGGCCTCAGATGCAATTTGGTGCAATATAGCACACTTCAACCCACCCACTCCATTTTGTATATAATTTTGCATTTTCACCTGGCCTTAGATGCAATTTGGTGCTCCAAATGAGATTTTTTTCTCATTTGGAAATGAAAAAGGGGTTTTCTGACTTGCGAAGCGGGGGGGCGGAATGATACTTCCGCCCCTCCATATTTTTCACTGGGGGGCTAGCGCCCCCCCGGTTCCTACGCCCTTGCTATATATCAATCCACCCACAATCTATTAATCTCACGGTGGGAATTCAAAATCTCAAATGACAAATTTATTAATCTGTAAAAACACAGTAAAAGCAGTCATACATGGAGATTTGGATAATTTTTGTAAATTGTTAATAAGTGAGTTTTTAGTCGACTTTAGAATGTACTGTGAGATCTCATGGTCTGGGATCATATCAAACTCCTGGTTCTGCTTTAGAAATCTCCTAGTTTAACTACACTTTTTAGGGTGGGGGGAGTGAAGGGGGGAGGGACAGGTCTGGCAACAATAAATATTTCACAATTACACTCAGACTGAAGGATGCAAATTAATAACCGGATTAAACTTGGGTGTATTTTCTGGTAAATTTGGGGTTCTCTTTTTTTACTATACCTGTGAATCAACACCCTCTCCTGGGTGAGTATCTGTAGTCCAGTACTGCAGACGCCAATCACCACACTGGTCTTGTCGATAGTTTCAGCTGCAAAGTATTCCACCCCGTAACCCGGCAACTCGGCCACTTGGGCCACGAACTGCACTTGGGCGAACACGGGGTTGTTGTGGGCCAGGGTGAGGTTACGATGGGCTGTCTGTACTGTTTTCAGCTCATCCTCCCTGAGAACGAGAGAGACGGGCAAAAAAATAATATTTTGTGTAAGCTATCAAAACTTATATTGTATGACATATAACTTGTTATTAACCAGTATTTAGAACGCTATTCACACCCCAAAGAGTGTACCATAGCATGTACAACTTAACGCCATTGGTAACCTGTCACACCTACACACCAAAGTGTGCGCAATTCAATCAATCTCTCCTGGGGCACCACAGTGCACCACAACCATGTGTCCCCCGGGGGACTTCCCATAGGGTACAGCCACAAACCGGCGCATGCAACTATATTCACAACTTACCTCACAAGTCCCCATTTATACACCTGGATGAAGAGAGGAAATGGAGATAAAGCGCCTTGCCCAAGGACACAACGCAATGATCTGCCCAGGACTCTAACCTGTAATCCTAAGATCACAAGTCCACTGCTTTAGCCACTTGACCACAACACCCCCACAGTTGGATAGTTGAGAAGAAAGTGTGCAGTATTTACAGTATATAGCTACTCTGAAGTCAAGAACTTTATTGAACTTCCAGCATTTTAAATGATCAGCTTTGTAGAACTTTAAATTTCCACACAACACGTCAACAATCAATGATCATTCCTAGCAGCAGGCCCTTTAATACTAGCAAAATTGGTTCTATTTTAAGGACAACATGATCTTTAAGATTCCACATAAAGGATGGGTACTTTTCATTTTACCAGGATGCTGGAGGAGAGGGGGGGGGGTCTATGAGGGTGGGATTCCCATTCACTTTGAGACATTTTGGTTACACTCGAGTTTGCTTACAGTACAATAGATGCAGAGATGATAATATAATTTGCATGTTTCAAAACAATGTTTAAGAGGATTTTCAACTGTGCAAGTGGTTAGTGTACATTTAAGTACTGTACTTTAGGATATGTTAACATTCTATCAATGGGATGGGAAGGGCTGGGTTGGTGGGGAAGGGAGATAAAGTCTCCCAGAAGTAAACCTTATTGTATCCCAGGTTATTGCATTCACCAAGGTGGATCTATATAATAAGGTTTGAAGTTTATCCAAGGTATAACCCTTTGGGTTGTAACTTGCAGTTTAGATTTTTAGAAGTTGATCTCTGTTGACCTCAAATGACCTTTGAGCTTCCCCAATTCTGAGTGAATTCTTGTACTAGCTCAACCAAAGCTGTACTTTTCTGAGGTATCACGTTTACAATGGGAGGAGGGGGGGGGTCGGATTTCACACACATTTGACATCATGTCCTGCAGATATAACGATACTCTTTGTTTGTGCCATGTAATTTAGCCAAACATAGCTTCCTTTCCAAAAAAGCTACTTCCTGTTCACGTACAGTACTATTTTCAAATTTGCTTTTCAAAAGTGAAAATATATCTCCATGGATTTAATTGACTGTGAAACCTGTCGTTATCTCTCACAATCTTGAGTTTCTCATATAAAAGTGGCCTCCCAATTTTCACTTTATGTAGGCTATCCACATAGGTGTAGGAGGCGGGAGGGGGGCTGGGGGGGCTGCAGCCCCCCCAACCAAAAATGTTTGTCAAAATTTGGGCAATATGCTGAGAATTTTTTCGGGCACCTACTGAAAGAAGAAAAATTTGCAGTGTTTTTCAATTTTTTTGGGTGAAAATCCGGGCAATATGCTGAGAATTTTTCGGGCACCTACTGAAAGAAGAAAAATTTGCAGTGTTTTTCAATTTTTTTGGGTGAAAATTCGGGCAATATGCTGAGAATTTTTCGGGCACCTACTGAAAGAAGAATAATTTGCAATGTGTTTTTCAATGGTTAAACTGATATTATTATTATCGTTATTATTGTAACGACTTCCCCAATAATTATAACCAATATGGAAGGGTAATAACACGGAAAATATAACCAACATTTTTCGCCCGCTCTGCGCGTTCAACATCTCAATGTGCATATCATATTGGCATTTATCGGTTATTTGCATGTGATGTAATAACCGTTGAATGCCTATATGATATGCACATTGAGATGTTGAGCGCGCGCGGAGCGCGCGAAAATTTTTGGTTATATTTTTCGGGCAAGTCGTTACAGCCCCCTAATCAAATTAGGCTCCTACGCATATGGCTATCCATTTACTGCAACAGCAACCCATGCCTGCAACAAAGTGAAACTATGAACACATAAAAAGAACATGTCCAGTAACCCCACTTTTAACTAAGTTAAACTATTATTAAAAATAGGTTGTCCCACTTGTGTTCTAGCTTGTCCCACTTGTGACTAGCTTGTCCAAACCACTCATAAATCATTAAACATTGGAATAACTCCACTTGTTACTATAATGATTTATTAAGTTGTCTAAATTGCTCTTAGTTCAAAAAATATTGGAATTGTTATTAGATATTATGTTTTTATAGAGTGCAAAAATCTCTTTTATACAGTATACAGAGCTGCTCTTCTTTATCCACTTTTGGGAATATTAAAGCCGGAGTTAAAAATCTTTCCACTCTTTCAATCCTTAGCTTATACTTCAAGATTTGGAAGGAAGAGAGGTGATGGGCATTGACCCTGGAGAAGGGTCAATGGGTGGGGCGGGGGGGGCGGGGAGGGGCGCAGTGCCAAAACGTTATCAGTTAAATAGGCAAAGTAGATGGGAAAGTGCAATAGTAGTGTCAAGACAGGTAATAGAGGAGTGAAGTAAATAAATATTTTTAACCAAATTTCGTCCAAGATGTGAACCCTTGATTTAACATCACTATCTTCATTCAGGTTCAACTATTTGTACATAATGTGACAACAGTTTTTGTCTCCAAAAACAGTCTTTCTATGATACACTCATGTTTTAGAAAGTTCACTAGATGTGACAACTTTCAAGCATCTACAATTCAACATACCTACCATCATAATCAAATTTCCCCCTATAATATATAGCTTGGAAAGTTCAACATTAAACGATGTAAATATTTGATACTGGAGAGATTTTATGTCCCTTTTTTCATTTTGCTGAAATTTCCATTCATCATACCCCTTTGCTTGTATTTCCCTTTTCAATGGTTGTGTCAATATACCATCAGATATCATTGATAGTTATTCAACCATACATTGGGTGGATGCGAAATTATGAGGGTTTTACTGCAAAAATTGGCCTAATTTTGGACACCAAAATGTGACATTATGAAAATGGCTGTAATTGAGATGCACTTTTCTTAGTTTTTCCCATGTTATTATGCATTGACTTTGCATTTTCTATTCAAGTGAAAGCAGAGCTTCAATTACACTTGCAAATTTCAGTCACCCATGCTCATCAACTGCTGAAAAATAAAGATCTTCATCTTTGTTAACGTACATATTTTTGGTGTCCTCCTGCATCACATACGTTAACTGGTGGCAACTTTTCATGATTATAACCTAATCACACACTGCACAGTAGTGTACTAGTGATTGCAAGTCCCAGAAACTCACTACTCATGCTGAGAATAGGTCTAATGGCATCTCAGAGGACAAATTCATTCAAAAATACATGTGAAAAAAACTTGTTATTGGTTGTTAAACTGTACAAATTGTTCGGTGTCCTCAACATAACGTACGTTAAATGGGCATTATTTCACTATCAACTGATAGTTTTGAATATCAAAACATTTGTAACTGATCAACACCCCACATACACTAATAGTAAACAATTCTTTCACTGCTAGCAGTTCAATTCCTCTGTATCAGTCACAATTTGTGTGTGGTGTCCTCATTTCTAGCCTGCATAACATACGTTAACTGTGAAAATCTATTTTAGGCTCATGTCAGGAAATCTCACAGAATATTCAACTCACTTAATATTTGACCATGTTTGAAATAGAATTAAACTATTTCCATCATCCAATGAGTCTAAAACATGGTTTTAGAACATATGTTAACGTATGTGATGGTGTCTCATTTTTTGGTGTCTTCATAACATACGTTAACAATATGCACTTTGAATGTAAATTATTGAGAAGACTGAGAACTTTCATGCTAGGAAACACTTCATTCCATGTAGTTCTAAGGTACTCTATCTAACTAGTTGATGAAATTTGTCATTGAGCCAGTGGCTAAGTTCTATAACTCCAAATTCCTGTTGAGTTGTTACCGTATGTTATGGTGTCCTAAATGATCAGCCTCATTAACTTACAATGGAATGTGATAAGAACTTCAATTTTTTTTTTGTGTCATAAGATACCATTTGACATTGCTCATATATATTCCCCTTCACTTTAATGGAGAAGGGGCTATGTTTATAGACAATTGTAGGACACCGAGTAACATACGTTAACATCATCACTTGTCCTTTTTATTTGCCTCAAATCCACCTTTCTTAATACTGTATTACCTTTTAACATTACTAATTGTGTTTGACATTCACCGGAGAACCAGAATCAGCACTCTGATAGATAACTTTGTGTAATTCATTTTTGAACATGCATGTCACACTTTAGTAACCCAGTATCAAATAATGACATATATATATATATATGTTAACATTCTACCAATGGGATGGGAACGGCTGGGTTGGTGGGGAAGGGAGATAAAGTATCCCAGAAGTAAACCTTATTGTATCACTGGTTATTGCATTCACCAAGGTGGATCTATATAATAAGGTTTGTGAAGTTTATCCAAGGTATAACCCTTTGGGTTGTAACTTGCAGTTTAGATTTTTAGAAGTTGAACTCTGTTGACCTCAAATGACCTTTGAGCTTCACCAATTCTGAGTGAATTCTTGTACTAGCTCAACCAAAGCTGTACTTTTCTGAGGTATCACGTTTACAATGGGAGGAGGGGGGGGGGGGGTCGCATTTCACACACATTTGACATCATGTCCTGCAGATATAACGATACTCTTTGTTTGTGCCATGTAATTTAGCCAAACGTAGCTTCCTTTCCAAAAAAGCTACTTCCTGTTCACGTACGGTACTATTTTAAAATTTGCTTTTCAAAAGTGAAAATATATCTCCACGTATTTAATTGACTGTGAAACCTGTCGTAATCTCTCACAATCTTGAGTTTCTCATATAAAAGTGGCCTCCCAATTTTCACTTTATGTAGGCTATCCACATAGGCGTAGGAGGCGGGGGGCTGGGGGGGCTGCAGCCCCCCCAACCAAAAATGTTTGTCAAAATTCGGGCAATATGCTGAGAATTTTTTCGGGCACCTACTGAAAGAAGAAAAATTTGCAGTGTTTTTCAATTTTTTGGGGTGAAAATCCGGGCAATATGCTGAGAATTTTTCGGGCACCTACTGAAAGAAGAAAAATTTGCAGTGTTTTTCAATTTTTTTGGGTGAAAATTCGGGCAATATGCTGAGAATTTTTCGGCCACCTACTGAAAGAAGAATAATTTGCAATGTGTTTTTCAATGGTTAAACTGATATTATTATTATCGTTATTATTGTAACGACTTCCCCAATAATTATAACCAATATGGAAGGGTAATAACACAGAAAATATAACCAACCCTTTTTCGTGCGCTCTGCGCATTCAACATCTCAATGTGCATATCATATAGGCATTTACCGGTTATTTGCATGTGATGTAATAACCATTGAATGCCTATATGATATGCACATTGAGATGTTGAGCGCGCGCGGAGCTCGCGAAAATTTTTGGCTATATTTTTCGGGCAAGTCGTTACAGCCCCCTAATCAAATTAGGCTCCTACGCATATGGCTATCCATTTACTGCAACAGCAACCCATGCCTGCAACAAAGTGAAACTATGAACACATAAAAAGAACATGTCCAGTAACCCCACTTTTAACTAAGTTAAACTATTATTAAAAATAGGTTGTCCCACTTGTGTTCTAGCTTGTCCCACTTGTGACTAGCTTGTCCAAACCACTCATAAATCATTAAACATTGGAATAACTCCACTTGTTACTATAATGATTTATTAAGTTGTCTAAATTGCTCTTAGTTCAAAAAATATTGGAATTGTTATTAGATATTATGTTTTTATAGAGTGCAAAAATCTCTTTTATACAGTATACAGAGCTGCTCTTCTTTATCCACTTTTGGGAATATTAAAGCCGGAGTTAAAAATCTTTCCACTCTTTCAATCCTTAGCTTATACTTCAAGATTTGGAAGGAAGAGAGGTGATGGGCATTGACCCTGGAGAAGGGTCAATGGGTGGGGCGGGGGGGAGGGGTGCAGTGCCAAAACGTTATCAGTTAAATAGGCAAAGTAGATGGGAAAGTGCAATAGTAGTGTCAAGACAGGTAACAGAGGAGTGAAGTAAATAAATATTTTTAACCAAATTTCGTCCAAGATGTGAACCCTTGATTTAACATCACTATCTTCATTCAGATTCAATTATTTGTACATAATGTGACAACAGTTTTTGTCTCCAAAAACAGTCTTTCTATGATACACTCATGTTTTAGAAAGTTCACTAGATGTGACAACTTTCAAGCATCTACAGTACATACATACCATATCATAATGAAATTTCTCCCCTATAATATAATATCGCTTGGAAAGTTCAACATTAAACAATTTAAAATCTGTATATATATGTGTTTATCTAACTCAATTAATTTATCATCATACATATTTAATTTCTTGGCCGCGATTCATATACGAGTAATTACGCCAGTTAAAAGGCTGCTTTCAAAAGTCAAACAATCGACTGAACATGCAGATTTCATGTGCCGGGGATCAAATTTCTCGATGTTTATGCTTCACGACAGAGAGCAGACATATATATATATGTACTGTACACATGACTCATTGGAGAACTTTGGCAAATACAATCACTTAGGGTCTCTGACAGCGTGTGTCATTCAAACAGTTAAGGTTTTAACCAGCACTGACGTCAGTCCCTTAATGAGAATTAATTTCAGGGAACACTTATGAGAGGCACCAGCCTGGATGACTTCCTGCTGCAACACTCTCGATAGAAGTGTATCGGTTACGATACTGCGAGTACGTGTCCGATAGATCAAATATCAGACCCCGTCCGAATATTGACGACAGAAACTTCTGATATCATGAAGCATGTACGCACTGCATTCTTGAAATTATAGACCAAGAAGTTTGCAAAGGGTATATATAGTAGATGTATGTACGTAGTTAGAAAATTAAGTTTTTTTTTGGGGGGGGGAGGGTCTATGATGTATAAATTAATGGAAGCTGAATGTAATGAATGTTTGAATAATTGAATGTTTCATGGCTGTAGAAATGTGAAGTCACAAAATGTTCAGTTACTTTATATGTAATATATAGATGTAATATAATATGTATATCTATATATATATCTATATATATCTATCTATATATATCTATCTATATATATATATATATATATATATATATATATATATATATATATATATATATATATAAAATATATATATTTATATATATATTCATATATATTAATATACATATATACCCATCCACAGCATGCACAGTAGGTTATAATGACTTAAAAGGCAGTCTATGTTACATGGAATAATTAATTAGGACAGTTTAATGAAGGGCACATATAATATATAGTGTGTGTAGCAATGTGGAGGGATAAGGATCTTGGGTTTCATGTTAAATTACTGAAAATACCATACCAATGTTAAGTCACATCATGTAGCTTCAATAATGTAAAATATACATACAGCCTGTACTATACAGTACCACTATAGGTTAGTTATGAATTATGAAGGCAGCCGGTCTATGTTGCTTGAGAACTATTGGATTTGTAAGGAATGAACAAATAAACATCTCTTTCCTGTGTTGAAAGAAGTCCCTCGTCATAATATTGTGGTTTTATGGAATCCATCAAAACCGACACAGATGATTTAGGCCGTCGTGATAGGAAATTGCGTTGTCTCTCTTTATCTTGTCAATTATTTTATCTCATAATTCAAGCCATTTCCTCCTCTCAATCACATGTTTTTCCTGCCAGGGAGGGATGGGAGAGCATAGCGACAACACCAGAAATCTCAGAGAGACATGGGAGGGGGGGGGGGGGAGGCGGTTACTCTGACGTTCATTTTGCATGAACAGTACGTTCTTAACTCCACTAGATTTTACCAAAATGTGTTCAAAATAAATTTGTCCATAACTTTATCCGAAATGAACCCTATGCCCTCTCTCCATCGCCTGTCCCTCCTTTTTCCTGCCAACCCCTTCCTTCCCTTTCCCTTTCCCCTCCCCTCTCCCCCCCCCCTCCCCACCTCCCCAAATGAACTCACATAAAAAAAACTGTCAATTAAAATATTATAACTGCTGTCTTTCTGTCCATCCTGATTTTCCGATTACTGAAACCCTCGGGTTGTAAAATGACCATTTTCCTACTCCCTATTCTAGGCTTCATATTTAAGCCCAGAGGGCAAACAGACATGTAGCGTTAAAGTTAACACGCTCTCATGACAGTCCCACTTAACAACCCGACAGCTACCACGGGGAAAGGTTTCACTCTTAGCATACAACCACCATCTGTCTTTGGCAGGTGTGCAGCTTCCGAGAGCAAAAACTCCTGAAATAAACTTGAGAAATAAACTTGAGTCTGCGTTAATTACATGCACTGTCTCAAAAACTGAACCAGAAACACAGGCCCATAATGCCAAACGCGCATATCTCGGCTGTAACTCCGATTACCAAATTTCTTTTTCATGGGTTGGGATAAACTTGTCTTGAAACACAATATCCCTGAGTGACAAGTTGGAGAGAAAAATAACAGACTGCTTTTACTGAACACCACTTAAGCTTCACTGAGGAGTCGCCAGGATTCATGGTCTTAAAGAGGTAGAGCGAATTTAAAGCTAGAAAGAAATTTAAAAAAAATAAAAAAATCTCAAAGTATTCCAAGTCTTGCACCAAATGGATAGAGTTCAAAATTCCTTCCTTTTTTTTTTGGCTCTTTTTTTTTTGAGGGGGGAGGGTGGGGGGAGGAGGGATGGGGGCTATTTAATTCGCTGCATTCTACTCAGTGTATGCTTTAATAGAGATCAGTAGAAGTAGTAAACCAATGTATTAAACTAGGCATGTCGTGGTCTACCATTCATCCATTCTGCATTCACACTTTCTTGCTCAAAATCTCCTTTTCTCTTTTCTTTTTTAACTCTGTTTTTTAAAGTCCCTGTAAGAGACTGACTTCGGACACCTTGCGGTTTTGATAAGCCAATGATGCTTCTTCGTGAGTTCCTGCTTGCAGGAGGATCTAAAATACATACAATACATACACTCTCTTCCATTTCACAAGCACCTATTAATAATTATCTGTAAGTGAGGTAAGATGAATAGTAAATGAGGTACTTGGGGGCCCCCCTCGAGGTACCACTCTACTTTTGGCCACAACTTCACCCTCCCTTTGGGAATCTTTTCATAGCAATTAAAATTGGGAATGTCCATGAATTCAAATACTGCGGAAATCCACTCATTATATATCTGAGAAATCTTCAAACTGTTTATTAAGCTTGGAAGGGGTTTCATTTAAATGTCATCAAGTAGTGACCCCCAAATACCGACTAGAATTCAGGTCTGATAATTGTCAGACATGATCAAATTTCAAAATGCATTTTACTGCCACTCTCAAAGTAATTATCCACACTGGGACATTTAATCGTCCATTTTGAAAAATCCAATTTTAATTCTAAGAACTGCAAACCTTCAAGGAAAGTACTTTTGAACACTTCCAGCAATTTTGAGGGTGATAAAAAATTTTGGGATACTGTTAACCTTTAAGAATTATCACTAATATGACAGAAGAACATTGCTAACATTTTGACAAAATCTGTTTGATAATCACATTTAAAATTAGATCTCCTTCCAATACTGTAAGTATTAATGCAGCATCCATCTGCAAGTTCTGGTGAAATCATTAATATTCTTACCTCAAAAGTTTCTATTCTGCTCAAAATTGCTGTTCAAACATTTTCAAAAGATATTCTTTCCGAGGGTTCACACAATCTTAAATTATTCCCTGAAATGAGGTGTGTTATCGCTTTTCCTTTTTACTTTCCAAATCTGTTCCTGGAGAGAAGGGGAGGGGTGAGGGGGGGGTTTGACATGACCTTTAAAGAGGGAGGCAAGCAAGTAGCAAACGAAAAAACAGAATGAGTAAACTGTTTGTAAATCTAAGTTGCAACAGTCTCTGCTTGATAATTTGCATGTTCTGCATATCAGCGAAAGAATTCGAGGTTTTTGAGGTCATAAAATATATGAAAGTGACTTCTTTACTGAAGTACTTAACAACTCCATATATTACATATGTAATCCTGCATTTAGATGTCAACAAAACTAGTCATACCACACAGTGCACATTCCTATATATATATAGCAACATTTTTGCATCAATTGATGAAAAAAATAATATTCATAATTACTTTATTATAACATTGGTGACCTTACCATATTTTCCCCATCTCTTTAATACAAAAGAGTTGTCATACCATGTGATTTAAACAGTAAAAGAAGAAAAATTAAGTACAGATGTGGGGGATGGAAAATTCTCACCAGATTCATTTTTACTATCTGAAAATATTCATTTATCAATGTCAGGAAAGACAAAATGCATGGTGACACTTGAAGGTAGCAGATTCATGCATTCACTGATTGTAAGCTATTTCGCATTTCAAAATAATTTTGCTTTCTCATAAAACTGTCTGGATGCTGAGCATATTTGAGGAGTGGTTACAAGTTAAAAGTTCCTTCATTTGCTTAAGTATGATTTTTAAGTTAGAACTTAAGAAGATAAATTAAAAGATTTAAGTTGCTGTGGATCTTCTTGCAGAGGAGGGGGTGGGGAATGGGGGCGGGTGGGGGCATACTATGCCACTATAAAGCATAACAAGCTGTAAGGTAGTGAACACAGTACTGTAAGCCTATAGATTATCTATCAAATGAAAGCAAAAGTAATGTCACAATGTCTTTTCCAGATAAAACTACAAGCTTCCACTTTCTTTTATAAACTTATTGGCCTGTGAACCCCCCCCCCCCCCAATCAAACTTTTTCTTTCACTATTTGCCCTGGATTTGTATGCAAGCTGGTTTTATTTTTTAATTTTTCTCTCTATCTTTCTCTTCATTTTTTCTTTCTTTCTAAATATATCCCAGTCATTAAATAGTCTGCTTTGACAAAATTCTTTCAAGATTCTATTACTGCTGCAGGATGAAAACTGCCAAACAATTCGGGGGAAAAAAAATGTTTTCATTTGACTTCGATTTTTCATAATTGTATCGCGGATCTAATGACAGCCGATCGGATCAAGGCGTTGAGAGATCCGCCTAATCCTCTCATTCCGGCAGGTGGTCTAATGTTACATTCCGACACAGATTCAACAGACACAGACCGTTCGATATCAAACCATTTACTTCCCAAAATATTTTGGAAAAAGGGGCTCCATTGAGGTTGGGAGGCTGGAATTTGAAAGCCAATTTAATAAAGGCTGCATTTTCCATAATATAAAAATTTTGCAACAATCTGATGTTGTCGTTGAATGAAAAAGGGAATTTAGTATACAATAGAGTCCCGTGGAGCAGTTTTCAACAATCGATTCCAGAAAAGCTGCATTTTAGAGGTTTGTTTTCTTTACAGATTAGATGACATGGTGAGAGATATCTCGATAGTTTAATCCGAACACAAGGATGAAATTTGATATAAAATTGTTGACGTCATACACAGGCAGATATTTTTGAGTTGATTTGATAAATATTGATAAAATGTTGATAAATACTGATAAATTTACATCTGCTATTTCTGTATTGAAACCCAACTATAATCTACAGTTGTTCATTAAGTTAGCCACTAAAGTTTGATTTCGAATATAAAAAGAAGGTTTGGCATTTTAGCCAAATTCGCTGTATTGCATAATACTGACAAATAATGACAAAGCAGTCTGAAGGACAAAATGGTGAAACAAACAAATCAAATTCATCAATCACTTGCTCATTAAAAAATCTCTTGGCCGAACAAAACAAAATTAGTGTCCTTGTTACGTTCTTTGATCAATTATCCTAAATACAAAATTAAGCTTGCCAAGAGCTGATCATACAAGCTCATCTGGGGAATGTTTGCTTGCATTGAGCTTGTCACACCTTAACACCCCAGTAGGCAATCAATCTCAACGGTCTAAACAATCTTTTTTTCAGTATTTTTGTGCAGTACTGTAAGTAATCGCACAATCACGATGATCAGCACTATTTTTGCCAACATTTTGGTCTAATTTGCAGAGATCGAGCAAATGAAAAGCTCAAAACAAAACAAAAAACCAATTATGTTTAAATGAAAGCAGGACAGGAAGTTAAGGAACATAACTTCCTCCAAACCAGGATGCAAAAATGCATTGATGTAACATGAGCAGTTTTCTTCATGAATCTGACAAACTGTAAAGTAAATGTACATGTTTACAAGGGTTTCACGATTTGACCTCTGATGACCTTTCTGATGACTTCAAATGTTCTTTGACCAAACACAACAGGCTTCTTTATAAAAACCAAATCAAAAAGCATACTTGTCAGACTGCACATGAATTACAAACTATTTTGTCATCTGAAAACAACAGACAAGTTCCTGACATAACGTTCCACAGTTCCGACCGTATTGGATCGGAAAAAAATCCGAGCACAAAACGAACTTCTCTAGACTCTTTGGATGGTAGAATGAGAAGGGAAGGCATTGACCGTAGGGGCCCGATCACAGAGGGTTCACAGTGTTAAAAGGTTTAATATTCAGTTAATTTTAGTCACAGTAGAACAAAAGTGCTAAGGTTGTGAGGAGACAGGTAAGCGAGGAGCGAAATTAACAATTAAAACCGAAACAGAGGCGTCCCATCCATTTCTTTGTTACAGTGTTGGTCAAGATGAAACCATTCATGTAGATGCATGCTTTCATCTCATTAATAAAACAATAGCAAAGTCTGTTGATGTACTGGCTGGCTCGTTATACTACTTAAGAGCTTGCTGCATGATCAGACTATCTCGTCACCTTCGATGAGCTTGTCACACGATAATTTGTCACATGTATGTTCAAAGAGCAAATTTTCATCTTGTATGAAGGCTGAAGCTCGTTCATTTATGTATAAATACAAGCTGAACCATACAGGGAATGATTTAAAGTGTTTAAATTTTGTGTCTGTGTACAATATATATTAGTTTTGAAGACCATTAACTTTTGTCTCGTACGGTTCTTCTGGACGAAACTGCTATACATCTTTACACTTTGTATCTACTATCTAGCCATTTGACCATTTGCAGAGCATTTTGCTATGTTAAACTGGATAAATTAGTCCCTGCCATATTACCTTTCTTCAAGCCTGCGTGGAGAACATACCGTACTGGATCAAAGGAGCTCACAAAATTTAATCAGTACAGGTCTACATAGTAACATAGCAGCTACAGTATACACACACATGTCAAATATGCATATAAATTATGCAGTACACTCTAAATTTGAGCTGAGATTGTACCACATGGTAAATTATTGATCATATGTAAAAGCTGCTATATAAGACGTTTTAGATTAGATGAGTTGGGTCTTGTCTAATTTACATAAACTCATGAAACCCTCGCAAAATTACGGCCAAAATCCACAATGATCTTTGACAGCTCTGTAGAGTACAATTAACTGGACACTTTGGGTGGTAAAATGAGAAGGTAGGGTTGACCGGAGGTGGTGACCACAAATGGGAGGTCAGTGTCAAAGGTTACCAGGTCACTCTAGACACGGGACAGCGAGTGTGCGGTTGTTGTGAGGAGACTGGTAAGGTGAAGTAAATATTGTTGACTGAATGCAAAAGCTGCTAGAAGGAGTTGGTTTCATCTGATTACTCTAAACTCATATAACCCAAGCAAATCCCTGACCAATGTATACAATTTTCCACACCACTGACTTACTATGTATATACTGTCGGGCAATGAATGATTGCAATGTCAGTCTAGTGCACTTACGAGTACACCATTCCCCCATTGTATACACAGGCGCGTAGTCAAAGGGGGGCAAAGGGGGCGACAGACCCCCCCCCGCATATTTTTTGTATTTTTATATGATTTCGCTAGTAATTTCAAAATAGAAAATGCTTGGGTGAAACTTGGGTGAAAAGGCCTGGGAAGTGCCATTTCCAGCGACCTGGGAGGCATTTTTGGCCAAACATTTTCTTGTTCCCTTCGCGCTAAGTCATGGCGCTACCCTTACAGTAGATACTTTGCCTACAAGCTTCGCCCCTCCATTGGCAAATTCCTCATTAGGCGCCTGTGTATACATGTGTGAGTACAAGGATACACAAGGATAAGTGTCTACTGTACATGTGAGTCTGAGTACTTTACTTGACACAAGTATTTATAAGTCTGAAACCTAGACTTTGAAAATGCCCAGAGTATGAGTACAAGAGATATTACGACTACTTACAGGTAGTTACATGTACATGTGCTGTAGATAGAAACACTATTAGTACCAAGTCACTCTTAAGTCTGATGCACGCTGTGAATACTTCCTTACGATGGCGAATAACCTTTTGCAATCACCATTGATTAGGTTTTTAATTCTTCTTGATTGCAACATTTGCTCTGTTATATATGCAGTATCTGATATATTGATATGCAAACCACACTCAGGTCGGGGTGCTCTAGACCATTTATCTGTTGCACTGGTCGATAAAGGTCAAGTGTAATCACAGTTGACCCTGACATTTCATGGTTTTATTTTCATGTACCAGCACCTCTCCTGGTCAGGGAGTTCAACATACACAAGCATCAGTTCCCATATATATATACAAATGTAGGCTGGGTCATTGTGTATAGTAAACAGTTTGCTGACCAATGTGACATAAATAGAGGCCATCGTTCCATTGAAGAATCATGGTATCTTATCAGCAGATGATGATACAGGTGGTCAACCAAGGTTAAATCTATCTATTGTAATAGAGTAGCTGGGGTCTTATAAAGACTATGTGTTCTCAGGGTTGACCTTGACATTTCATGTTTTCTTAGTTTCATGTACCTGTTCCTCTCCAAGTCACATGCCATTTTGTACGTTAAATATTTCGTTTTCAAGGTATTATATAATTCATGCACATAATTTTCATGACGAATATTCGATAGTTGAATAAATCATCACAAGTTGCTGTATTTAAAAAATACTATTCTATCGCAGTTAAGTTATTCAGTGTGCATAAATGTTACTCAACTTTTGTAGGTTAGGTAGACTGAGTGCATCAGTAGGACAGAGACAGGTAAGAGAGGAGTGAAATCAAATAAATGCAGCTGTTCTAATTCAGGCCAGGCCTATAGTAACCGGTCGTTGATATGAAACAAACACGAATCCTGTCTTGAAGAAATGACAGTATCTTATTATATCTGCAAATTACACTGTAGGTGACATAGATATTTATTCTGATAGAGTAGCTGGGTCTACAAGGGCTATGTGTACTCAGGGTTGACCCTGACATTCCATGTTTTCAATTTAATGGACATCTCCGGGTCAGTTAAGTCCAGTTTTTATAAATAGGTCAGGCCACGATGTAATAGGTAGTTTATAATATGACACAATGGCAAATATATTTCCATTTGAGAATGACAGAGATCAGCCCTAGACAAAATCACCCATTTTATAACATACTTCTTCGATTTTACAAACTGATGCATAGATTAAGCTCTCTTGCACAATTCTCAATATAAAGAAAATATATAAAAAACAGATTTTCATGTAACTATAATTCTCAACAGTGACTTTAATCTCAACCAGTTTTCTAAGAAAAATAAGACTTTCAGCAAGGTACAAAAAATTGGCTTGAGGTGATTCAGATCAATTTCAAAAAACCAAATATGTTACACAAACCATGAACAATAAGCTTTTATAAAGGCAGGTTGAATAACACTTCTACCTTGAAGTCGGAGACCGATTGTGTAAACCTGGGTCGTAACCTCATGATTTCAACCCCGCAATTGACTAGGATCGAGGAACCACCAGACACTGCACTTGGTGTTAAATTTGTACAGGGATCAAATTTTTGATCAACTTTTTGAATTGTGTGGTTGTACTGTACTGCATGTTACATGATTTAGCCAAAATAGAGAGGTAGCTTACACGGCTTATGGTTTTGTGCCTTTTCATCTAGCGAGCAGACCTCCACCTCCTGTTTGGTGATAGAAAACATGGGCTCTGATTCCAAGCAAGGTGGTTCCAATTTCGCTAAAAAGTGCAGAGAGTACAGTATTAAAACGTGATACCTTGTTTCTTTAGCTGGACCTGAGATGTCCATCGCTGTATTGTTTGTACACTGTGCTGTGGGTATTGACCGCAGCTGTATGAACTGACATTACACTAGTGTCTAATAACCGATAGTAGCAAGCTGTGTGTGTGTATTTTCTGTGATCGATGGTGGTGTCTAACACTTCTGTTACACCTCATTCGAATACTAGGTCAGATTACCAGCATTAGACGTTTCTTTTTGCGCGAGTCTTCACTCCCTTTAAATGGACTTGTTAGTTACTCGCTGATATAAAACTGAATTTGGTGCAAAATTTCTAGGAGTGTGTTTAAGTTTGATTTAAATTTTTAATCTTAGTTTTGAGTGATGCTCAATGGGTCTGGTTAGGTTGCCAATACAAACTTCCAAAGCAAACAACTATTAAAAAGTCTTTGTATAATAAACTCCCACTGCATTTTTATTTTTTGGAAGACAACACAACAAATTATAAACTAACCTCCAATTAATTAGGTGTACTTTCTAACAAGCTTTACTTTTCAATCAGTTGCCAGACTGTGCTGCGTCACAAACGGCATTATTAATGCGACAGATATTTGAGAGCGGAACGACCTGCGATGGCTATAAAACAGTCAAAAATTTAGGAAAAATTATTTGACAAGTTCAAAAGGCTATTTGTACTTCTATTTCATTACAAAGATTATAAGACCAGAAGAAGGGCAGTTCAAATTTTTTGTAGGATTAGGTTACTTAAAGCAATAATTTCTGGTCCCTACAGTGAGCACTCATTCAACAGTCTTCCCCATCTTTAGCATCTGCTGTACATCTAAAATATCTTTTTTTTTTGCTCACAAAATTTTAGCAAAAAAAGGAACATTCTGACCTCTTAAACTGTTCCAAGGACTATGTATGGTAATTTGGAAAAATTAAAGATCTGTTTTTAGCGATTAAAGATGACGAAAGCCCATTTTTTTTTTAAAGTGTTTGAAAGTATAAGTGGCCATTTTCATGGCATATTTAAATGGCAAGACTGATGTGCTTAATAAAGCTTACAAAATACTTCTTAAAATGCCAATTTTTAATTTTTCAAAATTCTTAAAGAGATTTTATCCAAATTTAAAATTCATTTTATATGGTTTGTCAATCTAGACATCCAAGTGTGAAAAATATGACAAATTCTCAGGGGAATGTTGTTGCAAAACATATTGTAACGAATTCCATCTTCCTTTTGATTCTTTCACAAATCATGGTCTAAATGGTTGGCATCTGCTTATATTGGGAGGTGAACATTTTGTCCTTTAAGTTGTGTAGTTCTTACACAAAACCTTACATCAGCTCATAAGTTAAAGACACCCTCTAATCTTCCTCCGTTTCCTCTCAGTTAAACTCCTTGGAAATGTAAAAACGGCTTCATCACAACTTTCCTTGGTGACATAAACCGAAGTCCCATAGACAGTCCCAAGTTAGATTTTTGGCATCATCAAGGGGGCATGCTTCTTTGACTAAGTTGTAACTTCACTTTACAGACACTTCAAAGTAATTTTATACTATTTTTTTAAAGACACATCCCGTGCGGTAAAAAGATCTTCTGAGAGGACATAAATTTGAATCGACGAGTGTCTCGGAGAGACTCGTCTGTATGCTGTCTCCATAACTGCACAGAATTATCAAACCCGAGCCGTATGAGTCAAGATGACGCCCCCGCTCTAACGTCGACGACCCGCAAAGAATCTTGCGATTCTCTGTCGAAGCTCTGACAGATTTGAATCACCCGATCTGTAGCCAGAAACTTGTCCTAATCGATCCTCAAAGCGAGTTTTGCTTCAAAGACAGGTTGATTCGTTTAAATTTCGCAGCATGTTCACTATTTTCTCTTCTTCTTTTTTTTGAGCTCAAAACATTTTTAAGGTGTGAGGAAGAAAATCGTTTCCTTTTCTAGAAAGAAATTCAAGAAAAGTTGAAGGACTGGAAATGCGATACATAATGAGCGATGGAGTCACGTCATGTGTGCGTACATCTTATGACAAACTAATTACAATATGCTTAAGTACAGACTATTGGGAGAGATTTTGAGACAGGGAACGGCAAAATTATCTTTCGAGTTTCTCGAGGGGTTATCAGAAGTGTCAAAAAAATATGGGTTTTTTTTTTTCAGAAGTTTGTGGTTGATCATCATTCTGTTTAATTATCACACTTTGAATGATGCTACATTAAGAAATGCTTTCAAATTCTGTTTTCCTGCACTATGTAAATTTTTTTTTTTTTTTTTTTATGGATGCCATTACTGTTTGTAGTAATATACATTTTAACTTTAATTAACTTTACAGAATTTTCTTTATTTTTTAAAGATTATTTTTGGTTCATTTTTAAATCCCATCCCACTGAACTTGAAATTAGTAGTAAGGACAAAAAACCCTTGAACACATGAAGGAAGTTGAAGGCTGAGTCATTCTTCTGACTAGGCCTAAGTTTATTATTACTCATACTAAAACAATTACAAACCTCACCAGTGAACAACTCAAATAGTAGTCATATAGACTTGGGTCCCCCTCAGTCTGTTAAAGGGGTATAGGGGTAGTTAAATCTGTTAGATTACTCTTAATTGTAACTGATTATTAATGGTTTCTCTTACATAACAGAGAAATTTACTATCTCGCAAATTTGACATGTATAATATTTCATTGGCAAAAAACTTTCACGTTTTTGCCTAAATATCATATAATAATAATAATAATAATCAGCAGTTATTTTTACGACGCTTAAGCGACCACAAATGTGGGAGAAGCCCGCAAGGGCTTATGGATTACAACTTACACATTGGGTGGCTTCCAATTCAACATTTTAACTCAAATTTGGAATCTTTTCAATTTAGAAAGTCATTTCAGATGGGAAAACCGTAGATTGCTCTTGGATGAAAAACCCACCTTATTATGACCCGGCCGGGAATCGAACCACTAACTTCCCGATTGCTAAGCCTCATTGCTTCAAATGCCACCGCCTTTATCCACTCGGCCACAGCACCGGTATGCACGGACCTACAAGTCGGGATATGATCCCGACTGGTGGAATTTTGTCGACTGTAGCCTTGTTCACAATTTGAGAATGCAAAAGGGATCAGGCTCTTGTTCTCCCAAGTCAAGGAGGGGGGTAAAGCTGACCCCGGAAGGGTTCATCTCTGAGAAGGGGTGGTGGAACAACGATGGATGAAGGGGACATCAACGAAAGCTGAACGAAAAGGCCACGACGATTTATTTACAAATCAAGTACCTAGTTATAGTACTACAGTACTGCCCCCACTTTTAGACTCTTGTAAGTCTGTTCTTATGTATGTTCAGTAGTAACTCAGGGCAAAGTAACCAGAGATCCTTGGTCACGTGGTCAACAAAAACGTTCACACTCCAACATTGATCTCTCATGCCGAGGTCAGGAACCCCCCTCCCTTGAAGGGATATCACGATTGCAGGGTCTGATCTTGGGTACAGTATGCCAGTGAATGCACGTTCACGCAACAAAGTCGATAACCCTCTCAGTTTCAGATCCCCAGGGCGATATCAAATGCGAACAAGTCTCTATTTAAGTAACAGATTTTAACTTTTCCAGGTACCTTAAATGTTCCCTTTGATGGGTCACTCTGTACAGAGATCGCCGGGTCGCGTCGATGCCGGCGCAAAATTGCAGTATTTTAAAAGTTCCACCTGAAGATGTCATAGAAAGAGGTTTTATACGATGGGAGAAATGTATGAGAAAGCTGACTTACTCTAGTTCTGGCAGGATGGGATGATACTGATTAAAGAGAACATGTTCGGCAGGTCCCAGCTCCGCCTGACAGATCAACGATAGAAGGTGATGCTTCTCCTCGTCGGAGACCATGTACTGACTCAACAGGAATCGATTCTTGATTGTCAGGTAAAACAGGTTCCTGAAAAAGGAAATGAATACATTTGAACGAAGTTAGCACTTGGAAATTCCAGACAAATTCTTACAATAGGATTTGGAGGGGGAAAGGGGGTGGGAGGGGGGGATGGGAAAGAGGGCAACGTACAATTACTGTGTACATTACCCACAACTAATGAATAAAACCTGATTTTGTATTTTGGAATTTACTAAGTACAGTAGGAACTTCCCCTACTCCCTCCTCCTGCCCTACCCCATCCTTCCTGCCCTACCCCTTTGGGAAGTGATCAATCCTGTATGGCATAGCAAGATGCTGGGTGAGAAGGTCTGTTGACAAACATTTTTAAAGATTAAAACATACAGCATATTGCAACTTTTTCTTTTATTTATTTTCTTTGGGCGGGAGGGGGGGTTAAATCTAGTCCAAATATATTGTGGACAGCATTCATGTGGAAAGCATTCATGGGCTGATTCTGGTGGATGAAAATCTCACACTAAGAAAACGAGATGTTGATCTCTTCTGAGTGGTAGATTCAGAAGGAAGAGGGTGATATGACCTTAGAGGGGTCTCAGGGGGGGGGGTTACAGTGTGTGAATGTTACCAGTACATAGGCTAGGATAGAACCGAGTGTTTAAGTACAGGAGACAGGTAAGGTGAGAACGAAGTAATTTCATTTTTACTTTATTTATCATCTGAAACTAAAAGTGGTCATTTTGACCTACTATATAGGTAGAATCAACTAAATTAAATCAAAGTTTCTGTTACAATTTTTGTTTCATTAGAACCTTCAACCTACCCACAGCAGTATTATTATATAGTCCCTATATGTTCTCTGTGTGTTGCTTTAAGTTAGTTAGTACCCAACACTCCAGATGTTTTTAAATAAACAGTCAATGCTTGCTCTGCACTGTAGCTATGTATTTTTTTTCTTTTTAGTGTGTTTTTATGACTTTTCACCTTTTCTCCTTTCCCCTTTTCACTACCACAATGAAATTCCATCACTCACTGAATGTGAATGTATGTTTCATATGCCCTTTACAAATGCATAGCTTACACAACAGTGACCTTAAACAACAATTTCCGAGAAGTGAATAAAATTTTTTATAGCAACAAGTATAACAACAATCATAAAAACTTGTTTCAAAGAATAGAAAAGTTTAAAGCAACTTGGCATCATGTGTATGTTGTAAGACTGAAATATGGAAGATGCTGATGTTTTAAATGTTCACCAGGATGAGCCAGCTTACACTCTGTCCACCTCTCTGATTATCTGCCCCCATCCAACCCCCCCCCCCCCCGCCCAAAATCTCAGCACTGTTGCTACGACATTTATCATCCTTTCACAATAAAGTAAACAGTGACTGTATTGGGACTTCCCAGGAACAACCTATGACATCATGACTTTGCAATCGCCTACTTGTCAGTTGTCACTTTCTCAAGAGAAATGATTTTCAAACCAAAACAAATATTGTAGTATGGATGCTCAGAAGGGACATCACAGCAGTGGTGGACTACTGACTTATTACAGTGTCTGATTCATACACCTACTGTACCTTTATCAGTACAAATGCTAGCAAATCTATTTTCAAAATTTTGAACAAATTTACCAACAGATGAACAGACTGAAATGATCACATACGGCTAAATTGCAACCGGATCATTTTTCACCAAATGAACATTACACGGTAAGTAGTAATCAATGACTTTACTAGCGCTAACTTGTCAGTTGTCAGTTTTCTCTTGAGAGATGGTTTTTCAAAAAGAGGAAACTAAAATAAAACAAAAAGTATCCGAGTTTTGCTGCTTCTATAGTTTCAACTTGGAGATTTGGGAGTATCAGTTCCGGTTATTTATCACTTGTTGCTTGAAGCATGGAGAGTCGAATTTACTAATATCTAAGTCACTAGTATCGTATGTCTGTCAATGTTGAAGTTTAATTCCAAACCAAATGAACAAATTGAAGATGGGAAAAATCCAAAACACAAAACGGATGTCTAGGCACTTTGGGTGGGAGAATGAGAAGAAGGAAGAGCCATGACGGGAGAAGGTCCGGACATAGAGGGCGCACAGTGTTGAAAAAGGTTACCAACTACTGGTTCATTCTAGGCACGGTAGAATAACAGAGCTAACATTGTGGGGAAACAGGTAAGCAAGCAGTGAAGTTAAAAATTGTAAGCACTCCTGCAAATTTTAACCAATTTGGTGAAATGTGGATTTTGATGAAGTGCTGTATTGTTATGTAAAGATAGCAAATATTCTCATTTCAGATCATGCAAATTACGAAACCCCTCCCTGATGGATTAGTAAACACAACACATTAGAAATTGGGTTTGGATATATGGTTCTAAAATGTTGTGGTCAATATTGAAATGAAATATGCTAAAAAAAAAAAAAAACCTGATTCAAAAAACACCTGGTATTGAGAGAAATTTTAAATTCATGTTACCCCAAATAAGCACATAAAACTACTAAAGTAACCTACAAAAAGTAGTTATTAATCCATTCATGTTGGTGGGAAAGGTGAGCAGTGGGGAGGAGGAGGTGGTGGGTGGTCTTCAAGGGTAAACTTACTTTGGTTGAGCCTATCTTAAAGAGTGAAGGGATGGACCATGCTTGCAGGGGAAAATGTACACATATTCAGTAATAAATTTATACATGCTTCCATATTTTTTTTTTTTTAACATCTACTTATATTCCAGAAAGCTCTGATAATGTCATATAACACAATCAACCCACAGCAAAAAAAAAAACGCTGTTACATAGATTTTTGAACATGTGACGTAAAAGATCTTGTGTTGCCATGATTACGATGGTTAATATTTCAGTGTCAACTTTTTCATTACAGTTTGGACTTTTTGAGTAATGGCATAATTTCTTAACCCCCCATGCCCCCAGCCCCCCCCAAAGAAAATATACATATAGGATGCTAAAGTACCAGCCGCAAAAGTCATGCCAATTTTACAGTTCAAAGCATACAGAGGTACAGATAGGTTGAAGAAGAAAACTATAAATTTCTGAAACATTGAAATCAAACTAGCCTTATCCAGTATAATCTAGAGATATTTTGTTGTCATGGTTGCAAACCAATTCTTCAGTATCACATTTTTCATTTCTCATTTCATCAATGCTACAAATTACAATAGTCCTTCTGTATTTTCACCGTGAAAGAGAGTTCTAGAATTTTTTAGCGAATGTCTGGGAGAGACAAAGGGTGGGAGACGAGTTGAAGGAGAAATCTATTTACAATTGAAAAAGATGACACTTACATTTGTACATAAATTAACAATGATGCAGGGACCTTGCATTACCATGGTTACGAGCTAATATTTCAGGGCCTCTTAATTTTATCATTAATAGCTTTGTCCTTGTGAATAATGAAAGGTTCCAGACACTTTATAGCTCTACAGTGTATAGTATACAGTACTGTACTGACAATGTTAATGCATGCAAAGCAATTCCCATTGTTGTAAGGAACAATTTTTTTTTTAACCTGTGGTAATGAAATATAATCAGTTTACCGCCCCAGTGGAGAAAGAATTTACTTAATTTTCAGATATGATTTAAATTACCTCTAGGTCTTGTAAAATTGTAGGTATGTTTTAATCGAAATACCAGGGAGAGAGATCTGTGTTTTAAATATCACATTACAGTACACAGGAAATCAGCACCGTAGACATGGTAGTGTATTTTTGCTCATGAACGAAATTTCATGAACTCAACCAAACTTTTATGAAAGATTATGAAATATGAACGATTGGAATGAACCAAATAAGTCAACCCATTATGTTCCTTATTTTTCTCTTTCGCTACTGAAGGTTGGGTTCTCCATTGGACTTCTGAAGCCAGAAAAGTAGGGTGGATGGTTATTAGTAACCAAAGGCTTAAAGATACACAAAGCTCTTGAAAGCTCTTTAGACAAACATCCATAGGCGTAGGAGGCAGGGGGGCTGGGGGGGCTGCAGCCCCCCAACCAAAATTTTTGGTGAAAATTCGGGCAAATATGCTGATAATTTTTCGGGCACCTACTGAAAGAAGAGTAATTTGCAATGTGTTTTTCAATAGTTAAACTGATATTGTTATTATCGTTATTATTGTAACGACTTCCCCAATAATTAAAACCAATATGGAAGGGTAATAAGACGGAAAATATAACCCAAATTTTTCGCGCGCTACGCGCGTTCAACATCTTAGTGTGCATATCATATAGTATTCATCGGTTAGTGGCATGTCATGTAATAACCGATTAACGACTATATATGATATGCACATTGACATGTTGCGAAATTTGGTTATATATTTCGGGCAAGTCGTTACAGCCCCCCCAAATCAAATTAGGCTCCTACGCCTATGCAAACATCTTCATACTATTGGTAGTAAAATGAGTCGGTAGGGTGACCGGAGGTGATTGGTCACTATGGGGGGGGGGGGAAGTGGGGAGGAAGCCAGTGCCAAAAGGTTACCAGGTCACCCAGTAATGGTAGAGTGTTGAGGCAGTGGTAATGTGGAGATAGGTAAGGAAGTGATGTAAATTACAAGTTGTTTGTTTTTAAATTAATCTCAGTTCTGTTACTCAAGTCATCTTCTAAATCACTAACTGGTAATCAAACTTTTTTCGGCTCGTTGACCAAATTTTCACCTTGGCGACCCTCCAGTGGGTGATGCTGTGACCAGGGGAAGGGGTTTTATGGGGAGCAGGTACTCCCCTCCATATTAAGATATTTTCATATGAATCTAGGTTCTTAGTTTCAAGGTGGTGTTATTTTGCAAATTTTGAAGCAATTTTACCTTCCATATTTAAAAAAAAAATTCCCCACAAAATATCAGCAATTTTTTTTTTCCTTCTGAATAATTTGGCAAAGCATGCTTTGTGAAAAGGGCATAGTAAAGTTTTTACAGATGCCTCTCTTTATGCTTCATTCTTTCCATAGAAACCCATGCGAGTCTCCCAGGTCACCCCTTCCCCCCCCCGCCCCCTTTTTCAAAGAAACCCTGTACCAGTCACTGTGAGCACTGTGTTAATAGCTAAACCAGGGAGTTACTGCCTGGCTAAACTATCTTTGAGCAAGATTGTAAACTTTGATTACAATTCCCTCCACCCAGATTTCTATTGTTTGTATTATTTTGACTCATGAGTGGACCCTTTGTGTGTAGGGCTCAGTGTGTGTTGATCTTCTCACCTTGTTATGCTTTGTTGCAGTTCTGCTGGAGAGACAAAAAACTTGACCTGGATACTGAGTCGATGAGGAGATTTTCCATGTAACTGGTGACCTGTGAGAAACACAAAAAGATCAGAGATAATTTGCTATCATTGATAACATAATCATTTGACACCATAAATGACTGTAAACGACACCTGTCACGGTTCTGTTCAATGGGACAATGTCACATTTCTCACCATACAAACCATTTAGGAGTGTTAGCTCAGTGGTTAACGCCGGTGCCTTTCAATCATAAGGTCCTCGGGTTCGAGTCACTCCAAGATTAATCTATGTCGTCCAGTTACAGAGTTGTTGACAATTGACAGTTCATAACCATGGACGTTAAATATGAATCTAAGAGACTGACTTCGGTCAGCTTGTGGCTTTGATAAGCCATGATGGCTTCTTCGCGAGTTCCTGCTTGCAGGAGGATCTAAAAAATACATACAAACTAAACACTAGTGTGAATATGGATTTTTTCACAGTCAAGGTTGACTTTGCTTTTGGTGATAAAAACCAGAGAGAGACATAAGAGAACCACTAGAAAACACCACAGTAATGATGCAACGATGACTTAAAGGGTGTGAAGACTTGCGCAAACGTCTAATGCTGGTAATCTGACCTAGAGTGTCGAATAAGGTGTAACAGAAGTGTTAGACACCACCATCGATCCCAGAAAATACACACACAGCTTGCTACCTTCCGTAATTAGACACTAGTGTACAGTCAATACATGCAGCTGCTGTCAATACACACAGCACACTGTACAAACGATACAGCGATGGACATCTCAGGTCCAGCTAAAGATAACAAGGTATCACATTTCATTACTGTCTGCATTTTGTAGTGACAAGCAGAAAACATCACTTGCAAGCAATGGAAAGTTAACTTTTTCAGAGCGCGGCACGCTGTTTGGAGCGAGTCTTCAAAGCCTTTAAACCCTTTTCAGGTTTTGTTTTGAAGCGATGTAACTTTTTCTCAAAATGCACACTTTTTAAAAACACTCCTGGGCTGCAGAGTTTTGCTATTTAATAATGTACACCAAGATTCATTTTAGTGATAAATTTAAAAGAGATATTAAGATAACTGCTTTTTAATATGTTTCCCCCCCCCCCAAAGATTACTGGTTTGGATATTTACGAATGAGGATACTTACCTGTCTCCTGAACCTGTGCACACCTATCTACCCTATCCTATATTAACTGGTAACGTACTTGGCACTTCTCTCTCATTGACCTCTGTCTTCCTTCCAAATCTACCATTCAACAGCCTGAACACTGCGGGTGTTTTCAAATTGGATTTCAAAACTTTTCGATTTCACACCTGGACAGGAGACAGGTCTGCTTTTGCAGATGTCATAATCATTTTAATTGATGATGATTAAACCCAGCAGGGTTTCTGTCTGGTACGACTGCACATTTCTCTGGCCTGGATGCATGCTTACAGTACAGTACCACTCCTGCACAGACTTTTACTTAATTAATGTAGTTTGACAACCTTTTCCTTTTCAATGTTAAGACGAGTGGACAAAATAATGGCTATTTGGCTATATAAATCATTTTAATAACTGACTTAAAATGTTACTACAATGCAACCGGTTCTGTCTGGTGAAATGTCACATTTCTCACCAAGCAAACTGTACACTTGACCACAGACCTTCGAATGGCAAATTTATCCAAGGCCACTGGCATGCCATTGCCATTTGCTTATTGCTTATTTTTGTGGTCACTCTAACAAACCAATTCCTAAACAATACTTACAATGTTTCACCGTTTTATAATTTCATGTGTTTTAAACACTTTCGAAGAACCACAACTTAAATTGATCATTTTTGTTGTAAACAACTAACAGTAACACTATAATAATAATAATAAAAGAGACTTATATAGCGCCAAATCAGTAGACAAAAGTCACTGCTCAAGGCGCTTTACAAAGAAAGCAGATTAATTTACAAAAGAACAAGTGAAAAAATGGGTCTTAAGTAGACTTTTGAATGTAGAAAATACAGCGATATCCTAAGTTAGGCCACACTACCTAGGCCAAATATATTACGCAAAAAATTAGCGAGAAAAAATGGCGAGTAAATTTAACATTTCGGCAAGTAGAATTTTAGACTCTGTCCCCAGTTGGCGAGTAGTTTAAAATATTTTTGTCGAGGCCTGATGTATAGTATATTGTAAGTATATTGTGATTCATCCCAATTAAATTCATTTGAGAGAAGAAACTTGGATGATAATCTTGAAGGCAGTTCATGTACTTTCGAGCACATCCCCCATCCCTTCCTCCCTCCCTCCCCGGGGATCCCTGTGGGTTCTATTATGCCACATATACTATGTAGTTACCCAGACAAAATCATAACCTTCATCTACACCACTGTAAGTATATACATCTTGAGGCAATTTCTTACATTAGCGTGTGCCGAGACAGTTCGAAGATGACCCTCACAAGGATTGCCTTATAGGATCGATACTCAGTGATTTTGTACTCTAAATAAGATTATAGTAACTTGGTGCCACCGAGGTGTTTAATTGCTTTGCAGTCTGTAACAAATTCATCAGGTCTTTTGGGTCCCTTGTTTTTAGCATAAATAGACTGACTGCTTCTGTCACAACTACTGTAACTAATGTTGAAGCTATCATTAGGACACTGGTTTGTTTGCTTATAGTATGTATGTGTATCTATGTATGTATGTATGCGTTTGTTTTGTATTCTGACCAAGGATTTGAACAAAAGAATTCCAGGTCCTCCTCGGTTGTGATTTCTAAAGAATCACCACGTCCTCGGAAGAATTCTATTGTATGGGGTATTGTTAAGGTTAGGGTACGTGGATTTGAACAATGGAAAATACAATGGGGTCCTGGGTCTGAATGTAATACAAACATGTGTGTATGTATGTGTGTATGGGTATTTGTGTGCGTGTGTGTATGTATGTATATTTGTATGTATGTATGTTTGTCTTTAATTTACAGAACGTATACAGAAGCAAACCAAATGACTCAATGGTTCAAAAGCAAAGCTCTGCTTATATTAAAATTTACAAATTTACATACAGTTATACTGTGCCCTATCATGTACTTATATCATGTATCACTCACAACTGAATCCATTTAATCACATATATAATTCATGTTAAAAATCTCCATAGAGAATATGAAAGACAAAAACCTCAACAACAACAAAAAGTTTGAGCATTGCCTGATAAGGCATGAGTTGGAATTTCAGAAATTGTTGCAGGTGGGCTAAGTACTGCATTCTAAGAATTCCTTGTCACATTCACCCCCTAGTTGGCACTGCAGATCGACTGTAAAAATTTGAAATTTCAGAAAAATTGCAGGTACATTAATTACCATTAGTCTGAACATTAATGTCACCTTCACCCCTACAGTACGACTGTAGCGTATAAGAATTAATTATTAACTCTGCTCCATGCACATTGTACTGTAGATTACAACTTAGGCAGCCAAATTCCTGCAAAATATCTGTCGGTCTTTACAGCTGTGTCAGACAATCCCACAGCCGACCCTGAGTTCTCTCTCGAGACGAAGAGCTTTGGTACAGTTTGTAACTTACCGAGAGTGTTTCGTAGGTTCAGCCAGAGCAGTTCCCCATTTTTAGATCGGTAGCGGAGACCAAAGTAATCTCTCTCTACCAGTCCCAAGTCGTCACAGACCTATTCAAAAATGTTGGGAGGGGAGAAAAAAATAAATCATTGAGAAATTGATAGAAACGTTTACCTGCAACAGACAAACGTTGAGGATGACCAAATAAGGCAAAACTCAACAAGCTCTGATTTAGACAAACGCATAGAAATAGAAAAGTAGGACTATTTAGGTAAATCCTTTACTGGAAGACGGAGAAAATGTGACAGTTATTGTTCAAGATATATATATACATATATACAACTTTTAAAATTTGACCGGATGACAATTTAAATGTTTTTTAAAACATATATCAATAGATTACTGTTAATTTTAGTTCAATTTTAAGTTAACACAGTCAAACATCACAGTACCATTTATTTGAAATGATTGACATAAACAACGATTACTGGCCCATTGACTCAGTAGAGGATTTTTTGCCATCAAACACAGTTCTTAACTTTCATAAAAATTTTCATATTTTATACAAGATACATAAATATGTTGCGTACTGGATTGGTTCTGTAGCACAAGTACTGCTTGAACTGTCATTTAATAATTTGCTAATTCTTGAAGCTGAATGGTTGTCAATACTAAACTCGTTACTGACATAGTTCGTTTTTGGGGTTGGTAAATTGAATGTTCATATTTGAACATTGTAAATGTTGCTACTGAGTGTCCTAAAACAATTGTGAAGAGAGCTCGGTCAACATAAATTCCAAAAACTAAAAATATTACACAATAACAAAAACAATACAAAGAAAATACAATACAAAAAAACAATGAAAATACAATACAAAAAAAAAACATTACAAAAATACAATACAATATTAACAAAGCCTGACAATATGCCAGTATGCCTCATGTCTGGTTCATACTTGTATCAATGATAACATGTATGCAGCAACTTCCTACCATTTAAGAATTACTTTCAACCAAATGAAGAAGAAAAAAATATACTGCACAACATACATGTGATCTTGTGGCTGCGCCCATGAACCTTTTAGTTCAATAGACTGAGAGTTTACAATAAATCACAGCATCATCACTCCATCATCTATTTACCATATGCCATCCAGAAGAGAGAATCTCGGTGGTTTATAAAATTCCACTTGGCAGTTTATCCGACTTTCGAGTGACTTGACTGTAAACAGCCAGGACTTGTGCAGCTTTCTGCACGTACGGTTTGTAGGCCCTACTTTCAAGATTTATAGTAAAAATGGAGAAACTGTACTTTAAAAGGGTATATTCATTCCATGGCAATCAATGTAAAAACTAATCTTACAGTCCGAGGAAAAAATATTCAATCTCAATATTCTCCTGCAACTGCAAGCGTAGTAAACTTTGAGAAATGGCAAGAATGTAACCTTTTTGGACAGGTTAAACCCTTCCTTAATCCAGGAGCTGGATAACATGTGTGATGTCATCATGTGAGATGGCTCTTCAAGTTTTTAAGCTTTTACTTTCATCTACCAATCTAAAAATTTGGTTTTTATTATAATGCAAGAAATGACTAAATTGGAATGTTTGTTTCAAACAGCTGTCAAATATTGATATAGAGATGCTAGACAAATTATCCTGATCATAATAGTACTTAGAAATTTTAAAATGATTCCTAATTTGTGTACATTAATTAAAACAACAACTTCTTCAGTTTCAGTCAAACTTTGCAAGCAAATGTTTGAACAGAAATTGGTAGCATTATAAAACAAAATTGTTCTACTAGCACAGGTTGTTCAGCGGAAACCACACACAAGTGCATATACACCAGAGCTAAACGAAAATTGGGAATGTGAAATTTCTCCCCTCCAGGCCGGATGGGGGAAAAAAATCGACTTTAGGAAATTAAATTTTGGCCTCCGGGGATTCAAAAGTTGTCCTTCTACAACAGATTATGGAATCTAGCAGGAAAATCAATAACTCGGTAAATTGAGAATCCTGTTTTTGCTTTAAAGCTCAAAATAATTTTTGCATTAAGACGAAAACGACGAGGAGAATCTGTTCAACTTCCACCTCTATTTTCCTTAACTATGAAAAAAAAGCTTCCTTTTTTCTTCTTCTTTCCTTGGCGATTGTGACATGAATTTTTGATGCCCTTCGGAGATTTCTGAATCTGTCATGATTTGGTTAATCAGCCTTGAATTAAAAGTCAATAGCTTACGGGCGAGAGTGAATTTATGAGATCATAACCGATTTAATGTAGTAATTAACAAAACAGTAACTATGAAGGAATAATTTTAAATATCCTATTGAAGAGACTGGCTGGAGGATGCCTGATAGAAATTATCTGAAATGCGGGAGGATGAATTGGGTAGAATTACTAAGTGCTGATGTGGTGAGGAGACAGGTTAGTGAGATGAATTAATTATCAATAATATTTTGCTTTAATCTTCTTTATTGATTTGAACCATTTGAGCCCACATTGTTTTGTTCAATACAAGATTACAATTGTGCTAGAACTGAGGCACCCTCCAACAGATATTATTCAACTAGCAAACAGCTGCCCACTTTCAAAGCATTTTCCTTCCCATCGGCAGGTATTTAATTTCAAAACAAAAATGGCCTTTTTTATGGAAAGATTTTACACTATGTACAGGTAGTACATGTATCTCATATTGTCATATATATGGAGAAAAAATTAGGATATGAGTTATCAAATTTGATTGATTGCTGGGCTACTGTAGATCTACAACTTGACAACGCTTAACGAGGGAACATAAGTAATTAATTTATCAACTGTGCATTCACTTCATTCGTTTTATTGTCAAGAAGGAAGTTGAGTCAGAATCTCCAGTACAGCGATTTTGATTTTGAATATTTTTGGGGGAAACTATTTTATAGCAGTTGCTAAAGCATTTAGAGGCAATACATATGGCCTTTGAAGCAGCTTTTTTATATTGTTCCATATATAGTTTTTCCAAGCTTTCCAAGTATTCCCTGACTTTTGGCACAGAGCCAAGTGGATTTATTTATTGTTTTATAGTTTTGTCTCTGAATATTGAACCATATGGTACACACCAAAATTGACAATTTTAGGTCCCAATATAGACTTCAACTAGACACAATTCACAATTGTGGACTTCATTGACTTCGTTCCTCCCCCCTTTCCTCCCCCCCCTTTATTTGGTACCAAATGGTATCTATCTAACCGTTTATCAAATTCAACACCTCAAAATCTGCTATTAATTGTTGCACCTTGGAATATTAAACAACCTTCCAACACCTCCGTACTGCTTTAATATCCAATCTTCCTATCCTTATAAATCACAGCTGGTGTACCAGACTAAATCTGCACATTTTAAGTGTCAGACCTGAGCTTCCAAGGAAAGGAGCTATTATTTATTGTTCCTGGTTACATCATCCTCTTAAGACCTACCATATTACAATTCAAATCCACAGCACACAGATGAATGCAACAGAGTACAATAGGCTCTATTGTTCACCTGTGGACATTTCAGTTCATGAGTGGTGATATATGCTAGTAGATACTGAACAGTAAACAGAGTAATCTGGATTAACACTATAGATGTGTCTGTGTTGTAAACCTGCACATGCAGGGCTGAGTTGCCATAATCATAGCTAGTGGTCTTTCACTGAAGTGCCAGTGGTATATATAGTAAGGTGACCAGACGTCCCCGATTTTCGGGACAGTCCCCGATTACAGTATGCTGTCCCCGATGAACAAGTGTCCCGAAAATGTCCCCGATTCATCAAAATGTTCAGGAATTTCGACAATATCCCACATTGTTAGTAAAATAATTGTAAAAACAAAATTTAGTCAAGTGTGCAGTCGCAGAACGGAACTAACCAGTATTTCAGGTGGGCCAGTGTAAAGTGGAAACACTGTTAAAATATGCTAGATCGATCTAGCCTAGCACTCTTTCGTAAAGTAAGTAAATTTCATCTAAGAAAAAGCTACATTTTTGAAAATAAAATTGATTTAAAAAGTGCTTCTAAGTATCACCATTTTTACAGCTAAGCACCTTAGTCACTTGAAAATTTTCACATATCAGTCACGCAAGAAATGTCCCTGATTCCAGTCAGGCAAATATGGTCACCTTATTATATAGGTGTCATTATTGCACCCACACCTAGCATGCTAAAATTTACCAACAGTTTTAAAAAAGGATCACAATTTCTTGTCTGAGAGAGGAACAAACGCTCTCTGAGGTACATGGCGGTAAAATGCTTGAAGACCAAGAGCGACCATTATTTGTGCTTCTAGCATTTTTTCCCCCTTTTTTGAGGAGGGGGAGATTGTGGGGTGCAATGCCAATTATCTTTAACGCAACTGTTATCTATTACATTGACGAAGATGCAGATCTGCAACTTACTTTTACACATTCTCTTACACAGGCTCTCTAGTGGATAAGCAGTTTGCTAACAGTTTTATTTTATTTTGCTTTAAATAATCCACGGTAAACTTATTTCGACATCTCGACAAACATTAATTAAATTCACAAACACTGTCTGTCAATATTTGATGTTGGTCCCAAACTTTTTCATTTCTATACACTTTCTGGAACAGGTCTTGCTTTGTTCAAAATCTGTATATTTGTCTTTAATCAATTTTACAAGAACATACAGTATTAGTGTATATGAGTCTCTCCTATAAATTCTGCAAGTTACTATGGGTTACCAGTAATCTAAGCAAAGAAATTGCTAAATGTTATCACTTTATTATTCCCCCTTATTTCAGTGTGTTAGGAATTCCCCGTTAAGGTTTCAAAACTTGTGCCAAAATAGCTTTCTGACTAAATGCAGAGCAAGTGATCGAGTTATATTTGTCCAAGAATTAAGTGAGAACCAGAAAAAATTTGTAGCAATCCCTTGTGGGCATCAACCATGTCATTCACTGGTAAGGTTTTTGCAGTATAACATTTTAAACCAAAATATTTCAATTTCCAGGAAGAGTCATGACAGTCTTCCTATAGGTGTGAAATATTGACACATTTTACCAATTTTGAGCTACCAAATCCATTTAATAATTGTTCAGAGTGACATTACATTGTTTATACACTGAAATATTTTGGAGAAAATGGCCCAGTTGTTCCACAAATTGAGATAACCTGTTGACCCCTTGATGCTCAGAGGATGAAAACTGATAGGAGGTTTAAGAGCATGCTTAAAGCAAAAGTACATGAACTCTGAAGCAGATTTCATTACCTGGATGATAGGTATGTTTCATTGAAGACCTATAGAGCCCCTTCACAAAAATAACTGAACTGAATTTGACCAAACTATGTTCACCAAAAGAAAACGGAGAATCCACAGATTAATTGTAGCTTTAATTTTGGAGTTATTACAGTATGTTTAGAAGGTTTCCAGACTTTGATGTATGTTGACCTTATGTGACCTTTGACCTCTACCAATTTCAATAGCATTTTTGCACTCAACAAGCTGGATCTACGTACTAAGCATGTAGTTCAAGAAAGATGTACTTCTTGTGTTATCATGTTTACAAGATTTTCAGACTTTCCCTTAAATGTTGACCGCAAATGACCTTTGACCTCCACCTATTTCAATATTGTTCTTGTACTCAACAAGCTAGATCTGTATACTATGTATGGAGTTCAACAAAGATGTACTTTTAAGTTATTGTGTTCACAAAGTTTTCACACTTTGACCTCTGATGAACCCAAATGACCATTGAACTTACGCCTCTTTTACTGTACTCAGTAAGATGGACCCACATACCAAACTTATGAAGTTGATCCACCATTAACTTTTTGAGTTACGAGCAGGTGTCACATACATGTATACAAACATACACACACACACGCCATCACCATTGCATAGATTCCTATTGCCTTTACAAAACACTACGGCTCCAGAAAACAACATTGCTGTCCAATACTAGTAATTTTGACAAATTTTATGGCTATTATGGATAGAAATTCTCACCACAGAAGAGTTCTACAAATATTCTAGAAATAACCAGTATTACTGTCAACAGAATTTCAACCATTATATCTATTGTAATACATCCAGGTAAATTCAAATAAGTTTGGTATGCTTGAGTCAAATTTCTCATTTCATAATTGAAAATACTCTGGTTACACAGTACAGCATGTGTACCGCTTTTACATTTTTGCTAGTTTTTTGATAGCAACTGAATCGTCTACTTTGCGCAGCATTTTTCTGCAATATTACCAGATCTGTAAATTCAACCCGTGGTGAGCTGTAAAAGTAATTAAGATCTATGCTAAATGATGAGCAAGTCCTCCACACAACTAAGAAAGAAAGTCTTCGTTTCAGCCAAGAAAAATAAATAATAATAATACATCATTTTTATATAGCACCAAACAAACTATGAAATAATTCTTGTACCGCTTAACATAATAATAACAATTATATCATATGCTTTGGTGAAAAGATACGTTTTGAGAGCTGATTTGAAACTGTTCACAGTATTGCACATTTTTACATGTTCTGGAAGATGCCTGTTTATGGAACTGATCTGGTAAAACCATGATGTAACAGGACCATAAGGATGTGAAACGTACACCAAAATATACAGTTATTGCTTTTACTCTCTCATTTCCATGTTAAAATTAAGGAAGTGTTGAGCAACTCAAATTAAGGGGGAAAAGTCTTCCTTCAGCCAAGAAGCCAATTTCATGGAACTGATCTGTTAAAACCATGATCATTATGAAGAGGAAGTGAAATCTAAACCTATTACAGTCATTGCTTTCACTCTCACATTTCTATGGTAACAATTTAAGTAAGTGATGAGCAAGTCCTGCAAATAGCTAACGGGGGGGGGGGGGGGGGGAGTCTTACTTCAGCCAAGAAGCCTGTTTTAGGGAACCGGTCTGTTAAAACCATCATGTGAATAGGAAGTGAAACCGTAAACCAATATATGGGTAATTCTCCAATACTAGAGGGAATTTTAAGTGAAACATTTAAAGACAAATTATAGAAAAATGTTTTCCTGGTGGTTATTGCTCAATACTATTACATCATTGTGGGTAACTGTGTACATAGATATGATAGAGACAACTTTAAGGACTTTTGGAAAAGTGGAATTTTATGGATAAAAACCGCTCACAAATCACCAAAATGTGACTTTTATGACAAATAGGGGTTGTAATTCATTCTTCCCCAATCAAACTCTTTCATGGTAAGTAATTGAAATTGCTTTAATCACAAATGGCTTTTTCCTACTAAAATTTTGGGAATATTAAAATAAAAAACGTGACAAATGTAATGTTGCAGCGTCCAACAGTTTATGAACCTAAAATGTGCCTACAGTAACACTAACTCATAACAGAGTTCTACTTTATTTATTTTGAAGCTTTCATGGGTGTTAATATCAGTATTATGAATGTTTCATGATTTTCATATGCATGTGATGTTCCCACACGACATGTTTAGTTGGTAGTGTGGTTTAATGTCCTGTCACTATGTACATTAGACCCACTTTTTTCGTGGGCTATATAATAACATTCTGTTCGGTCTCAGCCCATAAATTACTATCAAAGTAAAGCTATTTCATCCTTATTACTATTTTACGACGACATCTTTACGCTCTTGCGGCACATGATCAATATGGGGGTACTTTCATCTTGGTATCCTGGGGAAGACACCATGTTACGTACGTCACATCAAAATTCAAAAAAGCTCAAATCTGCCAAATTTTGAATCAAGTTTGATTTCTAATAGCTTGCATTTAGGTAGAAATATTACCAGATGTCCTTATTGCTTTTTGTGCCAAACATTTAAATGGTTTGGTTTTTTTTTTCTCACTTCGGTGTCTTTAGTTATGTATGTTACACATATGATTAAACTGGTGCATATACTTCCTTCACAATATCTTCATGGTTTGCACAATGCACACTTTAGTTTGCTTCCGATGATGAAAGCTATTATATGAATACACTATTCAGCCCAATAAGTTAGACAATTTCACGTTTTGGAGTCATTTTTGCTAACTTTTATGTGACGTACATAACGGTGTCCCACAATACCACATTCAGACAGTCAATTTCTCATTAACCTGATGTACAGAGAAAAGAGAGATTGCTCCTGAAATTTGATTGACCATTGGATCAACGCTTCCACATAACTATTTGGTAAATAGCAGTTTTCTTGCATACTATTTCAGATACATATTTGACCACATGTTACGTACGTTAGTTTTGGGCTTTTCAAATAAAAATGCCTTGGAAATGTGCTTAAAGGTTACAAACTAAACTATCCTAGTTTTCTGCAGGTTTTTACACCATCATGAAAATAAAAAATACAAGAAAATGGTTTTCTTTGCCCAGTGGCATTTCATACATGTGGAGGTGCATGTCATACTTTTGCTACCCAGTATTGTATTTTATGCCATATTGTAGACCTATGGTTACAGAAGCTTCGAATACTCTGGCTCTTATCTCTGGAACAAGTTACCAGATCACATTCCAACATGCTATAAACTTTCTACATTCAAAAGTCTACTTAAAAGACCCATCTTTTCACTAGTTCTTTTGTAAATTAATCTGCTTTCTCTGAACGTAAAGCGCCTTGAGCAGTGACTTTTATCTACTGATTTGGCGCTATATAAGTCTCATTTATTATTATTATTATTACTATTATAACACAGTTCATGCTTTCACTCTCAAGTTTCCATGGTAAAAGATTATTCTAGGGTGCTGTACAATAGTGCTGATTCTTGACAGGCTCCAAGAAAGGAAAGTCCTCTTAAGACCCTCCCAATTTCAGCACAAAACAGATACAAAAGTTTACAAATAACAGAACTAAACTAACAGCACTGTTCACTGTGTTCATACCATGTACATGCTAGCAACAAAGTGACAGTACTATTTAATAATACTCAACACAACATTATTTTTGACTCAACACATTTTGCAATTTATCCATTTGAGCTATATAGTATATATATTCTAAGGTAACAAAGTGATATAGCCAGAAATAATTGAGGGTTTAAAAGTTGGGTTGTTGATGTTTTGAAAGTTCTTTGTGTTCATCTTCTGGTGGAAAAACCAATACATGAAATTAGAATCAGGGAATCCGTACACTTTGTGAATATCGACTGCAATATCGAAAGCAAAAGGCTACGGAAGATTATCTCTTATATAACACCATGGTTCCTGTTCACTAAACTGTTATGTGTTTCTGCATTTGTACATAGCAACCATAGGACAATTAAGCAAGCATTTTGCAATGGGATACCATATCATTTATTCCCTGTATAGAAAATGGGAAAGCTACAGGTCATTTGCACATGCACTGGCTAAACAATGTCAAGTTAGGCCTTGTTCTTTATTAGTATGCTAGACAGCCTATAGTGAACAGGGTAAAGTTTCAAGGAATTTCTCTGGTTGTCCAAGCTCAGACAACCAGTCGAACAGCAAATTTGGTTTCCGAACAAATGTAGTAAAATAAAAACGACCACAGAAGGATGTACACTGTAGGAGAGAAACTTGTGTAAGTTGGTGTTCACAGACCACCAACTTTGGAACTAATAGTGTTTAATTGATCAATTAACAGTTTGGGGGTAGGCCCCTATTTAGTTACAATGAAATTTGAATTTGATGTAACCAACTAGTCATCCAACGGAAAAACTCGTCAGCAGATATTTTGTTTTCTGAACAGAAATTTGGTCATCTCGGACCACCAACTACCATTACAAATTTGCCCTGATGACAGTACAACCCCTACAAGCATCTCTGTGTCGCACTCTATCCCTGAAGTTAGTAGAAACGACCGGATACTATTCAGTTCTTATTTACCGTATGCTACCGCTCAAAAATGCTGTAAACATAGCAATTGAACCAGGCATTGGTCTAGCTGCACCACGTGGTAATGAAGTTCCGCTTTGATCTAGCGATTAGTATTAACTATTATGTAAACCTTGGCTAGACTTGGCCTATTTAGTGTTTTCCAATGCAAATGTAATATTACAACACACACCATAACTAGGCATGCATATATTCTTATCAGCCACCTCCAATTAATTGCAATTTTTGGTATGCCTTGATAAGTTGATGGAACATTTGAAATAGCTTAGGCCTTTGTGAAATGGGCTCTGCTTAACACCGAAGCAGAATTACTGCAAGACTACAGCACACATAGGCCTATGTACGTTTGGCCGGCTTTACTTTAGGCCCTTAGAGGCCTTAAATAACTTCTAAGGCTTATAATAATATGAGATTATGACCTAAGTTAGTGAGGTTTGGCCTAACTTAATTACACCTAACTGCGAACTGCATTTAAGTATAACTCAGTTAGGTAAGGGCCAATGATCCAACCAGGCATCAGTAGGCTATAAGCCTACTGGAATTGTTGCTATCACACTGCGAGGCCAGTGAAGCTTGAAACGCCTTAGGAATACACCCACATTTAACTTTGCCAAACACTTGTTTTGGACCAGCTTCTACCCTCTTGTTGAACTCGCTTATACTTTATAGTCACACATAATATTAAAAAAAAATTGTAGCAACGAATACGGGCCAGTTGGCTACTCAATAATAATAGAAATACACGATACAGAACTTAAGGCTGTACTCACTCGATCGAGAAGAAGTTGGCCGCGAGACTTCTTTGGGATGTGATATTCACGAACCACTAAAGGACATTCGCTGACAAAACACCACATGATCAACACAAACCCTCAACCTCCAGTTTGATTTTGATTTTAATCTTCTTCATTAAAAAGAACTTCAACTTTCTACCTCTTTGGAAAAGTTGAAAGTTTTCATGATACCACGCAAAGTCCTCAGTGAAGTTGTACTACTATTCCAGTGGTAGTAATCGTATGGTGTAAGTGCTGTAAATAGTCCGTACGTGCCTTTAATTTGTGTACACTACGTTGGTTAGTACGCAGTGCATACACTGAAGGAATTTCGTCTGTTGCGTTTTTGTTGTCATTGGAGTCACTGACTCACCAGAGCCGTATATAGAGAGAGTTTGGCCAACTGGCGATTTGTGACGTCACACGCAAACCATGGGCATCAAAATAGGTCCAGTTGTCGTTACCAGTTGCGCGAAACACGAAAAACACCACACACAATATATAGCAGCTTTGCTCGTTGCGAACAAACGAAGCGACTCAGAATGTCAGATTTTGACAGGCATACGAGGAACAAAATGGATATCAGGTAATGAATTAGAGTATGCGTTAGTTAATGACATTTACGTTTATCTTCACACCTGAAATGCATAGAAAACTAGCTGAAAACCTGTCATTACACTTGTTTTATTTTACGCCTCATACTACTAGTCCTACTTTAGTCATACAAACGAAAAGCACACATCACAGTCCTGGCTAGGCTAGATTACAGACGCACAACTATAGCATCAGGCCTACATTCATAGATCCTTCAATTAAATAAAGTAGGCCTACACATAAAATGACAATTTATGCTTCACTGATCTTTTCAGGTTTGCCAAAAAGTAGTTGTACCAGAGGTCATTGTATTAAACTCCAGAAGTTACATAGTAGGATTAATATTCGGCATAACTTTTTCTCTTCAGTCTAATACAACTTATACAAGGGTTGTGAATGGATGGAATGGTTTGCCTGAGAAGGTTGAATTGCAAGTAGTGTGAATGGGTTTAAGAATACTTTGGATGAGTACATTAAGCATTGTACTGTAATTGGGTATGACATTTGATGTCCTCGGTTTTATTCCTCTCATATAGCCTTAGGGTCCTTAATGGGGACTTGAATGTCTCTCCTGGTCTTTTTTTCTACTAAACTAAACTATATACTTGAGTGTAGGAGTTAGCAATAGTTGGGAGTCTGTGGGCAAACCTAAGACTGATATTGTGGTGTTAATTTCTCAGGAATGTAGTACTAGGCTATAGTAGGTGCAACAGATTGAATGGGTCTGTCGAGAAAAAAAAAACCTGCAACAACTGAATACTGGTGTATGTTGTAGCTTATGTATTTTCCATTAACATATACTATACGGTCATGTCCTTAATAAGGTTTCATGGATCACACTGACATAGTGTGCCTTCTTGTCAGTGTTGTCAACTGAGCACAGGGCTGATGACATCATTCAGTTTGTTATTATGCAGAGTGCAGACAGCAAATGGCCATAATGATAATTATTAATTGTTACTTATTCTTCATACTGCCCTTACTGGCCTTACCTGAACAGTGATGTATAAAAATGCAAGAAGTCGTTAAGCTTTTCATTTAAGAATCGTTTCAGCCTGTCCTATTTCAAACATATGATTTGCAGGTTTCCACGTTACATAGCTTATCAAAATGGAGCTGTTCTGTAAAGCAAGAAAATCACACATATGCATGCATACAAACACACTCATATATAACAATTTCTGAATATCTTTTCAGCTGCCCAAAGGTACTGGAATGCAAGCTCTGTTGGGTGAATTAAAAAACCCTCATTGTACTCTTTTATCATGGTCAGCGCAGCTGGAACCAGCAATGATGGTGATGTGGATTTGACAGTACCTAGACAAGAATTCAATAGCTGCTATGTGTTGAAGTGGGTTCAACTTGCTCAAGGCCATGACAGGATGACGACTAGACATTAGGATGAATTATCTGTTGCAGAGCTCTATAAACCAGGCAGTTGTTAAAACATCCATTGGGTGACCCTCACAGTCTACCAGGCACTGCATCGCAGAAGCAAAATGAAGTGTGTGTGATACCTTCATCTTATGAGAGTGGAATGGTATCAGTGTGGCCTCTGTCAATTTGGCTTCAAGTCTTTGTTTTCTTGAAAGCTGAGAAGATCTTTCAGTGGTTTCACACTGACCTCTGTACTTGACAATTCATGTGTATTTGCCAGCTCAGGAGGAAGCCAGATTTTAATTACATTAACCAATGCTGACTTTTTTTTGGACATGTGGTACATCTGCAAGGAGGTGAAGGAAGCAGTTGGAGTTGCATGGATGTGGAATCTTGTTGATAGTCTGGCAGTCTTATCCACAGATTATCCCAAAGCTTCTCCACATTGCCACATTCAGAACTTATTACATTGATAAACTTGAAAATTGCAGGAATCTAACGAAGCACCCATCAAGGGAATTTGTTTGTATAATTATTGAAAGCTGTGACCTTCTAATATGACAGACTAATGTGAAATAAAGGGCAGTAGATTACCTTGTAAATGAACCTTGTTATTGTTTGATTGTATCTAATGTTTGCAAAATTTTAAGTTGCATGCTACCAATTGAAACATAATTCTTTCTCTATTAATGGGATATAAATACTTCTCCTTAAAGGGTGTGGAGACTCCCGCACAAAGAAACGTCTCATGCCGGTTATCTGACCTAGTTTCGAATGCGGTGTAACAGAAGTGTTAGACACCACCATTGATCCCAGAAAATACACATACAGCTTGCTACCATCTGTAAATAGACATTAGTGTACAGTCAATACAAACATCACAGTCAATACCCACAACACAGTGCACATAGCAGCGTGGACATCTCAGGTCTAGATAAAAGATAACAAGGTATCAGGTTTCATTACTGTCTGCATTTTGTAGCGACACAAAAAAAACTTCACTTGCAAGCAACGGAAAGTAAACTTTTTCAGAGAGCGGTTTAGGGCAAGTCTTCAATACCTTTAAATATACTGCATCGGTTGTTGTCACTTGATCATTTGCTTGTGTGTGAGCTAAACAGTTTAAATAATATGTAAAAAAATAATACAAACTTTCAAATTGCCAGATATTTACTTGCTCAAAATCATTATCCAATCATGATTTGTTGCTATCCTTGAGTCCATTATTCAGATGATGAGGCAGATTCCCTTCAACTCTCCATGATGAAGGTAAAATCTTATATCTTAACCAACTGCCATTGAGTGTCCATTTGAAAGTTTCAAACACACAAGTGCATTGATTAAAACAAAGACTTTATTGCTGTGGTTGCAGGAACTGGATTTCAGTCTAGTAGTCACTCACCAGGTTTGTCATTATCACAGTCTGCTAACTGTGGCTTTTTATGTTAGGAGTTTTTCTTCAGAGCACATGTCACCTTTGATTTGTAAAAAAGTCCTGAAATTCAGGGAGTTAAAATTTACTGTCTAAAGATAATTTAAAAAGATTTTTTTTAACTTCAATCATCAATGTGGGTGTCAATTAAGGGAATAAGGAGGTACTGATGCAACTTTGATAAATGATAGTTGACTGCATCCAAATTAAACCAAGGCCTAGGCTATACTTTTGAAGAAGAAAAAATTAGGCTGAATTCATGTTAGCCTAAAAAGGCTAGGCCAATGCTGACAATTAACACAAACCAAGATCATTTAACCATTTGGGCACTTGTTTATGGCATACTAAAAAGGGTCTATATAATTAGGCCTGTATGTGTACACAACCCACAAGTTGCCAATGAGTATAGACCTAGCCTAACTAGTTTAGGACTAGGCTACTTTGTTTTCCTTAGACCTAGTTTAATTGGGCCTTATACTGTGCCATATTATGTAATGTGCTATAACAGTTGTAGTAATAGAAGGAATGGTCCAGGTCTAACTAAGCCCAGGCTTAACTTATGCTTCGGGCTTAACTAAGGATTAGGGCTTTACGTGATGCCTAGAGGCTAGCCCACCCTTTTACATTAAACTAAAAGTGATACTTTTCTAGGCTAGGCATAGCCTAGGCATACAATAACTAGGAATTAGGATAACTATATGTGCGACTGAAACTGCCATGCCTATGATTAGGAGAGCTGGCATAATGAAATCGAATTTGTGGATCGTAAAACGAGAGAGAATAGCCATGCATGTAATTACAGAAACCAGTCTGAACGTAAAATTCTCGCATTGCTTGTACATTACTCGTATTACACTAGGGCCTATGGCTAGTATGGGCCTAGGCTACACAGACTTTTTTTCATTAGATCTCCATCTTGTTCTTTCTACTTCCAAAAAATTCCTCTTTTTTATGGTCAGTCGGATAATCAAACAACAATATCCATGTTCTGACCGATTGCAGCATCCCCAGCACCATTTCTTTCATAATTTCGTACTTTTTTCGTTTACACAAACGATAGTCTATACACTGTGAGTATGCGTGTCGTCTGCTATAAAGTTTTCAAGTGGACCTATTTTACCACCCTGTGTGGGCGTTTTCCCTCTCGACCAATCCAAATCGGTTACATGGTTGGCCAAACTCTCTCTATATACGGCTCTGTGACTCACACGTACACAGCGCCACCAATTCTTGTTGAAGTATGTCCATAGGGTATAAACTGTAAATGAACACTTTGTATTTTTAACTTCTTTAGGAAAATAGCTTACTTTGGTCGAAAATAGAGACCAGGAAGGATAGGATAAACCCACACAATGACTAAAAAGAAAGGCAAACAAACCAAAAACCCTCACATCCTATTTCAATACGTTACATTTCTTACTTGACAGCATCAATCGATAACCCTTGGCAGCTTTGATTAGCAATACCGATTCAGACAGCCCATTCCACTCTGCTTGATAGACAGGCTAGGAATCTATATGATTGAGTATTAAATTAGATTCTTAGCCTGCTAATATTACTATAGTTTTTAGTACTAGATATCTTTGAAATCTTGCCTTCACACTTTTCCCATGACATCGAGAGGGGTCATATTTTATTCAATTATCGCACAGCAGAGAAAGAAGAGTAGCCTATACAGCAATTATAATAAATGACCAGTTTTGCGGCTTTTCATTCTCGAAATATTGTGGAGATACAATGCGTGCTTTTACAAACTTTGCGATTGTTGTACCGATATAGGTGGGTTATATAGGTGTGAATGGAAGAGAATGGGTTATTATTCATCAGTATTTCCCGAAAACATAAAGGCAATTTTGTATTGCAGCTAATGTCCCTCGCCTCCTCCCCACCCCCCCCCCCCTCCAACATCAATTATTTTGACAAACCTCAACTTCTTCTAAACTATCAAAGTATTTACCTCAATATTCTGACCCTTCAAAGCAGTTGCAAGTATTTTAATACAATTCTAAAATATCTCAATGACCATGGAAATGCATAGAATGCTTGTACTAGGTTGGAACACAAGTGGCCAACATTTGACTATCTAACATATTCGTGGGCTTCACTGATGACTATGAAACATTGCAGAAAGTTTTTAAAAATAAAGTATTCTGTTTAATTTCTTACCAACACCCCCTCGCTCCTACTTTTCATATTCCTAGATGATATAAAGGGTTACAGGTAACCACATTTGATTATTTCTATATTCTCAGTAAGACAATTTGCCCCCAGTTCATTGCAAGGAAGGATGAAGGGGAGGGAATCTTAGGATGCAAATGGCTCCAAAAATAAACCCTTTTCAGGGGATAGGTTAAAAAAAGCTTGGGCAAACTAAATACCAACAATGCTGTTTCAAAATGATTTTTTTTTTCTGACAAAACTTGTACAAAAAATCTACAAAATCTAAAAGTATAAATAATGAGGAGTAACATCAAAGTGAAATAAAAAAAACTTGAACTAACATTGGACCAATTAATTTAAAGCAAAGAAAAAGAACCAACGAAACAAAACATTTAAAACAATTGTTTTCCTGTTATCTTTCATTTTATTCTTCATATTCTGCAGTGCAAAATATGTTTTGCATATAAATACAAGCGATAAAAGCAATATTTACATTTTCCACAGTTAATGCAACATTATCAAACAATGCAATATATGCAACAATATGGTTCACATTATCATAAATACTTGACTCATGGACAGAACAACATTTGCTGAGCTTACAACATAAACCACTACACACTTCAAAACTTATTTATAAATATTTTACACTTTCTCTGCCACCCCCTCCCCCTACTTTCTCGTGGTGCAAAATAATAACAAATAAATACACTTTCCTTGAATCGACTCCTGCCACATTCCTACATTACCACCTATGTGCTGTAGTCAGTGTATAGAGGGGGGGGGGGTATGGGGAGATGGGAAGGTTCTTTGGTGGCCCATACCCAAGCCACATTCTGACCACAACCATCTTAAATTAATAGGCCTAACTGAAACAGAGAACTACATTATAAAGAAACCACCACCTGAGATGTACAAAAAGTTCTCTTCCAGCAGCCTGCCACCCAGTCCCCCCCCCCCCCTCATATCCCCTCCATCTCCGAACAGACAAGAGCACAGCAAAACACATACAACTACAGCAACGGGGCCACTCACAAGTTCATTCTTACTAGCCCCTGCTTGCACCAATACCACCTGTCCAAATCAGAAGTGTTCAACCTGTCTTTTTACAAACCACAGTAATACCGCAAAGGTCAAATAGAAAACCACATCCCAATATCATGATCACAAGAAACGGCTATTTTACACATGGAATATCTGACCATCCTAGAGCTCACAACTGTGACAAAGTAGAGTGGAATTATTTAACAGTACATGAAAAGAAAGGAACAAACTTCAAAATTTATGCAGAGCTTTTTAAGTGCTATAAATTTTATAGATAATACAACAGCAGGGTGTAAAACTGTGAAGAGATATAGGCAATGCATGTACCCATCACTGTTACAAATGGACCAGCAAGATCTTGATAAGGGATAGAGAAGCATGAGTCATATTACATGACAACTAAAGTGATCAATTCTATGGAACGCCAAAATGAACACAACAGATGATGCTAAAAATAAAACTCTATTTGAGTATTAAGTCAGTTTTATACGATGCACTGCTTATAAATGATAATGTACTGATTAAACCCGATATGCAGATGATATGCAAGGATAATAAGCATTCTACATGTTTTATCATAAAAAACGTACATGATAATAATTAGAAACTGTATGTCTATAATAAGAAATTACTCTATTATAATAAGAAAGTACACGGTAATAATCTAAACTGCTTACGATAAGAAGGCTTAGTCTGCATATGCTTATGAATATGTATGAGATTTTGGACTGGCTGCACCCAGTTGGGAAAATTATTTCTATTCTGTAGTGTCATGTCCTGCTTCAGAGCACTCGTATTGTCAGTAGTTGTCAGTACGAGCAGTATGAATATCATGTTTGTATCAGATCAAGGTGAGGAACAATTTGTACTGCAAATACCAGTGCTTTGAAAGCATGATATTGGCAGAACAGTTTAGAGAGGTATTAGCATTAGGAAATTGTCCCAACTGGCTGATTGGCTGTCAGCAAACTGTGTACCCATGGTGTTCTCTTCCCATCCTGGACCGGATAATTAGCACTTCTGTATCCTAAGTTGTGATTGGTTATACGAGTAAATGCGTCACACAGCCGAACAGCACTCTACAACAGTGAAAACATAACAATCAGCTAACTTAAATGTGAGTTGTGGGGTTCACCTTATGAATATTATGCATATGCATATACGTATTCATACGCATTTGCATACGCCAGTGTTTAATATCGTAAGCGGTTTTAATAGTATCGTTTATTCGATTATCATCATGTATTTTCTTATTAATATCTTGGACTTTATTATTATCATCGTGTAAAATCTTACTATAAATTGGGTAAACTTAGTACATTATGGCGTATTTGCTGTATATTATCATATAAATTTATAATATTTTCATACAATATCATATTATTATCACCAGTTGTGGTCCATTTTGGCGTTCTGTAAAATTCAACATAAGCTGGACTTGTCCTCCTCATACTTCCCGCATGAATCCCCAAGTACTTACAAAGTAGAGGAACAGGTACTGCAGTGAGGAGGGGAAGGAGGAAGGGGATTAGGTAAGGAAAAAAGGTGTTGTGTTAGCAAGTGGGCAGGAGATTAAGGTAGGGGGAGGATGTTATGAATGGGAGGATGTTATGAATGGGGCATGGTGATGGGAAGGAGGAAGGTGTGATGAAGGGAACAGGGAGGTGTTGAGATGGGAGGAGAGTGTTAGAAAGTAGGTAGGCCCTGAGGAAGGAGAGTGGAAGTTGTGTGTTTGGGATTGAATGAAGGATATTAGAAAGGAGAATGTTGGGGAGAGGAAGGAATACATTGGGAAGAGAAAGAATGGTGGGAAAAAGAGTGTTGTTGTGAAAGAGAAAATGTTTGGAAGGATGTTGGGAAGGGTGTGGGAGCAAAGGGAAAGATGGACATCCATTGTATAAAGCCTGTAAAGGTTGTCCTATTTATTCTCCAAATTTCAGTTTGCTAAGAACTGATCAAATTTTGTTACAGTTCATTACTGAACAGTTCATTACTGAATGAATGAAAGTTTGACCAGTTGTTTTTGGTGATCAGTTTTGGTGACCAGTTTTGATAACCATTATATTCTTATTGTTCTGTATCACGATATACAATGCACCACATTACTCAAACATCTGATGCAGTCGTTAGGATCGAAACCGAAGCATATGTAAAATTTTGAATCTTGATTTCATTGAACATCAAAGTTGACAATAAAGAGTCACTCCCCATATGCTGCTCTCCTTAGCACCCTTTCGAAGTGAGGTTCTGTTCCAGAAGTCTAAAATCACCTTGGTTACTAAGAATCACCTTGGTAACTGCAGTAAGTTGGCAATAATCTGTGAGTAGTAAGGTCCATAGACAGATCTGTTGTGCCTCACCAACTTAGAGAATAGAAGAGCAATCTCGAACATCTGACGTTGTAACGTCTTGAGGCTGGCAGGCAGAAGAGAGACTAGGTCTGTTCCAGGTGGGCATGAGATTGAAGTTAACAAGAATTCTTTTGCTCTGGAATCTGTAAATTTAAAGACAAAGTTGTAAATTTCATTGAAAATATAAAGCATACAGGAAATATTTTTCAGCAAACTTCTTATGACCATCCAAAACAGCTGGTCATAAATAAGACAGTTAGTTGTCAACTCCTTGAATTATGTTTATAATAAGGGATATGTTATGATATTGGGAGAAAATGGGAATGTTTTAATTTTGAAACTAGTCAAGGATCCCATCTCTATGGAAAATTAAATACCTTTTACTGAATATGGATTGTACAGTTAGTGCCTAGGCTATTGACTACAAGGTTAGATCTAATACTTAAAATCCTCATTGGCCCTAAACAAATGCTTTTTCTTGAAATCTGGTTCATCAGTAAAACTATTAGATCTCAAAGACTTTCTGTCAGAGTATAACATGCCAGGTTTTCTTCTTGATCAGCTGCTAGAAGGAATTTGACACAAGCTCAAATAAGAATTAACTTTATTCATAAAACTTCATCATACTTTTAGTTGTTACGAACCTGAGGCAATGTGTTAAGGTTTTTTTTTTTTTATAATAATGACATTACTAGTGTTTGTAATGCTGGCCAATAGACAGCAAAAATGTTTAATTTTTTTAAATTTATTTTTTATATTTAACATGTTGTGAGGCAAGGTTGACCTACTGGATCATACCTATCATTATGGATGTGAAAGTTCTGGGTTTCTAACTAGTAAAAGTACTTAATAGCACATTTTATTAAAGCTTTTTCAATTAATGAATAGAAAGTCAAGATTTCACAATATGCAAATAACGAAACAAAAATTCTTGATAGTTATTATGGTACTTACAAATCCTACGAGGGGACTCTTCATATATTCATATTTTTGACATGTAATCTTTCAATGTCAAACTTGTTTCCTCTATGGCTGTTTGCCCCACAAATCCTATACACATTTTGTTCCATAGTTTCACATCAATGTACCTCACATTTTATCCGGTACGGTTTGCCAAGAAGATGCTTACCTATCAGCTTACGGATTGCATGACCTTCGTCTCCGAGGGCGACGATTTGAGTTTTTAAACTCGATAGGAGTGACTCTTCCATCTTTGGCAGGTTGTGTTCGTTCAGACACGTTGTGACTTCAATGCAAACTTGCTCTGCGATGTTCACCATGACACTGTCAAAGTCCCTGTGGGTCAAAAAGGATAGACTAGTGAAGGAAATATCCAGGCTACAAATGGATAATTAATGGCGGTGTTTATATCCAAGGGATGTACTCATCGAGAACATAACAAAAGATACAAAGGCTAAAGATTACAATGACACACCATTGTAAAAGATATATCAGAGACAGATCAGAATGGATGGTCCAAGCCTTGGACCATCCATGTTGTAAAGGACAGGTTTTTTACGAAGTTCAAAAGGCAGTAAATGAAGTTGATAAACTTTATTTCTTTTCAACTTTCTTAACCATGGAATGCTAGAATAACATTTACACATAAAACGGAGAAAGGATAATCTCATTTTTTTTCCACATTTATCTCAAATTTCTTTCAAAAGAAATTATCGTCATTTGTTCAATCCTCAAAAAATATCGTCTTGAAAAAAAATTATCGCGATAATAATAATATTCGATATATTGCCCAGCCCTAGTCCAAGGTAACCAAACATGACGAATACAATAATAAGGATTTACTTGTTAAGAATAAACAATCATTATTATTTAGTGAAGGAGGCTGCATGAATTTCTTGTGATTGAGCTTGCCTATGATTATTGATTTTGATGTGATATAAAGTTAAAACTAAGAGCAAAGCTCAAGACTTAATTAAGGTGACCATATTTTCCTGACGGGAATCAGGGACATTTTTTTGCATGACTGTCATGGGGGAGGGGTTTTAGGAAAATTTTCTTTCCTTTTTTTGGAAAATTTTCAAGTGCCTAAGGTGCTTAGATGTAAAATGGTGATACTTAGAAGCACTTTTTAAATCAATTTTATTTTCAAAAATGTAGCTTCTTCTTAGATGAAATTCACTTACTTTACGTGGTTCTTTGAGAGCTTGTGAGCTGCTTGTGTCATAAATTCGTGATTAATTGGTCTTAGTGAACTTCTCTGAAGAGTGTATTTTCTTCAATACTTCATTGATGCTACTGAGCTTATTGTTGAATTCCACACAAGACATACTGAAATGGGTTCTGACTTTCCACTGTTTCCACTTAACACTGCCCCACCTGAAATACTGGTTAGTTCAGTTCTGTGACTGCACACATTACTAAATTTTGTTTTTACAATTATTTTACTAATAATGTGGGATATTTTCGAAATTCCTGAACATTTTGACGAATCAGGGACATTTTCGGGGACACTTGTTCATCGGGGGACAGCACACTGTAATCGGGGACTGTCCCCGAAAATCGGGATGTCTGGTCACCTTAGACTAAATAATTCTTGGGCTATTGAAAGCAGAAACTTTGTAGGCTGTTAGTCTAACATATAACTGATTGCTAGGGGATTTAACTTTGTTCTCACCTAATAATGCATGGGACCATACTGTAACATTACACCAACTTAACTGATGGCATGCCATGATATCCCTTTCCCCTCCCCTCCCCTCCCTTTGCTTCCAAACCCCTTCCCACCCTCTTCCCACTCCATAGAAGTGATTGAACATACCTTACATCTTCAATTATCACACTGATGATATATCATAATATCCCTTTCCCTTCCACTCTCCTCCCTTTACTTCCAAACCCCTTCAAACCCTCTTCCCCCCTCCATAGAGGTGATTGAACATACCTTACATCTCCAACTATCACACTGATGGCATACTTCTTAATATCCCTTCCCTCCCCTCCCCTCCCTTCACTTCCAAACCCCTTCACACCCTCTTCCCCCCTCCATAGAGGTGATTGAACATACCTTACATCTTCAACAATCACACTGATGGCATACCATAATATCCCTTCCCTCCCCTCCCTTCACTTCCAAACCCCTTCCCACCCTTCCCCTCCCCTACTATAGAGGTGATTGCACATACCTTACATCTCCAACTATCACACTGATGGCATACTTCTTAATATCCCTTCCCTCCCCTCCCCTCCCTTCCCTTCCAAACCCCTTCACACCCTCTTCCCCCCTCCATGGAGGTGATTGAACATACCTTACATCTTCAACAATCACACTGATGGCATACCATAATATCCCTTCCCTCCCCTCCCTTCACTTCCAAACCCCTCCCCCTCCCCCTTCTATAGAGGTGATTGAACATACCTTACATCTCCAACTATCACTGATGGCATACCATAATATTCCTTCCCCTCCCCTCCTCTCCCCTTCACTTCCCTCCTCTCCCCTTCACTTCCCTCCTCTCCCCTTCACACCCTCTTCCCCCCTCCATAGAGGTGATTGAACATACCTTACATCTTCAACAATCACACTGATGGCATACTTCTTAATATCCCTTCCCTCCCCTCCCTTCACTTCCAAACCCCTTCCCACCCTCTAGAGAGGTGATTGAACATACCTTACATCTCCAACTATCACACTGATGGCATACCATAATATTCCTTCCCCTCCCCCTCCTCTCCCCTTCACTTCCAAACCCCTCCCCCCCCCCTTCTAAAGAGGTGATTGACATACCTTACATCTCCAACTATCACACTGATGGCATACTTCACTTTGCTTGGGAATCCCTGAATCCCAGACACAGCTGGTCCTACATTGGTGTACGTCACTAACAGTACTGAGGCGATCAAACAGGCCTTCTTCAGATTATTCTGCATCTCTAGGAATCTGGATTGGTCAGTTAGCATTGTCTGGTGCAATAAAAAGAAGAAAAGATATAAATTAGGCTAAACATATTATAAATGACAATCACAGCATCAATTTTGTATGTGGTGCTATGGGGGAGGGGAGGGGAGGGGAAGGGTTGTTGATGGGGGTCTCAGCAGACTTATACAAAATAACCGATGCAATCACAAGGGCTTCGTATTTGATGCACAGTTTTGTCAACATATAAATCACACTGTAGCTGCTTAGAGAGCCATCTGCAACCGACTGATTAATCAGCTATTGAACAGTATGTGTTTCTAGTTTGAAACTCTTGTCCTGAAGAGCTGTTGAAACCTGGTCTTGTAAGACACTGACCACGGTGTTGTTACGAAAAAGGTCTGTAAACGACCCCAATACTCGGTAAATTGCATGAGTAGTGTTACATACACTCAGTTGTAAATAATACTCCATGAAACTCTGTATCGAGGGTTGGTCTCAAACAAACCAAGCGACTTACTCAGCAAGTTTGAATGCAGCCTGTATTTGAATGAAACTCATTCCTGTTGACCTATCCAAACCATAGTTTGTCACAAACTGACCGCTGAGTTGTTGGTCTGCAACGAACCAACCGACTTACTCAGCTAGTTTGTATTTGAATGAAAATCATTCCTGTTGACCTATTGAAACCAAGGTCTGTCACAAAAGTAACCACTGAGCTACTGAGAGTAGTCTGCAACAATGTCTTCAACCATAACTCAGAAAGGAAATATAGCCCGAATATAGCCCGAAAGTAGCAATCGTGGTAAAATGAACTACCCTAGAACAATACATAACATCTGAAGATATAAAACATAATTCGACAGAGTCCAACAATAGACAAGTCTGCAGAAAAGGAGTAAAAAGCAAAACCAAAGAAAACCAAAAAAAAAAAACCAAAGGATGCCAATGTAAAATTAACAATAGAGAATTATTTACCTCTGGAAACTGATGTAGCCTGTTGAAATCCCAGTCTATGAGACTAACAAATGCCTGATTTATTAGACATATCGGAGACACACTGTAACCGTCAGCTTTTACTCCTGGTGTTTCTGCCTCGCCTCTGTTGTCACTTTCATCTTTGGCCTCGGGTTGTTTCAAGGTATCGGCATCCTCCTTACTGGTGGAAGGTGCTGCTTCATTACTTGACGAGGCAGTCGTTGCTGAGCTGGCAGACACCACTTTGGCTGAAAGAACGTCTTTGGCTTCCAGTAGCCATCTCCTTGTATAGTTTAAGCCATCTGCATAGAGAAATGTTGTCATGAATTGCACCCATATTAAAGCAGCAGGCTGTGTGTTTTATTTCTTAGTCAACTATAGTCAACTTCCCTATTTTTATCATATCCACCCAACACTGAATAGTTACTATTCTGTGTTTTTTTTTCTCTCTCAACCCGACCGGATGCAAATATTATAAATTACCCTAATAGTTGATTATGACTTTAAGCATACCAGAGATATATTCACTTTTGAACCTATAAATAGTAAAACTTAATTCATATCTCCTGGTGAAATTTACATTCAGTTCTTACATCTCTTTATTAAAAATACTGACAGATAAAGCCACATCCGAACCAAAAGTAAAGTTAAAAGCAAAGTGGGTTGTCGGTTATTTCCTCAAGGAAGATCTTTATAACACATTTCTTTTTATTTATTAATGTAATCATGCTGGAGGAAGCCATGTTTATACCTTGCTGGGTCTTGAGTAACTCTTCAAACTTGTTTCGTTCATATTCCACAGATTGCTGCTTCATATGAGGTTTCAAGCTCTCCAACGCAAAGTTTGCCATGTCCAGCTTCATTAAATCTAGGACACGAAAGATTTCCCTTCAATGGGGGGGAAAAGGGATATATTATTAACGGGGGGAGCTGATAGAATTTTACCGACGAGACATAAAACAACAAATTGTATAATTCTTTCTGATGCTAAACACTGACAGGCCAGAGGCGATGTGGCATATAACAAGAAGCAGGGTTGGGGTTCATTTAGATTTTGTTTCAAATATGCACCAGTCAGCTAAACTCAAAACATTCCATTCCCTCCACCCCTCTCCCTCCTTCCCCCCCCTACTCTCCAATCCCTGCTATACTTACCCATCTACCCTCATATCTTCATCTCTTTGTTGAACCTTTCCAAATTACAAAAATTGACAGCTTAAACTGGTGAAATGTATTACATGAATTCGATGATGGCACAACTGTTGCGTGTACTTGGTCCACAGATCAAAGTGGAATTTAATAATGCAAATTCTAATATAATCACCCAGTTGGGACAAGGTATTCTTTACTGTTATTTCATGTCCCGCTTTCAAAGCACTCTTACTGACAGTTTGAGCAGTGTGAATATCATGCTTCTATCAGATAAAGGTTATCAAACTGTTCATACTGTTTGTACGGATGCTTTGAAGCATGACCTGAGAGGACAGTATATAGTGGTATTAGCATTAGAACATTGTCCCAACCTAGCTGAGAAAAATATACACTGAAATTTAAAATCAAATGTTGTGTTGATAGTCAAGCGAGATATTGAAATGAAAACCTTCCTTCACTTCTACTCTATTAATATACAACCAAAAAAGAAGCAATATTTGATGGAGGTGGGGGCAGGGGTGGGAAAAGGGTGGTGGTGGGAGAGGGAGGAGGGTGGGCAAGGAGGTACAAGGAGTTCATTAGTAGTTTCCAAGTCTCTGTACAAACAGATTAAATGATTCACTACTAAGGCATGAAAAGAAAAGACTTGGTAAAATGTTCACCTGTAAAGTGGCACCAACCCCTCTATGGATCGCAATTTTTCAATTTCATCATCTCGTACAGGAGCGCAGAGCTTGGCCATCGTAGAAATGATGACTTCTGAGTATTTGGAGACATCGAGGGCGCTGTGCTCAGCCTGCTGCTGAATGAATTCCACGTCTATCATGCCATTAATTTGATTTCTAAGCCTCTCTTGGTGGGGCAGAGTCAAAGACATTAACATCTAAGATGAAAGAAATGGAAAAATTATTTAGTTTTGTGATATTGTATATTGTCACCGACATACTTTATACCATCAAAATAATACTGGAAAGACATTTAATTGTCAGATCTAGAATATATAGAATATCAAACAAAATCATAGCTTTTGCTTTATTTATGGAGAAACCCGAGACTACCTTATTTATTATTGTTATTATTTTTTATTATCTATTGGTAGCAATCACCTATAAATTAAAAGCGAGAAATAAGAAACATTTAAATCAATAAACCTTAAATGAGATGAACTGATTTGACAAGCTGCAGCAAAACGTTGTTGGCATTCATTAAAAAAGTGTCTTTCAATGACAGAACATATTTTCTGAGTTTATCTGCCAAACACCTTATAAGGTGAAAAATGACTTTGCCCTTATTCAGTATTTACATAACACTTTTCCGATCACAACATTCTTACGTATATTTTAGCAACTGGCATTAGAACATTTATCTTTATTGTCAAGAGTCACCCAAATATATCATCTTGCAATTACAAATCAACAACAAGAATATAAAACAAATTACTAGAGTTTCCAGATACATTATTACGATGAAACGCAAGACCACAGGCCTATTATAAGATCTGTTACCTTCAATAACTAACAATATATCATTCAATAACAGCTCCCTTCATGTACAGCAGGAGTAAGACATTGATACAGTCTTTTTCACATAGTTGAGTGTGATGTTACATACAGGAGTGTGGCGATGACACTTTATTAACCCGTATAAGGACTGTAGATACAAGCAAAAGAGAAAAGACATTTGACAGCTAACACACACGTTTGGCTTGCAACACAACCAAATATAAAAATATGTTACTTTTTGCACAAATTTATCGGCTGACCTCTTTTACTTCCTTGAGCAAGCTGATGGCGTTATGGTAGATCGGGGGATCCGATTCCAGCTGCTCGGAGAGTATATCCCAGAATGCTTTGTGCATCATTTCGTGTACCATCTTTTGCAAACTGGAAGGGAAGAAATTGGGCAGTTATGTTACAATATTGTTAAATATGCATTGTTATATTTTGGGATCAAAATAAGCAAATCAAGTGAACGTAGACTTTTACATAAAATTTAAGTACGATGACAAATATATATATATATATATATATTTATTTATATATTTATTTATTGCAAATCTATGATATTACGGTTTTCCAATGAAGAGCTTTGCTATTTCATACATCTTGTGTTCTCTCGAATAAGAATAAAGAATGAATGAACCAAGAAGAAACAACTGCACAGAGAGGTGCTTGACACACTGTCACTACACCCAACAAGCAGCAGGAACTGAATCAGCATCGAACAGCACTTACGAATTCTCTGGCAGTTTTGTGGGGGTAAGTTTGAAGTTCTCGTCGGTTGCAAGTTCATGGGCAAGAGACAGCTTTTCGATATGATCAGCGGCTGCTAGGAGCTCTTCAAAAGTAGCATGTTTATGTGGTGATGCTGTAAGGAATGTAAGAAATAACACTAATTAATTATCAAAAGATGCAAAATTAAAACTTCAAGGATTGAATTTTGAGCCAATGAAAGGTACAATAACGATAGTGTCGTTATTATGTTAAATGTATTTATCTGTGTGTGAAACTAATATTACTGTGACATTATTGTGTCTAGCAGCACTTGGATTACGTGACAATTTGTTTGCCAGTATAGGTTCTGCACTCAAGAGGCTCACAACTATGTACTACGTAGCCTATGATAAAGTCATCAGTATGTTAATAGAATGTAGATTAATCTTTGACCTCTCTTAAAATAGTAAACAAATCCCCCTGCCCCCTCACATCCCTGCTCTTCTTCATGGGCCCACCTTAACAACACCCCATGTTTCATCTCCGATACTTTTGCTGGCAACACGATAAATATTGAGTACCTTTACTAAAACATTCATAATTACTGTTACCTTAGGGTAAATTAGTGTTTCATATGCTTAGGAGTCGAAGCCCAAAAGGAAAATACCATCCGCTTGAAAATTATTGTGTAACCGCAATTCACATCCTATGAAAGGAAATTTAACTGTCTTTTAAACAACAAACCTATAGGACTGTACGAAAACCTTGGACTCGGTTTGGGTGAAGTTTGACGAAGTCTCTTTCTAGCTGCTTCCTCTTCTGTGTCCAGTCCTTGACTTGATCTTTCCCTGTTCTTTTCTTCCTCACCTTCCTTGCTTTCTTTAGATTCTTCCGGAAGAGACGAAGCATCTTTCCCAGGTATCTTATCAGCCATTTTTCAAACTGCACTGCGTAATGAAAAGCAGGATGATGGAATATGTGTATAACCGTTGCTTTTTTGCAATACATTTAATACAAGTACAAACCGGCTAAAGTGATTCATAAAGTTTGTCTGTCAGATGTTAAGTATCACACATGTACCTTGATTTATAACAATCTGAAAAACAAACATTTAACAATTGAAAACCAGAAAGCCAGTTGGCTTAGTGAATGCCCCATTTTGCAGAAGAACAATAAAAACTGCCAAACTGTAAACAAGATTTTAAATGTGTTGACCATTACTGACTTCAAGTGATCAGCAAGGTACTTGCACAAATGCTAGCTTACCTTTCAAGTACAAAGTTCATCCAAGCTTTATCGGCAGTTCCCATGCTAACAAGGTTATCAATTTTTACTTCTGTTGACTTAAATAACCTTTGACCTCTTTGATTCTTGTATGCATCAAGAGGAATCTACATAACAAGTATGAACTGTGCACATTCAAACTGCAATTTTTAAGATATCATATTTACGCTGTTTTAGACATTAACTGCTGTTGATCTCAGATGACCTTTGACCTCTCCTAACTACAATAGGGTTGTTGTACTCACAAAACAATCAACACATTAAGTATGAAGTTCAACCAAGATATACTATTTTACGCATGCCACCACCATCACATAGATTCCTTTGGCATTTGGCAACGAATCAATAAAAGTTAATGTTACAGTAAAAATTTAAAATAAAAAGAAATAAGAAGTTTCAAGTTTATGCTGAGATCAAGCTATGATATAGCTGCAATATTACCTCTAGAAACAGCCCAACATAAGGGCAGGAAGGGTCTGGAAGAACAAGTTTACTCAGAGTGCCAAGGTTTCTGATTAATGATGTCTTGATTGCAATTGATTGGGTCAAACAGTATGATATAAAATGTTTAAGTTATATACTTCTTTAAAGTGGGCTGGGAGAATATATAGAATAGTCACAGTGACAAGACAGTACCAAAATTAACAAACTTATTTATCAAAGCCAGTCTAATGATATTAGGGAGACAGCCTGATTACTAAATGTATTACTAAATAAATTTTTGTAAGAACGACACATATAATGCAGAACATTGGAATCTGGAGTCGGAGTCACGGTGGTGAATGTTCCTTATTTTCCTTTATTGATGTAGACGGAGATATTGCGGGAAGGATAGGATGTATTACTTCATAAATAAGTTTGAGATTGACACATATTATTGCAGAAGCTTGACACCTTGACAAATAGATTGTTTTTTTCTATTGGAGTAACATTGGAGAAGTTAAACAACTTTACTGCAACCAAAAGCAAGACCTTCTAAAAGGTGAGGTTTCCTATAATTGCACCCAAAAGGGGTTCATATTTTTAACTTTGAACATCACCACTGATGCTGTTATTTGGATGTTAAAGCAATCCCAGAAAAGAATGGCAGTCTTTTCCCAAGACTGACAGGGCGTTGTGCTTTTAAAATTTTAGTCTAGGCATATCGGTTAGTGTTATGAAACTTGTGAGAAGTTTGAAAAGTTCCAACTTGTTTTTAAATTAAGATTGAACACACACACAAAAATATTTAGAGGATGATGGTTCATGATGTGTGTTACTTATTGCACTAATTTAAATGCTGTTGCCTCCATAAATACGTTACAACTTCCCAGACGCCATTACGTACTGCAACTGAGGCCTAGATCAACATTCGCGTAACTAATACCAATGGGCCTACAGTAGTAATAACTTCATAATCACGGTGTACCTGTTAGTTGCTACTTGAAAATACAGATATATCAATATATAGGCCTGTAAAATGGTTGATCGTCGACATTTCGCATTTACCTTTTGCTGTAGCAAACCAACACTTTCAGAGGTGCCTTTTGAGCAGCAGGGAAAACTCTGGTTTCCGTGACACCAAAGGACACAACTTCGTACTGAGATTTGTAAACTGTAATTTCTAAACAGTATACTGGAAGATAATGTAACTTGCGTATACAGGTACCGCTTGACAAAGCGTCCCCTTGCGCTTTGTCTAGACCGGAAGAATGCTTCCGGAACCGAGAAGAGACGACAGCGTCGGACAAAAGGTCTAGGCCTAGAAGACAATATCGATATAATATGTTGGATAATGTTGATAAGCATTATAAAGAATTACGATACCGCTGGCTAAACTAAACATTATCTAGGCGGGCGCCTCAAAATAATAATAGTAATAGAAGATAAAGTAGGTAAACAAACTAGAAGTATTTTGATGAACATAATGAACAAATATACATTTGGTTGATTATCGGGCCGTACCATTTTCCAGTGATTTGCTCAAACATAACTGCATGCTACAATTGTACAGGCAGTTCAAAGGTAAATTCATTTCTGAATGTAACAGAGGAATGCCTGGTGAGAATTTTCTTACATTTCCTACGTATATTGTCTTCATAAAATATTCGTTTGAAGTGAATACGTTTCATTGCGCCAAACGTGAATTTGAAGCAAGCAAATTTGGTTCCATAGATGTAGCCTACTGAATATAAGGACACACATTTTGCCGGTTTTCTTTGTTTTAAACTTTTGTTTCAAACGGGAGTTGTAAGCTGCCAACAATGAACATGATACATTCACTCTTACGTAAAATAACCTGGATTCACATTATGAAAAAAAAACACTCTGTGTATTTGCACATATATTTTTAAAACTGAACTTCTAATCTTAATATTAAATTTATTTCAAATCAAAGCTTTCATCATTCTTTTTCTCTCTCTCTTTTTAAAATCTCGCCTTCCTATCTAAAAGGTCTTTTTCCTTCTGGACTTTCGAATTTTACGTCGAATTAAATTGAATTTCTCAAAATGTCCACTATTTAAACACAAAATTTACTTTTCATTTAAATTTCTCCGAGCCGTATAAAAATATTGGAAGCTTTGTTCATAAGAAGTCGAAATTATCATACAAAAAGTTGAAATTGTGAGGAACTGAGGTCGATATAAAATGTCAACCTTACATTTTAACACCGAAAAAATAAGAGGAAGTATAAGTACAAACAGCCAAACTTATGTGTAAGTAGTGGAAATTTTGATTAGATAAAAAGAAGTTAGAAAATTCAAGAACGTGGTAGAACTTTTTTCGATTTAAAAGTTGAAGTTTGGCGTTTGTATATCGATCTTAAATTTTCTCAAAATGCAAAAAACAAAGCGTATACATACCAGAGCCGTGTAATTTCTCCTTCTGACATGTATTTGTGAGCTCCCAAATCGCTACAAAGCTGGTTCCTGGGGGACCTGCGCACTCTCATGCAGGCAATAACAGTGTAGCCTACTGCAAATTGCCGCTCAGTTTGTTGGTTTCGAAATGTTGCTCAACTATTGTCACTGTGCAGTCGGTCGCAAAAGAGTCTCGAAATCTTGAAATTGGTGAATGTGCGACCCTGGTTATATGAAGTACAGTTTTATCAATATTTTTAATTTAAATTTAAAATTGCTTAAATTGAAACTTTCCTCGTGAAATCTTCCAGTGATGTGCAATTTACACAGGTGCGGCCGTTTGCGCTTCATATATGTGTGTGCCAAAAATTGTTTGCCCTCCCAATTGTAGGGCGTATGAGGCGGGGGCTGGGGGGGGGGGCTGCAGCCCCCAACCAAATATATTTGAAAAATTCGGGCAATATGCTAGAATTTTTCGGGCACCTACTGAAAGAAATCTTATTTGCAATGTGTTTTGCAATGGTTAAACTTATTATTATTATCATTTTTACTGTACCGACTTCCCCAATAAATCTTACCAATATGGAAGGGTAATAACACGACAATTACGATTGCATGTTATTGCCATGCGATATTATAACCGATTCATGCCTATATGATATGCACATTAACATGTTGAACGCGCGAAAAATGTTGATTATATTTTCCGGCAAGTCATTACAGCCCCCCCCCCAATCAAATTGGTCTCCTACGCCTATGTACTACCCCCCCCCCCCCTCCCGCTCCCACCCTCACACACACTTTGGGATTTCTGGTGTCGCCACTGGGTGGAGGCAGCTGTATGAAGAAAAAAATATATAATTTTATTGCCTGGCACGTGTTTTTACAATCGTTAATGCAATCGTTTATATTTAACTACCGAGTATCCCATGTAACCACTTTTTTGTGGTGAAAGGAAGCTTTTCTCTCATAAAATCTTATATTAGATTAAACCCCTTTCAATATCATTTTCCAGACGGATTCTCCTATTTATTGAAAGGGGTTTTATTGCAATAAACATGTTTCGTCGTTCTCAATTGATTTTGTGGGACGACACTTCACAGTTGAATAGGTCATGGAAGTAACTGTTTTGTCGGTCTTATATTATACTGAAAACTACTTTCTTACAGTAAAGTATCATGAAAAACCCATCCGGGTAATTGTTTTTTGATCCTTCATTTGACCCTTTATTTCTAGTTTGATATTTTTAAATTAACAAGATAGACTGAAGTCATTTTGGAAAATCATTTTCTATCTCATAGGACTATATCAAAGACTATTTGAATATATATTCCCCTTTAGATAATGCACGGATCCAGTCTCATAGTTACCGAACGCTACTGCATGAGTGGAATTTGGCAACTTTAAGAATTTACGTGGTTCCTATTTTGTCTCAAACTTGAAGTTGTACGAAAGAAAATGGATAACACTTTACAACTTGTTTGACTCGCATGTATTTATCACTCTTGTGGACGGTAAACTCATCAAAATTAATTGATAGATGTAGCCTAGGCCTGCGGAGATTTACATTGGCTAGCCATAAACAATGTAAACAGGCTATAGTATACAGCCTAGGCCTAGGCCTGACAGACTAGGTGTAGACACCCACCCACCGTACCTAGGCCTAGAGATCAGAATAGATCTGTACAATCAATGGTAAACAGTAACTTAGGATAATGAATAACTTAAATAAATGTGATAGTTAAGGCTTCATAATTGACGGACCTTCGTCATTGATGCACCTTCAACGATACAGCAGGCAACCTAAAATTTTGCAGTCAAGCAGAGTTACATTTTTGATGAGTTTTATTCCATTTCAGGTTTATGCTGATCAAATTGTGTTTTTATTTAAGCTTTAATCACCCTCACCCCAGTTTTGCAGATTTTGTTGGCATTTGGAAATCTTACTCTCTAAAAATAACCAAAATGACCTCACTATGATACCACTACTCTCTGGGACCTGACCTGTCTGAGCTTGGAAAGTTAGAGGCTCAGAGTCAGCGCATAGCAAACAGCATCCAAAGTCAATGGATGTATACTTAGGATTACGTCTACAGTTACTAATTGGCTTATTAACGTATATGTCAATTTAGGGTATGGAAGAACTTGACACCACAGACGTTTTGTGGTCAAATTCTGCTCAATTGTACGTTGCACAGGCACAGAACAATAAATATTTTGAGAGTATTACATTTTCTCAGGAACTACACATGAAAATGCCTACAGTTGATAGATTTGGATTTTTCGTTGATAGACATCTTTAATCAAATCCTTAGGCTTAAGTGCGTCAATTATGAGCCCACCATGCTACTATAGTAGTAATATTGTAATACTTACTAAGCTGGCCTAGGCCTAGATATATTGTACCAGTCAGCTACATGACAAACTTAGGTTAGCAGTTTAAAACAATTTCAAGAAAATCCCATGAAATCACAACTATTGATGTCATATTTGCAAAAGACGGTTGAAATGATTTTTCTCCAATTTTTTGCAATGACCTTGAGATCTCGGCATCATACACAGTAGATTTAAAGGTTTAGGCCTAGGCCTACTAAAGTAAGTGCTTTCCCGTAACGACAAAACTTCATTGTGATCTAAGTATCTGGGAAAAAATAAACTTTTTCCTGGCATTTTCATTTTGAGGATCTTAAGTTCGATGGTGAACTTATGATGGTGGCGACTTAACAACAGTTTGTCAGACTAGGCCTATGCAATGTTTCTTGTTTTCCCCAGGACCTAACGATGGGAAGTTATCCATACTGGAGTGTTTGGACTTAAAATCTTTATAAATTTTAAATCCCTCCTGTTATGTTGGAATATAATCAAATCATAAATGAAATCACGTAGGATAGCTATAGCCCTAGTTGAAAGGTAACTCAAAACCAATAAAAACAAAAAGCATCGGAGAGATCATCATTATCGCTGTCCTTTCAATTAAAGACACATTTCTGCCCTTATCATCACAAAGTTTGGTTTATCATCTTACCCAAGGCTATCTGCCATTTCCACAATCTACACTATTGCAAGCCCTAACAATAATGCATACTTTAGGCTAGGCCTAGGTTCTATCTGAATTATTTCTCGTAGTCGGAGGTTATATCTGAGTTCCTTCATTTATTTGTACTGTGAATGAAACTTGGCAATGGAAAGGCTAAATTTGGGTTTTATGATTTTTATTGATAGTTGTTTTGTACCATTTACAATACATGTATTAATTCTTTCCTTTTCTCCAGAAGCAGGTTCTAATTTTGATGATTTATCCTGAATCATAACCCAGAGTGATTCTAAATAATGATTTAACGGACAGTCAAAGATGACTGTTCTCAGTCCCCTTGCCAGGGGCAAGGGATCTTGGGAAGGGGACTTGGAAAGCACACCATCAAAGGTGACTTTTTTTTCTTCTTTTTTCCTTCTTTATTAAATACTTTGAGCTAGTTCCTTTGACATCAAGTGCTCAGTATTTGCATTTGAACAGCCAATTCCACCAAATAAATAGAGTATAAATATTCAAAATAAGATTTAATTCATCAAACTGTAACAACCTCAAGGCTTTGGCTGTCGACATTTGCTAATTAACGATTCCATTCATTTCTCTTACACCCTGTCTCCCACATCAATCCAACAGTTGTGTTGTATTTATAAGTGTTATACTCAACTGAATGCAAACTGTACAAAGGAATACTGAAATCAAATGCCAACAAATTGACTTGACTGCTTGAACTGAAACAATGTATTATCCTATTAGATCTCTGGACCTTAATTCAGTGAAATATATGGGAGAATTGAAATAATGAGAATTTTCTTAGAAGATTGCTCTGTTGTGAAATACTTTCAGATAGGGCCATTTGCCCTGAGCTACTTAGAGAAAGAAGTTAAAAGTTTCTGCTTAGATTTGTAGATTAAGGAAACCTCATGATGGAAATGTTTTAAAGTAGCAAAATTAGTAATGGTCAATTTTTGAGAAATTTTTGGTGATTTGGCAGATAATTGTCCTGATAGCTTCAAGCTAGTATTTTGTCAGCAGTTACAAATCTATTCCCAATCAACTCTTTTAAGTATAGTTTGTAGCAATGTAACAAAGAGGTTAATTCTTTTCCAAAGAGAACAGACCCAATGCGCTGTTCTCATTTAAATAACGTTTCGTCACACCTTTCAGGATCTATATATAGCTCTTTTGTAACTGTTGCTGATGGCTGCTTCTTTGCATAGCCTAGGCTATGCCTGCTTGTGTACTATAAATACTGGCACAAATACCAGTTTCTGACATTGTATAAATTAAGACTTTTCTTCTCTGCCCACTGAATGAAGATATTGCAATTTAGTTAAATTGAATAGTTTCCATTACTTTAATTATCATCTTCTATATATTTTCTCTTCATTTATTTCTTCAGTTTTGTTTGTTTTGTTTTTTCATTTTACAGAGAGTTTTCAAACCTGTGCTAAAACATTACCTAGATGAAGAAAAGGACTTTCTAGATAAATCGGTCGCAAACCCAATCAGGGTCAAATCGAGGCTCGGTCACATCAACAGCATAGTACAGGAGGTGTCGAAAATTAAGACCAAGACCTCCCAGGATGTACCTCCTGCCACCTTCGCCAAGTACCTACATTCGAAAGCTCCTAGCACGGAGCTCTCGAGACCGAAGACGTCAAAGTCTCAACGCAGGTACCCTAGTAAACCTTCCCAAATCCTTTACAACCCAACAAGGCACATAAGAGTCAAAAGTGCCCCTATGAGATGCCACGCTGACCTCGACGGGCAGCTGAATTTACCTAAGACTTACTTGACCCGGAAAGGGGCGTTGATGCTCTTCGCCAGTCCAGAGAACCTTGCCTTCTCCCACGAGAACGATGAAAGATGTTATTTCTACGATCCAGATGATGTAGACACTGCCCAACTTGCCCTCCAAGAGATGCAGACTCTGGATAATTTGACCACGTCGGTTTTACAGTATGGAAACCAGCAGCAACAGCAGGTGAGAGAGTTAATTGTGTACAAGTCTGAGTGTTAACACTGAAGAATCTGAAGATTGTTAAATCTAGGACTTTTATGGTATATTGAGTAATTAATCCCCCTGGATATTCAAAATGGGGGCCAGAATATTTGGAAGGAAAAAAGAAATTGTTAAAATTTGTAGCAAAATAAAAAAATTAAATTGTTGAGGAAAGTTTGAACTTTACTTTCAATAGTTGCAAAATATAACTCCGTTTTTGCAACTAAGATCCGTTAAATCATAAGACAATTTCACAAAGGGGAGGGGACACTTTCTCGTGGTAGACCTCATAATCTCCAGGCCAAACAACATTGGCCAGCCACTGCAGGGTCAACAAGACAGGGAAGGTGAAAATTGTGGGTCACAATGCAGAAACGTTTGAAAAATGCCAGGGGATTGTAAATGACTTTACAGGTCATATTAATGGCTTCACCATTTTAAGATCCGACTTAGTCGTTTGCGTAATTGGCTCACCAAATGTCATTTATCAATTTATTCCACAGATTTTCAGTAAACTGGCTAGTGCCGGTAGACTTGGTAAAACAGGTATTACATACGCTCCCTACAATAAAGAAGAAGCTGTGGACTTCAGAACTCAACCGGGCGGTGACTTTTTCTTTTATCTGCGGGACGTTCAGGCCAAAGCATCGTAAGTAGTTTAGTTTATACTCTGCCGGAATTGACGATGGATGCGGTACAATTTGAAGTTGAGGGTTCAGTTATAGTCACCATTTAGTAATATTGTCATTGTCAAAATCGGAAGTAAATTATACCGTGGGGTACTATAACACTCGGCATTGAAGGCTGTCAGTATTACTTTCAATATTTTACAAGCTAAAATATTAGAAAAATTTTCAAAACCTTACAATAATTACCTTTCCTGAAAGACCTTGCGATATACCATTCACATTTGGTGCGTACAGGGTATAAAGTTATCCAGTTCACATAGCAAAATACTATGCAAAATGTGCAAATTGCCATGTACAGGTGCAAACATGTATAACAGTGTTTGTACAAAGGTATCATAGTGTTTTGTAAGGAAAGCCTTCAAAAGTGCTATACAAAATTTGTGCACTGAATTATTCCCTGCATATACATTTTACAATCAAATATCTCAATGTGACATGTAGCTTTCAGAGTAGTAGTAAAATGCCTTTTGATCATAGGTGACCATCTAGCATATTGGAGGCTGTATACTCTTGACTCGTAAAACAAGACAAGATGCAGTGTGTACATTCCCTTGTCAGAGGTGTCAGTCATATCGCTCAAAATAATTAAAGGAAAATTGTGTCTCTTAAAGCACTGGATATGAGAGCGTGGTGGCCAATTGGCTAAGGCGTCGGACTCGTGATCCAAGGATTGCTGGTTCGATTCCTGCCTAGTTCATTACGTTGTGTCCTTGGGCAAGATGCTTTATCTCACTTGCCTCTCTCCACCCAAGGGTTAAATGGGTACCTGTGAGGTAACTTGTCATTGGGCGCAGTAACTGCTGCCGACTGGAGGGATTGTCTCTGGGACAAGTTATCATTGACCCGGTGTAATATAACGTCTGTAAAGTGCTTTGAGACCTATCGCTGGTATAAAGCGCTATATAAAAATCAAACATTATTATTTATATGCCATGGTTGTATCTGTAAACATGCAGTGCATGCTTTACACGCCAAGTTTTGATACCAAATAAAATATGTTTTCTTTAATTTTGAGTAAATTCTCCACAGACCGAAGAAAGGTATCTTTCAGTTGGATGTCTAATGTTGAAAACAATCAAATATCTGATGAAAAGAATCCAAATAGAAAAGAAACGGATATTTTTTGACAAACATGCTTGGCAAATTTTGCTTATTCAGTAGTTTGCTCACTGTATAATATTCGATTTCTCGATAGCATCATTTTTATATCACTACAAATGCTGCATGCAGAGCCAGACAGTAAATGTGCTAACTTGCTTTCCAAGTTTGTTTTAGTCTTTGTATTCTTTGCTCATATCTCACAGTTACAGAAATCTGGTCCGTTCGCCTTCGTATCACTCGCTGAATTCCGAAGAAGCCACCGAAGATTTGACCTCCGCTCTCAGAACCCTGGATGATGAGTTCACAGAATCTCGCAGCATGATAGGAGAGAGCACGTTGTGTGATTTCAGCACCGTGGGCGAGAGTACCAGGGACTGGCTGAAGAGTTCCGTCAGCGGTCACAGAGTGTCGCAGGTCACGTGTGCCACCCCCGCTTCGGCCTCGGGGGACGCAGCAAGTATGGACTATAGGGCCAACAGACCGAATACTGGCAGGTACTTCATTACAAAAAATTACATTCCCACTGAGAGCTATGATTTAAAAACACAAAATAATCTGAGATCTAAAACTTGTAGGAAGATTTAAAAAAAATTAAAATTCTTCTCAACATGTGATATGAAAGGCGAGGAATCGGCATAACGAATCAGATTCACATGAAATTATTAAAATCGAATGATGTCAAAGTTTTATAAAAAATCAATGCAAAAATTAAACATAATTAGGTCTCTTTTGCCCCAAACGGCTCTTTTGGAATTGTCGTTTGCTGTATTTATTGTACAAAAGTAAGTTGGCCTGACGTTTCGATCCGAGCAGGATCTTCTTCAGAGGCTAAATGACAAGTAAAAGTACAGTAACAGAAGGGACAAAAACATGCACAGAATACAGACAGGTTAATGAGCACGGTGAACACAATGAGATGGATGAAAGGGGATTATGCTGTATTTATTGACATGTATTGACATGTATTGACATGTAACAACTTCCATTGGAAGAGATGCACTTCTAAAGTATGGATACTCTTACCATTTCAAGCCTGTAATATTTTACAATGCATTGCTTCTAATCCTGTCCATAGGTCATTTAGGTCATCCTCGATTGCCAGGACAACCACTCCACTATCATTTAAGGAGATTGCCATGTCCATCAAATCTGCTCCGTACCTTGGAAGACCCCTCTCGGCAGCTTACCCATCCACCTACTCTGCTTACATCCCTGCCCCTCCCGCTGTCGAGCACGACACCCACCCTAGTGAAGAGGAGGAGGAAGAAGAGGGCGCCGACAACCAATCTCAGAATGGCCGCCGACCGTCCTCCAGGTACTCTACGAGGAGCCAGAAATCCACTTCCAGTCAGGGTGCAAAATCCACTCGCAGCGAAAAGTCGGGTTTGAGTCGAAGGTCGGTCAGAGGTGTCAGTCCCGGTGACCAACAACTGATTTTGGAAGAGAACCAGGAGGAGGCGCCAGAAGAGCACCAAGGGAGGCACGCTGTCAGTCGGTCGTCGAGAAGGAGCGGGAGTCACCGTTCTGGTAGCTGGCAGAGTGACGAGGGAATTATCCAGGAAGGCGATGGAAGGAAGTCTGAGGCCAGAAACGGGTCAGAGAGAAGTAGAGCCGCCCCTATGAGTGCTGGCAGCAAGAGATCACAGGTATCATGGGCAGATGAGAAACCGCAGCAATTAGAGGAGGGAGCTGATGATGATGATGTTGAAGAAGAAGAAGATGATGACTGGAGATCAGAGGTCATAGAGATTGCGATCTCTGAAAGAGGAGAACCAATGACAGAGCTACAACTGGATGAGGAAGTCAAAGATGAAGTCAACGATGAAGATGAAGTTGCCATGCCAATGGAAGAAACAGACAAAACTGAGGGAAAGTTGGAAACCAACAACGAGAGGAAGACTACTTCGAGGGTGTCTTCTGCTAGCTCTAGGAGGATGTACACCCCTCGGACTAGGTCATCTGGTAGGACCACACCTATAGAGATGGATGAGGGGGAGGAGCTGCCAGGTGAGAAGGCTTATGATCATTAATTATCATCAGTAGTAAAGTGTGATAATATATTAAAAACTGGATAATATCCAGAATCATCGAAAGTGGTGGTTATCCGGGTATGGAAAAAAAAAATTTAAAAAATAAGACAGATCATCGACGTATCGTCGTAAATTAATCAGCTGTGTGACGTGCTGGTAGTTGTTAATTTATTTGGACAAGGTAGATGAAAAAGTGCATTTTTGGAGAGAAGACAGGTAAGAGTCGTCATTCCTTAAAGGCAGTTAAGTCTGAGAGTCTATGGAATCACTAGATAATGTTTGTTGATTAATTTTCCTCCCAGATGAGAGAATACCCTCTTCAGCTGCTAGCGTTAAGAGATCTATTTCTCAGATGTCTCAGTCACCACCAGAAGAAGCTGCATATATCCCGGGAGAGGTTCATGAAGATCCCAGTAGGGTTGATGAAGAAGTGGATGATATAAATGAGGTATGTTTGCGCACAGTCAGAGATTAAACCTATCAAAAGCATACACTGCCTTCATGCCATTTGAATTCAATATCATGCCATGAGTGACATCACTTCCCTCCCTCGCCGAACTTCCCCTACCTTCGCCAACCCTCCCCAATAGAAGAAGTAGAACTCTGTTTCTATGTTCTTGTACCTTAGTGATGAAAAATGTAATGTTACAAACATCATTTTCTAATTCTACCATTCAAACCCAATCTGCATAAATACTTAATCAGACTGAGCTGCACCTTTGTAATCAAGTCTTAAAAGTGATATCACTTTCTTTCAATTTTCTAGCCAAACAGCCCAACACGACTGTAGAGCTTGTATTTCCTCATTTAGTATTGCTAAACAGCCAGCACACTAATGAAAAATATCTCTATGTGCAAAAATTGGGTATAAGAAATGTCCTTTTTAACATCATGATCATGAAACACATGGAAGTTAATTTGTTTGTGAAGCTTAAAAAGTTGTTTTAATTATGTTAAACTGCTTTCATATTTTTGTACATTTTTAGACACATGAAAAGGGATCTGCTTTCGAAGGAGAAACAGAACAACAACAGATCGTGCACGATGAATCTGATGCCAAGCTGGTGGATGTCGAAATATTAGAGAGAGGAAAAACACCTCAAGATGCAGAGGGTCCCCCAGAGCAGCCAGTAGAAGAGGAGGCACCACCCAAACCCAGGACCATGCTTCTAGAAGATGCTAGTGTAATTCCGAGTGAGTCATAAATCTATCAAGTCTGTGATGAATTCATATCAGCTGTCTGTCCTCGCCTGACATCTTTCAATACTTTCATGAATTTACCGTTTCCTTGTGTCTTTCAACGTCTTCATAGATCAACAGACGGTGGTGAAACAAGATCTCCCTTCAACGAGGAAGCCAGAGGCGGATGTCCCTAGTAAAGGCAAATCACAGCCAACCCAGACAACCATCAAGAAGGTCGTAACCGTGGTAACGATGCCAGAAAAGAAACTCGCTCCCAAGGAAGACCCAGTTCCTATAGTACCTCCACAAAAGGCTGAGAAGCCGAAGGTGACCAGTGTCGTGTCCGCAAGTTTAGCTAGTGTGAAGGCCAAAAATGCTGTAAGTTATAGTGGTTTATCTTTATTACAGCCTAGCTGGATTAAATTAGCTGAAATCTTTCTGTAGCTTTCTGCTTTAGTCAGATAAATGAGATTAGAGTATATTCCTTACATTTCTGAACCTCAAAATAGAAAAAAAATGTTTGCATACCTCTTGGACAATACTTTAATAGCAGCTCTAAATTTCAACAAGTTACCAAGACATTGAGCAGAGGTAATTTCATTAGAGTTTTGAACCTTTTAGTTAGGGTTCTGTAAAGCTTCCCAGATGAGGACCAAACATACCTTACTTATGGTACTGAACCACTATGTGCCTCCCAGAATTTGAAGGGAAGTAATAAACAGAGGGTTGTGAACCTCAATAGGTTCCCAAGAAATGTTGTACTTTGCTTCTGCAAGATTGGGAAACAGTACTTTATGTGAGGTGTTGAACCTTATAATGGTTTCCAGGGATTGAGGAGATGTACTTTATGTAATGTTTCAACCTTATAATGCTTTCCAGGGATTGAAGAGATGTACTTTATGTGAGGTTTTGAACCTTATAATGCTTTCCAGGGATTGAGGAGATGTACTTTATATGAGGTTTTGAACCTTATAATGCTTTTCAGGGATTGAGGAGATGTACTTTATGTGAGGTTTTGAACCTTATAATCCTTTCCAGAGATTGAGAAACAGTACTTTATGCAAGGTTTTCAACCTTATAATGCTTTTCAGGGATTGAGGAGATGTACTTTATGTGATGTTTTCAACCTTATAATTAGGATTCTGAGTTTCAAAATTCTTCACAGACTAATAGCAATGAAATATTCTGTTTCCGCAGGGGAAAAAGAGTCCCCGATCTGGTCGAAAGCACAAAGGAGGAGGGGGCAAGAAGACAACCTTTAGTGGCCCTCAGCTGGATTTTGTAGGAAGTATGGTGATAGACCCCTATGCAGGACCCTCTCAGGATGAAATGGATGACATGGTAGCTGAGGAGGTGAGTATCGTAGATGAATGGAGATGGATGGGTATGGTTGATCCTGGTGAGCTGTATCTTGGAGAAATGGATGGGCGGTGTGATACATGTACTAAATATAGGTTCGAAATCAAATGAAAAAAATATGTCACACTTGCACTCAAGTTTTAGCATGTTAGGAGTTTTTGTCACTATTTAACGAGAGTTTCTGGCACTCAAATTTGATCACGATCGTCGAGCTGACCACACTCTGCCCCACTGAATGCGACTCAACTCAACTTGACCTTTGTAATGTGGAAAGTCACAGTTAAATTTAATCATGCAGCTAAGGGCTGTGACTACTTAAAAGTTTTAAGTCGTGTCCGCTTCAGTCTTGTAAACTCAACATGTATTTGCCACACAGTGTGCGGTGACTAAACCGCCAGGATACAACAAATGTATCCAATCATGGGAGTAGTTTTCCATGTGACCTAAACAAGCACCAGTCATTAACTGCAGGCAGTCTGTGTGCGCGCATCTGTCACGCAGTATGCGGGTCAGTTGTAAGATTTTGGGTCCTGACAACTATCAAACTAGGTTACGATGGTGTAGATGAGTCAGGTTGTGTTCAGTCAGGCCAGTATGTGGCTGGCTTAAAATAAGATGATTAATTTTATCAGTGACGTCAAGAAGGTAAAGCTAACATTCATAAATGTTTATAACTGACCAGATTTAGTCTGTTTGGCATATTCATTTGTAGTCTATTTTTTTTGTACTCTTTATTCATTTCATATTTTTAGCTTGCAAAAGAATTAGCTGCACAAAATCTGGAGGAGGATAAACCAGAGGAGAAGAAGAAACCAGAAGAGGAAGAACAGGGTAAGGCAAAACTACTCAGGGTTGACCCTGATGTGTTGCATTTTAACTTGCCATGTAACTTGCCATGTCAGGGATCTGTAGGCAGGTTATCTCAACCTTTGCAGTACGGGAGGGCCCAAAGTGTAAATTGTTGCCAACATGACACCAAATGGGCATATCCTCGTTCCATTGAGGTAACAGAATAATGGTATGTGGTACATAAAAAGGCCCTGTTTGTTATGTTAGGTGTGTTCCATTGTACCAACAGAATAATGTGGTACATAAGAAGGCCCTGTTTGTTCTGATAGGTGTAAGATAACTTTGTTTTTAACTTGAAAGTGACCAAGGCTGAAAGTAGGTTAATTGCATTGAACTATAATAAAAACATTTCAATGTAAGTCCATAGCAAAATGCCTTTACAAAGAAATTCACTAGTATGTTTTGTGAAATTTCTTTTCAGGTAGTGAAGCAAAAAGTCAGAAAAGTTTTGTTTTTGGAATTTGTTTTCACATAATGTTTGTGACTACTATGAAAAGTGGATCGGGCAGACGAGATGTTGAGGATCATTGAATCAAATTCGTTAATCACTCAATTTCATTCATTTGTCCCAAAAAGTGGAAGAAGGATGTCTTAATTTAGTTAATTGTAATGTCTTTTGAAGAAATACTCATCTGTCAAGACAAAAATTTCAGACGATACTCAAAACGCTGCTTTTAGAGGCTAACTTCCATTTTTGGTTTGCTCTGTGCTAGTTTGTTTCCTCTTCGCCGATTGCTTTTATTTTGTGATTTTACAGACGACGTTGATTCCCTAGCGACGGACGACGAAGCTATCGAAAAGGAATTGAAGAAAACAAGGGTTCCGTCTCAGAAGAAAGAGAGCAAGAAAAAACTAGCCAAGGAGAGAGCGGCAATAAAGGAGGCGAGACGATTAGAAAAACAGGTAGAGCTTAAAAAAAACTCCAAGGTGTACCTAATGGCAATATAGTTGTTGGTAATGACAACTCCCACCGTCAGTAGAAATCATGCCGTAAACAACCGGGTACAGCTCCAAGCTGTCTTTACCCCCTGCCCACCACCCCCACCCCCTGACAAATCTTTTACTTTGGTGGGTCAGAAATCAGTCATCCACTTGCGGGCCAGTGGTATCACCGTCACATTACCACAGCCTGTTCAATTAATTTTCACTCAGTCAATCAGTCAATCAATCAATCAGTGTGCCAGTGCTGATCTTAGGATGTGCCCTCTTGATAGGATCAGCATCCATTGTTTACAAGGATCAGCATCCATTGTTTAAAAGGATCCGCATCCATTGTCTACAAGGATCAGCATCCATTGTCTACGAGGATCAGCATCCATTGTTTCCGAGGATTAGCATCCATTGTTTACAAGGATCAGCATCCATTGTTTACAAGGATCAGCATCCGTTGTTTACAAGGATCAGCATCCATTGTTTACAAGGATCAGCATCCATTGTTTACAAGGATCAGCACCCATTGTTTACAAGGATCAGCATCCGTTGTTTACAAGGATCAGCATCCATTGTTTACAAGGATCAGCATCCATTGTTTACAAGGATCAGCATCCATTGTTTACAAGGATCTGCATCCGTTGTTTACAAGGATCAGCATCCATTGTTTACAAGGATCAGCATCCATTGTTTACCTCCTGTACTGCTGCTTTTGGGGTTTGAGGGGGAATTAAGATGGCTACAGCATTGATTAACATGTTTATACAAGGTCCAATCTGGCTGCTGACTAACCCATCAATAATGGGAACTTTTTAACAAGGGGATAATAGGGTTGAATAGATGCACTGCTCTTGTATTTCCAAGATTCACTGATTAAAACCTTGTCTAAACAGGGAAAATTGTCCTCTTCCCAGATTAGTTTATAATTCCTTTTTTGGCAGTTATCCTCAAATTTTGCTCTTCTTCATTATTTTCCCTTTTTATTCATCAGAGAAGAGAGGACGAGATGAAAGCCTTGAGGGAGAAGAAGAGGCTGATGGAGGAAGAGAGGAAACGACTGGAGATGGAGGAGATTAGACGAAAAGAGGTACAGGGGATCATCATTAATCTTGCAATTTAAAGGAAGTACAACCGTAATTGCGAAGGATGGGGAAGAGAAAAATCAATCTCCAGGTGGAAATTTCTCGGGCATCTGTGTCCGAAACAGTTTTGTGATTTCCTTACTGAAGGCCAAATAACTGCATACAGTCATGATGACCATGGTGATATGTGTAGTGCACATGTGCAGTTGTTTGCAGGCCTCATGGGAGAGGGGTTTCGGGAGAGGGATACCGGTCCAGGGTCAGTTAAGGGAGCAAGTTCAATATTAAGCCTTGAATATATTGGGTACAAACTTGTGCATTTTCATTTCCATAATTGAAAGGATAAAATGAAAGATGCAGAAAGTGGCCGGTTACATAATTGTCCCTGGGGTCGGACCTAGCTGATGACACACCTGTGGATGTGTCTGGATGTGTGCGGGTTGTTGTGTGTGTGTGTGTGTGTGTGTACATGTATGTGTCTGTTACCATTTTACCATTTAAATACCCACGCTGTAAAACTATGACAAGAATTTTGACGTAGGAGTTGCACGATAGGTTTTCATTTGACAATTGTCATTGTAACATTATTAAACATTATTTCAACATTTTATAACAAAAACCCTTTCTGCCAACTTTCACCTGGAGAAGTTGAAAGCAACCTTTTTAAAAATTTCTGTGCTGCAATTTCTTCCATCAGTGATTCTTGTGCTAGAGGATTTCTGTCGATATTCAAATGTTGATTGGTGATGTGTGGCAAACAAATTTTTAAATTGTTGAGGTCTGTGTTAGAATCATGGCCAAGGTCTCCTGTAACCTGGGACGGGACTTCAAAGTCCCTGCTTTTTATTGCATGTAACAGATTGCTCCACGCCATCTGGTTGCCTATACCTATAAATGTCTTTGATGATTCTCTGTGCCAAAGATCTTGCTAGCTTCAAGTTTCAAATTTCAGTGTATGCATGAGGCATTGAAAAGGAGTGGATCTACAATTTTTATGGGTGGGGGAGTCACTATGAAAGGAAGATCCTGTCTAAAAAGGACTTGTTTGAATAAAAGCGCTTGCTTTAATTAAAATCCTAATTTTCTTGGGTTCTTTTGTCAGGAATTGGCAGACAGAATCGCCGAAGCCGAGCAAGAAGCGGAGATGGCCAGACAAGCCGAGGAGGATGCTAAGTTGATGATGCAGGAGGTCAGGAAGACAGCCAGAGAGGAGAGAGAAGCAAAACGAAGAGCAGATGCAGAGAGGAGAAAGACAGAGAGAGAGAGACAGCGAGAAGAGAGGAAAAAGATGGTGAGAGGGTTAAAAAATCGGGCCAATTTTTCGACCGGTTTTTTTTTGGGGTGGGGGAAAATGAATTGAACAAGTGAGACCATTGGCAAGGAGGGGGTAGGGAGGGGGAGGGGGTGGTTGTCAGGATGACCTGTTGGCAAACAGGCTTGATCACTTGATCAAATTTGCAGCATGAATGAATGAACACCATCATACCTTGTTATCAGCTTCATCCCTCATCAACATCCTAATTTCATATTGTTTTTCTTTTGGGTGACAGCAATTGGAACTGATGCAATCAGCATTGGCGGATTGGCTTTACGACAATTGCCTCGATCCCCCCTCCAGATTTTCCCCTTGCCCCCTATAGTTGCCCCTCAAATCAGATCTGCGACTTATCCACAATATATAGAAGTAGGCTAATCACTTGTATTAGAAGCAGCTTCCAATGCAATGCATTAATGTGAAAAATTGTCAAATGACTAGCACCATTCTGCATCTAAGTCACTTTACTTGTAGAAAAATCCCAAAGGGGAGAGGAAACCTCTCCCCTTTGATCCCTCCCTTATATCAGTGTTATATTGCCTTCCCCCCTTCCATCATATGCCACCTAGTTGCCCCCCTTCCCCCAGATTTCCTTAGCTGGTGCAGCCCACTGTTCATGACACATGTAGGTAGTTATACTTCACTTTAGAGTATATCTTACCATTGGAGTAATCTATGAAAACAGCAGTTTAAATTTTCCCCTGTTTTGCAAATTTCAATTGCACCATCTTTTGACTAAGCCTCGTCAAAATTATTGACATTTGGGGGTTTTCCCTTCCCTCTCACAGGAGGATCAAGCTAGACAAAGGGAGGAGGAGATGGCGGAGAAGTTAGCCTCAGCCGAGGAGAGACGTAAGATGCAGGAGGAATCTCGGCTGCAGCGAGAGGAACAGGAGAGGCTGGAGCAGGAGGAGCGGGACAGATTAGAAGAAGAGGAACTCATGAGGTTGGAGGAGGAGGAGGAGAAGATCAGAGAACTCGAGAGAGAGGTGAGGGTTTTTTATATCTCCATCTGTCTTCATCGAGGATTTGTTTTTATCATCCTAAGGACGACTAGAGCTAACCTTGTTGGGAACGAATGTAGCAGAAGCAGCAGAAGTACCCTTCCCAAGAAAAGAAAAAAATCAGGGTGGGTGGTTCTACCCCCTCCTGCCCTGTACAATGATCGCTCCTTAGAGAGGATGCAGAGACCTAGCAGGGACCATTTGTCTTATTATCCCCCGTAGGACCTCTCCCGAGGTCGACCAGGGGTTAAACTTCTTTTTGATTTGATGTACCCTGCTGCAAGGCTGAATGAATAATATCAACAATGCAATAGAGATTATCTAGGTAGGTCCAGCAGTGCCTATCGCATTATAACTACAGACCATCCAAATATTACATTCTAGCTACGTAGCCTGGCTGCATCAAGCTGCAGCCCCTTCCTTGACCTGCTTTTGATCTTACCTTCAGGGTGTGCTAATATAACATGCAAATGGTATGAACAGAAGTTTGGTGGGGCTAGACCAGTATACTATACAAGCAGTCTATATGCTATTACTTTATTCTCTGTCAATCCTTTTTATAGTCCAAGATACCACCAATTTTCTGTTAAAGCTCTTAAATTTTCACGGTGATATTGCAGACTTAGAGGAGCCCACCTGCGTCGGACGTCAGTATCAAGCAGACACACTCGCCTGCGACAAACACGATACTTTCAATAACCTCGTTTTGGCAATTTGCCTAAATCTAGAAAGCACAGTCAGGTGTTTCGATTGGCAGTTGTGTCAATAGTTCTAGTGCAGGTTTGGTTAAATATGTGCGGTCAAAACTGTTTGAAGAAATCCAGGCCTTTTACTTTCTTACCTTAACCACCCACTAGGGCTAAATAGTTCCAAATTCTTCTATTTAGTCAATCTTGTTAATTAGTATGATTTTGTTTTATAAGTAACTTATGGTAAATTTTGCGTTGGTTATTTTTTGTAATGGTAAATTTTACAATGTACCATATCTGCAGCCCCTCCCTTGTCCTGCTTTCTACGCACCCAATTGCTCTCTATGCACCCTGTCTATGTCCACTAAATCTTATGGCGAGCGATCTTTCCAGTACTCCTCAACCCTCCTTTGGAATAAACTCCCACTCAACATAAAGAATGTCGTGTCTGTGGAGATGTTCAAAACTGTTTTGAAGACTCACACCTGTTTTCATTGCTATAATTGTTTGTTTATTCTTATTGTAGTATATTGTGTACATATCTTTCACGTTCTTTTGTACAGCGCAGCGAGACTTTATTGTAAGTTGCGCTGTATAAGAACTGTTTATTGTTATTATTATTATCTGTTAACTTAGCTTGCATGGTACCTCCTTTAATACAGGCCGAGAGGGAAGCGATGGAGAGGTTGATTACGGAGAGAGAAGCAGCGGAATCAAACAGGAGGCAAGCCGAAAAGTTGAGGAAGCAACAAGAGGCAAAGGAAGAAAGGAGGAGGTGAGATGGGGTTCCAATCATTAGCAAGGATGCCTTTATAGGAGCTTGATGTAGTGTCAGTGCCACATGCAATGGCAGGGAGGTTGAATCTATGGGGCAACAGTCCCCTCATTTCCAATTACCACAATATACCCCTTATTGACCACTTATATAACCCTTATTGACCACATTGACCACAAGTCACATGGACCCCAAAACGGGTGAAACGGGGATGGGGGGGGGGAGGGGCTCAGAATCAGTTCAATGTTCAGTTGTGATGAAACTGCCTCCTATTCTGGATGTCATACAAACCCCCACCCCTGAGCCCCTGGGTGTTTGGAACCCTGAGCTGTGACATGTGGCACTGTGTATTTGAAGTTATATGGTACCTGAGTAATAAGTTCTCATACAACATCAGAATTCCCAAAACTAGTTTACAGCATCAATGTTGAGTCTGCACACATTTTGCTTTCATAATTTAACTTTGTGATTCTGTTGTTATAATCGCAATACTCTTTGTTATAGTTTCTTAATATGCATGCATATTACAACAACAAAAAGACCGGTTTCAGGTGGCAGGTCTGGAATTGTGTTCTCCTTTTTTTCCTCTTGATAAATTATACTAATAAATATTTTATATTTTTTTTCTCTCTCTCTCTCTCTCTCTTCATAGACAAGAGGAATTGGAAAGAAAGGCTAAGGAAGAGGAGAGACTGTTATTGCTGAAGATAGAAGAAGAACAGAAAAGAGAAAAGGAACTGGAGAGAATCAGACAGGTATTGTGTTATAACATACTACTAGGTAAATGTTATACATAACAGTTTGTCAGTATGTTACAGAATCAGACAGGTACTGTGTTGTAACATACTAGGTAAATGTTATACGTAACAGTTTGTCAGTATGTTACAGTATCAGACAGGTACTGTGTTATAACAAACTAGGTAAATGTCATACATAACAGTTAGTCAGTATGTTACAGAATCAGACAGGTATTGTGTTATAACATACTACTAGGTAAATGTCATACATAACAGTTTGTCAGTATGTTACAGTATCAGACAGGTACTGTGTTATAACAAACTAGGTAAATGTCATACATAACAGTTAGTCAGTATGTTACAGAATCAGACAGGTATTGTGTTATAACATACTAGGTAAATGTCATACGTAACAGTTTGTCAGTATGTTACAGTATCAGACAGGTATTGTGTTATAACATAATAGGTAAATGTCATACATAACAGTTTGTCAGTATGTTACAGTATCAGACAGGTACTGTGTTATAACAAACTAGGTAAATGTCATACATAACAGTTAGTCAGTATGTTACAGAATCAGACAGGTATTGTGTCATAACATACTATGTAAATGTCATACGTAACAGTTTGTCAGTATGTTACAGTATCAGACAGGTATTGTGTTGTAACATACTAGGTAAATGTCATACATAACAGTTTGTCAGTATGTTACAGTATCAGACAGGTATTGTGTTATAACATACTAGGTAAATGTCATACATAACAGTTTGTCAGTATGTTACAGAATCAGACAGGTATTGTGTTATAACATACTAGGTAAATGTCATACGTAACAGTTGGTCAGTATGTTACAGAATCAGACAGGTACTGTGTTGTAACATACTAGGTAAATGTCATACATAACAATTTGTCAGTATGTTACAGTATCATACAGGTATTGTGTTATAACATACTAGGTAAATGTCATACGTAACAGTTTGTCAGTATGTTACAGAATCAGACAGGTACTGTGTTATAACATACTAGGTAAATGTTATACATAACAGTTGGTCAGTATGTTACAGAATCAGACAGGTATTGTGTTGTAACATACTAGGTCAATGTCATACATAACAGTTTGTCAGTATGTTACAGAATCAGACAGGTATTGTGTCATAACATACTATGTAAATGTCATACGTAACAGTTTGTCAGTATGTTACAGTATCAGACAGGTATTGTGTTATAACATACTACTAGGTAAATGTCATACATAACAGTTTGTCAGTATGTTACAGAATCAGACAGGTATTGTGTTATAACATACTAGGTAAATGTCATACGTAACAGTTTGTCAGTATGTTACAGTATCAGACAGGTACTGTGTTGTAACATACTAGGTAAATGTCATACATAACAGTTTGTCAGTATGTTACAGAATCAGACAGGTATTGTGTCATAACATACTATGTAAATGTCATACGTAACAGTTTGTCAGTATGTTACAGTATCAGACAGGTATTGTGTTGTAACATACTAGGTAAATGTCATACATAACAGTTTGTCAGTATGTTACAGTATCAGACAGGTATTGTGTTATAACATACTAGGTAAATGTCATACATAACAGTTTGTCAGTATGTTACAGAATCAGACAGGTATTGTGTTATAACATACTAGGTAAATGTCATACGTAACAGTTGGTCAGTATGTTACAGAATCAGACAGGTACTGTGTTGTAACATACTAGGTAAATGTCATACATAACAGTTTGTCAGTATGTTACAGTATCATACAGGTATTGTGTTATAACATACTAGGTAAATGTCATACGTAACAGTTTGTCAGTATGTTACAGAATCAGACAGGTACTGTGTTATAACATACTAGGTAAATGTTATACATAACAGTTGGTCAGTATGTTACAGAATCAGACAGGTATTGTGTTATAACATACTAAGTCAATGTCATACATAACAGTTTGTCAGTATGTTACAGAATCAGACAGGTATTGTGTCATAACATACTATGTAAATGTCATACGTAACAGTTTGTCAGTATGTTACAGTATCAGACAGGTATTGTGTTATAACATACTACTAGGTAAATGTCATACATAACAGTTTGTCAGTATGTTACAGTATCAGACAGGTATTGTGTTATAACATACTAGGTAAATGTCATACGTAACAGTTTGTCAGTATGTTACAGAATCAGACAGGTATTGTGTTATAACATACTAGGTAAATGTCATACGTAACAGTTTGTCAGTATGTTACAGTATCAGACAGGTATTGTGTTATAACATACTAGGTAAATGTCATACGTAACAGTTTGTCAGTATGTTACAGAATCAGACAGGTATTGTGTTATAACATTCTAGGTAAATGTCTTACATAACAGTTTGTCAGTATGTTACAGAATCAGACAGGTATTGTGTTGTAACATACTAGGTTAATGTCATACATAACAGTTTGTCAGTATGTTACAGAATCAGACAGGTACTGTGTTATAACAAACTAGGTAAATGTCATACATAACAGTTTGTCAGTATGCTACAGAATCAGACAGGTATTGTGTTATAACACACTTGGTAAACGTCACACGTAACAGTTTGTCAGTATGTTACAGTATCAGACAGGTACTGTGTTATAACATACTAGGTTAAATGTCATGCATAACAATTTGTCAGTATGTTACAGTATCAGACAGGTACTGTGTTATAACATACTACTAGGTAAATGTCATACATAACAGTTTGTCAGTATGTTACAGAATCAGACAGGTATTGTGTTGTAACATACTACTAGGTAAATGTTATATGTAACAGTTTGTCAGTATGTTACAGAATCAGACAGGCATTGTGTTATAACATACTAGGTAAATGTCATGCATAACAGTTTGTCAGTATGTTACAGTATGTTACAGAATCAGACAGGTATTGTGTTATAACATACTAGGTAAATGTCATACGTAACAGTTTGTCAGTATGTTACATGGTGCATTTTAATAAAATCGCATGTAACAGTATATGATATGTTATATCATAGGTTATGCAATTGCTTATGTCATATAACTAGGGTTACCACCGAGTTGCCGTCACAGTGGACACATCTATGGTTTAGGGACACATGTAAAAAGACACGAGCTGCTATAGTCATGAACCCGGTTTGGAAAGCTTGTGGGAAAACCATACAGCCTTACATATTTCACTACGCCTAGTAAAAATGTAATACAATAGACAAATTTCAACACCAGTTAATAGGACGCTGGGAAAAAACCAACATTGTGAGTGTAATGATATTATACTTGTTTGCACAGTGTCGGAAGTAAATGAACATGTGTTTACAGAAGCCAACCAGTAGTTTCTACACCAAATTACAAATGATATTTGGCCTACACCAAATATGGAAAGATTAATGGTCAACAGGTTTTTCTCAAGTAGTTTTCAAGTAGTTTTCAAGACTGTATTGAATGCTCGGGGGCCACGGAGCAGATCGATTAAGTTTCGCTTCAAGTTCTTCCTTTGATGAGACATGCTGTCACCTATAAGAGCAGGGTACAATTTGGCGTGTTCGAGTAGAGGCTATATATCCGACCAAATATAAAGACACAGTACAAGAAATTCAACAACACATTCAAGTATAAGCTTGATAATAAATGTAATTCTTCAAAGTTACACAAAGTTTTGTCTGTCTTCCTTTAATTAATATGGGTATAAGGCTAAATTATCAGTACCTTGGATTCAAATATTAATCAGGTAATAGCATGTAGTTCAGGTAATATGCAATGTTGAAACCATTTGCACGAGATTAAAAATGTTGGGTGTTTCTACATAAATTTTGTTTTACACTGTAACGCTTACTCAATGACCCAGCGGTTCGTTTATCCTAAAAAAACTAAGTGATACCTCATACATAGGTAATGTTGGTTTTAAAACAATATTAAGAGTAGTTTCTTGTGAACACCATATTAAGTATTCAAACTTCAACGAAGTTCCGTTGTCCAACGCCGGACGTCCATGTGTTCATCAAGAGGTCATGCACGATGGAGGACATTGCCGGACCGACCGCCAGATATAATAACACAGAATGATGTGTATACCAACACCACCTGGTAGCGTCATTTTCAAGGCCATTATTAAATTATCGCAATCACAAGATGGGCTCCTGGTAGCATTAGCTAGAGGGTACGGTCAGAGGATCTCGCCCTGGGAGTTGATTACTGGTTCGGCTTCGAAACCCTGTAAATCACGATCACTCAAGCAAAAAGACTGTTGAGATATTCTCTCTTAACCCTCACATCAATGTGAGTAATTTTTGGATGGAAAACTGGATGAAGTTCAATCAATGGTAAAAGTAACTAATCACAAATAGAAATTATAATGGCGTTAACTTAGATAAAAATCACATTGAAATCCTTCCAGATTCGAATGCTTATCCAAATCTGAGCAAAATCTTTGCGGCTTACCAATTCGCTCCTAGATCTCGAGGGAGACAGGAATGATGGGATATGTCGGATCCAAAACTGTCAGTTCGATCCAGATACAACAGATACAACCTCCAAAAAGTATTAATTACTACCTTGCCCCTTTAAGAGCCAATCATACAAACGCATCCAAGAAGTTTCCTGAAGTGAGCATCTGCCTACAACATGTGCCGTCTAGAAGATGAATCCGTGCGACTAAAATCTGATCGTTCTAGAAGGATTAAATGTGGGTCAGACCAGTCGCATAGCTAGGAATTTGCCAAGGGAGGGGTGAAGGCTGTAGGCAAACTATCTAAGCATAGCGAACCGTAAAAGAAAACTTTGGCCGAAAATGCCTCCCAGATTGCTGGAAATGGCACTTCCCAGGCCTTGTAAGTTGCATCTAACCTTTTTTATATTGAAATTACTAGCGATATAATAAAAAAAAAATTAAAAAATATGCTCAAGGGGGCGGGTGGTTGCCCTCTTCGCCCCCCCTTGGCTATGCGCCTGGATCAGACGAAAAAACAAAATTTTCTTTCATATGTGAGCGTGAGAACAGACGAGTTTATACATACACGCTCCCAGGGGTGCATTAAATCTTCAGAGCTGCCAGGATGGAATTAAGGAGCTCACTGACAGAATAACTTTAAATATAACTAATGATACACGACACCATTGCCCCCTCAAATACACTTGTAAGTCTGAAAATGGGTTCAACCAATGCTGAACTTTCAACAAGCATTTTTTACTGCCACTTCCTCAAAAGTAAGAATTAAATGTAGACATTTTAGCGTCTAGTCACACAATCCTTCAATGTCTAGGAATTTGGTTCGTTGGATCTGAATGAGCCCCTAGGCAAGTACTTCTTGCATTTTGTAGCACTTTTTTAATGTGCTAAATACTTTTTGTTGCCCATATTTATGACTCTTGAAATATGTGTAACGTTCTCAAGCAGATCTTTTTGTTGGTTTTGGTACGTTTTTTTTTTTGGCGTTGTCATTCAATGCTAATATTCCTAATCAAATTAGTTTGATTGCTGTGACTAGCAAAGTGTCAAAACAGTGAATCCAAAGATTCTTCTACGGAGGCTTAACGGGAGGCTAACAGCTGTTAACCTCCGAGGAAGATCCTGCTAGGATTGATACATCAGGATCTCTCTAACATTTACATGCATCCAAAGTGAAAAGAAAGTTCAATATTTTTTTTACAGTTGCACTTTTACATGTGGTTGTTACTACTATGTAAGAGTGACCAAAGTGACAAACTGTTGAGAATATAGAACAATTTGGAGAAAACCTAAGATAATTAGCTATTGCTTCAAGTATCGAATCCATTATCGTGATATTTCTGGTCTGTGGTGTCGATGAAAACTTTGTTAAGACCACAATTTTTTAAAAACATTTTTCAGATCCAAAGGTTAGAAGAAGAGGCCAGATTCAAGGTACGGAAAGAGCTAGAGAGGCGGCGAGCTAGAGCACTCAGAAGGCGGGAACAAAACTTGGAGCAGCAGGGCCACATGAACGGACTGAGGCGGACGCAAGGTATGACAAAGCCCTGGGTGTTTACCTACTACGTACACTGGCCAAGGGACACGTACGAACGGAGGCTGCCCTCTGGAGACAAGAAGAAAAAGCGGGGCGCGATGAGAAAGTCCAGAGCTAAGACAGCGCCACCAGTTATGGTCGAAGCTAAATCAAATATGTCTGATTTTGCCGCTGGTCCTTGAAACAAAAACAAAGAAGGTTGGTAACTGTTTGGAAAAAAAATGTGAACATGAATGTTGATGAGACTACCTGAATTTCTGAAAATGTGCAAAATATAATCCTTCTTTTGTGTGTCCCCCCCCCCCACCAGATGAAGACCTTGTGGCTTGTGAAATATTCTGAATTTGTGTAAAGTTACAAAAGATAATCCTTCCTGTGTGTGTGTGTTTTAATTTCCACCGCAACAGCTGTAGACCTTGTGTGAAGTGCAAAAAATCATTCTTCTTTTGTGTTTTTTTTCGTGCTTTATATTTCAACATTGTGATACAGGAATGAAGAGTCAGTCAATCCTCGCGTGGCTGTAATTCTCAAGAGAACCGGTTTTGTACACAGTTTAAATTATCGAGCAATGTCATCATGCATGATACAGCCCAATGAATGACCTATCTTTTGGACCGGGGAAACCCTTCGGTTAGGGTTAACCCCTAGGGTTACTCCTAACCCGAGAAATACTGCATCACATGCAGTATCATGCAATACCGTACTTCTTGAGGCAATGCAACTTGCCACATGATAACTTGTCTTGAGAAATGAAAAAAACTTGAGGTCTTGGGTGGAAGAGTTATGTTGTCTCTGAATATTCAACAGTTCTGGGAGGTACAGCAGCAGCCGGTTGGGAAAAATTCTGTCCAGTTTATGGACAAAGTAAAATTGACTCAGTCTGATAAACTCTCTGTCATATCATTGATCTATTATCACAGACTGCAAAGGTTTTCCCATCCAGGGGTGGCAAGCGTACCAAAAAAAGAGAAAGTATGATCCCGATTATTGGAATAATAATAATATATATATTACTGTAAGGGTATGTCCTGAATGGGATGGTTTGATTACTTGCATCAAAGTTACCTAACAATGTCTAGAGAGAAAAGAAAAGAAAACAATTAAGAAGTTCATGTTGGCAATCAAAGGGGAAATAAAACCTTTTTTTTTACTGTGTGACTTGATCATTTACATAGAAGAGGATATTTAATGGCTACATCATTTTTCCGTTTTCTTTTGTTTTTTTTGTTTGTTCTTGTTTTGTTTTTTCATCAATGGAAAATCTTAAAGCAAGCAATGAATGTTTCGTTCAGCTTCCTCAAATAATCAATGCTATTAATTAATAATATATGCAATATTTTGTTGATAAAATTTTTCCAGAATAAGTGAAAAATCAAAGTAAGAAATAAAACCCCTCAATTCTGAGGGTTAGTTTAGTATTCTACTATATTGTACATTCATGTAAAAAAAAAAAAGTGACCATTTTTTTTTTTAATATTTTAGTTTTTTTTTTAATTTGTCAGTTTTTTAATAAATATAAACCCTTTCAGAGACAAATGCCAATTTATGATATTGTTTATTTTGTATAGTTCTTAAGAAGAAGAAACAAAATAAGGAAACATAGTGCATCTTGTTGAAAATTGAAAATCAGTCTTCTCATCATGTCCTAAATCTTCAAATCGCTTTTTTCTCTCGCAAAAATTTGTTTACTATTCTCAAGTTTGTTTGTTTGTAATATTTCCTCGCCGGCTTTCCATTTTGATTTTTCCATTTTTCATTAACTTGTCTACTTAATACATTAATAGCAGACACTGCTGCTTTCTGGGTTGTGTGGAATAAAATTGTGGCGCGAGCCCTGGTTACAACGGTATGCCGATGGTATTGTTGCTTCTGACCGGTGGTATCTTGTAAGAAACGGTTTATATTCAAGAACTGCCACCAACTAAGTGCTGCATATTTCAGTTGGTAAAGCACTGGGCATGTAACCGAGAAGTCACATGGTCTCAAATCCCATTCTAGATGAAAGACCGTGTTGCTCTTTCAAACAAAATTTTCCCACTATTTGCATCAACTTTCAAAAGAAGCCTGTGATCCAAATGTTACCGTAGTTACCAAATTACGAAAGGCTGAATCTTTCACCAGCAAATTTCGTTATCATCAATGATTGTTATATTGCTTATTTGTACAACGCAATTTGTGCCTTGAATCAACTTTACATGTTTTCATAAGCACCTTCATGCTCTTAAAAACCCAGTATGAGATATTAATTTTTAACTGGAACAATTTTTATCTTAAGTCTTCTGACTTGCCTTGATGTATGTGCTCGGAATATTAACTTTATCTGTTCTGTGTGTGTGTGTTTGTGCAATTGTTCCTTGTTTCAAATTTTACGTCAATTTTTTGCAAAGCGAAAGCAATTTGCCATCGCATGAGTAACCATATATATTTTGCTTATATCAAGCTTGTGGTGGGCCAATGCTTACCTTCTTCCTCGTTAGTGATAAGATCAATTAGTTTGTGTTTTGTTTGTTTTGTTTTCTCTTCAAACCAAGGTATATGCTGTGTGCTTTATTCTATATATGTTTTGGTATTTAAAATTTGAATATTAATGACTTAAAGGGTGTGAAGACTCGCGCAAAAAGAAACGTCTAATGCCGGGTAATTTGACCTAGTTTCGAATGAGGTGTAACAGAAGTGTTAAACACCACCATCGATCGCAGAAAATTCACAGCTTGCTACCGTCGGTAATTAGACACTAGTGTACAGTCAATACATACAGCTGCGGTCAATACCCACAGCACAGTATACAAACAATACAGCGATGGACATCTCAGGTCCAGCTAAAGATAACAAGGTATCACGTTTCATTACTATCTGCATTTTGTAGCGACACGAACAAAATGTCACTTGCAAGCAACAGAAAGTTAACTTTTTCAGATGGCCGCACACGGTTTGGGGCGAGTCTTCAATGCCTTTAATTAATATCATTTGCCTTTGCACGTAAGCATTTCCTTTCTGAACATATAAATATTTTCATATATATCCCTCCATATATATAAATGTGTGTATTTTTTTTCTGTTAATTGCAAGTATTTTTCACATTCTTCTGTAACTTATAAATATATCATGTATTTCTCTGCTGTTAAAACAAACACTTGATATTATATATGGAAAGGTAAAGGGGGGGGGGGGGGGATTTTGTAGCTGCTTAGGTGAAAAGTATTTCTTTGAGAATCAGGTATTATGTTTATGCGTCATAAGAGATGAAACACAAACTAATCAGTTTGTAGTTGTTTTGTTGGTGTGCTCGTTGAACCACTCATTTGCAGCTGCTATGCAACCTTGAAGCATTCCAAGTTTAGTGTGTGTGAAGTTTTATTTGTAATATTATCATTCATCTGCCAAATATTAAGAGCTCTGTAAACAATCTTCGTTATTGGCATAAAAGTCAAACATCAAAACGGACTTAAAGCCTCGTAACGTGTTTGCCAAGATATAAACTTCGACCTTTCCAGCTTACTGCACTAAAAGCTCAGTAAAGACGACACCGTTCTATGCAATTTCCATATCAATATTCACTATTTTTCTTGAGTTATCTGTCGTTAAACATTTTGAGCTGAATAAAATTCGCCAGATTTATTAAAGAGACCATAGATTCTACTAACTTCAATCAAAATTTGCAAGCCCCGCCAAACAGATCATGGGCCGATCAAATCTCTCTGTTTTGATTACGACCGTTAGGCCTAGGACTACTTTCACTTTTGTGGCTAGCCTGTGCTAGGTCCCTTCTCTTGAATAGTGTCTTTTGGGGGTTCTTACTGATGTAGCTTGCGAAATTGTGTCATTTCCTTACGTTGCAATGAATAAACAGGTGTTTTCAGACGTTTCCTCCGTGGAATTGGGGTAAAAAAAAAAGTAGACGGTACGAGTATATATATAGGTTAAATTAGTGTAATGAACATGCTGATATGGGCGGTGATTGTTTGGTAAATCGTTCGCGCCATAAGGGCAACAGAAAATCAATTTCTTTTTTCGATTGCGACAGCTTTTCTTCATTTAACCCACCTACCTAGTCAGAGTGCATTTAGAATAAGAAACATTGAATCTGCTTCGGAAGTTTGTTTGCCGAAATTCATCGGCAAACACGTCTTGAGACTTTCATTATCCCTCATTATCCCATTATGTTTTTTTTTTTTGATTTTTTGAGAGAATTGCTCTGCTCTCCAATTGCAATAATGTATAAACCATGCTTCCTCAAGAACTTTTTATTTATTTATTGATTTCTACATTTTTTTTTAATTTTTGTATATTTCAATATTGATATTTGGTGCACTTTTGTACCCTCTGTGATTCCATTTTTTTTTGCAGTAACAATATTTTGCTTCTGTTACCATTTCTTTCTTTCTTTTCTTGTAGATAGAACAATTTAGACCACAGAATGTGCTTGGTTTAATAAACAATTGGAAGATTCATGATTGGCTCATTGTTTACTTTGTTATTCTTTCTTTGTTGTCCCAGCCCTGATGAACACTCTTGAGTATGAAAATGCATTTTTTTTTTTATTGCATCAACGTATTAAAGAGAGTGAAGACTCGTGCACAATGAAACGTCTGATGCCGGTAATCTGGCCTAGTTTCGAATGAGGTGTAACAGAAAGTGTTAGACACCACCATCGATCCCAGAAAATACACACACAGATTGCTACCGTCGGTAATTAGACACTAGTGTACAGTCAATACATGCAGCTACGGTCAATACCCACAACACAGTGTACATATGCAGTGATGGACATCTCATATCTAGATAAAAGATAACAAGGTATCACGTTTCATTACTGTCTGCATTTTGTAGTGACAAGAAAAAAATTCGATTGCAAGCAACGGAAAATTAACTTTCTTCAGAGGGCGGCACGCGGTTTGGGGCGAGTCTTCAATGCCTTTAAGGGAATGAGACACACCAATGCGATAGTGCCCGGGTAGAGAGTACAGATAACGGATCTTGACTAGGAGGGGTGGTTACAATGTTAGGCTGTAAATTACAGCATTATCACTCCAAATAACCAATGGAAAACTTCAACATTGAATTGATGTTGAGTAATTCTCATCTTCTCACAAATAAATGTACAGTAATCACGTTAAAATGAAAGAAAGAATCAGTCACATTAAAATGTTACCAGCCGTTACTTTAAATAAATCATTGTGACACCCTTCTCATCAGTACAAATCCAGACCTTTACAAAATGTGTACATATCTTTAGAAATCCATATCCAGAGTAAATGTTTAGATCTGACCATTCTGCTTGATGACAATGACCTCGATGAAACATGATGATTGGTGGAAATACGCACACTCCTAAAACAAAATGCGAATTGCTCCGCTGAGAGCCAATCACAAGCGAAGCCAAAATATTTCCAAGTAAGCTCCGCCTATATGCAGCTCTTCGACATAGAACATCTGGTATCAATTTGAAGTCCTATTGTTCTGGAAGGGTTAAATTCAGGTCATTTTGAATCATACAAAAATATTTTAACTTCTTTATAATAATTGCGGGTGAGAAATAGGTGAAAAAAAAACATCTTCCTGGGATGCATTAAACTATGGAGACTATTTCCTGGGTAGGTCTAAGACACTTAAAGGAGCTTATATAACTTAAACATTAGGATAAAGTGTTTTTCTGTGAATGCTCGCATAAGGCATTTTCGTTGTATACTATGTAATGAATAAAACTATTATGAAGATCGGATCTCGATGAGTAGGGGCGGATCCACGAATTTAACAAAAAGAAGGGTGTGGTCCTAGGGTCGCTGCAGCGGACTCCCTTGTACGGGAAGAGGATATGGATGTACTCCCGCGGGAAAAAAGTAGACGTTAAACTGTGCATGCTGAGGTATACTTAGGATATGAATTCTTCTGCGCGGAAGGTTGTGCTTTTTATATTTATGTCTTGCGTGGGGTTCAAACAAAGGGTGTGGGGAGGGGGGTAAAAAGAGTGGGGGTAAAAAGGGGGGAAGGTGTACATCCCAAACCCTTGGATCCGAACCTGATCAGACATTTTCTGTTTCTTAATGTTTGTTGTCGAGATAACATCTTGACTTCAAAGCAGTTATTGTAAGTTTAATAATGTCACTGTCTAAGCTTTTCAACAAAAACAAGCAGAAGAAAATAGTAAAAGTATATAACAGAGAAACAACAACACGAACCAGCCTCCAACCCCTCAAAAGAAAAAGAGCCCCCCCCCCCACCAATAAAAAAAGAAGTTTTCTTACACTTTGAAACCTTAATGTAAATTAATCAACAATAATAGATCAATAGTAAGCAAATTTGAAGAAAAAACAACATGGAATGTGTTCCATACAACACGTTTGAAATCTAATTATGAACACATTTTTTTTCAAACCTTGGGGGATTTGACTCAAGTAATAAATACATGCATGATACTAATATGGCCGTATGTAGGCCTATAGGTCACAGTCAAGCTGCATGATACACACATGTTTTGGTAATAATTCCATACAACCAATAAAACAATTATTGAGTGGTTTAACTTCAAAGCTTACATTAGGACCAAGAAAAGAACATTACAACAGTTACTACAATTCTTAAAATAGACATATTTTCTCCCCAGCATAGAAGCCTGTCTATGTAGAACTATCAAAGCTTCCACCAAACGAGGCGATGACATATTCAAATCTTAAAATAGGCCTTTACAGGTGATTCCCCTTGTTTTTGTTTACTCTGTTATCAAATTGGTGTGCCATAGTTAGTCAGTACCCATTTATCATTTGCAGTTGGAGACATTACTTAAAAATATATCGGTGTATGTAAATACGATATACATGATAGCGAAGGTCTGTGTGTGTCTGTCGACTGATAAAGCCCTGCGGTATGAATTTACATATGAACACAGACAGAAATGCACCCGTGCATATGAAATCGGGGGTTTCCATGGTATATTATTTATAGCACAGCATTTTCTTTCATAAGTGAGCAACATGCCAAGGAAATCTAGTATCTAGAATCAAGATTTCACATCGGCGTCAGCAGGTATAGGCTACTACTAGAGAAAAGCTATTGCAGAACACGTGGTACCGGTAAGCTACATATCATTTTTAAAAGTTAACCCTTTTATGTTCCGATAAGCCTCGTCACAACTTTAGGTGTAACTCATTTGACTTAAAACTGGAAATTAATGTTTCTGATGTGACATCATTTTTTGGTTAATACTACAGTGTTTGTACATTATTTTTTTTTTCTCTCTCGTTAATTTCCCTTATAGAGAGCACTGTAACAACATTTACAAATGAATTTGTAAGATCTAACATGCATATTTGATCAATTAAGCGACATGTTTGTGTTTATTCCTGATTTACTGGACAATTTACCGCACACACAATGTATATATGTTCATTAGTGATAAAAGTATACTGTGAAGTAAGTGAATTTTTTGTGAAGTAAATAAGTTGATTTCCATATAGATACCTGGTATAGCTTTATAACTAAGCATAAATAAATAAACAAACTTAGATTATTATTGGACAGAATAATCAGACTTTTGCAAAATTCTGTTTGTAATCTTAGCTATAATGTTTTGGAGGTGACATTGATTTGGTTACAAGTAACGTTACTACATTCGATCAAACTGTCAGTAGTGTTTCAATCTTGCTACTATAGTACATACTTTGTACTGCACTTACATGTATTACTCACTGTGCTACATTTCTGATAATTATGGTCACAAGTTTTAGTTAACACTGGTACAAGGTAAGATTGTTGGCCGAGACTATAGTAACGTTATTGTATTGCATAACATTTGTGCTCTACAATAAACTGTAGTGTTTTCTAGCCATCCGTATTTATGATATATATATATATATATATATATATATATATATATATATATATATATATATATATATATATATATATATATATATATATATATATATATATATATATATATATATATATATATATATATATATATATATATATATATATATATATATATATATATATATATATATATATATATATATATAGTCTAGTTTCTTCCATTTCATTACTGCAACTGAAGAAGAGCCGTGTTAACGCTCGAAATATTTTGTAACTGATTTAGCGTTCTAAGTAATAAAGTTGGAAATGAAAGTATCATATTTTTTCCCCTTTTTCTCTTGTGGATATATATATATATATATATATATATATATATATATATATATATATATATATATGCATGGCATGGCATGGCATGGCATGGCATGGCATGGCATGGCATGGCATGGCATGGCATGGCATGGCATGGCATGGCATGGCATGGCATGGCATGGCATGGCATGGCATGGCATGGCATGGCATGGCATGGCATGGCATGGCATGGCATGGCATGGCATGGCATGGCATGGCATGGCATGGCATGGCATGGCATGGCATATATAGTATAACATTAAACTCCCTTAAGTACGGGTCTTCACTGAATGCGAAACTGACTTTTTTTCAATATAGGGCAATCAACCAAATCTTTCAAACTGATTTGTCTGCATTCTTTGTTACATTACTAAATCTTCTGCTTTTAAGCATAAATGTTGTAGAACAGGACTCTATAAGGACTAGCAAATGAATTTACAGCAAAGATTTCAGCCCATTGTAAATAAGTATGTGTATCTCTCATTGTTGCAATGGCAAAAGTAAGTTACACATGAAGATAAAACAGGCTATGAGAACAATATGGATTTTGTCACTTACTACTATAGCCCTCTGTCCTTCTTAGTATAACAATGAAGTACATGAAAGGAACATTGCACCTGTAGGCTATACATACAAAAATATGGGGTGTGACAGAGGTGCTTCTAAATTGCAAAGTGTTCTATTTTTATAGGCGTTAGGTTATAATTATAGGTATTCAATAATCGAAATAGTGTGTGAGTCACATCTGAAAAGATACACACATAGTGAAAATATATTTGTGGTATTAGGACTTACATCACCTCTTTGGAATTATATTAGGAGCGGCTGAAATGACATCTTTGATGTTTATTTACTTCAGATAAAACAGGACCAGCATCTTAAATAAATGGATTAATTGTACTTAATTAATAACGCACCAAACGTTCTCAGAATATCCCAAAAAGTATATAAACAACTTTATAAGTAAAGTGTATGTGTTGAACTAACATGGATTGATAACATTAATGTCACCTTCATTATAACAAAGAGGCCAAAGACGGCACAAAAGACAAATTATGTTACTATTCTACAGTCATGTATGAAAAAGGATCATATACTGTTTATAATAATAGGGACATTAATGAAGAGAGTCCAAATATACTGCTAGCATTGATTGTGGAATGGCTGTACATGTACCGTAATTGCTATATATCAGTTTTGAACAAAAACCATAAAGTACTGAGTCCAATTCGACCACTGTTCGGGAACCAGTTTCTTGACTAACAACTGTTAGTTGCTCAAGTTCAAAAAACAATCTCCCTATAGTTATTATTCTAAACAATTACTTATGGCCTTTGTCTCTTTCTCTATATTTGTAAATGCTTTGGGGACCGACTACGTGAATTCAGCCAGATACCCTCCATTCATTAGAATACATACCTATATTACAACAACAGTATATCAATATGGATGAAGATATTTATACAGAAACTGCACAGACTTTCATAAATATTTTGTTTGTTTTTTGTTGTTGGAATATTTGACAAGTAAATAATACATATGATGTTACATATAATGTTATGATAACATTGATCTAAAACTGTTATCGAGGGGGACCATATAAGCAAGGGGTTCCCTAAATGGGGTGCATGAACCCTGATGTAAGCCATACTGCAGGGTTTCTCTAGCTTTATCCCCCCACGAACCCCCTGTGGATGTCAGAGTTGTCCACGAAACCCAAGTTTTTCGTGAGACACGATCCAAGTCATTATTATACTATAAAACGCATTACAGTGCTTCGTAAAAGATCAAGTTCATAGTGTAATATTGTAATGAAAATAAAACAAGAGATGAACCAATATTTATTTGGAAACTCAGATCTCGAATTGTATCACGCATCGATCTCACATCACACACGATGAGACGGATGCTTCTGTTTTTCCTCCACGAGGCGTTTGATCCTCGGAGCTGTCTTGGAGAGGGCCACCCTCATGTCGAGGCCGACGTCAAGGCGTATCCGCAGCTTTGTTTTCATGACGACCAACTTTTGTACATTACTAAATGATATGATATATCAGACTTTAGTTCAACAAACAGTACTCTAGTTTTGACTTTCAGAGACGTCTCACGAACCCCTTGGGATGGACTCACGCACCCCCTGGGGGTTAGGGAACCCCTGCCATACAGGCTTATCACCCTATATTGAAATTTGACTTTCTTGCAAACAGAAAGGAAAAAAAAAAGAAAGATGGCGGACTCAATGCAAATAGTATATGAACTTCTGCTCGAGGTAGTTTACTCCAACAAACATAGACTATTCTGAATGTGAATCAATCTTTGTATTGGTTGAAATGCTACCTGGCAAAACAACAAAACAGGATTGTGTATGAATGGTAACATACATGAATGCATTGTCTGCCTGCGAAGTTCAAGTTCACGGCTATTGTTGGCCACTCCTGCAGAGAGTAAACAAAATTCTTCACTCCTTTATTGGGGGATAATATAACTTAGCGCCTCTGAACCGATCCCAGGCACGAACTTGTATAGGTTGAAAACGTTTGCTCATTTGTATTATCCTTAAATTTGGGGTAATACTACTAACCTGTAATGCTTTAGGATAAACTGATCCCAACAATGATATTTGGTAGCATATTAAAGCAAAATAATTATGAGTAGAAACAGACACCTACATTAGGCTCCATTAAGCTATCAATTAACCTTTGTTCCGTTTCCCATCATGCAAGAGCTAACTATTATGAGCTCCAAAGAACATAAGGGGATTTTACCTGGTAAGTTTATATAAAATGTATATGTATATATATATATATATATATATATATATATATATATATATATATATATATATATATATATAAATATATATATATATATATATATATATATATATATATATATATATATATATATATTAAAATATATATTAAAATATATATTAAAATAATCCGACGCGGATTAAAATAATCCGAATTTCTAAAACTTCTGCTCAATTCAGCAGAAATCAGTAAGTCGCTTTGCCTTTACAACCATGCCGACATCTTCTCTATAAAACAGTTTCAATTCCTGCTACTCCTTGTCACTTTCGGTGATCATGCACTGAAGAAGAGCTAGTTTTGCTCGAAAGCTCTGCAAAAACCAAACATTGGCTGTTTTACTTCCAATCACTTACCTAATTCAATTATTGTATCTCACTCGAGATCCAGCCTTTCTCTAAATGCAGCATAGTTGTTTAACAGTTTTTCCGTTATTCCTATATATATATATATATATATATATATATATATATATATATATATATATATATATATATATATATATATATATATATATATATATATATATATATATATATATATATATATATATATATATATATATATATATATATATATATATATATATATATATATATATATATATATATATATAGGAATAATTGTTCACTTTATTATTTTGACATTGGATTGGATAGGGTTTCCACTAACCTCCAATATCTATAGTGTATTCGTATGTTGTTAATGCATTAGTCCAAGTTTAAAGAAACTGGATGATATTTTACAGAAAATCATAAACCAAATTTGTCAGTGTGCGATCGAAGACATCACACCTGTTTGCTTCAAGTTCACTTTCGGTGCAAACAAGTCAACTTAAATGTTGTTATCTTGATATATGATACATAGGATTTGCATGCAAATTTCACAAAACAAATACTAAGAATACGACGGCCTTTGCTTACTCAAATTTGTTCTCTGCACATATCCTTCTTTAAGCTAACACATATTAATACGTTATATATGGGAGCAGCTATCTTAGATTGAAGTTTGTATAAATTATGTCTAAATATTACGTCATGCGAAGAGTGACGGAGGAAGAAGGTTCAAAATAGGGGGAGAAGAGGGGAGTGGAGGGAGATGAGGGGAGGGGAGGGAGGGAGGGATGTAGGGGAAAACCATAATGTCACAGTCCCACAAACCTTCTGACAAAATTGATATTTTGTGCTTTCCGTACCATGCATAAATTTGGATGCATCTTAGAGAAAGAGAATGTTTTGAATTACATTCATTCTTAATTCCCCAAAAGCAGGGCACTCTTGATTTTCAAGAACAGGGGACCTTTAGTGTCTACCAACACCCGATACTCATAGCTAGTAACTACTGTTCATGTTCCATAACCGTGCATCAGTAATTACTGCGCGTGTTCGTAACGACGGTAACATGTGTTACAGGTGGCACAGTCATTTCTGCAAGTTTGTTGTTACAGCAAATTAAAAAAAAAAGTTATATATATTTTTTTTAAATTACTGCAAAATTTCATCTGTCGGACTCGTAGTTCAACGTGTAACGGCTTTGCAGTAATTACTGTACCAACCGTAACACATGTTACCGTGTTGCGAACACAGCGAAGTAGTTACTGATGCACGGTTGTGGAACACGAACATATAGTTACTAGCTATGAGTATCGGGTGCTACCAAAGCGAGGCACTTCTTATCTGAAAACTTTGGGAAGTTAGTTTGAGGTTTTCTGTAAAACTGAGGAGGGGGTGTCCCCCCACCCTCCCCCACCCTCTGCCGCTCTGACGTCATGGTTTGGTCAGCGCGGTCACCCAACGGTTGTAAAGTATAAACTCACTTCAATTCTGCAGCTTAGTCAGATTATAAATTAATGGGTGCAAAAGACTTATTAATATGTTATAACAAACCGTAATCATAATCTCATGTCTGGTGGATGGGATAAGTTGTATTCTATATTATCACAGCCACTACGGGAATTATATCTTTCAAATTTTAAATAACACGACATAGGTCATCGGGACACCCTTCGTCACATTCTAACGTCCCCCACCCCTCCCCCAAATAGACACAACCTCCGCGAAGTGTAAATGATTTGATGTGATCATTAGCTAGTTATTTTCGTCTATTTCAAGCGCTAACATTTACAAAATGTATAGTTAATATAGAGTGTATTATTCTCAAGTATGTAGAGAGCGAACATTATTCAGACTTCGAGCCTTCACTTCTGAACTTGAACAAACAAGACAAAGATAAGTTATTTAGGACACGGCGAAGTTGAGTATTAGGAGGACTGGGTGGGATCAAAGCTTCCCCACATATATAGCGAATTGTTCTCATCTGCAGTTGCAATCCTTGCAGCCCCCCCCCCCAATCCTCCCGCCCCATTCTTCCCTCCACTCGACCCCTCATACCTTCGCATATATATATATAACAAACTGAAGAGACACATCTATAAAATGTGTATCCTGTTTTCTGACCTAATTTAAAGGTACAAGGTTCAATCAAGGATCAGAGTTACGAGCCCGAAAGGTGAATATGAAGCCTCCCTCTGTGACGTCAGACCAGGATGGGTCACAACATTCTGTCGAGACTGAAGATCAGGTAGCGTTACAGCAGATGAATGCAGCAGACGACGTACCGGAAGAGGTGGTTCAAGGTGATGAAAGGTCAGAAAAACCGGACGTGACAGATCAAGATACGATCGACGAAAAAGATTCCAGCCCACCTCAGAGAATCGACGAAAGCAAACAGTGCGAAGCGCAAGACACTAAAAAGGATGACGTCACACCGGGGGTAACAGTTGCGGCGGGACTCCCATTGAAGGCCGTTGTGAAATTTTCGCTCATGCGCTTTCCTTGGAGGTTGTATTTCGCTCTACTGCTCACCAGACTGATTCCGACTATCTACAGAACGACAAGGGTGTATTACTTGGGGGATTTGCCGAGTGACAGCGGGGTCAACATTGCGTCACAGTTGACCTGGGTTAATCTCTTCCTTGAAGTAGTTCAAGAATCATTGATCTTGCCTTTGTATTACATGATTGGCGTCACCATACACGACGAGAATGAGACTAGAAATCGAGTCAAGACCGGCATCCTGTTCACGGTCGTGGTCCATATTGTCTTCTCTGCCATCATCGCTGCTGCTGCCTATCCTCTCGTCCAATTTATGGCCCAAGATGTTGAACTATTAGATGAGACAGTGAGGTACATCCGACTCGAGATGGCTGCGATTCCATGTAGTAGGTAAGCCTCCCCCTCCCTCCCTCCCTCCCTCCCTCCCTCCCTCCCTCCCTCCCTCCCTCCCTCCCTCCCTCCCTCCCTCTGTCCTCAACCCCTCCACACACCCTAAAAACCTCCGCACATTCTTGCGATATGATATAGGTTCCACGAGGTTGTTCTCATAAAGGAAAAAGAAATTATCTTAAACTTTCATTGGATGATTTGTGGTTAGGAATTTATCTGTATAACGCTAACGCTCACAGCTCAACGTAATATATACTTACGCGTCCTATCCTACATGCTGTCATCGGTGTGACATGATAAAGCACCGGGTGAGGAGATATAGTTTCCAGGAATCGTCCAGTTAAAGATGTTATATTCAGGTCGTAAAGACGTCTAGTCAACAAATTACAATGCTTCTTGTTCAGGAATCGGGATTGAAATACTCCACATATTGTCTCGGTGGGAGGGGAGGAGGGGGGTTCACCTGCTCCATCAGCTGTTGGGGAAAGCCGATCAGTCGGAAATATTTCTTACAAAAGCCAGAAGACTTTATCAGCCCGACCTTGCGTTGAGACCTATTTATTGAACTAATGTATAGCCTAAACGTACCTCAGAAGGCACGATTTGACTTCTAAGCTTTGTTTTTTTTTCTCGGGGAGGGCCCCTTAGACCCTTCCTCTCCTCAACAAAAGCGGCCCGCATAAGAGAAGCCTTCAATGAACCCACAGCCGTCCAAGTTTTGATACACCTACAGCCCCATCCGTAAAGGATCAAGCCCCTACCCAAAATTATTCGGGGAATATTGAAATTTGCCCTCCCCCACCGCCCACCCCTTCATGTGAACGACACTGTGTACGTGTTTGTCTTTTAAACTAGGGTAAGCACTTTGATAACAATTTCCCCCTCTCTTTTTTTCTCTCACGTTTAGTGTGGTGCAGTTCGTCACCGTGGTCTTTACCCTCTACCAGTGGCAGTTTCACATCTACTCTATCCTCGCCATGCGTCTCATCCTGTCGATCCTTCTCGATACCTTCTTTCTCAGTTCGTTTGATTTCTCTCTCCAGTTGGGTGTAAACGGTATCGCTTACGGTAACATCATTACCAACGGTGTCATAACTATTTACTGCATCATAATCCTGCTCGTCAAATATCGAACGACTTGCCAAAGTCTTTTCTCAAAGATGTCTTTCTCTTGGTTGAAGAAATGGGGATCTGTGGGTTTCTATTCCGGGTTAGATTCCTTCGTGAGAAACCTCTTCTATACCCTTTGCGTCGTAAGAATGATGAACGTGATATCTGAACAAGGAACGTATTGGCTGGCGAATGAATTCATCTGGAACTGGCTTCTACTAGCATATCTGCCATTATCGGACGTGCTGAAACAAGACACCGGAGCATCGACAAGTCCTGTGATAAATCATAGACTCAAAACGGCTGGTTACATGATTCTAACTATCATCATAGGGTTGCTATGGTGTGTTACCGTTCCGGCTTGGAAGCCGTTCTTGAAGACTGTGATGAACATACCAGAGAATGACGTCGACGTGGTCTTTCAGCTTATTCTGATTCTCATGCCTGCATACATCATGTTCATGGTGAACACACTAATGGACAGTGTTTTCATTGGTAAAGGGAAGACTCGTCTCCTTGCTGTACAATCCATTATTACTAATATTTGCGTTTATGGTGTATCTTTTGTCTTGTTTCTCTGTGACGTATATGAACCGACCCTAATTAACATATCTGTCTTATTCGGGTCTAGTATTGTTGTAGACAGTATCATCACCACGGTCCTTTATATCTGGTTCATTAAGAAAGTTGACTATAAAATATAGCCGGAACAAATTTGTCTTGCAGTAAAGGACCAACCTAAAAGCAATGTGTTTTTGTAAGGCAGTAGTCATATCTACCCACCATGCTTCGATAGCATTGTAAATACTCGCTCCAATCTCGTCTTAAAGGAAAATGTTGCATTATACAATCTTTGCATGTGATATCTTATAAAAGTCATGAATATTTCAAGAAGTCATTAGCTTTCACTTAGTTGTTACTGCCCCCCCCCCCCCAATATTTTGGTCCAGATGACTATTTGATTAAAGCTTCCAATAGCCATGTAGGCTATACTTAAACACATGGTGATATGTTGATAAATTTTTGCTATGCAATCCGGTCTATTTGACGATACCATTGTACTTATCATTTCACCTGCAACAGGGATATATTGTAAATTCAAACACTTAAGACGTGACAACTCCTTATCGGTGAGAAAAAAAAAACAAACAAACAAATATTGCATTATATGGGAACGAAACATGAGAAAGATCTACATGCACATTGCTTTATCATGCATGCTAAATATCCTATCACATACTTAGGCCCTATATACAAGCACCTCAAAGTTTCAGCTCGTATTATAATATAGGACGTAGAAGAGAACCCCTCTCCTAACGTACAAAGTAAATGTAAAGTTTATAACGTTAGGCCCAATTGTGTTTACCGTTACTAATCGGGATCATAAACCGATAAGGCCAAATAACACTGAAACTTGGCAATGACCAAATGTGGTACTTTGAAATGAAAATGACTGTACAAGATAGAACCATGCTTGATTACATATAAAACAAATCCTGCTTATTAATTCCTGCAGAGGTATGTAAAATAGTAGATTTAAGTTTCGTCGTAGTTCTGCTTTCGCTTCTTTCGGCTTTTCTCTTTCCTTGTCTTTGTTTGGATTGGGTGCTGAGGTGTCCTTCGTTTGTTTAACCGATTCATTTCTCCACTTCTTGTCGATATCTTCCCCGTTAGCCTTCATTGCTTTGATTTATTATAATTATTATTATTATTTTCATTTTTAAAGTTTTCACACCGGTTTGATTTCAACCACTATATACAGCTGTAGTGTATTCATAATCAAAATAAACAGAATATGCACAGACCTGGCTCGTTGGCCTTTTCAATGAAAGCAACACTAGGGCTTGGTACGTAAATTTATATAGGCCTACCGGGTATATGCTTGCGAGTACAATGGTTAGTGTTGCGGCCCTTGTATATAGAGCTATCATCAAATTCATCGATTTCAATGCAATTGTTTGGTTGTACTTGTGTTTAGTTGTTGTTTTTTGGTTCTTAGTATTTTTCAAAAGCAAAAGTTTCATTGATACCGAAAGTGAATGCTTTCAACATATGATGTTTCATGATATTAGTCATTTTATAAGTGAATAGTTACCAACTCACTACAAACCGTGAATTAGTACAACAAAACTCAAAATATGCTTTCCCATTTTGGTCTTTGTTCTTTCCAGCAATGAATAGTTGTAATTGAATACTACCGGTACCTTTTCCCTTTCTCGTTAATTGTTCTATCACGCATTACCCGCATGGTTATCACAGGATATCATTTGATTATGCATTTCCAAATCATCATTTTAACTTTGCCTTCTTCTACTTCTAACAAATGACGTAACTTTCACAGCAGACTGATTGGTTCTTATTATCATGTGACCAAATCTACCATTGAGATTGGCTAAGAATATACAGGGTTTTTTAATCGCCTCGTACACGCGTGTTAAGAAGTCTTACTGCACATATCAATAGCACAAGATCTACGTGATAGTATAGGCACGTAAAAGTTCAAGTTACTTAATTTCTGTTTTATTGTAATCAAATCAATGACGGAATAAACTCAAGAAATCAATGTTTGACTTCAGAATTGATTCTTTCGTGATTTTTTGTAGGCCACTGATTCCACGTTGTCACACTATGTCAAAGATCCATCGAAAAACCAGAATACAAACTGCATGGAGGTTTCGATGAAGTGACATTTGCACAAGCTCTTCTGCTTGTTAACCAGAAATAGCGGTCACAATATAATTGTCCCGAACCACTTTTTTGATGTACAATTATACACTATGGCATGGTTAAACACAGGTCAGTGTACTGTACGTGGCAATACACACCTCCATCAAAAACAATAGGGGTCTTGTACTCAATGTCCACACACTCAATGTCCACACATCCACACACCAAGTATGAGAAGTATCCACGATTCCCATCGTTAGATATCATGTGAAAGGGTTTTCAGAGTTTGACCTCTGGTGACCAGAAATGAGTTTTGACCTCACAAGCAACAGGATTCTTGTACTCAATATGGCAAATCCATATACCATACATGTAAAGTATCATGAATTTTTACTATGTTTAGACCGTTTTAGTATGTTTTTAAGGTTTTCAGGCCTCGACACTGAAATGTTTTTAAAAAGTACTCGCTATTTGGCGACCGTGACTAAAAACCTACTCGCCAAGACGCAAAATTCCCTCGCCACTATGAATGTTGCTCAAACCTCCACAACATCAATACTTTCTATGAACAAAGGTTATAGGCACTTAATCAGATACATGGTGCTACGTAATTGCACATTGGAAAATTATGTTTATGTTCCGTATCAAATTTTAAACTTTTTCCCTCCTAAAGTAAGTGATGATCCAAAAAACATGTCGCAAAATCGTAAATAAGCATGCAGCTAATTCGAATTACTGATATCATCAAATATGACGTCATATTTGATGATATCACTAATTCGAATTAATGATATGTACATATCACTAATTCGATTTAATGATATCAACAAATATGACGTACATATCAAGAATTCGGCCATATTTAATGATATCATTAAATATGGCCGAATTCGTGATATGTACGTCATATTTGATGATATCAATAATTGGAATTTATGATATCAAAAATTCGAATTAATGATATCATTAAATATGGCCGAATTCGTTATATGTACGTCATACTTTTGATATCATAAACTTAAATACAGATATCTGAAATTTAATTTATGATATCTTGAATTGAAATATTGATATCTATAATAGTTCATCTATTTTAAGATATCACATATTCAATTCTTGATATCAGAAATTTTAATTATGATATCATCAAATAAAATAATGATATCAATACTTTCCTTGCACCAATTAATGATATCATCAAATATAACGTACATATCATTAAAACAATTTCAGATATCATGAAATAATTCATGATATCATTAAATAATTTTTGATATCAATAATTAAATACTGAATGAAAAATAAAATGGCTAGCCATACGCACGTATACACACATACTCACTCATCCGCCAACATGACTACAAAGGTTACGATCGAATCTAAACCAACCATATTCGTGGGTGAGTCATTTCATTTTAAGGGTCGAATCGAGTCATTGAGATTGATTTCTCTGACTCAGTCAAGTCATTAACTCTAGTCACAATATATCTCTATGGGGCCAAACAAAAAAAATCACAATCTTCTTCTAGTCACTTTGCTTGATATTTTAGTGACTCAGGTCATATGGCTCGTTACAGCAGTATATGAAAAAGAAGCTGTAATTGGCAGAGATCGACAGTAACAGCTAATATAAAATACCAGGATTGTTATCACCTCAAAATAATGTGCCATGACAATCATTGTTAGCATTAGAGTGGCGTCCTTCAAGTTTCCACCGATATACGAATCCATGTTTCAAAGTCTACGTACGTCGTTCAGAAAGACATACAACGAATATGAAACCATAATCAGCGCCTCTGTCATAACCATGTGTATGTACTGTATACAAAGCTTCCGAAGTATTATTAAAACAACATAACCTCAATGCTGTGAACAGTCACGTGACGAAGCGCTGTGTCACATGCACGGTTTCAGTGTAACACAATGGTATGTGTTTACGTGATTATACCGACAGCAACAATACACAATAGATAGCTCACGCAGGAACCGAGGACATGAAATCAAGTATGAATTATTTTAAACATATCACCGCTGTAACCGATCCTGTAGCTTGTTCGCCGCCACATGGCTGATAACAAGGTAAGCCGACTTATTCACGCTATGCTTGGTCATTCTTCAAGCTAACGGTATATTAACATAGTATTGGTACAGTTTTATGATAATAATGTGTACGAAGTGCAGGTTGCTATGTCTACCTGCAAATGGCGTATAGGTCAAAGTAATCATTCATAAAGCGGTCGAGTATAGTTTTAAGTATAGTACTTTTTTATATGAAGGGGCATAACTAGCAGGCGCGTGAAGTCACTCCATCATAAATAAGATGTGGAGAATATTAAATAGCCTATCACGAGACAGCGAAATCAATTCAATTGAAACTTCCAACTACGGTTCTTCAACACAGCTGTGTTAGCAAATGCCATACTGTGCAAGTATACATATGAGAATGATCAGATGCAATAGGGAAAGATTGCCAGAAACGATAAAACTACGTCTGACGTTTAACGCTTCATCATTCTGCACATAGCAACAGATTGCGAACATATACCTTCTTGAACAATATATAAGGCTGTAACTATATGCTTAGGCATATCACAATTCTCACCCCCCCCCCTCAGTGCGGCGTAGCCAGCATCCTATTGTTAGGGGGGCAAGATATTTCTTAAGGGGGCAACCTCGTGATGGTTGATGGTAGGAATTACCAAGAAATAAATGTATTAATGGGCACTTCGTCTGCACAAAGTGGCATCATTGGTCGCTGAAAATGCACATGGGTTGCTAGCGCTAGTTTGTACATTTGGTTATACAACCGGCCAAATTATTGGCGCTTATTCTGTAGGACGATATTGATCAACGGTCTCCGTACGTGGGTATGATGAAGGCCCACAATGTGTAATATCTCGGTCTGATTACCAAGTTCTGACCTTATATGAAGTATGAACATGAGCCCTGAGGTCAAGTATTAATACTTGTGATTAGAACTCGAAAAATGTAAAAAAGAAGTATTTGAATACATCACTGGATTTCCTTGGGGGGGGGGGGGGAGACAAAGCAAATGGGGGGTGGGCATTGCCCCATGGCCCCCCTCTGGCTACGTCACTGCCCCCCCCCCCCCCACAACGCGGTGAAAAAGTACATTGTTGCGTTCACAACTTATGCCCTTAATCACGTATGTCTATATGATATGTGAACTGCAGCACCGAAGAACATTGACTGTTTGTTAATATCATAACATTTTCCTGTAATTTAAAGGTAAAGCATTCACCCCAAGTGGAGAGTATAACCATCAAGACACACCAAAATGAAGCCTCCATCGGTGAGGTCAGATCAATATGGCTCACAACGTCCTGTTGAGGCTGAAGTCAGGGCCGCATTACAACGGGTCAACGAGGCAGTCGATGTACCGGAAGTGACGTTCCAGCATCCAATCGACTCTTCTACCTGCACAGAGTGGTCAGTACAACATACGAACGAAGATGACGTCACACCTGCAGTCACATCAGTCAGGGCGCCCTTGATATCTGACTTGCAGACTTCACTAAGTCGCGTTACTTGGAGGTTGTATTTAGCTCTACTGCTCACCAAATTGATCCCGACTCTCTACAGAACGACAAGGGTATACTACTTGGGGGATCTGCCGAGTGACAGCGGGGTCAACATTGCGTCACAGTTGACCTGGGTCACTATCTTTCTTGAGGTAGTTCAAGAATCTTTGATTTTGCCGCTATATTACATGATTGGCGTCACCATAGACGACGAGAATGAGACTAGAAATCGAGTCAAGACCGGCATCTTGTTCACGGTCGTGGTCCATGTTGTCTTCTCTGCAATTATCGTCGCTGCTGCCTTTCCTCTCGTCCGATTTATGGCCCAGGATGTTAAACTATTACATAAGACTGTAACGTACATCCGATTCGAGATGGCTGCGGTTCCATGTAATAGGTAAGCCTATACTTCGACCCCTATCCTGCCCCAATACCAGGGGCGTAGCAAAGGGGGGTCGAAGGGGGCAGCCGCCCCCCCCCCCCTTAGCATATTTGTTTTGTATGTTTTTATGATATCGCTAGTAATTTCAAAGAGAAAATGCTAAGATGCCACTTACAAGGTCTGGGAAGTGCCATTTCCAGCGATATGGGAGGCATTTTCAGCCAAAAGTTTCTTATACGCTTCGCGTGTTCAAAAATGGTATCAAATAGAGTTGCCATCATTGGGGGGGGGGGGGTGGTGTGTGGGAAGGGGTGACAATCATGAACTGAAATATCGTCAGCACAGCAGTTTTCAATGACATTTGGTACCATCAAGCGAAGCTTGCTGTTAAAAAGTGGTTCATTATGTTCAAATGTGGTATCAAATAGAGATGCCACAATTGTGGGGTGTGGGGGGGTGGTGTGTGGAAGGGGGTGGCAATCATGAACTAAAATAACGTGAGCACAGCAGTCTTCAATGATATGTGGTACCATCAAGCGATGCTTGCTGTTCAAAGGTGGTTCATTGTGTTCAAAAGTGGTATCAAATAGAGATGCCATAATTGTGTGTGTGTGTGGGGGGGGGGTTGGTGTGTGGGAGGGGGTGGCAATCATGAACTAAAATAACGTGAGCACAGCAGTCTTCAATGATATGTGGTACCATCAAGCGATGCTTGCTGTTCAAAGGTGGTTCATTGTGTTCAAAAGTGGTATCAAATAGAGATGCCACAATTGTGTGTGTGTGGGGGTGGGGGTGGTGTGTGGGAGGGGGTGGCAATCATGAACTAAGTAACGTGAGCACAGCAGTCTTCAATGACACGTGGTACCATCAAGCGATACTTGCTGTTCGAAAGTGGTTTATTGTGTTCAAATGTGGTATCAAATAGAGATGCCACAATTGTGTGGGGGGGGGGGTTGGTGTGTGGGAGGGGGTGGCAATCATGAACTGAAATAACGTGAGCACAGCAGTCTTCAATGACACGTGGTACCATCAAGCGATGCTTGCTGTTCAAAAGTGGTTCATTGTGTTCAAAAGTGGTATCAAATAGAGATGCCACAGTTGTGGGGGGGGGGAGGGAGGGTGGTGTGTGGGAGGGGGTGTCAATTATGAACTGAAATAACGTGAGCACAGCAGTCTTCAATGAAATGTGGTACCATCAAGCGACGCTGCTGTTCAAAAGTGGTTCATTGTGATTAAAAGTGGTATCAAATAGAGATGCCACAATTGTGGGGGGGAGGGTGGTGTGTGGGAGGGGGTGTCAATTATGAACTGAAATAACGTGAGCACAGCAGTATTCAATGACATTAGGTAAGTGCCGCCTCCCCCCCACACCCCCCCCCCCCCCGCCCCCTCCCCCTCTGTGGTTCAGCTATATTTTGGGTTTGTTATTGTTGTCGTGAAATCGTCCCGAGGAAATTTACATTTGACAGATTAAATGCATCCCGGTTAAATTTACTTTCAATTCCTATGTTTACCGATTTCGAGATAACGACATTTGAAGTTGATACGTTTTGTCGCAGCAGTAAACTTGAAAGAAACATCAGGTGTCGGATGTTGACAGAAGCATACTGACATGTTTTTTTTGCTTCAAAATTTAACTTCAACTTCTCAGGTATTGTAAACAGTATACAGTCGTTTCTATATTGTTAAATTCCCAAGATCAAAAGAATAAAATTGCAACAAGCATTATGCGTTCAATGTGCAAACTATGACATCACACCTACTTCCGTCATATTTAATTAATGATAAACGGAACCTTGACAATTTCAATTATCAATATCTCGAAAAACGACGTGAAGTAATTGGATGCAAATTTCATAAGGATGCAGAAAATTTACTTCTCTCTCATCAGCAAAAAAAAAGCATCTGTTCTTTGGATTATCATTTTTTTTAAATTATCCTTGAACTTTTTCATGCATCCTGTTCAGGACTTGGGATTGAAATACTCATAATACATATATGCTTGGGACACGGTGGGGGGGGGAGGGGGAGGGTGGGTATTGTTCAGCTGCTCCATCAGCTGTTGGGAAGGAAATTCAGTCGGGGATTCTTTGCAAAATTCAAAAGTATTTATCAGCCCAACCTTGCGCTGAGACCTAAATATAGACCTAATGTATAATCTAAACATACCTCAGAATGCACGATTTGACGTCCAAGCTTTGCTATATAGACGTTCAGTCGGGGATTCTTTGCAAAATTCAAAAGTATTTATCAGCCCAAACTTGCGCTGATACCTATATATAGACCTAATGTATAATCTAAACATACCTCAGAATGCACGATTTGACGTCTAAGCTTTGCTATATAGACGTTCAGTCGGGGATTCTTTGCAAAATTCAAAAGTATTTATCAGCCCAAACTTGCGCTGATACCTATATATAGACCTAATGTATAATCTAAACATACCTCAGAATGCACGATTTGACGTCTAAGCTTTGCTATTTTCTTGGGGAGATCCCCTAGCCTCTACCTCTCCTAAACAAAAGCGGCCCACATAAGAGTTGCATTCAACGAACCCCCAGTCGTTCCAATCTTTCGTGAAAGATTTGCCCCCCACCCCACCCACATGTGCACGACACTATGTAGGAGTTTGTCTTTTAAACTAGGGTACGCACTTTGATAACAATCTCCCCTCTCTTTTTTCTCTCACGTTTAGTGTGGTGCAGTTCGTCACCGTTGTCTTTACCCTCTACAAGTGGCAGTTTCACATCTACTCCATCCTCGCCATGCGTCTCATCCTGTCGATCCTTCTCGATACCTTCTTTCTCAGTTCGTTTCATTTTTCTCTCCAGTTGGGTGTAAACGGTATCGCTTACGGTAACATCATTGCCAACGGTGTCATAACTGTTTACTGCATCATAATCCTGCTCGTCAAATTTCGAACGACTTGCCAAAGTCTTTTCTCAAAGATGTCCTTCTCTTGGATGAAGAAATGGGGAACTGTGGGTTTCTATTCCGGGTTAGATTCCTTCGTGAGAAACCTCTTCTATGCCATTTGCGTCGTAAGAATGATGAACGTGATATCTGAACAAGGAACGTATTGGCTGGCGAATGAATTCATCTGGAACTGGCTTCTAATAGCGTTTCTACCATTATCGGACGTGCTGAAACAAGACACCGGAGCATCGACAAGTCCTGTGGTACATCATAGGGTCAAAACGGCTGGTTACACGATTCTAACCGTCATCATAGGGTTGCTATGGTGTGCTAGCATTCCGGTATGGAAGCCGTTCTTGAACACTGTGATGAACATACCAGAGAATCACGTCGACGCGGTCTTTCAGCTTATTCTGATTCTCATGCCCGCATACATCGTATTCATGGTGAACACACTAATGGACAGTGTTTTCATCGGTAAAGGGAGGACTGGTTTACTACCTATTCAATCCATTATTACTAATATTTGCATATTTGGTGTATCTTTTGTCTTGTTTCTCTGTGACGTATATGAACCAACTCTAATTAACATATCCGTCTTATTTGCGTCTGGTATTGTTGTAGACTTTATGATCACAACAGTCCTCTACATTTGGTTCATTAACAAGATTGACTACGAAATATAGCCAAACGACTATAAGCTAGTATTGGCATCCAAAGCATACAGCGTTGCTAAGGATAGCCATTGCATCTTCTTCTATCCATGAAGCTGTATTGGTATCGACATATATGTATATATATATATATATATGGCTTGAAACAATGGGAACTCACTGCCTCTGAAAAAGCGGAATTGATAGAAACTTCAGCAAAATCATGCATCGTTTTGAAACAGCTTCTGTTTATGACCACCAAGAGTGTATTTGTGTTGCTTGTGGGCCTATATGTTACAGAACGGTGTTATTAGTATATTCACAGGCAGCTGTCTCTACCATCCCAAAAAATATATATCACGTGATCATATTGAATGGCATTTTCTGAACAAGTCAACAGTAGTAATACTGTAATACAACATTTCTTTTCCATTTCTGTTACGAAACCAAAACGAAATAGCTATAGGCCTACGCTTCTAAAAATAATACGAAAAATAATAATCATAAAGTTTGTCTCTGAATCAAATTTATGAATTTGCTTGTGTAATACTGTTATGCTACTATGTGTATATGATCACTAAGTGTTTTATATTTTTCATTTGGCAGCTATAGCACGTTTATAGTATCACAGTCACAGGCGGCTATATCTCTAAGCAAAGACAGATCACGTGATCACTTGAATGACAATTCCAGAGCAATTCAATAGTAATAATACTGTAATAAAACAATTTAGATATTTCTACTGTACATATCATAGGCCTAAGTAACGAAATAGCTTAATGCTTACTTATAACTCCAAAAAGTAATGTTAAGGTTTGTCTCAACCTCCATTTAATTCATCAATGTATATATTTAATTCTGCAAACATTCCATAATAAATAGTCGTATAACTTGCAAGTAAAATATACAGTTGTATTGTTGTATTCCATAATTAAGATCATATTATCACTATCCATCGACAGCCTCGCTTGCACGATGACGTCATCAACCATCTCTTCCAAGTGACCCCCCGCATTATACATTTAAAAACTTTGAGGAAAATAATCATTTTAAACTGGATTTTGCTTTATATGTTGTATATAACCCAGTGCACTATTTTAACCAACGTAGGGCCTATGTAATAGCCTATATATACACATACGCTCAAAGTTGCCAACGAAACCGTATGGGCGAATATGGGGTGTGTGACGATGACACCCTACAAATCCCGAGTGAAATCAAAAAGTCGATCTCAAAATTGGAGCCGAATTCAGCGTGGTCTTTCACCCATCACATAAAAACAATGAAACGAAACTGAGGAAATAGAAGGGGAAAAACATTCTCTCGTTTTCTACCTTGCGTCTACATTTCCCAATTTTGAATAATATTTGGCTAAAATAATGCAACAACTTCCACAGTAGTCGTGTAATACATACATTCCGATGTGATTGAATTCCTCCTAGAAATGTAGCGGTTCTGAAATCAATAGGATAGTCGCATTTTCTCTATTACCATCTGAACTCTCAATAACCCCACACGCTTGTGTATAATTATAAACCCCTCTTTGCGAAGCTCATTTGGTCGTTTGAGAGTTGCTAACTTTGCTAAGCCATCATGAACATGTTATAGGCTACACATCGAATTTAAGATCACCTGCAGGGATCACTCCTCATTACGAAAACGTTCTTGTAACTGACAAAGGGTTAATTAAATAACATGTTAGTAGCACATGTTAGCACTTCACATGACCCTCCATGCACTGTTGGTATGTTTCCTACTGTGGAACACAGACAGCAATACATTTCTGTGCTGTGGAGTGATGATCCCTCCATGTCACACCTACATTCGATGACGTCATATGATGCCTCTCCAAATTGACGTTTAGTCGGTCCAGGTATCGAAAAACGATATATCGAAAAACAAGTTATCGAAAAACGAGTTTCTGAGAAACTGGCAGGAAGGAATCTGAAAAATCATTGCACAAAAACTGAAAAAATTTTCAATCACAAGAAAAGGAAATGAAAGTTGGAAGAATTGTAAATAATGTTGGAAGCTTGCTGGGGACCGAAGAAGATATTAACCGAAGAATTGGTATAACCAACGAAACATTAAGCTTAGGATTTTCGATACTTTATTAAAGAGTATTTTTTGTACAATTGCGAACTGTGGGGCACAGCGAAGGATCTTGATCGCAAAATTGACTTTTTTTTCAAAGGAGACTGTTTCGTAATATTCTCAACATTAGATGGACCAATAACAATTGGTTATCAAACGATGCGCTTTACAATGAAACCAACCAAACACCTTGGTCATCCATAGTCGCACATAGAAGATTGAGATTTTTTGGCCATGTAGCAAGACTCCAGGAGGACGCTTTAAGAGAAGCATTGAGACATACTGCTTAACCAGTAGGAAGGCCCGTGACTACCTTGCTTGGCAAAATAAAGTCGCAATTTAAGGACGTTAACATTAACAATTTCGAGGAAGCAATAAACCTTGCGCAAGATCGTGATACGTGGCGGAGGTTAATCACTGAGCATGTCGGATAGACGAGACTAAACTTACTACTACTAAGCAATAATGAACATGTTATACACATCGAATTTAAGATCATCTGGAGGGATCACTCCTCATTACGAAAACGTTCTTATAACTGACAAAGGGTTGAATAACATGTTAGTAGCACATGTGAGCACGTTACATGACCCTCCATGCATTGTTGGTATGTTTTCCTACTGTGGAGCACAGAATGTAATACATTTCTGTGCTGCGGAGCGATCCCTCTGTGTATTATATTCGATGACGTCATATGATGCCTCTCCATGAAATTGACGTATATTAGGTCCAGGTTGATGTATACGCCGCTGGTGAAACACGCATAGCACGCAATATTTTCAACTGCACAGGCTACGCACGCGGTCAAACGGCCACATGCACAATGGCTATACAAGCGCAGAGTCACAGTACACAACGTCTCCGTGTCAAGTAAGAATATTAGTCTAACTGTACCTTGTTAGATGCTTGTTGAATGATTCTGGAAATTTGCGGCACAAAGGACAATAATTTATAAATAAAATAAGTTATACAATCTAAAGACAACATTGCAGTTCCAATGTATAATTACAATATCTTATGTGTTATATACACGTGTATTCAGAATCACAACAAAGACGCGTATCGCGAACGCATGCACGCGTCGATGACACGCGCGCACACACAGCTATAAAGTCACACGAGCCTATCAGACTCCTGTTTGGAAAGGGATGATTCGTGAAGTGTCTTATGCATATTGAGAGAAATGGGCGTGTCTAAGGAAGGTTTCTGTTTTGAACCTGGTTCCTGAGAGGGAGTTGTTCGGAAATCAAGAACAAAGGTTACGATTGGTTATAGTTTGCAATATGACGAATACAGACATGTACATACTTTGTCGGTCGCCCAGCTCGTTTGTCTGGACACGAGCTGTTCAAATCATCAACCCTGTGGTTTTCAAAAAGCAAAATCTGCCTTAGAAAATAATCCAGGGCCCCTTTGTACGATATAGTTCTTTCACAAAAGTATAAGTTCAGTTATAAGAAGACAGTTGTAGAAGCATAAAAAATAATATCCTTTATAGTAAAAGTTCGTTCCTGTACTAATTTCCATTAAATACGATTCCGCGCTAAGGGGGGTTGTAACACTATAACTGTGTCAAATTTCACAAAATGAATGCATATGGTATGTCATGTGATCAGAGTATACGGTAACCTACATCCTAGTTTCTCAACCTTTTTCTATCCAGGGACCCCTTGAGATAAACTGAAATGTTTGGAGGACCCCCGGACAGTGACCGCCGGCCTGGGGGAGGGGTATAAGGCGAGGGGTGTCCCCCTCCCCTTTTGATTTTTTTTCAATATTTGAGGGTTAGATGCGAAATGGTGCATTATTTTGTGACTTTTGAAGTAAATTTATGTTCAAGAATTTATGATCAGCAATGCATTTTTCTGGGCCTGGAATGCAGTTTTCCTAGACCTGAAAATATTGCTAGGCATAGGCCTACTTGGAAATCAAATTATATATTTCCCAATTAAATTTTAATTTGGAAGCGATGAGTTGTCAGATACAAACTGGTTGATTCTTCATGAGGTCAGGAGAATTATGGGTTTTCTTTGTCAGAGATAGCTGCAAATGGCACCGTTTTTTTGTGTCAAATCCAAGTTAGTTATAACTTTTCCTCCACCAAAGCCTTATAACTACCGCGCTTCGCTGTGTCAACAGTGAGCAACGCATCAAATATAGTTATTGCTCTGCATATTAGGATGTATAGTGTCCAGTTACGTACACAACACTCGGGTGGCATGTTATCCATACCTCACCGAATGTATACCAATGAGAAACTATATTACTTGTTTTCATCGGGGAACGCACGATTCAACATTTATCGACTACTGACCATACGGTCTGATCATCAGGGTCCGACGTATTGACGGCTAGCCTAGCCTAGATTTCTAGAGGCATACATACTTCTTCCTTCGACTATATCTCTCATTCCATTTTTCACGAACCTCTTCGGCTTTCGCGGACCCTTATTTTTTTCACGGACCCTTATTTTTTCACGGACCCCCTGCGGACCCCTTTGCCCTCACGGACCCCCAAATAGATTTCACGGACCCCCTAGGGGTCCGCGGACCCCAGGTTGAGTAACCCTGATTATCGATGTTAACGCATTGCGAAGGCATGTAATGTACATATCAAGCACAATGTAAGTTATGCACTGTCACGTAGATACACACTCTCTTGACTTTTGAGTCGATTGGCTGCTAGATAAAAATGTAGTATCAAAGCAGATGATTAAATTTAATTCAATTTGCGCATTCAATTTAAAAGCATGTGCAAGGATGGGGGAAGAGTGAGATGGACAGAATATAACAGGGAAGCACCCCTACATATAAATTTGACTTATGTTATACCCGGCAGTGTATAACTCGTGACAATTCTTTGCAGCAGCAACTACAAACACTACAACAGAGGAAGTTGAAAGCAAGGACGGTATTTTAGAAAGCATCACACACAATTAGTTGTAAGACGCTACGCATTATTTGTCATAAATTAACTTGAACAACGACGTTAAACAATGACCTACACCAAACTGTGTTTCAAAGAATAATGTAATGGTTGACAAAGGCATGGATTTGTATCAAAGTAAAGAAAAAGCTTGAAGTTAGGAAACTGGTTTCATATTATAAAGTCAGTTAATTTCAGTTGAAAAAAAGTTTACATTAGACAAACTCAAATTGTAACGCTATTGGCGTTCCATATGATGCGGCGCGGGCTGGGCATGTATTTCTTTGGCTTAGGCCATAGAGCAGAATATTTACGTGCTTTAGTTTAGTGCTAGCCTAGCTTCACTTCCGCCTGTACCTTTTGCGTAAAGCTAGCCGTTACCCAGTGCACTGAATTGCGCGTGCAAAATTTACGATTCGCTTGCCTATCACCTGGCAACCTGCTAGGATCTCGTTGGATTAAAGCAAATTTTGGCTAATGAAAAAGACGCCATCAAAAATATCGGTCAGTCATTAGAAACGCAAAATTTCACGCAAAACTCTTGTCCTAACCTAAGTTAGACAAGCCGCCTAGGCTCTCGGCCTATGCTAGCCTAGCTCAGTTAGGCTAGGCTTAACAGTTAAGCTACAAAACAACGTTAGGCCTGAGTTATCAACGTCAAGTTAGATAGAACTTACACTCAGTAGCCCATGTTAGTATGCAAGGTTAGGACCTAACTTAGCCTGCAGTTGACAAATTGACACTCCCATCGTCGTGGTAAATTGTAGCCTGTTATTTTGTGGATCAAGCCAATCTTTAACTTTAAAGTTGTTTAACCAATTGGATTATTTCATTGATGATTTCTAATATGATAAATATAATATCTAGGCTAAGCCTAGTGCTATGCATAACATTGCTGTACTATTAGTTCCTTAGCATAGGCAAAGGATGAGTTGATCTCTTTTACACATTCAAGTTACACCCATAAAGCTATATGCCTAGGCTATGTCTTCCTCAAATAAATTGAGAAAAATACATCACATCTCTTATTCCACCACAGGTTTACTGTTATAAGTGCATGAATTGACTTTATGATGGTATAATAGAAAGAATTATACTTGTAAAGGTCGGGCATTGAACTGCTTGAAGCCACAAAAAATTTCCCTAACTTAGCGCACGCCTTGAAGTTGACTGTGTAATTATGCTAAATGTTTGAAATAATCCGAGAAAGTCACAAGTGATGTTTTCTTGTTTCACTGTGGCAATTTTTTGTGGCCATTTCTGGGTTCCAATTTGACTGACAAGAACAGCAATTTACTCGCAATCTAAGGATTGCTGGTCGAAATCCTGACCAGATCATTGTGTAGTTTCATTTATGCCATCCACATTATCTCCTTTGCCTCTCTACTCAGGTTAATAGAGATAATTGAAAACTATTGTTGTATATGGCTGCATCATATGGGAAGACCCCCAGGGGTAGTGTTACCATATATTTGGGTTGAATAGGTGGACACTGTGTGAAGCTTATAAATGAGCTAATTTGCTGCTGTCAAGCGTACTTGTATTTTGAAAACAGAAGTTAATGTTTCCAAAATGTTTCAGTTATAATGATGCATACAACAGGGCCAACAACATCTGCATGCTACTTTTTCTAAGTTGCCAATATCAGTTGGAAGTCTGACCTCAATATATGACCGTTACTAGCAAATTTTCGAGCACAGCTACTTGACCCGGAAGTAATTGTTTCGCGCAAATCCGGTTCTACGGACTTCGGTTCGCTACTTCCACGTATGGATGTAATCGGTAAAATTCGCAAACATCCCAATGTCATTCGGGTTTACGAGTATCGTAGCTCGATAAAGGATACTTTAGAGACTCAAATACGATCATTTCCGGAAAGAAACGAAGATTTTACCAATAGAACAGTGCATTTTCTTATCGACGACCAACGCAAAAACATAAAGGTAAGTCAAATCGAGTCGACGTCTATCGTTATGTGACTTTCGCGTCTTAGACAACTTTTAACCGTAAAAATAGCATTTTTGTAATAAATAAGCTTGAATCTTACTCATATTTTTCAGAAAACTTGTAACTCCCCCGAAAAGTGTGATTTTTTGGTCAACGAAAATGGTGCTCCTATGTGGTTTTGGTTGCCCCTAATACATGTATCCTAACGTACATAATACACATATACACGAAAGCACCGTATCCTATAACGTGCAGCCTAGCGCTATATGTCGACTATGATGTAGCTAGTGCTAGATTTGCAACGTCTCGTATTTTTCGTAATCTTTCTATTCGGCATAGATTCCCTTCATTTTTTTGCGTTAATATGGAAAAATCAGGGAGTTGATAAGTCACGGTACTACTTATGGCTACTAAATAGTTAAAATTTAAAAATTCGAGGGCATAGCGGACAGTAATATTACTGTACTAGCCTAGGCCCCTAGTACAAGCCTAGGCTAGCCTATAGGCCTAGTACTTTTGTATTTACTAAAGTACTGTAATATACTACGACAAGTTTTTACTACAGGTAGGCCCTAGCCTAGTTTTAGTAATACTAGAATACCTGCATAGTTTAGTCCAATTTTAATAATGGACTAAGGCTTATAACCTTTAGTTCTTAGCCTACGCCTTCTTGTCCTTGTGTAATAATTCTAAGGGGCCTGTTCTTGAAAAGATTTGGACTGCATAAGATACAATTTAGTATTATTATTATTTTACAAAAATTATTAGTAGTACTAGTAGACTGCCTTTGTACTATGTATAATTTAAGATCATGGCTTATTATGAGTTTTATTAAAGCTGGACTGGGTGAAAATTTCCTCCATCCTGGGATCGGGATCCATTTCAATTTCACTTTGTTACAAGTGTTCAAGACCGGTATTAGATCCATGACTTAAGTCTAGGCCCAATTCCCTATGCTTAATATGTAGAGCAAGATACGTAACACAGAAATAAAACTAGCTTGCTTTATACTGCTTACACTTTATACTTATTGCTATTACAGTTAGACCTACTGCTGGTACTTGAGAACAATTGCACCTCATAGAGCCATGTAGTTGTACATAGCTACTTATAATTCCAGGTGACTTAAAACAATGTCAGGGATCATTTTGTGACAACATGTTTTGCTGTTAACGAGAGTTTACGATCTTTTTATTGTTATGTTGTTTTCTATGATAGGTACAGTAGTAGAAGTACTTAGTTAGTCATTCACGTACAGTCTTCCCTATGTGTGTGTGTGTCACACACAGATTTCTCTAAGGTGCTTTCCCATGTATATATGACCAAAAAAAAGTTATTCCCAAAAAGAAGAAAAGTTTCATTCACTATTAGATTTGTTTTGTTATGTATAATGACTAACATTGCAAAATGCAGTTCCACTGGTATTAAGTATTAGCCCAGAGAGCTTCCAGAGTTTATTACATCCTCATGTTTATTATCCTCATATCTGAAGTCTTCATATAAGAGTTTATTTATAGAAATCTGTTAATAAATGTAGTCTCACATTCTATTTAATACTATATATCTTTAAGTTCCTAGCTCTCTTATATGTACCCGTAGTAAGAAGGAATGCAGCCTGTGGATCAGTTAAGTGCCTGTTGTTACAACTCTGCTCCATATTGTTTGTTTAATCAGGTTGTATTATTAGTGTGCTACCTTTAAGCAATTTTGTTTTCTATATATGTGTAATTTACATTTTTCCTCAGTTTCTGTTATACTCTTATAGAAAGAACAAGTTGTGTGCAGCAACAGGCTGTAATATACTCAGCAGTCTCATGCCCATTCTCTAGCTAACTCGAACAGGTTATTGGCCCAGACACATACACTGGAAGTTAACTGTGTAGAATAGATTGTTGTTTGGAATTTATGTGCTGATTTTGGAACCATTTCTTGGGAATTGTCGGTACTTAAATTGGTTAATTTAGTCGTGACAACTGACCAATATGGCTGGAACAACAGAAGATATGACGTGGAAAATTAACAAAATGGATGGCTCGAACTGGCTGACATGGAATTTCCAGATGAGACATTTGTTTCTTGCAAAAGGCCTGTGGGCTATGAGGATGGCTCAGGAAAGTTGGGGGTTACTGTATGTGAGAAGTAGAAGAGTGCAAACTTGAAAAAGACACAACTGGCATTTTTCACCATTGTGCTTGCAATAGCATCTAGTCAGCTGGAATTAATTACAACAAGTGAGAAACCTAGTGATGCTTAGGATGCCTTGCGTACTCTGTTCGAAAAGGATTCTCTAACCAACAAAATTCAGCTCAAGAAAAAGTACCTCAGAACTGAAATGGCAGAGGACAAGTCAGTTGGAAATAATTTGAATTATATGAAAGGAAGTATGGATCGTTGGGCTGCTATTGGTGCTCCTATTTCAGAAGAAGACCAGGTTGTTAAAGTTATATGTCAAGTTTGGACTTATTTATTTACTTTCTACTCTTACCTTTTACTTTTATATATTTGTCTTTTAATTTTAATCTTATGCTATATGTCACAGGTATATCTCACCATTTCAAAGTTACAAAATTATCCATCCTGCCACCTGAACTGTTTTTGCTATGTCATTCCTTCACTATGCCACCTTGAAATACCCCTTCCAGTCATAATGCACTTGACATTGTGTGTGATTTTTTTTCAGACAATATTATTGTATGAAGTCTTCACAGTATGAAGTGTGTTTCATTTCAAGAAGTATTCAAATTTTGTTAAGCTATTCCTTCCATTTGAACAAAGTATTTCACTTTGAAGTGATCGAAGTAATTTATATTTCATGCCCATATTTTCACAGGACATTAAAACATGTTCTTTCATGGAGAGTGTCACACCAAATGTTTTTTGTTTTCTTTTTTCTGTTGCTTAAAGTGCCTTATTGTTACAGTTATAAAATCAATAAAAGACCAGGCAACTCTATTTCCACTGTTGACTTATGTTCTACTATGCATGTGCAAAAGAAAAAGAAAACAGCCCTACTCAAAATATTTGGTCAGAGTATCCATAGAACGTAATGTATCCAAACACGTCCTGTGTACTGAAAGTCCGCTTTTAATTTAAGTCCCCATATGTGGCAAAACCACCTCATCCCTCCAAAATACCCTAACTTATCCCAAAGCTGGTGAACACCACACCCATCCCAAAGCTGGGAAACTCCAAACCCTTCCCCAAATCCGCTAAGTACCACATTCCCTCCCCAAAACCCCTAAAAACACCACACCCCTCCCCTAAACAACACACCCCTACCCAAGCCACAGTACTTAACTTCAATATTGGCAAGCGGTTATGTAGTGTGATACATGAACCAAACAAGGATTGGTATTGACTGGAAAACTGTTAACTGATATTTATTGATGAATATAAGCAACAGATGAGTACCCAGCTTTGCAGAATCTCACTGAGTAAGGGCTACTGTGGAATTGTGGTAAGTGGGAAAGTATAAATTATTTGGTATTGTAGGTATAAATCATTCGGAATTGTTGGAAGTTCCTTAGAAAGCAACTAGAAATAAGGTTTGGCCTAGGCCATGTTACCTTTGTATATTCGACATGTGGTATGACCCCTTCAGTTTTGACAACAGGCTCAGGAAAATTTGTGTTACCTTAATAGTTACCACAATTAATTTAGCTAGAAAGGAAACACCATCTCCCTTGCCCCCTCCCCCATTTTGTCTCTCTTACCCCTCCCATACGCAGCTCTCAGTAATTTCACATTTTACCTAATCATATATTAGAATTTGGGACAAAATTTCTTCCAAACCTTAGCACAACTTAAATTACTTAATTTCACGCCACAAAACCTAACATTCCCAATAGACCGTACACTAAAGGAATGGGTTCCACTACATTGAAAACGATTTGAATGAAGTCTTGTCGGTAGTAGCCCATAGCATGAAAACGGCTTGGCGAAAGTCTACCTAATTTCAAAATGGCGGCGACAGCAACAAAATCGCCGAGTCGAGGTAATCGTTTTGTGACTGGCCGTCTTAGACAACCATTTCACCGAAACTTTACAGCATCATGTAGGAGAGTACAAGATCCACAAATGGGAGAACTTTTTTGCTGTAACTCTCTTTCGTTGGTTCGTTTTGACCTATTTTGTGTCAGTTAGGAATACATGTGTGAGGACGAAGTTGGATTGCAATCGTTGTTTCATAGGTTTTCGTTGATTTTTTCTCGGGTATCTTTGCCCTACCATACATTGGAATTACTTTTAATCCATTCTGTGAGGTTCCGGTAAGTTGTAAACTATCAATGTCTGTAAATTCTGTGAGTGAAACGTAGGACCGACTTTACGTTAAATGCGGGCAAATTCAAATTTAATGATATGCGTGATCGTTGATCATTCTTCGAGGTCACGGGGTCAGACATCCAACTGATATCATAAAAGTAGAAACTGATATATTTGAATGTCACAAGGCCAAGACTGTCAAACTTTCAGTACTTTGAATAATAATGAAACTGAACATTGACTTGAAGAACAGTATATTAAAGTGAAGTTCCAAATTAAAAAGTAAAATGGCAAGAACCAGGTAGTCAATTTTATGGTCACTCTCTCGGTTTCACAGGTACAGGTACCTATTTCCATCACTAATATTTTATCATCAGAACATGTGTTCTGTTTGGTAATGTAGTAAATCATAAATCGCATAAACTACAAGTAATTCTTCCGTTTTCTACTTTTTCATCCAGATAGCAGGATGGGTGATGATATGAATTATGGACTCCTGAAGTTGACAGTGGCAAACCAGCTCACCAAAGCCAAGTGCCAAGAGATTCATATGTTGTTGGGGATCGCGCCAGCCGTATGTGAAAGAACTTGCAGTGGACTGGAGTTACTAAATGAGCTGGAATCAATGGGGCACTTTTCAGAAACCAATCTGGATCCGTTAAAACGAACTCTGAGAACTGTGAAACTTATGAGTGCTGTGGCAGTCCTCGATGGCTACAGACCGTAGATATAGGTCATCAAACTGTCATCGAAAGGTGGACTTGTCGGCTCAATAACCTCTACAGTAGGGATTTATTTCCAGGTATCTCCTGGACTGAATGACCTCTGGTGGACATTGCTGGTCGGTGACAAACAAAGTTAAAAAATGATTCTGTTCAGTTATCAAGAATTGAGATCGACATCGAACAGCAATAAGTTTTTATATTGGAATCATGGAAAAGTATGACATCATTTTATAGTAGTAAGAATCACAGATTGAGTACTTAGAGATGAGACATATCAGGTCCTGTGAAAGACTATGGACACTGAAAAACGAGTTTTTGAGAAGTCATGGATTTTAATTTACTTGAAAACTTTACTTGAGTTCATAAGTGTTTTGTTGCCAGAAGTAATGTTAAAAGTGTTTCAAAAAGCTGTTTCAGGAAAAAATGACCCTTCTCCCCCCCCCCCCAATACCACCCACCCCATCCCACTCTCTTGTCATTATAACTGATCATGTAGAACAAGGATATGAATTGTTCATTGATGTCATAGCTGATATATAGTTTTTATTTCTTCCTTTCAAATTTGCTCTGTCCAGTGACAAGTTGTACCTATGTCATTATTTCCCGATCCTTCAGCTTAAATGTTTACGTTCCACCCTCCAGTTTGTTTATATTGTGTACTTTGCCTGCCTATTTCATACGCTAGTCTCTTGTGCTCCTCTTCAGATACTTCTTAAGATAGAAACAAAGTCCAGCAGTTTGAACATCATAATTTGTACAAAGATCTACTTTAATAGCTATTGGAGACCTATTTACAGTATGTGTGTGTCTCTCTGGAGGTCAAAAGATGCCCAAGTCCTAACATATTGTCAATGAAAGGGGGAGGAGGGGGATAGGGATGCACCGGATATCCGGTCCGGCCGGATAGTGAGCAATTATCCGGTTCCGGTTCCGGCCGGATATTTTTCAAAATCCGGCCGGATCTTTTTCAAAATCTGGCGGGATCTTTTTCAAAATCTGGCCTGAATTATTCCTTAAAAAGGTGTTGGTATTAACTTAAATCAATGTAAACTATTTCCAAAAATTAATAAAAACATTCAAAGTAAGGAAAAATTAGGTTTAACATGTTTAGTTTAATTTTCTCAATGGTCTGACCCACTGTTTCTAAAGATCAACCAAAATAATACTCCTTGTTTCATACTTCTACTTTTTATTAATGAGTTTCTTTTGTGTATGAGAAAATCCGGTTCCGGCCGGATCCAAAAATTTGGATCCGGTGCATCCCTAGAGGGGGTGGGGGAGAGGTGGATGGAATGGGTGGGTTTGGTATATGAAGGCAGTAGAACCCCTGTGACAAATCTTACGCGTTATGAATTAATCAGGTCACTCATCCGGAATTAAGTTCTTCAATACTGCCCTCATTTCCTTGGGACAACATTTCATATTGTAGTTTTGATTAATAACCCAGGATTAAACTTTGATGAAATTGTATATAACAGATTTGTGGCTTGTAATTCATAAATAGCCGGGTGATTATGAAATGGATTTACTTTTTGGGGTAATTAGGGCGCTTTTGCCGATGAGTAATGGGACTTAGCTAGATCGGAAGAGTGACCTTTGTGGATGCTATCAATCATATCAAGGTTAATTTGAATTATGAATCATTTTTTCAATCAAACTATTGCACTTTTCATTTGTATCGTGGTAGAGATATATACTTAAATGTCTAAAAAAATTAATTAGTGGTATCTAGTATATAGGATATATGACATATAATGTAAATGTACTTTAGGTGCAGACGATGCACTCTGTGAAAGTGCAATGAAATTATTGCCATGTGGATCTGAAAATGAATTCCTTTTATGATTTATGGCATCATTATTGTCATTGCCCTTTATTCCAACGGATATTCCAGTGTTAGATTCAGTGATGATGGCTTAATTTAATTCCTTGGAATTTTTTTTCATCTTTAGATGAAAATCACATCCTCAAATAAGTTTGTATCCATAGTGAAGATATCAAATATTTCAAATTGTTGCGATAGTTTGTAAATGCATCTGGCAATATTTGGCAGAATGAATGGTGTCATCACCGTGGCAATTGAGCAGAATATATTTTTCCTTTTTTTTTGGCGATATGTAAATCATTTTATTCCAAACAGGAAAGTGATATTTTGACAAAACATTGCTGAAGTTCTAAATACAGTGATCATGGAAAGGTATTAAAGCAAAACATTCCAAATGTATTAACATTTCAAGGATAAATCAATAAGAAGAATATAATAATCAAAATAAAAATGAAGCAATTTTACTCAAAATGTTTGAGAAAGCATTTGATGAAACTAAAATGAACCCCTTCTGAACAATTGTTTTCACAAAGTGAATGGTTTTATTTACCATGCAATTATAATTACTTTCACTTCTTAACATAATTTATCACCTGGACACTTAACATAGTTACCTTTCTGTCAGTCACATTCAAAGTTTGGACAGTCAAAACTTTAGCAAAAAAGAAAAGGAAAAACAAACAAAAACGGTCACTTTCAGCAAATTATTTGGAAAGAAATTGGACTTGAGTCAAATTAAAGAATAAGATTATAACAGGAATTGAACTCAGAAAAAGGAATTGAAGTTGAAATTGTTTATAAAAATCGACTCAAAACTTTGATGAAAGCAGCTGTTTTACTTTTGGAAGCTTACATGGTTGGGACAGAGGAGGTTTGTATTTGTATTTTTATACAACCCAAACAAAGAGATGTCCTTCAAAATAGTCGTCACAAAAGTGCAACTTTCATTCAAACTTAATCATCATTTATTGTGCAATTAGTAGAAGTTGAATCATCTCAATTATTGATCCCCTCCCCCCTCCTCCCTCCCCTCCTCACCCTCCTCCCTTCCCTCCTCCCTCCCCTAAGAGGTCCATGTAAGAGTTTTGGGGGTATTGTTGGTAAATCTGTTGTAGGTACAGCAGGGTCTGTTAACACCCTATGGACAATTTTGAATTCTATTAAGTTATAGTCAAAACATATATCTCAGGGTACACCCATCTCTGGCAAAGAAAACTAAACAATTTTCCTGACCCCAGCCCAGTTTTTAAGTTTGTGATTTTGTTGTTATTATCTCATTACTTTTTATAATCATTTTTAATATACATGCATATTTCCAAAAACAAGACCGGTTTCAGGTGGCAGGTCTGGATTTGTGTTCTCCTTTATTCCATCTAATAAATTATAATAATAATATAAGAATTTGTAAAGCGCTTTTTTCCAGTTCAAAAAAAAATGCTCAGAAGTGCTGCAGGAGCAAAGTACCCAAAATGGACACAACAGTTATCAAACAAATGGATACGCATTCATGAATAAGAACGTCTTGAGTTCTTTCTGGAAAGTTGACACATGCTGGATTGTTTTCAGATGTAAGGGAAGAATGTTCCAGAGCTGTGGAGCTGATCTAGCAAAGCAACGATCCCCAAAGGTGGAAGTGCGAACAGTAGGAACAGATAGCATATATGTTGTACGCTTGAACAAAGCACCCTGCTAGGTCTGTATTCTTGGAGAAGCTCTTGTAGGTAAACTGGGGCTAAACCATTCCTTGCTTTGAACACAAGGACAAAAATGTATACCAATAACTATGTTGTTTTTATCTCTTCTCTCTCTCTTTATAGACAAGAGGAATTGGAAAGAAAGGCCAAGGAAGAGGAGAGACTGTTAATGCTGAAGATAGAAGAAGAACAGAAAAGAGAAAAGGAACTGGAGAGAATCAGACAGGTATTGTGTTATAACATACTAGGTAAATGTCATACGTAACAGTTTGTCAGTATGTTACAGAATCAGACAGGTATTGTGTTATAACATACTAGGTAAATGTCATACGTAACAGTTTGTCAGTATGTTACAGAATCAGACAGGTATTGTGTTATAACATACTAGGTAAATGTCATACGTAACAGTTTGTCAGTATGTTACAGAATCAGACAGGTATTGTGTTATAACATACTAGGTAAATGTCATACGTAACAGTTTGTCAGTATGTTACAGAATCAGACAGGTATTGTGTTATAACATACTTGGTAAATGTCATACGTAACAGTTTGTCAGTATGTTACAGAATCAGACAGGTACTGTGTTGTAACATACTAGGTAAATGTCATACGTAACAGTTTGTCAGTATGTTACAGAATCAGACAGGTATTGTGTTATAACATACTAGGAAAATGTCATACATAACAGTTTGTCAGTATGTTACAGAATCAGACAGGTATTGTGTTGTAACATACTAGGTAAATGTTATACGTAACAGTTTGTCAGTATGTTACAGAATCAGACAGGTATTGTGTTATAACATACTAGGTTAATGTCATACGTAACAGTTTGTCAGTATGTTACAGAATCAGACAGGTATTGTGTTATAACATACTAGGAAAATGTCATACGTAGCAGTTTGTCAGTATGTTACAGAATCAGACAGGTATTGTGTTATAACATACTACTAGGTAAATGTCATACATAACAGTTTGTCAGTATGTTACAGTATCAGACAGGTATTGTGTTATAACATACTAGGTAAATGTCATACATAACAGTTTGTCAGTATGTTACAGAATCAGACAGGTATTGTGTTGTAACATACTAGGTAAATGTCATACATAACAGTTTGTCAGTATGTTACAGAATCAGACAGGTACTGTGTTATAACATACTAGGTAAATGTCATACGTAACAGTTTGTCAGTATGTTACATGGTTCATTTTAATAAAATCGCATGTAACAGTATATGATATGTTATATCATAGGTTATGCAATTGCTTATGTCATATAACTAGGGTTACCACCGAGTTGCCGTCACAGTGGACACATCTATGGTTTAGGAACACATGTAAAAAGACACGAGCTGCTATAGTCATGAACCCGGTTTGAAAAGCTTGTGGGAAAACCATACAGCCTTACATATTTCACTACGCCTAGTAAAAATGTAATACAATAGACAAATTTCAACACCAGTTAATAGGACGCTGGGAAAAAACCAACATTGTGAGTGTAATGATATTATACTTGTTTGCACAGTGTCGGAAGTAAATGAACATGTGTTTACAGAAGCCAACCAGTAGTTTCTACACCAAATTACAAATGATATTTGGCCTACACCAAATATGGAAAGATTAATGGTCAACAGGTTTATCTCAAGTAGTTTTCAAGTAGTTTTCAAGACTGTATTGAATGCTCGGGGGCCACGGAGCAGATCACATAAATTTTGTTTTACACTGTAACGCTTACTCAATACCCCAGGGGTTCGTTTATCCTAGAAAAGCTAAGTGATACCTCATACATAGATAATGTTGGTTTTACAACAATATTAAGAGTAGTTTCTTGTGAACATGATATTAAGTATTCAAAATTCAACGACGTTCCGTTGTCCAATGCCGGACGTCCATGTGTTCATCAAGAGGTCACGCACGGTGGAGCACATTGCCGGACCGCCCGCCCGATATAATACAGAATGACGTGTATACCGACACCACCTGGTAGCATCATTTTCAAGGCCATCATTAAATTATCGCAATCACAGGATGGGCTCCTGTTAGCATTAATTAGCTAGAGGGTACGGTCAGAGGATCTCACCCTGGGAGTTGATTACTGGTTCGGCTTCGGAACCTGTAAATCACGATCACTCAAGCAAAAACACTGTTGAGATATTCTCTCTTAACCCTCTCATCAATGTGAGTAATATTTGAATGGAAAACTGGATGAAGTTCAATCAAATGGTAAATGTGAGTAGTCACATATAGAAATCATATGGCGGTAACTTAGATAAAAATCATATTGAAATCCTTCCTGATTCGAATGCTTATCCAGATCTGAGCAAAATCTTTGCGGCATACCGATTCGCTCCTAGATCTCGAGGGAGACAGGAATGATGGGATATGTCGGATCCAAAACTGTCGATTCGATCCAGATACAACAGCGCACCTCCAAAGAGCCCTTTTTAAGAGCCAATCACAAACGCATCCAAGAAATTTCCCCAAGTAAGCACCTGCCTGCAACCTGTGCTGTCTAGAAGATGAATCCCTGCGACTAAAATGTGATCGCTCTAAAAGGATTAATTGTGGGTCAGACCAGTCGCATAGCTAGGGATTTGCCAAGGGAGGGGTGAAGGCTGTAGGCAAACTATCTAAGCGTAGCGAACCATAAAAGAAAACTTTGGCTGAAAATGCCTCCCAGATCGCTGGAAATGTCACTTCCCAGGCCTTGTAAGTTGCATCTAACCTTTTTTATATTGAAATTACTAGCGATATAAAAAAAAAATTTCTTTAAATATGCTCAAGGGGGCGGGTGGTCGCCCTCTTTGCCCCCCCCCCCTTGGCTATGCGCCTGGATCAGACGAAAAAACAAAATTTTCTTTTATATGTGAGCGTGAGAACAGACGAGTATACATACACGGTCCCAGGGGTGCATTAAATCTTCAGAGCTGCCAGGATGGAATTAAGGAGCTCACTGACAGAATAACTTTAATTATAACTAATGATACACGACACCATTGCCCCCTAAAATACACTAGTAAGTCTGAAAATGGGTTCAACCAATGCTGAACTTTCAACAAGCATTTTTACGCTACTTCCTCAAAAGTAAGAATTAAATGCACACTGAGGCATGTTAACGTCTAGTCACACAATCCTTCAATGTCTAGGAATGTAGTTCTGGGGATCTGACTGAGCCCCTAGGCAAGTATGCCTTGCATTTTGTAGCAATTTTGTAGTGTGCTAAATACTTTTCTTCGCCCATACTTATGACTCTTGAAATATGTGTAACATTCTCAAGCAGATCTTTTTTGTTGCTTTCGGTACGTTTTTTTTTTGCGTTGTCATTCAATGCTAATATTCCTAATCAAAGTAGTTTGATTGCTTTGACTAGCAAAGTTTCATTTCGAAACGGTGAATCCAAAGATTCTTCTACGGAGGCTTAACGGGAGGCTATAACAGCTGTTAACCTCCGAGGAAGATCCTGCTAGGATAGATACATCAGGCTTTCTCTAACATTTACATGCATCCTAAGTGAAAAGAAAGTTCTTTTTTTTTTAAAAGTGGAACTTTTACATGTGGTTGTTACTACAATGTAAGAGTGACCAAAGTGACAATCTGTTGAGAGTATAAAACAATTTGGAGAAAACCTAAGATAATTAGCTATTGCTTCAAGTATCGAATGCCTTATCGTGATATTTCTGGACTGCGGTGTCGATGAAAACTTCATTAAGACCCACAATTGTTTAAACATTTTTTTTTCAGATCCAAAGGTTAGAAGAAGAGGCCAGATTCAAGGTCCGGAAAGAGCTAGAGAGGCGGCGAGCTAGAGCTCTCAGAAGGCGGGAACAAAACTTGGAGCAGCAGGGCCACATGAACGGACTGAGGCGAACGCAAGGTATGACAAAGCCCTGGGTGTTTACCTACTACGTACACTGGCCCAGGGACACGTACGAACGGAGGCTGCCCTCTGGAGACAAGAAGAAAAAGCGGGGCGCGATGAGAAAGTCCAGAGCTAAGACAGCGCCACCAGTTATGGTTGAAGCTAAATCAAATATGTCTGATTCTGCCGCTGGTCCTTGAAACGCACGTACGAACGGAGGCTGCCCTCTGGAGACAAGAAGAAAAAGCGGGGCGTGATGAAAAAGTCCAGAGCTAAGACAACGCCACCAGTTATGGTCGAAACTAAATCAAAAATGTCTGATTCTGCCGCTGGTCCTTGAAACTAAAACGAAAAAGGTTGGTAGCTGTTTGGAACAAAAGAATATGAACATGAATGTTGATGAAACTACCTGAATTTCTGAAAATGTGCAAAAAATAAACCTTCTTTTGTGTGTCCCCCCCTCCACCCTCCAGATGTAGACCTTGTGGCTTGTGAAATATTCTGAATTTGTGTAAAGTTACAAAAGATAATCCTTCCTGTGTGTGTGTGTGTTTTATTTCCACCCCAACAGCTGTAGACTTTGTGTGACCTTGTGTGAAGTGCAAAAAATCATTCTTCTCTTGTTTTATTTTTTGTGCTTTTATATTTCAACTATTGTGATACAGGAATGAAGAGTCAGCCAATCCTCACGTGACAGTATTTCTCAAGAGAACCGTTTTTGTACACAGTTTAATTTATCGAGCAATGTCATCATGCATGATACAGCCCAATGAATGACCTATCTTTTGGACCGGGGAAACCCTTCGGTTAGGGATAATCCCTAGGGTTACTCCTAACCAGAGAAATACTGCATCACATGTAGTATCATGCAATACCGTACTTCTTGAGGCAATGCAACTTGCCACATTATAACTTGTCTTGAGAAATGAAAAAAAACTTGAGGTCTTGGTGGAAGAGTTATGTTGTCTCTGAATATTCAACAGTTCTGGGAGGTACAGCAGCAGCCGGTTGGGAAAATTTCTGTCCAGTTTATGGACAAAGTAAAATTGACTCTGTCTGTCATATCATTGAGCTATTATCACAGACTGCAAAGGTTTTCCCATCCAGGGGTGGCAACCGTACCAAAAAAAGAGAAAGTATGATCCCGATTATTGGAATAATAATAATATATAAATTACTGTAAGGGTATGTCCTGAATGGGATGGTTTGATTACTTGAATCAAAGTTACCTAACAATGTCTAGAGAGAAAAGAAAAGAAAACAATTAAGAAGTTCATGTTTGCAATCAAAGGAGAAAAAAATTTTTTTTTTACTGTGTGACTTGATCATTTACTACATAGAAGAGGATATTTAATGGCTACATCATTTTTTTTTTTTTTTTTGGGGGGGGTTCTTGTTTTGTTTTTTCATCAGAGGAAAATCTTAAAGCAAGCAATGAATGTTTCGTTCAGCTTCCTCAAATAATCAATGATATTAATTAATAATATATTCAATGTTTTGTTGATAAAATTATTCCAGAATAAGTGAAAAATCAAAGAAAGATATGAAACTCTCAATTCTGAGGGTTATTGTAGTATTCTACTACATTGTACATTCATGTACAAACCAAATTAACAATTTTTGTAAAAAATATTTTTAGTTTTTTTTTTAATTTGTCAGGTTTATAATAAATATAAACCCTTTCAGAGACAAATGCCAATTTATGATATTGTTTATTTTGTCAGTTCTTAAGAATAAGAAAAAAAATATAAAGGAAACATAGTGCATTTTGTTGAAAATTGAAAATCAGTCTACTCATCATGTCCTTAATCTTCAAATCCCTTTTTTCTCTAGCCAAAATTTGTTTACTATACCCAAGTTTGTTTGTTTGTTTTATTTCTTCGGCGGTTTTCCAATTCATTTTTCCATTTTTCATTTACTTGTCTACTACATACATTAATAACAGACACTGCTGCTTTCTGGGTTGTGTGGAATGTAATTGTGGCGCGAGCCCTGGTTACAACGGTATGCCGATGGTATTGTTGCTCCTGACAGGTGGTTTCTTGTAAGAAACGGTTCATATTCAAGAACTGCCACCAACTAAGTGCTGCATATTTCAGTTGGTAGAGCACTGGGCATGTTATCGAAAAGTCACATGGTTTCAAATCCCATTCTAGACGAAAGAGTGCGTTGCTCTTTCAAACAAAAATTTTCCACTATTTGCATCAACTTATCAAAAGAAGCCTGTGATCCAAATGTTACCATAGTTACCAAATAACAAAAGGCTGAATCTTTCACCGGCATATTTCATTTATCATCAATGATTGTTATATTGTTTATTTGTACAACTTAATTTGTGCCTTGAATCAAGTTTGTATGTTTTCATAAGCACCTTGATGTTCTTAGAAAAACCCAGTATGATATATTAATTTTTAACTGGAACAATTTTTATCTTAATAAATGTCCTTGTTTCAAATTTTACGTCAATTTTTTGCAAAGTGAAAGCAATTTGCCATCACATGAGTAACCATATATATTTTGTTTATATCGAGCTTGTGGTGTTCCAATGCGTACCTTCTTCCTCGTTAGTGATGTGATCAATTAGTTTGTGTTTTCTTTGTTTTGTTTTCTCTTCAAACCAAGGTATACGCTGTGTGCTTTATTCCATATATGTTTTGGTACTTAAATTTGAATATTAAGGAATTAATTAATATCATTTGCCTTTGCACGTAAGCATTTCATTTAGTTTTCTGAACATATAAGTATTTTTTGTATACATCCCTCCTATATATATATATGTGTAATTTTTTTCTGTTAATTGCAAGTATTTTTCACATTCTTCTGTAACTTATAAATATATCATGTATTTCTCTGCTGTTAAAACAAACAGTTTATATTATATATGGAAAGGTAAAGGGGGAGGGGGGGGGGGGGGGTTGTAGCTGCTTCGGTGAAAAGCATTGAGACATACTGCTAAACCAGTAGGAAGGCCTGTGACTACCTTGCTTGGGAAAATAAAGTCGCAATTTAAGGACGTTAACATTAACAATTTTGAGGAAGCAATAAACCTTGCGCAAGATCGTGATACGTGGCGGAGGTTAATCACTGAGCATGTCGGATAGACGAGACTCAACTTACTACTACTACTACTTCGGTGAAAAGTATTTGCATACAGTGTTTGAGAATCAGGTATTATGTTTATGCGTTATAAGAGATGAAACACAAATTAACCAGTTTTTAGTTGTTTTGTTGGTTTGCTCGTTGAACCACTCGTTTGCAGCTGCTATGCAACCCTGAAGCATTCCAAGTTAGTGTGTGAAGTTTTATTTGTAATATTATCATTCATCTGCCAAATATTAAGAGCTCTGTAAACAATCTTTATTATTGGGCATAAAAGTCAAACATCATAACGGACTTAATGCCTCCGTACGTATTTGCCAAGATATAAACTTCGACCTTTCCAGCCTACTGCACTAAAAGCTCAGTGAAAATGACACCGTTCTATGCAATTTCCATATCAATATTCAATATTTTTCTTGAGTTATCTGTCGTTAAACATTTTGAGCTGAATAAAATTCGCCAGATTTATTAACGAGACCGTAGACTCTACTAACTTCAATCAAAATTTGCAAGCCCTTCCCAGCAGATCATGGGCCGATCAAATCTCTCTGTTTTGTTTACGACCGTTAGGCCTAGGACTACTTTCACTTTTTTGGCTAGCCTGTGCTTTCCCATCTCGTGAATAGTGTCTTTTTTTGAGGTCTTACTGATGTAGCTTGCGAAATTGTGTCATTTCCTTACATTGCAATGAATAAACAGGTGTTTTCAGACGTTTCCTCCGTGGAATTGGGGTAAAAAAAAAGTGGACGGTACGAGTATATATATAGGTTACATTAGTGTAATGAACATGCTGATATGGGCGGTGATTGTTTGGTAAATCGTTTGCCCCATAAGGGCAACAGAAAATCAATTTCTTTCTTTCGATTGCGACAGTTTTTCTCCATTAAACCCACCTAGTCAGAGTGCATTTAGAATAAGAAACATTGAATCTGCTTCGGAAGTTTGTTTTCCGAAATTCATTGGCAAACACGTATTGAGACTTTAATCATCCCTCCCATTTTTTTTTTTTAGAGAATTGCTCTGCTCTCCAATTGCAATAATGTATAAACCGTGCTTCCTCAAGAACTTTTTATTTATTTATTGATTTCTACATTTTTTTAAAATTTTTTGTATATTTCAATATTGATATTTGGTGTACTTTTGTACCCTCTGTGATTCCATTTTTTTTTTTTTTGCAGTAGCAATATTTTGCTTTTTGTACCATTTCTTTCTTTCTTTTCTTGTAGATAGAAACAATCTAGACCACAGAGTGTGCTTGGTTTAATAAACAATTGGAAGATTCATGATTGGCTCATTGTTAACTTTGTTATTCTTTCTTTGTTGTCTCAGCCCTGATGAACACTCTTGAGTATGAAAATGCATGTTTTTTATTATATCAACGTATTAAAGAGAGTGAAGACTCGTGCACAAAGAAACGTCTGATGCCGGTAATCTGACCTAGTTTCGAATGAGGTGTAACAGAAGTGTTAGACACCACCATCGATCCCAGAAAATACACACAGCTTGCTACCGTCGGTAGTTAGACACTAGTGTACATTCAATACATGCAGCTTTGGTCAATACCCACAACACAGTGTACATAGCAGTGATGGACATCTCATATCTAGATAAAAGATAACAAGGTATCACGTTTCATTACTGTCTGCATTTTGTAGTGACAAGAAAAAAATTCGATTGCAAGCAACGGAAAGTTAACTTTCTTCAGAGGGCGGCACGCGGTTTGGGTCGAGTCTTCAATGCCTTTAAGGGAATGAGACACACCAACGCGATAGTGCCCGGGTAGAGAGTACAGATAACGAACGGATCTTGACTAGGAGGGGTGGGTACAATGTTAGGCTGTAAATTACAGCATTATCACTCCAAATAACCAATGGAAAACTTCAACATTGAATTGATGTTGAGTAATTCTCATCTTCTCACAAATACATGTACAGTAATCACGTTAAAAATGAAAGAAAGAATCAGTCACATTAAAATGTTACCAGCCGTTACTTTAAATAAATCATTGTGACACCCTTCTCATCAGTACAAATCCAGACCTTTACAAAATGTGTACATATCTTTAGAAATCCATATCCAGAGTTCATGTTTAGATCTGACCATTCTGTTTGATGACAATGACCTCGATGAAACATGATGATTGGTGGAAATACGCACACTCCTAAAACAAAATGCGAATTGCTCCGCTGAGAGCCAATCACAAGCGAAGCCAAAATATTTCCAAGTAAGCTCCGCCTATATGCTCTTCGACATAGAACATCTGGTATCAATTTGAAGTCCTATTGTTCTGGAAGGGTTAAATTTAGGTCATTTTGAATCATACAAAAATATTTTAACTTCTTTATAATAATCGAGGGTGAGAAATAGGTGAAAAACAACATCTTCCTGGGATGCATTAAACTATGGAGACTATTTCCTGGGTAGGTCTAAGACACTTAAAGGAGCTTATATAACTTAAACATTAGGATAAAGTGTTTTTCTGTGAATGCTTGCATAAGGCATTTTCGTTGTATACTATGTAATGAATAAAACTATTATGAAGATCGGATCTTGATGAGTAGGGGCGGATCCACGAATTTAACAAAAAGAAGGGTGTGGTCCTGGGGTCGCTGCAGCGGACTCCCTTGTAGGGGAATGGGGATATGGGTGTACTCCCGCGGGGAAAAAAAAAAGTAGACGTTAAACTGTACATGCTGAGGTATACTTAGGATATAAATTCTTCTGCGCCGAAGGTTGTGCTTTTTATATTTATGTCTTGCGTGGGGTTCAAACAAAGGGTGTGGGGGGGGGGTAAAAAGGGTGGGGGTAAAAAAGGGGGGAAGGTGTACATCCCAAACCCTTGGATCCGAACCTGATCAGACATTTCCTGTTTCTAAATGTTTGTTGTCAAGATAACATCTTGACTTCAAAGCAGTTTTTGTAAGTTTAATAATGCCAGTGTCTAAGCTTTTCAACAAAAACAAGCAGAAAAAAAATAGTAAAAGTATATAACCGAGAAACAACAACACGAACCAGCCTCCAACCCCTCAAAAGAAAAAGAGCCCCCCACCAAAAAAAAAAGTTTTCTTACACTTTGAAACCTTAATGTAAATTAATCAACAATAATAGATCAATAGTAAGCAAATTTGAAGAAAAAACAACATGGAATGTGTTCCATACTACACGTTTGAAATCTAACTATGAACACATTTTTTTTTTCAAATCTTGGGGGATTTGACTCATGTAATAAATACATGCATGTTACTAATATGGCCGTATGTAGGCCTATAGGTCATAGTCAAGCTGCAGGATACACACATGTTTTGGTAACAATTCTATACAACCAATACAACAATTATTGAGTGGTTTAAATATCAAAGCTTACATTAGGACCAAGAAAAGAACATTACAACAGTTACTACAATTCTTAAAATAGACATATTTTCTCCCCAGCATGGAAGCCTGTCTATGTAGAATACTATCAAAGCTTCCACCAAACTTAGGCGATGACATATTCAAATCTTAAAATAGGCCTTTACAGGTGATTCCCCTTGTTTTTGTTTACTCTGATATCAAATTGGTGTGCCATAGTTAGTCAGTACCCTTTTATCATTTGCAGGTAGGTGGAGACAGTACTTAACAATATGTCGGTGTATGTAAATACGATACACATGATAGCGAAGATCTGTGTGTGTCTGTCAACTGATAAAGCCCTGCGGTATGAATTTACATATGAACACAGACAGAAATGCACCCGTGCATATGAAATCGGGGGTTTCCATAGGTATATTATTTATAGCACAACATATTCTTTTATAAGTGAGCAACATGCGAAGGAAATCTAGTATCTAGAATCAAGATTCACATCGGGCGTCAGCAGGTATAGGCTACGAGAGAAACACTATTGCAGAACACGTGGTACCGGTAAGCTATATATCATTTTTAAAAGTTAACCTTTTTATGTTTCGATAAGCCTCGTCACAACTTTAGGTGTAACTCATTTGACTTAAAACTGGAAATGAATGTTTCTGATGTGACATAACTTTTTGGTTAATACTACAGTGTTTGTACATTATTATATTTTTTCTCTCTCGTTACAACAATGTGCTTGTGGATGAGTTAATTTCCCTTATAGAGAGCACTGTAACAACATTTACAAATGAATTTTGTAAGATCTAACATGCATATTTGATCAATTAAGCGACATGTTTGTGTTTGTTCCTGATTTATTGGGCAATTTACCGCACACACGATGTATATATGTACATTAGTGATAAAGGTATACTGAAGTAAATTTTATGTTAAGTAAATTAGTTGATTTCCATAGATAACTGGTAGCTTTCTAACTAAACATAAATCACCAAAAAAACTTAGATTATTATTGGACAGAATGATCAGACTTTTGCCAAATTCTGTTTGTGATCTTAGCTATAATGTTTTGGAGGTGACATTGATTTGGTTACAAGTAACGTTACTACATTCGATCAAACTGCTAGTAATGTTTCAATCTTGCTACTATAGTACATACCTTGTACCTAGTACTGCACTTACATGCATTACTCATTGTACTACAGTTCTGATAATTATGGTCAGAAGCTTTACAATTATTTAAACACTATACAATATATACAATATATATATATACAATATATATATATGTATATAAATATAGGTCTATATATGTCTATATATATAGGTCTATATATATAAATATATATATAGGTCTATATATATAAATATAGGTCTATATATGTCTATATATATATAGGTCTATATATATAGGTCTATATATATAGGTCTATATATATATATATATATATATATATACATATATATCTTGTATCTATATTGTATATATTGTATAGTGTTTAAATAATTGTACTTAATATATTTATATATGCATGGCATGGCATATATAGTATTACATTAAACTCCCTTAAGTACGGGTCTTCACTGAATGCGAAACTGACTTTTTTTCAATTTAGGGCAATCAACCAAATCTTTCAAACTGATTCTGTCTGCTTTTTTTTGTTACTTTACTATACCTTCTGCTTTTAAACATAAATATTGTAGAACAGGACTTTATAAGCACAATGAATTAACAGCAAAGATTTCAGCCCATTGTAAATAAATATGTGTATCTCTCATTGTTGCAATGGCAGAAGTAAGTTACACATGAAGATAAAACAGGCTATGAGAATAATATGGATTTTGTCACTTACTACTATAGCCCTCTGTCCTTCTTAGTATAACAACGAAGTACATGAAAGGAACATTGCACCTGTAGACTAAACATACAAACAGATGGGGTGTGACAGAGGTGCTTCTAAATAGAAATATGTTCTATTTTTAGGCGTTAGGTTTTAATTAAAGGTATTCAATAATCGAAATAGTGTGTGAGTCACATCTGAAAAGATACACAAATAGTGAAAAAAATATTTGTGGTATTAGGACTTACATCACCTCTTTGGAATTACATTAGGAGCGGATGAAATGACATCTTTGATGGTTATTTACTTCAGATAAAACAGGACCAGCATCTTAAATCAATGGATTAATTGTACTTAATTAATAACGCACCAAACGTTCTCAGAATATCCCAAAACGCATATAAACAACTACATCCAAAGTCAAGTGTATGTGTTGAAAGATCAAACTAACATGGATTGTTAACATTAAATGTCACCTTCATTATAACAAAGAGGCCAAAGACGGCAAATGGACAAATTATGTTACTATTCTACAGTCATGTATGTAAAAGGATCACACTGTTTATAATAATATGGACATTAATGCAGAAGAGAGTCCAAATATACTGCTATCATTTGCTTGTGGAATGGCTGTACATGTATAATTGCTATATATCAGTTTTGAACAAAAACCATAAAAATACTGAGTCCAATTCGACCAGTGTTCGGGAACCAGTTTCTTTGACTAACAACTGTTAGTTGCTCAAGTTCAAAAAAGAATATCCCTAGTTATTCTTCTAAACAATTACTTATGGAATTGTCTCTTTCTCTATATTTGTAAATGCTTTGGGGACCGACTACGTGAATTCAGCCAGATGCCTTCCATTCATTTGAATACCTACCTATAGTACAACAACAGTATTTCAATATGGATGAAGATATTTATACAGAAACTGCACAGACTTTCATAAATGTTTTCTTTGTTTTTTTTGGGGGGGGGGGGGGAATATTTGATATGTAGATAATACATATGATGTTATATATAATATTATGATAACATTGATCTAAAACTGTTATCGAGGGGGACCATATAAGCAAGGGGTTCCCTAACTGGGGTGCATGAACCCTGATGTAATCCATACAGCATGGGTTTCCTTAACTTTATCCCCCCCCCCCACGAACCCCATGTGGATGCCAGTCAGAGTTGTCCACCAACCCCCAATTTTTTCGTGAGACACGATCTGAGTCATTATACTATAATACGCATAACAGTGCTTCGTAAAAGATCAAGTTCATAGTATAATATTGTAATGAAAATAAAACAAGAGATGAACAAATATTTATTTATAAACTCAGATCATGAATTGTATCATGCATCGATCTCACATCACAAACGATGAGACGGATGCTCCTGTTTTTCCTCCACAAGGCGTTTGATCCTCGGAGCTGTCTTGGAGAGGGCCAGCCCTCATGTCGAGGCCGACGTCAAGGCGTGCCCGCAGCTTTGTTTTCATGACGACCAACTTTTGTACATTACTAAATTATATGATATATCAGATTTTAGTTCAACAAACAGTACTCTAGTTTTGACTCTCAGAAACGTCTCACTAACCCCTTGGGATGGACTCACGTACCCCTTGGGAGTTCATGCACCCCAGTTAGGTTACCCCTGCCATACAGGCTTGTCACCCTACATTGAAATTTGACTTTCTTGCAAACAGAAAGGAAAACAAAGAAAGATGGCGGACTCAATGCAAATAGTATATGAACTTCTGCTCGAGGTAGTTTACTCCAACAAACATAGCCTATTCTGAATGTGAATCAATCTTTGTATTGGTTGAAATGCTACCTGGCAAAAAAAAAAAAAAAAACAGGATTGTGTATGAATGGTAACATACATGAATGCATTGTCTGCCTGCGAAGTTCAAGTTCACGACTATAGTTGGCCACTCCTGCAGAGAGCAAACAAAATTCTTCACTCCTTTATTGGGGGATAATAACTTAGCGCCTCTGAACCGATCCCAGGCACGTACTTATATAGGTTGAAAACGTTTGCTCATTTGTATTATCCTTAAATTTGGGGCAATACTACTGACCTACTAATGCTATAGGATAAACTGATCTCAACAATGATATTTGGTAGCATATTATAGCAAAATAATTATGAGTAGAAACAGACACCTACATTAACTTCCATTAACCTATCAATTAACCATTGTTCCATTTCCCATCATGCAAGAGCTAACTATAATGAGCTCCAAAGAACATAAGGGGATTTTACCTGGTAAGTTTATATATATAATATACCTGGTAAGTTTATATATACAATATATATATATATATATATATATATATATATATATATATATGTATATATGTATATATATATATATATATATGTATATATACATATACACACATATATATATATATATATGTATATATACATATACACACACACATATATATATATATATATGTATATATACATATACACACACATATATATATATATACAATATATATATATATATATATATATATATATATACACTAAGCATTCTGTGATATTTATCTGCAGGGGTCCTTCATTGCGTTTTAGAGATATTGATACTTGAAATTGTCAAAGTTTGTACCAAAAGTGAACTTTAAGCAATTTTGTTTATTCTTTTTTATTTGTTCACTTTATTATTTTTGACATTGGATTGGATAGGGTTTCCATTAACCTCCAATATCTATAGTGTATTCGTATGTTGTTAATGCATTCCAAGTCTAAAGAAACTGGACAAATATTTTACAGAAAATCATAAACCAAATTTGTCAGTGTGCGATCGAAGACATCACACCTGTTTGCTTCAAGTTCACCTTCAGTGCAAACAAGTCAACTTAAATGTTGTTATCCTGAATATGATACATAGGATTTGCATGCAAATTTCACAAAACAAATACTAAGAATACGACGGCCTTTGCTTACTCAAATTTGTTCTCTGCACCATCCTTCTTTAAGCTAACACATATTAACACGTTCTATATGAGAGCAGCTATCTTAGATTGAAGTTTGTATAAATTATGTCTAAATATTACGTCATGCGAAGAGTGGCGGAGGAAGAAGGTTCAAAATAGGGGGAGAAGAGGGGAGTGGAGGGAGATGAGGGGAGGGAAGGGGAGGAAGAGGTGACTTTCAGGTAGGGGAAAACCATAATGTTCCCACAAACCTTCTAACAAAATTGATATTTTGCTCGTTCTGTACCATGCATAAATTTGGATGCATCTTAGAGAAAGAGAATGTTTTGAATTAGATTCCTTCTTAATTCCCCAAAAGCAGGGCACTCTTGATTTTCAAGAACAGGAGACCTTTAGTGTCTACCAACACCCCATACTCATAGCTAGTAACTACTGTTCATGTTCCATAACCGTGCATCAGTAACTACTGCGCTGTGTTCGTAACACGGTAACATGTGTTACAGGTGGCACAGTAATATCTGCAAGTTTGTTCTTACTGCAAAAATTTTTAAAAACAAATTAAAATTTATATATTTTTTTTGAAATTACTGCAAAATTTCACCTTTCGGACTCGTAGTTCAACGTGTAACAGCTTTGCAGTAATTACTGTACCAACCGTAACACATGTTACCGTGTTGCGAACACAGCGCAGTAGTTACTGATGCACGGTTGTGGAACATGAACATAGTTACTGTACTAGCTATGAGTATCGGGTGCTACCAAAGCGAGGCACTTCTTATCTGTAAACTTTGGGAAGTTAGTTTGATGTTTTCTGTAAAACTGAGGAGGGGGTGTTCCCCCCCCCCCTCTACCCTCCGCCGCTCTGACGTCATGGTTTGGTCAGCGCGGTCACCCAACGCAAAGTACGGTTGTAAAGTATAAACTCACTTCAATTCTGCAGCTTAGTCAGATTATAAATTAATGGGTGAAAAAGACTTATTAATATGTTATAACAAACCGTAATCATAATCTCATGTCTGGTGGATGGGATAAGTTGTATTCTATATTATCACAGCCACTACGGGAATTATATCGTTCAAATTTTAAATAACACGACATAGGTCATCGGGACACCCTTCGTCACATTCTAACGCCCCCCCCCCACCCCTCCCCCAAATAAACACAGCCTCCGCGAAGTGTAAATGATTTGATGTGATCATTAGCTAGTTATTTTCGTCTATTTCAAGCGCTAACATTTACAAAATGTATAGTTCATATAGAGTGTATTATTCTCAAGTATGTAGAGAGCGAACATTATTCAGACTTCGAGCCTTCACTTCTGAACTTGAATAAACAAGACAAAGATAACTTATTTAGGACACCGCGAAGTTGAGTATTAGGGGGGACTGGGTGGGATCAAGGCTTCCCCATATATATAGCGAATTGTTCTCATCTGCAGTTGCAATCCTTGCAGCCCCCCCCCCCCAATCCTCCTGCCCCATTCCTCCCTCCACTCGACCCCTCATACCTTCGCATATATATATATATATATATATATATATATATATATAACAAACTGAAGAGACACATCTATAAAATGTGTATCCTGTTTTCTGACCTAATTTAAAGGTACAAGGTTCAATCAAGGAGGAGAGTTACGAGCCCGAAAGGTGAATATGAAGCCTCCCTCTGTGACGTCAGACCAGGATGGGTCACAACATTCTGTCGAGACTGAAGATCAGGTAGCGTTACAGCAGATGAATGCAGCAGACGACGTACCGGAAGAGGTGGTTCAAGGTGATGAAAGGTCAGAAAAGCCGGACGTGACAGATCAAGATCCGATCGACGAAAAAGATTCCAGCCCACCTCAGAGAATCGACGAAAGCAAACAGTGCGAAGCGCAAGACACTAAAAAGGAAGACGTCACACCAAGTGTAACAGTTGCGGCGGCGGGCCTCCCGTTGAAGGCCGTTGTGAAGTTTTCGCTCATGCGCTTTCCTTGGAGGTTGTATTTCGCTCTACTGCTCACCAAACTGTTTCCGACTCTCTACAGAACGACAAGGGTATATTACTTGGGGGATCTGCCGAGTGACAGCGGGGTCAACATTGCGTCACAGTTGACCTGGGTTAATCTCTTCCTTGAAGTAGTTCAAGAATCTTTGATTTTGCCGCTGTATTACATGATTGGCGTCACCATACACGACGAGAATGAGACTAGAAATCGAGTCAAGACCGGCATCCTGTTCACGGTCGTGGTCCATATTGTGTTCTCTGCCATCATCGCTGCTGCTGCCTATCCTCTCGTCCAATTTATGGCGCAAGATGTTGAACTATTAGATGAGACAGTGAGGTACATCCGACTCGAGATGGCTGCGATTCCATGTAGTAGGTAAGCCTCCCCTCCCTCCCTCCCTCCCTCCCTCCCTCCCTCCCTCCCTCCCTCCCTCCCTCCCTCCCTCCCTCCCTCCCTCCCTCCCTCCCTCCCTCCCTCCCTCCCTCCCTCCCTCCCTCCCTCCCTCCCTCCCTCCCTCCCTCCCTCCCTCCCTCCCTCCCTCCCTCCCTCCCTCCCTCCCTCCCTCCCTCCCTCCCTCCCTCCCTCCCTCCCTCCCTCCCTCCCTCCCTCCCTCCCTCCCTCCCTCCCTCCCTCCCTCCCTCCCTCCCTCCCTCCCTCCCTCCCTCCCTCCCTCCCTCCCTCCCTCCCTCCCTCCCTCCCTCCCTCCCTCCCTCCCTCCCTCCCTCCCTCCCTCCCTCCCTCCCTCCCTGCCTCTGTCCTCAACCCCTCCACACCCCCTAAAAACCTCTTCACATTCTGGCGATATGATATAGCTTCCACGAGGTGGTTCTCTATAGAGGAAAAAGAAATTATCTTAAACTTTCATTGGATGAACTGTGGTTAAGAATTTATCCGTATAACGCTAACGCTTACAGCTTAACGTAATATATACTTACGCGTCCTACATGCTGTCATCGGTGTGACATGGTAAAGCACCGGGTGAGAAGATATAGCTTCCAGGGAAAGTCCAGTTATAGATCTTATATTCAGGTCGTAAAGACGTCTAGTCCAAAAATTACAATGCTTCTTGTTCAGGAATCGGGATTTAAATACTCCACATGTTGTCTCGGGCGGGAGGGAATTTACCTGCTCCATCAGCTGTAGGGGAAAGCCGATCAGTCGGGAATATTTCTTAGAAAGTGTCAGAAGACTTTATCAGCCCGACCTTGCGTTGAGACCTATTTATTGACTCAATGTATAGCCTAAACGTACCTCAGAAGACACAATTTGACGTCTAAGCTTTGGTTTTTGCTTTTAAACTAGGGTAAGCACTTTGATAACAATTTCCCTCTCTCTCTTTTCTCTCACGTTTAGTGTGGTGCAGTTTGTCACCGTGGTCTTTACCCTCTACCAGTGGCAGTTTCACATCTACTCCATCCTCGCCATGCGTCTCATCCTGTCGATCCTTCTCGATACCTTCTTTCTCAGTTCGTTTCATTTTTCTCTCCAGTTGGGTGTAAACGGTATCGCTTACGGTAACATCATTGCCAACGGTGTCATAACTATTTACTGCATCATAATCCTGCTCGTCAAATTTCGAACGACTTGCCAAAGTCTTTTCTCAAAGATGTCTTTCTCTTGGATGAAGAAATGGGGATCTGTGGGTTTCTATTCCGGGTTAGATTCCTTCGTGAGAAACCTCTTCTATACCCTTTGCGTCGTAAGAATGATGAACGTGATATCTGAACAAGGAACGTATTGGCTGGCGAATGAATTCATCTGGAACTGGCTTCTACTTGCATATCTGCCATTATCAGACGTGATGAAACAAGACACCGGAGCATCGACAAGTCCTGTGATAAATCATAGACTTAAAACGGCTGGTTACATGATTCTAACTATCATCATAGGGTTGCTATGGTGTGTTAGCATGGAAGCCGTTCTTGAAGACTGTGATGAACATACCAGAGAATGACGTCGACGTGGTCTTTCATCTTATTCTGATTCTCATGCCCGCATACATCATGTTCATGGTGAACACACTAATGGATAGTGTATTCATTGGTAAAGGGAAGACTCGTCTCCTTGCTGTACAATCCATTATTACTAATATTTGCGTTTATGGTGTATCTTTTGTCTTGTTTCTCTGTGACGTATATGAACCGACCCTAATTAACATATCCGTCTTATTCGGGTCTAGTATTGTTGTAGACAGTATCATCACCACGGTCCTTTATATCTGGTTCATTAAGAAAGTTGACTATGAAATATAGCCGGGGAAAAATGGTACTGCATTAATTTAACGGACCAGCCTACAATGTGTTTTTGTAAGGCAGTAATCATATCTACCCATCATGCTTCGGTAGCATTGTAAATACTAGCTCAAATCTCTGCTGTAATCTCTGCTGTAGAGTAAAATGTTGCTTTATTCAATCTTTGCATGTGATATCTTATAAAAGTCATCAATATTTCAAGAAGTCATTAGCTTTCATTAAGTTGTTACTGCCCCTCTCCCTCCCCCAATATTGCGGTTCAGAATGACTATCTGATTAAAGCTTCCAACAGCCATGTAGGCTATTCTTAAACACATGGTGATATGTTGATACATTTTTGTTTTGCAATCCGGTCTATTTGACGATACCATTGTTGTTATCCTAACACCTGCAACAGAGATATCTTGTAAATTCAAACACTTAAGACGTGACAACTCCTTATCGGTGAGGGGAAAAACCCAATATTGCATTATATGGGAACGAAAACATGAGAAAGATCTACATGCACATTGCTTTATCATGTATTCTGAATATCCTATCACATACTTAGGCCCTACATAAAAGCACCTCAAAGTTTCAGCTCGTATTATAATATAGGACGTAGAAGAGAACCCCTCTCCTAACGTACAAAGTAAATGTAAAGTTTATAACGTTAGGCCCAATTGTGTTTACCGTTACTAATCGGAATCATAAACCGATAAGGCCAAATAACACTGAAACTTGGCAATGACCAAATGTGGTACTTTGAAATGAAAATGACTGTATAAGATAGAACTATGCTTGATTACATATAAAACAAATCCTGCTTATTAATTCCTGCAGAGGTATGTAAAATAGTAGATTTAAGTTTCGTCGTAGTTCTGCTTTCGCTTCTTTCGGCTTTTCTCTTTCCTTGTCTTTGTTTGGATTGGGTGCTGAGGTGTCCTTCGTTTGTTTAACCGATTCATTTCTCCACTTCTTGTCGATATCTTCCCCGTTAGCCTTCATTGCTTTGATTTATTATAATTATTATTATTATTTTCATTTTTAAAGTTTTCACACCGGTTTGATTTCAACCACTATATACAGCTGTAGTGTATTCATAATCTAAATAAACAGAATATGCACAGACCTGGCTCGTTGGCCTTTTCAATGAAAGCAACACTAGGGCTTGGTACGTAAATTTATATAGGCCTACCGGGTATATGCTTGCGAGTACAATGGTTAGTGTTGCGGCCCTTGTATATAGAGCTATCATCAAATTCATCGATTTCAATGCAATTGTTTGGTTGTACTTGTGTTTAGTTGTTGTTTTTTGGTTCTTAGTATTTTTCAAAAGCAAAAGTTTCATTGATACCGAAAGTGAATGCTTTCAACATATGATGTTTCATGATATTAGTCATTTTATAAGTGAATAGTTACCAACTCACTACAAACCGTGAATTAGTACAACAAAACTCAAAATATGCTTTCCCATTTTGGTCTTTGTTCTTTCCAGCAATGAATAGTTGTAATTGAATACTACCGGTACCTTTTCCCTTTCTCGTTAATTGTTCTATCACGCATTACCCGCATGGTTATCACAGGATATCATTTGATTATGCATTTCCAAATCATCATTTTAACTTTGCCTTCTTCTACTTCTAACAAATGACGTAACTTTCACAGCAGACTGATTGGTTCTTATTATCATGTGACCAAATCTACCATTGAGATTGGCTAAGAATATACAGGGTTTTTTAATCGCCTCGTACACGCGTGTTAAGAAGTCTTACTGCACATATCAATAGCACAAGATCTACGTGATAGTATAGGCACGTAAAAGTTCAAGTTACTTAATTTCTGTTTTATTGTAATCAAATCAATGACGGAATAAACTCAAGAAATCAATGTTTGACTTCAGAATTGATTCTTTCGTGATTTTTTGTAGGCCACTGATTCCACGTTGTCACACTATGTCAAAGATCCATCGAAAAACCAGAATACAAACTGCATGGAGGTTTCGATGAAGTGACATTTGCACAAGCTCTTCTGCTTGTTAACCAGAAGTAGCGGTCACAATATAATTGTCCCGAACCACTTTTTTGATGTACAATTATACACTATGGCATAATGAACACAGGTCAGTGTACTGTACGTGGCAATACACACCTCCATCAAAAACAATAGGGGTCTTGTACTCAATGTCCACACACTCAATGTCCACACATCCACACACCAAGTATGAGAAGTATCCACGATTCCCATCGTTAGATATCATGTGAAAGGGTTTTCAGAGTTTGACCTCTGGTGACCAGAAATGAGTTTTGACCTCACAAGCAACAGGATTCTTGTACTCAATATGGCAAATCCATATACCATACATGTAAAGTATCATGAATTTTTACTATGTTTAGACCGTTTTAGTATGTTTTTAAGGTTTTCAGGCCTCGACACTGAAATATTTTTAAAAAGTACTCGCTATTTGGCGACCGTGACTAAAAACCTACTCGCCAAGACGCAAAATTCCCTCGCCACTATGAATGTTGCTCAAACCTCCACAACATCAATACTTTCTATGAACAAAGGTTATAGGCACTTAATCAGATACATGGTGCTACGTAATTGCACATTGGAAAATTATGTTTATGTTCCGTATCAAATTTTAAACTTTTTCCCTCCTAAAGTAAGTGATGATCCAAAAAACATGTCGCAAAATCGTAAATAAGCATGCAGCTAATTCGAATTACTGATATCATCAAATATGACGTCATATTTGATGATATCACTAATTCGAATTAATGATATGTACATATCACTAATTCGATTTAATGATATCAACAAATATGACGTACATATCAAGAATTCGGCCATATTTAATGATATCATTAAATATGGCCGAATTCGTGATATGTACGTCATATTTGATGATATCAATAATTGGAATTTATGATATCAAAAATTCGAATTAATGATATCATTAAATATGGCCGAATTCGTTATATGTACGTCATACTTTTGATATCATAAACTTAAATACAGATATCTGAAATTTAATTTATGATATCTTGAATTGAAATATTGATATCTATAATAGTTCATCTATTTTAAGATATCACATATTCAATTCTTGATATCAGAAATTTTAATTATGATATCATCAAATAAAATAATGATATCAATATTTTCCTTGCACCAATTAATGATATCATCAAATATAACGTACATATCATTAAAACAATTTCAGATATCATGAAATAATTCATGATATCATTAAATAATTTTTGATATCAATAATTAAATACTGAATGAAAAATAAAATGGCTAGCCATACGCACGTATACACACATACTCACTCATCCGCCAACATGACTACAAAGGTTACGATCGAATCTAAACCAACCATATTCGTGGGTGAGTCATTTCATTTTAAGGGTCGAATCGAGTCATTGAGATTGATTTCTCTGACTCAGTCAAGTCATTAACTCTAGTCACAATATATCTCTATGGGGCCAAACAAAAAAAATCACAATCTTCTTCTAGTCACTTTGCTTGATATTTTAGTGACTCAGGTCATATGGCTCGTTACAGCAGTATATGAAAAAGAAGCTGTAATTGGCAGAGATCGACAGTAACAGCTAATATAAAATACCAGGATTGTTATCACCTCAAAATAATGTGCCATGACAATCATTGTTAGCATTAGAGTGGCGTCCTTCAAGTTTCCACCGATATACGAATCCATGTTTCAAAGTCTACGTACGTCGTTCAGAAAGACATACAACGAATATGAAACCATAATCAGCGCCTCTGTCATAACCATGTGTATGTACTGTATACAAAGCTTCCGAAGTATTATTAAAACAACATAACCTCAATGCTGTGAACAGTCACGTGACGAAGCGCTGTGTCACATGCACGGTTTCAGTGTAACACAATGGTATGTGTTTACGTGATTATACCGACAGCAACAACACACAATAGATAGCTCACGCAGGAACCGAGGACATGAAATCAAGTATGAATTATTTTAAACATATCACCGCTGTAACCGATCCTGTAGCTTGTACGCCGCCACATGGCTGATAACAAGGTAAGCCGACTTATTCACGCTATGCTTGGTCATTCTTCAAGCTAACGGTATATTAACATAGTATTGGTACAGTTTTATGATAATTATGTGAAAGAAGTGCAGGTTGCTATGTCTACCTGCAAATGGCGTATATAGGTCAAAGTAATCATTCATAAAGCGGTCGAGTATAGTTTTAAGGATAGTACTTTTTTATATGAAGGGGCATAACTAGCAGGCGCGTGAAGTCACTCCATCATAAATAAGATGTGGAGAATATTAAATAGCCTATCACGAGACAGCGAAATCAATTCAATTGAAACTTCCAACTACGGTTCTTCAACACAGCTGTGTTAGCAAATGCCATACTGTGCAAGTATACATATGAATGATCAGATGCAATATAGGGAAAGATTGCCAGAAACGATAAAACTACGTCTATCGTTTAACGCTTCATCATTCTGCACATAGCAACAGATTGCGAACATATACCTTCTTGAACAATATATAAGGCTGTAACTATATGCTTAGGCATATCACAATTCTCACCCCCCCCCTAAATGGCGTAGCCAGCATCCTATTGTTAGGGGGGGGGCAAGATATTTCTTAAGGGGGCAACCTCGTGATTGTTGATGGTAGGAATTACCAAGAAATAAATGTATTAATGGGCACTTCGTCTGCACAAAGTGGCATCATTGGTCGCTGAAAATGCACATGGGTTGCTAGCGCTAGTTTGTAATGGTTATACAACCGGCCAAATTATTGGCGCTTATTCTGTAGGACGATATTGATCAACGGTCTCCGTACGTGGGTATGATGAAGGCCCACAATGTGTAATATCTCGGTCTGATTACCAAGTTCTGACCTTATATGAAGTATGAACATGAGCCCTGAGGTCAAGTATTAATACTTGTGATTAGAACTCGAAAAATGTAAAAAAGAAGTATTTGAATACATCACTGGATTTTCTTTGGGGGGGGGGGAGACAAAGCAAATGGGGGGTGGGCATTGCCCCATGGCCCCCCTCTGGCTACGCCACTGCCCCCCCCCCCCCACAACGCGGTGAAAAAGTACATTGTTGCGTTCACAACTTATGCCCTTAATCACGTATGTCTATATGATATGTGAACTGCAGCACCGAAGAACATTGACTGTTTGTTAATATCATAACATTTTCCTGTAATTTAAAGGTAAAGCATTCACCCCAAGTGGAGAGTATAACCATCAAGACACACCAAAATGAAGCCTCCATCGGTGAGGTCAGATCAATATGGCTCACAACGTCCTGTTGAGGCTGAAGTCAGGGCCGCATTACAACGGGTCAACGAGGCAGTCGATGTACCGGAAGTGACGTTCCAGCATCCAATCGACTCTTCTACCTGCACAGAGTGGTCAGTACAACATACGAACGAAGATGACGTCACACCTGCAGTCACATCAGTCAGGGCGCCCTTGATATCTGACTTGCAGACTTCACTAAGTCGCGTTACTTGGAGGTTGTATTTAGCTCTACTGCTCACCAAATTGATCCCGACTCTCTACAGAACGACAAGGGTATACTACTTGGGGGATCTGCCGAGTGACAGCGGGGTCAACATTGCGTCACAGTTGACCTGGGTCACTATCTTTCTTGAGGTAGTTCAAGAATCTTTGATTTTGCCGCTATATTACATGATTGGCGTCACCATAGACGACGAGAATGAGACTAGAAATCGAGTCAAGACCGGCATCCTGTTCACGGTCGTGGTCCATATTGTCTTCTCTGCAATTATCGTCGCTGCTGCCTTTCCTCTCGTCCGATTTATGGCCCAGGATGTTAAACTATTACATAAGACTGTAACGTACATCCGATTCGAGATGGCTGCGGTTCCATGTAATAGGTAAGCCTATACTTCGACCCCTATCCTGCCCCAATACCAGGCGCGTAGCAAAGGGGGGTCGAAGGGGGCAGCCGCCCCTCCCCCTTAGCATATTTGTTTTGTATGTTTTTATGATATCGCTAGTAATTTCAAAGAGAAAATGCTAAGATGCCACTTACAAGGTCTGGGAAGTGCCACTTCCAGCGATATGGGAGGCATTTTCAGCCAAAAGTTTCTTATACGCTTCGCGTGTTCAAAAATGGTATCAAATAGAGTTGCCATCATTGGGGGGGGGGGGTGGTGTGTGGGAAGGGGTGACAATCATGAACTGAAATATCGTGAGCACAGCAGTTTTCAATGACATTTGGTACCATCAAGCGATGCTTGCTGTTAAAAAGTGGTTCATTGTGTTCAAATGTGGTATCAAGTAGAGATGCCACAATTGTGGGGTGTGGGGGGGGGGGTGGTGTGTGGGAGGGGGTGGCAATCATGAACTAAAATAACGTGAGCACAGCAGTCTTCAATGACACGTGGTACCATCAAGCGATGCTTGCTGTTCGAAAGTGGTTCATTGTGTTCAAATGTGGTATCAAATAGAGATGCCACAATTGTGGGGGGGGGGGGTGTGTAGGAGGGGTGGAAATTATAAACTAAAATAACGTGAGCACAGCGGTCTTCAATGACATTTGGTATAATCAAGCGATGCCTGCTAATCATTGTTCGGTTTTATTTCTCTGCGTCACAGTTTATTTGGTAACATGGATTTCGTTAGGTACAGCATGGAGCAAGACGGGTGGGAGTGATAAGGGTAACAGAGCTTAAGAAATGACACGGAACTAATATTGTTTGGTATGTCCGTTTATTCATACTATAGGACGAGTATATAGGTAGCCAAAATGTGGATAAGAAACTAATTTGTTATAGCCTTCTCCTGGGTAACTTTGTTATAGATTTGTAGTTAGATTATAATGAGGCTATCAGTTTTTTTTTCTCACTTATATTGTTCTTCTCTCAAGAATAACAAAATTAAAAAATGCTTTGTTAATAATAAAGATAAAATATTTGTACATAAATATAACCAAAAAAACAATAGAATGTTTGAACAGAAGAATATTTGGTTACCTTTCATAAAAACCCTTCTTTAAAAAAAATATATAAGTGCAAAAGGTTATACCATGGGAGCCAGATTTTTTTTATGACGTACAACCGAATAATTATAAGATCCTATATGCATTTGAATCATAATTCTTTAATTAAAACAGCTTTATAATTACAATTACAAAAGTGTCATATAACAGCTACTCATGTTGATACAAACTAGAGTACAACGTATTAAGATTTATATTGACCGGGATTATCCAGGGAACTAGAGTGCCGCCCCCCCCCCCACCCCTGCCCCCTCCCCACCCCTGCCCCCTCCCCATCTCCCTCTGTGGTTCAGCTATATTTCGGGTTTTGTTATTGTTTGTCGTGGAATCGTCCCGAGGAAATTTACATTTGACAGATTAAATGCATTCCGGTTAAATTTACTTTCAATTCCTATGTTTACCGATTTCGAGATAACGACATTTGAAGTTGATACGTTTTGTCGCAGCAGTAAACTTGAAAGAAGTATCAGGTGTCGGATGTTACAGAAGCATATACTGACATGTTGTTTTGATTCAAAATTTAACTTCAACTTCTCAGGTTTTGTACACAGTATACAGTCGTTTCTTATATTGTTAAATTCCCAAGATCAAAAGAATAAAATTGAAACAAGCCTTATGCTATCAATGTGCAAACTATGACATCACACCTACTTCCGTCATATTTAATTAATGATATACGGAACCGTGACAATTTCAATTATCAATATCTCGAAAAACGACGTGAAGTAATTGGATGAAAATTTCATCAGGATGCAGAAAATTTACTTCTCTCTCATCAGCAAGAAAAAGCATCTGTTCTTTGGATTATCATTTTTTTTTTAATTATCCTTGAACTTTATCATGCATCCTGTTCAGGACTTGGGATTGAAATACTCATAATACATATATGCTTTGGACACGGTGGGGGGGGGGGGGGAGGGGAGGGTGGGTATTGTTCAGCTGCTCCATCAGCTGTCTGGGAAAGACGTTCAGTCGGGGACTCTTTGCAAAATCCAAAAGTACTTATCAGCCCAACCTTGCGCTGAGACCTATATAGACGTAATGCATAGTCTAAACATACCTCAGAATGCACGATTTGACGTCCAAGCTTTGCTAATTTCTTGGGGGAGATCCCCTAGCCTCTACCTCTCCTGAACAAAAGCGGCCCACATAAGAGTTGCATTCAATGAACCCCCAGTCGCTCCAATCTTTCGTCAAAGTCCCCCCCCCCCCCCTCAACCCACATGTGCACGACACTATGTAGGAGTTTGTCTTTAAACTATACGGTAAGCACTTTGATATTTTCTCTTTTTTCTCTCACGTTTAGTGTGGTGCAGTTCGTCACCGTGGTCTTTACCCTCTACAAGTGGCAGTTTCACATCTACTCCATCCTCGCCATGCGTCTCATCCTGTCGATCCTTCTCGATACCTTCTTTCTCAGTTCGTTTCATTTTTCTCTCCAGTTGGGTGTAAACGGTATCGCTTACGGTAACATCATTACCAACGGTGTCATAGCTATTTACTGCATCATAATCCTGCTCGTCAAATTTCGAACGACTTGCCAAAGTCTTTTCTCAAAGATGTCTTTCTCTTGGATGAAGAAATGGGGAACTGTGGGTTTCTATTCCGGGTTAGATTCCTTCGTGAGGAACCTCTTCTATGCCATTTGCGTCGTTAGAATGATGAACGTGATATCTGAACAAGGAACGTATTGGCTGGCGAATGAATTCATCTGGAACTGGCTGCTAATAGCGTTTCTACCATTATCGGACGTGCTGAAACAAGACACCGGAGCATCGACAAGTCCTGTGGTACATCATAGGGTCAAAACGGCTGGTTACACGATTCTAACCGTCATCATAGGGTTGCTATGGTGTGCTAGCATTCCAGCATGGAAGCCGTTCTTGAAGACTGTGATGAACATACCAGAGAATGACGTCGACGCGGTCTTTCAGCTTATTCTGATTCTCATGCCCGCATACATTGTATTTATGGTGAACACACTAATGGACAGTGTTTTCATCGGTAAAGGGAGGACCGGTTTACTACCTATTCAATCCATTATTACTAATATTTGCATATTTGGTGTATCTTTTGTCTTGTTTCTCTGTGACGTATATGAACCAACTCTAATTAACATATCCGTCTTATTTGCGTCTGGTATTGTTGTAGACTTTATGATCACAACAATCCTCTACATTTGGTTCATTAACAAGATTGACTACGAAATATAGCCAAACGACTATAAGCTAGTATTGGCATCCAAAGCATACAGCGTTGCTAAGGATAGCCATTGCATCTTCTTCTATCCATGAAGCTGTATTGGTATCGACATATATGTATATATATATATATATGGCTTGAAACAATGGGAACTCACTGCCTCTGAAAAAGCGGAATTGAAAGAAACTTCAGCAAAATCATGCATCGTTTTGAAACAGCTTCTGTTTATGACCACCAAGAGTGTATATGTGTTGTTTGTGGGCCTATATGTTACAGAACGGTTTTATTAGTATATTCACAGGCAGCTGTCTCTACCATCCAAAAAATATATATATCACGTGATCATATTAGATGGCATTTTCTGAACAAGTCAACAGAAATAATACTGTAATACAACATTTCTTTTCCATTTCTGTTACGAAACCAAAACGAAATAGCTATAGGCCTACGCTTCTAAAAATAATACGAAAAATAATAATCATAAAGTTTGTCTCTGAATCAAATTTATTAATTTGCTTGTGTAATACTGTTATGCTACTATGTGTATATGATCACTAAGTGTTTTATATTTTTCATTTGGCAGCTATAGCACGTTTATAGTATCACAGTCACAGGCGGCTGTATCTCTAAGCAAAGACAGATCACGTGATCACTTGAATGACAATTCCAGAGCAATTCAATAGTAATAATACTGTAATAAAACAATTTAGATATTTCTACTGTACATATCATAGGCCTAAGTAACGAAATAGCTTAATGCTTACTTATAACTCCAAAAAGTAATGTTAAGGTTTGTCTCAACCTCCATTTAATTCATCAATGTATATATTTAATTCTGCAAACATTCCATAATAAATAGTCGTATAACTTGCAAGTAAAATATACAGTTGTATTGTTGTATTCCATAATTAAGATCATATTATCACTATCCATCGACAGCCTCGCTTGCACGATGACGTCATCGACCATCTCTTCCAAGTGACCCCCCGCATTATACATTTAAAAACTTTGAGGGAAATAATCATTTTAAAACTGGATTTTGCTTTATATGTTGTATATAACCCAGTGCACTATTTTAACCAACGTAGGGCCTATGTAATAGCCTATATATACACATACGCTCAAAGTTGCCAACGAAACCGTATGGGCGAATATGGGGTGTGTGACGATGACACCCTACAAATCCCGAGTGAAATCAAAAAGTCGATCTCAAAATTGGAGCCGAATTCAGCGTGGTCTTTCACCCATCACATAAAAACAATGAAACGAAACTGAGGAAATAGAAGGCAAAAAACATTCTCTCGTTTTCTACCTTGCGTCTACATTTCCCAATTTTGAATAATATTTGGCTAAAATAATGCAATCACTTCCGCAGTGGTCGTGTAATACATACATTCCGCTGTGATTGAATTCCTCTCAGAAATGTATTTCTGAAATTAATAGGATAGTCACATTTTCTCTATTAGTACTATTACCATCTGAACTTTCAATAACCCCACACGCTTGTGTATAATTATAACCCCTCTTTGCGAAGCTCATTTGGTCGTTTGAGAGTTGCTAACTTTGCTAAGCCATCATGAACATGTTATAGGCTACACATCGAATTTAAGATCACCTGCAGGGATCACTCCTCATTACGAAAACGTTCTTGTAACTGACAAAGGGTTAATTAAATAACATGTTAGTAGCACATGTTAGCACTTCACATGACCCTCCATGCACTGTTGGTATGTTTCCTACTGTGGAGCACAGACAGCAATACATTTCTGTGCTGTGGAGTGATGATCCCTCCATGTCACACCTACATTCGATGACGTCATATGATGCCTCTCCAAATTGACGTTTAGTCGGTCCAGGTATCGAAAAACGATATATCGAAAAACAAGTTATCGAAAAACGAGTTTCTGAGAAACTGGCAGGAAGGAATCTGAAAAATCATTGCACAAAAACTGAAAAAATTTTCAATCACAAGAAAAGGAAATGAAAGTTGGAAGAATTGTAAATAATGTTGGAAGCTTGCTGGGGACCGAAGAAGATATTAACCGAAGAATTGGTATAACCAACGAAACATTAAGCTTAGGATTTTCGAGACTTTATTAAAGAGTATTTTTTGTACAATTGCGAACTGTGGGGCACAGCGAAGGATCTTGATCGCAAAATTGACTTTTTTTTCAAAGGAGACTGTTTCGTAATATTCTCAACATTAGATGGACCAATAACAATTGGTTATCAAACGATGCGCTTTACAATGAAACCAACCAAACACCTTGGTCATCCATAGTCGCACATAGAAGATTGAGATTTTTTGGCCATGTAGCAAGACTCCAGGAGGACGCTTTAAGAGAAGCATTCAGACATACTGCTTAACCAGTAGGAAGGCCCGTGACTACCTTGCTTGGAAAAATAAAGTCGCAATTTAAGGACGTTAACATTAACAATTTCGAGGAAGCAATAAACCTTGCGCAAGATCGTGATACGTGGCGGAGGTTAATCACTGAGCATGTCGGATAGACGAGACTCAACTTACTACTACTAAGCAATAATGAACATGTTAAACACATCGAATTTAAGATCATCTGGAGGGATCACTCCTCATTACGAAAACGTTCTTATAACTGACAAAGGGTTGAATAACATGTTAGTAGCACATGTGAGCACGTTACATGACCCTCCATGCATTGTTGGTATGTTTTCCTACTGTGGAGCACAGAATGTAATCAAGGGCGGCGGAAGCACTTTTAATCTGGGGGGGGGGGCACCAACGTCGAAGGGCACTTTGCAGAAATTCGATTGGACTGATGCAGCCTGATATTTAGTACCCTTCATAACTCTTATTGTATTATCTTATTTGCGTATACACATGACTCCATCAACGCCACCCCCCCCCCCCCCCCCTCAAGGAAACAATGCATACTAGCACTGCAGTATCTAATGTGCAAATTGGGAAACAAGGAAAAAGACAAAATGAGGTGAAATCATTATAAAGTCCAAGTCCCTGCACACGCGATCGATACATGCATGAAAGCAAATGAAATATGTCAAAATACTGAAAGAAAAGTAATTTTCTATGTGTTTTTCAATGGTTAAACCGATATTATTATGATGATTATTATTGTAACGACTTTGCCAATAATTCTAACCAATTTGGAAGGGTTATAACACGGCAAATGATTGTATGTTATTGGCATGCGATGTAATAACCAACGCATGCCTATATGATATGCACATTAAGATGTTGAACGCGCGCTTAGCGCGCGAAAAATTTTGGTTATTATTTTCGGGCAAGTCGTTACAGCCCCCCCCCCCCCCCAAATCAAATTGGGCTCCTACGCCTGTGGTAGTAAACATTTAAAACTTCCCGAAATATTTGATTCGACGTGGGTTTCGCTTTGTAAACTCTTTTTTTATTTAGAAATTTTTATGTAGAAAAAGGGCACATTTTTAATCTGAGGAAAAGTGGGGGGGCACGTGCCCCCTGTGCCCCCCCCCGGTTCCGCCGCCCTTGAATGTAATACATTTCTATGCTGCGGAGCGATCCCTCTGTGTATTATATTCGATGACGTCATATGATGCCTCTCCATGAAATTGACGTATATTAGGTCCAGGTTGATGTATACGCCGATGGTGAAACACGCATAGCACGCAATATTTTCAACTGCACAGGCTACGCACGCGGTCAAACGGCCACATGCACAATGGCTATACAAGCGCAGAGTCACAGTACACAACGTCTCCGTGTCAAGTAAGAATATTAGTCTAACTGTACCTTGTTAGATGCTTATTGAATGATTCTGGAAATTTGCGGCACAAAGGACAATAATTTATAAATAAAATAAGTTATACAATCTAAAGACAACATTGCAGTTCCAATGTATAATTACAATATCTTATGTGTTATATACACGTGTATTCAGAATCACAACAAAGACGCGTATCGCGAACGCATGCACGCGTCGATGACACGCGCGCACACACAGCTATAAAGTCACACGCGCCTATCAGACTCCTTTTTGGAAAGGGATGATTCGTGAAGTGTCTTATGCATATTGAGAGAAATGGGCGTGTCTAAGGAAGGTTTCTGTTTTGAACCTGGTTCCTGAGAGGGAGTTGTTCGGAAATCAAGAACAAAGGTTACGATTGGTTATAGTTTGCAATATGACGAATACAGACATGTACATACTTTGTCGGTCGCCCAGCTCGTTTGTCTGGACACGAGCTGTTCAAATCATCAACCCTGTGGTTTTCAAAAAGCAAAATCTGCCTTAGAAAATAATCCAGGGCCCCTTTGTACGATATAGTTCTTTCACAAAAGTATAAGTTCAGTTATAAGAAGACAGTTGTAGAAGCATAAAAAATAATATCCTTTATAGTAAAAGTTCGTTCCTGTACTAATTTCCATTAAATACGATTCCGCGCTAAGGGGGGTTGTAACACTATAACTGTGTCAAATTTCACAAAATGAATGCATATGGTATGTCATGTGATCAGAGTATACGGTAACCTACATGATATCGATGTTAACGCATTGCGAAGGCATGTAATGTACATATCACGCACAATGTAAGTTATGCACTGTCACGTAGATACTACACTCTCTTGACTTTTGAGTCGATTGGCTGCTAGATAAAAATGTAGTATCAAAGCAGATGATTAAATTTAATTCAATTTGCACATTCAATTTAAAAGCATGTGCAAGGATGGGGGAAGAGTGAGATGGACAGGATATAGCAGGGAAGCACCCCTACATAGAAATTTGACTTATGTTATACCCGGCAGTGTATAACTCGTGACAATTCTTTGCAGCAGCAACTACAAACACTACAACAGAGGAAGTTGAAAGCAAGGACGGTATTTTAGAAAGCATCACACACAATTAGTTGTAAGACGCTACGCATTATTTGTCATAAATTAACTTGAACAACGACGTTAAACAATGACCTACACCAAACTGTGTTTCAAAGAATAATGTAATGGTTGACAAAGGCATGGATTTGTATCAAAGTAAAGAAAAAGCTTGAAGTTAGGAAACTGGTTTCATGTTATAAAGTCAGTTAATTTCAGTTGAAAAAAAGTTTACATTAGACAAACTCAAATTGTAACGCTATTGGCGTTCCATATGATGCGGCGCGGGCTGGGCATGTATTTCTTTGGCTTAGGCCATAGAGCAGAATATTTACGTGCTTTAGTTTAGTGCTAGCCTAGCTTCACTTCCGCCTGTACCTTTTGCATAAAGCTAGCCGTTACCCAGTGCACTGAATTGCGCGTGCAAAATTTACGATTCGCTTGCCTATCACCTGGCAACCTGCTAGGATCTCGTTGGATTAAAGCAAATTTTGGCTAATGAAAAAGACGCCATCAAAAATATCGGTCAGTCATTAGAAACGCAAAATTTCACGCAAAACTCTTGTCCTAACCTAAGTAAGTCAAGCCGCCTAGGCTCTCGGCTTATTCTAGCCTAGCTCAGTTAGGCTCTAGAGGCTTAACAGTTAGGCTACATAACATTAACGTTAGACCTGAGTTATCAACGTCAAGTTAGATAGAACTTACACTCAGTAGCCCATGTTAGTATGCAAGGTTAGGACCTAACTTAGCCTGCAGTTGACAAATTGACACTCCCATCGTCGTGGTAAATTGTAGCCTGTTATTTTGTGGATCAAGCCAATCTTTAACTTTAAAGTTGTTTAACCAATTGGATTATTTCATTGATGATTTTTAATATGATAAATATAATATCTAGGCTAAGCCTAGCGCTATGCATAACATTGCTGTACTATTAGTTCCTTAGCATAGGCCAAGGATGAGTTGATCTCTTTTACACATTCAAGTTACACCCATAAAGCTATATGCCTAGGCTATGTCTTCCTCAAATAAATTGAGAAAAATACATCACATCTCTTATTCCACCACAGGTTTACTGTTATAAGTGCATGAATTGACTTTATGATGGTATAATAGAAAGAATTATACTTGTAAAGGTCGGGCATTGAACTGCTTGAAGCCACAAAAAATTTCCCTAACTTAGCGCACGCCTTGAAGTTGACTGTGTAATTATGCTAAATGTTTGAAATAATCCGAGAAAGTCACAAGTGATGTTTTCTTGTTTCACTGTGGCAATTTTTTGTGGCCATTTCTGGGTTCCAATTTGACTGACAAGAACAGCAATTTACTCGCAATCTAAGGATTGCTGGTCGAAATCCTGACCAGATCATTGTGTAGTTTCATTTATGCCATCCACATTATCTCCTTTGCCTCTCTACTCAGGTTAATAGAGATAATTGAAAACTATTGTTGTATATGGCTGCATCATATGGGAAGACCCCCAGGGGTAGTGTTACCATATATTTGGGTTGAATAGGTGGACACTGTGTGAAGCTTATAAATGAGCTAATTTGCTGCTGTCAAGCGTACTTGTATTTTGAAAACAGAAGTTAATGTTTCCAAAATGTTTCAGTTATAATGATGCATACAACAGAGCCAACAACATCTTCATGCTACTTTTTCTAAGTTGCCAATATCATAAAAGTAGAAACTGATATATTTGAATGTCACAAGGCCAAGACTGTCAAACTTTCAGTACTTTGAATAATAATGAAACTGAACATTGACTTGAAGAACAGTATATTAAAGTGAAGTTCCAAATTAAAAAGTAAAATGGCAAGAACCAGGTAGTCAATTTTATGGTCACTCTCTCGGTTTCACAGGTCCAGGTACCTATTTCCATCACTAATATTTTATCATCAGAACATGTGTTCTGTTTGGTAATGTAGTAAATCATAAATCGCATAAACTACAAGTAATTCTTCCGTTTTCTACTTTTTCATCCAGATAGCAGGATGGGTGATGATATGAATTATGGACTCCTGAAGTTGACAGTGGCAAACCAGCTCACCAAAGCCAAGTGCCAAGAGATTCATATGTTGTTGGGGATCGCGCCAGCCGTATGTGAAAGAACTTGCAGTGGACTGGAGTTACTAAATGAGCTGGAATCAATGGGGCACTTTTCAGAAACCAATCTGGATCCGTTAAAACGAACTCTGAGAACTGTGAAACTTATGAGTGCTGTGGCAGTCCTCGATGGCTACAGACCGTAGATATAGGTCATCAAACTGTCATCGAAAGGTGGACTTGTCGGCTAAATAACCTCTACAGTAGGGATTTATATCCAGGTATCTCCTGGACTGAATGACCTCTGGTGGACATTGCTGGTCGGTGACAAACAAAGTTAAAAAATGATTCTGTTCAGTTATCAAGAATTGAGATCGACATCGAACAGCAATAAGTTTTTATATTGGAATCATGGAAAAGTATGACATCATTTTATAGTAGTAAGAATCACAGATTGAGTACTTAGAGATGAGACATATCAGGTCCTGTGAAAGGCTATGGACACTGAAAAACGAGTTTTTGAGAAGTCATGGATTTTAATTTACCTGAAAACTTTACTTGAGTTCATAAGTGTTTTGTTGCCAGAAGTAATGTTAAAAGTGTTTCAAAAAGCTGTTTCAGGAAAAAATGACCCTTTCCCCCCCCCCCCCCCCCCAATACCACCCACTCCATCCCACTCTCTTATCATTATAACTGATCATGTAGAACAAGGATATGAATTGTTCATTGATGTCATAGCTGATATATAGTTTTTATTTCTTCCTTTCAAATTTGCTCTGTCCAGTGACAAGTTGTACCTATGTCATTATTTCCCGATCCTTCAGCTTAAATGTTTACGTTCCACCCTCCAGTTTGTTTATATTGTGTACTTTGCCTGCCTATTTCATACGCTAGTCTCTTGTGCTCCTCTTCAGATACTTCTTAAGATAGAAACAAAGTCCAGCAGTTTGAACATCATAATTTGTACAAAGATCTACTTTAATAGCTATTGGAGACCTATTTACAGTATGTGTGTGTGTGTGTGTGTGTCTCTGGAGGTCAAAAGATGCCCAAGTCCTAACATCTTGGAGCTCCCTGAAATGCCATACTTGGACTGTGTAGTTTTTACATGTTGAAAGGACGACTGTAAAAGTAATTATGATAAGTTGTTGTTGATCACACTGCTTTCGATCCAGGTTGTATTTCTATGTAACACGTTTTGAGGAATGATTCTTTAAGGAACAAAAATTTAAAAGAAATGCTGAGGCTCATACAATAAAGCAATTGGATTATATATTGGATTTTATATATACAGATCACTAGGTCAGTTCCTCAGATGCAACACACAAGACCCAAAAGGGAAATCAAAGAATCTTTGACCTCAATGACATAAATACAATATGTGTACAAATTCATCAAGGAAGAATGGTGTTGAATGTCATCCAAAGTGCTCTAGTGGTGTTTATATAAAGGTTTTGGTTGCATAATTGGCATTTAAAGCAATGGATAAAACATTAAGAGTAAGGCCTGCAGTGAGGAACCAACATTGTCATTAAAGGCATTGAAGACTCGCCCCAAACAGCGTGCGGCCATCTGAAAAAGTTAACTTTCTGTTGCTTGCAAGTGACGTTCTGTTTGTGTCGCTACAAAATGCAGACAGTAATGAAACGTGATACCTTAATGGTTATCTTTAGCTGGACCTGAGATGCCCATCGCTGTATTGCGTGTATACTGTGCTGTGGGTATTGACAGCAGCTGTATGTACCGACTGTACACTAGTTTCTAATTACCTACGGTAGCAAGCTGTGTGTGTATTTTCTGGGATCGATGGTGGTGTTCAACACTTCTATTACACCTCATTCGAAACTAGGTCAGATTACCGGCATGAGACGTCTCTTTTTGCGCGAGTCTTCACACCCTTTAAAGCAATGGATGAACATTTAAAGTTAAGCCTGCATTGTCATTAAGTAAGCCCTTAAAGGAGCATTCCAGAGATATTATTAGCATATTGAAAATCAAAATACTCTAAAGCTGTAGAAACATTACTAGTACTCATTTTTTTTTTCTTCTTTTTTCTTGGCTTGGTCTATAACATATCAAGACTAAAAGTCTGTCTATGTTATCATCCTTTAAGAATTGTGTAGTATATATATATATGTGAAGGTAAAAGGCATATAACTACTACTTGATGTGCAAAAAACCTATGGAAGTCAAAGATGGTCAAAACTCTGAAAATCTTGAGTGCAGTGTTATACTAGTTACATGATTTATTGATCTCATAATTGGCAAGGTATTACACTGACTTTTTGAGTGCTTTTGTTTATTTTTGAATTTCATGGTAACAGGTATGGGGGTAGGATTGGTCAAAATGTTATTTTTTAATTTCTTTCATCTCATATCATTTTGCTAATTATGTCCATTAAGTGATTAAGCAATTAACATCCCATTGTCTGCCCGAGCATTTGAATGCCAGTGCTTTCGATGCATTGATTTAAATTTATTGTAAGCTTTCCGTTATGAAATAACATTGTGAATTGTGTGTTCAAATTTTAAATTACCAGTGCCTTTAGTGCATATAATGTAACCCTTTTTTGCATTTTGTTTTGAGTACAAACAATTTTGCAAGCAGCTATTTTACTGAAATAATGTGTTAATATATATAGATGACACAATAAGTAATGTGATGGAATTTAAATACTATGTGTTAAGCACTTAATAGATTGAATTCCATGTTGAATCTATTGATTCTGTTTTTTTTTTTTTTGTGGAGGAAGGTGCGGGAGGGAGGGGGCAAGGCAAGGGGTATTTGGAACTCGAATTTTATTTTGTCTTTTGTACCAATGAAAAAAACTTGAAATATTAAAAAAATCACCTTTATATGTGTTGAATAGAAAATATTTTAATGTTGAAGTGAATGATGCCAAAGGCACAGTTTGGGGATCTGGTTTTGAGACTACTTATCTTTTCCAAAACTTGAAAAAAAAAGATCTGTTAGATGTACTATAAAACAGTTGGCCATGAACCAACTTTCATATTTATGTATCAGTACTGCAAAGTGTAGAGATGCTGATCTGGTCAATTGTTATTTGGGGTTGTCATTATGAAAGGCATTGAAGACTCGCCCCAAACCGCAGTACTGTGCTCTGAAAAAGTTAACTTTCCGTTGCTTGCAAGTGACGTTTTCTTCTTGTCGCTACAAAATGCAGACAGTAATGAAACGTGATACCTTGTTTTCTTTTATCTATAGAGCTGAGATGTCCATCGCTGCTATGTACACTGTGTTGTGGGTATTGACCGTAGCTGTATGTATTGACCGTACAATAGTGTCTAAATACCGACGGTAGCAAGCTGCGTGTGTATTTTCTGGGATCGATGGTGGTGTCTAATACTTCTGTTACACCTCATTCGAAACTAGGTCAGATTACCGGCATCAGACGTTTCTTTGTGCGCGAGTCTTCACACCCTGTAAGGGTTGTTAAATGTACCTGTATAGTACATCCAGTCTTGTTAAAGGCATTGAAGACACCCCAAACCGCGAGTGGCCATCTGAAAAAAGTTAACTTTCTGTTGCTTACAAGTGACGTGGTGTCTAGCATTTCTGTTACACCTCATTCGAAACGAAGTCAGATTACCGGCATTAGACGTTTCTTTTTGCGCGAGTCTTCACATCCTTTAAAGGCGTTCGTTCTATATACCGGCGAGTTGTAACACTGATTGAGGGCGCCCATCCACAAAGCTGCTTGTTTGGGAATTAGCCTTAAACCAGGGAGATGTTATGGAATAACAACTCCCTACACTGAACCTGATTTTGACAGATGTTCGACAGAGGCTGTGAGGGCGCATTCATATTAATTGTAGCAGGCAAAGGTACAGCAAAATGCCAGGGTCTTGAACAAAACTGTTCCTCATAGGAAAATAGATACATCATGCATGTAGAATTTTCAGTGATGTATACAGTACTTGCATTCGGAGATAGTAAGGTACATTTGTGTTTCATGGAAACTGATTAACTCAAATACAGAGAAGAATGATCCAGTGACTAACTCTACAAGAAGATATCGTTCGTGGACACAAGTGACCAACATTTTGCACAAATTGCATCAGCAGGAGGGCATGCTCATAGACAGACTGCTGTGCCCCCTCCCTCCCCCCCCCCACAGATGTTACGGTTGCACTGAGTGCGCCATGGTGCATTTTGAATATGATGATTGGTCCCGATGCTTTGGAATCTATCGGAACATATGCAGACGAGTTAGCGTGTGTGTGTGTGTATGTAGCGCCCTAGCTTGTAAACACGGTAACTCAAGAAGGAAATATGTGATTGATGTCATACTTGGTCAGTAGATGATTATTGCAATAATGTTATTGGTAGGGCTCTTGCATATTGAGGAGTGGGCGGGGCTTAATGTAAAATTCTTAAAATGTCAATATCTCTGCAATTGATGTCCGATTCTAGTTCATACTGGGTATGTTGTTGTAACTACATAGTAAGTACATGTTCTTTGCCACACCAATGTTACTAGATCAACTTGATATTCAAGAGTGGATGGAGTTTATTTGGGAAATCTTCAAAAACAGCTTGGAAACACCATATCTCAACAAACAAGTGGTATCGATGTCATATTTGGTAGTGTTGCTCATGGTCAGTAGATGACCCCTATCGTTTATGGTAGGGCTGTTATACATATTAATGAGTGGGCGGAGCTTAACGTAAAATTATGAAAATGTCAGGATCTGTTGCCCCATTAAGTTCATACTGAATATGGTGATGTAACTACATAGTAAGTACATGTCTAACAACATTTGTAACAACAATTTTACTTCATTAATATTCATGAGGGGACGGGGCTTAATGGCAAATTTCAAAACCAGTGTGTAAACATGATATCTCAACCAAACCAAGTTGAATGGGAGACAGATGACCTATACGGTGAGTAGATGTGCCCTTTGTTTTTTTTACTTTGGTTCCCATCTCATGAATATTAATGAGTGGTCAAGGGCTTATCAGAAAATTCTGAAAATGTCAATTTCTCTGCTACAGTATGTCCGATTTTGTTTATACTTGGTATGGTGAAGTAACTACATAAACATGTTCTTTGCAACAACAATTTTCACCTCATTAATATTCATGATAGACGGGGCTTTATGTGAAATTGTCAAAATACAGCTTGTAAACATGATATCTCAACAACCACAAGTTGAATCAATGGTATACTATAGAAGGTAGATGCCTTGTGATGAGTAGATTGCTTTTGGTTCCGATGCCATTAGTATTAGTGAATAAGTAGAGCGTAACGTAAAATTTGGTTCTTGCTGGTATGGTGATATTGGTACAAAATGAGCACATATTCATGATATTTCCATGTTTATATCATTAATATTCATCAAATTGCAAGAAATAGGTTTTGACACAAGACAAGAACCAAATATTCCGTGATTCTCATCCTTGACATATAAGGTTTGTCACACTACATTAATACAATCAATCTTCTTGTTTTTTGTGTGCATATCATGAATATGAATCAGTGAACATTACTTTCTTAATAAGATAACTCTGATATAATATGTCCAATTAGCTTCATACATATGTACTTGGATAATACAATGTAAGTACAGTATATGATACAGTACAGATCATAAACTTTGACCTCATTAATATTCATGCATGTATCTATTTGTATACGATGTCAATAAATAGACTGCCAACATGATAACTGATTCCTGGTACCTTCTTTCATATATTGCCGCATTAGTCAATACACGACCCCTCTTCATTTTGGTGTTCACAAGTTCATAAATATCAAAATGTATGGCTTTCCTCACATTATGAATATATTTGGTCATCGGAACCACTAAACGTTTTCGTTTTCTGGTTGAGGCAAGCCGTATAGTAGTAGCTGTACTGCAAGTTGCCGTGATTGTAGACTCGCGGTCGCGACCAACATGTTTGTACAGGGGGATGGGCGGGGCTTATGTTTTATCGTCCAGGGGAGGGCAGTCTCTCTTTGAGATGTTTTTTTTTGTTTGTCAAATGGAGGTTGCGTGGATGCGAAATGGCGCTATAACTGTTTTGAAACAAGGTAAATGAATTGTAAAAGAAAAAACAATATACTTCCACTTAGCATACCAAATAGATTATAATATCTTTCTTTGTTGTGCTAAGTAAACTATTATCTATATATGACCAGTACGGTATATCAAATTGTTTACCAGTACATAGCTAATAGTCTACGTGATGGTTGACACACGCCGGTATCTCTTATCTCTAAGTATCCTTTGATATTGACGAACATGGACCCGTAGAGAGAATATGATATGAAGTTCCATTAATGGTCAATGGTACTTGGACTATACAAATGTACGGTATATCAGTACGGTATATCAGTACGGTATATCAGTACGGTATATCAGTACGGTATATCAGTACGGTATATCAGTATGGTATATCAGTACGGTATATCAGTACTGTATATCAGTATCAGTACGGTATATCAGTACTTTATATCAGTACTGTTTATCAGTACGGTATATCAGTACGGTATATCAGTACGGTATATTAGTACGGTATATCTGTACGGTATATCAGTACGGTATATCAGTACGGTATATCAGTACGGTATATCAGTACGGTATATCAGTACGGTATATCAGTACGGTATATCAGTACGGTATATCAGTACGGTATATCAGTACGGTATATCAGTACGGTATATCAGTACGGTATATCAGTACGGTATATCAAATTGTTTACCACTACATAGCATGATAGGATGCCGTGTTACTGTTAGTTGACACACACCGGTATCTCTTATCTCTAAGTATCCTTTTAGATTGACGAACATGGACCCCTATAGAGAGAAGATGATATGAAGTTCCATTCACGGTCAATCGTACTTGGACTATACAAATGTGACGGCATCAAAAGTAAACTTGTTCAGACAAACATCGTTTCATGTTAAGTTTATAGGATATATATATATATATATATATATATATATATATATATATATATATATATATATATATATATATATATATACAGGTGCGTATCCAGGGGGGGCGTTGGGGGCGCGCGCCCCCCGGGTAAGAAAAAGAGAAGAGAAAAAAAGAGAAGAAAAAAGGAAAAAAGAGGGGAAAAAAAGAGGAGGAGGAGAGGAAGGAAGGGAAAAGAAAAAGAAGAAAGAAAGAAAAAGGAGAAAAAGAGGGAGGAAAAGCAAAACGCGAAGACACCGGGTAGAGAAAGAAGAACAGTGACATCATTACAGCGCTGAAGGGTAGCCAGTGACGGATCAATGATTTCGTAAAAGTGTGACTCACCCTACCCCTTACACCGACAACTCCATTTTTTGACGTTTCCATTTTCCTCTCTCACTAATGATCTATATATATACTATATATGGTCTATCATAGCGCGTGTGTAGAATTGTGCTATGAAACCAACTGTGGCTGATCTCGAACTCGACCGTGTCGTCGGGGAACATGACGCATTTTGGGATGGGGGCGACCGCCCGCCCCCCCCCCCATTCAGCATTTTTTTAAATGATATCGCTAAGTAATTTCAAAATAGAAAGTGCTTAGAGGCAACTTACAAGGCCTGGGAAGTGTCATTTCCAGCGATCTGGGAGACATTTTCGGCCAAAATTTGCTTGTACGCTTCGCGCTAACCTATGGTGGCGCTACGCTTAGATAATTTGCCTACAGGCTTCGCCCCTCCCTTGGCAAATTCTTCGCTACGCGCCTGTTCGAATTTGTAACGCAAACAGCAGATATCACATCATATCAATGAGCATGAAAATGCGTTCCAGGATGAAAAGCCTCAAAGCTGTCCGACTTGCCTGAAAAAATAGCCAAAAATTTTCGCGCGCGAAGCGCGCGTTCAACGTGTTCATGTCAATATCATATAAGCAAGCATCGGTTATTACATCGCATGCCATCATGTACCGTACGGTCCGTTCAAATTGCGCAGTATACCGCGGGATGCTAATGTAAACAACGACATGTCACATGTAGATGTATAAAAAGCATGGAGGTCCAATTATGTCAAAACGCTCTTTTACATTAGTAATGGCGAATTAGGGCCTGCACCCCCGCCGCGCAGTGGCGGAGCGTCCATATGGTCAGGGGGCGGATGCCCCCCTGACGGACTCAAATGGACTGCTGGCGCCTTTTTCAGCTCTTTACCACTTTTTACTTATTCGTGATTATTGACTTTTTTATTGCGCTCTCATCTACTTATTGACATTTGTCACATTTTGTTGCTGTAATTTGGCGATGACACCTATTTATTCTTCGTTTATCTGCAAATTAGCCAGGCCCGGAGAGGGTCATTTCCGGCGATCTAGGGAGTATCTTTACTCAAAAAATTTATGTACGCTACGCGCCAACCAGTGGTGGCGCTCCGCTTAGATAGTGTCGAAAGCGCCCCTTCAGACCATTCTCGCCACTCCTGACCAATACCCCTAGCTCCGCCACTGCCGCCGCGCCTCCTACGCCTATGCGTGTAGTGTTCGGTTTCGGAAATATCTGCTATTTTTTCATTTCCTTCAACCAAGTTTTATAATAGCCGTTATAACAGGTTTTAATATTTGTACACCAATAAATTAACTGTGTCTGAATTTTCGAAAATTTCTGACCAGCATTCTACATCACACTTCCCTCTACTCGTGCAATTTTGACAGGTCTGTTAGGGGTTGAAGGAAGTTTTTTCTATATTGGTTGTCCATAGATGAAATTTTGTACAACATTATGGGTATGTTTTGAAGTGAGTTTATTCACGAGAAATGTGAATTTTCAAATTCTGAACAAATATGGGGCTCAAAACCTTGAAAAGTGGGGCTGACGGGTATTGTGGGCCGCGACGTAGAATCACCTACAAAAGCAAAGACCCACAGGAGATGCGATCAGGTCGAACATGATGTGTACCGGGTTGACAATCTTCAAAAAGGTTATGGATGAAAAAAAAAAAAAACTATTAGGAAAAACTTGGTTCTCAGGCAAAAAGTGTACATCTGGTTGGTCATTTCAAGCCCGAGAAGTGCCGTTTCCGGTGATCTGGGGGGTTTCAGAACAAGAAATTTTCTTGTACGCTGCGCGCCAACCGATGGTGGCGCTCCGCTTAGATAGTAATTCGCGCCCCCCCCCCCCCGGGTTTGAAAATCCTGGATACATTACGTAATTGATGAAATACATATCAGTACTGAATCAAAGAATTTCCCCTTTTCTTGTTTTATTTTGACGAGAGGTATTCAAATTTGGGAAGTGCGCACGGTTTTCTTCATTTGTACCAATGGAAATATTGGCAAAGTTACGAACATCGATTTTATGTAAATTACATTTACAATCGAACGATGACTTTAATGATATAGTATGGAGATCTGTAAGCCTATAAAACATACACTACACACACTGCATTGCGTTCAAAAGTGATAGGTTCATTATTATCAAGATGTATAGGAACCGAATCTCACTGCGTTATAGTGCGATAGAGCCCGGACTATAGGATTAAAGGGCTCACTGCTCTGATTTTAGAGACCTTATATAATCATTGGTCCGAAGCTCGCGTACCAAGTCACCAATCGTTTCGCCGCTGCTGACACCCCCCCCCCCCCCCGCATTTATTTTGCCATCAGGGTGTTTGTATTGCATTGTGGTGTTATCTACACCATTAGAACCTGCATAAAAGATGAAAATAATGGATGGAATCTTGCCATAATGACTTAACGACGGTTAAAGAGGGCACCTATGGCAAGCCGTTTTAACATTTATCTCCGGCTTATTCTACCTAAGTATAATTAATTCCACTTAAGTAGAATACCATTAAGCTCAAGTGAAATTAATTGCACTTAAGTAGAATTGTATTTTACTTAAGCTAAATTGTATTTCACTTAAATAAAATACAACTTCACTTAAGTAAAAGTATCTTTCCTTTTCACTTAAGCTAAATTGAATTTTACTTAAGTAAAATTCAATTTTACTTAAGTAGAATACAATTAAGCTTAAGTGCAATTGAATTTAGCTTAAGCTAACTTGAATTCTACTTAAGTAGAATAAAAATGCACTTAAGCTGAATATAATTGCATTATATTTAAGTAAAATTCAATTCTATTTAAGTAAAATACAATTTAGCTTAAGAGAAATTGAAGGATCGGTCGTCAATGCTTTGCATTCTGCAGTATTACAACAATTTTTTTCGCTTTTAATTCTATTGATCTTTCTGCTTTACAATGCGACCGAATTCTCTCAATTATCAGTAACACAGTGCAAATGTGGTCTTGCAGTTAATGACAGGGAAAATCGCTTCCAGGACTTAAAATATATACTTCGGTCATGAAAACTTCGTCATCATCAGCGATGGGTTGCATGCAACAAGGACACAAGAGGTGAATGAGTCCATTGTTAGCCTGGTAAGTTATATTTAACATATTCAATTGCTTGCTACAGAAAATCGCAGCAACCATGGAGTAGAAATTCAGCAGAGAGGAGCTGTTGGCAACTACGGAGCTGCTCGCATATTCGACCTCGGAGAAAGGTACAATTCGAGTAAAAGTTAGAAATCCAAGCTACACTATTCAGTATGCTTGACTACAAAGTTATAGTACCGTATTAGAAATTCATTTGTTCTCAGCCTTTTCTATATATATTTCATTGTTGGCCTCTGAACACTAGTTTCTAAGTTATACCAGCCTCTTTTGCATGTTATTTAATTTACAAGCCCCTAAAAATAATATTATGTTTCCTTTGTCATCCTCTACGATGTATATTGTAAACTGTTGCTGATGCAGTTGGAACGGCACTTTCGAGGGCAAGGGAACAGCTACAACACGACGTACCATCAAGCAGGGAGTTGTTCCATACAACTCCCTGGTGGTACTAGTAGTAGTATAGTACCACAAGACATGGTACCCATGAAAACATTGCCTCCAGCTAGACCACTAACTTCTACGCACAACGATGACGTTGTGTTGTCGAAGCAACATAGTCCACACGTTAGTATGCCTATTTAATACTTCAAGTTGCTGACAATTTGAGCCCGACATTTCAATCGAGGCTGACAATGAGCCTGAAAAGATGTTTCAACTACAATAAGGTTGATAAATGCATGATAACAATATGGTAGCATACGCCCATTAAAAGCCCCATTGACTTACATACTAATTCACAAAAGTAATGTGGTCTCTAAGTCTAGATAGAAGTTTTCACTAGCTAAACGCTACCCATCACCGGAAACTAACAAGTTGGCCATTCATGGCACCATGATTTTATTGTATCAAAACCGTGTAAATTTTTGGCTATCAGTGCCTGAAGTTTTCGTCACTTGTAAACAAACCTCTTCACTCAGTAGTAAAACCATTTTCGTACGCTATTCCTGAGAGGCCCAAAGGGGTTTAAATGTGTCTCAATTGACCCAGGTTTTGCACCACATGTACTCCCATTCATGCTCTGTAGCATGCAAGCCTAAAAAGAATAGATTCTGATAACATATCAAAACTCCTAGTCCTACTACATTTTGGCACTTTTCCTGAAGGAGAACACCCAATTGATATAGACTCTAATAGGAGTATGCCATGTGCATCGTTAAGATAAAAACGGCATGCCATACGCGCAATACAGTAAAGCTATTTATAACTTCCGGGAGTTCCTGTTCGAACTACGCTGTTGCTCTACTCAGTAAAGCCCTAGAGGAACTAAAACGTAAAGTAAAACGAAGGTGACAATTGCTAGGAAGAGCTTTAAACTTTTATTCAAGTTTTATTGAGAGGCCTTTCTCAAGATCAATTAATCAGAGCAACTTCTATCACAGCTTCTTCTCACCTAGGCTAGCCCTAGGTAACTTAGAATACTGTAACTAAGTGTAGGGACCTAGGCCTGCCCTACGCATATTGAAAGATTGTGTAGGCCTAGGCGAACCAGTATACACCGGCTGACATGTGTTTGTATGCTGAGTTCTATGCTGAGTAGGCTGGGCTAAATGAGCACGTACAGTACGTCAAACTGGTATCAATTCTCATTGTGCAACGGTCGGATTCTCAAATTTATTTTAACTGAAGTGTAAGTAAGGTATGTGTGCTGTCGCCTTTATGATAATGTAAACTATAGTCTAGGCCAGTAGGATGGTGACTTCGAAGTTCGGCCACTTAAGACTTAAAACACCCCAAAACTAAATCTTCTGGTATAAATCATTTGAAAATATACTTCATATGGTGGGAGAATTTTGTTATAGTACGATACACGGCCAAACTTTCTTTCCTGCAAACTGTTTTCACGTTGTTTTCCAAGAAGATTCTTCGTGATTGTGGAACTGGTATTTCTTGCTAGAGTATTGCGAAGTTCGGACACGCAACCCACAGTGTGGCGCTGGTAAAAATTGGTGGCGCTGTTGCTCTTTCAGTAATTATAACAGACTTCATAGATCTTCGTCATTTTATTGACAAATATTTAAGTAATTTCTTGCACACGGGTCATTTTGGAGAGAAAATAACTGTAGCTTCGTACTTTTTGGTGAAATTTGGCTCTTCCTGTACGGTTTTCATGGTGAAAATCGTGTATTTCTTAGGGTGCCCGAACTTCGCAGTATGGCGAACTTCGCAATACTGACTATACTATAGGCTAAGTAAGTTTGAGAATACTGGCTTAATTGCACAATGCCCTGACACAGAACTCCAGCTGTATGATACATCTCCAATAATAATAATAGTAAATAATAGTTAGTCTTATAGGGCAGAATCAAAAGTTTCTCAGTGCACTTTACATTGAACTTGACTTTTTTTGGGCATTTGTCTGTGTAGCATGGTGGGCTCATAATTGACGCACTTAAGGATTTGATCAACGATGTCTATCAAGGAAAAATCCAAATCACTCAACTGTATGTGTTTTTCATATGTGTAGTTCCTCAGAAATGTTATGAAATCAAAATATTTAAGGTTCTGTGCTTATGCACCGTACAATTGGGCAGAATTTGACCATAAAATGTCTGCCATGTTATTTTCAACGCTGCGATGAATTGAAATATTAATGTATACACACTGTTTATAATGCTTACTCATAATTTGCAAACTAAAGAACAACAAAGAAACTTGTGCATAATGAGATTATTTGAAACGTTGGCATATTTGAGTATTCCTCAAAAGTAGAATTGGTAAATTGCTGCAATGAAACACCATCTTAAAAAAAAAAATCCGTTTACACCAAAACGAATTAAAAAAGCTGCGATTTCTGCATTTAACCTTTGGATTCCAAGAATTTTGCTATCTAGACATTACGTATGTGTTCTAATCGTTGTAAACATTTTATCAATACTTTTGATCTGTGCCTTTTTTACTTTTAGATGTATTGAAAGTTTAAATAACTTATGCTAATTGGACTGTAGTGCTGTGGAATTTAGCCTCTTACAGTAGAAAAATATGAAGTTTTGCAAAATCACCTCAATTTGCCACATTAAAATGTGAATCTTTGTGCGAATGTGTGTTTATCAGTAGTTGTTATTTATTTATTTATGTATTTATTTGTTTTTTTGTTTTTCATTGATTGTTTTTTTGATGTATCAATCTCAGCACTGATTGCCAAATTTCTCTTCACTTTCCAGCAGTTAAACTGAGATGGATATAAACAAGCAATATGGAAAAATGAAGGTTACGCTGAGTGACTACTTAACAAAGACTAACTGCGAGAGAATTATGGTATCACTGAATTGGCCGCCAGGTAAACGCGACAATGTACAGAAACCAGCCGACCTCATCGACAAGTTAGAAGCCGAAGAAATAGTTGGTATCGGGAATTATGACAGGTTGATTAATATCCTTAGGGAGAACAACCTTAGACAGGCCGCCAATATTGTGGTAGATTTCCAAAGGAATACTGCAGACAGGACACCTATTCAAGAAACTGGGCGATGTAAGTAGCTAGGAATATATATATATGCTAGCACTTTATCTTGCATTGTTGGTATTGTTGTTTGCTGAACCTTCTCTGTGTTGCCAATTCATGGCTAAGGTTGCGAAAGTTCATTTTGAAGGGCACAGCAAACTCAGTATTGAAAGAATGACTATCCATAACAGCCATACATTTTTTGTTCTTCGACGATCCCAAAAACCCTTTTTTTCTGAAAAAGTGAAAATGACAAAAAATCTTGAGTCGTTTGTGTACTTGTGCACATCTTCCATCTCTTTCCATCTTCCGTCCTTGAGCTCGTCTTTCTCAATTTTTTGTTTTTTTCCCCCGCAAACCAAAATTGCCTTAAAAAGAGTGACCACTTGGGTCGAGTCAGGCCTATATTCCCCAATAATTTGGCGATGAACTGCTCTCAATGTGAAGGTTGGGATGCACCAAACTCTGAAAGTATCCTCACTCAGTAAACATTCAAGGTATCTGACATGTATGCAATTGATCTTTGGTTTCAAATAGGGTTGGGCGATATATCGAAAATTATTATTATCGCGATAATTTTTTTTCATTACGATATTTTTTGAGGATTGAACAAATGACGATAATTTCTTCTGAAAGAAATTTGAAATAGATGTAGAAAAAAAAATTGTCCGTTTTATGTGTAAATGTTATTCTAGCATTCCATGGTTAAGACAGTTGAAAAGAAATATTTTCTCAACTTCATTTACTGACTTTTGAACTTCGTAAAAACCCGTTCTTTACAACATTGACTGTATAGAGAACAAAACTCTGAAAATCAGTAGAGAAATTACCAATTGTGTACGAAAAGTAAGTTGGTACACCTTTCTAATTTTACGAAAGATCGAGCAAAATACTTTCGAAAAATTCACGCGAAACTGGCATATCGTGCTAAATTCAACAAGTGTCATGTAAACAAGGCTCTAGTACACCCATTTATGAATAAACCAGAAGACCACATATGGTGTAAAGCGGGGGAAAGAAAGTATTTTCTAGAATTTCTAAAAAAAAAAGAATAATAATAATATCCTACCATAGTTAAGTGTATAGTAAATAGCCTAACCACTTCGTCAGTTACGGAACTTACGTAACAACAAAAATACAATTAGTTGTGTTTTTGTTGCGAAGTTGACGATTTCTACAAGGCCATGGAAACAATATTTAGCATTAAGTTAATCACGCCTGGTGGCCTAAAACATGGAATTACAAGGTTTACTTTCATACAGATGGCCATACTGTAGCTATTGGGGCCTTGATATCGTGCTATGTCTGTATGGTATAGACTGTGCCTCGTGTATAAGGGGAAATAGATTGTTTTGTTCATGCGGAGGAGTCGGTTGGCTTGAGGTGTGTTTTACTTACCTTAATGTTACGGGGATATTTACCTACTTTCCTTGAACGTCTAAGATAATATTTCGCATAACTTTACGGATCCTTTACTGACTGACCTAATTAATTCTAGAGTGGAGCCAAAAAAGTTTACTCCATGAAAAGTTTTTTGGAACCGTGCCAAAAATGTTAACAAACAGGTGTTAGACAGGGGGGTTGTTTTGCAAGGTACTGTATCTGAGAAAATTTGAAGCACATTGTAACCTACCGTGATATTTAAGTACGGTTGCACTGCAGTTGTAAACTGATTGTTAGGCAATCTAGTAACGGGGCTTTGCCGAACGTAGTTTGTTTCATAATATCGACAGTTTTGTAAGTTAAACTTTATAAAGATTGTAAGACATATTAATTCTCTTTTCATTTTATCACATAATATAGCTACTCTAACTTGTCATTTTAAAACTTTCATCAGTTTCGTGACAATTTAAATTCATAAAGTTAGTATTTTGAATCCTCAATTGCGAATATTTTATCGCCAGACACGCAAAAATACTTAACTTTTCCGGGGGCCTTCGCCCCTGGACCCCCACAAGGGGTTCCACCCCTTGACTCCAACGGGGCTCTAAGGCGGGCCCTGAACCCCACGCCATTATGCTCGGTGTGTTTGCTGCGCGAAAACACCGGTGGGAAATTGGCAGTTGTTTTTAGTGTGTTCGCGAACACACTAAAAACAACAAGAAAAAATTATCGTAATTATCGAAATATCGCGATAATTTTTGAACTATTTATCGTGACATTAAAAAGCAAATATCGCCCAACCCTAGTTTCAAACAATCATGTAAATCATCATAACATCATGACAATGTCCTCTTTTGGCCAGAACATCTCCCATTCCCAGACAATACAAACATTGCCTTCGTCTTTCCAAAACTTTAGTCAGACGCAAGCGCTGGCAGGCGAATCGACCTTTCGATTCGTAATTGCAAAAAAGGATGTGTGCTTGGACTGCATCACTGAATGCATCGCGCCATTATGGATGGCATAAGTATTAAAATGTCTGACTCTCTCTCTACTTTCCTCTATCCGTCAAATAATGTTTGCCGTAGAGGCGCGAGCCGTTCAAACCACACATTTGACCAGTACCTTAGAGTCCCATACTGTACATCAGTCTTCACTGTGTACTAGTCTGCTGTGTGTTGCTTTTCTTTTCGAGTATTACGTATATTTCTGACGACGTGATAAGCTCGCGCATGGAATGCCCGATTAACATTTTGATTTGACTGACTGCGTATGTTGATAAACAGGTGCCAACTTTGTTATTTGTCTGAAGTTTTAATTTGCCAGTTCTCTACGGTTGGCGAAAAAAAGTAGATTGTCATGATTGTGTCGATGATGACCTACACAATAGTATTAAACGATTGCATAGGTGCAGGGAATCGGTATCTCTGTGTTTACAAAGGAAAGTAATATATACATAATAAGGCTATATTTAACGCATAATTATTTTACACTCTGAATAATTGTTAACACTTGAGACATTATCAGGCGTGTATCCAGGGGGGAGGGCGTTGGGGGCGCGCGCCCCCCGGGTAAGGAGAAGAGGAGAGAAAAAAAGAGAAGAAAAAAGGGAAAAAGAGGGAGAAAAAAGAAAAGGAGGAGAGGAAGGAAGGGAAAAGAAAAAGAAGAAAGAGAGGAAAAGGAGAAAAGGAGGAAGTAGAAGATAAATGCCAAGACCTCGGGAAGAGAAAGAGGAACAGTCATAATTACAGCGCTGATCCCTATTATATACACAGGGTAGCCAGTGACAGATCGAAGATTACAGAGGGGATGTGCGCCTCACCCTACCCCTTACACCGACAACTCCACTTTTAGCTCATACCAGCATGCTGGTGTGAGCTATTGTTACAGTGCGGCGTCTATCACTCTATCCGTCAACAATTGGTAAAACCGCTCCCACTCACACAGTATTTAATGGAATTTCATGAAACTTGGACACAAGGACCATTGGATATAGGGCCATCAGAGATGGTCCGAAATTTGGGGTCAATGGTCACCTGTGGGCCGTAATGGGCCATTTTGTGGAAATACGCAAAATGCTTCTTCTCCTACAGATTCCATGGTACAATGTTGAGGGTTTGTCACGATAGTACTATGGAAGTTTTACCTTCAGGGTGTTCATGAATTTGAGATCAAAGATCAACTAGGGGTCTTTTGTGGCTGGGCCGCCGCCCTATATTTTCAAATTGCTCCTGTTCGTACAGTGTATGGCCAGTTATAATGAAACTTGGTCACAACGTTCCTCAGGATGAGGGTTATGAGGGGTGTTCGGAAAATTGAGGTCAAATGTCATTTAGGGGGTCATTAGGGGTCATTCTTTGTAATATTTTCAAATATCTCAATCTCCTCAAGATTTTGATGGATCATATTCAAAGTTGAACTGATGATTGTTGGATTGTGTATGAATAAGATGATGCCTAATAATTTTTGGTCAAAAGTTAATTAATTACAATTAATCCCCATTGTTTAAAAAATCTGAGCCTTCACCTTTTGCCAAAGCTCCTTTAATTTGTCTCCCAGTCTCTGCAGTGTTTGTTTACATTTGGGGTTAAGCTCTGCAGAGGCTGTTAGTGGAATTAAAGCAGTACTGGGAGTTGTTATTAACTGTTGAACTGTAAGCATGAGAGCCCTATAGCCAATCAGCACTTGCCGATTCTTAGAAGTCTTTGAGCCTGAGGTATGTAGGCAGCCAGCCAAAATTTTGGCAAGGAGTGCTACAGTATGGAACGCGAAAAGGGCAACCATATTTCGTTGTCTAAACTAAGTTTGTTGCAGTCTAAACTAAAGTTGCTGCTGCTGTTTTACCACGTTGTTGCTCAAACTCACGTTGTTATTTTAACTTCCGTTGTCTAAACATACGTCGTTGTCTAAACTTACGTTGTTGCTATCGGCGCTGTTCAAAATTGCTCAACCGCGTAATGTAAACCAGAATGCAAAATGCATTGAGGTTTCGATGACTTCAGTACACTAGAAAGGTGTTAGTATAAGCAGAACTAGCTGTTACTATATAGACATGGCCCGAACCACCATTTTGATACATTAAATAAACACAGGTCAGTCTACTGTACGTGGCTATACACACCTGCACCAAAAACAATAGGGGTCTTGGAGGTCCAAGTCCATTTGGAGTCACCAAACGCAAACTTGTGGAAACCTTGTTTTATAAGCTACCGTATCTCCCACAGCCAGCCTATCAGACAACATGTGCGTTAGTACAACTCATACGAATAGGAGGCTGCACGGTAAACAACTTTTAAAATGTTATAATGTTATACTTATAGGCTATGCATATACACTGTGAATGTCGGAAATCAAGTACAACGTCAAGTGTCTAGACAAAGTACCAGCATAAAAATACTGCATTTTTAAACTGATTTCATTGAGCCCCTCCAACAATGTGTAGAGATAATCTGGGAATGTCGGTAATCAAGTAAAACGAGTGTCGAGACAAAATGCCAGCATAAAATACTGTACTTAAAATTGAATTGAACCATTACATGATGTCTGGATATGTTGTGAATGTCGGCAATCAAGTAAAACGAATGACAGTAATATTACTAAAGACAAATGTTTTCGTCCCGATCGAACAACAATTGCGTTTATTATATGACCTATACTTTTACTAGTGTTTATAGTTGAGAAGATGCGATCTTATCACTGCCTGTACTTTGTGAATGCTCTACACAATATATATATGGCGGATGCCATCCAGTGCCCTAGCTTCGCTGTTTTACAAGGGCGGCCGTCCGACCTTCATTTCGCCTGCCCTGCCACTCTTTCCTCCTCTCCAACTCCGTATATTGTACCTCGATGCTTTGACCTGCAGCGATTTCACCAGCTACCCCAACTCTTCAAATATCCCCACAAATGTAGTGTGCATATCTTGCTAAATTCCACGCAATTTGTATTAGGCCTGTTCAAACTTCGGAGTTTCAACTGCAAATGCGCATATCCTGAAAATTTGTGGAGAAAAGATCATATCACCTTACCTACAACACATAGCCTTAGTCAAAACTCGAGTGTATCTTGGATGATTCGTTTCTTGCATAACATGTTAGCGGGTTTTTTGGCCTAAAATTCTTAATGCTGAGCGAGGTTTGTGTATATTCCATTTACAACACAATCCCTTTCGCAAATCGAAACTCCGAACTGGATTGGTGTTACGAATGAACTTGCTTGGCGGGCTTAGTAAACTAGTTCTGTGAGTCATATTGCCTACGTACTTCAAAACTGTGCCCCTCTTGTTACTCACGAAGCGCAGACTACATCCAACCATAGAGCAACTGATCCAACATTTACCCTGGATGCTTTTCAGTATTTGGAAACAACCAACTCCACGAAAATTATAGTATTTAAATAACATTTTTACGCAATGTCGAAACTTCAGTGACTACTTTTGACGATGTATGACTGCAGTAGTTTATGCACACGAATTAGTGTTGCACCAGAATCATGACTTGAAGCACGTGGTCAAAGGGACCGCAAAACTTTACGCAAGTTTGCAACGAAGAAATAACTGTGGTATAAATGCTACATTTTACATGATCAACTCTCAAAAGGGAGAGAACATAACATACTGTGAGATTTAAAGTCCTTTTCAGTATCAGAGATGTTGTGGTAGCTTCCCGCAAATTCATAGATTGTCTCAACTTATAACTTTCTGTGATAAAACAATTATTCAAATATGACATTAACAATATAAATGTAAATAACATCCTCGGAGTTGTATCAACTATCATGTAAATATCGTTAACAACGTGATTTTGTTCGACAAATCAGGTTGTTAAGGATATTTACATGGCTGTTGCTACAAATCCGGCATGACATTAACGATTACCCCCCCCCCCCCTTTTCGCGTTACATAGTTAAACCATCATACTTTGTGTTCATTGAGCACTGAAGATGCAAGCATGTTTGCAGACAATGGGTAAGGGACTATTAACCAAACAAATCTCAGGAAATTTGAGAAACATCATTGGCTGTATTTAGCATGAAAATCTCTGTAATAGATATGTTGTTAGCACTGCACGGAAGCAACTTGCGGTTGATTGTTATAATTCTTTTGAAAAGAAAGAATGATGTTCGTTCACAATGTGTTCACAACGGAACTTTAGATAGCAACGAAAGTGTAGACATCAACGTGAGTTTAGACATCAACCGTAAGTTAACTTAGCAACGAAAGTTTTAGACATCAACGTGAGTTTAGACATCAACTGTAAGGTTTATAAATCAACGTGAGTTTAGACATTAAGGCGCGTATAGTCGTCAACGTGACTTTATAGACATCAACGTAAGTTTAGACATCAACGAACAACAGCAACATGGTAAACTAGCAGCAACAGCTTTAGTTTAGACAGCAACAAACTTAGTTTAGGCAATGAAACAAACTTAGTTTAGGCAACGAAATACAGTTGCCCTTTTCGCGTTCCATACTTCAGGTCTGCTCAGGTAGAGGGAAAAAAGTTTAATAGGGTAGGTCAGTGGTATTGCTTGAGAGAGTGGGTAAAACAGGATTTAAAGGGGGAAAATAGGAATTATAGCCAGTGGTGTGGCCAGTATTCTGCTAACGGAGGGGGGGGGGTATCCCTCATGGGCCCAAAATTGGTGGAATCTGAAAAATGGCCTGAAATTTGGTGGGCCATAAAGTTTTGTGGGCCCTACATTTTTAAGCTCGAAAAGGTATGAGCTTCTGCACCATTGGTGCTTTAGTTGACGTTTCCATTTTTCCTCTCTCACTAATGTATCTATATATACTGTATATACTATATATGGTCTAGCATAACGCGTGTGTGTGTATGGACGCCTTGAACAATTGTTCAATTGTGCAATGGAACCAACTGTGGCTGGTCTTGAACTCGACCGAGTCGTCGGGGAACATGACGCATTTTCTCTATGATATCGCTAGTAATTTCAAAATAGACAATGCTTAGATGCAACTTACAAGGCCTGGGAAGTGTCATTTCCAGCAATCTGGGAGGCATTTTCGGCCAAAATTTTCCTGTACGCTTCCCGCCAATCCATGGTGGCGCTTCGCTCAGATAGTTTGCCTACAGGCTTCGCCCTTCAGTTGGCAAATTACTCGCTACACGCCTGTTCGAATTTGTAAAGCAAAGAGCAGACATCACTTAATATCAGTGAGCATGAAAATGCATGTTCAAAAATGAACAGCCCCAAAACTGTCTATGTGTGTAGTCAAAGGCATAGGAGCCCAATTGGATTTGGGGGCTGTAAGGACTTGCCCGAAAAATATAACCAAAATTTTTCCCGCGCTACGCGCGCGTTCAACATGTCAATGTCAATATCATATAAGCAAGCATAGGTCATTACATCGCACGGCATCGTGTACCATACGGTCCGTGAAAGTTGCGCAGTCATCCGCAGGATGCTAATGTAAACAACAGATGGAGAAAAAGCATACAGGTCCAATTATGTCAAAACTCTCTTTTACAGTAGTAATGGCGAATTAGTCTGCCAAGCTTAGAACTTTATTTTAATTTAGCAAGGAGATAATTTTTAAACTATTCATTTATTCTCAGCATATTGCCCGAATTTTCAGGGGAACATGTTTGGTTGGGGGGGGGGGGCTGCAGCCCCCGCCTCCTACGCCTATGTGTGTAGTGTTCGGTTTCGAAATATCTGATCTCGGAAATATCTGCTATTTTTCATTTCCTTCAACCAAGTTTTATAATTGCCGTTATAAGAGGTTGTAATATTTCTACACCAATAAATTAACTGTGTCTGAATTTTCGAAAACTTCCTGACCAACATTCTTCATCATGCTTCCCTCTACTCGTAGCAATTTTGACCTGTCTGTTAGGGGTTGAATGAGGTTTTTCTATATTGGTTGTCCATAGTTTGAATTTTGTGCAACATTATGTATGTTTTGAAGTGATTTTCTTCACGAGAAATGTGAATTTTCAAATTCTGAACAAATAATGGGCTTTAAACTTAAGTGGGGCTTTCTGATATTGTGGGCCGTGACGTAGAATCACCTACAAAAGCAATGATCCACAGGACATGCAATGAGGTTGAACATAATGTGTGACTGGTTACAATCTTCAAAAAGGTTATGGATGAAGGTGAAAAAAAAAAAATTGGGAAATACTTGGTTCTCAGGCAAAAGTGTACATCTGGTTGGTCATTTTCAAGCCCGAGAAGTGCCATTTCCGGTGATCTAGGGGGTATCAAAACCTGAAATTTTCTTGTACGATCCGCGCCAACCGATGGTGGCGCTCCGCTTAGATAGTAATTCGCGCCCCCCGGGTTAGAAAATCCCATTTTAAGGTTTTTTTCATAAGTTCTGCATAGGAGCAAACTATGAGAACATTTTAATGAAAAATCTCTTAAACAGAGCAAATTTTTAGCGGGACCTCAGATTATCCAAGGAGACCAAGTTTCTGTTGGGACAACCAAAATCAGCTCATCGAAGGAGGACAGTGGTTTCCATCAAATTTCAGATTGCATTGTCACTGAATATCTCGAAAAGATTCAAACGATAAATCCGTATCGCCCTCCTCCATTCACTTTGGAGGTACTGAAATAAAACAAAAAATAAAATAGTGTTATGATTATTCGTCCCACGGGGAATATCACCGGCCCAAAAGTGACATAATTCAGACCAGCTTATTTCGTTATTTTGGCTCATGATTGTCGCCACGATTTATCAACGTTTATTGAAAACAGAGGATGTTATAAAGTTACTTGTTAGATATTCAAGTTGAATTGCTTTACTTAACAATTGTTTTCTTGCTTTTTCTTTGCAGAATGAAAATGCTTACTTTGGGAAACCGCAAACGTATATTCTTCTCGCGTTCGTCCCTGCAATGACCCCATCAGCAACCGACAACTCGAAATATTTGAGACCAGTGCTGCAGTGCCTTTCCAGTTGGAAGTCAGACGATCAACAGTAAAATCAATAGACAAGTTCACCTGACCAGACGACTATAGCGATTGTAGTTAACTCTCTGGGAAAATGTATGTGACCATTGATAGGTACATTGTTTATTCCTCACACCTCCACTCCACTGCACACTTCCCAATAACCACTTCATTTTGAGAAGTGACCTTATGACCTTTTAATTTTTAAACCCATTCTGTGGTGAATACATAAATAGAGGTTCACCAGCATAGTACTATGCATGCTCTTAAGGAATAATGATCTAAGTCATTACTCTCTCGTCCATGTTGAATATGGCGGTCGACCGTAAAATGACAAAACCATCTGTTCATTCGACCAGTTGAGAGATGACTCTGAAATTTGGATGAAAAGTTAGATGCAATTTAAAAAAAAATAAATAAAAAAAATGTCATTCTTTTTGAATATGGCTGTCAACTGTAAACTGATATACCATTTAATCAATTAAGGAATTAAAAAAAAAATAAAAAAATAAAGATAGTGAAAAATATTGATCTAAGTCATTACTCTCTCGTTCATGTTGAATATGGCGGTTGACTGTAAAATGACAAACCGTCTGTTCATTCGACCTATTGGGAGATGAAAAGTTAGAACCAATTAAAAAAAAAGAAAAAGAAAAAAAAAGAAACTGTTGTTCATGTTGAATATGGCGGTCGACTGTAAAATGACTAACCATTTAAGCAATTAAGGAAATAAAAAAAAATAATAATACAGATAATAATATTAGTAAACATGAAAGCACTGTAAAGAGTACAGTATCTCAATAGGATGAGATAGGAAACTATCTGTACCATCCACTGATGATGATGTTTAAGGATTAAATCAAATGTTACTGTGATTGAACGCAACCTGGACCGGTGTCGTAGAGAGGCCATTTTATGGGGTTCCATCTTTCTTTTCAACTTGAATTGCCATGAGACAGAATTTTGCGGGAAATCAATGCTTCGGAACTTCTAATAGTTGTCGTGATCGTTTTCAATGGCAGTTGATTTCTGTCATGAACCATAAAGGACGAAGGATGTTAAAAGGAAAAAATGACTCCCATAATGCAAAGCAGTTTTGAGTTTTTAATATCGTTTATTATTCGCAATGACTGTATGGCATAAATTTTATTATTTGTGGTCAAAGGTGGCAGATAAAGACACTGCATGAAAAACCAGTAGCATCAATGTATACAAGAAAAAAGTATTAACAGAAGTAGGTTGCAAACTTGTCATTCTGGGAGAAATTAAAATTCCTTCCATCTTGTTATTGTGGAATATTTTGTATCCTTCTTGAGGTTGATAATTCCAAACCTACAGACCAGTACTACTGGAAAAGATAAGCCACTACTGTAATCCATGGTTTTAGAAATTCATTTCATTCAACCGAAACATGTTCTTTTTACCTTCATGTGAACAAGATTTGTTTGTTTTTTAATGAATTATTAACATGTCATTTCAAGGCCATCAAAGGTCTAAATTTTTTCCTGTGAATTTTTGTGTTGCAGCTGAGGATGAGACCTATCATAGTCTGTGTGTTAGACTTGGATGTCCAGTCACTTTGTTAGTTGATGAGGTCCAAATGTTTTAAAGGGGCTCATTTGCCCCCCAAAAATGAATACAAGTGGGATAACAATGCTTTGGTGACTGATAGCATTGTTTTTGTAAAATTGAGGAGCAAATTTTTCAAGTTTGGAGGGAATTTGATCAATATGTTTCTGTTTACTGTACTGATTCTGTATTTTCCTTTCAATATGTGTAATCTCGTCAACTTCATTCATTATCTGTTTAATTTTGGTTTAATATCAAACTCTTTCGTACGTAAAACATTGATACTAAAATCTAAAATTCACCATCATAAGGTATCTCAATTTTATATATGTAGTGAGCATTGAGTATGGAGACAGGAAGGTAGAAAGTATGATTATGAATGAACTGGCCTTGTTGTGTGATCTCTATCTGTCAAGGGTGGAGGAACCAGGGGGGCTGGGGGGCACTAGCCCCCCAGTTAAAAATATGGGGTGGCGGAAGTATCATTCCGCCCCCCCCCCCCCCGCTTCGCAAGTCAGAAAACCCCTTTTTCATTTCCAAACGAGAAAAAAATCTCATTTGGAGCACCAAATTGCATCTAAGGCCAGGTGAAAATTCAAAATTATTTACAAAATGGAGTGGGTGTTGAAATGTGCTATATTGCACCAAATTGCATCTGAGGCCACCTGGAAATGCAATTGATAGCTCGATTCCTGCCTAGTCCATTATGTTGTGTCCTTGGGCAAGATGCTTTATCTCACTTGCCTATCTCCACCCAGGGTTAAATGGGTACCTGTGAGGTAACTTGTCATTGGGTGCAGTATATAACTGCTGCCGACTGGAGGGATTGTCTCTGGGACAGGTTATCATTGACCAAGGGTAATATAACGTCTGTAAAGCGCTTTGAGACCTATAGCTGGCATAAAGCGCTATATAAAAAGCAAATATTATTATTAACTTTGGTAATAAGGTGATCAATATAATTGCCAAGTGAACAAAGTTGGTTTGGGTTTCGATGACAAGAGAAACCAATGCAGTCATGATGGCGTGTGTAAGTATGTCTGTGTGTGTGTGATGCCCAGTTTGTAATCATGGTATATCAAGATAGGAATCATGGATACTTTGCATACATGGCACGTAGACGCCCCATATCGAGTATAAGAATCCTATTGTTTTTGGCGGAGGTCAAAGGTCATCTGATATCAGCAGAGATTGAACTGAAAACCGTTCTAAACACGATATCTCATGATAGGAAGTATGAATACTTTTTATACGTGGCATGTGTATGAGTCATATTAAGTAGAAGACCCTTTTTGCTTTTTGTGGAGGTCAAAGGTCACCAGAGGTCAAATACTCAAAATTTTGTAACACTAAATCTCAAGATAGGAATCATGGATACTTTTCATACTTTAAATTTAATGCCACATAAAGTAAACTGACCTGTGTTTATCATGCCATAGTGTAATTGTACATCAAAATAGTGGTCCATAAGAGAGATTATAAGATGTCTGGTGAACAAGCAGAAGTCTAGTGTTATGAAGTCATCGAAACCTCTTTGCATTCTAGTTGTTGTTGTGTTGTGCTTTTTCAGTAAAATCCTTTATTTTCTTTTTTTTTCCATCTAAATAATACTATATGCCTTAAGACAGTCTTACCATTCGCAACTGAAATAAACCATTGATTTTTGTCTGTGTTTGTGAAGTCTTTCTTAAGTTATGTTTACGTTTTCTAAAAGAAGATTAATTGTTACAGAATGATCATGAAATGTGTGAAAGCTTAATAAATATAATCTCAAATTGTATACTTTCTATGAGTAATCTGGGATTCATTTGAACTTTTTCTTTGACATTGAGTGGCGCTCAATGGAAATGAATTTGGAGTCACTCAAATCACCAGCCTTATTCACTCCTCCCCTTGATGTCTAATAAAATCATACTGTACAATATTCCAGTCAAAGTAGCTTAAGTTCTGAAATCATAAGTGCGTAGGTCACTGTTTACTGTCGAAGTCGAATTTGCCGGCCAAGGGGAGGGGGGGGGGGGGCTGCATCGCCTTGTATAATGTTATTGCCGAAGTTCTTTGTAGTGGACTGAACTATTGCTTTAACATTGAAAGGCTTTTACCATGATTGTAAAGTAGCACCTAGGGCCATAGCCGCAAGGGGAGGGGTGGGAACCTTCCCCAGCCCCACCCAATTGTTTCAGACTTTCTTCCAAATGACCTATATCTATAGGCTCACGCTATAAAAGGAATTACTTGTACTCCACAAATGTAGTAATATGGATGGGACTGACAGCACCATTTTGCAACTTAAGCCCCATATGAAAGTTACCCCACCCCCCCCCCCCATAGACTCCAGGACGGAAATGATCTAAAATTTGTGCCTTATAAAAAGTCGGACTCTGGGCCAATGGCCCTGGCACGACCTGTTTCTTCCCCGAAAATAAAAGAAAGATAATTTATGAAATTAGTGAAATCATATAGATATATGGTCAATGTGTTACGGGAAACAGTCCCAAATGGCGTGCCATGGTATTATTTTTTCTCCATGATTTTCGAGGAAATTGGCAAGCATGTATAGGTGTTCGAGGTCCGTAACATATGCTAACAATATGATTCTGTTGCTTGAAAACAACAGCAAGTCCTGCCCCTGCATTAATTTCGTTCCCCGTGGTTCGTTTGCCTCACATAGATATAGCATAGGTCAGCGGACCCCCACGGGGTGTGGATATGGGGTGCCATACACCAGCCCGCCCCCGTCCCAAAAATATTTGGCACCAGGAAAAGACACTAGGTAGATACACGACTATTTCCGACTTCTATTGACAATAATTTACATTCATCTACTTCCAATTCTGCAATTTCCGTATTTCTATATGCAGTTACTTCAAAAAGGAGCAAGGGAGTAAGATACTATGATTTTTAACACTGAAAGATGACTGACCAGCATACTTCATCGGGAGATCGAAACTACTGGTCATTCATCACGCAAAGCTCCTAATCCTGTTTCCTGGGAGGGGGGAAAGGTTTGGTGGATCGATAGGTCTAGTCAGTCTTAGTCACTCTTGTTCAGAATTCTACTCTTCACCTTCTTTGACCTTTGACCTTTCGTTCTGAGAGTCTGCGAGACGCATGTTTCCATCATGAGACATCTTTCTACCAAATTTGAAGATAACCTGCCCAGCCGTTTATCAAGCGCTTTTGACACAAAATTGCACTGCTCAGGAACATGAACTGTCACAGGGGAAACCGTATCCTATAGGCTCTATTGACTCCAATATCTCATCCTCTCTATCGGAATGACGAGATAACCAAGACTACGGATGACAGTGTACACAACATATTATTGTCGCTATCGGGCAGAATATATTGTTGCCACCCGATAACGCCATATATAAGTACAGCTATAGTGATATGTGTGTTTGCAGAAGCCGCATATGGTTACCAAGCAACTGGTGCGCATGCTAGATTTACGGTTCTTAACCCTTGAGAGACATGGTACAGCGCGATCCAAAATCGGACGCTATATATTAATGCTAAACGACGAAGGGGCCAGGCGCCCTACCTTATCTCTGCTTTGCCCACTGTACAACGGCAGCTCCATGTGTGTACACGCAGATCTGGTGCAGCGCAATACGATATCTTTGTACGCATCACGCAGAAAGTTTCTAGACGCAACACGTACAAATCAGCACCGATATATACATGTAACACTATGTAGATATTTGCGCGCGTTCAAAGGCATCGTATGCACACGAAAACATTAATTTACATATGTGACGAAATAAAGGTTGTGAACCTTATCAATGACAACAACAACATTCACATTAATAACACAGTATTATACGCGTTTTGCTATACGAGTGTTACACACGTACTTTCGAAAGCTTCTTGAAATCTTCGGGTTTTAATCAAAACATCATCAGAATGAATCAAAAACTTACTCTTGATTTGCTTCGCTTGGCTGGTAAGTATATATAACTTTGTGAATATCCTCTTTTTTTCCCAATAAACTGTTAAACTGATTCTACCAATCAACCGCTGCAAAGACTTTCTGCCTGCCCACATATAAAAAAAAAAACACAAACAACGTGCAATAATTAGTTATTACAATAAAAGCATATGCCCGATTCTTATATACAAAGTTGATTAGGCAAGTCGTTGGGCCAATAGTGTTGCTCCTTGGTAAAGTAACGTAATTTCTCGGACATTATCGATGTGTGATATGTAAGTAGCTAACGTTATCTGTTCTGAGCATGCTCACTACATATATACATGTGTTATGATGCAAACGCATTCATGCAGTTATAGCCTGTTCTTATTTTGTTAACGTGTTGTAGGCGGGATTTTACGAATTAAGGGTTGTGGATGTTGGTTCGTTGAATACAATGCCCACATAGGTGGGGTGGGGGGGGGGGGGGTCTGGTACACCAGAAGAAAATTTCAAAGTTTACACGCCAAAATGGTGCATTCAGAGACTTATTTAGACTATAAGTTTGGTCTTTAATTCGGTCTAAACGCGAGGTGGTGCTAATAAATACTTTTGAATGGTAAAACTATTCAGTTTGTACGCCAATGAATAAAAGACTACAACATGATACGACAATGGCTTCACTTTACTTCATCATTCGAAAATAACCTTTAAATTTCTTTAACAGGATTACTTGGCTTCTGTAGAGACTCCAAAAATCGCCATACTGGACGAGAGATAGATTCAGTGTTTGATACACTGGCATCAGATGTTAGCTCTTTGTTAAAGTAAGTATTTTACGACACAATGATAAGAGACACATGTGTTGTAGGATTATCAGTCGTTTATCAAGGACTCTGCCCGGTAGCTGTGCCTAGCCCCCCACCCCCTCCTCCCTCTCCCCAAATATTTGTCTATTTTCTTAGCCGTTTGGGAGTTGTTCTTCAACAAGATTTCCGTCATATAAGCCAACGATGATGGTTGGGTTTGAGTCGACTCTAATCTTGACATAATTTCATCATTTGTTGCAGGAGTTATCAGGAGATTGAAGATCAGAATCTCAAACTGAAACAAGAACTTCGTTCCTGTCGTTGCCGAGGAGCAAGGTCCGCCCACAATGGACCAAATGGCAAGAAAAGGAAGGTATGTTGCTTACCTTAAAGTAAAATATTCAATGACCATCTTGACTTATCATGGTTTCTATGTGATTGCAATGAAGGAAGAATATGCGTTTGGTGAACAGGAGCGTAACCACGTATACGTTGGTGGCGGGGGTGTTATCCTCACCCCTGCCCACTCCCTCCCCGCTGGTTGACAGAATATTGCAAAATTCCTAGACAGATATATAACCTGCACTTGCGGTATACAACCTAAACAATCGAAATTTCTTCAACAACGTTTCAAAAGTTTCTGGTCATTTTGTAGAAATGAATTTCTAATAACCATATGTATTGTGTGTTACTATATATTGAACAAATAAAGTACAGTTTTAATGCGATTTGTTCGAATATATTCAGTATACCGTCGATAGTGTAAGCCAGTCTTATTATGGCAACTTTTATACCTGTAGGTATTCCCAATATTAATAGTAAGCCGGATACGTAACTGCAGTGATAAAAAGAAGCATCACCAAATCACCCACGCCTTCCCCCACCCTGCCCCACCCCTTCCCACCCCTTTCCTACCCTTCCTCACCGCTTTATGTGTTTTTGTGTCAAAGTTTAACACATTTGATGTTTGTCTTCACAGAGGAGACATCAAAGCACTTCATCCTCTGGCCGAAATCACAAGCAACGTCACAGCAACAGGGCTGTCGTAAACGCTAACGGCAGGAACTTGAGCAATGGTAGCAACGGTGGTGCTGCTGGTAACATTAGTGGTGCTTATGGTTACGGCAGCATTGCGCAGACCAATGGCAGTAGCAACCAAAGTCACACGAACGGGTACAGCAACAGTAGTGGCTCCAACTCTAGTTCCAGTCACCAGATAGTTGTGCCACATGACGTCATGGTCAAGGCGCAGGCGGAAATGCGAAAAGCCGGTTACGAGCTTCTTGATCAGCTTGGACACGGTGGCTTTGGTTTGGTCTACAGAGGACGACCACTGAACAATACTCCCTACACCCCAAGTCTGGTAAATATATATATATATCAGGGTTCTGCCCAGGGTGGATTGAGTGCCGGCAGGACTATCTAAGCGGAGCGCCACCATCGGTTGGCGCGGTGCGTACAAGAAAATTTTGGGTTTTGGAAACCCCCCAGATGGCCGGAAACGGCCCTTCCCGAGTATTCTGAGCCACATGTAGACAGCTTTGAAATGAGATCTCATGTCTGGAATTTTTCATAATTAATGAAAAAAGTTAGGACAAATATCTGGAGCACCAGAGTACAGACCAGCCGGTGGTGCCTATTATTAAATAAATCATTCAGGCTACATGTGCCGCGAATTTTCCCAGGTACCTTGCCAAACAACTGTGAGATCATCCCATGTCTAACACCTGTTTGTTAACATTTTTTGGCACGTTGCCAGGGAACTTTTCATGGAGTAAACTTTTTTCGTTCCACTCTAGAATTAATTAGGTCAGTCAGTAAAGGATCGGTAAAGTTATGCGAAATGATATCTTAGACGCTCAAGAAAAGTAGGTAAAATATCCCCGTTAAATTTAGGTAAAACACACCTCAAGCCAACTGACTCCTCCGCATGCACACCCCATGAAACACGAGGCACAGTCCATACCATACACGCATAGCACGATATCAAGGCCCCCTTGCTATGGCCGTCTTTATGAAAGTTACCCTTGTAATCACATGTTTTAGGCCCCTTGGCATGATTAACTCAATGCTAAATATTGTTTCCATGTTCTTGTAGAAAACGTAAACTCCGCAAAATACAATTAGTTTTGATTTTGTAGTTACGTGAGATCCGTTATAACCGCCGAGGTGGTTAGGCTATTTGCTATACACTTAACTATGGTAGGATATTATTTTTTCGGTATTTTTGGAAATGCTAGAAAATACTTTCTTTTCCCCCGCTTAACACCAGATGTGGTCTTACGGTATATTCATAAATGGATGCACTAGAGCCTTGTTTACATGACGTTAGTTGCATTTAGTACGCTAGCAAGTTTGGCGTGAATTTTTCGAAAGTGCTTTGCTCGATCTTTCGTAAAATTTGAAAGGTGTAGCCTACCACCTTTCCGTACACAATTGGTACACAATTGATTTTCAGTTTGTTCTCTGTACGGTGAAGTGAATAAGTTGTACATTGAGTATAAACTCATCGCGAATGCAAAAAACGATGCGGGGATTTCCAGCAGACAAATGTTTTCTTTGCAGGATTACTGAGTCAGTTGAAGGGAATCCCGCACCTTAGTGGGAACACTGAACTGAAGTCAAATTCATACGAAAGAAAACGTTTACTAACCAACATACAATACAAATATAAAAGAACGTGGAATGGCAATATTGTTCAAAACATTTCCCGCGAGGCTGATTTATTACAGCAACCTTCCCGCGCTGGGCCGTGGGTGTCCGTGTGACACGTATACCCTGAAGCTTGCGAAATAGCCATTGTAAGTGGGTTGGGGACACATCATTACTCGTTGGTATTGTGACTAAAATTGCTAGCACGCTCTCTGAACATTTTCCTTTTGTTTCTGAAACTTTTCTTGTGAAATTTTACATTTAGTTTTTTTTATAGCTGTACTGATTTGTCCTTTGTGTTTTTTTTTTCGTCCCGTTTTTTTTTTCTATTTTTTTTGTCCGATTTTTTTTTTTTCGCCAGCCGGGCTGGATTTCCCGCGAGCATCGCGGAATTCCCGCGAACCTTGTTCGGACGGTTCGCAAGGTTTTCCAGCCCTTGTCACTCGTGCCAAATACAATATGATGTAAATTCACCCGCTACGAAGGTTAACGGCCGTATGTGTACTAGCTAGCTGGATAGTGCCTGTGTCTCGCGCGATAAAAGTAGATATAAATGAAACTATCAAAAGTAAGATCGGGAGTTGGAAACGGAAAACAGTCATTGATCTGGAATGCGGAACTCCGGTAATTTTTACTAAGTATGACACTGTGATGTGTTGGATATTTTGAACAGTTATGAACTGGATTTCCCCTAGTCTCAAACAGATTGTTTCTGTACGTTCGACCCTCCGGCTATGGAGCTGTTTCTTGGAGTTCCTATCGAAAATAAGTGCCGGTCGGAAAAGTCACTCAGGCAGATTGTGGCGGTCGGTAATTCAGCGTGCTGGTCGGGCCCGACCGGCGCCGACCGGCAGCGGCAGAACCCTGATATATATATATATATATATATATATATATATATATATATATATATATATATATATATATATAAAATGAAAGGATAACAATATTTGTTTCATATCTTGAACACTTTTTATGTCAATTACTAAAGTGCATTGCCCGTTGACCTAACATACTATATAGCTTTTAATATCATGATAATATTGGTGTCACTTGTCAGGCTTCCATGGTTTTTGTATAGTCTAAATATAATATGATATCGTCACATTTTGCACCCACCACGTGACTTAATATAGGTATTAGTTCGCATCATACCACTATATTTGGAATATCTTATACTTGGTGTAACACTGGTTTAAGAGTCTGTATTCGTATCTTTTACAGGAGGTTGCCATCAAGTTCACCAAATGCAGTGATATTCACTTATGGACCACTCTTCCCAATAGCCCCGATCAGATACCGTTAGAGGCAGCAGCTCTTGTGGCTCTGGAATCTGTGACCAGTGTTGTGGACCTTCTTGGCTACGGTCAAATTTCCTTAGGCAATGATGACGTCTTCACTCTTGTGATGGAGAAACCAGCCGGTTGCCTCTCGTTCGCTTCATATTTAAGACGACAAGCACCGCTGACTGAGTCTATGGCTTTCTTCTTCCTCGAACAACTCGTTTCCATAGTGATGGCTATCCATCGATGTGGCTGGGTACATGGAGACCTGAAACCCAGTAACTTGTTGATTTGTGATCCAGATCAGCTTAAAGCCATCGACTATGGACTAGCCAGGGAGGTCGTCAATGATGAATGTATCGTACCCGCAGCTGGTGGTACATTGTTATGGAACATACCTCCCGAGCGAATAAACGGAGCGTACGACTTGGTCAAGTCTACAGTCTGGTCTGTGGGTGTAATCTACTATTGTATGGTCTTTGGAAAACTGCCATTTCCATCTCTTAGGAAGGCAAAAAACAGCCCTCTAAGATGGCATCACAACATCTCTAGTGGAGCTAAATTTATGCTACAACGTTTATTGGATCCAGAACCGAACAGACGAGTGGCAATTCAAGATCTAGAACAACTGATCCAGACAAACGCTCCTCCGAGCGGCGTCCTGGAAATTCGTAGACTGCTTAATTAATCAGCCTCGGCTCCATCAAGGAGAGAAACTTTGAGTTAATTGACTCAATCTTCTATTATTATGTAATAGCTGAGTACAATGCATGAAGGTAGCCAATTATTGTTTCTTTCCGAGTGGATCGAACAGAATAGTGAAGATTTTGAGAAAAGTGACTCACGATTCTTTGGAATATGTTATAGTTGAGTGAAAAGCATATTTGGAAATAATCTTCGCTTGTCTTTTGTGAAAGAAAACGGAATTTATGAACAAGAGAATGGTTCTTCAGGATCTATAACATTCAGGATCTATAACATCTGATCCAGACGCACAGTGCTGCAATGCAGCTGATGGCAGAGCACAAGTTTGGATCCTCCGTGGATCAAACAGAGAAAGAGAGAGAGAAATAGAGAGAGAGATTTTGAGAAAATTGACTCAATCCTTTGGTATTATGCAATTGCTGAGTGAAATGCATGATGGGAAATAATCTTTGCTTGTCTGTTCTCAAAGAAAATCTGCAAATGCATCTGATGGCTGAGCACAAGTTTGGATCCTCCGTGGATCAAACAGAGAAAGAGAGAGAGAGAAGTATAGAGAATTATTTTGAGAAAAATGACTCAATCCTTTGGTATTATGCAATTGCTGAGTGAAATGCATGATGGGAAATAATCATTGCTTGTCTGTTCTTATAGAAGAGAGTGGTTTTTCAGGATCTATGACAACTCATCCAGACGAACAGTGCTGCAATGCATATGATGGCTGAGCACAAGTTTGGATCCTCCGTGGATCAAACAGAGAAATAGAGAGAGAGATTTTGAGAAAATTGACTCAATCCTTTGGTATTATGCAATTGCTGAGTGAAATGCTTGATGGGAAATAATCTTTGCTTGTCTGTTCTCAAAGAAGAGAGTGGTTCTTCAGGATCTATAACAACTGAACCAGACGCTCAGTGCTGCAATGCATCTGATGACTGAGCACAAGTTTGGATCCTCCGTGGACCCGGCAAAAAGGGAAAGAGGGAGAGAGAGATTTTGAGATAATTAACTCAATCCTTTGGTATTATGCAATGGCTGAGTGCAATGCATGATGGGAAATAATCTTTGCTTGTCTGTTCTCAAAGAAAATGGAATTTATGAACAAGACGGAATGGTTCTCCAGGATCTATAACATCTGATCCAGACGCACAGTGCTGCAATGCAGCTGATAGTTGAGCACAAGTTTTGATCCTACTTGATTAAACAGAGAAATAGAGAGAGAAAAAGAGAGAAATATTTTGAGATAATTGACTCAAACCTTTGGTATTATGCAAAGGTTGAATGCAATGCATGATGGGAAATAATCTTTGCTTGTCTGCTATGAAAGAAAACGGAATTTATGAGCAAGAGAGTGGTTCTTCAGGATCTATGACAACTCATCCAAACACACAGTGCTGCAATACATCTGATGGCTGAGCACAAGGTTTGATCCTCCTTCGAGCAAACAGAGAAAGAGAGAGAGAGAGAGATTTTGAGATAATTGCCTCAATCCTTTTAAATTATGTAATTGCTGAGTGAAATGCATGATGGTAAATAATCTTTGCTTGTCTGCTCTGAAAGACAAAGGAATTTATGAACAAGAGATTGTTTCTTCCGATCATAACAACTGATCGAGACTCATACAGAGCCTTATATCTCTGGACTCATATAGGTTGCAGTGCAACCTATAACTTAGCGGAAGGTTCCACCCGCCGTTGATGATTACGGAGAGAAAAATTTGAGATATAGACTCAATCTGCTATTTATGAACCGGTAGTTACTGCATGACCAAGCGCATCATGGGAATTGGTTATCTTTTGTAAATGCCGTGTGATCATTATGTTCACCTGAAATGTGCGTCAACGTGAAGAAACATTGTTTATGCATTCTGTACGTGAATGCAAAATAAAGTAATTAATTAAGTAAAAAACTCTCGTCTCTTGCGTATAATTGTGTTCGTTAATGAGTGTCAGTATAGTGAGGGAGGGGAGGGGAGGGTGGTTGGGGGGTGGGTAGTAGGAGTATATATTTCGCTAATTAATTCAGCAGCAGGAAAATATTCAAATAGTTACGAATTGGTACATATGTTGACAAACCGGAGTTTTTTTATATCGAAAGTTACCTTGAAGCGATTAATTTATTCATATTTAAAAGAGTATTTTGAGCTTAGAAATGAGCCTGCCATTCGAATGCATATAACGAATGTATGAATTAGGTAAAGGCCTATGTGTAATTTAAGTTGACACTAAATTTCCCTGCCATTTTTGACAATACCAGGTTGCTTTATATTTCCGACAACCTGGGGTCGGCTGTTAGACATATTGAACTAAGCACAGGATGTATTTTCCGTTTTTTTGGTGGTCATATCTCGAGAAAAACAATTATCTTAGTAAGATGAACAAACGTATTACAACAACTGTACAGAGCGCCATCGCACCAAGTAAAGACACCGTACCTGCAGTGCACATGCGCACAATACATTAACTGTGGATTACATTAACGTAATCGCAGGTATAGCGTAGCATCAACAGCACACGTAAGTTTCTTAAACTTCAGTCTTTTGGGCATAAAAGGTTACATTTTTCCAATAAAAGGAAAGAAAGCTTTCCTAAAACTATCCGGAGGCCTTCTTAATTCTAAACTGAGTCCAAATTACAGGTCAAAATTACTCCTACCGTGAGCGGCTTCGCGAACTACAGTACAGTATAGGCCTAGCCTTATCACCAACCGTGACTCTGTATAGGCCCTAGGCCTAGCGGCTTTCATTTTGGCCTCTTGCCAACGTTTTAGCACAAGTGTTGTAATGATGCTACAACCTTCTTAGTTAGGTTTACGTTATTGTAATTTTATGAACTTTAGGACATGGTGAATGCAATGATCATGGTGCACCTGGCAGGCTTATCCATACATTCAAGGAGCTGTCTGGTTTAGCAAATTTGTAAACCATAGCTGCAGGCTAAAGTAACTTAGTAGGGTAGGCCTAGGCCAACTACAGTACAGTATACCTTTGTCAGATTTTGGAAATTTGTTATCCAAGGGTAGGCCTACCGTAGGCTAGGCTTAGTAAACAGCTGTTTTTAATGTTATAACACTTGCAGCAGCACCAACATTTCGCCTAAAACATTAAGAACAGAGTTTAGCTTAGAATTTTGCAAAGACACAGGAGTGTGGTCAAAATTTCAGACCATCATGGAGGGATAGAACCATTGGCGGAGAAATTGGGGGGTTTTAACACCCCCACTTTTTGAAGAGGGGGGTTGGCCCACACAATCAACCCCCCCCCTAGTTTTTGCCAGTAATATTCTGTTATAGCCTATGTTATGTGCTCCAAATGGCATAATAAATCAAATTTATTAAATTTGAAATTGTTAAAATGATGTCAACCTTTTACCTGGTACATCAACAATTAACGACCGAAAACCGAGTTAGAATTGACCCACACATTATTTCTAGCCCCTTTCCCCCACCTTGCGCATCGGAACTTGTAGCTCATAGCGCTAACTTCACCTCACAAAAGACATACACAAAATAACGTTTTGTCACTGTTGAATAGCTTTGGAACTGTATGCACTTGCCAACTTCAACGAGGTGTTTCTTAGTACATGTACGTAGGCAATATGAGTGTCGAAATCTGTCGCTAGGCTAGCGCGCTTTGGCACTATCAATGCGAGGTCGATTTCGCTGCACGTGCCTTACGTCTTACACAGCACCGTTTGGTAAAAATGTACTCTTAAAAAGTTGATTGGATACGGCCAATAGGCTACTGTATATAATCCATGGTGGCCGTTTATTTACAAGTTGAGTTACTTACAACATGAAAAAACAAAAACTCTTGCTTTTCATTAATTATAGTAACACATCAGTGACAGAACATGAGATTTCAATTTTCAAAATATGAAATGATTAAATGCAGCTTTTCCAGGCCTGGGCAGTGCCATTTACTGCAATCTGGGAGGTAATATTTGCCCAAAAATTCTTGTGCACTTCGCACCAACTTATGGTGGCTCTCCACTTAGATAGTGAGCCAGCAGTTATGACTTTTTATTTCATCAATGGCCTGCAACCCCCCCCCCCCCCCACTTCTGACAAGAAATCTCCGCCACTGGATAGAACAATATTTTTGTTTACAGCAACCTAAAAGAATGTTAGGCACAATATTGTACAGCTTCCAATTCTGTGCTCAAGGTCAGAAGATGAAGATTATTTTGCAGCAATCTGTTAGCCTAACCACAACAATGTTTGGAAGGGTAAAGAGGCCCTGCACATTATTGTGAAATTATGGGATGGTCTCCATGTAGCAACAAGGAGAAGGCACAGGAATACAGATCTTACCCTGGGTGTTGATTGTACATTAGGCTAGGAAGCCTATATAAATTTCATATATTTGAGCACTCTAAGCAGGCAAATAAAATGGATAAATAGTTCATTTTCATTGGTGATTTATACTCTCATCTCAATTCATGTGTTTATATTGTTAGTGGTATTGGTAAAAAAAAGGTAGCTTAAAATTACTATTATCCTTAGTACCCAGCTACTTATTAAAATTTTATTGTTGGGAACATGTTTACCATTTTCTGAACTTGTTCCTTATAATAGAGTGTTAATAGAAACTGCTGAAGTAAACTCCTCCCAGCCTCCCAGGGATGCTGTGGAGTCCAGGGTTGCTATAAGAGACCTAAATGAGCTTGTATTCTATAGTGTTACATGACATTATGATGATGTAATTTGTCAGCACAAAACACATCCCCTAACTGTGCATTACAAAGTAACATGCAAATATATGCCAACATGTTTATGTTGAGCTTTTAAAATATGTAGAAAGAATGTATAGCATAGTTTGACAGGGAAATGGTAAGGAAATCTCCAATTTTCCCTTTTCTGAATTGCCACTCACAGGGATTTTATAGTGTACTATAAATTATAATGAGAGACTCACTAGGTAATAAATTATCAGTTATTGAATTGTAAAATTGACTGTATGAGTGTTTTTGTGATCAATATTATTCAAATTTGTAAACCTTAAAATTGCTGATATTCCACTTACAAGTGCAGGAACCTGGCTATCGTCTGAGATTAATTTAATAACAACGGTTAATTTGTTTTGAAACATTACTTACTGAATCTTGAAAAGTGAAACAAACTTTAATAGGCAAGAAATTGCAGTTTGTTACTGTAGAAGGTCTGCTTTATCCATCTATATCTGTTGTATTTTCACTTTATTCATTGAATAGCAGATGCAGTTAAGATCAAACACTGTGGTGATGAAATCCATGTTTTGAATAGTACCCATAAATTGTTTCATAAATAATAGCTTTTGAAGTCAAGCTACAGCTACTGTTACTGTAAAATTTTGTATTGATATTTATGCTTAGTGAAACATTTACTAACATGGTCATCATATCATTTGTGAGCCATGTTCTGCTCCCCAACATTAATGTTAAGCATTCATCCCAATACAGAGTATAATCCATGTTGACTAAATAAATTTAAAAAAATTAAATTTAAGCTGCTGTCACTTAATTTTCAGAAATCTTTGCACCTAATAATTTTATTTTTTATTTTTTGTTGTAGGAAGTGTCCAGGAGCAATAATTTCCTGGAAAACCTAACTTTTGCTGGACTTTTGAAAGGTATGTGTAACACTCATGTTTGTGACATAATTGATGTAGAATGTTCATCTATTATGTTCCATGTAAGTCAAAATTTATTTCAAAGGGAAATTAATGTGACCTAAATTGTGAAGCATTTTATCAGGGACGGGTATTCCAGCAGTTTTCATTTGCATTTAGCAAATTAAATGATTTGTTAACACAATAGATAGATTTCAATAGAAAGGCAATAGATTTCATCCCATAGCAATTAATCCATTCAACTGTGTTCTGCCTGTTTCATGCAGTTGAAAACTTTGACCTCTCTAAATGATGAACAGTTTTGTTCATGTAGTCTGTCAATTATGTCAAATGATTGAAAAGTTGTACCTCACCTCACCTATCCCGGAGTCTGGTAGACCGTAGGGGCGCCACAGATGCCCTCCCAACTATTACTTTCCACTTTTTCCTGTCCTCGGCCTCTCGAAGGGCATCAGGCAGTTTGAGGCCCGTCCACTCTGGGATGTTGTCCTTCCATCTTTTCCTCTGTCTGCCTCTCCTTCTTCCTCCCGGTACCGTGCCCTGCAGTATGGTCTTGGCTAGTCCTGTAGATCTTGTGACATGGCCATACCATCTCAATTTGCTTTTTTTCACAATGGTGAGGAGGTCATCGTAGGGCCCGATAGCCTGGCCAATTCTTTTCCTCACTTCTTGATTGGAGATGGGGTCCCTGTAGGATATGTTGAGGAGTCTGCAGAAACATCTCATTTCTACAGCTTGTATCCTCCTTTCGATGTCTGCTGTCAGGGTCCATGACTCACAGGCATAGAGGAATATTGAGGTGACAAGGGAGCACATCAGTCGGATCTTCGACCGGAGGGTGATGTTCCTGTCCTTCCAAATTAGCTTCAGTTTCGTTACTGCTGATGTTGTCTGTGCAATCCTGGAGAGTATTTCTGGCTTTGAACCTTCGTCTGTTACTATTGCTCCCAGGTACTTGAAGCTCTGAACCGTTTCCAGCTTTTCGCCATTGGCCCTGATGTCTACGTTGATGCCATCGCTGCTATTGGTCATCAGCTTGGTTTTTTGTGCATTGATCTCCATCCCGTAGGCTGCCGAGGTCTTGTCGAGGCGTTCCACTAAACTGGAGAGCTCTGCTTCTTTTCCTGCAAGGGCATCAATGTCATCGGCAGAACGTAAGTTGTTACATGTTCTGCCACCGATGCTCACTGTCCCTCCATGCATATCTAGAGCATCCGACATGATTTTCTCAAGGAAAACGTTGAAGAGAGTAGGCAAGAGCAAGCAACCTTGCCGGACTCCGACTGTTGTTCTGAACCACTCCCCTATTGCACCATTGAAGATGACTGCGCTGGTGGCTTTGTCATAAAGCTGTTGGATCACTCTGGTGAGGTTGACATTGAAGTTGTAGTGCCTCATAGTTGCCCATAGAGCCGCATGCCAGACTCTATCAAAAGCCTTTTTGAAGTCTATAAAGACATGGTAGAGGTCTTGCTGGTGTTGTAGGTAACGTTCGCACAGTATTCTGAGATTGAAGATCTGCTCTGTCATGCTGCGACCAGCTCTAAATCCAGCCTGTTCCTCCGCAATGATTGCTTCTGCTTGTGGTTTCAGTCGGTTTAGCAAGATCTTTAGCATTACTTTACTCGGGTGGCAGATGAGGCTGATTGTGCGATAGTTCTGGCACTGTTGTAAATTGCCTTTCTTTGGAAGGGTGATGACCAAAGACTGTGTCCATGGTGTGGGCCAGTTTCCTGTCTGCTAGATCTTTTTGCAGATTGTGTGTAGTGTGTTGATGGCAGCTTCTCCCCCTGCTTGAATCAGTTCTGCTGGGATGTTATCCACTCCTGCTGACTTGCCCTTTTTCAGTGATGAAAGTTGTAAGCAACCTTTTTCAAAAGTTGTAGGCAACTGCAATATAAAGTGAGAAATTAGCTCAACAGCAGCAAAGCATAACCAAAAATGAAATTCCATGAAAGGCTACTCCCAGTGGCGGAGCTAGGGGTATTGGTCGGGGGGGGGGGTGAGAATAGTCTGTAGGGGCGCTTTGACACTATCTAAGCGGAGTGCCACCACAGGTTGGCCGGAGCCTACAGAAATTTTTTGAGTAAATATACTCCCTATAGATCACCGGAAATGACCCTTTCCGGGCCTTGCTAATTTGCAGATAAACGAAGAATAAATGGGTGTCATCGCCATTTTGTCAGAAAATTACACCAACAAAATGTGACAAATGTCAATAGGTATTTGAGAGCGCAATTAAAAAGTCAATAATCGCGAATATGTAGAAAGTGGTGAAAAGCTGAAATGGCGCCAGCAGGCATTTGAGTCCGTCAGGGGTGTAAACGCGCACACACGATGTGTTGTTTGTGTATTGTTACAAAGTGTGCGTCATGTAAATTTGCAGTGCTACTGCGCGTGTTTGTGCGAGTGTGCGTGGGTATGTGTTTGAAATTTGTTTTCGTTGGTTCTGTCTTTACGGTCATGTATATGAGTTCAGTCGATATTAAGAACGTAAATTTAAGCAAGAAGTGTTTTCCAGTGTAAAACCAAAGATTTTATGTTAGTTGTGTTTTTATTGATAAAACGTTGTATATTTGTTGTTCACATGATTATTTATTCTGTATGATTTGGATTTATGTATTTATTCTTCAATAATTGACTTATTCATTAATTGACTTCCTGGTTGTTTAATTACAAACGTATGTTTCTTTTTCATTTGTTTAGTTACCAGACAGTTACCAGATATCACAGCAAAATAAACGAATCGACACATTACATCTGCGTTGAATAATCTTTGGATTACTGAGTTCAGGAATATGGAATTAAGAAATCTTCATTGATTTACAAGGGGGGCATCTGCCCCTCTGACTGTATGAACGCTCCACCACTGGCCACTCCCAAATTCCTGCAAGTTTCCAGTTGCAACAACAGGAGGGTAATATGCAATAGGCAATTCACTCTAAAGGTACTCTTTGCGACAATATTACTAAGTAATGAAGTGTCTGTGCTTAAAGAATGTTTTCAGAAATGAACAGTGCTAGCTGCAGAATCTGGGGCCACTTGCTTCCATGAAAGGTACTTGATTGCCATCATAAAGTGAAAGTGGTCATGTCTAAAGTACATGTACTCAATTAGTTCTTCTAAAAAAAAACAATTAATTTTGGTTTGAACTTTGAACGGTGGAAGAACAAAGTGGGGTGGAACTTTTATGAGTGAGAATTGAACCTAGGTTGCTGCCTTGCATTGCAGCCACCCTCGATGAAACAAGAAAAACAAAAATGTTCAGTTACCCCAAACTCACTTCATTAGCTAAGATTCTCTGATACCTGCGAGATGAATTGGCAGTGAATCATACACATGCAGCTGGGTGATCACTATTACTGACTTGATGTCACATGAAATGAGAGGAAATAAACCCGGAACTAAAACTTAGATCTGGACATTGCAGTTGGTAGCAATTTATTTGCTGTCCTTAATTCATTGGATCAAAAACTGTCTTTGATCTGTCAAAAAATAAAAGCCAACATGTTTTACTAGAGTATCTGCCACATGTAGAAGTTAACTAATTAGACGTGTGTATGTCTAGTTAGCTCATTTAATTCTTCGAGTGAGTGCAGGTATGACCAAATTAGTTTTGAGTAATTGTCTTGTGTATTTGGATATTTTACAGATACCCCGAGAGTCACATTGCAGGAGCCAGAAAGGCAATGGAAGTCAGGTACCACCAGAGTCACATTGTGAAAGTGAGGAACACAAGTCAGATACCACCAGAGTCACATCGTGGTAGTGAGGAACACAATTCTGATACCACCAGAGTCACATCGAGGTAGTGAGGAACACAAGTCAGATACCACCAGAGTCACATCGTGGTAGTGAGGAACACAAGTCTGATACCACCAGAGTCACATTGTGGTAGTGAGGAACACAAGTCTGATACCACCAGAGTCACATTGTGGTAGTGAGGAACACAGTGGAAGTCAGATACCACTAGAGTCACATTTGGTAGTGAGGAACACAATGGCAGTCAGATACCACCAGAGTCACATCGTGGTAGTGAGGAACACAAGTCTGATACCACCAGAGTCACATTGTGGTAGTGAGGAACACAAGTCTGATACCACCAGAGTCACATCGTGGTAGTGAGGAACATGAGTCAGATACCACCAGAGTCACATCGTGGTAGTGAGGAACACAAGTCTGATACCACCAGAGTCACATTGTGGTAGTGAGGAACACAATGGAAGTCAGGTACCACCAGAGTCACATTGTGGTAGTGAGGAACACAAGTCAGGTACCACCAGAGTCACATTGTGGTAGTGAGGAACACAAGTCAGGTACCACCAGAGTCACATTGTGGTATTGATCAAGGAACACAATGGAAGTCAGGTACCACCAGAGTCACATTGTAGTAGTGAGGAACACAAGTCAGGTACCACCAGAGTCACATTGTGGTATTGATCAAGGAACACAATGGAAGTCAGGTAAACCATAGTCACATTGTGGTAGTGAGGAACACAATGGAAGTCAGATACCACCAAAGTCACATTGTGGTAGTGAGGAACACAATGGAAGTCAGGTACCACCAGAGTCACATTGTGGTAATGAGGAACACAAGTCAGGTACCACCAGAGTCACATTGTGGTATTGATCAAGGAACGCAATGGAAGTCAGGTAAAACCATAGTCACATTGTGGTAGTGAGGAACACAATGGAAGTCAGGTACCACCAGAGTCACATTGTGGTAGTGAGGAACACAGTGGAAGTCAGATACCACCAGAGTCACATTGTGGTAATGAGGAACACAATGGAAGTCAGATACCACGAGAGTCACATTGTGGTAATGAGGAACACAATGGAAGTCAGATACCACCAGAGTCACATTGTGGTAGTGAGGAACACAATGGAAGTCAGATACCACCAGAGTCACATTGTGGTAGTGAGAAACACAATGGAAGTCAGATACCACCAGAGTCACATTTGGTAGTGAGGAACACAATGGAAGTCAGATACCACCAGAGTCACATTGTGGTAATGAGGAACACAATGGAAGTCAGATACCACCAGAGTCACATTGTGGTAGTGAGGAACACAATGGAAGTCAGATACCACTAGAGTCACATTGTGGTAATGAGAAACACAATGGAAGTCAGGTACCACCAGAGTCACATTTGGTAGTGAGGAACACAATGGAAGTCAGATACCACCAGAGTCACATTGTGGTAATGAGGAACACAATGGAAGTCAGATACCACCAGAGTCACATCGTGGTAGTGAGGAACACAATGGAAGTCAGATACCACCAGAGTCACATCTTGGTAGTGAGGAACACAATGGAAGTCAGATACCATGCAGCAGAGTCACATCGTGGTAGTGAGGAACACAAGTCAAATACCACCAGAATAACATTGTGGTAGTGAGGAACACAATTACAGTCAGGTACCACCAGAGTCACATTGTGGTAGTGAGGAACAGTCAGTCAGTCAGTCAGTTTCCATGGTAAGGGCTATCCATCTCGTTCGCTTCATATTTAAGACGACGAGTACCGCTGTCTGAATCTATGGCTTTCTTCTTCCTCTAACAACTCGTTTCCATGGTGATGGCTATCCATCGATGTGGCTGGGTACATGGAGACCTGAAACCCAGTAACGTGTTGATTTGTGATCAAGATCAGCTTAAAGCCATCGACTATGGACTAGCCAGGGAGGTCGTCAATGATCAATGTATCGTACCCGCAGCTGGTGGGACACTGTTATGGAACATACCTCCCGAGCGAATAAACGGGGCGTACGACTTGGTCAAGTCTACAGTCTGGTCTGTGGGTGTAATCTACTATTGTATGGTCTTTGGAAAACTACCATTCGCATCCCTTAGGAAGGCAAAAGACTGCCCTCTAAGATGGCATCACAACATCTCTAGTGGAACTAAATTTATGCTGCAGCATTTATTGGATCCAGAACCAAACAGACGAGTCGTAATTCAAGATCTAGAACAACTGGTCCAGACAAAACTTTGAGATAATTGACTCAATCTTCTATTATTATGTAATAGAGGAGTACAATGCACGATGGTAGCCAATCATTGTTTTCCTTCTGAGAATGACAAATAAACTCAGTATTCTAGTGTAAAATTTTGATACAGACTCAAAGTGCTGCAGTGCAGCTGATAACAGAGCACAAGGTTTGATCCATCAAGAATTGATCAATTAATCAATCAATTTAGAAGAGATACTTTGAGATAATTGACTCAGTTCTCTGTCAGAGTGCGACAATGCATGGTGGGACGTTATTTTGTTCTTTCTGTGAGGGACGAATAAACTATTGTGTGGGAAGCTTCTTCCACCCTGTCCAAACAACAGAGTGCATAAATACTCATACAGGATCTATAACAACTGATCCAGATGCACAGTGCTGCAAATTCAGCTGATAACTTAGCACAAGCAGTGATCCACTGTGGATCCACCGAAAGAGTGGATCTCTCTTTTATGAGTATACATGCTAAGTTAAATACCAATAAGGTCTAGTCTCTTTCATCTCATTCCTGCAACTGAAGAAGAGCTGTGATAAAGCTCGAAATATTTTGTAACTGATTTAAGGTTTTAAGTAATAAAGTTGGAAATGAAAGTATCATATTTTTTCCTTTGATCTCCACAACAAATAATATGCTTCTTGTACTCAATATCGTACTTTTAATCACAAGTTCGTCCGACTTTTCCCTTCTTCAGATATTGTGTTTACTAGCTGGGCGTCACAAACGCACACACACCCACCCATCCACACAATCATGAAAGCAAAGCTTACGATTATCATCGAAACCAAAATATAGGCACCAGCTTTTACAAGGTCAAGTAGAACATTACTAGATCCCATTGCTGTCACAGACTAATTAGTATGGTGGAGGTCTATATACACACAAACAGTGAATTAAAAAGAAAACATAGTTGCAGTACATATCAAGCAAATGTATAAATTAGATTGTACTTAAAAACTGATGTTTATCCTGTTCTGGTAGGCTTAACCTAAGCTTAGTGTATATAATGAACTGAATTATTTTCCAATGTATCGTAGGCCAAACAAGCTATACTCCGATTCTGACTAGCTGATCATATAGGGCTCGGAAATAGCAGTTTCCGGCCTAAAACATGCTTTCTGACCCTCAAGCCAAATCTATTCGCATTGTACTAAGACGGTCGTGATGATATTTACAGATTAATAATAGACGCAATTTAAAAACAAAAGATTATATGTGATATGATTCCAAAGCTAGTAAGTAAATTCCCCAACATTTCGGCACATACAGCCGGTGTACATTTCTCGGTTAACCGGTTTCAATAACGTGAGCGGATGAGAGCCTGCCAAAGGCGTTTCTAAATATAGGTAAAGGCAGATGGGACGTCAGTCTATAGATTTACTTCCCCATTTTGCAGGAACCGTCGTTAATGCACATTGTTACAGTCCAGGTACTGTGTATAGGTGCGACAAGCATGTTCCAATTACCTTTAAGCCATACTTGTTTTTTTGTACTGGGGAGAGGGCAGTCGAAGTAAGTTTCGTGACTGTAATATTATATATATTAATAATGGTATTCTTGTAGGGAGAAAATAGGATAAGTTGAAAGATGTTTTCTTCATATATATTGGTCTAGTTCCGAGGATATGGAAACTAAGCCAAACAACATTGAACTAAATAACCCCATGAACAAACCGAAATTGTAATGAAACCAGGCGTATATGAAGTATGTATGTATGTATGTATATGTGATCTTCCCGCAAGCAGGAACTCGCGAAAGAAGCCATGCAGGCTTATAGACTCGCAAGCTGACCGAAGCCAATCTCTCGGCACACATCCATTTAACGTCCATGTCGGGAAGTTGTTATTGAACAACACCCTTGCCAGACGACACACATTGCTGTCGGCGGGGAATCGAACCGGGGATCTCATGACTGGGAGACGCCGGCGTTAACCACTAGGCTATACACTCCGCCAAAGTAGACTTTGAAATGACATTTGCAGAGCCACCGACACCGGGTTGGGGGCGGGGGCATGGTCCCCAATAATTTTCAAAGCAATCATTTTCAAATAGACCTTTTCAACATGTAAAGTTGGTGAATTTTGACAACTTTTTTCTTGGCCCCCCTCCCACCCCAATAGGAAACCCGTATCGGTGCTCTGAATAGCAAATTGAAGGAGGAATGTAAAAATATACTTCTTTAACGTTTGGAGCGATGCAGAAAATATGACAATAATCTGAATTTATTTTTCCATGTATTACGAATCAATCTTTGAATTGTACGGTGGCTTAATAGTGACATAGGAAAGGAAAAAATAGTCCTCAAATCTCAAATGTTGTCAAAATTTATACTTTTGTTTAACCTTGCAAGTCTTAGTTAAGTCAAACCTTTGTACAACTTTGGTACAAATCCATCATGTATGTACAGAAATCCCAAATTCCTGTCGACTGACTGAACTCAAAAGAAAAAAAAAAATTACATAGAGGAATATAAGAGTTGTAAAAACTTATGACCCAGTATAGGTAAGTGGTTTACAAATGTGCACAAGTCGGGGGAACATTTGATATTGTGTCCCCTCTCTCAAAAAGTGGGGCACATGTCCCCCTCCCCCTCCCCAGGATTGACGCCCATGGGTATAGGCACTATGGGGTAAAATGCACCCACCTCCATAAACAAATGTTTGGCGCCCTCAACTCCCCCTTCCCAATTGAAATTTGCGATGTGTTCAGAAAAAATATCAGAAAGATACACGACTCTTTCGGCTTCTACTGGCAATAATTGAAATTCGTCTTCTTCAAAAAGTCTACTTGTCTGAAGATGATAAAAGTTCTGGAAATGATGAAAACCGCAAAGCTTCAGGTGCATTGGCCCCCTTAACCTCGATCGAGCCGACAGGGCTCCGCGATCGCGCCCATGGTGCCAGCTTGCATTGCCTGCATCATGTGGTGCCTAAATGTTGCATTCATTTTGCTGGGCCCCCTCCCCACCCCACCTACAAATGTTCGGCGACGATAAACCTGCAATTTCCGTGTTTCTATATGCAGTTACTTCAAAAAAGAGCAAGGGAGTAACATACAGCTGAAAGATTTGAAAACATTTAAAAATGACTGACCACCATACTTCATCGGGTGAACGAGCTACCACTACATGTGTGAGGTCTAAACTGCTGGTCTGTTCCCATCACGCAAAGCTCCTAATCCTTCTTCCTGGGAGGGGGGGGGGGGGGGGTTGAAGATAACCAGCACAGCCCAGCCGTTTATGAAGAGCTTTTGACACAAAACTTCATATGTAACAGAAATACACACACACGGACATCGTTTTACCCCTAACCCATATATGGACCCTACCATGGGTTACACCTCGAGACTCATTACTCAGAAACATTAACCGTCATCGTGGAAACGGTTGATATGGCAACCGAGATGACTTACCGACTCCAATATTTTATCATCTCTATCGGAGTGATGAGATAACAAAGAGTATGGATGAAAGAGTATGGAATAACAGTGTAAAAACAGTATTGCTGCTGTCGGGCACAATATATATTGTTGCCACCCAATAACGCCATATAAGTACAGCTATGTTGATATGAGTGTATGCAGAAGCCGCGTACATAGTAACCAAGCAACGGGTGCGCATGTTAGATTTAAGTCTAGATATGTTACAGCGCGATACAAAATCGAGCGCAATATACAAATGCGCGACGTATAAGCGACGAAGGGGCCAGACGCCGTACCTTATCTCTGCTCTGCCCACTGTACAACGGCAGCTCCATGTGTGTATACACTCAGATCTGGTGTAGCGCAATACGATATCTTTGTACGCATCACGCAGAAAGTTTCTAGACGCAACACGTACAAATCAGCTTCGATATATACATGTAACACTATGTAGATATTTGCGCGCGTTCTAAGGCATCGTATGCGCACGAAAACACTAATTTACATATGTGACGAAATAAAGGTTGTGTACCTTATCAATGACAACAACAACATTCACATATAATCACACAGTATTATACGCGTTTTGCTATACGACTGTTACACACGTACTTTCGAAAGCTTCTTGAAATCTTCGGGTTTTAATTAAAACATCATCAGAATGAATCAAAAAATTACTCTTGATTTGCTTCGCTTGGCTGGTAAGTATGTATAACTTTGTGAATAGCCTCTTTTGTTTCCAATAAAATGTTAAACTGATTTTACCAATCAACCAGTGCAAAGAATTTCTGCCTGCCCACATATAAAAAAAAAACCACAAACAACGTGCAATTATTAGTTAATAACAATAATAGCATATGCCCGATTCTTATATACAAAGTTGATTAGGCAAGTCGTTGGGCCAATAGCGTTGCTCCTTGGTAAAGTAACGTAATTTCTCGAACATTATCGATGTGTGATATGTAAGTAGCGAACGTTATCTGTTCTGCGCATTCTCACTACATGCATGTGTAACGATGCAAACACATTCATGCAGTTATAGCCTGTTCTTAATATTTTTGACGGGTTGTAGGCGGGATTTTACGAATTAAAATTAAGGGTTGTGGATGTTGGTTCGTTGACCCACATAGGTGGGGTGGGGGGGGGGGGGGCTGGTACACCAGAAGAAAATTTCAAAGCTTACACGCCAAATGGTGCATTCAGAGACTTATTTAAACTATAAGTTTGGTCTTTAATTCGGTCTAAACGCGAGTTGGTGCTAATAAATACTTTTGAATGGTAAAACTATCCAGTTTGTACGCCAATGAATGAAAGACTACAACATGATACGACAATGGCTTCATTTTACTTCATCATTCGTAAAATAACCTTTAAAATCCTTTTACAGGATTACTTGGCTTCTGTAGAGACTCCAAAAATCGCCATGTTGGACGAGAGATAGATTCAGTGTTTGATACACTGGCCTCAGATGTTAGCTCTTTGTTAAAGTAAGTATTTGACGACACAATGATAAGAGACACATGTGTTGTAGGATTATCAGTCGTTTATCAAGGACTCGGACCGGTAGCTGTGCCTACCCCCTCCCCCCTCCCCCTCCCTCTCCCCTCTCCCCCAAAATGTGTCTATTTTATTAGCCGTTTGGGAGTTGTTCTTCACCAAGATCTCCGTCATAATAAGCCAAAGATGATGGTTGGGTTTGAGTCGACTCTAATCTGGAAATTATTTCATCATTTATTGCAGGAGTTATCAGGAGATTGAAGATCAGAATCTCAAATTGAGACAAGACCTTCGTTCCTGTCGTTGCCGAGGAGCAAGGTCCACCCACAATGGACCAAATGACAAGAAAAGGAAGGTATGTTGCTTATGTCTATATAATCGATTTGTAAAATATTCAGTGACCATCTTGACTTATCATGGTTTCTATGTGATTGCAAGGAAGGAAGAATATGCATTTGGTGAACAGGAGCGCAACCACGTAAACTTTGGTGGTGGGGGTGTTATCCTCACCCCTCCCCACTCCCTCCCCGCTGGTTGACAGAATATTGCAAAATTCTTAGACAGATATATAACATGTATTTGAGGTACAACCTAAACAATCGAAAATTCTTCAACATCGTTTCAAAAGTTTCTGGTCATTTTGTAGAAATGAATTTCTAATATCCATTTGAATGGAGTGTTACTATATATTGAACAAATAAAGTACAGTTTTAATGCGATTTGTTCGAATGTAGTCAGTATACTGTCGATAGTGTAAGCCAGTCTTATAATTATGGCAACTTTTATACCTGTATATGCATTCTCGATATTAATAGTAAGCCGGATACGTAACTCTAGTGATAAAAAGAAGTATCACCAAATCACCAACGCACACGCCCTCCTGGACCCCTTCCCCACCCCTTCCCACCCCTTCCCACCCTTTATGTGTTTTTGTGTCAAAGTTTAACACATTTGATGTTTGTCTTCACAGAGGAGACATCAAAGCACTTCATCCTCTGGCCGAAATTACCAGCAACGTCACAGCCACAGGGCTGTCGTAAACGCCAACGGCGGGAACTCGAGCAATGGTAGCAATGGTGGTGCTGCTGGTAACATAAGTGGTGCCTATGGTTACGGCAGCGTTGCTCGGACCAATGGCAGTAACAACCACAGTCACACAAACGGTAACAGCAACAGTAGTGGCTCCAACTCTAGTTCCAGTCACCAGATAGTTGTGCCACATGACGTCATGGTCAAGGCGCAGGCGGAAATGCGAAAAGCCGGTTACGAGCTTCTTGATCAGCTTGGACACGGTGGCTTTGGTTTGGTGTACAGAGGACGACCACTGAACAATACTCCATACACCCCAAGTCAGGTAACTATAAATATAAATATATATATATATATATATACCTATATATATACATATATATATATATATTTATATATATATATGTATATGTGTGTGTGTGTGTGTAACAAAGGTTTTTTCTTCGACGTATTTGCCATACAGTATATGCTAGAAATCAAATAATGGTCAACCGTGACCAGACTTCAATAGGCACGTCCCTCCCATCCTACCAAAGCATTTCCTCTCGCTGAGAGGATTTAGTTATCTAATTTAACTCTCCTTTAATTAAAGTCTCACAAATATGAAATGAAAGGCTTCAATCTTAAGACGAGTGAAAACTTTAGACATTTTTGAAAAATTTAGAAATTTAGCTTTTAATTTATAGCCTGCTAACATTTTTGAGTCAACCCTGACAACAATATTTGTTTCATATCTTGAACATTTTTGATGTAAATTACTAAAGTGCATTGTCCGTTGACCTAAAATACTATAAAGCTTTTTAATATCACGATAGTATTGGTGTCACTTGTCAGGCTTTCATGGCTTTTGTATAATCTCAATATAATATGATATCGTCACACTTTGCACCCATCACGTGACTTAATATAATTAGTTCGCATCATACCACTATATTTGGAATATCTTATACTTGGTGTAACACTGGTTTAAGAGTCTGTATTCGTATCTTTTACAGGAGGTTGCCATCAAGTTCACCAAATGCAGTGATATTCACTTATGGACCACTCTTCCCAATAGCCCCGATCAGATACCGTTAGAGGCAGCAGCTCTTGTGGCTCTGGAATCTGTAACCAGTGTTGTGGACCTTCTTGGCTACGGTAAAATTTCCTTAGGCAATGATGACGTCTTCACTCTTGTGATGGAGAAACCAGCCGGTTGCCTCTCGTTCGCTTCATATTTAAGACGACAAGCACCGCTGACTGAGTCTATGGCTTTCTTCTTCCTCGAACAACTCGTTTCCATAGTGATGGCTATCCATCGACTTGGCTGGGTACATGGAGACCTGAAACCCAGTAACTTGTTGATTTGTGATCAAGATCAGCTGAAAGCCATCGACTATGGACTAGCCAGGGAGGTCGTCAATGATCAATGTATCGTACCCGCAGCTGGTGGTACATTGTTATGGAACATACCTCCCGAGCGAATAAACGGAGCGTACGACTTGGTCAAGTCTACAGTCTGGTCTGTGGGTGTAATCTACTATTGTATGGTCTTTGGAAAACTGCCATTTCCATCTCTTAGGAAGGCAAAAAACAGCCCTCTAAGATGGCATCACAACATCTCTAGTGGAGCTAAATTTATGCTACAACGTTTATTGGATCCAGAACCGAACAGACGAGTGGCAATTCAAGATCTAGAACAACTGATCCAGACAAACGCTCCTCCGAGCGGCGTCCTGGAAATTCGTAGACTGCTTAATTAATCAGCCTCGGCTCCATCAAGGAGAGAAACTTTGAGATAATTGACTCAATCTTCTATTATTATGTAGTAGAGGAGTACAATGCACGATGGTGGCCAATCATTGTTTTTCCTAGTGGATCGAACAGAATAGGAAAGATTTTGAGAAAAGTGACTCATGATCCTTTGGAATATGTAATAGTTGAGTGCAATGCATATTTGGAAATAATCTTTGCTTGACTTTTGTGAAAGAAAACGGAATTTAAGAACAGGAGAGTGGTTCTTCAGGATCTATAACAACTGATCCAGACACATAGTGCTGCAATGCATCTGATAGCCGAGCCTAAGGCTTGATCCTCCGCGGATCAAACAGAGAAAGAGAGAGAGAGAAAGAAAGAGAAATATTTTGAGATAATTGACTCAATCCTTTTAAATTATGTAATTGCTGAGAGAAATGCATGATGGGAAATAATCTTTGCTTGTCTGCTCTGAGAGACAAAAGAATTTATGAACAAGAGAGAGGTTCTTCAGGATCTATAACAACTGATCCAGACACACAGTGCTGCAATGCAGCTGATAGCTGAGCAAAAGTTTGGATCCTCCGTGGATCAAACAGAGAAATAGAGAGAGAGATTTTGAGATAATTGACTCAATCCTTTGGTATTATGCAATGGCTGAGTGGAATGCATGATGGGAAATAATCTTTGCTGGTCTGTTCTCAAAGAAGAGAGTGGTTCTTCAGGATCTATAACAACTGATCCAGATACACAGTGCTGCAATGCATCTGATGGCTGAGCACAAGGTTTGATCCTCCGTGGATCAAACAGAGAAAGAGGGAGAGAAAGAAAGGAATATTTGAGATAATTGACTCAATCCTTTTAAATTATGTAATTGCTGAGTGCATTGCATGATGGGAAATAATCTTTGCTTGTCTCCCCTGAAAGACAAAGGAATTTATGAACTAGAGAGAGGTTCTTCAGGATCTATAACAACTGATCCAGACTCATATGTGTTGCAGTGCTACCTATAAATTAGCGGAAGGTTTGACCCGCCGTTGATTACGGAGATATTGACTCAATCTGCTATCTATGAACTGGTAGTAAATGCATGACCAAGTGCATCATGGGAAGTAATATTTCGTAAATACCTTGTGGTTATTATGTTCACCTGAATGGTGAGTTAATGTGATACAAACATTGCCAATGCATTCTGTACGTGAATGCAAAATAAATTAATTAATGAAGTAAAAAAAAACTCGTGTTTTTTGCGTATAATTTTGTTCGTTTATAAATGTCAGAATTGTGAGGGGAGGGAGGTAGGGGGGGGGCAGTTTATAGCAGTCTTTCGCCAATTAATACAGCAGCAGGAAAAATTCAATTCGGCTGAATATGCACGTAACTATGGACAATTCGCATTTACGTAAGCGTAAGTACGCGATTTACAACGACGCGGAATCGATCAATTAATAATAATAATAATAATAATAATAATAATAATAATAATAATAATAATAATAATAATAATAATAATAATAATAATAATAATAATAATAATAATAATAATAATAATAATAATAATAATAATAATAGTAATAGTAATAATAATAATAATAATAATAATAATAATAATAATAATAATAATAATAATAATAATAATAAAACATCAATCCAGCCACCACCAACTCCTTCATGACACGCCCTCTCCTGTTATAAAGAATAAGTTAGCACACTCCATACAAATGCCCCGTTGATTTACGTCAAAAGTCGTGCGGTCTTTGAGAAAATCTACGTTTGCTATTCGTTGCACCCTCAATTTTTCGTACCATGTACGTATAAACAGGTCCCAACTTTTATCTGAGAGAAACAAGGATATTCATACTGGAGTTTGATATCAAATGTCTGGATTGTAGTCAAAGATGCTTGTCAGTGGCGGAAGCAGCCCGTCAAAAGTTTTCTTTCAATCTTAAGTGTGCCACTACAAGGGTTTAAAGAAACACATCTTGGTTTATAAAAGTGCCGAAGAGCATCATGTGATCATCTTTTTCTTTATGTTATCAAAACATAACCTACTGTGTGGTTTGAATGGGCGTGAAAGAGCATTAGCAAGCTGATAAAACTTTAGACCACTTTGGGTCCTCCAAGAGAAGCACACGAAAATGATTTACCGGAGTCAGTAAAGAGGCTTGTTTACAAGTGACGAAAACTTTGAGTTCTCATAAATAAAACCCAGTTGGGACAATTTTTTTTTCTATACTGTAGTGTCATGTCCCACTTCAGAGCACTCGTATTGTCAGTACGAGCAGTATAAATATCATATTTCTATCAAATTAAGGTTAGGAACTGTTTGTACTGTCAATACCAGTGCTCTGAGAGCATGATATTGGAGTACATTTTAGAGAGATATTATCATTAGGAAATTTTCCCAACTGGCTGAGCATTTTTCCTTAAACTGGATATTCATTGTACGTTTTGCATATTATTTAAGTTATGCTGTGTAGCTGAAGAGCTGTTTAATTAATGCTTTGTTGAAAAGAATTCGTGTTTGCATAAGATGTACACTATCAAGTAGCTCTACTAGTACTTGGTTCGTTTAAATTTATCCTGCTGATATATAACATGCCTATATACTACTTAACTGTTGCTTGTTTTGAAATAATATTAATTCGTGAATTCTCGACCTATTTTATATTCTTCCCATGTGTGCGTGTGTACATCGTGTCATTGAGCCACCGTTAAGAAAAGTAGAAGATTTGGTCAATTTGACATGCGTGATATGTCGAACAGAAATTTATAATATTGAAGAGCGCCACGATTATTGAAAGTTTCCGTAACCATGCAATCGCCCTACCGTCAAGTGTTTACGCAATGAAATATTTTAAAGTATTGTGTCTCTCGTGCTTTCCCTGATCCCGGGTTAGGAAAGATTCATTGACCAACACCATCTCTTTGCTCCATTAATTCTATCTGTTTCCAAACGAAGGGCTATCATAAACCAAAAATTGAAGGTAGGTAACATTCTTACATTCTTGTCCTAGCCTAAGTCACATGCGGTCCAATTCACAACGTTACATTAACTTTATATTATAGGCGTAGGCCCAAGTTAGGACATAGAATAATTATTAAATATATGTTGATAAAGGGCCTAGGCTAGACCTTCCTGCGATTATTGCAGGATGATGCATGAACAGGTGTAAAACGCATCCAGAAATAGCATTATACACCAGTGAGTACAGTTAGTGTTGATTTGAGTCGTTGCACCTATGCTTATGTGAACAGTTGCAACAAGAGAATTCTCAAGTAAACAGTTAAATCTTGTAGTTATCATGGATTTAACATGGAAGGTATTTGATCAAATTGTTGCCACCTAGGCATATGGGAACAGTTGTAACAAGAGAATTCTCAAGTAGCCTAAACAGTTAAATCTTGTAGTTAGCATGGATTTAACATGGAAGGTACTCAATCAGATGGAAATAAGTGTGAACCAGCACTTGCAACAATTACTTTAGTTTGGATAATGATGTTTACTGTCACTTTACACATGTTTCTTGTACTGTATTCCAGATCATTATGGAGTCATTGCTGTAATGCAAGGCCTAGGCATTGGTAAGTCAATTGGTGTTTATTAAATGTCTTTTAATGGTTCCATTCCTTTGGATCACTGTTCCCAGGACATTTGAACATTTTCTCCTTTGCTGAATCAAAGCCTCCATTAACTTATGATACTAACGTTAGGCCTATTTTAGTTTCTATGTTTGCTTCGTATGCCATAATATCAATATTAGAAATGCAGTGTTTGATGCCAGCATTGCTAAATGAGGTTATCGTTGTTGCTGAACACCCTCCCCCCCCCCCCCCCTATGGTTAGTGTCCTTCAGGCTGAAACCATGCTTTCTCAAACATTTTGATCATGATTTTGCCAACAGTTGTTTACAATAAGGGGCTGGCCCCCTATGATAAGTATGTTTCAAACTTAAAGGGGGTACAACAAAATATATATATATATATATATATAAGGCAATTATATAGCGCCATAACTAAAACGATATTCTATGTCTATGGCGCTTTACAAGGAAGAAATAAATCATACGAATAAAAAAAAACAGCAACAAGACAGAAAAGAGAAAAAATAGGATTACTTAAAGGCCTTATTAAAGAGAACTGTCTTCAGAGCTTTCTTGAAAGAGAGAAATTTGGATTGATCAGCAACCGAAGACGGCAAGTCGTTCCACAGCCTGGCCCCAGTAACAGTAAATACACGGTTGCCAAACTGTTTTGTGCAGGTGGCGGGAAAGTTTAAAAGAAGTAGCAGATATACTTCTTATACGGTATGACAAAACATGCTTAGTAAGCAACTAGTTAACACAAAAAATCAGGGGCCTGTTTATTAATACATATATGATAAATCAAACAAAGAACCTTGAATGTAATGTGTTGCTCAATGGGGGAGCCAATGTAAAGTGAAAAGACAGTCAAATTGTAGGTTTTGAGGAAATCGACGTAGAATTCACAAGATGCTGAAAGGAAATGAAGATAGATTTGTCTGTTTAAATGGCTAACATATGTATACCATAATTTTTTTCACTCAAGCACTCTTAATTAAAGAAAAACTTACCAAAATTTTAGGCTCTTCCCTATGCTACAATTTCAGACAAAAAAAACAGGTCAGAAATGGAATTCCTACCAATGTTCTGGTTAATGCCCTGATCTCAGTGATAGCAAATATATGCAGGATAACATGGTGTCACTGAACTCATCAGTAAGATGAAAAGTCCCCACATCAATCTTTGAAAATAAAATAGGAAAAGACTGGACAGGTCTGGAAATAACTTCTTTATGATGCATTGCAACTTTGTCAGTGATAAATTGGTATTAATCCTCTGATAAATTCCTGCTTGTCATTAACTAACTACAAAGAAAACAAAAAAACGGACAGAACCAAAAAACACATACATGTGACAGATTATCAGAAATAATAAATGATTGGATTAATATTTAATAATTAAGCCTGGATGGATGAGCTGACACCATTATAAACATTGCGGGGGTACAAAACAGACATGTGCCTCAGTACATGACAAACCAAAAGAAGGGAAACAACAGACTATTTCATTATGGGAATGTTTGATTGTGAAAAGTTTTCCTGGCAGTTAATGGGAAGCCATAAATGGGCCTCCCCCTCCCCCCCCCTCCCCCCCCCCCCCCCCGAATAAGCAGCCACTCATGGAACTTAACCCACAAAAGTTTAGTGTTCTACTTTGTAAATTTCTCTCCATTTTCAAAATGAAGAACTAGTACTAAAATTCATTCACTAAATTTTAACCTTTAAGACGTAAACAATATTTCATTGAAACATTGGGCAATTGGCATAAAGATTCTCAATATCATAAATTGTGAAACAGTTTGTTTAAGTTTTCATTTGCAGTGCAGCAGTTCATTTTATGTCCATTGTACAGTAACTTGTTTGTTGTCTTTCTATGATAATACCCCCAGACAGATAATCTAATCTGAATAATATCAATAATTTAATCTGATCTGAATGTTATCAAGCATCTCAGAGGAGTATAGAGAGGGTCAGGTAACAGAGGTAGTGGTGGGTCATAGCCAAAGTGGAATGGTAGGGATAAGGGAGCAACCTTAGTGTCAAAAGTATGGATTAACTAGATAAATAGAGAGGATTAAGGTGTATACAGTTAAGCCTCCCCCCTCTCCTTCCCATAGTCAGGATTAAAACTAACAATTAACTTCTACCTTCCAACACATTGAGTGGAGGCTTGGATAAAACATTAAAATTAACTTGGGTTTTAGCTTTGGGTCGGGGATGTATATATATATATATATAGAATATTTAGAAACAGCTTAATTGAATACATTCAACCGTTACAAACAATTAGCTATTATCTACTTTTAATGAACTGCAATCACACCTCATTTGCTTATTTACATTTTGTTATTAAATGGACAAAGGTTATTTACTGATAGATGTCAAATTGCCGACTTATCAGTGCTTTTAAGATACCACACGACACCAGCTGTCCGGCATTTCTCCCGTTAACTAACTGCTGGTAAAATAACAAAGAAGTGACGATACACGACGAATGAAACAAAGGGTTAATTATGTTGTACTGTTATATATGATCTACATGTTCAGCATTCTCATGTACTTTGCAACTGGACTGATATTATGAGTGAAATTGGACTTAAATTTGTGGGTAAGTTCAGTGAATTTTTTTCCGTCTAAGGCAGTACTTATAGAATGAGTTCCATCTTTTTTAAGTATCTGACAAGCATAACTGTGACAGAAAGAAAGTTTTGAAAAATCATTTAACCATTTATGTGAAGTGATGTATAGTCGCGTCCCCCGATATCATAAATATCTTAAATCGAAGTATAATATGAGAGTAAAACATACGATAGATTATACCCAAAGAGAGGCATAATTTTAGTCTAGATAGAATTGATACAAAAATCACTTAAAAATATTGACATATTTTTGCTTGAACGGTTCACTCGCACCAAGGTACTGTCTAGTGTACAGGACTGTGCACTATACTGTCCATAAAGTTATGACAGATAATCTTAGGGTTAACATACTGTATCTATAAAGTAAGAATGTTCAAGAGGTACGTTACAGTCTGAACCATGCAAAAATGCTAAGATACAATTTTTACCTAGATATTAATTTATCAGAATTGGTACCCAAGTTAATACCAGAAATGTTTACATACAGTGTAAATATAAAGAAACATTGTGTACCCGATGCAGATGGGCTAAGGTATGGTAGTTGTAACTATGATTTATAACCCAATAATGCAAAATGTCCTCATATCTAAATATTAAAGAACTAATGTAGCCGGACACATAAACCATTCCAACATGCCAAGTTCTGAAGAACCCTGAATTGTATAAATTTATATCCCAGGTATTTAAAATGTTTGCATGTCTCAATTATAAGAACTACTGCGACATAACAGTACAGACATATTTATGCCATATGTACTATGAAGTCACCTTATATTGATGTTCCAAATGTGTTAAATGTTTGCATACGTGTGTTAAAAGAGAACTGTTGTAATATAAACTATGGAGATATGCCATGTTATGTATAAAGTCTATACATTTAATAACATTGATATCCCTGTTATATGTGTATTAAAATGTTTGCATGTCTAAATAAAAGCTCCCAATACTTTATTATATTAACAGATATCAAGTATATTATATGCGTATTCGCAAATTTATTGATATTTCAGATGTTTGCATGTCTAAACAATATAAACCATGCTGACCTGCCAAGTTTTGTATAGTGTAAAAGTAAGTTGGCCTGACGTTTCGATCCTAGCAGGATCTTCTTCAAAGGCTACATGACAAGTAACAGTAACAGAAGGGACAAAAACACGCACAGAATACAGACAGGTTAATGAGCATGGTGAACACAAAGAGATGTAGACAAGGGATGGAGAGAGGAAAGAAAGAAACCAATAGGGGAAGAGGAGAGGTAAGAGATAAACAGTGGAGGGACAAAGAGAGGATTAAGGGAAGGGGATAGGGAATAGAGTTTTGTATAGCGATGAATTTATCAAAAATGGTATCCCACTTATGAAATATGTTTGCATATCTAAGTAAGCGCAATTGTAGCGGCTTCTTAGCCTAACATATATTCAGACATGTACCAAGTTATTTAAGTCTTGACTCTTGATATCATAATCTATGTGTTTTCATGTCTAATTAAAAACAAATGCAGCCTAATATACAAACTATGTAGACATGCTGTTATAATGAGTAACTATGAATTCACATTCTACAGTTGATATCCAAACTACAACATTTTTCCCGCAGATATCCATTTAATAGAATTTGGTAAAATAATATTAGCCATTCAGACATGTATGCCAAATTATGTATAACTGGATTTATTGTTTAAATGTTTGAATAAAAATATGTATAAAATAAGGAGTTGACTTTAATAAAGGCTATAAACCATACATACATGTCAAGTTATGAATTCATTAGATTTATTACATATGCCATTTGTAATGCAAAATGGTATAAGTGTATTAAATAAGCCCTATAATTTTCATAAAGGATGTAAAAAAGGATGTAGCCAGGGGGGAGCAGGGGGAGCGACAGCTCCCCCCCTTTCAGTGTCGATTTTTTTTTTTTTTTTAAACTGTCGTTTTTTTAGCATGGTATTTTGTCAGTGCTCTTTTGATCTCGATTGTAATCGTAGTAACATTCACGCCTACTGATTCAACTACTTACTTAGTTTGGCAGATGCAATTAGCTAAATTTAGCTTTTTATCAATTTTATCAATTTTAGCAAATTTAGCAATTACAAGCCTACAGTTGGCCACTGCGTTATAAAATACATATTGCCTACCTAACCGCACTCTATGGAATGTCACGAACTGTATGCACAACAACGTCGACAACGTTCGTTCAATGAGTCGTCCTAAGTTGTTGCACGAACAGCATGTTATGAAGCTAAGCTAGCAATCGTACGTGATACGCACTTCCTATAAATAATTATTACACTGCTAATACACTGCGATAACGATATTTGTTTTTAGGCCACTGCATATCTGGCTGTATTACAAAATATGAAAGTTTATATTGTCCATCAGTTAAGTTCGTCAAATGTATTAAAGTCCAGACATTGGACAATAAACAAGAATCATTCTACTGGAAAACTTGTAAAAGAGCACTATGTTTGTCTTTCTGATATATTATGTAAAAGAACATGTAAAAGAATTTAAACAGGAAACAAAATCTGCTGATACTGATATCATATGATCAGGGCGTAGCCAGTATGTAGCACGATAGTTTCATTCAACACTCTACCTGCCGAAAAAGACTATAGGATCCGATCTTGTCAGTTTTTTAACATGTAGTTAAGAACCCGTTTACGCAGATAATATTTCAGTTGAGAAAACACTTGAGAAATTTGCATCAGATGGCAATCGTCGGATAGCTCTCGCCTTCTCTTATTAGGCTAACTTAAACATTTACTAGCTACAGTTGTATCAAAGACATTTCTGGACTATCTTTGTATAGATCTACAAGTATCAGAAGTTGAAAGGTAAGACTACTCTGTACATGTACCTTCAAGGGCGGCGGAACCGGGGGGCACAGGGGGCAAGTGCCCCCCCACTTTTCCTCAGGTTAAAAATGTGCCCTTTTTCTACATAAAACTTGTACTCTTGATCACCTTATTAGGTCAGCGATATTTCAGTAAGAGATCTAATCCTAATTTAGAACTATCAGGGGCGTAGCCAGTATGTAGCACTGTAGGCCCGGGCCTACACTCTTTGGCCAAGTTATCTTTTTTATTAAAACACCCATAATTCAAATCCATAAGCTTGCTGGACGAGTTTAAGAGTCTAGACAGGAAATACTATTGAAATGAACGTAGCAAGATTATGGCTAAATTAGGTGACCTATTCTTCTGTCATCTAGGCTGTCATTCATATCGCGTGCCGTTTCATTCAATACTCTACCCTCCGAAAAAGACTAGGATACGATCTTGTCAGTTTTTTAACATCTACTTAACCCGTTTACGCAGATAAAATTTCAGTTGAGAACATTCCACAGTCAAATAAGCCTATCGTTGATTAACAGACTTTATATGTATAGAGCTGCAGCACTTTGTTGCCTGTTGTTGTCACGATCGGCGTTCCAAGTTCCAACACAGCCTTTTCGATAAACATTTACTAGCTACAGTTGTATCAAAGACAAATACTGGCTATGGTTGTATCAAAGACATTTCTGGCCTATCTTTGTATCTACAAGTATCAGAAGTTGAAAAGTAAGACTACTAAGACGGGGGGGGGGGGGGGGGGGGCGTTGATGGAGTGATGTGTATACGCAAATAAGATAATACAATAAGATTTATAAAGGGTACTAAATATCAGGCTGCATCAGTCCAATCGAATTTCTGCAAAGTGCCCTTTGACGTCGGTGCCCCCCCCCCCCCCCCGAGATTAAAAGTGCTTCCGCCGCCCTTGAGTTACTTGCTAATTTTAATACATTATGTATTATTGAATTACGTACTATTTTAACTCGTTTGTTTTTTGGGTTTAAAAGTGATATTGAATGAGGTGTCTCAAGTTAGCAAGAGGCCAGGGAACCAGAATGAACACTAGTGAAGGGCCGTTTCCGGCCATCTGGGGGGTTTGTAAAACCAAAAATTTTCTTGTACGCTCCGCGCCAACCGATGGTGGCGCTCCGCTCAGATAGTCGTGCCTACAACTTTGAAAATCCATATCAATCGCAAAAAGTGCTCCCCCCCTTTCAAATTCCTGGCTACGTCGCTGAGTGGCGTTAGCTAGAATTTTTGGGGCACCCGCTAGAGTTTCTCGGATATCCGGTACAAAAGTGAGGACTGGGTTTCTTTGCACTTACTTTCTTCTCAACTGCCCTTGACATTGAGCCCCCCCCCCCTTTAATGTAAAAACTGCAAAGCTCTACCTAGATCTTTCTTACTTGACTGACAATCGTTGGCTCAAAATGTCAGAACCAACCTTTGGGGGCTTCTGAATATCCGGGGCCCTGGTCAGAAAATACTTTATCCAGTATTCGCATTGCAAAGTGCTATACAAGTGTTAAGATGTAGGGCAGTTTTTTTGTACACAGGGGAACATATTATTTTGTAAAGGGACAGTCAGAGGCTTCAAAGCTGCTATATAATAATAATAATAATAATAATAATAATAATATTTGATATTATATAGCGCTTAACACCAGCGATAGGTCTCAAAGTGCTTTACAGACATTTTATTACCCCTTGTCAATGATAACCTGTCTCAGAGACAATCCCTCCAGTCGGCAGCAGTTATATACTGCGCCCAATGACAAGTTACCTCACAGGTACCCACTTAACCCCTGGGTGGAGAGAGGCAAGTGAGATAAAGCATCTTGCCCAAGGACACAACGCAATGAACTAGGCAGGAAATCGAACCAGCAATCCTTGGATCACAAGTCGACGCCTTAGCCAATTGGCCACCAAGCTCTCAAAACTTTGAGGACTAAATGATTCCTTGGCCCTGGTTTCAATAAACCGTCACAACTCTATATTGCTACGCCTCTTAACTTATAAAGGATTTTAATATCGGAATGGATATCCACAGATTATGAGTAACGACAAACAAACGTGTAAATAATAGTGTTTACACGGGTCCAAAAATCGGGAACCGGGTACCCGAGGGCCGTTACCCGTCGGGTATCCGGGTACCCGGAAAAAAATTTTTACCCTCGTGTACAGTATCACGATTTTCAAGATATTACATATTGGATGCTGTAATAAATGCATTATATTCTCTACTGACAATGTTTTCATGTTCAAATAAGTTAGTGTAAGATAAGGTATAAAACCTCCCTCAATAATTTTTATATGCTTCTGTTTCTTTCATTAACTTGTTAATAAATAAATTATTTAATTATAATTAGCATTACTACTAACATCGCACTGCCGCCGCTGCTTATGCTAGCTCGTGCACGTCTATTGGATCAAACCATATAGATATCCAATTTAGCTCTTAAACAGTTTTTAATACTACTACTATCTATTGTGCAGGCCCAGGGTTCTCATTAGCCGCGAGATCGCGCAATTTGATCGCATTTGGAATAAACGATTAGTAAAAAGCCAGTTGCGATTACTATTTTTTAGTTATCCAGTCTATAATCCATAAACATCGCGTAAAATTTCTTGTCAGCCTTTCCTTCTTTGAAATAAACGAATGAATAAATAATAATTTCTTCCGCATGGTAGCCTAACACCACACTAAGTCAATGAGAAATCTAGCTAAGCCTAACCATCTGTTTGTTTGCTGGAGATGTGACGCAGTTATAAGACATCCATGGAATACTTTCGTAATTGCTGTTACGTTCGACCACATGGTTGCCTAACACCACACTAAGTCAATGGGGGCAGTTTAGCCTAGCCATCTGTTTATTAGCTGAAATTGTGACGCAGTTATAAGATATCTATGGAAAGCTTTTGTTATTGCTGTTATCTTCGAACACGTGGTAGCTTAACAACACTAAGTCTATGGGAAATCAGCCTAACCATCGGTTTGCAATTTTTTTTAAACAATCACACTTTGCGTAGGCCTATGATTCGGGTAATAAATTAGGAACCGGGTAGTATCGCGTCGAACAGGCCCCTTCGTTATTGCTGTTATCTTTGACCACATTGTAGCCTAACACCACACTAAGTCAATGGAAAATCTACCTAACCATTGGTTTGCCAATTTTTTTTTTTTTTAAATCTCACTTTGCTTAGGATTCGGGTAATAAATTAGGAACCGGGTAGTATCACGTCGGGCGGGTACCCGGGTACCCGGATAACCCGTGCAAACACTAGTAAATAAGAAGGTGCATGTCAAGATGGGAGGGTAGGTGCTAGGGGGCAAGGGGTATGGTCGGGGTTAGAGGTGTTACATTACTATGAATTTGGATTGCACTGTCATGTTTTCATATGTATATACAGTGTATATGTTTAGATAAATGCGCAATGAAAATAAAAGCATAGCAAGTGTTGTATTATCAAGTTACATTTGTATTGATATCCAGGTGTGGTCAATCTTATTAAATGGTGTACCTGGTCACTTGTATTCAAACTTTATTGCTTGCTTGCTTGTTGACACCAGTTTTTGCCTTGATACTCTTGGCAAAGCTCAGGTGGCGGTTGTTTTTGTTGTTGTTGTTGCCAGAGAAGGGGTCCATGTGGAGGATGTTTCTCCTCCCATCTGCATTTTTAGTTTGTCATATGACTAATAGTGCTTAGTTGCAACACTTAAATCATATCTTAAAACTCTTGGAACTATGTAAGGTTCAAGACTTTCCCACCATTTTACTACACATAACAGGCAATTATTTTTTTTCTTGTAAATATATGACGACTCTCTAATACATTTTGGCCCCATTGAAAAGGGTTGTGAACCCGAGTTTGAATACCCCGGGGTGTAGGTGGATTCACATCAGGGTTACATCAGCTGAACAAACATATCAGTGAGGTATACCTGCATGCATAAATTATTATCTTAATTCTACAACATATAAAGATCAGAAAAAAAAAGAAAAAAAATCAAAACAATATAACCACAAACATCACTTTTGTGTTGATGATATGATCTGTTTTGTATTGATGATATAATCTATTTTGTATTGATGATATAATCTATTTTGCATTGATGATATAATCTATTTTGTATTGATGATATAATCTATTTTGTATTGATGATATAATCTATTTTGCATTGATGATATAATCTATTTTGTATTGATGAAATAATCTGTTTTGTATTGATGATATGTTTTTGTATTAATTATATATGTTTTTTGTATTAATGATATAATCTATTTTGCATTGATGATATAATCTATTTTGTATTGATATAATCTACTTTGTATTGATGATACAATCTATTTTGCATTGATGGTATTAATCTATTTTGTATTGATGATATTATCTATTTTGTATTGAAGATTTAATCTATTTTGCATTAATGATATAATCTATTTTGAATGGATGATATAATCTATTTTGCATTGATGATATAATCCATTTTTTATTTGAAGGTATTATCTTTTTTGACTTTTATTTTGTTCAAACACATTTCAAATTCATAAAATCCAAATAATAGTCTTTAAACCCCCTTTTATTCAAAACTCGGAAGTTTATATTTCAAATATAATACTTTGACATTTTGTGATGAATAGAAGAAGATGAAGATGAAGAAGAAGAAGAAGAAGAAGAAGAAGAAGAAGAAGTAGAAGAAGAAGAAGAACAGAAACACACACACACAGAACACCTTCTCATCCACTCTCATCTATACCCTCCAGTACAGTAGCATCCAAGAAGACTACCTCGACGACGACACTCTAGAATGCACTTTAACGATGGTTTTCTAGCACGCTCTCGTGATAAAAGGCCGAGAGGAGGCCAACCAGTTCCGACGAAGTAAACACTCAGAACTCGGAAGATTATATACAGTTAGCATCACTTTTCTCCGAGGGGAAATGTGGGTGACGCCTTCGCAGCTCTTTTTTATTTTTGGGCGAGTGATGTTAAATGCCAAATTTGAGACGAGGGGGCCCACAAGAATCAGATCTTTCGGTTCGCAATTAGTCGGCAAATCGTACGGAATAAGCGAAGGTGCGATCAGACTCGAGAGAAATCTCGACTCATGGTGGATGATTTATACAACCTTTAAATCTTTAAGGAAAGAAATTTTCTGCAAAATAATGCTCTGTGACAAAGATGTCTAAACTATGAGAGAAACCTTTGATCGATTTTGCAAATTGGGATCTGACAACAAAATTTTATATTCATGCCGGGTAAAAATTTGGGTTTGTATTATAAACGCAAACAAGCTTGCTGCTCAGGTAATGACACTGGTCTTTCCCTGTCGAGAGGACTTATTTGCACTTCTAAACGGGAGTGTTTCATTCTCCGAAGACGACCAAAGACAAATAAAAAAATACAAGAAGGAAGATGCCAGTGGAAATGGAATAACCCGCAGCACTTTGCATAGTTATTAACCTTTTGTCAGTGTCAAGAATATCGTCTAAGGTTTCCAATAGATACACAGTCATCCTTGGAAGATGATTTTCGGATTCTCTCATTGGATACGGAACGACTACGTGGTAAATGACTCTGCCGCTATTACATTACTGCGGTAATTAAACGCTCCGCTTGAAAAGCATCGGGGAGTTGTCAAACCTAACGGCAGGTGGCGGTAGAGTAAGGGTAAACAGGCACACAACCGTTACGAGTCTGGCTCGTAAACAACGGATGGAGCATGCAAAGAACACCGTACTGTGTAATTAAATGAGTTCCTCGAGAGAAGGAAAAATTAATTTCCACTCTAATTTCGGATTCCACTAAAACTATCGGATTATATCGTCGTAGTGTCATTGCAGTAGTTAACGGATTGTTATTTAAATCGCACAGGAAATTAAGTAGATATCGGGATGAGGAAGGTAAGAGATTTTTATATATTTATTGTACTTGACTCATTTATTAATGTAACAACTTGTTAATTGTATTGGTTATAAAACATGAATCTTTCATTTGGAAGAAATGATATTTTCAAGTTAAAATGAAAAAGGAGGCTGTTTCTGATATGACTTGTTTGATCTTGTTTCGTTAAACCCCTTTAATAACCTTGCTCCTTTCAGAAATGTTTTTTTTATAATGCTAGCTTCAGTGACCTGTTTTAACGTAGCAACATATGGTGCATAGTAAAGTGCATTATATATAGTGATAAGAAGTATTTTATCCAATGTGAATTGAAGTTCATTTATTGATTTAATTGTTGTTTTTGTGTATTTATTTTCTGATTTTGCTTTGACTACTTTATTCCTTTTATTACTCTGTATCTTATATCTGTACTTAAGAGTTTACTATAGTCCAATGTAAAGTGCTTGGAGATATTCTTTGATGTAAAGCTCATCGTCGTCAACATCGACAACCACATCGACAAGATAAATAAGTTGAAAGTCAACAACAAACTTAAATGTATGTATTTATGTATGTATTTTAGATCCTCCTGCAAGCAGGAACTCGCGAAGAAGAATCATTAGCTCATCCAGCTGACTGAAGTCAGTCTCTTAGATTCATATTTAACGTCCATGATTATGAATTGTTAATTGTCAACAACTCTGTAACTGGACGGCATATACATTAATCTTGGAGTGACTTGAACTGGGGACCTTATGATTGGATGGCACCGGCGTTAACCACTGAGCTAACACTCCTTGTTTACTTAAATAACCTTGGTAAACCCGTAATAATGGTAAACCAGTAATCACCGTCATTGGTCAGAGTAAATGTGTGCATTTTCCTCTGGACTTCTAGGCGACCCTTCAATTTCTCCCTACTTGTGAATAGTAAGGTTTTAATATATACTGATAATTCATATTTATTGTCCTTACATTGATAAAACACGCATATCTATACATGGCCATTAAGGGCTCCCGTCTCAAAAAGAATAGCTGCAGCAGCTGCAAGATCCTGCTCTGCTAAGCATGAATTAAATATCAAACAATAGGTATTGTCTTTGCAGACCAGCAGTGTGATCTATTGTGTGAAACTACAGTGCCTATTGTGTGAAACCACACAGCACAAGTGATTCCATCCTTATGCAGCCTGGCTGCAAGATACTGCAGCCCCCTCAGCATCTTACTTTGGACATCCTGCTCTGCTAAGCATGAATTAAATATCAAACAATAGGGTATTGTCTCTGCAGACCAGCAGTGTGATATGTTGTGTGAAACCACACAGCACAAGTGTTTCCATCCTTATGCAGCCAGGCTGCAAGATACTGCAGCCCCCCTCAGCATCCTACTTTTGACATCCTGCTCTGCTAAGCATGAATCAAAAATCAAACAATAGGGTATTGTCTCTGCAGACCAGCAGTGTGACCAGTTGTGTGAAACTACAGTGCCTATTGTGTGAAACCACACAGCAAAAAGTGTTTCCATCCTTATGCAGCCTGGCTGCAAGATACTGCAGCCCCCTCAGCATCCTACTTTTGACACTCCTGCTCTTCTAAGCATGAATCAAAAATCAAACAATAGGGTATTGTCTCTGCAGACCAGCAGTGTGACCTGTTGTGTGAAACTACAGTGCCTATTGTGTGAAACTACACAGCACAAGTGGTTCCATCCTTATGCAACCTTGCTGCAAGATACTGCAGCCCTCCTCAGCATCCTACCTTTGACACGATGCCTATTTAACAAATTTCATTGATTGATAGTCTCACCAGGAGGCAACTAATAGTACAGTATGACCTTTATGAGTAATTAATGAATCAATTAATAAAGCAGTAGAGTTTCAATTATAGAAGGCCAGTTGTTATGGTGATAAAGTAATTACTCAACATCTTGTAAATAGACCAACACATCGACGGCACTATACGCATGCACGGAACTGTTTTGGGATTGAACGTATATTACTTCATTTTGAATGGACTTTATATCAGACTCGTTAGTAAGTAGTTAATCCGGGACCCATACTCATGATCAAAGCTGCCTGCAATGTGCTCAAAACTTGTCCTCGTGGAGTTACACAAGTTTGTTCTCGTACTTGATACTAAAGCCTGGTAAGATTTTAAATAGATTTAAAAAAACAAAAAAAAACAATAAGTGTTAGCTTAGTGGTTAACGCCGGTGCCTTTCTATCATAAGGTCCCCGGTTCGAGTCACTCCAAGATTAATGTATGTTGTCCAGTTACAGAGTTGTTGACAATTGACAATTCATAATCATGGACGTTAACTATGAAACTAAGAGACTGACTTCGGTCAGCTTGCGGCTTTGATAAGCCAATGATGGCATCTTGGCGAGTTTCTGCAGGAGGGTCTAAACTACATACATTAATAGCTGTACTTGTATGTAGAGCCTTGTACTCATAACTCGGTAGGCATAACAAGGGTAGTTCTACTTGTACTACTCACATGCATGATGGTGCTGTTCTCATAGTACAAGTTTGCTATGAAGAGAACCAAACTCATGGTCTCCCCTGGTATTGATTTTGTGATGTGAACTCTCTGTTTTTTGCGACTGCCTCACAAAATTATTTCCAACATCGCCGCCTCCTCACTGTCTCAGAGAAGGATGAAACAATGCAATTGGTTGCAAATCTAACTTTTGTAACCCATGCCATCATCTGACTTTGAAAAATTGGCTGTGAACTCTAAATTATAGCAACAAATAATAAAAGTTCTTCTGGCTATTTAATTATCATAGCAATGTTATCTAATTTATTGTTAGGATGATTGACATTAAGATATTTAAGAACATTTTCTGGGCCCATGCCACCAGACAAAATAATAAATATGCAAAATTGAAATATGCCAAAATGGCAACTAAACTGCAGTATGAGGTATCATACATGAGTAACATGTTTATGCCATATATGTATCTGTCTCAAAACACCTATAAAATATGTAATTATATCAAAAACACTTGAAACAATCTTGAGTGGCATTGCTAACCAAACTGAATGCACAATATAATTTATATTGCTAGTACATGATAATACAACATACTATACTGAAGGGAGATTAGGGAACGTTGCGGGTATTCATTATCTGTTGGCATAGCACTAGCCTCAGCAATGTATCGGCGCATTCCTCATTCAATTTACTCTACAAATAAAATAATCCATAAATCTTATTTCAACCCTGGTGAAATTTTTTTTTTTCTTTGAGGGGTTTAGCAGATGTGGAATAAAACATTAATAACTACTTATCTCATAGCACAATGTTTGCGTTCCTTTAATGAGATACACGAGTCATTAAGAGCCTGATAGTCCTGGCGCCAACTTGAGTCAGTCACTAAACCTGGAGGGGACATTTGATATTGTGTGCCCCACCCTTCAGAAAGTGGGTGGGGGCGATGTGCCCCCTGTCCCCCTGTGATAGACGTCCCTGGTAGTTATACTAGAGTGTACTAACTATCAATGAAACATATGCAGTTCATAATCCTTTTTGATAAAGGTGAATCATGCACTACAAACACAATCATGTCCATTGGAACTTCTACGTCTCTATTGATACTAAATTATAGTTGAAGAACAAAATAAAACAGTTTGATTTCTTTTTAAGGAATGCAACGGTTCTAATCATTTCTATCAGACCATGTATGACGCAGAGAGCTGAAAGGTTGTAAAAATAGGGGATGAACATAATTCATGGATTTAATTGATAACATTGAGAGGTGCAGAATGAGAGGGGATGGATAACTAGCCTACATTAATGACATTGTGTGCAAATGTATATACTGCAGGGCTGTTAAAATGAGGTCCGGTAGTGTCGTCATATTAAAGTGGTATATACTTAGAATGATGTCTCAAAAGGTTCCTTATCAAAGTTGAACTCATATTAAAGTGGTAAAGTTATTTAAACAAATATTTATATTAAAAATGAGGTCCTGTAGGGTTCCTTAATATTCATGTCATCATATTAAACTGTTTTATGGTCATTATTATTAAAGTCAAAGTCATCATAAAGTAGGTTAGCTATTAGTATGAGGTCCTGTAGAGTTCAATAATATTCATGACATCATGTCATTTAAGGGTTTATATAATTAATAAAAGAGGTCCTGTAAGGTTCCTTATTAATGTTCAAGTCATCATATTAAAATGAAATCCTGTAAGATTTAATCCTTATTAAAGGCATCATATACCAGGTGATATATTGTAGTATGTTGTATATAGTATGTAGTGATGTATATGTAGTTGGTTAATGCATGTACAATGGTTAGCTGTGTTTGATAATATCCCCAAAGTTTGAGCATAATTACTGATGACATCATCTTAGGCATTTTAGGTTTTATAGTGGGATGGGTGTGTACACTCAAATACTGTCTATATTTGCACCAGTGGTGTATTTAAGAGGGGGGGGGGGAGAGGGGGGGAATGGTCGTGAGTAGGGTGTTCAAAAGGATCAGTCAATGGATTTTTGTACAATTCAGTCATGGCAGGAATGAAACCACAACTATGGCCCAGAACACACTTTCATAAATGTTCATGCCTCTCCATAAATCAGTGGGGATAATTTTTCAGAAGTTGCCACCCCCTGCTGTCTCCCTCTCCCTACCTTTGAATCATGCATATTGACATCACTATATCGACATGGTCAAAAACACTTAAAGTGTTCATTTTAATTTTTTCCTCCTCTCATATTCAAATACTCTCTTGCCCATCCGTTGAAATTAACACGTACTTGTCGTCTGATTTTGCTACAAAATATTTTTGATGAAATAGATTTCTATCATTTCATTCCTTAAGTTACCTATCCGCCTACATTTCAGGAGGTTAAGTACTCGAGGGTTCCCATTATTTAGTTCTGCTATTTTTCATCGGTAGTCTTGATGAAACACTCGAGTCTTCTGCTTGAATCTCTGCAGCATGTGTCAGTTACGTCAGCACCGAAATACTCGTCTCCGCTCCATTCACACCTCATCAACGCCGTCGTCGTATCACGTTTTTATCAGTCCCGTCCTTATCACCGGTCACAGCATCATCATCATCTTCATCTTGGATGATTGATGAGTCTTTCTCCCTCAGGTCAACCTCTCCATCCTCTTCATCCTATTCTTTATATCTCGTTCCCATCATCTCGTCAGGATTTCCCCACGTCTTTACACTCCTCTCCGTGGTTTTTTGTTTATGTGCATTAATTATTCTCACGAACGCAGTTTGCATCGGTCTCGCCACCCGTAAGCAAAATATACACGACGAGGCAGAGGCCGACGATCGATGCAGTATCTCGTGCACCATGCGAGTTCTGCCGTTTGTAATCTCTCTATCGGCGGCGGTTTTTTCACGGTCCGTATGCATCGCAAAAGTTGTCCGGGATGACAGCATCTCTTTTTATTATTTTCTTTTCCCTCGCACCCGTAAATGGATAGTTTTATCATCTTCGTCTGTGTTAGGTAGGGGATGATGAAATTATTCAGGTGAACTTTGTTTTTTTCTAAATTTTGAGTGAGGGCAAAAATTTTGTTTTTTTTTCAATATGAAACAAACCAAAAATATTTGATTGCAATTTAGGAAAGGATGGAAAGAGATTGGTGTGGAATATCTGACAATTTACTTGTTGAATTATGTAAATTTTTAAAGTAGATCTGAGAGCGGAGTGCACTTGCCTCTGTGCTTTATAGTCGCTGAGTTTGTCAGTTAGTCCACACGGAAACTCACCGGAACGAACGATGGAGAGAAAAAAAACAAATAACGTTTGAGCAAAAATATTGTTCGGGGTGTTTTGGGAGGAAAGATGAATTAGCCAGGCAAATGACCTTATCAAAATATATCATTTAATGTAATATTTCCCTTCACATATATGATATGAATTAAAGGAAGTTCTTTCCTTTGCCTAGCATGTTCGGCTTCCCTGTCTAGTTGGTAAAGGTTTGAGCCCAGGCTTTAGTTAGAATCCTGGTATTAAATTTGATGTCTAGGTTTGTGCCTTACTTTGAATCCTCATCATTGCAAATGGTTCAGGCAGGATTCTGAGGGGACAGGCAATTACCGTCAGGCCATACTGACATCACTGTGGAGGGTTCTACTAGGTACTATTAAAGCCTAGAACAGACTATATAGTTTGTATCGTGAAATGTGAGAAAGAAGTATAGGCTATCACAGTCTTTTAAGTTGCATGCTACATTTCATAAAACATGCACAAACTGATGCCCATCCTGATAGTGTAAATCACATCTCTTTATGTTTTGACAGGTTCTTTACAATTCCATCATTATAAGGAGGTAAAAGAAGAAAAAAAAATATGGTTAAATGATTTGAACAATTAAGCAAAAGATAGAAAATTTCTGCTCAGTGTAATATCAGGGTTTCTCTAATATAGATACACAGCTGAGCATTACGTTCTGCCAAATTTGAAATATGCAAAGAAATTTTTTGGTTAGGGATGGGATGGGAACCAGTAATAAACTGATCTTTCCAGCATTTTGTTGTGATCCCTATTCAGCCATTTCTTTCCAGGATGGGACGGTTGGGATGGTGGGGGAGAGGGGGAGTGGGGGTGGAGGAGTCGGAAGCCACAGTACCTGGCTTACTGTGTCACTAGGGATGACAGTCCAATTTTGATTCCATGCAACCTGTAAAGTGGTAGAGGGACATGGATTTTCAAGAGTAAATTATCAAATCAGTTTTGTAATATCCCAGTCAATTTTTTAAATCCTTTGTTCATTTTTAGGTCAAAAGTTCTTACCCAAATCAACTTCTGTCACTGTAAGTTCCCTTTATGGGAGGGAGTAGCTGAGTTGTGTGTAATGTTATACTTTAAATTTGCCATTGTAAGAAGACATTTTGGGGTCAACCAATATTGTCAGGGGTTTAACCATCCTACAGAGCTCTAAAGCTTTGTAATTTCCGAGATCAAACAAAACTCCTTCCCCCCCTCTAACTCCCTGTGGACTTTGGCATCTGTCAAAGCACTGTAAGATATGAAACATGTAGGAATTTTACCACACATGGTAGAAGAATTTTGAGTCTCCATAGATGATACATATAGATGATACATAAATATGTTTTGGTTCGTAGCAATTCCTCGAAAGTAAAAAAAAATGACTACATTATGAAATGACAGCTCAGAAAGGAACCGCTCTGACTTCCTGTTTCTTCCTAACTTGATGACGTTTTCTAGATAAATCAAGTTTCAAGAAGACATAAGCTCATCTTTATTTGCAAAAAGGAGGTGGCAATGAGTGAATATAACTGACTAGGGGGGGGGAGGTGGCATTTGTTAAATGGCTGCAAATGGTTGCCTGAAGATGAACTTATTGTTAGTAGTCTTGTCTGAGCAGTACTGCAAAAAACAAGCCGTCCCTTACCTATATCATTGGCATCCCACCCAGTGCACATCTTCATCCCAAACACGGTTTCTCACATGCTCCACACTCTCCCACATTATGTGGCAGATTTCAGATTCTTTTCATTGCATACATCAGTATGAAACACTCAAGTTTCTATTCATTCAACCTCTCTACATTCATGATTTTTTCAAACCTAAAGGGAATGGTAGATTTTATCTTCTAAACAGCTTAAATGTCTATATATTGTAGAAAGGCAACACATCTTTACTAGTAATGTTACCATGACAGTGTGTTGTTGTGCTCTCACAAGGAACTCTATCATCCTTTAATCCTCTCCTGTAAGGGATGATCCCTTATCCTCCACCCTCATCCCTTGAGTATCACTTCCCCTTATGTCGTTTCTCCTATCCCTCATCCTTTCCCTATCCCCCCATCTTTCCCTACCCCCCCCCCCCCTAACTCTCCATTTTCCTCTTTCCCTGGTTCCATGGATTCTAGGCAAACTGGATCAAGGGTAAATGACACGAACAGCAACAAGGTGTTTAAAACCATGGAGCTATGAACATCTGTTTATAGCTCCATGGTAAAACGTAACCCCAAAATGTCCCTAACAAAGTCCACATCATTTGCTGGTGGTAACTTAATAAATCAATCCCTGTCAAAGATAAGGAGATTAAAACAGATTTTATAGATGGTATATTTTGCTTTTCATCTCTGAAATGAAATAAGAACAGATTAACTTTCCTACCAAGTTATTTTAAAAATATCCCACATCAAAAGGTCTATAGATGGCAGTGCTTTGTAGATACCTGCAGGGGGGGTTTTCTAGGGTATCTTCTTGAACTTCATTGACCCTGGGTGATTACTCCTATTTGCTCACGACAGACACCTGGGGCTTTTACAAGCTAAGGTGAGATGAGCATGTAGATTGCGCTGTGAGATATTAGTGGCTGTCACAAACTGCGAGGTGGCATATATATGTGTATATATATATATATATATGTGTATGTACAGGGGTGTATCCAGGGGGGGGCGCAACAGGCGCGCGCCCCCCCTATTGGCCGTCACCAAAAAAAAAAAAAAAGTTTAGCAAAAAAAAAAAAAAAAAAAAAAATTGATGACGACCTTTATGTGAGATGTCGGTGATCGCTTAACCCCCCCCCCCCCCTCCCGTATGCTTTATTTTTTGTTTGCCAAAAAAAGGTTCTGGCGAAGTTCGGCGGCATAATAGTTTTAGAAACATAGATGGTAATTGTGTTTGTATTATCACTATAAACACTAAATGACATGCCAGCCATACTAAATTGTGCATTTTGTGTCCATATTTACTGGAAATGTTGCTTATTATTAAGGTCGAAAAATGGATCACATATGGCCATGGGCGGCGATCCTGGGTGGAGGGGGGATATATCCCCCCATGAAAATGGGTGGAGGGGATGTAATGCACCATATCCCCCCCCCCCACCAAATGCCAGGGATAAGAATATTTTCATGCCTACATTTATGCATCTTCGTTAATGTACGGCTCTTTTTTAACTTCATTTCTCGCCTACCATAAACGCAGTGCGATCTTTTCAAATAAAGCGTCTTTATAAAGCAAAAATAGTTGACTGTAGGCTTCATTGGCCCTATAACAACAAAATGTATTATTGCGCCCACGGTATTGATATAGTACATATATGCACCCTCATAGTATTCATATAGGCCCTATAGTAGGCCTACACACGTACATGTTCCCTCGAACAGCTGAGAATCTCATGTAACCAGGGTAATGCTTAATACACGTTTCACCTGGATGCCCTAGCAATCGGTACCTAGGAATGTAACTATGTGTAATTGTGTATTGCATGTGTATAGGCCTATAATAGCCTGCATGAGGCATGGGCGTCAACAGGTAGGGGACGGGGGGGAACATGTCCCCCCCACTTTCAAAAGTGGAGGGGATATCATATCATTTGTCCCCCCCCCCACTTTTCAAAGCAGTTATTAAAAAAATCACATGCATATGCGCGATTTTCTATCACAATTGATGAGCTGATTCAAGTAGAATCTAACTTAAGAATCATTATCAATAAATTGCACTGGAAATTAGAACAGTGCTTGGCCCTTTATCCCCCTTCCTCCGATATTCACCCTTCCCGCTTCGTCCGAGACCTCTGATAAAAGTTTGTGCGATGTTTGAACGATGTTTTAGAGTGTTTTGTGGAAGCACCCCTTCTCGCCAGAAATGGAATTCCCCTTGCCCTACACTGTGAATCAGAGAAAACGACGCATTTCAACTTGAAAACAAGTCGAAGACCCCACCAGGAAGGTAATATCATATATTTTAGGCCCTACAGACAGTATTCTGCCTGTATGCAGGGTATTATATGATACCAAACTACCGAAAATATTTCGTTTGAGATGGACGCTGTGTAATTCGTCTCCCTTGGTGTCAGAACGGCATCTTTCTACCAGTACTTTCTGTCGGAATTTAGTTTTGTGAGACAAAATTTCTCCTCACAGATCTGGTTCTGATGTAACTAAAAACGACTCAGGAAGGCCGTCTCCTGCGATCTAGGTCTTATGTACCCAAAATTTTCTGGTACGCTACGCGCCAACCAATGGTGGCGCTCCGCTTAGATAGTATAGTGTCCCCCCCACTTTCTGAAACCTACTGACGCCCATGGCATGAGGCCATTTTCTTCATCGAATAATATAACAGAGCTCTCGAACATTCTAACGTTGCGCCTGAAACAAGATTGACAGGGGCAATTTTCCCAAAATAACACCCGAAATTAAAAAAAAAAGTATTTTGGATCCTAATTATGAGATATTTCGGACATGACATCCCTATTTTAAAGTTGGGTATATGCCGCTTGGGAACCTCGGGAAGTGCCGTTTCCGGCCATCTAGAGGGTTTGTTAATCCCAAAATTTTCTTGTACGCTTCGCGCCAACTCATGGTGGCGCTACGCTTAGATAGTCAACAAGGTCATATCCCCCCCCCCCACTCAGAAGTACGGATCGCCGCCCATGCATATGACACCATTTTGCATTTCAGCCCTTCTTTGAAAGCAAAAATTGTACACCCCTCCCCTTAGACCCATCCCCCAGGACGGCGATCATGCCTGGCGCCCCCCCTATTGGAAAATCCTGGATACGCCCCTGTATGTATGTATATATATATATATATACACCTGTCATATTATGATATGTTAATATATTATTTTATTCTTACATGGTGTGTTACATATGGATATACATATATATATATATTATATCATGATGTAATAACTACCATTTATCATATTATGATATGATATGATAATATATTACTATATTTAGTACACATGTGTATTAATACAATTTGTTTGCAGTCTATCTCAGAGTTACTAATGTAGATGGTTTATAATTATATTGTTATATATGTGTATTACTTTGTATTGATATATATTATATCATGATGTGTTAGTGATATGTATGTACATGTATGTATTCTAGATCCTCCTGCAAGCAGGAACTCGCGAAGAAGCCATCATTGGCTTATCAAAGCCGCAAGCTGACCGAAGTCAGTCTCTTACATTCATATTTAACGTACATGATTATGAATTGTCAATTGTCAACAACTCTGTAACTGAGCGACATACATTAATCCTAGAGTGTCTCGAACCGGGGACCTTATGATTGGAAGGCACCGGTGTTAGCCACTTAACCTACACTCCATATTTTTTATGATAGAAAATTTAAAATCTATAGTATATTGAACATATGCATAAAAATATAATTGTTGCTGTTTATATATCAGTGTGGATAACAGATGATTTTCAACTATATTCTTATGTGGTTATATATTATATCATGGTGTAAGTACTGATAATTTGTCATTATGACATGATATGATAATATAAATATATATAGCCTATATACGTAGCCTATATGTAGCCTATATCTATACTATATAGTCCACATGTGTGAAAATATATTTGTTGCTATCTTTATATCAGTGTTTCTAATGTAAATGGTTTATAATTATCATATTGTTATATGTGTGTATTACTTTGTATGGATATATATTATATCAAGATGTAATTACTGATCATTTGTCATATTATGATCTGATAATATATATAAATATCTATAATATATAGTACACATGTGTAATATTATAATTCTGCTGTCAATATATACCAGTGGGGATAATATAAAATTATATTCTTGCAAAGTTGTAACTATTGAATAGATATATATTATATCATGATGTAATTATTGATATTTGGTCATATTATTTATGTTACAGTATTATTGCATAATAGAATGTAATCTGGTTTTATGTATATTCCTATAACTCTGCAAGTTGTGGAAATTGAAGATTGTTATTGCTAATATTGTGCTTTGCTGTATATTTTTTTCGTGATTTATTGATATATAAACAACAGATTTGCATGTATGATAGACACATGCAGAATTATACCCAACAGTCTTTCTGATCAGGCTAGAACTACGATAATTGTTATCAGTGTATACTTAATTTTGGAGGTATACATATTAAAAAAAAATTATGGTCAGTAGAAGTCAAAGAGTTATGTGTGTTCCTGCCTATTTTTCTTTTTTCGACATGGCAAATTTCATTGGAGGAGCCAACCCTCCCCTCCCCCTCCCCCTCTCCCCCTCCCCCTCCCCCTCCCCCTCCCCTCTCTCCTCTCCCCCTCCCACTTCCCATCCCATCCGGGATGACCTGAAACTCAACATTTACATTTCAGACTTTTCGTTGCTCATACATCAAGATGCGGTCGACTCTAAAGATTTATCAAAACCACATCTGCAGTATTCTGCAGTATGGACGTATTACCATACATCAGACAACCCACGATTTACGAACACTGCCTCTTCAGTGCTAGTATCAAAAATTATGATATCTATCATCTGAAATAATCTTATCAGATGCAGTTTGCAGTTTAGATCTACCAGTGCCATGGCAATAAATTTGTAATATGAAAGCTGTTGTACATACATGCCTGAGTGTAGAGAAACTCTAATACATGTGTAATACATAGGTGAGCTTCAGATTCATTATGAATATTTCTCTCCGACTGTTCAATTCGAGACCCTCCACATAGCCTCATCGTATCTCTTGGGAAGGACACAGAATGAGGGAAACCTTTTTACAAAACTGTCACTAGAATCAATCACATTGCCTCTTGGAGCCAGCATTCGATCCTTTCGGAAACGTAACAGACCGTCTTGGCCGTCGTCGTCGACTACTGTTGGATTCTTACTTTGGAATATTCTATCGATCTAATTTTGTTTTCTTGGATGTTGACGGTGTTTTCATGCCTGCGTATCTCGTCTGTCATCCTTCGTTTCCTTCTTCTTTTTCTTCTTCTCACCGTTGAACGGCTAAAGTGCGTCAGCTCTTGTACCCTATCAGCAGTCAAGGTGTGTTTCACAGATGTTATATACCTTTCCTAGCTATCTCGATTATATTCATACATCAGCCACATTAATAATTATGTGCGTTGTCATGATTCGAGAGGAATCGGTTAAACCTCTCTAGTCTCAGAGCGGAATTTCGTAACACCTGTGCATTGGATTTTAGTGTGTGAATGTCGAAAACGATTTTCCATGCCAGGACTGTAATATTTTGTAAGACAAGTTGTGTTTTTATTTACTATTTAAATGAGGTCAGGAAATTGTAACAATTTTTTTTTTGTATCTTGTCTTGTGAGAAATCCTTTTAGTGTGTATTCTAACATAGCAAAACACTTGAAACATAGTACTGTAGACTGCAGTGTACCTAATTGACTTCTACTGCGGGTGTCATCTGTACATCTGTTGTACCAGCTGCCAGAGAGGTGTTAGGGCAAGGGAAAGGAGTCAGGCGGGAATTAAGGAGAATAGATTAGGGTCATGAGGATGGTAAATGCTGTGGTGGGATGGGTAGGGGGCCGGGGGAGGGGGGAGGGTTGGAGCGGAGCCATGGGAGGGGAGAAGAAAATGGTGTGAAGGATCCAGAGTGTTTGTTTGGACTAATTCCTAGATAGGCCTACACAATTGGTTGTTAGGTTTGTTCTTTAATATGTCAATGTTGGTCAATCTGTAACAATTTAATGTATCAATTAGTATAATTATGATTGCAGTATGAAGAACTAAGGTTATATCTATTGACCTACTCAACAGAGGTAGAGGTTGGGGAGAGGAGGAAAGAGGGGAATACTTCAATTGTTCAAACCTAATAAAAACAGCACAAATATCTGCTGATTATGGATCACTAAGATGGTTGTCATGGAAACAGAATCAGGGAGTGAGAGAACTGTGTCATTACAAAAGTTTCCCACCATTCATGATCCCTCTGGTGCTGCCCTGTTCATTTCTGGGGACACATAATATAAAATAAATGGCCATTTTTTGTTCCATTATGTAGGGTGCTAAAATTTCTGAGGGTCCTTTCTTATACTTGCAAGCATTTTATTGACTTGGCTACTCTCTTGCACTGGATGACATTAGCCTGTGTCACAGTGGTGATAAGTCCTGTTTGCAAATGTCATGATCACACAATGATTGCTCATCGCTTAATTAGCAGTGCTGGTCTTCATCTTATAAACATTGTCCACATTGTAAGCCCCTAAAATGATCCAGTAATGAAATGCTGTATCCTTTTGCATTACTATCGAACTTGTTTTATATTTTTCTTCTTTTACCAAGGAGTCTTCTACTCTGTTAAGCCAATTCAGGCTTAATAGAAGACCTCCTTTCACATTGTACTTTTATTTGTTTGTGATGAAACAAATAAATAAACAAACAAACTATTAAACAAGCTTTTTTTTGACATGTTTGGTCAACAATTTTTCTAAACCTATCAAAAATTACTCTTGATAAACTAAGATTGCAAATGGTCATTATAAATACTAAGAAACTCTTTATCTCCCCGCGTTTTTTTTTGGACCGAGTAGAAGGGGTTAATAAGCAAATTGAGTTTGATAAAGTCGGTCCATTTCTTGTCGTTTTATCGCCCCAGCGCGTATGTGACAATAATATTAATTTCATGGGAATAGAAAGATGAAACTTCATTTTTACTATAGCATTTTAAATATTTACAGATTTGCATCAGCTTAAAATTTTTTTTTATTTTTTATATAGGAATGTATCAATGTTGTTCAATTCTATATTAAGGTACATATCTATGTATAGAGAGATTAACACAATGACAGATGGCTGTCATGAACTTTTCCCCAGCGGATCTGTTAGTCCAACATCACCCTATAATCCATGTCATAACAGTGTCTTTGTATAACATTTCCCTCAGACTCAAACATGGTTGCCTAATAACCAAGAACAGATGGGGGAGGTCATCATTAGGGTAAACATAACAGATGGACCACCAGTAAATGGCTTCCAGTAAGGAATGTAAAGAACTTGAGCGATCTAGCTGCTCAATATTGAAGAAGAGAGGAATATATGGTCATCACATAATGTGCATAAAAGCAATATAAACATCTAAACAGTATCCACAAAGCTGGGGATGGGGGGGGGGATGGTGTGACCACATACAGGCCATTGCTCACAATGTTATCTTCACAGTAATGATAGATATTGCGCCGCGTAACCACAGGTGAAAATGTCAACATGACTGAATTCTTGTTCTGATTCCTGCGATCTCAATCTGAACCTGTTGGGTGGGTTCAGGGCGGGGGGGGGGGAGGGGTTGGGAGGTTCATTGCTGTGGAGCAAAAAGATGCTTTATTAAACTATCAGTGAGAACAGCTTCACCCCAGTCCCATGCTATTACTGTACCAGTGATTTACGATCATTTATCAGATCGACGACAATTGTCACTTTTCGGTCTTAGTTGCTCGCGTTTGGTTAAATAGTTTTGAACACTTTCTTTGTTTTTATCATCAGAAAACAGCAGGACAAATGGCCGCCCAGGCCAGAGGGAGTAACCGGAATTCCAAGGCATCGCCTATCCATGGAGTGATACAGTACACGCCTCAACAACAGAAAACTGTGAGTTCATCATCTCCATGTGGTTCTTGTGTTTGGTGTTTTTGTCATCTTTCCTATGTGTATGTGTGTGTTTGTCATTGTGAACTGGCATTTACAAACTAAATCATCTGTACGTATCATACAGAGACTATATTTGAATACATATTTCGTCCCATGGAATAACTTAGTAAACTCGCAATCCACCTGGTTAGTGCACGCAAGAGAAGTACATCCACCAGGGACCGGGGAGAACGCGGCCAGTGTGTGTTGGGGGGGAACGGGAGTAGATGTAATGGGACAGGGGGAGGAGAAGTATTGGATTGAAGAGTTGGCAGGGCAAGATACATGGGAAGCCAATTATGCAAAAAAGGGTATTGACATATTTGTCCTATTATAGAGCCAGACTAAAGAAGCTATAGCTAGGTTTCCATGGTGACCACTAGAGTGACAGTGGCAGTTGCTATAGGCTCTGGAAGAGTCAAACATTTTGATCTGAATCATGATTTTTCATAAAAAATCAGGTTCATGTTGTTGTGTATCTTCAAATGTGTAGTGAGTTAAACATTTATGATACATTATGTATCATGTGTTATAGTGTGTGTGTACAGTAAAATATGTGTAAATCATGTAATTAATCTGTTTCAACTCTCATTTGCCTACACTGTATTTAGTCTCTGATAGCAGACATGTATTGAGTCCTCATCTGTATTAATATCATTAATAACATAGTTACCCTGTACTTGTACTTGCTCTCCTGGATTTGTACCTGTTCTTCTACTCCGGGCAAAACTGTAGCATATATGTGTATGTATACTCATGCAAGAGTACCCATAAATGCATTTTCTGGCTTGTAAAGCAACAAGGCTTGTACTTGTTATCACACTCACGTTGTAATACTTGTAAGTACATGACTGTCTGATAGACTGTAATGTTACAAAAGTGCTGTCTGTTTGCGCATATTGTACAGGCAATTCCAAAATGAGGAAAAAGTTAACCAACCGAAAGAGCAGTAATTTTGTTTGTTTCTTGTGATTTCTATTTGTGAATTTAGGTCATGAACCAAATAGAGAGACTGACGGGAAATCTCATAGGACAACTAGTATATTAATACATCTTTAATACAAAAAGTCACGAAAAAAGGATATTTAAAGGGACTGTAGAGAGGAGTAAAAAATAAGTGTCACTTCGTGGTAACAAAAGACAGTGAAATAAGACATTCATTTGGTCAGTTCATGTCATCAAGGACACTTCGAAACAAACGCATTTTACAAAATTATGAATAAACTTGCAAAATAGATATTTTTGCAAAACTGACAAGTACAGTTAAAAGGAAGATCATTTTGTGTAAATCTCCATTACTAGATCCCAAGAAAGCACTCGGGTGAAATGATCGAAACTCTGATGCCACGTGTCACATGATCATTTTCATTTACCCTGGTTGATTTTTGTTTTTCAACCTGTCATATTTAAGCACACTCTGTAAACACTCGTCGAGTGTTGACTGAATTATGATTAATATTGTGTATTAAATACTGTATTATGTACTTAACAGTGAACCCACAACTACACCCACGGACCTTTGTTTTACGATACACGAGACACTCATGTTCTCGACTGGGGGCACGAAATGCTTGACTAAATCATTCGCTGTCAGTTCATGCTGGAGTGAATCATGTTTTTTTTCCAACATCACTGTCGGGAGAGTGTAGGACGTGTCTTTTAAAGTTTTGAAATTTACTTCCAGTCAAATTTGTACTATGTGTATCTAGCAGTTTCTATGTCACTGTATAGTCCCTTGATTGGGAACAATCAAATTGTGACTTTCAAGAACTGTTGAATAAATACAACTTTTCATCCTTGTTTGTAAATAATAAACAGATATATATATATATATATATATATATATATATATATATATATATATATATGTATATATAAAATGAACAAGTTACCAGATCACATTCGAACATGCTCTAAACTTTCTACATTCAAAAGTCTACTTAAGACCCATTTTTGCCAGTTTGTTCTTTTGTAAATTATTCTGCTTTCTTTGTAAAGCGCCTTGAGCAGTGACTTTTGTCTACTGATTTGGCGCTATATAAGTCTCATTAATTATTATTATTATTATAGTAGATATCAAGTTAACTAATACCACACAAATTGTTTTAAAATATATTACAATAGTCAGTATTGATGATGTGCACAGCACCTTATAGTCACTGTTCCTAGAATTGTACAATCACTAATAGATCACATCCATAGTCATATCAATGACTCAGCTCTCATGCCATTGGTGGCATCGACCGACCGTAGAAGTGGATGGAGAATCTTGCCGGTATCCCTTGAAAGGAGCTCTTTTATTTTAATACTGATGAGGGGGAAAAAAAACAACATTATAATAAATACCATATATTAAAGTGCTGAATATCATGAAATAAAACATGCTCAAGAGCACTGTACAAAAGAACCAATACCTGGAATATAAAATTACCAAACTTAAGAAAACCTAAAAGTAATAACAACAGCAGTAAAAGTAAAAACATGATATAAGACAGGGAAACCACAATGAAGAAAATAAAAATAAAAATATACATAAAAATTGGCACAGTTATGTGAATAAAACAACGAATAAGATTAATGCCCATACTCAAGCCTAAAAAGATAAGTTTTCAAATGCTTCTTAAAAGTGTTAATAGATGTGACATTTCTCAAGTTGAAGTTGTTATTTCTCTTTGATGACATTACTTAACCATTTGTATGGCTATTTACCAAGGTGCACAATAACTGGTTGAAGTATATAGATAATAATTAATAGTATTCACTATTCAGCTCTGAGACAGAGGAGGCCAGGGCTAGGGAAGCACAATAATCCTCCAATAAATTTTCACATCAAGGATTTTCAAGTGGACATGGTGTACCCACGGGCAGCAATGTCGACACTACTGAACATTGGTCTGACTTCTACCCCTCCTACTCCCCCCACCCCCACCCCCACCCCCACCCCCATCCCCATCTCTCATCTCCCACAAGTCTCAAACGTGTCAGGTTTGAAATGCCAAGGTTAAGGTTAAGGTTAAGGTAGTAAAACTTGGTATAGCGCACATTAACTGTAAAAAAACACTCAATGGCGCTGAACAAACAAAACAATTATCAAAACGATTTCTTAAATAAATGAGTCTTTAAAGCAGCTTTAAAAGTTCTGATGGTCTTTGAATTTCTTGTGTCGACGGGGAAAGCGTTCCAAAGTCTAGGGCCAGCGACGCTGAAAGAGCGGCCTGCGAAACAATTGCTGCGTGTGAAAGGAACCTTAAGAAGGATGCCCTTTGACGAGCGTGTTGAACGACCAGGTGTCTTAATTTCCAGCAACTCGGACAGATAAGCTGGTGCTGAATTGTGTATACACTTATAAACGAGGAGGAGGATCTTGTATTCGGCACGGACATTGACGGGGAGGATGTGCAGCTCCTTCAATGCTGCGGAGGCACTATCATATTTTGATCTGCCGAGAATAATTTTAGCCGTGTAATTTTGGATCCATTGTAGGGGATGAATTGTGGAGGCCGGGAGGTTGATAAAAAGACCATTGCAATAGTCCATATGTCAAGAGCATTCAGTCAAGATGATACTGTGTAGCACTATATACTGGCTATTTTTGTTCATTTGGCAATTAGTAATTAACCATAAATACTAAGCTTTCAGGTCACTGGATGGAGGCTTGCATGGTAAGGGGGCATTTAGTACACTGCAGTGTTTATAAAAGCTGTAGTACAGTCCGATGCAGACATGTGCAAGATATGCCCTTATCCTAAGGTTAAATAAGGCAAAATTATGGTTATTATGTATTTGAAGAGTACCTATAATGTAGTAATTTTTACACACAGTGGTCCAAATGCAACTGTCCTCAAATTACTGTATATTTAAAGCATTATGTCAATTAGTCCCCTCCCCACCCCCACCCCCACCCCCGACAAAACTATGCCACCTCAATACCTAATCAGTAGGCCTATATAACATTTAGGTAACATAACATTACAGGTTAATGGGCCATTGAAGAAGGGCACATGCCCCATGGAAAGCTCAACCATAGAAAAGCCCAGAACAGGAACACAAAACATTCGTTTCTCTATAATGCATATTGCCGCATGCCACAGATCTCCACAATCTTTCCGTTTCTTTCATTATCAGTGATTCTCACCAAACTTTTTTTTTTAACCAAAATTTGCCTTGTAGGTTTTTTAATCTTCCTTATTTTGTTGGTGAGCTGCCAAAAGTTGGTAAATTGTTTTCAAAATATTTATGTAGCCTTCCAACCTTCTCCCAAATCTTCCCAAAATGTCAACAAGGAAATTTGATATCCTTTTCTGTCAATGCTGAAAAATATGGGTACAGAAGAACTTGACTACATTCAGGACTGCCAAAAGAATTTGATGGAGGGGAGGGATTATCTTGTTTGCCATTTGATATCAAAATAAAATATATTGTGAAGAGAAAGTGAAAATTATTTTCTTGCACTGTGTCAACCTTTATGAGTTTTTTTTTGATATGTCAGGAATATTGGAAGTTATGTAGGGCAGAGTATAGACAAGGCTCATCAGTTTCTCAGTGTTTCCAAAAGAACTGGCAATGGTAAATGCTACTTAGGAATAGCAGGTGGCAGTGATCAATATTCTCTCTCCCCCCACTTCCCCACTCTCCCACGCAGGTCCCTTGCGCTGTTCAACCTTATTCGTGTTCAGACTTCCTGCAAGTCTCTTCACGTAGGCCTAAACTTCGATGGTATCACATCGTGGAAACCGGGGGCCTCTCTCACGTCTAACGAGGGTAAGGCATAAATCTTGTTCGACTACAACCTCCAGCGACCCTCCAGAAAATTGATGAGTAGGTGGAATCGGTGTCCCATTTCTCAATACTCAAAATTGATGGGATCCCTTCAAATTTTATTGATTAGATAGTAATAAAATTTGCAACATTCCCAAGTTTGTGAACTGGTGCAATAAACCGATTTGAGTAAGATCCAAAGTCTTGCACAACCTGCTTGTGTAGGTGGCTTCGTACACATCATCACCTAAGGGGTAGGTGATAGGCGAGGGAAGGATGGGTCATTGATTGTTTGAAATACGTTATCATCATTTCACATGACATTGTCAACATGTTTTTCTTTGGTGGTGACCATTTTACCGTAGGCAGAATTGCTGATAAGTTTTGCTGTATCAGCCAAAATGCTTACAGAGGTGCTTACAGCTTTATCACCATCCTGGTTAGCACCAGCTCCCCCCCCCCCCCCCCCTATCTTCTACTTCTGGACTCATTGATTGGTTTTTATTTTGATTTAAGTAATGGGGCTATGTCACATGAAGACAAGAGAAATGTCAACTAATGATTCTGAAATTAATAAAAACAAAAAACCCTTTGCTTCATGCTGCACTTGTCTTTAATACTATAAAAAATATTTGGAACAAGATTTTAAAATACAAAGAAAGTAATTTCAAAGGAAGAGTTATTTTAACGTCTATTATTCATCTTTTATATTTATTTATTTGTTTGAAATTAATAATATATTTTTTTTTAGGACACACACCATTGCAACTTAGATCATGCATATAGCATGACAATCTCAATATTTTTGTAAAAGGAAAGTGGACTTGTTGTCAAACATTTGGCTGCATTAAATCCCCGGCCTATAACAAATTTAACTTGTATATTCTCATCTGTTAGACTTTAACCTTTGAAAGCCTTTCGGTTTAAGGGTTTTGTCCTTTTTGTTTTATTTGCTTGTTTCGGGATTCCTCCGTGAAGCTTTGTCTTAAAGATGAGAGATATGGACAGTCTACACATCTTGTTTTAAGGCAGAAGATCTGTGTGATAGTACTGTATCTACAGTATAAAGAAGGCCTACTGTAGGTTCACGATGAGTAAGCAGTCACGCGTACATGCATCTACAGAGAATTAATTCAGCGACTGACGGTCTGTGACAGTACTCTCGGTGACAAATCTTTCGAAAGTCGATTCGTGTCCGTCGAATCTAGATACATGTACAAGAGAAGGACGAGGAGGGAATTTGTGATAACGGGAGCAGTTCGGAGGAAGTTATTTATGGGCTGAAGGGGTCTCACGTTAAAACAAGTTATTTATAGTCTAAACAATACCTGAGTGACTACGTAGGAAGAAAGCAGGCTTGAAAGAAACCAAGAAGGGGAGATAAACACAATTAATTTCTCGAGTTGTAAATTATGACCGGTTTGTTTCAATAATTTAAAGCGGTCATTGGTCCAGAACGCTCCAGTTGTGCTTAAATAGGTAAAACATATATAATTGCTGTCTTTCACTCGTAAACAATTATCATTACGTTTGATCTCTTAAAGCCTTGAAAAGGTCTTTCATTAGCTACATGGTATCTCTCGCTGGGGAGTTGACACATATTAGCCATTCGTGGCACCTCGAAAGGGTCTGTAAAATTCTGTGTGAGTTAGCCATCTTTTGAATTACGAGATAATGTAGGCATAAATTTCTGGTTGAGAAGAAATTACTTAAATAGCGATGACGGCAAATTTGTATGTATTTTTTTTCTGATTGTTTTCTCGTTTACGACCGGGTCTTGCTCTTTGGTTTACTGTACAGCAGTTTCGATTATCCAACCAAAATGCATCAAAATAAAGAATGACCTTGAACTAGTTGTAAGTACATTGCAGGAGAGATGTGAGGGTTCTGGTGTAAACAGAACACTCGTGTTTGGGCCAGTAAAACTCCCTTTAGGTGGATCCACTATTCTTTGTATGTATTTAGATCCTCCTGCAAGCAGGAACTGGCGAAGAAGCCATCATTGGCTTATCAAAGCCGCAAGCTGACCGAAGACAGACTCTTAGATTCATATTTAACGTCCATGATTATGAATTGTCAATTGTCAACAACTCTGTAAATGGACGACATACATTAGTCTTGGAGTGACTCGAACTCGGGACCTTATGATTGAAAGGCACCGGCGTTAAGCACTGAGCTAACACTCCCTAGCGATTTCTGAATGATTTCAGAATCTCCAAAGTGATGGAGGGTGATACCAATTTACCATTTTACCTATTTAAGGGTGCTACTAGTGGTCTACCAGAAGATCTCCAAAAGCTTGATTGGGCACATCCTATCAGATATTTGGGCCCCTCTGATGACCCGACGACATTCAAAATTTGCCCTGGTGATGATATGGAACGATGCAATTCTTACTGTAGGTTACTGAAACAATGGGTTCTAATAGTAGTTATATGTAGTGGAAAAATGCAACACCCGAGGTACTTTATGTAACCATAGCAATCAAACTCTATGGATCCTCTTAGAAATCATATATCTTGAAGTTCACATGGCTATTTTTTTTTCTTTTCCTGAAAGTATTCACTGCGGCCTGCTGACATATTATTCCGTAAGTTAGACCCCACTGTTTGTTTAGCAGGGGCAACCACTTCTATTCTGTTTAGATCGTGGAACCTAAAAGCCGTTTTTTTATTTACTTTAAGAGTACGATGCTATTCCCCAGAGAGTACAGCCTCCCTTTTTTTCTTCTCATTTATTACTGCTCAGTACAATTCTGACACGAATAAGCCTTTTAGGATCACGTTACCAGATGAGTAAGACTTAGATATCATTCCGTTTTCCCGACGGATTTGTCAGATCTCAACATTTCAGCGGACACACAGCCGTGAATCTTTGGACAGAGGGAGGAAATTCTTGCAATGTTAAGCGGCCGTCAATCTCATTCAAGTCACAGACTGTCTGGAGAGGTGTGAATGTCTTAAAACCGCTCAGAATTTTCGTCCCATTGCCGAGAGGGCTTTCAGGTTCTGCTGCCGTAATTCTCGAAGATAACGGAAATGTTAGTCTAGGAAATAAAAGTGGGAGGTATCATTGAACAGGAAATACAAAAATATCATTCAGGTTTATTGACAAACGTTAGGGTAATTGCACAGACATGATTAAGAATTTAAGACCCATGGCTTATGTAAGCTGTGGAGTCATGTTTGCTTGGGTAGATCAGTTTTGGTATCCATGCTTAGGTGACTCATAGATAGGGATGAATTTTTCTAATTTTGCTTTGGAAGGAAAATGATTGAGTCAATTTTTTATTTTTTAAAATTCTTTGTGTCTTAAGTTCTTATTTTCAGCAAATATTACTATGAGGCTGATATACGCCTGAACGGAGAGTAATTAACTGATCTGTGTTGTAATTCAGTAAAATGCCAGGAAGAACTTGGTGTTTTTTAAGCCAGTAGAATGTTTAAGTACTAGCAGTTTTGTATAAAATATTATAAAATGTTTATAATAGAAGGTTTAAGTACTAGCTTTCATGAGCAAGTGGCTAAACTTACTATTGCAATTGGTTTTAAGAGGTGTTTATTGATAGAGTGACACAACTGTTTCACAAAGAACGTAACTTTTGTAGTCCTGAAGAATATCCATACGTTACTACTTTCATCGATTTCATAGTTCAAGCAAGGTTTTATGTGCATTTTGAGCATCGATAATAGGTGTGTGGGGGGGGGGGGGGTGTCTGGTGGGTCCTGATTCAGTCCTCATGGAAGATCCTGGGTCATGGTATCAAACTTTAAAGGTCACCACTGGTGTAAGACATGTAGAAAGGACATCCATACGTAACTATTTATGACCTTAAAGGGGGACGGGAAGGGGGGGGGGCGGGCTAATATAAAGAATTGACATCGGTACTTTATTCTCCATCTCTGTTGACAAGTAATTTAAGGGAAAGATTTTGCAGTCAATTTCCATTGTTTCATTTTACTTATATAAGTTTTATATGTGTAAAAGTAAGTTGCCCTGACGTTTTGATCCTAGCAGGATCTTCTTCAGAGGCTAAATGACAAAAAGCGTACAGTAACAGAAGAGACAAAAACACGCACATAATACAGACAGGTTAATGAGCATGGTGAACACAAAGATTTATTAAACAATCAATTTTATATATGTATATAAAAAAATTGAAATTATTTTCTCGTGAAATCCCTTCCCTGCAGTTGTCTGAGTTGTATCAAATGAAACTGGGTTTACTTGTGATGCCTGGTTACAGGGTATGCAAGGTACCATGGCTTCTGACTAGTCCCCCCCCCCCCATAAAAGAAATGGCTATATAGGGATGGCCACCAAACAAATGTTTCCCGATGTCCATCCTGGTAAGTGGTCCACATCCCCTTTGAGAAATAGTTGTTGGGATAGTGAATAAAATGTTATCGTATCCTTCATTTTCACTTTTTTAACAACATTTGTAAGTGCAAGCTTTAACTTTTTGTATTTTTAACTGTAAGCAATTGGAAGAAAGTCTGATTTCTGGGGGGGGGAGGAGGGGAGGGCGGGGCTGGTAGGGTAGACATGGCCATATCCCATTCCCTATGGCTATAAGCCTGGCAGTGAGTCAAAAGTGGATGCTTGCATGCAACAATACTCGATAGTTTATTGATCCAGGAGGGGGGCTGAGTGCGGTGGGTGCAGGGGGGTGTGGATCAACTAAGAAGAAGGTGGAGCATTGCAGAGTGTGCCCGAGACGTGAATTTTACTTTGAAAGTAACAAAATAAGTGAAGTATTACCTTGTCAATATTTATTAATTTTTTTAATTTTCATTAATATATATATTATTTGTTGTTACTTTGTTCCATATATATATTCCTAAGGAAATAAACTTTCATGACAGTAGGGGGGGGGGCTGCACCCCCCTTGTCAAGGTCTCCTCTCTTGGGCTCTTCCAAATCTGACTCACCCTCCCCAAAGATGGGTTTAATCACAACTGAAACCCAATCGTGCAAATTATCTCTCTGTAAAGTGGTAATTGTCAGAGAAATTATCCACGGACATTAAAACTCGCCACTTTGGCAGCCGCAGGCTGCACGGACTGTCTCCCGATAGCTAGAATCGAAGAATTTAGCAGTGTCGCTATGGTTACAGGCTTGCACCGTCTGCTGTGAATCACAGCCGAAGGAAGAAATCTTGTGGTAATTAAATTTTTCATCCTTGAATGAATTCGATTATATATCTAGTTAGACAAAGCTTCCCGTCCTCATAATCTTTGCGTGACAGGACTATTAAAATTCTCAATTTTCTAAGTTTGTTATGTTTGTCTTCTCTCTTCAATATTTGAATAAATATATCTTGTTTTTCCAAAGATTAAATTGCTCTCCTTCCAAACAAAGTTTGGAAGGATTGTAGCAAGGATGAGATGTCTCCTACCATGATCTTTCTCAGAAGAGTCAACATGAAAAAAAAAGAAGAAGGTGTTTTGAAAACAGAAAACAAAAAGAAGAAATATGAAATTATCGAAACGTGTTCTACAATTTTATCTTCTTTGCTTATTTAGACTTGTTGCTTCTGAAAGTGATTTATCCTGTATCGTTTGGGGCGTTTATTGTTTTTTTCAAAATTGATTATATAGATGACTGTAAAACCAATAATATACAAGATAGGGTAGACCTCATAAACCTCATGTATGATAAGGTTTTTCTTCAGGTTATTCTGTCACATAAACTGGTAGTTGAATAGCTTTTACGATCAAAATTGGCACTGTGCCACAATACCCAGAGTTCCTGGTATAATGGTTATAGATAACCATGGGAAGAAAGAGAGGGCGAGTAGGGGGGGGGGGGGAGGAGGTGTTTGTAGGTTTGTTGTGGATACCATTTCTAAGCTGTCATCCTGATATAACAGGCCTGATGTAGCTTTAAAAAGAGGAAATTCTGAGATTTGACAATAATACCAAAGGTTACATCTTTAAATGATAAAAATTTGGAATAAATTTTGTCTGTGTGGGTCAGAATGTACTTCATTCCTGATTCCTCCCTAACCCTTACTTATTCTTTCCCCTCCTCTCCCCTCCCCTCTTCTCACCTCCCCTTCCCCTTCCCCTTCTGTATCCTTATTCACCTTGGCTATGTTCATTTTCTCCTTTCTTGCAAAATGCCACTGAAATATGTCTTAGTGTTCTGGATATAACTGAGGGCTAATGTATCTATGGCTACATGCAAAGTAAAGCGTGAGGTATAGTCATTGGAGAGGACGGTAATACAGAAAACTGAAGAGGACAGTAATACTGGACACAGTAGGCAACTGTACATGTAGATTTTATTGAGGATGCTAATTCTGCAGGGACAGTGTAACATTAGGAGTACAATATTGACCAATGAGCAAGTTACTTGCATGCACCATTGGTAAAAGGCAGATGGGTCCACTAAATGGGAAGGGGAAGGGGGAAGGGGATCAACAAACCCTTGGGAAAAGAGTTTTAAGAGTAGGTTGGTGGTTCATACCCCTACCCACGGAAATAAAATTAGTTGAGGGAATTTATTGGGGACAGTAATTTGACAGGACGGTAAGACACCATAGAATACAATATTGGCCAATGTGCAGTTCACTTGCATGTTCTATGTGTAGAAGTCCTCAATAAAAAGAGGATTTGTAACAGTGCTTTTAGTTGCAAGAGTGTAGTCACTGAAAGACATGATGAGGGAAGGGGCGAGGAGGAGGAGGAGGAGGGGACAGGTAATCAGAGGTAAACTTAGGGTGAATGAAACATCCGACAGAACGTTTGCACCCGTACTGAGTACTGGGACATTTGGAAGTCTAGTATAGTTCCTAGTACAAAATTAAGTACAGTTTGTACTCGTATAGTTCCTAGTACAAAATTAAGTACAGTTTGTACTTGTGGTTTAGATCTTTGTACTTAAAAAGAGAATCCTATGAGTACTCATTATCATGCTCATGTACTTGTATTACTACCAGTCTGTCGTATTACAAACAATTCATGCACATGCCTCTTGGATATAATCCTCTCGAGGGAATTTGCTCCTAGCCCCACACCCCCTCCCCACACCCCTCCTCACATCCCCTCCTTCTAAGAACAAATTTGGAGCTCTTGCACATGACTGTTTTTAAAGATAGGACACTATGACATGGCAGTATGACACGGTAGTTTGTTCTATAGTGACCCGCGCACACAACATCCGCCAGGCTTGAGTTCAGTATACATAGCAGCATTATGTAGAAGGTTTGAAGTACTTAATTAATGGTTATGTCAGCATTGCTCCTATAAACTGTATTAGACAAAGAAACAACTATGGTTCCCTGATGATACTCTGATTAATTGTTTTACCTAAGAAAAAGGGGGGAATTTTTCATCAGATAACCTTTTAAGAGGAATCTTACTCCAAGGTTAAGTGTATTTTTGACTGAGGAAAGAGGCCCTTATTCAACTGTTGAAATTTGATATCATGTTCTATATGCTGTGATAGAGATGTTGATGATTAAAAATCGTACCAAACGTAAACTTGAAGCCAACAGGTGTGATGTCATAGGTGAAGTTTGCTGTATTTTTTATACTATTTTTTCACCATGGATTGGATGGGTGGCCCTAAGTTTACCTTTTAGAGTGTGTCAATGTAAATAACTACTGAATTAATATGGTCTGTTGATATTGTGGATGTGGTGCATCCAAATTGTAAGTAGAAAGTTGGGTTCAAGCCTTGAAGAACCACAACCCCATCCCACCCCAATCCACCCATCCCCACTCCACCCCACTCCCAACTCCCACTCCCAACTCCCAGCTTAAAAAAAATTGTTAATGAAGGACATCACACTTGTTTGCTTCAAATTTACTTTGGTTATACAGAAGGTTAACCAATTGATAAAGGTTCAATATCTTGAAAAATTGTACATAGGAATTGACTGGAATTTCACCAGGATGCTTAGAATAATATATATATTACTCTTTCTTTAGTCAAATATGAATTTGCCCGGTTCTTTAATGGTGGGCTGCCTTTTGCACAACCTCAGATTCTAAGAATTTTTTACCGTTAGAATTTCTCCAGAAAAAGTTTTTTTTTTTTTCCATAGAAAAAGTACCTGCGATTTCTGACCCTTTCAAAATCTTTCCAAGTTTTTAAAAGCAATGTATAAATCTGCTGGGGAAAATATTTTGCAACTTAACGCAGAATTCTTGTTTAAATTTGCACGTGAGTGACCGACCAATAGTCAACTTTATATCGTATTTAGAGGTGACATATACTGATGAACTTCAGAATTGAATCTATAGAAGTAGTACATGTATGTCTGTCATGGCCCAGTGCCAGCAATGCATACTCTACATAGGTTTATGTTTTAATTACAATATGATAAACCAAGTAGCAGTTCAGTAGAGAGTTGCATCATGGATGGATGGCCACGATACAGCAGCCGGCAGCAGTGATGGAAGAAACCTGCTCAACTGAAGTAGATTAGGCTTGATTATTTATCCAGATACACTCTCAGAGGCTTCTCTGAGTGTTATACATAGCTTAATATTGCTTTGGAATGCCAGTGTGACAGGTATTAAGATTATGATCAATGTTGTGGTGGGGGGCCCTGGCCTAGCCTCCCATAGCTTTGTTTTAAATTTATATAAAGACAGGCCCGGAGTGATCGTACTCTTCATCAGGGGTCGGATGCAAGGATTTTGTGGGAGGAAAATTAATCCCTACGTTGCTGTGGGAGTACTTTGCGACTAGAGTACTTTGCGACAATTTAATATCTATTCATAATGTAGTTAATTGTCAAGGATAGGAGAAATAGCGCCACTGCCGAATTGTTCTGTGTTCACCACCTGATGCCCTACATCTCCCCTCTCTCCCCTTCCCCCTCCCCTTCCCCTCCCCCTCTAGCAAATGGAATTTGAAGATACACAACTCCTCTACTTCTACAGACTAGATGTATTAGAATTTGATTTACTTCCAATTTGCCAGTGTTAAGTTTTTTGAATGAAGGAGACACCATCGGTGAAATGGCTTGGTGCTCCTCCCATGGGTTCAGCTTCCATCAACAGCATTCTGTTCCCCTTCCAAATGTTACTCTAGAATGTTACTTTAAGAATAAATTGATGATTACAGCAGCTTCTCAGTGTACTAGCCTAATAGTTAAAGTTAATCCATGTTTTAAATCTAATAACTCAACCAAAACATTCTCTTTTAATGTCACATATACAACAGCGCATCCTTGGATGACATTCAACAGCATTTGTCCTCGATAAATTTGCATTGCACAGTAAACATCTGACTTTGAGGCCATAAATGTCTTATGCTTTTTCCATCGAGTGTTGCGTTGTATCTGATGGTCTGGTGTATTAGCCTTTATAGTCCAGCCACTTGCATTGATGAGCCACATTTTGAGAGGGTCATTTCTCAAGAAAGTAAAAGTGGTGTATAGGAATACAACCTTGAATGATAGCAATATTTTCTATGGTAAACAACATATTAACATAAATTTTTACCCACATTAAAATTAATTTTGTCCCAAATTAAGTCATCCTTAAAATGCATAAATCTAATAGGGTGTATGGTACAAAAGAACCTTCCAGCATATATAACACATGTTACAACGATTACCGAATAGTTTGAATAGTTCAAGACAAGAGTCATAAATGCAGACAATTTTCCCTCTCCGATGATCGAAGTACGTGTGTTATGGTTTTGTTGATGATATCACCGTTCACTGGCAGCTGACTCCGATACCAAGCTCTACTGATTATTCTCCCATGAAGCATCCTAAGAGCCTGTCACAGTGTTATTGATAGTTTTGCATTAATTACCACTTTGTTTCCATGGTAACAGAGAAGTAAAGCATGGCATGTCATCCCAAGTCCTTGTACCATATCCCTCCATTTTTTGTTTTGTTTTTTGTGACCCAATTCTCTAACCCTAGCTGCATGCTCTGATTTTATGTGGAGTTTCGTCGTCGTCTGCCTTCTGGTCTATCTTCCTTTTTTTTTTCCATCTGTCTGTCATGTATGACACATCAACGTGATCCTTATTAACCATGGAACTAGATTACATCACTTTATCTCCCCTCCACCCCCCCCCCCTCCACCCAAAAAGAAAAGACGAAAAAAGAAATGAATGAATGAGAGATTTTTAACAGCCATCTGGAATAAGCGCTGACGAAATGTAGGTTATATTAGCAAGACAAACAAAAGAAGGATCGCTAAACACCTTAAACCAATAAACTAAATCTATACAGCTATACAGCATCAATTAAAAAAAACTGGACAAGGTGAGGTTACTTGAGGTTGAAGAAAAGGGAAATCCATTAGGCAATTTCCTCCAGACTTCTGTGGATTCGCTCATATAGTTCTCATCACTGCGGCGGTTCAAGAACTGCTCGAAGGGAGCACACGAGTAAGAACAGAACACAGCAATTAAGTTCTACTCGATGCCGCCAATATTCCTGCCTTGAAGTGAAGGCAGAAATAGGGAAAAGGAAAAAAGAAAATTGCTTTTTATCTAGAACGATGATAAAATCCCAAGTCTTGAGTTCACTGCATGAAGTTTTTTAGTCTCGTGAGGGGGAGAAAAAAAAAATTGTTGATTAATAAATGACTGTAGTCTGTGTAGAGCCTATCTGACTACATACAGTACATATGAGACCAAGAAAAATGAAAACCAAAAATAATTGGTTAATGGATTTTACATGTTTTAGTAGTCCCAATTGTTTTTTTTTTCTTTTTTTTCCATACTAATTATTATCAACATGCAGCATTTGAAAATGATTAGGTTTCAATATATCTTTTATCAGGGAGTTGAACTCTATGGTTGTACACGTTGCCATACAAAGTTGTGACAGAGCCGAAGGTGAAAAATAGAGGGCAGTAGATCATTTTAAGTTCAAGAGTTGTAGCATATATACTCATTTTATTTATTCATTTTGAACTTAGAGCAGCTTGAGGGTTCCATTTGTTTCCAGTTCTCTCTGGAGAAGAGCAACTTCAGTATTTATAAGATGGATGTTGAAGCAGACCTCAGAGGAACGCTACATAATTGCCTTAGGTTAATGAAGTCTGGTAATTAATTCACATCGTGCATTATTTAGCTGAAATAAGTCTCTTAACAAGAGAAAGATTTTTTATTAATTAAACATAAACAAAAATTGAAAATAAAAGAAGGGAAAACATTTCAAACATTTGTAATAGAAATAAAGCAATTATATTATTTCTTTCTTTATTATATACTTTTTAAAATATTGTTAAAGTCTCTTCATATATTCTTTTTTGCAATGGAGGTTGGTGGGAAGAATTGTATCACCTTATTCTCTTTGCTTTTTATGTATCTTCTATTAATTAATTCCAACTTGGGCTTATTAGCTGAAATATTTTCTGACCCTCCCAAAAAAGAGGGCAAATTCTCTCCCAGAAAAGGAGCCAACCCTCCTAACCCCCCCCCCCTCCCCCAATAAAAAAACAATGAGCATTCATTGTAGTAATAGCTCAAATTCTTTAATTTGTTCTTATCGCATTTATCTTTTCATCAAGACAGTAGCTATGTGTCCAGGTCTGGGTCTCCTCGTTATCCAAGGTTTATTTGGGAAGAAATTAATACATTTCCCAAATATTTTGCTGAGGTGTCCAACGTGTGACATATTTTGGTGATTCATGTTATTGGTGAGGAATTAGTAAGATACCTTCTGGTTATTTGAAGAACTTAAAATAAGATTTTTTTTTTTTAAATGATTGGTTGGTACTGGGAATATAATGGAGACACTAAAATATGCCAAAGATATTGAGCCCAATTGCCTAAAATTGAATGATTCTTACCATCTTTGAAGTGACAAAAAAGGGATTTGAAAAAAAGAAAAGGAAAAGAGATGCCCTCTGTTCCCATTTGCGAAGTTGTGGTGTTCATTCCCTCCATTTCCCTGAAGTTGCCGAATGTCTCAGCGGCAATAGAGGGTCGTTCAAAGAAAGTCAAATTATCTTTTTGTTTTCTTTCGATATTCAAACACTCGTAAAAATTATCCACATCCCTCCCAAATTAACATCGGCTTCTTAAATCCAATTTCTTCTCAAAATAACGTTCTTTCAGGAGATGGTGAAGTCTGCCGCACTGCTTGGAGATGTTATTGTTAGGGACTATATTTCAGATTTTTATTAAAAATGGAATTGACATTGACTTTACTTAAAGCAGCTCTTTACATGATTAAATTTAATAGTGCTTAAATATTCTTTGATATTTAATTAAATACCCCCCCCCCCCTCCCCGCCTCAATTCAGTATCTAAGTATTAAACTCCTAGGAATAATGCAACTAATTTATTTTGACTAATAAAGCTTGATATAAAAACTTAATTTGCCATCTATTTTGAAACAATCATACTTTTTGAAAATTTCCTGTTTGGTTTTTGCATGTTATTCAGCAGGTCCACAAATTATGATGACTGATTCACGACCCAGCAGAACCCCCCTCCCATCCCCTCCACCCCACAGAATCATGCTCAGTATGTATTAAAGGTAGATTAAACTAGTTGTAAGTCTACTTGGTGTTATAAAAATAACTTTAAAACATAACTCAGATGATTGCAGTTCCAAAAACTGTAGATCTTAATTTTCTGATGTCTGGAAAATTCTTTAACCCTCCAAAAGATTTTCAACACTCAGTTAATTTTTTTAAAGATGTAGGAAATTTCTGGAAATGAATGAATAGAAGGGTTTAATTATTCCTTAAATGATCTTCATTTGGTGATGAAACAAAAAGTCACGTTGTGTTTAGCTTGATCAATCGCGACCCTGACATATTTGAGTACTACTAGCTATAAACTTGTTTAATTTTACCCCAGAAATTGTCGAAGAAATTCAAATGGCCGCTTTAACAGAGATAATTGGCATCCAAACCACACGGTAAACCGGTGAAGTGGGAGGTACCCTGGAGTACACAGCTGGGTATAACATTCCATCTCCAGTGAGAAACATCAAGTTCAATCAAAATAGAGATGGTATTTTAGGCAAATATTTTTATGAGATATTATTCAACATTAGTACTCTTTGTGTATGTATTGCAACACCCAAGAGTGTGTTTTTCTTTCCGGATGACACCCCTGAGGTAAAAACCAATTTGTTGTATAGAATTATAATACTTTGCAAGGTGCTTTGTGTACTTGCAAGGTAGACATATAAGCAAGTGCAAAGAAATATCTGGTCCAAGTGATAGGCAGTTGGTTTTGGTTTAATATTCTGGAGAGGAAGTAAGGAAGAATTGGGAGTGGGGGAGGTGAGGCGGGAGGTGAGGCGGGAGGTGAGGCGGGAGGTGAGGCGGGAGGTGAGGCGGGAGGTGAGGCGGGAGGTGAGGCGGGAGGGGAGGCCTTTTGTTCTGAAAGTCATCTTTGACCTTTTTTTGCCTTTCTTGGGCATTATACCACTAAAAAAAAAATGTTGAATATTGATCTACTATAGGTATGTTCCGTCCCATTACCATAGTACATTCTGTGGACATATGTTAAATATATACATTCAGTACAAAAAAAGCATATTTTTACATGCTTTTCATGAAATCACAGAATTCAGTTCTCATATAATTATCAGTCACAGATAGGATTGAAAATTTTACTCCAAATTAATAGTTAGAAATTTTCTATCTATTTAACCATTTGCGCTGTGTGGGGTGGCTATAAACTAGCCTCGTGGTAAATCGGACGTTCGTATATCTCGGACAGAATGATTGAGAGGAATACAGTAGCTCCACTTGCCCTTTCTGTTCTTAGTTTTCCTTCTTGTTGATGCTTTTTTTTTTGATGAAAAGAGCTAGGTCATTGCTCCATGTTCATTGGGGCTCATCCTCTTGTTGCCACTAAAGTGAGCCTCTTGTAAATGTCGTTGTTAGATGTTACTTGCCATGGAAATCTTTCAAGAATCCCATCGACTGAAGGATTTCTTAATGTATGTATTTTAGATCCTCCTGCAAGCAGGAACTCGCGAAGAAGCCATCATTGGCTTATCAAAGCCGCAAGCTGACCGAAGTCAGTCTCTTACCTTCATATTTAAGGTATATGATTATGAATTGTCAATTGTCAACAAACTCTATAACTGGATGACATACATTAATCTTGGAGTGACTCAAAGTCGGGACCTTCTGATTGAAAGGCACCTGTGTTAACCACTGAGCTAACACTCCCACACTTAATAAATGGATTCAAAGGTTTAGAGAGATACCAACTATTGTTCATCAATGATCTGTTTGGCTCGAAAACTCGACAAAATCTTTACAGATTTTCTTGGAGAATGAAAGGACCCAGAGATGTGTACTTTAGTTCCCAGGTATTCAGACTGAGTGTCTCGACCCTTTGTAGAGACGCCAAGATACGATATTCTAGAGCGTTGCCAAGAAATTTGGAAGAAAAAAAGTAATTGACGGTATTTTGTGGGGGTAGAAAATAGTCTCTGAACAGAGATTACTTCATAACTTGTAAAATACAATGTCATTTTGGATCTAAACATCCTTAATCACATTTAAGAAGTGCTATAAGGTCAGAGCATCACCTGCTGCACGTAGACCCCTTCCCCAGGCCACAAAATCAGTACCTGGTGGGTCGCCCAAGATCATCAAGCTGAAAATTGGGGTCACGCAGTTAAAGAAACTTGAAATATCAGCTGTTTAGATGCTATAGAAAGAAATTGCATTTTATTATAGCTAGCTGGAAAGTGCTGTATATAGCAAACATTTCTTGTTATTTAGTAACTATGGGAATTACAATATCATAGAAATTTTACTTGATGCAAATTGTTCTTTTATTGGCATAACTCAGGTTACCTATCTTTTCCAGAAATCTTTAGTTAATAGACCTGCCAGGTGTCAGAGATGGAAAAACAATGTTTACATTCAGATATCCCCCCCCCTTCCTCCCCTCCTCCCCCTCTTGATACTAGAGAATTTCCTAATTATTTTCCTGTACACGTCATGATATTGGCAGGTCTATTCAGTACCCCTTGAAATTAGGTATGATTGATTTAATATCCCCTTCCCAAGGGATGCTGAGCTTTTTCCAATGTCAGGAAATATCCTCAGACAAAGGTATAAACAATACTTTGAAAAAGGGATGCACTTGTCAAGAACGTTGATAACTTTACCTGGGCCTCTCAGATTAAAACGGCGGGGGGGGGGGGGGAGGGGAGGGAATAATTTATCACAGAGTTGTGCGAGTCCTGGCTTGATTATTTGCAAGTACTCTGAGTAAGTTCCTAACTTTTTACTTATTTTGGAACAATTTCGTGCAAAGTTCCTGTGAGCAGATGATGAAGAGTTCTGGAAGGCAAACATACTGTCAAAAGTCCTTCTTGGGTGGCACTAACTACACCACCTTGCAGCACCTTGTAGGACCCTGTAGCACCATGTAGCACCTTATAGCACCATGTTCAAATTCATTACAAATGTTATGACAGCTGGCACTACTTGTTATTTGGGGTATAAGAACTCAAGGTAGCAGTTAACTGTATCAGGTGGCCAAAAGAGTCCCCCCAAATCGCCCTTAATCGATTATAAGCTATTGTTTCCATGGCTACAAACAATACCAAGATTTCAGGTGGTAAAGCACATATCTTCAAAGGCTCTATACATCTTCACAGTGTACTTCTTTCTCCATCTCTTAAACACCTCCCCCTATGCAACCAATACTACTGAAAGTTTGATGCAAACAACATAGAAACTCTTGAGAAACACTGAGAAAAACACACAGGCCATTTATTTTTCATGATCATTTTTGTAAAATTTATAAACTCAAATACTGCCCTCACTCACTTGGACTTCATTTGCCCACGAAGGTTTAAATTGCTTGATGCCACATATCATCATCAAGTCTGTGTTGTACAGCATAGTATCATGGACAGTGTGTAAAAGAGGGATTTACCTGTGATTTGTAATTATAGGCTGTATGCATACAGTATACATCAGACATTTATAAGGCTTAATCCTCTTACAAGAATTCTTTTGCAAGGATTTTTAAAGGAACTACTCTGAATAGCACTGGTGAGTTGTATATCTTTTACAGTATATATATTGCTTTTACTGATGTTAATTTTTAAGCGCCTGTGTCTTAGTATGTTGAATCTATATGTATACATTATATGTATGCCCATATATCTTGTGTTACAGCCTTGTAGGGTTAGTTGCACTAAAATGCAGTAATATGCACGGTTGATTGGATCATGGAGGTAAAAACCTCCATGATTGGATTCAGTTTATCTTGGGTCATTGATATTTATGCTCAGTAGAAACTGTTGCATGTAAAATGTGCAGTAACTTGGTAATATATATAGATATAGATATAGCTTGATCTGATTTGTTTGGAAAGAATTTGCTATTGTTGGCTGTTTGGTTGAGACCTAATTTTGTGTAACGGGGAGTGTTGTATTGTAATTAATTACATGGGGTGCCACCTAAATTTAAATTACTAGGGTTATCAAAGAAGGACTAAATAAACAAAAAAAAAATATGGGGTATCAGGTCTGTAATTTTAAAAAGATTTGAAAAGTTAGGCAACAAAGAATGACGGGGGGGGGGGGGGGGGAGAAGCTCTGTAGGGAGAAGGGGCATATCTGTTTAATAATTGGGAGGGGAAAGGGGAAAAAGTTCTGTGGGGGAGAAAAGGAGGATATGTGTGTTTGATAAGGGGAGGGGAAGGGATGAGGTTGGAAAGTGGATATGTGTGTATTCTTCTTCTATGCAAACTGATAATGATGGAAATGATTCCATGACAGATGGTAAGGTAATGGGGGTGGGGGAAGGAGGGGGCTGTAGGAAGGAGCTGTAGGAAGGTTGATACTTTGGATATATGGTTGGAATGTGGATGTGAGGGCTCTCCTATGGCAATTGATAAAACTTTCAATGAGTCTATAACTAAGGAAAATGGATAGAGAAGGTTGGCAGAGAGGGGGGGGGGGGGGGTGTCGGTGGTCTGGGATTCGATGTTTCTTCACAGTATCGGAATGTTGGAAATTTCATATTTCCAAGTCTTGATTCAGATAGAATTCTGGACATTGCATGAGAGATTTTTTACTGATGTTACGTAATGTTCTGTATATAACTGTGTGCAGGCATAATTTGTCAACAGGGTCTTGAATATAAAGTGCACATACTGTATATATATGTTATTCGTGATATTTATAATGATTGCAGTGGTGGACATTTGCATACGTACTGTACAGTACAGAGGGCGATACGGTCTCGTTACCATGGAGACCTCCCTATACCGTACTTTGCTGTTAAAACTCTGTGTATTGGCATATGTGACATATATGTGTCAACACTACAAGGAAACACACAATATACCACTATCGGCCAGGTCCAGATCATGTTATCTCATGAATGTTTAACTTTTACCCCATTTAAAGTTGTGAATGCTGATAAATACCCTTCTGATCCAGCGCAATACATACTTGGTGTAATTACATGTGCAGTATTTGCTCCCGGCGGGGCCATTTTGAAGCCTATAAAGCACTTCTCTCCAGAATTAGTCCAGTATCAGGTAATTAGATCGAACGCACATATGGTGAGATATGCAAGAATGCGTTCGAGTTACACTTCATTTGTCGTCGCAAGGATTCGAGAGAACGGTTTGGCGAATCAGCGATAAATTTTTGTAATCGTCTTCCTTCGGTATATAGGCATTACGATATTGCAGGGGTATCCATGCATGTTGCCAGAGGATTGGTTGCCATGGTAACTAATAGCAGAACACTCATCAACTGTCATAGCAGATAGCTTTTTACTTGTGATTAAAATACTAAATATGAAAAAGAAAAAAGAAAAAAACTTTCTGGCTATAAAGGAAATTTTTTCAGAATTGGATGGGAATCAGGAACGAATTGACTTTGAAGCCGGTCGATGTTCACGTTGTGAAAAAAAAACCAAACATGAATGAAGCTGAATGTTCCTAATTTAATCAATCCCCCTTCTTGAAACTTCCGGGAACAAATTCCAGAAGTTACCTCAACAGAACTGTGACAAGCTTGTCAAACGATGACAGTCCCAGATGTGAGCTCTATCAGGCTTCCTCCCATGGATGCATGCATCCTGCTAAATTTTAATATTCAACTTTATGACTTAAAAGAAGACAATATAATACCTCCATTCAAGAAGTTCAATATATATTAGCCTCCTAGAGTTTAATGTGTCATTAATCCGTAATGGTATTTCCATATGTGGGTGGGTGGTGGTGTCTTACACACACAGGCATGGTAAGAAAGAATCCAGTGTCCTTATTCTATTAATCTTAGAAGCTTTTGTATTCAACCTAGGAAAGAGGAGAGAGAAAAAAAGTCAAAGGTGATGCTTAACCCAGCCACAGTCATATAGAGAGGTGGGTGTACTTATGTCCCCTGTGGCATGGAAGTGAGATTTTAAAGAACTCTAGTGTGTCCCTGTTAACTGGGAGAAGCAGAAAACAAGGAAGAACCACAGAATGGTTTCTTGGAGAAGAGAAGGTGATTTGGGTTAATGGAATGTTTACATTTACTGGTGAAGTATGTGTTTATATGGGATGATGATTAGCTTCCATCATCAGGTATTGGGCTACATCAGGATTAATGAATTGAGCTACTGTTCCAAGAATTCCAAGAAGGGGAGAAGAAGCATTGACCCTTGCTATCATATTTATTAAACATCCAAAATTGTTTAGAATGAGTTTTAAAACACACATGTACTGTATACACACCACAGAGGTTATTACAGTTCGTGGGTTTATGGTATTATAATCAGGCAGTCAGTTCTACAGATGCCTAAGTGACCAGGAATGTGGGAGAAGCATGCAAGGGTTAAATGGATTACAACTTACACACCGTCCTCGGGTGGGTTCTGATTCAATATTTTAAGTGAAATTTTGAATATTTTCAATTAAGAAAGTCATTTCAGATGGGGAAACCATAGATCTTGCTCTTGGATGAAAAACCCACCTTAGTATGACCCGGCCGGGGATCGAAACCCAGATCTCCCGATTGCTAGGCCTCATTGCTTCAAATGTCACCGCCTTTATCCACTCGGCCACAACACAGAGCTCTAGTGTTTGTAGGTTGCACTGTTGCCCACAGTATTGCATTGTAAAATGCAATGCACAGTGGACCAGTTGCTATAGTACACAAATGTCCAGTGCAAAGATGTTTATAGCAGTTCTTTTTTTCAACAGGGACCATTTTTGTAAAATTAAATTTTTAAGTGGCACTTCATTAACTGCTACAAAAGATATGAACAATATATGATTCCCCTGAATTAATTTCATATATTCATTATGACCTTGTTTGCAATATGACCCTATAAGAGCAAAGAAACTAAAATGTACAAAAAAAGACATCCTCCCCCCCCCCCTTTTTTGCATCTTATTTTTAAGTTCTTCCTTCCTGCTTTGGTGGTTGACAAAAATTTCATTTTGCAAGCAATGTCTTCTCTCATTCCCACCTCTCTTCCCCCTCCCATCCTCCTTTCATCTCCTCATCAGACCAAACTTTTTCTACCGTGTACCCCAAAAAAAAAAAATGAAAAAAAAAAAAAAAATGGTAGGGGTTGGATGTGTGTCTTAGCATGGCCACTTTAAAGGGGTATCCGATTTTCAGAGATGTACAGTAGCAGATTCATTTTGTGGATAAAACCCAGTGAAATCACTGGTTTGTACTAGACTTTTCTCTTTAGGATATCCATGCATTTGTTTGTATACATGTTGTATTCAAAATATAGTGGTTAGCTGTCCTCACACTTTGTAACCACTAGGGGGAGTCCCAACAAGCCTGCTGGTCAGCTAGCTGCTGACAAGAACCCCATATCTCAAATCTCTTACATACATACAGTAGCTTAAAGTTACATTAGTCGAATGCACGAATCACTGAACAGGACACAACAGAGAAAATGTGTCAGGACTCTTTTAAACTTTTGTGCTCTTTTATACTTACCATAACATTTTATTTGTACATTTTTAAGTGATTTCGGATAATGGTTTAACATTAGATATATTGAAATCATCTTAACATGAATCAGGTGTACATCCTGTAATAGTACTTAGGAAGGGAGACAGAATGCTAATTAATGCTAATTGCTCAAAAACTAATTGTTTTTTTTTATCGGTTAAAGTTAGGGATTGGTAAAATAAAGTTTAATGGAAAAGTTTTATCTCGGTGTCCAATTTTGTCACTCTAGCCTAGTTTGGGTCAGCTTATCCACTTTCAGCAAATTTGACCTCTAGGTTTGAAATGTGGGAAGGATGCAGGGGAGAGAGGGGGGGGGGAGGTACACAAGTTAGACCATTGTCCAGGGGTATGGAAATTGCTACCTCTTGTGGCACCACACTCACTAGAAACTCATTACTGTGAAAATCATTGTGGCCTCCATTGCCCCACCCCCCTCCACACCCCTCAGCGGGTGCCCTGACTTTAACAGACATCGTTGTGGACCAGTTTTCAGTGCTCTAAAAAAATTGTTATTAAAACTTTTCAACAAGTTAATTCCTCCTGACTGGTAGTCTGACATTTTGAATTTATTCCTGGGCATCGAATCTGAGTGATAGAAGGCGACATGAAATAATATACATGTTTTGGAGAGGAGAAATACTGTTTGAGGGTGACAGTATAACGCTTGTTAGAGTTAAGGGGATATTGAGTGACCATTATTTGACGTTATAGCATATTTTGGGCCAGTACAGTACAGGTTAGTAATATGATCTATTTTAATATGAGACGTATATATTCTTCCAGGAACAAGCCACTTTACCTCTGTCACGCTGAAAGGAAGAGGATGTTAACATTAGTCATGTTTTGTTTCAGGAGACTTGAATCTGATGGATAAGCTAATAAAAACAACCAAACCCAGCGGGGTACAGTAGATCTGCTTCCAAAAGCAACTTTTGTTTATATAGTTTTACAAAATGTTATATCCAACTCGTGGGTTATCAAATTTTTGTCGTTTTCAAAAAAGTTTATGCGGACAACAGTGAAAGGTCATGGGTAGTAGTTTACGGAGCTAAAAATTTGCTCGCGTTTTCATAGCATCATATTCTGCTAGCATATCCAGAAACTATAAGGGTTTATATGTACTAGTAACCTGCTCTGAAAGAATTTTAATTTTTGGTGGTCGTTCTCCTACAAGGACGGCTTAACGTTTTACCTCGAGTCATCTTATTGAAGTGTTGGAGAACCGCACGTTTACCGTCAATGTGCAAGGAAAAGATTCGACGAGTTTACGATACAAAATAAAACAAAACTGTTAGCAAACTGCTTATCCACTAAAGAGCCTGTGTAAGAGAATTTGTAAAAGTAAGTTGGCCTGACGTTTCGATCCTAGCAGGATCTTCTTCAGCTCTAGGCTAAAAAATCAGTTTAAGATATGTCGGAGGCACGTGTGTAGAGCGTAATTTTTCATCTCTGTATCGTATTACCGAATAAAATGCTTCAAGTGTGTATGTAAAAGTTGTTATAGTATTATTGGACCTGATACCAGCTGCATTGCAAGAACTACCATTGCTGTAATGTATGTACACAGAGTTACAGACACAGTGGACTTTTAAGCTATCTGACATTAAAAAAAAAAAAAAAACCTCACCCTAATGACTTTTGCAAGGCAACCAGAATTTTTATGTATTAAAAGCTGAAAAGGAAAACAGTCTGTGGTTTCTTTGCAGACAAATTGCCCCATATGGAAGTATTCTAAAGGTTGGTATTTCTTGCTCTATCATATATGGTCCTGTCTGTAAATGTATATCTTGTTGTCAGTGCAATGTCCTAATTTATTGACAATGTTCTGTGTTTGCCATTAACCTTTGTCGTATCTAATCATTTAACACATGTACATGGGTTTGGGTTTATCCAACTATCGTCTGCCTTCTTGATAGATATTTCGTCCAGAACGAAGGGATATTAGTGACAGTTAAGGAGAACTTAGCACGCAAAGATAATAATGTTTATTTTGGATAATAATATCCAGTCTGAAAGCGCAGAACTTTGACTAATATTTTCAAGCTTTCAATGGTTAATGTCTGTGGCAAAACAATCATTGAAAGTACATCATTTGATCTTGGAAGAATCGACTCGTCCTTTATCTGCTTCTCTAATGAGAAGGTGAAGAACTTTGGAAGTGTAATATGTTGTTGTTTTTTACCTTCCATCTTCAAAACAAATTATCAGAAAATCAAGAGGGAATGACTTTTTGAAGTTCACCAGAACAGATTCAATTTCCCAAAAAAGTTAAACAGGGAGAGATATCGTTGTTTTCATACCTGAAGCTAGGCTCTCTAACTGAAACCAAATTCACTAGCATCACTATAGTATAAAGACTTTGAACCTTTAATACAATAATAACAATGCTTGCCTGCAACTTTTCCAATATTATATATTTAAGAGAAAATGGTAGGGATGGAAATAATTTATCTGATTCTGAATAATTTTGAGTGAACTTACCCCAAAATAATTCCTTGAGTTTTGAGCTATACGTGTACATCTCCAATACACGTTTACTCGATAAATTTGCTTAATTGTTACAATTAAACCCTTTTTTAAACTTCTTTGGCTGATATTCGAGCCATTCAGAGTTTATTTTCTTCTTGTATACATTTTTAGACAAGACCTTTTCCCTACAGTAGTCTGTAGTCTCCTCTAGCAGCCTTCCTGATCTATTTTAATCCTATCTTTAACATTCTCAATAAAATTTAAACCGTAGTAAGTTTCTGAAAACAATGCCTTTGGAAGACTCGGTCCCCCCTGTGAGTTTGTCTCCAGACAAAAGTACTTACAAAAATTACTTTAATTATGATCGTAAGCTCAAGCCCCCCAAAAAACAGAGATGGAGAAAGAAAATTAGAAAAGCAAAAAAATAAGAAGAAGGATAACAGTAACTAACAACTTAAAGCAGAATGGCCTTGGGGGTGTAATTGCAAAGGTCTGTGGAAATCGAACATATGCAGCTCACTATTTAAACTGGGCAGTGAACACATTGATACAGTTTTACAGTACTTACAGTACTACGTGTTTTGGACGTGTTTTGGACGTCGTGTTTAACTAATAGTTCTGGCCACTTGGACTCTCTTTACATAGTTAACTTTAAATTTTAATTGTTAAAGTGTTTTTCTGTCCTAACATTATACTTAGCATCACTGTGAGATAACAGGCTTGTAAAAAGATTTTCAGAAAGTTTTACTTGATATTTTATCAATTTTATAATATTAATAAAAAAAAATAAAGGTTAGATTGTTAATAATACCAACTTTTACAAATTTTACCCCTTGAAAATTTTCATTTATTTGCTGGTTGATTTGTGTCTATAAGTTATTTTGTATAATATTTTAGCGCATATTTTTTGTTTATAAGTTTCTGTTAAATTTAGCTCAATTTAGGTACTTTAGGAGTTTGTAAACCTCCCTAAGGTTGAATGGAGGTCATGTCAAACACTTAATTGATAGAGTAGCTCCAATTTTATCAGGAATTGTCAGTAAACTTGGTGACCAAGTGGGGCCTCTTATCCATGAGATCTCGAGGCCAACCAAAGGGTGAAATATGTGAACAGAAAGTAAAATTCTGGTCCAAATACAGAGTTGCACGGTTTGTACACACATTTAGTACATATATATGAAGTGGGAAACCTTACTGTTACTGTAGAATGTTACGACGATTTATTGTTGACGTTATTAAAGCAGACTCTTTTATACTGAATTTATTACCGTATACGGTCAAAGCGATATATTGGATGGTAACATAAAGAGAGGCAGGATACCTGAATACATTGTCTGTAGCTTTAGTCCACCAGAAATGATGACATTAGAAATAAAGTTGGAGGTGAAACAAAACAATAAATTTAATTTGCAAATATTCTGTATTAAGTAATAAATGAGTCCCACTAAGCAGAACAAAAAGAGAAGTTCACATTGTAACCATACTGTATATATCTTAATGTTAGAATGAGAGTGTGATGCAATGGTTTGGAGGCAAAAAATCATTGTCGATGTATTTGTGGCAAAAAGTGGCAAAATGTCTTGAATGTAAATTAATTAAGTACTTCAAAAGTTGCAAAGTATAATGCCATCTTTTAACTTACAGTAGAAGCATCCCTTTAAAAGTTTCTCAAATGTGAGGGGTGGGTGGGTGTGGTGGTGGGGGTGCCATGGGGGTGGGGACACCCTCTACCCGTAGGTCCCTTTCCCAGTCCAATGGGAGTCTCGATCAAGGTGAAAATTGGGGTCACCAAGCAAAAACAGTTTGAAATACCAGGGTTCTAAGCATTATTTGTATCGCTTAGAATAAACTGTCCAAGAGTAAAGAGAGGGAAGGGAGAAACATGGATTGGTTTTTTTGCTGATACATATATAAAATGCCGATCAGACCCATTTACTGAATTACAAGTAATGATCTGTGACATTTAAACAAGCTCTTGAACAAGAAGGATTATATATGCTAACACCGGGGGTTATGATAAAATCCAAAGACACACGGCCGTTTATACAGGATACATTTGCATCCAACCGGTAGGCGTTGAGATTATGTTCCTTAGTCATCTGTAAAGATACAAGTCCAGCAGCCGGTCGGTCTCCATTACAGGAAGGAAATTGTAAATGTCCCAAAATCCTGCAAAAGCTAAATAAACTGATTGCAAACCAGGAATTGATAGAGCCAGCCATACATACAGTATAGGCAGAAAGTTTGTAGAAACAAACTAAACCCTGCCATGTTATTGCCCCCTTCAATTAGTTTATTGAGCAATTAAGCCAGTTTGCAATCTGAATTTTCGGACTATCAGAGGATTCTGATGACCCACTCGATCCGTTAACGACAGTGGACATGTAATATAATCAAGTTTGTTTTACTTGTTAAATCTGGTCGATGCCATTCTCACGACCCGATCTACTTTAGGAAAGGTAAAGTGGATACCGCGGAAACAATTGGTGTACCTGTTACACACATCTGTCTGTCAAGACTCGAGAGAAATACGCAGTTCTAAGGTTCGACTTGAATTAGGTTCAACTCGAATTTGGACTAATTTGCTATATTATCAAGAACATTGTCAGAATTTTACAAGTTATAATCATTTTGTTTTATACCTTGCCAGAGGCAAAAGGAATATATGCAACGTTGATGTGATGTGATGATGTGTATGTGTGCATGTGTGTATGTATGTGACACTTGCTTCATGTAAACGCAGTAACTCAAAAAGTTAATTGTGGATCAACTTCATAATTGGTATTTGGATCCATCTTATTGAGTACAAGAAGCCTAAATATTGTTTTTCTGTGAAGTTCATACATGGTCATTTGGGGTCAACAGCTCTAGGTCAAAGTCTGAAAAGTAAGTGAACTCGATAACTCAAAAAGTGCATCTTTGTTGAACTTCATACATGCATGCAGATTCAGCTTGTTGAGTATAAGAACCCTATTGAAATTGGTGGAGGTCGAAGGTCATTTGAGATCAATCGTTAAATGAATATGTGAAAAATCTTGTAAACATGATAAAGCAAGAAGAGTATCTTTCTTGAACTCTATGCTTAGTATGTAGATCCAGCTTGGTGAGTACAGGAATCCAAGTGCAAAATTGGTAGAGAACACAGGTCACATTAGGTCAAGGTATCAAAGTCTGAAAACCTTATTATTCATATTTTTACCAGGATGCTAAGTATTTATATATGTTCTCCTTTTGTTTTTGGAAATTTTTAGATATTTATTTTCCCTCTAGACTATATCCTTTTAACTAGCAAAATTTTGAATGTGGTCCAATGTGTGCTCAGCTGACTATATATGGTCACTGTGTGTCAGATTGCCATCAAGTTTAGCTTTTTTTTCAGTCTCAAAAGATTAATGTACAAAGATTATGACAGTTGTTAGGAAATGAATTAAAGAGCAACGATCAAGTTCAAGGACAGGCTTACATAAGTTGGAATGGATCCAAGACCGGAATACAAGACTCTTAATAACTTCATCTTGAAATGTCGGATTAAGATGGATTTGGAAACAGGAAAGTCTGAAAGCTTCACACCGTACCCTATCCAAACTTTAGCATCTGTTGCATTCTACACCCAAAAATAAGAAGAGGAATAAATGAATAGAAGGAAAGAAAATGGCATTTTTGTGAGCTATGTATTACCGTCATCCAAAGGTATATATACCATCTATATGTACAATGACCTTCACATGGTACAGTAGTTAAAACAAACCTTTTTATTGTTATTTTATACTTCTCTGGAAACTGTAAAATTGGAAGAAGAAGAATAAATGGAAAAAAGGAAAGAAAATGGCATCTTTGTGAGCTATGTATTACCATCATCCAAAGGTATACCATCTATATGTACAATGACCTTCACATGGTACAGTAGTTAAAACAAACCTTTTTATTGTTATTTTATACTTCTCTGGAAACTGTAAAATTGGAAGAAGAAGAATAAATGGAAAAAGGAAAGAAAATGGCATCTTTGTGAGCTATGTATTAACCGTCATCCAAAGGTATACCATCTATATGTACAATGACCTTCACATGGTACAGTAGTTAAAACAAACCTTTTTATTGTTATTTTATACTTCTCTGGAAACTGTAAAATTGGAAGAAGAAGAATAAATGGGAAAAAGGAAAGAAAATGGCATCTTTGTGAGCTATGTATTAACCGTCATCCAAAGGTATACCATCTATATGTACAATGACCTTCACATGGTACAGTACTTAAAACAAATCTTTTTGTTGTAACATATATTATATTTATCTGGAAATAACTGCAAAATTGAAAGATGAAGACTCGAACAACTTATGAAGACTGATGGGGGGGGCCCGGGGGGGGGGGAGTGTTCTTTTCTGATAACTTTTGAAGTAATTGAGAGCACAGATGTAGGTGAAGGGCGGTCGATCTAGATGCTTTGTAGGACTGCATGGATTCGAGAATAGTAAAACAGGACTGTAAATTAATCTGGAAGATCATGTGCATCCATGCAGACGGATTAGTAATGTTCAGGAAGTTATATGCCACCTCACTGGAACCGCTGTCTGCCACGAAGAAGAAGAAGAAGGAGAAGAAGAAGAAGGGAAAATAGTGTTTTGTTTTTATGATATGTGTGTGATATGTACATGCTATTTACATGTCATATAATGACCTTCACCTCTTCCTTATACTCATAGGCGTAGGAGCCTAATTTGATTTGGGGGGGGGGGGGGGCTGTATCGACTTACCCGAAAAATATAACCAACATGTTAATGTGCATATCATATAGGCATTCATCGGTTATTACATCACATGCCAATAACATACAATCATTTTCCGCGTTAACTACCCTTCCATATTGGTTATAATTCTTGGGGAAGTCGTTACAATAATAATGATAATAATATAATAAGTTTAACCATTGAAAAACACATTGCAAATTATTCTTCTTTCATTAGGTGCCCGAAAAATTCTCAGCATATTGCCTAAATTTTCACAAACATTTTTGGTTGGGGGGGCTGCAGCCACCCCCCCCCCCCCCCCCAGCACCCCTGCCTCCTATGCCTATGCTGTATACTGTAGAGTAAAAACCTAACAAAACAAACCCTTACAAAACTTAAGAAATTTATCACAAGAAGGAGAGATATAGAGAGAGCATTGACAAAAAAAAAAAAATAAGAAAGGGCAAGGCAATGATGAAACTTACCTAAGTTGTTATTTAAATTATTTAAAGTTTATTGAAGAAAGGAAAGATCGACGGTAGATCAAGGATAGTTGATCTATATCAAGATGGATCTGAGGCAGGAATGTAAAAAATCATCTTAATTAGAGTATCTGATTCAGATGGATTGCATGTTAGGAAGATCTCTGCTACTTATTCTGTCTCCTCCTACATGTTTAAAGGGTGTGAAGACTCGCGCAAAAAGAAATGTCTAATGGCGGTAATCTTACCAAGTTTCGAATGAGGTGTAACAGAAATGTTAGACACCACCATCGATCCCAGAAAAAAAAACACACAGCTTGCTACCGTCGGTAATTAGACACTAGTGTACAGTCAGTACATACAGCTGCGGTCAATACCCACAGCACAGTGTATAAACGATACAGCGATGGACATCTCAGGTCCAGCTAAAGATAACAAGGTATCACGTTTCATTACTGTCTGCATTTTGTAGCGACACGAACAAAACGTCACTTGCAAGCAACCGAAAGTTAACTTTTTCAGATGGCCGCATGTGGTTTGGGGCGAGTCTTCAATGCCTTTAAATGGAGGTGGGCGGATGTCTAGGAGAGGAAAAACAATTTTGGGGGTCCAATATCTCTTACTTGTTATAGGCTGAGTATTGAGTCAAAGGAGTCGAGATGATCTCTGGAATCGTAGAATTTCCTTCGGAACAAGAGAAATGGGACAAAGGTCATGGGGCAGCAGATGACGCTTAATTCTCAAGCAGAAGCCACGACTTCTGTCTAGAGCGGAATTATTCGCAAATATCTAACCGTATTAAAAAATAATGAAATTAAGCTCATTTAGCAGTCCTGAATTGTTTTCAATAATCGTAATTAGTCTTTCAGAGATTTTCCAAGGTACTTCTTACAGTACGCTGATAAAATATTTATTCCAAAAGCTGCAAATATTTGTTTTTTTACAAAATGCAGATTTTTTTTTTCGTGCAGTGAAAACCCTCCCCCATCTGTTTGCACTTTATTTCTCTGGAGGTAAAAATTACGTTTGTGACGATAACGACAAGCAACCAGCTTTGAAATCTTGTGCAATTAATTTTTAATCTGCTCGTACTTTGAACAAGGTCGGTGGGAATAGGAGCAAAGCGTGAAACTTGCTGGCTGAGATAATGAAGTTTGAATAAATTATTACTGTCATGAATATTTATTAGATCAGACTAGAGCTGTTATATTGCATGAGATGTACCAGAGCTAATGAAATCTGTAGATTTTTTTAGTTAAGCATCTGTGTGTTTGTTTAGAAAAGTGAATTAGCTAATGGAAAATAAGATAGATGAAATTAAAGTTCACTTTATACTGTACAGTATTTAGGTCTGTCAGAGTTGCATTGCATTGGCAGTCCAGTTCTCAGGTTGGATTTTATTTAAAGTTAGGCAACAGGTTAAATTTTACAAAATTGTATTTCAAGATTTTAAAATTTCAGGACATGTAAAAGCATACAAAGCAATAAGGCATTTCCAAATGATAACTAATTCTAGGCGTTTTATTTAAAGTAATGTACATAGATTGGTCATATGAAATAAGAATCCATTCTAAGCTCCTTTAAAGCAATCTTCAGGGTTTTATTCAACTTTTAAATTTATTCTGTAAGAGGTATGTATACACAGCATTGTCCATATGAAGCAAGAACATCAATATTCTAAGCTCCTTTAAGTCGATAGTTATGGTTCCATTTTGTTTTAACACATATCCTGTTAGTTGCATACTAAAACACTGTCTATATGAAACACACGCTAAGCTGCTTTAAAGTAGCTTTCAGATTTTTAAATTCAGCTTTAAGAGTCATTTTATAAGAGGGATACACAGCATTTCATTGAAATGAATATTTTGTAGTCAACCTAATTGAGTGCATTGTTTTTACTAGATTTTGGTACAGAATAGTTATCTAAACTATATTTAAATTAACTAAGAAGCCTCGTTAAGTAACAACTTAAGATCTTTTGTCCAGTAGAGCATCAGCAGCAGCATTCATTTGTTCTTTATAATCAATCATGTACGTCTTCAACAGCTAAATCTTTAGCCATTGTTCCTAGTTGGTTCAGATTACTGTTACTCAGACTATTAACTGAATCTTTATTATAACCTGTAACGTATATTTTGAATAGTAGTACCAGTAAATTTTGGAACTCACTCAGCCAGCCCCCATACCTTTTATAATACCTTAAGGCATCTTGAGTACCTTGCAAAATACATTTAAGGGTCTTGAGCAACCGAGAAGGAGGTGATTATTAAAAGGCTTGCTTAATTGAGAGATACTTTCATAAAAACCAGGCTTAAATTGAAAAAAAAAATCAGTAGGCTTTGTTTTATATATTGCCTAAAATTGTTGATAGGTTTAACTCGGTATCCATTCTGTTACTTGATCTATGCTAAATCATAGATAAAGGAAGCCATAGAATACAAATTGCTGGTAACTAGGTAGCGAGCAGTGAAGTGTTTTGACTGTTATGTATGTTGGGTACTATATCGCAGACCTAATTAACGCCTATCGTTCACACTCAGCATTCGGCATACGAAATGGAGACATTTTTTACATGCTGGTCCTGATATTTACACGACACACATTGAGGGAGAATGCACAGGGACGGTAACAAGCTGAAATACCGTACCCAGTGATTTACCAGGTAACTTGTCAATCACCGTATATGGTTCTCTTAAAGGGACATGGGCTGAATACGTAGAAGGTTACTTGGGCTCCTGGGAGAAATTTATCAAAATATTGATGAAGTCATTGACAATAGAAGAAGGTTATGGTATGGGTTGTACAGTAGCTATTTACATCTACAGGCTATTGAAATATCTATCATCTAAATGTTAAAGTATTTGGTCGATCCTGATGCGCTGCAAAGTGAAAGTAGATAGAGAAAGTGTTAATTAATTTGAGAAAGAAGCGCAGGGTTAAGTGCTGCATGGGAGGGGGGGGGGGTTTGGAACTCCTCACATCCACAGTCCACAGACACAGATGTAGGACCGACAAGTTAATTTACTTCACTGCATCATCTTCTAAAATGTTTATAAATAGTGGATATTACTTTGAAGTTTGTACCCTGGGATCTTGACTGCCAATGTATGTCCCTTTGTTTGTGTGTGTCCCTTTAAGAAAATAACTGCAGACTGTAGACAAACTTTATAAATCTTAAACCTTTGATTTATCAAACATATTTTGACTAATTATTTATCTAACGGTGCAAACATAAACAGGGTGAAAATACCCCATTCATTGATGTGACATAAAAGGGATACCGTGCTTTAAAGTAGAATGCAGGAACTGGATATACGCATCTGACATCTGTCCGAAATTTTTTTCTGTTTAGAGCTCAATCGTGAAACAATATTTTCCTTTATGCCCACTCAATCAATCCCTGGAGGTAAACATTTGTGATAACAAATGCAGGAAGTCTTTTAAATTCCTGGACAGCCTCAATAGTCTCTTTTACCAATTAATAGCATTTATGATAATGATAACTTTGTCTGGATTTTATCTTATTATTTCTTCACTTCAACTTGTCCAGATTTTTAACATTGATATATGTATTGAATATGTTCTTGTTATAGCTGCAGACAATTTAAGGTTAGATTGTGTTTTTATAGTTCTGAGGGTGTTTCTTGAAGCTGAATGTAACATTTGTTATAATAAATGTAGCAAAGTCTTGTAAATTCCTCGACAGCCTCTACAGCCATAACAGAATTATAATAATGAAACCCTTTGTCTGGACTTGAGTTTATTTCTTCACTATTACTTTCAGATTAAATGTTCTTTGTTAGATGCAGACAATTTAAAGTTTATATTGTGTTTGTATCATCCAGAGGGCGGCGGTTCTTGACGCCCGAATGTTAACCATTTCTTTGTTAAAGGAGACACAAACCCAACCACGATGTGACAGAGACCTTTGTGCTAAACAACCCCCCCCCCCTAACAGCTATTAAAGAAAAATCTCCATTTTGGAGATATCCAAGTTTATATGTCAGTGTCTGGAAGTCATCATTTGTATAAAATAATGAGAAACTGAAAATGATACAAACAAATCTGTTTATGCTTTTGGAGAAGTGTTGTTTTGAATTTTGGGGGGGGGGGGTTATTTATCATTAACATGTGAAAACCTTGGGACTATTCCTTTAGGTGCATTGTCGGTCAATTATTCATATACGCTCCCCCTTTAAAAATGCGAGAGAGCGTTTTAGGGGAAGAAGTGAGCAAAAAGTCATTTTAATTCTGTTTTCTTTCCATATTACTGGGTCAAAATTCAACAGGTAAAGCAGAAGGGCTTGACATGTTGTGTGTTTACATAGGTAGTGTTAGGGTTAGATGCTTCTGCAAATTGGCCTAACATGATCATTTGTCTCCCCAGACCAGGTGGGCTGACAACATCAAGGTCGGAATCCGAAATTCAAGTAGGAAATGGGAATTATTTAGAGATATTTCATTGTGACTCTCTTGGGAGCGAAATAAGGGACTCTTTGATTGCTTGAGGATAGACACGTCAAGAGGAATCTTGAAATATTTTAGGAAATGAGTTTTGACATTGTATTGATAAGAGGACAGATTCACTCCATTTAACAGGGTTTTATGGTAGGAAAATAGTATTAAACAAAAATTTTGGAAAATTAGGTCACTTTATTATTTATGTGAGGGTCAGGGTTCCTACTTTTTCCGAAACATGTGTTCGGATCATGTGTAATTGGACAGAATCTGTATGGATGGTTTTTTATTGTGGTCTATGAATATGAATATATGAATATAAATATAATGAATATAAATATAAAGCACTCTTTTGTGAACATACCATGGAAGGAAGATTTACCAGTAGAAGAGAAGATTTAATTACATTAATAGTTACATCGGTACTCAACTACCCCCCACCCTCCCTATCCTCCTCCTTCACTGTGATAATTCACATTAATAAAAAAGTATACTGTAGCACAAGTTATATCTTAAAAGGTAGTTTTCAAGTATTCCCTCTCTTTCTCTCTCCCCTTCCCCCCCCCTGCCCCTAGAAAAGATTATTGATATAGTTAGGGATTACAAATTTGAATTTGAAATGAATACTGCAACTGGTAGTGCCGTGCACCAGGTATAGCTGCTACTCTCTAAGCACACTACTTATAATGTCAGGTATAGGCTAAGCTCTGGTCATCACTTTAACTATGACAGTGTGGTACCTACATCTATCTCAGCTAGGTCATTAAAGAAATCTGGTTTTGGTAAGGAACAAACTCAACATTTTAATGGTCAGCAGTATTAATCTAAAATATGCTAAAAAAGTAAAAATATAAATTGCTGATTTCTCATAATGAAGTGATAATACTGAGTTGAGGAAACTACTGTACTGTATACTGTAACATATTAGGAGTTATTAGCAGAGGTGTTGAGAGCTGAGTTCATATCCCAAGGCTCCAGTTTTGAAACATTATTCTTTATGTCATATTTCCCAGCCCTGGCTGCATTAATTTATGCTCCCCTCCCACAACCCCCCACTAGTCAGGCCTGGTTATTTCATGCATCTATTGGGGGCTATACTGTAAACCCCGCTGCTTTTGACATTTGACATTTTTATAAAAAAGTTACTTTGCACATGCGAATGTAAATTTCACCAATTTGGGAAGGAGAAGGGGGATGGGCGAAAGGACTTTTTCGTTCTTCCTTCTTGTTGTGACTGCGACGATCTACTTTTTACTGTAAGTATTAAAATCTACATTGGGCTCTTTTACGATCTAGCTCACACAACCTTACATTAATCACTATAACGACCGTCGAGTACCTAGACAAACGGTGCCGTGGCGAGTGAGCACCGACGCCGAGCGGGCATTCCAACGACAATTCATTGGTATTTACTTCCAGCTGTCATCCCCAGTCACACTACGCGCAAAGCCAAAACGGACGAGAGAGTCAAATTGAAGTTAACGAAAGATATCGGTCCTTATTGAACTCTATCGCACGGGGGTCGTATTTTCATTCTGACTGGTGCGTTGTTTGATAAACATTTTGAAATATTCGGGTCGTGAGTAATTTCCATGGCAGTACAATAAAGTACAGGTTCTTGTAACAACACTCTGTGAGTGGTACATATTTGCTTTGATAATGATTGAACTGTTGCTTGCTTCAGATTTATGTAACTTTTGTTTATAAGGGAAGGGAGGGATCAGGCGCGTAGCCAGGAATTTGCCAAGGGAGGGGCGAAACTGTAGATTCGGCATTGCAAACTATCTAAGCGTAGCGCCACCATGGTTGGCGCAAAGCGTACAAGAAAATTTTGGTTGAAAATGCCCCCCAGATTGCTGGAAATGGCACTTCCCAGGCCTTGTAAGTTGCATCTAAGCATTTTCTCTTTTGAAAATACTAGCGATAACATAAAAACATTAAAAAAAAATATAAAAAATATGCTCAAGGGGGGGCAGCTGCCCCCTTCACCCCCCCCCCCCCCCCTTAGCTATGCGCCTGGGAGGGATGGGGGAAGGGAAGGGATGGGAATGTCTTACAGCTTACTTACAGCTAGTAGAGCAGTGATTGTAAGTTTAAGAAAGTGCTGAACGGAAATACAAACATAACCATCATTATTGATCTACGTATGCGATAGAGATAACTGTCATGAACAACTCCCCCCCCCCCCCCGTGCTGCCTCACCCCAGCCTCCACAGTCTCCACAGCCAGGAGACACAAGGCAACTAGCTATCATATATTGGTATTACTGTCATGAACAAAGTTACTCAAACCTTTGAGCAACATCTTATTCCATCTGGGAGATTTATTATTCCTTCACAGATGAGACTTGATCAAGTCTAATAAGTGACATCAATTGTGGAGCATCCCCCCCATTCCTCCACTTCCCCCCTCCCCCTACCCCTCTTGGCTGCTCCATTATCTTTTTATAATACCATATTTACTTTACCAGTTTTAGCTTGTTTGGCAATATGCACAGAGCCGCATGGCCATCCAAATCAGGAACGCTTTACATTCGTTAACAACTCTTTGGGATCAGCATAAATTACCAGGTAAATGTATGAAGCAATAAGTCCACAGGAGTAGATAAATAAGCATTTACTCTCCCTTTCCTTTTAGCAGTCTTCCCTTACACCATTGCCCCCCCCCCCACCCCTATAGAATGCAAAATGGTGGACCCAGAAGGTGTAAGAACTTTATACCTTCTACTATTATACATACGTTGGAATAGATTTCATGTTGTTTTCGTTTGATAAAACCATATTTTGCAACTTTTCAGTTTGATTGCTTTAGGTTAGTTGGAGAAAGCATTTTACAATTTGGAAATAAGGCTTTAATATCATGCAATTTATTTCGAAGGCTTCCGTTTGCTTTGAAATGATACAGTTGTTACAGTGTATTGTAGAAAAGAATTGAAATCAAATAGTTGAAAGTTTCTGAGATAATTTATCAGTGATAAAGTAATGGGATCCCTCTATGAAAGTTATAGGCAGAAGACAATACCTACATTGTACTGAGGTTTAATGTAGGGTGGTGACCATGTATTTATCCACCTGCCCTTTATAAACATTGTTCCAGTCGATTCTCTTGAACAAAGGATTTTGCCAGCCGGAGTAATGCCCGTGACCGCACCCATTGACACTTGAACCAATGAAATACACAGAGAAACAAATATAATATTGTTGCTATCGCCGTATATGCATTACCTTTTGTCGTTATCCTATGAGGTGGAAAATTGCACCTAACATAGAAATATCTAAAATAAGTCCCTCCATTGATAGTACTTTTATTGTAACAGGTTTTTGATGTAAACAAGTATTGTAGAGGAGACCATGACTGTGCAGTTTGATCTGGCTGATGCCTAGCAACTGTGAAAGTTACTTCACTTACCTATCTTCTCACTACCAAAGCACTCTTGTCTTGACTAGTGTTCAACCGATTAACCTAATCGGAATCGGAATCGGTACGAATATTGCATAATCGGAACATAATCGGAATCGGTAAAAATTACGTGGAATACCAGTTATTTCATACCGATTATTCAAAAACATATGGAAGGTGAAAATATCATTATTCAAAAACATATGGAAGTTGAAAATATCAACTGATGTATTAGGTTTGTTCTTTTACTACGAAATATTAAAATAAGACACCCTCTATGGGTCTTTCACAGTGTATACTTTCATCAATTTACGCTGCCAGGGTCGCCGATTTTGCTTCCCTCGTGGTTAGTGACTTCAAATTTCTTGGCACAGTAGGCATAGCAGCAATACCAATTTCGCGAATTAACGAATGTGCTTGACAGGGTCGGAAATAAGCAGGAGCGATGTGCTAAAAAGCCCTCCTAAAGCACAATTACGAGTGTGAAAAAGAAATATAAGAAAATCACCCTCGTTATATCAGGTGTCTGTGTAAAATTAATTGTGACATGCGTTTGCTTTAGCTAGGAATTGCAGTTGCAGCGCGAATCGCGCAAACAGTTTTCACATCCTGCATCAAATTTGAAGCAGTGCGGTAGGGTCGCGCACAATCCCCGGGAAGTTACCGTGGAAAATTACGGCGTGCACGAAGCAATTTCAGTACCAGCGAAAATAACCTAAAATCCTCACAAATCTCCGACCACATGGTAGCCTTACTTCACACTAAGTCAACTGCATGGAAATCTAACCTTGCCATCTGTTTATTCGCTCTAGTTGTGTCGCAAATAAAAAATAAAATTATCCACGGAAACTGCAATCTTCGACCACATGTTAGCCTAACAACCACACTAAGTCAATGAGAAATGTAGCCTAACCATCGGTTTGCAAAAAAAAAAAAAAAATGCGTAGCAAGCTTTCAATTTGCTGGAAATCGGCATTTGTTTGGAAGGTACTGTAAGTGATATGTCTTATAGAGGGAATGTTATATTTTATATTGGAGTAGTTTCTAGTTGTTATTATTTCTTTACATCAATCTGGTATTACATTTTAGAGTAATTTTAAACAAGTTACGATGGTACAATTTGCTTTTCAGTTTGATTGGCCTAAGCTTACGTTTTCTAATTGAACCTGAATAGAGTTAAATAGGTAACGAATAGGTATGTTTAACTTGAAGTTCGTAACATTTCTATTTGTTCATAAACAGTATAATACTGAAAATAAGTAGAAAATAATGTCGGAATGAAGGCAAAATGTCATTGAAATTTACACTTTGGTAAAGATTGAAGATGGATGGTTTGTCTGAGATACTTTTTGAGATGGATATTTTAAGTAACTATTCTTAGCCCATTGCAAGCCATTAACAGGTGACATTCACGTCGAGGTGGTTAGGCCATTCGCTTAGCACAGTACTGACTAGGTGGGATGTCATATTTCCGTATTTTGGAAATTTAAAAAAAAAAAACTTTTTTTCTTTCCGAGAAACTCCAGAGGTAATTTGGTACATACAAAATGATACCTTAGAGCCTTGTATAACAACGAAGCAAAAGGAAACAGGGGAAAATCACAACAATTATTGTTTCTGTCAAACTTTATTGCCGATTTCGTATATACGGGATATTTTCTCATTTTCAAATAATCGGAATCGGAATCGGTACGATTATGGAAAAAATAATCGGTAATCGGTATTTTCTGTTATGCATAATCGGTTGAACACTAGTCTTGACAATACACATTGTTCTTCTTTGTTCTTTTAAAGAGATTTCCTATCGTAGTAACAGCCAACAAAACCACAGGTTAAAGAATAAAATTGTTTCAAGGAAGAAAGCAAAGTGGATCACTTTCTCTCTTACTTGTAATTTTCTTTATAAACAAGAAAAGTAAAATACAAGCAAAATGTTCAAAAAACAAGAAATATCAAACAATTGCAATTTTAAACCAAGATCTGAAATAATTTGTAAATCTGACTTCCCCTAATTTTTGGGTTTTTGTGCTCTCTCATAACCTTTTCTGTACCCCACCCCTTCTACACCCAACCCCTCATGTACCATATACCCATACCTCATGCATTGACTGGCTTTTGTAGTCTGCGTAATTGTTTTGATAACTCGTCATCTAACCAGAGCGAAATCCTAATGCATCATCGTTGTCGTGCGCATCCAGCATCCTTTGTTACCACAGTGAGAGTGTCACATTCCCCGCCAGCAGGACAATAATCATGCCGTCTCCTCGTACGAGTCCGAACCTTCAGCGTATCAAGTTAACTCTGGACTTACTTCTCTCTCTCTCTATCTCTTAAATGTCTGTAATTGAATTCTCTCTGATTTTTCTTTCACCCTCTTCTCTCATTTCTCTCTGCGTCTCGATGTGTCACTCAAGAACCCCGATTCCCCGGGGAAGGAAATTTCTCGCACATTCTGTGACAAAACGAGCAAAACACTCTTCACAAAACGGAGAAATTTATCCCCACTTAATCTCATTTTCCCCGCATCTCATCACCCCAGCCTTTTGTCTGAAACTGGTTTTCTGGAGAGGGATGAGACATACATCTTCCTCGGTAGGGCTATCGTTATCCTCATCCTCATCCTCATCGTTCAAAGAATCTCTTTCTTCTTCCCTCGGGCCCCCCCCCCCAAAAAAAAGAAAAAAATGAACCCCACTTTGTGATACATTGACTTGGCTAGGATCCACTTTAACCCAGCTATGAACTGGCTAAACTATGTAAATACTACATAAACACATTGCTCTGTATACAAAGGGAAGGTATTAGCGTCAGTACCGTGATACAATGTTTCCTTGAACTCTCTCATTATCGTCGACGACGACTGGCACGTGTCGTCTGTCGAGAGTGAGGGGGGCATTAATTTGATGACTTCTCAGCTCGCGTCAGTGTGTGGACGTTGCAGGCTATTTCCAGCTCTGCTAGACATGTATGGCTCAGGCTTGACTTTGGGGTTTGTTAATCCTTTAAGCCTCTACCTTTTGTGGCCGAGGAGAATAAAATAAAAAACAAAGACCAGGGTTTTTGGCTGCGAGCTGGTTTCATAGATTCAAGTGTGTTCCAAGGCTATTATAGTGACATTGCTAATATACATATATATTTTTTCTTCATTGATATAGATTGTGGTTTGTTGTGATTTATAGGTGGTCTGTGTAACTCTTTTGTGAAGCCAAAAAATGCCTGGGAGGTGTTGGGTGGTTTTTCTGCCATTTGGTTGATAAGTGAATGGAAAGTTGATGTGGATTACAGACTTAACAACGCCACTTGAAGATATATCATAATGCCTTGTGATATGATTCATAAAATTGTGAAAAGTTTACATTGGAAGCCGATGACCTGACGGAAAGGATGATCGGAGAATTTGCTCGCTGTCGTTAAAGAACGGATTTTGAAGGATCGTGTGATTTGCTTATTGACAGAAATTAAGCCTGCTCAGTAGAGTTGATATATTTTATCCTCTGGATTTGTACCTACATTGGATATTGGATATAGGATATGTGCATGGATATTGGATATATCCATTGTACAGAGTACACACGGTCAACGACTTGAGACGTGAGTAACATTTATATGTGTAATGATATTCAATGTTAAAAAGATCTCCTATCAGGCCTCGAAATTCAGGCTTCTGGACTGCCCCATGAATAAGCCTGTAAGCCTGTAACTAATGTGTGCTTTAATTCAGGAATCTGTCAGTTGAAATTTGGTTAATTTTATCCTGTAGATTTTTTAAGTTCAAATTGCATTTTTTACAACTTTAGAGGCTAAAATTATGCAAAAATATAAGCATTTACTAACTCTTCTTTGTTTAAAACTCTGTTTATTAAAGCATGCTTGAGTTCAAATTGTCTCATTATTTATAGTATGTTTGTAGATATGTCACTAAATTACCACCGAGTTTCCTTTTCATTCCTTAAAAGTATTTCAACTGCATGCAAATTGTGTGAAAGCTTGTAGTTCTTACCCAATGTAAACATCATCGTCGATGGATATTGCACAGTGTTGACTCGGTTTCACAATTGACACAGAGAGGAGATTTATTAGAACCGAATTTTGCCATTTTTCAGACTGCATTCGGCAAAATGGTTATGATCAAAACTTTCTGAATTCTTAAAAGTCATTTGAAGAGCTGGTGAAGGCTAAACAAACCATCTCAGTTTGTTAATTTGCCCTTCCAAAAAAAAAAAAAAAGTATTTATTTCACCACTATCCAATCTTGCTCTCTGCAAAGACAATATTTACAAAGTAGATGATGGCATAGCAAATACAGTAGTTCGAGGATGACCTTCCAGGTCAAAAAATATATGGGATATCTTGTTGGACTGCTAAAGTCCCTATCACTCCTGTAGTGCTGTAATGATATTACGATATCATTTGCTTTAAATCGATATGAACTTTAGCGTAAGATAATCGTTTGAAAATCTCACCAATAGATATCGATTAAAAATATAGTATTTGACACAGTGTGTCACAATCGTTAACTGCCAATTGCCGATTACCTACATTTCACATTCTGGACGATAAAAATATAAGGCTTCCATATGAGCTAAGGGTTAAAACCCCAAAGTATCGTAAACCGAATATCGAAAAACGTCGTCAAAACAACTGACCAACCAGAGTATGCGACACTCTCTAGGACAGCATGTTTAGCCCTGTTAGCACTCGTACCTGGTTGTACTGTGTACGTTTATACAGAAGACACTATTGACCCCGGGTCACATATGTAATAATTGAAGAGCATTTTTACGTACAAATCTAATTCATAACTCAGTGTTTCACTATTGTTCTTTCCGGATTTATAATCTTGTCATTTGATCAGGATAAAACATTGTGTTTTAAGTGAAAAAAGCAAAGAGCTTGATTCGTGGCTCTGTGTGAAACTCGGAGCATCTCTGTGTTTGCTACAAATATGTTATGTATGTTCTCACATATGCAGGCCGTACTAGCTTATAATATTCACAGCACGTACTCCCTCACCTCATAAAACCTTATGCGCATGACCGTATTAACCTCACTTTAGCATATATGAATTTTTCTCTGTACCAGTCTACAATCCAATCTGTATCATAGCTTACTCACTTTTTCTGCTTTCTACACATTAATGTTTGCTTTTGAATGTGATCTGAAGATCCATAGATACAAAAGAACTGACACGTCACTTGTTCCCTCTATCACGGTTTCTTTTCGAAATGTATTTGTGTGTATTTTAGATCCTCCTGCTAGCAGGAACTCGCGAAGAAGCCTCATTGGCTTATCAAAGCCGAAAGCTGACCGAAGTCAGTCTCTTACATTCATGTTTATCGTCGATGATTATGAATTGTCAATTGTCAACAACTCTGTAACTGGACGACATACATTAATCTTGGAGTGACTCGAACCGGGGACCTTATGATTGAAAGGCACCGGCGTTAACCACTGAAATGACAATAGAAATTCGTTGGTTGACTTCTACCAAGATTGGCGGAGCAGTGTTGTTAGCTGAGGGCTTTTTTCTATAGAAAAATAAAACACACATGGGAGAATTAGGGAGTATATAGTCATAGAAAGTGGTGTGTTGCGCTCAGTGGGTGTTACCTGTGCTGGTTTATCCATAGAGAAAACAGACCCTGTGGAGAGGGAACCTTGAAAATACAAGGGGTAGGTGTTAAAGCCCTCAACATTACACAGAAAAACAACATATCACACAGTCAGATCAATTCTATATACAGGACAATATGGTAGATGCCAGCATGGTAACACTTGAGTGACCTCAGAAGAAGAAGGCTAACAAACCTGTCTACCTGTCTTAGTGTATAATATTACTGAAGTACACAAACGATATGGACTGAATTAGCACTGCTACTATATAAACTGGCCATTTAGAAGGTCATGGGCAAACAATAATAGGCTTGGTGGAACAAGGTCAATTAATCTATTTAGTGAACTGGTAGGTAGGTGTCTTTGGTATACAAACATTAAATTACAGGTGTGTGTGTATGTGTCATATGACATGGTGTACTCATCTAGGGTGCTTTTACATTAGATCCGGATCAGATCTCGACGTCAGGATCACTGCTGTAGTGTAAACGCAGTTCAGATCCGTATCTGATCCTCCTATTTTGATGCTGGCAGAGACCAGGATTTGATCCAAACTTCTAGAGAATCCATATACATGTGTTTTGTTGTCTTTTTTCTTCAATTCTTAAGTTTGTGTCACATTAGGATTGTTTGAAATAGAACCACAGAGTTTGTAATTAAAAATTAAAAATTTACTTTAATTTAAATTTTTTAGGCAATTGAATGTTCAAAGCAAAACTCAGAGGAGGATCAGAGTAGAGCCGGAAAAATTACAGGTAAATGAGAAATCAATTTATAGTCGTTCTTTGTTCGGATACGTACTACGCTATGTATATTTAACCTTCCTCGAGACCCGTTTCTTTGTTTGAAAAGTCGATTTCACCCACCGCAGGACAGGAGATGAAACAATTACCGATCAGGGGGAGGGTTGCTTTAGTAGAATTGGAGCAAATAAAATCGACACTATTCACACAAACTGACAACCTTGATTCCAAACACAATTACTTCATCAAATATTGAATTCTTGTTTGTACTACATAAAAAACATTGAAAAATCACAATCCCGCAAATAACCCTTGGAGGCATTCGTCAACGATTACCGCGAGCATCCAAACTTTGTGGATTATCAATTCGAAACCCTCAGAGCCATTGATCCGCGGTTCGTTTCCATATCTGATGGAACGACAGGACAGAAAAAATTTGAATTCGCAAGTTGGCTTTAAAATCAGTTGATATTTCAAAGTTTTTATTTTAAGCTCTGCTTCATGAAACAGCGAAGCGATGCCTCCTTAGAAAGAAAAAAACCAGTAAGAAGAAATAAAAAAGAGCGAGAAGAAGAAGTGGGGGTTGAATTCCGATGGGAGGAAAGTAAGATTTATATCCACAAAGTACAGAAATTTGAGAAGTTTTAATTAAAGAATAAGGAAGATTTTGGCATAAATTTTGTTGAAATTTTTTTTATGTGATTTGAGATCTTACTTAAATTGCAAGTTCTGGTAGGCAATGTTAAATTGATGTCCAGCTATGGTAGGGAATATGGAGGATTGATTTATAACAGAGAAAATTATTGCAACCAGGGGGAATATAGACTAATGAGGTTGAGGCAATTATGCAGTATTTATTTCCCTGGTAACAGAGAGAGAGAGAGGGATTAGAGGATATGCTCCCAGGGCCCAGGGGGATATGCTCCCAGGGCCCAGGGAGTATGCTCCTAGGGCCCAGGGGATATGCTCCTAGGGCCCAGGGGATATGCTCCTAGGGCCCAGGGATATACTCCTAGGGCCCAGGGGATATGCTCCCTGGGCCCAGGGGATATGCTCCCTGGGCCCAGGGGATATGCTCCTAGGGCCCAGGGGATATGCTCCTAGGGCCCAGGGGATATGCTCCCAGGGCCCAGGGCATATGCTCCGAGGGCCCAGGACAATTATGGTACCCCAGAAAATGTGGGATGAAGAATGTACTATCATTTTCATAATATTCTGTAATCAAGAGATTTGATGGGCAGGTGACATGATTATCTCTGGGCCAGTCATGCAGCCTGCCTCTATCTTACTTCCACTGGTACTACCCATATATATTTTATCTTTGAGATTTTTTTGCTGTTTAAATCTTTAGTTAGATTAAAGGTGACCAGTAGAGCTTGTCTGTCTAGATCTGGACATCACAGGTTGAAACTGTTCTAGTTTAAAGCGGTTAAATTACAGCGTTAACAAGCAGTGGAATCATTTAATAGTATAGGGACCTCTTGCCATGGTACTCTTCTAAGCTGCCCAAACTGACCCGATCCATTGAGTTGTAAGTACATGTGTGTGTGTTTGTACATATGTGTTTGTGTGAATTATTTTGTAGGTGTTTTGAAGTATGCAAGGTTTGTGAGAATGTCACAGTTGACGAGTTACATGTTTTTTTTTTTGTCGTCAAAGTAAAACAATTTTTTTTTAAATTAGTCTGTCTTTCCTAATTAAGTTAATGGGAACGTGTCAACACAATCGTCTAGTTTAAACATTGCCGTACAACCCAATTGCATCTGAACCATGGACATCTGGTGTTGAATTAATACATCCAAGAATTGAGTATATACCTTTCTACCAAAATTCCTACTACAGCTCTATTTTCGACAGAGTTGTTTGCTAAATTTGAGCATTTTAATGAATGCTGCTGCATGCTGCACCTAGCATCGTTTTTATGCTGGTAGAAATATAACTACTTGAATAACAACTCCTTTCCCGGTAAAAGGGTGGACTCTCCGACTGTTTTATTTCTGTTCCACAAAATGTCGCTGGTTGGTACAGTCCATGTGGTAGGTTTTCGCCATGCTGGATGGCCGCATTGCTGCATTGCAAAAAGGTTAAGTCCATTTTCAATTAGTCCAAAACTACTGTATGCATGTAGCAATTTTGTACACAGAATTTATCATAGAACTATACCATTTTCAGTAAGAAATCAAGAAACCTGAAAACCTTATTTTTCCCCAAAAAACAGTTGTGGATATTCGGGGAATAAATTGATTCTGTGTATTGCATAGCAAACTGCTGTAATGTAAAGTGGGCCAAATTGCTACACATTTATGCAAATTTCCAAGATTTCTATTTAACTTTACTGGTACACAATATTTAAATCGGTTGAATTTAATCAATTTACAAATTAAGTAGTTTTACTCCTTGTGATCATAGGATGCAAATTAAGTACTTTCTCTTCTCCCTAGACTCAATCTGACTTTTCGATTTCATTTCCTGCCAGACATTGAGCAGTGTTATATTTTGCAGCGAGCGAAAATGCATGGCTGCCGTATAAATGCTTGTCGAAGTCTGAAAACATGCAGATGAGACCATAATTTGCATTAAGGATTATTTCTAGAACAATATGGGGTTGACCTGTAAATCACCCACGATTTTCAGAGGAGGGGATCTGTTGTAATTCATGTCCTTACAGATCGACACCTGCAAGGAATAATTTATCCAGTATCGCATCACCAAAAATATGCTAGATCCAGATTGGTCAAGTTGCTATATATAAGTGTAAAGATGTATAGCAGTTTTCTACAAAGGAATCAATAGTATTCAATGTATGTATGTATGTATGTATGTATGTATGTATGTATGTATGTATGTATGTATGTATGTATGTATGTATGTATGTATGTATGTATGTATGTATGTATGTATGTATGTATGTATGTATGTATGTATGTATGTATGTATGTATGTATGTATGTATGTATGTATGTATGTATGTATGTATGTATGTATGTATGTATGTATGTATGTATGTATGTATGTATGTATGTATGTATGTATGTATGTATGTATGTATGTATGTATGTATGTATGTATGTATGTATGTATGTATGTATGTATGTATGTATGTATGTATGTATGTATGTATGTATGTATGTATGTATGTATGTATGTATGTATGTATGTGTGTATGTATGTATGTATTTGAGATCCTCCTGCAAGCAGGAACTTGCGAAAAAGCCTGATTGGCTTATCAAAGCCGCAAGCTGACCGAAGTCAGTCTCTTAGATTCATATTTAACGTCTATGATTATGAATTGTCAATTGTCAACAATTCTGTAACTGGACGAAATACATTAATCTGGGAGTGACTCGAACCGGGGGCCTTATGATTGAAAAGCACCAGCGTTAACCACTGAGCTAACACTAAGAGGAAAAATTCAGAGACTTTGTAAATGCTACACAAACATTAAACCCTACCCTATAAGTTACATTCCCTGACTTATCTAGTTGAATGATGTTGGTTTAATTTACAGAGAATGTAGACCACCAAATGGTTATCGTTGGAAATTGAAGTTTGTGACGACAGGCACCTGCCTGCAAGTACGGTGTTGGTTTTCTCCGGAGTATATATTGACCAAGTGGTTATTAATGCAAATCAAAGGTACATGTTTATCCCAAATGTAGTATATTGTTACAGGCATAGAGTGTCACTAAAACTTGATCCTAAGAGAGTGACAGCTTAGCGGTCTCAGCAAAGTATTCACATTTTCTTTTCTGAGGCCACAGGAAGACGACGACGTTCAATCGCTTCCCAAGCAATTGATTATTGATCCGCGCGGATATACATCTTAATTCCAAAGTAAGACACCGTGTGAAGGAAAGGTCGCTATCGACAATTTCTCGAGGGGGTTGCAGAAATGCCTCCATGTTGTACTTCGTTCATAATATACGATCCCAGAATGGCTTTAGATTTAATAAAGTCTTATCTAGTAGAAGGTCAGTTCCCCCACAGCGATCCAACAATGACCTAAATTTTGAAATCCTTCTGATGCCGTCGAAACGAGCCCTTAAGTATGTTTTTGTATACGTTGATGCTGAAAGGGAAGATTAGTTCTTGAGAAGAAGAGGAAAGTAATAAAAAACTACATGCATCAAGATGCTGACTGAATAAACTACTTATAACAATATAGATCGGCCCAGTGTTAGAAATAACTCCTCTTGGAAAAATGTCAGAAAGACATAATATATTGGCCACAAAATGTCAAATATTTTACTAATTTTGCTGATTGTCAATGTACAGACTGCTCACTGAACAGATATATACTTTACTTACTTTTAAGTCAGTTCATGCAGTTGTAAGTTTGTGGCAAGCGTTAAGTATTTAGAAGTTTATTGGGACTTGAGGTACAATTAAACTGCACGATTGTGAGAGTGGTCATGTTTCTTGGGCACGTTATTATCAGTGCGAGGATTTATGGAAGTCCGGCCTCTATGCTTTTTTGCTTTTTCCCACCCCCACACTTTTCCCCATCCCCACGCTCTTTCCCCATCCCCATGCTTTTCCCCACCCCCACGCTTCTCCCAGATGTGTATGCATTATCTTCTCCTTCATGGGCATTTTGTTTTATACCACCTCTATGCTTTTCCCCACCCCCACCCCACGCTTTCCCCACCCCTACTCTTCTCTTAGATGTGTAGCATTATCATCTCCTAAATGGGCATTTTGTTTTTATACCACCAAAATTGTAATCGTTCTAATAAGGATTCGTGTCAAAAAGAAAAGCTGCAGCAGCTGCAAGTTCCTACTCAGCTAGGGATGCCTATTGCAGTACCTGTTGTGTGAAACTACATAGCACAAAAGATTTACATCTGTGCAGCCTGGCTGTAGTATACTGCAGCCCCTCAGCATCCTGCCTTGACACAGTGCACTGTAGACTGTTTGAACAATGCATAATATAACTTGAGCTTGTTTTCTACAGTTGTGCATGAATAAAAACTGTTGATATTATTTGCTGCAATCAACAACACAGAGACATTTTCTCGTTTACTTGATGCATGGCAAAAGTTGAACTAAAGCCAAAATGGGGGAAAAAGGATTTAAAAAGGATTCTATATCATCTCCATCCAAGCATCATCAATAAATTCTCAACCCCTTCTCACAATATTTCTCCTCCTAAAAACTAAGAAAAGAAGGACGAGTAGAAAACCGCACAAGACGGGGAAACAAAAAGAGTAGCTATATTTTGTCATCTCCACCAAACTCAGTCTGTAAATTTGGAGACAACAATTCTTGAAGGGTGTCAAGAAACTGAGAAATTGAGCAAATTGGGAAAGAAAATGTCAATTTGGCTCGAAGAGAAACGAAGAGGAATGAAAGAGACAGCATGACGAAGAGTTTTGGGAAACGGACGTGAAAATGACAGTTGTGTAAAACAAGCCGAAGACAGAGGGGGGGGGGGGGGGATGAAGGTTGCGAGAGAAACGTACATTTGTGTGTGAGCAGAAGAACCTCAAAATTGTGAATGAAAAAAAAAGTAAAACGATACGCAGTAGCAAGGATGTCAAGAGAATGCGGAAGCCGCTAGTATAAAAAAGTTGAAACATTTTTACAGAATGAATGAATGAGATTTATTGCAAGGATGAGTATAAGAAATGGGAACGAGAGGGAGGAATATGCAATTAATTGAGGGGATGGAGCCTTGGGGATGCTCTGAAAATATCAAATGTTTGAAAAAGGTCAGTTCTGGGAATGCTTTAGAAAGCACTGTTAAGGCATCATGATGTATTTCAAACTAAGAAGGAAGGGTGTACATACTGTTTATATACGTAAGTGGCTTGGTGGCCAGATTTACGGTATAAATTTTTCATAATCTATCTGAGACACCCAAAAGTAAGCTAGAACCAGATTTTTGCACCGAACTAGCACATCTATGAAGTTGCGTACATTTGTACTAATGCAGGAAACTGTCTTTCTGCTTCTTGTATGCGATAAGTGTATCATATCATATCATTTATATCAATCATATCATATCAGTTATATCAATCATAAGGTCCCCGGTTCGAGTCACTCCAAGATTAATGTATGTCGTCCAGTTACAGAGTTGTTGACAATTGACAATTCATAATCATGGACGTTAAAATTTGAATGTAAGAGACTGAGTTCGGTCAGCTTGCGGCTTTGATAAGCCAATGAGGCTTCCTTGCGAGTTCCTGCTTGCAGGAGGATCTAAAATACATACATAGAAGTGCTCATATCAAGTTGCAGTGTAACGAGTTGTAACGAGTCACTGTGTGTTCGCTGAGTCAACCTAGTCAAGTCAATTGTCAGTGATTTGTCTGACTCGAGTAGAGTGGAGACTATCGGCCTGATCGAGTCAGGATACTGTCTCCGTCGGGGAAAGGGTCGACAGACTTGCTCAAATCACTTCATTATGACATTTAGTTAGTCAAGTCCATACGACTCTTGCAGTACAATACCGTAAGTTGATGGGCCACAAACTTTATGAATGAAAAAGACTTCAGTTTTGTTAAGGTTTAGTCGCTGACATTGATGGGAGCAGAACATGATGGGAGCATGTTTTTTTTTTATATTCTATTGGGTTTGCTACAATCGTTGAACGTTGGGGACATGACAACATGGCTGCACTTTAAACCACTTGACATTTCTAGCTTCCATCACTGGTATGTTTTACCCAACATACTTTGCTTTGCAACTTCTGAATAAGTTAAATTCTCTTTAGGACTCACAAATTGACAAGAATGATCTGGTAGCTGAAGTTGATTGCTTAGGAAAATTGAAAATTTTCTGAATCTTTAGGCAAAAACCACGTCCTCGTAGCATAATTTGTATCGCAAAGATATAAATTTGTGATATTTGGTAAATTATGCATCTGGCAACAGTAGAATTGATGATGTCTTCAGGGCACTTCAGCTGAAAATGTCTTTGTTTTGCTTTATAATTTGTCCATCATTCATCATCCACAGAGGAAAAACAATATTTCTACAAAAAAGGATACATTGTTATGAAGTTCAAAGTACTGAGAACTTGGACAGAATAAGCAAACATCCCAAATGTATCAGGTTTCTAAGATCAATCAACAAATAGATTATAAAAGCCTTAGTAAAGCTTTTGAAGAGCAATCCCCCTATAATGTGATCAGACTTCCTGGTGTAGTTGAGTCAGTCTGTTGAGTCAGGGGTTGGGGGGGGGGGGGTGGATAGGGAAATGGGGACCGAGAAGTTTGGTTGGTGGAAGTCTCTGTAGTGGAACAGTGCGATGGTTAGGTTTGTGATTTAAGTGACTTGGGCTTTTGTAGCTTTGTGCTCACAGATCGAGAATATTTTGAAAAGAAAGGCCAAGATGAGATATTGTATTAAAAAAGATAACGAGATCAAAACTACAGCATGAATGTTTCTCGAAAGGTAATGAGGACGGTATTGAAGAACTTAGCATGCATAGACTCCAGATGTGTGACCAGATGAATTCACTTTGGCTTCGGCTTTGAGTACAACGTTTCTGTATGTTCCAGTGTTGGACGAATCTAAACCGTAATAGTAATCAGGTATCGACTTTGCGATCCACGTTATAGTCAGTGCCGACTTTGCAATCTGCGGTCCCCTTCACAATTTTGCAAGGTGGGTAAGAGTGACCCCATAGTTTTCCCTCTTGGGAAACCAGAGACAAACAAACAGTCATTAGAAAATCCTTTTAATTAACTGTTATACTTACAGTGTGTATGAATCTAGTCCTCGAAGTCAGAGAATCATTATGTCCTCCATTCTGCCTTCCGGTCTTCTGACTAATATTCGATAACACCCTCATTTCTCAAAAATGTAATATCTTCACTGGATGTTGTTTGACTACAATACTTATGATTTAATCTCAACTCTATAGCAATTGGCCTGAAATGAGCCTAAACTTTATAACACAAGAATCTATATGGTTCTCATTCCACAAGGCAAGATTGAAGGCAAGATTTATTGTCTTTATAACCGACTTTTTCCATCTGTGGAAGATCGAGTCCCCGGGCTCTGACTGTTACAGCGAGGGAGCATACATGTGCTTGTTTAGATACCTAAGCAATTAATCTTATGTCACTGTGAAATGTGGGTATTTATTTTTACTTTGGAAGGCTTTAGAAGTAAACAGGACCACTGTTCTCCCATGCAGTCCATCCAGCTGTGCTGGACAATGTTCGGTTGTAATGTCTAATATATTAATGGGTTAATACTTCAAGGTCCCTATTATGGCCATCATTCCTGTTTGTTTACAATAGTTTATAAACAGAACATAACTCAGAGTGGTGTTTTTAATTCTGTGAATAGGCTAAAAGTATGACAGGGGATTTTTTTTCTGTTGAATAGTATATTTAGAGAGATGATAATTTATAGTTTCGGATGTAGTTAAAAGTATCAGTGAATGGTGTTTAATCTCTGACTGACTATGCTGTGTTGATGTACCCCTGGATGGACTCTGGCTTGTGAACCATAAAAGGTTTAGACAATTTATTTTACCCCAGTCTAACCTAGGGAAGCATTTGGGGGGGGGGGACTGGGCGGGGCAGGCGGGATTTTTTGTAAATACACCTGCTGATGGGGATTAAACCATTTAAATAGTTTTTTTGCAGTTTTTATTAAGTTTACAGAGTATAACTTGTAACCCAAATAGGGATTATGAAAATTGATGAAAATATTAATCACACCATGTCGTAATAGTTTTGTCACCAAAAGAAAGCTATAAAGGTGTAAATAGTGCACTTTTTCGATCTTTCATCATTTTGTTGCCCAGGAGACACATGTATATGTTAGCATCAATCACATGTGAAAAGCAAACTTGAAATGTTGGCAATTTTTATTTTCCACGTTTAAATAGTATTATTCCTTGAATTGATACTTGACCAGCAAAGCTATAATGACTTACAATACATCATTTGATATATTATTTTGCATTTCATATTGCTGGAAAATTTCTGAAAAAAAAAAAACAGACTCAAGAAGCTGCTTTAAGACAAGGGTGCTAGCTCTAAATTTTCAAACATTTTTCTGATTGCCTGCTGATAGGAAAGGGAGGGTGAAGGAAGAGATGTGGGGCGGGGAGAGGGGGTGGGAGGAGAGGAGAGGAGAGAAATGGAGAAAGATGAAGGTGAGGAATGGGACTGAATTGGTTGAGGGAGAAAAGGTTAAATAGTTCATGTATTTTGTTTTTTGTTCATTTGTTTGATGGTATCAATGCTACATCAATGCTTTCACAGTATATACCATTCACCAATACCGGGGTCGTGAATATTCATTGGGAAGTGTTTTATATATATAGTACTGGACAGTCTATTGGATTTGATCCATTGTACCGTTTGCCATTTCTCCTTCTTGCCATTAATTTTACTCTTCTGTTTTCTGTTTGAATACTGACTTCATACTTGTAAATGTCCTTTTCATGACGGTATACAAAACAGTACAAAGTTCCACACATTAGTTTCCGTTTAGAATTTCCACAAGGATCAACGTACCACTTCCAATTATCCTCCTGTTCGTCTCTCCGTTATATCCCCCCCGGCGACTCGTACCACGGTCTAATTTACAGCTAACGGCAAAACTTCCACTCCACGGAGGAGTAAGACAAAGTTGTAGACAATGTTTGTGCAATTTACAACTTTAATCATTTTCGTGTTAATTCACTGTAATGCCAGCTGCAAGGTTCAAAGTGGACAAAGACACTCACTCTGGGACCTAGGCCGTCTGAGGTTCAGGTTAAATTAACGAGGAGGAGAGAGACGGTTGAAAACGGTTAAAACAACATGGAATCCGTAATATTCATGAATCTCTTTAATGGCAGTCTGGTTACATAAACATGTCTGATTTTGAACGAAAATGTCTGAGTTTTTCTGTAAAATTTCAAAGTGAGTCATGTCACCGCTGGAAAGTTTCTGTTTCAGTAGGGACAAAGGGAGTTCCCTAATTTGCGGTTGTATGGTCCTGGTTTTCTTTGTTTTACTAAGTACTGCATGAATATCGGTGTTTAAAACTAATCATGTCACAGTTTTGCTTTGTGCTATCGGAATTGGGTGTCATAGGGGAGAAGAGGAATTAATGCATGGGTGGTATAGTGAAGGGATGAAGGTCGTAAAGGGAGGAGAGGAGATATGAGGTGGGTATGGAGCCTTGAGGAGAGAGACCTTGTGGACGATGTGGGTAGAATAGAGATGGATAATGGAGAGGGGTGGGGGAGGGGGTGGATAGGGAATGGGGACTGAGAAGTTTGGTGGAAGTCTCTAAAGTGGAATCGTGTGATGGTTGGGTTTGTGATTTAATTGACTTGGGCTTTTGTAGCTTTGTGTGCATAGATTGAGAATATTTTGAAAGAAATGGCCAAGATGAGATCTAGTAATAAAATTGGAATAGGAAGCTATCGGTGGCCTCTGGAGGAAGGATATGAGTGAAATGTCGGGTCGGAATCTGTAGGGCAGGTGGGGATTGTGCAGGATTTAGTGGACAGAGGGACAAGGCCAGGTAATCATGCAGCTAGGCCTCAAAATTCAGGCTACTTTAATACTGGCTATCTTTTCAGTGGATTTTGCCCCTTTGTAAAGAAAGACAAAAATAGAAAGGAGCACTGGCATTTGGAGGTATCTGATATTATGTAATTCTAGGCCTGGTGCAGGTTGGGAGAGAATGGAGTAGGGGGGCGGGGGTAAATCATTCACTATATGATAGAAGATGCCGGTGGTAGGATGTAGTTAAAAAGTGTTAAAATCTTCAATAAAAATGGATTGAAACACGGAGAGACATTTAAAACCAGCTGTGACTATATCCAGGGCTTGCAGTTTCAGTGCTTGACCAATCAGACTTACCACATTTTTTGCAGACTTCCTTTTTGCGTTAATTCAAGAGCTGGCGAGCTTTCGTTATAGTTTCGTTATACTAGTACGGTATGGTACGGTCGGTTTCAGAGAGATATTGTTTTTTCCAAATATTTACTATATATATTCATTGTTTTTACTTTTGTATCGGTTTGTTCAGACACATCCTGTTCTGCTTCAGATTCAGGATGTGAATATTATTAAAAGCAATACTTTGTATTTGATTGATAGTCTGAGGGAAATTTTAAAGTTTTGTTTATTGATCTGGAATCAATTATGGTTGTCAGTGATCTTAAGACTACCTACTCTTTGCTTGAATAATAATAATAATAATTATAATAAAACCAAAAAATACCCTAAATTCCTTTACCTTCTGAAATGATATTTGCATAACTTTCCAACTTAAAACAGGATGGGACTTTATAAATGGAAAGAAAAAAAATATCTTCAGATTTATTACAGGATGTGAATTGCTTAAAGCAAACGCCTTGTACTTGCTTGATAGTCTTGAGGCAAATTATAAGTAACTGATCTGCTAGATCTTGAATTGAATTATGACTGTCAGTGATCTTAAAGGATGTAAAGACTCGCGCAAAAAGAAACATCTAATGCCGGTAATCTGACCTAGTTTCTAATGAGGTGTAACAGTAGTGTTAGACACCATCATCGATCCCAGAAAATACACACACAGCTTGCTACCGTCAGTAATTAGACACTAGTGTACAGTCAGTACATACAGCTGGGGTCAATACCCACAGCACAGTGTATAAACGATACAGCAATGGACATCTCAGGTCCAGCTAAAGATAACAAGGTATCACGTTTCATTACTGTCTGCATTTTGTAGTGACAAGAACAAGCTAAACACAGGATGGCACTCTATAAATGGGACAAAATATCTTGGGGTTTATTACATAATTGCTTCGTTATGCATATTTTATAAGTGTTTTGATTAAAAAACAGTGAGTTTTACCTTTTTGAGCTATCAAAGAAAATTGCTTAACTTGACTCATTGTTTTTCATTAATTTCTATATTTCTAAGTAGGTTTCGGTTTCAGATAAATGGTTGGCTGAATTTATAATTCTGCACCTGGCGAAATATGGTTTCATTTTTGATGGATTTGAGAGGGATGTGATACACCTTCCTATCTACACAGGCAGGCTACTATAAAATGTACTATTTGATTCATTGTCAGTATAGAAGCACAGGGAACTTGTTGATTTTATAACTTAATGACCGTGGCTTAACTTTAAAGTCACAGTTTGTATTGAATTGTATAAAAAACCAGAACGTTAGGGAATTTTATTTTTTATTTGATCAGAATTTACAAGATTAGGCCTTTTTTCTTTCAAGAAATTTCTTTCAAGAAATTGCCCTGTAGGGTAATTATTCTAGGCTCTTTTTGGAACGTGGCTAAATGACTGCATAACGTAGGTTAGCTCACAGACAATTTTAACCATCGTTGCAAAGTTCTATTTATACAGTACTCAAAAGTATGACCCTTCATTAATCTATTAGAAAACGTCTCTTCACTTTTTACTTTCCCAAGAAAATGAGATTTAAAAAAAAAACCAAAATATACACTAAAACTAAGTTATTGGCACCGATCACTGTTTTGATTTGGCGTAGAATTGTTTTGGTTTTTTACCGTACACCTGTAGATCAGCGACTTTTATGCTCGTCAATTCTAAGATGCAAAAGCATCCTCGGGTATCTTGACAGCTGGTGACAAAGGTTTATAAGCGATAAGAATCAACCTGGAATGAAATGTCATCGTGATTCATTGTCAATCCAACGGATGATTTTGTAAAGATTGGAGCAGGTAGTTAAAATTCGTCCCCTTCGAGCGACGTCTCACACTGGCCTGATTTTTCGAGCTGTCCGTATAGATTTGTGATGGGTCCGAGGGGGAATGCTAATGTTTTCACTTGTTCTGTAACATTGGTTCATTTCCTGATAAGGAATCTGTTGGGGTGAAACTTTGTAATAACTTATTGGTCAATTCTTCGATATATTTCAATTCAAGCCGTTGTAGATTCTGGGGAGCATTCTGTTAAGACGAAGATGATTCCATATTCTGAATTGAGAAAGGGGTGTGTGTTGTGTTACGTTTGGAGTCTTACTCCAAACTGCATAACCAGTAAAGTATATAGTTATTAGATTGTGGGGGAGGAGGGGGTGGGGGGAAGAGGATGGATTGGGAAAGGTATTGGGTAGAGTATGGGATAGGGTGGGTAGGATAAGTAGCAGTGCCATGTGGTGATGAATATGTGCAGGGGAAACATGAAAGAATCATTATAAAAACATGAGAAAGCAGGTTATTGAGAAATAGTGTGTTGATTTTGTTTGGAAGCAACATTCGGTAAATAACCAGAAAGTGTACATATGTCATCGTTGATATAATATGGTTTTTAAGTTCGGAGGGGGGGGGGGAAGGGTTCTAGATTGGAAGGGTATGGGGGTGTTGGAGGGTAGGAGAAAATAGCAGTCTGTCTGGTTAGGAATTTGTAAGGGAGAGAAGATGAAGTATTTTGCATTGTACAGACATGTATATTGATTAATCAAGATCATCATCAAAGTAACAACCACTATAGAATAAAATCCAACAGCACATTTAGCAACAAATTATCAAGAACGATTAATGATTTACACTTAATAAAAAATTAAAAACATAAACAGCACTAGACAATTATATCCGATTAATAATATATTAACAGAAGGAATATCTGGATTATAAGGAATTTCCTCAATTTCCCAAATTTATTGCTTTCGATGAGGAAATTTACCCACTCACTCTATATAGTTCTTATGAAATTTTTTTTTCTTTTGCGTTCAAATTTTTTTACTTTCCGTAGTCATATTCTACCTATTAAAATGAATTCACGTAATTATTCCGTCACACGTGGCATTATTTTGCAACGTACGCGGAATTATATGGCCATTGTTCAGAATTTTTTTGTCACATGGCCACATTAATTTTTAACTTACTATATGTTATTGATTCTATTGTATTTATGGTATGACCATGAAGTGGAAAGAGCTGGAAAGAGATACAGGTCGTATCGCCGAAATATGCCAGCAAATATTGGAAACAAGGACACTCAGGTAAACAATGGAACTCCCTTTGAGTCATAGATAAACTACAAGCCCCTGACTAATTGTTTAGATGATGACTCATCACTACCATTGTGTGGAGTTGTTTTCATTTGGGGATATTATCTGGTCTGGTATTTATCTGGGCTACAACAATTTTGCATATCATATTGTTTCAGTTCCTTGTTTGAGTGAAAGTCTCATATTTGGGAGAGAAAATGTTGTTATGTAGGAAGGAGACACATGGTGGTTGTGTTTGCAACTTGGTTGCTGCATTTCCAAGAAAAAAGAAAGAAAATAAGGACACAAGAATGAAACAAAGAAGAAAATTAACTAATTAATATCCATTGGTGTGTTGAAAAAAAACAATCGTTTTTTTTTTTTAATTTTTTTTTTAAATTTTTGTTTTTTATTACCAAGGATGGTTTCTCAGTTGATACAATGCTTATCAATGCAAGATATTTGTTCCCATGGCAACATGTGAGGACAGGAAACTAGTTTTTGTCTACGTAGAGTTATAAGTGTTACTCATTGTTCTCCAAACAAAATATTTTTGCGGAAGCAAAGACGTTTGTGTAAATTTAAGAAATATATAGTTGAGTTGAATATATGAAAATATAGATGAAAATATAGATGAAAATGAACCAAAATGACAAAACAAACAGAGAGACTTGTACAACATTTTGTTGTTGACTTGCTAGCATTCTCCTACATCCTCTATAGATTATATAAAGCTACTATAAGTAAAGCCTTCCTTTATACCACGGCAAGCTTTTACCAGATCCCAAATCAAAGGACTTTGCCGCAGAGGTATGTGGGTCAGCTAACTGCTTTAAAGTGATTTTTTAGTGCCAAAGCTTAAAGAGGTAGTATATGTGGTACATTAGGTTTATCGAGGGTAACAATGCAGTTAGTAAGGATGAGAAGTTTTTCCCCTACCCCATTCTTTGCTTAAAAAAGAAAGAAAAGATGAAATTTTCACATGCAGAATCTAAACATATTGAATCTCTTAACAATCTTAATACTAGGTTTCAGATCCTAGTGGCACTATGACATCACTATGACATCACTATGACATCACAGATTTACAAAAGGACAGCTGCTCCCAGACATGACAATTGAACTAGGATTTCTCCTCTCCTGAAAGGCACAAGATTTTTCTTAGCTGTTTGGGGAAGTAAGATCTTCATGACGTTTATCTCCATCACTTAAACCAAAATCATTATGTTAGCGTTTGTGTCCCCTGCGAAAGCAACTTGAAATAGACCTGAATTTTGCTTTTAACCCTGGTCAGTGTTTACATGTTTTCGGTATGTACGTTGTAACTGAAATTTAGCTCAGCCTGAAGCATAATTGTTGTAATTGAACAGAGTTCAGTGAATTAATACCTCCAATATTTTAATAATTGGGTCCGGTGACATATGGCAATATGTTACATTTTCAGCTTGACCATGCTTTAATCAGTAGAAAGATGAAATTCAAAGATCTGAATTTTCTATGACTTGTCAGGTCAAGCATCAATTTTTCCTCTGTGGAATTTAATTTAATCAAGTAAAGGACTTAATTTGACCTTGTAAGTTGTAAATCAGCTCTGTACTTACAACGGTGGTTAAGAAAAAGTTTCCAGAAACATGTGTGTTACTTTTGGAAATAGGTTGTCCAATTAACAAGTGTTGACATTAAGTGCATGGGGTACCCTGCTAGATTGGTAAATGCACTTAATATGAAAGAATTGAATGCCTGATGAGAGTAGCTTCTGTTAAGTAGGGGAGGTCACGTAAAAGGTGTTTGGGAGGAGGAGAGAAGAGGAGAAGAAGGAAGGGAGGAAGGATACATGGGGACGAAGCCAGATGAATGGAGATAGAGAGGCAGGGAGGTAGTGATGGAGGGGTGGAAGGAGGAGGGAGAGGAGAGAGGATGGAGGAGTGAGGAGGGAGGAGGGAGGAGGGAGGGAGGAGGGAGTGGTGGAGGGAGGGAGGGAGTGGTGGAGGGAGGGAGTGGTGGAGGGAGGGAGGGGTGGAGGAAGGGAGGGGTGGAGGAAGGGAGGGAGAGGTGAAGTAAAGTGGAAAAGTTAAGCTGAGTGAAAATGGAGGAGTGCATGGTGAGATCAAGAGAGGTGTTGGGTGGGGGTAAAGGTATGCAGTAAGGAAAGGGTATGGGGAGGATGAGGGAAGTAGGAGGAATTATAGAGCTGAGGAAGGGATACCACATGGAGTGAAGGCCTATGTGCAATTTGATATTTTAGTTCTGTACAGGGATTGTATGGAGTCGAATAACACGTTTGCATGGCATTTTAAGCTTGAGTCTTTAAGTTTGATCAATTAGCTACTTCAAATATAAATTCAATCTTGTAATATTGTTGTCTTAAATTCCGTCCATGCATTGTTCTTTCCCGCTTAATTACATAATTAGAGGTTTTAATATTATTTTCCAACTTGCTAATCCCCATTTTGTATCATGTTTGTATATAGAGTGAAAACAAATTGTTCAAATGTTACCACAGGTTTTATACCATGGTCTGTGTCAGGGGGCCGGGAGGGGAGGAGGGGAGGGAAGGGGAAGAAATTACACTAAAGAGCCAAAGCAATGTTTAACTAGTGATGTAGAAAGTATCTGTTCTTTTGGATGTAAAGGCTATTCTACCCTATCACTGCTTTTCAATCCCTTCAGAGAGAAATATACTTAGCAGTTTGTTACCTTTATATTATCTTTTACCCATGACTAAAGCTGCAAGCAAGTAACATCCTTAATAAACAAAGAATGCTAGATCCATTAATTAGAGTTTATGAACCGGCTCTTAAAGTACGAGAAAGTACCAGGGATTGTTTTTTATTTGGATCGTTCATTTCCCCCCCCCGAACAAAACAAAACAACGGCAGTCACTCACATCGTGTGAACTCATCACGAAAGATTTATATACCAGGAAGTAAGACAACATATATATTTCGTCATCGATCAAGCCACGGTGTTAAAGCACAGTAATATTTACCGGGGTGGAATTTCACTTAAAAGTTTGTTAACATTAGAGAATGTAGAATAACGGTTCAGAGTATAGGTTCAAGGATGTGTTATTTAAACAAACATTCACTTTGAAACGTGTCAGAACATCAAAACTGACATTTTGGCAAGATGCTTTTTTTTTTTTGGTGTTTAAATTTGAACGTTTAGAACTTTAGATACACACTCATAATTAATGTTTACGATCATCTGTTAAAGTGGCTGAACCACACAGTCTACAAAAAGACCGTGTAAGGTTCAGCTGCTGAGTATGGCACCTGCATACAAAACAATTGGATGTTTTCTATGATGGGAATTAATGGTGTAATTATGCGGATTATATTTCCCCTTTACAGTAACATTGAATCCCAGTTTTGTTTGTAGGAGTGGTGAGAGGGGTGCAGGTGGCTGACAAGGGATCATAACCCTGCCAGACTTCAGATGGGGTGCGGATGAGGGGGGGGGAGGAGGTTGGGGAAGGCAAAGGGGAGCCCTTGTATGAACTTAGCTGCGACATTGTGATATTTTTCTTGGTCTCTTGGCAGTAACGAATTGCCTTTTCAATTTGGTTCTTAGCAAATCTGGGGATGGGAAGGAGTGGATAAATTATCCCATTAGTTCCCAATTACTATATGTTTCTGTTGTTGCATTTCATCCTTTGATACCCTTATGTTAGTTATGAGAATATATATACCAAACATAAATAACTATATCTTACAAATTTATCAGTCTTGATGCAGAAACTGCATGTCCAGTGCTCAAGTATTGCTATTTTTTGGTGAAATTCTGTGTTAAAAATTAATCATTTATTGAAACTCCAATATGGAGAAATTAACAGAAAAAATCAAATATAATTGTATCGCAATAACTGAAATTATATTTGGCATGCTGGCAGCTTTTACCACAAACACACAAACCCACACATCCCAGCAAATGGCTGTGCTTTTCTTGCAGCCTGCTGGAAAAAACAACAGTTTATCATCTGTCCAAAACAAATTTTGTGTCAGAGGTTATCTATATTCTTGGGATAAAATATGGCAAAGTAATTGTAGAATACCTCAGACGCAGGAAAGCAACAGTTTTGTGTTGGTTTTTTTGCAGAAAATAAAGACATTATTGAATACCACTTAACTCAGAAAACATTTTTAATGGGATTTTAAACATGCAGTATAACATCTATAGATGCCACATTTCACTTCAAATCTGCTTTAAATACATTAGAGAGTTTGTGATGATCCAAAGAGCATTGTAGCTGAGAATTAAGCCTCTTTGTTTGGTAAATAAAAGCAATAATCTCTTCTGAAATTCTACTGTGTTTTTAATTTACTTTTTATTATTGTTTATATAGCACAAGTGTATACTTTTAGATGTATTTGTACCATTTCTTAATGCAGTCTATACTATTTATGTGCAACACAAAAGTAAATGCCACACTGAACTGTTGCTATGGTAACCACATGCACTGAATTAGTAATGGTATCAGTTGCAAAGAGTATACACACATACAGTATGACTGTACAGTGAGCTGTGATATATATGCGGTACATACATGCAGTTAACACGCAGTTGGTTATAACTATAATAATCAGATACTAATAAAACTTAATTGCATTGAATATTTATATGATCTTGTACAGATGTTGGTATTTGATGAATAATAATTAATCATCGGTTTGTAATATAAATGAACAAACCTGAACATGTATGTACAACTCAACATCAATATCTATGTTAGGTTTCATTGTGCACACAGTTTGAGAGATATATTTTGAGAACTATGGTAGTGGTGGAAATTAACCCTGGTTGTTGTTGTGGTCACTCCTTCACCAAAATGGGTGGGTCCTTGAGGTCAGGCTTGGTACCAATCTAGGGTAGCAATTAGCTTTATACAGTGAAACTTGGGAGATTGTACTTGATGGCTTACTTTTGACTATAGATAAGATGCGGGTGTCTTTCAATCATGAGGTCCCCGGTTTGAGTCACTCCAAGAGTAATGTATGTCGTCCAGTTACAGAGTTGTTGACAATTGACCATTCATAATCATGGACGTTAAATATGAATCTAAGAGACTGACTTCGGTCAGCTTGCGGCTTTGATAAGCCAATGATGGCTTCTTGGCGAGTTCCTGCGTGCAGGAGGATCTTAATAACATACATACATACATACATACAAACAGTTAACTGGACGTGAAATATCCCTTTAAAGGTAGTCAGTATAGGCCACAAATTATAGCACGCTATAATTGCTAGAAGTTTTCAAAAAGTAATTTCGTGGAGGTCTTTACTCTCCAAATTGGTCTCAGACAATTTTTAAGGAACACACAACATGACTGAATGTCCCAGTGAGGAAACTTTCCTCGAAGGTCGTAATAAAAACAGTTTAAGAATTTTGACCAAAGGTGACCAAATTTGAATATCTAGCATATTTGTGGCCAATACAGCATACCTATAAACATACTGCAATATCACGTTATCAAACACAAGCTGTGTGTAACAGAACCCCCCCCCCTCCCCTCCCATATTTATTCTTTTATAACATTTATTTAGACTATCAATTTTCATATCTTGGAAGCATTTGCTATTCCATGCATCCTTTTTTTCTCGTTGATGTGAACCTCCCCTGCCCTCCACCTTTTCTCTAGAGGCTTTTTAGTTCTTCTCTGGCCAATATATAAACAGTAATAAAAAATATAATTATATTTTAAACAGTAGTTGCTAGTGTTTGTGGAGAACTCTGTGACCTAATCTTGAGAGAATTATGGTCGCAAAGGGAGAATCAAGTCCAGCGATTGGAAAATGAAATATTAAATTTGGCTGCTGATTCACTGAAAGGTTTATTATCTCCCTGAGTATTGGTAACTTGAAACTGACCTCACAAATTTTCCAGGGATCATCCATGTAAGTACAGTACCCTAGCTACTGTACTAACTGTGTCGATGTTTATAGCACACTAAGATGGCCACTAGTGTGATGACTGTCCATACTATGTATGTATGTATTTTAGATCCTCCTGCAAGCAGGAACTCGCCAAGAAGCCTCATTGGATTATCAAAGCCACAAGCTGACCGAAGTCAGCCTCTTACATTCATATTTAACGTCCATGATTATGAATTGTCAATTGTCGACAACTCTGTAACTGGACGAGATCGATACATTAATCTTGGAGTGACTCGAACCGGGGACCTTATGATTGGAAGGCACCGGCGTTAACCACTGAGCTAACACTCCATAACACACCATACTGGTAATGTTGTGACAGATATGTTGTGACAGATATGTTGTGACAGATATATCCATGTTGTGAACTCCTTGATATGATAAAGTAGAGACATTGACCAGGGGGGATAGGAGCTGGGGGGGGGCACTGGGGGTACTTGCCCTCCCACTTTTTCAATTGACATTGACCCTTGTAGGGGTTGCCAGTAGCATTATGGAGGAACACCAGACATTCTTAAATATTGCCATTTTGTCCCATATTCAGTACATTTGTTGTGTGTGATAGTCTCATTCAAAATCTGTTGTTGACAGTTTTCGAAAAGCTCTTTTTTTCGTTTCCGAGATAAACAGGTTTGAAGTTTTGATAAATCTGGGAAACTCGTTAAATATGTGCAAACTACGATGTGTTGCACTCATCAAACTTTTGTATTTCAGGCCTTAATTGGTTAACCCCTAATTACGAGCCCACATATATGAATTATGTGATGTTCCTCTTTGCAAAGAAGACAATAAAAATATGTATATATTATACATATATATATGCCCTAGAGTAACCAATACTTCACTGTAGCAAATATTCTGATGGTAACATTGATGAACTGAAGAAGTTTGGATGTTTTTGCAACCCATTGCAAACCCATTGCAGTTCCAGCCAAATACTACATACATACTACGGAAAGCCAAGAAGCTCCACCAGAAAAATTATTCTAAACGATACGTTCATGTAGTAATAATTATTACATGAACCAATATGTTAACATATTTGTTGTTGATTATGTCAGTCTTTAAGTTGCAGGGTTGATGGAAGTGGGATGGGGGATGGAGTGGGGAGAAGGAGTGACCTCACTGTTTCCTCACGGCTAAGCTTCTTGAGTGATGTTTCTCTCGTTTCAAACGAGAAAGCGTTATCATCCAAACGAGGAGTTTCATTTTAAGATGTTTATGAGAGAAATAAGGATGAACTCCTTGTGATGAATAATGACTTAGAAAAACCCCCTTAAGGTTTGATGTAATTTGACAATTTACAGAGGAGGCAAGCATTGGATCTTCTTGAATTATTAATCGAATTGTAGTCAGCATGTCTGCTATAAGACCGTTTTTTTTCACCGATGTCTTATTGGTTTTCAAATTGAAGTTTAGTGGAGTTTTCATGCCTTCATTTCAAGTATGCACAGCTCCGAATTAATATCCAATAGCTATTTCGTAGGATGTGACTTTCTTGTATCGATATGATCAATCATCAACAAAGATGCATTTATTCTCTTTCTCTCCAGAGAGAGGAGGGAGAGAAACTCAAGGTCATTTTCATTAAGGAAGGTGACAGTTTTTTTCCAACTTCAGATCCCCCTTTTGTATTAGTTGAGTGTTGTGATAATTACAAAACTTGTATTGTAATATTAACATGGGAATTAGTAATCAGCTTTGTAACTTCCTCCAGTTGAAGTTAATACAAAGCTTGCTCAAAGTATGAATTGCGTTGGTTCGTTGTACTAACTCTGCAGTTTCTAGTAGTCATAATTATATATTATGATATTTATATTAATATTATTACATTTAATTTAGTGATATTAATATTACCTTTCAAAAATATATTAAAATATATATAAATATATAAAAATTTTGTCGCTTTTTAAAAAAAAAAAAGATGCTCTTCAAGAAAGGTAAGGACCTGAAATTGTGGGATGTAATAATGTTGAAATATGTGGGATGAAAACTTTAAATTAACTCGGAATGGACTATTTGATGGTATATCTTGAAGTTTGAATTCTGATACTAAGGATCTGGCTTCATGGTAGATTAGTTTCTCACTCCATCAATTGCCAGCATATTTGGAGACAAAACAGGGATGATCTTTTTGACTAGCTCAACATCCTCGTAATTTAATCATGAACATTGTAATACTTATCTTATTAAAGGAGAAACAGACCCGGCCATCGGTCTTTGGCTTTATTAAAGACGGAGATCTTTGTGAAGAACAACTCCCTCAAACAGCTTAAGGAAAAGAAACTTGTTCCATTTGGGAGATCTTACAGTAGTTTTAAAGCTGTGTCTGAGAGCTCTGGTCATGTTGTAAATCTAGTGATTTCATAATGGTTCATGGATCCTTTTTTGGGGGTTTTTTCTTTTCATAATTTTCAAAATAATCAAATTTAAAATAGCGATGAATATTAATTTTTAAATACAATCAAAATATAGTTCAAGGGGCCCTAGACATTTGGAATTATTTAAGTGGTGCAGAGTTAACGGTCAAAGGGATCTGTCAGATGGAACCAAAGAAATAAAAAGATTATTTTTCAGGGCATGATTGTGTAAGTTCAGGAGTTACCTCGCTCAATGTTTTGAAGTCACACTCCGTAATCGTGACTCTGACAGGGTAAACGCGAGAGATGTTAACAGCCCGAGGTAAAGAATAAACTTGGATTCACGTCAGAGATGTTGATTAACTTTAGCGACTGCACGTAGTATAGACTGTCTGAACGAGCAATTACTAGAGACGTTTTGAACTCTTATTAAATACCGTTGGAAAAGGCCACCCCTGCAACTGTTGCAACTTGTTAGATATAACGCTCTCTGATGTTTACCATGGCACGGACAACAGAACAGGGTCTTGAACTCGGATTAAATGAGGTAGATGCATGCTGGGATAGCTCTATGCAACGACACCCTTGGAATAGCTGTCTGCAAGTTTTCACTTCATTTGTGAAAATATTACATAATTATTGCTTCTTCTTTTTTAAATTTTGTTTTTTTAGTACAGTCGTGATTAGTTTTGGAAGATATAACTGATGATGACAAATTTATGGGATAATAAAGTTCCTAGAAGTTTTTCTTAATTATGTCAGATGGTAAAAGTATGTTTAACAGCTGTAACAGTCACTGGTATAACTAGCTGGTAAATGTAGGGTTAACAACTGTATTAAACATGATCAACTAAAAGTCCTTTTAACTTCAAGAATATACTACCAGTTCAAATATCAAAGCTAATAATAACAACCATACTATACCCAAATACCAGTAGCTAATTAATTTGATATATATATATATATATATATATATAGCATTCAGCCAATTAGTCTTTGAAACGTTACTACCAACATTGAGCATAAATACTCAATTGGATGATAGTTGGGTTCTCTGCTTGTGTTATTTGGTAATATAATAATATAATAACTACACACTGGATCGTTTTAGCACTGCGCCCTCGCTCCCTGGGCATATAACTTATTAAATCACAAAAGGGATTTGGGGATGTAATTTATTTCCTTACCCTATAGACATTTATGGTCCAGAGAGCTCTCTGTGAAGCCTGGCAATAGTAAACTATTTGTACTCAAGAAACTGTTTTCTCACCCTTCTCTGTCTCTGTTTCCCCCCCATTTATTCTCCATTCCCTCCCTTGGACGCCTCTCCCTCCCGAGATCCCTTCCCCTCTCCCTTCCGTTTTTCCCCTCTCCCTTCCGTTTCTCCCCTCTCCCTTCCTTTTTTCCCTTCTCCCTTCCGTTTTTCCCCTCTCCCTTCAGTTTTCCCCTTGAATTCCATCCATTTTTGCCTCTCCCTCCCTATCCTCTCCCTAAATTCTTCCTCCTAATCCCAATCTCCTTTCCTCCCCCCCCCCCCCCCTTTTTCCTCTACTTTGGTTGTCCAGTTTCATGCTGGGTGAGATGCTTGTAATTGCATATATATACTGTCATGATATCCCTTCCTCCATGCATGTTTAATGGTCCCCCTGTATGTTATATATATATATATACTGTAGTAGTCAAACGACTCATGACCTGACCTTGACCTGACCTACCTTAACCTGAATCTGACATTAACATATGATCCCCCTATTATTATCATAATTATAAAACAGGGAAACAGTTCACCCGTAGCGTCAGTCAGTTTCCTTCCAAAATCTCTGAATATTTTTCTCTCTAATGGTACTGGGCCGGGCATTGCATACACTAGATGGATAGACAACCGATGTGTGGTATAATTCCAGAGAAATTTACCTAGGTCTCCATCATGTTAAAAGAATCAAGAGATTGCCGTCTCTACTAACAGCAGAGTAAACAATCACGTCAATTAAGGAAGTCATTAAGCATAGCGTTAATTAGGTGTGAAAAATCAAACCGATGGTCAACTTCGCATGGAGTTCTTTTAAATTTGATGTGAGAAAAGAAAACAGATTTGAAAGAGTGTGTTAGGTATTTATAGAACGATCTCTGCTTGTTCAAACACATTAAAGGGATTTTAAGGGTCAGTTCTCTTTTGATTGCACTTTTTGTTGAAGGTTTTTACATTTTTATAGGTTTACATTCTAGACAATTCATTTAATAGGTATTTATTTATGAAATGAAGCAACAGATTATTAACATTCAAGGTTACCTTCAAGTACATACTAGCATGTTATAACCAGTTACATACTAATACGAATGACTTCGAGCGTAAAATGTCGACGTTATCGATTTTTAATCGTTTTGTTTGTTTGTGTAAGTTTTATTTGTATGGTGCTGAATAGAATTGCAGGGTTTCCCCCCTGCCATTCATTTTGTGAGGTGGCAGCCTCTCTGTTTACTGGCGACCGCATCGCAGAAATAGTGCCAGTATCGCCGCCTCACTGTTTCAAAGAAGGAGTAAAAGTGGTGATTGCAATCTAACTTTTGCAACTCACGCTATCTTCTGACATTGAAAAATTGGTTGTCAACACTAAATTATAGCAACAACTAAAAGTTCTTCTGCCTATTTTACATAGCATTGTTAGGATGATGGACATTAGGATGTTTATCAACATTTTTCCGGGCAACCATGCCCCCAGAACCCCTCCCCCTCCCCCAGGTATACTCATGCCCTCCAGTGTCACAAACCAATGACCTGCCTCTCACAGGAGAAATCCCAGGGGTAACCTTGGAATAGTTATGTAGGGACAAAACCTAAAAACATTTGAAGAGGGCTATTATCTACTGTAAAAACAGCTGTTTTATATGTAAAATTATGTATACTTAGTTTAGAAGACTGGATGTTTCAATCCAAGCAGGACCTTCTTCAGAGGCAGATCGACCGAAATAAAACAGAGAAAACCAAAATTTGGGGGAAAAATTACTTTTTTGTTATTATAGTGTGATTATTTACCATACAAAGTAATACCAAAAAAATTCAAGTGTTAGGGATTGCTATACAAAATAGTACCAAAACAAATTCAAGTGTTAGGGATTGCTTTAGATTGTATTTGTAAATGGGATTTTATAATGGGACTTTAAATGGTCACATGTTACATTTAACCTTGTAAATACTTCAGTATATCCAGGGTAGTACTTCAACTGTTGTTGACCTACTTTTATAGTCCAAGTGTCTTGAATCCAAAAGCACTGCACAGATGTTATCTGAAGTTGATCTCTATAGGAAACAGAACTTATGTTACTGACCTAAAAGTAATATTTTTCTAGTGTTTTATAGTAATCAGAGTACACTTTAGACACGTCTTAGAATGACCAGATTTCAAGAAATATATTATTACTTGTATATGTTTCTGACTTTTTAGATATTTTAGTTAAATTCCTTCATGTGGATCTAATTCTGGCTTTTAGTTGCAGTTTACCAGTCCTCCGAGACAAAAAATATATATATAGCCGTATTGTGACTTCTTGTCATTTACACTTTTGTACATAAACATAGTGTAATGTCTTCAGAATAATCACTATGTATTTTTTGACCAAAACAGTTAATTTAGTGTTCTTATATTTCATAAGAAAAAGTGATAATAAAAGCTTTGTTTAGATTTGCATACATGAACAAAATCAGTAAGCCTTACAAAATCTGCTGTTGAAAAGAGAAAGTTAAAAAAACAAAACATTTTAAGGCTACGGCTAAAATGAAATATTCTTTTGAGAAATTGGTATAAACTTCTTCCTAAATCACAGTTAACAAGACAATAGCAATAACTTGTCCAGATTCACATTGCAAAAATAAGCTAATACAAATGTGCTATAAGCAGCATTTTAAGCCTAATTTAAATCAGTTGTTAATATCAGTTTTTAGAGCAAACAAGACTTTTGAAGGTTTTTAACATCTGTTGTGACAGAGTATTTATTTATAGTGGGAAGTATTTTGTATTATGTAAAGACAACCCACTGCTACATAGTGTGTACTTTATAGCTTTCTATGATATTTTCAAAGAATTTGCCATATAGTTGGGAAGAAAACATGAATTTCACGAGTATAGGCTTTGAAATCTTAAAATGAAATATTTTTGTTTTTCATAGTATTTTAATTAAAATTTTTAAGTTGATTAATTTGATTTCGCTCAATTTTGGAATTGCCATTAAAAAACTTAAGTACCATCAGAAACTATTACAGTGCGTTAGATTACCTGTAGTAAAGTTTCTTTTCATATTAAAGGAAATGCTGAAAATTTTTGCAATTTGGTTATTGAATATGAATCATACATACAAATATTTTTGAGGTACATATTGTTTGTATGTCATAAAATCTTTCATGTCAAAGTCAGAAAAATCATCTTAAAGGTTTCATCGTCTATTTACCATTAGTTCAGAAATGTGTATCAGTGACACAGTTGTGATCACATTATAAGTTGACAATATATGCAACTGCAAATTAGTGAGAAAGTCAAACATTTGTGATTCATAATCACATTTTCTATTCTTTTGTTTTTTGTGGTTACGAGGTGGTAATCTCTGTTTAAGCTGAGTTGAAAACCTGTTTGCATTATTTGGATGATTTGCTGTAAAGTAGTTGTTTCCTGTGACAAGCCTGACAGACAATACCTCTTATTGTTTGATTAAAATCCTTCCCCCTATCCTGATATGTATCTTTATTTGACCACCACAAAGAGACTGACTGTTTTTCCAGTCTTGTCAAGAGCCTGGCAAACAGATCATTTGTAAAATCTGACAGAGATGAGCTGAGGATGGCACCAGTCAGTTAGTTTATTCATGTTCTTGCTGCTGTAATGCATAGGAGTGTTTGTTGTGGTTCAAGTACTGGTTGGTGAGTTGTATTATTCAATCTATATATCCTATATATTACTACTATATTGTCTAAACCCTCCCTCCGTATTCACTCTTATTTTTGGCTGTCTGATACACCAATTTTTCTTATTCCTCATCTTGGCAACCTTCCAGTTGCAGATGTTGTCACCTGGAGAAGGGGGTCTTCTGAGAGGAGATGACCCCTCCCCCACCCCCAACACTGCCCCTTTAAGCAATATTGATAAATGGTTGAGGGTACTTGTAACTGGCAAAATGGTTTTCTTTTTTTTCTTTGAAAAGTACTTTTTGTTCAGGGTTTCTCCAATATATTTTTTTTCTACTAATGTCAATGTTGTCATCCCCTAACAATTGTTTGGCGATCCTTATGGGTGGGGACCCCCCCCCATTACTTTATGAACTTTAAAACCCAAGGTTTGCTTTGATTATATTTATATGTTGTTGCACTGATATTTTACCTCTACAGTTAAGGCCTAGCTATTCACAAGACATTGTTTCTGTTTATGTGAATTTTTTCAATGCATCTTTGAGAGAATGAAACTTCCAGAATAGAAAAAAACTTAAGCACTTTGAAAGGTCTAGCAGGGGGCTCGGATCCCCGGACAAGGGTTTGTGGTTGCAGGAGGGTTAGGGGTCAGACTGGGCATTTTTCAGTCATGTAGACATGTCCACATGAAACTTATTGTTGAGAAAATTATTGCAGAAGGAAGGGGGGAGGGGGGGGGGGAAGGTGTGATAAGGAGAAAGGTTAGGACGTAAAGTTGCTTTTGTGAATGATGTATACTTAATCAGTCCTGGTTGTTTGTGGTACCCTTTCTAAAATGTTTTTATTTTGAAATATTATTTTCAACTTTTGAGCTTTGTCCCATTCATACCAGCTAATTGTTGCAGGCATATAAGTCTTTTGATGAATGTTGTAAAGCACGTAATATGTGGAGAGGGTAAATATGATGAAATTTTTGCCTTTTGAGAATAAGACCTCTTTTTGTGTCATTTAGCTTCTCTTTTCTTTTTAGCTCTACTCATTGCATCTACAAATGCATTTACACAAAAACATTGCATGATCAGCTACCTCTTCTAAAATCTTTTTCTTCAGTTTGTACGTTTTTCTTAAAAATAATATGACTTCTGTATGTAATAGTCCTCATACCGGGTTTTAACGTAAATGTCAAAGTCATCAAAATTTTTAATGATGTACAGGCATAACCTCGCCTCGATGGAAAAAATGTTTCGATACCTCTCATATCCAGTACTGTACCTCAAACATTTGTATCAGGCTAAAGACACAAGGGAGTAGGTATCTTTTTATCCTTCATGCCACGTCAAAACTATCTTACCGCCAGGAGGATGATCCGCGACCGCCTCCTCTCTCACCCGTCACACATGTCCAAAAACCGAGATGAAGCGGTGAAAAAAATCATCCCTGTATTTAATTTGATGTTAAAGAACCCATCCTGTCATTTAGATCCGAATTTGAAATGACAGCAGCTAGGCAGCTCGACAAAATATCTATCTTCGATACCTTTGAAGTTTGAAACAAGTCCGATTTCAGTCTTTTTTTTGGTTGTTGTGGTTGAGATTTTTCATCTTGAAAGGAAGTTTTTACCTGCTTACCTGCTGACAGTGTAGTGGGAGGCATGAAATGGGGTACTTAATTTGTTTCAATAATTTGCATTGACGTTACATGAGACTGTTGACAGAATGAGAGTTTTAAATACGTTGAAGAAGTATAATACTAAAGTGGTCATAGTAGTGAGTATGAGAGGTACCGTACTTAAGTGAATGAAATATGATACATATTTCGTTAGGGGGGGTAGGGGGGTGATGATTTTTCATCTTTTTTTTTTGTAATAAATTTTACATACTTCCCGTGGCATTTTATTGAATAATTTGTTGTGTGTGTGTCATGTTAAAGTGAAGATGGATTAGTTTACTGCATTTCTCATCTCCTCATGGTGTCGCGTCACCACCGATGCGTAGCTATGACCTATGACCTATGACCAATTTCTTTGTGATGTGTTCGTGTAATAGAACATAATTTAGATGCATGACATTTTTAACATGCACAAATGATGTTGATTTTTCAGAGTAGGATCCAGTAAATTTTGTTTATCAATTTAGCTAACAAAATAGTGTTTTTTGGGGATTGTTGGTTTGAAGAATGTAAATCGGTGAATACTAATTACAGGACTATTAGCATGACGCAAACATCGGGGAGAGTGTGAGGAGGGAAGGGTGATGGGAAGGTCCCCATTTAGTTTCAGAGTGCTCAGTGATATTATCAAAGGGGCACTTCATTTCAACACCACACTGAACATTGGGTCCAATTACCTCTATCCCCTTCCCTCCCCTCACCCCACAGCACTATTGCAAACCTGTGTCTGGGTTTTGATTAGGCCTTGACATCCAATAACCTCTACCCCCTCCCCCCCTCACCCCACAGCACTATTACAAACCTGTATCTGGGGTTCTGATTAGGCCTTAACATCCAAGGTGATGCCACCATTATGTATGTATACATGATAATTAAAGCTGCAAAATTAATCGCAATATGTGAGGTAACTTTGTGTCAGTCTGACCAAGTCATGTAATATTAACACATAATTGGATGCCAATCAATCTGGCTGAGAGATCTATAGTCACAACCTTTTAAATGTTCCTAAAGCAACATGTTCAAATAGTTAATCCTCTAGATAAGAAAAATTTGTGTCCCACACAATTATTTGTAATGCTTCAATGGTCTTTTATTAGCCTCCATTGGCTTTCCTGGTGATATCTTTCAATAAACTAAAGTAATAGGGGCTCAATGTTTCCGGGTTCATTGTCTTTTTCTTTAAACCTCTCTGTGTGGTAACCATAGCAACAGATTGTGACAAAGTCTCATGGCGCTTTAAAGTCCGAGCATTCCAATCATATTTCACACATTATTAAAGGTGAATACCCTGAAGACCAAAATTTATACAGAAATAATAACCTGAACAGAAAATAAGTTGATACAAATGTTTTAATATTCTGCCTAAAGCCTGAGTTCATTATCAAAGAAAATAATCTGCTAAAACAAGACCGATAATGGAAAACAAACAAATACAAATAGGAAATGTAGAGAGAGAGGGAGAGAGTCGGAAGAAAATGAATGCAAAATTTTGTTCTTAAAACGTGTTGTTCCATTTCAAATCATATTTCTTCAGTAATATGTTCTCCATTTCAAATCATTTCCTTGTGCTTAGTAGAGAATCAGAAATGGAACCCCGAGGAAATCACATCTATTTCTTTTTGTCTTCAAAATAGATCTTTTATAGCATCATTAAGTTTCCTTCGCTGTAGAAATGAAAGTTCACGATTGATGAGTCTGTTCAGAAAGCCAAGGATCTTATTCAATATTTCATTAAACCACAAAATACTCATTTCTGATTCTTTCTTTAAATATTCCTTTCTTCATGTAAACTCTAAATGACACTTTCTGAAAAGGGCAGAATTAAAATGACAGTCATCAAGCTTCAGCTTGAATTTTTTTTCTCTCATTGCCATGGCGATATAGTAAGTGTGTTTTTGGCTTTACTTGTTTGCTAACTTACAGTGTAACAGTTTATTGATAGTGACATCAAATGTACATTATGAGGACGAAGGAGATAGAGAGAGAGGAAGGAAATATCAAAAACCAGAAACCTTTATTTTCTGGCGACAGGAATGAATTTCCTGAATAATTTTGCATAATATCGATGGGTAATATAATCTGTTATATTTTGTAATCGGTATATTTGTCAGTGACTGGAATCAGTTTGATACAAAACTACATTGGGCACTTTACATATATATGATGTCTGTATATTGCCAGAAGATGGAAGGAGATGATTGATAAATTTTTATAGTTACAACTGCAGACAGACTGGCTGCATCTGGGGGATGAAAATAATTCATTCTGTAGAGACTAACTGATGAGGGTTATAGCTGGACTTAAAGGGGATGGATGTGATCTGCTCGATAATTTGATTAGGAGGGAGGATGTGAAAGAGATGGCGCCAGACGGAGACGAAGACAGATGGAGGGAAGGCTGTGGGAGGGGCTGGGAGGTTGAAGGGGAGAGGGTAAAGGTGGGAGAGAGATGGGGAGAGTACTGCGGGAGGGGTTGGAAGATTGAAGGGGAGGGGTGGGAGACGGATGGGGAGAGTACTGCGGGAGGGGTTGGAAGATTGAAGGGGAGGGGTGGGAGACGGATGGGGAGAGTACTGCGGGAGGGGTTGGAAGATTGAAGGGGAGGGGTGGGAGACGGATGGGGAGAGTACCATGGTAGGGGCTGGGAGGTTGAAGGGGAGAGGGGGAAGGCGGTTAACTCAAGCTTGAATTGTTACAGATGGTATCAACAACATCATCAACAAGAAAGGCTTGGTGTAAGCCCATGGTCACCAAGATCAACCATTGGCAAATACTAGACCAGATTCAACCAAAGTTGTTAATTGTGATGTACCTACCATATCCTCAAAGCGTGATTATTTTATTGTTGAGATAGGACCTTGACTTTTACAGGGTGGTTCAAAAACATGTTAGAATTAAACATGTGTAAGCAATCGTATAATCTTTATCTTTTAGTAAAAAGAAATTTTCCCTCCTAAACTCGTGAGTGCAATTAATGCTCTACAAAGCAATCAGTATTTTGCCTTAAGTTTTTTTTTGTCGTCTGTGAATGTTTTAAAAATTGATTTTTCAAAGTTAAAGGTAACCGAATGTGCAGTTAATTTGAAAACATTTATGGAGTTTATGTTTTGATACATCGGTGCATTTTCTCTTTTGCCTTCCTTTTTTTTATCTATTAATAGCATATAATGCTGATTAATCTAATTAATCCATTTTTATCGTCATTGTCTGGAGGATGGAGACCGAAACATTGATTTTCTTAACCCTCAGACAGGCTGCTATGAATTAGGAGATGAAAAGATGCAATCGAGTGAAAGAGAGATGCCCTTGATTCTTTGTCTCGTATCGGTAGAACCTTGCCAGGAGATTGCGAGATGATAGCAAGAGAATATAAGGACATCTTTGGTTGTAATCCATAACCATAGCTGGTGTTGTAAAAATATTGTTAGTGAAAAACAATAAAAGCTTAAAAACTTAATGAAAAGTCACGGTATACTTGTTTCTTTGCTGTCCAGTGGCAAATTAACATTTACAACTAAAGGGTCAGTTTTTGGTGGCCATTTTTATGTCATTCAAGACGGCACCCAAACTGACACCAGTTTCAGCACTAACAGTTGTCATATTTTGTTGACACCTAACTAAAAAGTTAGGTCACCTAAATAAAAATTATATACTGATGAAAGTATTCATATTCAAATTAACCCCATGGGTTCTATTACATAAACAAAAATTATCTTGTAAAATTAATTTATTGCCTGAAACTTTGCCATAGTCTATCCAGAAATTCTCACCCAAATATTTTAAAGTTTGTTTACAACAGAATTCTATCAAAATGTATCCACAAACTCTCACCCAAAACTATTTTAAAGTATGTTTACAACAGAATTCAATCAAAGTATATCCGCAAACTCTCACCCTGGAAAAGATTGTAAAGTGTGTATACAAAAGAATTCTGTGTTTTTTTTTTACTGTTTTATATAAATAGTTTAGTCAGTTTAGTTACATGGGAATTCTACAGTTCTTTTGGAATCAAAGTCATAGTTTTGAGAAACTACTTCCAGAAATTCTAAGATGATGTCATCTGGCATTTGTACATTGTTTGAAAAGTGTTAGCAGTAGGCATTCCCTTTAAAACAGTATTATGCAGTTTGTCTGGCCTTTAGATAATGGCGTGGATAAGTTATAATTCATTCTTTAACAAGTTTTACACATCTTTAATTATGAGATAAAGAATACGATGTTTGATGATAAAAAAACAAAAAACATTACAACAGAGAATTAAAAAAAATCGGAATGTACATCTGATATGATATATGTCGAATTAAGTTAGAGCTTTTTCAGACGTCGTCGAGAGGAACCAAATTTAGAACAAGAAAAGGTTGCGAAGAATTAAGAAGCTTAATGAGATGTGGGACAGATTGGATCCTCTCATAAGCCGAGCCAGTCCGCGTACTTACGTTGGTTCAGGTTTTGATTACGACAAGTTAATTAGTTTGGCATTGATATTTACCCCTAGGCTAAGCAGTATGCAGTGAATTACACCTTCACAGTTTGCGAGGGTTCCCGTTCGACGAGTCGATGCCTTAGATTAGTTTCGAGAAATACTGCGCTGCGACATGTGGATCAAGCATGCTGTGGGTGCATAAGGAAGTAAATTACATTCTTATAAAAGAGAGCGATTTCTGTTTCTGCTTTTCCCGGGACATCTGGGATGCAGAATCCTTGTTTGACGTCAAGTCATTCCAGGAGTTAGCGGTCCAATTTGGTGGCATATATCCGGTTTCCATGTTTTAATTTGTCATTAACAGGACCGACTAGGGTGCCCTTTAAGTCTCGTAACCAGAAAATAAGACCAGTTGTATTTTGATTATCTTCTGTGCAAAGTGTTTTCTTAGTTTTAAGACATTTGCTTTTCCTCTTTAAGTATTTCATTCTAAAATGTGGAGACTGTCTTTCTTACTCACTGAGGCACATGCAATAATTGGCCCCCTAAATATAAATGGAATGATTAATATGATTGGCTTCATAGTTGGTTAACATGGGTTACATGCATTTTGCAATGAATCCCATTGATGCCCAATATACAGGGGAAAAAAAGAAGGAAAAGGAAAAAAACACTACAGCCTGAATGAAAATATCTCTTTTGAAGGCATAAAATGATTTCTAGTTTGTAATAGGTAATGTTTATGGCAGTTTTAGTACGGGTGACCATAATTTTACTTGCTAGCATATGCGTGGGAAATATAGCCAATTTACTTCCACTTCATGACTGTACATAGGAACATTTTTAAGTGTTCGGCCTCTGAAAAATAGTGAGAAACGTTATATGTAAACAGAATTGAGTTAGTAAATATGATTGATGGTGACATATATGTTACTTTATTCTCAGTCATACCCCCTCACCCCCCCACCCCTCCCCTGTTTGGAAAGTATTATTTATGCTTTGTAGCTTTGTGGAAAATTTGCAAAAGAAAGTCGAAAAATTACATGAACAGTAAATAGAGAATTGAAAGGAGTAAAAAGGCTTTTAATATGTAAGAGATGTTTTTAAATTTTGTATTTTTATGATTATTTAGTTATTTATCCCTTTATTCTCAATTAGTCATGTGATGGTACTCCATTTGATACACTCAAAGTGAAAACCATTTTTAATACAACCTGAACTGATATACATATCTATATATATATAAATAAATATATATATCCACTCGTTAACGCCTACAAGATTTGAAAAATGTATCGAAGTGATTGTTAACATTCTTTAGTAAAAGTTTTGGTAGATAAAAGTTTCCTAAATCTTGAAGCAACTGAATTTTTAACAATTAACACAATGTTTTCTTGCTGCCAGGTTTATCTCAGAGAATAAGTTTTTTTTTTAAAAGAGCAAAGAAATGTTTGTTTATATATTTCCCAGTCAGGGCTCCTATGGGCTAGTCTCTGTCATTTTATTCTCATTTGTCAATTATTCAGTTACCAGAACTAAAACAAAATATATATTTATGATACTCGGGCGCTGTTCATTTTTTGGACTGAGGGCGCTGTACATTTTTTGTATAGCTCCAAAGGTCAGTGATTCCCAGATGGAAAGTGTGGATAATAGTGTCAGTGGTCCAGCTTATCAGTTTACATGACCTATTTTAAACAGGCATGAACCGGTTGTGTGTAAACAAAGCAATGACATAGATTTGTACTTTATTACTTTTCCGGACGATGTCGGATCGAGTCGAAGAAACTATCATTGGCTTATTTTCACAGTTATTACTTCTTGATATAACCAGATCAAATGGTTTAGTTACCTTCTTATTTTCTTTGTGTTTCGTTTTTCATACGCTCAAGTTGTAACAGACAACCTTAAATCACTCAGAGCAATCCAGCAGGCCATTCTTGTTCGTGTCCAAACATTTACCGCATAGCTGTTATGTATTAGGTTTGTAATCAAAGATCTCAACTCTATGACCCATTTTTTGCCTTAAAAAATTGTTCTATTAAGGATGCACGAAAATGGGATTTAGCTATTACGGGAATGAGTCTAACCAATTTAGGCATTTCCTTCCAATAGGTCTGGTTATTAACTCAAGGGTAGTTCTGTGGGATTGTCAGAATTTCCTTAAGTGGTAATAGTCTCATTATGAGGGCAGAAGGGGGTAATTGATGAACCGCCTATGCGACTTACATTAATGCCTATATTGCTACCACAGAGACATACAGTGATCACATTTAAAGATTCTACAAGCAATTAAATCCTGGGATGATGAATTTTACAAACTTTTACAAGGACATTTATCGGTTTTTTAATGTTTACCGTCTTAACTTTTACGACACACAAAACAATTTTTGTTTGTATGCAGGACGACGAACTAATTCAAAGTCTGTGGTAAAGTAATTTGTAACATTGTGTTATCTGCAAATAGGAGTCTGAAGAAGAGATGTCAATGTTAAACCATCTTGCTACTGTACTTCTCTACCATATTAGTTTTGCATTTGGTCGGTCTTGCCTATGTCAGGTGCTAAAGAGGCAAATTAGATATTTTGGAGAGAGAAAATGAGAACGCATACTTCACAGGGAGAAGTTATTACGTGCAGTAATTTTGAAGGATCTAAATTTTCTCTTCATACGATACTATCATTCCTATATCTACCAAATCTAAATTTGTAACACCCTTTGCACTTAAAGAGCAATCTGACCATATTTTGCATAGCATTGGGATGTAGGATTAACGTGTTTCCTCGTACCTGCTACACATAGAATTAATATACCATTGATTTTGGTGGGACCGTACAATTTGTAACTAATTCTGCTGACAAAATATTACTATCATACACAAGGGCGTAGGAACCGGGGGGGGGCTGGGGGGCGCCAGCCCCCCTAGTGAAAAATATGGAGGGGCGGAAGTATCATTCCGCCCCCCACTTTCGCAAGTCAGAAAACCCCTTTTTCATTTCCAAATGAGAAAAAAAATCTCATTTGGAGCACCAAATTGCATCTAAGGCCAGGTGAAAATGCAAAATTATTTACAAAATGGAGTGGGTGTTGAAGTGTGCTATATTGCACCAAATTGCATCTGAGGCCACCTGGAAATGCAAAAAATTCCAAATGGGAGGGGGACACCCCCTCCCTTTAGACCCCTCCCCCTGGCCGGCCATCAATCTTCAGCCCCCCCACTCAAAAATACCTTACTACTCCATTGATCATACAGACTGCTCCAGCCACAGTATGCATCTCACCAAGTACAATAGGAAACCTTAAGTGCTTGGGATAGAGGGCGCTCTTAGAGAACTGTATCGGCCAACTTTCAATTTTCCACGAAACGGTCGATTAAATTAATGAGTGAACACAGAGTGACTCGGCTTACGGGAAGGAGAGAATATATCGATGACGGTGTTGAAAGTAACCGATTGGACGATGTGTGTAGTCTGTATGACATTCTCCTGTAGATAAAGTAAGATACAGTTAAGAAAACTGTGACTTCAAGCACAATTCGTGAATGGCTTAGCAAGACAAAATTGAGTTATGATTTTGTTCTGTTTTGTTAGTTGTTGTACATGCAGATTTCAAACTATGCCTGAGTATATGGAGAATTAGAGACTGAGAAAAAGCTGTATATCTAGATGGAAATTCTTGCTGTGAAAAGTAAACAGAATATTTTTTGGGTAAAGAGAAAAAAGGGTAAAAGTAGCAGTCTGTCTTGCTTGTGATATTTTGATCTGGGTTGGACTTTTCCTAGGATTAATCGTTGCATTTTGCTGCTTTTAATTCTGAAGAGTCAAAAAATGGTATGTCCTTCCTTAGCGTGGTGAAGAAGAGAAGGAGAGAAAATGGTTCGTTAGGTTAGGCTCTCTTCAAGTTCCTGTATCCTTTGCAGGGTTGGGGATTTCAAGCAAGATTGCACCCCATGGTCCTTATTAATGATTTCATTGAGAGGATAGTGATTTTGATGACAAATAGCAATGCTAGATGGAAAGAAACAAAGTGACTTAATTGGTATAGCAGGATTTTTTTTTTTGGGGGGGGGGGGGGGAACCACAGAACTGTAATTTATTTCAGTATTGTATGAGATATCATATTCATATTCAAATCTATAATCACATCAAATCAAAATCAAATCACATCTATAATCAAATCTATTCAAATAAAAAATAATCAAAATATCATATTTAAAATCCTCAAGACTGAGCTCATAAAAAATGCAAAAGCTTAAGTTCAGGGATAACGATTAATCTTAAATCGGTGACGAATATTTATTCCCCTCATTCGACTAGGATCGTGTAAACCAATCAGTTGGTGCAATTAACTAACCTGGGTATTTGGGAATCAAATATTATGACTGTCGATCAATCAATCAAATAAATACAATCAGTAATCAATATTTTTATCCTGTAGCTATGATGCTAACCAATAAGGACAATTTTCTAAATATGCTAACACCACTCTATCCTGTCCGATCATATCATGCTTCGAAGGACTCGTACTGACAGTACAAACAGTTCCTATGAACCTTCATCTGATAGAAACATGAATATTCATAATGCTCGTACTGTCAGTACCAGTGCTATGAAGTGGGACATGTTAGTATAGGATAGGGAGAAAAAAAATCACAACTGGGTGACTGTGTTAGGATATGGTAAGCCATAAGTCATTGGAAGTGCTGTAACAACACGTCCTTGGAGTTAATAGGAACCGATCAAAAAATCAATATTTACATCCTTATTTGTAATAACAACCATTCAGAAGTGATATTAATGTCCTCTCTGTGGTTCTGGTAAACCATCATGAATTATGGGAACTCTCTTTAATAACAAGGGTAAACAACACTGCATATTACCATTGGCGTCGTTCTCAAAGTGATGGCCGCAATAAAGAGCAACCAACACCAGAAATATTAGAAACAAACATGCGTAGGTCTTCCTTAATTTGAATATGAGAGGAAGTATTCTGACTGAATTACGTATGTGATTAAAGCTTGCCACACATCATCTACTCCTCAAGGGCATTTACATTGATAATAACACATAGCTATAGGGTAGTAGTTGAGCTACAATAGTTCAAAATAAATAGGATTAGTTTAGCACTGTGACTTGAATTTAGCATCTTGAATATACATGTACTTGCAAGTTGTAGTTGCTGAAGGAGTTGTGGGGAGGAGGGAGGAAAGGGGGGGGGGGTGTTAAGGAAGGTTTTGTGTTGTGGTTTGGTGTTGGGGCCACAGTGGGGGGGGGGAGAGGTCGGGAGGTTGTTAGTAGGTGTAAGTATGTTTTGGCATCCAGAACTTTTGAAACAATTGCCCCAGGATTGCAATTACACAAATTGGTGTTTATAAGAAAACAAAATATGTTAAAGGGATTTATAACACTTGGAGGTATAGGAAAAATTTCTTTCCTCAAAATGTAAAAACAAATATTTATTTATATGAGAAAATAAAAAGAATATTGTTGTGTTTCTTGCAAAAGAGATTTATAATACATGGAGGTAAAGCATTAATTTCTTTGCTCAAAAGGCAAAAACAAATATATATATTTATAGAATGAAATAAAAGAACATTGTTGTGTTCCCTTAATGTACTTGCAAAAGTATGTTGCTGAGGCATTACAGTATTTCATACGGTTTCAGTCAATCCTATGCCCCTTCCCAGCCTTTCTAATATATGTTGATAATCCATACAGGTTTACCTTGAGCAATAAATTACAATGGTTTCAATTATTCGTTGTCATCATTTGAAAAGTTTTAGAAAAGAGAATATGATCAAAAGTGAATTTGTTCCTTCTGACTTTCTTTCTGATCACTTAAAATATGGCTACTTTATTTTATATTTTTAATTGGTTAAAGTATGCCAAAGGGAAAATTTTATTAAAGCGAGGTTAAGGAAGTCTTGCAGATGAGTAGTTTTTAAGAGAATCAGTGAAAAAGATAATATTTTAAGATGTACGTGCAAAAGTGACTATTTTTTTTCCGACTCTCTGATCAATAAAATATGGCTACTTTATTTTATATTTTTAAATTGGTTAAAGTATGCCAAAGGGAATTATTAAAGCGATGTAAAGGAATGTCTTACAGACGAGGAGTTTTTAGAGAATCAGTGAAAAATATATTATTATTTTAAGATGTACGTGCAACATTCATTTGAGTGACAGCAATGAAAACAAAAGAACAGGTAAAATAAACAGGAAAGAAGGAAAGGCAAAACGTTGCGGTATTAAGGTACATACATCCGTGTCATCACAAATGTCAAGAATTTTTTTTTTTTTCCAAAGTTCAATGACAGATAATGAGAACATTTTATGCAAGATTAGAGAAATCCATCTCTCTCTGCAGCCAAACGTGATCCTTCGCTGCAAGTTCCTTGTCTACCAGGGTTTTGCTCTCGACCATTTCGAGCAAAAACATCAACAAACGAATTTCCGCTTATAACGGAGTATTACTTCCTGTACGAGATTGGACTACTTTAGTAGTTCAAGTAAATTTGCTCATCTTTGGAATTTCAGTGTCTGGAAACCAGAGCCAATCCTCCTAACCTCATAAGAAACCCGGTCTTACGTCTGTGTGGTCAGTCCATGGTGAGGTCATCGAGGGTCACTTTGTCGTCAATGGGTTCTCTAGTCTGTTATCTGGTTAACCACTCATGGATCATTTTGTCACCAGTTCTGTGGACCTCATTTTTAAGGATGGTTTTGCTCAAAGATTGTGACATTTTGGAGCACAAGGAAATTTCAGGGCCTGAATTTTGATCATGTTAGTTAGTAAGTTGAATACAGCCTCTTTTTGCTCCTTGAACCAAGAATTCCATACCAAGTTTTACTTTTACTCGAATGCAGGATTCAGAATCTGTACTAGCACCCTCTGTCGGTCGTTCTGCCGTTTTAACAACTTCATGGTTTCGAATTCATCGTCATTACAGGGATAGCCAGGTACTGAGTTTGAGAAGGTTAGTTGAAAATGTATAAATCAGCTATTTTGTTTTCCTTCATGCAACAAGTAATTTGAATAATCTGCACATTTTCTCTTTGTCGAGAATTTTCATGAGACTATTCCGTGTTTTTACAATCAGTAAAGATGTGTAATATAGCGCCTTCTTTTAACGATATCATTCTGGTTTTATTGTTGAAAATTTCATCATTTCAGAATCATTCTTTCAATGAATAGACATGCTGGTACTGTTATAAGAGGTATTGATAAATTGTAAAACATTTTGCGATTTTTTTTTCCTTCTTCCAATAAGAAATTGCATTATGTGACTTTGCAAGACTTGCATATTACTGAAAATCAGTTGTAGCGCCCTCTATTGGTCATTTTAACTATTTGCAACATTTCTTCATAATTTTTGCTATCATCTAACTAAAGATAACCAGGTACTACTAGCCTGACTGTGAGAACATTAATCAATAACTTGAAAACACTTTGCAGTCTCTGGGTAACTACTGGAAGAAATTGCTCACTCTGGTAAGATGTTAGCACTTTGCAAAATGCATTAATCTGTACTAGTGCCCTCCTTTTAATGTTCTTGCTGTTAAAATAAATTTGAGTATGTTGGAAAGCAATTTGTGTGCTATATATTGAATAGCTTACGAGTTCTGTGTTAAGAATGTAACGATAGGGGGATACCGTAGGTAGGTAAACAGTCTGTTACGAGTTTGGTGTCTCCACTTTGATATCAGTCCCCTCCCACCCTTCTCCACCAACCCCATTCCTCAACCCCATTCCTCTACTCCATTCCTTTATGTCCTCAACTAAGCCATGTCAAATAGCTGTTTCCTTGTAACCATGGTCCCTTTATTATAATTTAGTGTAAAGTTTGTCTGCAACATATATTGTTAGTGCAAAGGGAGTGGGGGAGGGGATGAGTTGATGGAATGAATGGGTTTGCAGAGATGCCAACCAGTACGATTTTATCGTATTTAGTACTATAAAACAAGTGAAATACGATAATACGATATTGCCTCTTGAAAATACGATTTTTCATCTTTCAAAAAAAAAAAAAAAAATTTTTTTTAAAGGAAGCGGAATCGCATAGAAACATGTACAAGTAACGCCCCAAACCCTGACAAACACGTTGAACAACGAGCCTACATGGGCGGGAAATACGCGGAATCGGCAGCTTTACAATTTTTTCATTAAATGTTAATGAAAAAGCAAACATTTTACTTGCCCGTTCTTACCAGTAAAACATTTTTCTGACATTTTACTAGCCCGAGGCCAACAGGCCAGTGGTAGTGTCGAGTTTTCGTGAAAGTGTGATTTTTCTCTCCAAAATCTGATTTTTTAGGATATTCAGTCTGTTTTTTGTGTCAAGAGGTTGGCATCTCTGGGTTTGGTATAGGTAGGCAGTAGAATCCCTGTGAGTAATCAGGTCACTCATCCAGAGTCTATGCAAATCAAGTTCTTCAATACTGCCCTCATTTCCTTGGGACAACATTTCATACTGTAGTTTTGATTAATAACCCAGGATTAAACTTTGATGAAATTGTATATAACAGATTTGTGGCTTTTAATTCATAAACAGCCCGGTGATTATGAAATGGATTTACTTTTTGGGGTAATTAGGACGCTTTTGCCGATGAGTAATGGGACTAAGCTAGATCGGAAGAGTGACCTTTGTGGATGCTATCAATCATATTAAGGTTAATTTGAATTATGAATCATTTTTTCAATCAAACTGTTGCACTTTTCATTTGTATCGTGGGTAGAGATATACTTAAATGTCTGAAAAAATTAATTAGTGGTATCTAGTATAGGATATATGACATATATTGTAAATGTACTTTAGGTGCAGACGATGCACTCTGTGAAAGTGCCATGAAATAATTATTGCCATGTGGATCTGAAAATGAATTCCTTTTATGATTTATGGCATCATTATTGTCATTGCCCTTTATTCCAACGGATATTCCAGTGTTAGATTCAGTGATGATGGCTTAATTTAATTCCTTGGAATTTTTTTCATCTTTAGGTGAAAATTACATCCTCAAATCAGTTTTTATCCATAGTGAAGATATCAAATATTTCAAATTGTTGTGATAGTTTGTGAATGCATCTGGCAATATTTGGCAGAATGAATGATGTCATCACCGTGGCAATTGAGTTGATATTTTATCTTATTTTTTTTGGCGATATGTAAATCATTTTATTCCAAAGAGGAAAGTCATATTTTGACAAAACATTGATGAAGTTCTAAATACAGTGATCATGGAAAGGTATTATTAAAGCAAAAAATTCCAAATGTATTAACATTTCAAGGATAAATCAATAAGAAGAATATAATAATCAAAATTAAAATGAAGCAATTTTACTCAAAATGTTTGAGAAAGCATTTGATGAAACTAAAATGCACCCCTTCTGAACAATTGTTTTCACAAAGTGAATGGTTTTATTTACCATGCAATTATAATTACTTTCACTTCTTAACATAATTTATCACCTGGACACCACTTTGCATAGTTACCTTTCTGTCAGTCACATTAAAAGTTTGACATGTTTGTCAAAACTTTAGCAAAAAAGAAAAGGAAAAACAAACAAAAAAGGTCACTTTCAGCAAATTATTTGGAAAGAAATTGGACTTGAGTCAAATTAAAGAATAAGATTATAACAGGAATTGATCTCAGAAAAGGAATTGAAGTTGAAATTGTTTATAAAAATTGACTCAAAACTTTGATGAAAGCAGCTGTTTTACTTTTGGAAGCTTACATGGTTGCATGAGAGGAACAGAGGAGGTTTGTATTTGGGGGGAATCATTCACAACGACCAGCTGCTTATTAAACTGTTTAAACTTTACAAAAGCTATTGTGTTCGTGGCCTCCACATTTGCGTGCCCTTGGCTGCAAGACTTTGTTACAGTTTTAAGTGTTCAGGGTCCTTTTCGTTCTTCCTTTCATTTCTTGCATTGATAAATATCGGTTCAACTTTGTGTTTGCATCAAAGAAGCAAAAGTACTGTGAACCCTATGGCCTATTATATTGTACACTTTTATGGCCATGACTTGCAAGCAAGAACTTTAGCACTGCTACATCTGTAAAAATGTCCAGCTGATTGCCGCCGCTCAGGGAAATGTAACTATACACTTAAATTGCAGGCTTAGTGCTAATTTTGGTCTAACACCCAAATAAAAAAAAAGAATTAATAAGTAAACCAACCAAAGAAAAGAAGAAAAAAAGAGAAGTTCAGCATACATGTTGAATGTGAAATATTGTTATGCGATTAGAAGTGTACACAAAGATCCATTCCCATGTAATTGGTTCCTGGGAAGCATTGATCTTGTATACCAGGTTGTTCACCTCCGTTTTAACTTGTATGTATATATATATTAGATCCTCCTGCAAGCAGGAACTCGCGAAGAAGCCTCAATGGCTTATCAAAGCCGCAAGCTGACCGAAGTCAGTCTCTTACATTCATATTTAACGTCCATGATTATGAATTGTTGATTGTCAACAACTCTGTAACTGGACGACATACATTAATCTGGGAGTGACTCGAACCGGGGACCTCATTAACCACTGAGCTAACACTCCATATAGATATGGTGTATTACTTATATAGATATGGTGTATTAAATATGATGTAAATGTAAGTTTTTTCAATTCTACGAGAGTAGATGTGAAGTGTAATTTCCCCTCTCCCCCTCTCCCCCTCTCCCCCTCTTCCCCTCTTCTCCTCTTCTCCTCTTCCCCTTTTCCCCTCTTCCCCTCTTCCCCTCTTCCCCTCTTCCCCTCTCCCCCTCTCCCCCTCTCCCCCTCTCCCCCTCTCCCCCTCTCCCCCTCTCCCCCTCTCCCCCTCTCCCCCTCTCCCCTCTCCCCCTCTTCCCCTCTCCCCCTCTTCCCCTCTTCTCCTCTTCTCCCCTCTTCCCCTTTTCCCCTCTTCCCCTCTTCCCCTCTTCCCCTCTTCCCCTCTTCCCCTCTTCCCCTCTTCCCCTCTTCCCCTCTTCCCCTCTTCCCCTCTTCCCCTCTTCCCCTCTTCCCCTCTTCCCCTCTTCCCCTCTTCCCCTCTTCCCCTCTTCTCCTCTTCTTCCTCTTCTCCTCTTCCCCTTTTCCCCTCTTCCCCTCTTCCCCTCTTCCCCTCTTCCCCTCTTCCCCTCTTCCCCTCTTCCCCTCTTCCCCTCTCCCCCTCTTCCCCTCTTCTCCTCTTCTCCTCTTCCCCTCTTCCCCTCTTCCCCTCTTCCCCTCTTCCCCTCTTCCCCTCTTCCCCTCTTCCCCTCTTCCCCTCTTCCCCTCTTCCCCTCTTCCCCTCTTCCCCTCTTCCCCTCTCCCCCTCTTCTCCTCTTCTCCTCTTCCCCTCTTCCCCTCTTCCCCTCTTCCCCTCTTCCCCTCTTCCCCTCTTCCCCTCTTCCCCTCTTCCCCTCTTCCCCTCTTCCCCTCTTTCCCTCTTCCCCTCTTCCCCTCTTCCCCTCTTCCCCTCTTCCCCTCTTCCCCTCTTCCCCTCTTCCCCTCTTCCGCTCTTCCCATCTTCCCCTCTTCCCCTCTTCCCCTCTTCCCCTCTTCCCCTCTCCCCCCTCCCCCTCTCCCCCTTCTCTGGTATGCTGTGTATTTGAGTAATAACACCACAGTCTCATATTTGATACACTGTTTCAGGTATTTGGCTTAATTTGCATATAGTATTAGCCATTATATCATTATCCTAAACCTGAGTCAATGACCCTTGGGTAATCATAAACAATTTCCCTTCAAAAACAGGGAATTAATATTGAAAAAACATCATAGGACTGATAATCCAAGTTATGCAAAAACGTGACTTTTTAGTATTCCTCTTCAAATTCTAGAAAGTAAATTTTGCCTTTCAATTGATAAGGCTTCCTAATAATGGCTAGAAGTTTCCAAAATTAGTTTACTGGTGATCCTAACCTTGCCCCCCCCCCCCAGGCTATTTAGGAGTGGTGTACAGTGTTTAAATTATAGATGATTTTCTCAATTAGGTTTAATAGTAAAATACTCTGATTTAGACAGTAAAAGTGAGAGGTTTTAGTTTGAAAAAGCTGACCATTCCCCCCCCCCCTCCCCATCTTTCTAGCATATTATAGGGACCGTATACAATTAAATGACCTTTGTCCAGCAGCTACTCGTTAACCATACTTATATACAGTGGAAAATTACATCCACACAGAAGTCTTCCCCTTTCCTCCCCCTTCTCCTTTGCTTTGTCTGGAATTTGGCCAAATATGTTTAAGCTCATTTGTTGTTTCTAAAATACTTTTAATATGAAATCATCAAGTTTGGCCCTTCTAATCTATTCTTTCGTTAATCCTCTTTGTTTGATGAGAAGATTAGTGAATCAGGGTTATTCATATTTTCCATTGTTAGTGTATTATAGTGTGTCATTGACACCTTCCACTTACAGCCCATTCACTGTAGCAAATAGCACAATTTAACCTATTTTGTTAAAAAACTTTTTCTTAGTGTTTTCAACACCCCTGTTATCACAATGGACTATTCTTGTATTTAAGTGTTATGAACTTGTGAAGGATAAATCTAGTCTTTTTTGAAGACCTGAACCCATGAGAACCTGATAATGATGAGGATTAAAATGTTTAATACCTACACTACCCTCCTCTTCCATCCTTCCCCCTCCCCCTTTCCTTCCCCTCACATCCCTAACTCTGACATTGCTTCATGTTGAAAACCTTATACCATTAGCACAGAAGATAAAACTATCGATTATTCTTGTAAAGTTTTGCATTGAAAGTTATAGAGCTCTGAAAATTTGGTCGATCCAACTTTATAATGGGGATCAGCAAAAAATATAAAAGCCCAGTTTGTGGCCAGTCTAAAATGACAATGAGTCACACTCTGCTACAAAGTTTATGAAAAGTTTCTCTAACAAAGTTTTTGGGTTTTGAAAGATGAAACACATTTCAAATCTGGATTTCATGAGAGAGAGAGAGAGAGTGAGTGAGTGAGATAGAGAGAAGAATTACAAAAGAAAGAAAGAAAGTGAGAAGAAATGATTTAAACTTTATAGGAAGAACAAATAAGGAAAGAAGTATAAGGAAGAAGGTTTGATTCTTTCTATTTGTGAAGGAGGAGGCTTTTTTTATTCAAGGATTATGACTGGTGAAGAAGAGATTGATGATAGCAGGAATCCATTGATTCTTCTTTGTGATAGATTAAAAGGAAAGGTAAGTATCAAAGTTTGTTGTAGGAGTTTAATTTACAAAAGAATCCATGTTAATATACAGTCTTTAGATTGTTACAGGTTGATACAGGTGGAGGTTATTTTGGGGTAGCAGTGATTGTTTATTTGCAGTGCAGAAGGAGTAGAGATACAGGAAGTGTTACAACTTCATGTCACATGTTAGTTTGATGTATAACTGGATGGAGGAAAGGATAGATGGCATTTGCATTTGAGGAATATTTTGTCAAAATGGAGGAGGAGGTTGAGGAGGAGGAGGGAGAGAGTAATAATGTTGAGTCGAGCGTCGCTGGTCATATTTCTGAGGTATGTTAAAGGTAGAGAAAATAATTGACATAGAAAAGGTACATAGAAACTGATCTGTAAACAGTTTTGTAAATTTTTAAACACTTTTTTTTTTAGTAAAGTGGTACCATAATTGCATATTGACCATAATTTTGAATATGTTTAACAGTGTAACTATTTTTAATTCATTGAAGTGTTTTGCAAGTGCAATTGTAAAATGGAGATTGCATGTGTGTAATATTCATGAGCTTGGGCTTACAAAGGAGGGAGGTTGGGGGGGGGGACATAGGGGGTAAGGGTTGGGTTAGGGGTTAGAGGACTAGGATGGACAAATGTTAATTAATCCCAGAGACTGTTTCAGGCAAACATTGGATAATAACGTATCTAGAAGATGCTAAGCGGTTTTTCAATTTTTGTGGCAAAATCAGAGGCTACAACCACAGGGGCTGTGTAAATAAGGGGAGCCTGGGTACATAAACGGACATGGGAAAATATTGAGGGGGCCCAGGAAAGTACCTTCATCTTTCTCCTTTTCATTCACATTGAGTCAGGCAAAATAGAGAGCTAAATGGGGCCCAGGATATAATTCTCCTTGGGGCGTGACCTGGCTCTCAACGGCTCCAACCCCAACCCCCAAAGTAAGGATTCACAAGATTGTTAACCATTTTGTAAGGTATGATTTGCATCCAATTCCCCCCCCCCCTTTATATATAAAACCTATCAAGCAATAACCATGTTTAACTGTTTTTGCTCTTTGCTGTTTATGTTTGTTCTGAAGGCAACATTGCAACTGAGATTACTGAAGTTAATTTGCTGGTTGCATATTATAGAAAGTGTTCAAAATGACATTTTATTTCAGGGATCCATTGTCCATACAGATATTGATATGTTTCTAAATTAACAAATTCCTATCATAAATTCATAATAAAATGTCTTTTTGGTTGATCCTGTTTCCATAAAAAGACAATTTTCTCTCTGGTTTTCCAAATGAACTCTTAGCTCTTTTGGCAACATTGTTCAAGTATAGCGCCCTCTTTTTTTAAAGAATATTCAGGTTTGGTGATTCAAAAGCCATTCACCACCAGTTATTAGGATACAATAATTTTTAATTTCAACCGTGAAAAGTTCATTACGAATTTGAAAATGTTAAGTAGGATAGCGTGGATTTTAGAATGGAGATGAAAGGGTGTTAGTGAGGATTCTGGAACAGTGGGAGAGGGGTGGAATGGAATGGGAAGTGGGAAGTGGGGAGGGGAGAGAGGGGAGAGCTGTTGGAGAGGAAGGAAAAAGGAGCTTAAGGTTGGTGGGATGTCAGAGACTTATCACAAAGGTACATTCCTCTCTTGTCTGTCTTCTATACCTACAGTATGCACTCGTATCTACTTACTGGTAGCTTATAAGTATAACAACTACAGTATTAACATTCTTGCACTGCACTTCCCCCCCCCCCCCCCCATGCCCCTTTACAAATTTACTATCCCAACAAGTAGAGTAGGGGTTGTCTCTATATTTGGCAGGTTATCATTGACTAGGGTAGTATTGTGATGTGCCCTGAGCACAGTTATCAGTGGATATGTCTGCACTTTATAAATCTAAATATTATTATTACTAGTATGAGTACAGAATAAGTATATATCCTTGAAAGTGTTCATGTTTTTATGTGGGTTTGAGCTTTATAAGTTAAATTTTGTTATCTCATAAAGTACATTATAACCTATCATGGAAACTCACTGCACCGTCTATATTCTCTTTCATTAGATACCGGGGTGAACTTGTTACGAGGTCATTTGCTTTGTCAAAAATAGTGCATCAGCATTCATAGTTCTCTTCATAGTCTCACATAACATTTGAAAAGGAAAACATCAAATGCCAAAAAAAAGGAAGAGATAAATGAAGAATATGCGTAATCTTTTTGATTTTCATTCGAAAAAATTAAGTATGATTTATCATCTGAAACGTAGTGACTCATCATCGGTCTCAATGGAGTTGTGCCGGTTCAGTCGTGTCGTCTAGTTTGTTTAATAACCAGTGACATTTATATCTGCTCCGAGAGAAAGAGTATACATCGAGTTTACTCTGTAACGAAGGGAAAGTCTCAGCGGGCAAGCACTATGTAGTTTAACTTGGGTCACTGAGTTTTCCAGATATCTCTGAATAGTGAGAGAATGCAAACCCAAGGTGTGGAACTGGCCCCCGGCCAAAAAAGGTTTTTATTGATAATTTATTCATGATGACATTGGTGGTGTGGTCTGTGCCAATGTTTGAATAAATTAGAATAGCTCGGGTGTTTGGGATTTCCCATTGAGGGAAACTGGAATGTGCTGTATTGTCTTGAGAACTTATCTGGTTACTTAGAAAGAAACTTTGGTGATTTGCTGGTCAGTTTTCTACAACTGCTATATACTTCTGAAAATCATATTACAATTATTCAAGCTAAATCCCCCCACACCCCCCTCCTTCCTTGATTGTATCAACAATTATATGAAGGTTCATAGGTGAAACTATCAGGCAAAATATAAATATTAATTAGTGAAGAATTAATGGCACTTTGCTTTGATTTTAGTATTTGTTATGAATCACATATACAGAAACAGAGATGACATTTGTTTACATTTTCAAAATTGATTTTTTTTGCTCGGTTTAGAGAAATTAAAGTAAAAGGAATTTTAACAACAGGTGTAAATATCGTACCAACAGTTTATCAGGAGCAGCCCAGCTGAACTTGCATGTTTGTGTGCTAGTTGGCCTAATTTACTACCCTTATATGGCAATGTGTGAAATGTTGTAAATCCTTCAGCGTCCTTGTTTGACATGGAACAGTAGTTAAGTCTTCAGCTTTCCTTTGCTCCTGTTATCCCATCATGTCCACCTGCCTAGCGCCCTCTTGCACAAGTTTTATATGCTATGGAACCCGTACCTCAAAAAGAGAGGGCTCAGTACAGGTTGTTCAACCCTCCCTAACCCGCCAACACCAACTCAGCCCCTCCCACCCCCTTCCCCTTCCACTCACACATAATTTGCAAAATAATTTAAAATTGAACATTTTACTGTGTGCTGCATCAGTTGCAGATAGTCAATTTATGTTTATCCCCCCCTCCTACCGGTCGCCCTCCCCTTCCATTCCTTAGAATAAATTAGCAACTGCTGTATATGTAGTTGCATGAACTATTTTATGTCTGTTAAACAGAAGCTAGAAAAATATTGGAAAGAATAAAATACAAGCATAAGAATTTATAAGAAAAATGCATAAAGAATATGAAATTGTCTTTGATTAGTTTAAAGGAGGCATGAGGAAAATTACCTTTTGTGAGCATATATATATATATGTTTATATATACACATACACACACATATATATACATATATATATGTATGCTATTTTAGCAATCTACTGTATGACTCATTGGTACTATAAGCTCATTAATATTCATGGGAGTAGTGATACTTAATCTACCTTACCAGTCATCCATCTGCAGGTATACTGTCAAGGTGTTGAATCTGTCACCTTGTTGTGAGTCTGTGCAGCTGAATCACCGTGGTAACGGTGGTTTAAGCCATCTTCTTGTGCAGTATATTCATGTATGATATTTTCCCACAAAATCGTTATGTTTTGTTGAATCCATGTTTGATAGACCGAAAAAAAAAAGAAGAAGGAGTAAGCGCAGTTGATTGGATTTCTTTGCATAATTAGCAAGACTAATGTTGGTCTCATTTGAATTTAAGTTTGTGTTTTCTTTGTCAAATGGGCTGGCTGGTGGTAAAAAAAGCTTGAATCCCAAAAGGAAAGGCAAATGTCCCTGTAAACATACTTCTTAATTTTAGTATATCAAACATCACACCCACAAAAGATGAATATTTAAGCTATTAACTGAAAACTTAATTGGTCCTCAAATGAAAAATAAAAAAAAAATGACATAAAATGATTTTGTGGGACACATATATTAAAATATGTTCAATGAATGGAAAATTATGATGACCTTTAAGAGAAATGTTTGCAACCACATAGAATATGACATATATATAGATTTGGTGTATAGGCCTATTGCTAAAGAATGTCACAAAGTTAATACAACCCTGCGCTTTAGCAGAGTCATCCTGTACATAGTTGGTGGCGATCCATCTATTTCCCAGGTTTGAATCTCATTCTAGCTAAAAATGTCTTAGTTCTTTGCCTTGTTTATAATTTTCAAGTCAGGTTTCTGTTGTGAAGTTTACCTACTGTATGCACATGAAAGGCCAAATTTCTCTTGAAATTTCATGCCTATTCAAGCTAATTTCTGAGTAGAATGGAATTGAGATTGTAATGCCAGGTTACAGTACATGGTATGCATGGTAGTGTTCCTCAACATTTTCTGCAGTGCGTAATGTACAAAACTTCTCATTGTACATGCATCCTCCAGGCATACTTGTCAGATACGTAGACATTTGGGTCTAGCTTATGAATATGCAAATCTATGCTAATTATGGGGAAGTTCATTGATTTAGCCTAGAAATGTCTATATTTAGGTAATGTGAACCTTTAATTTTCAACAATTCTTTGGAATGATTTGAAAATGAATGTGTTAAAGATGTCTAATTACTGTCATTGAGAAACCTACACATGAAAAGATTGTGAAAAAGTGTAATGAACTTAATATCTTAAGTCTGGCATGGTCTGAAATGCAGGTATTTTCCACAACTACTACAAATTCAACAAAAAATGCTCAAGTTTCAAAAAGCATTACTATACCACCTTTGGAACAGTTCTCATGTCATTGGCTATATACTGTTGTTGTGTAATTTAGAGCTAGGGTAATAAGAACATTTAGGAAAGTGGGTAAAGTCCTCGACGATGTGGGATTAGTGGGCGCAAAGAATGGTAATGCTTTACTTCTAAGGTTAAGGAAAAAAGACGTAATTAGACTTGAGATTAGTTAGTATTATTGCTCATTAATTCCCAAAACTGGTAAGGTTTAGGGGGTGCAGAGAGCTATTAAAGTTAAGAGAATTTGGGAAAGAAAAAAATATGTTGATAAGATTTTTAGCATGCCAGAATTTTATCAAAAATTGCTATAAAGGGATGATATTTGAAGTCCTCCCAACAGGTACCAATTATTATGCCATGATGGTTCTATAGCTTGTGGTATTATCTGGTATACCTAGTTCCCCTCTCAACTAGCAGGAAATGTAAACATAATTCATGGAGAGGTGTATCCAATCGTGGCCGTAATTATCCTCAAAGGTTTTTATTTCTCACGGAATGCAACCCGGTTCATCTTCGTAGCCTTGGTTCTCTTGAAATTTGTTTGATGATAGATTTCCTGCTTGTGTAATTGACAAGACCATAAAAAAAATTTTTTAAAATATGACAACTTTGCAAAATTGTTGGTCATTGATGACAACTACAGATTATGAAGTGCATGAAGTGGATATAACTATAAATATGAAGTTAGTTACAGCCAAGTTTGGGGAGGGGAAGAGACGGGGGGTGGTGCGAGGCAGGGCAAGGAAGGTCAAAGGAAATTTATATTATGCTCATAATCATTTCTACAGTTTGTTTGATATGAATTCCAGAGATACTGTAACTTACCACGAGAAGGCTGTGTTTGTGAAGGGAAGGGGAGGGGGAAGGGGCAGTGAGTATATTCAAATAAATCAAATAATACAGACGACAACATATCATATTGGTTGCACTGCACTATCTACTAGGCTTTGGAAACAGCAAAATCTGTAACATGCCGTAACCCTAGTAACCCTAGCTACAGTTATAGGGTAGTAATCTCTCAAAATTACGATCCTGGCTCCCGGTTTCTGTATTTTGAAAAAAAAGAACAAAGAGTGATTTCGAAAGAGAACAGTATCTCTATAAAGTCTATATTCTGCTGGAATCTGTATTATTATTACACTTATGATCATCTGTATGTCTCCTTCTATGGTAATCTAAACTACCTGCTGGGCCCATTAACGGTGTCAAAACTGTCACATCTGAGGCTGCTGCGGGACAATTTATAATCTAAATGGGAGGTTAGAATAAGTTTACTACAGGTGATAGTCATCCAATAAACTATGTAAAGGCAACACCAATAAAAGAGATGAGCAGTCACTGTGTTTTATAAGGATATTTAGGCTGTCAAAGAAGAAACAAAGAAAAATTCTTAGATGAAGAATAAAAGTGAAGAGGATTCCATTTGACACTTTAATGGGTGTGCATGGGAGGAGCTGGGGCAGGTTTCTTACCAAAGTGGGCTACTGTATATAAAGAGGTTAAACTTGTGAAACGAAGACGTGTGCAGGAATTGTGTTTGAATTTGTGGTAACAAAAAACATTCCTCCCCCCCACACCGATACATTAAGTTATGAGGTATGGGATATGTGTGGAATTTCTTAAACAAAGGGAAATCTGTAAATATGTTTATAATTTGTATGTTATTATTCTCTGCTTTTGTGTATAAAGTTTCAAGCTTTTGTATAACTTTTCTTTTGTTGAATTATAGATGTGGTTTTTTTTTAATAGCATTCTCATTCACTTCATGCCACATTGATTTCCCATTTAGGAAGTTATCAGATTGCAGAATACTACAAACTTACAAAGCTCAGTGTAGAGTTCAAGGAGGATAAAATATTAGCTTTGCAAGTTAGGTATTAACCCAAACAAAGAGATGTCCTTCAAACTAGTTGTTACAAAAAGTGCAAATTTCATTCAAACTTAATCATCATTTATTGTGCAATAAGTCGAAGTTGAATCATCTCAATTATTGATCCCCTCCCCCTCCTCCCTCCCCTCCTCACCCTCCTCCCTCCCCTCCTCCCTCCCCTAAGAGGTCCATGTAAGAGTTTTGGGGGTGTTGTTGGTAAATCTGGTGTAGGTACAGCAGGGTCTGTTAAACACCCTATGGACAATTTTGAATTCTATTAAGTTATAGTCAAAACATATATCTCAGGGTACACCCATCTCTGGCAAAGAAAAACTAAATAATTTTCCTGACCCCAGCCCAGCCATAGTGTGGCTTAGGTCATAGGGGTCATAGGTCAAACTGCATCTTTCAGCACTATATTTGCTTGCATAATACAGAAAGATACGGAAGAATGATTTCAAAACCGTTTCCTCTTTCTCATCATGTGCTTTGTCAGTAAGATGGTAGCTATCGCTCTTCGATGTGAAGATTATTCTTGAAGTTCCATAATCACTGCAACAACCTTCTTCTTCTTCTTCTTGTTTTTTTCATATCTGTGGTGGTGGTTGCTTAGCAACCTTCATTGTTTATCTGACCTGTCATTTGCACATTATTAAGATAAATTTGTTTAGAAATAGCTTCAAATTAGCTAGGATGAATTGGACAGGAGTTTACGATGAGATGACGAAGGTTCGTGCTCTCAGTGACTAAATAGATATTTAGTGCCGTGAAATTTGATATTAAGAAATAAGCCTGTCCTTATAAGGATCAGAATACCTTAAATGTAAACATCACAAAAAGCACCATGACAAGTTTGTAAGTGGGAAAAAACGTTGAGTGTGATCTTCACCATCAGGATTTATCTTTTTAATTTGTAATTTGCTTTCAATTTTGAATACCTTGAGTTGCAACTTGCCACAACCTGTTGGTACCGATTAATGCTGTTCAAAGAAGGGCTTGGCAGCTGAAAGTATGCAATAATAATGAAATGACCTTTCACCCGAAATGAAATCATAAATAAAATTGACACAAGCGTACAAATTTATCCATACAGTAACGCATCAAGAAATATAAAATACAAAACTTATCAAATTGCCTAAAATCTAGTCCAAAGATGAAAAGCCTTTTTCTCTTTCTGGGGGGGGGAGGAGGGGTGGGGAGGGGAGGGGGAAGGGGATTTACAGAGGAACCGTGAAGTTTTTTGTAGGAGAGAAACTTCAGAGAAGTCAAAATGGCTATGTACATAAAATTTGAACAGTGCACTATGTCATATGATAAGAACATGTTTATGTCTTAAAAGAGGAATTTCACAAAATAAGCGACCCGAATCGTTACCAAGTACCAACAGTTATTAATGTGAGTTATTCCCTCACAAGTATCCCATAGTTACAACCTTGGTCAAATGAAGCAATTATTAAAATGTTGCTTAAAGTGGGTAATGAGTATAAAATACTCCTAGTGTACAGTAACTGCAAATACTTGTTTATGATCAAACTCTTGATGGCAGTTGTCAAGTTTTACAGTGAATTCAGTTTACTAAATTAATTTAGGTCAGACTAGCTTTAAAGGATTGAATGAAAAAAAATATATAATATACTAAAATATATTAAAAAAATCAATTGTTCTTTCAGGCGTGTTGAGCTAGCTTAAACCTCTAGCTGTGCAAACTAACGGTCTCACTAGATTACCTAAGTAAAAATGTTGCCCACTAGATACATCAGAATGGTCACACTTGATACAACTGACAGTTCACACTTGATATAACTGAGATGTCACATTTCATATTGCTGAAAGGTCTCATTTGATACATCTGAAAAGTCTCACTAGATACACCTGGAATGTCGCACTAGATACACCTGGAATGTCTCACTTGATACAACTGAAAGGTCACTCTTAATGCAACTGAAAGGTCAAACTTGATACAACTGAGATGTCACATTTCATATTGCTGAAAAGTCTCACTTGATACATCTGAAATGTCACTCTTAATGCAACTGAAAGGTCAAACTTGATACAACTGAAAGGTCGCACTAGATACACCTGGAAGGTCAAACTTGATATAACTGAGATGTCACATTTCATATTGCTGAAAAGTCTCACTTGATACATCTGAAATGTCACTCTTAATGCAACTGAAAGGTCAAACTTGATACAACTGAAAGGTCGCACTAGATACACCTGGAAGGTCACACTTGATACAACTGAAAGGTCACTCTTAATGCAACTGAAAGGTCAAACTTGATACAACTGAAAGGTCGCACTAGATACACCTGGAAGGTCACACTTGATACAACTGAAAGGTCACTCTTAATGCAACTGAAAGGTCAAACTTGATACAACTGAAAGGTCGCACTAGATACACCTGGAAGGTCACACTTTCAACACCTGGAATGTCACACTTGATACAACTGAAAGGTCACACTTGTTACACCCGATGCTTGCTGATACAATATGTTCCCTCTCTTAGAGTTGGGTATGTAATATCAAATTGGTGTAAAACAAGCTTTACCGGCCACTGCTACAATATACTGTATGTACACAAAGCTATCCATCACTGTTAATGGCAGGAAACAATAAACAATAATATGCTTTGCCAATTCTTTGCACCTTCAACAGACCTAGCTGTTATGAAATACCTTTAGATAGAGATCTCTGAGATATATTAAAATATGCCATCCACTAGCTACTACTGTACATGTTTACAATATTGGCAGTTTGATTTTTCTAAGAGATACAGCCAGTCAGCCCTGAGGACATACAAACTTCATTTCAAAGCTAACCAACCAAAAATTCTTCTTTGATTTTATTTATATATTTTTTCCCCTGCCAATCCATGTGTGCGTGCTTATAGTCATGCCTGTTTGTATTATTCGCTTTGCAAGACATACATCCCTAATGTAAAAGAAGTACATGTGTTATTTAGGTCCTTGTTGACCTGTCGGTCGAAATTCTGACAGCTTCAGGCCAAGAAACCAATTTCCAGCAATTTAACCGACTGTTCCTTGCGTGCGGACGTCGGTGAAAAACACGGTCCACACAGAGTGATTATACACACAGGAATGGTTTAGTTTTTAGATCTCCAATTCATTAGAATACTGTTGTCAGGGTGATCGATTTTTCATGAGATTATTGTCGCCATGGTAACTAAGGCTTAAACTTTATTGTCTTTTTTTATTTTTTTTAAACTCCAATTTGGATAACATTCCACTTGATTTACAACTAATTGAAGACTAGTTTATAGGAAGGATCTTTTATTGTAGAAAATGGACAAGATGATGTTATGAAGATTTTCTGTTGACATGTGATGTATGCATTGCTTTAAGTCATTTTATTTTTAATTAAACTGTTGGAAACCTCAGTATATTGAACGAGAACCAACATTCCAAATTTCAGGATGACGTATATCATTTCCTTAATCTTCAAATACAGCTGTACTCTATGAATAATTTACTGTTGGTGCTTACGTGTCGTACTGTCATTTTATGAGATATATGGTACCGTAGTTCTAAGGGTTAAAGTTGTCCTATTTAAATCTTGACGTATTATTGTTTAGATGCACAGATATACACTACACTGCACGGATACACACTACACTGCGCAGATACACACTACACCGATATACACTACACTGTGCGGATATACACTTCACTGCACAGATACACACTACACTGTGAATATACGCTACACTGTGCGGACATACACTACACTGCACTGATACACTCAACAAGTAGTGACCAGATTATGCAATTTAGGTAGATGACCATCCCCAAGGTCAAGGGTCCTCCAAACTCAAGTGACCTAAAGTTGTTAACACTTTCATGCACCAGGAACCAACACTTAATAAGGAGGAGGGCGGGGAGTGGGCGTGGATATTGCTATGAGGCCGTAGAGAGTGACGGATGTACTTGCGGTTTTTACCCAGATTTTTATTTAGGAAGATTTCAAAGAAGGGGGGTCCCTGTGATGTCCTCACGGAAAGATCACAACTGGACTTTTTAATTTTATGCATGTTTCTCACAAATGTACGTCACAAATCCATCTCACAGTTTGTGTGAGATGTTAGATGTATGTATGCTTTCCATTGCATGTAAAACCAGGAACACTACTTTCTGAGCTCAGTACTGCATGTCATTCCCCCTCACCTCCCCCCCCTCCTCCAAAAAGATACAGACTTTAATTCCTAATGACTTACATTTTATAAAACTGGCATACATGGTAATGAGCATGGCATCTAGGACCTGATGACAACACAAAAATTTCTCAAAGGGAAGTGACATCCCTCTCCTTAGATCTCTCCCCTTACATCCCCTCCCCAGAAACGAAAATTAGCCAACATTTGTGTCTTTCCTCCTCCACCCCAACCCCCCTCCCCCCCAAAAAAAATATATATATATATATATATATAATAGTTTAAGATAATTTTAGCTCTTGCTATATATGGGGCATGTTTACTCAGGTCATATTTTGAATAATATTATTTTAATTTAGGTATGAACCTGTCCCACAATTTCAAGTACAGTTTATACTTTTAAATTTAAGAAAACTATAAGTTGACATCTGTTGAAACATTCAGAAGCAGGTAAAATCACCACTCTTATTGATGTTTAGTCTCCATTTACAAATTGTCTTGTCCCGACAGGAAGGATATCACATTAAGCATTACATCATTGACGTTAATATATCTGTCTGTGCATTACAAAATGACAGACAAATGTCAAAGAGGGTACAGATTAAGAGATAAGGCTCATCCTGGCCTCCTGGGGATCAGAACACCGGTAACATGGTTTTTTAGCTCCATTTAATCCAAGTAATTTATAACCTTGGACTAACTTTTCTTTAAGAAAAAAAAAACTGGCCTTGCTGCATGCCTGGTAAATTTCAGCTGATGGAGTTTTGCTTTCCTCATTTATGTGGTGTCATGATTTTGGGAGACCACATAATGGATCTAATTTCCTCCTGCAAATGCAGTGCAGTGTCTAGAGTTAAATCTGTAAAAATGCTTATTTCTTAAAAAGCTGAATATGCAATAAATTGTCGATTTTTTTAAAGAGCAAAATATTCATTTCGCTCCAAGCAATTTTGTTTAAGTAACTTAAACTATTTGAAATTTTTAACGTTTGTCCAAAAAGGCCAGTCATGTATAAATGCAATTAATTCAGAATTTGGCCAAATTGCAGTATATTAATTAATATGGTATTACTCTTCCCCCTTTTGGGGTAAAGTTTGATCAACATGCTGATTCTGTTGGCTGTAGCAAAAATAAGATGTTTTTTTGCAGATGGTTAATCAGCACCCATTTAGTATACTTTCACTATGAATAAGGGTGAAAAAAATGTGGATATTTTCAGCTTTCCTCTTAAATGTATTTAATCATGAAAAGTATCAGTCGCTGGGATGGAGGACGGTCAAATATTTAGGATTGAAAAATTTGTAAACTGCTCATCTTAATTTTTCTTTTCGGTGAAATTTGAACTGTTTATGGATATAATCTATCAAAGCACAAGAAATGCTTTTCTTGACAAATTGATCTCTCACTGAGCTCAATTTGCCAGCCATCATCATTGATATTTACCGTTCCAGTATTCAAACTTCTGTAGTAGTTTCACCAGCAGTCATCCCACCCCTCCCCTATCTTGTACCCCTCTCTCCCCTCCCTCAAAACCCCCCACATTTCATGTCATCCCAAAGATTACACCGACCATCCTTATCCCAGTCGTACGATGATGAACTTTCGCTCTGACGATGAAAAAAACCCTCACCAAAATTTGTTCTTGAGTTTCTCACGGATGTACAGGTAAGCTGCTTCTGGCTCATCATTTAGACGTTATACCAGTGATTCATCGCAGCATTCAAATTGGCATTTTAACTAGCTTCCACTGCAGTTAGGGTAGGATGCGCATTAACACCATTCCACCTGTCAGCAATCGCCTCCTCAGAGACTCCTCACGCACCCTCGACTCGTTACCGGTCAGTTCCCATCAAATTAACCCGCGGACAATTCATCTCCCTTATATTTCCAAACAGTGTATAGGACTATGTGCAGTATATCCATAAGGCTACGTATCCCGCTATCCTCATAAATATTCCATCGTAAAGTGAACCCATTGATTTTTTTTTTTCTCACCATTTTTTTGCTGTGTGGTAATTAATCCCCTTGGCCTGTGATTCTGCCTTGGCAGTTTTTGGAAGGTCTATTATATTCCGGCTACCAATCCAGCGTTCATAGCACGCTGTACGTAGACACACACCACCGTGAAAAATGAGAGAGAGTGAGATATAGAGTGGAAAAGACAAGTAGTGAATTCACTGCCCTATGACAGCTATTCGTTTAGTATTGCGATCTCGGCGTATAGCTATATTCCTGTACATATTGGCTCGCATTTAAGTGGATTTCTACCGACTAACAGAGCATGCGAGATGAGATATCAGGAGTGAGTTTTAGTACGATTTTGGACAATTTTTGTTTCTCCTCGCAAACATCTGCTGATGATATCATCTGTTTCAAAATGTCTGTCCGGTCGGTTTGGTGTTCTTTTTCATTCCGAATTTGAGCAAAACATTTTCGTTGACTGATTGCAATGGCTGCTGTCGCCCGAGGGGATGTTAGATTGGACTAAAGAGAAGCCAAAATAAATGTAGGAGAAAGAAAAATGATGAGTTTGTTTGATCCAAGTATGTGAAATAACAGCATCGGTTGTGAACTCTTCTGTATAACGTGACTCGTACTAAGACAAGGAGGATGTAGTCTGTGAAGAAATTTGGGGAAATCTATTTTTCTGCGTTTTGTTGTTGTTTTATAATTTCTTGCTTTTTTAAGTCGTGGAGTTGTGAGCGAAAGAGATAGAGAGTTTCACTGCAATGGCAGGTGTAATGCTCTGGAAATGGGATTCGAATAATCACAAGATTAAACAGGTGAGTACATTACTACACAGTATTTGAATAAATGTGGAATCTGATCAAATTACGCCTCGGAAAAACTTAAAGGTATCACTTTTCATGAGATGATGCGCTGTAACGTGTGTATGGGTATAGGTTTATCTCCAATTCTGTGTCTGTCAATGTAATGTTCATTGCTATCTGTGTGAGCACTATTTACACGGATATTTTTATCGTCGTCATCGATGTTTTTTTCCTTTTGTGTTGCCACGGTAACTTATGTTGCGTGATGAAATAATTGGCACAAACACAATCATTTGAATATTGATTGAAACATGTGTCCTAGCTAGTATCACTTATATAATGTAACAGACTGTACATAAGAGCAAAATTCCATCGTATGTTTTGGCTGTTAATTGTGACAAGGACCTACATTTTCAAATAGAAGAGTTGTCAAGGATCTAAACTTGACAAGAAAATAAATTTGCTTTGAAAATTGGAGATGTGACCGTCTGAAAGTTTCGGTGTACATCTTAAACGGTCATATATAGTCTGCCCAGAGCTACATACCTCTAAACTGTAGTAAATGTGTAGTAAGTGTGCGCAAGGGACTTCCTGTTGAAGTACGACCTAGATTGGGTTCTCACCAGCTTCAGACTTTTTATTTTTCCAAATTACGTCGTTTTAATTATTGTATTTGAAGGCATTTACTGGTTTTTCAGTGCGAATTAAGGAGATTTTTGTCTTTAATATATAAGTTTGTATAATAGTATTTGTAAAATATGAACAGAAATTTAACAAATTTCACTGTTGAATATAGAGTGACTCTGTTAAATTGCATTACATCACAATTTATAATCATTATGAATATTTGTTCTATAATAAGTAATGAGGAGGAGGAGATGGAGGTTGCCATGGGGTCTGAAGGTATGAGGGAGGGGGAAGGAAGAAGGGGTGGGAGTTATGACAACATTTTAGCATGACTTTGGTTTGTGGTGACAACCTGAAACATTCCTGAAATTGGATTATACGAGACATTTTCTGTCCCTATCTATACATCAAAGCAAATACGTCCAAATGTTACCATGGTAACTTGCTTTTGAGGCAATTAACGATGTATTGTAATGTCAAATACAGGATATATACTGTAGGATTTCAAATATTGTTCAAGTGTATGTTTTACAACAACAGGAAACTTTCCTGAAACTCTTTTAGGCTTGATCACAAAATAGGCAAAAAGCCCAACATTTTTCACATTTTTTGTGTTCTTTGGAAAATTTTAAAAAATTGCGAAACTTTGTTCATATTGGGTGTTCACATTGGGGTCATTCATATCATATGTAGTATGACCATGCAGGTGTGTATTAGACAAGTATATATATGTCCAATGGTAACCCCATATATTTGATGGGAGGGAAAAGGGGGGGGGGAAGGGAGGATTTGCCAGAGATTAGTGGAGAAACAAGATACATGGAAAGGAGGGGAGGGAGTAGGCTGTGAAGGGATGGAGGCTTCATTTGGGGGGGGGGAGATATATGGGTAGCACCCTGTTTTGTTGAACCAGGGGATGTTGTCATCCCCTCATTTACCTAGCTATCGCACTCCCAATTGGGGAGAGATTTCCTGTAAAGCAAGTCTTTTTTTGAATTTAATAGTAAATTTATTTATAAACCAGGTATCATCTCCCGATAGATTCACCTGCTAGCTGTAGGTGAATATTAGTGAATAATATGAATATTCCGTAACAATTAACTGAATGGTATGCTTTGTCCAGACCGAAAAAGGTCAAAGTAACTTTTAATAGCCTCAATACCAGTTTTATTTAACAGCAATTCCGACAAGTTTAACGACATTACCACAATACAATCGAAGCTGATTTTGATTCAAAGTAGACAAGCTACCTGTAGGATTGCATACGTACGGAGTACCACAAATGTCTTGTCAGCTCGTCCGTGGCTGTAGCTAGATGTATTCAAAGTTAGCCTTATTAAAAGTAACATGCTTTCTTCAAAGGTAAGTTATCAAAAATGAATTTTTATAATGTGGATATGAATCCAAGAAACTAAACTTACCTGTTTTCTGTGCTCAATTCATGCATCCTTGCTGAAGGACAGACAACGAGTAGAGTAAATAAATATAGAGACACATTCAGCTACCTTTATCAATCATGTTACTTCTGTCGTACATTTCTTTGGTTGTGTATGATGAGAAAGCTTTCTAGAAAAGCTTCTGAGATGTCAAGAAAGTAGGGCATTGCTAAGGACAAAATGGAAATTTTCTCCCAACTGATTGCTTCATTTTTTTTCCTCTGGGCAAGTTACGGGATGGGTCAATATGTTGGGTAGGGTGGGGGCGGGGAGGGGGTGCAGATCCTCTTCTTATCCTTCTATTTTCTCTTTTATTTACATTTACTTAAATTGTAATTAATCATGTTATGGTCGGCTTCTTGTAAAAGCTGTATGATTTGTAATAGACACTTCTGCGTGGGATATTATATCAGGTTTTTGTAAACATTGTCAAAAAAATGAGAAATTGGAGTAGATATTGCTGTACCATAAATAACAGGTGTGTCCTTACATTGTTTAACTAAAAGTAAAGTTCTATAATTCCTTCTATAATTTCCGTTCCAATTTCAAATCTTTTCATCACTTCCTGGTTTTTAAAGGTAGTAGCTTTTTAGTACAATGACCTTTCAGATGTAAATCTGTGACGCATTGGTTTTCCTGATCGTAAGGAAACATCCCTTACAATGCATAAAACGCCGGGTCGGTGAAATCATATCAAATTCCAATCCTTCCCGATTGTATATTTTGGAAAGGAAAGGGCTACGGTGACGTCCTGATAAGGTTTCCTTCTGAGAATAACAATGAATCACATAATCATTTTTCGCCGAAATTTGATGCTGTAGTTACTGTTTGTACCAACTGGGAATGACTTTCAGTCACAAGTAAATGTCATTCACACACTGGAGTTTTCATTCTGTGGGTGGAATTTTATTTAAGGAATTTTATTTTTGTGCTTATTTGGTGGGGTAAGTTGCTGATTTTTTTTACAAACTTTTTGATAAATTTGAAACAGTTTTTAAGCAGCTTCATTTTAGGGTCTCACAAATTGCACTTATCAAAATGATGAATACAATGCACAATGATTTGTTGACTGTTGTGTTATCACAAATACCACAATAGATTTTTATCATACGAAGTATACCAGATAACCAGAGTATTTCTACTACAATTTTGGACAAGAAGCAAGGACTTTTCTTTTTTCATGCGTTGGTAAGATTTTGGGGAAGTTTCCGCTGCATTTTACTATTCTCACCTCTCTTATTTTTATAGTGTATTACTTCTTAAGTCATATCTTACACTAAATTTTCTTGTTTAAAAATCCTGTTCAAATTTGCATCGTTACAAATGTGGAAATGAATAATAATAAATTCAGTTCAATAAAAAGTCTGCCAATTCAGCCGCTCATCGAAAAATGACAGAAAGAAAGAAAACAAAATTTGTTTTGTTTTTGTTGCCATGCTCATCTTCAAGAAGCATTTTGATTGAAATTCTCGCATAGAAAGTATTTTCTATTAAAAGGATTGTCTGATGGCCCAAAGAAAAAACCTTAAAAAATGATAAATAATTTTCCAAACATGTTGCCAAAGAATGAGAAGCTAATGTTGCGTTTGACAGAGAAAAGATTTTTTAATGTTAAGGATGGACACTTCCAATATGATTTGAACAGTACAGAATGTGACGTTAACTATGCTAATGCATGATTGCGACATAACCCGCGCTCTGTACAGTACCTACAGTAATCACAACAAAAACCACGTTTGTATACAGATTAATTTCTTCCTTAATTTTTGGTGAAATTTCTTATAAATTAGATATGTTTTCAAAAACTCCTAAATTCGCCACATACAGTATGTAGTAGATCGGTGGTTTCGTGGTCTTTTGGTAACACAAGATAAGTTTTAACAGCAAACTCTTCGTTGTTTATACGTCGCGCTATCCAGATCCAACGCAAGGAATGTTCGCATGTAGGCTACAGTAATCACAAAAAAAAAAAAAAACGTGTTTGTATACAGATTAATTTCTTCCTTAATTTTCGGTGAAATTTCTTATAAATTAAATGTTTTCAAAAACTCCTGAATCGGCCATATATGTAGTAGATCGGTGGTTTCGTTGTCTTTGTGTAACACAAGATAAGTTTTAACGGCAGATTCTTCGTTGTTTATACATCGCGCTATCAAGCTCCAGTGCGAAGAATGTTCGCATGTGTAGGCTACTCTAACGTTTACAATCGGACAGTTCTGCGAAGCCAGAAAAACCAGATTTCTACAAGAAGAAAACGTCGAATGGGGACACTTTTTACATGGTTAGAAAGAGAAAAATAATAACTACAAGGACAATGTATCAAAATCTTCCACCAGACAATTCCTTTAACTCTGATTAACTATGGTCTAATTGTATAGCATACTTTCTGAATGTCCAAACTAATTTGTATGAACTAATAAATTATCTCCAGGGAGTGTGCTTGAATTTGCAACAAAATCTAGAACTTATAAAATGAATCTTTGCATGAATTTTGTTGACCTATAAAACATTGTATAAGGTTAGAGGGCCTTAATTACATTTTTATCTCATGGTATATACAATAGTATATGCAATAGTATTATGCAGTAGTATATGCAATAGTATATGCATAGTATATGCAATAGTATATGCAATAGTATATGCATAGTATATGCAATAGTATATGCAATAGTATATGCATAGTATATGCAATAGTATGTGCAATAGTATATGCATAGTATATGCAATAGTATGTGCAATAGTATATGCATAGTATATGCAATAGTATATGCAATAGTATATGCATAGTATATGCAATAGTATGTGCAATAGTATATGCATAGTATATGCAATAGTATATGCAACAACAAGATCTACAAGGGCAGTCTACAATAAAAAAGTAGGGATCTCCCTATGCCCCATCCCCTTTCTAAGTTTTGTTTGATTTTTGTAAGAAGAAAAATGAGAAAATCCCTACTTGAATCAAAAGGTCTAGGCCCACTATTAAACTTTTTTTTGCAATAACCTTCTCTAAGGTTTTTTTTTGCAATAGATAAGTTATCACAGTTTTTGCTATCAAACATTTTTTCTCCCCCTTGCTCTTTGGCCATTTTTTGAAATGTCACAATTTAGTGGTTGAGAAGAGAAATAAAGTCAGACCCATTCATTTCATCTGTCCATCGCCAGTTAAATTATTTCACATCACTCTGTGCGATATTTCTGGCAGTTCCTACAACAACATGCCAACCGTTTGTCTCGTTTGTGCGATCCCTGACTGTGTTTGAATGAAAATGGAAATGCTCTGTTGGAGACTAAAAATGAAAAAGTCTGCACAGTTTCTTATTTTTTGTATATCTCCATTCGGTAACATCATCAATCCTTTCAAATGTGCGCCTCTATTGCGAAATATCCTCCGTCGAATTAACGACAATCATCTTGATCCAGTCATATCCAGTCACCGAAGATTCCAAACGAAAGTCGTCAGGGCCGGCAGAATTCCGTGTGCTTTATCTCTTGATTGCCCCAAAACTGAAATCATTTCCTGCTAATATTTTCTCTCCAGAAGTTTTAGTAATTTTCATCTTTGGATGAATAAATTACAGATGATTGATCTCTGGCAGTCAAACAGCATGAAAATCTTGGGGCACACACATTTAGTGTCATTTCTCTTTGTACTAAATACGTACAGCAAAGTGAGAGAAAGATGGAACATGTTATGCATCTAAAATGGTTGGGGAACTTAGAGGGGGGAGGGGTAGGGGGACCATAACAGAGAGTGCAGTATGCTTTGTTTTATATTCTTATCTCCAAAAATGTTTCTTTTTTGTAAAGATTTAATTTGACTTCCTTAAATATGGGCCTTGTAATAAAAACTTAGGATTTGTAACAAATTATATTAAAAATATTTTTCTTTATTTTTTTGCAAATTAACTCTGTCAAATTATTTTTAGAGCGTCCCTAGGACCATCTGCCACATAGTTAACACCTTTCGTCAAAAGAACAGACTTTTAGTGAGTCTATCCTTGTACTGGTCTTCTAGTATCAGTGGTCTGATATACTCATATTTTCCCCCAGTGGATTTTTACACAATAGTAACTCAGGTATCTTGGAAACCTAGTATATTGTAGGTACTATAATTAGTACCAAATGGTACTCTACTTGTACTCATGCTGTTGTACTCTTACTGTATTATCCAAGTCTGATGAATTAGATGTCTAATGTACTTGTATTTCCCCCCAATGGATTTTTACTCATTGTAACTCAGGTACAGTATCTTGTAAATCTAGTATACTCTACCTCCTGTACTAATAGTACCAATGGGTACCCTACTTGTACTCATGCTTTTGTACTCTTACTGTAATCCAAGTCTGATAAATTAGTTGTCTAATGTACTTGTATTTATCCCTAGTGGATATTTACTCGGCAGTAACTCAGGTATATTTTGGAAGTCCAGTGTACTGTAGGTACTAAGAGTATCAAATGGTACCCTGCTTGTACTCATGCTTTTGTACTCTTACTGTAATCCAAGTCTGTTAAATAAGTTGTCTAATATACTTGTATTTCCCCCAGTGGATTTTTACTCGGCAGTAACTCAGGCATTTTGGAAATCTAGTACTACTGTAGGTACTAATAGAACCAAAGGGTACTATACTTGTACTTGTACTAATGCTGTTGTACTCTTACTTTCTCCAAGTCTGATAAATTAAGCTGCTGTTTAAAATATACTTTCAGTTGTAGTTTTGTTGATAGTTTGGGAGGCAGAATGAGGAATTCATTGCAATGTACCTCCAGGCAACATCTAAAGACCAAACGATTACAAACGGTTCTTAAAACAAAAGAAAAATGTATGACTTATGAAAATACGATTTTAAATCTAAAAGCCTATTACCCCTGAATCGATATGTTACCTTTCAAATAAAAGATGAAATTTTAAAGCTATCCGATTTTTAATACTTTAATAATTAATGATACTTCTGCCGGTCTAATCATCATCATCCTTAAATTTTTCATCCTTCTGTATGTATTTACTATTAATACAGTCCAAAGTCTAAAAACCACTTCTGGTTTTCTTGGCTTTTTGAACGGCAATATTTTGTATTCCTGCGTGACCGCTTCACTTCTGTTAATGAGTCCTTCATTCTCCAGTAAGCTACTTTGTAATGAGTCTTGTTTTTCTACTTGAGTCAGGGGGGATGGCTTATTTTTTTTCTTCTTCCTTCTCATATTCCATATTTCTTTGCTTTTTATTTTTTCATAATTTATTTTTCATTTTTTATATACCGTGTTTCTAAGGAGAACACGATGAAGGTTGTTCGTGCTACGAAAGGGATTATGTTACAAACATTCTGCCTCCGGAACCCGCACGTTTGATTTACCTGAGCCACTCGAGTTTTTTGAGATGATAACTCGTCGTGTCACGTCGTTTTGTTGCTTCTTCAATTTCCCGAATCAATCTGCTCAGTCTATGACCGAAATCCCTGGTGGCGAAGGTAGAACAGAGGTTTTATGACCGGCGTGCACACTAATCGACAAATCACCCATAGGGTAAAGCTTGCCGAGGGTACTCTGCAAGTCGCATTACGCTCTATGTGACTCACGTCTTGGTGGAGGTCACGTTCAAACTCACCTTTTAAGAATTAGCAGCTGTATGAAATGGAATAATCCCCCCATATTCCCTTCACAGATTAACTAAGGTATTGCTAAAAGCATCAACATGCGTGCCCAATAATCTCTCATTATTTTTGATTCTATATTTTTCCTCCAGTGGTCTTTTTTAATATATTTTGCTGGTTGATATACAGTAACGGTCATGAAAATTGAAAAGTAGTAATTTTCATCTTTTTACCGCTGAACATTCTTCAAAATAAAATAAAACTGTTAGCAAACTGCTTATCCACTAAAGAGCCTGTGTAGGAGAATGTGTAAAAGTAAGTTGCCTGAGTAGCAGGATCTTCTTCAAAGGCTAAATGACAAGAAACAGTAACAGAAGGGACAAAAACACGCACAGAATACAGACAGGTTAATGAGCACGGTGAACACAATACAGTATACTAAATATTATAATCTACAGTAACTTGTCCTTTTGACTGTTTGCTGGATAAAAAATGATACAACATCTATTCTAAATATTATGAATCCTCGAAAGCAGAATCATCCCTCTTTGTGTAATGTACAGGACAACATGTGTCACATCTGGATGGCATGATTATTAAAACTTTGTAGAGAAAATAACTGCTCTGCTATTTATTCTCAGATGAAAACCTGGCACCTTTCAGCGTTTCTTGTCATTTCTGTAAAGTGACAGGGTGTAACAAAAGGACATTTAGTATCGTCAGTACACATATCGAATACATCGTGGGTAGGGATTGTTACTGTCATAGCCTCTGGCTGTTTATTAATAGTGGATCATGTTGCCCATGGCGTTAACTCATTTGGTAGAAAATGACAAGGACGGCTATCTTGTCATCTTTAGAAAGAAAGGATTAATTCTAATAAAACAATTTTTTTTCTAGGGTGATGAGTTTATTCTTTAATAGTTACAAGCTGCTTCCACATTTCATATGTTCAAATTATATTCTTATTTAAACTGGGCTTATTTTATTCAAATTAAAGGTTGAAATGGACCACACCTTTAAGACTACCTTAGAAGGTTTATAAAGTCAACCCTAATAATTGTTAAGTAAGGAAGTTAAATTAATGGTGGCATCGAATTTTGTTTTCAATTTGTCAACCAGGGTCACTCTGTCATAATGCTTTTCATAGTATTACATCATAGGGATGTGTAATAATCAGCTGTTATTTGTTGATATGACTGTTTGTTTCTCTTTGGTTTCCCCGAAGGGTGAACAATGGAATCACTCTTACCTACCTTGCAAAATTTTGAGGGGGACCTCAGGTTGTAAAGTCTGCAATGACTATAACGTGGATCGCAAAGTCGGTAATTACTATTACCCTTAGATTCGTCCAACACGGCAACATACAGAAATGCTTTACTCAATGCCAAAGCCAGGAGTGAATTAATCAAGTCACACATCCGGAGTCTATACATGATAAATTCTTCAATATCGCCATCATTATCCTTTGGGAAACATTTCATATTGTAGTTTTGACTTTGAAATGAGAGAATGAAGTGGTCAAAGCTAATAAACCAAGGTTATTTATGGTTAATACATAAAACAACAAAAGCAAGGAGCCGCCTCTTGATGTTAACTGATATTTATAAACAGGGCTACCCACTCCCCCCCCCCCTCAATAATATTGACAACAATTCTCAAACAGGGCCCGATGAACCACAGCCAGCAATTTAAGCACCTCTGCTTATTAATGCTTCAATGACTTTTGGAGTTTTGGGAATCTCAAAGCTATATCAGGATCCCTGCAGAAGTCACAATTAGGGTTACATGTAGGAGAGAAAAGGATCCCAAGAGTTACATTGATTGATTATAAACAAAAGGTTAGGAAACCACCAGGATTTAGATTATAGTTGATTGCCATACAGTATAACCATATATTTGTGTCTATTTGTGCTGTAGTGAATGCATACACATTTCCACTGTATAATCGTATAATAAAGGAAGTTACACATACACCGTTGACTTGAAGCAGCTGATCATGGAACACAATACGTATATATCTATGAGTTGTTTACCCCTTATTGCCTGTTGTTTTGTAACCTCGATGTGTTTATTTATCAGGAAGTGGTTGATGATGACATCACAACTGTATTGCTATTGTATGCATGCTGATTGGTTTAATATCTGCTTTCATATGACATCTCACATGGTTTGCTTTTTGTCCAGAAAAAAGCATTAAACAGTTGTCTGTGACTATACCCAAAATGTCCCATTGTCAAGTTATTGAATTGTAAGTTGGAGTTTGGAGGGGTGGGGGGGGGTAGGGTGAGATGGGGGTGAGATGGGTGTGGGAAGGGATGAGAGAAGGGATGAGAGACAGGGTGATAGATGAATAGAAGGTATGTGATTAAGGTATGGGGATGTGTATAGAGGGAAAGGAATGGAAAGGGATGGGAGTCGAGTGGAATATAGGATTTAGTGAGAATGGGATATGGGACTTAGTGAGAATGGGATAGGAGGAATGGGGTGGGATATGGGATTGGGAGAATGGAGGATAGGGGTGGGATATGGGATTGGATATGGAGTTATTGTGGGATGGGATATGGGCTGGGGCTGGATGTGGGATGGGACTGGATATGGGATGGGGCTGAGGAACAGGTGGGATGATGATATGGTATCAGATGGTTTGGAGTTAACCTTTGATAATAAAAGCATCTCCATTATATAAGAAATCAACCAAATTTCAGTTGCTTAATGTCTCCATTAGCATACACTGTATTTCTTAAAATGTCATTTTTTTTTCATTTCTGAAATAAAATGTTAGCTGCAAAAGAGTGATAATGCAGAGTGATTAATCACTCTACGATCTCTCGACAGATCTTTGTCTGAAAACGTATTTTTGTCATCCTTGAGGTCTTAATACTGCAGAAGTGATTATAGCACGCTATACATACAGTAGCTGCTACGATGCAATGACTAATGACTAATATTAACAAGTTCTTTAAAAAATCAAACCATTTATCAGAACCTCATCACCGCCATGACTAGTCGACTAGTTCTAATTAACTGCACTCGTATTTAAAAACCTGGTCTCTGATTTTTCAAGGCCAACATTACAATAACTGTATTGATTGAGTTGTTTGAGGGCTTTACGTCGTTAGCAGAGACTTTGCCACTTGCTAGAATTTTTGAGGGCACACTGTTTTGAGAGAATGCTGCCAGGTACAGCTGCAGATATGACATACTTAGGCTTTAATGTTTGATTATTCTGCAGATGCTAATTAAACAGGGATGGAAACAGCTACTCAAGCCTTTATGATACCTGGAGGCGGGGGAGGGGGGGGGAGGGGGAAGGAGAAGCACAGAGTGCAGACATGTTGAAAGCTGTTTTTGAAAGTGGAGTCATTGTGTAAGCTTGCGGTGAAGATTAATTCCATGATAGTAATAATTTGTACATTTATATACATATTTATAGTATTTATATTACACAAGGGAAACTACTTGAAAAATAATAATTAGGCAAGTATGAGTGTTATTAAAGGAAGACATGAAAAGGGATAAACTCATGTTGTATTAGCTGCAGTCCATATGTAGTAACTTGTCCCCATACAATAATTAATGTTATCTTATGTAACGTAAGTACAGTTACATGGTTTATTTGTTTGTGCAACCTTTGTTTTATTGCATGCATTGTTTATTATTTTTTTTCTTTTCTTATTGCCTTTGTACGGGGGGTCTGCTTCGTAAGAGCCTCGGCTTTCTCAGACCACCTCCACTTGTCGCATACATTTTCTTCTATTATTGTGTATTATATTTTGAATGTGGAAACAAATAAATGAAATGAAATGAAAATGCATTATTACGTTGGTGATACAGGTTTTGGATTCTTTAAGGTTATAAAGAAAGAATTGAATTGTGTGTAAGGACATTAGGCCTGTTAATATGTCATCATAATTGTGCGCTATCTGTAGGCATGTAACTGAAGCCCACAGGACACTTATCCAAAAAAATACAAAAATACAAAAATCTATAAAGTATAAAGTTGACTGTGATGAGTTCAATATTTTGACTTATTAAACTGTTTATTCATATTTCATCATTTGACCTAGTTCTTTATATGTGAGACTGTGGTTTGTGTGAATGACAATTATAAATGTTAACCTTTGTCTAAAAATTTTCCCCCTGTTATCTGGGAAACATTTTCCTACTAAATAGCACAAATTCCAAAAAATAAACCCATTTCCTATTTTTTGTTTTGTTTTTCTTTGTTCAGAAAAGAATTCTCAAATCTTTCAAAATTGAGGTCTATAATTTTCAGATCAAATGGGCTTGGGTGCAAAACCAGCTTTTATTAAAGTGGATCATCTCTAATTATTTCCTCCTCCCCCCCCCCTAATGTTTTGTCACTCTTCATTTTGCCTCACAATACTTCTCCATCGGTGTTAAGTGGAGATACCTCTTTTAGCCAACAATAATATCTTGGCGGATGACCTAAAAATATTATGATTCGGGCAGGATATTTTCCAATTAGAGTTTGCATTTAGTAAATTTACAAATTGTTTTTTAAGGTTTCTTAAAACTCCCATCTTTTATTTATTAATCTTTACTCATCCTACCAGCTTACAATTCCATTCATATCATAATTGAACTGTCTAAAGTCTAGACACTAAATATGCAGGCCAAAGAACCTGGTTTTGTAGTTCAACACCCTTCTTTTTTTAAACTTTTAACAGTATTTTCCCTCAGTTTATAAATTTATGGTCAATCAAAGTTCAATTGGCAGTATAATTAAAAGTTCTGCTCCATTTAACCTGGTCCCATTTTCTTAATCTCTCCTATTTCCTTTATTGTTGTGATTTTGTCCTTCAAACCACAAAGGGTAGGTATAGAAGTTGATTGTTACCACAGAACAAAAGAAGCTCTGTGGATATTTGGTTGGAGAAGAATAGACCAAGGTATTGTTAAGATGTGTGTAAAGACTATATGTGTGTGTAATAACAGGCCATTGTTTATTGGCTTCCCTTGGCATTACATTAGAGAAAATTATTTCCAGGAAATATTAACTTTCTGTATCTTACCTTTCACCACCTCCAATTTGTTTGTATTTGCTGGAGGTACGCAGTGACTCAAAGTCCACTTGTATTTGCCTTGCCAGCAACCTGCCCCAACTAATTTAAAAAAAAATTAAAACATGATGGAATTAGAAATAAATAAAGTAAGAGAAAGAGAAAAAGGACAACCACAAAAGCATCTCCCTTAATTTACAATAAAATAAAACTGTTAGCAAACTGCTTGACCACTAAAGAGCCTGTGTACGAGAATGTGTAAAAGTAAGTTGGCCTGACGTTTCGATCCTAGCAGGATCTTCTTCGGAGGCTAATATTACAAGTAACAACGTGATTTAAAAGTGGATATTTTATTAAAAGAATTACTAATTTCACAGTTTTCTTATCAGTTTGCCTTTTAGGAAGATCCTAGCAGGTTTGAAACATCAGGCCCTCTTTACTTAATACACATTTACCTATACTGCAGGGTTTTTGTATTAGATAAGCAGCTTGTTAACAGTGTTTCCTATCTTTTTCCCCTTTTATTTTTATCAATTGCAAAGAAGTAGGGTGTAGCAGGTGATGATGGTGTGTTTGTGGGTCTGGTATAAACAACCTAGAGGTGTGAAGATTTCAGATTACATGGAAACTTCAATAATCAGGGAAGAACACAGCAGAGAGATTTATGAGGCTACAGAAGCTGCTTACCAGTGCATGGGCAGCTTTGTATGAGCTGAAAACCTGAACCACTGACAGTTTGTTTACAAATAAACAAACCATGTAAATAAATAAACAATAATGTAAGCAAGGATGTTACCCTTTGATGTGGGGTATTAGGACATTGTGTTAAGTTAGAGAAGTGACAATCCTTGGAGGCCAAGGAGCTGATGACAAGGGTCTTGCATATTTCTCAGATAACTAAAATACCAAGTAAAGGACATTTGGTTATATGGTCAAAGGCATTCTGTCAAACAATTTAGTGTCCTGAGGAGAAAAAGCAAAGCCTACTGCCCTAATGGTATACCGAGACTTGATGATCATATTTTCTGAGCAGCTTTGCATTTGGTCAGTAATTTTTGCCAAAAGTACAGAGTATTACTCAAATTAAAACCTGTAATTGAATCAAATAGGAAATTACCCTTGTAGATTAAGTCTCAACAAATGATCTTTAATGAAAGAAGAAGTATTTAATTAGATTCAATTAACCGTCAACATTTTAATTGCCAAGACATTTGATAATATATAGTTAAATGCATGTTAAAGGAATGTAAAAGATTTCAAACTTTGTTATTTGAAATGTGAACATGGCATGAACTTGTGACAAACTTTTTCACTCTTGGGTTTGACTGTGGAGGGGGGGGGGGGGTGAAGGTGGTGTAGGGCTCTTCAAGGAGGGATGGATGAGAATTAGCATTAATTGGGCAGCCTTGCGTGTTGTATGTGTTGTATTGCAGGTCATTAATGATAATTATTACGGAGTACTTTATCACGCCATGTTAGTAGAATTAACATAAATTTTAAGTACCAAATATTGGATGAAAAAAATATGAAATTGGTCTGACATTTTTATCCTAGCAACAATTGATCTTCCTTAGAGAAAATCCTCCTAGATGGATAAACATTTTGTATCAATATTTGAGAGTAATCACATTGTGGTCTGCACTTATTTGCATTTCCTAGGAGTATATATGCTACCAGACAAAAAAAATCACAAATATCTGGGAAACTACCGGGATCACCAAAGTGAACAGGCAAATGTGTTACAGAACTTTATAAGCTGTGATGCAAATTTATGAACATAACCTTATATACTTTGCCTCTTTGATATTTAGATATTGATTCACTGTTAAACTGTACTCTTTGGTGTAATCTTATGATCTGTTGTTTGCATGCTTCATTTACTCTGTATTAAACAGTTTTTGGTATCAAGACGGCAACCTTTCCTGTTTCACTGATTTTAACTACAATTTCTCAGAAATCCTTGAGATGTCTTTTCACACAGTTTGCCTAACACACACCAATAACCTGACTCATAGTGACACACACATGTGTTCATGCCTGTATTGTATGTTTGAAATGCTGGGATTTCTCTCTATTAAGAAAAGTGCTAGGACTGTGTCTATGAATTTAAGTAGAATTGTGTGGATTGAGTTAGGTAGAGTAAATGATAAAATCATCTCCAGTTCCACAGTACAGTATTAAACCAGAAATAAGGTGAGAATTTTACTAAATTTCAGGACAGGTTTTAAGTTTAAAAAAAAGTTTATTTTTTTAGTATGTTCTGTATAGCATTATGATGATACTTTTCAAACTTTGACAAACTTGCTTTTCTATTAAAAAAAATTGGGGGTGGAGAAAGGGGGGGGGGTCATTGTGGGATGAGCAAAAAAATGTGTGTGATACTTTCGTAAACTTTATAAATCCTGAGCATAAAATCTTTTTCAGAAAACAAAAATGTGAGGTTTGGCTGGTAAGGTGCTAGGCATTATTATGTTTTATTTTGTTTATATTTTATATTTATAATTGTATTTAATGGGGGAAAAAAATGAAGAACTTTCCAAGAAAATTTTGCTTGCAATAGAAATTTCCCAAATTGAACTGAGATTTTTGATACTTAAAAAAATAAAGATAAAATTCTTCTCTATCTGTTGTAATTTAGAGCTTAATAAATATTAAGGTCATATTAAAGTGATAAGATGAAAAACAACAGTAACTTCCATGATGTGCGGCATTTACTCCTATGCCTGGTGTTTTATATAGATTAGGTAGTTCTCTCTGCACACAGTGCTGTATCTGTATCTTAAAGCAGAATCCCTTAAAGTAGCATTCGGGATGTGCTTACAAATGTCCTATCACACAAAGCAGTAAATTTGCTACATTTTCTATTTTTACAAATAAATTATGAAAACCTTAAAACTGGGATGAATACCTCTGAGGTCTTTATTGTAATTTTTTCCTGTGGGCCCTATACATGCAATAGAAACACAATAAAATACCATAAAATATCATCTTGGAATTTCTGTCATTCAGAATATGTTTTTGTAATTAATCATTTTTTTGGCTAATATTGCAGTCCTCGGAAGATAAGGTTAGTCTCATGTTGTTTGATACTGATTAAGAACTGCTTTAAATCATTCAGAATGTGTTCCTTTAATGATATTGTAAATCCTGTAACACACGCCTCAGTGTCAAGATTGATAGGTTTAGCTATGAGTCAAATCCTGGGAACACTCAATTTTACATTTATTTTAATTTTTAATTTCTTTTTATGCTGTTTGACATGATAATCCTACTAAAATGTAGATTTCAAAGAGATGGATTTTGACATTTTTAATATCAAATGATAATATATAGTTAAAGTAAAATTTTGGTTTGTCATTCTCAGTGTTTTGTATAACTGAAAAAGAAGGCAGTGAATTTAAAGGAGCTTAGAATGTGTTCTTGTTTGATAAAAGGGCAATACCGTGTATACCTCTCACAGGTGTAAGTCTCAAAACTAATGAAACCCTGAAGGCTGCTTTAAAAGAGCTTATAATGTGTCCTCTTTGATATAGATAATGTTGTGTATGTCTCATATAGCACAACTCTAAAAGCTGAAAAGAAACAGTGAATGCTTATTTAAAGGAGATTAGAATGTGTTATTGTGTGATATAGGCAATGCTGTGCATAACTCCCACAGGAGTGAGTCTTAAAGCTGAATGAAACCCTGAAGGCTGCTTTAAAGGAGCTTAGACCGTGTTATTGTTAGATGCTCAATATTGTGTCCATATATACCTCATAAGGAGATTTGATTGAAGCTTAGCATTTTCATTGAATATTGCTTTAAATGGTTGAAGTTTCTTCAGGCAAGTCATTTTGTCAACAATGGTTTGTGGATGTTGTAAATCTTTGAGCGATAAGGTAAACTATCGCTTTCAACCAAAAAAGCCATGAATCACAACCGAAAGCGCTGGATACATTTCACCTCCAAGATCTTGGGAGATTGCAATTAAAAACTAAAATCTGTCAAATAAAAAAAGAGAAAGTTTCATATAAAAAAGATGATGATGACATCATGTTTGTTTGATCACTTGTGAGTGGTTTGTTTTAAAGTTACCGATGAGTAAGAATATTTACAGGTTTGTGGCAGTACTTAGACCATGCTGCCCAGGTAGTTTGGTAGTTTGTTCACGTCTTTGAGAATGCAAGGGGATCGGGATATATGAAGCCAACCTCTGACCTTCCACACTTGGGGAGGGGGGGGGGATGTGTGGTGGACCAACATCGAATGTAGTGGTATATATTCAAGCTGCGTCCATTTTATTTTTCGTATTCATATTTTAAGGGGTTTTGACATTTTGTTACTTAAATTTACTTAAATCTCACTTTTTTCTTTATGTAGGAATTCCACTGTAAATCTATATTATTTTTAAAATTATTCCTTCGTATTATATTTTTTTTTATATTAATATCCAAGCTGTGTCAAGTTTATTCTCCATATTCATATTTTAAGGGTTTTCTCAATTGTTGTCATAATAATAATGATATATGCAGGTGCGATAAACGAGCTGGTTAAAATACTGCGCATCTGTCTAGTTATGACATGTGTCTTACTGTCTGTCTGTCTGTGGTTATACAGAAGTGATGATGACCAGTAACAGGAGGTTTCGGATCACATGAACGCCCGAGCGTTCACGCTAGGATCTGAATCGCTCTTGTGTGGTCAGCATCCTCCCCTTAAAGGGAGATGATGATGATGGGGTTTGATCCTGAGAGGTCGACTGTTCACACTAGGATATTGATCCCCTTGCGATGTCTGATCTTCCCGCATTTTCTAATGTGAACGAGGCTTATTCATAATACTGTTTGGCGAATGCTTCATAGCTGTATGTTTGGTTGTGTGGAGGGATTTACATTTCTCTCTAACCTAACCATGTATTATTGTCACATAAACCAGATAATCCCTTAATCCGACAAACAGGATCTAATGTGTCTAAAACAACTTGACTATTAATAATCGGCAAATTATTAAATGGTTAATCCAGAACTCGATAAGATCTTTTTCTTTTCATATTAAAAATGTAGACAATTTTTTGCCTAAATTAAAAGACAGTAATTTAAAGCAAGTACACTCTGTTTTAATAATGTATTCATTCGCACACATTTTAGAGTAATACAGCCATAAAACTGTCTGCCACTTTGAACAAGAGGACATATTCAAGAACCTATACTCATTAATGTTAATATATATGCATTCACACTTGCTCATTAGCATTGTATCATTCACTTGATTTTGCTTCAAATAAAACCTTGGAAAAGTAATTAGATTGACACTTTCATATTTCATTTTAATTTATTTCTGTCATTAATTTTGATGACATGATTGCATATTTGATTCATTGAAGTTTATGTAACATTTTGATTGCTTCAAATTTATGTACGAATTATAGAGTGCATATAGAGGGCACTGTTTAGTATTGTTGTCCTTCATCAGTCATTGAAATTTACCTCCCATTGTCAATTGAACATTCTGGAATGCTACCCTCTTGTTCTGACATTATTACACTACTATTGCATCGACCAATCATATAAAGTGTCACTGCTGTTTCTGTGTACCATTCGGCACAATTGGAAGCTTGCTAATTATATTGGTGTGACACCTTACATGTGAATCCCTGGTTACCATAGTTACTGGAAGGGACCTGTTTTTTTTGTCATGCAGTTTGTTGAAGCTTTTATTATTATAAGATTGGAGTAAATTAATGAATTCTTCTGTGACAAAAAAAAAAACCCATATGTGTAGGATTGCACCATTATACCTGGAGGGGTAGATGGATGAGTAGGATAGCAGGTTGGAATTTTGTCGACATTTTGATCGTGAAAGATTAAGATATGAGGAGAGCTGGTGTAAGGGTAGGGGGAGGGGACACAGGGAGAGGATGGTGGGATGGTTAGGGAGGATATTCAATATCTTATGAACTAAAAGAAATTTAAAATTATACTTCTTTCCATAGTCCTAGTCATAAAATTAGTATAATAATAATAATAATAATAAAATAGTACTAATATAGCGCGTTCATCAGCAACGCTGCTCGAAGCGCTTTACAGGAATTTAAACAATTAATATACAGGAAACATATGAGTGGCTTCATTTTACTTGCAGATGTCATGTTTTTACTCCAAAATTTTACTAAGCCACCAGAGGAACGAAAACAAACATTACAATGTTGTCTGTTGCCATTGTAAAGATCGAACGAGAAAATGTTTTCACACATTCGAAGATGTGTCTATGCTCCAGACTGCTATGAAATCTCAAGGTGAAACATTATGAGATCTCTGCTAGTACGTACGTCGCTTTTAATTCAGATATTCGGATCAATGTCGATACAGCCATACTCACCTACCAGTTACCTGTAAATACCATGCAATATGCAAATTAGAAAGAAAATGGCGATGCAGAGTTTTTTTTCCTTGAAAAGTGGTAATGTTTGGCAATAGGATTTGGAAAATGTTTAAACGAAATGGGCGAGTGATATAATCTTATTACCATTCCTTGTCGGTATGTCCTTTCATCATCTATATGTCAATCAAGCCTTCGCCATGAATTTGAAATCGAAAGTAATGAAAAAAAAGAAAGGGAGACAAACGTAATTTAGAAATATATGGAGACTTTTAGATATGTTGTTTTGTCCTATTCATTGATCTGGACGAGTGTTTGTGTGAAAACTATGAAGCATCTCGCATAGAACAAAGTAAAATCAATTGGTATTTTGGAAGGTCCGTAGCAAATAATTCTCCGTATTCTCAAATTCGCGCGTTGCCGTGGATTTTGCTATTGTTCGAGTATCGACTCAAAAAATACCTTTGTGGAATGACTGACAGCGTATGCAATTTGTTCTGAGCTGCAAAAAGCCAGAAAAGAAATAAAAATAATAATAAATAAATAATATAAAAAATGATATCATTTTATATACAGTAAGACAATTTACTAAGAATTGTATCATTTGGATCGAAGCGAATTAAGTCTGACACGTTAATCGGGCAAATTTTTAAAATCATGATCGAGTTTTAATAACAGATGGCTGTTTTGTTTTCTTTTTGGAGCAATATCCTGATATTTGAAAAATGAGACATCTGTGAGGAATACGTATCTGTTTGTGTCATTTTAAAATGGATTAGTTTTTGCTTGTCACTTCAAAATCTGCAATATTTGAGTTTGTTAGTTTCCTTTGGATAGAACCAGAATAACATTTCGCATCTGTTTTGGGGGGAATATTTTATATTTTACCGCAGAAGATCCAAACCTGATAACGGTGTGGAGTGACGTTGTAAAGAAAGTCTGTAACTAGTGTAACTAATTGTTCATTGATACATTTAATAAGGAGTTTGTGGTGTATCTCCTATCTATTTATTTCTGTAGTTACACCTCCGATGATATCTGTAAATGTTTGAATCAGAGTTCCAACCTTAAAATTCATCCCTTCATCAGATGTGTTCTGCCGGAATTTCATGAAACTGTCTAAAAATATTTTTTGGAGAAAGGACCAAACTGAGGATTAAACTGGACACATATATTCGGTGTTTTTCACTCTCTGTCGTAGTTTTGATATCTTTTATAAGTCTCCGATCTGTCAAGTAAGATGTAGCTCCGATAACAAACTGGATTGAAATTGCCGCAAGTGAAAAAAAAAAAACGAAAAGAGGGGATATAATAAAAAAAAAAGGGAAAAAAAGGCTATTGCAAAGGCCACCAGAGGAATTTACAAGTTCTTGTTTTATGACACTACTTCACATAATTTAAGAGGTCCTTTAAATGTAAAGTTGACATTTGGATAAAATTTATGACATGTGTATCACTTGGAGTGTTGACTATGGGTTTGTTGACTAATAGGTAAACATTGCTACTTCCTTTACAACTTCTGACTGCATCGAGATATGTTTTAGATATATGCTCTGTGCTGCATTGAGAAGTGTTTCTGAATATTATCCAGGGTCAACTTACTTGAAAAGACTTGTAAAACTATCTGCTGTAAAATATTCAGTGGATTCGGATTTGGCCTGTAAAGATCACAGACGCCTTATTTGGTAGGCAGTTTGAAGGAGTCCACGTTAGTGAGATATCTGAATATGTAACATTAACTCGAATGTAATATTTATTCGAAGGAAATAACGGTTTTTAATCGGTATGGAATAACACCCCAATGCGATTGAGGTATGGCTGTTGCAAGAGCCTCTACGAAGGTAAACAATATTGAATTATTCCTGTTTCTACATTTTAAAGTTTGGGGGAAGGAGGGGCAGGGAGGGAGGGCAAGGGGAGGGAGGGGAGAAGGGAAGGCAGTGGAGGAGTAGAAAGAAAAGGAGAAGGGTTGATTAATGGTAAATATGATGAGGGGTGTTTTTCTCTTATTTGCCTAATCTCCTCATTCCACCAGTGGCAGAGATTAAAACCAGGATGGTATATTCAACTAGTTGCATCAGGTTGCTTTCAAAAATTCTAATTTTAATACATTCCTATCTCACCAAATATACACTCACAGTGTGCGTGTGTGTGCACAATATTCCGTACAAACATTCTTTTCATCCAGAAAGGTGCAATTAGCTGGTAATTAATTATTCTTGTTACCAGTTAACTTTTTTTTACAGTAATAACAAACATCTGTCTGTTAATACCACGATATATTCATTTGCTATAAAGTGGTGTGACAAAATAATAAAATCAATTTTGATGTGTTAATTTTGGGAATTTTGTCGATGTAAAGTTGTAAAATTGAATGCCTGGTATTAAACATAGAGGCAGCATAGAAACAATTAACAGCAGAGTGTTGACGAGCGGTTACTCGAAAGTTCCAATTCTTTCTTCCCTTGGTCTGTTAAATCTGCTATATACACAATTGAAATTTCACAATTCGTATCTATATAATATATATATATATATATATATATATATATATATATATATATATATATATATATATATATATATATATATATATATATATATATACACGACTGTTTATCCAATAGTCGATGTCATATCCTCGCTTTCTTCCATTTCAAATTAGTCCGACAGAAAATTGATTATTTTGTAATCATCTGGGAATAGATTTGTAATCATTTGTCTTAAATTGACCAATAAATCACCCCAACAGATTTAACTCCCTTATCGTAGAATGCCCAAGCCCTCCACGACGGACGAATAATGATCTGCCACTTGAACTGCAAAATTACTTTTCATTTTTTTGGCAATCAAACTAGTCTCTCTCCCCTCCACGAGATACAAACAAACGATATCTTCCAATATCTCATCTCAACTCAGGGCATCTTTCCATCAACTTCCAGCTGACTTGCCTCTGCCTGTTACCCTTCCTCTATATATTCCTCCAAGACTGACTGGAGACACCAGCAGTATAGTAACACATATCGGCAGGCTCATCCTGCGATTCCTTCTCTCTCTCTGTCTCCTGTTTTTTTTTTTACTTTTACCGCCGTAAACACATAATTCATCTGTGCGAGTAATTTGTCAGCTAAGCCCTGAGCCTATGAATGAATTTTGCGGCTCGGAGGGTGAATCTTTAGTAGCTTGGAAAAGACCGACGATAACGTTTCGTTCGTTTCTACGACGAAAGGGCTGTTCAAATAGTAGTGATCGAGGGGTACTAGTAGTAAGAAGGAGACTATTAGCAGAAGAGAAGAAGGAGGAGGTGGAGGTTTGGGGATTATAGCTCGGATGTAGTCATGGTGGTGGATGAGAGATCGATTCGAAAATGGCTAGCAGAGTGGTGGACGGGAGGTTATACTCCTCGCCGCAGATCGGCAGAGCAGGGAAAAATCATAAGAGGAAGATGTATGCCACTCCGGGCAAGAAACAGGTACCTGTGTGTGTGATTAACACATGTATTCACTGCATATATATTTATATACTGTAGGGTACATAGACCGTAATACATATATTGTTATTGTTCCCATCCCAGTAGGGAAGCTGGTACAATTTTTGCAGTTTTGGTTAAAAATATTTATTTTTGTAGCTGGTCTTTTGGTGATATATCAGATAGAAATGCAAGTCAACAGTTATTTTGTTTGTCTTAAACCATGATTTATTATTATTTATATATGTGTATGGAAACTTTATGCATCAGATGTATAATTAGTTCCGTCTCTAAAACAACATGTATACTCCATGGAGTATTTGTAGCAGTTGTTCAACTAATGTAGATTAAGTTGTACGGTAATGTTAATTGTGGCGTTCCAAGCATGTCTGTAACTAAGTACTTCGAAAGTTGTCACGTGACCTATGATGCAACATTTTCTTGGAATCGTGTATGTACTGTATATGTGAGCCAAGATATAACTGGCATGAATATTCATAATATAATACATTAGATTGCCAGATACTCCTTCTTAATTGGTATTTTTTCCCATTCGAGTCACTTGTATAACTGTAGTTGCATGGGATGTGACCTATATGTACAGAGATTTAATATCAGTACGTTAGCAATTTTAGTCAGGTTTGTGATGATTTAAATGTTCTGCCTTTGTTCATATACTGAGTCATATTTTTAAGTGGTAATTTAAAAAAAAAATACACTACATTTGATATGTGAGGAACATATTGATTGTAATGTTATATCACACATGGTGATATAATAATTGAGATTTAATGAAGTTTTTTTTTCAAACAGACAGTGACTTTTGTTTTTTTGCATGCAAGTGCAATATGAACTTAGTAGTAAATTAGCTACTGCTTTTGTAGGTACATGTATGTTCCTTTGGTTCATGCAACTGAATTTCATAGCTAAAATCTTCGATACATGTGTAGCGTAAAAAAATACAATACGCTAGATACATTTCTATAGTACATGGTTCTGTCCCACATAGTCCAATTCATTACCTTAGGGTCTTTAGATTCGGATATCATGTGCTCGCAGCGTTACACATATTAGATTTGCAAATTCCTTTCTGGTTTTCAATGCAGCTGTAAGGATTTTTTTTATAAGATATCATATTCATTGCATTGCATATATGAATATATGAATAATAATTAATATGACATATAGTATCTCTGAATCACTTTAGAAGTATACTTTTCAGTTGAGAAGGCTATATGGCAAATTTCTTTTGGCATTGAAATGAGGTTTTTGCAATTCTAAATGTGTTATGCATATTCATAGGAAATACAAGATACAACGTTGCATTCTGGGAATATCTCATGTGACTTTTGTACGTTCATAGACATGGGGATTATTGCTAAATTTGTGATGCATAAACATACAGAAGAAAACCGTAGTAAAAATATGGTAATTTATGAAGTGACTGTGTACACATAAAATCCAAGTTAATTTTCACATCGTGTCACATTGTCTATAACACAGTATAAGTAGCAGCCGTTTTATGGGATGAGGATGGGCTGCAGGGTATTGTGATGTGGAGATAGTTGTTGTTAAATAAAACAACCTGGATGTATTTTGGTAGACTACTTTATTCTATAAAATTATTCATAAAGCTTGAGTTACGTGATAAGTTTCCATACAGTGATATACTTCTTTCAGTGCTGAAACTTTCACTTTTGGGTAAATATTACAAATTAAACTCCATCAATATCAAAAGAAGCGATAAATTTAATATTACAAAATTTGATTCAGTTTGTTTCAAATTGTTAGACCTTGATTGCAACAAATTTGTTCTCATCTCCCCAAGTGATTTACAACAGACAAAACTATGAGTTATATCACCAGACGGTGTGTGTGACCCTTTTCTTCTTAAAATTATACCTATACATGCGCCCCTGGCTGGAGAAATTCATCCAACTTAGCACAATTCTGCCAAAAAATTCCCCAATCACTTGCGGTTTCTTGACCCCTTCTCTTTGGAAATTGATTGGAAAAACTCTGTACTCGTATCGGGATTCCTTTTATTGATTTTTCGCATGGTCTGTAAGAAAATTGGACAAAGTGATCTAACAGAGATGGAATCTTTCTTTTGTGCCAATCCGTTACCGAGCCTTGAGGGCGAAAGGGTTGTAGCAGTTAGATGTAGAGCCTAGGACATCAATTAACTCCCCCCCATCCAGATATAAAGGGGCTTCCCCTTCAGGCAGTTGATATAAATGATCCATCTAGCAAAAAGTGCAAATAAGTGATTTTCCAGCCGTTGGAAGAGTTTTCTTAGTAAATATCACCGAACTGGATTTTCTTTCATATTTAATAGTTCGTAAAACTATGATATTTCCAACTAGCCCACTGTATTGGTTTCAACACTATGGGGAAGTATAGGCACTATTAGTACGTTCAGGCTGATACGATTATGTTGGACTCTCGTACGCTGTTGTGACACGAAGAGATTCAGTGAAATATGGAGAAGCGAGAACAGGTAAATTAAAACAAGATTTAGTCTGGTAGCGGTACGAAGTGTGAAGTCGTAATATTTATATGTTGATGAAAATGTAGTCATAAACATTCTACGTTTTGGTATATAACAAATTAAAAATTAAAAAGATTGCATCGACAGATTAGTAAGGACATAATCTTTCCTATATTGGAAAGTGGTTTATTACATGACTAGTTAAGTGAGATAACTTTACTTGCTAAACTGCAATTTAACATTCCCTTTTTGAATATATTATGATGTAAACAATGATTTGTCATCAACAGTTAAATTATAACAGTATACTGTAGTAAGCATAAAGTCCAAATAGCTTGATAGTTAAATTTAACCTGTATCCACTACTTTGTGCTCCAGCTATGACCTATTGTATTATATTATTATATTTATTATTATTATGAACTATTGAGATAATTGCTAGGACGTAGGGGTTAATTTGGTGTCATCGTGCACAGTGTTTGTTTACAAACACTCACTTTAAATAGCTACTATATGGAACAGTGTACAGGGGTAGATGCCGGATTTCATAAGGGAGCACAAGTGGCATTAGGGTTGTTGAATCTGATTTCCCATTTAGGTGGGGTATGCATGGGACCATACCTCCCCCCCTCGCCCCAGTAAAAAAGCATTTGTGCTTTTTAGATACTTTTTTCAATTTTATGTGAAGTTGAGAAAGGTGCGGGTTGTGGGGGGGGGGGGGGGAGGAGGGTGATGACAAACACCTCTACCGGATGGATCCATACCATAGTAGAACAGTGCATCTAGATCAATCTATGGCACAGTCTGATCGTCATTATGCACCAAAAATACTCAGTGACATAAAAAAAAAGGAACCTGATGAACAGAGCTGAATTTTAATAACTGTAGTTTGTAACAGCTAGGGATACACTGTCAATATCATGTAATATGCAGAGAGAAACCTTGAACACTAAACTTTAATGAAGGAGCTGTGTGTATCATTTAAATTTTACCCACAGGTTGAAAAACTCTTTCACCGTCTTGTTCACCACATTCTCTGTGGCATTTTTATTCTCTCTTTGCTTCTCTGTGAGATTGATATCTGTAAAATTAAGAAAATCTTTTATACACCTCTGGGCTAAAGAAAGTGGCATTTGGAAAAATGTCTTTTTCATATAGAATACGTGTGTCAATTCAGAAGGTATCTGTAACCAATAGACGTATCATAACCCTCGCAGGATGTAAAACACTGTTCTTCCAATGCTGGAACAAAAACAAACGAGCCACAAGCAGTTAAGAAATTGATACATACGAGAAATAGGATATTGGATAATTGAAAAATGGTTTTAGCAAACTCTTCAACAGCTTTTTCAATGTTGACGTGAAATTCCATCGTGAAGCACAGAGAAGATACTTCCAGAGGGGGAAATGTGCTTCTAACTGTTTAATTAGATTGTGAAGTAAATAAAAAACACGATTGCTTGTAACATTTCACCAGATATAATGTGAAACCTAGTTTTGCCAAAGAGAGAGAGAGAGAGAGAGATGGATTTATTCGATCACATTTAGTCTAGTACCTGTTTAAAAGTGAAGTATATCTGTGACGAGCAATGCAATGGAAATGTAAAGTTTGTCGCAATTTAATGCCGAGTTAGGAGAGAGGTTGCAAAGAAGGAATGGCAATAGGCTAGCTTAGTTGTATAGCAAATGCGAAATGGAGGCTTAAAAGATGTATTAAATTCCCCCCCCCCCCCCTTTTTTCAGTTTATTTGAACTACTTAAGTGTGTAAATAGCTAAGACTGGGAACAGTTAGTATCAATACATACAATACATACATACATCAATACATACAATACATACATACAATACATACATCAATACATACAATACATACATGCAATACATACATACAATACATACATCAATACATACAATACATACATGCAATACATACATACATACAATACATACAGGAGAGCTGAATATATGCTAGATGGTTGCTAAGGCAGAGCTAGCTCCCCTCAGTTGACAGAATTTAGAGCAAAAGATCATGTAGAACTCTGTGATTTCAAAGAACGTGCGTGCTAAACACTACATTGAGGCGAATTACAGGGAAAGAGAAACAAAATAGTAAATCAAAAAATTGTGTGTAAACAGCTGCTTATAATGTCACATTAACTGGCAGGTTAACACAAATCAAACAAAAACTTCAGTTTATCATAATTAAGTCATAAAGATCAGTTTATCCTAATTATGTGGTAAAAGACAAAAGAAAGCAAGTAAAAACAAGATTCACATGAACAAAATCGAGGGCTCAAAGCAAAGATTTATTCTTTCCCTCAGCTACAGTATTTACACTACAAGTTGATATATATATATATCTATATATATATATATATATCTATATATATATATATATATATATATATATATATATATATATGTATAATATCATGTAGTGCAATCCCTGCTCACAAACAGCAACACATTCTGATTTGTCGAGTGCACAAAACTACACAATAATCATGCACGCATTGCTGATAACGAACTTTTCAACTGTTTGATTTCCATAACTGCACCCACTTCATGAATATGTAATGAGCAATTACATAGAAACAGAAAACGACCTATTTAAGCCTATGTATGTATGTATTTTAGATCCTCCTGCAAGCAGGAACTCGCGAAGAAGCCATCATTGGCTTATAATCAAATCCGCAAGCTGACCGAAGTCAGTCTCTTACATTCATATTTAACGTCCATGATTATGAATTGTTAATTGTCAACAACTCTGTAACTGGACGACATACATTAATCCTGGAGTGACTCGAACTCGGGACTATGTAATGTGGCAATTTATGTAACAAGTACTTATTATGGTAGATATATACATACTGTCAGTCATAGTACTAATGATGTAATATGATATCACTCATCACAGAGCTTTGTGTCTGTCGGTATCAATTATGTTCATGTCGACTGAAATTGATATCATAGATCAATACCGGCAGCTGAGAGACCCGAGGTATATGTCTGTATTCATTCATGCGCTTGAAACATTTGATGTCATTGAGGTTTTTTTATTCGTTCAAATTACTTTTCTTAAGAATTGTCATAATTTGGCAGTATGTTTAGCATCGAGCAATATAGATTTTGTTCATTTTGGGTCATCAATAAATGTTTTTCAGTACATGCATGTTAATTGAGAGAGCTGAGAGGGATAAAGAGAAACATGCTATTTAATCATGATAGAAAGCTCAAAAACCCTTTAGTTCTTTGAACGGCCGGCCTAATCAACCATCTTATGATGAATTATGAATGATTGTGTATAAATATTATCCTCGCCAAAATTTTATTATAAATTGCAAAGTGCTTAGGAAAGCGGTGCAGTCATAATACTTATATAGGTAATGTTGAGGGTAGATATCTCACCTTTGGGATTAATACAAATATATTCCAATTTAATGAAAAATGAGTTGTTTGTTCACTAGGGTATTGTTCCATGACATATGTCTGTTGATGATTAAATACCTCCTGGTACGAGCTATGTATATTAATGTATATATATATATATATATATATATATTTATATATATATTTATATATATATATATATATATATATATTTATATTTATATATATTTATATACATATATATATATACCTCATGGTACGAGATTATGTTTATAGCATGTACCACAGACACTACATGCATGTGGCAATTAATGAGTTCTGTAGCTTTGTGCATTTAGACAAGTACCAAATATATGTGCACAATATATCATCCGAGCAAAATGCAAATTATTTTGATATTTCTGTGCAATGTGGACTAATAATGGACAGGGTTTGACTCATTGGTCTCTGAGGTATAATACCTGATGAATAATCATCCTGTGGAAAAGGTAAAATATTGTTGAATATTCCTTTTGTAAATTAGCTGACAAATTTTGAAGCATTCTCATTCAGACATTTTTTGGATAATTCTCTGCAAATTGGGCTAATTTTGCACAGGGATTGACTTAGTGGTCTCTGAGGAATAATAATATGTGATGAACATTCATACTGTGCATAATGTAATTTATACACATTAAATTGTTCTATGCAAAGTATAACATTAGTTTTTGACAATTTTATATTTTTATTTCTATAAAGACTAAAAAGTGACAAACTTCCCATCAAAAAAAATATAAAAAGTTTTGTAGATGTTCTCTGAATTGATCTAACCATGAGTTGCCTCAACAGTTAACTATTTTGAGCTTGTGAAGCCCAGTTTATTACATAGACGTGTATGATATCAACACACTTCATGTATACTAAAGAGTGAATCTCATCAATAGGATGATTTAATGGTATGTCATAGAAGGTATTTCAATGAGCTGCCTGCACAATCATGTCAACATGTCAACGCTGTGTGGTGTAGAGTATGATAATAGTGCCTTGCACCCTGCCATGGTAACTGCTGGCCACAGATATGTAATAACCTGATTGGATAAGACTTGTATAATGATGGTCTGTATACTCATTCATACTCTAACATAACATAGCTGCCTCTCCTTGTCTCCGTGCTAGTCATCATGGATTTGTACTAATGTTTAGGCCATTTTAGAAGTCTTGTACGCACACTAACAGTCACGTACTCATACTTGTACTTGGTTTCAGTTGTTTTCCGCATACGTTTCTTTCCGCTGATTACTTTCCGCTGAAAAAATTCTTCTGTGGAAAACACCTCTTTTTTCACTTTCTTGTATACTATATTTTTCCGCAATTTTAGTATACCAAATTCAGGCAGGATGATTAAAATAACATGAGAAAGTATCAAAGAACGTCGATAAAGGATGGTTAGACTGAGTTCATGTCAGAAAAGTTAAGCTGCTTATAATATAGAGGAGGCTTGGGGGTGTGTAATTAGGGATTATTAAAGAAGTATGAGGCAAAAGGACGCCCGCGTTATGAAGGATTGACTATCTAATAAAGTATTAAGACTGCGGTCTGCGTAATGATAGTTTAAAAAAAAAAAAGTTGTAAAAGGCGGTATCTTTGATTTTCGCTGGAAATGGCTGTATAAGTAAGGGCTGTTTTAATAACCGAACACGCATTTTGCACCACCTTTCTCACAAGTTACATCTAAAATCATGGCCGATTTATCCTGTTACAGTTAAATCCTATCTTCTCCATATTCCTAAATCATTCCATGTGCCTAATCAATTCAGTAAGTTATTCTGTTCCTCCAAAAAAAAAATGTTACTTTCCGCTGAAAAAAATGTTGTGTTCCGCTGACAAATTTGTTTGCGGAAAACACCGTTTTGTTTCAGCGGAAAGTAACGTGTGCGGAAAATAAATAACGGTACCCCTTGTACTTGGTTTACTAGTACTTATGCACATGGTACTCATACTACAAGCCTGCATGGCTTGGATCCTTGAAGTAACTAGAGTAACTATAAATAAATGAAGAAATCCTTTGCAATCCAATCTTCCAGTTTCAGACAATATACACCCAACCATTGTTGACATTGGTCCACACGTGAAAGAAATTAACTGTGAAAAACAACAGAGAATTCTTAAATTCATATTGGGAGATATCCCAGATTTTAATGATCCTTCACACACAAGGCTGGAGACTTGATCAAGTCTAACTATGACATCATCAAGATGCATGTGGTTTGACTTTATATGTATTTCTTATACAATGTTTATTTCTTTTTGTCTTTCTGTATAAGAGATGGGTTTTGAAGATACTGAATGTTAATACTTATATTGAATATGATAATATGGTCTATAAATGATGTCATTAGTTTCAGTTTCAACAGTCACAGGTAACATTCTCTCTTGATAAACAAAGAGGAGGTATTAAAAAGGACTTCAGCTTCTAGTGGCAATGTGACATCACCGAATTACTGAATGACAACTTCCAGTCATGACTTTTGAACTACAAGATATTTGTCAAAAGAAACAAGTTTTTTTTTTTTCGTAGCCATTTGGAGGAGTTAATTGTTCATCATGAAGGTCACAGTCAGAAAGCTAAAGAAGATGGCTTAACTTTTTTCTTTGTATCTCCTTTAAAATGAATATGAAATGGAAAACTAGGTATTAAAACAAAAATGGCTCCCTTTTTTCCTCTTTGCTGCAAAATTAATTGTGAGGGATTCCCTGCTTCTTTATGTTATTCATCTTCCGCTTGGTCGTAAATATCATCCCATGCATGCTCTCCAAACCAAGCTCCATTTCGGATCAGAGATTATTCCGGCAATAACAATCACGTAAACAGAGACTGCAACTTAATGTTTCCTCATTCAGGTTGTCATTTATCGTTTGACTATCATTTGGAACTTGGCTTCGTGCCAATTACGCACCAAGATTTTTCCCTTCATATACTGTCACTTAATTCATCGGGTTATAGCGTCGTAGCAGTAGATTTCAGATCATCAGAGTGATATACTGTGCCCAACCTAACCACATAAGGCTATACTATAATTCGATTGAGGCATTATAGTCTTAAAAAGAAATAAGTGGGTAAAATGCTATATGTAACCTGCATGTTATAAAACTGTTAATTTTTAATTGCATTTTTTTGTATGTTTGTATTTTTTTTTTGTCTTCAAAACTTTCAATTTTTTGTCAGTATTTTCATGAAAGGCAAATTTCAATAACTTTTGAATTACCAGTGTACCTTTATAGCAACAGTAAACTATTCCCTGTAAATCCATAGGTAAATATTGGACCTGCATGTTAAAAGTCCCATCAATTAATCTATACAGTTTAATGATCCATGAAGGGAAATGAAAAATGAAAGCTAGTCACTGTTAGACCTTTTCTATCCTCTAAATTACTCCAGTTTATGTGGGTTTAGGCTTTACATTAACTCAACTTGTGTGACTTTAAATACATGGTATTTCCTATACAAACTTTAAAATGTCATCATATATAGATCTGTGTTCCTCAGCATATATTGTCAACAGCAAATACAGGCACAAACTCGAGACGAACGCAATCAATCGTAGGTACTCCAAATCTAATGGATTGATTGATTCCATAAATATACAGAAGACTCAGAACTATATTCAAAGCTTGACAGATGTTCTGTTACCATGGTGATAGATATAATGCTCTTTACAGGCAGTGCTATTTGGGGAGAATGTTAGTTTTTAAGAGACATGGCGAATGTATGTGAGGACTGTTATTGCTGTCATAAGTATATGTTCCATATACATAAATGTAATTGTCAGATAACATGAGTAAATGTTTTGATCTGTATAATGTAAGTTGAACGTCTGCCTTTGAAAACTTTGTGTCCGTTTATCAAGACAATATCGTCTTTGATAGGTGATGTATACAGTTACCTTCAGATAGATGTGATGACGTGAGGAGGATGGAAGAAAGGACCTTAAGGAAGGCAGTGGAAATTTTAGTTGCCATTCCCAAATTGAGTTTCTGTGTGCATAAGCTTTGAAATAATTTGGACCCTGATTAAATCATTTTCCTTAACACCATTGACCAAACTTGTCACATTTAGGACTGGATAATAGTTTAAGATATTTTCCTTTAAAACAATGGACAAAAGTTTGCACATTTGGGACTAAATCAAATTTCAAGCTATTTTCCTTTAATAACGATCATCAAAGGTTACCAGATTTGGGACTGGATCAAATTTCAAGTTATGTTTAATCGACACAATTTGCACATTTGGGATTGGATCAAACTTAAAGCTATATTCCCTTTAATAATGCCATTGACAAAAGTTTGTACATTTGCAACCGGATCAATTTTCAAGCTATAATGTTCCTTTAAAATGTTGACTGAAAAGTTTGCAAACGGCAAATATGACAGTTAGCTTAATTGAAGGACTTTGAGATCTCATTCAAAATTCGGTGTGTTAGTTTCAGCGCGACAGGCTCGCCGTCGAATGTTACCATAGAAAACATCTCGTAGATTGCTAGCCTTCTTTTACTGATTAGCAATCGAGTTACCTTGGCAACCGTTGCTCATCTGGGAGAGCAATGACATTGACAGGAAATTTTCAAGGCATTTTTATCAATCAGTCGTGTGGAGTAAATAAGAGGCTAAAAGAGACATTCGTCCAGGAGAGAAGGTTTGGAACATTTGTTGAAAATTCGAAAAGAGAAGTAACATTGCTGTTTAAAAACAGAAGAATAAAAGCTAAAAAAAAGGATAAAAAGTAAAGAACAGGGGGGGAAAAATGAGAGAAAAAATGCCATGATTATTTGATCAGTGGATATACACATACATTTTGCAAATGGCTATAAATAAACAACGTAAAGTGAGTGAAATGAAAGGTTTTGTACAAGTTTACTGGCTTCGGGTTACATGATTGCTTGTTGTAAATTGATCAGTTTTGCCTTTAAATATAGATCTGCACTCGTTTTCGGATGCCTATCAGTAAGAGGTGTCGCTTTGCCATATATAGAAATGGAGCTACGTTCAGCTTTTCAGCTAGGTAAAGAAAAAATCAAAAACAAATTGGTAATTTCACTTTACTATCATGGCATAACATGAATGAAAAAATCAGTGTGAATGTGACTCAACCTGATATATTTTAACCAAAATAATCATAAAAATGAAAGTGAGAAAATGATATTTTTAGTATACAGTAGTCAGTATTTTTTCAGATTTGGAAATTGTTGTTAGTTGATTGTGCTTGTGCTACTACAGTAGTTGCATGTGATATTCAACTTTTTTTCCATGTTTTTGAGTAAAATTATAGAGATTGTTCTCTTAATCCCAATTCCATGCAGGTGCGATGATATGAGTATTACTAGATTTTGTTTTTTATAGCCAAGGTTTAGTAAAATTATAATTTAAGTGTACTACTCCAAATACACGAATGAAAATAAACTGACAAAGGTGATGAAGCAATAACGTTATGCATGGGTCATCATGTGTCAAGCAGCTCCAATAATCCTCCGTTTGACCAGCTGTACAAAGCTGCGCAATGTGTACATTAAAAAGGAATATTTTCACATGAGTTTTTGTAACTTAAAAAGAAAAGGATTCATTTATACTGAGTTTCTTTCACTTTAATAGTTGACTTCAAAGTATAGATTTTATATTTATAATTTTATTTCTTATTATAAGGTAGTTTACGTAACAACAAAGAGATGAAAAAGCCGCCCCTCCTCCCTCCCTATTCCTGACGTATTAGCCGGTAACGCCATTATCCCTCATTTGGAAATTCCTAAAATTTTGGGGCAATTTTAGCAAAAATAGCAGAATTACTTAAAGAGACTATATAAGTTTCACGGCCGATAATGAACTTTTCAAATATTCATATCTCGATCTTTTCTCTATCAGAGACATCGTTAGAAGAAAGGAAAACGCAATAATTTGTTTACCTGGGTATATTTAGGAAACACAGCAACTTTCCATTTAAATTGTGAAATGAAACCATCAGCCTTTCCAATTTAGAGATGGAAAATGGTTTGAATGGAATTGATTTTATTTATCAGATGGAGTACAGTCAGTGGGAGCAATCTTTTCATCTTCCAGTCTGTGATAATTATTTAAAGCAGAATAGGCCGCAAATCTTCATCAAAGCTGGTGTTTGCATTGTAAATCTTAACGGAGACACTTAAAGGATAAACCAGAAGAATATTCAAAATGATAGCATTTGTCTTTCCGTTCTTTGCCGTAATGCTCTGTTGACATAATGGTCATCCGATATGCTGCTAATGGCATGGGTCGTAGGTGATAGCAAGGGGGGAAAAAAATTGTTTATGCGGTGAAGAGAAGTTTACATTTCCAAGATGAACGGCCATAAGCCGTAAGCGTTTTTTATGCTCAGTTTCTGAATGCGGATAGCCTATGTATAACCGTCGATTCCCCGAACGTCCTGATCGGTAATTATAAAAACTTGTATGGGGTATCCGTATCGCCATGATTTATAGCCAGTTTGGATATTTCTTAAAGTTGTTGTGTTGTGCGTGGTCCAAGTAATAGCTGTAGAGGAATTTGAAAATTGAGGTAGCGATGAGGGTCTCTTTTTAAAGAATGTGCATGCTAACATATGACACAGCAATGGCATTGCAGTTTTGCTTGTAAAAAGAAAAAAGGTTAAATAACCAAATGAAATACTTTCTTGTGAGGTTCCTTTCACTTGAAAAGGTCAGATTGGGAATTGTTTTAATAGAAGGAAGAGTTTGGAGGATGCAGTTGATGTGTATTGAGGTGTCATCTACATAGTTTTAAGTGACAGCTATGGTTTAGCTGGAGCAAGATTTGGAATGGGGTTGGGAAATAAGGAGGGAGTGAAGGGGTCTGCTTTATTCACTTACTAAACGCTCCCAAGTAGGTTTGTTCATCTGATTAACTGGTGTACAGTATATAGAATGTGACCAGGCAAAAAACCGTTGATCACTGAATGGAGTCACACATATCTTGCTGACATTTACCAGCATTTCTTGTAAAAGCAAATTAAGAGGGAATTATTAGTTTGATCAACAACAAATTGTTTTTTAGTAATAATGCGTTCAAATTTAGCCCAAATACTTGTATAACAGTTGGTGAATTATATGCTTAAAATCAACAACCATTAAGTGCCATAATCTTGTTTAATATTAGATATTTCTCAAGCCTAAGTTGTTGCCTACAATGTTGTTGCCTAGTTCATACCAACTGTGTCCATGTATCAATAATGACCATCTTAATTAGATGAGCACTGAGTGATACTTTGCAGTGCAGTGGACTAAGCCTAAGTTGTTGCCTACCATGTTGTTGCCTAGTTCACACCGACTGTGTCCATGTATCAATATTAATGAACATCTTAAATAGACGAGCACTGAGTGATTCCTTGCAGTGCAATGGACTGTCTCCGATTAATTAACAAGATTCAGCACCGAGGAGTGAATTCCATCTCTTTGGGTTCAGAAGGTGGTTTCCTTCCAAGTTTTCTTCTTTACTTTTCTCTTTATTCCTTCTTTCCAATGACTAAGACTGATTGACATTTCTAGGCCTCTCTCTAATTCTTTATTAATGAAACCGGGATGGCACGGAGGTTTACTTTTAGCGAGATTGAGTAAATGTTAAAACTGTTCATATTATGTACTTAGCAAAAAAGCTAAGCAAATATGGAATAGCCACTGTGTTTATATGAGTGATTTTTTGAAAATATATTTTTAGCATTAATTAAGGGCTGAGATATTGAATTGGGAGGGAATGGTGTTATTTTGTAGTTGATTACCAGAAAAAAGAAATACTACTATGCAGTAATACAGTGTCAAATTTTGCTCCTCTTGAAATTTGAGGTGACAAACCATCGGGCCTCGTTTCATGCATTTTGCGGCTGGTTCTGGATATGTTTAAAGTCACATGTTGTATTGTTCATGGATCTGCAGGAGGAACATTCCGCCATGCATGATGTATGTCATCACTGCGTGTTTGATGTAATAATATGACATTACCCTGTAGATTTGCACTACAGTCGGAGTGTGAGTACATTGTAGGATTCCCTTTGGTCTGAGTACCAGAACAGGTGCGTATCCAGGGGGGGGCATTGGGGGCGCGCGCCCCCCGGGTAAGAAAAAGAGGAGAGAAAAAAAAGAGAAGAAAAAGGGAAAAAAGAGGGGAAAAAGAGGAGGAGGAGAGGAAGGAAGGGAAAAGAAAAAGAAGAAAGAGAGAAGAAGGAGAAAAGGAGGGAGTAAAAGAAAAACGCGAAGACACCGGGAAGAGAAAGAGGAACAGTGACATCATTACAGCGCTGAAGGGTAGCCAGTGACGGATCAATGATTTCGTAAAAGTGTGCCTCACCCTACCCCTTACACCGACAACTCCATTTTTTGACGTTTCCATTTTCCTCTCTCACTAATGATCTATATATATACTATATATGGTCTATCATAACGCGTGTGTAGAATTGTGCTATGAAACCAACTGTGGCTGGTCTCGAACTCGACCGTGTCGTCGGGAAACATGACGCATTTTGGGATGGGGGCGACCGCCCCCCCCATTCAGCATTTTTTAAATAATATCGCTAAGTAATTTCAAAAAAGAAAGTGCTTAGATGCAACTTACAAGGCCTGGGAAGTGTCATTTCCAGCGATCTGGGAGACATTTTCGGCCAAAATTTGCTTCTACGCTTCGCGCTAACAAATGGTCCTGGGTAGTGCCATTTCCAGCGATCTGGGAGGCATTATCGGCCAAAATTTTCTTGTACGCTTCGCGCCAACCTATGGTGGCGCTACGCGTAGGTAATTTGCCTACAGGCTTCGCCCCTCCCTTGGCAAATTCCTCGCTACACGCCTGTTCGAATTTGTAACGCAAACAGCAGATATCACATCATATCAGTGAGCATGAAAATGGCGTTCCAGGATGAAAATCCTCAAAACTGTCCGACTTGCCTGAAAAAATAACCAAAAATTTTCGCGCGAGAAGCGCGCGTTCAACGTGTCAATGTCAATATCATATAAGCAAGCATCGGTTATTACATCGCATGCCATCATGTACCGTATGGTCCGTTAAAATTGCGCAGTATACCGCGGGATGCTAATGTAAACAACGACATGTCTCATGTAGATGTATAAAAAGCATGGAGGTCCAATTATGTCAAAAGTTTCTTTTACATTAGTAATGGCGAATTAGGGGTTGCACCCCCGCCGCGCAGTGGCGGAGCGTCCATACGGTCAGGGGGCGGATGCGCCCCCTGACGGACTCAAATGGACTGCTGGCGCCTTTTTCAGCTCTTTACCTCTTTTTACTTATTCTAGATTATTGACTTTTTTATTGCGCTCTCATCTACTTATTGACATTTGTCACATTTTGTTGGTGTAATTTGGCGATGACACCCTATTCTTCGTTTATCTGCAAATTAGCCAGGCCCTGAAAGGGTCATTTCCGGCGATCTAGGGAGTATCTTTACTCAAAATTTTTCTGTGCGCTACGCGCCAACCAGTGGTGGCGCTCCGCTTAGATAGTGTCGAAAGCGCCCCTACAGACCATTCTCGCCCCTCCTGACCAATACCCCTATAGCTCCGCCACTGCCGCCGCGCCTCCTACGCCTATGTGTGTAGTGTTCGGTTTCGGAAATATCTGCTATTTTTTCATTTCCTTCAACCAAGTTTTATAATAGCCGTTATAAGAGGTTTAATATTTGTACACCAATAAATTAACTGTGTCTGAATTTTCGAACATTTCTGACCAACATTCTGCATCACACTTCCCTCTACTCGTGCAATTTTGACCGGTCTGTTAGGGGTTGAAGGTAGTTTTTCTATATTGGTTGTCCATAGATGAAATTTTGTACAACATTATGGGTATGTTTTGAAGTGAGTTTATTCACGAGAAATGTGAATTTTCAAATTCTGAACAAATTGGGGCTTAAAACCTTGAAAAGTGGGGCTGACGGGTATTGTGGGCCGCGACGTAGGATCACCTACAAAAGCAAAGACCCACAGGACATGCGATCAGGTCGAACATGACGTGTGCCGGGTTGACAATCTTCAAAAAGGTTATGGATGGAAAAAAAACTATTAGGAAATACTTGGTTCTCAGGCCAAAAGTGTACATCTGGTTGGTCATTTCAAGCCCGAGAAGTGCCGTTTCCGGTGATCTGGGGGGGTATCAAAACCAGAAATTTTCTTGTACGCTGCGCGCCAACCGATGGTGGCGCTCCGCTTAGATAGTAATTCGCGCCCCCCGGGTTAGAAAATCCTGGATACGCGCCTGCAGAATGAGTACAAGTTTCTAAGGGCAAGCACAAATAATTATATATATTATACACTAGTGAATATGTATACTAGATTTCCAGTATAAAGTACAGATCCACAATGGTAAGCACACGTACAGAGTAGAAGTACAGGTCAAGTTTTAACAGGATTTTTTTGTTCTGGTCATTCCTAGGACAACCAGCTCTTTCGGTCTGGTTGTCCGAGCAGCTAATTTGGTCGTCCGATAAAATGTAGCAGACTCATCAAATAATAGTCAAATATGTTCACTTGATGAAAGATGTGTAGGTGTGGTGAGTATAGACATACGCCAGCTTTGGGCCAGTTAAACTCTCCTTCGAGTGGATCATAGGTCTACCACTAACTTTGTTTTGATTTCAGTATTTCCAAAGTGATGGAGGAATTGATTTCTCCAATGTCCTTGGGAGACCTTTACTTTTTTAAGCCCGTATTGGCTTTTTAGAGGACTTCCCTCCACATTTACATATTTAAATTATGATCTGTGGAAAATCAAATAAACAAGCAAGCAAACAATTAATTTATCATTTTACATATTGGACAACCTCCAATGGACCAATGCTCATTTTGGTCGTCTCGTCCTCCGAACATCTCCTCGGAAGACCAGAAGACCGTTAAAAATTTGCCCAGCTATATAATTTGAGAGTCAGTATAGAAACCCTGTACAATTCTGTACCCTCTGGACTGATGACTAATCCATCCCCCGACACAATTAGACACTTATATTCTAGCCAGGTTATGTCATCTCTGTGTCCAGTGTGACTTTTATTGCTTGACACCTCCACCAAGAGATGTGAAAATGTCCACCTCAGTGACAGCATGGTAGCTCTAGAATGGCAGCCATAGATGTTTTATTTCTGCATACTTCCTTGCTTGGTACTGTCACTCAGATGTTTCAGACCTCGTCGTCGAGGAGTAACGTTAAACTGTGTATGTATATATATATATATATATATATATATATTATATATATATCTATATATATATTATATTTTTATATCTCTGAATAAAAGTCCTTATACTTTGTAAAGAAATTTTGCCCCAAAATATTTCAAGTTTTATTATAGATATATACATATAAAGTATACATGTAAACCTAATGTTATCTCTAAAAGCTTGGCCTGTGCATGTAATTGTAATCTCTACAAGCATGAGCACTAGCTGTAATTGTTACAATCAATCGAGTGAGTAAGCACACTGGCATGTGTTATCATAGTCCATTCATATATCGTCGAATCTCTGAGTGAGTGTCTTAATGGTAGAATACTCTTTACTATACTACCAGTATAGAAACTATGTTACCTCGCGTGAGAGTTCGGGAAAAGAAAAAAAAACAGAATGGGTGAATCACTAAGTAAATCTATTAGTTGAAGAAAACCAGCTCCGAGCTTGGAGCTGCCGCGCTGTGAACGAATCGAGAGGTGTTTGAACTTTTTGAAAGCTAGAGATGGATTCTGTAGCATTTCATTGATGAAGCCATTTTATCTCTCTCTTTTTTTATTATTTTAATCGTCTTTATTCACGATGTGACTCTCAGCGTTAGCGTGTGTTCGCAGCGCTCTTGTTAGAAAGCCACGGGGCTCGTGAAGGTGTAGTGATGTGTGAAATGTTTCGTTGGGAGAGAAATTGGTTTGTCAGGAATAAATACCGCGGTAGAAGAGTTAAGATAATTATTGGGATTGTACTGTACCTTATATGCTCCATGATTCAGTACATGATAATACACAGTAGCTATACCGTTGAATAATTGTAAATGGTACATGGTTCAATGTTGGAGTTTTGCTTTAACAACATTGGCAGTTTAAATGGTCGTCATTCATCTTGTATAGTAAAATGGGGCTAGTTTTGTTAAATATTCTTGCTGTAAGATTTAAATATTTAGATCACAAGATTATTATAATTGTCGAAAGATTAAGAGGGAAGGGGGGGGGAAGGGTGCGGAGAATTAATACACATACATGTGCATATACCATCATAAACGAAGGATTACAACAAATTTAAAACAAATTGTGATTACAGATGGCATTCTGTTCAGTGTTTTAATATCTTTTTGAAGACAAAGTGACTTATTGGACAAAATCATTAAATTCCAATTTTACACGATTTTGTTCTCAATATTTTCTTGTCCTCTCTTTATCTTGGTTGGTATTTAAGTAAAATTTGAAACGTATGTCAAGTGAAATTAAAAAAATGAAAGAAATTCTAAAGCAGAGAGCTGAGTGGACAGTTGAAAAATAAATGTCAATGGAATGAAAAGAATTTATTGCTGCAAATGAGATTGAAACCAATTAACCCAGAATTATACACTCTTCTAAAAGAGCTATATATATTTCACCCTAAGTATAGTGACGATCTTTGCTATCGCCGGGCACTCTTGGATCAAAATGTCTGCATTGTAACTGCTTCTCATGATTATTTCTAAACTTATTTCAAAAGATTTGTAAATAGCTGAACATTTCATGAGAATGTGCTACAAAATATACTTTTTTTATATCGTTCTTTTCTGTTTTAAACTTATTTCTTTGATTATTTTTTAATTCTGATATATTAAAGATATGATTAATAACAGACTTGACAATTATTTTTTTTCTGTGCCATGAATATGCAATATGATTTGTTTGCGGTTGTAATATGTAGTGGTGTACATCTTTTGTGGGTCTAATTCTTAATTGGTTTATCTTTTCTTTGGTTTTCTCAGATATATACAGACTGGGCCAACCACTTTCTGGAGAAGGCTGGTAGCAAGCAGGTTATAGCAGATTTACAAGTTGATGTTACTAATGGGGTTTTATTGGCCAAGGTTATTGAAGCTGTCAGTAAGTACATTGTCAAGTTATCATAAAAAGGTGTAGATTAGGTGTGGGTAGGGGGGTGTAGATTGGGTGCAGCTTACAGCAGATTTACAAGTTGACCATCACTAATGGGGTTTTATTGGCCTAAGGTTGTTTAAGCTGTTAGTAAGTACATTGTGAAGTTATCATAAATGGGGTGTAGATTAGGTGTGGGTAGGGGGTGTAGGTGGGGTGCAGCTTACAGCAGATTTACAAGTTGACCATCACTAATGGGGTTTTATTGGCCTAAGGTTGTTTAAGCTGTTAGTAAGTACATTGTGAAGTTATCATAAATGGGGTGTAGATTAGGTGTGGGTAGGGGGGTGTAGATGGGGTGCAGCTTACAGCAGATTTACAAGTTGACCATCACTAATGGGGTTTTATTGGCCTAAGGTTGTTTAAGCTGTTAGTAAGTACATTGTGAAGTTATCATAAATGGGGTGTAGATTAGGTGTGGGTAGGGGGTGTAGGTGGGGTGCAGCTTACAGCAGATTCACAAGTTGAGCATTACTAATGGGGTTTTATTGGACTAAGGTTGTTCAAGCTGTTAGTAAGTACATTGTAAAGTTATCATAGAGGGGTGTAGATTAGGTGTGGGTGGGGTGCAGGTTATGTGTGGGTGGGGTGCAGGTTATGTGTGGGTGGGGTGCAGGTCATAGCAAACAATTTATAGCTTAATGTCACTGACAGGGTTTTATTGGCCAAGGTTATTGAAACTGTCAGTATTAGTGCATTGTTAAGTTATCATAGAGGGGTGTAGATTAGGTGGGGGTGGGGTGCCGCTTAGGTGTGGGTTGGTGGGGTGCAGGTCATAGCAAACAATTTACAGCTTAATGTCACTGACAGGGTTTTATTGGCCAAGGTTGTTGAAGCTGTCAATATTAGTGCATTGTGAAGTTCTCATCAATGGGTGTAGATTTACATCTGTAGGAGGGGTTCGTATGACATGGTGGATAACAACAATGGACTTTGCTTTTTCAACTTTATTGTTTTCATCTTGGTACAGGTATGGTTTCGACTTTATGTTAAGTGTTTGTGATGGTCACAGTTTATAAAGGATTATTGCATTGTATTCAAATTTTGAATCAACCTAATTTTGAAGTAAAATTCTGGAGGGAAGTCTTATAAAAAGTTACAAACATTGAAACCTTATTTTTTCTTCTTTCATAGTGTACCCCTATCTCTTTTTTCCCCTATCTCTTATTAAAAATCATAATCTATTCACAGATTATCTTTTACACACTATTTGCTTGAAGATTATGTAAGACTAAAATGTTTGCTGTAGCAGAAGTTTGTGTTTGACAATTTTTTTTATGCTGAAGTTTGCTATTAATAACAATTTTTTGTTTCAGTTGACCTCCCTCTTTCTTTGTCTTATTTAAAAAAAATATTTAAAAAAAAGCATTACTCCTAGACTACCCCTTTAACTATATTTGGTTGAAGATTGACTAATTCAAAAGCTAAAATATTTGCTTTTTGTACAAAGTGTATTGAAGAGAATTTTATGGTGCTGCATTTTGCACAAAACAATTTCATGGAAAATCTCCAACCTTATGTACATGTATTGTTAATAAATGCAGGCTATAAAACTGCTCATTTCTACAATTATATATATTCAATGACAGCCTGATTGACTCATACAACGATGAATCAGAAACAGGACAGTGCAAAATCTGCCATCACAATCAGATTTTTTTCTTTTTTGATCAATCGTAGAGATGGGTTATATATATTGGGTCCTTTAGTGATGTTTTTGTCGGTGATTAAGTAAAAACTTGTCTTTTCGTTTTTCTACATTTCAGTCGACGAGAAAGTCCCAGCTGTAAATGGCTCTCCACGCACCAATACTCAAATGGTAAGTCAATTAGTTTTCCTTTGTCACATGTACAGAATCGGTCTGTCAAAAAAATATTAGTGAATAGTTTACCGTTGAAAGGAAACTATTTATGACAACGATTAACTGTAAACTGCAGGTAAACACTGCGTGCTAGTTAAGTGGGAAGATATGTTTCTTTTCATTTCGAGTGAAATATTTCGTGCAATCGTCGCAAGACAAAAGAACCGAATCGGTACGGTAAACAGAGTTAACACAGTGCGGGTGGGTGTCCACATGGCAGCTGGGTTGCACCAATATATTGTAAACCTGTAACCCGAAGCCAGATGTGTGAAATCGCCCGGAGCCATATCGGACAAAATAATCGAAAAGGTTTGTTGTTTTAATCATTTTGCCCTGAATTTGTGCTTGTGACAGTCGTTTCTACCATGTAAAGCAGCTAGTATGTATAAATAAATATTCCAGTCAGAATACATGGTAGGGACAAAGGTAATTAAAAATTTGTTGTCATGTTGTTTTTAAACACCATGATCTTACTCTCTCTCTCCCTCCTATGAAATGGTCTTGATTTTTTGGCATGGCGCGACCTGTGACTGTTTCACTTATCGGAATGACCGCGACCTCTCTTTCTTATTTTTGATTGGGAAGGTTTTTTTCTATGTTTTAATCAGTTTTGTCTGGTCCTTCGTCACCTTTAGTTCTCAGCGAGCTTGCTGGTAAAATTGGATTCTCGGTTTTCTTTTCTTTGTCGTGTTACGTACAAAAAGTCATCAATGTCGTGCTCGTGGTGAGGATCTTCACCTCTGTATAGGCCCCCCTGTCTGTCCTTCTGAGATGTATAGGGATATTATGTTTCAATAACTTGAGGCAAGCACATATTTATGGCAAAAAATTTGTCCCGTAAATGCCGGGCTCTGGACCCGAGTTTAATCTTCGTTCCACACCGAGTTAAAGCCAATCACTGAATAATAAATGGCTCCAACGAAGCGAGAGGCACGAATTAGGTCAACGTCGATCGTCGTCAAGATCGTGAGGAATTACGACGTATCGTCCAGAAAGATTGGATGAAATATTACGAAATATGACGAAATATAATAATACCGATCACAGTAGATTGCATCTGTTGACGTTTGAGCAGGGATCAATTTGGACCTCTCAAATTGAGTTTCAGCGGACAATTTAACGAGTCTCTCTGTTACTCGCCGGGAGTCCGTTCAATACGGACGGAGACGCGGGGTATACGGTTCTCACTCTCGGGAATCGATATCGATTCTCTGAGATTGAGAGCTTCTTAAGGCTGTTAGAGAAACAATCTCAAGTTATTGAGCTGTCTACTTAGCAGTATATATTGAAAGAGACACATACTTGAACGCATATGGTCATACTAGAGGGGGGGGGGAGGGGGCGGTGGAGGGGTGATCTACTTATATAGCAGCAGATCCAAATGATGAGATAGCATCCGATATTATTAACAAAGACAAGGTTAAAATAATTGATCTATTGAAGTTATCTCTTACAGGGACTTTTACCACGATTAGAATCATCATCTTTCCCATCACATTCTCCCCTCTAGATACTTTCTGGCTTTTTGGTTGTCCTCCTAAATGGGCTGCGATGCCCGTAGCTACCTATAGCCTCTCTGCACCGACTACAGCTTCAACTTACTTAAAGAGTAGAACGACTGAACCATGAATGATACTTAAGGCAATAGGCGATTGATTTCTCCAACTTAATATAGAAAATATGTCTCACTCAAGTTGTGTCCCAATGTAACTACGTTTAAGGGGGAGGGAGGGTGGGGGGCAAAGTGGAATGGGAGGAATAATCCAACCTCCCTTCTTTAGATCTTTTTTTTTTCGTGGCTTTCATCTGTCTTAGTCCTTCTTTCCCCTTCTATTAATAATGCAGTCAATATAATTAATGGTTTGATAATATCTATCTTTCACAATTCTTGTTCATCTTCTGGAAAAGCCCTCCCCATTCCAAACCTCCACCCCCTCCTTCCCATCCTTCCCATTCCTCATCCTCACATCCCTCCCAGCTGTTGGAGGCGGTCCCTCTTTCGTCCATTCACCTATGACCAGGATGCAGTAAACTATTCTAGACTCCCTTCTACGGGTAGTGCCACAGGAAGTGATTTCAACTTATCTTTAAAATTCTCTCTGGGTCTTCTTTTAATGACCCTCGTACTCTCAAACAGTCTTTGTTTTTGTAGTTAATTTGTTTCCTACTCTGTCTTTGTTAAAACAATTCATCCCGGGCTTGTTTGAATAGCCAGAATCTTTAATCGACAGGTCACCCGGACTATAAGACTGACCTGTTAGGAATTCGATCAAATCACTGACCGTTTGAGTTTTCTGTAGAAATTTCGAACTGGTTATAAAAAAGTTTGAACTATTCCCAGGAAATTAGGCCGAAGTTTGTCTTTGTGCAACCACAGATATTAATTCATTCACCTCTAGCTGCATAGAATTTAGATATTTACAGCAATGGAGGGTCTCGCAAGAGGGTGATATAGAGAGAGCTATTAGCTGGTTTGCATGCAGAAGGCTGGGCGATTATTTATGTAAATTACATGCAAATTAATTGTGGCATTAATCACTAATTTTGCCAGTTGAAGTTCACCAGTGACTTAATAACATGTGAGTACGTACATTTTCAAACGTAATTTTCTTGCTGGTTCTGAAGTTCTAAAGTTCATTCAAGTGTGAGTAATAAGACCAAAAATAGATATCAGTGGATAAAAAAAACACTTTGAAGGTTGATCAAAGGAAAATGGTCGTTGAATGTTGAGTCTTTAATTCTGAAGCAACATATATTCAACCTTTCTAACATATTTGGTGCCAGGTACTGATGATCTGAAAAAAAGAGGCTCTTGCCTTGGAAAATTATAATTGTTTCTTAGGGTCCCTAATATCAGCAGTCCACAAATTTTGAGGCTTACGACCGGGGTGCTTCCATGAGGAGCGAACCACAACGCAAGAGACACTGCCACCCATCAGAATCGATGCTCAGAATGTGTGTGAGTTAGCTTGGGCTATGGACTTTGTTCAAGAAAATATATATCCTAATTGATCTCTGTTGGAATGAGAAAACTAAATAAATGTTTTGACATCTCAAAAAATCACAGGACTGGCACTGAAATTATATTTCGTGGACAATCATCATTGTGCAAAATTTTAGAACCTTTTGCGAAATTCTTACTTAAAAACTGAATACAAACACAAGTTAAACAAAAGTTTTGACAACTTGAACGAATAGTGAAACAGGTTTTTTGCATTTATTTGGCAATTTGATAAAAATCTATGAGTTTTTCTCAAAATAAGACTTGCGGTCGATCAAAAGTAAAATCCATATGCTAGATTTTTTCACCAGATCAAAGATTAATTATTGAAAAATAATAATGAATAATTCACGACGATCTTGGACGTGATGTTGCCCAGATACTCGTACCACCAACTGTCAAATTGTCAAACATTGACATGAGTAATGACTGCCTCAGATCACATGATCCACATCATTATATCAAACTTGTATCGCAAAGTATATATATATAATAAAAAAAAATTAAAATGTAAAAAAAAATTAATAAATTAAAAATGAGTAACTTTGGTCAAGAAAGTGGCTTTAAATGAAGAAGATCAACAGTGACAGTATACAAAACTTGTACTGAGTGAGAGGAAAAGCTGGGCCTTTAAGCTTTCAAGCTGCGTATCAGTACATAGATAGAAAACGTGTAGAGACTTTGATTCAGTATATACAGTTATTCTGTGATGAAAAGAGTAGGTCACAAGTCACTGTGACCAAAGAAACAGGTGACATTCCTGTCCTCTCCAAATACCTCCTCATCTGCCCCGAGCATCCCTCCTGGCCTCCCAATCTTCCGGACCCTTCCCGGCACCCTCTTCTCACGTTCTGCTACATTCTCACCTGTTCCGTTGGTATTCATTAAGGGTTGCGTGTGTAGGGAGGGCATGTGATGAAAATATTTGTTTGTACCGCTGGTTAAGCCTCCCGGACAACTTCTGCCAGTTTCGGACGGTATCTCAATTAAACGTCAATACAGGGACCCTTAATTTGCCATTTGGGAAATACCTGCTACAATATAGGGGCTTAAAAAAGAAAATTCTTTCGTTTTCTAAATTTGTGAGGAAATTATGAAAACATGTCTTAAAGCTATGATTTTGCATGAAATGACCAACACAGCCGCCCTTTGAAGAAGAAATAACTGCCCAGCTGGGGTTTTACAGTAGATAACTTAACCACCCAGTCATTAACCTTGAAATCCAGTCACTCTGATATCATTGACAGTATTGTGATGTCATGTTTATATAAAGTAAATTTAGCCACTAGCCATTTGGACAATATCTATATTGTAGGCCTCATCCATCCAGTAAAGCCATCTTGTTAAAAATAATATTATGATTTGAAATCAACCTTTATAAACTTGCTTACATATTTGATACCCTGCTGGTGGAATTATGACAACATCACCAAAGTTTAGTTTGATGTGTGATCATGCCAGAAGGGTGTTTTTTTACAGAAATGAGAAAACCTCCCTCTTTCGAAAAAGGCTACATTTTAACGGAGGCTCTAGTTGTTTTTGCAGTACGGGTTTAATCGATGGTCAACTATGCCTTAAAAATGAAAAATATAAATACGATGCAGAAATATAATACCGTCTTGAATTGTACGAACGACCGATCTCTCATCGCTACTCCTTGCGTGGAAGTTGACTCGTTGTATTGGTACTATGCAACTATGTAATATGGTACTATGCATGGTACTATGCATGGTACTATAATACTATGCATGGTACTATGCAACTATGGTACTATGCAACTATGGTACTATGCAACAGTGTTCAGGAAAATAATCAATTGTGACACCACCCACAACAAAATAGAAGAAAAAATGTTATTAGACCACCAAATTTAGTAAGCTAGACACAATTTTTCCTGCAGTGCATTAAAGGGTCATTAGACAAGCAGGGGTGGTGGACTTAGGACTTTAAATAGGAGGGGGTGTACGGAACGTGAAGTCGCTAGAGCTGCCTCCTATGTGGAGTGGGGGGTGGGGGGGGCCAGTGGGATACTCCTCCAGTAAAAAACAAAAATTTAGACATGAATTCTGGTGCATACTGAGGTATATTTTGGCTATAAACTAGGTCAATAATTGGTCAACATGCATGGTTTTGCTAATAACTACTTTTGATGTTTTTTGTGTGGGTTTCAAAGAGGGAGGGGTGAGGGGGAGGGGAAGTGTGTGTGCACTTCCAACACTCCCCTTGGATCTGCACCTGTTAGAATATAATCGAATAGATATATATGTTAGGTATAGATCTACACACAATCAACCGTGTGTCACATGTCACCCAGCTGTCACCCTGCATTAGTCACAGTGACACAGAGCCTCAATCCAACCCAGAATGCAACTTTCATAATCGTAATGCAACCGTTTGCCATAAATAGACCGGCCTCCATATACCACAGTGTACATGATCTGTTTTGTGCCTAATCTATTTGCTATCGTCAAGGTTTATCTATACAGATCTCCTTACCTAATCGTATACCACCGATGCATTTGCAATTACCTGCAGTCCACACAACCTTCCTCCCGAAATCTTCCCGAAGATGTTTAAAAAATTATTTTAAAAGATGGAGGGATCATGTTTCCACCCTGACTAGAAAAGATTATTAGATTTCCCAGGGAAGATTCTAAATTAGGTGTTACACACCATTGAGCTCTCACTTCAGATAGATGCCAACCAGTCCAACCCCATCTACACAAACTGTAAGTCAGTCATTTTGGGCGATAAATTGGATTGAATCGTGTGGTAACATTATCGGTATAATCAAACTGTGTTGCCATGGTAACTGCACGGTTCCAGTTTCATTGTCATCATGTGGGGCTGTGCAGTTCAGATGCAAAGACTTCCCAATATGAGATACATATAACATTGTTGGATATATAGCACCTTATCTCACTTTGAAACAAACAGTCGCCACGACGACCATGACGTAAGGTATCGATCGCTTCACCGGTTTTAATCTCGGTGATTAATGTAATTGTTACTGGCCACATATTCCCAAAAAAATTATCAGGAAAAAAAAAATTATTATGTGAGGACTTCATTTTCTTTGAGTGTTAAATTGTACATATATGTATCTATATTGGCTTGATGATTGTGTAAGGCCGTGCAAGTACTTGACAGCCAGCTAGCTAGGGGCAGTAAGGCATAAATTGTATGGGAAGGATCATTATTGAGATAGCAACTGAAAATTCATAGACATTTGAGAGAGACCTTTTACCCTTGACTCAATTGGCACATTTATTACTTTTTTTTTTGTATAAGGTCAATATTCTGCAAATTTGGCAAAACAACTATGTTTTAATTGTCTTCTTTCTTTAGTTCATTTTTAAGCGATGGTGAAAAAATTTAGAAGCATATTATAGATTAATATACTGGTTGACCCTGTCCAGTCATGCAGATTAAAGTATTAAATCAATCCCAGAAAACTGAGAAAATGGAAATGTTGGGAGGGGGGTTGGGGAGGGAGGGGAGGGAGGGGGGCAGGAGAGGTAAGCAGATTGAGGATTTTTATCAGAGGGGGCTGGAGGTGCATGGTTTACTGTAGGTGGGCAAGCGATCAACATCTATGCAGCTGAAGTTGTATTCCCTTGGGTATGCGACTGTCCACTCTGACTATTTACTTCTAGACATTCAATTTTTGTTTGCTTTCTATTAAATCATTTCAGGTTTACAGAAAAATCCAAATTTATTTCCATATGACTTAAATTCTCTCTTGAACTAAAACTGAACTGTAGATCAGAATGCACAATTAATGGAATTAACTTAAACAAGGTGCATGACTTTGTTTAGAGACAAATGGACAGAGAATATTATGTAGTATAAAATTGGTGAATGAGAATTATTGATTCACATATTGGGTTCAGTACATTTGTTGATCATAATGTATAGGTCTAAGGATTACCAAATGAAATGGCAGTGTTGTCTACTGATAAATATAACAGGGTCCTTAATTTTTTTTTTAAAGTTTATTTAATTATTTTTTTAATGACAGATTAAGTCCAGAAATCACAATACGCTTGGCAGTAATATCAAAAAATGATGCAAGTGTATTAAAGCAATTAACTCAGTTCAATATAGCACAAGCACTTGTTATCCTAGGGTTTAATACTGTAGTTAGTTCAAATTCTGTTTTAGCCAAAACTCTCTTTTGTTTTCAATTTTGCTAAGATTATTTTCCCTGTCTGTAACATTGTTCATTTAGGCGTTGTATCAAAAAAAAAAAAAAAAGCTGCAACATCCTTCACAGCTAAAGATGAATAAAAAATCAAACAATAGCTTGCATATCTCTGTACACCTGAAGTGTGTCTATGGTGTGAAATTACATAGTACAATAGATTACATTCTTTTTGTCTTTTTACAGCTTGGCTGCAAGATACTGCAGCCCTCTCCTTAATAATATTGATACACAATGCATAATCAAACAATAGCCGACTTATCTCTGTACACCTGCAGTGTGTCTATTGTGTGAAATAACATAGCACAATAGATTACATTCCTTTTGCAGCTTTGCTGCAAGATACTGCAGCCCTCTCCTTAATAATACTGATAAACAATACATAAGACTGAAGATGTAGAAACTTTACCGTGGTAGTAGTAGTGAAGGGATGCTGCAGTTAAACTATTATTTTTGCATTATGCTGTCTGCCGTTCTTTTAATATTGGAATCTGAAGTCCTTTTTGTTCGTTGGTTTTTACCAGTTTTCCTCTCATCCTCTCTCTCTCTCTCTGTTCGTATCTGGTAACCGTGGAGACATATCAGGCATTGCCTCGGGAAAGAGACGCATCTCCACAGTCGTCAGGCCTCTCAAAGCACTTTATAGGAAATGATTAGATTGGTAATATGCCACATATCTGGAAGTAAAAAGGCGGTGTGCCTCTGCCAAACCGTTGTATATACAGGCTACCGGAGGAAACCTTAATTTGGTTTAAGAATATAAGCAGAAACATCCCCTCCCCCCCCCCCAAAAAATCATAAAGGAAATCATGCATTGGCCGAGAAACTCAAAATGTGAAATTCTATTGTTAGATAATTTGCTCATAAAGGGTTAAATGATGTATTATTGCTCATATTCGACTGTGAAAATAGTCTACTCAGACTCATCGGTTGCCTCAAGGAAGAAACTGATAGGCTGAGAATCGTGTTAAACAAAGCACGTCGGGTCAAATTTCCAGCATCGAATTCGACAGCAGACGAAAAAAATGTACAGGCTTTTATAACTTCTCAGTTTGCACTGTTAACGGTCGTAGAAAAAAAAGGGAAAAAAGGTTTACGGAGGTCCGACTGATACGCTGTCAACTAAAACATTAATCACTGTTGACGTTGTAGTTCCAGCGAAGAAAAGAGCACTTTTTAGCCAGAAATTGTCGGAGAGTGCCTGTCTGTACGATTCATTGAACCGCAGCTTCCCCCCAGAGGCTAAGCTAACGGCACCAAAATAGGAATTAGATCTAGCCGAAGAATTGGGGAAGGAAAATGCCGAGATAAAATGCGGAGACTAACAGCAAAATGCCACGGCACGCGACCTGAATTGAGCTTCTTCGTTCTCTCTTCATTCTCTTGTAAGGAGAGACGGGGTTGTCGCAGGAGTTGATTGTTTTCCGTCGGACGACGACAATGCTTCGCTACATATCTGAACCGACGGTCTGGCCGTGATGAATGGCGTGGCTGTTAGGGCAGTTAAAGCAGATTGAGTAATGGGTGGTGACTGCCTGGGCAAGAAACCCAGTGGGAGGGCATGCATTGGGGGCATCTTAAAGAGAGTGAATTAATTTTGTATCTGAGAAGGTCCGTAGAGGGGCTATGCGAGGAATGAGCTCCCGGGATGGACGTGTGTGTTATGCCAGGGGATGATGGTAATTGTATAAAGAATTTTTAAATGGCAAGTGCTGTACAATACGTGTATACAGACCCTTAATATGTATAGCTGTGTACATGGGATGCACGCATACCTTTATCCACAGTAGCCAGCAATCAATATTCACTTTGTAAGTAGTATACAGAGAAGGTACACGTCGGGTAGACAACTTTTTTTCAGGCCTCATATAGATAGGACTATACTCTTGGATCGGATCTAGTTCTTCCACAAACTATTTTTCAGGATTAGTTCTTCGGGATCTTTATTTGTAATTCAGAGTTAAAGATAACTTTGGTAAGTTTTCTGGAAGCAACTTTTCATCTTGATTTTTGAAAAATAAGTGACACTAAATTGATAGATTAAATCCCCAAATAATGTAGGTTCTGCACATCAATAGAGCTCGACTATATGTAGGTGAGAAGTAACTAGCAACAGCTAGTACACCGAGAAATTAGCCCAATTAACCTTGCATTAATTGCTCTTTGTACTCTTACGAGGAAACATACTGCCTAGGCGACAATGTTTTCAGGATCTCGTTGGTTATAGGAATAAGACGTTTTTCATGAATATTCATTTGGTACAAAAATCTGTGTGAGAGAATATTGGTAGTGAAAGCAACTCGGAGAGCCGATTTGGCGCCAGTTAATACCGACAGGACAATTAGAATTTTCAAAGACTATTAAATAGGCAGCTTCTTCTTTTCTTTTGAGACTGGCTTTTTTAAGGTTATGTGATATTTTCTTGCTAGTCTGTTCTTGCTAGTCAAAGGTCCCTCATCCATAATTTAAGAGCCATTACAATGGTTGTTAATCATATAAGACTGGGTAACAGTTACACATGGGAAGATAAATTTTTTGATAACTTGTTCGGAATTGCAGCCTCGTTCACATTTTAAAATGCAAGTGGGGATCTGTAGCTTTCTTCTCCCTCGATCAAAGCAATAAAGCCGATCCCCGACTCGTCCACGTTGGAGCAAGGCTGGTGGATCTACGTCGAACAAAAGAGCATCAACCAATCACAGAAATGTCAGGATGATCGTGTACGAATAGACTAGCTAGTTACAGCATATTAATAGCACTCGCCCTGTAATTTTACTGTATGCTGAAGTGACGAAAGAAAGAATTTGCAGAGATCTCGAGTCACATGATCCCCGAGTGTTCACACCACCATTTCGATCCTTCGTGTCGGTTCAGGATCCTCCCCTTAAAGCAGGGATGGGCAACCTTTTTGAATGAATGGGCCAGATATAAGGAGTGACAAATTGACTGGACCTCATCTAACCAACGACTAGCTGTTGATTTCAAACCTTTGATTCCGAGGACTTTCAAGCAATAGGTGTTTGTGTACTTTAGAATCTGTATTCACAAAAACATGATGTCAATACAGTACAGTTGATAATTAATGGGGATAATAGGCCTACCTGACAGCATCATTAGTGCCTATAAATTCTAAGCAGCTAGCTAGTTTTTTGTGATGATGTAAAATAGATTGATTTATTTTCTTTTTCTTGAGAAATCTCACAGGCCGCAAAAAAATCACTGGCAGGCAGCATTTGGCCCGTGGGCTGTAGGTTGCCCACCCCTGCCTTAAAGGGAGGTCACCACCGCGGTGTCTGATCCTGACTGCAACCAATCAAAACACACACTACATTACCCGATCCCCCGTAGCCTCAAATGTTGTCTCAAATGTGAACAAGACAAGCCATGCACTATTTATAAATCAACGACAAATGACAGGTTTTTTTGGCCATAGAATGATTGCCAATTCTTCTTTTGCGACACAATTAAACCTCAGATAATTAAGAAGGACATTTTTGATGGATCATTAATATAAATTACTTTTGAACTTAACAGACAGACTGAGAGACAGAGAGGGAGAATTAGTTTATTATTCTATACGTGCTCATAAAAATCATGTGACATTTAATGAAATGTAACTATATTGTGCTGATTGTATTCACTTTATTTATCATGATTGGGTTTATTTTTTTTATTATTTTTTCCAAATTGCAATATGCTGCTTTTCGATTGATTTTCCAAACCTCATAGGATGCCTCGTCATAGCTCAACTTAAAGGAGCATTCAATATATGATCTTCGTCTAACAGACGTTTTTTATTCGTACAATACTATGTTAAAAGTCACCCAGTATTTGTCCCTATTAACTGCTATAGCTCCAAAAACTTCATGACAATTTTTTCACACTACATTTTCCCTGGAGGTGGAGTATATACCTATTCCCAAATGGAAGTGAATGGTTAACGTATATATGATTTAAGGACTGATGGTAAAATAATTGTTGAATTTGCACAATTTGTGGCAAGACTGACGAAGTTCACGTAGGAAAAATTCCAAATGGTAAAATTGATTGGGATTTATTTTGAAAGAATAAAGGATATGTTGCTGTTTACCTGGATTCGAACCTGTCTCGTTTAGGATCACATGTCTTATGCTCCAGCGACTGAGCTACCCAGCGGTTTGTCGGGAGCAATTTATGAATCCATTTGAAGAGCGTGAAAGGGGGGAGATGTCCTAGTCGGAAGCCAAATTACCTTACCTTGCATACAGAATAATCATGGGATCCCATTCCAGTTTCATTTGATACAACCCTATACAGCGGCTGGAAGAGGTATTCAAAGAGAAATTTAGCTTTGCGTGTGTAACATTTAGATTTATGATAAAATAAACCAGGAATGAAATGCTGACTGCTTGGAAAAGGATGAAAAACCAATTTGAAAGACTTGCAAGAACTCCAAAATAAAAAAATAGTAAAACAAAAAATAGTAAAGCAAAACAGAGGAAAATAAGGAACTTGAAAAAATGAATGATAGCTTCTTTACCCAGGTCCACATAATATTAAATTAAAAAAAAAAAAAAAACCCATGCGCACCTTACATACTGTGTTTTGGTTTAATTTTGATTCATGTCATGCATAGTGGAATTTCTATCGTAGGATGAGAGATTGTAAAATTGATGAATTAATGCTACTGGTGCATTACTCGTGGTATCCATGCAAAGCATTTTCCCAAAATTCATTTTCCTTTGCCGGTATGAATAATGCGGTACCTCTTGCATTACTTTTGGATGCTGCACCCACACGAAGGTGTGAAGGGCTGGCTGCTTTAATCGAATCAAAAAACGAGACGAAGCTGGGATGGTTGTAACCGGACTAGGGAGCTGCCTCTCGCTCAATCAGATCGTATCAAATTCTTTTCCAATGTGATTGATCCAGAAAGTATCATGTTCGTCGAATAGTACAACCGTGGGTTCAACGGCAGGGCACGTACAAGGGTACTTTAATAACTTCGCAGATACGATATTAAAGGTATAGTCGATCAGAAACTGAATCAGATGGACGAGATGCCTGTCGTTTTGATAGATGTATCTGATACTTAGATGTCTACTTCAATTTGATCTGAAGAGATGATTTGGCAAGCTCTAAATCTCAAAGTGTTTTTTTTTTTTAAAGTAATGAAAAGTACAGAAAAATCGACATTTGACTATAAAATTTGGTTGCGGGACATCATTTTTCCGTATTAGACTAAAATAGTGGAGCACTTGGTATCATAAAGGTGTATATAAATGAATGTCAAAAAGTGGAATTTCTCTTGAAATACCTTCCCTGCCACTTTCTGGGTTTTATGGAATGATAACTGGGGTATGATCCCTGGTTACACATGATATTCAGGATACTGTGGCTTATCCAGACCGCCACAAGCCCACAGCAAAGAAAGGGCTATATAGGGGTTTGCCACCATCTTATCAAGGGGCTGGATATTTAAGTTGGTAGAGTGCTGCATGGGCTTGTTAAGGCAGAAGTCACTGTAGTTGCTAATCCTGTTCTAGTCAAGTATATTTCTTATTAAACACTCTGTTCCATAATAACTGTGTAGTTAATTAGATGTGCCAATTAATTGTGCCGTGCATGGGGTTTATTCATTAAGATTAAGGGTTAAATGTAGTACAATTATGGAGAATGTTTGGTCTGAATATCAAAAGTTACATGACAGGTTGAAAAATACACATAGCTTTAAGACTGATTATTCGATTCTAACTTGCCTTCAGAAATGTCCATTTCCCCCCTTTATCGTAGCCTCATCGTTCAACAATTCAGGTCTCTCGTAAAACTAAGACTAAAATAACGCCTGTCGCTTTCAAGAAACGGTTGTGAATTTACCGACTGTGAAGTTGACTGTAAATTTTGTTTTGGTTTTTTGCCCGAAATCTTGTCATTTTGTTGATGCTGTGGGCCAGTGGAACGATTGATTTTTTATCTCGTCGTACCGCTAGCTCTGTCTTTCCAATTTAAACTGGAGTAAACCCATGCCATTATTGATCAGTGATCGTCTCCAGCTATAATTGTTTCAAGGCCGCACACAGCTTTTACCTCGCCTGGTTAAGTTTCCATTCTCTTACTCTCGGAATTCCTTCGAAATGCAAAAATGAGGTTATTGGTGCACACGAAATTGCGAGTAACAGCCCTTCTTTTTTGCCGTCTTCGTCTGGAGGCGATATCGCACCGTCATGCATAAGAAACACAATTATCCTCATGTGCCTGTAAATTACAAAAACTTTTCTAACCGAAAAGGAAAAAAAAAAAAAAATGTCAGACAACTTTGAAAAAAATAAAATAAAAATAAATTCTTAAACGTATTACATTTCCATCGATGTGCGAGAAAATTGGAGTCTTTTCTTTCAGACAAAGCAAACAGGAAAAAAAAGCGTTAATAATCGTTCAGGTTTAACCTTGATGCGATAATTTTAACAGAGTAATATCTCGTCCTTAGGGGTGTAAGACATAGTTCAATAGGCACTTTCATATTTATGAATGGGGAGGGGCCACCGATGCGTTACAAAACTAATATTTGGTGCGAGGTGGAATCACCATGGGTAGGTGATTTCCGATGAGTCATACTCGATCGAGGTGCATAATTTGGCGTCATCTCCCGAGAGCTAGAAGATTATCTTAAACAAAAGGAAAAGGATTATGGTTAATTGGATTAAAAATTAGACTCTAACTTTCGATAGGGACTTAATCCTCCCATATGCTTTGCTCAGTGTTACATATGGATTTAATGCTGTGAATACTCAGGATTAGATTATTTTATTTTATCCCCTTCTGTGTGTGCAGAGAGATTTTCTCTTTCTGGTGGAATATATTGAATTATTTTAAATTTAAAGGTGAACAAACACATACAGAAAATGTTTAGGTCTATAGTAGGTGTATGGAGCAAAGTACACTGTACATGATATAGTTTGAAGTTGTACTTCATAGATGCGAGTTGCATACACATTGTTTATTTATCGTAATGAGCACAATATCCAAGATCTGCACAGCTGTACGAGGGTTGAGTACTTCTGTTGCAGCCTTAATTCGGTCACTACTCTTTGGACATGCATTAATGAACGCTGTTCTGTATTCAGTATGGACTGTGTGTACTCAGTAGTTTGAAGTTTCTTCATGAGTCAACCCTGTGTAAGAAAATATGGTGTACAATTAGTGACATCACCACCAACTTAAGGATGGACATAACCTGTGGAGTAGGTCTATCTTGCTGGGGAGGCCTAGGTTTCTGATGTCGCTGATTTCAGTGATTTGTTCCATGTAATGTAATAATTCTTTTGCTCTTGCAGTAAGATTACTATGTTACACATATAACGTTATTCTTTTCTACATCCCTCCCTTCGCTTCCTATCTTCTCCCCTGTCCTTCCCATCCCATCTTGTCCCTCCCAATATCTTCCCTTCCCATGCCATTCCTTTCCAATCTCTCCCTTTCCCTTCCCTTCCCTTCGCATTCCTTCATGCCCTTTTCACTCCCTTTCCATCTTATCCCATCCTGTCCCTTTCCCTCCCCCTCCCTCCCATCCTATGCCCCTCCCTCTCCCTTCCCTCTTTCCATGGATTGCTATATATACTGTATATAGATATGAATATATCCCTCCTATCGTACCCGTACCGTGCATAACTAATCCAAAGAAGGTTACAAATGCCTCGAGTCATCATCAAGTATTAATATGCTCACCAAAATCAGGGGTGCATGTACCTACTAAAAATAACCCTGACTGTAACACACGCTCTGAGCTCTGCTCTGTCCGTGATTATATCATCCAGGAGGGATGAGTCACTCGATATCAAAGCCAGGAATTTAATCAGGAGGTGTAAATGTCTGGCATCTCCCTCTCCGCTATTCCTTTAATTGCTCTCATGTTAAGAGGTGACTATGCTTTGCCCAGGTTCCGACCTCATTCTTTTCTTTCATTTTTTTCTTCCTCGGATTTTTTTATCCTTTTACTATTTTCAATTATTATTGTTTTTGTGTTCTAAGAGGAATGTGGAGCGGTGACTTGGTATGAGTGGTCATACAGCTAAAGCTATATATATTCATTGATGAGTGCTGCAGTATTAGTCGGCATTAAGTTTCATATCGCTGGCAGGTCAAGACTGTTGTGTTCTTAATCCAATAATGATGCATGCAATGCGTGCATGCCTCAAGTCATTGTTTTCTGAATTTGTCATATTTTAAAATGAGACATAATTCATTTTAATCCTACTCTCGTCATGATATCGAGTCAGTTATTAAACAAGTCTGGTTGACTTTTTATGAATTTCAGTTTATGAAAAAAAATGATATGCAAAGAATTATGGCAATACAGTTAACAAACAAAAATGCACTTTTTATTTTTTTTATTTTGTAGGATGCTGGTCATGTTATTTATTGTATTTATATCTTTTTATAAATTCTTATCTCGTCGTAGCTGATAGTGACTACTTGCCAGCATAAAAATTCAAAAAAATTATAATTTTGGGTATTGATTTGAGAATTTTTGCAAAGACAATGTCAATCATGTTTTTTTTTTCCAAAAGGGAGAATTAATGCCCACCATAACAGTATTTCGATTTCTTTTCTATTTGGAGGTAAGGGATGGGGGGGGGGGGGAGAATTGGAGGTTATAAACCAGATCAAATGTATGATCCAAAATGATATTGGCATTGTAAATTGAATATTGATGCTGAAGAAAAGAGGCCCTTTAATACGATAATTTTTTTATAAATATTTTTGTTCCCTTGAAGTTGGCAGCAAATAACACTTGGTATCTTTGCAGTAGTTTGGTCTTTCTTTCGTGATCTTCCACTAAATGTTTGTTTCTCTTCTCATCCAACAGCTTGAGAACCTGGACAAATGTTTACAGTTTTTAGCCAAGAAAAAGATCAATGTTACTGGAATAACAGCTCGACGTAAGTACCGAAGCTACACCTAAGTGTGTTATCATCTTATGAAAAGGGAACAATTCTTTAAGAAAAATAAGCAGAAAGAATTTGCGCTCTTATTCAGTGCGTTTATACACTTTTTTAGCACAAATTCTTGGATGAAGAATGGGCATCACATGTCGTCACTTGTTTGTTCTGGCGTTTGTATAGAAAGAAAATTATATTAAAAAAAGGGAACTAAAAATATGATTTTGGGAGTTACCTAAAAACAATTGAGTAAGAGGGAAAATAACATAAGAGGGAAAATGAAATAAGAGGGGAAATAAAATAACATAAGAGGGGGAAAAAATAACATAAAAAGGAAAATTAACTGAAATGAAATTTTTCATTACAGGAACACTGAGTCGAGAATTGAATATCATCTTTAAAATTAAAATGCATATTATAGCATAACCTAATAGGAACTGTTGTTGTCATGTCAACAATAAAAAAAAATTTTTTTTTTTTTTAAAGAAAATAAAAAAATTAAAAATTGTGTTGCAAACTAATCCTTGATGTAGGTAGTATCATTGTTGCACTGGTATTCGGTAATGCTTGATAGGGAAATATGTGATACGCTTGGTGTCATGGGGAACTTCCAAACTATGGCAATTTTTGTGGCCCGATGAGTGTCTTTATAAATTGACTCACTGTGTTGTGAGCGAGAACTAAACAGCTGTCCTTAACAGAACAATGGGACATCGGTATGTAGAAATGGTGTTTTTATGCCTGTTAGAAGGAACCAGGGTTATGTTGAACACTTTAGACAGTGCTTTCCTGTTTGACTAAAGTTGTTAAAGTAAATATTTGCAATTTGAACTTCATTGGAAGTACCAAAGTAAGTCACATGAAAGGTATACTTTTTTTGGCATGTACACATATTGCTCAATTTGATCAGAATAAGTTGATGGTGGAACCAGTTTGTGAAGAAAAGTGCCACTGCTTGGCAGGGTTTCCCAATGTGATTTGAGGCAGTGACGACATCAGGAAGAAGAAGCCATGTGCTCTTGTAAACTGATCTAATTTAGACCTCAGCTAGTCTATAAATAATATTTCTTCACACACCTACAAAAGTTTGTAATGTTTCGTACAGTAAGACGTCAAGTAATATAAGGTACGTATGGGATTGTTATTATTCCGGGCAGTAAAAGTACTAAATGTAAGCAACTAGTATTAAAGTGAAAATAAATGAAAGAAGCCTGTAGTATTGTACTGAACAGGACTAAGTATGTTGCAACTCAACTTTCTGGGTTAAGTTTTGAAATATTCTGGTGTCTCATTTTATGGCACTTTTGTGAGGTACGCATGGGGGGGAGGGGGGTTGGGGACAGGGTGCAGTGGGAGGGAGAGTTTCTTATTAAGTTTTGACAAAAAGTAATGTACATTTTCATGAGTGTTTGATTATTTACACTATACAACAGAACAAAAAAATAATAATAATAATAATAAATAAATAATTTTAAAAAAAATTGAAAAAGATTATTTAGGCCATGAAGAGTGAATGCACCATGAAACTTTATGAGAAGCCACGTGACTAATTAATAACCAAATAGATGATCTCTAGGTGTAAATTAAGGGGGGTACGGCTAACTATTTCTGAAATCTGAAGCATGTACGAGGAGAAGAAACAACATTTCGCACCTCTTGTGTTGTTTTTATCCGGCAGAGTTACGAGAGGGAAATCTCAAGGCGGTACTAGGTCTCTTCTTTGCCCTGTCCAGACACAAACAACAGCTGCAGCAGGAGGACCAGGCCCGCAAGAAAGCTGCCAAACAAGGACCGCTCAGTAGCAAGGCAAACCACTCAGCAATACCTCAACAGAAAACAGCCTCTTCTTCCACGGAAAGGGTGAGATGTCTCTGCAAACATGAACAGACATGCTTGGAGCATTACATGTATAGTGGGGAAGGGGTGGGGTGAGGGGGAGAGAGGTAGGCTAGATGAGGTGAAAGAGGAAGGGGATGGGGGGAGGAAGCAGAAAGGGTGACATTGCCAAATATACTTGGAGCACTATATGCATAGTGGGGGTATGTGGGGGGGGGGAGAGATAGGTTAGATGAGGTGAAAGAGGAAGGGGAGGGAAGGAGCAGAAAGGGTGACACTGCCATGAAGAAACATACTTGGAGCATTACATGCATAGTGGGGGAGGGGTGGGGTGGGGGAAGAGGAATATGTTAGATGAGGTGATAGAGGAAATTTTAAAGGAAGAAAGGGTGACATTGCCATTGTCAAACATTCCCGGAGCATTATTTGCCTGGTGGCAGGGTGAGAGGGTGGGTTAGGTTACATGAGTACAAATGAAAAAGGGAAGGTGTGAGTGGGGTGGGAGGGGTGTGAAATGATGGTGAAAATACTATGAGAATGTCACAAAAATAGGACCCTGGTTTTTTGGGATTGCTATAGTAACAGTAGCTAGGAGGGAAAGAGGGAGGTGAAACAGAGTGTTGGTTGGCCAGGGAGCAGAAAGTATGGATTTTTTTGCCACAAAACTATAGGTCATGAGAATACGTATGGTAGCTTTGAAATGCATTTCAGAATATCGAATTGAAGAAGACGGGGATCCCAAGTAGTAAGAATGAGGCTGATAGAAAAGGAAACAAGATCGGATAAAATTCGCAAGGAAGTGAGTAGCAGGGTTTGGGGCATGAGTCAGGAAATGGACGTAAGAGTACCACTGGCCTGAATCTCAGGAGAGATATATTGCTACAAAGTTGTGTGTGGCCAGCAGGAAAGAGCTTGGGACAATAAGGTAAAAGAATGCGAAGAACTCATGCGGGAAGTTTTTGTCCATTTTTTGATTTAAAGTGTTTTTGAAGTATTTTTGTTTCTTTTTCTTGCAGGCACCAGCATCCTCAGGTAGGCAAGTCTCACGACGCCAAACAGCTATCCCATTATCTTCCTCCAGCCCCAAATCAACGACATCCTCGTCTTCCTCCAGACCTTCCATTCCAAGGGCCCAGTCCAGGCCCTCCAGCCAGCTCACCGGAGAGCTCAGCGGGCTACGGACGCCAAGCAGTCGGAGTTCGGGCCCAGGTCGATCCAGGCCGCCCAGCCAGTCATCTCTATCGGCGGCCGAGGTTGGTTCATCCAGATCCTCAGGTACCAGGTCGACCAGTCAGGGCAGGTCCTCTAGGCCGAGCAGTCAGATCTCTGTCCCGGGGGACATCGGCGGTAACAAGACCAACAAGACCAGGTCGCCCACCAGGACGTCCAGACCGACGAGCGTGGTATCGGAGAGCGGGGGACTGAGGAAGTCATCGGCCGGAAGAGGTCAAGTTACAGGGGGGTTGCAGAGGAGGAAAACCTCTCTAGCCCAAAGCTCAGGTGAGGATTTGAAAATTAAGCGAAAGGATTAAATTATTAAGATAAAAAACTAAAATACCTTCTAAGATCCTAGATACATGTATCAGACGATCGTTGCGAAAGTAGCGTCGGAATGCAGAGAGATGCTCTCCAAATCGGAGACAGGAACCAATGCCACCCTCGGTCGGTTTTAAGTTTCTGTCGGCTCTCGTCCCGGCGTCAGGATATGGCCGTTCACTCTTGAAGTCGAGGAAGTTTGAAATTATTATTCAAGCTGATGCTCTCCAAGTCTGACTCAAACCTCTACATGACACCACCATCCTGATTCTGACCTCAAAAATACGTTTGAAAAAAACGCAACTGACTCCTCAGGCTATAGGATTTTTTTTTATTAAATGAAAAAGTTAGTAGAAGCCGTTTTTTTTAGGATTGGATTCAGTTAAACTGCTTGCTTTGAGATTATTTACCAAACACTTTATCTTTTCTCACAAATAATAAGCAATAAATGTCCCCCCCCCCCCCCGTTTAGTCAATATGGCCAAGCAACTAATATTTTATCTAAGATGTTTTGGCATAAATTTTAGGGAACACAAACCCAACCGGCATCTTTCAGCTTTTATGAAAGAGATCTTGCGAAGAACAACTCCACGAAACAGCTAAGAAAAAATCTTACTCCATTTGGGAGATATATCCTAAAAAAAAAAAAAACAAAGAAAAGAAAAGAAATCCTTGTTTCCACTACAGAAAACATGAAGAAATATGAAGCACAGGTGGTTGAAGATGATATCATATTTAGGCTTGATCAAGTCTTCAACGTAGTTTGTTAAGGAACATTACTTTAAATCTTTGCTGTCTACCGAATGGAATACGGTTCTTTTCTTAGCTGTTTTGGGGCAGTTTGTCATGCCATTTATAATAATAATAAATTACATTTATATAGTGCTTAATACAGCATTTCAAAGCGCTTTACAAAGTAGGAAAGAGACAAAGGAAACCAAGGAATCAAACAGAAATGTTTTAAGTTGTCTCTTGAAAATACAAAGGGCGGGAGAGTCATATCACACGGACCACTGTTGACGGTTGGATATCTCTTTGCTTTATAATCTCTGTGTCTTGAATCAAGAACGAAAGGACAAACAAACAAACAGACAAAAGTACATACACACGTCAAGATTGACGTCAGGGTTGACTATTGGTAAACGGTGATGAGAAATCTGATCAGTATGAATTATATGATTAAATATGTAAGGGCTTTCGTGTAAATTGCAAGAACAGGAATGAAAACAAATACAAAAACACTATCAGAAAATATATCTGTGAATATCTGTGGTTTGTTTATCAACCGTCACATTGAGTAGAAATATTTCAATTATACAGACATTTTGCCACGACTTACATTTGTTTTGGTTTTCATTGGAGAAAGCGCGTCTCCCCCCTCACATAAAATGGACAAATTATCATGGCAGAATAAAGTAAACAAACAGAAGTATGTGTGAGGCTGTTTAACATCTATTTTCGAGACCCACTCGAAACATGGTGTTACCAACAAAATTGCCACTCTAAAAATTCATATTCTTCAGTTCCTTGCACTCATTATTTATTTTATATTTAAGGTCATTCACCCTCTCATTGTCTGTGTCTTAGTCTGTCTTACCGTCTGTACGTAACTCAAAACTGACCGGAGAAAGAAAAAGAAGAGAGGTATTAGTTTGAGTTAGCCCTGATGGGGGCCACCCCGAATTAAATCTTCGTCGATTTATCCTTCGCTACACATAATCATCAATATTCACTTCAAAATTTGAAAGAGGAAAAAGAAAAAAAAACTGTAAAATAAAGAAGGTACCCAAGTGGTCGTGACAATGAGTTAAAATTATCCTCCAGCGCCCAAAATTTGGTACCCCAAGCGAGCCCCGTGTTAATAGATGGGGAGTGCGTAACGCGATAGCTTCGCTCGGAGCAGCGGAAAAAACCCCGAAAGAAAGGCTTCTTCTCGTCCGCGGTGATGGAGGAAATCAAAAATGTCATTTCCTTCCCCCCCCCCCAAGAAAAAAAGATAACGCTCGATTTATGTTCCTCGTTTGATGTCATCGAGTGAGCTTTAATTCTTAAACGGGGCAAAAGATGAATAAAAAATACAAATAAAACAAAATAAATATGACAGGCATGATCAAGGGGATTGAGAAAGGCTGCCTAATGTTGTCAATCTTATTGTCAGGATTGATTTGGGAAATGTTGAGGATTTTGTCAGAAGTTTCACTGGTGATGTCCCTCCGGTGGGTTTTATAGTCCCATCTAATAGGTGTTAACCATCGTGCTTCTGTGGCGGATTGACTTTTGTGTGTGTGTTTGATCGTTGTTAATACGAGAATGGAAAAATCGGGGAGAAAAAATATCAAGCTCTGACTTTGTGTTTCATGTTTGTAAAACTGTTTAGGAATGTCTGAGACAATCTTTTAGGAGTTATGTAGGATATAACGATCGTGCAAACATTTCTTTTTATTATTATTAAAACAATAAAGAATCTAGATTACCGGATTGTTATTGCTCGTATTGCAAAGGAAGTCTGTTCTTAGAGATCTGTATCGTATCCATAAGAGATTATAAATGAATGCATTGAGGAAATCCCTGTTTTTGTGCTCAGGTGATCATGCAGTTTTTCGAGGAAAGTTCACTTGAAAAAACAAAAACAGATCATTATTCGTGGAAAGGTTTTGGTGTAAAAGGAAAGTTTATATTGCCATGAAATAGGATGCAATGCTTTGAAGCAAAATACTAAAAAAACAGAATAGTTTGACGAAGGAAGTTATGGTAGATTTTATAGAGGGGGGGAGGGGGTGTTTGTCTTCCTGATTGGTTACTGTCAGTTTTGTTAAAATGCTTCTCAGCGTGTTTCACACCGTTGAGTCAAACCCCTCATCACTACCTTTAATTAAGTTCTTCCAAATCATACAATTCAGAGGTTGACCCCCTGTAACTCTGCCTGTAGGTAAAAGTGATGTACAGCTGTGTTCATAACTGTGTGTATTTTATACTAATGTCTAATAGATGACAAACCTACTACACGGCTTCGATGTCTACTTCACCTTTCCCTCGGATTTATTCCTACCACGCTTTCATCATTCTTAAAGAAGCAGGCAATTACGTTGCTGATTCTCTTACAATATTAATCTTTAAAACAAAAAGAAATAAAAGAAAATCATGTTTAGACTGTAAAGAAAAAAGGTTAACTCTCAACTTTGGTATTATTTAAAAAAAAAATTTAAAAAATGAAAAAAAAGAAAATCATGTTTAGACTCTAAAAATGCATTGTTGCTGATTGTGCCATAAGTGACAATTTCATGTGCTATGTTACACATGCAACATAATGTAACCTGTAACATTCAATCATCAACTCCTACTAATAATCAGAGAGAAGACTAGCACATTAGACTTACCCTAGTCACGCTGTCTGAAAATAAAATTTAAAAAGAAAAAAAAATAGGTTTTCAAACCTACAAAGCTCCTGTGTGACTTAGAATGGCTTTATATCTAGGTCTCTGTGGCAGTATTTCAGAAAGAGGGCAGTATTTCATTTTCTATGTGGGATAATGGTATTTTTAACAGTTTCCGTGTCCATATGCCCCTGGTATTCAAACTTTCTTGCTTTGTGGCCCTAATATTCACCTTCATAATCTTGGTGACCCTCCAGTGGGGTGGGGGGGGTTGGGGAGTTTTTACTTTGGGAAGGAGAAAATGGGAAGGTAGTTCTCCCTCCCTTTAGTTTTAGTATGTAATTTAAGTCATTAAGAGTTCTAAGTTCCAAAATGATGTTATTTCGAGCAAATTTTGAAGTAATTGATGTTAAAAAAAATTCATATTTTATATCTTACTAAAACATAAATATGAACTGCACTTTCGTGTCTCCATACTCGCTAACAACTGTTTACAATTTTAAACGGGAAAAAAAAAGGTTAACTCTCAACTTTGATATTATTTTAAACTGTAAACTTGCTGTGTTGGGTTATCCTTTCCTGAAAGGTTTATTGATTGAATTCACCCTTCCTTAAAGGGTTAATAAATGCGTGCAATAAAAGGTATAAATACTTTTACATTAAAAGTTAAAGTCTGCAAAAATAAAATAAGAAACATACAAAGAAAAAACACCCTGAAAACGATGGTTAAAGCACGAAACTTGAGAAGAAATGACCAAAGGTAAATCCATTCAACATATAAGAATTTGAACAGTCTGCAAAATAAAATAAGAAACCTACCCCAAAAAACCTGAGAAAGATGCTTAAAGCACGAAACTTGAGAAGAAATCAGAAAAGTTAAATCCATGCAACATATAAGAACCTGAAAAAATTAACAAACCTAAAAATTGACAATCATCGTTAAAGTTCTGTTGAGTAGTTCTCAAAATAAGATTTCAATTTATCAAGCTTAAAGTGCTGGACATCTTTGTTTCCACCAAATAAATATTATTAAAGCACTGATTTATGATTCTAGTCAACTCTATAAGTGTTGTCGCCCTAACATTTATGATGTAGAATGTTTGTTTTTCTTGCTTCTTCTTCGTCATCTTCTGCACTATTTAAATTATTTTGACAGTTTTAAGAATAATGAAATGGGACTTTCTTATTAGGCAATACTTACTCAAATGTACCAAAAATCTACCCCAAAATATGAAACGTTTTTTTTTTTTTTTTTTTTTGAGAAATGTTAGACAGCAAATGTGAGAATCTGAATATAGAGGGCACTCTTTCAAAATTGTTAGCTGGTGATCTGGTGTTGTTTATACCTGTATCATTACTTGAAAAAAAAAGGTTTGGATTTGTTTGGGCTATGTTACTTCCTGTGTTCAGTCTGTGTTTGTTAGTGAATAATGAATGACCCAATTAGGAGAGGCTTGATGAGTACTCTCGTTACCGACCATTCAATTATTAAGACTGGCACTTTGTTAAATGAAATCAGGAAGTTTATAAAACCATGTGAAGGTGTGAGATAGAGATCAGGATATGGGAGTAGATTTATATTGCTTCTCAGTAATATACAGTGGGTTTTTGTAAACACTTCAGTTTAATTCACTGTAGGGTGTAGATTAACAAGGGCTTGTTTTTGCAGCAGAGTGAAGCTGTTGTTTTGTGAGTGGCATATTTAGGACATTTAAAATTAAGAAAACAGAGAGGGCTTAAGAAAACTTTAAAGTTCAAAGGACTAGCTGGCGTGGAGAAGATATTTTTAGGATGTTCTCGATTCGGTATACCTCTGCGTAAAACCCTGCATTTCGTATTTTTCACGTAAATGTAAACTTTCTTCTTCTTGTCTTTCTTCTTGGTGAATTTTGGAGAGGGATTCTTTCCTTGAAGTGGACAAGGTTGGTGAGATCGAATTTGACTACTTTTGCTGGAGAGATTGCCTCAAGGGAATTTGGCTATGAATAACTATAGAAGTGCTAGTTTTATTTATATTTTCCTTGATGGTGGCAAAATTCCAACACTATTTGTCTGCATAAAGTCCTCCTCTAAAATATTAGTGGTCTATACTGTTATGTCATCAGCATAGTTTATAATTTAAGCTTAACAGAATTTTGGCTACATACAAGGGAGAAAATAATGCATTTTTAGATACCTTCTTGAGAATGCTTAATTTCAAATATATTTTCTAATTTCCATTGTTCCATAACAAAACATAAATTTACTTAAAGAGGAGGAAAAATTATTGAAAATGTTTACTTGTTGTTATTTTGTTTCCAAATTACAGGAATGTCTTACACCTTAATTGCATTACAAATTCTTTGTGATGGCCAAACATTTTAATTCTTGGAATCATTTCATAAAACACCAGAGCCGTTGTGGTTTCGTAACCCCTCCGTTCTGGCATCCTCTCGAATATAAATTCTCTGTGGTTTTCCACTTTCACGACACAGCCTACATACAAAGCCAAAGTTACTAATAAACCAGATCTATACATTCAATTATCACATACTTCATACTTTTATCTCGCAACCTCAATTTCTCGCCGTCTGTATATTTTATACATATTTTTGTTTTGTTTTGTGTCCACTGGAATGTTTGATGTGGCTTCTAGGACCCAGTCAAGTGGGAGAGGTTAGAAATCCGAGGTGAAATTCAATGCCCGCAAACGGATCTTAATGGCTCAAGATTGGCAGAGAATAGCTCTGCCAAAGCTTTTAATTTACGAAGTAGCTCATGTTTGCCTTTTCTGAGTCACTTTCTCGACAAATGACTGGTTAATATCCTTTGTTTGAATTTATCGTCGGAGAATAACATCAAAAGGTTTCAGTGGGAATTCCTTTTTTTATATTTTTATATCCCTCAGTCTAGACATTAAAAAAAGTATGGTCTGTGGAATTAAATGATAGTAGCATTTTGAGGAACTGCAGGGAGGGAGCATTATTCGAGGCTGAAATTGAGATTGGTTATGGATGGGTGGGCTTTTCATTTTGGGGTTCTTCTTTATTGAATAATGGGAGAGGTGTATTGAAGTGCCATCTTGTGTTTTTAGCTCTCTGTTTTGGTGCTTTGTATCGAAAATGGGACAAGCTTCCTTAGTTGGAAAGTCAGGTGAGTCATCTCATGGAATGATGGATAATTTATTCTGTGGTTCCTGAATTTTTCTGGTTATTTTCATGAAAAGTCCGGAACACGGTTAAAATACTCGCTGTCCATTGGTTACGGATTTTAAGGAGGAGGATCTGGTCTTCGATTGTGTTTTTTTTTTAAACCGCTCCTTTTGTTGAGGAACCAATCTTCCTTTGGATGAAAAGCAAAATTTCCTTGTCACTTGAGGAAGAAAGGAGTGTTTTTCTTTTTTCGAACGTTCTCCGATCCCGAGACCCTCCCTGAGTGCAAAGGTCATATGCCGTTGTCATTGACGATGTAGCTCCTGGATCTTACTCACTGCTATTGATAACTTTCTATCATTCTCTTTGCTTTTCTCTTCTTTTCATGTTTGTTTCTTTGTAAAGTACTCTAAAAGTGTCAACTTAGAGGACTTAAAAGGATCATTGTATTTTCTAGATTGTTTGTAAAGCACACAGATGCATCCCGCGTAGTGCGCTATATAAGATTTTATTTACATTTACATCATTAATTATCATGAAAATTAATAATAATATTAGACTTTGACAACAAACCTGCTGCCTAGAGGTTTTGTCAGGGGTACATTAGTGTTAACTAATCTGAATGTAGAGATCAAAATAGGAACAATAAGGCTAATACAAAGGCAAATATAAATATTTTTTTAGTTTATTAGGTTATATTTTGAAGTAGGAGTTTTAATTTGATGATATGCCTATATATATATATATATATATATATATATATATATATATATATATATAGTTTAATAAGTAAGATTTTGGTTTAGTTGAAAAGGGTAGATTGTTGATACCACAATCATGTGTAGTATCTGTTCTTTTCGAGGGCAATGGTGATACACACCCAACGATGATCACATGTGTCACAGTCCCGATGCAAGGGGACTGGGGTTGAGAGCAGATCAGTCGTTCGGTATTTTGGTCTTCGTGCCCAGGTTCTTTCCTGGGTGACTTTTCTTAAAAGGTATCAAGTAAGATGAAACAGGTCATGGCTCTGCCTTTGGAGTTAATATTTCACATGGATGGAAGGACAGTTGAATGTTTCATGGCAGGTGATGATGCTAATATGAAAGCATTTGTGGACTGAAGGAGTTTTCAGAATGGAAATGGAGTCACTAAAGTACTTAGAAATTTAATGTTCATATTGGTGAAACCATCCAAGGGGTGTTCTTTTCTCTTTTTTAATAATATTGGAAAGGCTTTTGTAGAATTGCTTGAAACTGTCAAACAGATCGGTGAAAACAGTCGCTTTGATAACATTTTGTACTGTCCATACAAGGAAATGAGCCCCATATGCCTGCATCAGTTGGTGCTAACCCTTGTCAACTACCACTGTTTGCACTTTGATGCCAGTTTTACCATGGGCCGGCCGAGCAGTCATGTTTTCTGAAACTGGCAAACACAAGCAAACTCACTTTAATGTTGCATTCAATTACGACCGGAAGTCACCACACTATTATTCCTGCCTCCATGAATATTAATTTAATCACTTTGCCGGTACAGTATTGCTTGTATAGCAGTGACAGCAACATCCAAGCCCAGCCAAGCAGTCACGCTTTCCGAAATTGACAAGCAAGCAGACTACGAAAAATGCTGGCTTTTAAACAACTATAGTAGAAGTCAAATCACTATTCCTGCTACTGTGGATATTAAATGTGCTTTGCAGCTGGCCAATTGTATAACTGACAGCTTTATCCAAGTCTAGCCAAGTAGTCTTACATTTTTCTTCTCTGCATGTCTCGTCTTTTCAGGTTCCATCAGCACCAGGAGCTCGGCTTCGTCCGACATGAGCAAGATACCGATGAGAGGGGGGTCGCCTGGCCCAAACACCAATCAGAACAGATTGAGCACGGACAAGGGCCGAATACCATCCTCAAACAAGAGTTCTCAGGGTACGTTTGCCCAATTTAAGAGGGCGAAACTAAACCCGACAATATAACCTTTGACCTTTCCTAAAAGGATTGATTATTAGTAGTTATCTCTGTATTCCCTCCCCTTCCCCCTCTTTTCCACCTATCTCCAAAAATTGATGTTGATGAAAGCATTTAGACACTAATTGTAAAGTCAGGATACCACTGTGTAGACAATTGTCTGATATCGTAATCTATGCCGGGGCGAAATCTTTGTTTTTTCACTCTCCCTTCAATTTTTTCTTTCTGTTGATATTTTAATTGTCAAAACTAAAGGAATTGTGACTTTTATAATACTAGCCCCCCCCCCCCAAAAAAAAAAAAAAATTATCATTGCACATCAATACCACTTTTATCAGAGAATATTTTATGACATATAAATAGAAAAGTATAAATTTGTGTCCCAAGCAGGTTTGCGGAATCATTCGTACAGTCCGCCTATCTTGTCGTCTTTCCAGCATGGGATGCGGTATGCCATATAAAGAAGTGTTCCAGTGGCATAAAAATATAAATGCTTAGCCATTTGAGTTACTGAAAATCGATGTTGGATATTCTAGAAATTTCCTCCCCCACCCTCCTGCCCCTCTCTATGTAACTGAAAGATCTATTTGGCTACATTTTTTTTTTTCAGTTTTAATTTTCACAAGTCTTACAATACAGAAAGACCTTTCACCTCAGAAAATTGAATGTAATGTTTGTATTTCTCCGTTTGTGAAGTCTGCCTAAATACCACCATTCCTGTTGCAATTTCATTTCTTTTTGACAAAATTTGAAATTGCTGTCCTTAGGTGCCTATTCTTTCCTATAAAGGATGATTGCAAGGGGGGGGGGGGGTGGTATGTTTACACCATACCGTGACAAAAACAAGTTATATTTCAATTCTGAATGATGCTTAATTCAATCATTCTTTTTGCAAATCGATGTGAGCATGAATAAAAACTTGCATTGCTAGAGGTACCCTTAACTGTCCTGACATGTTGGAGTAAAATGCCACCAGATTTTGGGACAAATTTTTTCTTTATTATTGAATAAAAACTTGCATTGCTAGAGGTACCCTTAACTGTCCTGACATGTTCGAGTATGATGCCACCAGACTTTGGGACAAAATTTTCTAAGTCTGAGTTCAACCTTTCTCGTTTTTTCTCGCAGGTCTTAAACCGTCAGGTGGGAAACCACAACAGTCTGGAAGTGCACCGCCGGGCCAGAGAATTGGGAAGCCCACCTCTAAGCTTAAAGCACCCACCTCAGCGGCAACGAAACAGGCGGCAAAACCGGAACCACCGCAGAGGACGACGTCGATGAGACAGAGCCAGGCCGAGATGGAGAAAGCTCAACAGCAGCAGCAGGCCGCCAAGGGATCTATGCTGACAAAGCTGAAATTATTCTCCGACAAGAAGGACGGCGAAGTCACAAAGTCGTCGGGCCTCAAGGCTCCCTCTGCGGACTCTAAGATCCCTGGGACCATACCGGCTCCGACGGCCGACCCGCCAGCGGCCGCCTCTACCACCCCGGTAGTAGCCCCATCGGCAAGTCAGGGCAGCAGACTGGCCCAGCCCAAGAGCGGATTGAAAACGGCCGCCGGAAAGGGCACAAAGTTGCAGGGACCGCGGAAGAGCGGCGACTTTTCCAAACCGGGATCCAAGGCGATAGCCGCTCCCAAGAAGGCCGTGGTTCAGAAGAAGTCGGAAATGCCGGAGCCCCACGCGTCGCCTTCCCGCAGCGCCCTGAAGGCAGTGGCTCAAAAGACGATAGGAAAGGCCTTTGGGGGCGGGGCGTCGGCGAAGACGAAAGAATCGCCAAAGACTGTTCGCAAGGCAGAAAATCCACCTCAGGAGTCGCCCACCAGCGACGTCGCGATCTACTCCGACACGGGGTACGAGTCGATGGATCGATCGAGGGACGGTTCCCTGCCCAAGAAGGAGAAAGGTCAGGAGAGTTCGGACGATGGTTATCTCAGCGCCAGCAGCATGCAGAGGAAGTCCAAAATAGGACTGAGCAAAATGATAACACCGGTGTCGACTCCTCCGACCGCAAGGTCAAAGCTGAAACCACCTCAGAAAGGAGCGGATGGTAAGTCAGGACTCACGCCACCGAAGGTCATCACCAGCATGGCGAAGGTCAGTAAGGAGATACCCACCCCCGAGTCCTCCCCGTTCCAGCGTGGAGGTGTATATAGTACCTTCCCCTCACCCGCTCCGGGGAAGGGAAAACCCAGTGCAATAACCGCAGCAGAGGCCCCGACCTTGAATAGCGTTCCAGAGAAGGCAATAGATAAAGGGAGCCCCCTCCCTGCTTCACCGAGCCATAAGTCGTCGCTGCCAGCATCTCCCAGCAGGATACGGACACCGGCTAATACGGCCACGGTCGCCCCCTTCAACTACTCTGGCGGGAGGACCCCCAATTTGGACGGGGAAACGACATCTCCTCAACCGGCGGCCGTGTCGATGAACACACAGATGAGCGTGTCGTCCACGACCAGCCAGTCGTCGGATAACAGCGTGATCTTCAAACAGAGGAGTCTCGAAGACGAGGTATGTACCACAGAGTATGAAAATGACAGAGCCATCACTACCTTTGGTACCCCAAAGCAACAGAAGACCCCCAAGGGTCCTCCCCCCAATGGCGTATCCCAACAGGGCAGTATAACGGTCATGACCGTACAGAAGGACAGAGCCTCCTGTACGGTCAAAGAGACGACCTTCGGGGACAGCGTGACCACCCAGGTGAAGCACCCGAGCAAGAAAGGTGGGAGCGCAGATCTGACCACGCCCGAAATCGATCAGTACCTTTCCAAGAAGTCTTCGCCGGTCAGGTCCAAACACGGCGGCTTGACCAACGGCGGGGCCCAGTCCGGAGCTTCCTCGCCGGGACAGAGGCGGGTTCACCCGGCCATGAGCAAGTTTTACGGAGGACCCAACATGAAGCGGACCTTCTCCAACAGGTCCCACCTGAGCGACCTTCAGTTCTCTGACCTTCAGTCCCAAGAGGGGAGCGAGTGCACCTCGGAGGACACCAACACCGGTTACCTCAGCGACGGAGACATCCTGCACAGGCACAACAACTACGGCGAGCTGAGTGGTTACATGAGCGAGGGAGGCAGTACCCTCTATGCCAGGAGGATGGGGACTCTGTTCAGGAGTGGGGACGGCATGGCGGCCCTGAGGGAGTACCTGCAGAAACCCATGGAGATGAGTGATGACGACGAAAGGTAGGTTCTTTTGTCTTTTAAAAATATGGAGACGGTTGAGTTTTTAAAATGCTAATTGCGATGATGTATGCATTAAACAGATATTCTGGTGACGGGATGTGTTACACATATCTTAAAGAGAAAACATTATTTCATAAGTGTTGGTTGACGACCCCAACGCAATATATCCCCCCGCCCCCAAATTCAAAGGTTTGGTTGATGGAATGTAACCTATTATGACAGGCTAAAAGTTCCCTTTCCTCTGGGAGGGGATCGCAGTATTATGTGATGTATATTATGGTAGCTTCTTTCTGATTAAATGAGATTTCCTCATGTGGACAAAGGATTTAAATATTAAGAAGTCAAACAAACACATTTACAGCAAACATGCCATCATGACATCATTCCCTCTGATCAATGCATTCATTCACAAATTTGCATCTTCACCATACAAAATGCAATGAGGCTGATAGAAATTTTCAGCAATTTTGTTGAAAAAAAAAATCTCCAGAATATGTCTTTTTATATGCCATTTCCAAAACTGGTTTATCCACCAAAGAATCGTTTGTGACGATAGCAAGAAATTTTCACACACCTCCAGGGTTACTAAATTGATAGGAACATGAAATTTTTTAATTTGAAAGTCATGCACATCCTCTATGGTGGACATATTCTGCAATAGAATAGGTTCCAAGTTTGAACAGATATTCCCTCCACCCTTTCCCCCACCCATATCCTATCTTTAAAATGGTTATTAAACTTGCTTCACACATGCCATGAATGTAATGTTAGTTTCTTTCAATGTTTTTTTGTGTGTGTTTAGCAGCTGTGCCCTTATCCCCAATAAATTGGCTGATAGCCTCTAGATGACTTGTCCCCCTCCCCTCCCAGGTTAGGAACCACTGCTTGAAACTATAATGATTGCATGCACTGAAAAGAGGGCGCTGTGTAACAACAACTAAAGTTTGCAATATTCTTGGACTACTAGGCATTCTGGCGAGAAAATAAGAAATCGTTGTAGGATTATTATTTTATTGAGTCACGGTGGAACGAAAACAGAGTAACATTGCCTAGAAGGGGAATTGGCAGGCCAGAAGATGGAGATGAGAGGAAAGGTTGCTCTAAATTTATAGAAAGGCAGAGTGGTCTACTACCTGATAGATATTGAGTAGCAGAGAAAGGGATTTGAATGATCTACAATATTTCTGATGGAATCTGACAGTAAACTATGTCTCTGTCATTTATTGTTGAGGTCCCCAAGTTTTGACAAATGTGGGTAGTACATGTTGGTATGTGGGTGTGTTTGCTGTTGTTAACTAAATTTCAGTAAATGTGCAATCAAGTTGCAGTTTAACCGTCATCAATCACCACGGATACATGTTTGGGGCGAAAGTAAAGCCCTAGAAATTTATGGATCGGGATTAGTTCGCCCCCATAAAAATGATGACAGAGGTCTCCAAGGGAAAAGTCTGGGCAACAGGACTATAATGGAATACTTGTTTTGACCGTTTTGAGGGGTACAAGTTTCATCTCTTGCATATTAGTTCAGTTATTACTGCAAACCACAAAGCCAAAGGGTCAGTGCACTCCCTTAAAGAAATTATTTCTGTCCTTTTCCCCCTCCCCCACCCCGTGTCCTTCAGCATTGAGGGGGAGGGTTAAAAACTGTCTGGCATCTAATATTTTGGGTCTATTTTTCTAAAAATTTCCAGCTCTAAACCTTTGCAGAAAAACTTGCCCAATTAACATAATAATAATAAGAATAATAAATTACATTTATATAGCACTTAATACAGCGTTTCAAAGCGCTTTCGCAAAGTAGGAAAGAGACAAAGGAAACCAAGGAAAAAAAGAAACTAGGAATCAAACTGTCTAGTAGTGGCAAATTATTTGAGAGGGAATAATGCTGACCATACATAAACTCATAGATACCTGTATTTCCAATATGCAAGCAGTAATAAATTGTTTAACAAAAATTGTACGACCCCTCCCTCCCTCCCCTCACCCCATCCCTCATATTATCCTCACCCCATCCCTCATATTATCCTCACCCCATCCATCCATCCATCACATTAACCCAACCCCCTCCTCAAATCCATCCCCTCCAAAGTCTCCCCAAACAGACTAAGAGAAGAAGAAAAAAACATGGCAACAAAAAAAGCCAAGTTTATTCACCTCTCTGATATTCTGAACAATTCCAAATATTTGAAATACTATTATTGTGAATAGTAGTTCCCTGTATATTAGTGTGAATAGTAGTTACCCCATAATTTGTCCCTCTTAGTGAAAAGCTATCAGGGACACCTTTGATGGATGGTGGTTTAGAAGGAAAGAGGAAGTCTTCATAAAAAGGAATTCTTCTGAATGAGCTGTGAGACTTCTTTTGTTTTGATCATAGCAGCAGGCTTTCCCTGAAACCAATCATATAGTTCTTGGCTTGGCTTTGACTTGGATTGAAACATAAATCACCATTAGAATCCCTTAAGGTTCTATTCATCCTAATCAAATCAGCTCACAGGGCTTAAAATATCTCATTTACAATTAAAAAGAGGGGGTAATAAAAAGGAAAAAAAAGGGAAAAAAAATCCCAAACAAAGAATAGCCTTGATAGGGTGGACATTGCTGTGGCTTTTGCAGGCTGTGTTGCTCCAAGCAATTGCAAAAAAAAAAAAAAACGTCTGGTTCATTGTAAAGGGAAAGAGAAACAGACCATGGGCAATATCTATTGAAAGAACAGAATGGGTTAGGTTTCTATAGTTTGTAAGTGATAGGCTAGGTATCAGTGGCAATGTGTATGCAGAGGATTGAGAAGACCAAAAAGGAATGTGTTGATACTTGAGAACCTCAGAAGAAGTTAAAATTGTGAGTTTTGTGACAGTGTGTTATTGAGAAAACGGTCAGTAGTTAGTAGTTTTTTTTTTGGCAGAGAGAAACAATAGCATTATGCATCAGTCATTGGGATAATATTAACACGAATATTTACTCGCTAAATAAACTCTTGGAAACCCTTGGAATATTTTAAAAACAGGATAGGTGATTTTGATGTCGGTATTTTATCCTTCCTTCGTTCTGAAGAAAAGATTTCAAACTCTGAGCAGTTTGTGAGACTTTGGAGTGATGTGTTTGTTGTTGGTAAGTGTTAATTTGGCAGCAGTGCTTGATTACTGTAGTATTACTGTCTGGGAATTACTTCTATGGTGGGTCACCCCCTTCATAAAATTCAACTGAAACACTTAGTTACTAAATGTTTGCATAAGCAGTTTTCAAAGATCTTGTTAGCCTTGTATTTTGTGCAAGCAGAGAGTAGGCAATATCCAGCATTTTCATTGCAGTTAACTCCTTTTTTTGATTGATCATCTTTTACTTTGCATGGGGGGGGGGTAGGGGGAACATTGTTGCTGACAATGCATTCCAAGGTGTTACAATCACCACATCAGATCCAATTATTATATATTATTACATATCTATTTTAAGAAGCTTGTGTTGAGGGTTGTCAGAAGATCATCAAACATGAAATTATAAATAGATAGGAGCCTGCTGGCTTGGGAAGCAGACATTTAAAGAGATTTTTGGTCTCTCAGAAAGTTATTTTCAGTGGAGATTTATGTATGGTGTTCTGAAGGTTAAGTCGCCTATTCCCTCTTGTGGAATTTGTCGAGTGTTTGTCTTTAATACAGGAATAGGAATTTAACTTTGTTACTTTGTAATTCTGTTGAACTTCTCTTTATGGATTACCAGTTAGTAGTATACAAACACAGAATTAAGTTTTGAAGTTAGTTCTGCTGCTCAATGTACTGTAGCTATTGCAGTAGAGGATGGAGGTGTTGCCCTGTAAGTATTTGATGCCAACTCACATTCGTGGGGGAGGGGGGTGGGGGTGGGGAACGGTCTGTTGGTGGTCCTTCCCTCGAAAATGGAAAGTTTGGGACATCGGATGGTGCATTATGAGGCATGTTTTATGGCATATTTTATAAATTATGAATATAATTATGAATTGTATAATTAGGTCTAATTAAAGTATAGTGCTGATAACTACTTTAGAATAATTGTGTGAAGTTCAAGATGGGGGTGGAGGATGGATGCACTGCCCTCCCCCCCCCCACCCGCTCACCCAACCTCCCCTGGAATTGTACCTGTGTTTGTTGTACTGCAATCTGTTAAAACTGTCAACAGTTTAAAGAAATTCAGCTCCTCGGCAGATCTATCTTTCGTCCTATGAATAACAATCACAAAAGAGTCTGTTTTGGACGTTCACTGTTGAAGGCATTAATTGCAATCTCATCTCAGCGGGATGGTTCACTGATTCTGTAAAGATTAACAGCTAAATGTACCCCATCTTTAGCTTGTGGTCTGTCTAATTCCTTTCATAATCAGTGAGGTGAAGCCATCAATAGAGGTGGCCCCTTCTTTTTTGCCATTTTCCTTTGCCTTCAATGGAAACCAAAGGGTAGAAATATTTGGCTAGAGGTATAAACAATGTGACTGTTACATGATCTGACCAAATTAGTGATGGAACAGTTTGAAGATCTATGTTATTGTTAATGGTTCTTTGTGTAAAAGATCACACAGGGCTAACCTTCCATGGGTACAATGATGTTTTTCCCTCTCTGACTGGGTTGGAATTTCTGTTTTTTTAATGTACTTGTTGCCTGTATAGAGTCACATTACATATATATAGTGTGATGTTCAGGCTTTGAGGTGAGCCACAACATTCCATCATTTATCACATTTTGTTCATGTGTAAGTAATGTTCTTAGTAGATCCAACGTGAATTTTTTGTACCATGTAAAATGGAATTATATCAAGTTCTTGGTTTTAATGATATTTGCATGGATCATGGCTTGGTGGAGTTTCTTTAAAATAATGGACTTATTTTAATTGGTCAGTGGAAGTTTTTAATGGCCGGCTAAGGACGGGATCGAAATAAATTATCCAAGTGACCTGTTTTTAGATCGACGAATGAACATGCACTATAGAGGGTCACGTTGCGTAATAACGCCTTTGTGAGGAATCCGTTACCAGTTTTTCACTTTCTCTGATCGATTGAGGAATAACTCACTAAAATTTCACCATTTTCGGTGATATTAAAAATTTGTATCCTGAAAGAATTAATTTTGAACATCCAGTAGATCCTATTATTAGTGATCCCATCATGTGATGTTTCTTATAAGGTGGGATCCATGATTTATCAACAACCTTCTAGAAATGCCAAAGGTAAGTGCCAAATCCTATCTGGCAAGGTTAGCAGTGCAGGTTTCGATGGTAGGCATTCTATTCTGGGCAAACCCTTTCAGAAAGGGATTAAATTTGTGTAGTGAAACGAAAGGCACCACTTTGATGTTACTAAAAATTTGTTCAAAGGCTTGCAAAAGTACCACAAGTCGTACTGGAAACATAGGGTTCTCTCAGGGGCTATGAATGTTTATGAAAAATGAATTATTCTCAATCAGTTCCGTACATGATCTGAGAAGTCCTCAAGGGTACCGTTGTCATTTTCAAATTTCTGTGATCATTTTAGCATATCTAGCAATTTTTGGAGAACATTTTACAGTCGCCATCCAATTTGCGAAAGTATGAACAGTGACGAACAGGTATATTTCTGTAGCGCTATATATTAGTCAGAACACTGGGAACTCTTTTCTGTTATTTTGCTTTGCTCCAGTTTAATCAATAAAAGCCAACAAAATTAAATATTGTGCGACCATTTCGCACCATCCCGATCTCTATGTTCTAGCCATGCATCCCCCACAAAGAGTGCGCAAAACCGTAGCACACGAAACAACACGCTAAACAACAATATGCAATGATGGCTGTGAAATGGTGCAATAAAACAACCGAAATACATTATACAGTCTTGTACGAGTCTCTCTGCATGACTACTTTTCCCTTTTAACGATTTTGCTCTAATTTTTTGACAAATATGCCCCCTCGTCGAGATGGGTGGCTCTCTTATTAATGAGAAAAACTGATAAAAAAAAACCAGCCATACCTTCAAAATAAAAGTAAATGTAAAAAAGAAAACAAGAAAAACGTTCTATAATACATTTCTGATTCATCGGTGCACTCTTTATATTTATTGTCGATTTCTGACACCAACGTATATATATATATTTACCGACGTCGCCTCGGGTAACAAATCCCTGCCTCATTTTCAATGAGAACCAATTATCTGTTTACTACCGTCTCACCTGCCACATAATGGTACGACCCAGCCCTCTCTTTTATTCTCTCTCTCTCTCCCTCTCTTAATGCAAGTTAATATCACATCGGTGTATGCTATTATGGAAACAGCTTGGATGTCGTCGTAGTAGGATGCAGTAGCGTGTGTCATTATTGTCAGCTACCACCGTTTTACACACGTGTGTTCTCTTTAGTTTTGTGTCCAAGTGGTAGTAGTACTACACCACAGTGTTTTGTTAATTAACAAAAGGAGATAGGTTGCTTTTATCGCGGTGCTTTGTGTAAATATTGATAGCGACATATTGGGTCTCCCTAGATTTTCGGAGGGTTGATATTTTCGGAGGAGAGACGATATCGTCTCGGATTAATATCGGATTATACGTCGTAATCATTTTTTCGGAAGAGGACAGAAGTTGGTGAGTAAACAGGAAGCTTTTCTCTTTCCAGGCATCATGAAAAACAAAACAAGAAAAGACGACAACAACAACATTAGATGGGGTATATGATTAACTCTGCATCATAGATCAATGGTTGTTTTTGATTGGTTCAAATTAGGGTTGGTCATCATGATGTCATCACCCTTTGACGATGCATATTAATTTCTTTGTAAACAAGAACTTGCACGAGTTTACTGTTTTAGTCTTGTTAGTAAAAGAAAAATATTGACACAGTAAGTCATGCGTATAGTTAATGTACTGTTCTGCTGTTAGCACACTTGTGTAGCACTAAAAAAAAACACATAACAATAGATGGAAAGTATAGGCGTTCATGAAAATGCCAACAGTCAAAACGATAGAATTCAGCTCCATGCAATACACATGTTAGCTCTTATTTCATGTTTTGGTGGACCCCGTGAAAACCAGCCATTCACGATTGGTCACCAGTTTTCTGCAAATTTCTCCCAAACCTGATGAAAATTAACAACAACATACGGCTTTTGAATCATCAAACATTTATGTTTTCTCCACAAAAAAAAAGCAAGAAGGTCATTACTGATATTAATAAATAAAAAAAAATATTTTGAGGATAAAAATTTTTCCAAATTAATTTTTGTCGTCAATTTGAGTTCATTATAAGCATTGACATATACAGTACAAGGGTTGACATCAGCTTTGAGCAGCATTTTGGGAGGATTTTCCAAATTTCATCGTCATCGTCACGTAGGGCTCCCCACTTGTCACAAAGTATTTGATTTGAAACTAACCATGAGCAGAGGTGAGAGAGAGAGCAAAAAGTACTCAAAATATTCATCTCGTCTGGTGGGAGTGACTTTTAAGTAAAAGTAATCAGAAAAATTAAGACTTAATTTCACTTAGTCTTTTTTTCCGATTTATAATGAGAGGAACTTGGCAAGATGCTCGTTCTCGGCAGAGGACTAATTTCCTGCATCTTGTATAATGCTACACCCAAATCTAATTACAGAGCAACGACGAAGAGGTGTCCATTAGTAAATAGATGCACGCACATAAAAGCCACACACAGACTAGATTGTACTGATGTACAGTAGGAGGAGAAGCCTGACAAGTGAGATGGGGAGGTACGAGATGCAGGGTGTGGGGGTAGTGGGAGTAGTGGTGGCGTACTGTAGCTAGGTGGAGGGTGTGGAGAGCTCCGAAAATTGTCAGGAAGTTGTTGTTTTTTTTTTTTTAGAAAACAGGTTTGAGCAGTTCTCTGCCTGATCTCTCCACCCCATAGAAAAGTATTCCCCTCCCCCTAAAAGAAATGTCTAGGTATCCCCCTGGGAGATGGGAAGGGTTTAATTTTTATCTCTTCAAATGGGGGGATACTTTAGCTGTCTTTGCCAATCACTCCAGTGGAGAATGGTAGTGAGTGGATTAATTAGGCATAGTTTCCATTGGATCGAGTCATGAGCACTACAAACTTAAGAATTCTTTTCACATGTGTTAATGTGCACAGTTCACTTTGAACATCAGTTTGAACGAAAACATCTGGGTTTATAACTTATACCAACATGAGTCGGTAATGCAAGAACATAACACATGTGGTGTGCTGAGTAGTCCTGACGTGTGTGGCTGTGTACTTTACAATTGCACTCAAGCTGAAGGTGAATGTGTTTGGTATGTTCATGGAGGTGTTATGATATGGCTGGCTACTCAAGTTTGAGATGATACAGGTTTGTATCTCATTTCAGATTTGTTAATATAGCAACTAGCCACAAAATCATTCTTTACTTGCAAATTCTGGACAGCTACAGTAGTAAATATTGTAAAATAAATTGTGAGAAAATAAGTCACCATAAACATGAAGGTCTGCTATATCAGATTGGAGGACCAGCTTTTGATATAGAGGTACAATACTCAAGTACTTTAATTTATACTCGAGTTAATCTGTATGCTCTACAGTATATAAACTCAAGTGTAAGATTACTATAGAAATAAAATATACAAAATTTTGTAGGAATGTTATAGGAATGATAAAGTTAAGTATGTCCAGGTTGAACACCAAAAATGGCAAGAATGAATGAAGTATAAATGTCCATACTGAAAACAAATACAAATACTCAAGTATCATGTCCAAACAGAACATCAAGCGTATGTAATGAAACCAAATATTTTCATACATGGAGAATTGGAGATCATCAAATCATCATCACTAAATTGTAGAATCAGCAATACTCAAGTATGTCTACACTGAATGCTAAATACAAGTATGTCCCAAGTGTATAAGTCTACACTTGGCAAATTAGCAGTAAGTGTAAAACATGTCCACACTGAAAACAAACTACCCAACCATTTATAGGACCAGCAATACTCATGTATGTACACACTGAGTACTATATTTATACAGGCACTCAACTATATGTCTACACTTACCAAATTTGCACTACAGTGTACAAACAATGAATTCTTAAGTATTATTTAAGTCCACACCGCCGGTATACTAAATACAAGTATATAAGTACACATCCCCACATTCATTTAAACATTTTATCGTGTAACATCAAATTAGAAGTTTCTGAAAAGACCAAAAAGTTTCTTGGCACACAAAATCGCAAAATTTCTTATTTTGTGGTAATTATTTTTTTCCCCAATTAACGTTTATATAGTTATCTTCAAACTAAAGATCTCTGTAGAATCTGTCCTGGCCAGCAGCTGTACAAACCTTTCGTACACGTTGGAGTTGTACACACCGTGGGCGGGTATATGTTAACGAAAAGTCAATACTGCAAACTATCATAGAGCACTTGCACTTCAGAACGCTGCTGCAATTTATTGATCGTTATTGATCTGAAGAGTAATTATTCTAATAGTCACTTTGTGTTTACAACTTTTCCATTGTCGAGGTGTCAACGTGAAGTTGGCTTTAATTGTGCCAAGGTTCGTTACCAACACATTTACAATATATCATAACATATGTGGTCCTATTTGGCAGCCTTGCAAAGCAACAGTGAAGGTCAGTTAAAAATTACGTAGCTCCATCGTTTGAGGTCATAAGTATTTTTCTCCAAAATGTTAGAATGTCCGATACTGGTCATCCACGCTCGACCGTTTACTGCCACTTTTCAAGTATAGATATCCATGCACACTCAGACATTGAATTGCCTGCTTTAATACCTCTCAATAATAATGTCAAGGAACAGAGCCTCTTAGGAAAGTATACTCTTGAAAACTTTTGAGCTAAAATTTGAGGCCAAGGTTTATGGACTTTAAAGAGAGGATACAGTTTTAAGCCTCCGAATGGCTACTGTAGATATGCTAAAATGGCCACAATGTTTCAGATCCGTCGAAACACATTTTAAGCACATGTCTTTGAAGGTTCTGGAATGTTCATTTGAATGATATATTTACTTTTGTGTCTGAATGAACTTTTCTGTTCACATCTTGGTGGTATGCAGAGTCACAGACTGAGATACTGTATGCAGCATTTCACATAATTCAGTTCTATCAAGAGATGATTCGTACTGTATTACTTCACTTTGTAGTCTCTTTTAATTATTTCCTTTAATACAATGTATGTATTGTATTATAACCCATTTATCACAATTTATATTCAATCACTTTATATAGTACAATTCTATGAATACCACACAAAAGGGAGCTTTGTCTTCAATAAGATAAGGGATGCAGTTAAGGAAGGAGAGAGGGAGAGCAGACTCGGCTAATCCTTCTTCTTTCCTACCCCTCCCCCTCCCTACCCCCACCCCTCCCCACCTACCCCTCAAGCAGAATTTTGACATTGTGACAAATTTAGACTTGGTAATGAATCGATTTTGAGCAAATTATCTTTTAAAAAAGCTGACAACAGCTAGGACATTCAGAGTAACTGCTAGGCATCCCTGTGATGTACAAAAAAATTTGTGTCCATAATGATTTGGTACGGAGACAAGCTGTAGTACAGTAGATACTGGGTGAGCGAGGTGAAATGAAGTTTTGTACGTTACAGTAAACCCATCATGTCCCGAAATATGTCCCAGCTCCTACGATCATTGTTTTCCTTAAGGTTCGCATTCAACGAAATAAACCAGTTCAGCTTACAATTGTATCCGTTCGTAATTCATCACACATAAGTGGTGACGTCAGTTGCCGGGTAACTGCCGTTGCTTTCCCCGTATGAAGCCCCCCATGACCGGACTGAGTGACTCTAGGTAACCCCGGGAACGTAAGCTATTAATCCACATCCAAGTCTATCGGTGTAATCGCTCGGGTCGTGGACGTTAAAAACGTAAAACCCTCAGTGGAAGCCTCATGTAGGGTTAACAGATTCCACACATTCTGTGGATGCCAGCACTTCAGGCTTTGCCAATGATTGATGCATTAAGAACCCAAAGAGTTCAACTCCTCGCAGTGTGCAGTAAAATCGCTGTAAATCTTAATCTCGATTACACAGTCCAACAGAAACGTTTTTACTGCAGAATTTAAATAACAATGCTCCGTCTGCGTGATAATTGACCATGTGTGTTTGAATAGCAAAGATTTGTTTTTGGACTTGCTATAAGTCTTTGGGCCTTGCTATAAAATGATCTGTCTGTGTGATAATTGACCATGTGTGTTTAAATAGCAAAGATTTGTGTTTTGGACTTGCTATAAATCATTGGGCCTTGCTATAAATCTGTGGGTCTTGCTATAGAAGTCTTAATATGTGACAGGGAGTCTGGTTGCCTTTCATAAGTTAATCTTTGAAAAATGATACATTCTATTAGGCAGTACATTAAATGTGTAAAAAAATGTATCATAATTGTGACCAGTTTTAGACTCTGTAGCGTACGGTATATCTTTATGATCGTTTGTGAAATTACCCTTACTCCGTGTTCTGCAAAATTGCAGCGCAACTCATATGTGGGCCACATTTCTGTGATTGGCAGGATTTTTCAGATGTCTGAATATTTACCTACAGTTTTCGATGATTATTATTATTATTATTTTATTAACATCAAGTCTCAAGCTTGCCTTCATTCATTCTGAGCATTATTTCTAATGGTAGGGGTGTGGTGGGTCGTAGCTCATACCCCGTAGAAGTTCTTTGGTGGATAAAAGTTTGGAGACCTTTGATGGCCAATGAGAACATATTGAATTAAATTTAATTGCCAAATGATAATTGTAAAAGTTTGCATGGGTAAACTGTTATTTATTTGACATAATGTCAGTTATGCTTTTATGGCCATATACTGTACCTATTTAAAACTACCATACATGATACTGATGCATATATGCTTAGTGAATGTTGGGGGTCTGTGTACTTTGTGACCTTATTTACTCTTGTTATTATCTTGTTGCCTGATAGCGTTGCCTGGTAGAGACTTAATTAAAAGTGAATGGTTTCAATTTACTGTATGATGATAAATGAAGAGAATGAAAGAGACTGATATTTAATAGATGTAATATTAAATTGTCATGCCCGCAGTCAATATTTTGTAATATACAGCCAGCTCTGTATACATTATGAATACTATATAGTTTTGAAGCAAATACCAGCTTTATTCACGTCGTGGAATATTATTACTTAATGGTAATACCAGATGCATATATACATGTACAGTAGCATAAACGGAGACTTTTACTATTATATGGATATCAGCTGTGAGATATATATATATATATATATATATATATATATATATAGATATATATATATATATATAGATATATATATATATATATATAGAGAGAGATATATGTATAGATATATATGTGTGTGTATAAACACGCTATTCCATTGCGTTGCAAGTTACTCAGAGTTTCACGCACACATATACAGTTCTTTTCACGGCGGCGATCATCAGGCATGTATTTATATTTATCTATATATATATAAGTATATATATATATATATATATATAGATATATATATATATATACATATATATATATATATATACATATATATATATATAGATATATATATATATATATATAGATATATAGATATATATATATATAGAGAGAGATATATGTATAGATATATAGATATATATGTGTGTGTATAAAGTTACTCAGAGTTTCACGCACACATATATAGTTCTTTTCACGGCGGCGATCATCAGGCATGCATTTATATTTATCTATATATATATAAGTATATATATATATATATATATATTTATATATACATATATATATAGATATATATATATATATATATATATGAGTATATATATCTATGTATATATGTATCTATATCTATATATAGATATGTAGTTTACAGAAAGTACTATATATGTATATATATCTAAATATATATCTATATATATATATATATCTATATATATCTATATGCTTCTATATGTATCTATGTGTGTTTAGACAGTACTACATGTAAGATACGCACATAGCTATAAACATAGCTATGTGTGAATTGAACAGTCCGTAACGACAGCTATTTTCGCAATAATATTAAGTCCTCAGATTTGTACCTAGATTTAGAAATAAATTGAATATTATTATACTGTACATAATCTTTTCTTTTAGAATAGCATACAATGCTCATGTTGGTATACATTGAGGAGTAAATATGTGATTTTAATCATCAAAATTCAACCATTTTGATGTGTATTGTATACAAAATTACTTTGTAAATTTTTCCATGAAGCTGCAACTTGTAAATGTACATGAGAAAAAAGGAGATTCCAAAACATTTTCAAAACAATGGGATGATCTATCTGCAAAACTGGGATTAATAGCAATTCTGGGATGATCTGTACTGCAAAATAGGGATTATTTCAACAGCTGCTGCATACTGTATTTGCCTTTCTGATGCGATTGATTTAGCTTTCATTTTGTTCGGATGTTTTGTGTGGGTATGTCTGCGTGTGTGTGTTTGCATTTTTTGAATGGAACAATCACTGAAGCAATTGTGCTTACCTTTTAATGCAAACAACCATTGATAAAATATCAGCTATTTAAAAGACAGTTCCATTTCTCGAAAAGGGAATGGGAAAAAAAAATTGATTTGTGGCAATGAATGGATGTTTCATATGAATGTAATGGATCTCGAATGTGTAAGAACTTGTCGCTTAGAGATCTATTTTTTGGTACCCGAAAGACGGATCTGTAAATCGACTGAATTGCTAATTGGGATAATTTTACCCCGACCCCGCTGCTTAACTCTTTTACCTCCATCTTCCCCAAAAATTTCAAAAAGACGCAGAGAAGCGGTAGCTGATCTCGTTAGCGAGATGGTTGTTTTGATAAAGCCGAAATTGCCTTTAGGCTGTATTTTGGTTTGCCCGTTTTGACGAGAAGAGGAGAGTCCATGGGTTCTGAAGTTAGGTTTTTTTTTTCCAGTCGGTCAATCTTGCATGACATGGATGCATGCCTGCAAGATTGTGACTGAAAAGTAGCACGTCCCAGCTGGACGTCGTTAGCTGTACAGAAGGAGGATGAGGAGGGAATATTTGTAAACTGTGCGTTTCAGCTGCCTGGGAAATACTTTGGGATAGGGTGTGGTGGTTAAGCACGATGAAGGAGGCCATGTACAGGAATGGGGATAGGTGGAGGGGTGTGGGATTGGTAGGTGGAGGAACTTGGGGTAAGGGGGTGGGGTATTGGGAGTAGAGATAGAGGGTCAGCCAGATAGTGTCAAGAGTAGAGTAAATTTGACCTTAAATTGGAGGTATAACTTTATGTAAATGACTTATAAACTTAACAGTTAATTATAACCTTGAAAGATCTTGGCTGTATACTTTTGACTGATCTGTTTTGAATTTGAATTTGAATTTATTGTCCACAATCGGAAATTTGTTCACATTATTTTGGCATAAAAATTCATATGGTTAAGACATATAGTCTTTTCAATAACTAGAGCTGGATCAAGATCTGTTAGATGTCAAGACCGCCTGTCGCATAATTTATAGTCAAAAGGGATCAGAGAGTAGCTGCTAAACAGATCGGGACTCTTGCAGATGTTTGCCAACTCATCGGAAGAATGGTGCCAGAATGATCTGCCATTACTGTTTCATGTACATAAAACGAGTTGGTTCATTCTTGTATCTTTGCTATTGCAATAATAACAATAATAATAATAATAATCAATGAGACTTGTATAGCGCCAAATCAGTAGACAAAAGTCACTGCTCAAGGCGCTTTACAAAGATAGCAGATTAAATTTACAAAAGAACAAGTGAAAAGATGGGGGTCTTAAGTAGACTTTTGAATGTAGAAAGTTTAGAGCATGTTCGAATGTGATCTGGTAACTTGTTCCAGAGATAAGAGCCAGAGTATTCGAAGCTTCTGTAAACCATAGGTCTTCAAGCAAACTCGATGAATACGTGCATTTGCGACATGTGTTTTCTGAATAAACTACAGTACATCCCCATACAGCGATACTCTGCATTACATACTTTGACGCAAAAGTGGCATAAATTACAGAATAGCTCAACAATTCTTTGTGATGTAAAGATCAAAGACCACGAGACCTTTTCCATTTTATCGTGCATTCTGCTCATGCCTCACTCACACTTATGTGTAACAAGAAATGAATTTTCCCCTCCAACACCAATAGCTAAATTCAATGCAATTTTAATCACATTTGCAAATTAGAAATTATCAAATTATGACTGAAAATTAGGCACTGTGTCTGTTACTATGGCGACCAGCCTCGATACGTGTGTGTGTGTTTGTGTGTGTTGTTTTTTCCCCCCTCCTTTCACGTTTGAATTATTAATTTGTGACTTAATCACCAATTCGCGGTACGATTGAACTGTACACATGTAGCAAGCGGCCCATTGTGCTTGGTAACCATTTCTACGGTATAGTTCATGTCTTCCGTAAGTATCGGGTTATTACCGATCTAAACGTCAAGTGGAGCAGAAAAATTACAGTTTTTAACAGAAAGTGCTTTGAATTTTGACTGGGTATAGTGAGGTAGAATCAAACTAGTGTCTAAGAATTGGACGATCTTATTCTCTTTTTGGTTTCGATGATAATCGTAACCTATGCATTCATGATGGCGTATATGTGTATGTGTGTGCGTGTGACATGTGTGTGTGTGTTTGTGACGCCCATGCTCGTAAACAGGATGTTTAAATTATATTTAACTTTGCTGATTCAGTCAGAAAAGTCGAATCTGTAGAAGTCTGGCAGCATGGCAAGAGGTTCCCTGACACACTGAGTTTCTTTCCCCTTCCCCTCCCACTCCCCTCGCCACCCCTCACCTCCCCTCACCTCTCCTCACCTCTCCCTTTCCCAGGATTATTGTAATGGAAAACCTCTTGAAATATGCTGTAAACTTTACTTTGGAGAAACAAACAAACATTGCGTAGTACAGAGTGCATTTTGCATCAAATTTGAGCTTTCGAGATTACAATTAACCTACTGTACGCTGGAATTTCTGCCTATTATATGCATCAGATAGACTCTAGATATGACTGATTTACTGGTATCCATGCAAGTATAAAGTTAAACTATAGTTTGGTGGTGTTCTTGCATTGAGCAGTCCGCGTGTGCTCGTATTGTAAGTGATTAATACATCGTTCTTAAAACGTGAGTCATTCTAAATCCAACAGCCATAAATAATGTAGAAGGATAAGGACAAGATTCGTAATTCACCTCATTTGGTCATAGTTATTTTCTCAAAATGAGTCAAGTTTTCTTTTATTTGTATAGTTTTTATTGTGCAGTGGGGGGGGGGGTGAAAATAGAAGAGTCTGCTTGAAAAATACTTAAGCAAGAACAGCAGAAACGGTTTGCTCATTGCTGGAGGGTATTAACTCTCAAGATGTACTATTGGGAGATGAACAATAAAAGATAAAAAATTTGGAATCGATGAAGCTTTAACGTCAGATGAGAAACAACAATCAAAAGGCCACCAGGTATCATTGTAGATACAACATTTTTGAAAGATACATGTGGTTAACGTTTGTTCAAAAGTTCATTCGTGGAGGTGCCTGTAAAATATATATATATATATATTTATATATATATATATATATATATATATATATATATATATATATATATATATATATATATTATGCTCTGTAGTTATTCACGTCCTATTTATAAATATGCACTTTTATGTATTTATACTGGATTTTTAATAAACTTGAAACATGAAACAGATCTATTTAAAGAGCGACATAAAAATTCTCGACTTTAAAGACACAGGGCAAAAAATTTAAGATGTTGACCATGCAGTGTCATTGCATGCGGTAAACACAAATGCAAATAAATAATAAATTAATTAATCTGCAAAATGATAAAAAGTAAAAAAAAATGTGAAGAAAATAAAGAAGTAAATATTTTGGCTTCATACATCAACTCACCCAATATCCTTGAACTGGTCTTACACATGTGGTTTATATAAACCCTAGAAGTGCCTGCCTGTAACTACATAGTTACCGAAGTGACCAATCAAAGTCTTGTTTGATACAGGGGGTAAATAATCATCACATCGTCAGCTCAGTTTATACTGAGGATGCTTTGTACTGCAGCATAGCATATACAGTAGGTATCCCATCATACACCAAGAGTTCAGTTAAGTTCAGTTAATATTTCGCATATACATAGACATACAAAAACAGTGCAGTAATTGTTATATAAAGGATACTAGAAAAAACATAAAATGTTATCTAAACTAGTAACCCTAAAATTGAAATCGCGCAATTGGAATCACACACTATATTAAACTGCTGCACTATATAATATCTTGAGGAATGCAAGTTTTAAGCACACCAGGCTACAGCACCCCTTAATCTCTCAAGGAGCTTGAATTTTAGCATGACTAGATTTTTGAAAAGATGAGGCCTGCCAGAACTGCAATTTATACATTCGCTTGCAGACATGGGCAAATGCATTTGAGTAACTTGCATGGACATACAAACCCAGTTTGTGAACGTCACCTTACGTTATAATAATATGAACCCAAAGCAACATGAATCTCTCTCTCTATCTACGCTCTCTCGCTCGTTCTATGTACAGCGAAGCCTGAAAATTATCCACTGTAGGACAATCTCCTTAATCATATACTTAGTGGATAAATAAGTAGGATGAAAAAACTGACTAAGATAGAGTAGCCTGTCATCGTACGTCTTTACTTCCAACCCAGTTCCCGCTTTCGTCCGGGAATCGATTTTCTACGACGGTCATTCTCTCATTTTGACAATTCTTCGTTATAATCACTGTCAAGATCAAAAACAGCCTTCGGGCTTTCTCTTTTCCACCTGGCCGCAACGGACATGTCAGTTTTGATAATTGTGACTCTCATCTAGGTCAATCGGGTTTTTTTCCTCGTTCGTTCGTCCTTTTTGTCAAACTCGGCTGTTCAACCCGAAAGAGATTCATGCTTCCTCTGCCCGATTTGTGTAACTTGTAATTTTTTCCGGTTATCTTGTTTAAATCTGACACTGTACAGTACTGTGTTTTTCTGTACCTTTCGTGATTCACTCTCAAGGTAGCTTAGTGTCTTTTGGTCTACAATTTTGCTAAAAACCTCCAGAGTATTACTACAAAGTCAGATTGCAAATAAAATCAAACTTACTAGATCCCGAGTTCCTGGATGTTTTTTTCACCAAAATGCAGTTAAATGTGTTCAAAGTAGAAAACTTAAGTTTGATATTGTGAGCCTCAACATATCTGGGACTTGTAGATTCTTGGTCATGTTTTTAGCCTTGTTTCACCTGAAATAGCTCTGACCCCTTTCTTTGTGTTGTTTTCACTCAGGACTGCTCTAATTTTATTATCTCATGTTTAGACCTATTTGTATCTTGTAAAAGGGGTTTCCATGTTTATAAGCTTCTTGTGGCCTCTCCTCGGTCTCTTTCTCTTTAAAATTATCAGGTTCTGTGTATTATTATGTTGTTTATTTCAAAGGTGACTGAAATAAAGTTCTATGAATGAATAAATGAATATCTAGACCCAGCCACATTTCATATTAATATGTCATACAGTCACACATGCAAGAAACGAATGGACAAACAGGTTGGAAAAATTTCCAAGAAAACTGTCTTCATTGTCCCGATATGAAAATGACCTGACTAATAAATATCAAAGCTAAAAGGACGACACAATGGTTACGGGAAGATTGGCCAACCGGTTTCTGGCTTGGAACCGGTTTGCTACCGGGTCGGAACCGGTTTGCTACTGTGTCAGAAGCCCACGAAAGAGCTGCAAGGTTTATATGCAGGCTGCACGGCATTAGTTGGCTTCCATAGCCATAAAGAGGCGTCGAATGTGCCACTTGAAAGAATCTGTTGTTGTTTCAAGCCCCCCCCCCCCCCCTCCCCCTATTGGATCACAGAGCCATACTCCAGTTCGCCCCCAGGTTACGCAATTTTAGTATCGGATAGCAACGAAAGAAATGTAAATCAAGAACAACTGGGAGGGCTGCTTCAGATCGATACTAACTATTGTGAAGTGGTACTATAGCTTACGTCAGACCTAGAGAATTTTATCTTTCATTTATAGTTTAGCAACAAGAACTAAAGATCTATATAAGAAAACTCAAGAGTTTGAGAAGTTTGAACCTTTGTCGAGGATTGTGTTTAGCTTTAATATGCCTATAGCGCCTCCAGTTGATTTTCTGTAGTATATATATATATATATATTAAAATTGTAATTAGTCGGAAAATCAAGAACAGTGAAAAAACATATATACTGTGTATATATATATATATATATATATATATATATATATATATATATATATATATATATATATATATATATATACAGTATATTGATAGATGATTTTCAACCTCTTAGTCTTAAAATCATTCCATATGAAAGGCTTTGAAGTTTAAAGTACTTTGAAAGGTTGTTTATTTATAGCAACTTGATCTTTGAATGAAAGTTAATCAGTGCAGCTGGCTGGCTTTTATTTTGGTAGAAGAACGAAATATATTTTTATCCTGGAGTCGATCAAGTGTTCAACCTGCAGGGTCACACGTTACACAGGCTTGAGCAGTTGAGCATTAATAAGAGTTGGTCGGATTACACATGTAAGGACAGAATTTTAAGTGGGAGGAAACTTGCCATAAAATGCTAAATTGGAAATTTATCTTGTGATATGTATCTGCATGGAGTAGGATGCATACAGTACAGATGCAATATCAATATTATGGCAATTGCAATGTAAGTACTGTAATATTTTAATTTTGTTCTTTTCCTAATTTTGAAGCAAAATATTAATTGAATTACAGTGTAATTGGTAACAGTAGACCAAGCCTTGGTTCTCCTCTGGCCATCCTTCTTCCTCCCCTCCCCCCCCCCCCTCCCTCTCATCTCCCTGGACCTTAGAGAAATGAACATTCATAAATGACAATTCTCTATGAACCAAGAAAATTTAGACAAAATAAGCAACAAGAAAGTTCCAGATGTGTGAATACGAATATAGATCCTTGTGGGTAAAATGACATGTCTGTAACAGCTCTTTTCCTTACTATATTAAGTAACCAAGTTATAGCTTCACGACAGGGAAATGGTGTGGTACATCAACCTCCCCCTTCCCTACCCTACCCTCCCTCCCCGATTTGACAGATTTGCTGGAAACAGGTCATTTGTCACTTGCTAAGAAATCTATATATTTACATATATATATGTCAATAAAGATATATATATATATATATATATCTGTTTGTATGGTATCTTAGAATGTTATTGATCTATGGGTTTTACATGTCTTTAACCTAAATCAAATATTTCTGTCTCGGTAATATTTCATAGGGTTATAGATTTGCTGGGATTACCCCAAATTAATTAAACAAAAAATTAGAACTGAACGTTACCATAGGTTGACCTAAAGCCAATTTAAGTTGGGGATCATTTGCAAAGGTCGCCCCCTTTTGTAAAGTCAGTTATGCATGGCTGCCCCCAAAATAACCCAGTCTTTGCAGTCACTCACACACACAAAAACAAAATTGTCAATCTTACTGTGTTATATTTGTGACCTATAACAACTAAGAGCTCATTGGGATTTTTGCCTTTTCGCAAGTCTAGCTTTAAGCAAAGACTATATTTTCTCAATGCAGGGGTTCTTTTGTTACCGTTTATTGCTTTTATCGCGACTCTGTTTGCCTGTGTGGCGGATTGGCATTCAGTTGCCAAAGAGCCATATAAAAATATTTGAATACTTGTGTGAACACTCCTCTATGGAGCTATGCAAGTTTTGAAATGTATACTAAACATGTAGTTATGGGATTCTCTCAGACATTTTCAAATTTTTTGGTGATCTGATCTGCAACACAAGACCGAGAAATTCAGATCGGCCAAGCCGTTCACTTTGTGATCAACTTCAGTCAATCGTGACCAAGTTTACCTCACTCGGTCAGGTCGTGATCGAGTCGTATTGTGTTTCGGAATTTCGGGAAGTATGGAATTTTGTTGTGAAAATGACTGCTTATCGGAAAATCAGGCCAATCTACTGTTGCCTTATTCATTCTTGGAATTGAAAGACCTGTTGTGATTTCTAAAGTTTTCGAAAAGTTGTAAAGCTTTTCATTTATACTTTTCAAACTTGTTTGTCAACTGATTGAGTTGTCCTGATAGAGGTAAGGTTTATTAATAGTGGTTATGACATTATATACTAACTGCATATGCTGGGTGTAATGGAGTTTTGACACTATTTCACCCTTCACTGGCATGGTTTTTTACCTCTTTAATAGTTAATCCTTGTACAAAAACCTAAACACGCTGCCAAAAGACCACTAGTCTTACAAAGGGATATTTGTTGACTCCAGTTTTTAAAAATTTGGACACTTCAGCGAGCCTCCCTGAAGTAATCGATGGGAAATTTTTCTATGGTGTTCGCAACATGCTCAAGAGCTGTTTCATTGATGGACGTATCTGTCCCCCGTTATCGTTTGACATGACTCTCAAGGACCATGGCGACGAGGACGAGGAAAGGAGGTCCGTAGGAGATCAGACGTCCGGTAGGAACGGAGCAAGTGGGACCAGTGGAGGAGATATGGCCGGTGATACCGGAAGAAAGTTTGGAAGAGATCTGATTAAACCAAGAGAAGCCGAGAGTGTGGAAGAAGCAGAACTGACATTTGAGGAGGAGTGGGAGGAGCAGGAGGAGGAGGAGGCAGACGATCAGAAGTATCATCCAGATGTATATCAGTCGTCAGGGTTACATCAGGACATTTCGGAATCACAGGTCAACAGACGGCGCATGGTTTTCGACCCGGGAGATACAGGGAGGTTTTCTCCTTCCAGGCATAGCAGGTATCAACCCTACCCTTACGATAGTTCGCAAAGAGAGATTCAATCAGGTCGAGAGCCTACGACATCCCTTAAGGCACAGTACACTGTCGAACATCTGCGAGGCCTTCACAGGGAGTTATCCGAAGCCGAGACCATGCGCAGATGGAAAACCGAACTCGATTTGAAAGTATCGCGGCAGAATGTGTCCACAGAGAGAGATGTTTCCTGGAAGCAGACAAAGTTAATGCCATCTTCACCGAACGATTTGCGCAGACAGACTTTCACGGACGGCGATCGTCCGTCTCTCGGGACCCTCCGACGAGAGGCTCTCACTCACGACGACTTTTCTGGTCGAGTGGATGTACATGATGACGGCGTAAGAGAGAGGAGAATGGATAATCAGATTTATAGAGTGAATCTATCAGAGCATTCCTCTGATGAAGATAAGGTCATCCTGCCTCCGTCTCTCAGATTAGATCCTCATCCGCTGGACAACGGAGGGAGAAGACTCGTCTACCGAGATCATTACAACTTGGGATCTTTAGTCCGCCGAGAATGCGATAATGAAAGGGTTGAGGGCATCGGCGACGCAAATGAGTGGAACATTATCCCCGGTTATCAAAATAACCCCGATGGGTATCTGGATGACGAAGCTGCGTTACGAATCGATGAAGAGTTTATTAGAAGGTCAAGGGAATTGCAATGTAGCAGAGAGACGGACAGGTACGGACGGATGGATAGAGGCAAATGGCAGAGACAGCAACAGGGAACAGGAGGAGGAGGAGGAGGAAGAGGAGGAATAGAGACTCCGTTATTATTAAATCATGTGACTACAGAAATGATGAAGATGCTTCCGACGAAAGATAAATCTGTAAGTCGATCCCCAGAAGGTGGCCTAGATAGTAGAGAAACTCAAAGAGGGAATGGGGAAAGAGATTTCAGGACCCCAAGGCCCTTACAAAGCCATGTTAGGATGAGATGTATGCTAGAGAGATTGGCAATGACATCCCCTGGACCCGCGGAAGATGGTCCCGCTATGGCCGAGGAATTCTTGTTTGGATATCGCAAGTCTTTCTCATCTTACAGTGATCGGGTAGACCCGGATCGGGGGCGTGGCGGGTACAGGGAGCGCCCATACAGTGATATGGACGTAGACCTGCTGGATGGGGGGCGTAACGGGTACAGGGATCACCCAGATGTAGCAGTATTAAAGATGAAAATTGAGGAGCAAATGCATCAGTTATCTCTGCTACAGAAGGAGAACAAAGACAAAGGTCGTCAGAGTCACGGTCTAGGATCCGGAGCTCGGCGTTACAAACAGATGGATATGGAATTTGATGATGGAGATGATCCTGCGGATCAGAGACCATTGCATGACCAGCCGAGATATATAGTGGACGCCTACTCACGTCACTTCGAAATAGACATCGAAGGGGACATGGATACTGGACATATCGAGAGTGAGAATCCCTTTCCAGGAGTCAATCATGATGATGAAATAGTGGAAGTAAAAGTGGGAGGGGAAGACGAGAAACAACTGGAGAACGATGACAACGATCCAGTTGCTGCAGTAGCGATCGGTCGTGCAAAGAATAGCGTTAGCAGACAACAATCCCCGCATCGGCGTGAGAGGTTTGAGAGCTATTTAACCCAGCAGAGGAGAGCCAAATACCGTAGAATGTCCAAACGTCGGAGGGCGAGACGGAAGATGAGCAAGAATCGATTATCAGCTCTGGACCAGGAGCGGCATCCTGGACTAATTCCTACAAGTGTATCTGCAGACGATCAAAACTGGACTGATCGCAGTGCGACACCATCAGAACGCTATTTCTCGGAAGGAGCCGAGCAGGGTGCTAGTGATTGGTCCCATGGTCTCCTACCTTCGACCTTTTCACCTCTCTGGAGGTCACACGATTCTCTCGGTTCGTTTGAAGTCGCGGTCAGCTACCACGCTGAGTAAGTCTTGTTTCTTTTATCAGAGCGCAATCAGAGAACAGGATTGCACAACACTTTTATTGATTAGGTTTATATAGAAGGGGGGGTTGGCAGGGAGGGTAGTGGTAAACAGATCAGCAGTAAGCAACTCATGTAAAGAAATAATTTTAGGGAGTGATGGAGACATTATTCCTACGTTCAACAACAATTTCACTGTTATCAGAGTATCGAGACTGTAGCAATGTGCATCTGCTAAAACCTCCACTTTGTTACAGTTTCGATCCTGCTAGGATCGAAACGTCAGGCCAACATACTTTTACACATTCTCTTACACAGGCTCTCTAGTGGATAAGCAGTTTGCTAACAGTTTTATTTTATTTTGTACCAGTAAAGTCGGTCATTTGGGACAAACCTAAGCGAGCTAAAGTATCGACCATTTAATACAGTATCAGACCAAAAGATTAAGATTACAGTCAGCGACCAGTTGTTTATTCTGTAAAAGATGTAAATTTAATTTGTGTATAGCTCCTTGCGAGTTAAAATGTCCAAGCCCTTCTGGGTAGTAGAAGACGTGACCAATTGCGTATTAAAAAAGATAACTTAAAGGTCATCAGTAGGTCATCAGTAGATTGCCCACAAAATATACTAGAAAGCCAAATAATGGTCATCCATGTTTTTAATATGAAGCATTTTTACTATCAAGTTAAAGCCATTTATTATCTCCCTGTGGTGTAATACTCTTCTAATTATAGGTATTGGCTTGGGTGGGGATGTGGGGGGGGGCTGTACTGGTGACTTTAAAGAATACCTAACCTGTTCCTAAATTCAGTCCACCAAGTTTTGCCGTAGACATCAGATTGGGTATATGTGTCGTGGAGTTGTGAATCGACCAAAATGTAGTACATCCCCTTTTTGTTTAGACTCCAAATTTCGTGGGTAAGATTGTTGTCCATGACTGGCCTTTAACAGGTTAAATCAAATGATAGTAGCCTTGTACAACTGTTTGAGCAGGTTTTCAAATTACATGGCTTTATTTTCCAACTTACTGTCTACTGCAGAAGAGAAGAAGTCCTTATATACTGTATTTAGATCGTGACTGTTTCTCTTAATTCGTACCCAACCATTTTTTTTAAATTTTAAGAACAATTTAAGACAAACAATTGAAGACCAGACTGGGAAATAATAAGCTATATAAAACAGGTCAAAGAAAAAGAAAAAAAAAGAAAAGAAACTTTAAAAAGTGACAACAGATTGTGTTTCTTCTTTAAATTATTGTGAAATGATGATCATCAATCATTTTTTGTTGCAAATTCAAAGGAAAGTTTTTAAAATGGTTCTTACCAACAACAATTACTTCTACTGTACCTTCACCCATACAGTAAGCCTAGGTTGGATTTGTTAGTTAGTCAACACACCCCTTGTTGCCTAGGTAACCAAGGGCAAAGCACTTTGCATGGTCTTGTGTTCCAGTCAACCATGAAAGCTATATTTGGTATTTGAATTTGCATGCATGACCAGTATATGTAATATTACATATTATATTACTATGATGTTGACTACTTAGTGTATATATATATATATATATATATATATATATATGTGAGATATATATATATATGTGAGATATATATATATATATATATATATATATATTGAAATCGAAATGAGTTGTAAAATCCAGAACAGTGAAAAAATTTCCAGTCTCCACCGGGATTCGAACCCGGGCCTCTTGCTTATATGCGGACACCCTAACCACTAGGCTATATATGGACGCTGATTGTATGTCCAAAGGTTGAAACCAGTAAGGAAGGTTGTAATTCCACTGTAGGCGTTTGTCACCTGTATCGAACAATACTAGTTCTGTTTTGGTGAGACTATATATGTCCTACACTTAGTAAGAAAGGATGGACGAGATGGGCACAATTGCCAGCATGACCCAAACCATCAGAAGAATAAAAAAGAAAATCATTGCCATTTCATCCACTTGTTTAAATATGACTTTGAATACCTGAAAGAATATGACCATATACATTTAAAAACCTTTGCATATTCTGGCAGATTATGGCATAATCTTTATGGTCACCCTGTAATTTCTCCATACAGTGTGAAAACTTCATGCAAATGACAGTCATAGTCCCAGTTATTATAGAGGGCGCTATTTACTATTCTAGTATTTATTATTCTACATCCTTCTGCACAAACAGTATATATATGATAATGAGTCATTGTACATGTTTCTCTGTTGCAAAGGGAATCTCAGCATGCCATTTCTTGTCAGGTGAAGAATCCATTGTCTGAATTCTACCCACACCTGTTTGTAGAGCTATATAGTATACAGCGATACAAAAAATGTCAACAGAAAACAAATTCTAATGGTAATGATTGGTCTATAAATAAGAACTAATTGCCAAATTAGTTTCAAATTACATGTGTATTTTATACCTAACAGCTAACTGCATACATGGCTTTACTGCACTCCTACATAGCAACACAATTAAATGGTTATCAGTATTTGGCCCCTCACCCCATATATGCTAGAAAGCTAGAAAGTCAAATAATGGTCACCAGTGCTCAAATTTAAACAAACATTCTACTGCCACTGTCAGAGTAAGTTACCACCCCCCACCCCAACTGAGATATTTAAGTCTCTATTTTAATACTTGTTAATCTCCCTGAATAAGTATGTGGGCCAGAGCGCCTGTAGGAAAGCGCATTTTAAGACTTCTAGCAATTTTTAGCCTGCTAACATTTAGGGCTAATACTGAAGATCTTCAAGATACATTTCGGGTAGAATATTAGAAAACTTATCAAGCTATAAATACTATACACTAGCATCAATTTGCTTTCAAAAGCTTTGTATGGACCAAATTGGTTTCTGCATCCAATTAAACATTATAGAGCAAAACCATAAAAGAAGAAGAAGTAGTTTAAGGAAAGAAATGTCCATGTAGTCCTTTGCTCAACCCTTAACAAAGTGAAAGGAGGTTCTTCCTCATTCTGACGTCTTATCTACATAAGAAAGATCAACATATTTGTTCCTGAGTGAGGTTTTGATCCGTAGAAGATCCACTTGGGCTTGTGGGTGGCAGGGATTTGTGGGTTAGAGGAAGGTTCGTCACTAACAGCTTGTTAATATCTGCGAGGATGTCAGTGAACAGTATTTCAATCATTTGCTCGTCAAACACGGGTTGGATATGAGTCCCTTCCCACAGCTCTCTGGGTCATCACTCACCCAGAAGCAGATCTGAGCGAAGACCAGTGGTGTGATCCGAAGATCCTTCCCTACGGCCGTCAATTCCTCCACCCCGGTCACGTTGATCCGCTGCTGCTTGTTCGATTTGACCGCGATGATCTTCCGGTCCCAGTTTTTCTCGGGACCCTTCCAGAATCGGAAGTACATCCCGGCACCTCTCGCCTCCGCGGTGGCGTCGCACCGCTCGTAGATGTACATCGTAGAACTCTGTTCCATGTGGCAGTATCGATACATCAAACGAGGCTCCCCTTGCCGGTTCAAACGCTCGAAACTCGAGAAGTGGATCCTGTTCGGTCTGGACTCTTCCAAGTCGGCGTTACCCTCCAGACCCATGCAGCTATTGAAGTGAGCATTGCTGACCCTCAGAACGGCGTAGTTGTATCTGTTTGAATCCAGACGCCACCGCCAACCGTTCGGTACGAATACCTTACTGACGGTGTGCCAGGTGATCGCTCTGGTCCAAGGTTTGTCGCCCTCTCTGGGATCATACGCCACATCCTGGTCGTACAGACCCACCCGTAACTTGTCGACGGTATTGAGCAGATCGCTACCGTCGTGAATGCACTCGGCGGCGGTCAGGATGTACCTGTGTCCGATGACGGTCCCCGAGCAGCCCGGATGAACCTGGGCCACGGTGTTAAAGGGAAACGTCCGCTTCTGTGTGGGACTCAGTATTATTGATCGGGTGTCGTGGCGGTAGAGCGCCCTCGCGGTTCTCTGCCTTCTCTGCTGTTTCTTCCTTCCCTTGGTCTTCTTCTTCCAAGCTAATGCTATGCTGGCTTCAGAAGGATCCAAGATGAAAGATTTGAAACCGGACTGAATCTCGTTGCTGTAGACCGTGTAGGATAAATGTTTAGAGATTCTTTCGAGTGCCTTTTGAGATTTCGGTCTGATCTGAGATTGAGCTTCTTGATAATGTTGTTGTTTCAGTTTCGCCTCTTCCGTGAATGGGTCTTCTTCGATTTTTCTGTCGTCCCCGGAGGATTTCAAACAAAACAGGGCCATCAGCAACATAAGAACGATGTAAAGTCTAAGTACCGCCATCTTAAATAAATAAGGAGTGTCCTTTGCACAGTCTGTAACAGCAATCCTCACCTATGTAGTAGCACTTCTGAGCTTACCAAAAAGAGACCCAGAAAGTTTCAGTCTAACACAAAATGAAATGTGTTTTTTGTAGAACAATTTATAAATTCCGAATTTTACAGAAAGTTGTTCCATGGACTTCCAAATGACATTATGTAGCCAAACGTTATGCTAGGATAGGATTAAGAAGCTTCCTGATGAGATTATTGCCAAGATATCGAGAATTATTATATTAGAGGGAGAGAACAGACCAGAAAACAAACTTTCAAAAGTGCTCTGTTGAAATCGGCTAGTGTTTTGAACTCTGGGATAATACAGACCATTGACACAGAGTCCTGTCAATCAGAGTGTTAGATGTCAGGCAGAGCGTTAAGAGGTGTCCCTGCAATGTCCAAATCACTGAATCGAAGATGAGTTTGACGTCTGTCAGCAGATGCGAAAAGACTGAAGTCCAGCAAGTTTGTTTATTCCTTATTGACAGAACAAATTTCAAGGTATAATCCAGGGAATGACCGAAACTCGTGGATGGCTTGGAAACCAGTGCTGACAGAGAGAAAAAATTGATTAAGCAGAATTGAGTAACTTGAGGAAAACAGTACAATTTATAATGGAATTAGGATAAGGGAGGGGGTAAAATTGAACCACGGTGTGAAAAAAACCACACTTTAACAAGGTCGAGTTTTTTAGCCCCAGAGGGTTGTTGCACAGGAATGTCTGACCATGAAATTACCCTCTCCGCGGGGATGTCAACTTTCGAAAGTTGATCAAACTTCGTGGATATTTCGGAACGGGAAGGAAATTGAGAGAGACAGTCAGAAAAAAACACAAACATGTCGTTTTTTTGGCCATCCAGGGTGTCATGTCAAAGGTCGTGTAGACAACCGTTTGAGGAATGCATTTCTTCCTGGAGTATTTCTGCTGCAGCAGGGACCGAGCTACTCGGTGCAAAGTTTTATTAGATTTGTGTCGGGGTTAATCAATCTGTTTGTATTTCAAACTAGTGTCTTTTCCCTGGCATGAGGTAATTTATCATCGGGCCGAACCAGGGCTCAGGGAGAAAACAAGGATAGGAAGTGATACACTGTCAAAAAGTGAAAGTATTATATAAGTACATATAAGATCAACAAACTGTGATGGGAGAGTAGAAGAGTTGAGGATGACAAAATAGCAAGGAAATATTCTTTAAAAAAAAAATACCTGTGGTAAATTATGAACTAAAAATATCACAGGGTTTATAATATTAATTTCTCAAATTATGGGTAAATTTATATAAATTCCTCTGAGTACTTTCACTTCCACTTTAAACCTCAGAACTAAGCTTCTATAAGAAAGTATTCTTTATTCTTAGTTGTCCATAGCAACAGGAGGTTTGGATTTTGTGTGTGTGTGCTTATGTGTGTGTAAACAGCTAAAGGTTTAATTTTTTTTTTTTTTTTGGTATGACCCATATGACACAAAAAAACAAAAAAATTCAAGAAAAGACAAGTGTATTTTTCTACGTTCATGTACCCTTTGGATTAACCCATTGTTTTTAATGCTTTTATTCTTTAATTGAAAACAGATGTATTTTTTATGTTTGAAAGGCACGCTCACCATTTTGTAACATAAGAGGGCAAATGCGTGCCCTCCCTAACCCCTCGCACCAGCTCCCCTCTCAGACAAGGAATGTCATTTATAGATTTGATAAAGTTTTAGATGTTTCTTGACATGGTGTTTACAGTGCTTTCAGACCGACAACAGCTTCCGATAAGTATCAAGTTTGCTGGAACACGCAGTTATCCCTCGCATGGGGGCATTTTTTATATTCTTCTCATTACTTGCACTATTTCATAATTGAGGCCATTGTAAATAGGCTGAATATAAGGTAAATAAGTAGATGAAGTGGTTTTTCCATCAACAGATTAGTGAAAGTAACCCCCTCCCTCCTGTTTCCCCATCCCCCTTTCTCACCCTTCCTGTTTCCAATAAAAATGAAGTGGTAAATTGCAACAAGCACTCTGACAGTTTTGACGGTAATGAAGGCAGGCCTGCATCAATCCTGATTTGACTTACAAGCCGACAATAATTGTGGCCTTCTCTGTCACATCAGATGGGGCTGTGTTTAGTCTCAGACTTATTTCAGACATGTATTGTAACCATTTTATTATATCTATGATGTAATCATTTAAAAAGGTTTTTTTTTTGACTGAAGTATTTTGCATAATATTAATAAATATTCAAAATCCTACAAATGGACATTACTTTGACCCCCCCCTCCCACCCACATTACGCATCACCTGTTCATTTCTATAGTTCATTGCATTCCAGCTGAGAATGAATTCTGCTTCGAAGTCTGTTTACATCATTTAAAATCTTTAGTAAACTTAATTTTTAAAGTTTAGCTTTACTTTAAGCATGCAATGAATATTGGCAAATATATGTCAGGATCTGTCGGTAACAATCCCCCCCCCCCCCACTCTCCCCTAACTTGGGCTTTTTAGTCAAATTGCAGTTGACAAATTTCCATGTCATAAACATTGTATGTAAAGTGCCCAGACAAGAACTTGTTTAGAACTTAGTATTAATTAATTATATAATTCTTATTTAGCAATTCATTTGGTAAAAAGTGTCACAAAATTTCTGTCTTGGAAATTTCTGTCTTTGATTGGGAAGTAGCTTCACAATGTCATATATAAAAAAAAAATCTATGAACTAAAACTTGGTAAAAATTTTTTTTTTAAATAATAGTTATAATAATAAAAATAATAATAAAAATAAATAAAATAAAACAAACTTACCAGTATTTTCAGAAAAGATGCCAAAAATGTAATATTGTCCAAGAAGCTGCAAGTTAGTAAATGAGGTATAGTTTGCATTCCAACATCTTTAAACGGATAAAAGGAAAACGGGATCGATGCAAGTCTGACGGTGTCTGGATCATCGACCAATCAGCTTTCCCCCAAAAAAGAAGGAAAATTTGGAACCAGTATAAATCACGACAGAAAAAGAGACAAGTCGACCCCCAAAAAATCTCTCCTGCTGACACCGAGGAGAACTATTTGGAGGATGTTCTGAGGCAACGGCAAACTGCAGCTCACGAATTGATCTCCTCGGCTGGGAATCATGTCTTGTAGTAATTTCCATTTATTTAGCAATCACTGCCCGAGGGGTGTCTGACTGTCAAGGACGCCTTGACATCCAGGGTTTCTAAAAAATACCCTTTAAAGAACACGTAACTGAGGTGTGCTTATCTAGGTGGATGGGGGTGAACCTTTGGGAAGGAGGGGGGTGGGAGGGGCAGGGGATAGGTGTGGTATGATTCATGGTGGTAGATAAGCCTTGCTTATCCAGGAGGATGGAGTGAGCCTTTGGGAGGGGGTAGGTGTGGTATTATTCATGGTGGTAGACAAGCCAGGAGAAGTAATGTACACATTAAGGTTAACCACAAGGGCTGGCATAAGTGAAACATTGAAGGGGAAAAAAATTGAACCAATTTTTGTAACATTTCCCTGCTATTTTGCTGGATGCAAAGGAGAATGTGATCAACAAGTTGGTGAGTTTGATAAATCAGCAAATTAAAACAAGTCCAGGAGCTTAGGAGGTTCTGTGGTGACTTGATTCAGGATTTCAAGATTGTATATGGTTTTGACAATTTATCCTTCACTGACTTTTTCATGATTGCTAATAGTAGTCATGTACCAGAGTCATTGTCTTAAACTCCGAAAGTCACAAAGTAGGATTAATATTCGGCATAACTTATAGGGTTGTGAATGAGTGGAACGGTTTGCCTGCGAAAGTTGTACTTGCAAGTAATGTGAATGGGTTTAAGAATGCTTTGGACAAGCACTTTAAGTATTGTAATCAGGTCTGAGTGTTTGTGTCGTCGGTTTTTTTTTCTCTCTCCTGTAGGGTCCTTCTTGATCCTTTTTTTCTACTAAACTAAACTGAACTAAAAAGGAGGGGATGTGGGCCTGGGGTCATTGAATCCTACCCCAGAGAAAAGTATCAATGGAATCCATCTCCCCACCCCCCTCCCACCCCAGCCATCTCAGTCAAAGAGAGATATCTGTGTCATTGTCACCTTAAGTTTAAATCTTGATGGTTCAATCCTTCCTGTTGAGATTTCAATAAACTAGAGTAACATGTTTTCATGTACCCCCCTGACCTCTCTCCTACCCCCACCCTGTCTTTGCCTTTGAGTACTGTGGGATTTGTGTCAAGTGCGGGGCAAAAGTACAGCCTGGAACGATCTCATGATCGACAGAGCCAGGGTTACCTCTGACAGATATAACTGCTCAAGTGAATGATGTAAAGCCATCCTCCCTCTCCAACCCCTCCAGCAAATGAACAAACAAACGCAGTCATACATTGTTCATTTACCTCCATCAAAGTGTAAAAGATTATTGCCTTTAGCAGACATTCAGAAAATGTCAAACAACTTGCTGCTGGTCATATCCTTTTTGTTTTCCTTATGTTTATTTTACTTTTCTTGAGAGAGCTCTGTCATTCAATTAACAACAAAAAAAGTTCTGTTTTAGGGGTCATGTGATGACATTCAACCATGTCTGTATTTTTGTTCAAAATATGCTTTCTCAAGTGTTTTTTTTTTCTTTTAAATCAAATTTTTAAGTACTTTTGAAGGTTTAGCAGCTTCAGACTTTCCAGACTAGAAAGTTCTTGTTTTACAGACACAGCTAAAAAAAAGTAAAAATGAAAAATAACAAGGAAACAGAAATACATCAAAACCATCTTCTTTAATGTTTAGGAAGTGGTGGTGGAGGTGGGGGGGGGGGGGGGTTGGCTGGGGCATGGGTTGTTCAGTCAATTATCAATGGACAATTCTCTCCATTCCTATTCTCCTAACCAGTGAGTTAATAGCCTGACCCTTGACATTCTATGTTTGGCTTGTTATTAATTATTAATTTTGCCCAAGAGCATTGAAATTTAAGCATTTAGATAAACCCTATAAACAAGGCCATGACATTTCACATACTATAAAAAAAAAAGCAGAAATAAAAATAACTTTTTTATGCCCTGTTTGGTCTTTAGCTGTATATTTCTATACTTTCGACCAGTTGCCCATCCAACTGAGAGGTCAGGGTTTAAATTGTGAGGGGCCTATTATTTGAAGGGATCCTGTTGTGGGGTTAATACACAGCTGCCTATATAGTGAATTACAGCTGTATGGATAGTTGCTGGCCATTCTCTTTTAACATCGGTCGACTGTTTATTTTGCTGAAATATTATGTGCACACTTTCATTCAAATTAAAGGTAGAAGAATCATTTTAAAACCAAAAACAGAATTGATGATCAAATTTGAGAGAGAATATTTTGATTTGATTTGATTTATTTGATTTTCCACAGATGATAAATACATAATAAATATATACATATTACAACCTGAGTCAAGGGCATTTCCTGTTTGCATACACTGTACCTAACTTTATTCAGTATCACAGAGATCAATTGAAAGAACAAATTATGGAATCATATTCACAGAGGAAAATATGAATATTTTTGCAAAACAGTTGCATCATTCTGTATGAAATTCTCACTACAGAGAACAACATTGACAGTAAAACCTTGCAACAGATATCACATTTCAAGGATAAATCAACAGAGAGTTTATACTTAGGGAAGGTATAGCCTTTGCAGAACATTTGCTGTTATGACATGACAGATCACTTAATGTGATGCTCTAGCTCCCTCAAGGAATCCAGCTGGGAGCTGCTTATCCAAGTAGCAGCTCCCTGAATCCAGGGTTCAAGCCTGTCAAAAGACGTTACATTCATTCCATCACATCTGAGTTGATAGACACAAGACATCATCTGAGGTGGGGTTTTCAACTAACAGTGTGGAATATTGTTCTCTTTCAGATGAGGGTTACATTTTTTTCTGGTACTGGAATATCCCTTTCATACTAATCCCATTTCAAGGGTAATCTCACAGAGAGGGAGAGATAAACATATATATATCACATAGTTTTACATTGGAGTTGCCAGGTCTTCAGAATCTTAGTATAATGCCTTCACAAAGAAACTTATTAAAGCTTGGCCATGTACCACTAACTGTGATACATCTAACACATGAATGGTCTGCTCTGACTATTAAATGTATACAACTATTATTGGTATCGTTCCATTTCTCTACTACGGATGCCCTAACGTTCCTTCTTTTCCATTTCTCCGGCAGTATCGACAGCAGCTCCATAAGCAGTGGTGGACTGAGCGACACCATCAATGAAATCAGCACTGACGACAACGTCACCGGCTCCTCCTCAAGGAACTCCTTCGAGTCCGCCAAGAACTTGGAGATCTTCTCCGATAACATCCAGTTTGAAGATTACGAGCTGGACGGGCTGGGAAAGAACGATGGCTATGTGAGTGACAGTAAGGTCAAGGTACCCCGGTACCTGAAAACAGGCAATTCCTACGTGCAATCGAGGCGTATGTCCTCCAACGACACCAGGCTACTGAACGATAGCGATCCAATGAACAAGGTCGAGTTACCCAAGGGGGGCGGCGGCGGCGCATCGGGTAGAAATGCCCCGCCACCCCCCAACTGGCAGAGAAGCCTGGATAGGTTGGCAGCCCGCCAGAGGCAGAGAGCCAACCTGGGCTTGGTGAGAACAGACAGATTGCAAGATGGCAAGGAACAGCTAGACGGCAAAGGGCTGCCTCTCAGGGGTAAAGCGACCACACCCACGGGGAGGATGCAGGGCGGGTTCGGGTACCGCAAACCCGCCGGGTACTCGAGTAAATCGGGACTGTCGCCGGCGGGACTAGCCGCTCAGAAATCCATCAAGGACACGATTGACAAATTAAGTTCCAAATCGAGTAAATCCGAAGCGGGTAAGAAGACGTCACCTTCTGGGCTGTCCAAGAAGACCAGTCCGGGTAGCGGTTCTCAGTCCAGACTCAAAGCCAACCTGGGAAAGTCTCCACCGTCTAGTGTATGGTTAAAACAGAACGGTGCCGCGGAGGGTAAGACGAGAGTGTCCGGGGGAGGATCGAAACCGGGGAGCAGGAAGACCTCCCCGATTAAGATGGGAGTCTCCCAGAATGCATCGGGAATCGCCGAAAAGAGCGATCAGAGCCGAGACCCGAATTCACTGAAAGGTCTGTTCGCTAGGAAAGGTAGTGACCAGAGCAGGATGTTGAAAAAGGACACCATCATATCTAACCCTCTGGCGATGGATAAGGGACACGGTACCCCCGGTTCCATGAGCGAGACGGACACGTCGTCCCTCAGCAAACATAGAACTTCGACGGCCGAAGGTTACGGCCGGTTGCAGCTGGACGAGTCCCGTTTCAGCGGCTACGTCAGTGACAGTTATACGACCAGCAAGGGTCTCGGTGGGTACACCCCCATGGGATTCCGGCACGACAGGTACCGCACCGGCGGGGGCGGTGGGGGCCATTCCTTCCTCAAGAAAGGTCCCGAGAGCGCCAGCATGGAGTCCCTGGAATCTAACACATCCAGTGCATACTCGGTCGCCAGTCACGCAGCCAGCGAGATGGTCGGACCTACCTACGGGTCCGGTCTGTCCTCCAGCATCTCGAGAAGCACCAGCCTGCGGTCGTCTCTCTCGGACAGGACCTACAAGCCCCCTCTGTCGCTCCTGGAGAAGAGCGCCGGTCAGGTAGATTGGCTGAACGGGTCCTACAGTCAACGTGGCAGCGACAGGTCATCGGTGCAGCTGTCGCCTACGGAGTCGACCACGTCCCACCCTCCGATGAACTTCTTCCCTATGGCCAGTATGGGAACGCAAGGGTGAGTTTTTGTCTTTCCTCCCTCACAGATGATATTAGATAGCTGGAACTTTTGTGAAAAGGGACTGATTATTACTAGGCGAAGACTATAAACGATCATTACAAATTTATGTGGCAAATATCTCGTTTAAACTTGGCTCTTATGTTAACAATAGCCACCGAGAGTCTTGAATATATTTTTCTGAAAATGTTGAAAAACTGGTGCACTTGAGGCATGTATGACCTTGTTCTAACCTTTTCTTTTGTGTTTTTATTATTTTTTTAAATTATTTTCTTTTCTTACAGAACTCAACCACCGAACCTCAGTCGTCATCTGCGCAATGGATCTCTTTCAATGGATGAGAGACAGAGGGCAGCACTCAGCATATGTGCTCTACTCAACGAAGGAAACGAGGAGTTACACGGATCCACCATGTCATTGCAGTCAGCTCCTTCATTCTACAACTCGGTGAGTATAGCGGAAACAACATTTTGTGGAGGTCAAATGTCATTTGGGGTCATCAGGGGTCAAATTGTGAAAACCTTGTAAACACGATATCTCAACGAAGGAAATCATGGGCAGACCTCTAATTTAGTGTGTAGAAGTACCACATCGAGTTAAAGAAGCCGAATGTTTTTGGTGGCGGTCAATGGTCATTTGGGGTCATCAGAGATCAAATCATGAAACCCTTGTAAACACTCACTAGACATTACAGATTCATGAAGAAAACTACTCAAATTACATCATCGAAACCACAATGCATTTTGGCATTCTGGTTTCTTGTTTACCCGGTCTATTTCGTATCACAAAGCACAAAGCCATGCTTGCTAACACAACAGCCTGTGATCCTGATACAACTTTGAGATTGGAGATTAAGGGAGGGGGGTTGGGGAGAGGTGGGGAGGCAGGGGGTAGACCATTGTTTAGTGGGGGCAAAATGACCACCTGTGTTAGCATCATCTTTAAATAATTGCTGGGAAAATTATTGTGAGGTCTTGTCTCCTGTTCCCCTCCCCTCCCCCTCCTCACCCCTCCCATTGTTGTGACACAGAAAGCAAAGATCCATAGCAGTACTATTTTGTATTTTATTTTTTAGCAGCACAGAACTTACAATTTTCAGTATTCCATGGGAAGCAAAAGTTCTTAAACTTATATAAAACTGCTTGCTATTAAAATTTGAACAATATTTAACAGACTCACTGAAACAGTCAGAAGTACTGAAACTGGCAGTTTGTCAAAGATTTCACTGTCTAGTAATGTGAATTGAGGTTTGCCTGAAAAGGTCATCAGTAGTAAACTGTTTTCAAAAATGTGTACCTTCTTGGGAGTTTTGACCCTCCCAATTACTCCCAGACCTGAGGAGTGTTACAAATAGAGAGTCAGATGTCTCGGTGAGTGGAAACAAAAATTGCTTTTAAGGATTCCAGTCCTGTTTGACACTGGTTGTTGTTAAAAATTGCTCAAAAACTGATCAGTTTAGGTTAAATTAGAATCCATATTTTCTAACAAACAACTTATAGACTGACACTATCACTGAGAAAGCATATAAAAAACATTTCTTGGATGTTAACATATTGTGTGAAATGAGTCTATTTATGCTAGGTAGATATTTTTGTCTTATCTAGAAAAAAGATCAATGCTGAAAGATATTTTGATGTTTATTAATATTTTTTCCATTTTTCTTTACCCCTCAGATGACCCCCACTGCTTTCCCTACGGGTAGACCAGGGGAGAGATCCGCTGCGGAGATTGAACGCCTGAAGCGGGACCTCGAGAGGGAACAGGACCGGGTGAGCACCTTATCCAGGGACCTCTCTGCAAACGTGAGTAAAAACTTGTCGGTTAGATACAGGCGGGCTCGGATTACAGCAAAATATTTGCAAACAGAAAAAAGGGAAGGAATGAAGATGTTAGACCTGAGGATATAACTTGTAATAGTATCTGTAAAACATGTGGAGGTACATCACCTGTAACATGGCATGTCTGGATATGTGATAATGATTCACCAGGAAGAGGAAGAGGAGGTGGAGGAGGGTGTTTAGTCTGGAAGAGACCCCCCCTATCAAATACCTGGGAGCCTTGTTCCTTTTAACCTTACTGTATAACAGAAGATAAGAGGTGATAAAATCCTCTGCTTGGTCCTTCTTAAGGAGGGAATATCCTGCCTGGTATGTGAGGAATGATGAAATTGTTGTGAGAGCTTGCTGTGATGGGAGAGGATGGGGGGTGGGCATGGAAATAGGGGGGAGGAGAGCAGGGCAGGGTTATGCCTTCTCTCTCTCTAAGACTGTCTTGTATCTTGAAAGTAGTGCCTTGCTTTTGGCGTAGATCAATTTTCTCTTTCATTCGCTACCGTACAAAATCTCCTAAATGTACATTCCGTTAGGGTGAACTATTCTGAGTTTCTTTACAACGGATGATGAAAAACCCTTCAAACTGTCATATAGCTTCTGATTTTGACTTTCTATCTGTGACTGAAAGTTGATATTATTAGGTGTCCAGGGGAAGAAGTTTCAGAATCCAATTGAAATGCTAATTACACGCTTTTTTACATGCTTTTTGAAGTTCGTTTAGGAAGCTGCATTAAGTTTGAAGAATTCTAAATCAACATTTTTTTTGGGGGGGGGGGGTATAAATCACAGTCAAGCAAATATCTCAGACTTTTAGCATCCCATTGCACAGATAATTGGTGGGGGGGGGGGGGGGGATGCGGAGAAGCAATATGTAAGATTGTAATACAGGATGGCAGACATTCCTTTGACTTCACCATGAAAGCTGAAGTAAAAATAGGATCAAGGACCATTCTATTTCAAGTCAATTTGAACCTTTTGTGTTGTCCCCCTCTCCCTTCCCCTAGATTGAATTGTCATACCCTTTTCCCAAACAGCACAGGGCCCCCCTGACACAGGGGCCTGGGGGATCAAACTCCCCACAATCTTCATAGCAACGATTTTTACAAGTGCCCTTTACCACCACTCTACATATTGGGCTTACTCCTAACCACTTGTTCCCCGTCCCTCTCCCCCATCTCAAACCTGTATCCAGGGTCCTCCACCCTGCTAGGGACTCACAGTGTCCACGTTTGCAGAATATAATGGAGAAAAGCCTCTCACCTTCTTTTCAGTTCTTTCTGTTTAATGTCTTTTCGGTTTGATGGTGCTCGAAAACAGCAGACCGAGAGGCGTATAACTCTACCTAGATCTGTCTGTCTCTTTGCAGTTCTCGCATAATATCTATATTTAAATATGTATTCTATTGATCTTACAATTCCAGACCAGTAGTACAGCTTCCCTGTAAAAATACCCCCAGGGTTGCCTCTTGAACCTTTAATCGAGGTACTGTCAGTGGGAAATAATCTTGTCGGAAATGTGACATCCACTTGTCACCAATTATCAACTCAAGATCCATCAAGATGGTGGACCGGTTGTTATGCCAGAGGATCTGGGGGTTTTTTTCTGTTTTTTTTTTGGCCAGAAGAAGATGAAAACTTCTTTTGTTTAAAGTATAACAGCAAGCTGATGTTATGGTGCTCATTGCTGATTATTTAGGGTGTTAACTCTCTGCCAGCACCACCACCCCCACCACAACCTAAATTTTCCTTCAATTCCCTCCACATGTAAATATAAATGTATGCCTCCTGTAGTACGATGTGTGTGTTTTTCTTACCCTCGTAATTCCGTCACAATTTGTTAAGAATAGTTATTGGTATCTAGCGCCCTCATTTCTGTTCACATCTGTTCACACATACCCTGTGTTAAATATATAGAGGGTGCTCTTCAATAACACTAACTCCAACAGAGTGATTACGCAGAGAATCAGAGGTTGTAAGGAAGGGGGTAGAATCTATGTTGAGCATTGATATTTATAACAAAAGGAACCAAACATGGCAACTGTATGGTTACATTTGACTGTTAAATCAAATCATAAAGAGGAAAAAGTAACCCTAAACCATGCCAAACTAGTTTGGTTCAATGCATGTAAAAAGCACCTTGGATTCTCTGAAAGACTTAGAACCTTTTTCCTTTTTTTTTAAAGGAAGTTATATATAGGGATATATTCATTATGTTCAAGCTATCAGATCAAGGCGTTTCTCCTGTATAAATATTTCTCACAGAGCTTCAAGTGCCGGAAGAGAGGTTTCCATGGTTACAAAAGAAATCAGCAAATATTATCAGGTTAGACTTTGGAAGTTGTTTAGCTTGTTCTTACGTGTGCAATCTTCTCTCTTAATTGGACTCCCCGTAGTGCAGACTCGTTGGAGAAGCAAATGTTTGGGCGATGAGAATCACGTACATACGGCCATCTTTCTCACTCTGTTTGCCTGTCAGGTTTTGAAGAGATTGATTTCCTGGTTTAGGAGAAAGAATACAGTGTTGTTTGTTCTCCTGTTTTAATCTTAGCAATTCTCTGTTTCACAACATTTGGATGAAGCTTTGCGAAACACACCAGCTGCGTGTAGGAGCGCACGTCCTGTTTGCGTCACACTCTGATCCTAACAGGTGAAAGTCCAACAAGTACATCAGCACTCTGCATTCATAATTAAGAGAAGGTGGTGTACGTGTGTGTTTGTTTTTTTCTGTTCGTCATTTTAAAGCAGCTTTCCCTATCAATACTTGATCCACATATCAGATCGTTATAGCTCCACAGGACTGGTCGCTTTTAATACAACAAACATAAAATTGTCAAAGTTTCCGATTTGCTTCATCCATGAAAAGTCTATGAAATAATCTGTCAGGGTGACAAAATTTCTAGAATGGAAGAGAATAATTATGAGGATAGTCTAGAGAGAAAGTTGACTTTGAAAATAATAAAAGAAGTATACACATATACTGTACTATGCCCCCTGGTGACCTTCCATGCAATTCCTACATTTGCATATTCAATCGATAGTTAGTATCGAAAGTTGAAATTATCACAGTCTGTAACACAAGTGAAAACTTGTAGCCAACTGCTTCGACGTCATAGTAGCATCACGGAGAGGAAAATGTCTTATTTTACTTATTTTTGCACTTTTGACATTTTGACCTTGGATTGGACAGGGTCCCCGAGTTTGCTTTTAGTAGATGTAGAAAAAAGAAATAAAAAATGTTGGGAGAACTTCTTCATTGAAACAGTTGCAATCTTATTTTGAGTAGTTCTTTGAAGCTTGCTCAAATTTGGAATGGTTCTGATAATTTTACGTATTTTCACAACAACAAGATCTCTGTATATATTCTTTTCTGAAAAGAAATAAGACATCAAATTTTAAATTTGATATAAGTGATAAACCTTGGTGGCATTGTGTCTTTCTTCTTGCCATAATCTCGTTAGAGGATCATCAAAACCCACTTGGCACAACAGGTTTTATTGATCTGCTGTTTGTCAGATTACTTGCTCTTTTTCACCTTTGTCACCCCCTGACGAATAATGGACTAATCCTGTGTGTGCCAACTCTGAACCAATAGTTGGTGAAGTTGCCTGCCTTTGATGTATGAAAGTCTCTAGGAACAAAGGTTGTAGGATCGGTTCATTTCGTGAGTAGGTGTGACAGTCATTTGTTTAACGTCAATAATTTGGGTATCACAGCTGAGAAAGAGGCCCTTTGTCAGGTTATTAGTATAAAACCAATATTTGCTTTCTACTCCCCAGTACAAATGTAGGTAGTTGGTAGTGACCTTTGGGAGTATTTGTGGTCATAGAAACTGTCCACAGAACTGACTGGACTGTGCATTGTTAGTGTGGATTTAATTTAGTGTGGTAGCAATCTTACATGTAGAGTAATATATATATATATAATATATAGATGTATATATGTTCATATTTATAGATATATAAATTTATTACATGGAATTGTTCATCGGTGCCTGAAATTAGATCATAGATTACGGAAAACATCTTGGCCTGTTTTGATGTGAGAACACACCCCCTCTCCGTATGCCACAGTATCTCTCGAAAGGGAGAGATCATCGTGGAGAATAAATCTGTTAAGAGAATTAATTGCCTCAATTAGCGTGAGTGGAAACATTGAGTTAGCAGAAGTCGAACATTCACTGAATTGGAAGGAATTTATCGATCAAATTTCTCCAAGGTACTAACTCGCGTCTTGTTCATTCTGTCTCGTAGTGTTTACAGAAGAAAGACCAAAGGTCGCCCTTTTCTGGATTTTTTAATTTTTTATTTCTTTTAGTGCTGGTGCGGGTGATACCTTAATCGCATTTATCAAGTCATGTGAGTGTCGGTCTCTGACGCTATGCATTCTGTTACCGAGATTAGAACGAACAACAGCAAAAGTCGTCCATATTTCTCTGAGTTTTCGTTGACAGACGTACGTTGGATTGATTTTGAGGATAAAATATACGAAGAAGAAATTGGATTGTTCGGGGAAAAAAATTAAATTGTCTAGCGCAGTCCAGTTTCTAGTACAATTGGATGTGACAATTTAAGAGAAAGTTGACATCTTGTGTTGACAGTTGATGTAGGATTTTTGGAAAGTATGTTTCGCCATGAGGGATTGGTAGTTTTTTGGGTTATTCTACATATTTTTGATTAAATTTTTCATTTATGATTGAACTTGAACTACAGTGACCCCATGTCACAAAACATGATGGATATTGTGATCTCTAGAATTGGAAGTTCTATGTAGTGATAAATTTAGAAGTTGTTTCAGGTTTTACATTTGTTTATCCAATCAGGAGGGGGTTTCAAATTTACATTTGTTATCAAATCTGAGTGGAAGAATATCCTGAACTTGGAGAGAATACGGATTCAAATGTAGTTCCATGATCCTTCCAGAGAACAAATCATCTGGAAATTCGACATTTGTCGTGTGAGGATTTGACAAGCGATAAATACTGGATTAAAAAATGTAACAAGATTTAGAAATTGGAAATAAGATGTGTCACATTTAGCTTGTATGGTGAAGAGGCGGTGATAGGACATGAAATCAAAAGATAAAATATTAGAAATACCAAGAAACAAAAAACTTTTGCTTACATTTGAGTTCATGTCCATTATTCAGTAACATTGTAGAGAGAGAGCTAGAATTTTAATACTTGTAATTGCTGACTGTTTTCTCGAGAAAAATTTGATGGTACGGCTTCCTGGGTGATGCAGAGGATTTTACTGTGATCGTTCCTGTCACTCATACTATTTTGAAATATAGTTTGGAAAATATAACTTCCACTTTTCTCTTGGACTGGTCAAGAAAAGCTTAAGAGTGTAGCAAAGGAAAAGCAAGACATTTCTATCCTGTGTAATATGAAATCTGCTTGTTAAGTTGTTTTGTACTTAGCCAACTATCTAAAAGTAGAAAACTATATTGAACATTTGTAATTCGGGTCAACCAAATACTACAAATTAAGTTGGGCTTTGATATAGTTCAGTTGAGTCATGACATAGTTCCATTGAGTCGTGACGTAGTTCAGTTGAGTTATGACGTAGTCCAGTTGACTTGTGACAGTTCAGTTGAGTCGTGACATAGTTCAGTCGAGTCGTGACATGATTCAGTTCAGTTGAAGTTGAGTTGAAATACGGACACATTGAAAATGGATTGGAAGTTGCATTACTCCTGTTCTACTATACCAGAAGATGTGGTTTGTAACTTTGATTCTTTGGAAAGAAGGAAGAGATATTCCTGTCCCGTGTCGTACGAGGTAGGTCCACCTCAACAAAAAAAAACAAAATATAGAATTTGGAAATGCATTTGAATATCTATTGTAAGCTTAATTGATGATTATTGTGGAACATCTTTAACCTTTGGTGTGGGGAGGGAGAGATGGTGGGGAAAGAGGTGATGGTGGGGGAGGGGAGGGGATGATGATGTAGACAAAGCTTGATATTTGACAAAACTGAAACTTTGCTTTCAGCTTGGCAAGCTTTATAAAAGAATGTGATTAAAATTGCAAAATATGACTACAATTGTAATTAGATGGTGTAATGTTTACAGCAAAATAGTTCTCAAATCATTTAGGCTTGTTTGCCCCCCTTTTGTCAGAGAATAATTAGGGAATCCTCCAAGATCAGTGGAACAACAGCATTGTGATAAATATCATTTTATTGAGTTTTTATGACATGTGTCTGGTCTAAACATCCCATGCTTTTCATCTACAGTAATTCAACTCAAAGAAATTCTACTGGCGATTTGTGAGCAATTTGTCAGTGAGCTATATCAGAATGGTCATAAATAGACTTTGACCTGGTAAAGAAAGAAAACCCCTCTGGACAAATTTGTTTACATTTTATAAATAATATCTCTCTAGTATCCATAGAAATCATAACAAGGATTAATAGCTGTCGCATTTGAAAAAAGCCGGTCAATATCGGCCCATCCATGCGGTAATCTGCTACTTCCTAATAACTTATAGAAACTCAAATTAGCAAATTTATATCTTCTTCTTATCGGTTGGGGAGAGGGAGGGTGGGGGGTGTGGGGTTTGTGGATATCAGCTACATAACAAATTGCAAGATCCTTCCTTAATTATACTAAATTTAATTGTATTAAATGGGAGGAAAAAAGTAATCAGCTCATAGGTATAATAGGGTCCTAATATGTCACCCTTGCTCACCCACCCGCACCCCCCTACCCTCTCTCTCTTCGAAGAAATAAACTAAAGCTACTCATGGTTTGTGTTATATAACGTATCACTTGCCTTCGCCGTACCGTAGGTTTTCGGAATTGAGTAGTCCGATTTAAAAAATGCCTTCGGTTCTTTTAACTTTAAGATGGAGACTACCCCGCAGTATATTTAGTCTGATGAATAGATGAAGACAATCCAGCAGTGACATTTATCCCTATACCTAATTATGTGTCTTTGATTATATTATGATGGCAACACTTCCAAAACGTTAAGAAAACCACCACAGTTTTGCTCAATTTAGCATGATTTTTATAAATCTATTGTTACTACTGTAGTACCCAATATTCAGTTGCAGTTTATGATCTCAATTGTCTAGAGAAATACTTCCACCGGGCTAGATAACTTTCAATTCACAGCGCGTACTCCCTCACCTCGTATAACCGTATTGAATACCTCGCTCTAGCATCTGGCAATTGTTTGTGTGTGTGTATGGCCATCTCCCTTCTGTAATTGCCATCCTCTTGAGCAAGCATTGCTCTTCTCATATTGCTCTTGATGATCCTTATCAATCTTCATCATCCTTCACCTTTTCGTTGCTCTTGATTCACCAACTAACTGTTCATCATCTGGTCAACATTTTTGTGGTTCTGTGTTTGTGCCGTCTGATCTGTTGCCATCGGCAATCACAATTTGAAGAAAATACTGGGTATAATATTTGGTCAATATTGTCCAAAATTAGCGCCTGAGTGTGCGAATTTGCAACTCCTTGATGTTTTGAGCCTGTCTTGGAATGAAAAAAAAGTATAAAAGATAAAAAAAATCCTCCCCTGTGCTCATGAGTGGGTACTGGTTCTATAACCTGGTTAATCTCCTGTCAACAAACTGAGAGCAAATAAAAGAGTAAAATTTTATGATCAGTTTTCATAATTAACTCCCAGGAGCTACCTGCCAATTATTTTGTTGTCCCTCCAGAAGTGGTGACCAGTTTTGTCATGGGTATTCTAGGGACTCCCTAAATGCCGATAATAACATTTTTGGGGGGACACAGTTTCCAAACCTGGTCAAATGTTGTACCTTAGAGGGGTTGATTTATACTGACACTGTGCTTCCTAAACTGGTTAATATGTTTGACCGGAGTTTCCAGGAGGTTAACAACCTCTGATTTGAGTATCAAAGCAACAGCAAGTTTTGAACAAGTAGTGTTAGAATGTGGCCATTTGTAAATAGTCAAATCTGCTATATAAGGTCATCTTTATTTTACCATATTTCAAGTTCATATTTGTAAAACTCTGCTTACTTTAGAATTTTCATAATAAATAATACAGACCAAAAATGTGATCAAGATGCCCCTGTTTAGATCCCCTTACTGGAATAATCTTTAGACAAGGATTAAGAAACAAGGGATAATGCTCCAATTGCAATGCTCAAGATTTTGGTCCATTAGGAAAAATGTTTTAAGGGTCAAAGTAAGACTTCAGTTGATTTGTATTTAAATGTATCAATCCAAAGGTCTTTGTAATTGAACCTGGATGGAAAAGCTGCTTTCCTTCCTACTTGCACAGTAGATTTTCTTGAATAGCACCCTCTATTTTAGCTGTTCAGTCTTGCTAAACGTTCTTTCCCATTAGCTAGCAATAGAGAGTTACACATGTATTTATGGTACTGGATGTCAAAGTCTGATAGCGCCCTCTAATTTGCCTGTATTCTGAGTTGGAAGTTTTGTGAGTAGGAGCACATAGTTTACCATCACAGGATCATATTTTCATGGCATAGGTGACCATGCAGCTAGCTACATAGAGTGGCACATGACTTGGTGTTAAAGCATGGGGTTGTCCAATTGCAGTATACACTGTACCTTCTTCTAACTGTAAAGTGTCCAAATTTTCTTCTGCCCATTATTATGTTGTTTATTTCAAAGATGACTGAAATAAAGTTCTATGAATGGATGAATGAATGAAAAAAAGTGACAAGGAACCCCTCTAAAAGTCATTACTCCAACTATATTTAATTCAAAAATTTAGATCCCCCTTCCCCAACCCCTGATGATATGGTACCATCTTGGGCCCTGGGTGTAAAGAAATGGTCAGTAATAACAACTAAACTATCATAATTTTCTTTTAAACTTCACTCATAAAGGTTTCCAGCTTAGGTTTGTCTTTCCTTGTTTGTGTATAAATATATTTAGTGTGTGAACCCTCAAATAGTCAAGGATGTATTTAACTTCTTTTTTTTTACCTGGGGAGAGGGGTTGTTGTTTTGCAATGGGTGTGGATGGAGAGGGGCATTGAAAAAGACTTTGGAAAGAGTCTCATAAATTGAAGAAAAAGAAAAAAGAAAAATAGTAAGATGAATGTTTGAACGTGCTTTCCCCGTTGAATATACCCCAGTGGTAGAGGGGAAGGAGTGAACCTAGGACAAAGTTAATTGGGGCGACAGGGTGCATGGGTGGAAAATTGCACTTTTATAGCTGTTTTGAGACTCTCAAAATATTCTGAAGGTCATTTATAGCAAAGTTCTCTTTCATTCCCCAGCTGCAATTTGATCAGAAACCTTCCCCAATATATATTTTGTTCCCCTTTCATATGCCTCCAGTTTCGAAGCCTCGGTCATCCATTGACATAAATATGCTCGAATGAAAAAAACAATACATCTATACCAACAAGATGAACTCTTGTTGTCAAAAAAAAAAAAAACGAAATAAAGAAGGGGAAAAGAAAAACAGAAAGTTAAACTTTAATATATTGCCGCTTTTCTCGATAAAGATTCTTTAAGTATTCTACTACTTGAGGCCATATGTTGATGACTTTACAGCTTTATTGAATGTCTGTCATGCTTGAGATTAGATTATACAGTTCAAATGTACTCTCACAATGAAGAAATCATGACCCCTTGCTGAATGGGATCGATAAAAGATCTTGATTGAAAGACTCTTAAGACATCCCCTCGAAGGGGGGACGCCTCTCGCCGGTATCTCGCCTACGTTGCGGTCTTACGCTTGTTTTGAACTGGCAAACTCCGCTCTGACTCAAAAACAATCTTTAACCACGCCGTCCGTCCAGAGGGGAAGGCGGGTCGTGGAAAAATTGTTGAACAAATTCACAATGAATGGTTAAGATTATTAGCCTACAAAAACGTATATTAGAAGTTGCATTCTCGGCTCTCGTTGGATAACTTTATCGATCGTAGCTTAAATATGTGACAATGACTGCTTGCAAAGACGTTTCGACTGAAATCTCCAAAATTTGTGATGGCAATTTGATTAAATAGGGATGTGTGATCATGTGTCACATTTTGAAGTGAATCATTAGGGAAAGGGATGGTGGTGAACGGGGGGCGGCAGACGTTTCAAAGGAATCGCTGAAATTACATTATTATCTGATGTTAATTGGTTTCACACTTTATTCTTCGCACAGCCTTATCTTTATTTTTAATCGATTCACATCTAGTAGCATTATATCGGCAGATGATCGTTTTCTACTCTATGCTCTCAACACCATTACTTTGAGATGTGAATGTTTTTCCACATGGCTTCAAAAAGTTCCCAAATGCTGTTCATTTGCAGTTCAAATCATTAATTTCTTATTTCAAGTTATGAAGAAACTTTTTCATATTTGTGATTGACTTTAATAGTAAAGTTTTTCACACATGGTAAATACAGTGAAATATGATGTATCCCATATCGCATTGCAAACTGCTATGCAAAATGAATTACAAACTGCTATGCAAAATTTACAAACTGTGCAAATATGTATAGTAGTTCTTGTACACAGGAACCAGGATGGTAACATTCAGAGCCCTCAAAACTACTACGCAAAATATGGAACACAAAATGATTCCTGGAATATTGTCAACGAAAAACATTACAAAGGTTTCTGTACAAACAGATGTATTAATAGAATCAAATGGGAATTATTTACCACAAAAATAAAAGTATTACTATAGGTTAAATTTGATAAAATTAATCAAGCTTTCATAGTTTATTGTTCAGCTAGGTCATTGTGCCAGTCATATCTTAGATCCATACTCAGTAATTTATATATTTTTTTATTTTGGGGGGATAAATTTCACTGAAACCCTTGCCTTGATGAGGGGTGATATTCCACAGGATTTTGATCTTGATAAGTTAATAGCGGAAGAGAAATCAAATTAATAAGGTCAGTATTGAACTAAATTTCATCCAATAGAGAGTCTTGTACAGATTTTGTTGGAAAATGTGGCCAACCATTGTTGCATTTCTTCAACATATCCCTGCCCCTTCTCTGGTTTTCTGTTACTTCTTCCCCTCCCCCCCCCTTTGTTATGTGCATTAATCGCCTCATATCCTCCACTCTTTTACCCATCTAGCCTTTTCGAATCTTGCCTTTGTCAAAAAAAAAATTTACACTTGTCTGCACCTCAGGTCGGCCAGCAGGTGATGGCACACTTTTACCTGCTATATGTACATAACATATGGAACGGTATTGAAATTCTAACAGATTCAGAAAAATGTAAGTGTACTGTTTGTCGCAGTACTCACACAATAGGATTTGAATGAATAAACACCGCATTCCAGATATTGTATAGGGGACCCTGATTTCTTAGCGCGTAATCTAAACAAAGCAAGCCGATTTAAACACATTCCAATTGCTGACAACATACCTTATAAGGATACTTAGACAATAGGAGAGGTATTTGCCTATTGTCATGCTCGCTCTGATAACGTGTTTATTCTTCAGACTATGTCATCTCTCTCCTAGGTGTCGGATTACAGATCATAGGGCGGGGTACCTTTCTATTTTACACTCTAAACAACAAAAGTTTTAAATATTCTCGCAGAGGTATGTGTCCCCATTGTGGATAGAGAGCATCGGGTGGAGCATCTTTACGTCTGAGCAGAATAGTAGTATGGGATTAAAAAATTTGATTACCGAAGCCATTTCCAATTCAGTCCAACTTGAGTTGGGCATAAGGACTTCTTGAAATTTTCTCAAAGTATAAAAAAAAAATAAAAAAAAAAAGTATCGAAAAGAAAAACAAACAAGAATAAAAGAAATTTGCTGTCAGGTGCAGGGAAACTGTTTAGATTTGGTTTTGCAAAATAGACAGAAAAATGTGAAAGAATTCTGGAAACTTTGACTTTTATGTAGCACTGATAAACTTTTGAAATTTTCTCAGAGTATAAAAAAAATATATATTTCGAAAAGAAAAACAAACAAGAATAAAAGAAATTTGCTGTCAGGTGTAGGAAAAAATTTTAGGTTTGGTTTGCCAAATAGACAGAAAAATGTGAAAGAATTCTGGGAACTTTGACTTTTATGTAGCAGTGATAAAATCTCTGCTAACGCCATATGGGCACATGATTATAACTCGATGTTTTGTAAATTGTCCTATGCATAGTCCACACACCTTTTGAACAAAGAGGAAAAGAAAGAAAGGTGTAAAAGACATTGTTTTGATCTCATGCTTGGTAACCTATGATTGTGTCACCACAATAATGACTCGCTATCAATAGTTTAGAGGGTTCATCGGTTCATAAGTTTTGTCTAGTCACTTTAAGGTGTCATCTTTAGGCTAAGTTGTCATGACAACCATTCCATTTTAACTTGTCTTATTATGTGGGGGTGTGTTTTGGTATTTTTAGTCTTTGTTATTTATTATTGTTGTTAATCCTGTTTCGGTTATTGTGGGGAATTGTATTTATCGCCGAGGCAGAACCTTCACGAACCTACATAGTTCAATGCCGACTTTTATCGAGTCAACTGCAGTACGTCCAACCACAGGCTTTCCACACCAACGGGGTTGTCCTGCTGTTCAAACGTAGGTAGTCAAATTTATTATACCCCTGGTATCTTGGCAATAACATATAATTTGCAGGGAAGATCATTTCACAGTCAAATTCTCAGCTTCTGTTTAGGTTTGATTCTATTTTTTTTGCGTGATATGTTTGAACACAGAGGAACGATTCAGATGTTTGCACCCAGGGCAAACTGTTCCAAGCAAAAGCACTGTTCCATACAGTATATACACGTCATAACAGAGGCATGGCTGGTTGTATATTGTCAGTCACGTCTGCTCAATTTCAAAAGAGTTTTTATTAACGTAGGTCGTCGTAATATGCAAAGCTGATAACTGTTCAAAGGGCAAATTGATTAAGGGTGACTGCTCGTTGTGCAGACCTGAAAAAAGAAAAAAGTATAAAATTATATGTGGTTCTTGAGTTTGTGTGGTGAGGGGCAGGCAGATCCATATATACCATTGTGGGCAAACACAGTACGCCGAAGTGTGTTTATAACCAGTACGAGGGAATTAGATAAAGTTGACAAACAATTGACTGGCGAAGGGTAAGTAAAATATGTTTACGCTGTCGGTCATATTTTTCGTCTTAATCTTATGTTGATACATCTGTAAAAGTTGAGTCACAAATAGTTCACAGCCCACAGGCTGGAGTTTATTCAGAATTGTAAATTGACAGGCATAGATCGTTCTGTAGAATTTTTAAGTCCTGGATCGACCTCTGGGGCCGCCTCCCAATTTGAGCATGGTTTTACAATAAACTTGAAGGTCTCCAACATGTGTTACTTGCTTTACGTTGTAATCCACAAGAATTATTGTTCGAGATATAAACTTGCTGTCTCACATATCATGCATATCTGCTACATTTGTCACTCTTCTTAATAATGAATTAAGACCCCCCGCTAGATGTAAATTGGCCAATGCAACAAGGTGCAAAAAGGTCACATGCACTCTTACTGACCATCTTTGGGAGCTTTTTAGCATATGATATGCTGAATGACTTTAAGCCCTGAAGTAATAGTTCCTACATTTGTCATTCTTGTGGGGGGGGGGGGCAGTCATTTACAAGTTCACTGTAACAGAAATAATAGTAATAAAATAATTAGATTATAATAGATTAACTGAAACTGAATTACCCGGTTATGAATGCTTTCATTTTCCCTTTGGCTGGGCATGTTAAGCCTAATGTTCACAGTAGAGAACTCAAGGAGGATCTGAACCCGAAAGTAAAATCAAGATCATAGGGTGGACGCTGGCGTATTCAGGATCAGTCCGGGTTTAGTCTTTATTACCTATCTGGGGGAAAGACAGGATCCTGATGCTCCCTTGCATTCACAAATGTAAACAAGGCTTAAGAGGCCTACTGGTGAGGTCATTTACTCATTGGATTTGTAGGCTAAAGGGTAATATTGCCTTACCTAGGATATGACCCTGGATTAATTTATTACCTGGTCGTTAGCAATGCGGGAGCAAAATATGACACTTGTCGACCTGACGGTAAACATTTGTATCATCCATTTACGATTGTTTGTTTCTTTGGGTGACAATTACCGGCAATCAGCAGCTTGTACAATTGGCCCCACATAATACTGTAGCATGTTAACACTGTAGGGTGTTGAGGGAAATCAAACATATAACCTAGAGAACAAGAAATTCAGTGTTTAGTCTCCTGTCTGCATATATCTGTATGGTTCAGAATCGTGCCAAGACCAAAGCTTGTTGCTTGGGACCATTGGATCTGTCGGGGATGTGAGATTTTATGGTGAGCCATGTATACATACCACCTGCCCTGCTATCCCACTCTACTCTTTCCCCCTCCCCCTCACCCCCCCTCCAATTGCTCTCTGATTGAATCTAGCTTTTCTCCTTGCTATGCATGCCCTTGTCTCTGCTGTAGAAATTGTGTTTGAGCCATGAGAATGTCAAGAAAAGAATTCCAGAACCGCAAAAGTCAGGAACTTCCAAAATTTGCTAGAAGATTTATTATTGACATCTCAAGACAAACATGGCCACAAATACAATTTATAAACACCCCTTCATGATGAAGTATGAATGTATGTATGTATGTGCATAAATTTTGTGTGGTTTATTATATTTTTAGTAAAAACAATTCTCTAACCACAAAACTCCTGACTCCTAAAGCAAATTGATGGATTTTGTCAATTTGCAAAGTTCAAAATTTTGTTTACGGAAGTAGTGCTTTTGCACCGAATATGTGCGCAATTCTATCCTGCATATATGTTGATTTTACAGCTCACAAATCTGGTTTTGAGAATGAGGAAAAATGTGGTAAATTGACTATGTCGAAAGAAACTTTTAATCTAATTAAAGGAGATGATAATTAATTAATGGCTGAGGAATTTGTCGTGGTGATCGCCAACCGGGCCCTTGTGGGAACCGTATATACCCAGATATATCAGGTTTAGTCTTCTTGATTAAAAGATTAATGAACTGTCAATTGGACACAAACTATGTTACTATCTGCGGTAAAATTTAATTGGCTATCACTAATTGCCTAAACGTTCCAATCTATATATCGAGAGGTAAATTAAGAGAATGCCTGCGAGCCAGTATTAAGATAGTCCGTATAATTATACCCATTAAATTGTCTGTCTGGAGTGGTTTCCCCCGGCAACCTTCTCTACTTTATCGTCACCTGTTTGAAATCGTCGTTCGGATAAATGGGACGGTTAGCTTCTGAGTGGATATACGTCCGATCTCGTTAAAGGGCATCTCTTGTGGTCGGACTGTCGAACATTCTTTCATGGTAGGGTTACTCTAGTCAGACTCGCTACAAGGTTTAACTAACATTTAACTATACTGTACAGGCTAGAAATGAGGTCATTTAGGTCTACAGTTGTCTGGGGGGCTGATTCTGGAATGTGTGTCATGATATAACCAGTGCTAGTTATAAGCATTCTTATGCTAATGACAAAGATTTAAAGGAGCTTATCAATTTGTCAATGATGTGTTATCTGCGCTCAGATTACAGTATCATATATGATAGACAATGATAGTATCTCGGTTCAACTCAACGTACAGGATGTAGGTATTTCCAGGCCCTGTGGAGGCCCTGTCAAGGCCCTGTCGAGGCACTGTGGTCTAGCTACACAACAAAGGATATATAGTGAAGGTCTGTTAATTCTTCTTCGGAATGTCAAAGAAGACATAAATACCATACTGCTTACTACGACTTTAAATCTTTTACTCTCTCTGTTTATCGTTTTGTATTTTCAAGGTAGAACGACGTTAACAGTGTTGATATCTGAAACCAATGACATCATTAGGTCAATGTTCATATGGTTCAATATTTTAAGATTTAGGAATTTGGAAAAAAAACCTTTGCAAAGCTGCTTAACGAGTGCTCTGTCAACTTCCTTGATATGGTGCAACTTGTAATGTTAATTTCCTACCAGATATCAATTGGGAATGTCCCTGGAATTGATAATCCTCTTGTTGAAAGTAAATGAACAACAGAAAAGTGACTGGGGAGTTAAAAAACAAACTTTTTTAAAATTGATCTGTATTTCCTTAAAGCTCACTTAAAAATTATCCCTGTTTACAAGTTTTTGTGTTAGACATAAAATCCTGCTTCTCTTCATTAGTGGGAAAACCAAGATCTTAATTATAGTTCTCTATGTTTTATGAAATAGGGAAGGGGAACTATATATTTTATGAAATAGCTGGAAAGTGGACGTTGAAACAGGCAAAATATTTTCAAACTTGAAATATTTGAAATAAATTCCTAGTTTCACAATTCCCCAAAAAGGGTTATTGTTCAATTGTTCTTATTTGAATCATGTTTTTGTTATTATTATTCCCCTGCTTAGTTTGGAAAGTGGTAAACTTACTTTCCTGTGGTTTTGTTGTTCCACAAAAAATACCTGCCAATAATTTTTATTAAAACACAAAGCACTTAGGAATGTGGTAGTCGGATAGCACAATACTGAAAAGACTGTTTTAGGCTTTAATATTGATTAGAGCTGAAAATTGGAATCCACTAGCAAATTTTTGTTCCTCCTTTTCACATGTAACCAATTTACCCTTCTATCATGACTATTCTTAATCTGAATCTGAAAGCAGTTGCCTTTCAACCCACCAACCCCCCCTTGTTGTTTAATATTGACCCGGTCAGACCAGGCACCCGCCTCTCCATATTCCCGGTGCCGAGGATTTGTCGATTTGCCGCCCTGGCAACTAACGATCATCATCATCATCCTAGGCAGTCTGCATTCTGTACAAGGTGGTAGTGGTTGGCGGTGTATGATAACAATAAACACACTCACTCACCCACTGCATGCAGCAGTACATTGTGTGGTGTGCTAGCTTACATTGGTTTAATACTTAACAAGCCCAGTCAGCCTTGATGCTAGCAAGCACAGTTGAAGCATCATGATGGAAGATTAGATTTACATACAGCATTGAACTCAAGCAGTGCAGACATTCCCATGAATAGGCCAAATCTCTCCAAGGGATTAAGCTAACTTCTGTTTGGTCTACGGACTTTTCTTTTAAGTACGTACTCTCCACAGGTTAACTTTTTTGTTGGATTTGTGCTGATGTAGCTTGAGTTCGTTGGGGGAGAGTTTACTCGGGGATGTCAGTGAGATTCGATCTTTTAATAGAGATTGGTCAATACAAGATTTCTGGTTTCCCGAAACAGAGCATGTCTCGCTGTTCTTGACACTGTCAATTTTGAAGGAGGAGTTGTGTTTTCTTGTGGACTCATATCAGAGTGATAAATTTCTGTCATTTAATTGACTCAGAAATTTTTTTTTTCCCCCATTACCCAAGTTTTGTTGCGAGTGAATATACTGGCGTTTGTTGGGGGTTTTTCGTTTTGTTTTCTGTTGGAAGGTTGTTTTGGCCAAAGCATTTCATAGACAAGTGTGTCGTATAAACTAATCAATATGCCAGTCGGAACAGAATTGGATTTCCCAGAGAAAACTTGGGACGAAACCAGCATGGTGAGTGTAGAATAATCTTGTAAACAGCGACCGATTCACATGCTAGCATGCAATACTATTGTTCTGAAATATTTTAAAAACTAACAATATAATTGTTATCATAATGTATCATAATTGTACTATATTATACTATATGCAACAATATTATATGTTTTATATGATAATATTATGATACAATATTATTGTATGATACTATGTGAATCGAGTGGGTAACAGCTGGAGGATGCCAAAAATTTGGCAGATGCTGACAGTTTTGTTTATATATTCAGTTAATCAAAATGTTTGGTACCGTTAGAGAAGGTGTGAATTTTGTTTTTTCGGTGTTGATTTTTTTCTCTTTGTTGGTCACCAGTATAAGGCTGTAAGCTTTTGTTTATACCAAAAGTACATATAGCTGGCCAGATGATATGAATATTAATTTATAAATTATATTTTTCTTACTTTTTTTTGGGTGGAGGGGGGGGGGGGTTGTTTGCATGTTTGTAATGTCTAGAAAATAACAAAAGACCTAATAATTGACATATATAATGAATGAAATTGTTTCTGGGAAGATAATGGTTATATAATTTGATTGGGAGGGTTGGGGGGAACATATTTTTTTGAACTTCTGGAAAACTGTTAATGATTGTGAATTAACTTCTTTGATTAATGAGTTATTTTGTTAATGGCACATTTTTCGTCATTATTAACGGCGATTAATCCTCTCGACTCGATCCATGCAATAATAAAAATTACCTAATTACTCCCAGTTCATTGTTCAATGTTGGATCAGTTTGTTCCAACAAATTTTGTGGACCATATTAAAGGATACCACCAAGAATGCAAGAATGTTCTCCAATGCTGTTTAAGAAATCCTTCGAACGGTCTCTTTGGTAACAGCTTTTTCCAATATCATCATCTCATATGATCCACGCACCCACTGCTACGTTCACATCAGAAGGCCGCACCGGTTTGATTTTGCGGACCTCTTGCGGAGTTGAACAGCGGGTAGGCCTAACACCTTGCCTGTAGGTAGTAAGATGAACCAATTGATAAAGGCTACGGTGAAACTTTTGATAACATGTGGTGTCCCTCCCCCTTGTCTGGTACAACCTGACTACAAAAACAAGGTTCAATTTTTTGGGGTCTTTATATATGTTAGATTTAGTCTAACATGTGTTTTGCAAACTTTTAAGACCAAGGTTGCTCCCGATTTACATAAGACTGGCTCATTTGAGACTGGCTAATTTTGTCTCAAGCAAGGAATTGTGGCATGTTGATTTGCCAATTATATCAGTTACCCCTCTAGCAACTTTTGGAATTGATGTTTAAACTTGGGGGTGTGATTGTGTGGAGGGGTAGGGGGAGGGAGGGAGTGATGGTGGAGTGTTATATCCCATAATATTAGTGTCTGTCACAAACCTCCAAAAGCTTTTCACACATGCAACAAAACTTTTGGTTGCAAAAATTGCAAAATCAATTATCCATCAGCTAAAGGCACTTTCAATTCGTCAAATGTTTTCCTCCAACAAACTTTGTAAATATATGATGCATTGTAATTGAATTTATGAAAACGATATGACTGTATTTGACACATGTAATGCATTAATATGCATGTTTTACCTAGTGAAATTGCTGTCCCCCTCCCCCACCCCCCCCCACCCATCCCACTCTTAACAAAGTTCAAGTACGTAGTAGTTTTGAGCAAGTTTTATTGAGCAAGTTTTATTGAGCATGTTTTATTGAGCAATATGATATATAGTGTATAATATATTGGTAACAGGTTGATCTCTGTGTTGTGATTAGTTAAAACACATAGTATATATGACCTATGATGTATATTATCCCAAGTTTATCGTGATTCAGCTATATATACGTTCTGGCTAAAGTGCACACTGTGCAGTTAGTGAATATTTAATTATATATATCAATTGCTGGTATCATGCAGAAACACACATACTGTACATACCCCGTCTTTGTATTCTATCGCTCAGAGGTTATTAGATTGTAAGCTTTAAAATTTGTTCCATCATTGCCATGTCATCCCAATATTGGATTATTCATAATCTAAACAGGAACCTCGATATTTAGTCAACAAAGACCTATGAAATCCTCTTGGATTGCAAAACATATTGCCTGATTCTGTTAAAACTGATATCAGCTTTAAATGATATAAATCAGTAAAATATTTGTCTATTCTGAAGTTAATGTGCATAGCATAATTGACTATTTATACAGTACATATGGGTTAAATGATACCCATGTTCATATTGTATGGCAGTTTGCCAGACACGTTCCAACATTCTTCGTCACAGATGTAAATCATGGTGCAATCGTTGCCAACTTACACTGGAACATGAAAGAAAAGAAAAAAAACCTCAGTCTTTGTTAATATTTACAGTAACAGGCGAGGTAATTAAATAATCTAACGTACCAGCTGTTTGAAACAAAAGGGAGGAAGGCTTTTAAATTAGTTTTATTTACTGTAACATGTGATTTTAATAACATTTTGAAACTTTGAAAACATTTCCATGCTATCAGAAATTTGCGTCTGATTTGTTGCATCAGTGAACGGCTAATTGATTTAATGAATCGTTAATGTCAGTCTGAATGTACCCTTTCCATCGTGTCGTAATTAATTTAACGAACATCTTCACAGTTTATCTACGGTCACAAAGCTTTAGTTTTCCTTTACTACACGAAATAATCATTTTTTTTTTTGGGGGGGGGTGGAATAAACGCTTATTAAGTTGCAGTTAATTATACTGTTGAGTAGTCATATTGAGACTGGTACATTCAGTCGTGCCCTGTGGCTTTCATGTATTAATACATAAAAATTCCCATAATGTTAGTCAAATGGGAAAATTTAATAAAGGACTGAAGAACTTGATCAGGCGATATGGTTGAGTTTAATATGAAGAGGAAGAAGGGAAGTCAGATTAAATTTTAATGTTGAGTTTTTATCTCGAATGGGAATTCCTTCAAATTTACAAATATTTATCCCATCTTAAAGACAGACATTAAAAAATATCAGGAGTTGTGATTTATTTTTACACCTAAAATAAATATTCTTCAAATTAAAGTATCAGAAATGAACTTTTGAAGAAGAAGAAATACCTTAGCCAAACATAAGAGCTATCCTGTCAGAGATGATATAGTTAAGCCAGCTGCGAGTCACCAGTTTCACTTCTCCTAATGTTACATAATAACCCTATTCCAGCCCCACCCCCCCTCCACCGCAGAGGCACTCCAAATTAAACTAAATGCATGGTGCGATATTATTCGTTCGAGATGATCGAAGGCTATAAGATGCCTTGATCTCGACTCCGAGTGCGACAGTATGTAATCAGGTGATAATCGTCTCAAACATTTCCGATGACAAATGACAATTCACATCTCTACCTCATTTCTGAGATGCAGCCGTTTAACACAACATTTGTACTACTGTATAGACATAACGTTCCTCTGTCATGCCTTGTAGACACAATGTAGCCCTTTTCCAGGGAGTGGGGCACTAAAAGGCAAGTGTTTCAAACTGCCTGACAGAAAAGTTTGGCACTTCTTTCACATCCTTGTTAACTTATTTTGATTTGCCTTTGTCTTTTTTTTAAAGATGAACATTATTGCCCCTCAAACAAATTGATCAACCAACGAAGCCCTTCCAATGACCATATTTTTTTTATTTTATTTTTTTTTTTATTGTGCCCCATCACTTTCTGATGTGTAAATTAAACTTGGCCAGACTACCAGATTTTATGAAAACCCATCTAGGCATTATTTTTTAAAGTGAGACATCAGTAGCGATATTTCAAACTACTTGACAGCTGAGAGGATGGTATGGTTTTGTTGCCTCTTTCACGTCCTCGTCGAGGTGGTATTGATCGTCACTCGTCCTTAAAGACGATCAGTCTTGCCAGATGTATACGGTATTTTCAGCCGCCCGAGTATTTTATAAAATGACAAAAACAATTTTTGTCTCCATCCCATATATCGGATGTGTCAATTAGACTTGGCGTGTTCACTGTATACATCTATTACACGTTACCGAGAGTGAGACATCAGCAACATGTCCAAACTATTTCACAGAGGAATGATGTTGCGGGCATCTTTCATGACCCTGTAATGTGGTTTTGAGTGTCACTACTCCTTAAGATTATCAGTTTTACTCCCTGAATGTGTGAAATGTGACTCTTAAAGCAGTTTGCCCTCAGTGAGGTATTTAAATCTCCAGGTCAACTCAAGCTATGGTAATGACTCTGGTGATGATTAAAATTTCTTCCAAGAGATCATTGATACTCTGATGATATATACCACCATTTTTGTGAGAATATGAGGCAAATGCACCAATTTTAGCAGCTTAAACAGATTCAACTTTGTTCTTCAAAATCAACCTAATTTGTCCAATTTGGGGTTTTTTTTGTTTTGTTTTTTTTGTTCTGTCTAGACCTAAATTGAAGAAATCTTTTGATTGTCTGCTATAATCATTTTCTGGGATTTTCCATCTGATCTAGATGACTGCAAAACATGATCTGTTTTGTATAATTCTCAGATTGCTGGGTTGTTTTCCTTGTTACCATGACTACCAATGTCATATGGTGAATACATTCCAACCATTGTTACGAACCACCTTGACATTTTGTCCTCTGTTTCTCAGATGTCTGCGATGATATCTATAGTCAAAGGGAGTCTTCTCTCATTAGAGTGCTACCATCTGCAATGCACCACACCTTGTTTTCCTGGTTGTGAAGGAGTACGATTTCACAAAAACAAGAGGGAACAATAAGCCATCTGCTCATAGACATGTATCCTGACAAACATGTTTTGGTTACAGTTAATTCACAATCGGGATCTCTGTACTTTTGGGAACCGAAATAATATACTTTTATATCTTGAGTGTGTTTCTAACTAATATATATAGATATATATATATATATATATATATATATATATATATATAGATATAGATAGATATATATATATATATATATATATATATATATATATATACAGTATGTGAAAGTTTGTGTAGGAATATGTTGTAACATAATACATGCAGTGTTTAATTTTGCTGCACCTGCAGTCACAGCTGCTGCACAGTGAAGTGAATGAGCTTAACTTGCTTAATTGGATTTTTGTTATTACATTGTTATCTCCTCTATTCACAAATTCACCTATAGAACATAACTGCATTATGCTGCATCTTAAAATGTTCCTCCTTTGTTTGTACCAGACAATGAAAAGGCCTACTTGACCTCACCCACTCACCTACCCCCCCCCCCCTATATCACAGCAACACAGCTTCTGCATTATTATCTTCCAGTCTCCGTTCCTGATTGTACTGTTTAAAGAAGAAATCAATATTTGTTATTGATCGTGTTCAGGGTAATGTTGTGGTAGAGGATTAGCTATTTAGGTGCACAAACCTCTGATAATAGCTGACTCATAGAGCAGACTATAAAGAAGACCAAACCAAAGTGGTCAGGGTTTGTAGAAAATGCAATGCATGCAACAGTTTGTATTGATCCCGCCATCGGAGGTGTTGTCGTTGTCCATTAGGGTTCTCGATAGCCGGTTCGTACAAGGGGTTTAATATTTCACCAGTCGTGGTCTGTATGTATATTACATTACATATTCCAAAGAGCAAGCTTGTAAGAGATTTTTACTGCCAGAAATTTTCAAGAAGATGTTAAAGACAGAGAGAGAGATTTATACTCATGGGGTGAGTGTCTTGTATTGATTCTTTCGAATTTTGGTTGATATTATTTTATCAAATTCGGTTGATATTTTATGTTATACTGTAAGAAGACTGAAACATTTTAATTCAATTTTGACCAGAAAAGGAACAAGAAAAGGGATTTGAAGACCTGTGACTTTTTAATAACTCTGGCTGTTTATAGGAACACTGTGCCCTTGAGGGAAATGCTCATTAATTTGTGCTTTTATGTAGGAATTGGGAGCTTTTGGTTTTGCTGAATTTTATTAATATCAATAAAGCTTTAAAAAAGAAAATTGACAGTGAAAATTATGAATAAATTTTGAAATCTATGCAAAGATGTTTATACTGGCTGGAATGGGATGATGCATATAATTGCTGAGTGACCACAGGATTAGAAGTTGTGTACTCTCCTTTCATACTACATAGGAGTGTTAGCTCAGTGGTTAACGCCGATGCCTTTCAATCATAAGGTCCCCGGTTCGAGTCACTCCCAGATTAATGTATATGTCGTCCAGTTACAGGTTTGTTGACAATTCATAATCATGGACGTTAAATATGAATGTAAGAGACTGATTCGGTCAGCTTGCGGCTTTGATAAGCCAATGAGGCTTCTTCGCGAGCTCCTGCTTGCAGGAGAATCTAAAATACATACAAATACATACATACTACCTGAGCTATCCAGCCTTTTGCCATAATTCCCAACATTTGATTGAGGTTATTTTCATAAGAGTGCAATAACCGTGAAATTGTACGGACAGGTAGGCAATTCTGGTCGTATTCGTCTGTTTTCTGGACGGTGCATGTGAGGGTGGGAGTTCTTTGGTTCATGAGCCTGTGAGCCTTTCATATCTCAGGTCGTAAGGGTACGTCCGAAATGAGAAAGAAGATATCTGTGGATCAGAGATCATGGTCTCTTCAGATTGGTACCTCTCATGATGTAATTTAATTTTTTTTTGTACAAGAGTTATTTTGGAAAACTTGTGGGTTTATCTGAACCTGTTTTACCTCTCTCCTATTGTTTGGTTTTTGGGGTGTTTCTTCGCTCAACCTCATTCCCACGGCGCTTAGAGAAATGTTTTTCTCATCGTCTTCTTCAAAAATGATAAGAGCGGTCACCAAAGCTTCTTCCGTCAAAGGCTTTCTATTTGCCGCAAGTTTACCCCTACAGGGACCGAAGCGGTGTCAAGTTGGCGATCGGCTATTGTTCCGGGGTGGACCAGGGGCACACAATCTGTCAGTCTTTCTCAGTTCCTCTATTGTCATAAACCGTAATATCATCGCCCTAAAAGTGACAAAGATGACGGCTTGGTTTATTTGTCTTTGCCATGCTTTTGTACAGTAGCGATAAGAGCGGAGTAGCTGCTCAAGGAAAAACAAGAGGTACCTACCATGATGGAAAAAAAACAGCAGCAAAAGAATGTACAAAAGCAAAGTCGGACACAAAGCTGTAGATCGAACCTGGAGGGTTTTGGAATTCCTTATGCAATATGGATTGTTTTTCCCTCGACAGATTTATAAAAAATATGTCTATATATTAGTGCACAAGTAACTTTATAGATGGTATGTACTATATATGAATACCTCAATCCACCTTATATATATGCCCCCTTCCCAATTACCATGCATGTCCTCCCCAAAATGCCTCTTAAAACATTTGCTAGTTGGTCTCATACTCCTGAGCTATTTTTTACACTGGCTCAAATCTAGTTCTTTCAAAGTTCAAAATTATTCCAGTGTTTCTGAGAAAAAAAAAATTGGGGTGGGAGGGGGGTTGGGTGAGGGGGTTGTATAGGAGGAAAGAAAGCCCATTATAGTTATTTTATCGGTTGCACATATACCGGAGACTTTACGATGTACAGATATAACATGTTTTCTACATCATATGTTGTACCTCATCCCCCCTCTTTGATTAGGCATCCAGGTGCCCCATTACTTTGACATACACCTGTTCTTACTGCACATTATAGTGCTGGTATATCACATCATTTTAATATACCACTGCTCACTCCCTTCCCAAACATAGCGAACATTACCGCAGTATAAAGTATCTACTTCCATTGGAATAGGACTTTAGTCTGTATGGTTGACTTCCCAACCATATAATTAAACTATTTATAGGCTTAATACAGCTCAATCTTCCATTGGCATCAGCATCTCTTCATGATAAACATTATATACCTTGTCACTGTAAGACAAAACTAATGTACACATTAATGTAGCCTATGCATAATGTGAATTAAGTGTCATGCAGTGAGCAGTCTTGTTCTTTCTGTATGTATATATATATATATATATATATATGCATGTCAGAGCTCACATGACTTGTGTATCACTTAAGTGCACCCTCCGTCCCGTCCTGCTCCCTGGAAAAATAAATGAGAAATGGCATCCTGGTCGGGAAGTTAACTAAACTCTTTGTGCGGGAAGTCGTATCAGATTAGCGCTGAGTGAGAGAGGCATGTGGCTCGGGTTTTTTTTTTTTCCTTTTTTTTTTTTAATCAGTAGGTTAAATAGGTATCAAAGACAGAAAGAGACTCAGGGATCGAGATGGTTAGCAGAATAGAATGGAGCAAAATTCCAGTGGGAGCAGTTAAAGTGCAGTGCCCTGCAAAAAGACACGCTACGGCCCTACTGGGACATCTTGTGACTAGCTTTTATGCGGTGTTTTACAAGATCGTTTGTCCTTTACCTCGACGCCATTGTAAATACCGAATCAATTAATTTAGTGAGCAATTTTGAAGAGGCAAGGGAGATGTTCAGTTAATTGACATCACTGTTAAATTTAGAATTACACAAAAATATGCAAGAAGAAATATGTAGCTCCCCTCCCCTCCCCCCCCCCCCCCCCCCCCTTCGCCTCCTCTTCCCATACCTTGGAATTGATTAAACAAAGGAAGGTAACAAAACCTTGGTGAATTGTGTCACCTTTTGAATGCTCATTTCTCAATGCTTGGACAAATTACTCATTTGCAATCTCTCATCTCTTCCCTTCTGCCCCCCCTCCCTCCCCACCCTCCCCCGCCCTCCTAGTGAAGCTGGCTGTCTGTGTCCTCACAAAGCTTTAGTCATAGTCTACAGTTCAATGTTCCTTTGTCAGCAATCATAGTGCGTCACTTTAAAGATGCTGATCTGGTAATTGCTATCTCTCAACAAGTACGTTAGGATATCATTCTTGATGGAAGAATGTTCATTCCTGCTTTATGCATCTTTTGAAGAGCATATATATATATATATATATATATATATATATCCCCCTCTCAAAGGGGCCTCGTCTCTCATGCTATGCAGCCATCTCGTAAAATGAATATGTACTTGTCTCAAGCGGTGTTGTAACATACACCCGAGACATGGAACATGGCCGTACCTTGGAGCGCCGAAAGCCAAATGTTTGCTTTCCGTCTCTCCCAACAACAAAAAAATGGGAGAATTAAAAAATTTAAAAGACCCCCCAAAAATTTATAAAAAAAAGGGAAAAAAAAACCCAAATTTGCTGCACAATGGTATGGATGGATGAATCACATTCTGCCTGACCGAGGCTTTGCGTTAATTGATGAGTCATGTTCGAGCAAATAAGTGGACAAAGATACGAAAACGGCTGGAGAGATAATGGGTACGATCTTCTCGAGGGCTTCATCAGCCACCTCCGTTTTGTGGTGAGGAGAGAGAGGCTGGTTGGTGCTGCGACTGATTAATCATGGCCCCTGGGATGAGCTAGCTCTGGTTACAGTCACCACTGTAGGTAGTAAGGATGAGGGAAGGAAGGAAGAAAGAAAAAATGAGGTAAAGAGAAAGGAGAAATCACTTCTACAATGTACATTGCTCCTTGCAGGCATGATGGGGAATTTCAATAAATCACAGATAAGAAATTGTTATTTAATAGAGAAGCTGGGACTGAACAACTTCCTTAAAAAAAAATATTTAAAAAAATCAATTTTTTTTTTTTTCAATTTTTTTTTTTTCAATATTTTTTGGGGGTTCGTCGGTATGTTAGCTTTTATGAAGTATGGTGTTGTGTAGTCCTAAGTTGTGACGATAGGAGATTGGGGTAGGATTGAGAGTATGCCTTTTATGGGTTCAAAAATTGACTACACGACTGCAAAATGTGGAAGATCATTTTATCGTAGAAGTATAACCGTTGAACGAAGAAATGATCGTAATGGAATATGGTTAAAATAGTAAAAGTATAACTTTGCATCTCTTTACACTCAGGGTTCCACCCTCCTTGGCTCCAATCCCTCTTATTTCCGAAGGGACTTGTTATTATAAAAACAAAAAGTGATTGCTGTAACAGAATGTTTTGATTGTCTTTTGAGACTATATTTCATCTAGTCCTTTCTTATTGGCTAGTTTTTGTGATAATATCCCCGAGTCCTTTGAAATTCGATTACGCTGTTGCTACGCTAGCTCTTTGCTCTACTGTACAGTATACATTTGTGTTACTTAATTCTTTCTGTTCTGCAATTATTTTTTGCCAGAGAGCTGCTACTGCAACGACGACGCACTCCTTGATGTTGTACATATTAAATTATGAACACTGGCAAAATAATTGCACAAAGTTGAATTAGGAGATTTAGGGGGCTTGTAGTGTGAGTTTGTTACCATAACAACCATGCGCTCCAAGTTCACCAGAAACACCATCTAATCCTTCAGGCTGGGTGTATCGTTTCGTAATAGGATTTTTTTCATTACCTCTGCTTTTTCCACAAATTATCAAGGTGCCACTTAAAGGAGCATGCCAAGTTGACAAGAGTTCAGATGAAGTCATTTCGTCTAATAGTTAAATGTGCACAGTAGTGCAGAGCACATCCAGGCCCCATGAGGGGGGGGGGTTGCTGAGTCAGAGTAGACTGGTGCTTAGTGGGCTGGTGTCTAGGGCCAAGTGCCTGGGAAATATGCTAGAGGCCTGCGAGAATATTCGCGAGAGAAGTAATAGTGCATTCTCATTATCATAGTAATTATAACTTTTTAGGGCAAAATAAGTTGTGCCTGGTGATTTTATTTAAAGAGGGGGGGGGGTGAGGAATTGACTAGGCATTCAGAATATCTGAACTATATATTATTATATGAAGATTTTTAATATTTTGTTGGGTTTTAATGGCAGATTATTTGTAATTTAATACTGAGGAACAATCGTAGTACCTTTTACATATGGCATACCTTTACTGAGAAAAAGTTAATTTAATGCCATTTGTTAACAAACTGTTTTAGTCAATTGTATCAGATTACTCATCCTATCGTTTAGCATATCAATCTTTATTTGCTTCAAGTTGTGTTTTTTCCTCCTAGAAAAGCTTTATTTTCTTTGAACTCAATCAAGCAGTTCGATCAGATTGAACTTAGGCGATGAGATGCACTTTTTTGTTTTTTTGTGGCAAATGCTTTAGATTTCTGCGAATCAACACCCAGACAAACCAGCCACAAATCAATAAGGACTTTACTTGTTTGCACATATTTTTTACAATTTTTTTTTTCTTTTAAAAGCTAAGATTGACAGGCAATTATTATGATTCAGTGCGGTTTTACAGGTTTTGATGCTGAGGAGACAAAGGAAGGTCAAGGCCAGTGGTTTTTATGCAAATATTCATGTTTTGAAATATTTGGTTTAGTCCAGAGGTGATAGCGTTACCTTGGAATCCAGGTGGAATCTTAATTATTATTAGCCCCAAAAAATCGGGTCGGGATCGAGACAAACAACCTGGTAACTGCATGTTTTTGTCATAATTTTGGTTAGGGCTATGTGTGTATAGAATCAAAAGTACAGTAGTTTATATACAAAGAAGCATTTGTTTCCATGCGGTGAGGAGCTCTGTTGTAGTGATGTATATGGAAGTGAGTTGGGACTGTTCTGGGTGTTACAAGTAGTGCAGTTAGAACCAAACCGTTCGGTCATTTAGTATGCGGGTAAGCCGGAATTTTGGAAAAACCTATACGAGTAACTGGACGAATATCAGTCTTACAAGTAAAGTGATTGTGTGAGTTATACATTGCTGTTTTTAATTTGTCAAACATATCACCATAATTTGTTTATACTATACTTAACATTCCTCTGATCAAGGGGAAAATTAAAAATGCAACCATTTCATGATGTTCAGAGGTTTGCTATAGAGGCATTTCTGTTATGTATCCTTCGTTGCAAATAGAACAGTTCAAAGAAGTGCAAATCAATTTTGAGACGGGTATAACAAATGCTATTGGTGTGAAAGAAATGTCCACCTGTGCTGTGGTGTTGGTGTGAGCTTTGAAGTGGTAAACATATATATACTATTTGCATTATGACCTGTTTACAGTACTCAAATCGGCAGCCAATAAAAAAAATATGGGTCATCTGGGATAAGTCGAAAGTTATCAATTTTGGTTTGAAGTTTCCCTTTTGTCAATTTAGTGTTTACAAGATTTGTCCGCCCTTTTTTTCTTCCATTTTGGGGTATTTTGGTCATCAAAGCCCAAGGGGAAAATTATGTTTATTGATTAGCTGAATCTGGTCAAGAATGAGCAGGGTGAGAAACTGTCTTGTCCGACACGCTTTGCCATTTGTAGAGGCCACTAAAAGGAATTAATTAATATAATTGACACGTATGAATCATTTCACACTTTACTTTATCAATTGTGAAAGTGAAAATTTCCCCCTCCTCCCTCCTCACCCCCCCTCCCCCTCAAAAAAAAATATAGGAAAATATAGAGACAGGAAGAATTTTTCTCTGCTCTTCATTGTTTTTGGAAATAAGTGGATGGACATTATTTAAAATAATAGAAAATTTGTCTCAAAGCAATGGAAAATCATCTCATGTTGATGGCTTAAGTTTAAAGACCCTAAAAAAAATATCCATAGGTATTTTTTATCTTTTTTTTTATTTTCATTTATTTTTATTTTTATTGTCCCATTAGCTGCGGGGAGAGGGGGGGGGGGGTAAAACCACACCAATGAAAGATTTCTTATTAAAACACATAGAAATTATTGGTAGCAATATATAGCAGAAGCTGCTTCAAGAAATGAAACTGTTTTATATGAATTCTCCTACTTACAAATTTCATCAAAAAAGGATATTTGTTATGGCACTCAACTATTTGGTTTAGGGGGGATGATTTTTGTTCAAGAGGGGCTTGAGTATGGAATTACATCGAAGAATGACTACGACACTGCCGTAACAGGCAGGGAAAAACAAAACTAGAACGTCGACGAGGTCATTAACCGCCTCGTGTCTACAAACATCGTCGGCAAATGGGGGGAGGGAAATACCTGCAGTCGAGAGGAGTTTCATTAACAGGGTCTGACGTTATAACTCAAAGCTCGTCGACTTTATGTGTCGCGATATTTGTAAGGACTTGTACATAATAATGCAAGAAGATCATAAAATATCATCCGTTCGTAGGATTAGATAAACAATCTGTATTATTAACAATGCTCTCGACAGGGTCTCCCGGCAGCATTTATGACTGAGTCATGTGGTATAGGATGGCAGGCTGGCAGCTTCGTTTATGGACCAAAGCTATAAAAAAGAAATAGGAATTCATCCAATTGTTACTTCTTAGAGAGTTGCAGTTTATCAAGAACTAGACTAAGTGATGTCATGTGATAAATGTTGTATCAAGATTTACTGTGATATTTAAAGGTGATTTAAGCAATGAGGGGTATAATTGCCAAATCAAAATTTTATTGGGAAATAATGGGGCTTTAAAGAATTGCAGATGAGGAGGAGGTCAAGCAACCATTAATAGGATCTCCTAGCTCATTTTCAGGTTCTGGGAAATTGAAAAAAGATCATAGTTCATGACTAGTAGAAACAAAATGCTCCTGGGGTTCTTCTGATCCCATGGAACAATTATATCACTGGTTCCCCCTTTTTGAAATCTTCAATTTCCTAAAGTATTTTATGAAAATGAAGAATATCTTGTTCTTTATCCCACATTTTCCTACCCCCCTGTCCCCTATTTGACCTGTACCATGGAGCTGTGTTCACCCCCTCTCCCATTCCCCCTCTTGTCAGGCCTGATTAGAGAATGAACTTTGACTGTTTCATGAGCTGGCTGGCCCTACAGATTTAGAGAAATGGCTCCTCTCGATATTTTAGCATAAAGGCTGCCGGCCGATTCATTCTCCGGACATTTTAAACTGGGTCGAAAAAGGTGGCGTGATATGCACTTCTTCTCTCTGCTTTTTGTTCCACTAACAATTGAAATCTTTTAGAGAATGAGAGACCTATATAATAAATGAAGAGAAGTGTGGAATAATGTAATAATAGATTGGATGGTGTAGACTCCTTCCTACTTCTGACTTGTCAGCCATGGTAATTCTTCCTTTTATCTTTTAACCGCCCCCCCCCCCTTCATACTTCTAAAGTCTGTCGCCATGGCAATCCTCTAAGCCCTTTAATCTGCTTAACTTGGGACTGGTATTGTTGTCCAAGGCTCCAAGCCCCCTTGTCAGTCTTAAAGTGCTCATTTACTGTGAATAGTCGAGCTTAGAGGATTAATTCTGTGCCAGATAGTTAAGGCTTCCAATGAAGTGAGAATGAGAAGATTTACATTCTCTGCAGATTAAATGCTCCAAAAATGATGCAATAATGTGTGAATTCGAAGGTGCCCAACCGAATCGGTCCATGCGCATAAAACGTTCGATAAATCTTTCTGATAAATATTGTAATAGACTGTCGAGTGGCCTGGGATTTGTTCGAGTCGTTAAATAGCGTGATTGCCTCAAATTCCAAAAAGATTACGATCTTTTTCCATTGCAAAGTTATTTCATCTTCCAAACTTTACAATATTAATATTCAAAATTTCAAATTACATGTGAACAATGGTACTGTAGAAAAGTGGGAAAGAAAATGTTCAGAGTTATATCTGAATGTCATCATGAATCATTCACCCCCCATGTAGAATAAATTTAAAAACCCAAAAAGTACTTAAAGGACAGTCTATGACATTTTCGAATCGTCCCGGTCGTCGTTACTAATATCACGACGATGTCTGAAGATCAAGATAGAACTGTGCACCTCGAATCCCTGCGACGTATGCATGATCTATATAAAGGCCCTCCAGTTATGATTTGCACCAATTTGGAAAATGAATAAATAATTACTACTGTTTTTTTGGGGGGGGGGGGGGGGAGAGGCTCAGAGGAGTAGCAAAAATTAGGGCAGAGACTTACCCTGTGCAGTTAGTGTAAAGTAATGGGAATGAAAACTGGATGGCTCGGGGCAGCGAAATGCTCCGACTAATTAGGTGGTTTTAAGGGTGCTCCTTAATAACGGTGATGACAATGATTTCAAGATGACATTCCAAGCCTTCTGACCACATCTCAATGTGATAGGGAGCGTGATAAATATAGCCTCGACCCGGATAGGTTCGCTATGTCGGAGTCCTCGCAACGGTGGTATGGAGCTGTTAGGAAGAGAAAATACATTGCAAAAATTAAAAACCAAAAATTTTTGAAGAAGTGGTGAATAGTTTCCATAGGGGGTGACAGCAGGACATGGCACGACAAGCTATTAAAGGGTCGAAGGCTCCTAATTTTCATTCTTACCGTAGGGTATGACCGCAAGGACATCCGTGGTCAAAAAAATACCATCAGAACAGGGCCAATCGCCTATCACTTCTTTAGTGGTCATAGGCGTTAACGACTTCAATGCTGGAATATGTGCAACTGAGTCGGGACAATCACATGATCCATTTACCTATTGTTACTAGAAGCCTAGCTTCTTCTTTTTTTTCTTTTTTTTTTGGAGTCTATAGCATTCCTTGGTAGATCTCTTCACTGTATAGGTTTTCACTTATCACCAGACAATTTGAAAGGCTAATTATCCTGTTCTCTTTGAATGGAGGTATAACATGACAGATTCGGCTATTGTGTCTCCGAGGACGACGTTGACCTAGGAGTAAAATAGTGGGGCTCGTAAGCCGATCAAGGTTAACAAACCTTGAATACCGGTATATGTATATGTACCTTCTTCATTCTATTAGGATTATTTAAACAGCTCAGAGAAATCGACCACATCATTCTGGTTTTAAGAGCGGGCAAGTGTAGGTGTTGGATCTTAAACAAAGGATTTTATTGGGTTTGCTTTGTAACTGGTGAGTGTGCTCAATCTCTGTTGTCTTTTAAGTGTGTCAACTTCTCGTAATTGGAAAATTTCAGTAAAAGTTATGTTTTGAATTAGTGTTCTTTAGTGAGAAGAACTTTCTAATCCAGAAATGATTTGTCTCTCTGTACCAGTGAATAATATCTTAGTAAATTTTCAATATGTTAACTGACAACTTTTGTGTAAATGACATAACTTGTCGTTACTAATATCAAATGAAGTATGGTTAAAAGTAACATTCAGGGTTTCATGTAGCTTCAGCGTTAATTGAAAGAGAATAATTTGAACTTCCAATTAGAAATCCTGCAAAAGAAACTTGACCAAATGCAGTCTTGATGTGACAATATTTTCTTGTCCTAACTGTCCAGCTGTCAAGAAATTAAAAAGAAAACATATGTAGATTTCACCTGAAATTTACTTTTCTCTTTTCATTTTTTTTTTCTTGGTTGATAGTACCGTTTAGGCCATAATCATGTGACATCACTTAAAACAAGTATTCCCACATTATTTTGTCAATAACCAATTAAACGTTGTCTCATTCGAAGCCGTGACACTGGAATATTCACAGCACGATTTTTGTTCTTGGCAGAATGTTAGAAAGAACTATAAAATAGCTGCTAACTGCATGAGGGGGAATATGCGAACTTGAAATATCGTACTGCTAAGGGCCATTTGTCGGATTAAGTTGGAATTAACGATAATTAAAGCCTAAATCCCTCGAGGAATTCCAACTCTTTGCACCCTTCAAGAGTCAGTGTCACAGTCAGCAGTTGTCGTTAGAAACAATATTGGATGGATTTTTTTCTTCCTCTATGAGCTATTCAGTCTAAGGGTGGAATTTCTACCTTTTGAGTTTTATACTAAATACTGCTTTTCCTTTCAAAACTGCTTAGTAAATTTCTTTGTGTCAGTTTGAATGTAAATTATCTATTATTCCCCCTATCCATTGGCATTAACCCATTGGGCATAGTACGTACACTTGACTTGCATAAATCAGTCCCGAGTGTTACCATAGCAATAACACGGGCAATCTTCCCTGGAGGTTCTCGTAGACTTGCTTCAAGTAGGTTGAGAGGTATTGAATCACAAATTCATCTGGGCTAGAAGAGGAAAAATAACACGGCATCAGATTTCAAAATTCAGTCTGAAATTTTTGAACCCCTTCGTCAGTTCATCCTTTCTATGTCTGTGTCCGTTCGTATTATTTTCGGAGGAGGTTTAAAGCAGGTCACTTCAAAATTAAAAGCAGAGGAGGAAACATACACTCTGTTGCTAATTGTGTGGAAAATTTAGGTGTATAGATTTACATAGGGTGAGTCACATGTCTGTCGTTAATGAATGCAAAGACTTGTAAATCATGAATGTTATACCGGATTGGTAAATTATTTAACACCATAGTTTCATGACTAATAATTATTTGTGGGGGCAGGATGGGGGAGGGGGATTTTGGGATGGCGAGGGGTCCGTCGGGAGAGGTTAAAGCACGTCGAACATGTGATAATTAAAGGTTTCACATGAAAGTTTGAATTTTTAGGGAGACCCTGAAATGGTTTTGGAGAATATGCAAATGAGGCTTCATTTTAAGCATTGCAAGTTTGGATAGTTTGTATGAGAGCAGAAAGTCCTGTTTTTTTTTGGGGGGGGGGGGGTTCTGTTAAAAAAAGAAACCTTGGGGCAATGTTAAACAGTTGAGGCAAGGAGATGGGGGTGAAGAAAACGAAAATCCCAGTTTCTTACAGTTGATGTGTAGTTGTGACAGTCAGATCCACGGGAGATATGGGGTATCCCGTGGAATGTTGGGATCTAGGTTATGAAAACTAGGGAAGGTTTCCATGCCAACCCTGTTGCCAGCAGTTACCATTCTTTCAGTATCCCTGGTTCAATGCACTACCCACATGGTTCCAATACCCCTCCTTTAAATGCAGAAAAACAAACCTGGGGAAATTCAGACAGTTGGAATTCCTAAGGTTTGCATAGTTATATATATCATATTTGTACAACCCCCCATTGGCGACATAAAACCTTCCAGGCGTGACATATAAGTGTGCCATCGAATATATACAAAATCTATTATTATCCAATAAACCCATACATATCAGTTCAAATAAGGCATATAGTTGGAATTGAGGAGACATCCCAGGGGTACTGTAATATGTTAGTGCCACCTGCTAGTTAAGGTTAGCATTTGTAGGCATGTATACTGTGTCAAAAACTTTGTTCATTTCCTGTTTGGAGTGGTGAGTGGAAGAATGACAATATCCAAGATACTATATAGTGTTTTATTGTGAAAGGTTTTTTTTTGGAACAAACTGAAGAAATAGAGAAGATCTTGTCCAGGTAAAAGCATTTCAGTTTGTTCTCTCTATTCTGACCTATTCTGTTCCCATTCGCTGTTTTATCGTGTTTTCACTTCATTTGAGATTTCATTTTGTTCACCATGTTCTGTTATTTCACAAGAAAATGGACAAGGGGAAAAGTAACCAGTAAATGATAAACAATGGAATTTGTTTTAAAAAAAAAAATCTGTGCTCTTTTTCATACTTTATTTTACCTGATTTTAACCTTTCTGATATATATATTAATATATATGACCATGTAGTCTAGTTCAGGGTTCTCATTGGGCAGACAGCAGCCCAAATCCGGGCCACAAAGGATTTCACACCCGCCTAAGGACTATAATCAGCCGGCAAATAAGGTAGCACAATCTTGTACCCTGCCCCACTAGCATTTGACTGTGTGCACCCCCTTAGGGCATACCATGCACATTGCTCTGCTTAGATGTATTGTAGTGAATTTTTTATACTTTCTGGCCCATTGCTCCAGCTTATTTCTTTAATTCTCTGGTCAGCCTCTGCATGGGCGGCGATCATGGGGGGGACGGGGGGGACATGTCCCCCCCAATATTTTTGTTGGGGGGGATATAGTATCTAATATCCCCCCAATATTTGGTGGCATAGTTTTTTTTTAAGCATATGTTTTGTATTTTTTTATGATATGGCTAGTAATTTCAAAATAGAAAATGCTTAGATGCAACTTAAAAGGCCTGGGAAGTGCCATTTCCAGCAATCTGGGAGGCATTTTCGGCCAAAATTTTCTTTTGTGCCTCGCGCCAACTTATGGTGGCGCTAGGCTTAGATAGTCTGGGTACAAGCTTTGCCCCTCCCGTGGCAAATTCCTCACAAGGCGCCTGTTTAACTGTGTCACAATATGTTACTATAAATGACCGAAAGTAGTTTTTACTCTTTTTTCGAAATGAATAGCTAGACGGACCGCATCCGTAATGAAATTTGGTTGGAATCTTGTGTATGAGTGTAAGTACGTACAATCACACATATGATCCACATCGATATGGGTTCACTGGGTTTCCATTTGGCCTGTTTCCTACAAGATTTCTAACCGCAGGTGCTTAGCCAAGGGAGGGGGGGTGAAGGGTGGAGACCGCCCTCCCCCTCGAGCATATTTTTTTGGTATTTTCTATGATATCGAAGTTTTATAGTAGCCGTTATAAGAGGTTTCAATATTTTTACACCAATAATTTAACTGTGTCTGAATTTTCGAAAATTCTTTGAACAACATTCTTCATCATACTTCCCTCTACTCGTGCAATTTTGACCGGTCTGTTAGGGGTTGAGGGGGGTTTTTCTATATTGGTTGTCCATAGATTAAATTTTGTGCAACATTATGGGTATGTTTTGAAGTGAATTTATTATTCAAATTCTGAACAAATAATGGGCTTAAAACCATGAAAAGTGGGGCTGACGGGTATTAAGGGGCGTTACGTAGAATTACCTACAAAAGCAATGATCCACAGGGGATGCAATGAGGTCGAACATGATGTGTGACTGGTGACAATCTTGAAAAAATGTATGATGAATGAAGAAAAAAATCTATTAGGTAAAACTTGGTTCTCAGGCAAAAGTGTACATCTGGTTGGTCATTTTCAAGCCCGAGAAGTGCCATTTCCAGTGATCTGGGGGGCTATCAAAACCAAAAATTGTCTTGTACGCTGCGCGCCAACCAATGGTGGCGCTCCGCTTTGATAGTAATTCGCCTGCATCCAAGCAAATGTCCCCCCCAATATTTGAAACAGATCGCCGCCCCTGAGCCTCTGACATAGTTAATGTAGAATCTCTGGTGGTTAGGTACATATGTACTCGACATGTCTCAATAATTCTAATAATTACAGTATAACAGTGTTGCTTGCTTCTACAGTACTTAAGAGTGTTGCTTGCTACTACAGTAATAACAGTGTTGCTTGCTAGTTGCTAACTACAGTAATTAACAGTGCTGCTTGCCACTTTAGCACTTAATAGTGTTGCTTTTCACCATTACAGTAATTAACAGTGTTGCAGTGCACTACTACAGTAGTGTTGCTTGCTACTACAGTACTTAACAGTGTTGCAGTTCACTACTACAATAATTAACAGTGTTGCCTGCTACTTCAGTAGTTAACAGTGTTGCTTGCTACTACAGTAATTAACAGTGTTGCAGTTCACAGTTACCACACATATACAACTATGCTATTGTATAGTGTCAATGTATTTATCTCTCCATGTTTTTGTTGTGCTAATCCTCAAAGTACAGAGTTCATTGCATTCTCTGGCTCACTGCCCATTTAAATTGGATCAATTATTTTCTGGGGGAATAGTAAATAATGACTGGCCTTCCTGGAAACAATAGTAGCCAATTGATAGATGCAATTGTTTATAAATCAATAAATAAATTCTCTTAAATCCCATCACTATTTGATCTGAGGGTCACTGACAATAGACACGATGAACCTAATACACATTAAGGTGTAGTGGACAAGTGTTTGCTAATAGGATGCAGTCAGTACAGGTAAAAACCAGGAGACCACCTGGTCCTGTAAACATGGCTGACAAAGCACTACCCTCAGGTATTCATGTAAACATAAAGATCTGCAATATTTGAGGTTAGCCTATGCACTGTTACATATAGTCCGTTGTATTCATTAATATCCTAGCTACCGTGTGTAGGGTAGAACTGCAATGGAATTTGGGGAATGCAGCTTTTCTTTTTTAAAGAAATGTTTCTAACTTCCTTCTAGTATCAATTACCAAATTTTAGAACCCCATTAGATCACACATAGAGAACTTTCACACTAGATCCCAAGCGAGGGATCTCAGCGATCAGTGATCCGGATATGATCCTCAGCTCAAAGTCAAACTTCCTGGCGTGAAAGTTCTCCCTTCTTAATTCTCTTTTTGAGGAAACATGAAAAATCAAAAAGTTGTAGACATATATACAAGGAAAACTTGATCTGATGAAATGCAATTCATTGTAAATGTTGAGAAAAGACCTTGACAAAAAGGGAAAGAGTTAAAGTTTTGAGTGGGAAGAAAGTGTTCAGGACCTCTCTTGAACTGAAAAGTAACAGAATTGTAAAAGAGTTTCAAATATTTCCCCAAGAATTAGCATAGATGAGATCTAAATATAACAATAACACTGTTTAAAATAGAAAAAGAAACCAATTTCGAAAAACCAAAAGGTAAAGATACCTCGTAAGAGCTGTGGAATTTCCATCCCCTTTTGTCGGGCTAAGATACTTGTATTTTTCCTTTTCAATGATGGTCAAGAGAGTTTTAAGAGAGATCTTCTCTCAAACAATCAAGGAACCAAGGTAAGATGCTTTTGAGAAATTTTGACAAAAGGGTGACGGGATTTGATCATTGAACCGTGCAAAGGAGGGGTGGGTGTGATGGTTCCTCAAGCTGCTTAAATTGAGATTGATTCTCTTTTGAGGACAGAGGGGTTTAAAACATTGTACTGGCTTCATCCATTATTCTTTAGTGTTTCTTGCATGGAGGCCGGAGACAATCAGTTGGGGTGACTGTCTTTTATACCCTCCACAGAGAAAGTCAAGAAAATCACTATCTGGCTGCTTTGGAAAGACTGAAGGAGAAAAAAGTTGTGAAAAGTTTGTGGTTTTTGTGGTGAGGCAGTGATTTGCCACCTGTGACAGAGTTTGTAGTTTTCAATGATATGTGTAACATTTTCTTTCCAAGGAGGAGAAAACTTGTGTGGATAACATTATAAACTGTAACAAATTTATCTTGTTCGATGAAACTTGATTGTGCAGTTGCTCCGTTTCCTCTTCGTATTTTGGGATGGAGATGGGACGCTTACAGGAAAATATCTGATCTTTGAAAAGTTACATTTTCTGCTGGAATTTGAATGCGATATTATCACTTATTCTAGCTGACAAAGTGTATATATGTTGCTTGACTGATCTAAATTGTGAGGAGTCCACAAAAATATCTTAAGGGCTTCTCGGACCTGTAGGCTTAAATATTTTAAGGATACCATAACGTAATAGAGACCATAAAAGAAGAGAAAAAAATTGTGGTCGTTGAAAATTTGCAAAAGAGAAAAAAAAATACCAAATATAACCAAATTTCACGGAAAATATTTCCAAAATTAACCAATTCCAGAAAACTTGTCCTATAGCCCGAGAGCAACAATCCAGTGGTTTTTCATGAGTAGGGAGGAGACTTGAGATACATCCTAGCTTGCCCTGGAGGGTCTTATTCGTTTTTAAGATTGGTGAGACGGGTCCAAGCCTCCAAGGGAAGCCATGTAGTATATGCCATGGATTAGGAACAGTTTGTTAAAGGCCAATATCAGTGAGGGTTTTAACAAATTAACTTGAATCAAACAGGGGTCTTAGCTTTCCTAAAGATGGACTAAGCCTAGTGTAGATCTTAAAAACAAATTAATGTGTTGATTTTGATCTAAAGCTATCCTAATGCCTGGTATAGGGGTTCGTATTACCAGGACAACCAAGTAAGACTTTGGTATCCGAGTGTCTCTGGGACGTTTAATTTTTAAGACCGTGTTTGTTCGTTTGAACGGTGCACAGCTATCGCTTACTCTAACAAGAGTCTGGAAAAGGCTGTATAGATTAAAAGAAACGTTCAAGCAATCTGCTGTATTTTTCGGTTGGTGTTGTACTTCCAGTACGGTGTGTTAGTGGGATTATACAGCCTATTATCTTCAGTGGATTTTTTGTAGAGGAAATCAGCTTTTTGGAATCATCTAGTTCAAATACTTTTTTTCAGAAACTTGTATCTGGATTCACTAATTTAAGGACACAAAGTTTCCATCATTGCACAAGAGTTGGGAAGATATGAAAGCTTGATCGATTTTCAACAGAGAAAATGTCATTTTCAGTATAGACAAGATTTGTGCTAAACTTAGGAGGTCATCTGTCTGTAGACCACTGTATGGTCTACATATGGATGTTACAAACATTTTGCAAACGAATATTTGAAATAATTGAATTACAGAAAATTTATCAGCAAAAAGTAGGGGATTTCCTCTGTTGTTTTCTTGTTTTGTTTTGTTTTGTTTGGAGACAGAAAAATTTTAATATGTGAATGTATCAAAAGTATTCACAATTTTGCGATAGGTACATTTTGATAGCCATTGACCAATTGGCATTCTTGATCAATTTTCTATACGAATGTTGATGTAAGTTGTAGCACCGATGTATGACACATTGGATAGCCACTCTGCCCGAGGGCATAAACTCAGTAATCAACACACTCGTTACGGCCAAAACTATCACGTAACACAACCGCCGGCGAGGTACGGCTCACTAAATTCTTTCTATCGGAATTACTCTCTCGACTCTATCCTGGAGGAACGTGAGGCCCGCTTTGGTAACGTAAGTGATTTTGAGATCTCGGCAGAGAGACCCGTCTCGTAATTGTTATTTTCTTAGCCAAGTGGATGTTGTTAGGTCACGGAATATACTCTACACATTTGAAATACCGTCGATGGGGGCATTGACATGTGACATGGTCCATTTAATGTTGTCTTGATCCATCTATGGTAGATTGAAGTCAGTAAATTTAGGGATAAATGTTAAAAAGGTTTCAAGTTAGTCATCGAGTATTGTTTTAGTAACTTAGCAAAAAGTATTCACAAGTAAAGAGGGAGAGGAAGGTTGCTGGGGTTATAGGGGGGTTGCTGGGGTTTTAGAGGGTTTGCTGGGGTTTTAGAGGGGTTGCTGGGATTATAGGGTTGGAGAAGAGGGATAAGACTAAGAAATAATAAGCTAAAACTGTTTCAAGACAACTAAACGAGTCTGCTTCTCGAAGCCCCCTGCCTCGTCAGTCGGGTGGAAATTAAGCCAGCCTCCAACCAGGGAGTTGCCCATGGCAACTCCCTGCTCCAACCGTCTTTGTTCACATAGCCTATACACCAGATTGTGTTATATTGCTTGATGCTATCATTTAAGACATAAGCATTACCCAAAAAGCCTGTACCTTTACTTACATAGTGCACATACATAGACACAGTGCACCCCTGAAGTTGAACCATGTACCTTGGTTATTTATAGAGTTTTTCCACCGCCCTTTGAATGATTGATATCATGTACTTGCTGTGTTTGCCAGTTCTCTGAGTCAGCTGTGTACACCTTCCATCCGTGTGAATCAGGTGTTTGTCTAAGATTGGGTTCCCTACTATCGGTTCTCTCTTCCTGTTTGCTCAGAGCCATTGTCTCCGCAGATTATCTCTCAGATATCAGTTTCTCTAAGTGAATTTCATAATAGTATGTTTGTTAAATCTTATGTTCATGTTGACACCATGGTTACACATACTACCTAATTTGCGAATGACTTGATCAAAACTTGTAGTGTGCATTACTTGCTTCTTTCCACATTAAAGTTTGGTTTATTTTGATTAATTTTCGTTAGTGTCTGCATTCTACCAGACCAGGGGTTCTCAATTGTCAGACCATGGGCCAATCCAGCCTTCTCACACCCCCCCCCCCCACCCCTCTTCCCTGAAAGATTTCAATCCTGCCCAAAAAAGTAAAAAACAAATCAGCCCACAGTCTTGCACTAATTTGTAAGGAATAAAGGACCCTTCTAATGCTTGAGGGTTGAGCCCCCTTATCAGCCTATACCATGCACATCGCTCCATCTAGGTATAGTTAAAGTTTTGTTATTCTGTTTTGCTCAGATTGGTCTAACCAATGTCTCTCTTGGGCCCTCTTAGAAAATAATAAACAGCCTCTGTATTATACCAGAGACTTAACTCTGTCTGTATTTTCGCCCCTATCGGAACGCTTGCTTTCTTTCTTCGCTCACCACTTAATTCGAGCGTGCCATTGAAAACCTGGTCTATTGGACATGTTTTTGTGTTTTAAGTTAATTCAGTCTCCAGTCCTGGTCCTTCCAGATTGTCACTCACCTCTGGCCATGGTCGGTCCCGTCTCCCTTTTAAGACTTGTAAAGATGTCTCCCTCGAGATTTGTTTTTCCCCCTCAGAGTTGTTTGTTAGCAGTGCCTAGCTTAAACCCAGTGTGGTTTCCCATTGTTAGGCTGCACTTGACTCTACCTCTATAACCTCTCTTACTTACTGTCTTTACTTTGGGCCCAATATTTGTCTCTGATTGCTTGTATAGATTGCTCCTTCTGATTGGTCGAATTAATCCTTGGAGGGGTATTTTTGCTAAGGTACAGTACATCTGGTACTAAAAAGGGATCCATTAAATAGGGGAAAGAAGGAGAGGTAGGAAGGCTAATCCTTTTATTTGTATTTAAAAGCTAATATGTGTTTGTGTGGTTGAAGTTGTTTTGTGGATTAATCTTAAGATTGAGGGCACACTATGACCCACTATATACTCCTTCATGTGTGATGTACCAGCCCCCACAGAAGTGTACATAAATTTCTAACCCCCCTCCCCCCTAGAGAGAGATTCTTCACAAATTTTAAAGAAATGTTCCCCACTTTCCCTGTCTCTCCAAATCAAAGCTATGTTTTCAGATTTATTAGTTAATTTAAAAATACAAAAAAACATGGAAGTATTGAAATTATGGATGTGCTGTCAATTTGATGACTTTTTTTTATGGTTTTTTAAGACAATTTGATATTGATGTGTTTTGATTTCAGAAATACACCATTGACCAGTCTGTCAATGACCTCGTCCTGTGATCTTCACATTTTAAGTAACGTAAATCACAATGTAAAGATACCATCGTTCCGTAATCTGTTTATCATTCGTTGCTGCTTGCTTTCAAAGATCTTTGCTTCGGTCTCGTGGATGATGATTTATCCCAGTAATAATAAAGTCTAGACCGATTAAATTACCCTTCATGCATCACTCGATTTATCGCTATCAATATTTACCTTTTACATCGTATTAATATTTATTTACTGCTCAGCTTTATGCACGATCGATAATGATTTTTTTTTTTTTTTTTTTAGCATACGATTTATTTTTGAATGATATTGGATTGTCACCTGTCATTAATTATAGTCGATTATGATTTCTTTTTCGTTTGTCTTATGTTTGGAGTTTTCTTTTTCCGTTCTGTTTTTTAGGCTCACGTGGTGGCAGTGTTTGAGCAGAGCCTGACCGGGATGACAAGTCGCCTGCAGCAGTTGACGTGTAGCACGGAACAGAAGGACACTGAATTACAAGACCTTAGGGAGAAGATAGAGCAGTTGAAGATAGCTCATACGGAAGGGAGAAACGGATCCCTACGCAGCAATGGTACGGACCTACTCAGGAAACATTCGATAGGAAGCAAGGACCAAATTTGTAAGTCATTTTATGACCGTCCTCACAAACCGTCATGATGATTACTCTCCCTCCCCCCACCCCCCACCTACTTACCACTTCCCTCCCTCACTCTAAAAAAGGGAGTGTTAGTAATGTGTCTGTTACTATTCCTGATTTTAAGATACCCAGCTTGAAAATATTCTACATCTCTGTAAGGCTCCTTGAAGGCTAAGAGTGCAGGGCCGAAAAGTTAACATCAATCCATTGTTAACGTTACCTTTAATAAGTCAGTTAACATAAATTCATTGTTGAATGTTAGCTTTAATAAGTCAATTAACATTAATCCATTGTTGAACGTTACCTTTGATAAGTCAGTTAACATCAATCCATTGTAAACGTTACCTTTAAAAAGTCAGTTAACATAAATCCATTGTTGAACGTTACCTTTAATAAGTCAGTTAACATTAATCCATTGTTGAACGTTTCCTTTAATACTTAGTCAGTTAAAGCAGCATTTTGCGTCCTTTTCTATGATTTTTCTCAACCTCACTGATTCCACTTTGCCATAACGACATACATAACTAGCTAATCTATTTATATTTTACTTCAAGTGGTGGCATAAAAGTCGAAAAAATTGCAACTTTCAACTTTGTTGTTCTCCAAGATATTTTCCGTTGGGAACCCAATAAACCTCGCCCATAATATGAATATTTAAACACTACGAACGTCATTGACAGATACGTAATATAACACCAAGCTTGATTTGTGTACAGTCTATATGGCAGTTGTACCAGGGAGTTGCATAACAACTCCCTGGTACAACCAACGCGAAGTCTTGAATCTATTTTTAGCAACGGCTCATAACTAAACCTGCATCTCTGATTGGTTGAATTCAAACTAGTGGGTTTGGCGGAATTGTATGCGATTAATTTTAACTGTGAAATTTGTCGAGGACACTCTTCTCATTTATCGACATAAATCGTTAATTACTCGCTAATTAACGCTCTTGGCAGGGTGAAACTTGGATGGTATCTTAGATTGCTGTTTTATGATTGATACATGTAAAATAATCGATGCACATGTTAAAAAAGTGGAAAAAAGCGACCCAACGCAAAATGCTGCTTTAACATCAATCCATTGTTGGACGTTACCTTTCATAAGTCAGTTAACATCACTCCATTGTTGGACGTTACCTTTCATAAGTCAGTTAACATCACTCCATTGTTGAACGTTGCCTAAGTTAATAAGTCAGTTAACATCAATCCATTGTTAAGCGTTACCTTTGATAAGTCAGTTTACATAAATCCATTGTTGAACGTTGCCTTTAATAAGTCAGTTTACATCGATCCATTGTTGAACGTTACCTTTAATAAATCAACCATTCCCTTTTCTTTCAATTTCGTATAAGCAACAGAGCATAGTTGGATGACATTCCACTACCATTTGTCCTTGAGTTGTAGCACATCGTAATCATGTCTCTTGAAGGCTGTTAAAGAGTTTTCCTACAGAGTTTTGTGTAGCATGGAAGGAACTGGCCTAGTGTTATCTGTGTTAGACTGACTAGTCCAGTCACTTTTATTGATGAGCCTCCCCCACCCACCCACCCCCTTCCCCCCACCCACCAAGTTTTAGCAGCTCATTTCTTAAACATTAGGGTGTGGTAAAGAACAGAAATATATCCTGGACAGATCTAACGTTGTTCTTCTTATAGTCTATAAGATATCAAAATTAATTGTCACCCTTTAAATTTAGTTATAACATATACACACGTATGTTAAGTACAGTATATATATGCTACTGATGGTTGAGTAGCTCCTTAAACCGTGAAATGGGAAGGTCAATATTGTGTGGGTGTTTGTGTTTGTTGAAATACTTGTTTTTCAAATTCATATACGAAAAATTCAAAGGGTACATAACTTGCAACCAATTGATGAATTTATTGATCGCTCGGGTACGAAGATCCCATATTCTAAAGAAAGAATTTCCTGACAAAAAGTTTGAACAATGCTTGGAAACTTAAAAGGTCATCATTATTGGTTCCAGATTCTAGCATGCTAAAAGTTTGCTAGAAGTTTTCAAAAGAACTTGGCACTGGTCCTTCAATTTTTATTTTTTTTGTGGGGGGGGGGGGGGGTTAAGTATGAAGTGATAATTCTGTAAATAACCAGTATTTTCTATCTGTTCATGAAAGTAGAAAAATTCTTGGATCTAAATTTTTCTGTTTTTCTCCTTTCGTCTTCTCTACAGTGGGGGAGACCAGACTGAGTCGCCAGACATCTTGCGAAAGCATGTCTAGTTTAGCGAGTATGACCAGTATGTCATCAGCTGGATCTGCTATGACTGATACTGAGACGTTAGACTCCAAAAACAAGAAGAAGAAGAAAAACTGGGTGAGTTTGTCCATCGTTGTCGTCGACGCAAATGTTTCCTTTAGCTTTAAAGAAGTATTAACATCTGTGTTTGGTGTTTATATTCCACTTTCTTGAAGAACAAAAAAGTCCTGTACAACAATGCTGCACTCTTATTCACATGCCTAGGAACGTTGTTGCCGTAGTAGTTATTTGTGAAAATTTTAGATTAGCTTTTGATGAGAGCATTTAAAGGGCAAAGCTTTCCCAAAAAAATGCTGGCAAAATTAACGTGCAAGTTTTCCTCACTGCCGTGGCTTTCCCCGTAAAAAAAAAAAAAAAAAAAAAATGTACTCTTTAAGCTGTTGCACTTTCTGGCATCCTCTTCCCCTTTCATAGTCTCTCAATCTAACAACCATCTCTTTAATTCAAACCCCGCAATATATGAAACCGCATGCCCTGTCCGTTACCGAATAGAATTTGGAAAAACAGAAAAAAAAAATCAGCCTGTTTGTGTCGTCCATTTTATCTTTGTCACCGACGAGGAATAATGACTTTAGTAGGATGCCGGTCAGAATGGATATGGTGTCACACCTCCCTCATACGGTCCCAAGTTTAAAACAGAACTTAAAAAGTTCCAAAGAGCTGGTTTGACAGACTTAACACTTCCTCAACTTTCTTAAGAAAATGGTGGAGCTGATTCCCTAATAAATGAATTGGACGGCACCTTTAATATTTCTTACTCTCTCTTCTTTCTTGTTTTCTGCTGATATTTTGGGATCCTTTTGTAGGTCTCATCTAGCGAAAAGGTATTTCCAATAACTTCCTTTGGAATGAGCACATTTTGTTTTTTTCCTTGAATGAAGGAATTTCTTCACCTCATTTGTAATCAGACCTTCAAGTTATTATTACCTTTGATTTACAGAGTTAATTACAAAAGCCTTAACCCTAGGGAATGCTTCCATTCTTCTTCTTCTTCACATTATTATTATTATTACTATAATCCACACGACTGTGAGTTTCTCCTGCTTGTTTTTTACCTGGGAGTATTTTGCCATCTTATCCTTTCTTTCTCTATCCTTCTTATATATCTCTTCCTTCAAACCCCCCCCCCCCTCAACCATGTTACTCGACATGCCGTGTCCAATTCTTACATGCATGTGACGTTTAAAAGTTTATACAATTTATCGTTTATTTTGAGCATTTTGGGGTTTTTTTACTGACGTTTTTGCCAGTGAATTGCTTGTTCTTGCATTTGTGAGCACTGTTCCATTGTATCCACTTACTCATTGTTAACTTGGATTGTTCGATTCCAGATTTTGGGTGAAACAAGACTGCAGACTTTTCTAGTTGTTCTATTTGGCATGTTTGCTTCACATACAGTATTATGTCAAGGAAGTAACACGTTTCTTTGTCCCTACCTATCTTCGTTTTTTCCATTTCCGTGGCATTTTCTAAAGGTGATTTTAAACTTATTTGTAGGATCAGTTGAATATTAAAAGTGACTGGGGTACAAAGTCTAATACCGCCTCTGTCGTGAATCATATTTGAACACATACACACTGATCGAACAAAGCTTACTAACGTACCTGCCAACACACACTGATGATCAGAAAGAAGAGAAAAAACTAGCCAGGGCACCTCCTTCCTTTTGTGAACAAATTTCAGAAACATGTTTATTTGTTTCACTCAATCAGCCGAATATGCGATATGTACTCTTGAAACATGTCGATTTTGTGAATTTAATCCCTTTAGCATGGTTTTCTGTTCGAAATTGTTTTGTTAACTTTGATTTGCATGGTTAATGTTATTCAGGTGTAATGTCCGTTGTTCCTTTCAAGGGTGACAGTATAGTTCTACCCCCTCATCCCCTCCCCATCTATCCCCTCCCAATCTACTCCCTCCCCATACACCCCCTCTCCCATCCACCCTTTATATATATATACTAGACACTAGTAGACAGGTCCAATCAATGGCTGTAATTATACATCAACGTCAGAGAGATTCTTGTGAACCTATTGGTGTGTATCACCGTCCCACCTCTGCCTTCCGAACCAACTCCCACCACCACCCACTTTCCCACCTCTTGTGGCTACAGGAGTTGAATATATATTAATTTCCTCTTTTGAACTCGAATGGAATCTGTTCATCCAAACATTGCCAGTGGCACTTGACCCATAAGTGTCACCCATATGAGACGGTTTGCGCATTTTCAAGTTAGGGAGAGAACCTCATTCTTCAGGTAAATCCTCACTCCGTAAATAACCACCGTCTCGGCGAGGGATATAAGATTTTACCTTTCTCAGATTGGATTTAATATTTCTTCTCTGAAATTTGCAAAACTTGAAAAAAAGATGCCCCCCTGTCAAGTAATGCTTCCAAGACAAACTCATCTGACAGAAGCTGGTCTAGAATTTCACAATTTTAGCCACGCACTTTTAAAAACCAAAAAAAATATGTCCCAGTGCCTTAAAAACATCTACTGGCTAAAATCAAGTTCCCAATGGCATTTTCCTGAGTTACAAGACAAATCTGTTTCTGTACGGGCTTACGAGAGCAGCCCCATAATACTGGTTGCTGATAGTAAGCAGTGATACGTACAGATTATTACTGTATATTTTGGTACATAAGTCATGTGGATTCTTTGAACCGACGACTGTTTACAGACTCGCCAAGTATTTAAGTTCCTAATGTCTACCGACAGGGAACTGCAAGCACCTTTTCTTTCTCTACCCACGGGACGACAAACTTCGCTGGTAATTTGGCCAGTAGAAAGCACAAGTTTAGAGGCCTGATGATAATGTACAGACATAGACTGTCAGAAACAGGAAACTACGCCATGTTAATTAGTGATTTATTCTTGCATTTCGAATGGGACTATCAGGAAGTTCAGAACTAATAATATCAACAAAGTTCCATCTGCAACGCTCCCAAATTGCTAATGACTTGCACTAGTGTAACTTCCAACAATAGCTTGATTTGTCTTTGTGAGTTAATGAGCTGTTAGGGTGGCAGTAAATGTATTTGGCCATTTGTTTGTGAATTATTTTGACTTAATTTGTGTGTGGGGGGGGGGAAGGGGGAGGAGGGGGTGTGGCAGAGGGGTTTTTTCTATATGGGATAATCACATACACTCCCTCTCACACTTCTGTAGACTTCCTCCGTGGTATTCATCTCTCTATATTTCATTTTCTCTCTTATCAAAATGTGAACATGTCTCTGGGAAGTTTTTGTCTCTGTTCTTTAAACAATTCTGTGGTGGCGATGAAAGGATAATCAGCAGTGGTGTGGGGAGGGGGGGGATAAACATGGCACACTCCAGACGGTCTGGGGGTACCCCTGGTTGTTACCTGTGATTTTTATTTTGTTTGTCACTTTTTTCCTGTGTGTTTTTTTGTTCCAACTTCCGAACTTTAAGTTAACAACATTTTTTTCTCTCTCCATTTTCAGATTCGTAGCTCCTTCAGATCAGCTTTCGGTCGCAAGAAGAAGGCCAGTGGAACCACGACAGATGTAGAAGACTTGGATAACAGCATGACGTTTGTCAACGATAGCTTGTTGGACGCCACGCCACCTCCGAGCCAGATGAAGCAGTCCGCTTCCACATCAGCGTAAGTAGATGCTAATTTATTCGGATGAACTTTGAGATGGTTACGGATCAACAGTCATATGAATCTGTAGTTTACATGATGTCTGCCAAGGTTTGATAAAAAGATTGCCAATTACCGCCAGTTGAATCAAAGTTGTTTATATCTTTCATAAATGTAAACCTGACTGGGGATGCATTTATTTATTTATTTATTTATGATTTTATTTTATTTATTTATTTTATTTATGTTTTTATTTTTATTTATCTATTTATCTATCTATGTATCTATCTGTTTATCTATCTATTTATCTATCTATCATATATTAAACATAACTGGAACTGTATAAAGTTCCCTCTGAAAGTATAAACTTGCAAATTTAAATCTATGTTGGTGACTCCAAATCTTGTTTTGTTTTAATGTTTTGTTTTTTTAATTTAATGATTTTGTTTTTTCAAAATCTGATGATTTTGCTGGAATTTTTTTTCCAGTTGGAATGTTATTATTATTATGGTAGCTATAAGATGTTTATGATTCTCTCTTTCTCTCTTCTCGCCTTTAGAATATATGATTCCGAGCAATCCGAGGAAACAATCACAACCCTGAGGCGGCAGCTGAGAGATAAGGAAGGAAAGTTAACAGATATTAAATTAGAGGCCTTGACGTCACAACACCAGTTAGACCAGATGCAAGAAGTGATGAATAAAATGAAGGTTAGTAAAGTCCACAATACTGAGGATAGGTTCATAGAAAGGTAGTATGAGTATAATATTAAAGATAGGTGCAGGGAAAAGTGTACCATTAACACTGTAAATGTTAGTATGGGAACAATACTCAGAAAGAAACACGAAATGTTAGTATGATCATGAGGGTTAGTAAAATCCACAATACTGAGGATAGATACAAAGAACTGGAGTATGACAATAATACTGAAGATAGATGCAGGGAACAGTGTACCATTGACACTGTAAATGTTAGTATGGGAACAATACTCAAAAACATACACAAAAATGATAGTATTTTAATACAGTATCATGAGGGTTAGTTAGTATATCATCAGTACTGAGATGCTAGTTACAGCAAAAGTGGTCTGAAGGCGATAATTGATAGTAGAAATGGGAAAAATTACTTAAAAGTGAGATAAATAATACCCAATATTAATATCACAAATCTTAGTATCAGAACAATACTGAGAATAATGAGAATTATATATAGTACTGTAACATAAAGCTATTGGATTATTAATATATTATAAGTTTCAAGCCATAATTCATACTATTTTTGTGATTACTAGTCCTGATATTTTCTCCTCCTTTCACAGAACGAGATGATGGTCCTGAAGCAGGAGAACGAGAGATTGCAGCGACAGGTCCACACACGTAAAGATAACTCATCCTTAAACTCTCTCAATTCAACAGGGTCTTCAAAGCGCCTTAGTAGAGATTCCTTAGGTAAGTCAATACATTTTGCAATCGTTTCCTCATTTCTCTTACTACCAACCGAAACTTGACCTTCCTAAAGGTGGAAAAATATTGTATAGTCTCGCACTGTGCATTTGCTTAAGATTTACGACTGAGCAAGAATTTGCCCGGTTTACATCACAGCGGCTAAAAATTGATTACAAATTTATAACTCTGCTTTAAATGTTGCTGTTATATGTGTTAATGTCATTCCTTGCACACTTAATATATTTTTGATTGTATTATATTATTTTGCATTGTATTATATAATATATATATTATAGCTTATATTATATATATAGATATATATTATATTATGGTATTATATTATATAATATTATATTATATTAATTATATTATATTATATATATTTATATACATTCCTGATAAACTATAATATTGTTACACATAATTTTCTTTTTCTTCCATAGATCGGCATCGATTAAGTCTCAATTCAGATCATGGTAGTGGAAGTTTAGGTGAGTCAGACATATAAATAGGGATGCATGGAGTTGGGGGTATTTTTGGGGACGGTGGGGGGGTGGGGGAGTGGGGGAGTGTCTTCTACACATTTTTTGCCTTGGAATTTTGAATCAGTGCCCCTGCTCCTTTCAACTAATTCCAAACCTGAAAAAATTACAGCAACAACAACAACAAACATTTGTTATAAAGAGTACTGTGAAACAATGAAACTTGCCAAACAAAGAAAGAGAATTAAGGCAAAAAGAATAACAGTGATAGGTGACATAAGACAAAGGAGCAACATTATAACATGATCATCATTCTATTCCGCAGACATTTTAATCGACGATAATTCCGGCATGACGAGTAACTCTCAGCGGATAGTCGTCACGGTCGTCATGGGGAATACGTCGTCGTCCGAGGGGGATAAAGAGGTAAGGAGAGGATTCCAAACAGATACATGTGGCATTATTCAAATATCCATGCATACCTTGCCAAACTAATGTTGACAATCTTTTGACAAAGGAAAATCAAATTTGGTTTTGGTTTGGTCATCCAGCCCCATTTACTGGCCCTGATTTTCGACTCATAACATCTAGTTGAGCTGTCGATTATTTTGAACTTGATTCTGAGACGAAATAAATCCAGGAACTCTGTGATTCTACTTTCATGTAGTGTATTACTATAACTTGAAATTTTAATGAAAGAGAGTAGTAACTCTTTCACTAAATTTATTACTTTATTATGAAATAACTCCCAAAAATAATCGCCTGGATCATGCAAAAAAACAGATCAAAATTGAGGAGTCTGTGTTAGGTTATGAAATGCGAGTTGGTTAAGATAGTCTGCAGGCAGGGAACATGGACAGGCTGCCGTAAATGTCACACCGTTGATGGTAATCTTGCCTGCCGGTCTGTCCTCCATCCCAGAGATGTTGTTTAGATTGTCTGTCAGGTAGTAGTTGTGTGTGACTGGCTTGGGGGCAATTTTTATCACATCTTCTTAGAAACTCAAAACTCTGCCTAGCTTATCTGTACAATGGGTAATTATCAACAGATGACTGTGTCATGTTGACCTCGGGTCACATGAATGTGTTTCAAATGGGTAGCTGTTGCTATGTCGATTGTCAAGATAAAGAGATACCAGACAGATGACTCACACCTCTGGCACTTCCAGGCAGAGCAGCCGATCCATTACAGTGCTCTCTGAGGGGGCTGACTGATTCTCATCTGCGTGATTTACGACCAGCCTTTCAGCCATGATTCAAAAAAATTAATATCTTTCCTCCATTTTTTTTTTTTTTTTGAACCTGGGAACATTTTTTTTATCATTTTAGAACCCACCCCCCCCCTTTACTGAGTTTTGCATGGCACCCAGGAGTTTACTTTAATACTATCTGGAGAATTAACTAAGTGTCAGAATTTCTTAAGGAATCCCAGTTTTGCAAGAGTTGCTGATAAATAATTCTACAGGACTGCTGTGCTGTTTTGACAGGGAATTTGATAACAGTTTTAAGGACAAAGATAATAATATAAAAATGTAATACTATTTTAACAACACCCTGGGTTACATCAAGATGTAAACAAACAGTCATAGAGGATTAAGTTACTGTTTGAATGACTTATGTGACTTTGTGGAATACAGAGGGTTCTTTTTAGCATTTTGACAGAAACAACTGTTTTGGATATGAAACCGCATTTCTATCCAAGAATTTATCCCGACAGACGATGATGGAAGTTTTACCACATTCTCAGATACTGGTGGCAAACTGAATTAATTTAAAGCCAATGACAGAACAGCATCATGTTTTTACCCAGCATGCATTGCTGTGAACGATGCATTGGCAGCTATTTGTATCAGTTTTCATATCGTTTCTTCTTTTCTTTTTTTTGGAGGGGAAATGAAGGGGAGAGGGAGGAGCCTGATGCATGTATATCTTAAGTATTGTTGAGCCAAATTATTCTCATGTTTATTCATCATTTTCCCTCATGTTTATTCATTATTTTATGCAGGCATCTAATGGCAAATTAACAGAGGTAATGATCGGTACCATTGGCATCAGCAGTAAGACCAACTGGGATGCACTCGACAGTGTCGTAAGGAGAATATTTAAGGTGAGAAAGAAAATACTGAAAAAATGCCGAATTTAATCGTACGGACGGTCACTCCTTATATCTAAATTGTAAGAGGTCGATAGATCTTAATTCTAGTCGTTAAGTTAATTTTTTTTTTCCCTTCCAGGAATATGTTCTTAGAATCGATCCAATGACAAACCTGGGTCTCAGTGCAGAGAGTGTACACCATTACATCGTAGGAGAGATCTCGCGGACGAAGGACGCAGACCCTCCAGAGTTACTCCCCTGCGGATACCTCGTAGGAGATAAAACATCTATCACAATAGCATTGAAAGGTAAGTTGGGGAGGGGATAAATGTCAGCATATGGGTGGTGTAAAAGAGGTCACACAGGTGAGGGCCAGTAGGAATGATATACTATGTGTAGGTTTGGAGAGTGGGGGTAGAACTGTGAGGGTGGGGACCTAGAACTGTGAGGGTGGCAAGTTGGCAATATGCCAAGTCCACTCATCCCCTGCCCCACCCTCTTCTTCCCCTACCTAGAACAAATTCTTTGTTCAGCCATCAATCTTATTTCTCATTACTAACATATTGATTGATATTCCTCCTTAAGTACTGCCACAAAGTAGCCTAATAGGAAAGTTACTTGTTCGATCAAGAAATGATTTCACTGTTTGTTTCATATTCGCTACAGATTACAAGAACAACAGCTGCGATGCCCTGGTATTTGAAACCCTGGTCCCCAAGCCAATCCTTCAGAGGTATATATCGCTACTGCTGGAACACAAGAGGATTATTCTCTGCGGACCCAGTGGTACGGGCAAGACATACCTGGCCCAGAAGTTAGCCGAACACATAGTACAAAGGTAAGTTAGCCAACACATAGTACAGAGGTAGGCTAGCCAAACACATAGTACAAAGGTCAGTTAGCCAAACACATAGTAAAAGGTAGGCTAGCCGAACACATAGTACAAAGGTAGGCTAGCCAAACACATAGTACAAAGGTAGGCTAGCCAAACACATAGTACAAAGGTAAGTTAGCCAAACACATAGTACAAAGGTAGGCTAGCCAAACACATAGTACAAAGGTAAGCTAGCCAAACACATAGTACAAAGGTAAGCTAGCCAAACACATAGTACAAAGGTAAGCTAGCCAAACACATAGTACAAAGGTAAGCTAGCCGAACACATAGTACAAAGGTAGGCTAGCCAAACACATAGTACAAAGGTAGGCTAGCCGAACACATAGTACAAAGGTAGGCTAGCCAAACACATAGTACAAAGGTAAGTTAGCCAAACACATAGTACAAAGGTAGGCTAGCCGAACATTTAGTACAGAGTTAGGCTAGCAAAACACATAGTACAAAGGTAAGTTACCGAACACATAGTGCAAAAGTAGGCTATATTCAAATTGCCATTGATATGAAGGGGGTATGCAGTTCTTCGAGTTAAGGAATCTGCTTCCTGCCTTCTTATGTGTGCTTGATAAACAGATTATTTTACCTTTATTTGTTTCAGTCATAAGTACCATTGCAGTTTTATCACTAGATTACCCTACTTTTGTCATTACCTTTTCCTTAGGAGCGGTAAAGAACCGAACGAGGGTAACATCGCCACCTTCAACGTGGATCATAAATCCGGAAAGGATCTGCGTCAGTATCTTACACACATTGCCGATCAATGCGAAACAAAGTGAGTGGCCAGAATTTCTCTTCCTTTTTTCCCGTTTGGAGCAAAATCTAAATTGCTCTTCAGAAGTACTGTAACATGTCTATATATTCTCTGTTGTCTCTGTTGAGTCCTAATGCCATCAGAAAACTTTTTTTTTTGTTTATTTATTCTTGTTAGGGTTAAGATAAGATTTCCTCAAAATGTGCATGAGGATTAACTTTTGAAGTACAACACTATTAAAAAGTTATTTTGAGTTATTTTGACTGATCAATATAGAGCTTGAAAGTGTTTAATTTACAACCAATGAAACAACTTGTTTCCAAGGTAACTGTCCTCTTCCTACTAGTCATATGCAGGTTCTGAGGTAGTAACATTTTGCTTGGTTTTATTTGTTCTTAATAGATTTGAATAATAGATTTGAAAAAGAAAAGAAAATTAATTTCTCTCTTTTTACCCCCCCCCCTTTTTTTCTCTGCAGTGCCTTAGATTTGCCAACAGTAATTATCCTTGACAACCTGCACCATGCGGGTTCCCTCGGGGAGATATTCACGGGGTTCCTGAGCTATAAGTACCACAAGTGTCCTTACATCATCGGTACCATGAACCAGGCCACTTGTCAGTCCACCAATCTGCAACTTCACCATAATTTCAGGTAACACTTGTTGGCACTATTAAAAAGGAGCAAAAATTTTTTTTAAAAAGGATTATATTATTGTTTTGTGTTTGTGGTGGTTTAGACTAAGTAGTTCAGAAATTTCGTAGTTTGGTTGCTATGTCAACAAGGATTATGATGATGTAATCCGGCCAGTTTTTTCCCTGAAAATTTGAAGCAACATGAAGTGAAATGTGCTCTTGGTATGTTCCAATGGTTTTTTCTTTCCGCGGAAATAAAAGTCTTGAATCTTAAACAAAGGGTTACCCGAGAGAGCCGTTTGGTGAAAAGCCATCAGATGTGGTTGTTGTGACCACAATATTTCGTTAGCAATTCAAAAAACAAGAATTACCTTATTTTTCAATGCTTCATGGGTTTGGCAAATTGACAATCATAAGCACAAGAAAGCTTGGTGTTCGGTAAAGTGTTCATTCTTTGAAAATGTTTTCTTCTCCCCTCTCCTCATAGGTGGGTGCTTTGTGCCAATCACATGGAACCAGTGAAAGGGTTTCTAGGGAGGTACCTGAGGAGGAAGCTGATCGAGACGGAGGTCAAACACAACACCAGGAACAACGACCTGAATAAAGTCATCGAGTGGATGCCAAAGGTCTGGCAGCACCTGAATAAATTCCTGGAGACGCACAACTCTTCCGACGTCACCATCGGCCCCCGGCTGTTCTTGCAGTGCCCCATCGACTTACCAGGGTCTCAGGTCTGGTTCACAGACCTGTGGAACTACTCCATCGTGCCTTACTTGCTGGAAGCTGTAAGAGAGGGTTTGCAGGTACGAATAAAAGTTCCAACCTATACAGGAGGGGTCAAGGATCAGATCGAGACCATCTCTACAACTCTCACATTCCCGCCCCCCCCACCCCTCCCAAACCCCTTTTAGAAGTCTTTATTTTTTCTTAATATCTTATGAAACATGGGAATGTGTTATTCTTTATCTCATATTTCCTCTGTGCCACTGTATTGATCTTAGATTCTGGGAATGTATATCCTCCTTCCCTACCCCCTTCCCCCACCTCCTGCCTTGTAATCAGGTCTGCATCTTTGCAAGTGGGTAAAGGGGGGGAGGTTTAGATTATTATATTATATATTAGAAAATTTCACATGCATGGTTGCAATTGATTGAAAAGTGGTTATGTTGGAATGAGTTTCTTCCCAAGGATCAAGGGTCCATCACTGTAAGCGACACCTTTCAAAGCTGCATGCTGGTTTTCATTCTAAATTTTGCAAATATATTTTTTCTTACATGATCATATTGTCTAGCATATTATTAATAACAATAGTTTCCTTGTTGTCATTAAAGTTGAAATAAAAAAATTAACATTTGATGTCGTACAAAGTCGTGAGAAGCACATTTGACTTGATTTCCTTTCACTTAGACTATGTTTTTTGTGCAAGAATTCTGTTATTTTAGTTAATGAGAGTTGTTCTCGTTCTATACAGTCACTTTTGTTCATTCTATGTAGCTAATCACCTTGGTGACGATGCACAACCTCATAAATTGTTGTATTGTGTCTCACTCTCCCTGTCCAAACTTGTTAATCTATTTTGTTTATATCTGTAGCTCTACGGCCGCAAAGCATCATGGGAGGATCCGTCGGACTGGGTGTTTGAGTCTTACCCGTGGACCTCGTCAGGCAGCCAGGAGACCTGGCCCTCACTCCTCAAACTAAGACCAGAGGATATCGGCTTTGACGGTTACAAGGTGCAGGGTACTAACAGTAAATCAACAAAACCTCAGGGAGAGGTTGAGGGCGACCCACTGGTAAGTAACTTAAAGCCTGCCCTCGGTGAAGGGGATCGTTAGTGTTACTACAGGATAGATAACCATGGGTCTGTACATTTGGGAATAAGAAAGTTTTTGGGCAGTTTTGTTGATAATGAGAGGTGAGTAATTTCTATAGCAGAATAGGGGCTTTACCTCCATTGCCTCTCTTCTCCCAGGTGTATAAATGGGGACTTGGGAGGTAACTTGTAAATATAGTTGTTTGCGCCGGTTTGTGACTGCACCCTATGGGAAGTCCCCCGGGGGACACATGGTTGTGATGCACTGTGGTGCCCCAGGAGAGATTGATTGAATTGTGCACACTTTAGTGTGTAGGTGTGACATGTTACCAATGACCAGGGTTAAGTTGTTAAGTCGTGTGAGAGGGCCTTGGCCCTGAACAAGACTGTAAACCTAAAATTATAAATTATAATTATTATATAAAAGGGCATAGAGGTGAATTAGGACGGATAGGTGGGGGGGGGGGGGGGGGTGTAGGTGTAATGGAGTATAAGTGTGTATGCCAGATGTGTGTGTGTGGTGGTTCAGACTCGTTTTAACTGAGAGTAACTAACATAACCTAACTTACGATAAGTGTTGTAACATGCCTGTGTGGTAGAATCGTTACAGCTTAATCCTTACGGTTTTCAGTAGCTGTTTAGACAGTGTCAGGGGTTGTTGCACGACATCTGCCAGTAGTCTGCCTGTGGTAACCGTAGTAACGGCTTGCTTCTCAATGCACTGTATTACATACCAGATCCTCTGGTTTGACCTGTTTTTGGACCTCTTTGCTCCACTGACATTATTAGAATGTTGATGTCAAATGAAGCACTCTTTACTTTCCTTGTTTTTGATCAATTTTTGTAGAGTCCGATATTTGTCTGACCGAGCCGAGGTAATTATCTACAAAATGAATTGAAACCAAAAAATCAGAGGAAGGGTTGCACTGAATCGCTTTATAGCTTGCACAGAAGTTTTGAACAGTGGCGTAACTGTAGAAGGATAACAACCCCCCTTACCCCCTCTCTACTCCTGACCCACACCATTTGAACTCTGGCCTCCTTGACCTTCCTATCCCTTAACTACCAAATATTTTTTAATTTTTCCATATCTTTCTCTTGCTTCCTTTGTAATGATCGCCAAACAAATTTCCAAAAAAAAATACCACCATCGTTTTAGCAAAATTGTTAAAATGACTGGAGCATGTCCACTTTAGCTGGGCGGATCCGCTCACCTTCATACCAAAACATCTTGTTACGCCACTGTCACGGATGACTGCTCATGCCAAGTATGGCTAAATAAAGCAAAAACAAACAATATGGCTGCAGTTTGGACACAAAAAAAAAACAAGGCAAAAGTTGAAGGTGAGAGAGAGATACAAGACCTTTCCTCTCTCATCTGATGTTTTTGCTTTGAGGTTGGTGTCATGGATCATTAGTAGAAAATAATTAGCAAAAGGTTAAGGGATCTATTTACCTTTGCTGGACACTTTTTTTTCTCTCTTTAATATGAGGATATCTACTCCTTGCATTTATATATACATATAACAACCTCATGGGTGCTTTGTATTTAGTAGTGTCAATTCACAGGTTATATATATATATCAAATAAAACAAAATTTCCAAATATTTAATCTGCTTTTTACACCAGCTTTATTAGTTACATACTAACTTTATTTACACCCTAGTCTTGTATTATCTCATATGTTATCCTCCATCCTCATGTATTTGTAGTACGGTAGGGAGGAAAAATATCAGACTCACCCGATTACGCTTTTCTTCCGACTCTAATAAACTAATCGAATCGCCGTAATTTTTCACAGGTGATTTTATTTTAAAGTTTGCTTTCGTCCCTCAAGTTATTACATATCTATATAGCATCCCCATCCCCAAGATGTTTAGTTAATAAAGATATCTTTCTCACCACTCGGCCGATATCTAAAACCCTCCCCCCCCCCCAATATTATATTTTTTGGGGGTTTGCTGGTTTGAGGAGAGGGGTTTATTTCTCATCCTCTTCATTCTCACCAGCTGAGCATGTTAATGCATCTTCAGGAGGCGTCGGGTTACTCCAGTCCGCATAGTTGTGACAGTCCCACTATGTGATCGTATCGTCATCGGTAGGTTAGCATCTTCGGATGACCTCAAAAATCGGGTCGAAAGTCTCCTTTCGTCTGAGCATGCTTTTCGTTTCTTCTGCTTGAGAATTCCCCCCCTGGATGTTCCCACCCCTCCCCCTCCCTGTTTTGGTGCATCGGTTCTTCTCAAGGTCGTTTAAATTAACCTGTTTTGTGCCTCTTCCTGTCCGCTTTTCCCTGCTTCATCTGTAAGATTTGGAAAGATCTGCCTACCTCCACCACCTCAACACACTCTGTCTCTCTCTTCTCTCTCATATCATTTCTCTTACTAGAATTTTCCTTGATGGTCATTCGTGACATTGCTTTAATAATATTTATCACATTTTGGTGATGCATGTGGATGTTATAAAACAAAAAAACTTTGGATTTGGATTATTCATTTCAAACATTTTCAAACATTTTACAAGTCTACAAGAATCACCTGGCACATATTGTCTACTGGGTAGGCGGCAAGCAGAGACGGATCCAAAGAGCAATATTAACTTCAAAATATTGATTACCTTGTCGGTCATTATTTCATATTTTTTAATTAGTCTTTTTTATAATTCTATGATAATATTTTCTGCTGAATACTTGCATCATTCTTCTAAAGGTTTCATGTCGCATTTTGCCTCTTAATAGATAATATGTTTTACTGCAGGGGTTCTCAATTAAATTGCAACAACGGCCAGAGAAAAATAAAACACTGGTTGGGACCAAAGGGGCCCGATGGAATCAGAGATTTCACTTTACCTTCAAGGGGTGCTCCTAGCCTGGAGCTTAAGGGTGTGATAGGTTTGTGACTTTCTTTAATGGTGAGATTGAAATCTATCAAGAGCCAGAGTCGGCCCACAGGGCCCACTGGCCACTTATTGAGAACCCCTGCTTTACTGGTTACATGTGTTTTTGTTCAATTAACTGGATTGGCATGGTTGTAATTGCTTTCATAAATGGTCACTTGTTGTTTCAACCCAAAAGTTAAAAATTGCTGAACATTTTTCACATAAGCAATTTTGGAATATTCACACATTTCCAGACAATCGATGCCAAAGAATGTCGTCTCAAAGGATGAAGCGTAATTGTAAAAATGAGGGTAAAAAAGCTTCAACCAAAATTGATCAGTTTTTATGGCTTTTACATCATACATTGTACTATTGTTGCATATGAGCAGAAGTAAGCAGTTATGTGTAGATGTCGATGTATAATGCTTGATGTGTTGTGCAAACGGTGAGTGAAGGAGGTATATTTATATCAGTTGCTTCTTCGTCTGCACAATTTTCCAAAAAAAAACATGTTTTCAATTTTGTATTTCATTGTGCAGTTTAGTGTCCTTTCATCAAGTTTTCTGTTTGTAATGTAATGTAAATAAAATCTTATATAGCGCACTACGCGCGATGCATATGTGCGCTTTACAAACAATCTAGAATATACAATAACAAAAAAAAGTAAATACATAAAACAGTAAATACATATACAGATATATTCAGGAATATGAGATCGAATATGATTAAAAGCACTTGTGAAGAGTAAAGCGATAAAACAGATTGACTACAAAATCTACAAATTGAATGCTTAAAAGTGAAAATTGCAATTGAAGCTAGAACCTAAAAAAACCCAACATGTCAGAACATCATAAAATCAAAAAAATCCTAGAAACCATCATTATAGTGCTCTTGAAAGAGATGTGTTTTCAGGTGTGACTTGAAGGAAGTGAAGTCTGTGGTCATGCGAATTCCGGGAGGCAGCTCGTTCCATAGATCAGGTACGGCGACCGAGAATGCTGTAGGGCCATTGTGCTTCTTGTTATTGGTGTTGCGAGGAACGAGAGTGAACGGCTTAGTGCGAAGGGCGCGTTTATCATTCGTTTCATTAATTCAGACCTTTTTCAGTACTAATTATGCAACTTCTCGTCGTCAGTTTTAAGATGTTTCTTTCTCTCATTCCATCTTCATCTTTAGTTTGATATGCTGATGAGATTACAAGAGGCAACCAACTTCTCCAACCCCCAGAGCTGTGACAGTGACACCAACAGCCTGGACAGCTGTGGAAACAGCACAGAAGACCTGCTGGTAGAGTCTGTCATATGATTGGTCAATGAAATGGACGATGTAGATTCCGATAGGTCCAGGAAGTCACATGACCACAAGATTCGGTCTACGAGGGGAAAAAAGTCGTGAGCTCGATCGCGCCAGATTGAACTTTGTCGATGAAAGTTATCATGGTTCTACCAGCAGAAAATGATTACATCTGGACAAGTCGACAACCGGAAATATTAGAAGCTCATTTTATATTTAATACACTGTGTATTCATAGGCCACAGAAAAAAAGTAAACAGAAAGATACAACATATAACTTTGATCTTCAAAAAAATAATCGTTAGTATGAAATGAAGCTTGAACACGAGAAAAGTTGCAAACTCGTTCCAAGATCGTGATGAGAACTACAATAAGAACAGAATGATTGCCATAAAAAAATATGGTATTAAAGAGGTATTTGGAAAGAGAGAAGGAAGGGTGGGGGGGGGGGGGGTGTGAGGTGGGTAGTTATTGGATCTCTTGTAGACAGGGGACATGCAATTATCATGTTGGCCACATATTTTTTAGTACATATACCAACTATGAAAAAATTGATAATTATCCATATCTAGTCCAAAATATGTCCAAGTGATTCCTGGAAAAAAAAGTAAACAGCAATAAATTGCCAGTCAAATGAAAGAGTCAAAAACTCTAATTTGTCTGAGTCAAAAGTTACTTCTCCAAGACTTGATTCAGTCTCGAATCAATTTAAAAAATTTGTAATTTTTTTTTTTTCTTGATGAAAATGGATCTACAAGATTATTGAAAGAAACTGGAGAATACATTTATTACTCTCGCATCTGTTTTCATACAAAATAATAAATTGAAGGTTGACTCCATTGAAGGATGAAGGCCAGTTTCTTAGTATCAAAGCCGATTGGTGCTTTTAATGATCATAAACTATGCAATTCCTATGGCACCAGAGCATTTCCTTGAGGTCACAAACTTTCTGTTTTTTTAGTTTATCTTTTGCACCAGTCATGGATTACTATTACTTAACAGCCATATGTTGCGAAGGCCATTTTCTCTCAGCTGGTGCCAAACACATTTTTGCATTCGTCAATCACTTTAGAGGATGAAAAATCATCTGTATTACCCCCCCCCCCCAACCACCCCTCCCACCAGTGGAGGTAAACACCTAAAGATTTGTCAGATATGATCAAACCTGCTCTCTCTGGTGTTACTTCCTCCTTCAGGGCATATCCACCTGATAGGGACATTTGATTGTCTGCTTAGGCCCTCTGACAACAAAACATACTCGGAAATGGTCACACAATAATCAGCAAGATATCTTTTCAGGCATCAATAACAATAAAACTTTCAGTGATTAATTTGAAAAACATCTTGATTTTCAGCTAGTTTGTTTTAACCGTAGAGAAAGGTTTAAGAGATATGAAACATTTGAATGCAAGCAATTTCTGTGTGACTAACACGATTCATAATAATCGTAGAGACTGAGTACAACCACAGCAGGTATGTGACACTGAATGGTAAATAGTATAATATATATATATATATATACTGCTTATAATTGAAGTGTAATACTTGATTTGTAAACCTTCCATTTCATAACACAGTTTAATATCAATGTTATTAGCCGTCGTCTCTTACATACCGGAGGGTTCCTCAATATGTCTGTTTTACCTAATAGGTTTGTTTCTTACCTGTACACAGTGAACTCATATTCTCTTTATTATATTATCATAGAGATATAACCTATTGTGGCATTTGTGTCCGCATCATATATATAGATATACATACAGTACCACAGTCATTTGTACCACAGCAGTCTGTGTAATGTGTACTTTTCTTCTGGGGCATAACCATCTGTTATACTGTAGGATCTTTTGGTATCAATGAGGGATTGGATGGTCATTCACTTCACTGTATGAGGAGGCATCAGTAGTCAACATGTGAGAAATTTATTTGGTGAAAGTCATGTGACCTGCATGAAAGGGTCATCAGGGGAAAGTCATGTGACCTGTATGTAAGGGTCATCAGGTGAAAGTCATATGACCTGCATGTAAGGGTCATCAGGTGACAGTCATGTGACCTGTATGTAAGGGTCATAAGATGAAAGTCATGTGACATGTAAGGGTCATCAGGTGGCAGTCATGTGACCTGTATGTAAGGGTCATCAGATAGAAGTCATGTGACCTGTATGTAAGGTTCATCAGGTGAAAGTCATGTGACCTGTATGTAAGGGTCATCATGTGAAAGTCATGTGACCCTCTCATGCATATCTATGCATATTGTTTTGTATTTGGATTTGATCTTTTCTGTTAAATTACCATATTGCGTATCAGTTGTTTTTTTCTGCATGTAGAGGTTCTTTCGGGTGGGTCGTACACAAATCTCCGATCGCCAGACACATAGTCGACGGGCGACCTTCTTTCTTTTGAGTTCTTTATAATCAAGGCTGCCGACTCAGTGAGCATGCCCAAAGAACTTGCATCGATTTTGCTTTTTTTTAAGGAACTGAAATGTGCAATCGAGAGGTTATGTTTTATTACGTTGCTGCAATGTTTTATGTATTATATCAATGTTGAAAATCACTCTCTTACGAGCTGCAAATATTTTATGTTGCATGGAATCAGTCAACGATTTTGTTTTCCTAGAATTTTAAATGGACAATTTTTTTTTTGTACAGTAATTAATTAGTGAATGTTTCTTAAATCATATGGAACAACTTTTTTCCTTTTTCCTTTTTTTAGACTTCACTTGCTTGAACTGCTGTTTGATTTAGGTCGACATGGTTTGAATTGTTTTTATACAAATTCTTAACAACATTTGAAATATTCTCATCATCTTGTCTCCATTAAAAACGATGATTGTTTTTGTCAGCAAACATTTAAATGGATGAAAAAAAAAAGTCTTTGCGTTTTCATAGATTTAAAAGCAATACGGTGTAAAAAACCATATTTGTATGAGAGCAGTTTTAATTCCATAAGAGATTTGAAGAGTTGTTTTATAGAGTTTTGACATCAGAATGGAAGTAATTTAATACTATAGCGGGTTCCAAGGATGGTGTCGTTCCAACACCACGTAAAAAAAAAAAAAATTGGAAAGAAAAAATAAAAACCGTGCGAAATGAGCTTCCATCAATTAAAAAATATAGAATACAAGAAACATATCTTGAAAGTCTTTGCTCAAATTTTTCATTTATGAACTAGTTACTGGGTATGTCTGGATATTATTTTTTTCCCCCAATAAAGGGAACGAACGGGTAGGGGCAATAATTGTCAAACATTCATACGACAATAATACAGTTTGCCAGATTGCATCTTAAACCTTCAGTCCTAAAAAGGCTCTTAAAATATACTAGAATATTACTTTGACCATGTAGGCATTAATAAAAGAATTAAAAAATTATTTAATCAAATCTTTCCATCGAGGGGACAGCAGAAGCTACATAGAAACCAAATTTTTTTTTTTTTTTTTTTTACATCTATAGTTGGTCATTTTTCCCAATCTCAAGCCTTTTGTCGGACTAATCACAAAAAAATATCTGATTAAATATCATTAATAATAACCAGTATTCTTAACCACTCGAAATCCAAATTCATTTTCGAAGAGTTTATTCCAAATAAAAGGTCTGGTGATTTTAAGGTATTACTTTCCATGCTTTGTTTGTTTGGGGGTTGGGGAGGGGAGAGGGGGCTTGAGAGACTAAAGGGGAGCATAAGTTCTCCTACTAATTTACATATTTGTTTCTCTCATTCTGTCTCTTCTGCAAACAATCATTCTTTCAATCTGCTGAATAGCCAAGTGGTTGGGTATCTGAACTAAAGGGATAGAGAGGAAAAAAGTTTTTTAAACAATGTCACCAATATCCCTTTCCTTTTTTGGGGGGGGAGGGGGGATTTATATACTTTGGTACAATCAGGTCATTTTTTATAGGGGATGTCATTTAGAGGACAGTCCTGTAAATTTAGAGTACTTTTGTATGATTGTATTTGTTTACAAGTTTAGATGTAAATAAAACAGTATTTATTGCCTGTGCCATTTTGAAATTTGTCTTACATCATGTACAGTCATAGAAAAGAGAAATATATAGTTTCTTGGGAATTCAACTGGAATTTGTTTTTTTCTTCTTTTCTTTATTTATTTAATCGTTTCCTTGCCGAATGCAAAAGGAATCTATGCGATAGTGATGGTGTGCGTGTGTGTGTGTGTGGCGCAGCTTGTGAACACGATATCTCAAGAGGTATGAGGGATCTCATACTTGGCATGCAGATACCCCATATTGAGTACAAGAACCTTATTGTTTTGGTGGAGGTCAAAGGTCATTTGAGGTCACCAGAGCTCCAACTGTTAAAACCTTGTAAACTTATCTTTGGTAGTGTAACCCTGAGGGATCTATAGTATGTGGATCCCCATGGACTTCTGAAGAATTTTCAAACATTCCTCCCTTTCTACTCCTTCCCCCCTCCCCCCACCACCCCCCCCCCCTTCACAGCTTTCCCTCCTCTATACATTTACTGCTCAACCACTTAAAATGGATCATATCCAGTTGACAGTGCAGCAATGCTACTGGAAATTTTCTGATTTTCTTTCGATCAATACCACATCCTCCTAGCATTTTCAATTGCGAAGATATGACGTTTTGAAATTTGTAGATAATTTAAGAGAGCATTTAAAAATGTCTTGTCTTTCAGACAACAGGGTGGAATCTGTTTCTCTTCAATGTATGGTGTAGATTGTGTGCCCCAGTATATATATATATATATCCCTTACGAGAATAGTCGAAAGGTTAGTGTATGTGACAAAAAACTTCTTATTAAACTGTTGAGAAACATTCCCTGAAGGTTCAGGGAGGTGTAGGTGTTTATAGTCATAAGCGAGAGAAACCTTACCCTTGGCAGTTATTGCAACAAATTGTGACTACCCCTGGCACCAGGCGCATAGCCAAGGGGAGCATATTTGTTTTGTTTGTTTTTATGATATCGCTAGTAATTTCAAAAGAGAAAAAGCTAAGATGCAACTTACAAGGCCTAGGAAGTGCCATTTCCAGCGATCTGGGAGGCATTTTCAGCCAAAATTTTCGCGCCAACTCATGGTGGCGCTACGCTTAGATAGTTTGCAATGCCGTATCTACGGCTCTGATAGTTTGCCTACAGTTTCGCCCCTCCCTTGGCAAATTCCTCGCTATGTGCTTGCCTGGCACCTTGAAGAAACATGAAAACTGTCGGAGAAAAATATGCCTTATCACTTATTATATATTGCAACAAAGTGTTAAACTCAATAAAACACACACAGAAGACATACATCAGTTAAGTAGGTGTGCACAAGCACTTCACTGAATTTCGAATTTTAATGGATGTAATATGAGAAAGACAAAGGAGAAAAACCCTATCCTAATAAAATATTAAGGATGGGAGAAACGTCCTTTGAGAATCCAGAAGATGCATGATGTACAGGTAAGTGCAACAAAAGTTGAACAGTTTTCATAGTGTATAATCTGCTCTCCCTCACATCATTTCCATGTAAACCAGAGGTTCCCTAACTGGGGTGCATGAACCCGCAGGGGTGCGTAAGTCCATCCCAGGGGGTTCGTGAGACGTTTCTGAAAGTCAAAACTAGAGTACTTTTTGTTGAACTAAAATCTGATATATAATTTAGTAATGTACAAAAGTCGTACCTATCGACAAACTCTTTTCGCGTTCCATACGCATATGTTGCCATAGTAGTACCGTACCGTGCATGTGATAAATAACTGAATTATGAAACAGACACAGGATGCATGACTTTGGTGAAGTTGATGTACGCATGACAGTACGTTGTAAAGATAAAGAGCTGATCTGATCTTGAAGTTTCCAAATAAATATTTGTTTATCTCTTGTTTTTTCATTACAATATTCATGCATTACACTACGAACTTGATCTTTTACGAACCACTGTTATGAGTATTAAGAATGACCCAGATCATGTCTCGAAAAGTTGGGGGTTCGTGGACAACTCTGGCATCCACAAGGGGTTCGTGGGAGGATAAAGTTAGGCAAACCCTGATCTAAACTATACTTTGTGATTGGTCAAGTATATTCAACTGGGTGGTATTATAGTCGTTGCTAACACTTCATTCAAAATTTCATCAGGATCAGGGTATGAAAATGATGATTCATCCGTTACTGAATATTTTACCAATTAGTATACACTCCGTTGTGAAGTAGCCTTCCATGTTACATACAGCTGTTTTCATTTTATAGTTAAGTGTGTGCGCAAAGTGTGTGAATTTACATCGTTTCAAATAGTGTGTTGGCTTTTCAATGAATGATGCACTATACATTTTCTATCCACAACAAGTGATATGTCAATTTTATTGATTGTAAAACCCTAGCTTAATATGTTTATTTTCAATGTTTTGGGCCGGAGCTCATATTTTCCCTTGTAAACTTCTCCAATTTGGGGTTTACTTTAGAGGTGGCCTTGCAAGGTTTTAGCTATCACACCATTTAAAAGTGGAGTGTGTACAGCCAGAAATCTATACAATTCATGCAGTGCTCTAAGTGTCACAAGTTTTGCGTTGCTAAGGGAAAACAACTCGTGTTGTCCATTTGCTTCTCTTGTCTATGTATATTGTGTGCAGTCTTGAAAAGCTACGTGCCTAACAGTTGCCGTTTCGATTCTTTGAGAGAAATTACTCCAAATGGCCGGTTTTGGTGTTGACAATTGCGATAAACATTGGAAAAAATATACCACTAAGCAAGATTCCATTGTTTGCGTAGCTTCGCTAGGAATTGTGATCTATAGCTATGAGATCAGACATATTAATGTTAAGTACAAATTCAAGGAGTATTTATAAAATTTAAGTACTACAGTGTAACACGTCACATGACCCTCTTTAGTTGGTTTAGTATTTATTTATTGATATTGCACGTCTCCTCCAACATGCGTCACATTTGCCGAGCTCAATGGTTGGTACGCTTTCCATACCATGTAGGACTATACCATTTGGTAATAAGTTGGCATACGTAAGGGATCTCAGTCGTTTTCTCAAACATGATTGGTACTATATAGATTTATTGGTAAATATTACTAGACACATAAAGAGGTGGTTTAAAATTGTTAATATCACCCGACTACCAACACGACGCACAACATACAACGTTCAGTATAACGACTGTGAGATTCTACACAAATACGATACAGACGAAACAAATGTTAGAAACACCCCTCTCGTAATAGTGGAATATGCCGGTAGACATGAAAAGTTGATCCCACTTTCTTACCGTGTCCTCATTGACATAGTCGGTCCAGGTTAAATTGTAATCCAATGACTGCTCGATTACTACTACCAAACCTAAAGTTAATAAGTCTAGGCCCAAATTATAGCACGCTTTAATTGTTAGAAGTTTTCAAAAAATACTTTCCTTCAGGTCTTTACTCTCGAAATTGTTCTCAGACATTTTTAAGGAACACACAAGATGACTGAATGTCCCAATGAGGTAAATCTCCTCGAAGGTATCATAAAAAACAGTTTAAAAATTTTGACCAAAGGTGACCATAATGATTTGAATATCTAGCATATTTGGGCCAATACAACATACCTTTAAGACTAGTGTGACGTTATATGGCAATGGCATGCAGGTTTCTGAGTCTGTACCCGGCATTGGTTTCCAGCATATATTGTTATCTATACTATTATACTCGGCCTGGTGGATTTGTACTCAGATTTTCAATAGAAGAATAGTAACAAATTCAAAAGTTTGTAATCTTTAGTCATGCTTAAAGTCTTGAACTCCTGCTAACGTGCTCCTTTTTCAAGTATTTCAATTGGCAATTGGTTTGTATTCCTCAATCTAAACGGTTGAATTGTTGGGAAAAGGAATGAATTAACGTCAACCCAGGGGTGTCGATCCGTTTATTGGACTGGAAGAGTAAGCTTACATGAATGCACATACACTTGATCAGAACCATACACAAATTGAATGTAAGATGTATCTCCTTCTACTCCCCACCCTACTCCCCTACCCACAAATGAGTCCAGTGTTGTAGGATGTAACGGGTACTTCAGGGGGGCAGGAGGTAGAAAACTGCATGGTGGCCAGTTTGGGAATCTTCCCAAGAAGAATTTACATTTGTAGATGCTACTGTGGCCCAGGCGGATTAGCTTATCTCAGCATTTTGACTACTTTATCTGAAACTTTAGCCCTTGTCCTTAACGTTTTGACAGTTTTTCGGAATCTCATCTTTTTTTCCCTCTAAATTACATCCTACAATTAAACCGAAATTGCTCATTTTTATCCCAAAGTTTTATTATTTCAGTTTTCAAATGTCCATTTCTTACACTTTTTTCTCAGGCTAGATGACAAGTCACTTGTCATTTAGCCTTTGAAGAAGATCCTACTAGGATCGAAACGTCAGGCCAACTTACTTTTACACATTCTCCTACACAGGCTCTCTAGTGGATAATTAGTTTGCTAACAGTTTTATTTTATTTTGATTTTTTTTTTCTCGACATTACGAAGTGAAAATTCCCTTCCCACTCAAATAAAGCAAGCCGTATTCCTGGAAAAGATGTCTTGCTCACTTAAATCATACGATACGCAAGATTTGTAATACTAAATCCTAACAAATGCTTGCTTGTTTTAACAGCATTTTATGTCTTACAACCTTTTTGCAACCATAACCTTTCCACGTAACTACCTACGCGCGAAGTCGCAAATGTACGTATCCGGTTGGGCATGGCAAGCAAATTACAATGAATCGGACATGCCTAGTACTGTGGCCCAAACCGGACAGTAGACATAAAGTAAAAAATATTTTTGTCAACTTTTTATCACAAGTCATGATTTTGTAAGAAGAAAACGTGACAGTTTTAAACCTGAAGTTAACCTTTTATCTCGAAATTTCAACTTTTAGTCTCTAAATTCGGATTGAAATGCTATTTCACATGTCCCTTCTGGGCCACCGTGGAAAGTAAGATGCCGCATATGCGCTGCATGTTTAAATGCAATATTTTATTAAAGACCAAGCTTGACATGCATATTTTGAGGACTTGCAGGTCATTGTCGTTGCTGCACTTACAATGAACAAGGATAACGCTACTTCGTAATCTTCGACATTTAATTTCACTTCAGGATCGTAAAGAACGTTAAGTGTGTACGTTTACGCGAAGTTATCGCTAAAATTTTGTTAATCAAGTGTGAGGATTGTAAAGCACCGTGGATGGTCAGATCATCTGTAGTGGATAGCTGCCAAGGAAGTTATGCTCACGCTGCACACCGGGTGGTATATAATAACACTGGAGGAATAATTTACAGGCAGTTGAACGCTCTCGAACAAGGATACACGTACGCTTATAATAAGTTCACCTGCTGAAAAGACAATGTCGTTTCGGTAAGCTAAATTTTAGTAATAAATATTGTAGCCCCAGTAACGACTGATTCTAAAGTGTGCGCGTATATCCGATTAGGCTATACCATCTGCAAAGTAGCCTATTCCATAGGTTCTAGTTATATTGTACCGTAGCGCGCCAGTTTGTAGGTGGGACCAGGCCGTGCCTAACTGGTTAGGTGGACTTGACCTTTAGGCTTTAGTTTTACGAGACTTGAAGTTGAAACTACTGATAGACTAGCCTAGGCTTCACAAATTTTCAGTAATGTTACATTAAATTAGAACACAGAAAAGACCTAAGTAAGGTTAGCTATAAAGAAAAGTTGCGGTTTACTATAAGTCTAAATAACATTTTGCCCTCGACCTTAACTTTAAGTTAACCTAGCCTAGGCCTAACTTTATTTAGAAATCTAGCAGTAGCAGTATCACATTTAAGATTGGAGTTAAGTATTAATACAGTCTACAATTAAGAGCACATTTTAGCAGCTTAAATTGATTAATCAGCTTTTGCAAAAGCAACAGAAAACAGATAGAATTTAGAAAGTACTTGCCTACCAACTAAAATAACATATATTGCCATTATTGGCTGATAGGCCCTATGGTTTCTCAGCAGGAAACCATTAAAGTTACCACAGAAATTCTGAAGATCTGACCAATATTTAATGATAGTGAGAGAAAAGAACAAACATTCATTGTATTGTATTGTCATAAAATCATGATATTTGACCAGAAACTGCCTCATTTACCCTACTGCACTGGTTATTTGTTAGGCAGTAATTGTATCTGATACCTTTTCATTAAAAACAAACTGAGAGACTGGATTTCATTCAAAATGTGTATTACCCAATTAAGCCTTAGGCCTACTGGTCACTTTAATATGGTAGGCTATGTGTGAATACATTAATTTACTTTTTCCTTCAAATTTTATACAACATAATTGTACCAATATAACTTGTATGTATGTATTTTAGATCCTCCTGCAAGCACTCGCGAAGAAGCCTCATTGGTTTATCAAAGCCGCAAGCTGACCGAAGTCAGTCTCTTACATTCATATTTAATGTCCATGATTATGAATTGTCAATTGTCAACAACTCTGTAACTGGACGACATACATTAATCTGGGAGTGACTCGAACTTGTGAAGTAATAGATAAATAATAGATCAATTTAGTATCTATATATATGTCTTGCTTAATAGGCTGTACTCAGTATGCCGTCATAATATATTCTGGATGCAAATCATTTTAATTTCAAATGGCAACAGAGATAGATAGCAATAAGGATGAAGGAGTTCAAGCAAAGACCTGCCATTTCTCTTGAGGAATAAACCCAGATTAGCAATGGTTACACTAGTACAGTACAGTGAGATTATATGCTTCATAACCCACAGGATTAACATATATCCTTATATATATTGCATGCATTCCTTTACTATGAATATTTTAAGATTGTGACCCCGAAAATGGAAAGAGATTTCAAACATGGAGAAACCTTTATATGAAATATGTATTTGACTGTCTTTTTACAAATTCTATTTGAAAGGTAGCTCTAGTATTTTCGACAAATGTATCAAGATAAAGTTCTTTTTTTCCTATCCTATTTATTGGCTCATATTACATGTAATTGTTACAACAAGTTTTTTGCTGAACTGTGACTCTCATGCTTAGCAAATATCAGAGACAATATTTTCTTTTTCTTGAAAATGAAATACCGTCATAATTACTTCACTAATTCTATTAAAACATACATGTAACGTTATAGACTGTTTCGCTTTGTTAAATGAAGTCTTTCTACATGTAGTAAGAAGACAAACTTCAGTCGAAAAAAGCTGGACGTAGCCTCTGGTGGTCTGTCGAGTGAGTTCATGTCTAAGAATACAGCTGTCACTTGCTCAGCTTCTTCAATTTCAAAACATCCACTCTGCCAAAAAATTAATCAATAGAAGTGGTCAGTAGCAAAACACTCTTTGAATAATATTTTAAAGGCATTGAAGACTCGGCCCAAACCGTGTGCCGCGACCTGAAAAAGTTAACTTTCCGTTGCTTGCAACTGAAGTTTTCTTCTTGTCGCTACACAATGCAGACAGTAATGAAACGTGATACCTTGTTATCTTTTATCTGGACCTGAGATCAGGTAGTTCCATAACAACTCCCTGCTGAGATGTCCATTGATGCTATATACACTGTGCTGTGGGTATTGACGTAGCTGTATATAGTGACAGTACACTTGTGTCTAATTACCGACGGTAACAAGCTGTGTGTATTTTCTGGGATCGATGGTGGTGTCTAACACTTCTGTTACACCTCATTCAAAACTAGGTCAGACTACCGGCATGAGACATTTCTTTCTGCGCTAGTCTTCACACCCTTTAATATATTGTATTGCTGATGTCTATTAACAGCTTACAGAATGTTTTGTAAAATACTGTAGGTACTAGCTTACCCAACGCATTTACATCATTTTTCACTTGCAGTCGTTTTCTGAAAACTCCTGGCGGGGGTCGATCGATCGGTTGCCCAAAGTGTCAAGACGGCATATCTGAGGTGTTGGTTGATCCAGGTACCACCAACCCAGATGAAGCCTGGCAAAGACTCTCCTGTAAACACAGTGTGAAGGAAGTTGAACCATTTGACCCATCATCACCTAAAGAAAAAGGTAAGCTGCAGCAACTAAGTGGCAAATAAAAAGTTCATTTTTTATAGGTCACCCCTCCCATCCCCCCCCCCTTGACCAACAGAAGCTGTTTTCTTTACAGCAGAAAAGTCCAAGTTTACCCCCATGTGTCAATTAAGGCCATGGGTGTCCTGGATGATGTTACGACTGATAACCCCCTGGTCACATGTCACACCCAACCAACCACCCAACCAACCACCCAAACAACCACCCAACCAACCAAATGTGAGCACCACATCTGCATCCCATAATGTAATAAACAAATCTGGAATAGCACAACAGACTAGATCTATATATCTTTAAGCCTTTTTTTTTGTTAAGGTTTAATACCTTGTACGTGCAGGGAATAATTTATTCGGTATCGCATACATGATGAAATGTACATAATAAATTGCTATACATGTGCACAGATGTACATAGCAGTGTTTGTGCACAGACGTACTGCACCATGTATACTATATTGTAAGGGACACATGCAGAACCTTCAAAACTGCAAGATACAACCGGGCGTAGATGGGTATTGAACTTTTTTTGCCATCAAGGGGAACATGTGACGTATTGGTGGCCCGCCAGTGCTCTTAGCTGGAATACAGGTCTACAGTAGAGGGGGGGGGGAGGTTAGTCCATCTCCTTAACAACTTGACCATGGTGTTGTCATTGTTCTTGTATAAAACAATTTAATACTAGGCTGAGCAGAAAACAGCACATTAATTTAAACCTCACAACGAAGACACCTGTGCTCTTGAAGTTTGTGCTTTTCCACAGTAATTATCTTTAGTTATCAGAATTGGGTGTACTGTAAATACATAACTGTTTATAAATAGTTCTCTTTTAATTTCTTTTAGAGACCAATTTGAAGGAGAAAAGTACAGGTAAACGTCGGCCAGAATGTCAAATTTATTTTAGATTTCCCAGCGAGCTGTTTTCGTTTCGATTTTGATTTTTTAAAGTTTTCAAAAAATGTACACAATCGGTTGTTAAGAAAATTTGTAAAGATATTGCAACACAGCTCATTTCATATAGTCACCATCCTTTACACCTGAGGTGGTCAGATTGACCAACATGTATACCTATATATATTAGTGTGGAGAAAATAGTTGCTAGTCATTTACTATCTAATTTCAGTTCTTCAAATTTGAGTTTTGCAGCCGATATAACTAAGTAGTAGAGTACATACATATTCTCCGAATTAGTTTTAAACCTAAATGTTGAAGATTGAATTGCATATTATTTTTCAGAGAGAATTTCCATTAAATATTTTTTAAGTATTCTGTTTGAGCATAAGCATGCAGTTTGGTACTTTGCTCCTAACTGTAACTCATGTCAGAGGAATTTTTCTGGCATACTGGTTACCAAGCAACATCGATCAGCCATTTGCCAGCTAATTATGCATTGCGACCAAGCTCCAAAGTGCTACAACATAGTCATTTTCACAGTATGTATCACCACAAAGGACTGAAGACCGTGGGCTGAACTAATCAAGTCATTAGGCCTGTAATGAATAAAATGATTAACGTTTGGCGTAAACCTAATGAAACCGATACCAAAGCTTTGGCAAGGACAAATTTTTTTCTTTCGTTTCTGATTTGATAGACAAATGAAGAAACATAGAGTTTGCATGCATCAATCTAATTAGACACTTCATTGTAATTGGCAGTGACTCACAAGGGTGACTGCGTTTAATTTGTGATATATTCTACATACTGACACTGTACATCTCAGAGTGCTTTGAAAATTATAAAAATTGGGAAGAATGCTAAGTACTGTTTTCTTTGAAGTCTCCAAATGATTGGAGAATGAACCGTGTAGGTTATTTGATGTACTTTGTAAGAAATGTCACAAAGGATAGATCCTGGGCACAAAAAAATAAATAAATATTGATTCACTCTCAGTTAACCCCAGTGCCATAACGATGAGACTGTAACCATCATAAAATAATTTAATATGTATCTTATCGGAAAATGCTGTTCCAAACGTGGCAAATTTTGGCTAGATAGAACAAAAGAAAAACTTGCAACTTAGATGAGTGTAAAAGTAAGTTGGTCTGATGTTTCGATCATAGCAGGGTCTTCTTCAAAGGCTGAATGACAAGTAACAGTAACAGAAGGGACAAAAACACGCACAGAATACCGACATAAATTAGTAGACAGAGATTAGTAGACAAGGGATAGAGAGAAGAAAGAAAGAAACCAACAGGGGAAGAGGAGAGGTAGGAGAAAAACAGTAGATGGACAAAAAGAGGATCCTCCTCCGTTGTCTACTGATCCCCTTACATTTATCTCTTTGTGTTCACACTGCTCATTATCCTGTCTGTATTCTGTGCATGGTTTTGTCCCTTCTGTTAATGTTACTTGTCATTTAGCCTCTGAAGAAGATCCTGCTAGGATCGAAACGTTAGGCCAACTTACTTTTACACATTGTCTTACACAGGCTCTCTAGTGGATAATCAGTTTGCTAACATTTTAATTTTATTTGAACTAAGATGAGTGGCAGTTTTTGTACACAATAACCATATCAACATATTCTATACGAGACAATAATTTAGACCCCATTGTTCTGCTACACAAACATTGCACACTACACTAAATTATTCTGTGTCGTCATGATGGTGTGACATCGAGCAGAGTGTCACAAATCCATTGGAAAGTGAACAGATAATATAGACAATCCCTGTTTAAAAGATGAGCGAATGCTCTTTTATATATGTATTGTGGAATCTGAAAAGAACTGTTACTAAACACATGATATAAACCCCAAAAAATGCTGACATTTACTATTCTCCTTGTAATTAATATCTCATAAATCAAAACATTGTAGGCTGAATAATTGTAAAAAAATAAAACAAAACTCATAAGAATTACTGATATTAATTCATTTTGTTTCACACTGTTGCTCACGCACCTTCAAATTGAATTTTGATTTAATAACATTTGCAGCTGCGTCGCATGGACAAGTACATGTATGCAAGTTTCAAAATCGATGCGAATTAAACGTGCAAAATAAGTGATTTCAAGGTTGAAACTTATAAGTATTTATGAGCAATCAAAACATGATTGGGATTCTACCAGTCAAAATGTGGAAGATAAATAATGAATATTCATAGGACTGAGGGACTTAATGTAAACTCTAGATTTATAACGATACGGTAGATCTTCAGTTTAACTTGTCCAACTACTCTTTACATCATTGGCCTTCAGCAGTAATTACCCTTAAATTACCTACATAATCTAGTGGAGGAGTAATGTGATTAATGTAATCATGTGTAGTCTATCTATGTTTATTATTTTCTTGGGCAAAATCGTCAAGGTTATAATATTAAGCAGTTCAATTTTCGAGGACTGCAGTGCTAAATATATTTCCAATAAGAATTTTCATATTTTTACAGTACGCATGGTGGGACAAAATGAAAGTGTACGTTTCAGTTCTGAGGATTCACTGCTGCTGCTGCTGCTGTTTTGCCATAGTCCTCATAGAACTGTCGGCATTCTCTTGTTTGCCTTTGCTCTTGCCACGGCCATTCCTCCATCCGTCCACTTCCTGATGTTATCGATCCATCCTGTTTTCCTACGTCCTGGCCTGGCCTTCCCTTCTACTTCTCCTTCTACTGTCATCTGAATTAGGCTATCTGATCGGCGGTTCCAATGTCAATACATGGACAGCTTCCTCTTCCTTAACTGGACAAGTAGACCTTCCTCTTCTGAAACTCCTACCTTTGGCGGATCCAAGCATTTGTCTTTCTATCTTTCCAGTTGACCTGAAGCATTCTACGCCACACCCACAGCTCAAATGATTCTATTTTCTTCATGTCATTCTGTTTTAATGCCCAACTTTCTGCACCATAGAGAGCTACACTCCACACAAGAGATTTCACCAGCTGTTTCTTCAGTTTCAGGCTGATCTCTTTTGCCTTCCACAATCCAATTAGTTGGCTGGTGGCATCTCTTGCAATTGCCAACCTAGTACAAATCTCTGGTGTAGAGTCTCCATCAATCCTTACCATTGAGCCAAGGTATTTGAAGCTGTCTACCTGGTTGATTGCACTTCCGCCAAGAAAGATCTGTTCTTTGCTACCATGAACCATAACATGAGTTTTGGCTGAGTTTATATGGAGACCAAAGGTGTGGCTGCATTTCTCCAATTCTACTGCTTGCTTTTCCAGTTCCGTCTTTGAGCGTGCAATCAGTGTGGTGTCATCAGCATAGCGTATATTCCATATTGCTCTTCCACCAACAATGCTACCCGATCTTTCATCTAGTGTCTCTTTCACCTGTCGCAAGATGGCTTCACCACAGGCATTGAAAAGCAAGGGGGACACAATGCAGCCCTGACGAACTCCTTTCTCAAATGGAAACTGGTCTGTGTGGTCATCTTCGACTCTAATAACTCCAGTAGCTTCTAAGTATAGTCTCTCCAGTAGCCAGACTAGGTGTTTATGCGTGCCATAATCCAAGAGAGTTTTCCACAGGACAGCATGGTTGACTGTGTCAAAGGCTTTGCTGTGATCAACAAACATCAGCCACAATTGTTGATCTTGTCTTTTCACTGTTTTCTCAATGATGTTACGTATGGTGAGGATAGCATCAGTTGTCCCTTTGCCGGCAACAAAACCAAACTGCTCCTCAGCGATCTGCGGCATTACAAAGTGTGCTAACCTGTTACGAATAACTTCCAGCAGCACTTTAGAAGCGTAGCACAACAAACTGATGGTTCTATGCTTGGAGCAGTCCTGTGTTCCTGGTACCTTTGGTAGGGTAATAATTTCAGATTGTGTCCAGTCGCTTGGCCAAACACCAGTCCTCCAGATGTTATCACTTATTGTTTTCATGGCTTGTACTACGGTCTCTCCTCCTGCCTTTATCATTTCTCCAGAAGTCCCATCCAGACCAGCCGCTTTGCCAACCTTCAGTTTCTTTATGGCTGCTCTAATTTCACTTGGCATAACTTCTGGTTCCAGTGCTTCTGGTGGATGTTCATCAGGAGTGTGCCCTGGTATGTCTGAGCTAAAGAGTTGTGTGCCATACTCTAACCATCGGTCTTTGATCTTATCGGCTTCATAAAGCATATCTCCATTCTTATCCTTGATACCAATGCCTGGCTGAGGAGATCTCCTCCCACTAATCTGCTTTATCAGCTGGTAGGTACGCTTGGTATTTCCAGACCTGAATGATTGATCTGCCTCAGCACTCAAACCAGCCAACCACTTCCGTTTTGCCTTGCGACATACTGTCTTGACAGATTTGCATAGGTTTCTGTAATCTGCGCCTTGAAAGTTGGTTATCTTCGCTTGTCGTCTTTGGTCAATCAAGTCTTGGCAGTCTGGGTCATTTATCCACGGTTTCTCTGTCTTCCTTACAACCAGACAATGTTCTTTTGTTGCTGAAGTTAGTGCATCTGCCAAAACTGGCAATGTGACATCCTTGCCTTTTAGATGACCTTTGACACTGTATTCGAATGCAGCTGCAGTGACTGGATCTTTCAACTGTTCCAGATTTAGCTTGAGCTTCTTGGTAAGCAGTTTTTTGTTGTTCCAACTGCGTCCCTTCAGTTTCATCCAAACTAGTTGGTGGTCTGAACCACAGTCAGCACTGCGTAATGCCCGGCTATCCTTGCATTCTCTTCTGTCACGTAGCCTTATGGCAATGAAGTCAATTTGGTTCTTCCATTGACCTCCAGGGGAGCACCAAGTATACAACTGGTTCTTTCTGTGTTGAGAGCAGGTGTTTACAGCAATTAATTTGTTATCACTGAGCCAGTCAAGGAACATTTGCCCCCGGTCATTACCTTCTCCGACACCAAACTTTCCACAGGACATGTGCTGGCAATTTGCACCAATTTGAGCATTGAAGTCTCCCATCACCACAAGACGGTCTTTCTTTGGACAATCATCCACTACCTTTTGCAACATTGCATATATCGAAAGCACCTCATCATCTTCTGCCTCAGATGTTGGCATGTAGACCTGGATAATTGTCATTGGCCGTGGCTTTGCATTGAGACGGATCACAATAATTCTATCTGAAATTGGGTGAACTTTCAGTACCGTTTTGACAGTCTTTGGTGCTACAAGGAAACCCACACCTCTTTGGTGAACTTTGTCATCGCCTGTGTAGTAGAACATCCATCCATTTGTATTCACCTGTCCAGATGATGTCCATCTAACTTCTGCAAGCCCTAGTACATCCAAACTCAAACGCTCTGCTTCCATGCGGACCTGATGTAATTTGCCACAATCATTCAAAGTACGGACATTCCATGTTGCGATGTTCAGATATCGTTGACCTCTACCAGAAGTTGCCTGAGAAGTATCAGAACCATGCCTCTCAAATGAGTTTAAGCGTGGCTCGTCATTGTATGTCTCAGAGCTCCTATCTTGAATTGATCCTTCCCCAGGAGCTCTAGGAGCACGGTCAACCCTGGGGGTCCTAATTGCCGACTCCATAACGTTCTGTTCATTATCATACATCATTCAAAATACAAGAGAATTTTAGACTAATAATCCGCTGGGACGTCAAACCGCTACGGATGCAGCTGGCCGGAACATACTAGCAAGTACAACCGCCCTTTACTACATGCACACCTACTGCTGGTGCTGCTGCATGCCTTCAATACCGTAGAACGCCAATTCCGCCATGCAGACTGCTCCCAACCCAACCCAACCCATGGGCCCGCTCGGTTTTATGGCGCCGACTGACTCGCCAGTCACATTGTAGGTAAAAATGGCTTCTTGTGCGCTTTTTATAGGACGTTGGCCTGGGACTGACTAACCCCACACACAGCCTCCCCACTCTGCCTGGTTGCAGTTTAACGTCATACCCATGAGGATTCACATGAACTTTTAATTTTAACGAACAGAGATCACAGGTTTGGAATAAAGGAGAAGTCAGATTAATGCTAAGTGATGTTGAAATTGTTGCCTGTGGTGGCACTATGTGTGTGTGAAATAGCTGTTGTACAAATAATTGGAAGGGGAGGGGGAGAACTTGAAGCATAGGCCCTCCTCCCCTGATGTCATGAGATCAGTGTATGTAAATGTTTCTAACCATTGTAAAAGAAGAATTTATGATGTAGTACTGCAAATCATAATTGGCAACGGTTTGGGAACGACACTAATTAAAGCCTCACTTCCCACCTGCCCCTCCCCCCCCCCCCCCCTTTCTGCTTGTGCTTAGGAGCCCTTAATGGACATTCCATATTAAAAGAACTTTCCACTCTCTTTTAATTGGTGGCTTGAATTACTATTTTATTCTTCATTAATTAGCATTCCAACACAAACATTTAAAATTGCCCACACACTGGTCTAAGCATTGTCAAATATTGCACACTTCTACTTAGACCCATCCCCAAGTATTAAAGACATTCAGCATTCACTTTGAAAATTTTAAATCGACACTTATGAGTTCTGCTTTCCTCTAGTAAACTTTTAAAAACTTGGGAAAAGTAACTTTAAAAAAATATCAATGCAATCACCCACAGAAAAATGTCCAGTGTAGGTTGACGTCGGTCTGTAGAACTTAACAAGTATATTTTTACCAGTGCTGTATGGCGCGAGAAAGCGGAATATATTACGTACAAATATATATATGCTGTACTTGCAAAATATATACATGGTTAACTTTATTATATGTTTCTATGCCGAAGATATATATATTCTCTTAGAGAAAAATTAAATATATATTCTCTAAGAGAAATATATATATATATATATATATATATATATATATATATATATTATCTAAGAGAAAAAAAATATTCTCTAAGAGAAAAAATATATATTTTCTACGAGAAAAAATATATATATTCTAAGAGAAAAATATATATATTTTCTAAGAGAAAAAATATATATATTCTCTAAGAGAAAAAATATATATATTCTCTAAGAGAAAAAATATATATATTCTCGAAGAGAAAAACATATATATTCTCTAAGAGAAAAATATATATATATTCTCTAAGAGAAATATATATATAAATATTATCTAAAAGAAAAAATATATATATTCTCTAAGAAAAAAAATATATATATTCTGTACGAGAAAAAATATATATATTCTCTAAGAGAAAAAATATATTTATTCTCTAAGAGAAAAAATATATATATTCTCTAAGAGAAAAAATATATATATTCTCGAAGAGAAAAACATATATATTCTCTAAGAGAAAAATATATATATATTCTCTAAGAGAAATATATATATAAATATTATCTAAAAGAAAAAATATATATATTCTCTAAGAAAAAAAATATATATATTCTGTACGAGAAAAAATATATATATTCTAAGAGAAAAATATATATTTTCTCTAAGAGAAAAAATATATATTTTCTACGAGAAAAAATATATATATTCTAAGAGAAAAATATATATATTCTCTAAGAGAAAAATATATATATTCTCTAAGAGAAAAAATATATATATTCTCTAAGAGAAAAATATATATATTATCTAAGAGAAAAAATATATATATTCTCTAAGAGAAAAAATATATATATTCTGTACGAGAAAAAATATATATATTCTAAGAGAAAAATATATATATTCTCTAAGAGAAAAAATATATATATATTCTCTAAGAGAAAAATATATATATTCTCTACAAAAAATAGAAAATTGAGTGAAATGCGCCCTGCACCACTGACGTAACAGTTTACCTGCCTTACAGATTTCAATAGGCACTAGCGGTAGATCGCAGGAAATTTGAGCTGTGCAAATGACTTTCCCACGTTCGTTTCCTTTGCAAGATTTGGCAAACTGCTTACGTAACACACCGGCTAACGTTCCAAACTAATAACCTTGAAATGTGAAGAAGTGAGCAGTTACTGTTAAGCCGGCTAGTTACGTACGGTACAGAAGGCTTCGCTGTCGAACGTACCGTAATACAATCAGGGAGTTGTTATGGAATAATCCCTGGTACTATCATGTGCAATGTGATATCGCAAACCCACTAACTATGAACTGCATTAAGATTCTGAGCAAACATGTGCGTTTTATGAATGGCCAGTGTCATGAACAGGCTGGTCACTGCTGAAGTTACTGAACAACTTAACAAACATCTTGGTCAGCACTTACAGAGCTCCGTACTTTGTACAGCATATATATTTTTTCGCACAGAATAGGTCTTGAATGTTAGAGAATATATATATTTTCTGTACACACAATAAAAATATATTTTTGCACAGAATATAATTTTTCCTGTAGAATATATATTTTTTCTGTCTCAGAATTTATATATTTTGTTAGAGAAAAATATTTTTCTGTCAGAGAATATATATGTTTTGGTACTTTGTACAGCATATATATATTTTTCGACCAGAATATATTTTTTCGCACAGAATAGAATTTTGTTGTTAGAGAATATATATATTTTCGTACACACAATAAAAATATATTTTTGCACAGAATATAATTTTTCCTGTAAAATATATATTTTTTCTGTCTCAGAATTTATATATTTTGTTAGAGAAAAATATTTTTCTGTCAGAGAATATATATGTTTTTTAACAAGATATATATATATATATATATATTGAAAGAAAATATATATTTTTCTCTTAGAGAATATATATTTATATTATAAATGCTTTTGTGTCAGAGAATATATTTTTGTAGAATAAATATGTCTAAAATGTATTTTTGAAGTAAACCATGTATGTATTTTGCAAGTAAAGCATATATATTGTTGTACATAATATATTCCGCTTTCTCGCGCCATAGTGCTGCAATTCAGTTTTCTCATCTTTTAATCAGAATTAACTCTCCTCTCTTTAGCTTTGAGCCCAGATAGTACCAGAGGAAATGGATGTTTTTCCCTTTTTCGTCTAAGATATAGCACACTGTGGTATTCCCTCTACACCAGTTCCTTTTTTCTTTTTCTCATTAATTATTGACCTCCGTGCCTTTACTGAATTTCCTCAATGTACCACGCATCCATCCGCTCTCGTGGTTCATTTACAGTACGTCCGTTTTTTATCTTCAACACATGAGAATGTAAACCTTCGATTTGCTTTAAAGAAACGCTCTATAAAACCATGAACATAATATGTGGTTGCATCTCATGTTTCCTTCCATGTATTCCATCCTACTGAAAGAGATGCACTTAAAGCAACTGTCTGCTAACGATTCGATTCTTTATACTGCATATTTTCACTAATTTTGGAGCAATTTACCACAAACATCCCAAATACTGCTTCATAGTTCATAATAATGTTTAAAATGATGATAATGATGATCATCCAAGCTTAGATGGCAGGATTGAAGAGGTATTTTCGACAAACAAATTTATATTCGTTAACCACTTAACTTTACCAACATTAATGAATTCATTCAGTAAATGCAAAGCTTGTTACCCCAGACAATGTTAATTGCAACTAACCACATGCCGAAAGCAAATTCAGAAATATTCAAAATATATCCCTCATTGGTTGTAATGAAAGCCCATACTCAAACTTACTGTAGCTTACTGTGTAAGTTCTGCATTGTCATACTTTAAGAACGAAGCAGACCAACGACCCACAGTCGCCACGAATTTTAACCAAACATTTTCAGCGCTGCATCGTATTTCAAGTGCCCTGCCGAAGGCCTCATACTGCGGGAGGTGACATTTTTCTTGCATAATTGTAGTGCTATCGAGATTTAAGTGTGTCACTTCATATACTTCCGTTAAAGGCAGGAGAAACCGTAGTGGGGCTCAGCAAGGGAAAATAAAGCACACATACATATAGATACAGCGCATCTGGATGACAAAAAAAAAAAACAAGCCAAAACTGGAATTTCTGCAGGGCAATTTATGGAGTTTTGATTCTTAATTTGTAAGGCATGAATTGCTATATGAGGCATGTATCAGGTGGAAGGTGTTCATGAATGTTTATAGTAGTAGGCAATGCATGCATGCATAATTCATTAGGAGAAAGCGGATGATGATGGTGATGATGATTGTGATGATGATCATTATGATGATGATGATGATGATGATGATGATGATGATGATGATGATGATGATGATGATGATGATGATGATGATGATGATGATGATGATGATGATGATGATGATGATGATGATGATGATGATGATGATGATGATGATGATGATGATGATGATGATGATGATGATTATCATGATGATTATCATGATGATTATCATGATGATTATCATGATCATGATGATCATAATGATGATCATGATGATCGTGATCATGATGATGATGATGATGATGTTGATAGTGATGATGATGTGATGATGATCATGATCATGTTGATCATGATGATCATGAGGATGATGTTATGATGATGTGATGATGATCATGATGATGATGAATGTTGATGATCATGATGATGATCCTGATCATGATCAAGATCATCATGATCATCATAATGATCATCATGATCATCATCATGATCCTCATGATGAATGTAAATGATCATGGGCATGATCATCATCATGAGCATGATCATCATGATGATGATCATGATGATCATGATGATGATCATGATGTTGATGATGATCATGATGCATTAATTGTTTATCTGTAATTTTCTTAATTAAAGCATGATCCACAGGTGGTAGTAAGAAACTTGTGGGATGTTTGCAGCTGTTGTGTGCTGGTAATTTATAAATATCTTTGCTTTCTTGCTTACCTGTCCCATGACAACTTTTACAATCCCACTCTATTATGTTTGTAGATTGAGCTGGTAGACAAAGAAAATTCTATTTATAATGTATCTTTCTTTTTTTTGTAGCAGCTATAGGCACATTTCCATATTTGTTCCCTAAATTCATTTATAACTCACCCCTAAACATAATGTTTTAAGTTTGTACAGACTTCTACAGACACAATTGTATTGCGGTGTAAATAAGTAACGTTATTTTAAAGCCATAAATAGTCTAACAAGTTTTACTATTGAATTTCGTGTTGCATCCGAAGAACTGAATGGTCTGTATGTTAGACTACGTAACCCAGCCACATTGATTGATGGGCCTTAGCAGCTGATTAAAGGGTTGTTTCTCAAATATTAAAAGTGGCATGTACACCACCTAAGTAGATTGATAGCAATTCGTTTCAACCATCTACAGCATTCACATCAAATTTAAAGTCATTCATGAAAGTACAGTTAGTTTCTTGAGTTCAATTTTTTTTTCTTTTTCTTCTTTTTTCGGATGCAAATTCTGATACTCAACTCAGTTAGCATTTCGTCAAGTTTTCCAGAAGTGCAGCAAAAGTAAAACACAACAAAAATAAAACATATTTCCCATTTTGACTTTTACAAGTGATTAATTTACTAATGTACCAATCATGAAAATCAGTAGTTTCTGAAATGTTAATTGATTAGGAAATCAACATTGATTGTAACATTCGGTCCTATGTACCACAGACGGGCAAAATGCTGCCTAAATTTCCAAACGTCTTGCCACCACGAGATTTTCAAACCCTTACTGATGGGGTCTGCTTATCTCTATGGTATTGAATGGGGAAAACATGAAATATTTACAGGCCCTATTTAGAATAATATTTGTGATACCCTGTATTCCAACCTACAGTATTAACAGATGGACAAATGTGTATGAATTAATTGTAGAACGTCTTTAACTTTCATTTGACTATGGGGGTACAGTGAATACACTGATTATTGTTATTAACTGTGGAGAGGGTACAAATTCTCACTTTGGCCGGCTGTCAGATCAATTTCTTGCTTATCCTTATAGTCTACACTACACTCTTTTTCCCATGTATATATATAGCAATTACTATATCTTTTAGGCATATATAGTGCTCAATGTATAAACAGAGCATGTATAGGTTGCAAAAGAAGTGAGATCATTATTCAAATTTCACGTTCTTCGAACGATCATCTCCTTATAGATTGTCTTTCGAAGAACGTGAAACTCGAGTAGGTGATGTCAATTTTTTTGTCACCTACATATATGTACATATATACACACACACAAGCTTGATTGGAATTGCAAAGATGTGTTATACACTGTGCATCATGACAACTTGAGGTTCCGCCTGATTTGTCATATTCAGTGTCATGCTGTCACCCTGGTACATATACATTGTATAAAGGCTTGGAATGATATATCAGTATGACACGAAGTCTAGAAAATGAAGAGTAATAATAATTAAAATTAATCCAGGGAGATTCCTTTGGTGACATTGTTTGCAGGAATTTCTGCAATTTGTTGTCATAACATTATATCGATTGCTATAGCTGTGAGAAATGGGTATTGGGTGGTATATAATTAGGCACGTCCTAAGTATTTAGTACTGTATTGATGATACTTATTGTCTTTGTACGGGGGGTCTGCTTCGTAAGAGCCTCGGCTTTCTCAGACCTCCTCCACTTGTCACATACATTTTCTTCTATTATTGTGTAATATATTTTGAATGTGTAAACAAATAAATGAATGAATGAATGAATGATAGGTAGCCTGTTAAGAAATAATGATTGTAATATCATTTCAATAGCTATGATATATAGGTGAGTGTGGAGTGGGGCAGGGGGAGGGGGGGTATTATATATAGAGGACATTCATAATCAAGGGCAGATAATGCAGGCAATAACATTAATTTGCCTTTTTGAGCTTAAACGTATGTCTATAAAAGCTAAGTTTAGTACATGAATGCCTGGAATATTGTTTTGTGTAATTGTGACGTAAAATGCTTTTCATGATGTGTTCTGACAAGAGAATTTATACATCAATATTGTCCATCTTCATGCCGGGATGTAAAGGCAATGTTCAGTGATGTTGAAATTGCTATATGAAAATCAGTGAGCTTGATGTTACAATTATTAGGAGGGTCATGGCCCACCCCTGGTCACCTGGTGTCACAGTACAGTATATATCTTATTAGAGCTAGCCAATCAGAAGTCACTACAGTAATTACCAAACCAGCTGTATCTATAGATCTATTCTAACCATCTTTGGGGAGTTTTTAATGTTCGGTTCATGTCCTGGAAGCACAGAGCTTACAGTTAGCTCTGGCACCTGGGAAATTACATAAATTTGGAATTTCTACTTGATAGTAATGACAGCACAGGAAGCTTTAATAGAGCACCATTCATGCATGCTATGTACATTCCAAATTTTCATTGATATAGCTTTTCATATATATATACACATGTACAGTAATTAACATACAATCAAGCTTAACTGGTATTTATTTTACCTCATTGGTCGTATTTTGTGGGAATTAGGTATAAATTAAGGTTATCAATTGAATACACTAGTATACTGTACTGTGGCTTCTGACAGGCAGTACCACTGAGCTCCCAGGGGGATTTTTTTTATATTATAAATGGATTGACTCTCAACTGCCACACTGGCCAGATAACTCAGTTGGCAGAGCACAGTTCTTGTTACCTCAGAGGTTAATACAGTAGTCCAAATCCAATTGTTGCCAATTATATCATTTTCTAATTTTTTTTTTTCTTTTTTTAATATTTTTTTTTACAGTTTACACAATTGTTTATTTACATGAAAAGGGAGCTACTGTAATACACATTAATGTTTTCATCAAGCTTGACGAGAGAGACTCATATTACGAGAACACAACCAGCTATACCAGTGAGTTCAATAATTGCATAAATAACACTATATGTAATAACGTGAACAAAGACAAAGACCGAGCTACAACTCTTCCACCTCCCTGGGAAGAATCGTTTGATCATGTAGTACTTACCAGACATCGCAACCAAAACTGTGCTGCAAATTTGAGCTTATAATGTGTGAGAATTATTATTTACCTTGATGCAAAGAGAGCATTAATTGATCAGAAGGACTTCTGAAGTTACATATCATATTATTCAGTTTTTCCATCAAAGACAGATTGGTTTTTCCACTGGATAAATTCGTTTCAACAGATGGAAGTAATCACCATGCCTCCGTCCGTTAACAGAGCCGAGCTCTGTCAGCCAGCCAGCTTATATTCAGTGACGAATTCGAGATTTTTTTTGTCTCGAATATGCACACCTTTCATTCCGTCTTGACATATTAATGTGCAGGTCTCATGAATGTGAGAATTCTGTTAATGTTATTATAGATCTATGGAGAGTTGGGGGGGGAGGGGGGGAGGGGATTGCAATGGATCACGCGTGAAATGCCAAGCTCTTAGAAATTAAACGTCCCTTAAAGTAGCTTTCTGCCTTTTCTTTGTAATTAGTTTCCTGAAATATTAAATGTTCCTTAAAGTAGCTTTCTGCCTTTTCTTTGTAATTAGTTCCCTGAAATAGTCCTTGATTATTAATCTAAAGATCTTGTTGCCAATTAAAGATACTTTTTTGTCATAATTGTGTTGATGATATGCAAGAAGTAGACTTGACTAGAAAATGTAAATAAAATTCACTCTTTGAAGTGAAACCTGACAAGTCATGCATGCTATAAATTAATGAACTTCAGTACTATGGGAACCTTTAATCACAGATTTACGATATCCAACATAAGAAAGCTCCTTTAAAGTGTTTGATGAATCCTGTCAAGACATTATTGAAGTTAAGGAACAGAAGTTGTATCAGATGATATGACAAGCTATTCTGTAGATCTGAAATTAATTGTCTCCCCAATTGTAAAGCAGATAATCATTTTACTGTCATGGCTCCTATTTTAGCGAACGAATGCAAATTTTAACAGTGATGGAGATGAGAAGAAAAGCAATTAATAGTGACTGCAGAGAAAGTAAGGTGTTTTCCCCTCCGGATTGCTTTCTTGGAATTTGGATATTTGGTTGAAAGCCTCGATTGTTAGAATGCTTTCAATTTTGACGGTCTTTCTTTTTTATGATATTCTATTGCGTGTTAATAATCACACAAATCATGGTTTTTCTGCCCATCAGCAGAGTTCAAGGGATTGAAACTCAGACGATATAATACACCGCTTTGTTTATCCAACACAATTAACCTGGAAGCAATGGACAGACAGACCTGTGTACTGACCTTTCTGTTCATAATGGTACATTGGTATGTCAGGATGCTGGAGTACTACGTAATGTTTGCAATCACTGCAGTATGCCTGCTTTGTGGCACCACTACTGTTGGCATCATGCAATGCCATTTCATTTTTTCATTTATTTATTTATTTCCAGTATAAATATAAATACTAAATATAAACAGGACATCAAAAGTGAGTACGTAATAAGAAATATTATTTTAAAATGTTAGTGTACAAAAAAAAAAAAAAAAATTAAAAAAAAAATTAAATTAAATTTTTTTTTTTTTTTTACAATATTTATACAAAACGTATAAGTGCAGCTGTCTACAATAAATTATCCAGATTACCGTTTTGTAAAAAAATAGCAGCACGATAAATAAAGCTATTTCTATACACATTAGTTCTGTATTTTGGTGTTATTGCTTTGTTTCTCAAATTTACACATAGTAGTTTCTCAAAATAAAGAGTTAAGTCTGGCCATCTCATCCTCTCTCTTAAATAACGTAGCAGAGCAAGCCAATCGAAGGACACATTTAACAAAACAAACACAAAATCAAGTCATAAGATTTTTTTTGCTGGTAGTTGAATCTGTGACTATATACAAAGTCCAGCTATAAGTGTTCACTGTGTGCAGCCTACATATATATTTTTTTGTTGTTCAATATTATGTTTCAAAGTTTTATTCTCACACATGCGCTCATTTGATATATTGAATGGACCATCACGTCTTGATAAACAAAGGACACAGTGTTATTGTCCGAACTTTTCATTCACTGAATCTCTGCGAATGGGATGAAAGTTTTGCCTCCAATATAGTATATATATTACCATGACTGTGTGATTATTAACTCTACACAATAGTACTGAGAAAAAAGTGCATATAGTTAGGGATTGGTTTTGTTCGTGTTTATAATGGATTGCATATCGAGACTTAATTGGTTCGGCTAAAATGTCGCAGCTGTAGCGTAAAGCTGTAGATTTCAAGTCGAGATAGAGATTTTGCAGAAATATGTAATTAAAGCTGGGATTCGTATGCCAGGTTTAATCATCTGAATAAAGTTTGCTTTCTGACTGTATACATTGGCTACAGCTTAGTTGCTGCCAAAGTACATTGATCTGTATACATGTTGACGTAATATAGGAGGACAGCCTGCCTGGGTATATTTATAAATTTTGATCAAATGGGTGTCCTTTGCATGACATCTCAGGGTACCGTAGGTTTGTTATAGATGAGATAATGTCATCTTCCTGGACCAATCAAAAGCTATTTAAAAAGGCCAACCCCTAAGCTGCAGTATTAACGAAACTTTGAGATGCGCTTTATGAGTGCAAAATAAAGGTACCCGCACATGTCCATGCAGCTGTCCATAAATTGATCCGATAACCAACTTTGCAGTGAAGATATATAGCCCCCACTAAAGTACTTGAAAATGGCTTGAAATCTCTGCTGTGTTTAAAACAATACAATTATGGATGCTCGAAAATGAATCAAAATTCTCTGCTCTGTTAACCTGTACAATGAGTTCTTGAAAATGGGTTTGAAACACTCTGCCCTGTTTAATACCAATACAGTGGATGTTTGAAAATGGCTAGAGATGTCTGCTTCATTACATATTACAGAGGAGCTTGAATATGGCTTGAAACTTCAGCTCCGCACTCATACATCAGTGCTTTATTTGTGGACTGACATCGATTCTGTTACCACAACAACAATAAATTGGAAGGAATTGTATATATTGGAAGAAACAATTTTATCTCATGTTTTGGTGAAACATATTTTCTGCATTTATAACCAAACTTACATTATCTGTTATGTTTCAAGTACCTCAGCATTTATGTTAAGGCATACTGTCAAGATTCTGCAACATCCATACCCTTGTACATATCCACAATCATGGTCCCCAACATAGGTTTGAGGTTGCAGGGAGTGAGGAGGGGGGAGGCATACACCAGGGATCAGAACAATGTTCAGTCGCGGTTAAATTACCACCTGTGGCAGTACGATGAGAATCATTGGTGTGTGTCAAAGGTCCTGGGAATTACCAATCCAGTGATTTCTTCTATTTGTGAGATCTAGTAAATTTAATTGCTTTAGTGCTAACGTCTGCCAATTATGATTGTGACACCCCCAATACCATACATACGTACACTCCTAACAATGTCAGGTGGATATATCCTTGTGAATTTGTTCATGCCTTTCTCGACCTTACCAAGTTCAAGTTAGCAACGAACTTCATCGTAGTCAGCACGCACACACACACACACATACTGTACTGTTATAATGAACAGTTCATCTTCTTTGGTTGTCCAGTAATGGGTCATTGGTGTGTACTGTACATCTGTGCGGACTGTAATTCTTCACACAATTTTTCTGTGGAAGGAGGGGGAAGATATCAGCAAACTTAGGAATTTGAATTGATATAAATTAAATTTGATAATTGGAAAGGGCACGCACGTTAGCATAAGAGCAAAATCAATATTGGTTTGCTGGCTGTTTTCAATTATGTAAATGGAGTTCATTCGACATTTATCTCGTGTACTGTTTCTCAAGTTGTGTAATAAAACGTTGGGCTCAAATATAGTGCAGTTTAAATTGGTATGGCTTTGGTTTTAAAATGGTTTACACAATCGAAACTGAAATGTAAATAATGAAGTTCTTAAGCTTGACTTATCAAGTTTTTACTTCAAGCAGGAAGGAATATTTAACGTTCAGTTTCTTGTTGTGTTGGTAATTTCTACTGTTTGATATTTATTCAACCTTGGTACAGGGTATTTTGCAGCTGCTGAAAGCTTTTCCCTTGGACAGGATACCTTAATAGTTAAAGGGTTAGTTTATGTAGAAGATATGTTTAAGAACCAAAAAAAAAATTGATTGCTGTTTGTAAACAGCAATCAATTTTTTTTTACTAATGTTTCTATATAGGTTTCTAATATATTCACCATTACAATAGGCTGAATCTCTGGAATGCTCCTTTCAAAACTAAAGAGATGAATTGGCTAATCAGTGCAAGCCTAATTAATTATGTTAATGTAAGTAGGATTCCTATTATAACTTAACTCAAACATGCTTTCTATCTTCATATTTATATAACGCCCATGGATAGCATTCATGAACAATCAAAGGCGTGTTCACTTTGCTGTTTTTGAAATATTGCAGGGAGTGATTTTTCAAGAAACCAATGCAATTTGTCTATAGATGAATTGGTGATATCGACCTTTCGGAAGAATGGAATAACCTTCTGCAATGTCACATCGACAGGTCAATAGTCAAAATTATTACCATCGAGGACTGGGTTGGTGAGGGGGAGGGTGGGGTGGAGGGGTTGGAGAGGAGAATGGGGATATGGAAATAATATGTTACACGGTTAGTATTTCTTTCACTTTTTGTTGATCAAAACATTTGAAGTCAAATTTGGAAGCAGGAATATGAAACATGTAATTAACTACTCCTTTACAATGCAGAGTTGCATTATTTTGCCATGGCACACAATGTTCTTTTAATTTTTGCTCCATCATACAGATCTATGAATGATGTGCTAGAGTTGTTGGTATTCGTTTGTTTACAGTATAGACAGCAAGAATAATATTTGATTATTCTACCTCTCGGTCTTCTTTTCTCTCACTCTCTCTCTTTCTTATATCTTAAATCCATCTTTCTCTCTATCTTATATCTTAAATCCATAGGTTACACTAGATTTGTCTGCATCTCAGATACCTTCTCCAGGACAGACTACATGCCTGCCATTCCTGACGGTGACGTGCTATTACACACTGGCAATTTCAGCAACCTCGGTATTCCCAGGGAGGTTGAAGCGTTCAACGAGTTTCTAGGTAAGCGAAGGCCTGCACTCACACCCCTGGATTTAAACACTAATACTAATTGCATGATTCCCGCCGCCACGCAGCCTCCACTTTTTAGGACTTACAAGTTCACATCGAGGAGCAACTCATGCAGGGAGCTCGTTCGGCATGTACGTACACAAAGAAATATAAGATTAAAGGGGGGGGGGAAGAAAAAAAAAGTCAACAGGACAAAAAGAAACATCAGCTTGTTGTGACTGATGGTCTGTTTCGGCAGTCAGATTTAAGTCCCTGGGAATTAGTGTATAGCATGCTGAATATAAAGTCATTTATAATTTGTAACTTCTGAAACCTAGTTTTGTTTGCTCTGATGTAAAATTCTAAGAGTCTGTCATATTTATGGGGAAAAAGGGCGACTTGTGATATACTTGCAATTACAGGCTCGTGTCTTTCGTTTCGATGCAGAACATCTGTGTCACTAACTGCGAGGTTAAAAGTTGAAAATCCAGGACATGTATGGTTTATTTAATATGTAGATCTCTGTCTTTTGTTTTGATTTTGTCCAGGTGGAAGTGAGGGGGGGGGGGAGGGGGTTGAGTAGGTTATACCCTCGATTGGATTTCCCTGAAAATCAAGGGAGGTGTATGTATCCTTGTTGTTTCTTTGTTTTATTATGTCCTATATCTTTGTTTTTCTCGTTTTGATCTGTTCTATCCTTTTTTTTCTTTCCTGTCTTATGTTGTGATTTTGTCGAGGTGGAAGTGGGGGGGGGGGGGTGGGGAGGGGAGAGGGTTGAGTAACTGATACCCTAGATTGGATTTCCCTGAAAATCAAGGTAAGTGTCTATATCTTTATTGTTTCTTTGTTTTGTTTTGTCCTATATCTTTGTTTTGGCGTCTTTTATCTATTCGTTCCTTTTTTTGGGCCCCCTCAGCTTTGTCTTTGTTTTGTTTGATACTCGATACTTGATACTTGAGTTGTATAACAGAGATTTCGAGTTTGCTTTCTGCAAGTTCATGTCAGAGAAGCTGAACGGCAAACTTTTGAAAAAGGTTCAGAAATTCATCTTGATTTCTTAGTAAATGAACTGACCCTGTTCTCTAGAAAAAGCAGATTCTAAATTGATAATTTGAAATTGGAGCTGATTCTTATACTAGTATCTATATATATGCTTGGCCAATAAAGTAACTCGACTCTCAGTAATAAAGAGAATTGGCTCCTGCTTCAGAGTCGAATATCGATTTTTTTTACTCATGAATATTCAGAAGAAAGTTATTCCGCATGTCATCTTCACTGCAAGACAATGCGCAATTAAAATCGACTGTTCCTCAACTATTTACTTCGCTCCTCGCTTACTTGTCTCCTCACAACCTCTGCGGACCAGGCTAAGGTTGTGAGGAGACAGGTAAGCTCGTCACTTGTAAATATCTAAACCAGTAAGTTTTATGATATACGGCTGATCTTGATAGGTCAAGCAAAACTTACATGGATTTAAAATCAAACAGTTGGACAAAGCAGATGTTGCCCAAACACAAGACTGTGGATCAGGTGACTGAATTTGAAAATTCTTTGCCAAAATATTATTGTATGTGTCAAAGTATTGTATTTAGGAGTGTTAGCTCAGTGGTTAACGCCGGTGCCATTCCATCATTAGGTCCCGAGTTCGAGTCACTCCCAAGATTAATGTATGTCGTCCAGTTACAGAGTTGTTGACAATTGACAATTCATAATCATCGACGTTAAGTATGAATCTAAGAGGCTGACTTCGGTCAGCTTGTGGCTTAGATAAGCCAATGTGGCTTCTTCGCAAGTTCCTGCTTGCAGGAGGATCTAAATATTACAATACAATACATGATGATGGACTTGAGATGGCACTTGAAATTGCTACTCCTACAGGGAATAATTTATCCAGTACTGTCACATCACAAAATCCTTTGCAAAATGGGTCAAATTTTTACACATGTCCAAAGATGTATAGCTGTGTTTTTTTTTCTCGTAGGAACGGTATTATTTTAGAAGGGACAGAGTTCAGAGCGTTCGTATTAACTGCGACACAACAATTCGAACACTATATTATTCATGTCCTAAGGCCGTGGGTAATGAACTCCAAAATGTTAAGATTTGCCCAGGCCTCATTTTGATCATGTAACATTTTGTTGCCTAGGGTGCATGGTAACACAAAACCACAGTACCATGTTCTACAGTGTGACAAAAGAACATCCCAAAACTGCATTAAGGACCGAAAAATGGATTAGGTGCATTTGGGATCATTAATGACGAATCCTATGATAAATAAAACAAAAGTTTTTGTAACTTTTTTATTTCAATGAGGAAAGAGCTTGAGTAAACAGTACTCACAGAACGTCTCTTAAATAACTGTTTTTAGATTCTGTACCTGTAAGCGTAACTTTCCGTCTTTGATCCGAAGTATTTTTTACAGGCTTTCGAAGATTTAGATATTAACATTGCCCATACATATCAGTCCTCCCCTCAACCAATTGACAAAATGTGCACTGCAAATGTCACTCTTGGAAGACGGCCATGATGCATCTATTAGCATTATGCATCGTATAATTTGTCAAGGAATATTCAGCTAGCTGCCTAGCTTGCTAGTCTTGCTTGTCAATGCCTTGGCATCCAGCACAGGCTCCAGATATATATATGTGTGATATACAGGCACCTGGGCTGTATATGCATTCTCTCATGGTAGAATTGATTTTGACAGAGAAATCAATTTCCCTGGGTAAACTACCTTGTAGCTTATGGCCGGGTTGGGAAAGAGACGTGCAGGTCGTTTTTAACCATGTGACATTGTACGACGACGAGGATTTATGTGTTTCCAAGTGTCCAATCTAGAAGCTAACAAACACGTACATACATAATTAACCACGAAAGTCGATCTTTCCTCAACTTTCTTGCAATTTGACGGAGCGTAGTGAGTTTGAGGCCAAAGCACAAAGTAAGATTGCTTTGATCAAGCTTGCAGGTATTAGCAACGAATAATTCATGATTCTTATCAATTCTAAATAATTCTCATCTATCTTGATCACTCTCACAGTTAATATACTGTAATCCCATGCAGAAGTGTTTCTTTGTCGTATCATTAATTTTTAACTTCATTTTATTTACTTCACTCCTCGCTTACTTGTCTCCTCACAAACTCAGCACTTTCGTTCTACGGCGCCTTTAATTGTCACAAATTTGTTTGACCAACAGAAAAGAAATGAAGATGTATAAAGTTATAAAAGGAAGTAGCTAAGGTGATAACGTAGATCATTGTCAGATGGTTTTAAGTATAAGAATTTTACGGTTCCTCTTGTAGACATTTTAAAGGGAAATTGGATTTGAATAAAAATTGATGAGTAAAAGTAGCTATTTAAATTTGAATGGTTCTTCTGGTAAATCTACTCATGAGAGGAAGCTTTGTGCTCAACAGAAAAGGAAAAAAAACTTGAATTTACTATTTTCAAGATTACTAATGTTTGAAATCATACGGCTTGCTGCATTGAACTAGGAGGGGGACAGTGGTGATGGGTGGAGGTGTGGGGTGGAGATGGGATCGGGAGGGGGGGCTAGCATTGAGGGTTAGTACAGTACAGTATAGTAGAATTGGGTTTGTATTAGTTTGGATCTATTTAGCAAGTTTTAAAATGTATCATGTCGGTACAATTATCAAGATACATTTATTTTATTTTTTTCTGTCGCTGCTTTTACCTACAGGCAAGTTACCACATAGGTACAAAATTGTTGTCGCTGGACACCACGAGGTGACCTTTGACCCGCAGTTGATGACTGACCGAAATAGTCACGTATTCATTAGTTTCGCTGCCGCTCTGGAGGAGGTCGAGGAGGAAGCGTGGAAAGATAGCAGACAAATGCTGACAAATTGTACTTATTTGGAGGATGAAGAAGTTAAGGTCCAAGGCTTCAGAATCTACGGAACTCCTTGGTAAGAAACGAACCCCCCCCCCCAGTCCAATCCAAATCTTTTTATTGTTGTCCATACTGTAATTAGGTAATTACTCCAAAAATGTGTGTCAGTACTATATGGACTCTAGATACTTAATGCTTTAGCCTTCTTCAGATCTGAGCATTAATACGAGGGCGCTCTGAATTTACTTTGCTCCTCGCTTATCTGTCTCCCCACAACCTTGGTTACAGTTCCGTACGAAAAACAATCTGGGAAAAACCAGACGACTAATTCATGTTTTAATGTCTTAATGCCACCTGTTCACACCTCATACAGATCTGTACTGTATATACTGCATGGATACATTGGTACATTGCTTGCTTAGGCAATACTGTGGTATTGAATTGATCAAGGGGTGGCATAAATGGTGTATGTTAACATCGATACACCTCTTGTGGTTGTCAATTAGAGCTGATATCACATTAGATCTGATGTCACATTTTGATTCGGAAGAGCTAACCTATATCAGGACACGAAACATTTCAGATTTAGAGATCCACCTTCCATCTTGGTCTCTGCCTAACGGTTTTACATGTGGATCTCTGAGTTGGATCCAGATCAGAAGTGTGTTTTTACCCTATAGACTAAAATTGGCGGTCCATGTTGAACTCGGATCGGGATCAAGTGTTCTATAAAAACAGGCCCAGAGATTTGAATGTGCTTGAATAATTTTGTCTGACTTGAATGCAGTGACCCTTCTTAATATATATCAACTAAAGAGTAAAAAAAGAATCCTAAAACCCTTTTCCATTATCAAATAATTTTAGTGATATTAGACCTTTGACGATCGTTTTTGACAACTTTATTTTGCATATTTTTTTTCAACGACACCTATGTACCCTTAAAATATGTTAATGAATTAAACTCTTTTTTATTATTAACATTTATTGACATTTTACTTATAGGAAGAAATATGTGTGTGTGTGTGTGTATTGTTCAAGAATAAAAGAGAAAAAAAGCAGACAAACAGTAGCCAGAGAAAAACTGTGTAAGAATTGATGGTAATTAAACTAATAGTTACAACGTAGATACAAAATGATCCTTAGTGACTGAGTTACCATCAAATTTGTCAATTATGTGGTAAGAGAAGCTCAGAGTTTCATCATGAATAATTCATGTCTGAAGTTTGACGTAGGATGTGAAGGATATCTGTACCCTTTTTTTTATTAGTGACGTTTGAAGGAATTTGAAATTGGAAAAAAAGAAATTGAGACTATACAAATTTATGTCATTTTCTTCCTTGTTCTCACAATGGCCTGTCAGATATATCCTTCATTATAGCAAACAATATAAATGAACTTTAATGTAATGGATCAAACCAGAATAACAAAATATAAGAAATGAATTGCTTAACATACAGTATGTGGTATAGGCTTCTAATAGCTACTACTTACTCATACAATGAAATCTATGAGTGTTAGAAAGTTGTAATATTGAGGCTTTTGAAGATAAATGAGGCTGAAATAGAGTTTGATGTTAAGGATGACCACCCAGAAAACATTAATTAAGCAAATGTTAAAACTGATTTTAATATTTTAATCATTTATAATTGTGTTAGTAACCCTTCTTAATATATATTCAACTAAAGAGTAAAAAAATAAAATAAAAACCCTTTTCCTTTATAAAATAATTTTTAGTGATATTAGACCTTTGACGGTCATTTTTAAAAACTTTATTTTTTCACCTTTTTTTGCAACAGCACCTATGTACCCACCCTTAAAATATGTTAAAGAATTTAACTGTTTTTATTATTAGTTTTTAGTTACATTGTACTTATTAGAAATATATGCCATTTAATAATTCATCTTGTCTTTTGTACTAGCATTGGAAACAAGCCAAATGGGCATTTTTACCCCAGTTTACCCTGTTTGATATATCTGGATTAAATTTCTAACTAGCACGTTCATATTTGTTACTTGCTGCCAGATCCGAATATGGTCAGCTGATCTTCACTACTTGGCCAGCCAATTTATATTTATATCTCTAAAGAGGGAAACATATATATACATATATACAACAAGCTGGCAGATTTGAAAGGCATCCGATGTTGTCCTTCAGATAGTCAAATAATGAACACTTCATTATATACAACAAGCTGAATATTTAATTATCTCTCTGTACGATCATCAATGTCTTGGGTAATTCCAATGGATGCCAGAATGGCCAGGAATTGAAAGTACCTTTTGAAGCTTTTAGCAATATTTAACCACCTATTTTATGACCAAACAGTTTCACATTTGTCCGAGCTTTTAGGACAAAGTCAATGTATGTGGTATTTCTTACATTGATCTGTTTGATATGTCCGTACAGTATATCGATTGGACTGTCACTGTTAACTATAAAGAAGAAATTCAAAATTGAAGGATCTTCAGATTTAAAGATATACAAAGTATTGAGGATGAGCTTGAGAGAGGCTTTTGAAAGTTAGTTTCATCAATCTTTTGATGCTGTAATGTGCTAAATGATGTTAAAGCAGTACCAGGGTTAATCAATTAATAATATGTAGTTTAAGTACCTATAACAGTGTGTGTCATTAAAATGGACAACTTTGTTTGATTATAATCAATCATTTTAATTGCTTACTTAAGTAAGTTTAGTTTCCCAGAGGTCACTAAGGTTACAGTTCCTCATTTCAAACCCCACCCATGCAATCATCATGCATGGATAAATTAACACTGAATTTTACCAAACTTCCTACTTTGGATGGAAAATGTTCACAGATTACTACAATAAGTCAGCTGGCATATCATTTTCTCTTCTCCAAATTCTCTCCTAATTTCACAGCTCATGTCGTATCTGCTGTTCTGTTATGATGTTGCCAGATACTTAAGTACAGTTTAAGAGTTCATTTCTTTCCCACAGGATAATATATATAGCTTTGCATGCATCAAACCATTTCAATTCTATGACTGGAGATCTACCGATTAAAATTGGTCCTTTTTATTATAACCTCACTTTTTATTTTATTTGATAAAGTCTGTCACTTTTCTTCAATTATTTCTTTGACAGGACTCCGGGCGCTGGCGACTGGGCATTTACTTTAGCCAGAGGTCAAGCATGTCTGGATAAATGGGACAAAATACCACATGGAATTGATATCTTGTTGACCCATGGTCCACCACTAGGTAAAGCCCAACAACTGGGTCCACTTATTTACAAAGTACTCTTTGAGTTTCTGCAGATTAGATTGCCCTCTTAACCATGTCTTAATAATATTTCATATATTACATAAATCATGTATTACATACCAGATAGCATACTACATCTATCCATATGTATTGAAATACATCATTGCATAGCATACGTTTTATTGTATCATAGCATATCAGATCGTACTGTACAAGCATATATTGCACATCATTATTTCATATATCACTTCATTCAGTATCATTTATCACTAAATATACATATCCTAGCATATCATATCAGATTATATCATATAATATCATATATCATTCCTTTTTCCTTTTTTATATCATAACATATATCATATCCTAGCATAGCATATCATACATCATTATGTATCATCTTATTAGATGGTATCATATCAAACATCATGGCATATCAATTATCCTATATCTTATCATATATCATATCATTACATATATGTCATAAAATAAAGTATGTCATATCTTAGCATAAAATACATCATTACATTATCATAGCATGTAGCATATCATGTATGAGATCATATCATTGCATATCATTATCATATATATTCTATATTAAATACCATAAATTATTACATTAATGTCATCTGTCATATAGTTTCAGTATAACACACATTGGTAGCAGAAGATCCCTCTACACTTAGTTTCTTCTGTTTTTGTCAAATATTTTCTTGCAATTGTCATAATTTGATTAATGTGTAAATAATTAACTTTTTTGCATTTTTTATTTTAATTCCTTGGTTTACTTTATACCTTTCGCAGTGCTTTGTTGTTGTCCTTCTCCTCGTGGACACCAACTTTTATAAACAACCTTTGTTGTTTTATTGGTGCTAATTATATCACATGTATACTTGTTGTTATTTAATACCATACTACTTCACACAATATTAATATTTAGTGTATTGAATGGGAGGCAGTATCTTATATACCATTTTAAAATCACACTACACAATATTAACTTTTAATGTATTGAATGGGAGGCGATATCTTGTGTACCATTTTAAAATCATACTACCCAATATTAAGTTTTGTGTATTGAATGGTAGGCAATATATCATAAATACCATTTTATAGTCATACTATACCCAGCATTAAATTTTACTGTATGGAATTGGAGCTAGGCAATGTATCACATGAATACCATTTTAAAGTCCATTTTCGCCTGTCGTAACTTACTCCAGGCTACTGCGATCTCGGTCAGGACGCAACCCACGAGGGGTGCGTGGAACTACTGAACACAGTCCGCAAGAGAGTCAAGCCCAAGTATCATGTGTTCGGACACATACCGGAAGGTCATGGCATCACCTCGAACGGGACCACAAATTTCATCAACGCTTCCATCTGTACAAGGAATTACAAACCAGCCAATCAGCCGATTGTGTTTGACCTTCCTACGCCGAAGGTCCCCACAGTGGAAGCCGAAAGTTCTGTATGAGGTCCGTGTTCTGAAATCTCTCTCTTCATTCGTTACTTTTGATAAGATAAAGATTATGCCATATTGTGTATGGCCATGACCCTTACCGCAGAGAGGGGAGGGAATGGGGAAAGAGGGGTTGGGAGGTACCACGGAGACCCCCGATAATTTCCACAGCGGCAATTTGACGACATGGGCGTACGGGCCAACAGAGACAGGATTGATTTCGTAACTTTTGACATGGGCAAGAAATACAATAGTTCCCACACTTCCTCTCCCGCACAAAATAAACTTGAAGCAAACAGTTTATTATATATATGTCATAGATGCACACAATATGACAACAGACCTTTTTTTTATCTTTTTTTAATATTTTATGATTTTTCTGAATTATTTTCGAACTAATGCTTTCTCATTATTTTAAAGGTTTCATCATGGCCATCGGTCTGATATCCTTGGCAGCTAAACGAGGACCAATCTTTTGCAGAATCTTCTGTTTATGAAGGCAACACACCAGCTAAACGATAAGGAAACATTATAAGACTTTATGTTTCATATGTGATGAGTCGCTTGAAGGAGGAGTCATTCTGCGCTTACTACATTTTACCATATTTATAGTCTAACCGTGCTCAGAAACGGGGGATTGCTATATATGCCACTGATAAATCTAACTAATATGTTAAACACTTACATGAAATGTATAAACCATTGGCTAGATGCAGTCTGGATTACAAATAATGTTTTGTGCTTAACAGGATGTTCTGGTGGCCACAAATTGTAACATTTTAGCGCATCTTATAGGGCAGGATATTCCACGCTATTAAAATTAAAATAGAAAGAGAGAAAAAATGTAGCTCAAATAGCTTGTTGCGAACTAATGATTGATTGAACGTAACTTTATTTTGACTGGCTATAAGCTATTCTTCAACAGCAGAAAGTGGATCAAAGTAAGTTGATTATGATGTCATTATGCATGGTTTTCTTTAAAAGCTTTTCCTTTCATATTTTTTAGGATTATGATTTGAAATTATATATGATTTGATATGAGAAACATTTAGAATGTTTGCTTAGCTGTCAATATAATCATTGTGGTTACATCTTCTTCAAAATGCACATTTTTTTTTGGGTAGAAGTTAGTAATTTTTCTCTGTGGATAAATGATTTTAAACATCGTCAAGTGTAAACAGAGACATTTTCAGCTCAGTGACTTTGCCATGATGACATCATTCTTTGTCATTGTTGCCAGGTGCTTGCACAAAACATAATACCAAATTTGACAAAATTCATATATTTGCAGTACAAAGTGCTTTGAGAAATATAGTTTTGGCATGCAAACAAAGCATCAGCAATTTTATTAAGCAGTCAACTTCTACCATCATGATATCTCTTTGAAGAAGCCCTGGGTTATGTACTAAAGCATTGTGGAAGATTAAAATGAGGTAAAGAAGATAATATCTATAGTTAAAGGCATTGAAGACTCGCCCCAAATTGCGTGCCGCCCTCTGAAAAAGTTAACTTTCAGTTGCTTGCAAGTGAAGTTTTTTTCTTATTGCTACAAAATGCAGACATTGATGAAATATGATACCTTGTTATCTTTTATCTAGACCTGAGATGTCCATTGTTGCTATGTACACTGTGTTGTGGGTATTGACCGTAGCTGCATGTATTGACTGTACACTAGTGTCTAATTACCGACGGTAGCAAGCTGTGTGTGTATTTTCTGGGTTCAATGGTGGTGTCTAACAATTCTGTTATACCTCATCCAAACTAGGTCAGATTACTGGCATTAGACGTTTCTTTGTGCGCGAGTCTTCACACCCTTTAAGGTCCACAAGTAATTAAGTTTCTCTATTTATGATGCAATATCTCAGAACGTTTATAACAATGATCTGTGCGGCTTATTTTTTAATGTGAATGTATATATATATATATAGTCAATGGATGACTTGACTTAATAACAGATTTTGAGGATGTTGTTGTTATTGTCTAGAACTGTGGTCCTCAAACTGTGTTTTACAACCTAAAAGAGATTGGTTGCAGAAATTATTTGGTGGATGGTGAGGAAAGAAAGAAACACCAAAATATTCTGTGGAATTTTCAAGAAAAACCCTTTATTACATGTAGATCTCACTGTGCTAGATGAATCACATGCCTATTATTGCTATAAAACTATATGTCTGTATCCCATTCGTCTGGTCAGTCGTGTGTGGCATTTTACCATACAGAGGCCTTCCGTGCATTAATTAGCCGAAGGATATGCATGATTGGGAAACCGAGGTGGGCCCATATTTTTGGAGACAATATGTTGCAAGGGGGAGGGCAGAGGGGGGTTAATGCAGATGAGTGAAAATGAACTTATAAAGGTTACTTTAAAGTACTTTCAACTATGAGACAAGACTGAAATTAGTCTGGATGAAAGGTAGTGCTCAAAATTATTAGTAAGGGCATGCTTTAGAATGATCATGAAGGGCGAAATTTAACCTGTTGTTTCTCGCTCACCAAGTTACTAGAAAATTTGTCTACTTTTGCCGTTCTTTATATGATGTGCTGAAGGCTTGAGAGTGTATAGCAATGATCAGCAGAAAATTACTTCTGTAAACTAAGGTTTTTGGTAATTTAAGTATCGTAGTTCAAAACATGGGACCAATTTATATTTCCATTTTGATCAGTTACACCACTGCATGCGACCAAGCTTGGAAATGTTATAATGTAGAGGAGGGGGAGGGTGTGGGGGGGGGTATATCTTTCAGTAACATTGACCTAAAGTTCTTCTTTTAAGCTTTTAATTTCAATTCCATTTTTTGTTTTTGCCTTTTGGGCTGGGCTGGATTTACCATCTACCCCCTTTTTTATGTTAATGAAAGGTAGAGAGTCAGTCATACATTAGGTTAATTGTTTTTACTGAAAACCTTCAAGCAATGCAGTTTTGGTGGTTTGTGCAATATATGGAAGTGGGACAAAGGGGCACTGACATCCAGTAATATGTCATTTGTCTGTTTGTTAGCTTCTTCGTTCGTTCATGTCTTAATTCATTACCTTTTAGAAATATGTAAATAATTGAAGGAAAAAGAGATTGTCATGATAGGTTTAGCCTGAAGGAAGAGAGAATAAGTTATCCATCATGTAGGCCTAATTATAAGGTGACCATACGCCCCCGATTTTCGGGGACAGTCCCCGATTCCAAGTGTCACTGAAAATGTCCCAGATTTAATAAGCAGTCCCTGAAATTTTAAAGTACGACATTTTATTCACAACAGATTTAGACATGTCGCACAATCTACTGTCCGCCCTTGCCCGTTAATTTTTAAGTAAATGTACATTTAAAAACCATAGATGTACACAAAATACCTCGCACAGAAGATCGCAGAGATGGAAACAAGGACCACTATAATGTAGGGTATGCCTATCTTACTATATATGTATACACAGAGTAATGTACAAGTAATGAAATTGAAGTTGTGTTACTCCTGTGCTGACCTTTAGGCCTACTCTTGGTTATGACATGTCTGTGCTCTACTAGACTAGGGGTTACCCCTCCATTAAGACCCCTTCTCCAGGCTATACACTTCACTTTCAACATTTTTGTCCCAGATTCCTTTAAAAAAAAATATGGTCACCTTACCTAATCATGAAACAGTAATATCCTACTGAGATTTATGTGAGAGTAGGAAACCGACTTTAAAACAAACAAAAAAGTCCACTGAAGCAATTCACAACCAAGATGACCCACCTGAACCCACCAGTAGTCCTCCATCATAGACATGGGTGGGATTGATGGTTAATACACCTCTGCATGTCACAATTCATCCCTTTAGATTTTTATCTGTTGAGAATGGTTTTGTGAGACTGAGGCTATGAGTATGAGATCCTCTGGAAGTCGAGAGCGGTACTAATAACATTGAGAGCCCCCCTTTTTTTCCCCCCATGTTAACAAAATCTTACATCTAGATGATGCGTTTCTATAGTAACGACTGCCTGAGGTGAGATGTGAGGTAGAACATTTTAAGACCTATAGTTTCTGGATGAAAGATTCTTTAGTAGGATAGAGTAAATTTAAATTGATCACATTGAGAGGAATTTGACTTTTTTTTTATTGAGTCATTGTATCCATGGTTACACCATTATTTAAGTGGTTTACCAATTAATGTCTTAATTTTAATTTGAAGAAACTGAAGTAGCTTTGAGACTTTCAGCATTTTAAAGGGACACAAGCCCAACCATCATATTTGCATAATATTCGGCAGAGATCTTAGTGAAAACCATCTCCCCACCCCCACCCTCCCCTCTCTAACCAGCTAAGAAATATCTCGTTCCGTTTGTGAGATTTACTCGTTTAATAGCTCTGTCATTTTGTAAATCTGTGGTGTCATAATGTCACTAGGATCTCAAAGCTTTTGCTCTCTTTGCTTCTGTGAAAATGGTTCAATATTGTAGATTCAGCATTTTGCAAAACCCAATTACAGAAAATAAACATCGTAGCAGATAAAGACAAACAGCATAAATTGAATTCCGCGTGGCTCAAATGATGTCATATTTAGACTTGATCAAGTCTTCTGCCTTGAGTGTGAAGTAACATTAAAGTTGTGATACCTTCCAAATGGATTAAGATTTCTATTAGCTGTTTGGAAAAGTTTGTTCATGACAATTATCTCCATCACATAGATCAATAAGGATGGTTGGGTCTGTGTCTCCTGGCTGTGGGGTCAGGGGGGGTTCATGACAATTATCTCTATAATATAAATCTGTGTCTCCTGGCTGTGGGGCAGGGGGGGGGGTCATGGCAATTATCTCTATCACATAGATCAATAATGATGGTTGGATCTGTGTCTCCTTGACGAACCACGCAATGAATCACACAACACAACACCGACATAATTTAATTCAGAAGTGGAAAATAGAAATAATCCTGATCAGTTTTTCTTCTTTCCTTTTCTTTGTGAAAGGTGTGTGAGAAATATCAAAATTGAGTTGATTGTCTCAATTTCATTACAAAAGATACTGAGAAGGAGATAAAATCAAAGCCAACCAGTGTTCAGCTATGTTAGAATTTATGGGAAAATGCCAGCTTTAATGATGCATGTCCATTTAAATTAGACATTTAAATATATACATGAAAATAAAATGTCTCAACCAGATATTTATGGGTTGTTTCTTTTCTTTTTTCATCTTTTTCTTTTTTCTTACTTCTCTTGTTTGTTTCTTTTATTTGGTTAACTTAATCAGTTTTGCCTTTATTAAAAGTGATAAAAGCTGGAAAAGTCAAAAATAACAATGCAAAAAGAATGATTTAAAATAAATTCAACAAACTTAATTTTGGCAAGTTGTAGGCCATTAAAGAAACCACTGCTATGAGTCCAGATTGTATTCATATTTCACTTTACATTATTTTGAGAAATGAACCTATAAGCACCTAAGGCTCATCAATTAAAGTGACTGAACTATGATAGTCTAAGACAGAGACCATTTAGGTAGGCTCGGCAGTTGCAACAATGAACTCAAGAAAGAAAGCAAAGGAGTGACTATTATTACTTACAAAAACATGTTACAAGGCATTACTAGATTTGTCAAGGATAAAGTAAAACGAACATTATTTTTTGAGTTAATAGATTTTATAAAACGAAGGGTTATCACCAAAATATTCCTTTAAAGAAATAAATGAAAATAAAGTAATATTGTTGAAGAATTTTCAACTGAAGTTTAACTATGCTGTCCACACATTTTATGTGTTTTCACACTAGAACATTTTGTATTTTGTAATATACTGTTAGTGGGCGGGGGGGGGGGGTGTATGGGCCCTTTAATTTATTCTAGGGGTCCACCCCCCCCCAGAAGTATAACATGGTTGCACCCCTGATGTGAGTCTTTGATAAATGAGGCCGTGATCGTATATATCTGCCAATTGCAAACCGCTCCCCTATGTACGTCTACTGTAGGCTTTATTGAGGAACAACCTGTGAAATGGTTTCAAAGCTGACTTTTCCGGAAAATTAAGAGGGCGGTATACTCTAATGAATGGTCTTTTGAAAAGCGATAGAAATATAAAGCAGGTTCGGGGATGCATATCAGTGAAATGAGCTAAACTTAAGTTTCAAAACTTTGGAGGGGAACATTTACAACGGAACATCTTTAAAACAGATTTAGTAATAGAATAGTTCATACCAAGATATGTATTCCGTAACTGCCGTTTATTGATCTATCCCCATTCATTCTTCTCTCCCCTTCCCGTTACCCCTCGCCCCATCCTGACCCATACATCCCGTATGCGAGTATCATGACCGTGAGGCAACTACTGTGACAGATCATAGAATCAAGAGTTTAAACGTACGCGTGTTTAAACGCATAAAACGCATAAAAAAAAGGTTTATGGAATTGTGTGGCGCTCTTCTTCTTTAGAAATCACGGTTCCCTCTGAATTTGGAATAAGCCACGAATGAAGAAGCAACAATACCCCCAACAAGACAAAACCAATCTCACAACTTCAAAGCAAGGTTACTCTATTGCTTCTAAAACTGACAATAATGATGAACGAAAGTCCACTTAGGCCTGCTTGGTTTAACTTTATGAAATGGTAAGTAGGCCGAGTAAATTCAGAGAACGTTATAGACTACTCCAGCATATAGGCTCAGTACGTTATGCGATTTGGGGATGGGGTACGTGGTGTGGGAGGAATCGAAAAGATCATTAACCATAGAAGGACGAACTTGACACCGGTAGAATGCCTATATGTCAAAGTTCAAATGAGTAGAATTAGAATAATGTGTTAAGGAATAAAATATATCTATAGCAGTCAATACTTTGCGACAAAACAATATAGAATCAGACACACTAATTATACGCATTAAAATTCTACTCCTGGAACAAGAACGAAGGCGATAACTCCTGAGGGACAGAAGAGACAAAATCCTCGCTCGCATGTATTCATAGGATATGTTCTTGTGTGTGAAGGATATATTCGCAAAGAAATGTCTTCCTTTTGTTCAGGAAAATTCGTATTCTATCGGAAGCCTATAACCGTCTTAAGGTGAAACGAGATGAACTATACGGTTTTGTTCGTGTGACAAGACATTGTAACAAAGTTTATTCGAGCCGTCGAATTTCGGGAATAAATATATTTTGACGAAATTTGCCAAATTGTCGAGTTGCGGCGTTCCAGAAGAATTTGAGATTATAAGGCTACGGTGGACTAGATACTACATTTAATTATGAAATTAGATGTTTTATCACGACTAAATTCGACAATTTTCTCGGACCGTGCTCCCAAATTTCCGACTTGTATAAAAGTTTTACAATGAAAACTCAAAATTCCTACTATTTACTCGAGAATTGGACTTTCTGCTTTTACTTTTTCTCGAATTTTCTGCGATATGCAAAGTATCAATTTCGACAATTTATATCCCGAGCAAACTTTTGACTGTGTCACTTCTGAATGTTCCAATATATTTTGTCTTGTATGAATTTTTTTTATTGTTCCTCACAACCTCGATTTTTTTTATCAACTCTTTGTCTGACTATCACCAAACACAGTTTACGTTATCTCAAGTTGTCAACTTTCCCTGAAATGATTATTTTTTGCCCAAAAAATGTCGTCGTTATACCGTTAGGCTATGTGTCGAAAATTTGAAATACATATTTTATTTTGAAATTCCGTCCTTGTTTTGTTATATTATCAATTTCATTTTATTTAAGCTTTCTATTTTCATTATTACTTAACATTATGAAGTTTAAGCACAGCATGTTCTGTCGAGTTGCTGCATTACATAGAACTAAGGCTACACTTAAAGAGATGGTATTATAAGGTGAGGGGGAGCGCAGAGGGACGTCCCTCGAGCAGTTTTGTGATAAGCCTCAATTAAAATGCAGAGGGCCCCTTAGAAGTGAAACATACTCATTTTCCATTTTGCAATAAAAAAAGTACACTTCTGTAGAAGTACCCTGCTGTTGAAGCAATAAGAATTTGTGTAAACAAAGTACACAAAGTTTTCCAGCAAAGAAATGTGTACTTATTAATTTTTCATTCAAATACTTCAGTGCGTTTGAGGTATTGTAAAGAACCCACAGATGTCGGAACGGTTTGAGGTGAAAATTGTACTTTGTCGGCCTTCGCATCAAGATCATCTACCCGCCGACGTGTGTGCCCCTGTTGCCATATTGAACCCTGTTCCGTCGACGCTTTATCCACGAACAGAGAAAGCGCTGGTGGTTTCGGGTGATATACTTCAATCACATCATGCCTTTACAAAAAGCCGAAACCGTGTTGCCATCATCATTAGCATTCATACCTTAGAAGGGTGACCAAAACAAGACCTTTGGATATAGGCTAGACATTGCCTCTGTATTATATTTTCGTATGCGCAGTGTAATGCATCACTAATATTTTCGGAAACGTCGCTCGCAAATTGATGGTTTTGTGGTGGATTGTAAACATACAAGTCATTTGTTCCTCGTCAGTTTCTTAAGCAGTTTGATATATTTGAGAACAAACAGATTTTGAAAATGTCTGCTTCCAGTTCTGGGGCTAATTTCAAGGTGGTGCTTCTCGGTGAAGGTTGCGTAGGGAAGACGAGTTTAGTATTACGATACGTGGAGAATAAGTTCAATGACAAACACATAACAACTCTTCAGGTATATGAAGCTTGAAATTTGACGTTCGTAAACTCGTAGAATGTCAACTAATGTCTCATAATGCATGCATGATTAATGAATTTGATGTTCACCAGACCAGCCCCTGCGAACGTGGTGGTTCATATTCACTTTCGTATAACTATTATAACATAGCCTAATGTTAGGCTATGGCCTTTTGCGTGTTGTTCCAGTGATTCCCATAGGTAGTAACTAAGGCTAGCCTATGTTAGATCTTAGCCTAACTTAGGCTGCTATGTTACTGATACCAGGCTAGGCATAATACTACAAAACTATAGCCTGTCATAATTATTCCCTCTCTCTTCTTGCTTCATGGGTATGTCATCCAGGTAGGCTACTCTATGCCCACACAGGTAATAACAGTAAGGAGTGGTGCATGTTCATATAATTATAACTAAATGTTAGCCCTAATGAGTATCGTCTATGGGCCTAGTAATAGTCTGCCACTGTTGGACACCTTCCTGAAATGAAGCTCCGTCCCAGTAAACAAACTTGAAAAATGACCAAGTTCACTTAGCCACCATCTTGGTGTGGAGGTAGGCCTACTGTCGCAATTAATGTGGGAAATCGTGCATACTGGTAATTTATTGTTGAGTGCATATAGGGGAGAGAAATATTACATAAGGCCACGAGAATGAAAGTTATAGATTTGTGTCCGGACTTTTTTGAAAACACATGAGGCTTTTTTTCATTATTCATTATTCATTATTTACAACTGCGCATGCGTAGCTATCTACATAAACCGTTCACGCAAGTGGTAATGGTATATAAACGACTTCAAAATACCATGTCACAGTAGGGGAGAATAAAACCCTGGCTTTGAAACACAACTTCTACTACTGTAGTACTAGGCTAGCTGGATGGGGATGCATTGAATTTATAAAAATGTTAAAATACCGGGCTCCTGTCTGCAATATGATGTACACAACTAATGATAGCCTTCATGACTTGGTCACTACAGTGCATTGACCTGGAACAGTACGTACGTTCGTAGGCTAGGCCTAGATCGACTGCTTGTTATCCTATGCTTTAGCATTACATTGGAGACGATCAAAAACACCGCCGAACATCGACCAGTGAATCGTAAAATTTCACATTCTGATCATGCCATCCATCAATATTTGTATATCGTATGCAATGTCAATAAACTTTGTTATAGTTTAGCCCTTTTATTTCAACAATTCGAGTCTTCAAACTATAGGTAAGTATAAAAGATTGACAGGATTTCTTACGTTTCGTTCCACGAGAACAATGCATGGTATCAACGCACGTGTGCGCGTGGAGACATTGCGAGAATCCGATGCGCGGTTGGAGCGATTTGACCTGTGACCCCGATGACGCCGCGACACTGGCAAAGCGATGATACTGTTTTCATAGCTGCATTTATGTGATAAATAGATCGCCTTTCCGCTGTGCGCGATTTGGATTTTTTTTTTTTTTATAATGAAATTGTTTGTAATAATGAAATTTTTGGAAATAATGAAAATTTTCGTGCGGTAGCTTTTCAGGCATGCGGGCGGTGGACGCAAATCTATAACTTTCATTCTCGTGGCCTAAACATGGTTTGGGTCGTGAGAATGAAAGTTTTACATTTGCGTCCACTGCCTGCATGCTCTGAAGCCTCCTGCCGAAAAGTTCATTATTGTAGAAAAACATGTATTATTTACTGTACATATAAACACTCTCAATCAGAAAAATTCAAGTTTTAAATTATGAACAGTTATAAAGGGTATAGTTAGTTCTGTATTTATAACACAGTATGTGTATGCAGTATACCATCACCAACAAGCTTCGATCTTCACTAGCAGTTAAATACATACATATGAACCTGTAGATTGCAAATAAATCGTGGAAGAAGCTCGCTAGAAATAAATGGAGTTAGTACTTAGGCCTAGTGCAACTCAAGTTAGGTTTAGGCCTTCTTCCTGTAACTTCTCAACAGTAATTGTGTCTCTTCTTTATTTTCCACTTTGGTTCAGCCAATATGATGAGCTTTAGATATTTTTCTTTTTGCTAAGTGGATATTTTTGCCTCAAAGTGATTCATCTTTGAAACAAGATCTACAAAGCTCATTCCCTTATTGCAAGTTACTGTACCTCCCACCCAACCCATGGAATGACCTAACAGTTGAGGAACTACTGTATTAATGCAAAGCTGCAACTCATTCGGTTGATATTGAAGGATATGTATTTTTAAATTGTTTCACATTGTTGCAAGCATAAAGTATTAAAGATATGTACAACACTAGACGTGTAGGAACTTAGCACAGATTCAAGCACACAAGTTTGTTACAATCCTCAGGTAATAAGTCAAGGTATTGCTCTGCAAAGAACAACAAAGTGGAGTGAAACCTTTCAGTTATCTGGACACGGTTGAACCTAAAGTTGTCCAGATGTAGCAAGAATTCTCCTGAGTTTTAGACTAGTAATGATTTACCTTGCATTGTACATACTGTACGTAATAGCTTGTCTCCACGATGTGACATATGGTATGGTAACATAATCACACTGATGGCTTTTGTACTAGTTGCAAAAACTATTCAGAGGTGTTCCATTGACTTCTATCAGGCATTTTTTTCTTCGTCCGATAGAAATTCATCATCCTTGATTTTACTTAAACTTGCCTTTTGATTGTCTGTACATTCAGTAGTAGGTCTTATATAATGTGAGGCAGAGCACAGTAAACCTGGTCACTTTAATATCTTTTGAATATTGCTGGGGAAAAAATGGCCAAATTTGCTCTTTTGTTTATTTTGATAACAAGCTGTGGTATTTGTGGATAGACACTGAAGGTGCTGGAATGTAGTGATGTTAAATGTGCAGCAACATTACACAGAATATGAATGGTTTTATGGTAGTTGTGAATTATCCAGCTGTGGATGAACTAGTTTTTACTGTACTCTCGAGATGATGGAATGGTAGTAGATTAATGATGACAAGACTTGCCTAATCTCTTAATCTGTTTTGAATTATTTAATCTGGATAATCCAGGATTCGGATGAAACAAGGTTTAACCATACCCTCTCCAGTTGATAGTATGATAGCAGATTATGTTGGTGATGACAAGACAGACCATACAGTTTCTAAGAATGTTGACATGGTGCGACACCTACAATAAGACAGCTTCAAATGTCTCCTTTATATGCTTCGCAGTTAGTGAACTAGATCAATGGACATCATGGGATGCCTGCAAATGACTTTTCATTTATATTTTGATCTCGTCACTCATAATCTTACTGTACTGGTAATTACTTCAGTAGATATGTAATCAGTGAACTTCATAGTTCAGAATCAAGTTAGACATGCTCAAAGTCATCTAATCCAGTTTTGACAGGTTTCCTACAATGACGTTATTATGATGAGGTACTTCTTATCCACAGGAATTAGCCCTTTCGCAAAGAATGAGTGAACCGATACAGGCATCATGTTTTGTATAGTGTTGACTACATGCAATACGCCTGTATTGTATCGTGTAATTGCTAATGTACATGACAGCTGTCCATGCTCTGGTGGTTGCACATGTCGGAAATGTGAAAGAGATGACTAATAAGCCATGGTGATATGCATCAGAGCATCGATATGTTTGTGTTTATGATGGAATGCAACATATCGTACATGTATTACATAGTAAAATGCCATGCAAACCAGATAACTTGCTATGCAATTTGCAAAGGTTTTTGTACACGGAAACCATATAGCACTTTAATGTGAGACAAATTACAGTGCCTTTGAAACTGCTACACAAAATTTGACCGCTAAATTATTCCCTGGACTGTACTGTATATTCCTCCCCTTTATAATATTGTCAATTGGCCATGGATATTTCAAGCCTTGTTTGAGGATCACATACTGTTGTGCCCTGTCAATATGTTCTGTAGAATTATTATCTAGCCATGGATGTGTTCTAGCTCGTTGGAGATACAGTAGAATAATTATCCAGTGTCCTTTGTCATGGATCATTCCATCAATGTTCTTACAATTTTTTTAAATAGTAGCACACATCCTTCGATATACTGTATGGAAATCAACATTGGTTGGTCTTTTTCTTTAATGTTATTTTTTGGCCAATAGAGGATAACAATCTACAGAGACAGTAATTTGAAAATGTTTCTTTACACTTACTGACATCAATAAGGTTAAATATTACCCCAAGAGTGAATCACTCATGATTATAGATGTGAAGTTTTTTACTGGTCACTGATAATTCTGTTTATATAGGGGAGAAGCTTTTCAAAAGTCAGGTAATATGAGGGATTAAACTCACTTCCAAATCAAATTGCAATTCAGAAGAAGTTTTTGAGTTTACTTACTGGAATGTTCAGTCCTTCAGCTGCTTTAAAACTGTAGCTGTTACGCAAATTTCTTTTCATAATTAAACTGCGGTACTTACAATGTTCTGTACCATGGGCCTATGTTACCAAACGATTGTAACCACGCACAGTAGATCCCTTAGTAAGATCGATGGCTATGCCAATTAATTTTATGATTATTATATCGCTCTGTCAGATTTCACACAAACTAACCAATTCCAATATGCAGCTTTTAACATCATGTAAACAACGGTGTACCCAGAGATGATTTTCAAATGTCATTTATCCTATGCTATGTTATTTCCACACTCAATTACACTAAATTAAACTTGAGCAGACTATGGTGGTAATATGTAAGGCCATACATGTAGAAGTGTTCAAAAGTACAACATACCCCTGACCTCTCACTGGATAGCTCATGTGTTGTTCATGGCACTCTCCAATTTTTCCTTAATCATGATAATCTAGGCATTTAAGAGTGAGTGTTGAAAGTTTTCGTCAAGTGCTGGGATCTAAGAATCTGTACTCGCCAATAAACAGATTTCCTATGTGGTAATAGAAGGCTTTACCAAGGTCAAACATTTGCTTTGTTTCCCCAAGTTTCGCACGTCACATACTTCCATTCATCCTCTTCAGCATCCATAACCAGGGAAAAACCATGTTTTGTTTTGTAACTCTCAAAACAGATGTCTTCATGTTCCCTTTGGCGCTCTTCCTGTGGGAGAATGCTGGAGCAATTGATGTTAATGCCAGATGGAGTAGGCCACCAGCTAAGAGTCTTTTTGTTTTGACAATGATTATTGTGTTGCCTCTTAGGAGTTGTGTTAGTCATGGAAGTAGTTCCTTGATATGACCTTTGATATGACTTGCATTAGACTAAGTAGACCAGCCACTTTGATCGATGAGCCTAGTTTTAACTGAAAAATAATTAGAAAGGAAACAGGATATTATGAAGTCACTTTTTATTAGAGGCATTTCTCCTGGTTTGCGAAACATTTTAAGCTATATTTCAAAGCTATTTTAAGCCATTTTAAGCTACACTTTAAGCTACACTCCAGGCTGGGTTTTAATTTTTTAAGTCCCTACTGTGAAAATTAAGCGTCTTTTTTTATCTTTCCGGAAACAACTTCCCCGAAAAGGGAAGCCTCCACAATGTTACATTAAAGTTTAATCCACCATTGACATAACGAAGTTGATAATGACCTTTCTGAATAGTTTAAAATAGATTTAGTGATCATCTCTGAAATCAGAAGTTTAGTCATGTGCTAGAAGATGTGACAGGTTACGTATTTGCTAATATTAAATTATTAACCGCGTGGAAAAACTTGTTAGTGTTACCAACAATATTTAATTTTCATTAATTATTCTCTAAAAGTAAATACTAATGTGCTTTTAACCTTTCTCGAAAATCTGAAATCTTCTATCAATGTCTAGTCTTGGAAGTGAGCTCTCAGCAAAGCATTTGGATAACAACTGATTGCCAGGGTATAGAATGAACTGAATCACCATTGTGACAAATGTGGCCAAAATGATTTAAAATGTCCATTTTGATGGTTGTGTGTGATAAATACAGGTGTGAAAGAACTTAATGGGATGGAAGATTGCTTTATACTGTCTTAATTACCAGCCATTTAATGAGCAAACTTTGCATCGATTACAATCTTTGATTTGCGTGATATCCTCATCATGCATCTAGAAAATTCTCTCTAAATCTGTGATCAAAGTACAAAACCTGTGTTAATATCTGAATGTGTCATTTCTCTTGTTGTTTGTGTATCCATTCTCCGTAATCATGTCGTCATTTCATCTCCGTGGAAACGAGGAACGGCGGCACTTTACCGAACGTTTTGCACAATTGGTCTTTTGTAGTCCGGTGTCAGTTAACGTATTAACCCTTCAGAAGCATCGAAAATTCTCTGATTTCCCTGTAGAATTCAGATGATAACGAATGTAGACTTGTCTTTGAAGCAAAACTGTCCAATTTACAATTGTAGTAATTGTTGAGGTCAGGAAGGATGTTTCTGTCGTTATCAAACGTAATCGGGTATTCTCCAGCATCTAACCTTAAAGCAGGTTGTTTTTTGGGGGGGTGGGGAGGCCGGGTGAATTAGCATTTACTCTTCTCTCTTCTTTGTTATCTTAAACACTACAGTACACTGTAGATTTTCTCTCTCTTTGTAGTGAGAAGTTTTATAATCAGATGTTTCATCACCTCTCGTAGTCCCTCCTCGTTAATTTTTCGGTAACTTCTCTGTTTTGATTGAGTGTCCTTGTTTTGTTCGTTTTCATTTGTTTGAAGAATCACGAGTAAACGATTGAAAGCCTCCTCCCGCTGATTCAACAGCTGATTTTTGTCTTCTGCTATTTCATTTCCTCTTGCAGGCCTCGTTTCTCAACAAGAAATTAAACATTGGTGGCAAGAGAGTTAACATTGCTATTTGGGTAAGTTTCAGACGTTGGTGTCGTTTCGATCGCCAGATGCTTTCGTAGTTAACCTCTTTGATTTATAAGGCTGTGCATAAAGTTTGTGCCTCTAGTGGAGGTAATTTTTATTCAGCCATGAATATCTCTATGTGTAAGAGTAAGTTGGCCTGACGTTTCGATCCTTGCAGGATCTTCTTCAAAGGCTAAATGACAAGTAACAGTAACAGTAGAGACAAAACACATACAGAATACAGACAGGTTAATGAGCATGGTGAACACATATAGACACATATAGACAGAAGAAAAGTTAGTCATGTCCTTCCTGAATGTTGAGCCCATGAAGTTGAATGGCGCGAAGGTGTTGAATCCACAGCCTCTCTCTGCTGATTCGTACTAGGTCAGGACGGCTTCCTAAGGATTCAATCCCCTGTAGGGACATGTCGTTAATGGTATGGTTGGGAAGGTTAAAGTGTTCTCCAACTGGTGTCTCAGTCTTCCACGTTTTCACTGTGGATCTGTGACCATAGAATATCTCTACTCAGGAACATGGCCATGACCAAATAATCACTTTTCCTCTGAGAGTTGACAATATTAGAATTGAGAAAGTTAGAAAGGATTGGATTTTTGTTACGATTCACTGGGAGATGGGGGTAAAAACAATAGAGTCTCATTCAGGGAATTCAATTTGTTGGTGGACTCTCCATTTGCATGAATTAACTATATAGCTAGATAATATTAAAGTGGACACAAGCCCTACCATAATCTTTGGCTTGAGTGACAGATATCTTTGTAGAGTACAACTCACCCAAACAAGTTAATTGACAAATAACTGTTGGTTTATCAGCAAAAGTGCCCATCTTTCTGTGTCCAGTGAGATCTACAGTTGCTATTCCCTCGACAGGTCTTGCAATTTCCCAAAGTCTTCCTCCTTGACTATAAATGTTTGGTTTAAATATGTTTAGAAAGCTCTGTGTTGTTATTTAATACCTGTGCACCCTTATAACGCATTTTATTTTGTAGGACACAGCCGGACAGGAGAGGTTCCACGCTCTAGGTCCAATTTACTACCGAGACAGTAACGGGGCAATATTAGTCTATGATATCACAGATGAGGACTCATTCAGTAAGGTAAGAGGAAAAGGAATGTTGGATGGTTTGGAGGGAACAACATTTATGGCTCCTTGATGATACCATGGCAATTACTTTACTCCTATCTTACCCGTCTCTACTTAAAACATGTACTGTACTTCCTCATCTGTAACATTTAACACAATTGTTTTTTTTTGGTATTGTGGAATGCAAAAAGAATCTCTGCGATCTTGATCTTGTGTGTATGTGTGACACCTAGTTTGTATGTGTGACACCCAGTTTGTATGCGTGACACTTTGTTTGTATGCTTGACACCTAGTTTGCATGCGTGACACTTTGTTTGCATGCGTGACACTTTGTTTGTATGCGTGACACTTTGTTTGTATGCGTGACACCTAGTGTGTATGCGTGACACCTAGTGTGTATGCGTGACACCTAGTGTGTATGCGTGACACCTAGTGTGTATGCGTGACACTTTGTTTGTATGTGTGACACTTTGTGTGTATGCGTGACACTTTGTGTGTATGCGTGACACCTTGTGTGTATGTATGACTTCTTGTGTGTATGTGTGACACCTTTCCTTGTAAACTCTCTAACTCAATTAGAAAAAAATTGGATTTACTTCATACTTGGGACATGGATCCACTTAATTGAATTCAAGAACCCTGCTGTTTTCTACAGAGGTCAAAGTTAATTTGAAGTCAACAGAGTTCAAAGTCTGAATACCTTGTAAACTCTAACTTCAGAAGTACAGCTTGGATAATCTTGGTCCTTGGTACACTATATGGATCCACCTTATTGAGTACAAAACCCTATTGCTTTCTACAAAGGTCATTTAAGGTCAAAGTCGGTAAACTCTAACTCCAAAGTACAGCTTGCATTAAAACATGTGCTTCCTCATCTGTAACCTTTAACACAATTGCTTTTTGCTTTATTGCTTTATTGCTTGTGGAATGTAAAAGGAATCTCTGTGATTTTGATCTTGTGTATATGTGTGACACCTTGTGTGTATGTGCAGGGAGTTGTATTCCAACAACTCCCTGGTATGTATGACACCTTTCCTTGTAAACTCTATTACTCAATAAGACAAATTTGGATTGACTTCATACTTGGGATATGGATGGTCTTAATTGATTCAAGAACCCTAGTGCTTTCTACAGAGGTCAAAGGTCGTTTGAGGTCAACAGAGGTCAAAGTCTGAATACCTTGTAAACTTTAACTTTGAAAGTACAGCTTGGATTATCTTGGTATCTGGTACAGTATATGGATCCACCTGATTGAGTACAGAAACCTTATTGTTTTTAGTGGAAGTTAAAAGTCATTTGAAGTCAAAAGAAGTCACAGTCTGAAAACATTGTAAACATGATAACTCCAAAAGTAGAACTTGGATTTACCTCACCCAATACATGTGGAACCACCTAATGAGTACAAAACTTTCGGTGGAGGTCAAAGGTCATTTGTTGGATGTCAACAGAGGTCAAAGTCTGAAAATTGTTTGAACATGATAACTCAAAAGTTAAACTTGGACGAACGTCACACTTGTTTCTTGGATCCACCTTATCATACATGTATAAAAGAGCCCGTCTACGCATAATTTACAGTAAATGTTCTCACACAAAATTATAACATGGGGCAAGGAATCACTAAGCCTTGTGGATTTCTGGGGGATGACTCCCAGATCCCCCCTCTTAAATGGGAGTCGCCTTCAAGGATCCAAGGGCCACATCCTTAGCCCCTGCCTACATCAGTCAGGGGAACTTTTGGACATGCTGCATCCCCCCCTCCCCCCCCCCGTCAACTACCTATTGAAAACCTGCTCAACTTGGGTAGTATACCTTGAAATACTGAGATCAGAAGAAGGTACTGTAACAATGCTTCCATCTATACAATAGTTTAACTATATGCACACTTAAGAACACACACACACACAAACAGGTCCTTTAATCTACTTAACATGCACTGAGCAACGTACTCCCAATCAATTGCCCTTTGACCTTACTCATTAAGATGTTACAGTAAACATATACACTGTATGTTCAGTAGGAATAGTGGCACCTGGCAAAACAGTAGTTCTGTTTGGCTACGACTCACGTAAGCCTAATTCATTATTAGTTATACTACAAGGCTTACATAAGAGTTTGAAGTTTCAATTCCATTATATGGTATTTATTACAATCATTACCTGTGCAGTTACTTCTAACTTACAGAATAATTGTAACTTTTTGTAAGAATGATTTGGTTTGTGCTGGAAGGGTCTACCGCCAGTCTGTTTTCTGCAGTTGGCCGAGTAGTATTTGAATAATTTTATCAGTGACCTGTGTACTTGAGGGAAGATGAGGACATGATGAGAATTGAATTGGGGGGGGGGGGAGGAGGTGGGGAGCAGAGGTGGGATTGGGGAGAGCTATAAAAGTTGTATCCACCTGGGAATGGTGTCTTGAATAATAATATTATCTTGTCGTGGAGAGCGATTGTTAGACATCTTCAGTTTGGCGTAGGTGTGGCAGATTGGTGATATACGTCAAGGTATTGAACACAAAAAGAAAAGAAGAAAGAAAAAGGAAGAGAGATTTTATATGACAGACTGGGTGTTTGGTGAATTTGAATAAATTAATTCAGCTGTGTGTTCTGTTGGATTTGCTATTCAGCTCCAATACCCCCCCCACCCCTATAATTTGTTTCTTTAAGACGACAATTAAAATTATGTTCTATACAATATGTTTCTGTGGCCCCTACCACCAACCTTTCCCCCCCTTCCCTTCACTCCAAACTTTCTTCAAATGCTTTGACTTTTGAAAAGATACTCTTTGGATTGGTTCACTTTGAATTGCCCAACCCCCCCCCCCCCCCCTATCGTAATTAGCATCTACTTGCAGTAATTATTGTTGTTATACCTTTGTTTTATTGTCATAAATTTATGTACTCTCTGATTGTTTTTTTCAAACAGGTTAAAAACTGGGTGAAGGAACTCAAGAAAATGCTAGGCAATGAAATAAATTTATGTATAGCAGGTAAATTTTCCTTTTGATTTCTGTTTTTGATAATTATTCAAAGACAAAACCGCATCTGTCAAGTTAAGCAACGTTCTTAACAAGTTTTAATCATACTCGGGTTTTGGAAAAAAGTAGGTCGCGTAGAGTCTCATTTTCTGTCAATCACCTCAAATTTATAGTAAGGGACCAAAGGACGGCTAAATTTCATGGTAACGGAATAAATGAATCAGTAGTGGAATTTCTTTACTTTTAGTCAACGGTCCGTGAAAGATGAAAATCATATTTTTCCATAAGATGACCGCATTTTAGTGCATGCTGGGATAACTTAGCGGGAAATATGATTCACAGATTCAAATGTTCAAGATTTGTCAGGATAAAATGATGAACGTTCTATGGCAGGGGTGGGCAACCTACTGCCCACGGGCCACATGCGGCCCGCCAGTCATTTTTTTGCGGCCTGTGAGTGAAAAAAATCAATTTATTTTACATGATCATCTAGCTGGCACTTAGACTTTATCTGCACTAATGATGCTGTCAGGTAGACCTATTAATTATCAACTGTACTGTATTGACATTATGTTTTTGTGAATACAGGTAAGTACACACACCTATTGCTTGAAAGTCCTCGGAATCAAAGGTTTGAAATCAATGTTGCAGGTCGTTGGTTAGGTGCAGCCCTGTCAATCTTTCACTCCTTAAAGCTGGCCCATTCATTCAAAAAGGTTGCCCACCCCTGGTCTATGGTGTTCACTTCCTCTTAAGAAAAGTTATTCTGTGGAACATTCTAAAATGCAAGTCAATACTGGTGAAATTGTTGGGTCATCCATGGGATCTCATGATTTTATCCAGTATCGCAAAAATGCTATGAAAGATGGTCCAATTTACTATACATATCCAAAAGACACGGCAACTTTTTTTTTTGTTACACAGGAACCAAAGTATTTTATAAGATACAAAATTCAGAGACTTCAAAACGGCTCCCAGAAAATGTGCGCACTCAATTATTACTGTAGCTGCTAGATAAAGAGAAATTGTCTAGTTTGTTAGAAATATGAAAATTATACTCTTTTGTTTTCATTTCGTGGAAATATTAGAAAGGACCAAACAGAAGATAGAAGAAACAGTTTTGTATTTTTGTTTCCTCTTCAGGTAACAAAATTGACCTAGAGAAACAGAGAAACGTCACTGTGGCTGATGCAGAAGAGTAAGTTGGCAACATATATATCTCAGTGTTGGATTTTCAGGAATTTGAGAAGGTTGCCCGAAGAACTACCAGTTTCAAAGACTTTCAAAGATTTGGTAGTCCTGCAAAAAACTTTGTAGTCCTTCCAAATTGAAAATGAACACAAATAATACAAAAGAAAATTTAGCGATAGTACCTGTTTCCTTATTAATTACCCGAATCCTACACAGTGTGATTTTTTGTTTGTTTTGCAAACCGATGGTTAGGCAAGATTTTCCATTGTGTTAGGCTACCATGTGGTCGAAGATAACAGCAATAACGAAAGTATTCCATGGATACCTTAACTGCGTCACAAATTCAGCGGAATAGGCTAGATTTCCCCCATTGACTGTTAGGCAACCATGTGGTCGAAGATAACAGCAATAATGAAAGTATTCCATTATAATAATTATATTTAGGCTCAATAATTCTTCAAAGCCTTCATTTTTTTAGGTCGTCCGAAGGACTACCAAGAACACAACATTTTGAAAGATTTGGTAGTCCGACGTCGGACGACCGTGAAAATTCTACACTGTATCTTATGTCTGCATTACTTTGTTGTGGAGTTGGTTCTGTATGTAGGATGGAATATTCATGAAAAGGACATATGTCTGTTTTGTAGTTACCCAAAACGTTAAAAAAAAAGGAGAGAGTTTTAGAAAATAGAAAAGAATTAGGAAAGAAAGAAAAAAAAAAGAGAAAGGAGAAAAAACACAATTTTTAAAAACAAATCAGATTGAATGAAGTAGGGACCCTAGTAGGTGTTTACAATATATCAGTCACTTGCCTATTGAATGCATTGTTTGCTGGACAAGGTTTTTGGAGATATCACCCGTTATGCAGCAGTGACGTGTCTTAAATTACTTGAAGAATATATGTGATTCCTGAAAGGTCTAATGTTCAATTGCTATGGTGAAAGGTATCATCGTTGAAGTTGATTAATGGAGGATGTATTTTTTTCATTTCTCATCAGATATGCTCAATCTGTCGGTGCTAAGCACTATCACACATCAGCTAAACTGAACAAGGGAATTGAGGAAATGTTCTTGGAACTAAGCAAAGGTAAGGGATAGTCTTCATTTCAGTCTTTAGTTAAGGGATAGTCTTCAATTCAGTCTTTAGTTAATGGATTGTCTTCAATTCAGTCTTTAGTTAAGGGATTGTCTTCAATTCAGTCTCAGTTCAGGGATAGTCATCAGATGAGGGATAGTCTTCACTTAAGCCTTCAGTTAAGGGATAGTTTTCAATTCAGTCTTCAGTTAAGGGATAGTCTTCAATTCAGTCTCAGTTCAGGGATAGTCTTCAATTCAGTCTCAGTTCAGGGATAGTCTTCAATTCAGTCTCAGTTCAGGGATAGTCATCAGATGAGGGATAGTCTTCATTTAAGGGATAGTCTTCAGTTAAGGGATAGTCTTCAGTTATGGGATAGTCTTCAGTTATGGGATACTCTTTAATTCAGTCTCAGTTAAGGGATAGTCTTCAGTAATTAAGCAAAGTCCTTGAACACCATTCACTTTTCTTCCAAGCTGTCCTCTCTCAATTTTAAAATCAGATTGCTAGTGCATTGCAGGTGCCTTTGTCTACACTTCTCCCTTCCTTAGCTCCCTCTTTCCCTACCTCTTACCTTCCCTCCTCCTTCCCTTCCCTTCCCTCCTTCCCTTCCCTCTCTATTGCATTCCCTTTCCTCCCTCTTCATATTCATAGAGATAGGGGAACATGTTTGAAACAAAAGGAAACAAACTCTTGGTGTCTTTGTCTACACTACCTTGTTAATACAGATTTTATATGATGCCATTAATATTCACCACAACCAATGTAAGCAGAGAGGGTGCAAAGGTTGTTTGCTCTGTGACAGACTTGGAAGTTTTATGTATTTTCCATCAAAAACTGAGTGCTTAAGGTTTAAGTGGTCATCAGTCATTTTCAAAGTAGAAGTTTGTCTTGACTTTTGGCCCCATTTTCAGTACCACTTGATGCTCAAATTCTATAACACATTACAAGGTTTCCTATCAAATAACGGAATAAGAAAGACCAAAATTTTGAAACTTTCCTGTTGTTGTTTGTCATATTGTAGGTATTAAACATGTTTTTGCATGTGATAAATAGTATTGAGATAACTTTTCAGGACAAGGGAATCTTTTAATCTAGAACTGTTTTAAAAAAAAAAAAATTTAGAACTGAACCTTCAATTATTTGCTAACCAACATTCATTTTGTTGAACAATTTTTAGAAATGTGTCTTACTTTGATAATTCACAATCAAACCCAGATTAATACTGGGTTAGATAAGCAGAGTGACTGCAAACAGAGTAGGGTGAGGGTAAGGGTAAGGGAGGAAATGGTGGAGGTGGGTGGGGGGAGGGGTTGGTGGTGGTGGGTGCATGTCAGAGTCTAAAAAACTGGCCAGCACTCTGCCATTTGTTTCCTTTGCTTTGGAATATTACAAGTCCTGTCCAGTTCACTATTTCCTAGTTTTTTTTTCTAATGGTTTAAGTTTTTCAAAAAGAGAAACATCATATCTGTTGCTTGTCCCAAATCCTTTATATATGCAAATGAGGTCATACATAGGTCGATCTGCTATGACTGTCTTCCTCGATTGGCTAATTGTATTCAGCCATCAAACAGAACAAATTTTAAATTCGTTTGAGATAGTTAACTCTTCCGACACCATCTGCAGTCAAAATAATGAAATATCGCTTTTGTGGCTGAAATGGTTACTATTGTACACTATCCTATATTCTTCATGGGTTACCGTGGGAACACCTCCATCATATTTTCTTTCCCTCTCTGTCTCTTACCAGATATGCTCGAATCGAGCTCCTCCGATCTCTTGGGTGGCGGGTCCAGCAGTGGCAGCAACGCTCGAAAGTCTAAGACCGTGACCATCGTAGACGATGAAGCAGCCAATGAGAGCTCAGGAGGGGGCGGGTGTTGCTAGGCGTAACAGAACACGTCATCGGCTTGGAGTCTGATTCCAAATCTTCCGTCGTACGAGGAGAAGAATTGGATTGAATCGGGGGAAACCATCGATGTATTTGTTTCCCCGGAGCAGAAATGATGCTTGCTATGAGTCTTTCTGTCTGTAGTTTAAAAAAAAATTCTAAAAAAAAAATTGTAGGAAAGATGAGGAGGTATAAACAGCCTCAGGTTTCATTTACCTGTCTGGTTGTTTGATTGAAATTTGAGAAATAATTATTGATAATTAGTTAATCATTCATGCAATTGATTGAGGATTGCTAAAGTTGAAGCATGAGCCGTTGAAACCCATCTCTGATGTGGTGAGGGGGAGGGGGAGGTGAAGGGGACAGGAAATTTGTCTCTCAAGATTATGAAAGGTTTACTGTAGGTTACAGATAATTTTGACTCACAGTGAGTACGATATCTGACGTCTGTAATTTGAAAGTCTATGGGTTGTAGGTGTAAATACTGAGCAGCAGTTTCATCTAGTGGATGTAATGAATTTATAAAGCTGACCGTGATCCATTGATTAAGCTTAAGTCAAAGCCGGACTGATTTCTAAGGATACTCCAGTGTTCTGAGAAATGTTAGATCGTAGATGTTGTCAACAAGACAACCCAGTATTGTTTACATAGAGTAAAGGCTCTTAGTGTTGGCTTGTGTTGCACCTTGTTAATCATAACTACCTGCTACCGTAGGCAAATGAGCGAACGGATGGTTCTGGGGTCTTGAAACAGGCAGTGGCTTCTGTGCTGCGGACAAAACTAGCACTAGCCGAGACTACAGAGCAAGTCGCCGCCCTTCACCATGTCAAATCCTCAGGTCCTTGATTGTCCAGGACCAGCTGTATACCAGTACCGAACCAGTAAGCTTGTAGGCCAAACAGCCTGAGATTCCAGGTTGTCCAAGAGAAAACAAGAAAACTTTCTTTTAAATCAGTCCCATGAGGTCTGTCGATTTTGCTTGTTGTACAGTTTTTTTTTCGCCCTTTTTCTAGGGTATTGTCATGATATCTTCAAGTGCATGTAAAAACTTTCATGAAAGTGGATGTATGATTCTTATTCATAGCTAATTTTTTTTTTATTATTAAGTGTTTAGCTTCAGTCTATTATCGTATTTTTCCTAGATTCTAAATATTCAAGAAAGAGATTGAAGAGAAAATGAGTTTGGCCCGTTATATGAGATACCTGCGATAATTTATTGATTTTATCCTAGATATTCAAGCATCTTTATATTATTCTTATTTTAATTGAGTTTGGTTTTTTTCTAATTTTAACATAGATTTTTATTTTGAAAAAAAAAATAGGGCAAAGATTTTTTCAGTTCCTATTAAGTCCTTTTGTTTTAGACTTTTATCGATTGATGGAATGTGAGTTTGGAAGTATCGCATTGATTTTTTTTTTTTAACCTTAATTAAAAACAAAGATTGAATTCTACTTTTAAGGAAAGTTTGAATGACAGAAAATAGACAAGATTTTATGATGATCGTGATGATATTGCAATAGTCTGAAATTTTGCCCGGTTATTCAGAATTAGCCTACAGAATCGCTGGAGTTGTGATCAACCAGTGTCATGGTAACCACTTCTATGACAACCAAAAGCAAGGAATTCCTGTGCTGTCAACCACAAATCTGCTTAAAAGCAACCTTTTTTGGGCTACTATGAAAAAATATTGAAGTTCCTTAACATTGCAGTTAACTAGCATAAGCAGTCATTGTTTGTAATTGTTTTAGCGTACCGTCAAGATTTGGGATACCTTGTGTTAATTCAATAATTTTGTTGTTTTCTGATCATTGATTCTACCACATTTTGTTGTTGTTATTATTATGAAATGATACAAAATAGTATTTTATATGATTTCTTTGGGCAGAATTCATCAAGTTTGGATTTTTTTCTTCTTCTCATAAACTTGGGTCGTCTATTGTACAATATAAAAATTGCTTTCTTCAATTTGTGTCATATTTCGGTTTAACATGGCTTTATGTTAGCTGAATATGCAACTTGTCTAATCCTTGGAGTGTCCATGACTACTGGTCCACAAATTTGTATAATTAATAAAAGTTGGATTAAGTTTATGAAAGTAGATATGGTCCATGGTATTTATTTTTTCAACTGATGTTGTGGATGGTTTGATGGAGGGATGTTGGTTAAGGAAATGATGCACTTATGGTCAATAGTTGGGCTTATATTTTGTTGTTAAACAGCTGTCCATACTTTTAATACTTGAAGGGGATTTACAGGTGAATTTGGCAATTGTGTGAACATGAACTTTACTGTCATTCATGAACGACTTGCTTTAATCTTCATTCTTATGGGTGATATATTTGATTATTTCTATCTGATATGGGTTTCTATTTAAACTAACAAATTGTGAAGTCAAACTCTAATTTCTCTTGTTGATTTTCTTACTCTTTTTAAAGGTTGACATGAAACCAGGAGCACTGTCTCCAAATCAAGTGTGTCCTGTTCCTTCTAGTAACTTTAAAAAGGAAATATTCGTCACGGATGAACCAGTGTCGTGTTTCAGTTTTTACATCTTTCACTTTTGTTCATTTTACGAATGCACCAAATTTTTGAAGGACCATTTCTTTTGTTTTAATAATCTTAACTCTGAACTAATATGCTGTTTCAATCAGAAGGGAAAGGGTACTAATAGGTTTATATCAGTATTTTAGCTCAATACAATATAAGATGGACGTTGATCAAAGTAGCTATCATAGGGTAACTGGGAAGTGCAAAATCTCGGACCAGGATTCATAACCCTGTTAGCATTAGCTGTGTAGTTTGGACATTTCAAGGACGACAGTGGTATATGCTTCAAAATCACCAGTATTGGCACAAACATTTAGTATGTAAATATTGCTGGAAGTTTTACAGAAAGAACCATTGCAGTAGTTCCCCAACATTGCAGGTTACTCCTTGACAGCAAGGAGAGCGTCTAATCATCGTACCTATCATTTCTGGCACTTTTACTTTGAGAGTCACATTTTCATGCTTGGTCGTATGGTGGGATCTCCAAATTTCACATGCCAAAATCTTAACCCCCCCCCCCCAAAAAAAAAAAAAAAAAAACTGAAGTAGGCCTACATTTAGGCTGGAGTTGTGGATATAATATGTTTGTATAGTACATGAGTTTTATTTGAATTTAGAAAGCTAATTAAAATTTGACAGGCCTGCAATATTACCATACTAAAGTTTGGGACCAATACTGATGATGTTTGGGACGTAGAATTTAAAAATTGCTTGATGTAGGGCCTCAGCATTACTGCGTTTGATTCGTCTGCAACGTAAAGAATACCATCAGTTTCATTTTATAAAATGCTAGCTGTCTGCTTATTTACTATCCCGCTTGTTTGGAATAATAGATCCCTCACGTGTGTATGTATGACTGTGGTAAGATTATATTCAAAATTATTATTTGAAAAGAGGAAAAAAAATGTAACAACTCAATTGCACTGTGTCGTGTTACATCTTTACTTTCACAGTTTTTTAATTCTCTTGTTATTACCTCAATAACAACATTACAAAAGATCTGTTTATTGTATATTATTGTGCCGGGTTCATATCTTTAAAGACATCCTCGATAAAATAGACTTAATCCAATCCCTTAAAAGGGTCAGTCATGTGTGTTGTGCATACGTATACGGTAGAGCGGTAGTGGGCGTATTTCAAAACCTAGAAAACCCAAGCCGAAGACGACACCGCCATCAGCAACGCAGCATTACTTTTCAACTTGTTTTACGAAAATAACTCATTCGATTTCATTCGTCAGGCCTAAATTAGACTGTTATCCATGGATGTACCAACCCGTGATGATGAAACGTCAGATAATTTGTGTTAATTCTATTGGAAATATGTTTCCGTTATTAAAGTTGTGAGTAATGGGTCCAAAGTCTGTTAATTTTTGTCAACCACTCGTCATGATCACGTCTACAGTGATCATCTGACTAAAACAACCAGTGACGTCATTTCTAAATTTTACGTTTACTGTACCGTACCTACTTTGTCAACATAACTTAGAGTAATGTAAAGTGTAAATGTAAAGTGTAAAGTGCAAAATACCTGATATACAAAAACATCGTGCATTTGTGGCTAATACCCAACATTGTAAGATATGTAAGACAGATCTGATACAGTCAGTTACATGTTGAAAGAATGGATTCTGTGGAAAAGCTGGTAAGCTAAGCAACTACAACCTAAGATAAAGCTAGACTAGGAATCTTAGGATGAGTTCTTATCGTATACGGTCCTAGGCCTAGCCTAGGTCTACAGATGGTGAGCCTATACAATATGTAAGCAAGTAATAACTAGTAATATAGCCTACTAGTAGTAGTAGTATGTAGGCCTATATCATTATTAATAACCTACGTGGTCTAACTCTTAGCTACAAAGCGAGATGTTATGTGAATCTTTAAATAACGTTACACATCTCAAAACTTAGGCTACTATTGATGCCTACAGTAACTTGGCCTACATGATTAAAAGAAAGCAGTAAATGTAATGTGACCATATTATTTCCAGTAGAGAGACTTGTAAGTTGTAGTCTACATGATATTTTAATCAGCTAAAATGTTTTAGACTTTGTTTTCCAAACATTTCTTCAAATGGTATGAGGCTTTTTCCTCTTTTTTTCATTTGTCTTTATTATTTACTTCGTTCTAGAGGGCTTCTTGTAGGTATTTCATTACGTTTACTCTCTCCTTATTTGGTCAAGTTGTGGCAGATTAGAAACGGTGCTCAAGGGAAGCAGTGTCACTGATGCAGTTCAGTTGTGACTACATGTGGCCGTGGGTACTATAGCAGGGCTCATTTTAAGAAGGTTGTCCTTCAGGGAACCTTGTCTTCATGTTTGGTGGTCTGAAGGATTTTTTTGGTTGTCAAAATGAAATCACTTGGATTTTTAAAATGGCACGTCTTGCGCATAAGTAATACTAAAATGTATCGATTTAGTTTTGTAGGTGAGAACCGTAACGTTAGGCTATGCAGGCCTAGTCAATCGGCCTGAGGCTTAAGCCTGCTCTTGGTGACTAGTCTTATGGAGAGTGTAGAGTTAGGTTGGTGTTTGACACTGTTCATGATTAATCATGTTGGGTAGCGGGAATTCTTTGGTAGTGAAAAATGATTTCCTTAATCGTTTCCGATCATTTCCAGAGACAGAGGGTAGGCCCAGGGTATAAACATAAATGAGCATGCGATATGCCCACATGCACAGTATAGTACTGCATACACATTGTACTCCAGCAAGCTTGTCATACATGTGTGCGGCCGTGAGGTAGAATGCAAGTGTGGTCACATCCACCAGGGTCTGTACTCTGTAGTGTACGAGTGTACGTGTAGGAAGTATACGGTACTGTACGTAGCCATCAGTGCATTTGGGTGTTTCTTTTTTTATAGGGGCCAGTACTAATATCTGGAGATTACCTAACATTTCCCTAATTAATTAGCTGCTAGTACTAATCCAGATAAGTTGATCCATGATAAGTTATTCATATGGTTCAAGTGAACATAAATATTAACATTCTTAATAGTTCACATGTTTTAGACGGGCTGGTAGCCACAAACATGTTGTGGTGTCTCCACAATTTATAGCAAATAAGTGTGACAAATATTCTACAAAATTATAAAGCTTGTAGCACCTATTTCTTTAACATCATATTAACCATTATCTTTATTGAAATGATAAATAAAACTCATATAAACCATACTACACTAAACTTCCAGGTGTGTGATTTGTTCTCTTTATTTTTGACACACTGCCACTTTAAACTGAAAACGTAACATTTAGTGTCCCACGAAGTTACGTATGCAGACGCGATTTTGTGTTATAATAATCCAAATATTAAATATGGTTGATCAACTTACTATGCCCTACATATACTTGCAGGTACACAAAACTAATTCAGAATAACGATCAATATCATGCAGTGTTCAGTTCATAATTTATGGCCAGATTAATTTTTGTAAGAAACATGTTGTGTCCAGTGTAGATAGTTACGTTTTCACTAGTAAGACTCACACGGTAGTCGCTATGAACATATTAGCGTATTGAAAAAACAGTCGACAGTAAGGCCATACAAGGCGGGAACGTGGCGACAACAAATTGAGCCTCTGTTTAGGAAACTTAAGAAAGGTAATCTATATTGTGATTTGTGTCCATCTCGTTACGCTTTTATAAATGTTACGTTTCTAGACATGAAACAATAACATAATATATATGAATAATATATATATTTTATGATTGTTAGAGCGAACAATTAATTGTTGTCTATATTATCATACGTCGGATAAAAGTACGTCGTTCGCATCATAATACACCTGGCAAAACGAATCACAAGTTGGCAAGATCTGATTTGGAAACCACGCAATGTTGTGTACAGAATTACGTTGGCTTGAATTACATTTACAGACAAATATTTTACCTACGTGAGTACTTTAGTGCTTGATATATCGTTATTATACCGTATTTATTTGTTTATTTTGTAATAAGTTGCACTTGATACTTATTTGCGAGTAATCTAAATGGATTTATTAAAATTTCATTCAATACGTAACCATGATACCCAAAAGTATGTGGTGTCTCGGCATGCATTTACATTAGTTAGGCCCGCGTTAGTTACGTTAGCTTCACGTTAATTATTATTAGCGTAGGCCTATGGCCATACCATTTTATCACATTGTACGGTATGTAGGGTTGATGCTAACTTTTATTGGAGGGGGAATTGTCCCCCATTACATGCGATAAAAAAAGAGATATATATCCTCTGAATTCATACTTGATCCTAGCCTAGCCTAGCATATGCCCACAACGTTGTAGGTATAGCCTAGGCTAGTTAGACTAAGATTCTTTAATTTTTTTTTTGGGGGGGGGGAATTAGTCAGTCCCGCTGCTGTGCAGTATAAACAAACCAGCCTAGCCCTAGCTACATGTATGTTAGATAAGTTAGATAAGATATTTAAAATAGTTGCCATAGGCTAGGCCTATATATTGTCCAATTTTGTTTTGCATCATCACTATCAACTATCACAGTAGGCTAGGCTTATAGGTTACCAGCCTGTTCTTATATATTACTCTTAGTCTGACCCTGGGGCCTGGGCCTTCATTTCCACAAAATGTGCCCGGTTATAAAAAAAATGGTACATTGTGGCCGAAGGCTCTGTCCAAATTTTTGTTGCATCGATCGTATACATGTTATCCTAGTCCGACACTACATTGTCGCATTATCGTTGGGTTCTTTTTCCATATTCAGTATGGCGCCTATCGCCTCGGGGTTGGTGTGGTAAAAGGTTGACTACAAAAATTACCAAACAAAAAGAAGTTGATTTCAATGTTTTATTCGCTCCATGTTCGATAAGTAATCAACTCAAAAATTTATTTGGACAGATTATACAAAAAATTACAGCAGGCTACTACCTGTATAAAAGATTATTTCCATTATATTATATTTTAGTGTTTTAAAAATAAAGTTTAGAAGTAAGAAAGGAATTTTGATTGTGCTTGATTTGCTCAAGGAATTGTGTTTAGTGCACCAGGCCGGGCAGTAGTCATGGGGGGGCTAACTGTTTCCCACCCCCCCCCCCACCCTAGAAAATGTTGGATACTGTGCCTATCTGTTCTAATTCCCTTTGCTGTTTACTTCCAGCATACAGTACATGATTTGGAATTGTCAGCAGTGGGAATGGTATTCCAGCTACTTCATCCACCAGTCCAGAGGGAAACTTGCCTAATGTTGCTCAACCATGCCATCCGGAATGTATCCTTTATACATTTGTTTTCATTCTTGGCATCATATCCGATTTGAAGTGTGTGTGTGTGGGGGGGGGGGGGGGAGGATAGCCCACCATTCCAAAAAATTAGTGTGTACAATATTTAGAGTCCATGGAGACGACCAGGGTTCATGCCGATGTTCATATAACTTGATCATTAAATTTTTGATTTTATATTAAGTATTTTAAAGTTCACGAACAATCCATAATCTTTAATTAATAACTACAGTAGATGATGATACTTCAACGGCACATCCTGAGGGAAACATGTCACCATTGCCCAAAGCTGCCGAACCACGCCATCCGCAGTGTATCCTTAATATATTTTATTGTTATAGTATTCATTTCAGTTTCAGACCTATCAGTAAGTAATACGTACTACAGTAGTGCAGTGAAGTTGCAGTTTTCCTTCCCACAATCCCAGTGAATAACTACATCCACCCCAGTTGACTGCATTCACTACACATTTTTTTTAAACCATATTACCATATCTTAAATATCCTTGACATAACATTCAGCTGTTCCTCTGCACAATACGTGGACTCGTGGGCAGTGGGTGGCTGTAATATATGATGAAGAGTGGTGGCCAGGTATTATCACGGATGTTGATAACGGATCCTGTTCTATCACTTTCATGAAACCCACTGGCTCCTACAATAAATTTATTTGGCCGGAGAAGGAGGAAACAGACCTTGTGTCTTCAGATTCAATATTAACAGGTCTTGATGATCCTCCTGTACCGATAAGTCGCCGTCACTTTGCTTTAAACTCAGTACAAGCGAAGGATGTCACTAACAAAATGAGAATGGTTCTAACACAATAAGTTTATGCAGTTTCTTGCAGGATTTTATCCAATGCCTAGGACAGCTATGGCATCGTGATCAACATTATTAATACTTTTTTTTCATGTTTCACCATTCTAGGATCTATTAACACATTGTTCCTTCCTTCCTTATGTTCACGTTACAATTTGAATGCTTTTCTTCATGCATTATGAACATTTTGTTACTGGTTTATTTGTGGTTTATAATGAACTAACAACCTTAACGATGCCATAACTGTTTCGATCCATAAAGGTTAGTATGTTATGGAGACGGCTATAATTTAGGATCTCCTGCTTGATGATGCCAAGCAGAAATGTATTATTTACATTCATCAGCTAGGCTAACCATAGCATTGTTGTCTCAATTGCATGCAAACAAATTTGAAATTGGCCGAACAATGCAAATGAAAAAAACAACAAGAAATTAATTAATAAAGTGATTAGTGAATAATTATTGGCAAAATTCATATATGTTATTAAATGAAACAGATGAACATGAATGAAATTAAATGTAATGAAATGACTCAATTTGGATCTTGAAAATTTAAATGAATCTATCCAGTACTGGTATTGAATGGGAACAATTGAGGAAATTATTATGGAGTTTTTTATATCGCATTTATTGTACACTAATTTTGTTTACCGTCCATTTATGCGGTTGAATATTAGCGAATCACATTTATTTGTACATATGATTGGAGTTGAACATACATTGTTATTTTGTTGTGTTAATCTGTACTATATATAAAGTTTAACATGACAGCACAGTTCTCTGATCAGCCTCTTTGTTTCATTCCTTGTCCTTCTCTTTTATCATTCATTTTGTGAAACATAAATTATGGGATTACAGTAGAATTAATTGTAAATCAGCTTGATAGCATTGCTTTCTTGCAGAAAACGCACAGACAATACAGTACCTTTAGAAGTAAAGGAAAGATAATATAATATGCAGCAACATTATCAATATAAAAAATCAACAAACTACATATATAACTGAGATACCTGTAAGCCTATGTCGATGTAACAGGGACACCAAAATATTGGTGTCCCGTTACACGTTCGGCATTGTTCATTTGGCCACTGGTATATTTGTTGATGTATTCTGAATTAGCTGTATGTCAATATCAGAGGGAATTAGATCATTATTTTATAATATGGAAACACATTTTAAGTGAGTATGAAGGATTGACAACATCACAGAAAAAAAAAATCACTTTCACAGTTGCCAAATATCCAGAATTTGTAACGTGTGAAAAATAAATCAAGAATTACTAAAATATTATAGTTGTGCATGACAATAACTGATGTCTTGGATTATGACCATGTTTAATACCTAAGTTAAAATAAATAATATAACAGTGTATGCTGAATTTACTATGAATGACATAGATGAATGTATAATGTTTGGTGTCCCTGTTACACGTGATATTTTGGATATTGTCTTATGACTTTACCTATACTATTTGCATTGCAAGCTAGCTATAAGCAAAATGTTTTTTTTAGTTGGCTTTGCATTTGTTGTAGTACACATGCATGCCATTATCATTGTGATATCACATATTTGAAAATTTTAAGCCTATGTCACAAGTTGGCACCCATATTAAAATAAACACCCATATGTACAATATGCACGTTCAGCTGAAGTGTAGGATTTTCCCCTCATTATGGAAAGTACCAAATGTTTTTATTTTGTACGTTGTTACTAACATGAATGGAGGGTGATACCAACAAGCTACTATAATTTTTGGGGGGCGGATTTTATTTCAATGAATATATGTATTTTTGAAGTGTTGAACACTTAAGGCAAATAGCTAGTCATCTGACGGACGACCTATGCAGGTTTTTTTAGGTTGTTCTAAGCCCTGTACAGTATGTGATAAATGCATTATATAGTACCTTTACCCTTTCACTAGAGTGTTGATAATGTGGATCTTGCATTTGTTAGATAGAGAGTCCTCTTCGTGTGAATAAATGCAGTATTTTGAAACATTTTCGGAGGGAACATTTGGAGCACTTGGGTGGTAGACACATACAGTATCTAATAATTTTCATACTCTTAGCAGAAATGTTAGATCATATTCATGCAATTAAATTTGACTAAAGTTGAAGGAATTTCACAGTACACTTGAGCTAGGGTTTGTGCATGTAAAATGAAGTGACTACTATTTAGGCTTTCCAGAGTGTTTCTAGTATTTGAGTCTTTGCAAATTGTTTAGAAATTAAAGAAAGGGTTCATGCTTCTTACTGACAGTATAAGCCTATTAAAAACAACGCAGGTTTTAGTAACAAAGATCTATATCTTACTGTACATTGGTATAGGTTGCTAGCCATTGAACTGGCAATAGAGTTCAACAAAAGGTATGAAAAGATGTCTGTTTTACCTTCTAAGTGTATTTTACAATTTTTCTTACCCAAGTCATGAAATGTAATCATGAAAAAATATCCTGACTTTTTTAAAATTTAATGTAATCTCTGACTTTTTAAAATTTCATATCTTTCTTAAGTTTGTTCCATAAACTGTAGCGATTCCATCAATTTTTGTTGCAGACGGTGTTTGAAGTTTCTGGAGTTTTTATCCATACAGCCAAAGCAGAAAGTGAGGATGTGTTGCTAGCAGGGAAGGTACAGCTGGTTTTACAGGTAAAGTTAAAAAATATAATTAATGCATATAAATAATTAATTCATAGAGTAATTCATAATAATTAGTATGTATCCCTTGTGTTTGGAGGAGGAATGAAAATGGTTGTTGGGAAGGGAGACTAGCCTGCCTGTCTGCTTGTTTTTTTGAATTCATTAAAATAATATAAAAGAAGAAAGTGCAAGTTACATGTTGGCTGAATAGTACTTGCAAAAAGAGAGACCATGTGATGGTCCCGGTCCTGATGTAGATCCTGGTCCCGATGTAGATCCCGATTAAATCACTTTTTGGGACATATTTGACGGATAGGATTCAATATCCTCAGCATGCTTTAGGAAAAAATTATGATTAAAAAAAAGTTCAGAGAGAGGGTTAAAATTTGTACCATGGATTCATGGATTGTAGATAATATCATGGAAAGGATGCTATATAGCATGTATTTTGCCGGTAAAAAGCAACATGGTTGTATGTCGTGTGGTATGCGGTTCTATCCGTGCTAAAACATTACCCATTTCAGAACAGTGTATGGTTTAGTATACTGACACATCACGATCTTATTCTTGCTTTTTCTGAATTTTTAATGAAAAATCTTGCCCACAGGTGTGCATTTCTGGTCCTACTGTACATATGGAACTTAGAGAATTGGTTTTGGCATGGAACACAGAATAGATTGCAATGGATTTTATACTGTACCATGCACAAGAGGGTTTGCAAATAGTCTGTTATTCTCCAATATTCTGAAGACAAAAAAGAAGAAGAAAGAGATATAAGTTTACATTAAGAAAACTGGTATTATGAACTTCCACTGTATGTCAATCAGTCAAGGATGCCTCTATCAAATTCAGCTAATAGGTTTATCCTATGTGAGTGAACAACATACTCAGCATTTTCATTTCATGGGCAAAGTCAACTTATAAACAACTCTCGTCTTGTCTTGTTTTGATAAGGTTACCAATTTAATTGCCAGTAACTCATGTTTGGTTATTTCCTTTTCGACCAGGGAAAAGAGTGCTATGTTTTTTGGAATCCTCTTCACCATGGAAATGCTGTAGAGCAGCCTGACCCCGATTGGACGGTGGTCAATACGAGATCAGACCAGGCAACCAATGGGAACGCAGGTAATTAGTAAACACAGCCGGTGAAAACAATCGAAGCTCCATTTTTATAACCAAAGAAAAATTATATGTAACCAAGGTTCAATGCATTTATGAAAACCAAACCCCTCTAGCAGCCTATCCCTCAAACTTACACTCAATTTACATTTACAATTTACATTTACACTCTATTTACACAAATGCAATTTACATTTACACTCTATGTACACAAATTTACACAATGTTGAACACTGTGAATGATCTTGGTTTACTTTGAATATAAAAAGTTAACACATTAAAGTCTACCAAGATAACTGTCATAGGTTTCTAAGCCTGATCAAAGTCAATTTAGTTGACACATTAAAATATGTTTGCAAATAATTTTTCCATGTTTTCTTAATTAACTAAGATCAGACTCTGCTTACTTAGGTATACTATTAGATTTAAGTGATATCGTTAACTTCAATTTGGGATTTGAAGATGCAAGCTTTGAATTTATAAATATATCTTTTCAGCAAATGCTTGAAGGGTGGCATTGCCATGACTTTCTTTTAAATCTTTTTAACAGAAGAAGAAGGAAGAGCAAACCAAGCTGGGCAAAGCAGAAGTAAAAACTCTCTCTCAATCGACTTGGCTGCGGTCCGGAGCATCAGAATGTCGACTCCAAATTTAGGGTGGGCCTACTTGGTATTCAGAATGACGGACGATGAAGATATGCCTCCGCTTCACTTTCACGAGGGGGGAAGTCGGGAGCTGATCTCGATGATCCGGAAATACGTCACAGTCTCCAGGTACCTTGAATCGTCAATGTATAAAGTCTTATGGGTATTCTGGTCACAGGTTCCCTAAAAGTGGGTTCGGGCAACTGCGTCCGTTAAAATCTCACCAGAGTCAAAGGAGGATCGGAAATGCTGGTTAAAACACCTTAACGATGCAAGGAAGCATATTATTGTCCCATCGTTCATTGTTTGGACTCTTGATGGAATGATCATAAAAACAAAAAATAAAATAAAAATATTATTGTCCCAAAAGTGGGTTTTATTCCTGAAACTGATGCTTCTCTCATAGGTTGGGATGCAACATGGGTGTTGAATGAAGAAGCTCAAGTCTGAGCAAATCTGAACGATGATATTGTGCATGTAAGCAGAGAGGGGCACCAACACCATCTGTGGGAAACCAGATTTTCACTGCAGGGTACATAGTTTACATGTAAATGTTGGTTGCAGTGAGGAGTGGATGAGGAGTAAAGGTCATTTTTTGGAAAGATAGAAGTTGCTCCTCTGGGGAACAACTGTCCTTGTTTTGGTGTAATTTTTTTTTGGAAGTGTTTTATAATAAAAGACCACCGAAAAATAGATTTTCAGTACACAAGCTTGTAGAAAACTTTAGGACAGCTTGTATGGCTATCTATATTGAGGCTGTTGAGCTAACCAAAAATGACTCTGTATCATTCTTTCAGAAAGTCTGGAACTTCCTTCTTGCAAAATGACTAAAATTTGGATTATTTTGATTCTCCAATATCCCCCCCTTTGTTTTGATTCTCCAATCTCCAAAATCTCCTCCCCCCCCCTTTTCAAACTCCCAACCTCACCCATTATGCAAGGAGGTAGTTTTTAGACTTGGTCTTCTTATAACGTTACTGATTCCACTACCCTAGTCACATTTGTCAGTCTGAGGTTCACAATCTACAAAGAGCCTTTTCATCTCGGTAATTAACTGCATATTAATTGGTTTACACATTAATGATTAATTATATTTCCTTGGTTGTCTTCCATTCCATGCAGATCACCCACCGACAGGGACTTACTCAACGTCCATCCTAAGAACACAGATGCTCTTTCTACGTCGTTCTCCGAATTACAGATTCTGTCAGAAACCAGCGGTAACTATGTCTCGGTGAGTAGGACTGTACCATCATTTTAATACTTTGTGAAATCCTCACAAGATGGCAGGGAAACTTCATTCATCAGAACTCTTCATTTATTAACTAAAGATATCCCTCCAGACTTATTTCTCTACACATGGGTTGTTTATGTTAATAAGCAGGATTTTGGTTGCTAGCATGGGTCAGTTCGCATATTGATAAGGGTGTGAACGTCGTTGTGAATAGAGGAGTGGTTAGCCACCGTCCTATTCTCTACTATTTTACAACCTTGGTCGATTTACTAGAATTTTTTGGAAATAATGGAATAAGCTGACAATTTAAGCCAGGGAATGAGAACCCAACTAATCATGGATAGAAGAGTATTTCAAACATAGCATAGCACATCTTTTAGGAAACCGGAATAACTCTAAAAACATTGCTAGCATGATAAGCAACACATATTAACATTCACCAAAAAGTCATCCTTTTTTAATGTTACAATAATATCTTCTCCTTCTGATACCATAGAAATTTTTCAAAGATCCCGTCACGGCGACTATGGGGGGTTTCTCGAGGGTCACCAGCTTCGTCCGAGATAACATCCTCCCTTCTTCGAACATGCTGAATCGACCCACGGAGGATTACTCCCAGATTTTCCCGGACATTACGACCTTTAAAGTGGAGCAGGACTTTGATCTCATCGCAACCACCGAGAACAAACTGGCAGATCGTCCAGAGGTCACCAGAAGCAGTCCATTGACCGAGGCAGAGTGGCATGCCTTCTTAGATGGTGAAGGAAGGGTGCTCAATGTACCAGATCTAAAGGAGAAAATCTTCAGAGGGGTAAGCATTGACTCTGTTAAAAGGGATACTCCGGTGGCAGACTATGTGACACCTTCATCGAAAAAGAAAAAATATTGCCTACTCAAGGATGTGCCCACGCTGGGCGGCACTGGGCAGCCCCGCCCTGCACTAAAAATTACCGCCCAGCACTGTCTTGAAAATCGTGAATCCCGCCCAGCACTATTTTCATCTAAAATCGCGACATTCCTAACAATATATTCAACAAAAATTGGGCCTAGTCTATGCCAAAATTATACAGACTAATAATGCATGAGTTACGCATGCGAGAAACATTACTTAAGGCTCTCAATCGGTCCCTTGTAAAACCTCTTTGAAACAAACTAATAACTTTTACCAGGTACGTAATATATTTCACTAAAAAAAAATTTAAAGATGTAAATTGTTAGCAAAACTAGTGTATGTGCTTGAAAAGCTACACAAGTGCCAGCATTTGGCATCTGAGCACCTTCAAAAATCGAAAAATTTCTCAAAGGGGTGGGGACACCACCTCCCCCTTAGACCCCTCCCCCAGGACGACGATCAGTATACCCGGCACTCAGGAAATCCTGGGCACATCACTGGTACTGTTAGTTGAAAACCCTATCTCAATATCTTGTTCCTAACTCAAGATATAGTTGATTGAATGAAATCTTGACTGGTTAAAGCATCGATTCTTCCCTGGAGTAGATCGCAGTACGTGGACCGTTGATGTCATATTGTGCAAATGTTCTTTCAAAGCTGTACATTTCTATTGTAATCTGCTTGTTGAATTTTTCCTTGAAACCTGAAACCCTACTACTTCCACAAGCCATGGCTGCACTTCATTGATGAAGAACTTGGGGCCTTCCCCTCCCTCATTATGTGAGAAAGTGGTCAGATGCTTAGGTAGGTTAAGGATGTTACTGGAATTGAGAATGGGTGTAACAATTACACACCTACCTTGTGATTTCTCTGATCACGCATTGAAAAGAGAAGGCTTGTTGTTTAATCCACAATCATCAAATGAGCCTCTGTTGGCTTTTCACCCCTAGGCGTTACTAAGCTAACCTTAATCGAATATCAACCGCTGTCCACAGACTTGGGACGCTTACATGGCAAATGTGATCATATGGAAGTGAAAAACTAATCAACCCTAGTGGGAATTAAGCTAAGGACGTTGGAACATATGGTAACAACCAGCTGCCTTCTTTACTGCAGTGCAAAAGTCTCTTTATGGTTACTGTTTGTCTTGATGTCAACCGGGAAGTTTTTGAAGTCAATCCTATTTCACTTACAAAATATCCTCAAACAATGCAGTCCATTAGATCAAACTAGTCAAGGTCATGTTCAAAATTTGAAGAAAAAGAAAATTCCAAATATTTTTGCATGATCGAACTTATTATTGTTATTGTTATGATGAGTAATACTCAATAGGTTTGATAAGATCACCAGAAAGTAGTGCCTTAACCCCAAACGCCTGATCTAAGTACCCCAGTAACACCTGACTTAGTGGTGCACCGACTGTAACCCCAAACTCTGCTCTAAGTACCCCAGTATCACCTGATGTAGTGGTGCACCAGTCTCAACCCCAAACTCTGCTCTATAAGTGCCCCAGTAATACCTGACATAGTGGTGCACCGGTCTTTGTGGCAATTGTGCATGCAAAAGATACAAATAAGATAATTTCCATCTTTCTGATTCGCTACACAGGGTATAGAACCTTCCATAAGGAAAGATTTGTGGCCATTCCTGCTGTGTTACTATTCCTGGAACTCCACGACGAAGGAGAGGATAGATAGCAGGAAGCATAAAGAGTAAGTCTGTTATGCTATTTTTAAAACTGCTTTGAAAACATATAATTGTAGGCTAGCTTTTACTATGTAATTGACTGTGTTTTAACTTTTATTATGCATAGATACTACGTTTGGAACTACTTACTTAATTCTTAACATTTTTTTTTTAATTCATTTTTTATTTATTTACTACGTGTAGGGTTCTATTTTTTATCGTTTAGTATTGGGTGTTTATTACCATCTGTTTTAGGCTTTTACAGTAATTGTCTTACTGTACTGTAGTTTCTCATACTTATATATATTTAAACATTGACTATGATTTAATCTATTTTACTATTTACATACTTCTAAAATTGTTTTGGACTATATGCATTTTAGTGTTTAGTATCGTTTAGTACGGGTGTGTTTTTTATATTGTTGCTTTTACATTTTTTGCCTTATTGGTTCTATATATTTAATATTTTGGTTTTTGTTACTATTTTTGTTTTTAGGTTTTACATTTGTAAAGCGCTTTGAGCAGCTGTGCTGATTATACGCTATATTACTTATTATTATGGGTTTGAGCTAATCTCTGCAGCAGAGATAGCAGTGATATAGGTATAGGGAAATGGACTTTAATGTACGGGCTGCAGGAGGATCAAGAATGTTTAGAATGAGGGGTAGGGGCGGTGGTTTCGTCGATTGCAATACCCATGTAGGGGAGTGTGGGTGTCCTCCCCCAGCCCAAAAAATGTGAAAGTTTAGAGGTCAAAAGTTGCATTCTTAGGCTTATTTAGACTATAAACTAGAGATTGCTGTAATATGGTTGGTGGCGTGTGGACATTTTCGTGACCAGTTTTAGTGTAACAGTATATTTAGGTTTAATCCTGATGATTTTTGAAACAGTTTTACAGTTTATAACTGTAAAACCTACAATGTTTGTTCAGCATGGAAGTTTCCTCTTTTTGTTAAATGTTTTGGCCAAAAGTGAACTCACAATGTTCAAAGGAGATGTGTTGATAAAAGATTTCACACAAATTGTTGTCCTTTCCTAATTCTAGGGATGAGTATTTTGGTATGAAGGCACAGTGGAAGACCATCACCACAGAACAAGAGAGGAGATTTTCAATCTTCAAAGAAAGGAAGAATTTGATTGGTCAGTATGAATGCAGACTACAGCCCCTACATCATACATATTCATAACTTTAACTTGCAATGTTTGTCAGTGGTATAAAATACTTTCATTTTCTTTCAAATTCATGTTTTGGTGACCAAATATTTTCATTTGAGATTTCTTATAAATATCATTTCAATTCATTGAGTTTCTCCCTCTGCAACACATATGCAGATTGAAGCCAAGAATAAAGACGTAAAAAATTGAATAAATGAATAATAAATAAATTAAAAAAAAGGTAAAAGTAAATAAAAATGCCAAGGGAAGAAAATGTTATAAATGTATGACATCTTAACATTGTTACATAAACAACAGTAACCAAAGATCCCTGTGACCTGTTTTTCAATAACTTTTGTAATCTTGCAATAGGAAAAAGCAAGATCATATGTGGTGGAAGATAAAACATTTAAGTATTAAAAAGCAGTTTAAATGGGAGATGGCTGTTGCTAAACAATATGACATGTCAGCAGTGTATGCACACTGGTTCCCTATAATGAGCAATTTGACACTAAGTACTTAAAAAGCAAATTTTCTCAAAGGGAAACCAAACTTTCCCTTTCAGATACCTTTGGTAAGCTTCTCTTGTTGCTCATATGTGGGTTAGGGGCAGGGGGGGGCGAGGGTGGGGGGGAACTAGAGGGAAAAAACTACAGATGTAGAAAATTAAGAAATTGTAAATGAATATTATGTTGTGACTTGTCTGGTTAACTTAGGACAAAAACTGTTAACAGTTGGTTACATATCTGACTTGAATTTACATTAGCATTAATGTGTAATGAAGTGAGTAAGGATGTGTGATTAAAGGTATTGACCGTGGAAATTAATACATTGTTCTAGTGCAGTAGAATAGCTCTCGACCAGATATGGCCCACAAGAGGTTTCACTCTGACCCATGGCAAAGAATGGACACATAATCTTTACACTCATTGGTTGGTATGCAAACCCTTAAGCCCTTTAGACTTGAGCATGCTAAGGGCCTGCTGTACACGTTACTCAATCTAGGTACAGTGAGTTTGTGATTCTGTCTGACGCTTTGCTCCCAAAACAATGTTTGTTCTCTGTCCCTTAAGGCAATTAATTAAGAACCCCCCCCCTCCCATTCAACGAAGTGTTTGTGGATATACTAAATATGTCCAATAAAAATCATAGGAGAAATTTGTAAATATCAAAAGTAGACCTTGTGAATTCGCTTAATAAGTCTGTCTCCTAAATTGTTCAATATCTCCCTGAACTTTGACCCTCGGCAGTAGGCACAAACATTTTCTAAAAAATAAGTCTCAATCCGTCTCTTCAATAGGTAGTAAATGGTCTCGAACACTACTCTCATTACCTGGCATCACTCGTTCACAATTGATGACACAAACGCTATGTAAGTTGATACCTTGTGGAAAACAAAAAAAACCCTGCATGAAGTGTCTTGTCTCTTGGCTAATTCTCCCTTTGCTGTCAAATTACAAACCTCTCTTGAGAGCGTAGAACAAGATTTCGAAACGAATGTGTGTTGGTGTCATTTGGGTTTCTTCTTTGATGAGAGTTCTATTCGTTATCACCCTTCATGGCATCCATTTTCTCTTTATGATCTTTCACGGCTCATAAAAAAGAAATCAACTCTACTTTCACTCATTTTTTGCACAAAATTGTTTGCAAGTTTTTTTAGTTCTCGTCCGGTTCGTCTCCACAGATAAAGACGTCATCAGGACGGATAGGATCCACCCGTTTTTCGCCGGGGAGAAGAATGTGCATTTGGACCAACTGTTTTCCATTCTAATGACCTACACACAATTGAACTTTGACCTGGGCTACGTGCAAGGCATGAGTGACATCCTCTCACCGATACTATTGGTCATGGAGGACGAAGTCGATGCCTTTTGGTGTTTCGTCGGTTACATGGATAATCTGAAATTGGTGAGTTTTTTAATTTTTTATTGTCATGCAAATTAATATCACAGGGAATGGGTTCTCCGCAAAAAACGCTATGCAAAGTGATCAAATTGCTATACAGATTGCTGTACATGTGCAATGATGCATGCCAAAAACTGAAACACAATACTTTCATCATCAATTATTTCCTGTATTTATGTACATTTAACCTGCACTCTGAGCTGATTTAGATTTTATAACTCTTTGAAGACTTTATACCGCAAACTTGTAACAATGTAGGTTTTTAGTTTGATCGCTTAATTTTTTATATATCTAAATAATTAATTAAAAAAGTCCAATATTTCAAAGTTTTGAAACTTGCTCTTTGCATGTGGCCAATACTGTCATTAAAACAGTTGTGTGGGAGACAAACCCCCCCCCCCCCTGGAAATCCAAATGAAAGGTTCAATTCTTTACCATTTGTGAGATGTGTTCTTTGACAGCGCCCTCTTCTACGTAACCATTATTCCAGCAGGTAGCTCTCATTGAGATTTGAAAGAGGGGGAGAGATATAAAGATATTGAAATTTTCAGCAGACATTCCATGAATTTGCTGTGATTGCATATTATTATACTTACCAAGTGTCCTGGTATGAACGAGAATGTCAATACATCTCCCCGCTCAAACGTCCAATTCAATGTTCTTGCTTGAGATTGGCTACATAATGGGGCTTTGAATGTCACCACCCAACCCCACCCTTCCCACTCCCCCTCCCACCCCCACCCTGGAAAATCAAAGAAATCTAGGAAGTATGGGTAGCTTTGTATTATGCAGTGTTTGATGTAATGTTCATTCATACTTAGTAAAGATTCCTAAATCCTATTGGTCCATTCAGGTCAGCTGACCGTGGTTAGTCCTGTGAGTAACGCACGGTAAAATTACGGGGCATCACTTTAATAAATCTTTGGTTATATGTAACCAAAAATGTTTTGTTTTATGATTTTTCCCCCACACTAATGGTAGTGTATGAATGAACGGGGTTAATCAACGATCTAGCGTGCGTTACTCACATGATTAATGCTATCGCTGGATGCACTCGGGCTCCGCCCTCGTGCATCGCTTGCATTATCCCCCGATCGTGCATTAATCCTGTGAGTAACGCACGCTAGACCGTTGATTAACCCCTTATTTTTGTAACATGTTAAGTTATAAAACTACTTATTTTTTTCCCCCCTTTTCCTTTTTCAGGAGCAAAATTTTGATATGAAGCAAGAAGGGATGAAGAACCAACTAATTCAACTCAACAAACTGGTTCAGGTTATTGAGCCAGAACTTTATGGATTTTTACGTAAGTTTCATTGAAGTTTTTTTTAAATCTGTCAGTTTAGCCAGTTTTTTGGCAATTTTTACCGAAGCTACAGAGTGTTCTACAGCAGGTGATTAAACTAAAATCTTATTTTCCCATCACATGAACATAAATTAGTCTATAATAAATGTAGATTGAACCTTAAAATGGTGTTAGCTGGACACTTGGAATAGTAATAAGAGTGAAATTTCAAATTAAAAAAGTTATTGAGAATAAGGTGACAAGTCAAGCTAATCGGTCTGCATCATTATAACATTATCATGTTGAATCCTGTCAAAACCTGATCCAGATTCAATGCAAAAATATTGTTTCAATTCAGAATGAAACATTAGTTAAACAATAATAATTATTAATAAACAATAACAATTTACAATTAATTAGATTGAAACATTAATTTAGACAACTATAAATATAGATTGACCGTAAAAGTTTTGTTAGCTGGACACTTTGAATAGTAACGAAGTGAAAAGTGAAATTTCTTTATTATTTGAGAATAACGTCACATTAAAATGTTGAATCCTGTCAAAACCTGATCCAATTTCAATGCCAAAAATATTGTTTTTCAATTCAGATGTGAAGCATGAATTTTAAAAGAGGTTGCATGTTTATAGAGGGCGCCTGTCTCTCCTGTCAAGTTTGATAACGTACAGGACAAAATCAAGGTCAAATTTTCACTGTAGTAAACAAGTTTGTTATGCCTGGCTATGAGTAGTTGCATGCACGAGTACCATCGGTTGAACTCTGAAAAATCACTTTACAGGGTAATGTCAGTATCGAACAAGGTGGCAGCAGAGATAAAGAAAAACTAGTCAAGCAGTACAAAAATATTACAAAATAGTCCTTAGTCAGTTACAAAACTTTTGTTGCTATGGAGAAATTTTACATTGCAGATTTCTTTTGCCAGACTTTAAAGTTATTTGACAAATTAATCAAACTATGTTTTGATTTGTTTTGAAATTGTTAAAAAATTATTAAAACTTAATTTAGTAAATAAGAAAGGGAGAAACTATTTATATAATTTTAAATATTGGAGATCTAATATATTTACATATATATATAATTGATATTTTTTGGCGCCAGATTGGCAATATTTGTTTATTTTTAGCCAAATATACTTCTTGCTAGTTTGTGGTTCATGGTTAACTAGTTATCTTGTTTTGTATGGGTTGATTAATTATACCAGCAAAAAATTAAAACTGATTATGATCATGCCAACTCAGAAAGCAGCAATATATATGGAAAGAATTGTGCAGTGCAGATATATAGTCAGACTTGTGTAACCACAAATTGGAATTGTCATTTTGCTGTGAAGTTTAAAGTTGGTTGCTCTGGTGCAACCAGAATGCACTTAATTGATTTTTGCATATATATACTCTTGCAGTTGTCGTGACAACTTATTCCACTGCAACTGGCAAGCAATCATAATAAGTACAACCTTTTTTTGGGTCCATTGTTGGTAACTTCTTGGTAACAACAGCGACACAGAAATTTCCATAGCTTTTTAGTTGCTTCACTAGCCATGTTTCATTTCAAATTATGACAAAAACTTTCAATTCTTGTTTGGTATTACCAATATGGGACAATGTCCGAGCAAAAAAAAAAAATTCTTAGAAACAATCGACATTGTTATTTACCGACTGAAGTTTGATTCATGAAGATATTATTTTGATCGGTTGCAATCTTTATTGTGAGTAATACTCAAAATTGGAAGATTTTTGAAAATTTGTATTTGGACTAATACTAATAGAAAGAAAAGTGTTTGGCCCAGAAAATCTCTAGAGCAGATTGGTACCATTAATAACTCACAAATTAATATTCATTTGGTATAAAATTTCCAAACATGGTGTCTTAGTTTGATTAATTTCCAGTCTAACGTTGAGTACTAGTTGTAAGGTTTCGTTAGAAATGTCAACAATTTTATAGCGATGAACACAGACGTATGCTTACTCTCTCGTGTAACCTCCTCTCAGCCTATTGGTTGAGATCATTATGTAAGACAGAAAACAGTAGATTGCTCACCAACCTTTAACCTGTGTAGTATCAGTTCCCTTTGGAAAGGACTTGTGATATTCACTTTGCCGTGACATGTAATGATCAGTCGCGATGTAAGGGGACTGGGGGTTGCGAGTGGATCAAGTCGGGTTGTTTATATGCTCAGACTCTATCTTGGTTGACTCTGTTGGTTGACTGTGTTGTTGGGTAGCTCCGCAGGTACGTGGTGGTGTGTGTGCACCATCTTCAGTACAGTACTCTCTTTTGGCTGTTAACTCTGTAAACGACCACTCAACCCATACAGCCCAGGAAAGTTCTAGAAATTACCCCAAAAGTAGTGCACATATATAAATTACTCCCCCCCCCACCATCTTATCCGACTCAAGAAAGAAGGAAAGGAATGTATGATGTAAGAGTGGGGGACAGGGGCAGAGAACTAGGACATGTTGCCTATCCAAAATGAACCATTTCCACTTTTTGTCAATAAATGCTTGATTGTTGTCGTAAATGTTTTGACGTAGTTCATAATGTAACCACTGCCATTTTAACTGAACAGGATTTATTAATGCTTGTCTTAAAGGCAGGAAAGAGATCAATGTTTTGTTCATGCCTGCCATTATCAAAATCGTTCTGAATGTCTGCAGTACACAAAACGGATTCATTTTGTACTTCAGTCAAAGTCAAAGTCGTCATAAACAAGTCTGCAAAAAAAAAAGAACAAAAGTTCATCAAATTTGAAAGTGGATAACCACACTTGGGTTTCTGCCAAGTTAAAGCAAATTACATGGTAGATATTTCATTGAGTCATTATTGGAGGGTTTCTGAAAGAAAAGGGTTGAACTAACTTGCGAACGAACCCGTTCAAGTCTGTGTTAAATTCACGATCCTGGCAGTAAACCACCGCGCAGAAAATGAAAGTATACAAACTAAAATAATATGAAAAAGTAACAAAATATAATAATGAACCTAGGAATGTCTGAAAATTGTCTGAGGTATTGACAAAGATTTTAAAAGAAGAAATCATCAACAGAACGTTCAAGATTCCTTTCCATCGTAAAGCTACGTTAACAGAAGGGAAGAATTGATGGTACCTTCTTAACAAGAATTCAGCCGGGATTTGCAATTCCTAGTTTGTCAGTGGTTGCCAATCCTAGTTTGTCAATGTAATCACTGAGCACTACTGTACTAATGAGGCCTTGACCTGGGCAAGGAAGCACAACTTTTATGGATTTATGGATGGATTAGTTGAGTATTTTAAAGCATAGAAACTCAATTTATGAATTTTGAAGTGTGATGTTGGTAGTCAGTGACTGTATAGTAATATTTTGAGATTGAAAAGAAATTGAGAAATATGAATTATATTTTTGTACTTTTTGTATTTTTCTATACTTATATGTGTGTTATATTTTTATACTTTTTATATATAGATATTTATAATATAGTTGTAAAAAGTTAAGTCTTAAACATGAAGTACTCGACTACGGGCAATAAGGATAATGTGAGATCATCTGTCGTACCAGTGGGTAGAAATGTTTTGCAATCGTTAACTTTTCTGGGTACTGACACAAACGTCACTATTCTGGGCACTATCACACAATTTACTTTTGTCTGTGATGTCACAAACGTTGCTTATATGATTCCTATCACAAACATTTTTTTCATGGGGTCCTTTTAGTTGCATTGTGGTAGAAACAAGCAATTTCTTGTGAGGAATAACTTACAACAATATTATACATTTTATAATGTGAACTTCTTGTTATGTTTTGCGTGATATTTGATGTTATTTTTCAGCCACCATGCAAATGAAGGACAACGACATTTTCCTCCAATCCTTACTGAAATGAACAAGAACAACCTTCATTTGTATAACATGTTCCTATGAATACACATGCTTTGTGTATGCTATTAATGATATCTTGTTGTTGTTACCTATTGAATTATTTTGAGCAAGTAAATTCCAAACATCTGTATGGAGATGGTCCACAGTGCCTCCAAATCTAAACATGCTACAAATAGCAACGTAAACTGGGACAGTTTGCGAGGTTACATGTAAGCATAACTGCTATAATTTATGGCCATGTTGCTATGATTTTGGTTGCTATTAATGAAAATCAGAATAAGTTGCGTCTGTTTTGCTGACGATTTCAAGGAGATTCGTTAAGTTTACTGGTAGGTTGGGGTTTGTTCGACAATAAATATCAAATACAGAAATATATTTTCTGGCCTTGAGTAGCCACTGTAGGGGCATAGATTCTGCGATCTAACTGACGTTACCATGCTAGTTGAGTGGATTTATATTTTACTTTTAGAGATCAGATAGATGACCCCCTGGCCTGCGCCTGAAAATTTAAAATCTATTTCTGTTCTTTGCTACTATTTTCCTTGCTTTGAATGGAAAGTCTGAATAAAACTGGTAATTTTTACACAATAGTAGAATTGCAATGAATGGTTAGTAATAGTACAAAAAAATTAGTCTTTATTATAAGTTACAAGAAATTGGACACTAAATATTTGTCATCGCAAAAAGAATTCTCACTGAAATGGAGTAGTTACAAACATTGAAAGGTTTCTTGACATTATCGTAAATAGGACACTCATACCCATAGAACAACAATTGTACCGTTTAAATGCATAAAAATAGAATATTTTGACATTTGCGTCTGTAAGTTTGACAGGAGAAATTTACATTGGTAGGCGCTTCATTTGAAAAAATAAAAAGTAAAACCAACTCAAGTCACTTCAAGGAGGGTGTGCTTTGAGAGGCAACCATGTGGGTGATTTTTTGGAGAGGTAATTTTCATCAATAATGTTTATTCTTTCAGAATCCAAGGAGAGCAGTAACATGTTCTTCTGTTTCCGATGGCTGCTGATCCATTTCAAGAGGGAATTCACATTTGAAGATATTATGAGACTATGGGAGGTAAAGAGATATGTTTAACAAATTTATAACCCTCTCCCAAAATAACCCAAACACAGGATAAGATTGGGGGTATCTGGACTATGGTGTGGGGGGGGGGAGGGGGGGGTCAGCAGACTATCCTCTACCACATATTCTATATGATGGGATGCTCCTCAATGTTTGAATCCTTTTAACAATCCTCTGCCACCTTGCACTCTTTGCTATGTACAGTTGTGTTGAGAAAATGAAGCATAGGTGATGTCAAACCACAAAGGTGTGATTGAGTGGGAAAGTAGAAAGCAGTGAAAATGCTGTGTTACTAAACTTATGCATTGGTATAGGGTACTCACACCACTGACCATAACTACACATATCGATATGCATTGGTCAATGAAACTACCAAGTACTAAGTGAATTATTCAACCACTGGTTCAGTTGTGTACCTTCAATCCTTGTTGAACAGAGTTTGTATCTAAAAGATGTTTTATTCGCTTTGCTTGTACAGGTGATGTGGACAGGGCTTCCGTGCCAGAACTTTCATCTCTTGTTGTGCTTGGCGATCCTGGACGGACAGAAACGGACCATGACAGAACAAGATCTAGACTTCAATGATATTTTGAAGGTGAAAACTTATTTCTTGTGATTTCTTTCTTTCTATGGTGGCTTTAAAGGCATTGAAGACTCGCCCCAAACCGCGTGCAGCGCTCTGAAAAAGTTAACTTTCCGTTGCTTGCAAGTGAAGTTTTCTGCTTGTCGCTACAAAATGCAGACAGTAATGAAATGTGATACCTTGTTATCTTTAGCTGGACCTGAGATGTCCATCCCTGTAACGTTTGTACACTGTGCTGTGGGTATTGACCACAGTTGTATGTGCTGACTGTACACTAGTGTCTAATTACCGACGGTAGCAAGCTGTTTGTGTATTTTCTGGGATCGATGGTGGTGTCTAACACTTCTGTTACACCTCATTCGAAGCTAGGTCAGATTACCGGCATTAGACGTTTTTTTTGCGCGAGTCTTCACACCCTTTAAAGAGACTTGCCAGAATTGCATTGTAAGCATCTATTTTTCCACAATTAATGGTTGATTTGTGATGATTCTGAGGTGCTGATGTAAATGGACCTCTGATGTTGAACAAAGGGATTTTCTGTTGAAAACTTAGGTGAAACAGAGAGCGTTGTGATCAAGTCGTCAACGCAGTGGACTTGTGATCTAAGGATTACAGGTTCGAGCCCTGGCCAGATCATTGCGTTGTGTCCTTGGCAAGGCACTTTATCTCCATTGCCTCTTTTCACCCTGGTGTATAAATAGGGACTTGTGAGGTAACTTGTAAATATAGTTGTGTACCCTGGTTTCTGGCTGCACCCTATGGGAAGTCCCCGGGGGACACGTGGTTGTGGTGCACTGTGGTGCCCCAGGAGAGATTGATTGAATTGCGCACACTTTGGTGTGTAGGTGTGACAAGTTACCAATGACCAAGGCTAATAGCGCCTTTGAACAATTTCTGTTGACTTTGGCGCTATATAAATGTCTTCTGATTGATTGATTGATTGAAAACTACATCTTCGCACAACATTTCTTCTAGCAAAGATATGGATTTTTTCAAATTTTGTGATAGTTTGTAAATGCACCTGGCAACAGCAGAATGGGTGATGTCATCAGGGCACTTCAGCCAAAAATGTCTTTCTATTTCTTTGGGATATGTAATAATCATTTATCCACAGAGGAAAAGAGTATTTCTACAAAAATAAAAAAAGATACATTTTGATGTAATTGTAAATACAGAAAACTTTACAAGTTAAGCAAACATTCCAAATGTAAATCAACAAGATTACGATAGCCTAAAGAAATCTTTTGAAGAGCATAAACTGCACAGAAGACATCACAAACACCTCATACTGTGATCCAAATTTCTGTGAAGGTTTAGGCGGTCAACTAGGTTTATGTACTATATTCAATTACCCATATCTCAAGTTAGGGATGGATAGGGGATTTTCGACTAAAAGCTTGGAATATATTTCTCTTCAATTTAAATTTGACTTCATTGTCATCAGAATTATCACTTTAAAGGGTCATTCCTCAAGCACTGAAAGTGTTATGGAAATAGAATCTAGATTGCTAGAATATTTTTTTTTTAATTCTCTGTTTACATAAACATATTAATTTTTCTCAACAGACATCCTGTATGGAACAAATAATACTGACAAACCTATTTTTAATATTTTAGTTGGATGTTATATTACCAAATATTTGGTCAACCTTTGTCATTAGTCTTTATGATTAATTATTATTAATTAGTTGCAGAGTCTGTTATTAATAGTACTACACCAGCATAGCATATATATAATTGTGTCATTGATTAAGTCTCTCTTCCTTACTAATTCGTCACTCTTTTCATCAACCGGTTTTCGCAGTACGTAAACGAGCTCTCGTTGAAGCTAAACGTGGAAGAGATCTTGCGGAATGGTGAAAGCATCTTCTTACAGCTGAAGAACACTCCAGAAATACCGGCCGTGCTCTGGGAGATTGTATGTCAGAGCGGAGAGGAAGAATCGTCGCAGGCCTCTGAGAGTAGCATAGAGGTCATTGCAGACCTGGAATAAAGCAACCACCGGCGGCAGCTTTTAGGATAAAAACAAGTTTGCTATTCTTCACCCGTCTATGTGTAATGATGGTAGATGGTAAAATTTGCAATGCTTAAATTACGCCATATTACATAACGGAAATTTAAAGCCTCATCCCGAACATATGTGATACGGTTGATGGTTCAGTCAGCTTCTGCCAAAATGACATTTATCACAAACTGTAGAAGGTCTTGAGTAAAGTGGTTCCTGGCATGCCAAATTGTTTTGCAGGATTATGTGGAGATTGTCAAAGGTTATTGTATAATATTGGTAAATGGGTTGTTAAATGATTCATGCTGCAAATGCTTCAGAATACAAAATTAAGGGTCCTTTGTTCAATGAAGTTTTGGTTAAGACGGTGTAGGGTTTAAGTGAGCATTGAAAAAATTGTTTGCTTGATGTGACTTTCAAACATGGTAACTACATTGTGTATACCTGGTGTAAATGGTACAGCACAGTATACATGTGAGGTCAGGAGAGAGGTAATCTGATGTATTGAAATCTATGAATTGTAACAGTATATAGTAAACAGTGAAGCCTCAAACTTTGAGGCAAAAATGACCCAGCATTTCTCATGAGGAGAGGACCGAGTCACAACTCGCAATACCCCTAACCCTCAGAATCGATGCTCAAGAATACATGACAGCTAGTCTACAGTATGGACTTGATGTTGATGTCTGTAAGCTCCAAAGTTTAAAATATGAAGTTTAAAATTTCATGTCTGGGAGAAATCCCTTCAGCGCACCCAAAATTCTTTAGTGCCACATTTCGGGTCGCGCCCATATTGTTTCCGGACTGTCATACTAGGAAGCATCTTACTGAAAGTAATATACTTTATTGTGTGGGGGGTGTAGAGTAGTATCCAGAAAGGCTTTCAGCTTGCAAGATTTGTGTGCCTGCAAAGGTATACACTATGTTCAACAGGAGTACTTTTAAAGTTGTGTAGAACTCTTCTTATTGCAGCTTCAGTCTTCAAACTGGACTTTGAACTTGAGAAGTGTTGAGTCACATGAAACCTGGCTTTGAACAGCAAAGCAATTCTGATTCATGCTGAATATGGCTTTGAAAGTGTGTTGAAGGTCACATTGAAGGAACACTAGTTTAATTTTGCTTTGTACTGTTCAAGTCACATTAAACTTGACTTTGAACTCTGATTCATTGTGAGTGTGGCTGTGAAACTGTTTACAGTCACATTAAACTTGATTTTAGGCTTAAAAAAAACATTTTGATACATTTGAATTTGGCTATGAACTTGATTTATGTTATCTTGAACTTGAACTTAAAAGAGCAATTTTGGTTCATTTAAATTTGTGAGGTCTGTTGATTAGTGGAAGATGGCTGTTTATTTACATGACTAGTTGTCTTCTGTCAATGCTACAGATGTTTGTCGAGCTGTATACATGTTGTAATATGTTATTATGTTTCATCGTAGTACACATATGATGATTCTATGTCTGATAAACTACAAATTGTTCATCGTATTGTAGGTTACATGTCGTATACCAACAAGGCTTCTATGCAATATTCAAAATTCTATGAATAAATGCTACATTTAGTAAATCTATGTGAATGACATACTCTGTAATTAACCTTCCATCATTGAAGGCCTTTTGGATATTTTTTTCAAACCATAGCTGTTTCTTTTTAATTTTCCTATTGAGCGGCAATGAACTGTTGGCATTATAACAAGATATTTTGTTTGTGACCATTCATTGGTACCAGCATTTTCTTAGTTGTTTTTCAGAATATTGCATATATTCAGTCTCTCTGAAATTACCAAATTTGTGTACCATATATGTTTTGAAGGAATTATTCATACAAAGAGGTCTGGCATAGAAATTTTGGATTTTTTTAAAACTTTTATGTCATTAAAAAAATATCACTCAGAATTGGTAATGTATTTTCTTCATCAAAACTGCTATCTTTTTAACATTGCTCTCCCTTCTTTTTTATACCTTATTGTCAAGCTTTCAAAAAAGCCGGAACCATTGATCCTTTTTTTGTCCGAAATTCATCCAAGATGGATGTCTGTAATTGTGTGATTGCAGTCTCATCACAGAGAGAGTCTGTAATTGTATGATTGCAGTCTCATCACAGAGAGTCTGTAATTTTATGATTGCAGTCTCATCACGGAGTCTGTTATTGTATGATTGCAGTCTCATTAGTCTGTAATTGTATGATTGCAGTCTCATCACAGAGTCTGTTATTGTATGATTGCAGTCTCATTACAGTCTGTAATTGTATGATTGCAGTCTCATCACAGAGTCTGTAATTGTATGATTGCAGTCTCATCACAGAGTTTGTAATTACAACATTGCAGTCTCATCACAGAGTTTGTAATTGTATGATTGTATTCTCATCAGTATGTAATTGTATGATTGCAGTCTCATCACAGAGAGTCTGTAATTGTATGATTGCAGTCTCATCACAGAGTCCGTAATTGTATGATTGCAGTCTCATCACAGAGTTTGTAATTACAAGATTGCAGTCTCATCACAGAGTTTGTAATTGTATGATTGTATTCTCATCAGTCTGTACTTGTATGATTGCAGTCTCATCACAGAGTCTGTAATTGTATGATTGCAGTCTCATCAGTCTGTTATTGTATGATTGCAGTCTCATCAGAGAGTCTGTAATTATATAATCGTAGTCTCATCAGAGAGTCTATAATTATATAATTGCAGTCTTATCACAGAGAGTCTGTAATTGTATGATTGTGAAAGTATTCTTCTATTTATGTATAACACAAATCCTTTTGAACTACACCAGGTAAATAGCTAACATGACAATTTCTGTTATGAGTACTTGATACCTCAATCATTTTCCTTTAGCATACTTTTAATGCCCGAGCAACTAGAATGACAGGCAATGTGTTGAATGAATGAATCTTTATGAGATTTTTGGTATAATAAATTGTATATAAATCCGAAATAATTTTGCTTGCAGTTGTGATATGTACAGCAAGTCGTAAATTTAAAAAGAAATATAAATAAACAATTATCACTGGCTGGTACTTTTTTGATGAGTGTTTTTTGACAATGTTCAATAAATGTAAGATTCCACTCCTCCCCAATCCTGTGCACGTCACTGGGATCCGAGGGCTAGGGGCACATAGGGAATGTCCCCACAATGTTTTTGTGAAAAAAAGTGTTCTTTTGCTATTCAAAGTGTGCCCTCTTATTGAAAAAAATGGTTTTTAATGAACAAGCATCCATGTTGTTGAAAACTGAAAAAAACAATGTAATTAAAAAGTTTCCCTTTGAGATAAAACTTCATATACTTAATTATTTTATACAGAATGCACTGAAGATACATTAGTTTGCAAAGGGTAAGTTTGGGCCCCCTTCCACCACCTCTAGGGTCAGGAGTCTCATCAGGACCAGACATTTCAGCACTTATGGAGATGGACTTAATTAGAGGTACTAATGAGGTTATACTAATGAAACACAGCTATTAGGTAACCAATTCTGTTATTGCAGAAACACGGTCCGATAGAGAAGTATCAATATTACTACGTTTTAATACCAATCCGAATATCAAGTAGCCATTGCTCGTCCAAGTTGATCAAATTTTAAATGCATCGAAAGTTAAGAATTCCTACTAGCCATCGAGTGATTTCGCTAGCTGCCAAAACAGCAAACAACTTTGTCTACCAGTACAAAATCACTGTCCCTGATGGGACAACACGGATGGCTGCTTCACCATCATCGCCCATGGCAACGGCTATAATCTCGAGATGGAAAAGTTAAAAACGCAGGGCAAATTATTGATCTGGAAACAAGATTTTGGTGACAGCTGTGTGATATCATCCATTGACGATTAAACCTGGTACCATTTAAATCCTTCCCAGCCCAGTTTCCACAGAAAAAAAAAGAGACCTGCTTTTCACTTGCCACGGAGAAAAAAAACAGCGTTGGCAACTTGGCATAATGCGAAAAGTTGAGCAGTACACATCTTCACAATACCAATGAATTAAGTTGAAAATATATGAAGTTGTTTGCTGTACGAAAAAGGGTTGAAAGTTAAGTTGATTAATTTCGGAAACGAAATTCAAAGACGACAAGACAAGCCGACAGAATTTCAACTGCAAAATTCTTGTGAAGTGACAAAACTATACAAGTTTCACCGATATAAAGAAATACTTAAAATAAGTTGACAGACTAATCATTGCAAAATGTGTTAATACAAATTAAATGTCACAAATGAGAAAGAACAAATGAAATATTAGCACAGAGATTCATGTCAAAGGTAGAAAATGTTTTAAGTGGCCTGAATATTGCCTGATTGATCATGACCCGACTCGAACATTGTTTTGTGTCGAATCATGACAAGATTTTGCCACTTTTTGCATTAAATTCAGGAAAACAGCAGATGTAAGCATACATCATACAGACTGGCAGTCAGCAGTGAGTGTCAGTGCATGACTAACCCTGCTGTTCTAACATATGTAACCAATCAAGGGGAAACAGATCTGAGCTCAATAAAGAATAACTCCACATGTGCATTGACTAGTGATTCAGTGTGTGCAGAGGGCCATTGCAAGAGAATGGTGTGTTCACGACTTTGAGTTGCATCGAACAGTCTTGCATTAATTGTGGCTTATTTGCTGTGCAATGTTTAAAGTTAGTTTATGGCGGTGTAAATGATATAGTAATTTACAATCTCGATTGAGAGTAATTATAGGCATTTAAAGTAATTAAAGGCATTCTGGATTATGGGTGTGCATGTGGGCAGAGGGCATGGGGGGGGGGGGAGTGGGGACTAAACCACATGGTTAGCATTGTTCAACCTGCTATGTACAAGGTATAACTAGGGTTCTCAACTTTTTACTACCATGGCAAAAGAGGAACGGTTAAAGCGATGGTGCTACACTTACCTAGATTAAACAATATGCAGGATAGTAATAGTTAGTACAAGGTTGTGGCTCCATGTTTACTGACAGATGTTTGTTGTTTTTCAATTACAAGATAACACCTTCCTTATTTCCTCCTCACCTCCCCAGTAACCCCACTGTCTGCTTTGATTCATAATAATATTTTATTAACTTACACATTAATCTTCACTGAAGTACTGCAATATTGGCTTTCCACGTAAGTTTCAGCATACAGGACTTGACTGTATTGGAACAGTCCAAATACCCAAAATATAAAATCTGTAAAAGGCCATATTTTAAAGGTCCTGGATCGAGAGATCGAAATGTGTGCAAGTTTATACGTATGGTGCTTAAAGCAGCATTTTGCATTTTGTTGCAGTTTTCCACTTTTTTGACAAGACTATCAAGTTTTTTACATATATCAATCACAAAACAGCAAACTAAGATATTAGCCAGGTTTTTTTCCCTGCCAAAAAGCGTTAATTGGCGAGTAATTAAGGACATTTGCAGATAATGAGAAAAGTGTCCTCCGACAAATTACACATTTAATATTAATAGCATACAGTTCCCCCAACCCACTAGTTTGAATTCAACCAATCAGAGATGCAGGTTTAGTTATGAGCCATTGCTAAAAATAGATTCAAAACATTGAGTTGGTAACTTGGTAACTCTAAACAGCTCCTTGGTACAACTGCTATAGACAATATACACAAATCAAGCATGGTGTTGTATTACGTATTGGTCAATGACGATCGTAGCTTTAAATATTCATATTATGGGCGAGGTTTATTTGGATCCCAACGGAAAATATCTTCGAGAAAAACAAAGTTGAAAGTTGTCAATTTTTCGACTTAAATGCCACCATTTGAAGTCAGATTTGAATAGATAAGCTAGTTATGTATGTCGTTATGGCATCGTGGAATCATTGAGGTTGAGAAAAACCATAGAAAAGGACGCAAAATGCTGCTCTAAGTCTAGAAATTATTATGGAGTTTTTGTGCCTCACTATGTATTTGTGTGGCACAAAACATTACATTGAAATACACCAGATTGCTTTTCAGCAGTACTAACAATTTTTATTTTTGTAGTTAAAACACTTGTATGAAACACACAAACTAAATAAAGCTGATTTTAAATGGGATTACACAGTCACAAGTAATTCCATGAAATATGATTTTATAATTGAATATTTTATACATTATTTTTCATTAAATATCTTGACCTTGATTGCATTTGTGATTCAAAAATATGCAAATTACGATGATGTGTTGAGGAAAATATTCTAATAGACTTTACAAGAAAAAACAATGAAAGAAATGAACACTAAAATACAAAAACTAAAAAAGGGTTTTACCATTAAATATAATAATATATCAAAAATGTAGAAAATATCAGGTTGACCTTGAACGTAAAAAGAGGGTACATATAAATACTATTTTTAATCTATAAGGACCTTTTCAACTGACTTTGACAGAGTCTTACTACAACGTTACTTCCTTGCGGTCTCGTAATTCTCTGTGAACCAGTCCACCGTTTCTTTGACAGCTGGAATTGGAGAAAAAGAAAAAAAAGAGGGAAAAAGGTAAATAAAGATAGCAGCTATTTGAGATGTTTAGTACATTAACTAATGAATAGTAATAGGATGAAGGTGTCTGTGAGGAGGAGGAGGAGGAGGAGGAGGAGGAGGAGGAGGGGTAGAGGTTGCAGAGTCTAGATATGATTTTGAATACCTTGACTAATATCTAACACACAAATCCATTAACAATCACCTATCCTCTCCCTAGTCCCTCCTCCCTCTCACTACCCTCTCCCTATCCCTCACAATCTCCCTACCCTACCCATCTCCCTACCCTCCCCATCTCCCTACCCTCCCTTTCTCCCTACCCTCCACCTATCCTACCCCTCTCCCTACCCTCCCCTCTCCCTACACTCCCCTTCCCCTCTCCTTACCCTCCCTCTCCTTACCCTCCCCCTCTCCCTATCAACCCCCTCTCCATTACCTCCTCCACTCCTTCACTGTCTGTGGTCATAAGTCATTTTAGAATCAACTTCTAAACCCATGCAGAGGAATATGCAACACGTTTGCAAGAAACTATATACTTTTACCTGTTTCCAGTGGGGTGAACTTGAAATCTGGGAGGTACTTCCTGAGTTTGGCATTACTTGCTGTTTTCTTGAATTGGCCATCTGACTTGCTAGTGTCGTACTAGAGACCAACAAGTTAAGGAAAATTATATGAAATATGATTAAAATCAGGACCAACTGGAAAGTCAGTCAGAAATACTACTTATAGTGTCGTAACATGCTTTCAGGAGTTGTCTCAAGATCACGCGTACGCAATTCAAAGCCTACTTTGGCATAGACGCTGTTAATAGTATGAACTACATGATATTGAGCAAGTAGCATGTACACAAACACATGCAAATGATCAACAATGCTTTCCACGCATTAGCCTTTCATCAGTAGAACATAATTCAAGCATGCCTCATACAGATGGCATGAATGGTATTCGTAAATATTCCATATACCCCTGCTACATTTGGTGCAAACTATGATCCCAGCATACAGGGATGTGCTCAACGCCGGGCAGCGTCCCAGCACAAGCAGTATTTTAAACATTTCCGTTTGTTTAATGATTAATTTCACAGATATTACCATTACCAAAATATGGGTGAATACTTGGCACAGAAGTTAGTGCCAGAAATAGGAAAAGGATAGCGCCATTTGCCATCTAAGCATAAGAGGGGAGGGGAACCTGCACCCCCTGAGACCCCTCCCCATGATGTGGATCACACTACCGCATAAACCAACCTGCACTTAAATATTCCTGATCACATCTCTGTGCGTATTTGCAATGTAACTGTATATTGCTACACAATACTAATCACGATCTTCCTGATTGGCAAACACTGTGGCGACTACAATGAATTAGCTCAATAGAAATGTGTGATAAATACTGTATATACTTAACTTCATACTAACCCTACTGTAATACACAGACATATATATAAAGCTTTGGTAGCTTGGTTACTAAGTAAAATGACTAGAACATAGGTAGAGCAACATGGAACCATGGCCACTGTATTGACTAATAAACTGACTGAAATATGCAGACCCATTGAAAGCCATAGCAACTGAATTAATAAGTGGCACAATAGTTGATGCTGCACCTGGATATAGTGCTCTGTGATCAGTCCTAGTTTTTCAATGTGGATTGGTTTTCTTTTGCTTACTCTTCATCCTACCAGCATCTGTGAACATATTCGCATCTTCACCTAAAACCAGCACCTTTTTCATCTACATAACTTGCTTTCAAGCCATGAATTTGCAACAGATTTTACTAAAAAGTACTCTTTTCCACAAAATCTAAAAAGTTATCCTGAACGGAAGAAACAACAGCCAATGTCTACAAGGATACAATGACCTCTCCAGTAAAGTTGAAGGCTTTGATGATATTCTCAGCAACCTCTTTGATAGAGACTTCATCCTCTTCTCCGACCGATAAGATGATGGGGTCCACTTCATCGTACTCCCTCAGCACCCACAGGAAGAGGCGGGCCAGGTCTATAGAATAGATGAACTGACGAAGGGGCGCTCCTGTTCCCCAGATTGTAAACGGAGTACTATCCTCTATTCAAAGATCCAAGAAGAAAATAAAAACAACGTATAATCATAGAATCTTTTCATTTTACTTGTGAGAGAATATTTGAAGCAAGCTACTGTAACAGGTGGACCCAATTGTTATTAGACTTGAAAAAAAAAACTGTAGACATTTTAGGTGGTAGAATGATAAGAGTGGCCATAACCTGGGAAAGAAAACCGAGAGAGGATTGCACTAAAACGGTTACCAAGTGCTCTAATTACGAGTTACTGTGAGAGTGTGAGAAGAGCTATTGTGATGATACAGTGTGGAGTGAATTAAATACTTGAAATGTGATTCTCCAGCGATTTCCATGTCATATAGGTTATGATAAGAGTAATCAGTACTGTTTGCAGATCCCAGAATCAATGAAACACTATCTTGTGAAAGCACTAACAAGCCTACGAAAATGCTGGATGAACTTGCATAAAGACCCACACGCTGGTTGATTGACCAGTTCAAGGTTCCAGTTTGGACAACGAAATAGTGTTAAGTGGTTTGAAAAATACAAGATACAGGAAGGTGCTTAAAGCAATAAGTTTGACATGAAACTTCAAAAATATGTATCAAAAATATCTCTTTTTCATTAGTTAAATACAAAATTGTTTGTTCTACTAGTGATCGATTCGAGGTACTTAAATAATCTGCAGTTAGAGAAAGCAACTTGTCAAGTTTTGTGGACCTTGATAGCTCCGAATTGACAGCGAGCTCTGTTGGAGAGACTTACCCCATTCAGCTTGCATTTAATATGTAGCGAAGATTGATACATAACAAGGTACAGTAAGTTAAATATTTATCAAATGGTCATGGGTTGATTTGTCATATCTAGATACGACTTTATTTCGAGGTCGTTTAAATATTACAACACAAATGGATTATCATAATATCATCAAGATGTGCTAAAAACAAAATTAATTGAATGCATGCTATCTCAATGTGAGAAAAATAATCAACTCCTTACTTTTAGCATTGTAAACTTTATTCATGAGACCAGGAATAACATGTCCGTCTTCAAGGTTGAAATTGTCGTGTGGGCCAAAGACGTTGGTAGGAATGACGGAGGTGTAACGGCGTTTGTGCTGAACAAAGTATCCCCTGATTAAAAAAGGAAAATGATAATAAACCCAATAAAACAAAAGTAGACCTAATGAGATAGATATTATCTTATTTTTAAACAATACCAGCGACCGTTTTTACACAAGCTTCCTCAAAAGCCATTTAATCTTGTTACTGGGCAATGAGCATAGGCAGTTCATGCATTAGGAAAACAAAGCATTAGCTACTGGAGTGAGAGAATGACCAATGTTTTGGTTACAGAATGCAACTAGCTATTTTTGAAGATGCTGTTTTCTGTTTGGTTGTCATTCCTTCAAACAAACAAAATATGAAGACCTATGATCAAAATTTGAAAAATTGATGGTTGTACCTGAAAAAGTTTCTGATATCGCAATTGAATAGCAGCAAAACAATGATCAGAAAGCTGTTTTTAAGTATTGAATAATAAACATTAACCCAAATAAGTTGGTAAAAGGCTACTTGCAACTATTAATTTAAGTATCTTAGTAAGGAGTCTAAGGACAATGGATATCACGAAACATTTTTACACTTTATTTTACAAATAACATTTTAACATGAGGATACCTCTCCAGTGATAAAGACTATCATGTTTTGTTCCATCCATGTACCCAGTCAGAGATCAGCCATGGTATATAATATAAGGGATTATACTTGCTTGTTCTGCACGTCAATCATTCGCTTTGCATATGCGTATCCAAAGTTAGAGTCGTGAGGCGGTCCGTTGTGGATCATGGTTTCATCTATCGGATAGGTCGTCTTGTCCGGAAAGATGCAGGTGGATAAACATGAGACGACCTTCTCCACGTCGTGGAGGTGTGCGTTGTGAAGTACGTTGTCGTTCATCAGGCTGTTGTTTCTCTGAGGTATATTAAAAGTAACATGGAGTCTAAGTATCGTATGACAAAAAAGTGTAACAGTTTTTACAATGACTTTTGTAATGGATGTAATTTTAGGTAATTACAATGGTAGGTAAATAAGCAATTTCCAGTATTGAATACAGGAAAAGCATTTGTATGTAACTTTCCAAAAGGGAGATGTAAGTCTTTACTAACCAGAAATGCAAAAGTGCAATTGTGACTTCGATGATGATGAAGTAATTAGCAGCAACTTCTTTAGAATCTAATACCTGAGGACTCCACAGCACTGCATGTTTACACATGTTACACTTTGAACATGAGTGATATATACAGGTGACTTTTAGCAAAGTGTCTTAGAGCTTTAGAGAAACTTACCCAAAAGTCCAAGTTGTACTTCAGGTTACGGAAGAGGCCTCCCACCATGGCTGCCAGATGGATGACATGAGTTGGATGGTGCTTCTCAAAAAGTGCAGCTGTTTCTGCAGCAGATCTAACCCCAAGAAATGTAGAAATAACCAATTTTGAGCAAAATATATTAAAACAGATTCTCTCCAATTTAGTAGAAGGGTCATTCCGTGTCAAATCATGAATGGCTGTTGCCTCACCTTCTCCAAAATTCTCTTTTTTTCTTTGTATGATTGAAACACCATGTAATAAGCATATTCTGAAAATTTCAGAAATGAGACCTCAAAAATCATGAAAATGCTATGATGGCGACAAATTGTGGAATTTCAAAGTGTGATAAATTTATCGGCCAATTGTGAAGCAATGCAACTGAAATTTCAGAATATGCTTATGTCATGGTGTTCCAATCATGCAATAAATTTGGGAATTTTTAAAAGATGTTGAACTACTGTACAACATACTCCAAAATTTGGTGATTTGATATGGAATGACCCTCAAGTAAGTGGGTGCTTCTGGCTGGACTTCTTCTAATAGATTGCCTAATTAAATCAAAATATGCTGTCTGTGGGACTTTCTTGAGGACAACAGTGTGTGTTTGTTTAGGAGCAGGGATGGGGATGGGGGTAAGTGGAATAGGGGAGGGAAACTGATGGTTCTAATGGAGTGTTCTTAATATTTACTAAACAGAACCAGTTCTTTTGCAATTTTCAGTCAATACATTTAATTCCTTATGTGGAGGAAGGATGTGGGTGAAGATAGATATTGGCATCACGCAAACCTACGGTATCCCGACAACAACAACAAGAACAAAAGAGCATTTGACCTCTACTAGGGTCGTTCTACTTACGTCAAGTCAGCATCTTTAGATGAAATAAAGACAAATCTTTCATCTGGTCTCGGGTCCTCTTCAGCAACCTTCTGGATGGCTTTGCCCACCAACCCTGAGCTGCCAGTCACCAAGATGACCTTTCCTTGTCGAGGTTTCTTGTCAGTGCTCATCATGAATATTCACGATGCCTAAGAGAACGATATTTCAAACTGAAAAATCAAGAGGTTTAAGTGATTCCTTTGAAGTTCAAGTTACCAAATACAGTTGACGACTCAAATGTCTGTCACTGATTAATCGTTGCTCTACCGTAACGTACAGTATCTAAATTAATTAACACAAAATGTCTAAATGTCAATTTTCTTCAAATTTGGCCCGGTGAAGAGAACAGATATCATACTTTAGAAGAATAGATATCACACGTTATCATATCATACACAGAAGAACATATATCATACATTAAATAAGAATGTAAGAGACTGACTTCGGTCAGCTTGCGGCTTTGATAAGCCAATGAGGCTTCTTTGCGAGTCCTGCTTGCAGGAGGATCTACATACATACATACACGCATACATACACGCATACATACATACTAAGACACTGATGTTTTACCGGCATCATACACATGTACTGTTTCATAATCTCTTGACTTTGATCAATATACTGTAACAGTTTTTCACTTCTCACATATATAGTACCGAGCACAATTTCAACAGATTCCAGAAAAGACAAGGTTAATTACAAATCTAAAACAAGCATTTCCTATCACATACAGTACAAAGGCTAGGATCGAGGGTCACAGGTCCGGCAAGTCTTGATAATACAAGAACGTCAAGTGCCTTAAACTTTGAAATTTGGGATAAAGGAAACATCTGTCTCGTTAACTGTAAACTTTAAGTAATTAATCTCAGCCAACCTGTTATCTGAATGATCATATCATCGATAGCTTCCTCGTCAGGACCTACCCCAACATTATACTGTACGAAACGCAGGAAGTTTGTCTGGGTCAATTCAAGAAGATTAAAATGTAGTCTGGAATATCCTTCTATATATCAGTACTTTAAAGTACCTGTAAATACCTCAGGGGCAATTCCATGAGAAAGTGGACATGATACCCAAACAATTAAAAGTGTGTGACAATAGTAAATTTGGTGTCAAATGAAAGCTAAGAGTCCATATTTTCCAGAATCAGGTTCAGAAATGCAATTTTCATGCATTTTGAAATGAAAATAGATGGGTACTGTAATGAAAATTCAGGAGTTGATACAGAAAATTGGATGATTGGTAATAAAAACTATTCATCACTGCTAAGTGCTAATTAACATTCATATTTCCAAAATGGGAAGGGTTTGTGTAAAAAAAAAATGTGGAAATTGAAGTACATAGTTATAGCTAGTCAATGATGACAATTATTTGTTGTAGTTAATGGGGATATACATGATATACTTGTTTAATGTCAGAAAATTAGTCCTAATGTCTTTCCGATACCATGGAATTGCCCTCAGTGTTCTCTACATACATACTTAAGTATCCCAAAGCTGCTACCATTTGATGAATTCCAAAATGAGGAGGCTATTAACTCAGTCCATGGAAATAATTTAATGTTCATACTTTGCACAGCAATTTGAATTTTTAAGTTTATGAATTTTGATTTCTCATAAAACATTGAAAATATTAGTTGAGTATAGATCGAGATACATCTTTTCACAAATCTGAGTCTGCAATTTTGCCCATTTTGTATAGATCTAGATCTTGCATAAATTTGTGCAACGTGGAACTCGATAAATTTTTCCTCGCAGTCTTATAATTCAAACAAGTTACATGTTCAGCTCTCTGACTAGGAATAATTTATCCAGTATCTCAAAATGGTCAAAATTGCTATATGAATTCCAAAGGTGTACCATATATAGCTGTACTTTGTTTCACATAGGATCCAGAGCATTTTATTAGCTAAGTACTTTCGACAGGTTCAGAGCCTTCTGAAAACTGAAAAAACTTCTAAACTGCTGCACAAAAAATTTGAACACTATATTATTCCCGGAAAGTACAAGTATTGATCGTATTGCCCCCAAAATATGCTAGAGAGTCAAATTATGGCCATTCAGACTTCCAAAGGCATTTTTAACACTGCCATGCACCCTCAAAAGAACTTTTTAAAGGGTGTGAAGACTCGCGCAAAAGGAAACGTCTAATGCTGGTAATCTGACCTAGTTTCGAATGAGGTGTAACAGAAGTGTTAGACACCACCATCGATCCCAGAAAACACGCACACAGCTTGCTAACTTGGGTAAATTAGACACTAGTGTACAGTTAGTACATAAGCTCTGCAGTCAATACCCACAGCACAGTGTACAAACGATACAGTGATGGACATCTCAGGTCCAGCTAAAGATAACAAGATATCACGTTTCATAGCGACAAGCAGAAAACTTCACTTGCAAGCAACTGAAAGTTAGCTTTTTCAGATGGCCACACAGTTTGGGGGATTCTTCAATGCCTTTAAACTATTGAATTGAAAATTCCTCCATGGATGTCTGTGAATAATCATGTGAATAATCTGGCCAAAATTATGACTTTCCACACAAATTCCTTTGAGAACTTTTGCGGCAATTTACATCATGCTACAAATTGCGAGTGCTTATAAAACTCTACTGGCTATAATCAAGTACCCATACATGTGCATTTTCCTTAGTTATATGGTGAATGTGGACCTCAAGTGGTTTCTGTAATTATGATTGCTATCCTTCTTATCATGTTTTTATTGCCCACAGGCAGAACACGTTAATTGTGTCTTTTTATTCTACAAACAAAAAAGACAAATTCCGATAGCATTTAGCCTACATGTTCTAAATTTCAAGGTCTGAGTACCTTTACATGCATGGTCAGGTAACTGTCTGAAATTTTGTTTTAAAAGCATTCTCTGACAGGGGGTATTTTTTAGTTAAAATGTCAATGTTTGCAGAAGTTTTGTCACAAGCTCATTCATTTTTTATTTGATCTAAACTGGATACATACCAAATATATTAACACCTAGTTACAGCTGTGTGTACATAGTAGGCTCACAATAGAAAACTAATCAATTTATATTAAATGCCACATAAGACATGTGAAATGGAGAGCAAAGATCAATAAGCGCTCCCAAGATACAATTTTCAATACAACCATAGATACTAAGTACTAATGCAGTGGAGGGTGGGGTACAGAGTGTCTAATACTCAAACTGCAGTAGTTTCACTAGCAGCTACAGTAGTGACTGTTGTTTATGCAATGTCACTGCACTGGTACTGTAACCGACAGTAGGGGATACAGTGCCCAGTATGAAACAATGTATGTGAAACATAATGGTCTTATGTATATCACAGAATGTGTTATAACATATGTCCAGTAGTTACACTAGCATCTAATGATTGGTGTTTATGCAATGTCACTTATCTGATACTGTAATCTGTTGTGAAACTTTACTAATTCCATGATTACGCAGGCCTTAACTTTACTAATTCCATGATTACGCAGGCCTTCTTTTTTGACATTCACTGTGTCTATGATACTTTCCCATGTTATTTTCATCATCCTGGATTTGGTAGCTAGTGAAACTTAAAACTGTAGAAAGACATTTATGTGGAAGAAAAGTTGTTTTCCGCACAAGAAGTTTGGCAGCGGAAAGTACCGTGTGCGGAGAATAACTGAAGCCGACTGCATGTATGTTTGGTTATGGCCCTGGGTTAACCTATATCTGTATGTTGATAATTTATAGTGTCCCAGTGGCACTGCTTTTGTGGTGTTAGCCTAGCTTAACACTACAGTTAAGTAGCCTAGGCTAGGTCAGTACTTGTTATGTTATTTCGCTCGTAGGCTGGCGGCTGGGCGAATTTCACGTAACTGGTACAATACAAACATGCAGGTCTTATTTATCTTTAGGCTAGCCTATAGAATGACTTGTAGAACTAGCAATAATAATAAGTTAGGCCTAGCCTACGTTTAGGCCAAGTTATGCCTTACTGGCTAGGCCACGTTAATGAATTTAGTAGCAATAGATACCTGGAAGTAAACTAAGTGATATGCACGAAAGACAGATGCGAAGGTCGGTGCAGCTCTTCTTTCAATTGCTGTACGATTCGTTCACGCACTTTTTACGAGCAGAGAGGCCGTTCTGCTACCACTAGTACTACAAGGGAAACTGTACAGAGCCACTAGAGGTAACGTTACTGAGTACGTAGTACTATACTAAACGCAATTTTGAATAGTCATTCCGAGGTGCCACGGAAGTGTCCACGTGGTATTTGTTGTCGTCTGCTTCTGAATGAGCCAAGAAAACGACTTACCTGCTACCTACTTGGTAAATTCTTTCTTTCATAGGACTCAAGTGTCTTAGACTTAGATGAACATTCATTATTCTCCTCTAAATGTGAAGCATGTTTGGTAGCTGCAACAACTACCAATTTCATCAAGAGGGACAACGTTAAGAGCGAAATAGGAATTATACAATAAAATTACCGGTAGATGTTTCAGCCTAATAAAATTTGTTTTACGTCTCAATGTGCTATGAGTTCGCCAGGTATAATTTGTGTTGTTAGTTGCCCAGGGCGAACTATAACAAAATTAACTTGGGTTCTGCAAACTCCTTGCTGGTTCGTGAAAAATGTTTTGATGTTGATGAGTTTTGAGGTTTCACAGGGGGTACTCGCAAAATATAGGCCCCAAACGATGGTGAAGCGACAGTCCAATTTTTATTCCATATCAGCGGCGCAACGAACTATAACTTGGGCCCGGCGGGCCGAAAATACATAGGTCTATGATCGCAATTGCGAGAGGCTGCACTAGGGCAATAATTTTGATTCCCATATCTTCTTCATGATATTGTACAGATACTTTTGAACACTATGTGCTGTGTTCATCGTTTTTTCTTCTACAGAAACCATAAACAGCTAATTAAGGTCGGCACTATAGGGCCTTACCCAATTCCTCATGCCCTTGGCGTGACGCCGCTTCTCCCTGTATGGGTCCATGCATGATTCATGGGTATCCATTGGGGAAAGTTTTGGAAGATAGGGTATTACGACTGCAGAATAGGTGTAGGCTGTACAAGCCTGTCATTGATGTTCCAGGAAAGGGGCATTTCAAAGATCCGTCAGGGAGAATTAAAAGATATTAGTCATGTTCGAAAGGTCTAAATGTTCAACTTCCCATTGCGCTGCAATCGCTTTTTATCGCTTTTTATCGTATATGCATCCAATGAAATTTCGCGCACCGAATGAAGCACTTTCTTAACTGTCTCAGACTATACGTGGTATACAGCGCGTCCTGTTCCTGACTTTTTCTCTGTTAAAATTACTTGACAGGTTTGAGAAGGGATGCAGTGGGTTGGGGGGGGGGGGGATGGGAGGGGCACGGGAATCAGATTTTATAGTTTAGTGGTGATGAAATTGCGAAAAATATGATCCCCTATCTCCGTACATGCATGCCTGGGACCTGTGTTTTGGCAACATGATGAAGCACAGTGAATTGCTTCAATTGATAGTACGAAGTTAACATTTAATTTGACACGCCTCAATGTCCTTCAACAATCACTGTTCAAGGAATAGAAAGCCCATATGCTCAGAATTACATGGAAGCTCTAGTTCGTGTATTATAACATCGGATGGCGATTTCGAAGCACACCCCCCCCCACACACACACACAAAATATCAAATTGTGCAAGCTTGGAATGCATGCATGTACTTCATATACGTTCTATTTATTTGACCAATTGCCTTCACATTGACTACACATTGACCACAATTAGTATACTAGCGTGCACAAACGCTGAAAAAACACTGACATCATTTTGACTATTTATGCATTGCCTCTGCACATTTATTAGAATTCATGTATTGAAATGAATAGTTTGAAAAACACTAAGGTAATATCTGCAATCCCTTTTCAGGCTACTAACTCAGATTGACGGGCGACTGCAAGCATAGGCGTAGGAGGCGGGGGGGGGGGGGGGCTGCAGCCCCAAGCAAATATTTTTGTGAAAATTCGGGCAATATTAGGATAATTTTTCGGGCACCTACTGAAAGAAATATAAATTGCAATGTGTTTTTCAACGGTTAAACTTATATTATTATTATCATTATTATTGTAACGACTTCCCGAAAATTTCAATCCGATATGAAACGGTAATAACACCGCATATGATTGTATGTAATTGGCATGCGATGCATAACCGATGTATGCCTATATATGATATGTAGATCAAAATGTTGATCGCGCGCCAAGCGCGCAAAAATTTTGGTTATAATTTTCAGGCAAGTCGTTACAGCCCCCCCTCCCTTCCCCAAATCAAACTAAGCTCTTACGCCTATGACTACAAGAGCTCATTATTTCTTAGATTACAGAGAAATTTCATTACATATTGAAACTTGCATTTTTTGAAATAAAAGTAACGCAATTTGTTTGCTAAATTCCGAATTGTTGATCAAATTAAAAAGTGAACTTGAAATATATAAATATATCATTCACATGTTGCGGATGCAAAAGAAGGCACGCCATATGAAAACTAGAACCAAATAAAACTATAAACGAATATAGGCCTAAAACTAGCAATAACTGATTAATAACTAACCATAAAACTAACTATTAAACTATAAATATAACTATGAATAACTAATAACTAACTATAAAAACCTTACTAAAGAACTATAACTATATAACTAACTTAACTATCACTATCTATAAAACTAACTATAAAACTAACTATAATATAACTATAAAACTAACTATAAAACTATAAATATATAACTGTCTAAAACTATCACTAACTATAAAACTAAATATAAAACTAACTATTAAACTATAAATATAACTATGAATAACTAATAACTAACTTTAAAAACCTTACTATAGAACTACAACTATATAACTAACTTAATTATCACTATCTATAAAACTAACTATAATATAACTATATAACTGACTAAAACTATCACTAACTATAAATCTAAATATATAACTAACTATAAAACTATAAAATATATAACTAACTGACACTATCACTAACTATAAAACTATACATATATTACTAAAGCTATCGCTAACTTTAAACTAACTATAAAACTATAGCTATAACTAACTAAAACTATAACTAACTAAAACTAAAACTATAACTACCAAAATTATCCGTATGTCAGGGAATGTAGAACTACAGAGTAAGCTGCAAGATTTACAGAACTTATATAGCCTATACCAGGTGTGGGAATTTATGAGCAACGTTTACTCACGTATATGTGTTTTGTGAACTAATGACATGCGTAAAATGTGATTTCTAAAAGCTAGATAATTTCAAACGAAATTAAAGAAAATGTTTATCGGTTACTGAACTATTTAAATTTCTTTAAGATCAATGTTTCTGTTTGCTGCAAAAGACTTCATACATTCGCATTATGGTACTGTTAATTAAAAAAAATATATATAATAGGATGGGGAAGGGGACATCCTTCAGACGGAAGCTGGTCACTTCGCCCAACAACCATTTGCCCAACTGCCATTTCGCCGAACCTTACCATTTCGCCCAACCAGCCTGGTCATTTCGCCCAACCTTGCTGGTCATTTCGACCAACCTTGATTAAATATTATAGCCTACAATAAGGAAACGTTCGGAAATTGTTAACGTTAGAGGAAACGAACCGAATATTAAGGAATATTGAAGTCCTTTAGTTTGTATAACTTAAGGAAAGTTCGGGAATTGTTGACGTTACGGGAAACGAACCGAATAATTAAGGAAACTTGAAGTTTATTTATCTACCCTATAGTATAACCCAACATAAATTAAATTGAACTAGTGAAAAAGAAAAGTTGATATTATTCCACACCGATCCCCCTTTCTTCGTATAATAAAATAACTTCCATTGTATGCGTTATCGCCTAAAGTAATCCTCACATTATACCCGAAATAACTGCTCAGAATCCGATCGATACGGTGTCGGACATCACTTTATTTACCTACGACGAAGTGATATAACCCAAAATAAATCAAATTGAACTAGTGAAATAGAAAAGTAATATTATTCTGACTGAATATGAATAAAAAAAAAAATGGTTGGGCGTAATGACCATGCTGGTTGGGCGAAATGACCATGCTGGTTGGGCGAAATGACCATGCTAGTTGGACAAGATGGCAGTTGGGCGAAATGGTTGTTGGGCGAAGTGACCAGAAAGCCTTCCGACCCTTCCCCTATTCTGGCAGTCCATAAATACAAAACAAAAATGCAGCTTAACAAAGCCTTGTACGAACATGATGTACCTTAATGTACCACGTAACTTGCAGCTGACAATATTTTTAACAGTAAAGAAAACTCCCTGCCCACCCCATCATGTAATTTCGAATTTCGAAGCACCCGTAGTTATTCAGATGAAAGCTCCGGCAAAACATCTGAGGCAATTTTTAACATTATAGTTACACAGCAAATAATAGCTGAAAAGGGTTCAGTCCCCCCAAAGAACATCGATTTCAATCATTTCACGTTGTTTAGTTCGAAGCAAGGTTTGCAAGCTAACCTACGCTTCTATCAAAATCCAAATGTAAATTTTACCATGTTTTACTCCACAATGGTTCAGTGAAGAGATCACAGTTGTAACCAATTGTGACCCCACACAATTCCAACCCACTAACAGGATCAGTTGTCATAAAAAAAAATAAGAGTAAATCTGTACTTTGAGGATTGCCCAAAGGGCATATACATTTGCATATGCATACGCATATGCATCAATTTGGCCGGTTGCGTCACAGAAACACGTTGGTTGATTGGCTATGATATAACAGTAGCCGAATCAGCAATACATAGGCTATATAATACATCGTCTACCTCTATCTCTCTCTGCTCATGCGCACAAGTGCAGTACCAGCAAACTTGTATGGCGATCTGGTAATTGGTCACTGACGATTATAAAGAGTTATTCGGGAATGAATCACAATCATTGTATCTGAAAACGTCGAACTGTCAACAAGACCAAAAATATTTTCTATTTCACTCAACCCAATATTTCGGGAAAAAAAGCTAACAATGGCCGGTAAGTTTGTGCTGTATATTTTAACTATTCTCTTATTGCTCATAAAAAATTCAAGTTTATCATTGTAGATGAGTAAATATATTTATTTCTGTATGTAAAATCCTTCGTTTTGTTCAAAGCCACGACACTTTGAATTGGGGGGGGGGGGGGTGGGGAATCTTGGCTACTAGTGCTTTATAAAGCTATCATATTCCTGCGGGCGTGCATGGTGCAGCCATAGACGGCATTTCGTGCATGTGGTATGTCTTCTGCCCCAACCCCACCCCAACCATCTTAAACAAGTGTAGGAGTCCATGGCCAAATTATGACTTTAAAGTCATACAATGACAAACATGCCTTCAAGCTTATGTGATGTAATTTCACCCGTTTCTTGTTAATCGGCATTTAAAGGGGTATTCCGGTGGCTGAAGTAGATTGTTTAAAGAGTTGCTGGAATTCTTTTTGCATTGTTTGGTCAAACATCATATCATCATATATGGTTTTGGGGCGAAGTTATTGTTCAAATGTTGTGGTATATCGTAAATGCATTTAGCGACAGCAGAGTCCACGTTGTCTTCATGGCACTTTCAGCTGTAAACGGTTTGGCTTTGTCTAAGATATATTTAACAGATTAGAGGGAAATGATAATTCTGTAGAGAAAGTTGCACTATAATGAAATTCCGAATACTGCAGAGAAAATGAACAGAAAGGTAGACTTTCTAAATTTTTATCACATATAAATGATAATTATCATAATGATTATGATACAAAGGTAACGCTTTTGAAGATCATTTCGTTACATTTCAGTTTAACATATCTCGACTTAGGTCAAAGAAAAAAAAACATCCCTCGTCCCCTCTTTCATCTTTTTCTCTCTCTCTGTTTTTGCAAAACGTTTTAAAGTTGATTTTAAGTCCTCTCAAACATTACTTGAAGGTAGTCACCTAAGAACTACCCCGTAAGTGTGGATTGTATGCAACAAGGCAAAGCTCTACATAGTAAGAACATAAGAGTATTGTGGATTCTCGGCACCAGCACACAATCTGAGTAGAAACTGTGATATAAAAAAGCCTCAGTCCTGCCATTTTATGAAAAACTTCGGACGAAAACCTGCTATGTTTTACTTTCGTCCTTGGGAACAAATGATTTACATGACGTTTTTCAACTGACAGTGGCAAATATTGATCTCTTTAGGAGAATTGTTGCCTTGTGTTTCTATGTAATATCGTTTTAATATGAACTTTTAATCCATCAAATGGAGCTATTATAACGTTGACATGAATATTACTTCTTTAAGGGCTCAACCTCCGTATTCTGTTCCTCCTGGTGGTATTGCTGGTTGCTATGATGATGATCGGACTGGTCTCTTGCGAAGACGAAGACGAAGACAACTTTGAGATGTTCGCACGTAGAGGGAAGTGTTGTCCCGCAGACGATTGTCAGGAGTGGTGTGCCTGCTGCCGCGACTGATTTCCAAGATTGCAATGGTAAAATTGCACCTTAATGTTTCACCATTTCGTAATATAGCGTTTGAATATTTTGCACAATTTTCATATTTTTTAGAAGCTTTTTAGTTAATAAACAAAAAAGCGGGCATATATGACGTAGACGTGTATATATAGTACGAGTGTAACAGCATGACTACGAGTACAAGTAGAAGTTTCTTTTGATTACAGTACAAACATACGACCCCCAAGCACAGAAATTAATACATACCTAAAAGGATACATATCAAAGCTACTGACAAACAACAGGCTTTGCAGCGGATTTGAAGGTTACTCGCGCCATGAACAGCGGATAGGGTTACTTCGTCGTAGTAACGAGGTTGATACGAAATCCTGATCTTATCGTCACAATATCTTTCATTTCACCCGATACACACAGAGAACACAATATACATCTTTTAAGTTTTGTACCAGCGTAAAAACTTGATCGTGCTATAAATCAGTACCAAGTGCTATTAGGATGACAGTCAAAATATGATATACGATATGTGTCATCCCAACAAATCCAGTTTGATTGATTTATCGGCATCAAATATAATCCTCGGTTTTTACATATTAACCTAACAGCACTTGCTAACGATTTATCGTATTTATCAGCACGATCCAGTTTTTACTATGGTACCATTTTTTTAAAAGATTTACGGTAGTTATTGTAATTTCTCTGTGAATCGGTTGTCCATTTTCATATATAGAAACACTTGATACACCAGACTAGCTCGAATGTTTTGAGCAAAATTTACATTAGTTGAAATGAATTACAACTCACGAATATTTAGACGCTGCTTACACTGTTGTTCTTACTTTTTGAAAAATTAAGTATCCTTGCATGTTCTCAGATGTAATTACAATCTTACGTTAGGCCCTTAACTAGATACAAAACCCAGCCATCTATAGATTGCTCACCATGATAATTTTGAATAGACCGAAATGTAGGGGAGACGGATATACAGAAATGTTTGGGCCCCTGGGGAGCAGGTACTCCAAGTTGGAGGGGCACCAACAATTATATATACAGGGGCACTAATAATTAAAAGAGGGGCACAATACTCACGTACTGTTATATTTGTGAAGTTTTTGTCCACAGGATGGTGGAAAAAATTAAGGGTGTGATGGGGTGGAAGAAAAATATTCTAAAAGTGGAGGAGGCAAGCCCCTGTGCCCAGCCTGGCTACAGGACTATACTGGGAAGGGATTAATATTCAAATGGAGCCTAATAACCACCTTAAGCAAATACTCACTAATTGACACAGACTGATATACACTGCACAGTCATTTTGAAGTAAAACGTTTCTTGGCAATGTCAGTCTCAAAAGCGAGTGAAGCTCAGCGAAAGATTTTCGAAAATTGCTGCATTTTTTTTTAACTGAAAGGTACCTCACAGTAATAAAACAGCCAAGATGCCATTAGAAAATAGGTTAAAACACACTCATATACCATCTGCAAAACGATATTGGATAGAACTTCCCAAAAAAATTTCTCTGTACTTCCTGACTAATTTCAATGTAAGTTATCCGACTGTCCAAGTGAAAACTGGTATACATACTTGCAAAATAAAGTCAGAGTGGAAAAAGTCTCTAAAATATCCAACCTCCCCCATCCCCCAATTAAATGGTTATAGACTTTATTTTAAAAATATGTCGCATAACAAGGATTGACATGCTGTTTCTATATTTTGTTTACAATGTGCATGCCTTTATTGAAGAATATAAAAGTTACAATGGAACAAAAGGCACCATCATAGATGAAAAGCCTCTAAACGTGTATTGCAGCATTTTAGTAGTCTGCCACGATACATTAGTTTAGATAACCATTACTCAAGTTGATTTCTACTTTCCTATCCTAGCAATTGGATATTGCCTAGGCCTATAGGTGCTACTGTAATTTTAATATATACTAGCAGTACATATCGAGTAGCAAAAAACAAAGTTTGTTTTTTAAATAAAGAACATATTAAAGATTCCTTTTCGTTTTCCATGACGCATACATATACCCTTAGAAGTGGCTCACAGTTCTGTGTATTCAATAAGTTTGTTTTAAGAATTTCTCACAATCTTTAAAATCAACCGCGCACTTCATTGCCTAACGTTTAGATTCTAGGTAAAATAGTGTGTAGGTTGATGCTTTTGGGTGAGCTGTTCGTCTTCAAATTGCTGCAAGCGACAAGCCAGAAGTAGCTTCTATGTGTTCAAGTTCAGTGGTCTTAAGCAGTAATGATCCGCTGGAGAGCGATCTTGTTTCTCCGCGTGAATGGCAAGGCCAACGTGACAATAAATGATGTCTACTCCAAGAAAACAACCAGTGCATCATTTTCATAGATGTGATATACGTTACAAGGTATTTAGCGCACTCTGCATTAACATCTGTGGTTACGCATCATCGAACTACGACAAGCCGAGGACAAACGTATCACATGAGCTTTAACGCTGCACAGATGATTGCTTCGAGCACGCATATCGAGCACGCATATCGAGCACGCATATCGAGCACGCATATAGTAGACAGCCGTTACAGCCCCGCTGGTTTGCCGATACGCGTGACATTAATTTCTTAGAATGTTTTTTTACCCAACTAATTTTTTTCACCTCTCAACAGATTTTTTCTTTTTCAACCCACAGTCGCAAGTTTCCTGGACTTTCTCTCGCGCCAGTAAGAAGCTTCTCCAACAAACCACAATCGTTAGCAGCCGGCTAGTTGCATGTTATGCTAGAAAAACACCATCGACGTAAATTGAAATATCATATTAATTAATAAAAAAGTATTTCTTTTTCTGTTCTCATGCAGAATCTGATGTATAGAGTAAACCTTGTTTTCCATATTGTATGTTATCCGTAAATATGCATGTTAACAACGGGTATTTTACAAATAAGATGGTTTTGTCAATCGTAAAGAACTGGTGAACATGTTTAACTGGTTGTAGATGTATTAAGTCACTATGCAAATTTCGTCTTAGAAATTTAAACCACTACAGATATGTGGAGGGAAAACAATATCATAATTCTCTTTGCTAATTTTACAATTAGTGAAAAATAGAATTTGAAATAAACATGCAAATCTCTTTAATTTTATTATTTTTCTTTTCTGAATTCCTAGTCATTTTATTTCCTTCTGTGCCACCCTTCCTCCTTCCCAGTTATTGAAAACGTCAACAGTGCCTCCTTACGGCAATAATATTTCAAAGTTCCACTTTTTGTTTATGGAAATTACCCTTTTCATAATTTACAAATGTGACGTTTTTTTGTGAAATTAAAAGAAAATATTAAAACGTTTAAGTGTTGAAGAAAAAAAATCAAATACTGGATTTACGGTGACCAGAATGATGAGAGGGTCCAATTTTTCGCGACTTGTTGAGGTTATTTATCGGTTTGCTTTTCCAAATCAAAGTAAAATATCCCACTAACTTTTGAAGCTCCCCCCCACCACCCCCACCTTTCCTCAGACTGAACCCTCTTCCGCCGACTCACTATCGAATTTTTATTTTATTTTCCTGGGCATTTTCTCAAACCAATATACAGAATTTTAGCAGATTTGAGGCAATTTTTAACTTATAAGTTACACAACAAATGGGAGCTGAAAATGGTTCAGTCCCCCCAAAGAACATCGATTTCAACCATTTCATGTTGTTCAGTCCGATGCAAGGTTGCATGCTAGCCTACGTTTCTATCAAAATCCAAATGTAAATTTTACCATGTTTTACTCCATAATGGTTCAGCGAAGAGATCACAGTTGCAACCAGTTGCGAACCCACACGATTCCAACCAACTAACAGGATCAGTTGTCATAAAAAATAATATCAGTAGATCTGTACTTTGCGGATTGCCCATATATGGGCATAAACATATGCATCATTTTGGCCGGTTGCGTCACAGAAACACGTTGGTTGATTGGCTATGATATTACAGTAGCCAATCAGCAATACATAGGCTATATAATACATCGTCTACCTTTACCTCTCCCTATCTATATATATATATATATATATACTGCTCATGCGCACAAGTGCAGTCAGACCAGCAAACTTGTATGGCGATTTGGTTATTGGTCACTGACGATTATAAAGAGCTATACGGGAATGCATCACATCATTGTATCTGAAAACATCGAACTGTCAACAAGAACAAAAATATTTTCTATTTCACTCAACCCAATATTTCGGGAAAAAAAGCTAACAATGGCCGGTAAGTTTGTGCTGTATATTTTAACTATTCTCATATTGTTCATAAAAATATTCAAGTTTATTATTGTAGATGAGTAAATATATTTATTTCTGTATGTAAAATCCTTCGTTTTGTTCAAAGCCACGACACTTTGAATTGGGGGAAATCATAGCTACTAATGCTTTATAAAGCTATCATATTCCTGCGGGCGTGCATGGTGCAGCCATAGACGGCATTTCATGCACGTTGGTATGACTTCTGCCCCAAACCCACCCCACCCATCTAAAACAAGTGTCGGAGTCCATGGCCAAATGATGACTTTAAAGTCATACAATGACAAACATGCCTGTAAGCTAATGTCAAAACATCCGTTTCTTGTTAATCGACATTTAAAGGGGTATTCCGGCGGCTGAAGTAGATTGCTTAATGAGTTGCTGGAATTCTTTTTGCATTTTTTGTCAAACATTACATCATCATATATGGTTTTGTGGCGAAGTTATTGTTCAACTGTTGTGGTATATCGTAAATGCATCTAACAACAGCATAGTCCACGATGTCATCATGGCACTTGCAGCTGTAAACGTTTGGTTTTGTTAGAAATATATTTAACAGATTAGAGGGAAATGATAATTCTGTAGAGAAAGTTGCACTATAATGAAATTCCGAATGCTGCAGCGAAAATGAACAGCTGGGTAGACTTTCTAAATTTTATCACATTTAAATGATAATTATCATAATGATTATGATAGAAAGGTGTAGCTTTTGAAGAACATTTTGTTACATTTCAGTTTAACATATCTCGACTTAGGCCAAAGAAAAAAAACATCCCTCGTCCCCTCTCTCACCCTTCTCTCTCTCTGTGTTTTTTGTAAAACGTTTCAAAGGTGATTTTAAGTCCTCTCAAACATTACTTGAAGGGAATCACCTAAGAACTACCCCGTATGTGTGGATTGTATGCAACAAGGCAAAGCTCTACAGAGTAAGAACATAATAATATTTTGGATTCTCGGCACCAGCACACAATCTGAGTAAAAAATGTGATATAAAATAGCCTCAGTCCTCCCATTTTATGAAAGACTTCGGACGAAAACCTGCTATGTTTTACTTTCGTCCTTGGGAACAAATGATTTACATGACGTTTTTCAACTGACAGTGGCAAATATTGATCTCTTTAAGATAATTGTTGCCTTGTGTTTCTATGTAATATCGTTTCAATATGAAATTTGAATATGATCCATCGAATAGAGCTATTATAACGTTGACATGAATATTACTTCTTTAAGGGCTCAACCTCCGTATTCTTTTCCTCCTGGTGGTATTACTGGTTGCTATGACGATGATCGGACTGGTCTCTTGCGAAGACGAAGACGAGGACAATTTTGAGATGTTCGCACGTAGAGGGTATTGTTGTCCAGCAAGACGTTGTTTCTCTTCGTGTCCCTGCTGCCTCTCCGCCTGATTTCCAAGATCGCGAGGGTAAAATTGCACCTTAATGTTTCACCATTTCGTAATATAGCGTTTGAATATTTTGCACAATTTTCATATTTTTTAGAAGCTTTTTAGTTAATAAACAAAATGGCGGGCATATATGACGCAGACGTGTATATATAGTACAAGTGTAACAGCATGAGTACGAGTACAAGTAGAATTTTCTTTTGATTACAGTACAAACATACGATCCCCAAGCACAGAAATTAATACATACCTAAAAGGATACATATCAAAGCTACTGACAAACAACAGGCTTTGCAGCGGATTTGAAGGTCACCCGCGCCATGAATCAAGTAAAGGGTTCCTTCGTTATAGTACGAGGTTGATACGAATTCCTGATCTAATCGTCACAATATCTTTCATTTCACCCAATACACACAGACAACACAGTATACATCATTAAAGTTTTGTACCAGCGTAAAAACTGGATCGTTCTATTAGTCAGTAGCAAGTGCTATTAGGATGACAGTAAAAATATAACGATATGTGTAATCACAACAAATCCAGTTTGATTGATTTGTCGGTATCAAACATAATCCTCGGTTTTTACATATAAACCTAACAGCACTTGCTAACGATTTCTTGTATTTATCAGCACGATCCAGTTTTCACTCTGGTGCATTTTTTTTTTTTTTTTTAAGATTTACGGTTGTTATTGTTATTTCTCGGTTGTCCATTTTCACATATAGAAACACTTGATACACCAGACTAGCTCGAATGTTGTGAGCAAAATTTACATTAGTTGAAATGAATTACAACTCACGAATATTTAGACGTTGCTTACATTATTGTTCTTACTTTTTGAAAAATTAAGTATCCTCGCATGTTCTCAGATGTAATTACAATCTTACGTTAGGCCCCTTAACTAGATACAAAACCCAGCCCATCTATAGATTGCTCACCATGATAATTTTGAATAGACCGAAATGTAGGGGAGACGGATAAACATAAATGTTTGGGCCCCTGGGGAGCAGGTACTCCAAGGTGGAGGGGCACCAACAATTATATATACAGGGGCACTAATAATTAAAAGAGGGGCACAATACTCACGTAGTGTTATACTTGTGAAGTTTCTGTCCACAGGATGGTGGGGAAAATTAAGGGTGTGATGGGGTGGAAGAACAATATTCTAAATGTGGAGGAGGCAAGCCCCTGGGCCCAGCCTGGCTACAGGACTACTGGGAAGGGATTAAACTGGAGCCTAATGACCACCTTAGACAAATACTCACTAATTGACAAAGACTGATATACACTGCAAAGTCGTGTTGAGGTTAAACGTTTCTTGGCAATATAAGTCTCAAAAGCTGAAGCTCAGCCAAAGATCTTCGAAAATTGGTGCATACTTTTTATTAACTGAAAGGTATCTCACAGTAATGAAAACAGCCAAGATGCCATTAGAAAATAAGTTAAAACACACTCATATACCATCTGCAAAACGATTTTGGATAGAACTTCCCAAAAAAATTTCTCTGTACATCCTGACTAATTTCAATGTAAGTTATCCGACTGTCCAAGTGAAAACTGGTATACATACTTGCAAAATAAAGTCAGAGTGGAAAAAGTCTCTAAAAATATCCAACCTCTCCCCATCTCCCAATTAAATGGTAAGAGACTTTATTTTAAAAATATGTCGCTTAACAATTATTGACATGCTGTTTCTATTTTTGTTTACAATGTGCATGCCTTTATTGAAGAATATAAAATTAACAATGGAACGAGGCACCATCATAGATGTAAGGCCTCTTTACGTGTATTGCAGCATTTTAGTAGTCTACCACGGTACATTAGTTTAGATAATCATGTTTTAATCACCATTACTCAAGATAATTTCTACTTCCCTATCCTAGCAAGTTGATATTACATAGACCTAGGTGCCACTGTAGTTTTAATACAACGATTAATTTTATACTAGCAGTACAGATCGAATAGCAAAAAATAAATTCGTTTCATAAATTAAGAGCATGTTAAAGTTTCCTTTTCGTTCTCACAATCTGAAAACTCAACTGGGCACGTCATTGCCTTACGATTAGATCTTACGTAAAATAGCAGTGTAGGTTGATGCTTTTAGGTGAGCTGTTCGTCTTCAAAATGCTGCAAGCGACAAGCCAGAAGTAGCTTCTATATGTTCAAGTTCTGGGTCTTAAGCAGTAATTTTCCCGAATGATTGAATCCCTACTGGAGAGCGATCTCGTTTCTCTGCGTGAATGGCAAGGCCAACGTGCATCATTTTAGATGTGATATACGTTACAAGGTATTTAGCGCACTCTGCATTAACATCTGTGTTAACGCATTATCGAACTACCACAAGGCGAGGACAAACGTATCACATAAGCGTTATCTCTGCACTGATGATTACATCTAGCACGCATATCGAGCACGCACATCGAGCACGCACATCGAGCACGCATATCGAGCACGCATATAGAGCACGCATATTGAGCACGCTTATAGTAGACAGCTTTTACAACCTTGCTGGTTTGCCGATACGCGTGACATTAATTTCTTAGAATGTTTTTTTGACCCAACTAATTTTTTCCCTCTCATCAGATTTTGTCTTTTTCAACCCACAGTCGCAAGTTTCCTGGACTTTCTCTCGCGCCAGTAAGAAGCTTCTCCAACAAACCACAGCCGTAAGCTGCCGGGTAGTTGCATGTTATGCTAGAAAAACACCATCGTCTTAAATTGAATTATCATATTAATTAATAAGAAAAGTATTTCTTTTTTTTGTTCTCAGCGCCATTGAGTGTTTTAACAGTAATGTGCGCTTTATCAAGGGTTACTTCCTTAACCTTAACCTTTTCACGCAGAATCTGATGTATAGAGTAAACCGTGTTTTCCATATTGTACGTTATTCGTAAATATGCATGTTTACAACGGGTATTTTACAAATAAGATGGTTTTGTCAATCGTAAAGAACTGGTGAACATGTTTAACTGGTTGTAGATTTATTAAGTCACTCTGCAAATTTCGCCTTAGAAATTTAAACCACTACAGATAGGTGGAGGAACAAACAATATCATAATTCTCGTTGCTAATTTGACAATTAGTGAAAAATAGAATTTTATATAAACAAGTAAATCTCTTTAATTTTTGTTATACTTTTCTGAATTCCTTGTCATTTTATTACATTCTGTGCCACCCCTCCTCCTTCTCAGTTAGTAAAAACGTCAACAGTGCCTCTCTACGTCAATAATATTTCAAAGTTCCACTTTTTGTTCATGGAAATTACCTTTTCATAATTTACAAATGTGAAGTTTTTTTTGTGAAATTGAAAGAAAATATTAAAAGGTTTAAATGTTGATATATAAATCAAATACTGGACTTTCGGTGACCAGAATGATCAGAGGGTCCAATTTTTCGCGATTTTTGAGGTTATTTATCGGTTTGCTTTTCCTAATCTAAGTAAAATATTCCACTAACTTTTGAAGCTCCTCTACCCTCACCTTTCCTCAGACTGAACCCTCTTCCGCCGAATCACTATCGATTTTTTATTTTACTTGCTGGGCATTTTCTCAAATCAATATACAGAAATTTAGCAGATTTGAGTCATATTTTATTTTTTAGTTACACCACAAACCTCCCTGCCATCTGATCACTGCACTTAATTACCATTTCACCAACCAAACAGGAATAAAGGGTTTCTGTAACTACTTCACCTGCCATTTAATATTCTATCAAGTCAGTAGGCCTATACCTATAACCAACACTATTACTGTAAGTGTGCCTCATGAATATTCAGTATGTGAGGTCATGCCCTCTGTTTGGATATTCCTGCATGTGCAATTGAGAGTTCCAGGGACCTCACTTGCATTCCAGAGCTGAGTAGAGTCAGTTGTGACCAGATAGCTTATACCTTATACCTGTACATACACCTACTGTAATACTATACCTGTAACTTGTGCCAGGGTGTGGCAGCCTGTGCAATATATCCACACTGTGTGACTTTGTCACTGATTTGCGTTTGAATAAGAGTAGAGGATACCAAAGAGGTACGTTTTAATTATTGCGGTTTATAGAGAATTTATATATATTTGTAGAATCTATTTGAGTTGCGTCTTTGAGGTTTGCGTTGTATTTTCTCGTATTTATGTGTTACTTGTATGTTTGTGACGATTGCGATTTACTGATTACTTTGTGATATATTTGTACGTTTATAGACAATTTATATATATATTTTTTGTAGTTTTCACGGATTAAAATAGACGAGTGCGTAATCCAGTAGAAGCCTCAGTGTCCTCCTTACTCTATACATCTACCTCTACACCACCACGGCTACAATTACATTATTGTACATATCTAAGTGTGGGATATGCTCAACAGGGGCGGATCCAGGATTTTGAGAAAGGGGGGCCGACATCCCGATGGTAGCACTTTAGTGATCTGCGTCCTAGGGGAGGGGTCAAAAAGGGAGGGGAGGGGAGGGGGCCACAAATTTCCAAGGGGGAGGGGTTGTCCCCCTCCCCCTTGGAAATTTTTGGTTAATTGTGAGTGCTTAGATGCAAAATGGTGAAACATTTCGCCAAAAACTAGAAAAACCAGAAACGTTGCAGACACGCTTTTTTGTGCACATATTTTTTCTCGATAGACACATATTTAACAACGCTCAACAGTGCATGTACAATGGATACACTATTATTGCGTCGATTCGTTTTTTCTTCTGCGCGAAAATTATGACACCAGATTCACCCCAAGAAAAAACATAAAACAAGATATATTCAATGAGATAATTATGATATACTCATTAATGAAAGGGGGTGTAGGCGGTTTTACACTATCTAACGCAACGTTGTCGCCAAGAACCTGAAGTATTTTTAAGGGAGGGACCGATAATAAGCGGAAACGGATCACCGACCGAAAAAGTATCGGAATTTGTGGACTATTTCTTGCTTCCTATTGTATTAAAACAAAGCACCTACGTGAAAGACACAAATGACATTCTGAAAATTGTGGAAGCCACCCCGTTACCAAAAGCAGTAGTACTTGCTACACTCGATGTCGTCGCCATGTATACCAATACTCCCCAAGAGGAGGCATTAGATGTATGTTAAGAAGTCTAATGAAAAGGCGGAAAAAAGCGAATATGGAATGAATAAAATATCTTCCATATCCATGCGCAAACTAATTCCCAATAATTCCCAATAACCAATACTATCTACAAAAGATCGGTTGCGCCATGGGTAGCCAAGCCTCTCCGGAAATCTGTGATATCGTCATGTATAGACCGGAAAACCAGATTTTACCGACAGATAATAAATCTTAAAATGGCTCTGCTCTAGAGATGAAATTCTATTGCTTTACGACGGTTCACCTCAGGCACTTGAACAACTAGTAAACAGGTTGAATGAAATTCACCGCTTCTTAAAGTTTACGGTAGAAATATTACACACCGAGGTAACATACCTAGATTTGAAAATCTTCAAAGGTCCAAGGTTTGAAACCAATGGGCTATTAGACACCAACGTCTACACCAAACCCACGGAAACCTTCCAATACCTCGACAGAAACTCTGCACACCCACTTGCCACTTTTAAAGGCTTCATTAAAGGGGAAGTCTTACGATACGCACGTCTATGTAACAATGAGACTGATTTCTTACAGAAATAGAATGCGTTCACAGAGAAACTGGTACTCCGTAACTATAAGAAAGAGGATATTGCCTCAGCCACGAAAGGCATAAAATTTGAAAACCGTGGGCAATACCTCACTACCAAACATTAACAAAAGGAACCACCAATGGTGTTCAAGCTTACCTATACACCCCATATCAAAACCACGCATTTGAAAAATGTACTTTTGAAACATTGGCACTTAATCTCGCAACACGCGGACAGGGGCGTAGCGAAGTTCTTTGTTGTTGGAGGGGGGGGTGGGGGGTGTGGAGGATTTGATTTGCGGACGGATCTGGAAGTGGTGTCTGAAACGGGGGAGGGGTCTAAGGGGAGGGTGTATCCCCCTCCCCCTTTGGAAAATTTTTAGTTTTGAAACGTCCTTAGATGCAATCTGGTGCACATTTTAATTTAATTTTTTTTTTTTTAAATTTGGCACCGTAGAATTTCCATTTCGATATTATTTTTATGGCAGTCGGCAGAAGAAGAATTAATTGGGACCAATTATCGAACTGTGTTTTCAGAAAACTTCCCGGTAATAAGAAATAACTACATTCATTGATATACAAGCGAGAAACGTTAAATATTGTGTACAATTCGTGAGCCGTGTCCTTAAGTTTTCCACGGAGAACGAATGACATCTACGATGACGTCATTCTGAACAGAGGATATTAACGACACGTTGTCACACGATAGCACGACTCATGGGCTGCGGCCTATACGGAAGCCTTTAATTCCAATTCTTTCACTGAGTTGCTGGCGATTCTGGCACTCGTCTAGCTGAGCCTGGCTACAGTAGCTATACTGACGGCCGTGACATTATCAGTTATTTGCCGAGAGGTTTTTAACTTGCAGGCGTCGGGTGATTGGATTGGTGAATGAATTTATCAGAAGAACTGGAAAATCGAAATAACCGATAAAGAAGCTCCCGTTCTCCTTTTCTCTATTCAGCTTTCCTTCTTTCTTCCCCTTCCGCTCTCTTCACCTTTTCTCCTTTTGCCGACTACGCCCCTGCACGCGGATTTATCCAAACCGTTTCCAAAAGAACCGATTCTAGCCTACAAAAGGGCCCAAAATCTTAAAGATTTACTTGTTAACTCAAGGTTTCATACTAACGAAGAATCAGCTGACTCTCAAGGTTCACACGAAGCTCTTTTACATGCTCTTATAGCTGCACTTTGAGTCCATAAAAACTCGTGCACAGAAAATAGATGCATTTTGAGAACGAGACGCCCAGGCAGAATATAAAATATTCAAAGGCTACTACTGATGAAGCTACTCCTATAAAGTTTGAAAGCAGAAACCGGTCTAGTTGGTCATAAGAACCTACACTAGTCTCTCCTACACTCAATTAACCTAATAGGTGCAATTACGTTTCACCACGAGGAGCATGCTATAAGTTCATGTTCCTCGGGCCCTCCCTTAAAAATACTTCAGGTTCTTGGCGACTACGTTGCGTTAGATAGTGTAAAACCGCCTACACCCCCTTTCATTCAGATAATTATGATATACTTGCTAACTGTGCATTGATTTTCCCTGACAGTAATATTCAGCACTATAGTACTGAGCCGTATCTAATTAATACGTGATGTCGCGTTGGCCTGATAATTGCTTTAGTTTCAAATTTAGAATAAAAACGATAGCGTTTCAGGGAAGAGCTGCTGGATATATATTAGGCTTTTCTTTCACCAAGTTATGCCTATTTGGAATTTGAAGTACTCCCACATAAACAAAACGCAACTGATTTCCAAAAAGGGGGGGGGGCCGGGCCGGTCGGCCCCCTGGATCCGCCCCTGGTGATGGCTTGAACAAATCAAAATATTACAGACCGGTTCTCATTTGCATTGATTTTGGTAGACTTATTATTTATTGCAGTACCTATTTTCCGTTATAAAGTTGGGATTCCAAAAATAATGGTGGATCGAACATGTTGAATTTCTGAGCATGTACCTAATAAGTTATGCTTTCAATGTTTTCAGTGTCAAGTGTGTAATTCCACCTTGAAAATGGAAAAGGGGGAAATGAAAAGAGAAGAAAATGAAGAATATAGCTAAGGGAATATCCATGTTTTCACCTCCTGGCAACACTTTGTCATCATGACCTGACAAAGTGAGACATTCACGACACAATTTTCTATCCTGATATCTGCCAAACATTTCGATGTATCCCTTGAAATTGTAACGTTTTAAAGTTCAACACACTATTTTCATCTCAAAATATCAACTTTCCTTGAAAACTCGGGATAATTATATAATTAGGTGGTACTCTATAAAGCAGGAGAGTGTATGAGGGTGTAACAAAAGGTAAATAAACTGTTGATAACCAGGGAGAACCGGAACATATTAGTTATTCCTTGTGCTATTTTTATGTGCTATATCTCAAAAGATAGCCTAGGGTGCCCTGATGAAATCTGAAAGGGCTCACTCTCAAATGTTCACACAGCCCCACCCATGGGGGTGGAGAGGGGTAAAATTGAGATTAGTATGGCATGGTGGGTATCAAATGAAAGGAAATGCTACTAGGAATTCGTATTTTACAATACTGAGAGGGGCATCCAAATGCTCTAATATTCACCATGAATTAGGGAACCCAGGGAAAGGTCAAAATGGTATTTCATATAATATATTAATTACATAGATATTAGATATGACTATCAAATGAAAGGAAAAAACCACAAGGAATATTAATCTACGTGTTACTATGCTGCAAGGGCGTAGGAACCGGGGGGCTGGGGGCGCCAGCCCCCCAGTGAAAAATATGGAGGGGCGGAAGTATCATTCCGCCCCCCCCCCCGCTTCGCAAGTTAGAAAACCCCTTTTTCATTTCCAAATGAGAAAAATATCTCATTTGGAGCACCAAAAGTTTTTTACAAAATGGAGTGGGTGTTGAAGTGTGCTACATTGCACCACATTGCATCTGAGGCCACCTGGAAATGCCAAAAAATTCCAAAGGGGAGGGGCACACCCCCTCTCCTTAGACCCCTCCCCCAGGCCGGCCATCAGTCTTCAGCCCCCCACTCAAAAGTGCCTTCCTACGCCACTGCTATGCTGAAGAGCTAAACCTTTACCGAAAGTATTAATCTATACCCACTATTGGCTAGGTTGGGCAACGTGAGTGGGTGGGGATTGGAGGGGTATGAAAGGAAGGCATAATGGGTATCAAATAAAAGGACATAACATTAGGAATACATTCTCATAAGAATAAAAGTGATACTCCCAAACTTTGTCACATATGCTCACTTTTAGGATGCGGGTGGGGGGGGGGTGGTAGAAAACTCAGCCAGTTTGCAGATATGTAGTCAAATTTTTTAAAATAAATGGGGTAAGGGAAGCCTGTGTCATTAGGAGAGCCTCCAATGAGAAGCATAGGTATATTCAGACAAAATCGGACCCCACGTGAGAAAAGATGTTCAGGACAATGCCAATAAGACAATGTAGGTGAAATATGTGACTGTTTCTCTATGAAATACATGTTAATAAACCACACAATGGGTTTGCATCACTTTAAGTACATCACATTTGACTTCAGTTTACCTCTTATTTATTTTGCAATGTAGGTTTATCCCTCTTTATACTTCATTTTCATCCATGTATGCTAGCACATCAATATCGTCATCTACAACTATGTCCATCAAATCAAGTTCATCTATATCGGTGATATCACTTCCTTCATCTGAACTGTCTTCTTCCGACATATTTTCACTTCCGTCTTTCGAGTCATCAACAATCCTACTGCAGGTGTGCTGTTTTGCTTTGCATCCACACAGAACAGTACATGGTACATTAGCTGACCTACATTCGCATCTAGCCTTGCACTTACTTTTTGCACAACACAAAAGGTAATCCTTTGAGCTCGGACTGGGAAGGCTGGTTGTGTTGATGTTATAGGTTCCAGGACAGCATTTTCATTGATTTTCCAGCCCATGGTTTGAGCTGCAGGTAGTTCAGGCTGTGGTAGATGTGCATTCTTCATGACCAATGAGGACAAAAGTGCTCTCTTTAAATGGTGCATAAAACTATCTTCAGTGGGCAACAGACCATGAATGTCCCTTTTGGTAGTTGTTGTGAATTGGTGAATTCGGTAGGTCCTCTAAGAATCAAACTTGCAACCCTCGGCTCCTTGACAAAGAAGTTGACGAGCTTCTTGAACCAATGTGTCTGTGATTTAACCAGCGATTTAACCAGATTTAACCGCAACCTTGTTCTCCGTAACTTGCCAAGTGTGCTGCATTCTATGACCTTCCTAGCCTTTCAAAACTTCTTTCCCCCAACGTTTCGTATCTAACTGTACGGAAGCGTAGAAGGGACATTGCAATGACGAGTTACCAACTTGACAAAACAACAATTATCTGCAAATTGACGAGTTGACGAGATGGTAACGTGACAAAATTCAGAAAATTGACGTTTTGACGAGATAACGGATCTCGTCAATGCAACAATTTTCTGCAAATTGACGAGTTGCACACTTACTACCATCTCGACAAGATGACAAAATTCAGAAAATTGACGAGTTGACGAGATAACGGATCTTGTCAATGCATCAATTTTCTGGAATTTTGTCATCTTGTCGAGATGGTATACGTAGTAAGTGCACAACTGCTTCACACAAGCATATGTAAAGTGATAATTATTTAGAAAGTTGTTAAATGTCATTGATAAAATCAAGTTTTGCTTATGTCATTACTTTGCAATGTTTAATTATTGATATACCACTTTTATTTACAATTATTAAAGCTAGTTAACAACGTCATCAGATCGGATGACTAGTGAAGTATACCTGCCTGTGGTACCCTGGTGGTCATCAGCAATAACAGGACAGTGTTGCCAGATGCAAATCTGTACTAGATGCAAATTTGGTACAAACTTGGTTTTCTTAAAAGAAAACCACTGCGATAAATGTTTGCAATGGATTGCAATAAAAGTATACTCAGATGAAAGATAAATACTGAAATAGGGTAGAATTTTAATATCAAAGATGTTGAAAATACAGTATTTGATAAATGAATGCAACCAAATACAGCATAAGGTTTATTTTCCCTATACCCCAGTACAAAATATGATGTTTGCGACCCTCTGGTGGGGACTGTGTGTAATTTTGGAAGTTAGCCCATATATAGAGAGCAGATGCCAGTTTTTACATAGTCTTCAAAAATGTGAGTGAGACAAAAATAGCAGGAACAACCAATTTTTCTGGTTGAATGATTTCGGTGTTTTCCTCAAACTTTCGACCTTTTACAGAAAGTTTTTAGGAAAAAGCCAAAACTTCCACGGACTTTCGTAGGCCTAAGATAAAACACAAAATGAAAATTTGACGGTTAGCTAGCTGTTAATTTCCTCGTAGAAATGAAACCGGGCATTGCTTTTACGTCGGTATACCAATGTGCTATGCAGAGATATTTACGTGTTACGTTGACTCGAATTTTCAATGATTACAACAGCCTGGGTTGTTGCTATACATGTTTAGACATGGCACAACAAAAAGTGACGGATAAATCCAAACCGCAGCTCCCCTTCTCCGTCGGACCTGTAGAAGGTAAATAACCGGCACGCGATTATAGTAGGCTTTATATAGAATTGGTCAAACTCGTGCAGAAAAGTGTGCTGCAAAGTTATTACTATAAAACGGAAATCCTTCGAACGCTCGAGCTTTTGTGATTGTTTTTGTGACTGTTATGTTTTCATGTAACTTTGAACCTTCGTGGTTCACGATCCACACGCTAATGGTTGTCTGATTAATTCTTGCGTCACATCTTGGTTCATTCTCCTCCTTTAGTTTCGACCTCTAACGACTGTGTTTTAGTACATTGGCTCTATACAAATCGCCAGTACACACGCTTTGTCTTTATCATTGATTACTTGCAGTATGTTTTATAAACCTTACACACACATGTATCATCGATGATAGATGCCATTCATTTTTATCCCCGACGATTTGAGCAAATAACACGTAGGCAGTGTCTGTCTACCCACCTCATGTCTATAAACTTGATAAAAACAAATAAAAAACGCCGAGCTTTAATTCGATCTAATTCCATTGTATCTGCATTCTAGCTGAAGTAAAAAGATTAAAGATCAGGTTGTAAATGGTGTCAACTTTTGCCCTAAAAAAATCCCGAAAAGCCTGATTATATTAAATATTAGACGAGTATTTCGTACAAAAAGAAAACGTAGAGGCTCCGACACTATTCCGCAAATCTATAAATAGTATTGTAAGGGAGAAGAATCTGAGGGGTGGACAGCCTATATGAAATATCACAATCACAACTGCCTCAAATGTTTGACCAATTAACATGGTGTCTATACAATTCAAATCAGTGGTTTAGAGGTAGTTTGCATCTAATATGTTTATTTATTTCATATTTGTTTAAAATCATTATTGGCCTGGTTTATAGTTTTCTATATGTGATTGAACTTATTTTATATTTATTTGAGAAGAGGAGAAGGCAATAAATTAAACAAAATCAATTATTTTGTTTAGGTTTTTGTTATGTGATGGAAGTGGTGGTAATTTATATGTTAAGTATCCTCACAATTAACCAAACTATATGGCAAGTCCCATGTTCTTTATCCTCCCTGTATAGCAAGGATTGCCACATGTACCCTCCTCCCACCCTCCCCCTCCCTCATAGAAACTGTTGTGCCTCCCATCTGTCCCATCATCATGTACAACAATTCACAGTTGATATTATTCTACCACTGCTTGAATTGTGCATGGCTGTCTCTCCTTGAAATGCTGCTTCCCATTAAACTCACAATTCTTGGCTACTGAGTCCCGTCCCGTCAAACGACAGTAACAAATTGGGGAAAACCACACTGGTTAAAAGTATGCTACCACTTCACGCAAATACGTAATTCTACCAAATCTACAATGCCATTCCATGAGGCTCAAATAACAATTTTTGCATATGGCAAATGAAGTTTTATTAATTTTAGAGATTATCCGCCCAGACGACCATCCACCTAGACGATCATCCACCCAGATGACCACCCGCCCAGACGACCACCCGCCCAGACGACCACCCGCCCAGACGACCATGAAAGGGTTTTAGTGTCAGTGGTTGCAACCATCACTAAGTTAGCGCTGTACCAACGATGTGTATGTATACATATAGGCCCAGTAAATTAATCCGTCTTATGTTAATGTGGGTGAGGCTATGGTTTTTTCGAAGAGAGTTAGTCCAGACATGTCCTGGCAAAGTTTGTGAATATAAAACAAACCACGAAACGGACCATGGCACGTGCCATGGTCTCAAAAGAAACCGTACCTTCAATGTGATTGGCTGATTAAATACTGGGATAGGCCTATATTCGATTTCATACGGGGAGATATACTTGGTTTTTATAATACTGGGATATATTTTATTTAAGAATGTGATATGTTCGGTTTAGTACTGTGATATGTTCTATTTAGTACTGAGATGTATTAATGTTACTATAATTTGATTGAGTTAACACAAATATATATTAATACTGATTTTGTCCCACGCGGCTTGCCATAGGCGAAAACAACGCCTGCCAGTGTCTCACACAAGTGTCGCCATGTCCGGATTTGTAATGCCACGGGGCTTGGCACGAGCACGTTCATTCTTTATTACGAACTTGTAAAGATTTGATTACGATATATAATACCTGGACAAAATTGATCATGGAACTGGTATGTAATCTGAGCAGCTAAAGAAATATAACTACAATAAATATATAAAGGTCAACTTCAAAAGATATTTCAACATATTACAAAGAAAAGCATGTAAATCACACCACCCTTCTCTGGCCCGCAACTATTACACAATTACTGAAGGTCATCCTATATTTGCCACAAAACTTTTAACTTGCCAAATATTGTCAACACGTTTTAAAACTATTTTCCTGAAACTTTCTGAACATTCAAATTTAGTGCGAAAGTTAGAGAGCCTGGCGTTTCGATTCTAGTAGGATATTGTTCAGAGGCTAGCTGAAACGAATTTAACCTAAGAAGACGATAAGAATAGTGACGAGTGGGCGGTGGTGGGGGGTAGGGGTTGGTTTTTGACAAGTCTGATCGAGCTACAGGTGAGCAAAACATTAAAAATCAAAATAAAATATGGCATATTAGTAATTTACAGAGGAGGATAGAGTCGTTGTGAAGAAGACAAGCTAATCAATTTTCAGACTGGAAGCGTAAACTAAATATAGAATAAAGAACATCTGGTGTTAGCCAGAGGAGGAGAAAGCTGACTTCACTGGGAGGCTGGCCCAGCCTGGCTATACCACTCCCACCCCCTCCCAGGAGTACCGAGAGATTGACAGATACTTACGTTGGACAATTAAATGAGCCATGGATATAGCAAAAATAGATTCAACAAAGGAGAGGTAAGAATGATGAGAGGATAATGGGCTGTAAAAATGGTAGCGCTCCTCCCCTCTCTAGATGGGGGGGGGGGGGCTATTCAGGGGAAATATGTACTCTATACGGCACAGCAGTATAGGGCAATGTGGTCTTCGTATAACATGCTAGGTGTGTTTAAACAAGTCTTCGAAGACACTGATAAGCGTGTTGGCATCAAAGTATGGTTGTTGAAATTTGAGATTGGCGGTCATATCGATTTACTTTCAAGGATTGACAAGAGTAGATTTCCTTTCAAGTGTCAATTACATTCAAGGTTGTTGCAAGGACAATAACCCCGAGGAAGATGTTGGGGGGGGGGCACCCACAATAAATATTATACAGAATGCCCTGTTTTAAGCACTGACGTGACGACCTTTTCTTCCACTGAACAACTTTGGTTCAACCATTGAAACGTTATATCCACAACATTTCAGCAAATTTGGACAAAAGCTCTGGGAGGAGTAGCATTTTATTACGTATTCCTTTCGTCAACTCCAATGACCTTCAAATTTATAAAATATGATCCCGTGTATGAGAACTAACACAAACCTCTTAGGAAATATCAGCCAAATCGAATGAAAAATGACGAAGTTGCAGCCATTCAAACACGGTGCAAAAAAATGAAAGAATTTCGGGAAAATCGCATGATAACTATACCTCAGCTGAAATCTTTCAGCTGAGCTAAAATGTATAGTTTTTCCTTCATTTGTTATTTGTAGTGCGCTTGCGCTCTACAATACTGGGACTTATAACAGTCCTGTTCAATCATCTGCTTGGCTGATCGGTGAACTTTCAATGAAGCTTGGTATACATTCTGAAGAAATTTCAATTGCACAGGTTCGTTACGCACTAAATCTGTAGCGGATCAGTGTTGACTCTATGCACGCAAAGAAAATATATATCTTTGAGAACTGACATACTACTCCAAAACATTTAGCCTAATTAAATACTATGGTTCAACATTCTCGAATCAAAGCAAGATAGATAACATTTGAACAAACTCGAGTTGACAAGCCCAATCACAAGAGGCAACTATCAATCATATTAATCCGGTTTTGATCAATTAATTTTATTTGGTGATCTCAGCCACGTCCACCTAGTCCGTAATGACATGCATGGCATTATATGTAACACAGCTTGCTGCTCCGTACGTATATGGGGTTGGCCGTGTATGGCGTATTATATGTGCTTTGGGATGCTGAGAAACCAGCGCCTATTTTTATGCAAATACATTTTTTCTAGTTTGGAGGAGGGTGTTTGGTTGCTGAAAATGCCAAAGCTCGTAAGCAACTAGCATATCATTTGACTTCCTAGCCAACCGTAGGTGAATGTTGTTTAGCTTTCAAGTTGTTTACCAAAGAGCCTGTTCTGCTATGTCATAATCGTATAGTTTGCTTAAAATTAACATTTGATTACCCGAACAAGTTTCATACCAGTTGTGTACAAATTTAAAGGTCACCTGGAAAAATAAAAAGTTTCATTGTACTATTCAAATGGACCTTGACCTTCAGTTGTTATGGAATGTTAGAAAAAACTGATTGAAATCAAGTTATCATGATGCATTGAAAGTTTGGTCATGTTCTGTAGTTAACTTAATAATGACATTTAAAAATATATTGGTTCGATTTGAAAAGTATTTTAACAAAAAAGTTTTCATCACTTTATCTTCCTTATTACCAATCTGCCAGATTATTGCCAAACTGGCAGGCTCGAACGCTGGGACAGTGCCAATTTGTAAGGATATACACCCCTTAACTGTAGACGAGTTTGACCGTATATAAAGGCATGACCGTCTGGATTTCAATCACTTTTTCTCCATCAATACTGAAACATGAAGACCAGTCTTGTCGTTGTTGTTCTGTTGGTTTCTGCGTTCGCAGAAACTTACGGTGAATTCCGATGTCCGAAGTTTTGGACGGAATTCAATGGACATTGCTACAGGTGAGTTCATAAACTCTTTACTGAAAAACAGGCTAAAATATCAATTTTAATTAAAGTGTAAATCTCAATCCAATATCGTCTCGCTGAAATATTTGTAAATTTCCAAATCTCTCATTTTAATACGTTATGTTCACTGTTAAAAAATATATATATATTATATAAAAAATTAAAGATGAAATGTTGACTTCATATTACTGTGGCTCACCGTTTGTATCAATAACAGAGTTTATGGCTAAAATAACATGTGCATTCGCCGTAAATTCACATTCACTGCCCGTCCTGTTAAATGACAGGACGTTTTGGACGTAAAAGTACCATAATACCATATTAAATTAACATTCAACATTTGTCGTAGAATAACAGTGAGGACGCACTTTTAATTAAATAACGTTAATTAAGAATAACTATCTTTATCGTGGATATAATGACTTGATACCTATGTTATTCAACCTTTATTTGTATGTAGCGTTATACTTCATTGCCGTTTTGTATGAATTAACACACACCGAGACACTGTTCAATTTGAATATATAGAATATATTCATATATAGTGAAGGTGTTACCCAAATTTCGTTGCTTAATTATGCAGATAATTTGTCTAAATTAGGATTTAGGTTGTTAGAAATAATACATTTGATATGAAAGGATGTATGTCTATTGCTTGAAAACTTGTTTGTGCTCAAACTAAAGTGAAAGTGTTCACTATTATCATAAAAACACAAAATCGGTATAGGCCTAAATATAAATATATATATATATATATATATATATATATATATATATATATATATATATATATATATATATATATATACAGCTGACTTCGCTTAAAAGCAAATAAAACTTAAAAAACTGAAATTCATCCAAACATTATGTGTTACACGTTGAGCAGTTGTGGTATTCATTCGTATCTACACGAAATCAATTGCCGAATTAAGAAGTTAGTATACAATTAATCAGAAAGTTACCTGTTGACAGTAGGTAAAGTTCTTTTGACGGAATTCTAACGACGTAATTTTTCGTTTTCAATGTACCCGTTAGAAACCGTCCCACCGATTTTAACAAACTGCTGTTAAATAACATGGAGGCACATGCGTCCTCCTAGCTGCCGGTAGTTCACGTAAAATACAACTTCTTCTAATGGTGTAATTGTTGGATTACTCGGTAGTCAGAAGTTAATATCTTGCTCTTCAGCCCTCATTAACATCATAACAAGTAAATACAAGAATTAGGTATAGAAATGAAAACAATAGAAATACGCCAATAAGAAAGAAAGACATCCACTAAAAGACATGAAATTAAGAGCACGTGGTAAAGAGAAGTCGTAACAGTTGATAGTTCTTTGTAGCACTTGATTTGTTTGGAACACCCAGGTATTTCAACCAGCCTCGCCTAAACTTTGACGCATCGCAGTCCTACTGCCAAAACTTCAGATTGGACCCTGACAACTGCTCCTGTAGGCGTGCTGGTCTTGTGACTGTCGACTCATCCGAGGAGAACACCTTTCTCCATGAATGGTGGAAGTCAGTAAGAGAACCAATTTCCGACAGACAGGTACGTCATCAATATGTTAGAAAAATAGTTAACCCCGCTTTTACCAGGTTTATTTGTCTGGGGTATGAACGCTGTGTGGGGTGGGGTGGGTTGGGGTGTTGATGCTTACAATTTGAACGCAGTATATCAAACATATGCTTCAAGATGGTCTTATCTGTTCCACGTACTGAAAGCCTCAGTTGTGTAAACGTGTGAGACAATCTAGACACAATTTATACATCATTTGAAAGGTGGATGAGTGGGGTGGCAGGATTACGATTCTGATTTCCCCTTCCGAGCTAAGGAAGTATTTCATGGCCATGCTGGATCATTAGCTATTCTTTGTTTTTTCAGATATATTTTTAAACGAGTATTTTATATCCTGAAGAACATGTCAAAGGGACCGCAAGACAGGGTGGTGATTTAGGTTGCTCCCCTCCCCCCCCCGTTTCTTACAATGCAAACAAACAATAAGTAAAAGAGAAAGATATACGAAAGAGTTAACCCATGCTATTCGTTTGACGTTGAGAAAGTTTATTTGATCAATTATGATTGGCCTTCACCCTTTAATTCGCATATTTGCAAAGTATGCAACCTAAGTGTTTCTTATTCTTCTTATTGAATATCACTCCAGAGGAAAATTTATTTTATTGAATGATGAAAAAGGAGCACATTTTAAGAATGCAAGAGAGAAATTTGCATCCTATTGACAATCACTACATGTCGTTCTCAAGATAATAATGGTAGAAACTGTCATAGTTCGTACCATCAATGGACTTGAAGCAAACAGGTGTGATGCCATAGTTGCACATTGACAGCAAAATATTTCGTTTCAATTAATTTTTCACTCTATTGTTTTGAATTTGGATTGGGTAAGGATTCCAACTTTACTCAAGAGGGTGTGAAGTTAGTGTATAGCACCCCCAGTTTCAGTGTCTATAGTTTTGTTACTCTGTATGGCATACCTCCTCCTCTTCACATTTTTCCATTTCCTTGTTGTCCTCTACATCGTTATGTCTACAGAGGTCAGTGACTCTGTATCCGTATAAGCCCCATTTTTTGCTTGTTTCAATTCTGCTAAAGAGGAGCACATTCTTCCCTGTTGTAGTCACTGTTAGGTTTTACCACAAGCTAATGTTACGCCTTGTCTATTAAGTGTCATATTTTACTCTTATATTAATTAATATTTATTTAATAAGTATTCTGTGGGAGACTGTGTAGTTAACCACAGTTTTCCGAGTCCATGTATTAATACGCCATGGCCTTGTTTTATTCTTCCCTGAAGAGTTAAGAGTAATTTCATGCTTTGTGTAATCTCTGTGTCTAATTCCTGGATAATGAGTGGCCAAGTCTTAAGTAAAATCTTGTTTGGTAGAGTGGGATAACTCATTTCTTTCAAAGCTTCTCTTTGCTTTAATATTTCTTAAAACGCCTAAGTTTGCAAGCAAGACACTCCAAAATGTCATGCATCTGCAATCTAGAAATTTATAGAAATTAATAATATTAATTTCCAAACAGGTAAGAGTTCATCCTTTAATATTGCCCAGACCTCTCAGGAGCCTAGTCTTTTTCATTGTGCATACCTTATATATATTATATAATAGTTTCTTGATGGCAATGAGCACACAGAATAGCAGCCCCTTACTAAGAGGGTATATGTCGCCCTCCTCTTTGAGAAATGTTTGTTATGTATCAGCTGGCTTATAGAAGCTTGGGAATTATCATTCTTTAGTAAATTTATTGTGGGGGGGGGGCGGCGGCATGGCAACCCCTGACTGGAACCCGAAGAACCGCCCATAGCCCCCACCCCCACATCGTACGCCACTGTCTCTCTTTTCTCTTAATTCTAATGTCCTTTTCTCTTCCTTCTTTCTCTTCTTATCCTCTCTCCTTCACCTCGTTTTCCTCTTCCCTTCATTTTGCCGAGTGGTGCAGAATTTGCCGCTCATGGGTGAATATGTTGTGGGGGGGGGGGGTCGGTTTAGCCCTGCTTGTAGTCATATTCTCGCAAAGGTATGTGACTCGTTGCACAAGTTGCCACCCTGCTTCCCTTGATCAACTGTATGTTGTAGTTGCATTACAAGCACGTGCCGGTTCTTGGGCTTTGTGCTCCATTAGCAAAACACCAATGATGATAGCGTATCCATAGTGAGATGCAACTCAGTTTTGAAGCGCTTGTGATATTACACCTGCTTAATTAGCAAAACACCCATCTCTAGTGTATTCACAATGAGATACATGTCAATTTTGAAAATTGCAAAAGATAAAACATAGTTGTTAATGTGCTTCTATGACATTACGCCTGCTTACTTCAAGTTCACTTCTGTTGTAAAATGTTGTTAGAATCGGGAAAATGATACATAGGAATCGAATGCAAATTTCACCAGGATGCTTTTAATTATAATTCCTATCTCATCTGTAAATTGTAAAGTTTTCCTCTGGACTATCTTCTTAACAAGTTCTCGTTATAATATCTTTTAAAAAGCATGTCAGAATCGGTTACACTGACAAAGGTTCAGAGGGAAGATGGCGGTGGATCGATGGAAGTACTAGCTCCTACACCAGATGGGATAGTGGTCAGCCGGACAATGCCGGAGGGGGTCAGCACTGTGCGGTGATTTGGAAAACATCTACTGACTTCGGAAAATGGGATGATGAAGGCTGCGGCAGCAGCCGGGCATTCATCTGTGAATATTAGGATGATGATAATGAATACGTTCTAAAATTGAAATCCAATCAGTGGTAGAGTAGTTTGGTGATTGGGAACTCTTTTCTTGGCTAATAAAACGATCTCAGCAGTGAATTTGTTGTATCTCTGTTGTATCTCATTTTTAAGACGCAATGCCGTGGACAAACAGTCCACCGGTTCCTCCGTCCGTCCCCTCGATTATTAATCTTTTATCTCAGATGAATTTCTTTTCACAATAGATCGGAAAACTAAACTCCTCCTCACCGAAAATATCTCTTCTTATATATAGCGGGGGTTTAATCTCCCGAAAGTTCTTTTCCAGGAATCCTGACGGAGTAACATCGAGAATCATCCATGTCTCGAAGATACGACTGACAGTTCAATGAACGTACAATGAATATAGTAGTTCGTGACACTAACCATTGTCCATATACTAACCATTGTCCATATACTTACCATTGTCCATATACTAACCATTGTCCATATACTAACCATTGTCCATATACTTACCATTGTCCATATACTTACCATTGTCCATATACTTACCATTGTCCATATATTTACCATTGTGCATATACTAACCATTGTCCATATACTTACCATTGTCCATATACTTACCACTGATGTGCATATACTAACCATTGTCCATATACTAACCATTGTCCATATACTTACCATTGTCCATATACTTACCATTGTCCATATACTTACCATTGTCCATATACTAACCATTGTCCATATACTAACCATTGTCCATATACTAACCATTGTCCATATACTTACCATTGTGCATATACTAACCATTGTCCATATACTTACCATTGTCCATATACTTACCACTGTCCATATACTTACCATTGTGCATATACTAACCATTGTCCATATACTAACCATTGTCCATATACTAACCATTGTCCATATACTTACCATTGTCCATATACTAACCATTGTCCATATACTAACCATTGTCCATATACTTACCATTGTCCATATACTTACCATTGTGCATATACTTACCATTGTCCATATACTTACCATTGTGCATATACTAACCATTGTCCATATACTTACCATTGTCCATTTACTTACCACTGTCCATATACTTACCATTGTGCATATACTAACCATTGTCCATATACTAACCATTGTCCATATACTTACCATTGTCCATATACTTACCATTGTCCATATACTTACCATTGTCCATATACTAACCATTGTCCATATACTAACCATTGTCCATATACTTACCATTGTCCATATACTTACCATTGTCCATATACTTACCATTGTCCATATACTAACCATTGTCCATATACTAACCATTGTCCATATACTTACCATTGTGCATATACTAACCATTGTCCATATACTTACCATTGTCCATATACTTACCATTGTCCATATACTAACCATTGTCCATATACTAACCATTGTCCATATACTTACCATTGTGCATATACTAACCATTGTCCATATACTTATCATTGTCCATATACTTACCATTGTCCATATACTTACCATTGTGCATATACTAACCATTGTCCATATACTTACCATTGTCCATATACTTACCACTGTCCATATACTTACCATTGTGCATATACTAACCATTGTCCATATACTAACCATTGTCCATATACTTACCATTGTCCATATACTTACCATTGTCCATATACTTACCATTGTCCATATACTTAACATTGTCCATATACTTACCATTGTCCATATACTTAACATTGTCCATATACTCACCATTGTCCATATACTAACCATTGTCCATATACTAACCATTGTCCATATACTTACCATTGTCCATATACTTACCATTGTCCATATACTAACCATTGTCCATATACTAACCATTGTCCATATACTAACCATTGTCCATATACTTACCATTGTGCATATACTAACCATTGTCCATATACTTACCATTGTCCATATACTTACCACTGTCCATATACTTACCATTGTGCATATACTAACCATTGTCCATATACTAACCATTGTCCATATACTAACCATTGTCCATATACTTACCATTGTCCATATACTAACCATTGTCCATATACTAACCATTGTCCATATACTTACCATTGTCCATATACTTACCATTGTCCATATACTTACCATTGTCCATATACTTACCATTGTGCATATACTAACCATTGTCCATATACTTACCATTGTCCATATACTTACCACTGTCCATATACTTACCATTGTGCATATACTAACCATTGTCCATATACTAACCATTGTCCATATACTTACCATTGTCCATATACTTACCATTGTCCATATACTTACCATTGTCCATATACTAACCATTGTCCATATACTAACCATTGTCCATATACTTACCATTGTCCATATACTTACCATTGTCCATATACTTACCATTGTCCATATACTAACCATTGTCCATATACTAACCATTGTCCATATACTTACCATTGTGCATATACTAACCATTGTCCATATACTTACCATTGTCCATATACTTACCATTGTCCATATACTAACCATTGTCCATATACTAACCATTGTCCATATACTTACCATTGTGCATATACTAACCATTGTCCATATACTTACCATTGTCCATATACTTACCATTGTCCATATACTTACCATTGTGCATATACTAACCATTGTCCATATACTTACCATTGTCCATATACTTACCACTGTCCATATACTTACCATTGTGCATATACTAACCATTGTCCATATACTAACCATTGTCCATATACTTACCATTGTCCATATACTTACCATTGTCCATATACTTACCATTGTCCATATACTTAACATTGTCCATATACTTACCATTGTCCATATACTTACCATTGTCCATATACTCACCATTGTCCATATACTAACCATTGTCCATATACTTACCATTGTCCATATACTAACCATTGTCCATATACTAACCATTGTCCATATACTTACCATTGTGCATATACTTACCATTGTCCATATACTTACCATTTTCCATATACTTACCATTGTCCATATACTAACCATTGTCCATATACTTACCATTGTCAATTTACTTACAATTCCTTTTTATTTACATTGTGACAACCCAAGTCTTGAAAATAACTAAACAATTAGCAAAAGGCCAGCCAAATTTGCTCTAACCAAAACAACTGCTTTAACTGGAAGCTATAGTATCTCTCCCTTAATGTTTAATGATCATACCATAGATGTTAATAAGGTTAAAAGCTTAAATCAAATTTTCTTCAAACCTAGCTGGCATGGATTTATCGCTACTGAAGTTTGGCATTGTACTCAGATATTTCCAAAATATTGGATTGCCACAAAATAATTGTTTACATACAATGATGAAGCACATCATTTAAAGTACTCTTCCAATCAAACAAATGCTACAGCAGCATGTTGAGCAAGGAAGTCAAATCGATTAAAGAAGAAAAGACAGAAATAAGATCTTGCAGATAAAAATAATACTGCATCAGCAACACAACAAATATAGCAGAAACATCACACCCTAGCCCTTAATCAAACCAATACCCACCATTCCCCTACAGCCACAATTTCTTATACCTGCCCCCTCATATGCAATAGGAAAATGAGAACTGATAATAGATGAGATAAGACTGCTTCGTTGATACTTACTGTAGATAAGCAAGACTTTTAAGATATTGTTTTATCCCAATCACCACTAGCAGCTACTTTGTTATGTTGTCCATACTTACCATTTATTCACAGTGGTAATCAAATATGTCGCAAATAAAATCACACAACTACAAGAAATACCTCAAGGCAAGCCAAGTTTGTTTTGAGCAACAAAATCAAAATTGTGTTTCAGCTGTACTCTTTGACTTGTAATTGTGTATTTTGGTTTGGGTTTTCACTGATCTGACTCTAAGATATGGCACATACTCAGTACATGGTGAGTTGGACTAGGCTTGGTTTTATACCAAGTGGACGTGCCCTGTTATATGTTACTCAAGACAATAAATATTGTATTAAAAGTAAAGTATATGAACATTGAAATGGTAGGTTGGAATATCTCCAAAGATGGCTTGCCTGCATGGAGGCAATGTTACTGAATTGTTTTGATAGCACTCCTCCAAACCAACCAATGTCACAGCATGTTAGGCAAGAAATGATAGCTAAATAGGAGAAGAACAGAGAATTTAAAAATAAATTACAGATAAAAACAACTATAACAGCAAGAACAATTGCAACAATATTAGAAAAACACGACAACATATTAATTGCAACATATTAATAGCACCATACTAATCAAGTTAACTTTAAATGGCTAATTTACAAAGATAATTAACAGTTCAGTGAAAACTCTTCCTGCATGATTTTCCTGAAATGGTACAAATGGAATATAGTATAATTGCCACCAAACCAGAAATTCCTCTTCGAATTCACAGCCACATGATTGGAGCAATGTCAGTCGGGATTAAATGCCATGATTGCTTGACTGCATGGACTATCCACGCGAATATCATTTCTATAGCATTTCTCCCTTACACAGATTACATGTGTAAATAAATAAGCATAAATGCTAGCCTTCACAAATCCATGCATATACCCACAACATTAATACCCTGATTCTTTGTAGAAGAATCATCGAACATGCGCATAAACCACAGGATGATGTCTGTTAATATCAATCATATCATACAAAGTCCTTAATTAGTTGCAAAGTTGCTAGAACTTTTAAGTTAACTTATTTTTAAATTGTTTTGTTGAATAGGCAGCCAGTAGACTAGGGATTTCAAGGTATCACTAATGTGGCAAACTTTAGATGCGTGGAAATCAACTGAGAAGCACCTTCCATAAGTCTGCTACCTTTCCATGGGACACAGCAGCAAGACCTACAGTAGCTTACACCCATGTCATGAAAGTATTATTCTAACCGAGCTACTTCACCAGTTATTGAATGAACCACTTTGATCATGCTGCAAGTCCCATTGGACATAGGAGTAATGTATATTGCCAGAATGCTGAGTCTGTAATTAAACTGTGAACAGGACATTACCCTGCTTTGTCAAGTCTAAATATTCTATTGGTTCTTGTGAGGCACAATCCATGGCTTGCACAATGGCAGACTGACATGAGAATAATCCATATTCACATTCTCAGCCTGGAACTGTCTGTATACAACTCCTTCACTCCGCCTGCCATCTCCGAGAGTTTCTTCATCTGCAAGACTTGGTTGGAGACAGTTTTCCTGGCAGATGTGCAAGCAAAGGTAGATGCTGGCCGGCCCTGTCAAATACCGAGTTTCCTGCAAAAAGCAAATCAATATGCGCGAATTATGCCAAAATCATGCAGAGAAAATGTAGGTAATGGTTCTAAAGTACAAATGTAATCTTGTAATAAACCGTAATGGCAGCAACATCATCTTTGTAGGTTACATTAGTATCCAATGTTAACCTTTTATTGTAGAGACTACAAGTAAAATACTTAATAAACATTAATGCTTACTAAGAAGGGCAAAAACTTAATTACCTTCATATGTTATGCTTAATATTTCCTTGTTTATAGAAGAAGAAAAAATTCATACCAATGTTTTTTAGTAGATCATAAACTTTATAGTCATTTAGCTATAAAATAATCATTCTTTATCCCAATGAATTTGAGAATTTAAACCTTTGAAAATGAACCATTAAAATTTTTCGCCAAGACATCATCAACTATACTCTTTTAGCTCTTAAATAAATTTAAATCTCTCAGGACAGACTATGTTGGCTCTGCCCTATCGATCAACAGGCCCCTTCGTAGTAACCACCCTTTCATAATGTTTCCATGTCGATTACCTCAGTGCATATTTGGAACAACATTATTCACCATTGATATGTACTTTTTCAGATTAATGAGACATATACATATTAATTATACAACACAACGTTACACTGACTTAACAAAGGCAATCTATGGACCATAATTGATGAATTACAGTTTGACTTGGCCATGGTGAAATGGCCATACCAATATTTAAATGGGTAGTCACAGCAAGAGACTACTGTATAAAAACGACAGCAAGGTGAATTGACATGGTGCAAATTGTCTTGTTGATGATAGAATCAATATGCCATACATTCCCTGGATAGTTTATAACATACTTCCATCTATTTCTGTCTTCGCAAGGGTTCCTCCCAGTGTATATCCATTATTGTTTGCATTAAGACACGGGTAAACATAGGACTTCCCCTCTGTGAAAATATTAGTAAATGTATACTATCTGAGACACTTACATTATGCTGTGTTCAATAAATTATGTATCCCAATGTTGACATTTTGCTACAAAACATCATTTACAGAACTTAACAAAAGCACTTCGAAGAAATATATATGACACAAAAAATAGTATTTGTATTGCATGTGTTACCAAGACAGCAAAGCCATTTTCTCTTTAATTGGTGTGTCGACAGTAAGGAATGGCCTGAACCTCCCTGCCATCTGATCACTTCACTTAATTACCATTTCACCAACCAAACAGGAATAAAGGGTTTCTGTAACTACTTCACCTGCCATTTAATATTCTATCAAGTCAGTAGGCCTATACCTATAACCAACACTATTACATTATTGTAAGTGTGGGATATGCTCAACAGGGGCGGATCCAGGATTTTGAGAAAGGGGGGGGGGGCCGACATCCCGATGGTAGCACTTTAGTGATCTGCGTCCTAGGGGAGGGGTCAAAAAGGGAGGGGAGGGGGCCACAAATTTCCAAGGGGGAGGGGTTGTCCCCCTCCCCCTTGGAAATTTTTGGTTAATTGTGAGTGCTTAGATGCAAAATGGTGAAACATTTCGCCAAAAACTAGAAAAACCAGAAACGTTGCAGACACGCTTTTTTGTGCACATATTTTTTCTCGATAGACACATATTTAACAACGCTCAACAGTGCATGTACAATGGATACACTATTATTGCGTCGATTCGTTTTTTCTTCTCCGCGAAAATTATGACACCAGATTCACCCAAGAAAAAACATAAAACAAGATATATTCAATGAGATAATTATGATATACTCATTAATGAAAGGGGGTGTAGGCGGTTTTACACTATCTAACGCAACGTTGTCGCCAAGAACCTGAAGTATTTTTAAGGGAGGGACCGATAATAAGCGGAAACGGATCACCGACCGAAAAAATATCGGAATTTGTGGACTATTTCTTGCTTGCTATTGTATTAAAACAGAGCACCTATGTGAAAGACACAAATCACATTCTGAAAATTGTGGAAGCCACCCCGTTACCAAAAGCAGTAGTACTTGCTACACTCGATGTCGTCGCCATGTATACCAATACTCCCAAGAGGAGGCATTAGATGTATGTCAAGAAGTCTAATGAAAAGGCGGAAAAAAGCGAATATGGAATAAATAAAATATCTTCCATATCCATGCCCATTCCCAATAATTCCCAATAACCAATTCTATCTACAAAGATCGGTTGCGCCATGGGTAGCCAAGCCTCTCCGGAAATCTGTGATATCGTCATGCATAGACTGGAAAACCAGATTTTACCGACAGATAATAAAATCTTAAAATGGCTCCGCTCTAGAGATGAAATTCTATTGCTTTACGACGGTTCACCTCAGGAACTTGAACAACTAGTAAACAGGTTGAATGAAATTCACCGCTTCTTAAAGTTTACGGTAGAAATATTACACACCGAGGTAACATACCTAGATTTGAAAATCTTCAAAGGTCCAAGGTTTGAAACCAATGGGCTATTAGACACCAAAGTCTACACCAAACCCACGGAAACCTTCCAATACCTCGACAGAAACTCTGCACACCCACTTGCCACTTTTAAAGGCTTCATTAAAGGGGAAGTCTTACGATACGCACGTCTATGTAACAATGAGACTGATGTCTTACAGAAATAGAATGCGTTCACAGAGAAACTGGTACTCCGTAACTATAAGAAAGAGGATATTGCCTCAGCCACGAAAGGTATAAAATTTGAAAACCGTGGGCAATACCTCACTACCAAACATTAACAAAAGGAACCACCAATGGTGTTCAAGCTTACCTATACACCCCATATCAAAACCACGCATTTGAAAAATGAACTTTTGAAACATTGGCACTTAATCTCGCAACACGCGGACAGGGGCGTAGCGAAGGTTTTTTTTTGTTAGGGGGGGGGGGTGGGGGGTGCGGAGGATTTGATTTGCGGACGGATCTGGAAGTGGTGACTGAAATGGGGAAGGGTCTAAGGGGAGGGGGTGTCCCCCTCCCCCTTTGGAAAATTTTTAGTTTTGAAACGTCCTTAGATGCAGTCTGGTGCACATTTTAATTTTTTTTTTTTTTAAATTTGGCACCGTAGAATTTCCATTTCGATATTATTTTTATGGCAGTCGGCAGAAGAAGAATTAATTGGGACCAATTATCGAACTGTGTTTTCTCTTTTACCGATCGTTGAAATAGTGAAACTTCGTGATGAAAAATGTTCAGAAAACTTCCCGGTAATGTGAAATAACTACATTCATTGATATACAAGCGAGAAACGTTAAATATTGTGTACAATTCGTGAGCCGTGTCCTTAAGTTTTCCACGGAGAACGAATGACATCTGCGATGACGTCATTCTGAACAGAGGATATTAACCACACGTTGTCACACGATAGCACGACTCATGGGCTGCGGCCTATACGGAAGCCTTTAATTCCATTTCTTTCACTGAGTTGCTGGCGATTCTGGCACTCGTCTAGCTGAGCCTGGCTACAGTAGCTATACTGACGGCCGTGACATTATCAGTTATTTGCCGAGAGGTTTTTAACTTGCAGGCGTCGGGTGAGTGGATTGGTGAATGAATTTATCAGATGAAGAACTGGAAAATCGAAATAACCGATAAAGAAGCTCCCGTTCTCCTTTTCTCTATTCAGCTTTCCTTCTTCCATCCCCTTCCGCTCTCTTCACCTTTTCTCCTTTTGCCGACAGCGACCAAATTATTGGGGGGGGGGGGTGACACGCCCACACCGCCCGCCCCCCACCCGCTCGCTACGCCCCTGCATGCGGATTTATCCAAACCGTTTCCAAAAGAACCGATTCTAGCCTACAAAAGGGCCCAAAATCTTAAAGATTTACTTGTTAACTCAAGGTTTCATACTAACGAAGAATCAGCTGACTCTCAAGGTTCACACGAAGCTCTTTTACATGCTCTTATAGCTGCACTTTGAGTCCATAAAAACTCGTGCACAGAAAATAGATGCATTTTGAGAACGAGACGCCCAGGCAGAATATAAAATATTCAAAGACTACTACTGATGAAGCTCCTCCTATAAAGTTTGAAAGCAGAAACCGGTCTAGTTGGTCATAAGAACCTACACTAGTCTCTCCTACACACAATTAAACTAATAGGTGCAATTACGTTTCACCACGAGGAGCATGCTATAAGTTCATGTTCCTCGGGCCCTCCCTTAAAAATACTTCAGGTTCTTGGCGACTACGTTGCGTTAGATAGTGTAAAACCGCCTACACCCCCTTTCATTCAGATAATTATGATATACTTGCTAACTGTGCATTGATTTTCCCTGACAGTAATAGTCAGCACTATAGTACTGAGCCGTATCTAATTAATACGTGATGTCGCGTTGGCCTGATAATTGCCTTAGTTTCAAATTTGAATAAAAACGATCGCGTTTCAGGGAAGAGCAGCTGGATATATATTAGGCTTTTCTTTCACCAAGTTATGCCTATTTTTGGAATTTGAAGTACTCCCACATAAAAAAACGCAACTGATTTCCAAAAAGGGGGGGGGGCCGGGGCCGGGTCGCCCCCCTGGATCCGCCCCTGGTCGTCCAACCTATAACAGTGACGTCATATGTTTATTGTTTATTCGTTAAGTATTACCTCTTTTAGCATCCAACAACTCTTCAAGTATTCTAGGGACATTTCTTTACAACATCCAACCAACAAACCTTGTTTCTAAATAGGTTTAGTAACATTTAAAAACTATTATCATGTTGCTGTGAATAGTCGTTGCTGATTTTCAATGTAGCCCACCCTTCGTAGTGAGGTAATTTGTTGTTTACACGCAAGATAACATCTTTCCAAGCATCCAACAACTCCTAAGATTATCTCAGGACATCCCTCTATACCTGTCAACAAAAATATCTTGGTTCTAATAAGTTCAAGACCATTTACATGCCGTTTTCGTGTTGCTGTGACAAGGAACTGCTTTGTTGTAATGGTCGTACACCGTATATATGTATATATATATATATACATATATATATATATATATATATATATAAATACATATATATATATATACTGCTCATGCGCACAAGTGCAGTACCAGTAAACTTGTAAGGCGGTTTGGTTGTTGGTCACTGACGATCGATTGTAAAGAGCTATACAGGAATGCATCACATCATTGTATCTGAAAACATCGAACTGTCAACAAGAACAAAAGTATTTTCTATTTCACTCAACCCAATATTTCGGGGAAAAAAAAGCTTACAATGGCCGCTAAGTTTGTGCTGTATATTTTAACTACCTCTTATTGCTCATAAAAAAATCGAGTTTATCATTGTAGGTGAGTAAATATATTTATTTGTGTATGTAAAATCCTTCGTTTTGTTCAAAGCCACGACACTTGGAATTGGGGGAATCATGGCTACTAATGCTTTATAAAGCTTGATATCCTGCGGGCGTGCATGGTGCAGCCATAGACGGCATTTCGTGCACGTGGTATGTCTTCTGCCCCAACCCCACCCCACCCATCTGAAACAAGTGTCGGAGACCATGGCCAAATTATGTCATACAATGACAATATGCCCGCAAGCTAATGTCATGTAATTTCACCCGTTTCTTGTTAATCGGCATTTAAAGGGGTATGCCGGTGGCTGAAGTAGATTGTTTAAATAGTTGCTGGAATTCTTGTTGTATTTTTTGGTCAAACATTATATCATCGTATATGGTTTTGGGGCAAAGTTATTGTTCAACTGTTGTGGTATATTGTAAATGCATTTAGCGACAGCATAGTCCACGTTGTCTTCATGGCACTTGCAGCTGTAAACGTTTTGGTTTTGTTTAAGATATATTTAACAGATTAGAGGGAAATGATAATTCTGTAGAGAAAGTTGCACTGTAATGAAATTCCGAATACTGCAGAGAAAATGAACAGAAAGGTAGACTTTCTAAAAAAGTTGATTTTAAGTCCTCTCAAACAGTACTTGAAGGTAGTCACCTAAGAACTACCCCGTATGTGTGAATTGTATGCAACAAGGCAAAGCTCTACAGAGTTAGAACATAATAATATTTTGGATTCTCGGCACCAGCACATAATAATATTTTGGATTCTCGGCACCAGCACACAATCTGAGTAGAAGCTGTGATATAAAAAAGCCTCAGTCCTGCCATTTTATGAAAAACTTCGGACGAAAACCTGCTATGTTTTACTTTCGGCCTTGGGAACAAATGGTTTACATGACGTTTTTCGACTGACAGTGGCGAATATTGATCTCTTTAGGAGAATTGTTGCCTTGTGTTTCTATGTAATATCGTTTTAATATGAACTTTTAATCCATCAAATGGAGCTATTATAACGTTGACATGAATATTACTTCTTTAAGGGCTCAACCTCCGTATTCTGTTCCTCCTGGTGGCATTACTGGTTGCTATGATGATGATCGGACTGGTCTCTTGCGAAGACGAAGACGAGGACAATTTTGAGATGTTCGCACGTAGAGGGAAGTGTTGTCCCGCAGACGATTGTCAGGAGTGGTGTGCCTGCTGCCGCGACTGATTTCCAAGATTGCAATGGTAAAATTGCACCTTAATGTTTCACCATTTCGTAATATAGCGTTTGAATATTTTGCACCATTTTCGTATTTTTTACAAGCTTTTTAGTTAATAAACAAAAAAGCGGGCATATATGGCGTAGACGTGTATATATAGTACGAGTGTAACAGCATGACTACGAGTACAAGTAGAAGTTTCTTTTGATTACAGTACAAACATACGACCCCCAAGCACAGATATTAATACATATATAGAAGCATACATATCAAAGCTGCTGACAAACAACGGGCTTTGCAGCGGATTTGAAGGTCACTCGCGCCATGAACAGCGGATAGGGTTACTTCGTCGTAGTAACGAGGTTGATATGAAATCCTGATCTTATCGTCACAATATCTTTCATTTCACCCGATACACACAGAGAACACAGTAAACATCTTTTTAAGTTTTGTACCAGCGTAAAAACTGGATCGTGCTATAAATCAGTACCAAGTGCTATTAGGATGACAGTCAAAATATGATATACGATATGTGTAATCCCAACAAATCCAGTTTGATTGATTTGTCGGCATCAAATATAATCCTCGGTTTTTACATATTAACCTAACAGCACTTGCTAACGATTTATCGTATTTATCAGCACGATCCAGTTTTTACTGTGGTACCATTTTTTTAAAAGATTTACGGTAGTTATTGTAATTTCTCTGTGAATCGGTTGTCCATTTTCACATATAGAAACACTTGATACACCAGACTAGCTCGAATGTTTTGAGCAAAATTTACATTAGTTGAAATGAATTACAACTCACGAATATTTAGACGCTGCTTACACTGTTGTTCTTACTTTTTGAAAATTAAGTATCCTTGCATGTTCTCAGATGTAATTACAATCTTACGTTAGGCCCTTAACTAGATACAAAACCCAGCCATCTATAGATTGCTCACCATGATAATTTTGAATAGACCGAAATGTAGGGGAGACGGATAAACATAAATGTTTGGGCCCCTGGGGAGCAGGTACTCCAAGGTGGAGGGGCACCAACAATTATATATACAGGGGCACTAATAATTAAAAGAGGGGCACAATACTCACGTAGTGTTATACTTGTGAAGTTTTTGTCCACAGGATGGTGGAAAAAATTAAGGGTGTGATGGGGTGGAAGAAAAATATTCTAAAAGTGGAGGAGGCAAGCCCCTGGGCCCAGCCTGGCTACAGGACTATACTGGGAAGGGTTTAATATTCAAATGGAGCCTAATAACCACCTTAAGCAAATACTCACTAATTGACACAGACTGATATACACTGCACAGTCATTTTGAAGTAAAACGTTTCTTGGCAATGTCAGTCTCAAAAGCGAGTGAAGCTCAGCGAAAGATTTTCGAAAATTGCTGCATTTTTTTTTAACTGAAAGGTACCTCACAGTAATAAAACAGCCAAGATGCCATTAGAAAATAGATTAAAACACACTCATATACCATCTGCAAAACGATATTGGATAGAACTTCCCAAAATAACTTCTCTGTACTTTCTGACTAATTTCATTGGAAGTTATCAGACTGTCCAAATGAAAACTGGTATACATACTTGCAAAATAAAGTCAGAGTGGAAAAAGTCTCTAAAATATCCAACCTCCCCCATCCCCCAATTAAATGGTTATAGACTTTATTTTAAAAATATGTCGCATAACAAGGATTGACATGCTGTTTCTATATTTTGTTTACAATGTGCATGCCTTTATTGAAGAATATAAAAGTTACAATGGAACAAAAGGCACCATCATAGATGAAAAGCCTCTAAACGTGTATTGCAGCATTTTAGTAGTCTGCCACGATACATTAGTTTAGATAACCATTACTCAAGTTGATTTCTACTTTCCTATCCTAGCAATTGGATATTGCCTAGGCCTATAGGTGCTACTGTAATTTTAATATATACTAGCAGTACATATCGAGTAGCAAAAAACAAAGTTTGTTTTTTTTAAATAAAGAACATATTAAAGATTCCTTTTCGTTTTCCATGACGCATACATATACCCTTAGAAGTGGCTCACAGTTCTGTGTATTCAATAAGTTTATTGTTTTAAGAATTTCTCACAATCTGGAAAATCAACCGCGCACTTCATTGCCTAACGTTTAGTTTCTAGGTAAAATAGTGTGTAGGTTGATGCTTTTGGGTGAGCTGTTCGTCTTCAAATTGCTGCAAGCGACAAGCCAGAAGTAGCTTCTATGTGTTCAAGTTCTGTGGTCTTAAGCAGTAATGATCCGCTGGAGAGCGATCTTGTTTCTCCGCGTGAATGGCAAGGCCAACGTGACAATAAATGATGTCTACTCCAAGAAAACAATCAGTGCATCATTTTCATAGATGTGATATACGTTACAAGGTATTTAGCGCACTCTGCTTTAACATCTGTGGTTACGCATTATCGAACTACGACAAGCCGAGGACAAACGTATCACATGAGCTTTAACGCTGCACAGATGATTGCTTCGAGCACGCATATCGAGCACGCATATCGAGCACGCATATCGAGCACGCATATCGAGCACGCATATAGTAGACAGCCGTTACAGCCCCGCTGGTTTGCCGATACGCGTGACATTAATTTCTTAGAATGTTTTTTTACCCAACTAATTTTTTTCACCTCTCAACAGATTTTGTCTTTTTCAACCCACAGTCGCAAGTTTCCTGGACTTTCTCTCGCGCCAGTAAGAAGCTTCTCCAACAAACCACAATCGTTAGCAGCCGGCTAGTTGCATGTTATGCTAGAAAAACACCATCGACGTAAATTGAAATATCATATTAATTAATAAAATAGTATTTCCTTTTCTGTTCTCATGCAGAATCTGATGTATAGAGTAAACCTTGTTTTCCATGTTGTATGTTATCCGTAAATATGCATGTTAACAACGGGTATTTTACAAATAAGATGGTTTTGTCAATCGTAAAGAACTGGTGAACATGTTTAACTTCTTGTAGATTTATTAAGTCACTATGCAAATTTCGTCTTAGAAATTTAAACCACTACTGATAGGTGGAGGGAAAACAATATCATAATTCTCTTTGCTAATTTTACAATTAGTGAAAAATAGAATTTGAAATAAACAAGCAAATCTCTTTAATTTTATTATTTTCCTTTTCTGAATCCCTAGTCATTTTATTTCCTTCTGTGCCACCCTTCCTCCTTCCCAGTTATTGAAAACGTCAACAGTGCCTCCTTACGACAATAATATTTCAAAGTTCCACTTTTTGTTTATGGAAATTACCCTTTTCATAATTTACAAATGTGACGTTTTTTTGTGAAATTAAAAGAAAATATTAAAACGTTTAGGTGTTGAAGAAAAAAAATCAAATACTGGATTTACGGTGACCAGAATGATGAGAGGGTTCAATTTTTCGCGACTTGTTGAGGTTATTTATCGGTTTGCTTTTCCAAATCAAAGTAAAATATCCCACTCACTTTTGAAGCTCCCCCCCACCACCCACCTTTCCTCAGACTGAACCCTCTTCCGCCGACTCACTATCGAATTTTTATTTTATTTTCCTGGGCATTTTCTCAAACCAATATACAGAATTTTAGCAGATTTGAGGCAATTTTTAACTTATAAGTTACACAACAAATGGGAGCTGAAAATGGTTCAGTCCCCCCAAAGAACATCGATTTCAACCATTTCATGTTGTTCAGTCCGATGCAATGTTGCATGCTAGCCTACGTTTCTATCAAAATCAAAATGTAAATTTTACCATGTTTTACTCCATAATGGTTCAGCGATGAGATCACAGTTGCAACCAATTGCGACCACACACACTTCTAACCCACTGAAAGGATCAGCTGTCATAAAGAAGTAACAACAGTAAATCTGCACTTTGTGGATTGCTCATATATGGGCATAAACATATGCATCATTTTGGCCGGTTGCGTCACAGAAACACGTTGGTTGATTGGCTATGATATTACAGTAGCCAATCAGCAATACATAGGCTATACAATACATCGTCTACCTCTATCTCTCCCTATATATATATATATATATATATATATTGATCATGCGCACAAGTGCAGTACCAGCAAACTTGTATGGCGATTTGGTTATTGGTCACTGACGATTATAAAGAGCTATACGGGAATGCATCACATCATTGGATCTGAAAACATCGAACTGTCAACAAGAACAAAAATATTTTCTATTTCACTCAACCCAATATTTCGGGGGAAAAAAGCTAACAATGGCCGGTAAGTTTGTGCTGTATATTTTAACTATTCTCTCCTTGCTCATAAAAAAAAATCAAATTTATCATTGTAGATGAGTAAATATATGTATTTCTGTATGTAAAATCCTTCGTTTTGTTCAAAGCCACGACACTTTGAAATGGGGAATCATAGCTACTAATGCTTGATAAAGCTATCATTTTCCTGCGGGCGTGCATGGTGCAGCCATAGACGGCATTTCGTGCATGTGGTATGTCTTCTGACCCAACCCCACCTCTGCCATCTAAAACAAATGTCGGAGGCCATAGCCAAATTATGACTTTAAAGTCATACAATGACAATATGCCCGCAAGCTAATGTCATGTAATTTCACCCGTTTCTTGTTAATCGGCATTTAAAGGGTCATTCCGGTGGCTGAAGTAGATTGTTTAAATAGTTGCTGGAATTCTTGTTGTATTTTTTGGTCAAACATTATATCATCGTATATGGTTTTGGGGCAAAGTTATTGTTCAACTGTTGTGGTATATGGTAAATGCATTTAGCGACAGCAGAGTCCACAATGTCTGCATGGAAATTGCAGCTGAAAACGTTTTGGTTTTGTCTAAGATATATTTAACAGATTAGAGGGAAATGATAGTTCTGTAGAGAAAGTTGCACTATAATGAAATTCCGAATACTGCAAATAAAATGAACAGAAAGGTAGACTTTCTAAATTTTTATCACATTTAAATGATAATTATCATAATGATTATGATTGAAAGGCATCGCTTTTGAAGAATATTTCGTTACATTTCAGTTTAACATATGTCGACTTAGGTCAAAGAAAGAAAAAACATCCCTCGTCCCCTCTTTCATCTTTTTCTCTCTCTCTCTGTTTTGCAAAACGCTTTAAAGTTAATTTTTAGTCCTCTCAAACATTACTTGAAGGTAGTCACCTAAGAACTACCCCGTATGTGTGGATTGTATGCAACAAGGCAAAGCTCTACAGAGTTAGAAAATAATAATATTTTGGATTCTCGGCGCCAGCACACAATCTGAGTAGAGACCTTGATATAAAAGAGCCTCAGTCCAACCATTTTATGAAGACTTCGGACGAAAACCTGCTATGTTTTACTTTCGGCCTTGGGAACAAATGATTTACATGACGTTTTTCAACTGACAGTGGCAAATATTGATCTCTTTAGGAGAATTGTTGCCTTGTGTTTCTATGTAATATCGTTTTAATATGAACTTTTAATCCATCAAATGGAGCTATTATAACGTTGACATGAATATTACTTCTTTAAGGGCTCAACCTCCGTATTCTTTTCCTCCTGGTGGCATTACTGGTTGCTATGATGATGATCGGACTGGTCTCTTGCGAAGACGAAGACGAGGACAATTTTGAGATGTTCGCACGTAGAGGGAAGTGTTGTCCCGCAGACGATTGTCAGGAGTGGTGTGCCTGCTGCCGCGACTGATTTCCAAGATTGCAATGGTAAAGTTGCACCTTAATGTTTCACCATTTCGTAATATAGCGTTTGAATATTTTGCACAATTTTCATATTTTTTAGAAGCTTTTTAGTTAATAAACAAAAAAGCGGGCATATATGACGTAGACGTGTATATATAGTACGAGTGTAACAGCATGACTACGAGTACAAGTAGAAGTTTCTTTTGATTACAGTACAAACATACGACCCCCAAGCACAGAAATTAATACATACCTAAAAGGATACATATCAAAGCTACTGACAAACAACAGGCTTTGCAGCGGATTTGAAGGTTACTCGCGCCATGAACAGCGGATAGGGTTACTTCGTCGTAGTAACGAGGTTGATACGAAATCCTGATCTTATCGTCACAATATCTTTCATTTCACCCGATACACACAGAGAACACAATATACATCTTTTAAGTTTTGTACCAGCGTAAAAACTGGATCGTGCTATAAATCAGTACCAAGTGCTATTAGGATGACAGTCAAAATATGATATTCGATATGTGTCATCCCAACAAATCCAGTTTGATTGATTTATCGGCATCAAATATAATCCTCGGTTTTTACATATTAACCTAACAGCACTTGCTAACGATTTATCGTATTTATCAGCACGATCCAGTTTTTACTGTGGTACCATTTTTTTAAAAGATTTACGGTAGTTATTGTAATTTCTCTGTGAATCGGTTGTCCATTTTCACATATAGAAACACTTGATACACCAGACTAGCTCGAATGTTTTGAGCAAAATTTACATTAGTTGAAATGAATTACAACTCACGAATATTTAGACGCTGCTTACACTGTTGTTCTTACTTTTTGAAAAATTAAGTATCCTTGCATGTTCTCAGATGTAATTACAATCTTACGTTAGGCCCTTAACTAGATACAAAACCCAGCCATCTATAGATTGCTCACCATGATAATTTTGAATAGACCGAAATGTAGGGGAGACGGATATACAGAAATGTTTGGGCCCCTGGGGAGCAGGTACTCCAAGTTGGAGGGGCACCAACAATTATATATACAGGGGCACTAATAATTAAAAGAGGGGCACAATACTCACGTACTGTTATATTTGTGAAGTTTTTGTCCACAGGATGGTGGAAAAAATTAAGGGTGTGATGGGGTGGAAGAAAAATATTCTAAAAGTGGAGGAGGCAAGCCCCTGTGCCCAGCCTGGCTACAGGACTATACTGGGAAGGGATTAATATTCAAATGGAGCCTAATAACCACCTTAAGCAAATACTCACTAATTGACACAGACTGATATACACTGCACAGTCATTTTGAAGTAAAACGTTTCTTGGCAATGTCAGTCTCAAAAGCGAGTGAAGCTCAGCGAAAGATTTTCGAAAATTGCTGCATTTTTTTTTAACTGAAAGGTACCTCACAGTAATAAAACAGCCAAGATGCCATTAGAAAATAGGTTAAAACACACTCATATACCATCTGCAAAACGATATTGGATAGAACTTCCCAAAATAACTTCTCTGTACTTTCTGACTAATTTCATTGGAAGTTATCAGACTGTCCAAGTGAAAACTGGTATACATACTTGCAAAATAAAGTCAGAGTGGAAAAAGTCTCTAAAATATCCAACCTCCCCCATCCCCCAATTAAATGGTTATAGACTTTATTTTAAAAATATGTCGCATAACAAGGATTGACATGCTGTTTCTATATTTTGTTTACAATGTGCATGCCTTTATTGAAGAATATAAAAGTTACAATGGAACAAAAGGCACCATCATAGATGAAAAGCCTCTAAACGTGTATTGCAGCATTTTAGTAGTCTGCCACGATACATTAGTTTAGATAACCATTACTCAAGTTGATTTCTACTTTCCTATCCTAGCAATTGGATATTGCCTAGGCCTATAGGTGCTACTGTAATTTTAATATATACTAGCAGTACATATCGAGTAGCAAAAAACAAAGTTTGTTTTTTAAATAAAGAACATATTAAAGATTCCTTTTCGTTTTCCATGACGCATACATATACCCTTAGAAGTGGCTCACAGTTCTGTGTATTCAATAAGTTTGTTTTAAGAATTTCTCACAATCTTTAAAATCAACCGCGCACTTCATTGCCTAACGTTTAGATTCTAGGTAAAATAGTGTGTAGGTTGATGCTTTTGGGTGAGCTGTTCGTCTTCAAATTGCTGCAAGCGACAAGCCAGAAGTAGCTTCTATGTGTTCAAGTTCAGTGGTCTTAAGCAGTAATGATCCGCTGGAGAGCGATCTTGTTTCTCCGCGTGAATGGCAAGGCCAACGTGACAATAAATGATGTCTACTCCAAGAAAACAACCAGTGCATCATTTTCATAGATGTGATATACGTTACAAGGTATTTAGCGCACTCTGCATTAACATCTGTGGTTACGCATCATCGAACTACGACAAGCCGAGGACAAACGTATCACATGAGCTTTAACGCTGCACAGATGATTGCTTCGAGCACGCATATCGAGCACGCATATCGAGCACGCATATCGAGCACGCATATCGAGCACGCATATCGAGCACGCATATCGAGCACGCATATAGTAGACAGCCGTTACAGCCCCGCTGGTTTGCCGATACGCGTGACATTAATTTCTTAGAATGTTTTTTTACCCAACTAATTTTTTTCACCTCTCAACAGATTTTGTCTTTTTCAACCCACAGTCGCAAGTTTCCTGGACTTTCTCTCGCGCCAGTAAGAAGCTTCTCCAACAAACCACAATCGTTAGCAGCCGGCTAGTTGCATGTTATGCTAGAAAAACACCATCGACGTAAATTGAAATATCACATTAATTAATAAAAAAGTATTTCTTTTTCTGTTCTCATGCAGAATCTGATGTATAGAGTAAACCTTGTTTTCCATATTGTATGTTATCCGTAAATATGCATGTTAACAACGGGTATTTTACAAATAAGATGGTTTTGTCAATCGTAAAGAACTGGTGAACATGTTTAACTGGTTGTAGATGTATTAAGTCACTATGCAAATTTCGTCTTAGAAATTTAAACCACTACAGATATGTGGAGGGAAAACAATATCATAATTCTCTTTGCTAATTTTACAATTAGTGAAAAATAGAATTTGAAATAAACATGCAAATCTCTTTAATTTTATTATTTTTCTTTTCTGAATTCCTAGTCATTTTATTTCCTTCTGTGCCACCCTTCCTCCTTCCCAGTTATTGAAAACGTCAACAGTGCCTCCTTACGGCAATAATATTTCAAAGTTCCACTTTTTGTTTATGGAAATTACCCTTTTCATAATTTACAAATGTGACGTTTTTTGTGAAATTAAAAGAAACTATTAAAACGTTTAAGTGTTGAAGAAAAAAAAAATCAAATACTGGATTTACGGTGACCAGAATGATGAGAGGGTCCAATTTTTCGCGACTTGTTGAGGTTATTTATCGGTTTGCTTTTCCAAATCAAAGTAAAATATCCCACTAACTTTTGAAGCTCCCCCCCACCACCCCCACCTTTCCTCAGACTGAACCCTCTTCCGCCGACTCACTATCGAATTTTTATTTTATTTTCCTGGGCATTTTCTCAAACCAATATACAGAATTTTAGCAGATTTGAGGCAATTTTTAACTTATAAGTTACACAACAAATGGGAGCTGAAAATGGTTCAGTCCCCCCAAAGAACATCGATTTCAACCATTTCATGTTGTTCAGTCCGATGCAAGGTTGCATGCTAGCCTACGTTTCTATCAAAATCCAAATGTAAATTTTACCATGTTTTACTCCATAATGGTTCAGCGAAGAGATCACAGTTGCAACCAGTTGCGAACCCACACGATTCCAACCAACTAACAGGATCAGTTGTCATAAAAAATAATATCAGTAGATCTGTACTTTGCGGATTGCCCATATATGGGCATAAACATATGCATCATTTTGGCCGGTTGCGTCACAGAAACACGTTGGTTGATTGGCTATGATATTACAGTAGCCAATCAGCAATACATAGGCTATATAATACATCGTCTACCTTTACCTCTCCCTATCTATCTATATATCTATATATATATATATATATATATATATATATATATATATATATATATATATATATACTGCTCATGCGCACTAGTGCAGTCAGACCAGCAAACTTGTATGGCGATTTGGTTATTGGTCACTGACGATTATAAAGAGCTATACGGGAATGCATCACATCATTGTATCTGAAAACATCGAACTGTCAACAAGAACAAAAATATTTTCTATTTCACTCAACCCAATATTTCGGGAAAAAAAGCTAACAATGGCCGGTAAGTTTGTGCTGTATATTTTAACTATTCTCATATTGTTCATAAAAATATTCAAGTTTATTATTGTAGATGAGTAAATATATTTATTTCTGTATGTAAAATCCTTCGTTTTGTTCAAAGCCACGACACTTTGAATTGGGGGAAATCATAGCTACTAATGCTTTATAAAGCTATCATATTCCTGCGGGCGTGCATGGTGCAGCCATAGACGGCATTTCATGCACGTTGGTATGACTTCTGCCCCAAACCCACCCCACCCATCTAAAACAAGTGTCGGAGTCCATGGCCAAATGGTGACTTTAAAGTCATACAATGACAAACATGCCTGTAAGCTAATGTCAAAACATCCGTTTCTTGTTAATCGACATTTAAAGGGGTATTCCGGCGGCTGAAGTAGATTGCTTAATGAGTTGCTGGAATTCTTTTTGCATTTTTTGTCAAACATTACATCATCATATATGGTTTTGTGGCGAAGTTATTGTTCAACTGTTGTGGTATATCGTAAATGCATCTAACAACAGCATAGTCCACGATGTCATCATGGCACTTGCAGCTGTAAACGTTTGGTTTTGTTAGAAATATATTTAACAGATTAGAGGGAAATGATAATTCTGTAGAGAAAGTTGCACTATAATGAAATTCCGAATGCTGCAGCGAAAATGAACAGCTGGGTAGACTTTCTAAATTTTATCACATTTAAATGATAATTATCATAATGATTATGATAGAAAGGTGTAGCTTTTGAAGAACATTTTGTTACATTTCAGTTTAACATATCTCGACTTAGGCCAAAGAAAAAAAACATCCCTCGTCCCCTCTCTCACCCTTCTCTCTCTCTGTGTTTTTTGTAAAACGTTTCAAAGGTGATTTTAAGTCCTCTCAAACATTACTTGAAGGGAATCACCTAAGAACTACCCCGTATGTGTGGATTGTATGCAACAAGGCAAAGCTCTACAGAGTAAGAACATAATAATATTTTGGATTCTCGGCACCAGCACACAATCTGAGTAAAAAATGTGATATAAAATAGCCTCAGTCCTCCCATTTTATGAAAGACTTCGGACGAAAACCTGCTATGTTTTACTTTCGGCCTTGGGAACAAATTATTATCATGACGTTTTTCAACTGACAGTGGCAAATATCGATTTCGTTAAGATAATTGTTGCCTTGTGTTTCTATGTAATATCGTTTCAATATGAAATTTGAATATGATCCATCAAATGGAGCTATTATAACGTTGACATGAATATTGCTTTCTTTAAGGGCTCAACCTCCGTATTCTGTTCCTCCTGGTGGCATTGCTGGTTGCTATGACGATGATCGGACTGGTCTCTTGCGAAGACGAAGACGAGGACAATTTTGAGATGTTCGCACGTAGAGGGTATTGTTGTCCAGCAAGACGTTGTTTCTCTTCGTGTCCCTGCTGCCTCTCCGCCTGATTTCCAAGATCGCGAGGGTAAAATTGCACCTTAATGTTTCACCATTTCGTAATATAGCGTTTGAATATTTTGCACAATTTTCATATTTTTTAGAAGCTTTTTAGTTAATAAACAAAATGGCGGGCATATATGACGCAGACGTGTATATATAGTACGAGTGTAACAGCATGAGTACGAGTACAAGTAGAATTTTCTTTTGATTACAGTACAAACATACGACCCCCAAGCACAGAATTAATACATATATAGAAGCATACATATCAAAGCTACTGACAAACAACATGCTTTGAAGCGGATTTGAATTGGTTACTCGGGCCATGAATCGCGGAAAGGGTTCCTTCGTTATAGTAACGAGGTTAAGACGAATTCCTGATCTAATCGTCACAATTTCTTTCATTTCACCCGATACACACAGAGAACACATAAACAATTGTATACATCTTTCAAGTTTTGTACCAGCTTAAAAACTGGATCGTGCTATAAATCAGTACCAAGTGCATGCTATTAGGATGACAGAAAAAATATGACGATATGTGTAATCCCAACAAATCCAGTTTGATTGATTTGTCGGCATCAAACATAATCTTCGGTTTTTACATATAAACCTAACAGCACTTGCTAACGATTTATCATATTTATCAGCACGATCAAGTTTTTACTGTGGTGCAATTTTTTTTAAAAAGATTTACGGTAGTTATTGTAATTTCTCTGTGAATCGGTTGTTCATTTTTACATATAGAAAGACTTGATACACCAGACTAGCTCGAATGTTGTGAGCAAAATTAACATTAGCTGAAATGAATTACAACTCACGAATATTTAGAAGTTGCTTACATTGTTGTTCTTACTTTTTGAAAAAAAAAGTATCCTCGCATGTTCCCAGATGTTTTGCAATCTTACGTTAGGCCCCTTAACTAGATACAAAACCCAGCCCATCTAGATTGCTTACCATGTTAATTTGAATAGACCGAAATTTAGGGGAGACGGCTATACAGAAATGTGTGGGCCCTGAGGAGCAGGTACTCCGAGTTGGTAGGGCACCAACAATTATGGCGGGGCAATAATAATTAAAAGAGGGGCACAATACTCACGTAATGTTATACTTGTGAAGTTTTTGTGCACAGGATGGTGGGAAAAATTAAGAGTGGGGTGGAAGAACAATATTCTAATTGTGGAGGGGGCAAGCCCCTGGGTCCAGCCTGGCTACAGGACTACTGGAAAGGGATTAAACTGGAGCCTAATGACCACCTTAGACAAATGCTCACTATAACTGACAAATACTGATTTACACTGCAAACTCACGTTGAGGTTTAACGTTTCTTGGCAATATAAGCGAAAGATCTTCGAAAATTGGTGCATACTTTTTATTAACTGAAAGGTACATCACAGTAATGTATGTATGTATGTATGTATGTATGTATGTATGTATGTATGTATGTATGTATGTATGTATGTATGTATGTATGTATGTATGTATGTATGTATGTATGTATGTATGTATGTATGTATGTATGTATGTATGTATGTATGTATGTATGTATGTATGTATGTATGTATGTATGTATGTATGTATGTATGTATGTATGTATGTATGTATGTATGTATGTATGTATGTATGTATGTATGTATGTATGTATGTATGTATGTATGTATGTATGTATGTATGTATGTATGTATGTATGTATGTATGTATGTATGTATGTATGTATGTATATGTGATCTTCCCGCAAGCAGGAACTCGCGAAAGAAGCCATGGAGGCTTGTAGACTCGCAAGCTGACCGAAGCCAATCTCTCGGCACACATCCATTTAACGTCCATGTCGGGAAGTTGTTATTGAACAACACCCTTGCCAGACGACACACATTGCTGTCGGCGGGGAATCGAACCGGGGATCTCATGACTGGGAGACGCCGGCGTTAACCACTAGGCTATACACACCGCCTATACACTCCGCCTCCGTAATGAAAACAGCCAAGCTGCCATTAGAAAATAGGTTAAAACACACTCATATACCATCTGCAAAACGATTTTGGATAGAACTTCCCAAAATAATTTCTCTGTACTTCCTGACTAATTTCAATGGAAGTTATCAGACTGTCCAAGTGAAAACTGGTATACATACTTGCAAAATAAAGTCAGAGTGGAAAAAGTCTCTAAAATATCCAACCTCTCCCCATCCCCCAATTAAATGGTTAGAGACTTAACTTTAAAAATATGTCGCTTAACAATTATTGACATGCTGTTTCTATTTTTGTTTACAATGTGCATGCCTTTATTGAAGAATATAAAATTAACAATGGAACGAGGCACCATCATAGATGTAAGGTGATCTTAACGTGTATTGCAGCATTTTAGTAGTCTACCACGGTACATTAGTTTAGATAATCATGTTTTAATCACCATTACTCAAGTTAAATTTCTAATTCCCTATCCTAGCAAGTTGATATTGCATAGACAAAGGTGTCACTGTAGTTTTAACACAATTAACGATTACTTATATACTATAGCAGTACAGATCGAATAGCAAAAACAAAGTTCGTTTCTTAAGTAAAGAACATGTTAAAGTTTCCTTTTCGTTTTCGTTCTCACAATCTGAAAAATCAACTGGGCACTACATTGCCTAACGTTTAGATTCTACATAAAAAAGCAGTGTAGGTTGATGCTTTTAGGTGAGCTGTTCGTCTTCAAATTGCTGCAAGCGACAAGCCAGACGTAGCTTCTATATGATCAAGTTCTGTGGTCTCAAGCAGTAATTTTCCCGAATGATTGAATCCCTACCGGAGAGCGATCTCGTTCCTCCGCGTGAATGGCAAGGCCAACGTGCATCATTTTCATAGATGTGATATACGTTACAAGGTATTTAGCGCACTCTGCATTAACATCTGTTTACGCATTATCGAACTACGACAAGGCGAGGACAAACGTATCACATAAGCGTTAACTCTGCACTGATAATTACTTCTAGCACGCATATCGAGCACGCCTATCGAGCACGCATATCGAGCATGCATATCGAGCACGCATATCGAGCACGCATATTGAGCACGCATATCGAGCACGCATATCGAGCACGCATATCGAGCACGCATATTGAGCACGCTTATAATAGACAGCTGTTACAACCTCGCTAGTTTGCCGATACGCGTGACATTAATTTTTTAGAATGTTTTTTGACCCAACTAATTTTTTCCCCTCTCATCAGATTTTGTCTTTTTCAACCCACAGTCGCAAGTTTCCTGGACTTTCTCTCTCGCCAGTAAGAAGCTTCTCCAACAAACCACAGTCGTTAGAAGCCGGCTAGTTGCATGTTATGCTAGAAAAACACACTCGAAGTAAATTGAAATATCATATTAATTAATAACAAAAGTATTTCTTTTTCTGTTCTCATGCAGAATCTGATGTGTAGAGTAAACCGTGTTTTCCATATTGTATGTTATCCGTAAATATGCATGTTAACAACGGGTATTTTACAAATAAGATGGTTTTGTCAATCGTACAGAACTGGTGAACATGTTTAAATGTTTGTAGATTTGTTAAGTCACTATGCAAATTTCGTCTTAGAAATTTAAACCACTACAGATAGGTGGAGGAAAAACAATATCATAATTCTCTTTGCTAATTTTACAAGTAATGTAAAAAAGAATTTGAAATAAACAAGCAAATCTCTTTATTTTTTTTTATATACTTTTCTGAATTCCTAGTCATTTTGTTTCCTTCTGTGCCACCCCTCCTCCTTCACAGTAAGTGAAAACGTCAACAGTGCCTCTCTACGTCAATAATATTTCAAAGTTCATTGAAATAACCTTCTCATAATTTACAAATGTGTAGTTTTTTTGTGAAATTAAAAGAAAATATTAAAAGGTTTAAGTGTTGATAAATTTTTGAGGTTATTTATCGGTTTGCTTTTCCAAATCAAAGTAAAATATCCCACTCACTGTTGAAGTTCTCCCCCCCCCCCTCTCACTGAACCCTCCTCCGACTCACTATCGATTTTTATTTGCCTGGGCATTTTCTCAAACCAATATATTTCTCCAATATATTTTCATATTCTACCACTACCACAAATTAAGTACTCACTGCTATATTGTATCGTCTAATTTGACCCTTTTCTGTTTATCTTAAAGTTATTTTAAGGAAAAATGAACTGAACAGGAAGAAACACACAAGCAAAGAAACAAATAAATGCAAACATATTCCATTATACAATATAAATTATCTATATCAAAAATATACAAATCGTATTTCATCTGTATTCTCTGTTAGTTACAATAATCAAATGTCGCCACGAACGACCGTCGGACAATATATATATATATATATATTGATATATATATATATATATATATTGATATGTATGTATGTAAGCAAACAACAGATTTACAGATCACATATTAGATATTAGTTTAAAAGTTGACTTGTTCTAAAACAAATACTGTATTACAGCTGTTATCCCAACCTAGGTATTCCCTTTGAATTCTTTAGTTTTTGCTAGTGTTAATAATATATTTGTTGAATCTATTTCCCATTATCACATAATGCGGCAGTGGCGTGAGAAAAATATCGAGGAATGTGTGCGTGTAGAGAGGCACTGTCTCACTACCTATCGTCAGTTGAGGTGGGGGGAGGGGAGGGGGTGAGGGGGCACGGCTCAGTCGGGGATTTTGTATTTGCAGCCAGGGAAAAAATTTGCTACTGGTGTTCATCCCACTCTTTTCAACTTCGCATATAAAAACAAGAGTATTTGCCAGTCCAACCTTCAAATTATAGACCTAATTTATAATCGAAGCATGAGGCAGATTGTACCATTTCCCGTCCTTTTTTCCGAGAGAGGACCCCTATACATATAACCGTACACTGAATTCGGCTTCAATGACCCAGGGCTTACACCCTTCTCTTATGAAATCCTTCATTTGCCTCTGACCCTTCCATAAAGGTTCATAGCCATACCTACATCGGTACGAATCAGCACGAATACTATACGGCAATAGTTATATTCTACTAAGTTAACAACTGGAATCATACCTCATCTTCATTTGCCTCGAAGACTTTAATGTACACATCCACTGTGACAAGGAAAACAACATATACCAAACAAATATTGGTTGCTATTAGAGGACTAACACGTAATGTTACCACATTCGAATATTGGAATACGATCTATAAAACCTTAACTAAATAAGCCTATAGATACTAATCTAAAACTTAAAGTCATAAAACGAATACGTATAAGAAGACTATAGGTAAATATAAAACACGCCAAAGATTCACATGGTGTTCACTCGTCAGTTCAGATTTATTCATACCAGGTGTAAAACCAAAAAGTGAATTTTTATGATTCAAAACTCGCGATTCGCTGCTGTGTTAGTAATAGAGGTTATAAGGCAACCCTTAAAAAAAAATACAAGAATGGAATTTCTAAGAAAACATCTGTTTCTTGTATTCCTCTGTTTAGGATTTTTACTTTTCCATAGTTGTAATTCATTGACCAAACGTACCTCGGTCAAGTTGGAGAATAACGGATACACTGGATTGGTTATTGCGGTACACCCGTACGAAACGGAGGATCAGAATCTGATTGACGCCATTAAAGTAAGTCTGACGTAGCAACCCCGCAGTGATGTAGAAGGGAAAACCATCTTATAGAGGCAGGGAGTGAATGGAGGGGTGGGTGTGTTGGGGGGGGGAAACAACCGTCGGGATTTGCGGAACTTCCCCAGGCGAATGTTTGTTTTATATATCCTACATATACAGTGGCTCAGATGGAACACTGGAAATTTCGACATTTTTGTACTCGAAATTTCTATTGATTTGTCAATTTTTTGTCTGTCGCCAAATTTCCTTTAATTTCGCTTCAAAATCTGTCACTTTTTTCTCGGAGTCCAGCGTTGTTTTAATCAACCGTCATTTCGATTTTTTTTGTTCCGTCTTAAAACTTCGATAAAACTGGACGAATTATTTGGTAAGTGGAACTGTATAAAAAATTGATCATTTAATATTTGCCTGAGAATGTTATTGCTAATGAATAAGATTCAGTTGAATTGCTACGTTGCCGTGGATTAAACAATGGGGGGGGGGGGGCAGGAAAAACTGGTGTCCACAATGTGGAAAGGAGAGGTGTAAATGGGATGGGGATGGGTGTGTCCATTTAGCCATTATAATTACCGTCACCATCATTTTGCAATCTGCCAAATTTAGTCTTATTTATTAAATTTCAGTGTAAACAATGTGATATCAAAACATCATTTGTTGATGAAGTTAAAAAAAAAAATCGTATGTTACTAAATTCTTTTTCTTCGGAACAATAAATATTGGAAAGAGCCTATATTGTCAGACATTGCTTGGACGTCAAGTAAACGGGGAACGCAGTCTTCCTATGAAGCACATGATATGCGTTACACGCGATTTCTTCATAGCACCCGTGCAGTAAGCCTTTTACACATATTTTAGGTTAATTATTAAAAGCAGCTTGATGCTTTTTTTTATTTTATTAAATCGATCACAACAGAAAGGCACATTTAAGAGACAACAAGAAGGAATCTCAACACAAATAATTCAGATTATTTGATGAATTCAACCTTTTATTTCATCCTGTGCATCTACAATCATGCATGAATAGTGAACTACAGCCATGATGTTTTAATTGTTGTTGCCAGTTATGCATGACAGTTTGCATGAGATACATTAGGCGGCCGCAACCACATTGGTTTCATACTTTCACGGTTGAAATTTTTCAGCAAAGTAAATCTCACTTTTTACCTATAATAAAAAACACTACAATAACGATAACATAAACAAAAGGTAATTAAAAAAAAAACACGAACAAAAGGTACTATCTCTTTAAGGTGCATGCTTACGAAATTTAAATGATTTACTTTTTTAGTTTCTGAGATGCATGTACAAAAAGCATTTGGTCGACTTAGGAATTTTCACCAAACTTCCTCAACATGTAAAGATATTTGAAAGCTCCCAAAAATTAATATAATCAAATGTCTGATTGCAAAATTTGTCAAAGATATAATTCTACCCTCGTAAAATGATCTGTTCATATTCACTTTAGTTTCGATAACAAATCATCAACCCTTGAACGTTACAAGAAAAATATAATCTTCGATGTCATGTGAGCTTTGCAACTTAAAACATGCTGGTATGATTATACCTATAGTATTAAGTCAAATATATATAGATTTTGTAGATTTTGTGTTTACATGATAATACCAGAAAAACTATCATTTGGCCCCGCCAATCATCAATATTTAATTAGCAAACCCAACATGGCAGTGAAAACATAGTGATGATGGACCAACGCTCCACACCAAATATTAAGTAAATGTATTAAGGTAATATTTTGATCATGCAAATGAGAGAAATTCATCATTTGCTTTTAATTTTTTTAAATGTTTGATACTCTCTTGTCAGTATTGCTCGCATAAGAGTTTGTATCGAAATTTTGAGCCAACAGATCACAACTGCCAGTCCATAGGTTTGCCTGAATAAGAATGAGTATACCAACAAACTGAATGCCTTAGTTTAGTCTATTTTATTTCAATAACAAATTAAGTTGCCCATGCATGAAGCTTAATGCTTCATCATTTATTGTAATTCATAATAATACGGCTTTCGAAGTCAAGTGCAGTTCAAGTGAACTAAAGAGTCCCATTAATCACGCATGAACCGGGCTCTGGAACGCTATATACGCCACATAACAGCCTAAATACGGATTTGTATTGCGACAGTATGTAAAATATATGTTTAATCAATACTGGCATTGGCCTATAGCTTTATCAAATTGAAAAAAAACCCTACAAAGATGGAAACAAAACCTAACATTTATTGATTTGAAAGGACTAAGGCATTATGGTTGTTCAAACATATTCTAACCGGGGTATACAATACTAATCATGCATGTTAACTTAATATGCAAACATTGAGCCCATAGATCGTTAAAAAAGTACATTCCTGATGCACTGATTATAATATAGTGTTAAAAAATTGCATATAAAGGTCCATGCGTGTGTTGTTATGATGGTCGGGTGTACATGCAGTTTACTCTCTTACTGTATGTATGATTGCAACCGTGATGCGAAAGAAAATATTTGCTTAATTGTGAAAAAGAAATGCATTTGTTAATATAAACGGTAAACACATGCACATCTGCATAACAATGTATCTTTATTTCATAGTGAAATACAGTTTAACGCTCAGCTATTATTTTGAGGTCATTTAAATTATTTTCTTCGATAATTTTCGATACTAAAATCTCATAATAAATTGGAAGCTTGATGAATTCCTTTTCAAAATACGGATATATCTATTTCGTAATTTCTATTTCTTTTATGTTATTAAACTAATTTTGTAGAAAAAAAAAACGTATAGGGATACGGGAATGTGAGAACTCAGTGATAACATCACGTACTTGATCAGTTGATACGTACTTGATTGTTACTCAGATAGATTACGTCTTAGCTCGAGAGGTAGTTTGCTAATTGACGACCGAACGCAGAAAAGAAAAGAAAAGAAAGGAAAAATGCAAAAAAAGCTAACTCAGAAACCCACAAGTTTACAGAACCCTTGCATAATTACTTGCTTTAACATTGCCTGTGGAACTCACTTCCAGAACATGTAAAAATGTGCAATACTGTGAACGGTTTCAAATCAGCTCTCAAAACGTATCTTTTCACCAAAGCATATATGTTATAATTGTTAGTATTATGTTAAGCGCTACGAGAATTATTTCATAGTTTGTTTGGCGCTATATAAAAATTATGTATTAATCTTATTCTTCTTATTCTTATTCTTATTATTATTATTATTATTAAACCTTATATACTCCGTATAGACCATGGTGCGTGATGCGTCATCTTATCTGTACCAAGCGACCAAGAAGCGCGCATATTTTAAAAACGTCACCATCTTGATTCCTGATACCTGGCAAGACAAACCAGAATACGAATCTCCGAAGAATGCCACGTTTGAAGGTGCTGACGTCATCATTGCTCCGAGAAACCCCAGATACGTCCCTGATGCCAATGTACCACCCACACCTTACACTAAGCATTACGAGGGATGCGGAAAGCAAGCCGTGCACATACATTTGACGCAACAATTTCTACTTGAACCGTTTTCAGAGACATTATATGGGAACAGAGGTTAGTGTTGTCATTATAAATGACGTAATCAGTGCTAAATGGAACATACATAGGGAAATAAAGATTGAAGATGTTACCAAAATGTCATTTGTTTTTGAGCGGGAAAATTTGAAACAAACAATCGATATTTTGAGACAGTCATAATTATCTCGAATGTTGTCTTTATAGATTTAATTTAACTGGCCAAATATATCCACAAGGGAATTTTAAGAAGTGTTTTAATTGGGCATCTCTTTACCCATAATTAATTGTATGTTAACATTACATGTCTTGCGTATAGAGTCTGCTATATATATACTGCAGTCAAAGTTCCTCAAACACTCACCATGTTACAAATACATTTTTTTTGGTGATTTTTTTGCCATCCGTAGGGAGAGCTTTCGTCCACGAGTGGGCTCACTTACGTTGGGGACTGTTCAACGAATATTCAGATGAAATCACCGATACTGACAATGCTCAAAATTTTTACTATTCTCTTGAAGAACAAGTCTGGAAGTCTACAAGGTATAATAGAAGGCTTACAATTCATATTATGCATGTCTAACGCCCATAACCTTCCCACACCCCCAAACCACCCCACCCCAAAAAGAGGAAAACAGAATTAGGAAGAAAGATTAAGTAGGCACATGAGAAGAAAAACGAAAAATGCCACCTATTGAAAAATATTAGGTTATCGAAATATGTATGTATTTATTTTTAGGTCCTCCTGCAAGCAGGTACTCGCAAAGAAGCCATCATTGGCTTATCAAAGCCGCAAGCTGACCGAAGTCAGTCTCTTAGATTCATATTTAACGTCCATGATTATGAATTGTCAATTGTCAACAACTCTGTAACTGTACGACATACATTAATCTTGGAGTGACTCGAACTCTGGACCTTATGATTGAAAGGCACCGGCGTTAACCACTGAGCTAACACTCCTATATGCCTCTAACCTCTAAATGGTGGTACAAAGACGGGTTTGAGGGACTTCCCCCTTCTTCTCCCACATACAGAGGAAAACAAAAGGGGCAGAGGACGTGTACCACCTCACACATTCTGTTTTTTATCACGATTATGAATATAATATTGTACTGCTAACACCCAGTAAAATAAATACTATAATAAAACTTGATAAGATGTAAATACGTAAATCGTTTCAGGTAGGTATTCAAAGGAGAAAATGCCTCTTACTTGAATATGGTGTAAAGTAATCGAAGGAATCACCCCCCCCCCACTCCCTCGAGCATGTAAGGATAACATTTGACTCCACCTAATTTGATATATCTTGTACCGTATTTTCATAGTTCTTTATCACAAACATGATAATGTTATGCTAACACCCAGCACATGTGAATATTATAATACAACTGTATGATAACACGTATACAACATACAACCAGTACACTGATGTACTGCTAATTACTCAGAGAATAAATATGATTGTAATATGAATGTGAATGAAATGTACTTGAAAGGACTCATTCCCCCACCCCGTCTCCGACCTACCCCGGGACGTACAGGCTAAACACTTAGTACACTGTTATATATGTATTGTTCCGTTTCTCATATTCTGTTTGTTTCCACAAATATGATAGGCGCAGTAAATATGCTGTAATAAAAATTGATAAGACTTAATTTACATACCATCAGTAAACCCGTTCTGCTATATTTGCTCAAAGCATAAATATGAATGTGATGAAATGAATAGTTGAAGGGACTCCCCCTTCTCCAGCCCGAAGATATAGACCAAACATTTATTACATTTCATTTTATAATATATGCATTGTTCCGCTATACTCATATTCTTTTTTGTTTTTACAAGCGTGATCATGTAATGCTAAAATCCCTGCGCAGTAAATTCTGTCGTAAAACTTGATAAGACTTAACGTACAATCAGTCCATTTGTTCTGCTTATTGTTCAAAGTAGAAGTATGCGTGTAGCATGAACGTGATGTAATGTGGTTGACGGGACTCCCCTTTCTCTCCCCCTGCAACATTCTTAAAGAAACAATGCCTTTATCTAACGTGTTGACTATTGTTCGTTCCTATAGACTACGTGTCCTTTCCATTGGACACTGTATAATCTGCAAACAGAGAGTGTTATCGTGGTCAGGCCTGACCAAAGGGGTGGGGGGGGGGGGGGGTCAGAGGACCTATATTTCCCTGGGGCCCGAAACATATAAGAGAATACATATATTTTCATTTTTAAAGTAAACTTAAGGAAAAAATCAAGACTTCAATAATGGGACCCGGTTTAATTTTCCGCCGCCCCGGGATTCCGACCTAACCATCGATGCAAACCGAATTGGTCAATGATATAACAATATAATTATTATTAAAATAGCATTGTGTGTTTACGTTGTTTACTTCGTGTCAGTCTGACCAAGCTATGCATGTAATAGTCACATATAAATGGAAACCAATCAATCTAATTGAGAGTTTTCACTCACATCAATAATTTGGCTGTTTGTTATAATGCTGCGACTCACTAACTGTTAAAATCCAATACAAAACAAAATTGTCCTAGAAATTCAAATGAAATTTATGATATTGTTTTATAAACAGATTAGAAAACCTCTGACGTTATATCTGAGTTCATTATTAATGGTGTGATATTTCGGCGAAGGTGGAAGAGGGTTTATAGTAATTTGATGCTTTCGAGCACATTATAACCCTTCGGCACGGCATGATATTGAAAAACTTAAACGAAAAATATATAACTTGGGGGTAGTTCTATTATTGTTATTTTCATCTCTTTCCTACCCCGCTCATCCAGCTAACATCCACGGAGGAAAGAAAGAAACAAGAAGCAAGCAAGCAAACAAACAAACAAACAAACAACAAGCAGACTAAAAGAAACAAGCAAACAAGCAAACAAAACAAACAAACAAACAAACAAACAAAACAAACAAGCAAACAAACAAACAAACAAACAAACAAACAAAACAAACAAGCAGACAAAGAAGGAAACAAGCAAACAAGCAAAAAAATAAACAAGCAAACAAACAAACAAAACAAACAAGCAGACAAAGAAGGAAACAAGCAAACAAGCAAAAAAATAAACAAGCAAACAAACAAACAAACAAAACAAACAAGCAGACAAAGAAGGAAACAAGCAAACAAGCAAAAAAATAAACAAGCAAACAAACAAACAAACAAAACAAACAAGCAGACAAAGAAGGAAACAAGCAAACAAGCAAAAAAATAAACAAGCAAACAAACAAACAAAACAAACAAGCAGACAAAGAAGGAAACAAGCAAACAAGCAAAAAAATAAACAAGCAAACAAACAAACAAAACAAACAAGCAGACAAAGAAGGAAACAAGCAAACAAGCAAAAAAATAAACAAGCAAACAAACAAACAAACAAAACAAACAAGCAGACAAAGAAGGAAACAAGCAAACAAGCAAAAAAATAAACAAGCAAACAAACAAACAAACAAAACAAACAAGCAGACAAAGAAGGAAACAAGCAAACAAGCAAAAAAATAAACAAGCAAACAAACAAACAAACAAAACAAACAAGCAGACAAAGAAGGAAACAAGCAAACAAGCAAAAAAATAAACAAGCAAACAAACAAACAAACAAAACAAACAAGCAAACAAACAAACAAACAAAACAAACAAGCAGACAAAGAAGGAAACAAGCAAGCAAACAAAACAAAACAAACAAACAAACAAACAAACAAACAACAAGCAGACTAAAAGAAACAAGCAAACAAGCAAACAAAACAAACAAACAAACAAGCAAACAAACAAACAAACAAAACAAACAAGCAGACAAAGAAGGAAACAAGCAAACAAGCAAAAAAATAAACAAGCAAACAAACAAACAAACAAAACAAACAAGCAGACAAAGAAGGAAACAAGCAAGCAAACAAAACAAAACAAACAAGCAAACAAACAAAAAAGCAAGCAAGCAAACAAGCAGACAAAGAAAAAACAAACAAGCAAACAAAGAAGGAAACAAGAAAACAAACAAACAAACAGAAAAACAAACAAACAAACAAGCAAACAAGTTAACAAACAAACAAACAAAGAAAGAAACAAGCAAACAAGAAAAAAAACCCAAAACAGGCAAACAAACAAACAAGCAAACAAGCAAGCAAACAAACAAGCAAGCAAACAATGAAAGAAACAATCAAACAAACAAACAAAATAAACACGCAAACATGCCTTGGATTTGATCACAATTTTGAAACGTCCCATTCTACCTCTTTGTCTTCTAAACAAAATGTACGGGCAAAATAAAAACTCATTTTTCCTACTCAATTTTAACTGTAAAGACGTATATAAAAATCTCTTTAAGAGTGTCCAATATGATATCGCTCTCTTGGAATGAGTTCATTCTTTTCCTGATAGTGATATTCTTATAAGTGTATCAATTAATTGATTGATTGATTGTGTATAGAATAATAATCTCCTGATTCGCCCGAAAAAAATCACTCTTTTCTTAGAATGAAATGCAGTCCTCCAATGATTTATCAATCCGGACACTTTCAGAGAGTGAATTTCAACTCTTTGGATCTAAGAGTGTTGAAAAAGGATGAATACATTTATTTCAAAATGAATGTAAAATATCAACGTTAGGTATTACGTAGTTCCCAACTATACCCGTATCCTATACAGTGGATATAATACCTACCCTTATATACTCTGCAAAAGTTGGGCAAACATTTTACCAAACACTGGAATACGTTTGTATCCAACCGAATTTTGGAAATGGTTTGCCCAAAAGCAAGTAAAATTACGACAGTTTTACCATGGTAATTGGCAATTAACAAAATGTTATATATTGGTCAAAATTGTCTGCATTTTACCTTATTTGTTATAGAAACAACGTTACCAAAGTTTGTTTGGATATCAATACGTACCCACCAGTGTTGAGAAAATTATTTGACAGACGTTTCTAGATTGTATACCCTGAAAGAGAAAGGTTACGTGTAACGTCTGCTGAAGGGGGCTTCCCATTTTCATCCCGAAATTTCGATAAGAAATCAATGGAAACAAGAATAATAGAGATGATTGATATCATAAAGTTATCAGTCATATTTACTTTGTTCTTGACCTTCATAGATATGTACATATATACTTCAGATTTCAATACCGCAGTAAGCTGAAGGAATTTAGAAGTTCTTTCAAAAGAAGGGAGTGCTGGTATGATTTATTTAATAGTCTGTTGTCCACAAAAAAAATGCTAAACTTCAGGAGCCGTGCTTTACATGGCTCGATCAGGCTTGTACCCCTGACACTATGATATATCTAATGGTATTACATAGCTCATAATACGTGTACGCAGACACCTGTTGGGTCCTGATCAATATGATAGTTCAAATCTTGAGCTGAATATAAATTCTAACTTCAAATTTTATAGATCGTCTATATTGCATCCAAAGTTCAGTTCGAAAATTTAAGAGTGCAAGTTTTATGACTGATTGATCGATATTGAAAGGTAAATCATTTTCTTTGCCTGGAATTGTTTTCAGAGGTCATTGGTGGCCATTGGCATAGGCGTAGGAGCCTAATTTGATTGGAGGGGGGGGGGCTGTCACGACTTGCCCGAAAAATATAACCAAAATTTTTCGCGCGCTCCTCGCGCGTTCAACATCTTTAAGTGCTATCATATAGGCATTCATCGGTTATTACATCACATGCCGTTAACCGATGAATGCCTATATGACATGCACATGAAGATGTTGAACGCGCGCGGAGCGCGCGAAAAATTTTGGTCATACTTTCCGTGTTATTACCCTTCTATATTGGTTATAGTTATTGGGGAAGTCGTTACAATAATAACGATAATAAAAATATCAGTTGAATCATTGAAAAACACATTGCAAATTCTTCTTCTTTCAGTAGGTGCCCGAAAAATTCTCAACATATTGCCCGAATTTTCACCAAAAATTTTAGTTGGGGGGGGGGCTGCAGCCCCCCAGCCCCCGCCTCCTACGCCTATGGCCATTGGTCTTGCCACATCTGCCTATAAGAGGGGTGGGGAAGGGGAGGGGAGGGGAGGGGCGGGTGAGGACAAGCAAGAGGAAGAAGAGATTTGTATTCGATATTGATACTTAACCGTACAGTTCTCACGACCAAAACTTCTATTAAACATGTGGGTTGTGATTCCTTATGGTGATCCAAGCACATGTAATTTTCTCTTTAACCCCAAAACCTTAGGGCTTTGCGCAAAGTTGTGCGTCGTGGGAAGAGGCGGGGGGGGCGGTTAAAAAAGAGCTACATGGGAAATACTGATACCACACAAACACAGAGGTGTGAAGGTTTAACGTTTTGAGGATTATAGTAAGTTCATTGGTTGGTATGTATTTGGATACTCATCCTCTTCCACAGAAAACCAAATGGAACTTTTCTGCTTCGGAGGAACAACGTGCATGTTACATCTTCATCTCTGGATCAACCTTTTTTGCCTTACTCTTAGCTTTTCCCGTTAAATTATAACAATTCTCAGTGAGTTCGTGGAATAGGTATGTTAAGATTCAACAATAATGTAACTAGTAAACAAGATCGTAACGTGTCCATTAAATCTAAACATTCCTTCTTCATATTCTTTTCTTTCTTAGATGCGCCAGTGGCTATAAATCCCAAAACTTCATTTTTGACAATGGCAGGTATCGAAATTGTTACGGCGATGAACTGATAGGCTATGAAGACGGCTGTGTGAGTATACCAGACCCTATCCAGGACGAAGTTACGTCATCTATCATGTCAGGGTATACACATATCGATCAGGTACGTATGTCTCTATGCGTGTATGTATGTATGTATGTGTGTATGTATGTATGCGTGTGTGCATGTGTGGGTGTACGTGTGCAGCTGCGTGTGTGTATGTAGATCGTTATCTTTTTACTAATCCTCTTGTGCTTTTACTCGTACGCGATCTAATGGAATTGTACTCGACGTCCTTAGTTTGCACTCGACCTCTTGGATTTGTACTGGAATTGTACTCGAGCTCCTGGAATTGTACTCGACCTCGTACATTTGTACTCGACCTCCTAGATTTGTACTCGACCTCCTACATTTGTACTCGGCCTCCTAGATTTGCACTCGACCTCCTGGAATTGTGCTCGACCTCCTAGACTTGTACTCGACCTTATGGATTTGTACTCGACCTCCTAGACTTGTACTCGACCTTATGGATTTGTACTCGACCTTATGGATTTGTACTCGACCTCCTAGATTTGTACTCGACCTCCTGGATTTACTCGACCTCCTGGAATTGTACTCGACCTCCTAGATTTGTACTGGAATTGTATTCGACCTCCTGGAATTGTACTCTACCTCCTAGATTTGTACTCGACCTCCTTGATTTGTTCTCGACCTCCTAGATTTGTACTCGGCTTCCTAGATTTGCACTCGACCTCCTGGAATTGTGCTCGACCTCCTAGACTTGTACTCGACCTTATGGATTTGTACTCGACCTCCTAGATTTGTACTCGACCTTATGGATTTGTACTCTACCTTATGGATTTGTACTCGACCTCCTAGATTTGTACTCGACCTCCTGGATTTGTACTCGACCTCCTAGATTTGTACTGGAATTGTATTCGAGCTCCTGGAATTGTGCTCGACCTCCTAGATTTGTACTCGACCTCCTGGATTTGTACTCGACCTCCTGGATTTGTACTCGACCTCCTGGATTTGTACTCGACCTCCTGGATTTGTACTCGACCTCCTGGATTTGTACTCGACCTCCTGGGTTCGTACTCGACCTCCTGGGTTGTACTTGACCTCCTGGGTTTGTACTCGACCTCCTGGGTTTGTACTCGACCTCATGGATTTGTACTCGACCTCCTGGATTTGTACTCGACCGCCTAGATTTGTACTGGAATTGTATTCTACCTCCTGGAATTGTGCTCGACCTCCTAGATTTGTACTCGACCTCCTGGATTTGTACTCGACCTCCTGGGTTTGTACTCGACCTCCTGGATTTGTACTCGACCTCTTAGATTTGTACTCGACCTCCTGGGTTTGTAATCGACCTCCTGGGTTTGTACTCGACCTCCTAGATTTGTACTCGACCTCCTGGATTTGTACTCGACCTCCTGGATTTTTACTCGACCTCCTGGAATTGTGCTCGACCTCCTGGATTTGTGCACGACCTCCTGGATTTGTACTCGACCTCCTTGATTTGTACTCGACCTCCTGGGTTTGTACTCGACCTCCTGCACTCATGCTCGACCTACTGGGTTTGTACTCGACCTCTTGGATTTGTATTCCACCTTATAATCGATTTTTTTCTAAGCTAATAAGCTAGTGCAAAATAACATATGCATGTGTACTCGTAGCAAGAGTCTTGAATTCGTAGCAACATCATGGTGGTGGTGGGTTGGGGGGGGGGCATTGTAATCGTATACGTAGCAAGGAATATTTGTAATCACGGTGCTCGGTACTCATTCTTTAGTACTCGTTTGCATCCAGCTCATACAACTCATGAAGAATCGCTATAGGGTTTTTCCACCGTCGCTTTGGAAGAATATCAAAGAATGCCAACGTTTTCTGAACATGACATCACAGCCATGAGGCAATATGATAGTGCTTTAAGTTGTTAATATGTTTCTTTCCTCTCCATTTACTCATTTCTGTCCTATTCCTTTATCATGAAAGCCATTTTCCCAGTATATATATAATCACTGAAGTTTAATACCACGACATTACATTTACCAACAGGAAAGTTTACTTTCTCTATCACGTGGACCAAAAAAGCAAAAAAAATAAGCTAACAAATGGAAAATAAAGAAATTCATACCTCATGAAAAGTGTGACATCATGGAAAAAAAAAATGAGCAGCGAGTATTCAGCCATGAGGTTTATCGTTCGTGATGTTACACACAACATGTACAGGGCCTGCTTGTTTTATGTTACATTTAACATCGTATTGACTATTACGTAATCCATTCCAGCCAGTCATCCTGTCCTATTTTGCTTTTGTATTTTATGTTAATTGTAAATATCTCGTACGTCCGTCATCTTTGTTTGTTGTATTAGAACCTTGGGCGTGTTTGGGTGATGGGGGGGGGGGTATTGAGGCTGAAGGGGTGGGGTAGGGGCGGCTGAAGGGGTGGGGTGGGTATGCGTAGCGTAAGGTTGCACGGTTGGTAAAGAATATTGTTCTTGTTTTTATAACCGAACAGTAGACAGCACACCAACCTTGAAACTGATACTGTGTAGTATCTTTTCCCTTTCCCAAGGGTCTCTGGATACTTACTTGACACGGCTACAGTCTCTATGTAAGCGGACTGGGGATTGATAATGGATCAAGTTGTTTATGTGCCCAGGTTTAATCTTTCAATGTAGCCCTCTACACAAAAGTATACATTTTCGGAATTTCCGACTCGGAATATGTCATTGTAAACACAACACAAGAAAACACACAGGACAACAAAAGTTTCGTGACCTCATCTTGGTGATAACATGGTAGCTGTTTGGTTGTGTGTGGGATGGGTTGAGAAGATATCAGTACAGTAAACATACTTTACTTGTTGTGCTTATGCAGGTTCAAAATCTTTGATGCTCGTGTATCCCCATTTAAAAATAAAAATAAAGCGCCCTTCATTAGATCCAATTTTAATTTAAAAATGCAAGCGTGTGTGATAGTAGAGGGCAGTATGTTTAAATAGCTTTGATATGGTATTGGCTAAATCCTCTTATCGGTTTAAGTATCTATGAAGAACTTTAGCAATTATTCTTAGAATATTTCTGAGCCTTCTAAGAATGCCTTCCAGCTCTGCTATTACTCCAACTAAGACGATAGCTGTTGGTATGCCTGTGTGTATCGGATTTTACCGGCTATACATTAACATTGTACGGTGACTAAAATCATATATAGGCGTACACATGTTGGTAGTATACGTAAGGTAGGCCAGTAACATAAACCAGTCCTGCGTGGCATACGCTGCGTAAATAATACATACAACACAGTTATTGTAAATCAGTACCGCAAAACACTTTATCATGTTCTATAGGTAGCTGCTTGAGTTCTAGTTTTAATATCCACAATCTATGTCTCATCACATTCTCTCATATTGCAGTTACGGTACTGTATATTTTGAACCATATGTAACTGTTTCCAACCATATGTAACTGTTCCTAGCCACATGTCATGTAACTGTTTCCAGTCATATGTAACTGTTTCCAGCCATAGGTACTGTTTCCAGCTATATGTAACTGTATCCAACCATGTGTAACTGTTTCCAAACACATGTAATTGTTTACAACCACATTTAACTGTTTCCAGCCATATGTAACTGTTTACAGCCATATGTAACTGTTTCCAACCATATGTAACTGTTTCCAGTCTTATATAACTGTATCCAACCATGTGTAACTGTTTGCAACCACATGTAACTGTTTCCAACCATATATAACTGTATCCAACCACGTGTAACTGTTTCCAACCATATGTAACTGTTTACCATATGTAACTGTTTCCAACCATATGTAACCGTTTCCAACCATATGTATCTGTTTCCAACCATATGTAACTGTTTCGAACCACATGTAACTGTTTCCAACCATATGTAACTGTTTCCAGCCTTATATAACTGTATCCAACCATGTGTAACTGTTTCCAACCACATGTAACTGTTTCCAACCATATATAGCTGTATTCAACCACGTGTAACTGTTTCGAACCACATGTAACTGTTTCCAACCATATGTAACCGTTTCCAACCATATGTATCTGTTTCCAACCATATGTAACTGTTTCCAACCATTTGTAACTGTTTCCAACCATATGTAACTGTTTCCAACCATATGTGACTGTTTCCAACCATATGTAACTGTTTCCAACCATATGTAACTGTTTCCAGCCATATGTAACTGTTTCCAGCCATATGTAACTGTTTCCAACCATATGCAACTGTTTCCAGCCATATGTAACTGTATCCAACCATGTGTAACTGTTTCGAACCAAATGTAATTGTTTCTAACCACATTTAACTGTTTCCAGCCATATGTAACTGTTTACAGCCATATGTAACTGTTTCCAACCATATGTAACTGTTTCCAGCCTTATATAACTGTATCCAACCATGTGTAACTGTTTCCAACCGCACTTAACTGTTTCCAACCATATGTAACTGTCTCCAACCACGTGTAACTGTTTCCAACCATATGTAACTGTTTCCAACCATATGTAAATGTTTACCATATGTAACTGTTTCCAACCATATGTAACTGTTTCCAACCATATGTAATTCTGTTTCCAACCATAATATAACTGTTTCCAACCATATGTATCTGTTTCCAACCATATGTAACTGTTTCCAGCCATATGCAACTGTTTCCAGCCATATGTGACTGTTTCCAACGATATGTAATTCTGTTTCAAGCCATATGTAACTGTATCCAACCATGTGTAACTGTTTCGAACCACATGTAACTGTTTCTAACCACATGTAACTGTTTCCAGCCATATGTAGCGGTTTCCAGCCATATGTGACTGTTTCCAACCATATGTAATTCTGTTTCAAGCCATATGTAACTGTTTCTAACCACATGTAACTGTTTCCAGCCTTATGTAATTGTTTACAACTATATGTAACTGTTTCCTTCTCAAAACATTACAAGGATAGCTGGTAGAAATATCAGCCTCAACAGTTATTTAAAAATGAACTCAGTATAGATTCTTATATTCAAATTAGGCTAGGCTATGTTTACCTACTTTGAAAGTGTAGTATAGTCTTATTATCAGTGTTGGCATTTGTTTCAAATGACTAATTGCTTTTGCAAAAATTATGACCATCCAGTCTCTTATGACATTCATGCAAACAACCAAACAAGCAATAATTTGTGTTCAAGCATGTTAAATACAAAGGTAAAACACTTTTTTTGTATTACCTATGATATTTGACGTATTCTTCTTTTTGTTTCATTTGTAATATATTTTTTAAGATTGTCGATTTTTGTGATGAAGATGTCGCTAGGTCAGAACGACACGATCGGGAGGCTCCGAACAAACACAATCGACTTTGTGATTCCAGAAGTAATTGGGAAATTATGCGAGAGCATCCCGATTTTAATGGTAAGGGTAAATGATCTCATCTAGAGAGGGGGGAGGGGGTTAAAATTTAAAACTCTACTCCACCCCAAAATAAATGAAAAGAAAGTAAAAACAGAGAGAAATAGACATAAATACTCAAAATCATCCTTCTTTGTGAAAGAGATTTTATCTATAGACACGCTAAAACGGAAAGAACCCACATGGCATGACATACTTCATCTGACTCCACAAAACAAAGCAAAACCAGTTAAAATCTTCTCATCTTTTGAAAATATGTTATGAAACTAGTTATTTTATTCCATTATATAGTTTCTCTACCTTTTCTTAGCGATAACACTGTTACTGTTTCCTCGACATTTAAGGTAATGCTAACCCACCACGAGTCATATCTGACGTGATCCCAACCATCAGGGTTGTCAGGACTAAACCAGTACGAGTGGTACTAGTTCTGGATACATCGGGTAGTATGAAGGTAAGTTAATACCACTTCTATTTTCCGATAAAACTCTTCTCGTTTTAATGATATTGCAGAAGTTCAATATTTTCAAATATTTTGGTGCATTATACAAAATTAAGAACAAAATGAGGTTCTTAAATCAAATTTTGACGGAGGCTTTAATGAAGAATGACGTATCAAGTTATATATTCAAAATAAAACTTATATAGGTAAATGGAAAACAATATGACCCTTAAAATATTTGATTTGCTAATGATATCAATCACATTTGATATGCGGAACAGTGGTACTTATTCTGGAAAGTCACGATCTTTCATATCGATGCAACAAGTTATTTGTTCACGCTAGTTATGTTCAAATCTATGTGAGTGGACAGATACACGAAGTGGCTGAGGACAAGAAACTGTTACAATGAACTAGCATACCGCCACCATATTTGACATAGTTTGTAAAGCGCCATTCACTTCTTAATCCGTAATGGTATCCTATCATATTTGTATTATGAAATTTACCAAACATTTGTACTGATTTTAGCTCATCAAAAAGCAGCAACATACGTTTTCACCAGGACGGTGTAAGAAGATTCAATCTGGCCGACGGAGGTTGGGCGGGGTGGTGGGGGGGGGGAGTGGTGGTCAGAGGGAACACAGATTTCGAGGGGAATTGGGTCATGCAACAGTGATTTTATGGGCAAAACCACAAAGTTACCTCGAAATTTCCCACAAAAATGGAGCCTATTTTCACATTCCGTACTAAAAATTTCACGAATACTTTCCGAGCATAACGACGCTTTTTAAGTAACAATAGGACATGTGCCCTCGGTTTCTATCCGGGTCCGCCGCCCTTGGTATTGACATTTTGTAGAGACTGCTCTGGACGTTTCATTATTATACTCAAATCTCTTTCTATAACTAAATCGACAGGATTTGAATCGGATTTCAAAACTGGCCTCATCTGCTCGAACCTTCATAAGCTCAGTCGCTATCGACGGTAGTTACGTAGGGATTGTCACCTTCTCCTCATACGGTAGAAATATCAAGAGTTTGACCCTGATTGACTCGGATGAAACACGACGGCAACTGGCGGAGCTGATACCGACGACGGCGAGTGGGGGAACGTGCATAGGATGTGGGCTAGAAATCGCACTACAGGTACACTCGACGAAAATGCATTTTCATTATTTGTTGATATGTATATGTATATATATATACATGTGTGCGCAGTTTGCCCAATGCTAGGTCACATGTCAGTTTCGCAATTTTGACACCGCAGTTCTCAATGAAGCTATCAATATAAACCACGATTTCAAGTACTGGAGGATTGGGTGACCCACCATTATTGCATTATTCATGGGACTGACTTATTATATACAAACCTAGTTAGCTAGACATCCCATGTTGCATATAACTGATTTTTACTTAAACATGGTTTTGAATAATGATAATAATAATGAATAATGATAATAATAAAAAAATTGATAGTGATGACGATGACGCCGAATTGACGATGAACGATGACGGAGGCAACAATGAGGATGACGATGACAATGAAACAATGAGGATGACGATGACGATAACGATGACGATGAGGAAGGCAACAATGAGGATGACGATGACAATGAAACAATGAGGATGACGATGACGATAACGATGACGATGAGGAAGGCAACAATGAGGATGACGATGACAATGACGATGACGAAGGCAACAATGAGGATGACGATGACAATGACGATGACGAAGGCAACAATGAGGATGACAATGACAATGACGATGACGATGACGAAGGCAAAAATGAGGATGACGGAGGGCATTAATGAGAATGACGATAACAATGACACAACGAGGATGACGATGACAATGACGAAGGCAACAATTGGGATGAAGATGACGATGCAATATACGAAGATAAAAATAATACTAATCATAATTTTGTATGTCTAGATTTTATCCGAGGAGGGAAATTCCCCAGCTGGTGCGAGAGTACTTCTAATTACTGACGGCCAGGACAACGACCCTCCGTTGACAGAACCTTACAAAGACATATATGTGGCAAATAATGTTGTCATTGATGCAGTGGCCTTTAGTAACACCGCTGAGGAAAATTTAATCGATCTCCAAGAGGCAACAGGTTAGCTTAAGACAGTCGCCTGTTATTTGTCAGTAAAAGAATGTTAATGAGATAATCACCGATACAATTGATATCTTTTTAAGTTATTACTACGCATACTTATCTTTATTTCTGCAAAAGAAAAACAAAAAACAAAAAAGGCTATAACTGGTTCTCTCTGTATGAATCATCACTTGAGACTTTGCTGGCCTCAAAATGTGATATAGCTAAAACAAAGAATACAAGAGTAGAAGTTCTTGATTCAATAAATATGCTTTTTAAAGTAATTTCCTGATGTTTCCCAATTTTTCAGGTGGCAGGTTTTATCTTCAAACCGATGATCCTGGTTCTACAGGCCTACACGAGGCGTTTCTAGCAACCATGCAATCTGGAGTTAAAGAATACGATCGCCGAATAGAGGTTAGTTTGGAGTTAGTCCCCGTATTTACAGATGACAAAGTTCACATGAAGAGAAGTAGGAGGTTTATGTTGTAAAAACAACACTTCTGTTCAGTCTAATACCGTGGAAGTCCTTCTCAACAAATATTTCTTTCTAACCAGGAGTTTAAAATTTTAGGAAAAGCTTTAACTGCAGTATCATAATATCATTTTCTTTTTAATATTTAAGAAATTGTTACCTTTGAAAAAAATGGTCACTTTCGAATTGTAATTCTTTCAGCTCTTTGCGGACTCAGCTGTATACGGAGTTAGTGAATCGAAACGTCATGGAGTCTACCTAGATCCAACTGTCGGTGTCAAAACCTCATTTGACTTTTCTTACCTGGTTGAAACCGCATTTTCTGGTTTGTATCCATGCTTATTTCTTCGTAACATTTGTACATATTTACTTGTAAGAGTTTCGTTCGCTGATAAAAAGTTTGTCAAAGCAGTGTGAGACGATATTATGAAATCATCAAATGTAAATAACATATCATAATAACATAAACATTTTCAATAAATTTAAAGGTCATCAGTATTGTCCTCAAATATGCTAGATAGTCAAATCATGGTCACTGATGCTTAAATTTCAACAAGATCTGTTTTAAGTCTAATTCCCTTGACAGGCAGATTTGTGGGAGGGCGCCCTCAGCTAGTGTTATACTTCGACGATTATTTATTTCAAGACCGAACGTCTTGACCAAGACTACACCAAACCACCTCGAAATAGAACCAAACAAAGTGAATCGTTAATAATTGATCAATTATTTTAGCACTTTATTGTCGCCCTCAAAGCGTTAAATGACTAACTACATCCTGAACCTCTGAACCCTCCTCTATGTCCAATTAAAAAAAAAAACAATATGGAGGATCAGAGCCTCGAGGAAAAGATCATTGAAAACTTCTAGCCAATTTGACCGTGCTCATGTTTTTGGTCAACATACTGTCGACCTTTAAACGACATGCCATTCAAGAAATATTTTTGCTGCGTCTCCTAGGAAATCCTGAAGTTAAAATTGCCACAATGTCATTTTCGAGACACAATATAAGTCAGCCGTAAAAGTTCTCGAAATCCATTGTATAGAACAAATATTTAGTTTTTTGTTGTTTTCTCACCAGCAATCGACGTCATTATTAAGTCACCATCTGGAAGGGTTTTCACCAATGACTCATACGAAGGATACGGCGTGGATTTAACATTTAAAGTTGTATCGGTGAAGTTTGAGTTCGCAGAGGTGAGATGTAAAAAACTGACCCAATATTATTTCTGTGGCGTAAGAGGTTACAAAATTGCGCAGTTTCTACTTATAGTTTCTACTTTCTGCACGATAAGTGCAATGTCTCATAAATTGCTAAGACCTCAGACATGTTAGTACCGATACACTATCCTAATGGATGATTGCTGTTGAGAGTGCAAATTGAATGATTTCAACTCCTGACTGTCAAAAGCTTGGTGACCTTTTGCTTGAATCGCGTCCCATATGTCTTATACATATTTGTTAAAGGAATAACGAAGGCAGGAATCAAAGGCAGTTTATATTATTCAGTCACCTCAAAACTATCTAATATTCGATTTCTGAGTAAACCGCTTTCTGTTGGACTGAATACGCTCGCTTTGAAAAGGCCTAACCACAATGCACAATAAGCCACCATTTATTATCCAATTCGCCTGAAATTCCATATTGATGACGTCAGTGAGGATCAACTCTCGTAACAAAGTCTTTTACCGTGTGGTAAAGACTCTCCGTGGAAAATATTTAGCTGTTGTTGCTAGGGCTAGAACTTTTGAAGGGCTTTCAAGTTCCTATAAGCACAACGCAGTTTAAAATATTTAAAGATGCACCTGAAGGTCATAGTAACGATAAAATCAAGTGTTCTCTTTTTAAATAATTCGTTAAAAGGATGGCGTAGTCTACGCTAAACGAGCACACTTAAGCTAGGCCTAGTGTATGCTAAAGTAACAGTAACAATGTAGGCTGACTGTAACGTTAAGCATACAGTATTCCTTGCAAGACTTAGGCTTACTTCGTATCCAATTCAAATGGAATGTTCCTTGCGTGGCCACGGATGTCGTTCCTCATCACTAAGGTATAGCTCTTAGTACCGCTTTATTTTGGCAAACGGTTTCAAAGTCTGTATTTACTGTTAAACAGCCTTCTGGGGATAAAAGAAGCTTCGCAAAGTTATCCACTTCGTGGCAACAAACACACTCCACCTCCGTATAGGTATCCGTATATCATACTGTTCCCTGTTTACCTTTATGTTTTCCCTTGCCTGTAATTCCTCTGCTGTGATAATCGGATCAAAATCACAAGGCTGCCGCCTTGTTGAGAAATTCTAATGGAATTGTTGTTTACTGACTGTGCATTAGTACAGCACTTGTACGGAGAAAGCGCTAATACTCGATTGAGTTGTTCCTCCGTGACGTCTTCAAGGTGGAATTTGCGTAATGAATGGCGGCTTACCGTGCATTATGGTTAGGCCTTAGAAGACAATTTTCAAAGCGAGCGTATACAGTCCAACAGAAAGCGGTTAATTTTAAATCGAATATTAGATAGTTTTGAGGTTACTGAAAAATATAAATTGTCTTTGATCCCTGCCTTCGTTATTCTTTTAACGCAAGGAGCATCAGGATCATGTTTTTCCCGAAGAGGAAATAAAGGCTGAACCCGGATGCATCCACATTTGAGAACGAAAGGGGGCTCAACGACAAACACAGAACATTTACACAATCACCAAAAGGTCATAATGATTGCTAGCAATTCACTGACATGAGGGCTTGCAGTTCTGTGTGCTCGTATATGTGTAACTTCTGAAGTGACAAGGCCAAGTAACATGAGATCTCAGGTAACTTGATCCCCTGGGCGTCCCACACTTCAGTCTTGATCGCCCTGAGAGGGGGAGAGATCTGGATCCTCTCCTAAAGGGAGATCACGATTGCGGGGTCTGATCTTGAATATGCGAGCGTCCACCCTAGGATCCGGATCGGCTTTGCGGTGTAAGATCCTCCTTGCGTTCTCAAATGTGAACAACGCTGTAGGTTGGGAAGCGTGGCTGTAGAGAGTGAAAGTTGCTTTGGTGTATGCCACACACTTTTCATTATGTTACTGCACGTGAAACACCTTTTGGACGGGAGTTGGGTGGCTGAATAGATGGACAGTGGCCTTCATAAGACATAAGTAGGTTCATTTGAAAGGGAATAATAACACATGTATTACACATGCACACATGCAAACTGAAAGGGTAGAATGGCCGGCCTCTCCGGCTACGAGATGACTAAGACCCCGTAGAAAGCTCGCTGGTTTGATGTGACCATTCCATCTTGACGGTGCCGTTGTTTATATCCTTCTGCAGACTGGATTTTGGTCCTATGAAGTATTCAACCGTCATACTTCCGAACACGAGGTTTTCGTTTCCATATCAACCTACGCCTCCCAAGAGGGTGTCGACCCTATCATAGCAACGTCCGAGCTAAGTGGCTCAATCACAGATTTCGCTAACGGACAACCATTGATCGCTTTTTCCGAAGTTCGCCAAGGATTCAACCCCGTCATCAGAGCTAACGTAACTGCTACGATTGAAAGACCTGATGCCAACGGAAATCGCTATGAATCCATTATGCTACAATTATTGGATAACGGTGCTGGTAAGCGAACCATAAATGAAAACAAAGTACATGCTGGAAACAAACAAGTGTAACATAAATCAACACATCAACTCTCTAAATAAAAAAGTGATTTGATTACTGTAAAATCACCGTATATCATTCTATGTTTTCTTTTCTAAACGTTGTTTTAAGTTGAGAGTAGGAAAGCATCATAACTTTACTTAATGGGAGGGTGGAGCCGTCATAAGACATATGGTGGAGAGGAGGGAGTAGGGGGTAGGGGGTGGCAGCAGCACACACACAAATGGTTCGAAAGGAGTATATCTTGTTTGTTTTTTTGATCGGATGACCACAACTCACCATTTCTCTCTAATTGAGCTTTAGTTGAGTTTAGTATGGTAAAAGACGAGCCAAAAAGCACTTTTCACTTTTTGTGTGAGAACGAAGGCATTACTTTATAAAAGGGAAGATGTTGTGATATACCACCTTAACGAAATGACCTTTACGTATACGTAACGACGCCGGATCACTGTTCAATTAAGGCCCCAATATGCATTCTATTATAAACACTAACTATCTGATCCCGAGTCTAGTATTATTGTATTGTACATAGTCACACATTTATGACGATGTACTCCCCCCCCCCAAAAAAAAAAAACAACTTTTGGCCCCTCGCAGACATCAAGCGAATCAGAAATTGAAACCAAAAGAAAGTGGTCCCGTTCTTTGTTATTGCTTTGGTCGAGATGAAAACATGATTCCCATTAATGTTTTCATCTCTATGATTTGAAAGTAGATCGTATTGATTAATTGATTATTTACTTTACAAAAAGAAGAATATTGTTTAAACCATCGATATTAAATGAATACTGGGACTTTACATTAGTAATTACCGTTAAATAAGTCACAGAAATCGGCAGAAGAGGAACACGTCATCAAATGTTTAACTCGGATAATCTCTTGAAAGACACAACTTACATCGTTTCACGAAAGATATACTCGTGAGAATTGAAAATGTTTATTGAATAGCCAGTCTATAGATATGTTCAAGTAATATACATAACTTATCATTGCATTTGCAGGAGCCGATGTAGTTAAGGATGACGGGATATATTCTCGATATTTTACGGAATTTACCGGCGTCGGTTATTACGGTATTAAAATTAATATTAATAACGACGATGGGACCGCCATCATTCTCAATAATGGAGATTTATTGTCGTTTTCTCGTGCTCTGAGCTATGTAGAACCCGAAGAACTTTTAGAGGGGAACATTCCAAAGATTGGTAAGGCTCTTTGCAAAACCAAAAAAAAGCAATTGTAATTTAAAGAGACCGATAACACACACAAATATAATGTATGTATGTATTTTAGATCCTCCTGCAAGCAGGAACTCACGAAGAAGCCATGCATCATTGGCTTATGAAAGCCGCAAGCTGACTGAAGTCAGTCTCTTAGATTCATATTCATAATGCTAGTTCATTGCGTTAATTGCGTTGGAGAATTTTGTAGAACCCAAAGAACTTTTAGAACGGAACATTCCAAAGATTGACAAGGCACTTTGCTAAACCTCGAAGCAGTTATAATTTGTATGTTTAATAACACAAACAAAAAATAATGCCAGTTTATTGCGTTAATGTTGGAGAATTTTGGCAACAACGTCAAATTACGCAGTATTGTAATATATTACATTCTCTATCTGATTTCTGCTTCTAAACGTGCACAAAGATATACCTGGTTCTAAGTTTTAACTGACAATACAGCGTAACACACTAAACAGGTTGGGAATCATAGACGACACCTATTCTGCCTATTGTAATATCAACAGGTGACTCAAATGTGTATCTACCTGGTATGCCGGTGCCAGAGACAAAAGGTGAAGTAGCCCCTCCATTTACCCGAGGGATCTCAGGCGGGTCTAGCAGGGTACCTGAAACACCAGCCGGTTGGGAGCCCGGTGATGACATCATTGCTCCCAGTAAGATAGTAGATCTACTGGTGACGTCATCCTCATACAATAACGGAACTGTCACTCTGGAATTTACGTCACCAGGAGACGATCTTGATCGAGGAAACGGTAGGCATTTTAATACATTGTATGTAGCAGGGTGGTCCTCAGGGATGTTAACAGCAATGTTGAAGTGGGTCGTCCATGAGAAAACACATAGTGTCACATATATAGTCCATTAAAGTAACACCATACTTGTAAACAATTTATGAAACAGAAACAATTAAAAGTTTATAGATTCATGTATCTCTCAGGGATTATATGTGTAATTTAATATAGATAGGCCGTGGGGGTCGAAAGGGTGACCAAAGAACTTTTGAAGAAATAGGGGTGGGGTTTGAAACCGAGAGTCCAATTGGATATCAGAAAATGTTCTTTCTGATTTCGAAAATACTCCTTTTGTTTTCTTCTAGATATGTTTACTTTTTATACTAAAATTTTCACTTGACTTTTCAAATACAAAATATCGACTTTCTATATATATAGATTTTGATTATTTATAATTGAATATTGACTACAATATCATAAAGTTTCGACATATCCCTCGTCCCCTCGCCCAAATCCAACCCATACTCTCTGATAAAATGTTATTCTAATGGTACATAGGTTATAACATTAGCCTACTATATCATTACTTATATACGTTTCCATAATTTCAGCTTCATTCTATAGCATCCGAGTTTCTACATCGCTGACTGAGCTTCGGACTAATTACGGTTCAGCCACTGAAGTCAACGAGACCGATATACTGATCGGTGACTTAAATACGCCAGGCAATTTTGGTGATCGAGAAATCTTCGTAATACAGGTAGCAGTTCCACGAAATGAAAATGTTGTATCATATGTATTTGCGATGCACGCTGTGGACGAGGAAGGTAATTCCGGTGGGATGTCCAATGTTGTTCAAGCAACATTACGAAAGTATATACCTACTCCACCAGAATCAAGAAATTTAGCTTTGTACATTGCAATGGGTGTGCTTGGGGTGATTGTCATTTTGATGGTATGTTTGGTAGGGGGAGTCGTTTTAGTGAGGCGTCTCGCCAAAGGTGATCAATCGGTTGTGGTGTGAAATTCTTATAGAATTGTGGAAAACCTACGTAAATCCGTGAGAGGACACCTTTAAATCAAGAGACAGGTTAAAAAGAGAAAAAGGTGTAACGAAAGAGGCGGATGGGGATCGAGTAACCTCAATTCCAAAGTTCGCTGTAATACCACCTACTTTTTATTTGTAAATGTTTAACATCCAATAAAATTACCTCTAAAAACGTCAGGGAATAACTAATTATTGAATGTAAAGCACCGAAAGGTTCGATTGATGATGAATTCAAATGTAATAAAACAATGATTTTGTCTACGGTTTTATATGATTTAGTCGCACTTTGTTTAAAGTAAAGATAGAAGAATATGACTCATACAGATCTGTTCAGACTCACCGTCGTTATTCTTTTATGTGTAGAAATGGTTCAGCTAATCAAATATTTCAGTACCCAGAGGTATAGAGAGAAAGAAAGGGTTTATGTCTGAAGTTTTCTAGTTGTAAACCTATCAGATGTAAGAAAGTGTGACTGTTTTGTCTACGGAGTTACATTATTAAGGAGCATTGTTAAAAAGTAAAAACTGTATTCTACTGTATAACTCATTCAGCCTAGTTAACTTTTCGACAAGCATATATCAGGTTTTTATCCCTTTTTGTATCACTTATTCAACAATTAAACGGAAGGACGGATATATAATACCATATTGTCTCACTTTTCATTAGTCATATCGGTTTAATTGTATCATTGCACAATAATTATACAAATATTTAGCATGGAATAGTGGCGGATCCACCAGTGTATTTTTTGGGGCTTATGCTTCTCTCATGAAGGAGATAGAACATACCTGTCCCATTCCGCGAATCCATGATTTTAAAAATAGGGGATGACCGTGGGTCGTTAAATCAGACTCTCATGTACGGGATGTCTAGGGGTCATCTCACAGAAAAACCCTTTAAGACGTGACATGGTGATTTCTGAGGCAGTATTACCTTTAATGTTCGTGTGAGGGGGTTAATTTAATAAAAAAGAGAGGGAGGATCTACTCCCTAGCACCCCGGGATCCGCGCACGTGTAAGACAACTTCAGCGCTAACCGCATATTGTCGATCTTTGCGTTTTACGATCGCATATATTTCCTTATGTGCATTACTTTGCAATATTCTGTAAAATACTCGTACTTCAAATCCATTTTCACGCTTGGTCCGAAAATGAAATATTTATAATATATTATATCCCTGGTTTGTTTACACTTCCTTGATATCATTTAAATGTTCAGTGTCCGACATGAAAAGTGCAGTTACTATAAAGAAACTACAGTCTAATATTACATGATTGTTAACAGTTACGCATAACCTTACATCTGCCGATGAGACCAGGGGCTGATCCAAGAGTTTTAAAATGGAAAGGGTGACCCTGGGGTCGTTTAGGCAGACTCCCATGTAGGGGTGTGTAGGGGTCGTCCCTGTGAAGAAAAAAAGAACGTAAAATGGTGCATTCTGAGACTTATTTAGGTTACAATTTAAAAGGAGGGGTTCAGCCCTGTGGTCGTTGAAGCAGACTTTCATGTAGAGAGGTGTGCCCCCTCCCCAGAAAAAGAATAGACCTGGAACGGGGTATTCCGAGGCACATTTAGACTATAAATTAGGTGTTTAATAAGGTTCTACAATGACGGTTGTAAACTAATAAATAATATTAAGTCTTGTGCTGCCCGCACCTCTGCATTCGCGCCTGGAGACATTCGACATTCTAAAACTCCTTCTTTATACCATATAACGCATCAAATGTTCCCACTTCAACTTTAGCCCTTCTAAGTGCATGGATACACTATTTAGCCTTTGCTAGCGGATACACCATTGCCTTAACGTCACATGATAAATACGTCATGCATACATTTGAATTCAATGTAACAAACAAAGCTGCATGCTGTCCATAACGTGTTGTTCCTCGATTAAGGAAAAAAGGGAAGAAAGGTATTGAGTTTTTCTATATCTTTGAGACAACCATCAAGTTAGGAAGACAAAATTACACTTGTCTGGAAGACCAGCCAGAGGTTTACTTCACAATATAAATTCGAAGAAAGTTTGCAATTATTATATTATATTATATCATGGTATTTTGTTATATATTAAAAGAAAGAACGGAAGATGTACACATTCATTTGTCAGCCAAATATAAAGAGTTCAGTTGAAACTTCCCTTTCGAATCATCTGTTAAGGTTAAAAGTCATCCTTAGAGCGTTTGTTAGAAATCAATTAGAGGCGCTCATGATTGAGTTTCAAAAAAAGATTCCTACAACCACTCTCATAGCATTCGACCACAATCAGACGTTTTATTTTGGTAGTAAAAAGAATTAGTGGGTCCAAACATTCCTTTTTTTGGGTGGGGGGGGGGAATTAACAATTTCATCATGCCCACATTTGGGACCAACATTGGTGACGTAAAACACTTCCCTGTAGGTTACATCTAACCCATACATAGATGACAATGAAGAAAATAAAGAGAGAGAATTGTTTTTATATGGTTGACAACGAGATCTTCAAAGGAGGAACAAGCCCAGGCCTGCATCTGATAATGAAAGTAGATCTACTTATACCATGGCAGTATTGGACCCACCGTCAGTTGCACCTGGACCCACCTTGGACCCACTGCAGTATGCGTATAGAGCTGAGCAAGGGGCACTGTGTCGTGCCGATGGACCAATATGATACTTGTGTCATATTATATAAGCAACCTATGAATCTTCTCTAGGAAAACTGGTTCACAGCCAACTCTTGGTTGTGGAATTTCATAATATCATAGGCCGTTTAATCTCGCGGGGTTTGAAGAAGGATACAAGTAGAATGTCGACATTATACAACTTCTTCTAATCTGAGTCTTCGCCATTTTCACTATCAGCATGTTTCTTCTTTTTCAACTTTTGTAAAAATATAATACAAATCACGAATACACAACTGATTGCACAAACGAGAGCCGAGATGCGAAATAGATTCTTGAAAGATCCATAAACGTCGTAGGATGCTCCTATAAATAAATAAATAAATAAAAACATATAAATAAAACTTTTAAAAATGGATCGAATGTAAAGTAGCCAATGATACGGAAATAGACTGCGACCTAAGTAGCAGATAAATATGTCACACTCTATCATTCAAAGTTCAGCTACTAGTTACAATCCCAGTGTATAGAAATGGAATAAACTTGGAATCCATATGGAAAAAAAGGACTATAGATCGTTTTTTATAGTACCCTATATGAAAGGATAACTTTAGGTACACATTTATTTTAAAATAATAAAAATAATAATAAAAACACTGCTATCGGTACAGGTTATTATTCTATACCACTTTTAATTTGTTTTTGTGGAGAAATGACCCCTTACAGATATATGCCTCGTCAATGGAAGTGCCTGGGCTATAAAGTCTAACACACAGACACAGTTCTTCGGATGCAACTCAAAAACTCAATGGCAAACTATCACAATTTTATGGTTTCAGATAACCCTTTCATAATGCATTATAAGATTGACCAACGCGGGAGATGACAGAAAAGGCCTAGTTTGCAACAACCAGAATCTTTTTGAAGATGCAACTACCCGTACGGATGTAATGAAGGTGAACGGCAAAGCAACTAACGGTAACGCCTCATAAACCACAATGACCTACCTGCCCAACGCAATAACCAAACACAAATACATTCCTTCGACCACTTACAACGTGTGGAAGGACTATCCGCTAGCATACCACAATAACGACATCGTAAAGAACACCCTCCGTACCACAACAGGAACATGTATACATTAACAAACATCCATCTGCGTGGCATAAACCTTCACTTCTACATTTATGGATTACTTACCCGATATGAACCCTGTTAATAGGGAATAAACACCGCATCCACAGTCGACGAGTCCAAAGGCCTGACGAAACGTTTCAGCCGTTGTGAGATGAAGCAATATTCCTGATGTCATACCAGCCTTTGCAGATAACAGAAGTCCGCTGAAAAATGCACATATGCCTAGAAGGATAACGTTCGTCGTCGTTGGAAATAATGCAAAGATGAATGCATCGCAGAGGTAATATGTTGCAAATAAAGTCAATGGTGATATGGTTTTTGAAACTTTGAAAGAAACAGCTGCAAGAAACCTACCCATGATACCCCCTACACCTCCAATAGCTGAAATTATAACTGCTGTTTGCTTGGTCACACCAAGTTCCTGGCTCAAAGGTATCAGAAATAAAGTCCAAGAATTTGATGGAAATTTTCTCATATTTACTGTTATGAAATATAAAGTGAACACAACATCTCCGAACAGTTTGAATTGTACAAGAAATGTCTGAATGAAACTTTTGATTGACTTCACAGTTTGGATGATTCTCTCAGCAGCAAAAGGGTTTGTAGTTGTTTGAATTTTCGAATTATTACTTTCCCTATCAGTATTCAACTTGTCTTGTACGTTGTTCGTCTCACTCTGGGAATTACTTGGGTAAGTGATTTCAGATTTAACTGCAATGACTGCTTCAAGACTTGATGAACCTTCCTCTGCTCTCGATTGAATGTTACTTTCAATACCTCTCTGTTTGGAAGGAATGGTTTCACTTCTGGACTGAACACCGGAGTTCGAAGTGTTACTTTCCCAATCAGTATTCAACTTGTCTTGTACGTTGTTCGTCTCACTCTGGGAATTACTTGGGTAAGTGATTTCAGATTTAACTGCCATGACTGCTTCAAGACTTGATGAACCTTCCTCTGCTCTCAATTGAATGTTACTTTCAATACGTCTCAGCTTGAAAGGAATGGTTTCACTTCTGGACTGAACACCGGAGCCCTCTGTTGACTGTTTACCGCTTCTAACATCAGATAAAACTAACCCACAAGGAATTGTGTTGTACGCCAAAGCTCCAAACATGCAAAACGTTGCGTGGAGACCATAGTTCTTCAAGAAAACTTCAACAATGCCTGGTAAAACAATGATTCCTACGTAGCTTCCAGTAGTTGCTAATGGCATCAGACTTGCGAACTGACCTGAAGCGGTCTCTTTCAAACACAACACTGCTGGTAGAAACAGGAATCCAAACCCAACACCTGTGAAAAATATTATCGAGATAAAAGTGGTTTAACAATGGACTTTTTCAAATGTTTTGCATCACTTCTGATGAGAAGAAATTTCTTTCGTTAAAGGTATAATGAAGTATAAGGTTTAAATATAAATATTCAAATGTCTCTTAAAGCCCAAAACAAAACAAAATGCGTTAAGTTCCCATCCCTTTCTTAACATGTAAAATAACATGTCACATATTTAGAGTTTTTAGTTATTCGAAACTTCGGATAGGTACATTGCAGGTAATATATGAAAAATGCGACAGGCGTGACAATGGTGAATTCTATGACATATCTAGGCTATCAGTTAGATCAATAGAAGTATCCATTAGTAACGAAAGATGTTGGTAATGACTACATGCAAAATTATATATATATATATATATATATATATATAAATATATATATATATATATATATATATATATATATATATACATATATATATATATATATATATATATATATATATATATATATATATATATATAAATATATATATATATATATATATATATATATATATATATATATATATATATATATATATATATATATATATATATATTTAATACTTCACCTGCGGTAATTGAGAACAATAGAAAGTGTAATCCATGTGTAGCAAATAAACCAGAGCCAATGAAACTGGTTCCGACAAGTACGCCACCGACTAGCCCAAGATGTCGATGAAGGCAGCGGGAAGAAAACGCACTGACAATTGGTGCTTAAAGACAGAATATTATGGTTTGTCAAGATAAGTAATAATTCTAAACCAATAAATTTGGAACAGGATTATAGGCCTATATGAACAAATGTTTCATATGTAATTAAAAAAAAAAACAGTTACGAACTTGCTTGTTAAATATGCCCGAGACATGCTTCGAGGTTAAAAAAAAAAAATGGTCACGTGTCTGTAAACGCAACAAACGTCCCAACATCCCCACATCTAAGATCTCTCATGTTGAAAGCACTTATATGGTTTGATAAAGAACATTATTGGTTCGGACAGTCAAAGTGGATACGATCAGACTGTAATGGGAGTTTGCAAGGTAGAATTTGATACGCTTAGAGATTTATTGCAGAATAGTTCTAAAAATAGGTTGTGTACAAATTGTACCCAGTACTGCGTAGTACGTATTTTTATCCAATAAAATTTGGATAAAGTGTTGCCATAAAACAAAATAGAATGCAGAAAGGTTTGACCAATATATTAATGTTTGCCACACTAAATTGGTTGAAACTTTTGTAATGTTACTTTTTTGGGGGTAAAGCATCCACGCACGTAACCACTTGTGGGTTAATGTATTAACCCATTTTTTTTAGAGTAAGAGAATTATCTTGTGACGTTTACGTGTGTTTTGTCGTATTGAGTACCCGACTATACAGTTCCTTATCAAAAAGTCTTTATACGGTACCGGTAAATATTCCCCCAAATATGCTACAAAACCAAATCATAAGTTCTTTCATCCTGAAACGTCAAACATTATTTTATGCCGCCATCCCCATCTCACTGCATTTCACCTATCAAAATCAATCTTCATCATAAACTACCGACATTAAATTATCTTCTTATAATGCATTGCTTGCCCAATAATTATAAATTATGTTCATAGTATGGCAGATCGGAGCCTGTATGCAGGAAAGTACGTTTTAATGGACTTTTCTCAAAACTTAGGATACTAAACATTTTTTACTGAACGTTCATAACTTCCAAAGATTTCACCAAACCGCAAAAAAGAGGATATTAACAAACAAATTTCTTTTAGCAGAATTTGTGTACAAATTATGACTATCATAATCTACTTTACAAGATAATAACGAAGTCCAATATGATATGTATATGAATAATCTGTCTTATTTATCGTACCAAACAATTGAACACTTTCTCTGTGTTTTTCCCCATATCATGTATTTATGTTTACATTATCATCGTGTATATGCCTAAACAAAACCCTCGTCAATGTTTACATTATCATAATGTGCTTTCATATTATCACGTACTTTATCGTCGTTGACTTTAACACTATAATACTAGTAAGTTTTGGAGCTTTGGGGTTCCTCATATATCTGTGCTGTTACTTCAGTGGGAGTTTTGCATATACGACTAACAAATCATATTCCATGATTGCAACCCGCAAAATCTTATATCACAATAAATTTTTGTCGACATGGGATATCCTAGTATTGGTTGCGATATGGTTTATAACGCTGTTACACTGATAGCAAAATGAGGATATCAGATGACACCTTTATGAATTTGAAGGTGTATATTATTTATAGATAATCATATGAATAATATATATACATTCAAATATAGACTGGTTATCTGTTTAATGAATTGAGGCCGAGTGCGACTCGGATTCTTAGGATTACTGCTATACCGGTTTGTTCCTTCTTGGCCGGTGCTATACCTCTGACTCCAGGTTTATTCACGTACATTGGTTACACTGTGAATGCAGAACTGTTTCAGTAGTCGAGTAATGCAATTAAATTAAACTATTTATCAAATCAGTTATGCAGTACTACGAAGCTCCAGATGGGACAGGGTTAAAATGATTTTGTAACGTAGGTAAGTGAGAATAAATTAATAAATTAAAATAATAAGTACGAATGTAATAAATTCACGTACATACGTAATGAACTATCACCTACGTACGTACGTAATATGATTACGTCCTTGCGTACGTAATATTATTACGTACGTACGTACATGGTACAAAAGCACGTGTATAACGTAAGCGAGCCTACGTGATGTGATGCATGATATACATCTACATTCCTGAGATGGATAACGATAAATTAGTCGTCTCTTATTTGATTTAGGGTTTAGTCAGACAGAAATCCTGTTTTATCTGGTTGCCACACATCGGATAAGTTTAAGCCATAGACATCTGAAACGAATTCTGCAGAGCCTAATTTTGTACCAATTGAAACATTCAGACATTGTGTATCGGCCTTTAATATGTTGGACAAATAACGAACGTCTTCGCAGTTACATGGATATCATTGAATGAACTCGAAATATGTGGCTAAAATGACTGAACTGAGGGTATGACAAAATGATATACGCCTCTTATTGCGAGTTCTGGACCCTGTGGCAGCAAACCAGAGCCGTCGACGACGACTTCAGAGGAGACGCTACCGTGATGTTGGGCCACATTTTACCTGGCATATAGATTCGTACGACAACTAAAGCCGTATGTTATTGTACTGACGGATGCATATGTACGAATGCCAAACATAGGCTTTCTCCTATATGCGTGTACAATTCATTACGAATTTAGACTATTTTATTTTGGTTCATTCCATGTTGTCGTTGATATATTTCATTGTACAAGTGTACCGGAAAACAGAAACCCTCACATCGTTCGGGCTGACAGATCACTTTACGGTCAAACAGTTGTATCTTAAGGGATTCATTTTACATATGATTAGCTCCCTGCCATATTCATGTTCAAACAAATGAAGATTGCAGTCAATAGGAATACACTTCATATTCATTGACAGTATGTCACCATCATCTCGCATTTCCAGTGTATGTATATATATATATATATATATATATATATATATATATATATATATATATATATATATATATATATATATATATATACGAAAGTGTCCTACCTCGAACCAGCACTTCTATAGTTAAAGCTTTCCGCTTTATGCTTCATCGTTTGAACAGATGAGGGTACGTATATGCGAGATATCTTCCCAAAACAAGTCGATGATGCTAACATTATAGGTATAATCAAGGGACGCATTGAGAAAATACCGTTTCTTTAAAATGTTTTCTTTTTGGGGGGGGGGGGCAGGGGCAGGGGGGCAGATGTGGTGTAAGAATTTATTAATAATGACACCATTTAAGAGAAAACAAGGCTAATTTAAACAGAGCTTGAAAATTGTAACGTAGCGAATGGTTAGACTTTTGTAGCTCAACGATATAAAGGGAAGGCTCACTCTTTCCCGAGAAACTGTTTGCTACTTTGATGATATACATAAATATTAGCACAAAGCCTACAGCTAAGAGCAAAGCTGCATGGCGAGCCACACAACCCGATATGATATCTTTATTTAACAAAATATATACATATTTTTCACGATTAGCGGTTGTCTGAAGTTTAATACGAATTTTCTAGTGAAATGTATTTTGGACGTTGTAAGAAATTAGTTCGAAGAGTATCATTAACTTTTAAAGAAACATGTGACCGATTAAACCTGTGCAACTATATACAAAATATTAAAATATATCTATATTACCTTCTGAAATCTCATTCCATAATACGGTATTTCATAAAAAAAACTTGTAATTAAAGCATAATTGAAAAACAGCAGATGATGAGTTTCATTAACTCGCTTTGCATAGGTTGCCTAGATTTAGATCTAAATTTCATTTTTAAGCCCTGTCGACGGGAAAGGTATAAGTCCCAAAACGTTTCATTTGATTTCAATTTGTTTCGCAATGGGTTAGGAGATTGTGCATATGGGTAGGTTCCATTGCTCTGTAATGAAGTAGTCAAAATATTTGGATGCCCTTAGGACGACGACGACAACGATGCTCCTTGGATGTGACTTACCTACACAATGTGAAACTGCACTAGGTGCTACAAATATTAGGCCAGCTAACAAAGCGCTAACTCCATCCACCGTTTCCATACTTTGAAAGAAAATTCCGCAAACTTTCATGGTTCCGGAGGCAAACATATTGATAACGAATAAGGAACAAAATGCAGCAGTCCATTTTGGTAATTCCATGCTAGGAATCAACGGTATATGTCATGGGAGAACCAACTTCTTCACTCCTTACGTTCTCATTCAAGTATACTGATTCCGATTCCGTTTTTTAGTAGTAGTAGTAGTAGTAGTGAATAGTAGTAGTAGTAGCAATAGTAGAAAAGTCACCAAAGATAATACCTGCAAACGAATACTAAAAATAAATGATTTCGCTGTTATGCCCAGCCCGCTCTTGCACATCGAGACTGTAACCATGTGATCATCATGATTTTACGTCAGCCTTAGTATCCCCAGTAAAAAATACATACGAGGCGAGGCGAGGCGTATAGTTATGTTGTTGTTAAGTATACTTGTGGCTTATGATACGCATACCGACATATAGCACATGTATACGGCGAGATGTGTACACAAACGCTGCCCATGACATTGTGCTGGTATACACCTATCAATCCGGAATCAATTAGGAAAAGTGCCTAAAAAAGCAGGAAAAGTACATCTTTTTTGTTATGTTTTCAATCATAAACTGATTTGTTGTGGCTTGCATGTTAAAGAATATTAATGCACATACATGTGTTGCAACAATTGGATCAATTGAGGCAATTTAAGACCCCTTAAGGCCTCCCAGTAAATTGAGTAAAGAGGAACTTACAAGTGACGAAAAGTTCAGGCTCTCATAGCAAAAGTTCTACAAGGTCATGCTAAGAAAAATTGATAGTGCCATGAATGACCAACTTGTCATCTATCCAGTGATGGGTACCGTTTAGTTAGTGAGAACTTCTATATATAATTATAGACCACAATACGTTGATGGTTTAGTGTGTAAGCCATAAAGGGTTTTCAATAGGCATATGCTACCTTATAAATTTACCAATATAAATCGCATATGTACCCGCATTCATTCGATAATTTATATTAAACTCGATGCTCGTTTCAACGAGATCTCTACACTGAAGAATCTAGTGAATCCTGTCCATATCAATAGCTGACCGACTATACTGCTAAATCTGAACCCTAAGGCAAAGCCAGACCAGCACCTGACAATGGTTACAAACCTGCCGATCACTGTCTGCTAATGTATGTATGTTAGATTCTCCTGCAAGCAGGAACTCGCGAAGAAGCCTCATTGGCTTATCAAAGCCGCAAGCTGACCGAAGTCAGTCTCTTACATTCATATTTTAACGCCCATCATTAAATTGTTTATTGTCAACAACTCTATAACTGGACGACATTCATTAATCTTGGAGTGACTCGAACTGGAGAACTTATGATTGAAAGGCACCGGCGTTAACCACTGAGCTAGCACTCCATCGTCCGGGAGGATCAGCTGGTCTAAACCTGAACAAGTGGGTGTCCTTTAAAAATGCTTTGCTCCAAGAGAAAAAAGTGACCATTGTGAAAGACCCTATTGACACCTTTACACAAAAAACAATAGTTGATTACTCAATGCCTGTCCAAAGCAACTACAGAAATCTGAAAGACCGCCGGGTCCTTATCTTCCTTGACAAATTGTTGAAGTACCTGATGAAATGTCAGGTACATGTTAAATGTAGTGTATTTGAACTTACAGAAAAGGTCCTACAATCAGCATTGTTAGTTGAAACAAAGATTCTGCTTGCATTAGTTGCAAGTCAAAATCACTGTTGCCGACAATACTAACAAGTACATCAAAGTTTTATACATCAAGCCTACCAAGAACAATGTTAACATAATATTTTGAGCAGGTGTAGCGGTCAGTAATGAAATTCGTAAAGTCATCTTCAACTGTGGTAATCGCCTCAACATTGGGCTTTTATTTTGCGTAATCTATGATCTTTTTCTTCGTGAAACGCTGTCACGTCTATCAAAGGTCAATGTCCAACACCGTCCCCAATCCCTCAAGCGGCAAGTGTAGTGGAAAACATGAAAGTGTGAATCGCCTGGCACCAAGTTTTGTATTAATTGTAACAAAAAATGGCTAATTACCCAAAACAGTGAGTCTAATGCTGCCATTACTTTGTCATGCCAGAGCTACATTGAGCAACAGCAAAAATAAAAAATACGCACGACAAACCAATTTTACTGCAATTTAAACGAATGAGGTCCAAATAGGTTCATGGTGACAATTTGCTTCATTCATTTTCTCATCTGGAATTAACAGTCGCTGTGTAACTAACATGATAATGATATTGAATTTTCTCTAGAAGACAACATTGACATAACTCTATTTACTGAAACCTGGTTATCTCCCACTATGTCGTTAATAACATTAAAGTGAATGGTTTCAACCTTCATCACATTTACCATACCCTATAAGTTTGTCCATGTGAAAAAGTATACGTCGTTCAAGTACAATGAGAGGTTATAAAAAATTGAGTTTTTTCCGGAAACTGGTGGGTATTCTAAAGGTCATTATCCATACCAAGTAATGTAAATGAGTTAACTAATCTTCTCGAGTACTTGGTTGTTCTTTCTGCAGGGGATCTAATTATGTTATCCATCTAAGTATGAATGCTGATATCATAACATTTAATAATATACTTAGCATCTTTAATCATCGACAACTAATAAATGTTTCCACTCAAGTCAAGGGTCATACGTTGGATGTACTTTATTGTAAATGTTGAATGTCATAAACAGTTAAACATAGATGTTCTTATTTTATCTACTAAGTATTCATTACCCTATAACCTTTGACTTGCTTCGTAAAATACCACGGATTGAATTCACCACGTTCCCATTTACAACGGTCTAGCATATCGACTAATCTGTGTCAACTCTGACATTCAAAGTTCTCTCGGTCATATGCCCACTGCTAACATTTTCGATGAAATGTTTAAACTCATTTTATACAAACATGCAACACTCGTATTAACTAACAACAGTAAAGGCTGCCACTGAAGCTCGTTGGTTGGATAATTATTACTAAAGTCTGCGAACGGATTATACCTGCCTTTGACACGGTTCTATTGATTCCCATACGTCGTTATGAAACTGGTCTCACATGTGGTCCTGCTCTGAAGTGGTTTATGTATGTCATTACTGATCGCAGCCATAGAGTGTGTATATATTCTAATGAAATTAATGTAGGATTTGGTGTGCCACATATTATGTGCTAGTACCTGTGTTATTCAATATATATCTGAGATTTTTCAACTCTATGGTACATAACACGATAATTAAAGTGGCAGGGTTTGTTGGTGACCATCCGATTTACGAACCTTTTCCTTGTCAAAGTCAATTATCTGTCCTAACTACTGATATTTTGTCCTGATTACATGTTGTCCAGTGTTGAATGTCCCACTTCTTACTTTAACTAAAACCAGATAAAATCGAAATTATGTTACTTATTAATAAGTAATAATATGTCACCAGAACAGAACTGGCATTGTTCAATAATAATAATAATAATAATAATTACAGTGGAATTTCTTTCCGGTTTCGAACCTTTTTACACACAATCAGTGTCCATAGCCTAGTTGGTTTGAGTTCCGCATATGAAGCGCGAGGCCCGGGTTTGAATCCCGGTGGAGGCTGGAGTTTTTTGTCACTGATCTGGATTTTCCAACTCTTCACAATTTCAAATATATGTATATATATTTATATGCGGAACCTCAGCCAACTAGACTATGGAAGCTGATTGTGTGTCCAGAGGTTCGAAATCTATAAAGAAGGTCGTAGTTCAACTGTAGGCATTGATATAATATATATTTATTAGTTGGCCATTGTCGTTTATTTCCGTTTCATTTTACTATATATGTATATATATATATCTATATACATTTTTCTATAACTTCATTGCTATATATTCTTTGCTATAAAGTCATTGTGGTACACTCCTTGCAATATCTTACTAGTTATATATACCTTAATGCTATACGTTCATACTTACATACTTTAATTGCTATAATGTCAATGAGATCTTATACCGTCAATACTTGAAAGTCATTGTTTTCCATTCATTGCTATACACTCATTGTGGTACATGTATTGCTATAAAGTTGGTAATGCTCAAAGAAAGGTTTTGACCTATTTACTTTAATTGTTATCTTCATCGTCATTTACTGCTATATATGTCATTGATAAAGTTAAGATATTGCTATAGGTTAAACTGCTATAGATATACTTTGATAGGTAAACATCTTATACTTTCATTGCTACTTATTCATGTAGTCAAAATGGTCAGGTTTGACTGATATTAATTATATTGGTCAAAGGAAAACACATAACACAACATGAAACAACTAAGTCTCTGTAGTGTTACCGCCGATCAGATTCGCAGCGTCGTAAGTCGATTCGTCGTATAAAACACCTGAAAAATATGAAAATGAAAAGGATTGATATTATCGGTTAAAGATGTTAAACTTAACAGTCATTTCCCGCTGCAAGTGATATTGTCATTCTTCGGCAAAGATTTCCGAGTGTTTGTTTAACATTTACTGCACTAACTGGGCTGGGCAATGGGGATTGGGAAGGGGAAGGGGAAGGAAAGGGTTTTGCTGAAGTACGCGCATATAAGTCTTATATCTTACTAACTTAGTTATAATTTCCCATAAACCTTTAGTTTTGGTGGTTCAAGGTCAAGCAAGTTGATCAATGTTGACTATTTATTGAATATTATGACCAACGTTGGGCATCCTGCTATTGGGATACATATTCCTTATTCCAATCAGAGAGAATTTATTACTTGTCTTATGTCTAAACCCAAAGCATTATGACAATTTATTTTTACCTTCTTCCGTAAATGATCCAATAACTTATATTAAGATTTCACTTGATGAAAACAGTCGTGATAGAGATGAATATGATTATAAATAAAGGTAATGAGATGATAACGGCGGAAATGTACTGGTACTGATGATAGGGGATGGTGATGGTTGTGATGATGGTGGTTGTTGTGGTGGTGGTTGTGATGGTAGTGGATGTGATGACGGTGGTTGTGATGGTGGTGGTTGTGATGGTGGTCGTTGTGGTTGTGGTTGTGATGGTGGTGGTTGTTGGGTGGTGGTTGTGGTGGTGGTGGTTGTGGTGGTGGTGGTCGTTGTGGTTGTGATGGTGGTGGTTGTTGGGTGGTGGTTGTGATGGTGGTGGTTGTGATGGTGACGGTTGTAATGGCACTGTTATTCAATACGTTGTGCACAGATACCTGCAATACATGCTGTCATGAAACATGCGATAGAACCAGCAATCAACGCCCGCAATGCGACCGACGCGAGGTCACCTCTTCTCTCTGGCGCCATTGGTGTAAGCCCGCCCAACTGAATACCGATGGAGCTAAAGTTTGAAAATCCACACAAGGCGTAAGTGGCAATTATTTCAGATCGAATCTAAGAGAAAACACGACGCAAAAAAACCCGATCAATCTTGCATAATCATCCGTCTTTCCATGCATCCATCTTAACGTTAACTTTAAAATTTGTATGGAACATGTGTTTATCTTCATTAGACTACAATTCGTTTAAATTTAAAGATTATTCCAGTTGATTTTCCATTTATAATAACTAGAGCTTTTTGTTTAGTCACAAAGCAAAATCCTTCCTTCCAATCATTCATTTTGTTTACTTTGGACCAACTGCAGCATGTTCGTAACAAATATATATGGGCTTAAACACACTTTCCATAAATCCTTTCAGAAGGTTTTCCTTTTCTTGAAATATTCACGATAATTATTAACCACGGAGCGGGAAGTGAAATAGAAATATATCAATGCCTGATACCGTGTTGACCAAATTTTCACTCAGATACAGTACCAGTGACTCTCCTCGTGTAACTTTTAATCAATAACAGGACTGCATGCCAGCAAAATCCCAAGTTACCATAGTAACATAGCTCAAATTAAGCGCAGTGATTAAATGACCCGGAATTCAAGTTGCCTTTTTAATTTTCACTCCACAGGTCCCAGCTAAGCAGAATCAGTCCTTGCAGTAAAAATCGTATATATCAAAATGCACTTCTTAGTTGTGTTAAAAACGAAGTAACACTTGTACCTTTTAATGCACTTTTTAATTGTGTTAAACAGAAATGACAAAATCAAATAAAACTGTTAGCAAACGCCTATTAACCAAAGAGCCTGTGTAGGAGAATGTGTAAAAGTAAGTTGGCCTGACGTTTCGATCCTAGCAGGTCTTCTTCAGCAACAGTAACATAAGTGACAAAACACGCACTGAATCAAGACAGTTTGATGAGCAGAGTGAACACAAAGAGATAGCGGAATGAGTAAAAATAAAACAGAAATGAAAATGGAACCTCAAGCATACAAATACAGAGTAGATAAGGTGGATCACCCGAAGGAGCATCATGTTATAAGGGCATCAACTGATATTGGTCCTATATTTTAGAAATGACATTATACTAACTGCAAAACCAGAATTGATTTAAGGCGATTTCGATCATTTCGTTATGGTAATACAGTTATTTTCAAACTCAATAGTTTAACACAGAAGGTGAAATATAGACAAATATTGCGAAGAAATCTCAGCTGCGTCGGCCTGGTTACAATAAATCAGATATTACCTTACCGACATATAGTCTCCACTTTCATTTTGACGGTTTGTAATGTATTCCGCTAGTTTTCCATACGCAACGAATTCGTTCAGAAAAGTCTTATAGCCAAGTAATTCTGCAACGATACGGCAGTCCTTTACTTCAACACCCATGAGAAGTGCCAGGGGTACAAATACGTATGAACAGATAAACTGTGAGGAAAGTAGAACATTTGAAAACATATTATTGTAGAAAAGAAAACAAGACGGAAATGTTTCTCATTATTGCAAAGGAAGTTCGAGGTAATAAACTGCACTGTGGTGAATTTTAAGAATCCAATATATTTTTGTTTTCGATTGGTGTATGACCGATATGAAGACGATGGTCGGTAATCGATTGGCAATAGGTCGATAATCGTTCTCAAAATACTTCTATTTCACTGTTATCTTGTTCGAAGTAATGAGGATACATGGTGGCGTGGGGGGAGGTGAGGGTCTTCGCCTGTAATCTTAGTATGTAACTTCTTACATCAATCAATCAATCCATCAATCCATCAATCCATCCTACCATCAATCCATCCTACCATAAATCAATTAATAAATCCATCAATCCATCAATCCATCAATTCATCAAACCATCAATCCATCAATCCATCCATCCATCCATCCATCAATCCCTCCATCCATCCATCAATCAATCCATCAATCTATCAATCAATCCATCAATCCATCAATCCATCAATCCATCAATCCATCAATCCATCAATCCATCCATCCATCAATCCATCAATCCCTCCATCCATCCATCAATCAATCAATCCATCAATCTATCAATCCATCCATCAATCAATCAATCAATCCATCAATCAATCAATCAATCCATCCATCCATCCATCCATCCATCCAGCTATCCATCCATCCATCCATCCATCAATCAATCAATCAATCAATCAATCAATCAATCCATCCATCCATCAATAAATCCATCAATCCATCCATCCATCAATCAATCAATTGTGCTTGCACAATATGTTCTAACCTTCGTGATATAACATACCTATGTCTTATTGTTTTTCTGTCTATTTTAATGTTTCTACTTTGATGTTTAATATTATCTCTTTTAAGGTTTGATGGTATCGATTGATTGGTTAAAATAAAATAAAATTGGAAAATGTGACATTCTCTCGACAACATTAGTGTTGCTTACTAAACCTGATGTTCAACGTACATTTCAATGTACCTGGTCAAGTTGAAAATTTGAAATACAAAACAATGATGCATGTTACTTTTTCAAAGTCATTCTGACATTAAACATTAGCTGTAAACTATAAATTTGCAGTTTGATATCCTTTTCTGTCAGATTCTTGACTCTACTCACAAATAACTGGAACAGTTATTTAGTACTTACCCCGTCCCAATGCCTGATGAGAAGCAAGACTAAGGTATTAACATTTTTATAAAAAAACTGAATGACAAATGAAGGCTTCAAAAAGGGGTTCCCGTCGGGCCCCACCTGGAACTCGACGCCTACACCCAACTGCTACATCCCACATATGCACGTCTCTTGAAAGGAATGTTATTGATATTGTCATTTAGAACCATTTGGTCATAAAACCATCGTGACTAACCTCAAATGAGAGTTCGTCCCAACCTAAGAGACCTCCGATGTATCCCAGAATGCCATTCATCAAAGCCAGCAGTGCGATGAATGCAATCAAGTTACCGGCGATGTTAAGGGCTAACGGTATGGCGGTATAAGCACCGTATGAAGCAGCTTCAATGATATTTCTTTGTTCTCTGTAGATTTGGAGATAACGCAATTTTATAGGACGCGAATAATTTACCTTGCAAGGGTTGTCGATTGCATTATTCGCTCAAAATAAGGCTATTTGACACTATTTGGATGATGATCTCAACAGTATATGGCGATGTAAGCTCCGATATAGCTTTAGCTAAATTCCTTTGTTATCATCATAGGTATATTAGACAACAAACGTGATATTAATAGATCTGTATCTCTCATATGTTAAATTTCAACATTTGTTTAGATGATAATCTCAAGTGTCGACACACAAAGAAATGTCATCTAAGTTCTTCATAGGCACTAACAGTAACGACCACATACGAACCATGCGGTAGCTTTAGCATGCCACCATGTTATCGTTCCAATTGGGCTGTATTGGTACAGATGTTTAACTTTACACTTTACAGTAAAACAAATCATGTAAGAAGTAATACAGATTAAAAGTATGAACGACACTACAGAGATGGTACCTCATAAGCCACGGAAAATTTCGTCTCCTTGTTTGTAATCTTAGTATTTCCCAATTGCACTAGCTGCATTGCATTAGACCCTGGTAGAGTAACCTTTACTTCTTTACCCCCCTCCCCTTACAAAAAAGAGAGAAAAAACGGAAAATATACTCATTTTTAATTGATACTTTCAGACTTGGTGTTCAAGGTGGAGTTGTAATCAACAACTTAGATATTACTGTGGCCAAAAAAGAACTGAACAACAAACTATAAATGGATAAATCTAACTTTTATATATTTGTATATTTCGACAAAAAAGTCACATTGCAATCCTTTACCCTTTTGGTAGGTCCATTTTGTCAACATCTGCATGCCGTGACTTCTCAGTTTCTGGGTAGAAGAGTTTTGAAATAGCTAAAGCCGCTGGAGCAGACATCACAGATGCGGACAATAGATGAGAAGCACTAATTCCAAAAGCGATGAAGGCGCCAAGGACCCCGCCAGCAATGGTTGCAAATCCACCGGTCATAACGGCATGAAGTTCTGACTTGGTCATATCTTTTATCATTGGTCGTATCAGTAAAGGCGCTTCCGTCTGCAAAATAAGAACTACCGTGTTAACGAAGCTGGTTTCAAAGCGAACATTTTACTCCCTCGGAGTCGCTAGAGTTGTGCAATACCGAAGTGATGCACTTAGACACATTAAGACACATTCACTAAAGAATGAGAATTTCAAAACATAATCAGTTCAAAGTTTTCTCAGTGTTTTTCTCATTTCACATATAAACCACCTTGCAATTATATAGGGAACGCATTTCCCCCAGGACGGCATCCCCTGCATGGGGTAACAAAGGAAGGATCCGACCGGGTGCCAATTATTCTAGGTACGCCACTGCGATGCCGTGTAAACTATCGGACTTGGATAAAATTTTAAAATGAATTATTACACAAGCAAAACATCAGCAAACCATGTCATGATAATGTCACCTCTGGATAAAGAGAGGTTAACTTCTATGTTACTAACTTTAAAACTTAAAAGGGTTTACATGGTTGTCGTAGTAAGAACGAATTATTTCCGAATAGTTAATGTTTAATCTCAATTCACGAGGTGAATTATTTATTCGTAGGAAAGAAATGAATAAGATAGAGGGCATGTGTCTCTTCGAGTTTGAAGTATTCTACTCATTTCACAACATGAACTTGGTATAATAATTTTAATTGTCTTCTTTTCTCTTGCAAGCTGACATGTTCTACGTTTATAGCTCTTTTATTTATGTCAGCCATTTTGAATATTATTTTCGAATACAATTCGAATGCACTAATCTTCCCTTTGTATCCGTACATAAATCTGAGGCACCAGGCCAATAGAAAAGGCTTCAGCAGCTGCGAAATGCGCTCCAGCAAGGCTGAACCAATGTCAAACAATAGAGATTATTACAGCGGACAGGCAGTGCCTATTATGTAAAACTGTTCGGCACAAAAGGTTACATCCTACAGGACTTGCAATCTGCATGGCTGCACCGGGAATACTGCAGTCTCCCAGGGCTCTACTTTAGACACAGTGCCTAAGACGAAGAAGGTGACTGGTGGTGATTGGGAGAGGGGAATGCAATTATCCTTTTGAAGTACCAATACTGTTTACCTGTCCAACAAAGATGTTGCCAGCAGCATTCAAGGATTCAGGGCCTGATGTCTGCATTGTTTTCTGCATCAGCCATGCAATCTTTTTGATGATTACTTGCATCACCCCCAAGTAATAGAGAACAGATATCACGGTACTGAAGTATATCACAACAGGCAACACCTACAAAAAGATAATGCTCTTTTAGAATTGATCATAAAGTTCCGCCGTTATACTTCATAACATTATACATTTTCATGGCTAATCCTTTTCTTCGTCGTTCGTTCTAATTGCTTGCTAAATGTTCAACACTAACATCCAAAGATATAGTTGATTGTACACTACGTTTAGATGCATTCCTTAAAATCCACATTTACGATTTAAGTCATTTTCCACTTCCACAGTGACTAGAATTCCATAAGTCGATAATGTCAACGTTCTACCAAGATAGAATACGATAAAGGCGGCTCTTACTTTGAAAGCGAAGAAATGGTCCTGAAAACTATCCCCGAATACAAACTTGGCTCCTTCATCAGAAAAGTCGAGAAATATTTGGACGACGTCTCCCAACCATTGGAAAGCTCGAAAACCTACTTGGGTTCGGAGAATGACTAGTCCAAAAATGAATTGCAATGCGAAACCCCAAAGAACTGGTCTCCACTTAACCTAACATGCACGGGGAGAAATATAGAAAAACGTTGTGTCGAGTAACATAGAAATATAGAATTGTTCTCGATACGTGTTACATGTTTGACAATCTATCTATACCATGCAACCTACGTGAAGCATGTACGGCATCCTCGATCAACAAGTAATAGCAATCAAAGAGCAATTTGAACTGTCTGTATGCTTCGGCAGAAATAACGAACCACATATGTCTTGCAGGGGGATGTTCCGGAAAGGGTGTATTCCGGGCACGGGTATCATATTATGAATGGTTTTGTTTTACTACAAAGTACATTTCCCAGCTGGAAAACTTTACCATGCTGCTCGTGCGGGTCATTTCTCACTTCTGTATTTATGTCGGCAACTAGCATTACTATAGACGCTACGGTCTCGTCTTTGGAGAACTGGGTTCGTCATTGTTTTTTGTTTATATCATGATAACAAGAAGACTTTATAAGATCAGTTTGCCTTTAGCTTTATACTTTGGTTGCTACGGCCTTTAGCTTTATACATTAACATAGAGGGCAATGGTTCTCTGAAATGGGTGAGGGTGAATAAACTCAAAAACAGGAAGTCAGATAATAATTGATAAAAACTTATTAGACAAAGGAGTGATGGCTTAAACTTAAAAAATTCATAACATATGACACTATCATAGAGATATTATCTCAATGATTGTGGAGAGGCTTGGTATATAAACTCACTTGTCTGGGATATTTGGACGTCACGTAAGTAATGAGAATGAAGACAACTAGACCACCAGCAGATACCAGTTGTTTGGGGTTTTCACGACAAAGTACAACCACTACAGCAATAACAATAATCAGAAAGACAAGACAGAGGGTCCTGACAAAGAGAAGATATAAACAAAACATAGAAAAACAATTGAATTACAAGAATCTTACTTTATATAAGTTTTAATATTATTGTACGTGTTACTTAAAATTTGATAATTTATACAGTCACGTGCTTTAATTTGAATAAATTGCATATCTAGAATAATAAAATACATCTTTCTTATTGTTTAGTTTTTGGACATCCGTACAGTTGCCATACCTACTGATTAAGTCCAATCCCCTTAAATGAATAAAAAGAAGAAGATCTGTGCCATGGGATGGTAATTATGCAGTGATTGGGATAAGATAGAGGTGTTTTAGTACAATAGCCCGGCCTTTATATTACCCAGAAAAAACATCTTCAGTACCATCTGCTATACAGGTGACCCATGAGGCTTTCAATATACAATTAATACTGCCAATTGAACCCTGTGATGTCGGACAATAATCTATTCCAACCATAAATCAACTGAAGCAGTGAACTCCATTGTTGAAAGCAAACATATGAATGACTAGGAAATCTATTTATATGGCCTTACTGTGGTAGGCTATTCAACATAACAGATATAACAATGCACATGTATGAAGAAGTTTCTGGGTTGTATGTGTTTGAATGACTGCCATTTTCTGCTACTTTCGTCATTTTTTATTCGATTTGACTGGAATTTCGTGAGTGGTTTTTGTAAGTTAAGATGTCATTGATGCGATCATACTTTGTAAATGTGAAGGTCATTTGATGTTACTAGAGGTCATTTTTTGAAAACGTAAATATGGTAATCCTCCTAGAGTACCAATCATAAATTCCAATCATAAATCCCTGAAGCAGTGAATTTTATTGATGAAATCAAACACATGAATGGCTAGGAAGTCTTTGATATGGCCTTGTTGTGATATGCTACTCAACATAACAGTTGGACAATGCACATATATGAAGAAGTGTTTGGGTTGTAGCTCAGCTTAGCTATATCGATCGTGCGATTCTGCCGAAATTCTGTCACTTTGTGCTACATGTGTTTGAATGACTGCCATTTTCTGCTACTTTTGTCATTTTTCATTCGATTCGGCTGGAATTTGGTGAGTAGTTTGTAACACGTGAGTTAAGATTTCATTCATGTGATCATACTTTGTAAATATGATGGGCATTTGAGGTCACGAGAGGTCAGTTTCTGAAAACGGTGAAATGGTACTCCTCCTTGAGCGTTTGTAAAAATATGCTGATATGTTATGGATATAACGTTTGAATGGTGGTGAACCAAACTTGTTAAGGAAAGTATTTTTGATGTTATGTGAGGAAGACCAAAACAGAGCCTTCTGTAGAGTTTTCAGATATAATGAAATATAGGCCACAGATCATATGCAATTACCACGAAATTCGTTTTTCAATTTTAATTTATGACCAAGACGCGTTTTCGTGTAATTAGTAAAATTTGTTTGATCTTAATTTTCCCGTCATTTTGAGAAATAATTCCACTCGTGGGAGACTTGATCAAGTCAAATTGTTACTTATTATTCAGGCTTCCTATCTAGTTGTCATTCCTGTACAAGGACTACTTGCAGATTTGCAATTTGAACTTTTCCACAACTGTGTGTTTAATACGACATGTGAGAATGGCCTATATTTTTGGAACTGATTCCGACTTCAACTTTTCGCTGTGGTACTTCGATTGTAAACAATTTTCACACCGTTCTGATATTGTATGGGTGCAATTTTCGTGAGCAATTTTAGGTCACTACAGTTATTACATGATATCCACAACAATTTAGCAGATTAAGCAGAGGAATACTTATACTTATATGAGCTTTTGGTAGACGCTCTATTTGTAATTGCCAAGAATATGTTCTTTCTCCGTTTGTTTTAAATGTTTTTTAGTCTGCTAAGAAAGAGCAAAAAGCAAGGGAAAAAAGGAGACTAGAGGCGACAAAATCACACCGTTATCTAGCTTATGTCTGATATTTTTTCGTAAACAGAGGCAAGGACAAAACTGCTCAGAAATATTGTCGATCAAAACAATTTTTCAAATAGAGGCTTGGCTGTGCTTTTGCTGCTGCTGCTTCTGCTTTGTCAATTTGGTGTATTTCCCATATAATGAATTACTTCGAATCAGTTTTATCATGTGAAACTGTTGCTCTGAGTTCTCTCTAGTTCCGCTGACTAGCTGCGGTCTTTGAAATCACGGATAACTCTTTTGAGGAATCTCTGACGGACACTTATGAGCAAAGTACTTGCACATTCCCGCATTTCACACATAGTGTGACATATTCGAACTAACTACGTGTTTTACCACTCATAACTAACATATTGTATCCACGATATGTTGCGCTATACCGTTCATTTGGCAACTTTACACACATCTGGTCGTTAATCAATACGAAAAATTCCTGGATTTTTTTTTCAATCTTTCCGCTACACTAAGTCTAAGCGTTGAGCGTTAGTACAATTACATCCGATTCTCCAAAATACAATATACTGGTCCTGCAATTTGTCTCATAATTATTGCAGAAAAGAGATTTTTAAACATATTTCACAATTAGCTCATAGATTGAGGTATATTACAGCGCTATACATTTTTTTGAGATCTGTAAACAGGATAGACCACGTGCATTAGGACCAAGGACCGAGATTGATATCTACGGCTCTGTTAGGATGTGACAGCGCCCTCTGTTTAAAACGTTAAAGATCCAAATCAGACTATATATAACACGAGTACGACGACGGACTCACTATACATCTACCATACAAATATTGCAATACTTTTGAAATTTAATATTTCGATTTTTTTTCAATCAGCACGCTTTGGCTTTTCATGTCAGATAGTCTTGTCTCAACTTAGTGTTTAAATGGGATGTAATGGTACACCCCATCCAATAAAACTTGATGCAACCTTACATCAATCTCTTCTCCATTACCAATTAAGAAGTAAAATTTGGTCTTTTCACGTAGTCATATCGGAAATACGCTTTTACTTTTGATGACGCTGGTGTCACCCTCCTTTTACCCGCTGATCAAAAGCTCTATCACACTTAATGTTAAACGTTAAAAGAAGCTGATAACTGCATAGCTTTGAATAATTGGCTTACCATTTCACCTTGCTACCCATGTTCTCCGAGATCATTGTAACAGGGCGTTGTAAGATGTTATTCCATATGGCCTCTCCGTGGAAATCTCTGATAAAGGTGTACACGGCAGCACATACTGCGAGGCCAGTCAAAATCAACATCACTTTGGCTTCCTCGAAATCTCTGCTACATGCGTATATCAGACCAGCCAGATAAAGCAGTAAGGCAAATAGCAGTATCGCCCGTTTGACGATCACTTTATGCTCTTTAACCGCCTCCAGTACCGGCTGAATAACGCTATCGATGTACTAGTTTAATGTTAAAACGAAGAATTAAATAAATAAATATACTATTCCAATGAGTGTGAATTCATTCCTTAGAGTGTCGGATATGAAGATATAGTGAATTCAGTCTTTTTCTCAGATTGCAAATGAAGGATAACTTTTTAATAACCAATTCCGCCTTCGCCCACCTCACTGCCTGGGGCTTTACTAAATATCCGCTGAAATCCGCTGAATTCCTTTTAGAAATGTATTTGTATGCATTAAAACGTAAAGTTTAGTTCACGGAGGCTGAACTTAAAAGAAATGGGAATTAAAGACACGTTTCATTACAACTAAAAAGAACTATATTTCTTTTTGCATTTTCAATGCTTTTGTTACATTTAAAGCCAATAATTTTGAATTGTTTTCCCCGTTAATCAAATACAATTTATATTACTAAATTATAATGGTAAATATCCGTGAAATTATTAACATACTCTACAATTCCAAAGTGTGAGAAATTATCTGTTTTAGAGTCTCCAGTTTGATGACTATTTAGAAGAATCATGAAGTTTCATCTGTTTTCAGAGCTGTTAAATAGACATCATTTTAGAAAAGGGATTTCACTCTGAGCAAAAGACCAAATCCAATATTCGACAGAATTATCATTGTGAACACTCTCAAAGAGTAAAATTTCACTCCTTGGAGTTAAGAAAATTGTGCCATGCGAAGTGAATTATTATTTTGTATATTGACAATATATACACCGGTAATTCTACGAAACTTTATGTTAAAAAGTTAACGTTATATATTTGAACGGTTAGGGAGGGGCATTTGAAGGAAATGGAAGGAAGAAAAAACAGACGTGGGAGCTAGGGACGGGCAAGAAAGGGAAAAGCAAGGGAGGAAGGAAAGAAGCGGCGGAAACGACTGTATATTGAAAAGTTGAACTACATGCACGTTAACTTACCTTCCACATTATAAACTGTACACCGTGCTTGTCAACTTCGCTATTTGTCAAGCAGTCGTCGCCAGCTCCAGGTGTTTTTTCTGGATCATTTCTCTTAACGTCGCTGACGTCATTTTCTGGATCAAAGCTTGGATTGTCAAATCCCTTGCCGTGCTTCCAAATCGAACCGGAAAAGGTACCGTTAAGAGGTGAGTAAATAACAGAAGGCAAATCGTTTGTCATGGTCATGAATTATACATGCAGTGAACGTGTGCAAACTGTTGGGCGTTACAAATAATGAGTGAACCATTGTCTTATAGATTCCGTCATTGATGACGTCATAAGATGTTCTTCCAACAGATTTCGTACATACCCGACATTGATTAAATTGTCAGTTAAATAAACCTTCATGTTTACTTACTTATAATTATGGTGCATGTAAAACAAACGTTCATTCATATCATTAAAAAGTAATACTATGTAACCAATATTAAAATGTGTTATGGATCAAGGCGAAATTACATATACATTAAGAGCAATCACTTGTAACCTAGATCCACTGAGTATTAGAACTACAGGACGGGTCCAGTTTCTAAATCCGTAGGTTTAGCATTTCATGTTGTAACACCAACATTAAATTTGTATACAATTGAACCTCGAACAGAACTAAACAAAGTGTCACATAGCTCATAACCTATATAATCGTTAGCTCTGAAACCATCGAACAGTTGTTTTTTGAGTGTAGGATTAACACTAGCAGGGAGCTCTGACACATGTGTTACAGAAAACGTAGTAGTAAATAAATTGAGATACTCCGCCATCGTTTTTCACCCCTGTATTTCCTTATAAACATCTACATCGTTCCTCAGTTCTGGTTTTATCTTACTTTTATGGTTCCTTATTTGTACTGCGTAAAAGAAATACGTTTTTGGTCGCCATTTTAGAAACACGGCAAAACACTCACTCACGAACATCCGAGTGAAGCGAATAACCGTGTAAGTTGGCTTCATGGTTAAGCCTAAATGAACGCGCTTCGTGAAATCGTATTTTCAAAACGTGTGCAAACGTGCGTGCCTGTATGTTCACTCTTTTGTATGTAAGAAGTATAGGAGTCATGAATCTGCCTTCCAAGCTATACAAAATCTTTGTATTGACTAGACCAAGGTTTCACTTTGTGCAGTTCCACAAAACGAAAACATGTTTATGAAAACACAAGTTAATGTGTTGTGTTAAACAGTTAAACTGCTTTGAGACTTCAAATGGATGTATTTAGCCATCAATAATTACGAACTAGTATATTATAGAAGTGATCAACTCATGATATCGCCTTGCAACTAGACTTGTCAAGTTTCGCCGAACTAAATAAGACCGATGCGAAAGCGCTATCTGTTAATTTGTCCACGATTTGTGAGCCCATACTTCCATGATTTTAGAGTTCAGAAAGGAAGCCTCATAATTTTCCATGTTCAGTTGATATAATTGATGATGGATGTAGCCTATAGATTGCATGTGATAAGGATCGTCGTGAGTTCCATTTGACACGTACATTTGTTTGGACACGTACGTGGTTTTATTACAATATGTCTGTTCGACTCGCTTGGTTTACCCACTCTACAAGTGTAATGTACAATGTGCTGTGTGCAATGTTCTAAGTACAAAGTAATATGTGCAATGTTCTAAGTACAAAGTAATGTGTACAATGTTCTACATGTGTGCATTGTTCGATTTGTACTGATCTTGTTCTTTGTGCAGTGTTATATGTGCAAAGTTATATGTACAATCGATGATATGTACCATATTCTATGTGCGATGTTTACAAACAATGTTCTGCATATATAATATTTTGTACAACGTTCTACTTGTATGTGCTATTTATAAGATGTTCAACGTTTTATGTGTCTTTCTCATTTAGGTACATCTACAGTGTATGTGTTGAATGTCTATACTAAGTGTTGAAGGTTGTTTTTCCGTAAAAGATATTATCAACAAATTTTTAACGTTTAGCCGGTCAGTAGAGCACAGTAAACGGACAGCATAGTAAGGTGCAATTTCATTTCCTAAATAATAAATTAATTAAAATTACCGTTGAAGCACAACTACCGTTGTGCCTGGGTTAACTACAGAACGATATTTGTATCGGGCTCTGTGTGAAACGACTGACCAAATTGATCTGGTTAAACTAATGTTTGCTACTTAACGTGTACCGTTAACACAATCGACTTGTAGTGGGAGTACAACAGTACATAGTTCGAGTACATTAGGCTCGTATTGCTATGAGTATGAATAGGAGTAAAAGGCTCATGCGTTAGTACTGGTACTAATTGATCTTGCTCTGCATATCTACACTGGACTTATAACAAAAAGCATTAAAACAAGTAAAACCTATGAGTTTGAGTACAGGCAACTATGCTAAATTACGAGTAAACGATTGTTTTTGGTGTATTACATGTCTTACTAAATGTGTAAAGTAACTAGAGCTACGTTTCACAATACAGACCAACGCGTAAGCTTAGGCCTCTAAGCTTTTTACAGCAGATGTATAAAACAAGCTTATACTTGCCTATTAAAATCGAGACGACAGCTTTAATCGATAGCCATTAAACATATTTTGGCCCTATAACTAACTCTGTTGTTGGTTTTGCTTTTTCGGTGGAGGCGAGGCAAGAAGATTATTTCATAGCTTTCTAAAAGGTATTGAGCTAGTTATATTTAAGCTAGTATTGAGCTAGTTATATTTAAGCTTATTTACTTGGAAGGACTGGACATGGCAACTCTAGCTACTTTAATATTGTAAAAAGAAAATTAAAATCTTTCGAAAAGCTTACGTATGATTGCTGTCCTGTGTCGGTTTTATCGTTTCCACTCATTTTGCTTAAGATGGAACGCTTAACATGCACAGACGTATGCGATCTGCTCCGGATAATTGAAAGGACTATACGTTAACACTGTGTGCCCTGCTGTACACTGAAAATCTTGTATAAGGAACCTTAATGTGCATATTACCATCGTTCACTGTTTATTGACAATTTATAGTATTTATGATAGGATCTTGATTTAAGTTTAAATTTACAACAGTTCTATTTTGAAGTACTCCTTGATGGTGGTAACAGGCAAACGATCTTGCAGTTAAGTAAATACTGCTTGTATTGCTAAGTATACATGTTGGACCCGATGTTATGTTTGCTAACCTTTCCATCGAGGCTGTATATGAGACACTGTGATCTTGGTTATCGTCACTCCCTGTTGTATACCTTTAATACCAGATGCGCTTTACAACACTCTACTTCTTAAAGGGGCTCTATAAAGTGCTCATTTATGCAAACTATTCACACAGTTGCCATATGTTTGAGAATTACTTCGTAATCACACAACCCTCGGCCTGCATACTATACACAAATTACAACTAGTTTCTTCGTTTTGCGGGAAACGATACCTCTCTAGTCTGTAGGGATCTTCAAAATGTGTTAATCACTCGATGGTATATCAGCCAGGTGCATTTTTGTATTATGTACCGTAAAAAATATTTAAAAGGAAATCCACTGACTTCGAGATTTGATAAATAGGATTTTGCGTAAGTTACGGCGTCCGCCAATTTAAAACTACAATTTATCCTTCCATACATACATGCACCCACCCACCCACCCACCGATTCATCCATCCACCCATAGTTCCATCCATCCGTCCATCCTTCCATCCGTCCATCTGTCTATCTGATGTCTGCAATATGATAAAGGTGTGGAAGATAAAGAGTATAGTTTACTTTAGTATTCCCAAGTGCTAGGAAGCCACCAGAAATTGGAAACACACATGTAATGATCGATGATGAACAGCGTCCTATACCAAGCCATCTCTTTTTGAGTGTTCAGAGATTTGCGAGGCAAACTTGTGACCGTCGCACCGATTCCTGCTCCCGGGACCACCAGGTCCCCAGCCGATGGACGAGATTGTACCTCAGCATCTGACCACTTTCTTACATACCGAAGGAGATAAAGACATCTCATTCACCATCATTGCAGTGCAAGTTGTTTCGAAACCATTGAAAGAACAGAATCACTTCTAGTGTCCAGTTTGCAACCACAAATGCAATATCAACGAAAATCTCCCGTAAAATACACTGCAAAGCATGCATTTGGAATAGGTCAAGAGCATCTACTACTGGTGAGGATGGAACCTAGAACCTAATGATCGTGGGCGGGACACTTTAACCGCTATACCACGCCTTCAAGTTTTACAAAGGCCTTTTTTTGTGGAGTTTCGGAATCCCAACTAATTTTAATAACTTTCTTTCAAAGTTGGCTAATTTTAACTTAGTTGTGAGCACAAGGACTAATTTGACGTATGTACATACATGTCCATGGTTTCAGCTTGAAGCGCCAATAAATGTATCATATTTTCCAGTGTTGACTTTAGGTCTAAGTAATTGCACATCAGTTTCTTTACTTCAAAACAAAAACTCTTGTTACTGTCACTGGCTCGAGTGTCTTGCTTTAACTCGATCTTGACATCAGTCAAATGACCGCCGACTGCGAGTCAAGTCAAGTCATGTTCAGAGGTGACTTGAGGCAAGTCATTTGGGTTATCATCCATCTCCAGTGAAATTATTTTGGGTTCAGGCACGAATCAACTTATATCATATACTGGGGTTGAAACCAAGGGCGGAATGGAGTACCAGTTTACTGTCTCGGAACCGGTACGCCGCTAGTTCCAAGCCGTCGAGCGGGCCACCATGTGAGGTATCGACGGCTCAAATTTCCTGATGCTTGCGCAGCTTGTTTCAAGTACCCCATTGCAGCAGGTAGAAAGATTTACTCATTGTTTGTTTCATATCAATTCATATATTTAATAACCTTGTTCAAGTTTTAGTTATCAACACTTATATATCGAAGTATTTGAGCCTTTTTCTAGTGTAAAGTAACTCGACATTGCTGTTAAAAAACATCATACCATATTTGGGGAAAAGATATTTTTGAACCTTGTCAGCTCAATGCAATCGTCACCGAAATAAAAGTATAAAGTCCATGCTGCAAAACGATATACGTGCCTGACTTGTTTGATGTTGTGCATATTCCAAACAATAGACTGCCTATCAACGACGAACTCATCGAAGAAGGTGCCTGTACCGATCAACTTGCTGCAAGGAGACATTTGATGGGGGCGCTTGCGCTATCTTGGTACAATGAAAACAATGACTCGCGCAAACAGCTGCCTACTATATAGTAACGAGGCTTCGACGGAAGCGTGATACTGTCATCGAAATATCTTTAATTTTAACACATAGAAACACTTGAAGCACCAGATTAACAGTCTTGTGGGTTAAAATTACTATTTGAATCGAGTTACAACTCACGGCTGTTTAGCCGCGGCTTACACAGTTGTTCTAAGTTAGGCTCTTACAACGGGCACATAACCTACCGTCTACTGCATATTGTTCACCATGCTAATTTTGATTAGACCTTTATGTCGGTGAGACGGCTTTACACAAATATTTGGGCACCAGAGAGCAGGTACTGAACCAAGTACTCTGAGTTGGAGGGGCATCAACAGTTTATGGAGAGGCATCAATAATTGAAGGAGGGGCACATTACTCATATCTCTTTATTTGTGAAGTTTTGCACACATGATGGTGGGACAGATTGGGGGTTGAGTGGAAGAGCACAAGTCTTCAAGAGGAAGGGGGTGGCCCATGGTTCCCAGTCTGGCTATGGTACTGCTGGGAGGGGTTAATATTTAAATTGAGCCATATAGCCACATTAGACAAATATCACCGACTGGTATAGAATATGCAATGTCATGTTGAGGGCAGTTTAAGTTTACAAGTATTGAAGCTAAGTGAAAGCACATCCAAAAACTTCTGCATTTTTTTAACTTCAAGGTACGTTACAGTAATAGAACAGTCAAGATACAATAGTGCTGTGTATACATTGATGATTCAGGTGCTTGGAATAGAGGTCAAAACTAGGTACGTTGCAGCAATAGAACGGTCAAGATGCAATAGTGCTGTGTAAAAACTGATGATTCAGGTGCTTGGAAAAATAGGTCAAACCAACTTTCGTTCCATTCTGCATAACGTTTTTGGATACAACTTCCCAAAATTTAATTACCTCTGTACTATATCACACTGCCAATGGACCTATCAGATTGCCTGAGTGTTAACAGGTAGATTCATACAATAACATTTCAAACATGGAAGAAAAACTTCGGTTACATCCTACGAGATGTGTATTTGTGCAGTGAAATGCCACATTTCAATTTCTTGGCACCTTGTCGTCGATATATGTGAAGTATGCTTCCGTATAGATATGCAATGTTAATTGTTGTTACGTCCAAGCAGTACAGATCGAGCAGCAATCGAGCCCAACAGACTTTGCGTGAAACCAACTTTAAAACTTTAAATATATGTTCAAGATTCCTATTCGCTGTCCATCTCGTGAACACGTTACCTTAGGGTAGGAGGATCGTATAAAATCAACTTTTCTTTTCCAAGACCTACATGTTTTTGTTGACAACGGCAGTGATATAACATTGCAGTGAATGGTTACCGATTAATCCGTGTATAAACGTCACAGACAGCACATGTAGGAAGTTCCTTTGGCTGCACAGGATGTCACAGGATGTGAGCCTAATTCTACATTCTCTTCGAAGATCACAGGGTCTCAGCCATTACTTTGCAAACTCCTTGATCCTCTAATGATCATGGTCCATCTATGAAGGTCCAAACCAACCTTCATCATTCGGGGGAAATATTTTATGAAGCTTCACGCGGCGAGGGCATTCGATAATTTTCACCAATTGTTTAAGCCATTAACAATATTTTGATTGCCCATAATTACGGTTTATTGATGACTTGCATCAAAATCTTGTGTAAGGCCTAATGCTTTTATAAAAAGCTATACTCTATGGACAGAAATGTTTCATCAACAAAGGTTGATACAAATCTGAATCTACATCATACAAAATCTTCAGCTCGGAACAACAACTGGATTCAGAAGGATTGCTTACTACTGGGGAATGCAGCGATGCGCTTTTTTCTATGACTTTCAATAAAGCACCTGGCTCGGAATGCCTCCCTGTAGTTGTGAATTCCTTAAATCTTGCCTTTCAAAAAGGTTTACTTGCTGATAAGCAAGGACGAGCAAACGTTATATTGATGCTAAAGCCTTCTAAAGAGCATAGACATTTGAAGAATTGGAGACATATTGACAAAGCTAAATGGTGTTGTGTTATATAAAGTAGCCAGAGAGAGAGAAAGCGAGCGAGCGAGCGAGATTGAGAGAAATCCCCAATTGCTTACATCAGTATGTTTTAGGATATTGCATGCCAGTGATTATCAGAACATTGCAAAGACAGTTTGAAATACCAATGTCAGTTTGAATCACAATCGTAATATTGTTACACTATATATTTCTGCTACAGTTGTGTAACAAACTTTTCACTGCTGATGACATGGTATTTCTATACAGCAGCATTCTAATAGCAGCTCACATTCCTGCTGGTGATACATGGATCGCCACAAACAAGGCCCCTTGATTATAGTCTCCATATAAGAGGAAAATTGAAATCAAATATGGCCCCTAGTGCAGTACCTACCTTAGGGCAAGCTAGACAGCTTGGTTTCATGGGTTTGTGGAACAGTGGGTTGTCAATGCATTGAAAACTATCCAATCGGTTGCACATGAAACAGAACTCTATAAAGGAGCTCTTCGAGAGCAGTGAGTTAAAAAAAATTACCTGGATTTTAATTAAATCTTAAATGAAATGATATTTGCAAACATGCAGTCATTTCAAGCTAAGGTCCCAACTCATGACGTGGTAATTCTATATGTGACCATGTAATTGGAATTATTAGTAAAACCACTTGAGTCCATAATATGATCAAAAGATGCTGCCCAGTTGAGTCCATGGCTGATGACGTTTTCCCAATCCCATAACTTAGTCACATATGTATTTGCTAGGCCGAGGACCACTAAATTAGGCCATGCTATAGTAGTATAGGCCTAACTTGGCTAGGACCAAATTACTAAATGATGATAGGCGTATTAAGTTCGTTTCATAACGATCTCTCATCAAACTAATAAATGAAATTTCTGTTATACTTTTACCCCTCTCCCCCTACAAATGAAGCACATACTTCAGTAGCAAACTTCATATAATTGTGTTTCTGTAAATAGGTCGATGTTTCAGAAAGTTCTAACAACAGATTGATATGTAAGAAATAACATTCACGGCATGATAACGAATTTCAGGCTCAAAGTTTTTCACAAAGATACTTTTGGTTTTCGTGAGTAACACACATGATCACTCTGTGTTAGATACTTTTATAATGACGTCATGTCTCTCGGAGGTATTTTCCTCCGCAAAACTGCACGTTCGACTGTACCTATTCTACGCAATATAGCTATACAATAGTGGACGAGCTGGGTGCATGTGTGCAGTCAATGCGTATATTCGTTCGGGTTACGCGCTCTGTTTGAACAGATTCTGCATACCCGTGTATATTTTGCACATGGAATGGTAATTACAATATAACTGCAATGTTATCATTTGGTTGCATAACTATTTTTATTTATATATAATCATACAAATGCCGTTGATAAGACACCGTGTATTGTGGCTGGGCTTTTGAATAGCCAATGAACACGTGGCCGTTTGCGCGCGTGCGTTGCATGTTGTATGTGTTGCCGCTAGACATGTATAGCATGTTCTGGTGGCTTAGGCCTCCCACACGACCAATGAGGTTCGCATTAAGGTGCGGGGTTATTGACAGCTTAGATGTTGGCAGAAGAAATGCGACTTTCCCATTGAAACACATTGACTTGGAATGTCTGTATTTAGATATATGAAAATTATAGCCCCGGCTTTGTGAACATGTTCACGTTACAATACTATCAATTCAGTCAAGCGCGGTTCGGGTCAGGCTACTGTTTCACCTGCAAAGTGTCTCGGATGCCTAAAAGTTTTGCGGCTATTGAAAAGGTCCATACTGTATGCATATGTCGTGTACGTTATAGACTGATATGTACAACAGAAGCAGACAGCTTTCTGTTTACACAGCGTTCATAACAGAGACTATCCATAATCCTGGGTAATCTGTCTGACCATAATAAAAGAAACTTTAAGGAAATTGAATTGATCCTTAAAGTACGTTCACACTATCATGGTCTCAATAGGGATATACAAATAACTCATTTATTTACCGAATGTGATACAGGCATAACTTCTCCTTGCCGTGTCGGGCACTAAATATATCTCTGTTGACTTGACATAGGCTTACAGGCTATACATTACAGTCAAGTAGGCATGGATCCTATATTTGAAAGCGTTTTCCCAGATAATCTTCATCTATGGCATGAAATTGCTGGTGACGTAATGAAGTCATGCTCAGTTTTCAAATTGTCATGATTTAAAGGGACAGGCTTCATACAAGTTTGCTAATGGAAATGCTAAATTAAATTATCTGTATGGATAAGAACCAACATTGATGTTTGAGGATGTTAGGTTGCACACTCACAATTGAGTTCTTGTTCAAATCTTCAAAGCTCTTGATAAATCAACATTAAAACAAATGTGACCATACTATGGAATAGCAAAATGCTAGCAAACTTCTCTTACTGTTTAGTAGTTGATAAGCATCAAAATTTGCATTGCATCTGATTCAAAAGTTTTGATCAGTTCACCATCAAAATAGTAAATCTAAAACATGTTAGCGAAACTTCCAGAATGTGATAAGGCAATTCAGATTGGAGGAAATATGCACACACAAAAAACGGGTAAAGATTATGTATCTTTATTGTTGCAATAAAGATTACATCTTCTTGTATGTAAACACTAATAAGATCATGACTTAAATGTTTCTTAAGATTCTCAGTTAAAATCATCACTAAAAAGTAGCACATGCAACATTATAACTTTTTAGAGCTGTGTCTTTTAGCAACATTGGTTTGACAGAATAGATAAACAGAACAAAATCACTTTGCTGATGAATTTCGGAAAACAAACTTCTGAAGCAGATTCAATGTTTCTTATTCTAAATGCACTCTGACCAGATGGTTTTAATGGGGAAAAGCTGTCCCAATCGAAAGAAAGAAATTAATTTTCTGTTGCCCTGATGGTGTGAACGATTTACCTTGAAATCACTAAGACCGCCCATATCATCATGTTCATCGAACAAATGTAACCTATATATTCTATCGTACACTCGTGAGTCCTATGCTTAACTGTCCTAAACAAAACAGAGAGATTTAATTGGAGCATAATCTGTACACTATAAAGAGTCCTTAAAACTAAGTAATTTTCATACATACCGACTGTTCTGTGGAAGATTCTTGACGACCTTAAGTTTCTTTCCATCTGTATCTGCTCCTTGAGAGAGATGCAGAGTTTGATAGTAAATTCTGGTCTAATTTGTCACATTAAAACTTAGTATTTGAATGCACCATTACAAAATTGTGCAGTTTTACCCTATAGACATCAGTTCACAGTACTAAAAGTTTCATGATAAAGCTTCATTTTAATGTACCTGCATAAATATTTCTCCAATATAAGTATCAATTCCAAGTTAAATTAACATCTTTTCCAGAGTAGCAACCAGATTATGCAAGCAGTAATTCTTAAAATCAGTTTGATTCTATGTTTCCCTAATGTACCCAACCAAAGTTTCTATACATATACTAATGTGTGTACAGCATTAATACAATATATTACTGTGTCTCCCAAATATATCAAATTGTCGTATACATATACATGTTACTTGTGTTATATAAAAAATACCAAATGTAAGCAATGTTCCACAAGAAATTGAAATCAAGTTGGTGATGTGTGCAGGAAGTGTACTCTGCCAAATTTTCCAGACAAACAGTAAGGAAACTGTTAGAGCAATGTGACTATATCTACATCACAGCTTAAGTCCACAAGATATGCGAACATCTCAATATATCGCTTTGAATATATGTCTACAAACTGTGCCTTTTGGAAGTGAGTGTACATAAATACTGTAGTTTGTACAGTAAGACAACACAGTTCAGGTTAAGCAATCTGGCCAAAATACCTTTACTAGTACTTAGTTTAGCAAGAGCACTGAACAGTAGCCGTAATTTTATTTGATGCTACCCCTCCCAACAGCCCCACCTCCCCAGCTGGTTTTACATTTATTAATCACTTATGACCTATTGTCTTCCTACCACAGAAGCCATGGTCTTTCTAAGAAGATTACTGCTGGTAATTACTTCTGGAACAGTAGCCGTAATTTTAATTCATGTTACCTCCTCTCACCAGCCACCCTCCAAGCTAGTTTTACCTATGGGTCATTCCGTGTCAAATCACGGATGGCTGTTGCTGCACCATATCCAAAATTTCCCAAATTTATTATTTGCTTGTAACACCATAAAAGGAGCATATTCTGAAAATGTCACTTGCATTGCTTTAAAATTGGCCGATTTATCACACTTTAAAATTCTTCAATTTGTCGCCACCGTGGCATTTTCTTGATTTATTAAGTTTCATTCCTCAACAATTAAACATTTTACTAAATTTGCTGATGATCGTGTGTATACAATAATGATAGTAATATTGGAGACTTCACTTTGAATGAATCGTGGCCGTGCTCTTATAACAATAAGTTCAATATCCGGTGTTTAGATGGTTGAACATATCTTTGGCTTGCAAACTGACCAGTCCTTGGAAATATAAGAGATAAGTCCTCCTTCGTTTGCAGAGAATTGTCTGTCCCAACGAAACATATGGTAGTTATTCATTTTCAAAGCTACATTCGGTAATTTATGTTGCGGAGCTTCATTCTGCCATTCTTTATTAATGTAGACGCTGGCCGGAGTTAAATTAAAGTTAATATCGGGGACCTGCCACTGGCAGTCACACTTGGAGAAACAATAAAGTAAACGAAATAATATAATAAAGACGACACAGTCCGTGCGTAATCCGTATCCTCTCGTGGTCTACAATGAAGTCCTTGCCTCAGTTTAACAGAGGCAAGACTTTTACATAGTTCATTGCACATTGTGAATTGGGTATAAATAGTTGGCAAGCTTTTAAAATAATTAGTCAAATTAGCTAGTTGCCTTTAACCCAGTTGTTTATAATTAAATGCAGTTTTCAGTCGTTATTTTACTTTCTACATTAATATAGCTTGTAGCGTAAGTGCCTGTACTGCTATAAAACACAAGTTCAATAAATTTGCAATCGTCCGATCCAGATGCAAAATGGAGACTGTTAACATTCGCAGTAGTCCATACGGAAAAGTGAAACTATGTGGTTTTGTTGTTAACTAATTACACCTGCATTCTTTCTCTGTTATACCTCTGCATCGTCTTAGAATGGAGTCTTCTTTCATGTATTCATTAACTGTGAATCAATTGAAAAGGTTTGCATACCATTTCGTATGCTATGTAAAGTCTTCCACTATAGTATAGGCTTCGATGCCTTTCCGTTGGTTCTGTGTTACCTGAGTGCAAAACGTGTAAACGACAGTCACTGCAGACAACAACAAGAAGAAAAAACCCTCAGACAAAAGAAAAGAGTTTAATAGCTCACCCAATTCTTTCATATCCCAAACGAAAGCATGTTCAGGGTTAGTATAACAACATCAAGCGGTCTACCGTCACCGAAATTACAAATACGCATCTCGAACACAAAAACAAGTAAAACTATATGAACTATATACATATACAGGCAGCTCAAATCAAGCGCCCTCATTATTTTATATCACCATGATCAAGTCTTAGTAATTTATTTTACATAGCATTACTTTACTGTCATATCAACGCAAGTATGAATCAACCAATCAGGCTATTAGATACAGCGTTAGAAGGGCAAAAGTAGCTTGACGGCTGCAGACTGTCTATGGGTTAGGTTAGCATGAAAGTTATTTTAGAATGGTAACAATTGCCCAAAATGTATAATGTTTCACATCGCATTAGTTCAAATTTACTTGTTTCTCGCGGTTAATAGTAGAAAGTTAACTATTGTGCTTCATGATATCTGAGAGATGTCACGTGAAAATACATGCTGTGTTAACCCCGTTTAATTAATGAACGCACCGAACGTAGTATGTATTTCGATGTGACATAATTTAAAAAAGAAGCAATCAGGAAACATCAATCAATTTTTAGTGAGTAAAACATATTTTATTCCGAATAATCTGTGATTTGTTAATGTATGTAACCTAAGAATTCAAAAATTTCTAGTAAATGTAGTAAAGGAACCTTTGCAAATAGTCTAAGTAACCATGTTGGACGGGGAAGGGGACGTGGACGGGGACGGGGACGGGACAGGAACAGTATGACACCATCATCTCGTGTTCCAATATATATGTATATATCAAAGTGTCCTACCTCGAACCTGTAATAAAATAAATAACGCACTACTTCTATCGATAAGTCTTTCCACTTTATACTTCATCGAGTGAACAGATGAGGGTACGTTGCGAGATATCTTTCAAAAACAAGTCGATGATTCTAAGTTTTGACATGGTATAATTAAGTGACCTATTGAGAAAATATCGTTTCTGTGATTTTTTTTTTGGGGGGGTGGGGGATCGTAAGACTTTAGTAATAATGACACAATTTAAGAGAAAAAAAGGCTAATTTAAACAGAGCTTGAAAATTGTAACGTAGCGAATGGGCAGACTTTTGTAGCTCCGTGATATAAAGGGAAGACGTTCATGGTTTAGTTCGTAAGTCAAGGGGGCTTTAAATAGGCATATGCTACCTTATATAAGATTAATCGCATATGTACCCGTATTCATTCGAAATTTGGTATTAAACTCGATGCACGTATCAACGAGATCTCTACACTGAAGAATCTAGTGAATCCTGCCTATATCAATAGCTGACCGACTACTGATAAATCTGAACCCAAAGGCAAAGCCAGACCAGCACCTGACAATGGTTAGAAATCTGCTGATCACTGTCTTTGAATCGTCCGGGGAGGATCTGCTGGTCTAAACCTGAACAAGTGCTGTCTTGAAGAAGTATTTGCCCTCAAAGAGCAGCAAGCGACCATTGTGACAGACCCTATTGACACTAACACACTAAAAACAGTAGTTGACTACTCAATCCTTGCAGACCAAAACAACTACAGAAATCTGAAAGACCACCGGGTACTTATCTTCCGTGACAAACACTCGAAGTACCTGATGAAATTTAAGGTGCATGTTAAATGTGGTGTATTTGAACCTAGAGAAGAAAGCTCCTACAATCAGCATGTTACTGATTCCTATGACTTTACCAAAGATTCTCTGCTTACATCAAGTGTAAGTGAAAACCACTGTTGTCGACAATACTAACAAGTACATCAAGTTCTTTATATCAAGCCTACCAAGAACAATCCTGACATAATATTTCAAGCAGGTGTAACGGTCAGTAATCAAATTCGTCATCCACAATCGTGGTAAACGCCTCAAAATTAGACTTGCGTAATCTATGATATTTTCGTCGTTAAACGCTGTCACGTCTGCCAGCAGTTTGGTCAGTTCAAATGTCCACAATCCCTCAAGCGCCCATTGCAATGGAAAACTTAAAACGGAGAAGTATCAATTGCCCGGCATCAAGTGTTGTATTAATTGTAAACAAAGGCTAATTACCGAAACAGTGATTCCCATGCTGCCATTACTTTGTCATGCCAGAGCTACCCCGAACAACAGAAACAAAAATATGCACGTCAATCCAATTTTACTGCAATTTAAACGAATAAGGTCCAAACAGGTACATGGTGACAATTTGCTTCATTTTCTCATCTGGAATTTACAGTCGCTGTGTAACAAATGTGATGATGATTATGAATTTGCTCTAGAAGACAACATTGACATAACTCTATTTACTGAAAAGTGGTTATCTCCCACTATGTCGTAAATAACATTAAAATGTGTGGTTTCAACCTTCATCACATTTACCATACCCTATAAGATTGTCCATGTGAAAAAGTATATGTCGTTCGAGTACAAGAAGAGGTTATAATAAATTGAGACCATGGTAGTTTTTTTCCTGAAACTGGTGGGTATTCTAAAGGTCATTATCCATACCAGTAAATGTAAAATGAGTTAACTAATCTTCTCGAGTACTAGGTTGTTTTCTCTGCAATATACACTTTGCTATACCTCCATTGCTATATATGCATTGCTGTAAAGTCATTGTGGTGCATTCCTTGCTATATCTTTCTCGTTATATATACCTTAATGCTATACGTTCATACTTACATACTTTAATTGCTATAGTGTCAATGAGAGCTTACACCGTCAATACTTGAAAGTCATTGTTTTCCATTCATAGGCCATCAGCTGAAGCTCAAAATGTGGCTGTAAAATCAGTTTCGTTCCAGCAACACCGGGTCTAGATTTTTAATGCATTTTTGGGTAGTTTAATGCATCACAAACATTATATCAAAAGTTCTCCAAAAAATTTCCTGCAGTATTTTTGTAAGAAACCCTTGAAATTGGGTAAGTTATGTAGACATTACGTGCTACGATGCTATGTATTAGGAACACGTGCTAACGTTAGATTTGGTACAGTGGTGCATACATACCACAAGTTATATGTTAAATTACGACTGATATATTTTTTTTGTATAATAGTTGGGTCAGGGTTACAAGAATGGTGGAAGAGGATTCTGGTCTAAGGGTCAGTGAGGGTTGTTTTCAGGCATTACAAGTTGTGCCCCCCCCCCTCCATTTTCGCCAAAATGGTAAAAAATCACATTTTCAACTTTGAAATATGAAATACAATTTTTGCACATTATAACTTAAGGGTTTTAATTATAAAAATGTACCACTTTTGATAAACTCAGATATAATGCTTTGTAATAAATCAAATATTTTTAGATTTTCCCCCTATGTTATGAATGCATTTCGTCTGTGCATGTATGCGTAAATATACACATATAATGAAAAGTTCCTCTCCATAATTGTTACACTCCCCATCCAAACTGTTTTACAAATGCGACCCCCTCCCCCTCTACTTTACATGTAGCTAAATCCCTAGTTACAATGAGATGTACCAATGCCCCAAGACCAGTGAGCTATTTCTTTTGTATAAATCAATATATAAGTTGGCACACTAAGACGTCATGGCATATTGTAGATGTGAAATAAAGTTATAGTCGGTATATATCCGTTACCTTAGTACTCTTTCTACAGTCTCCTGCAAAACTAGGTACTTTCTCCTTGTTACTGAAACGACATGTTTATAATTCGTATTCCTGCAAAAAGAGTTTCCAAGGGAGTTAAAGCATAAAAGAAAAGATCGACAAGGTTTCGAATGGTATTTTGAATAATAATAGTTCTATATTCTACAAATAATATGAATAATAAAGGTGAATGGTACAAATAAGTGAATAACGAAGACAGTTAACTTAAGCCCCAGATATAAAGAAATAATGTATCTATTAAGACTGGGTCGATACACTCAATGGTGTAGTAGAGCTGGGCCTTTGCGATGATTCAAGATACAGGTTCTTCATCAAAAGGCGCGGCGCAGAATTAATAAGTAATTAAAAGTTCATGCAAGGACAGTTGTACTAGTCTTAACAGTATCCACTTCAATTCACTGCATGGAAGTCAGATATGGTATGGAAAAGGGAAAGTCTATTCCGTAGTAGAGGTGAAGATAATCAGATGAAATAAAAGTCACTAAAGACTTGAATATCCTTCAGTCAAAACTTGAACAGATGCACAGAACATATTAACAATATGAATAAAACAGGTAACGAAATGTTACGGCAAACAATAAAGAACCGTGATATTGGAACAGGGTCAGGGGCGATGGTTCCCCAACAACAGTATATAAACCTTTGACTGGTTTCAGGACGCGGTATTTGCGTCATCGTCATCAGTAAATGTAGTTGTGAATATGCAAGAGGTAAAGCATGCCCATAACACCCTCCTCCCCCCTCCCATCCCCTCTAAAAAAAAAGTGTGATTTGAAGAAAATGTGGATATTTATCAAAGGTGTCTGGTAGGTAGGGTAATCTACGTAAAACTACTAATAGCTAAAATGAATATATGAATAAGATCATGTTTACTGGTTCCTTTAAACTCTGGGGAACAAAATAATGACAACATGACTTTGAAAAAGTTAACCCTCTTCACAAACTTCAAACTTGATTAAAATTTCAGACTAAGATATCGAGATTTAACACCATCACAGTTCATCCTCCAAATCATCTTCTCCTGCATCAACAATCTCAACATCTTCTTGGAAGTTGCTGCAATTTCCATATTTACATAGGTCTGTACACGGTAGTTGTGCATTCATTCAGGAACATCTTCCTTTAAGACATTTGCCGACTCTACAGCTACTGCTGACACACTGAAGCAAAACATCTGGGTTAGGTGGCTTCGTCATCCAAGTGATTATAAGGTCATCATTTTCAAGTTTACATCCATGTCCCTCTGGTGAGAGTGCATCAATCCTTGGCTGCAATGCCCTACTGTGAATAGCAGCCTGGTTGGTGCAGCGCTTAACATGCGGGATCAGAGCATCTTTTGTTGGTGGTAAACTCTGCTCTGAGGAGGAGATGAACAGAACACCTTGTACCATGAAATTGGATATTTTTGAGTCTCACATTTTATGATGGGGTACCAATATAATTACAGTTCAGCTAGAAATATGTTGCAAATTTCTTTAATAATTTCAATGGAAAGATTAACCTGATATTGCATCTCAAAGCGTTTAGAGAATTTTTTAATTTTCCTTGGGGGAGGACCCCCATATTCCAAAAGTCCTAGATCCACCCCTGAACACTCAATGAACCACACATTGAAGAGAGTACTTTACCTTTCAAGATCTGTATGTCTTCCTTGTCAAGAATTGTATCTAGTTTCTTCAACATAGAGAGTGGTACCTCACTTCAATGGCAACACGGTCTTTTCCTATAATATTCATAAAATCTGGGCTCATCTTTTTTCCGCTCTGCTGCTTGTCGAAGCAATACCTTAATAAAATGAAATAAAAAAAGCACATTGTTTTGCATTTTCTGTTGATCAAAATGTAAGTTTGAACAAATAAGAACTAAGACAATTTTATTTATATACCATGTGATCTGCTCATCTTCTATGGACAAACAAAGACACATTCAAATTTTGCAAACCAGTGTCATGCAAAAAAGAATTAAAACAGGCTTTTTTTGACAGTACAGTACATTATATCTTAATGTTATGGTTTAAATTATACAATGGTAGATTATATCTGTTACTAATAAGACAGATACTTGTTCATTTTGGTAAAGCTAGACAGGCTGACCATAAGACCTTGCAAACCTAACCTTATTGCACCTTTGTTACACTTATTTTTCTAACTAATATATTATCTCTATCATTCAAATAAGGGCCACAGTAAGAAAACTATGAAGCCTGTATTTAACACTTAGGCTAGTGCCCCAGATGGAGAATTTGAAACAAATTTTCGTTCCTACCACCTTATAACAAAACAAATCAGATGACCATGCCACTAAGTAATTATATTATGTTCAGGTCCAACACTGTGCCCTTTGACTTGGATTCTATCCCTTAAGAGCTACTGATCTTGCATTATGCAACTTCTCTTAACACTTCAACTATGCCACAGAAGTACAAGTAGAGTCGTGTAGTATGCTTAGGCTTACCTCCATCGAAAGTCTCTGCCTGCTGCAGCTTGTCCCGTTTGCAACGCCTAGTAATGTATTGTTTCTTTTCCCACATATAATAAATTGAACAGGCAATACACCAGAGCTTCTGCTTGGTTTCCTCGATCTTTTCCGTCAATTCTTCGTTTAAAATCATATGGGGTCCTCTGGAACTGTCCGTTTTCTTGCAGCAATGTGCTTGCTATCAATGAACCGCCTGTAACACTTATCGTGGAACCCCATCATACTATGCTGTTGAACACACGCTTGATCGTAGTAGGCCATGGAGTAATCAGTAGTACGGCGATATCACTGTCTCCGCCGCTAAGATTAAGCCAATCTTTAGCGCAGGAAGTAACTTTATTCCATCGTTTATTCGTCAGTGCCTTGAATGCTTCAAATTTTACAGATTCAATGTGCACTGAGCACTGTAGATTTCCGTGTGTCGGAGACTGACTAGCGCCCGTGGGAGCCGCCATGTTTGTTGTTTTCTACAAAGATTGCACACAGAACTCATGGCTCATTGGACAATTCATATCACATGGTACAGATATCTCACTGGCGCACAACTTTTGAACGTAAAACGGCAGGTTTCTTAACATACGCAATAAAAAATATAGTTCGATCTTTCGAGCGGAATTGCAAAAAAACTGCAGGAAAGTACATGGAGAACTTTTGGATCATTAATCTTAGTTAATTTATGTATTCAATGCTGTAGAGAAATTTTAGACCCGCAGTTGCTGGAACGAAACAAGCGAATTTCGACCTTCAGCTGATGGCCTATCATTGCTATACACTCATTGTGGTACATTTATTGCTATAAAGTTTGTAATGCAATCAAAAGAAAGTTCGGATCTATTAACTTTAATTGTTATCTTCATCGTCATTTACTGCTATAAAGTCATTGATAAAGTACATCTATTGCTATAGGTTAAACTGCTATAGCTATACTTTCATAGGTAAACATCTTAGTCACAATGGTCAGGCGTGACTGTCATTAAATATGATGGTCAAATTAAGGAAAACACATAACACAACATGAAACAACTAAGTCTCTGTAGTGTTACCGCCGATCAGATTCGCAGCGTCGTAAGTAGATTCGTCGTATAAAACACCTGAAAAATATAAAAATGAAAAAGATTGACATTATCGGTTAAAAGGTTTTAATAAAAACAGTTATTCCAGCTGCAATGATATTGTGTTTCATCGGCAAAGATTTCCGAGTGTTTGTTCAACGTTTACTGCACTTACTGGGCTGGAAAATGGGGAATGAGAAGAGAATGTTTTTTGCTGAAGTACGCGCATATAATTCTAATATCATACTTAACGAAGTTATTATTTCCCACCGACCTTCATTTTTAGTGGTTCAGGGTCGAGCAAGTTGATCAATGTTGACTATTGAGTGCATATTTTGACTAACCTGTTGTTGTGTAACATTTTCTTTATCCCAAAAGGTGAGAATTTATTATATGTGAGTGTTCACAATGATGACTATTTCTACAGGGTAAATCCAGTCTTCTCCATGCAGTGAATGCGAACAGAATTAACTCTTGCAGATTGAAACATTAAGTATGTTTGAATAAGCTAAATTGAACTGAAGTCACTTTTGATGACAGTAATCTATTTGCGTTCTTAAAAAAAGGTAAAGCCTCAGTTAAAAGGTGTGAAAGTTAGAAAAACTTGTCTTATGTCAAAACCAAAAAAAGAAAGCTCGCCAAAACAAAATCTAGAACCGTCTAATTATGAGAGTTTATATTTTACCATCTACCGTAAATGATCCCATAACTATATTTAGATTTCACGTGGTACAAACAGTCGTGATAAAAAAGATTATGATAAAGGTTATGAGATGGTAACGGTGGACTTGTTACTGGAATTGATGATGGATGATGATGGTTGTGATGGTAGTGGTTGTGATGGTGGTGGTTGTGGTTGTGATGGTGACAGTTGTGTTGGTACTATTATTCATTACGTTGTACATAGATACCTGCAATACACGCTGTCATGAAACATGCGATAGAACCAGCAATCAACGACCGCAATGCGACCGACGCGAGGTCACCTCTTCTCTCTGGCGCCATTGGTGTAAGCCCGCCCAACAAGATACCGATGGAGCTAAAGTTTGAAAATCCACACAAGGCGTACGTGGCAATTATTTCAGATCGAATCTAAAAGAAAACACGACGCAAAAGAAAACAGATCAATCTCGCATAATCATCCGTCTTTCCATGCATCCATCTTAACTTTTAACTTTGTATGGAACATGTGTTTACTTCATTAGATTACAGTTCGCTTACATTAAAAGATTATTCCAGTCGCATTTCTTTCTATATATAATGAGTAGAACTTTTTTTTTCATAAATCACAATCATTAATTTCGTTCACGTTGGAACAACTGCAGCATGTTCGTAACAAATATATATCGGCTTAAACACACTTTTAACATATCGTTTTCAGAAGGTATTCATTTTCATGAAGTATTCACGATAATTATTAACCATGTACCATTTGATGAATAGATAGGAGCGGGGGAGGGGAGTGGGGGTGATTATGAGACCACTGTGGTTAAACACTGAAAAGAAGCGAGTATTCTTTACTACAAAATGTGAATGGGACAATAAATTGGTTTATACATTGAGCAAAGAGTTATATTGTTCAAACCATTACTTATATAGTGATGAATTTATATGACCATGTCTTTTTCATTTCACTATGTGTTGCTGTGCTACTTACATCAGAGACAATCGGTAGCCGACAGCTCGTCAACATTTCTGTTGTCTGAATTGCATATTCAAACATCATGCTGAAACTAATTCTCTGTGTATTCTGTGCCACAATTTCCAGTATTTGTTTTCAATGTAAACAGCAATTTCTAGTCACAAAATGTTTTACTTTCTCAAGGCAAAGGCACTTTTTTTACATAGGACCTCATCAAATGGTACATTCCAATCGAAAACATGGAAAATGGGTAAAAGGATGATTAACATGTGTGTTCGAGATATGTTAGATTGCAGGGCCAGTGCAGGGGTTGGGGATGGGCCTTGACCGGACCTGTTGGACTCGTGACGATAAGTCGTATTATGATTTGCTTTCTCGCTTCAACAAGAACGACGTAACACTCGTACCTTTCAATGCACTTCTTACTTGTGTTCAAAACGAAGTAACACTCGCACCTTTCAATGCACTTCTTACTTGTGTTCAAAACGAAGTAACACTCATACCTGTCAATGCAATTCTTACTTGTGTTAAACATGTGAACATCCAGTGACAAGGGAATCAACCGATATTGGCACTTTATTGTAGTAATGAAATGCTACTAACTGCAAAAACAGAATTGATTTAAGACCATATCCGATCATTTGGTTATGGCAATAACGTTATTTACAAACTCAATATCTTAGTTTAACACAGAAGGCGTAATGCAGGCAACTAGTTCGAAGAAATCTCAGTTTCGTCGGCCTGGTTACAATAAATCAGATATACTTTACCGACATATAGTCTCCACTTTCATTTTGACGGTTTGCAATGTATTCCGCTAGTTTTCCATACGCAACGAATTCATTCAAAAACGTCTTGTAGCCAACTAATTCCGCAACGATACGGCAGTCCTTTACTTCAACACCCATGAGAAGTGCCAGAGGTACAAATACGTATGAACAGATAAACTGTGAGGAAAGTAGAACACTTGAAAACATATATATGTATGAAGAAAAGGAAGACAGAAATGTTTGTATTATTTCAAAGAAAGTTCGAGGTGATAAACTGCACTATTGTGAATTATAATTGGAGTGTTAGCTCAGTGGTGCCGGTGCCTTCCAATCATAAGGTCCCCTGTTCGAGTCACTCCTGTTCGATTAACGTATGTCGTCCAGTTACAGAGTTGTTGACAATTGACAATTCATAATCATGGACGTTAAATATGAATGTATGAGACTGACTTCGGTCAGCTTAGGGCTTTGATAAGCCAATGAGGCTTCTTCGCGAGTTCCTGCTTGCAGGAGGATCTAATATATATATATATATATATATATATATATATATATACTAAAGAATCCAATATATCTTGTTTTTGATTGGTGTATGACCGATATGAAGACGATAGTCGGTAATCGATTGGCAAAAAAAATATCGATAATCGTTCTAAAAATGGTTCTATTTCATTGTTACCTTGTTCAAAGTGTTGTGGAAACATGGTGGCGTGGGCGGAGGTGAGGGTCTCTTTCACTCAATCCATCCATCCATCCATCCATCCATCCATCCATCCATCCATCCATCCATCCATCCATCCATCCATCCATCCATCCATCCATCCATCCATCCATCCATCCATCCATCCATCCATCCATCCATCCATCCATCCATCCATCCATCCATCCATCCATCCATCCATCCATCCATCCATCCATCCATCCATCCATCCATCCATCCATCCATCCATCCATCCATCCATCCATCCATCCATCCATCCATCCATCCATCCATCCATCCATCCATCCATCCATCCATCCATCCATCCATCCATCCATCCATCCATCCATCCATCCATCCATCCATCCATCCATCCATCCATCCATCCATCCATCCATCCATCCATCCATCCATCCATCCATCCATCCATCCATCCATCCATCCATCCATCCATCCATCCATCCATCCATCCATCCATCCATCCATCCATCCATCCATCCATCCATCCATCCATCCATCCATCCATCCATCCATCCATCCATCCATCCATCCATCCATCCATCCATCCATCCATCCATCCATCCATCCATCCATCCATCCATCCATCCATCCATCCATCCATCCATCCATCCATCCATCCATCCATCCATCCATCCATCCATCCATCCATCCATCCATCCATCCATCATTCATTCATTCATTCAATCAATCAATCAATCAATCAATCAATCCATCCATCCATCTATCCATCTATCTATCCATCCATCAATCATTCAATCAATCCATCCATCCATCCATCCATCCATCCATCCATTCATTCATCTACCAATCAATCAATCAATCAATTGTCCCTCCACAGTATGTTCCAATCTTTGTGATATAACATATCTATGTCATATTGTTTTCTGTCAATTTTCAGTTTCTTCTTTGATGTATAATATCTCTTCGTAAGGTTTGATAGTAACGATTAATTGGTTGAAATAAAATAAAATTAGAACTGATGTGACGTACTCTGGACAACATTACTGCTGCTTACTAAACCTGATGTTCAACGTACATTTCAATGGACCTGGTCAAGTTAAACATTTGAAATACAAAACTTTTGCAAAGTCATTCTTACATTCTGACAGCTATAAACTACAGATTTGCAGTTTGATATCCTTTTCTGTCAGCTTCTTGACTCTGCCCACAAATAACTGGAACATTTATGTAGTAATAACCCCGTCCCGGTGTCTGATGAGAAGTAAGACTAAGGTATTAGCATTTTTATAAGAAAAAAAACTTGGCTTCTAAAAGGGGTTCCCGCCGGGACTGTTCTTGTCAGGGCCCCACCTGGAACTCGACCCCCACACCCAGTTGCTACATCCCACATATGGACGTCTGTCGAAAGGAATTGATATTGTTTGGTGTATCAATTAGAACCATTTGGTCATAAAACCATCGTAACTAACCTCAAATGAGAGTTCGTCCCAACCTAAGAGACCTCCGATGTATCCCAGAATGCCATTCATCAAAGCCAGCAGTGCGATGAATGCAATCAAGTTACCGGCGATGTTAAGGGCTAATGGTATGGCGGTATAAGCACCGTATGAAGCAGCTTCAATGATATTCCTTTGTTCTCTGTAGATTTGGAGATAACGCAACTTTATAGGACGAGAATAATTTACCTTGCAAGGGTTGTCGATGGCATTATTCGCTCAAAATAAGACATTTTTTGACACTGTTTGGATGATATACTAAACGTATATATCGATGTAAGCTCCGATATGAGCTTTAACGACATTCATTTGTTATTATAATAATAATAATAATAATATACAATCCTTATAAAGCGCTTTCCATGAAATCTCAAAGCGCTGTACAGCATAACTTTCTAAAGCTTAAAATTATAATAAAATGCACAATAGCATGAAGAGAGGTAAGACAATAAAAAACATAAAAGAATAAATCACTCTAAGCAATTAAAAAATAAGTCTTCAAATTCTACTTAAAACATTAAGATTGTTCAAATTGCGGAGATCTGAAGGTACAATGTTAAAGCCTAAAATTATAATTAATTGCACAATAGCATGAAGAGAGGTAAGATAATAAAAAACATATAAGAATAAATCACTCTTAGCATTTAAACAAATAAGTCTTCAAATTCTTCCTAAAAATGTTAAGATTGTTCAAATTGCGGAGATTTGAAGTTAGGCTGTTCCAAACAACCGGAGCAGCGACAGAAAACCGTCTTCCTCTGTAGAACTTGGTCCTCGAGTTGTGGGTGACGTAGAAGTAGTTCGGACGATGAGCGGAGAGACCTATCATTATAGGTATATTAGATAACACCAGTGATATTAATATGTTAAATTTCAACATTTGTTTAGATGATAATCTCAAGGGTCAACACACAAAGAAATGTCATCTAAGTTCTTTAGAGGCACTAACAGTAACGACCATATACAAACCAAGCGGTAGCTTTAGCATGCCACCATTTTATCGTTCTAATTGGGCTGTATTGGTAAAGGTGTTTAACTTTAAGCCTCACGGTAAGAAATATCATGAATGAAGTAATACAGATTAAAAGCATGAACGACACTACAGTGAAGGTGCCTCATTAGCCACGGAAAATGTCGTCAATTTCTTTCTAATCTTTCTTTAAGTATTTCCCAATTGCACCAGCTGCATTGCATTAGATCCTGGTAGAGTAACCAACGAATTACTTATTTACTCCCCCGACCAAATAGAGAGAGAAAAAACGGAAAATTATGACTAAAGATGATCCATAAACTCATTCTAATTGATACTTTCAGACTTGGTGAACAAGTTGGAGTGGTAATTAACAACTTCCATATTACTGTGGCCAAACAAGAACTGAACAACAAACTAAAAATGGATGAATCAGACTTTTATATATTTGTATATTTCGACAAAATTGAAGTCACATTGCAATTCTTTACCCTTTTGGTAGGTCCATTTTGTCAACATCTGCATGCCGCGACTTCTCAGTTTCCGGATAGAAGAGTTTAGAAATAGCTAGAGCCGCTGGAGCAGACATCACAGATGCGGACAATAGATGAGAAGCACTAATTCCAAAAGAGACGAAGGCGCCCAGGAGCCCGCCAGCAATCGTTGCAAACCCACCGGTCATAACGGCATGGAGTTCTGACTTGGTCATATCTTTTATCATTGGTCGTATCAGTAAAGGCGCTTCCGTCTGCAAAATAAGAACTACCGTGTTAAAGCAGCTGGTTTCATAACGAACATTTTACTCACTCGGAGTCGCTATAGTTGTGCAATACCGAAGTGATGCACTAAGAGTGGGGGTGGGGGTGTGGAGGGGTTCCATGCTAGAGACGATAAAACGAATATTTTGAACAAACAAAAGTAAATATTAAGACACATTCACTAAAGAATGAGAATTCCAAAACATAATAAGTTCAACGCTTTTCTGAATGTTTTTCACATTTCGCATCTTAGCCACCTTACAATAATAGGGAAACTATCGGACTTGGATGAATGTTAAAATTCATTATTAGACAAGCAAAACATAAGCAAACCATCTCATGATAATGTCACCTCTGAATAAAGAGAGGGTTAGTCCCATGTTGCAAACTTCAAAACTTAAAAGGGTTTACATAGTTGTCGTAGTAAGAACGAAATATTTCCGAATAGTTAATGTTCAATTTCAATTTGTAGCCTAATAACTTCAATCTTAACGAGGTGAATTACTTTTTCGTAGGAAAGGAATTAATAAGACAGAGAGCATGTGTCTCGTTTGACTTTGAAATATATAATTATATATATTTTACTACTTGGCATAATAATTTTAAATGTCTTCTTTTATCTTTGAAGCTGACATGTTCTTTTATTTATGTCAGCCTTTTGGAATATTATTTTCGAATGCAATTCGAATGCACTAATCTTCCAATTGTTGCTTATACTATCATAAATCTGGGGGACCAGTTTAAAAGATAAGGCTTCAGCAGCTGCAAAATGTGCTCCAGCAAGGCTGAATCAATGTCAAACAATAGAGATTATTGCGGCAGACAAGCAGCGCCTATTATGTAAAACTGTACGGCACAAAATATTACATCCTGCAAGATTTACAACCTGCATGGCTCACCGGGGATATACTGCAGCCTCCTCAGGGCTCTATTTTGGACACAGTACCTAAGACGAAGAAGGTGACGGTGGTTATTGGGGGGGGGGGGAGGGAGGGGAATATTATTATCCTTTTGAATGACCAAAACTGTTTACCCCTCCAACAAAGATGTTGCCAGCAGCATTCAAGGATTCAGGGCCTGATGTCTGCATTGTTTTCTGCATCAGCCATGCAATCTTTTTGATGATTACTTGCATGACCCCCAAGTAATAGAGAACAGATATCACGGTACTGAAGTATATCACAACAGGCAACACCTACAAAAAGAAAATGCTCTTTAAGAATTGATCATAAAGTTCCGCCGTTATACTTCATAACATTATACATTTTCATGGCTAATCCTATTCTTCGTCGTTCGTTTTAATTGGTTCCTAAATGTTCAACGATAACATTCAAACGAAATAGTTGATTGAACACTACTGTACGTTTGGATGAGTTCCTTAAAATACATATACGATTTAAGTCATTTTCCAATTCCACAGTGACTAGAATTCCGTAAGTCTATAATGTCAACGTTCTACGAAAATAGAATACGGTAAAGGTGGCTCTTACTTTGAAAGCGAAGAAATGGTCCTGATAACTATCCCCGAATACAAACTTGGCTCCTTCATCAGAAAAGTCGAGAAATATTTGGACGACGTCTCCCAACCATTGGAAAGCTCGAAAACCTACTTGGGTTCGGAGAATGACTAATCCAAAAATGAATTGCAACGCGCAACCCCATAGGACTGGTCTCCACTTAACCTAACATGCACGGGGAGAAGAAAAGAGAAAAACGTTGTTTCGATTAAACAGAAATATAGAATCGTTCTCGATACGTGTTACATGTGTGAAAAGCTACGTGAAACATGCACGGCATCCTCGATCAACAAGCAATAGCAATCAAAGAACAATTCGAACTGTCTGTATGCTTCGAACAGGAATAACGAACAACATATGTCTTGCAGGGGCATGTTCCGGAAAGGGTGTACGCCGGGCACGGGTCTCACATTATGAATTGTTTTGTTTTAAAGCAAAGTACATTTCCCAGCTGGAAAACTTTACCATGCTTCTCGTGCGGGCCATTTCTCACTTGTTGCCGATGTTTTCTTCTGTATTAATGTCGGTAACTAGCAAAAATATAGCCGCTACGGTCTCGTCTTTGGAGAACTGGGTTCGTCATTTTTTTTGTTCATATCATAATAACAAGAAGACTTTATAAGATCAGCTATAATAAAGATATTATCTCATTGATTTTTAGAGAAGCTTGGTATATAAACTCACTTGTCTGGGATATTTGGACGTCACGTAAGTAATGAGAATGAGGACAACTAGGCCACCAGCAGATACGAGTTGTTTGGGGTTTTCAAGACGAAGTACAACCACTACAGCAATAACAATAATCAGAAAGACAAAACAGAGGGTCCTGACGAAGAGAAGAATGAATAAAACAAAAAACGATGAATTTAATGAGAAGAATTTGACTTTACATAATTTTTAATATTATTTTAGGCGTTACTTAAATTTTAATAATTTATACAGTCACGTACTTTAATTTGCATAAATTGCATATCTAGAGTAAGAAAATACATCTTGCTTACTGTTCAGTTTTTGGAGATCCGTACAGTTGCCATACTGTACAGATTAAGTCCAATCCCCTTAAATAAAAAAAATAAAAAAGATCTGTGCCATGGGATGGTAATTATGCAGTGATTGGGATAAGATAGAAGTGTTTTAGTACAATAGCCCGGCCTTTATATTACCCAGAAAAATATCTTCAGTACCATCTGATATACAATTAATATACAATTAATACTGCCCATTGAACCCTGTGATATCGGACAGTACTCTATTCCAACCATTAATTAACTAAAGCAGTGAATTCCATTGATGAAAACAAACATATAAATGGCTACGAAATATATTTATATTGCCTTATTGTGATAGGCTATAGTTCAACTGTGGTACGTCGATTGTAAAAAAGTTGCACACCGTTCTATTAGTGTATTGGTGCAATTTTCGTGAGCGATTTTGGGTTAGCACAGTTACTACATGATATCCACAACAATTTAGCAGATTTAGCAGAGGAATACTTATACTTATATGAGTTTTTGGTAAACGCTCTATTCTTAATTGCCAAGACTATTTTCTTTCTCCTTTTGTTTTATCTCCTTTTTAGCCTGCTAAGAAAGAGCAAAAGGCAAGGAAAAGGGAGATGGGAAGAAACGAAATGACACCTTTATCTCGCCTGTGTCTTATATTTTTCGTACAGAAGCAAGGACAAATTGATCAGAAATATTTTTTGCCAATCAAAACAATTTCTCAAATAGAAGCTGAGCTGTGCTTGGGCCGCTTTGTCAATCTGGTTTATTCTCCATATAATGAAATACTTTGAATCAATTTTATCAGTGGAATCTGCTGTTGAGTTCTCTTTAGTTCCGCTGACAAGCTGCGGTCTTTGAAATCACGGATAACTGTTTTGAGGAATCTCTGACGGACACTGCTGAGCAAATTACTTGCACATTCCCGAATTTAACACATCCTGGAATTGTTTTCAATCTTGTCCGCTACACTAAGACTAGGCACTGAGCGTCAGTAAAATTACATCCAACTCTCCAATATACAATATACTGGACCTGCGATTTGTCTCATTATTATTGAAGAAAAGAGATTTTTAAACATACTTTCACAATTAGCTCATAGATTGAGGTATACTACAGCGCTATACGAAAAGATCTGTAAACAGGATAGATAACGTGCATTAGGACCGAGGACCGAGAGTGATATCTACGGCTCTGTTAGGCCATATGGGACAGTGCCCTCTGCGACAAAAAAAATCCTAAAGATTCCCATCAGACTATATATAATACGCTTACGACGACGGACTCAAATACGTCTACCAAACAAATATTGCGATGCTTTTGAAATTTAATATTTCGATTTTTTTTTTTCAATCAGCACGCTTTGGCTTTTCATGTCGGATATGTTTGTCTCGACTTAGTGTTTAAATGAGATTTAATGGATACCCCATCCAAAAAAATCTTGATGCAACCTTTCATTACTATCGTCTCCATTACTAATTAAGAAGTAAAATTTGGTCTGTTTTACGTGGTCATATTGGGAATACATTTTTACCTTTGATGACGCTTGTTTCACTCTCCTTTTACCCGCTGGTACAAAGTTCTATCACACTTAATTTTAAACGTTTAAAGGAGCTGATAACTGCATAGCTTCGAATAATCGGCTTACCATTTCACCTTGCTGCCCATGTTCTCCGAGATCATTGTAACAGGGCGTTGTAAGATGTTATTCCATATGGCATCTCCATGGAAATCTCTGATAAAGGTGTACACGGCAGCACATACTGCAAGGCCAGTCAAAATCAACATCACTTTGGCTTCCTCGAAATCTCTGCTGCATGCGTATGTCAGACCAGCCAGATAAAGCAGTAAGGCAAATAACAGAATCGCCCGTTTGACGACCACTTTATTCTCTGCCTTCAGTGTCGGCTGAATAACGCTATCGATGTACTAGGTTAATGTTAAAATGAAGAATAAAAAAAAAAACACTATTCCAATGAGTGTGAATTCATTCCTTAGAGTGTCGGATACGAAGATGGAGTGAATTCAGTCTTTTTTCAGATTGTAAATGAAGGATAACTTTTTGATAACAGATTTCGCCTTCGCATACCTCACCGTCTGCATGGGGCTTTGCTATATATCCGCTAAAATTGAATTCTTCTAAGAATGTATTTCTATGTATTAAAACGCAAAGTTTAGTTCATGGAGAGTGAATTTAAAAGAAATGGGAATTAAAGACACGTTTCATTACAACTAATAAGAAATATATCATTTTTGCAGTTTCAATGCTTTTGTTACATTTAAAGCCAATCATATTGAATTGTTTTCATCGCTAATCAAATACAATTTATATTGCTACATTATTATGGTAAATATTCGTGAAATTATTCACATACTCTCTAATTCCAAAGTGTGAGAAACTTATTGTTTTAGAGTGTCCAGTATGAAGACTATGTAGAAGAATCGTGAATTTTCCCCCTGTTTACAGAGCTGTTAAAGACATCATTTTGGAAGATTTCACTCTGAGAGAAAGACAGATCCAATATTCGAAAGAATTAACATTGTGAACACTCTTAAAGAGTAATGTTTCACTCCTTGGAATTAAGATCGTCCATAACTATTTGCAAAATTGAGCCATGCGAAGTGAATTAATATTTTGTCTATTGACAATATATACACCGGTAATTCTACGAAAGTTAATATAAAAATGTCAACGTCATACATTTTGAAAGGTTAAGGAGGAGCAATTGGAGGAAATGGAAGGAAGAAAAAACAGATGTGGAAGGGGACGGGCAAGAAAGGGGAGGGCAAGGAAGGCCAAGCGGTGGAAACGACTGTAAATTGAAATGTTGAACTACATGCACGTTAACTTACCTTCCACATTATAAACTGTACACCGTGCTTGCCATCTTCACTATTTGTCCCGCAGTTGTCGCCAGCTCCAGGTGTTTTTTCTGGATCATTTCTCTCAACGTCGCTGAAGGTCATTTCTGGAGCAAAGCTTGGATTTTGAAATCCATCAACGTGCTTCCTAGTCGTACCGGGAAAGGTACCGTTAAGAAGAGTTTGAGGTGAGATAAGTAACAGAAGCCAGATCGTTAGTCATGGTCATGGAGTATAGTAGTGAACAGATTTCGTAAATACCCGACATTGAGTAAATTGTCAGTTGAATAAACCTAACGGAAGAGGACTTAATGTTTACTTACTTATAATTATCGTACATATAAAACAAACGTTCAATCAAATCTTTAAAAAGTAATACTATATGTAACACTTATTCAAATGTGTTATGGATCAAGCCGAAGTTACAAATAACAATCACTTGTAACCGAGATCCACTCAGTAATTAAACAACAGGTTCAGTTTAAAATTCCTTAGGTATAGCATTTCATGTTGAAACACCCTCATTAAATTTGTATACAATTAGACCTCTAACAGAACCAAACAAAGTGCCACATGGCTCATAACCTACATAGAATCTTTAGCTCTGAAACCATCGAACAGTTGTTTTGTGAGTCTAAGATTAACACTGACAGTGTCTATTTCTAACCAAGGAAATGTGACACTGTGTTGCAGGTAACGTAGTATAGTAGTTGTAAATAAATTGTGAAACTCCGCTACAGTTCTCCATCCATTCGTTTATCACCCTAGCTGTAACTCCTTATGAGCATCTACATCGTGCCTCAGTTCTGGTTTTATCTTACTTTTATGGTTCCTTATTTGTACTACGTAAAGGAATTACGTTTTTGGTAGCCATTTTAGAAACACGGCAAAACACTCACGAACAGCCGAGTCCAACTAATAACCGTGCAAATTGGCTTCATGGTTAAGCCTAAATGAACGCGCTTCATGAAATCGTATTGTCAAAACGTGTGCAAACGTGCGTGTCTGTGTGTTCACGCTTTTGTATGTAAGAAGTATAGGAATCATGAATCTGCCTTCCAAGCTATACAGAATCTTTGCATTGACTAGACCAAGGTTTCAATTTGTGCAGTTCCACAAAACGAAAACATGTTTATGAAAACACAAGTTGATGTGTTGTGTTAAACATTTAAATTGCTTTGAAACTTCAAATGGATGTATCTAGTCATCAATAATTACGAACTAGTATATAATAGAATTGATCAACTCATGGTGACGCTTTGCTACTAGACTTGTCAAGTTTCGCCGAACTAAATAAGACCGATATGAAAGCGCCATCTGATAATTTGTCCACGATTTGTGAGCCACATACTTCCATGATTTTGAGCACTTAAGAGTTCAGAAAGGAAGCCTCATAATTTTCTATGTTTAATTGATATGTGTGTGCGTTTTAGAGTATAAAGATGATTGATGATGGGTGTAGCCTATAGATTACATGTGATAAGGATCGTCGTGAGTTCCATTTGACACGTACAATGTATCATTTGTTTTCTCTGTCGCATTTGTTTTGACACGTACGTGGTTTTATTACAATATGTCTGTTCGACTCGCTTGGTTCACCCACTCTACCAGTGTAATGTACAATGTGCTGTGTGCAATGCTCTAGGTACAAAGTAATATGTGCTATGTTCTAAGTACAAAGTAATGTGTACAATGTTCTACATGTGTGCATTGTTCGATTTGTACTGATCTTGTTCTACCACATTCTCTGTGCGATGTTTACAAAAAGTGTTCTGCATATAAATTTGATGTACAACATTCTACTTGTATGTGTTATTTATACTATGTTCAACGTTCTATGTGTCTTTCTCATTTAGGTACATCTACTGTGTATGTGCTGAATGTCTATACTAAGTGTTGAAGGTTGTTTTTCCGTAACAGACATTATCAACATTGTTAACATTTAGCCGGTCAGTAGAGCACAGTAAACGGACAGCACAGTTGGGTGCAATTTCATTTGCTAAAAAATAAATAAATGAAAATTACCGTTGCAGCACAACTAACTACAGAACGATATTTGTAGAAGGCTCTGTGTGTGAAACGACTGACCAGGTTGAACTGATTAAACTAACATTTGCTACTTAACCTGTCCTGTTAACACAATCGACTTGTAGTGCGAGTACAATAGAAGTAAAAGGCTCATGCGTTAGTACTGGTACTTGATCTTACTCTGCATATCTACACTTGACTTAAAACAAAAAGCATTAAAACAAGTAAACCCTATGAGCTTGAATACAGGCAACTATGCTTTAAACGATTGTTTTTGGTGTATAACATGTCATACTAAATGTGTAAAGTAACAAGAACTACGTTCCACAATACAGACCAACGCGTAAGCTTAGGCCTCTAAGCCTATTACAGCAGATGTATGAATCAAGCTTATACTTGCCTATTACGATCGAGACGACAGCTGTTATCAATAGCCATTAAACATATTTTGGCACTATAAAGACTCTGTTGATGGTTTTGCTTTTTCGGTGGAGGCGGGGCAAGAATATAGTTTCATAGCTTTCTAAATTTTATTGACCTAATTATATTTAAGCACATTTACTTGAGAGGACTGGACATGGCAATTAACTCTAGCTACTTTAATATTGTAAAGAAAGTAATATATTTGGAAAGGCTCACGTATGGTTGCTGTCCTGTGTCGGGTTTATCGTTTCCACTCATATGCTTAAGATGGAACACTTCACATGCACAGAAGTACGCGATCTGCTCCGGATAATTGGAAGGACTATACGTTAACACTGCGTGCCATGCTGTACACTTAAAATCTTGTTAAAGACGTGCATATAACGAACGTTTACTATTTATTGGCAATTAATAGTTGTTTATGTAGGATCTTGATATCAGTTTAAATTTACAACAGTTCTATTTTGAAGTACTCTGTGATGGTGGTAACAGGCAAACGATATTGCAGTCAAGTAAATACTGCTTGCATTGCTAAGTATACGTGTTGGACCCGAGGTTATGTTTGCTAACCTTTCATCGAGGGCTCAGGCTGTATATGAGACACTGATCTTGGTTATCGTCACTCCATCTTGTATACCTTTAATAACAGATGCGCTTTACAACACTCTACTTCTTAAACGGGCTCAATAAAGTGCTAATTTATTTTATGCAAACTATTCACACAGTTGCCATATTTTTGAGAATGACTTCGTAATCACACAACCCCCGGCCTGCATACTATACACAAAGTACAACTAGTTTCGTCTTTTTGCGGGAAACGGTACCTCTCTAGTCTGTAGGGATCTTCAAAATGTATTAATCACTCGACAGTATATCAGCCAGTTGTATTTTTGTATTATGTACCGTAACAATTATTTAAAAGGAAATCCACTGACTTCGAGATTTGATAAATAGGATTTTGCGTTAGTCACGGCTTTCGGCAATCTAAAATTACAATTTATCCTCTATACAAACATGCGTCCACCCACCCACTCATGCATCCATCCACCCATAGATCCATCCATCCGTCCATCCGTCCATCCGTCCATATGTCCATATGTCTATATGATGTCTGTAATATGATAAAAGTCTAAAAGATAAAGGTGAAATTTCCCTGATTTCTGTCAATTCTGAAACGTTTTCCTCTCACTTTGGTAAAATGTACTAACCTGAAGCCTTGAGCGCTGCCTCAGAGTGATAACAGAGTACATGTAATCAGGGAGTTGTTAGGATAATGCTGTGTAATTCTGTGGTACAACACTTTGCAAGTCAACAATTTTTGAGGTATAGTTTACTTTAGTATTTCCCAAGTGCTAGGAAGCCACCAGAAGCAAATTGGAAACACTGCAAATGTAACGATCGATTATGAACAGTGTTCAGAGATTTGCGAGGCAAACTTTTGACCGTCGCACCGCAGCATCTGCCCACTTTCTTAAATACCGAGGTAGATGATGGCATCTCATTCACCATCACTGCAGTGCTAGTTGTTTCGAAACCATTGAAAGAACAGAATCACTCCCCAGTGTCCAGTTTCCAAATCAGAAATGCCAAATGAACGAAAAATCTCCCGTAAACTACACTGCAAATCATGCATTTGGAATAGGTCAAGAGAATATAGTCCTGGTGAGGATTGATCCGAGAACCGAATGATTGTGGGCGGGACACTTTAACCGCTATACCACGCCTTCAAGTTTTACGAAGCATTTCTTTTTGAAGTTTCGGAATCCCAACTAAATTAATTACTTTCTTTCAAGGTAGGCTAATTTTAACTAAGCTGTGCGCACAAGGACTAATTTGATATATGCACATACATGTCCAAGGTTGCAGCTTGCAGCGCTTATAAATGTACCTTCTTTTCCGGTGTGGGTGGACTTTAGGTCTATGTAGTGGTGCATTATAGGTTTCTTTACTTAAAAATAACACTCTTGTTACTGTCACTGGCTCGAGTTTATTGCTTTAACTCGACCTTGACATCAGTAAAATGACCGCCGACTGCGAGTCAAGTCAAGTCATGTTCAGAGGTGACTTGAGGCAAGTCATATTGGGTTAACATATATCTCCAGTGAAATTATTTTGGGTTCAGGCACGAGTCAATTCATATCATACACTGGGGTTGAAAACAGGGGCGGAATGGAATACTCTTTCTCTCTTCCAGATAGAGTATGATGCTCCTTCAATATCATAATTTTTTGATAATCTACGTCTGCCGGTGGTGATGATGTCATGGGGAGAGGGGGGGGGGGAGATGTGGGGTTGGGGCGGTGGATTGAAGAAACAAACTGAAATAAATTCTGCATGAAAAGAAATGAAATGAAAACAAAAGAAAAACAAGAGAAAACAAATATTTCTAGCAAATGCAGCAACAGTTAGGCATAACGGCCAATGAAATAAGTTATTGTGGAAGCATCACCCAAACCTTTCCACACATATGTTAACTTGCTTGTCTTTTTTGTAAAAAATGTAGGCGATTGAAAGATAATAACTTTAAAAAATATTAACAAATAGCTCTTTGTTTGTGGTTAAAACCACCTTCACCAACTTAACTTCAAATATAACGATTACGGACAGATGTTACAGTCTGCATGTGAGTAAGAGTATTTACCGGCAATTGTTAAATTTATGACACCTCGTTAATTAAGTAGCAACCGAGAGAATCTGAGAGGGAGGGTGAGGTAAATCTATTGTACATAATATTCATTTCATTAATTTTTTAAAATTAATTACCTTTCATACAGTTTTGTTATCACCATCAAGATGGCAGTTGAAACAATTAAGGACACATGTTTCTGCCTGTTAACAGAGGTGTTCCACAGAGACTACGCTTTGTTGTTTTATAAATTGCCTAATTTTACGACAGTTCGTAGTAACTAGACAGCAAGAGATTGGGTTTGAAGGAGAGCGAGAGAGAGAGATAAGGAAAACTTGTGGTTTATCTAGTTGTTATTAATTGATTTCGACGGAAATAGAAAGAATTTCACTTGTAAAGATGGCAGTCAAACTCCTTGAAGCAAGATACATTTCCCTAACTTCGAGCATACGTTGAAGTTTACTGTGTAATTCAGCTAAAGGGCTGGAATAATATATGAAAGTGTCTCATAATATAGAAATGATGTTTCCTTGTTCCACTGTGACTAGTTTGACTGTTTCTCTTGTAGGCGTTGTATATTACAATTGGGATTGAAAAAGTGGTTAAAATTTGACAAACGAGCACTGCAACTTCAGTGGCCATCAGTGCAACTACATTTCGGCGTATATATAAATGTGGACCGACTATGTTTTGTTGTTTTATTAATTGCTTAATTTTAAGACAGCTCGTAGTTATCATCAATTAGGAGACGGACGCTCCCCCCCCCACCTACACACAAATGACCCTACCAGCCATGATGTAGGGTGATGTGACGTGCTCTCCTGTAGTACTCAAATCTTATATTGTACAACAACTAATGTCATGATATCATAACTGCCATATCCTTGCGAAGCTACGCGAACGATGGAATATATTCAAGTGATATATTTCCCCAATGTTAATTTTTCCAAAATAATTTTCCAAAAAAATTCCAAAATTGTTATTTGAGTAATTTCTATCTAACGATGTCTGAGTATGAGCAGAAATTAACAAGCGACATGCTATTCTAGATGACACTGTTATGCTCCAATATGTCTCATTGTTCACATAGAAGAATCGTCTCAACCGGTTACATCTTGTTCAAAGTTTGGATTTTGCCATTTTTCAATCAGTTTCATATTGTTAAAAGTTTGGACATTGATTTTATTAGCTTTTTGGAAAATGTAATATCCAATGACGAAATCTACCCCCATCGAGGCAACAACACGATGCGCGCAGAACTAAAGCGTGTGCAACGCCAAAACGCTTTGCCTGCCCTCTGGTCATGGTGGTAATGAAGAAAACAAATATAACAAGGAATAAGGTCCTTACCGATTCCTCTCCTCTAATCAACGACACCTTCAACCGACATAACCTGCATTGTTTCACCTCGAAGGCAATAGGCTCGTAGAAGTTCAGATGTTTAATGGTAAACCTTACATGAACAAAATGAAAGAAGGGACTTAACTTAGGTGTGAAACAGTTGGGGGGGGGGGGGGGGGCTGAAATTGTGAAATCGTATATACTGAGCTGTGATTGGGCAATAACGTTTGGTTCGTTTAGTGAAAGCGACAAGCGCCCACTCCTTAGATTTAAAAACACAACTGTCGTAACGGTTACCTTTTCAGAATATAAGACCTAATTCAAATTATTGTCATACTTTTCTCCTTTATTTTTCGGTTACAAATATTTTATCAATTGATACGTATGATTTCATACTGTAATTTAAATCTCATTTTGTTCCGCTTGCAAAGTATTGACATGTGGTTACGTATTTTACGCGTTGGGAGCAAAGGTATATCGCTGATGAAAATATTTAAGAACAAAATATGTAAATAGCCAGTATATTTATAAACCATAGTCAATTTATTTGTAACATGTGTTCTTAAGAGGTTTTAACGACAATTTATCAAATTGTCATTGCTTTGTTTCCGTGGAAATAAACACATGGCATTTATATAGGTATATAGGTATTAATTCTTGTTTTATTGCCTAGTGAAACTGTTCCCTTCAGACAGTTTATTCTTCTTTTTTATATTCGAGAGAAAAAAAGTGGGAGATTGAAATAAATGCAGACCTCGTGAGACAAACACAATATTCCGACACTTTATGGCTTCGTCGGGAGACGTGGGAATTGTTGACGGGGAGGCGGCAGAGGTTCAGTAAAGGTTTTTTTCAATCTGTTTACTATTCTCTTCCTTTTTTTGATCTTTTTGAGGACCGAATTCCGGGAATTGTTTTTTATTTAAACAATAAAATCAAAGCAAAACAGTACAAATGTAGACCTGTAGAAAAGCTTCTAGCTACTGAGCTGTAAATACCCTACCTCTTATCCAAGACGGAATCAATGTTTTCGTGTTTCTCTGATACCTTTATGATTTAGTGCTAAAAATTGGTCTATTCATCTATTTTCAATAATCATGCTAATGATGCAACAGGATGGACAAGCAAAACCGGTGGGGCAGACGTGCGGTGAGGGAATAAAGTGCCGTAGGGAGTTAAATGAAAACGTTAAGTGTGCGTGTGTGGTTGGGTGGGTGGGTGGGGTGTGGGTGGTTGAAAGAGTGTAGTCCTTACGGGGTCCTGTACAAGAATCAGACATACCTACTGGGTGCACATTCCTTACGAGGTACAAATCATGGATCTTTTATGGACTAGCTGTACTGCCGCTGTGAAGAACTAACCTGTACATACCTCTCTTGTTTTACAAAAAAAAAATGTGCCAGGCCAAGTGTGAAATATTTTCTGTGTGAGAGATGTAGTACTACTTTGAACTAATGAAGTATCCAACACTAGCAATCCTAAAGTAATGTTGGTGAGGGCATGCTAGGACAAATAACCCTACCATGTATGAGGCCGGGAAGCCTTCTTTTCTGTGTTCTCTAATCCAAATAAATAAAAATATGAAAAAGAGGGAAACATGATATGAGTTGAAGACAATAAGTTGCATGATGTTGTTTGCAAAGGAAGCAAAATATTTTTTAATTTTCCTTTTCAATTGTCATTTGCTAGTAGGATACCTCTCAGTAAGTTCACATATGTTCTGGCTTTATCTCTTAACCACACTAAAATGAATTTAACCAACAATTTACCCAGTGGTGTGAAGGGTAGAAGGAGAAGGGGAAGGAGAGCAGTATAAAAGCCGGTGGTGGGGGTAACAGGACAATTGGAGTTAATAATCTTACCCTTTCTCCATCATTTCGCTCTTCCATGTACGGCAGTACCCTTTCTTACTTGATGGTCATATCGATTTACCTTCAAGGCTGTCAAAAACAACTATTGTTCTATTTGAGCAGTTTGTTTTGTTTGGCAATATTTCTGAGCAGTTCATTAATTTGTTTGTGCGAAAAAATGTAAGACATGGGAGGTATAAAGGTGCCATTCCCTTTCCTCCAAACCCTTTCCCCCCTTGGCTTGCTTTATATCAAAAACTTCGTTCGTGAAGTTTTAGTAATTAGTTACCATACTGACTGGATTTAGTAACAATACTGATTTAATTTTAATCACCAAAGTGATTAGTTTGACTTATTTAGTTTAGCTTGAGCTAGACGGGATAGCCTATTGTATACCCCTAGTACTAGATAGACCTGATCGTCGTACAGTTACTATACTGCTAACCCTAAAAGCTAGTGATGATAGGGGCCTAGCTCCACTAGTACTAGTACTGCTAATGTACTGCTGGGCAGTTCAAGTTCATTTTAATTCCGTGCTACCGTGCACCAAAGACTTCAGGAGGCCACAATGTTTGTGCCATGTAAATTTCACACTAATCCTTAAATACATTTCAGGCCTTTCAGGGTTTTCAGGTAATTTGTGTTACATCTGGTATTAACGCAGTGACCATGTTTCCCTCCGGACGCACATTCAATTGCTTTTTGCACTTCTATCACAGTTGTTATAGATCGGATAAGGGTGTTTGCTTACCGAAGTTTCGAGGCCCGCAAGCATCTAGCCTATCATTTGACTTCATTGCGAACTGTGGGGCAATGTTGTTTACCTTTGTTAACCAGAGAAAGTTCATTTTCTCTCAAGCGGCTGCTTCTGTTCTGCGATGTCATATCATCTGGCCTGCTGCAGATAATGTACTTTAATGTAATGATGATGATGATCAATACATCCGAGTAAGCGTTATATGGGTTCTTTAAGCCGGGAGCTAACGGGGTATATATACCCCCGCCCCTCGATAATGTTTGCTTAAAATTAACATTTGATCGTCCGAACAATTTAAAGTTTTTACTTTACTATTCAAATGGACCTTGACCTTCAGTTGTTATGGAATTTTAGCATAGAAAAACTAATTGAAATCAACTCAACGTGATGCATTAACTTAATAATTAACTTTATAATAACAGGATGTATACTTTTGGTTAGATTTGTAAAATATTTTAACAAATGCTTTCATCACTTTATCTTAATTTAAACCAATTTGTCATAATATCGCCAAACTGGCAGGCAAGCTTCGAACGCTGGGACAGTTTTAATTTGAAAGGGTATACACCCTTTAAATGTAGACGAGTTTTAGCGTATATAAAGGTATGACTGTCTAGATTTCAATCACTTTTTCTCCATCAATACTGTAACATGAAGACCAGTCTTGTCGTTGCTGTTCTGTTGGTCTCTGCGTTCACAGAAACTAACGGTGAATTCCGATGTCCGAAGTTTTGGACGGAATTCAATGGACATTGCTACAGGTAAGTTGATCAACCTCTTTACTGAAAAACAGACTAAAATATCAAGTTTGATTGAATTTGATCCTCAATCCAATGGTTAAGCTAAAATCGTTTTGAAAATTTCCAATCTCTTATGTTAATACGTTATGAACGTACACTGTTACAAAATAAGGAAAAATATGTAAATTTAAGGTCAAATGTTGACGTTATATTACTGTGGCTCGCCGTTTGTATTTATAACAGTGTTTTATGGCTAACGGCAGGACAATTTTATAGCATTTGCATTCATCTTTATTTTACGTTCACTGCCCGTTCTGTAAAAATACAGGTCGTTTTAGACGTAGAATAACAGTGAGAATGCACTTTTAATTACATAATGTTAGTTAAGAATAAACTATTAAATAACATATATTATCTTTATCGTGGATATAATGACTTGATACCCATTATTCAACCCTCCTATGCATGTACATTTACACTTCTCTACTGTTTAGTATCAATTAACATACAGCGGACACTGTTCAATTTGAAAATCCATAGAGGTGTTACCAAAATTCGTGTGTTATATTCTCGTTTTGATTTCGTTGTTTAATTATGCACATAATATGTCTAAATTATGATGTAGGTTGTTAGAAATATTACATTTGATATGAAAGGATGTGTCTATTGCTTGAAAACTTGTTTGTGCTCAAACTAAAGTGAAATTGGTCACTATTATCATAAAAACACAGAATCGGTATATATATATATATATATATATATATATATATATATATATATATACATACATATATAGGCCTATATACAATATAACGAAAATCCACGTTTACTCCAAAAGAAAATATTATTAGAGAAAACCAGAGAAATAAGATATGACTCATAATTGACAAATAAGGAGTAAGTTTTAGAAAATATATTGGAATTTTCGGTCCCCCTGGGACCTTCGTCAGCAATACTTGGCAGTCGAATGAGAAGTACCTTAAGGTACCCCCCATGCTAGCATTTCGTCAACCCCCCAACCTTAAATTTCTTCTCACTTCCTCCAGACTCCCCCTTATTTTAATTGCCTCGGACTTCAAATCAACTACTGAACGTAAACGTAAAGAAATCGATTGGATCTTTCGTATTAAGTCTCACATCACCGGCCTCAACAAAGACTTGGGACCCCTTAACAACTATCAGTTTTACAAGCATATGTAATCCGTTCTTTGCTCCTTAATCCGCTTCCTGTAAAGTCATTGTTTATTTGGTTTAATTCCATCATTGCAACTTACACTTATCTAGCGTCATACTTTCATTGTGTCACATTTTGTACTTCTCATTCGACTGCCAAGTATTGCTGACGAAGGTCCCAGGGGGACCGAAAATTCCAATATATTTTCTAAAACTTACTCCTTATTTGTCAATTATGAGTCATATCTTATTTCTCTGGTTTTCTCTAATATATATATATATATATATATATATATATATATATATATATATATATATATATATATATATATATATATATATATATATAGCGGAATTGTCTCTAAAGCAAATGAGCATTATCAACTGAAATTAATCAAACATTTGGTGTTACAGGTTGAGCAATTGTGGTATTTATTCTTATTTAAACGAAATTAATTGCCGATTTATGAAGTATACAATTAGTCAAAAATTAATCTGTTTACAGTAGGTAAAGGGTTTGTTGTAAAGGAAGTTTGAAGACGTAATTGTTAGATAGTCTTTCTTTTTTTTTGTTAGATAGTTTTTTAACAGTGTAACTGTGAATTACTCGGTAGCCTGCAGCCCTCATTTACACCGTAACAAGTAAATACAATAATGAAGTATAGAAATTAAGACAATAAAACCACGCCAGTATAATATAAATAAATAAACCAAACGACAAGTCATAACAGTTGATAGTTCATTGTATCACATGATTTGTTTGGAACACCCAGGTATTTCAACCAGCCTCGCCTAAACTTTGATGCATCGCAGTCCTACTGCCAAAACTTCAGATTGGACCCTGACAACTGCTCCTGTAAGCGTGCTAGTCTTGTGACTGTCGACTCATCCGAAGAGAACACCTTTCTCCATGAATGGTGGAAGTCAGTAAGAGAACCAATTTCCGACAGACAGGTACGTCATCAATATGTTAGAGAGTTAGTTAACTCTACTTTCATATGTTATGTGTTTTGTCGGTGGTGTGAAAGCAAGTCGGGTAGGTGTGTGTGTGGGGAGGGGCGTGTTGATGCTTACAGTTTGAACGCAGTAAAGCAAACATATGCTTTAAGTTGGTCTTATCTGTTCCACGTACTGAAAGCCTCAGTTGTGTAAACGTGTGAGACAATCTAAGACACAATATTTAAATAACGCTTGGCATGGAGGAGCGCTGCCCCAGTTTGAAAGGTGGAGGGGTTAGAGCGGTAGTATAACTTTGGACCTACACTTTCCTAGCTAAAGAAGTATTTCATGGCCTTGCTGGATCATTAGCTATTTTTGATGTTTTTTTAGATATATTTTTAAACGAGTATTCTACATCCTGAAGAAAATGTCAAGGGGACTGATCGCAAGGCAGGGTGTGATGTAGCCCCCCCCCCCCCACGTTCCAAAAATGCATACAAATAATACGTAAAAGAGAGAGGTATACGTAAAATTGTTTAGCATTGAACAAGTTTGGTTGATAAATTAGGACTGGCTTTAACCCTTTAACTTGCATTTCTAAAAAATATGCAACTAAGTGTTTTTCTTCTTCTTCTTCTTGAATGAAACTCCAGAGGAATTTTTTTTTTGAATGATGAAAAAGGAGCACATTTTAAGAATACCGGTGAAATTTGCATCCTATTCACAATCACTACAATAATAATAATAATTATTATTTTGTTTTAAAGTAATTCTGTGGGAGACGGTGTTGTTAACCACACTTTCCCCTTCCGAATCCAGTAGTTATAAGCGAGGCTTGTTTTATTCTTCGCTTAAAGGAGAAATAAACCCTGAGATTGTGCAGTGACCTCATAGTAGAGACTAATATTTTTACACCCTCAGTGAAATAAAAAGTCAAAACTACCTTTCCCAGAATTTCCAGGACTTTTTCACACCTACTGTGTTGGCGGCATAGAAATTGAAGTAGAGAGAATGGCGTCATGCGATACATATACTGAAACCAGCCATCCAACTGGTGGCGCTTTGCGTGTACGGCAAGAAAGTAACGGCGCGTAAAACAAGCGATAAAGTTGAAACACATTACTCGATATAGTGATATTGTGTGCCGCACTTGGGTGCCTAAATCTTCAAAAATGTAGCAGTAGGCTGCAGTTTCACAGGTAATTCTTAGGAAGCGATAGTAGAAGCAATTACATAGGAATCTAATTACCTTACTAGTGTCGTCTGCTCGGCTGCTGTATTGTTATTCAATGGACCCTGGATATAGTTAGCCTAGGCCCCTAGACCGACTACGGCTGTCCTTTTGGATGCGATATGACTAAAGCCTAATTACAAAACTTATCACCACCTCATTTTACTTGAAACTGTATCCCTAACGATATATCTACATGCCAGAATAACATGGGGTGACGGTTATGATGTCCTGGGCTTATCACTAACAATTCAATACTAGGAAAACTAGGCTACTACCCACTTTAAAGCATTAAAATTAAACTAAGAACTGCATGCACAGACTACTATGGAAGTATTACACAAAAGTAGGTGAGTGTGACAAGGGGGAGTACGGCGGGGGAAGGTTTGCCTATTCAATGCATTTTTTAGATAAAGCTATGACACTATTTGAGTGGAGCACTAAAATAATACAAGCAAGTCAAATGTTAGTCATGTTGCTCATCTGCTGTACCGCTATTCACTGGACCCTGGATATAGTGAGCCTAGGCCACTATACCGGCTACGGCTGTCCTTTCGGATGCGATATGACTAAAACCTAATTACACAAATTTATCACTACCTCATTTTACATAAAACTATATCCCAAACGATCGATCCAAATGCCAGAATAACATGGGATGACTGTTAAGATGTCTTGCACTTAACACTAAGGATTCAATACTAGGAATATTGGCTTAGCCTAACATAGGTACATAAGACTACACTAACATAAGTACTTAGCCTTGGCCTTGGTCTACCTTAGGTTAGCCTAGGTCATAACTTAAGCCTAGAATATTTCCCCACTTTGCAACATTAACATTAAACTGCAAACTGCATACCCATACTAATATGGAAGTATTACACAAAAGTAGATGTGTGGGAAGGTGGGGGTGGGAGAAGGGTTGATGTTTTCCAGGGACAATGATGACGCTATCTGAGTGGAGCACTAAAATAACACGAGCAAGTTTTATTATGTGCTTTTATGTTATTTTGATATACCCCGTTTACTGTAATGTACTCATATGCACTATTTAATTGAAACAAAATGTCGCCTGTTCGAGCTATGTTTAGATCCCATGATGCAATTTTAACTTTTACTAGTTGCCATGGTGATAGGAATAGCCGAACCTCTTATAAACTAGTAGGTTGTAGAAGATGTAGCAAGATGTTAGTAGACTTGTTGCTATTTTGTGTATTATGTGAACTGCGGTTGTTCTGTTAGAACCTTAGCAAGGATTAGCCCTATTAGCCTCCTGACGCCCAATAATTATACGAAGAGGGGAAACGTCAAAGACGTCTTCTCTCTTCGAGATCAATATGTACACTGATGATCAATTGTGCAATATCATGTAAACCATCCGTACGTGTGATGCTGCCGTAGAAACTCAATCAAACCTTACCCTAAGGCTCGTTTAGGATTTAGGATTAGCCTCTCTCATATATGGTACAGATTCCATCTGACCAGATATTGCAGATAGGCTAGGTGATATAGTGTCTGCTTTACTGTGAAACCCAGGGAATATTTAGGTACCTGCAGCCTAAGAAAATGTGTTACTTGCCATGGCAACATGTGGTCTAAGTCATTAGTTGTGCGTGGGTTGCAGTAGTTAGTGTGATATTTGTTGTTATTTTTATCACTAGCCTACTAGAGGGACTTCCCAGTTAGTATACAATGCCACTTGTAGACCTCGTGTAAGTGATGATTTTAGAGTTAATTGTGCGCCCCTGTTAGTGGAACTAGGGTGACCAGCATGTAGTTGTATATCTATTGCGACATACCTAGATACGCACTGCTATGCGACTATAGGGATAGACATTCCAATTATTTGTTGAGCACTATATTACTGTCATGTGAGCAACACAGGCAAGTTATTGTATGTTTAACGACCAGTTGCATAATATTGTTAATGCTTCTGAAGGTTCACTTTACTATCAATATATTTGATACTTTTTACGTAGTACCATATCGGTTAGGTAAAGTAAGGTACACATTTATGTTTCACTCTGGCGGAGGTGACTAGATTGGATCTTGTATATGTTAGTTATGTCATTATCAGTTATTGCCCTTGTGTACTTGTTTATGCAATAGGTAGGAGAGTCTACCGTGTCACGTCGGGCCTTTGTATATATTAATTCATATATTATACTTATTTTATTTTGCTTTATTAGTTAGTTTACTTATTGGAGAAACTGTTGACTCCTTGCCTCTTTGTGTGTAGTTGTAATTGTTATGTATTGGCAATATTAGTAATGTATGGTGACCCTTCACCAAGACACTCCAAGCTGCCATGCATCTGCAGAGACAAGCAAGAAGATTACATAAAATAATTATATTAATTTCCAAACAGTATTTGGGTAATAGTTGTATAGTATAACACCTTACTGAAGGACTAGTTGATGTCTGTGCTAGACGAAGCCCTTAGGAAAAGTAGTTGGACGCCTATCATCCCAACTCATGGTACTGCGATCCGAGTGAGAGGATTAGACGTACCCCTCCCCTAGATGTTAGACTGAGTGACCAATGTCCATAGATGGCATGGGGGCGCCTATGGCGAGCCGCTTTAACATTTACCTCCTTATTCTATTGAGGTAGAAATAATTCCGCTTAAGTAGAATACAAAATTCAGCCGAAGTAAAATGAATTGCACTTAAGTAGAATTGTATTTTACTTAAGCTAAATTGTATTCCACTTAAGTAAAATATCAGCTTTCTTTAAGCTTAAGTTAAATTAAATTTCATTTAAGCTAAATTTGTATTCTACTTTAATAAAAAAAAAATCACGTAAGTATAATTTAATTGAACTTAATTAGCAAACCATCTCTTCTATATTCATACTGAAAATTGTAGTTACACTCTTAAGAAAAACATAAAACAAAGTTGTTAGTGTGCTTCTATGACATTACACCTGCTTTATTAGCAAAACACCCATCTCTAGTGTATTCACACTGAGATACATCTCAATTTTGAAAATTGAAATTACACTTTCAAGAAAAACATAAAACATAGTTGTTATTGTGCTTCTATGACATTACGCCTGCTTACTTCAAGTTCACTTCTGCTGCAAAATGTTGCTGGAATCTGGACAATTATACATTGGAACCGAATGTAAATTACACCAGAATGCTTATAATTATAATTCCTGTCTCATCTGTAAATTGTTTTCCTCTCGACTATCTTCTTAACAAGTTCTTGTTATAATTTCTTTTAAAAAGCATGTCAGAATCGGTTACACTGACAGTGGTTCAGAGGGAAGGTGGCGGTGGATCGATGGAAGTACTAGCTCCTACACCAGATGGGATAGTGGTCAGCCGGACAATTCCGATGGGGTTCAGAACTGTGCGGTGATTTGGAAAACAACTACTGACTACGGAAAATGGGATGATGAAGGCTGCGGCAGCAGCCGGGCATTCATCTGTGAATATTAGGATGATGATAATGAATAAGTTCTAAATTGAAAACCAATCAGTGGTAGAGTAGTTTGGTGATTGGGAACTCTTTTCTGGGACAATATAACGATCTCAACAGTGCATTTGTTGTACCTCTGTTTGCCTGTTCAAGACAAAATGCCGTGTAAGGATAAAAGATTTGAGGTGATCGAGGTAATGGATGGTACTCTATGTAAACAGTAAGGCTAAACACTTATAAATACTAACAAAGAAAGAAAGATAGAAGGAAAGAAAAAAAGTTAGGTAGAAAGAAGGAAAGAACAAACAAAACATAGCAAAACAACATCAAATCATTTCATTTTCATCCATTTCATTTATTGAAACCAGTATAAATATAGCATATTTATAAAAGGAGTACACATGTCAAACTAAAAAATAAATAAATATGAAAACCATGATAGATAAGATGTTACCGTACGGTTAAATCCTGAATGACATTTCGGGACGATTTAAATAGCTCCCCCTCCCCTACCCTCCCCCATTGCCTCTTTTAACAAGTGTGAGAGGCAGGTGGTAAAAAGGACGTAGGCCCACGTGATAATATTATACAATACTGTGGAAAGTCCATTGGTATGTCAAATGATAAGCTCACCCCCCCCCCTCCTGGGATTGGAAAATTTAACTTTTTTATCCGTTTTGATTGGACCTATAGTTTAGACCATTCCTAAGATTGACATTTGTGTTGAAAACAGGATTTAAAGGAGTTAAAGAAGTACTTATATGTAGTTGTGCCCCTGCAAGTGAGACAGACAAAGTGCTTTGTGGATGTATATATATATATATATAAAGTGGATTATTGATATGCATTGTATTGCAGTTGTGAAATGTGGATCAACCTGTGAACATACTCAGGAAGCAGCTGAAGAAGATAACAGAATTATATGGATAAGCAAAATTGGTGATATGCAGCTTGTAGATGTCAAAAACAGAGAGCGAATTCAAAGTGACAAAAATTGGGGCTTTTCGAGAACGGTAGTGTTCTGTCTAGCAATAACGCGTGTTGTCGTCCGAAGAACAACACGCTTTTTGTAGACGGGAAATATAGTTATTGCCTCAAACAATATTACAGTATAGCTAAGGTGAATAATGATAATAATATAGTTTGGGGAACAAGAGGTAGATATATTAAGGAAGTTAGAATCTCAGCCGATTAATGATTCAGTACCTTTTGGAATCTTGCTAGAAACATGGTCAATATGTAGTTGCCAAGTGAGGTTTTGATCAATAACAATGCCTAAAAAATCAGCAGAGGATGAACGCAAAAACAATGTTCATTGCCAATAAGCAAATAATTGCAGTTCAAAGGTTATTTCTTGGAATGCGCCAAAGACTAAAACGGAATAACTTTCTTTTTTAATAGTCAGAGAAAGAGCAAGCTTGTTAACTTGAGACCACAGAGAAACCTTTTTTTGGGACCATTTTCAACGGTAAGGATCGGAGTGAGGGGAAAGTAAGTTCTGTAATCAGCATGAAGGACCACTTACTGCTACAAAGATGAAGAGACTATCATTTTACATACAAAATAAAAATACGCCCTGAAGCCTCTTGGAGGAGGATACAAACAACAAAACAAGATGCTGAACTTGCCGGCCTTAATTGCCTGGTTGATATATAAACCTACGAAAGCAATTTCTACAGACTTTGCCAACATTTCTTCTCCGACTTTGCCACCCTCCCCCCCCCCTCCTTCCTTCAAACATTCACTTTTGCACCTTCTGTAATCTTCCCACAACACTTTATTCTCTCTCACACACGTCTGGCAGCCTCCCTGAAAGTTCAAACGCTGGTTATTCGGACCATACATATTGATGCTTACATAGCGTTTACCAGTGGCGTAGCCAGGATTTTTTCAGTGGGGGCGCTAGGGGGGCTTATCCATTTCCTGGGAGGGCGTCTTGTTACTATCTAAGCGGAGCGCCACCTTGAGTTGGCGCGCAGCGTACCGAAACTTTTTAGCTATAAAAGCCTCCTAGATCGTCGGAAATGACACTTCCCAAGCCTTGTAAGCAGGGGGCGTCAATCCGATTTGGAACGTTGGGGGACGTTATCGATTCGAATTTATTCCGGCCGCAAGTACTATCTAAGCGACCCGCCACCATCAGTTGGCGCGCAGCGTACCAAGAAAATTTCAGATTTCAATATCTGCCAGATCGCTGGAGATGGCACTTGCCAGGCTGGATAGCAGCAATCTAGTTGGGTGATTTCGGGAGAAAATTACAAATTCGTCACTCAGGAAATCTGCAATAAAGTTCATGTGGCCTTAATTTTTACGGAATATGCTCCCTATTTCTTCAATTTCTCAATATTAGGGAACGGGCACCGTCTTTGAAACACCATCTACAACTAAACAACAAATATGTACTGTACAGGCTTTGGCTCTAGCTATGTAGTGCCATGACTCCTTGACCTAGTTGTAGGCTCCGGCAGCACCGTTATCCGCACACAGTTTGTGGTTTCAATCTCAAGTTTTGCTCGTCGCGACACACAGACAAAGTTGCAGGTCATACCGATGTGAAAAATCTCGGTCACTTTTCATAGAACTGAACTTCTAATATTCGATGATATGAAGCCTAAGATGTGTAAGCCCTAACCAAATAGAGCTACGACACTAAAATGTGTGTGTGTGGGGGGGACATTTGATAGTGTGTCCCCCACCCATCGAAATGTGGGGGGACGTGTCCCCCGCCCCACCCCAGGATTGACGTCCATGCTTGTAAGCTGCTCTAAAGTTTTCTCAACATCCCTCTGAAACATTATTAGGGTGATAGACTGATTCTCAGCGATAGTATTGTCTCCTTTCTTGAAAATTTGTCTTTTTAGCGGTTTTAAGATAATCAGGGTACATCCCAGAAGTGTAAACCCAGCCTATGCGCTATGTCACGTCCGGTTTATCAGCAACTATAGGCTACTACCGTCCCGCGGTCGAAGGGTCGTTCATGAGTGGTCATCATGGAGATTCGAGACCATTCAGACCAATGATATATTTTTCGCACATGTAATTTTTTTCGACACCTAAAATCCCAGTGGGGGCGACTGGGGGGCCACAAGCTTTCATGGGGGTCTGTCGCCCCCCCACGCCCCCCCTGGCTACTCCACTGTCGTTTACCACATATTATTAGCCGAAAATGTCACATATTGGTTTTAGATAAGTGTACTTGATACAAAAAGATGTGATATCATAGTTACACTCTGACAGCAACATATCATATTTTGATTTATGGTTTCCAATCAAGCTTTGGATTTACCTTGAATTAGAGAACCTTGAGGCAGAGGGCCATAACAAAGAGCAACTGCGCCCAAGGACAGGAGTTGAAGCACGTTTAATATTAATACTAACGTCTTTGCCTGTCATAAAGAGTTCTATTTTTACACGGAGCAGTGGCGTCGCAACAAGCAAATGGGTCCCGTTCAGTAACAGTGAGTCCAAAGAGAGCAATTTTGATATTTTGCACCCATAGACCCCAAAAAAATTCTTAGTTGTGTCCAGCTTGGTTTGATGACTGTATGTTTAACATCAATACTAGCCATTTGGACCGCTACTGCGTCACTAGATAGGTGGTTATTTCTCTACCTTAAAATCAGTCAGATTTAATGCACAACTGGGTTGTCATCGAAATCTGGAACAGTGCCAATTGTATTTGAATAATAATTTGTTGTCTAATTTGGTGATTATAAAGATATATGTCGGTCTGGGATTTCAATCATTTTTTTCTCTATCAATACTGAAACATGAAGACCAGTCTTGTCATTGTTGTTCTGTTGGTCTCTGCGTTCGCATAAACTTACGGTGAATTCCGATGTCCAAAGTTTTGGACGGAATACAATGGACATTTCTACAATTAAGTTCATAAATTCTTCATTGAGAAACGTAAGAAATACCACAGCTCTAAATGGAATCAAAAATTAAATCCATTACAATGTCACTGAAATCACCGTACAACTTAAGTAGGTATTATACCAAGTTAACCAAGCCTGTTAATGAAAAAGAAAAAGAAAGATGTTTTACTATTCTCAATACGTTTGTTACAGTTAAACAGGCAAAAATACGATTATATTTTCTCCTTTACATAAACGTTCTCTTCTTTTAGGGAATGAACAAATTAACGATACTTTATCAGACAAAAGAGAATCTGCCTTTCAATAGACAGCGTGCTGATTTTGCAAGAGGCATGATAGTACCTTTCTATCCCCATATCCTATCACAGACAACTTTTGCTCTTAAATCAAGGAAGTAAACAATCGAACGTAAAACTTTTAAACAAATGTTTATGCTAGTAAAGAAAGTATGTATCCATTACGTATATTGGTTATATATAGGTTTTTCCATTTCTTGTTGGAATTTATTTAATTGATATATTGTATGCTAAACCGTGACACTGGTATTTGATAATTTATTTAATTGAGGATAACTCGCTAATCTCATCCCCTCATCCCTGATTTACACATGTGGAATAAAAACAAAGAGGTAGGAATTAAAACAAATCAAATATGCAACCTCAAAATAAATAATGATAATAACACTAAGCAAAGCAATCAAAGAAGCTGAGAGAAGAGCAATGACGTGATAAACAAGAAGTCAACATTGTTGATAGTGCAGCAATGACCTAAGTGACACTGTTAGTGGTGATAACATAGCTGGGACTAGTTAAGCGACATCGGATGTTCAGTGTCGGCGAGAGTATTTATTCTACTTTAGGTAAGGTGAAACCATCCATGATAGCTATTAATGTGGGTGGAAAGAATATCAAAATGGAGGTCAATACAGGTGCTTCAAGCTCCACGATATCAGAGAATGATAATAGCTCTATGTTACACATGTTACACATTTACCTTACACCCCTTGGGAACTACACTACAGAGCAGTGGCGGAATGACCACACGGGCATTTGGGCAATGCCCGGTGGGCCGGTGGGCTGGGGAGCCCGGTGAAAGTTACAGCCTATTTTCACAGTATTGTATAGAATACAGGCGGGACCTTATGATGGAAAAGCACCGGCGTTAACCACTGAGCTAACACTCTTTGAAATACTCAATGAACAATAAGGTAATCTGTTTACTTCAGAAGTCTTTTACCAGCATTTTATTTTCTTTAATACAAAGTATGAGTCTGTTCAGAACACATTCCGTAACTTTTCCAGTACAAGTTGAATTTCATCATATAACTGATCCCTAATTTAAGCACTGTCAAGTGAGATTTTCTGATTATTCTATACGGCCAAAAATTGGAAAGGGTTAATTTGACCATAAAATATCCCAGTATACCTGAGAATTTCCATGGAAGCTCCACCACTTTGACACTGACCATCAATGCAAATATTTTTCTTTCTTTCTAGTGTATTGGAAGATAAGTAATAGCAAGTAAGGTAATTTCCAAGAGTAGCAATTGTACTCATTCTAAACAATGTATTTAACAAGACGAAATTCTTTTGATTACTATAAGCATATATTGTACTTTGACTTTCATAATGCTATTAGTTTTCTGTTTCACTGTTTCAGTGTTAATTCATTTTAATTGGTTTCAAGGTTCATGTTATTGTTTTGTTTCTTATTATTAGTTTTTTTTTTTAGTATGTCATAGAGTAGTGTCGATTTAGCCGTTGCTCTTTTATTCTATTAACACAATCTGTTTGTAAGAGTGCTTAAACGGACGTCGGTGCCCTTGGTAGGTTAATAGTCTAAAACTCCTGTCAAGATTACATGTTGGTAACAAAAAGCATGTGGCTTTACTAAATTGCGTTCCTCTTGGTATAACCGTAAGTGTTATGGCTTCATCTACATCTCTTTAATGAACATCCAATTCCTCTTCACGGACGATTTCCCCATGATCACAAATTACTTTACCAACATAATAGCAGCTTCTGTTGGATACTTAATTTTCACTTTCAACAACAAGAACATTTGAACAATGTATTCAAACTGTTAGTTGTTAAGTTAGCGGACACATTTGGTCTGAAAACGGAAAAAGTTTGACTTATATGCAACAAGGTTTATGAATTTTACATCAATGAAGAAATGAATCTGTTCCTATGCAATTTGCTGTTGCAGTGGCTGTTGTACACTGATGAAAAAACAGATGGAATCTGAATGACAGCGTTTCTTTTGTAAAAATAAAGAGAATTTTTTTAACACTAAAGTAAGGCTTTATTACTAAACAAAATTGCTACTACTTTAATTTTAATATCAGTTATATGATGAAATTCAACTTGTACTGGGAAAATTACGAAATGTGGACTGATAATGCCCTGGAGCATAGTTCGATTGTACAGATAAAGGCCCTCCTCTATAGTTACAGTTCAACAGTGGACTGATAATGCCCTGGATCAACTTAGAGCATAGTTCGATTGTACAGATAAAGGCCCTCCTGTATAGTTACAGTTCAACAGTGGACTGATAATGCCCTGGTAACAGTGGACAACGTATAAAGTCATAAAAAAGAGATATATATTTATAAATCTAAGAACACGTATACAGATAATAGTAATATAAAGGTAAAATCGGATTAAGAAAAAAACAGTAGAACATACACAACTAGCGACTTATTTTGCTGTTGTAAAGTTTAATTGCACGAGGTACGAAAAAAATCCGATATCGATTAGTATTTAGCTTTAGGGAGTCTCAGTCTACCAATATCTACCACTATCCAACAGAAGCTGCTTTGTGTTGGCAAAGTAATTTGTGATCATGGGGAAATCTTCCGTGAAGAGGAATTGGATGTACATTAAAGAGATGTGGATGAAGGCATAAAACGTACGGTTATACCAAGAGAAACGCACTGAGAGAGTCAAATTTAGCTAAGACACATACTTCTTTTTACTCTTGGAAATTAGCTTTCCTGCTATTACTTATCTTCCAATACACAAGAAAGAAAGAAAGAAAAATATTTGCATTGATGGTCAGTGTCAAAGTGGTGGAGCTTCCATGGAAATTCTCAGGTACACTGGGATATTTTTGGGTCAAATTAACCCTTTTCAATATTTGGCTGTATAGAACAATCAGAAAATCTCACTTGACAGTGCAAACATTTGGGATCAGTTATATGATGAAATTCAACTTGTACTGGAAAAGTTACGAAATGTGTTCTGAACAGACTCATACTTTGTATTAAAGAAAATAAAATGCTAGTAAAAAGACTTCTGAAGTAAACAGATTACCTTATTGTTCATTGAGTATTTCAATGAGTGTTAGCTCAGTGGTTAACGCCGGTGCCTTTCAATCATACGGTCCCGAGTTCGAGTCACTCCAAAGATTAATGTTTGTCGTCCAGTTACAGCCACCACATTATTGAATCCAATTCCATCACCAGCCACAGCATGCAACTCACACACAAGACTAAGGGCCACATCACTTGCACAACCAATATTGTAATATATCTGATCTCTTGTAGAGTTTGCGGCATCCAGTATGTTGGCGAAACCAAAACCACCCTCAAGAAGCAATTCTATGGTCACAGATCCACAGTCAACACCATGAAGATTGAGACCCTAGTTGGAGAACACTTTAACCTTCCCAACCATACCATTAACGACATGTCCCTACAGGGGATTGAATCTTTAGGTAGCCGTCCTGACCTAGTACGAATCAGCAGAGAGAGGCTGTGGATGCAACGCCTTCGCACCATTTAACCTCAAGGGCTCAACATTCAGGAAGAACATGACTAACTTTTCTTCTGTCCCCCTGACTCTTCCCTTGTTCCCCCGTCACTCCTCGTCTCAAAGCTCTCTTCCACCTTTCTTCCTCCACACCTTTCTGTCTTTTTCCTTCTCCAGTTTATTCCCTACCTCCTTCCCTTAATCCTCTCTTTGTCTCTCCATTATTTATCTCCTACCTCTCCTCTTCCCCTGTTGGTTTCTTTTTTCTCTCCATCCCTTGTGTTCTAATCCCCTTACATCTATCTCTTTGTGCTCACCATGTTCATTAACCTGTCTGTATTCTGTGCGTGTTTTTGTCCCTTCTGTTACTGTTACTTGTCAGTTAGCCTTTGCAGAAGAAAGATCCTGCTAGGATCGAAACGTCAGGCCAACTTACTTTTACACATTCTCCTACACAGGCGTTCTAGTATATAAGCAGTTTGCTAACAGTGTTATTTTATTTTGATTTCAGTTACAGAGTTGTTGACAATTGACTGTTCATTATCATGGACGTTAAATATGAGTCTAAGAGACTGACTTCGGTGAGCTTGCGGCTTTGATAAGCCAATGATGGCTTCCTCGCGAGTTCCTGCTTGCAGGATGATATAAAATACATACATACATACAAGCGGACATACACGCATACATACATACTCACATACACACATACAAAATCAACTTAAGTGATATAGAACATGAATCTGTAAAATTTAGTAAAATATAGCAGAATTGTTCACAGAGTCAGCACCTGTTAAATGGAGGTATCAATAAACAAAAATAAAAGTTAATGGCAGTGAAAAAAAGGAAATGCAGTTAACTCAAGTAACTTAATACTTTTGGCTAATGTAGCTGAACTTTTTACATGTCCTCAAGATCAATAATAGTAGCTGAGAGTGAAGAGTAATACCAGTTGCGTCGCGTGTCTTATTCTCTACTTTCTTCATGCGCTCATAAAGTGAAGTGACTTTTGGGTTGATACTCCATCTGTGTGATTTCTTAGCCTCGAAGCCTCTTCCTGGATCAATCTCGAATACAAATATGTAGGCCAGGGAATAATTTGAAAAAGGTTATCATAAAGTCCAGTCTATCCTTGTTCATCAAAAATATTATTTTTTTCAAAAACTAAACTAGTTCAAACTTTGGTTTGGCTACCAACCAGAAGTTAATTTATATAACGGACAGTTTATTTGATGAGGTCATTGTTTGTGGTGGTTTGCTCTGCATACAACTGTTTTTGTGGTACAGTGTAACATAATGTGCTTCTTAACTTTGTGAAGACATATTAATGCCATTGCAATGACTGTTGTTGAATTTCTGGTCATCACACTTGGTGCTTCATGTTTGCAAAGTTGAGCAATTTTGACACTCCCACAAAACAAAACAAAAATAATGATAATGACAACAATAATAATGGGGAATAATCAACTACTTGTCAACTACTTGGTTCATACCCACACATGGGATTTGTAGATCTCTCTGCAGTTCAAATGAGTAACAACATCTCTCGTATTTCATTTGCTGGTGTAAAGTGGATTTTGTGGGGATATGTTGGTATCTTTATAATTGTATCTTTTAGGTTATCAGCATGAATGATGTCTTCCATTTGACCAACAACTGGTGTAGACTGCCAAACATAGTAGTGCATGACAACGAGCAAAGCTGGTAATATTATAAAACACAGACCAACGTTTAATTTTTTTTCCAAGTTGATTACAGTGTATAAACTGTTGTAATTTGAATGAGATAGGTGCACCAGTATTTTAATGGAAACATTTAACGTTGCACAGTATGCATAACGCTATTACTGAACAAACTGAAGATGCTTTGCGGTTCTTCTTGCCGGATCTCAACAAGATTGAGGAACTGTAGTTTGACTGCACCTCCTTCGTTAATCTATCAAAAAAACAAGTTTAAACTGTACCCTGAATGTATTCTACGGTTGCTTGGACCTCATGTGGGATAGCATATGTTAAACACATATACTAGCTCATGAACAACATCTTCAACGCAGCAATACAGGATACAGCAAAGGATCGACTGTTATGGTCATTCTGTTTCTAAGAAATGGATTGCCTACTGATACACAAAAACAAAATCATTTTTCATTAATCTTACATAATAATGGTATAATTTTAAAAGCAATGTCAGTTAGAACGTACGCAAGAGTAGACTGCAATTCGAGAAATGACTACATACTTTCAACTAATATTAGTAATTTTTTTACGATTTATGATTGGCAGATATGTTATAATTATACATTTTTATGACTCACTTCAACATGGTAAAAAAATAAGTATATAAAGATCATTTTGGTTTACGTAGCTTTCTTTCTGTTTTCTGTTTTCATCTTTCTACCTTTTTGTTTCTAACCTACATGAGGTTTCTGTTGTTGGCCTTCTTGCTTAAGCGTTTCATTAACAAGACTGTATAGTAGATCAGTAATTGAGTTATACTAGCTCTGCGTTAACATAGAAGTTGACTTTCTAAACGTTTAATAAACAAGTACTAAAATTCACACGGATTCACACAGATATCGAGTAAAACTAATATTCACTTTCATATATCGCTTTTCTTTGTGTTTCATAACTTGATTTCCGGGAAACGTTCTCATACATATTAGTTCCTCTTTTACAATGGTATCTAATCCAGCACAAAACGTAAAATTTGTGGTTGTTAATTTTGAAGGTGATATTAAATATTTTGAAGGCGATAATAAATTAAATTAAAAGAATCTTACATTTAAACTGAATCCTTATTAAGAACTGATCATATCTAGACAGTATATCCAACCTTTTCATTGGTCTAAGAAGGTTTAGAATAATTTGTAAGGTTTTATATTATAATAGTGTAACATTATGGTTACTGTCATTTCGCTGCGAAACTGGAAAATGCAATCAAGTGATATAGATAAAAAAAAATTAAAAAAAAAACTGTTCTCATATTAAACGATGTATTTATTGCGAAGAGTATATGTTTCTTTGAAATCTAAACCTGTCAGCCAAAACGAACTAAACAAGTATTGAAAAGTTAATGTAGTGATCCGAATATTTCTTTGTAAAGTTACGGTAATCGATCGTGCGAATTCCTACATTAATCTTATTTGTAATAACTTTGTCTTGGGACTGCATTTTCCCTTCGGTTTTATATTCCTCTTTATGCATTCCGACCATTATTATTATTATATATAGAGGAGTTCATATTTATTTTGTGAAATTTTTATTGCAAACTGGTCAACCGTGCTTTGCAACTCATGCTGGTTGGTCATGCTTGGCTTAAAATTTGCAAGGAGCACTGACAACTTAGGCATCTGCAACCTTGCTCTAAATTAGAATGCGTCATCTGTAGCTCAATCGATCTAAAATACTATAATTCTCTCATATATACGCAGCGCATATTTCTGTTTCAGTAACACAAATTGAATGAATGCTTGTACAAAGCGCAGCAACTGAGGACAGTAAATGATATTTCATTCAAAACCTTTTATGCAAAAAATTTGTGTAAAATTTTTGACAAGATGCTCAACCAAGATTCGTTTCAATTATTAACAACAGAAAAGGACGCCTTACAAATTTATGATTTTTTTTATATTTGATTTTAAATGATTGTAATTCTGAAACTGCCCAAAAAACTTTAACAAATATCAGAGAATAAGTGCGTAAAGATTATTTATACGCACTGAGCAATAGTCGCCAAGTTTGCGATGACACGGTTAATCGAAATTATTTGTACAAATTTCAATTATTGACTAATATTGGAAGAAAATTTGAGATTACAGTTCTAATCAGGATTAATATACGGTGCCAGACATCAGGGGCCGACGTTGCCGTGACCGAGGGGCCCTTCAATTTTTTTAAACTTCATAGTGCCCTTGTGAAGTAACGTGTTCCCAACCATCGACATGTGTGGTGATTTGCCTGATCACGATATTAAAGAGGGCGGAGAATAACCGGAAGAACGTTCAACACGTGATATACGACTTTAAGATATTCATGCGCGTGAAGCGGAAATTAAAAATTTCATTCTTGACACAACGATGAAAGGTAGCAGATCAATATTGTGGTTTGAAACATCTTCTTGTAGGAAGAGTCTTCTGGAATACCCTTTTTATAGTGTAAGGTCAACAGTAGCAATGATGTATCTTCTTGTAGTTTCTATTTTCATGTGGACATCACAAGAGGTTTTGTCTCAATTCGTTCAGCCAGTACCATCAAGTGAGTAATACGTTCTTAATTATACTACTTATACTAATTACTGAACATTTCGTGTATAAACAAGTTAGAAGATTTTGTTTTAAAACATGGGTAGGTATGCATCCATCGAGCCTTCTTAATAATGCCAAATTAAACGCTCCTAGAAAATTAGCGGGTTTTGTAAATAAAGGTACTTGTCATATATACCAAAAATATTTGTATACGATAAGGGTGGATAATTATGATTAAAAAATTGAGAGAATTGAATGAAATATCTTTCTTCTTCTATTTAGAAAGTCATTATAGCAATGTCCTGTAATATATCAAGCCTATACGAACCTACGGGTAAAATTCAGTGAGCAAGTGCTTAACTATACAGCCTTCGCGTAGTAACAGGCTGAATTTCTGTCCTCATTCTAAGAGTCATATAGTTAATGAACGCCTTCCATTAAAAAAAAAAACACCGAGTACCATATTTTCTCGGTAATTATGTTTTGGTCCCCGTTTCGTGTCTGAAATTGTATGAGTGCGTGTCAAGGGGGTGGAAGAAGGTAACCAGCTGCTTGCAGTAACTACGCTATTCCGTTATGATACAACTGTTCCTATTTCTACGATCGTTCTGGAAATATATTTCATTTTCATTTTCATGCATGTTCGATTAAATGATTGATTGATGTGTAAAGTAACAAATTGAAAGGGCATTCAAATCACTAAATATAGAATAAAAGTATCCAACTAAATCCATAACGTATCATAACGTTTGACTACAAAGTTAAATGCGATATTGTTTACAAGCCAGTGATTTGTGTTACCATATTTACGGTTTAATAAATGTTTAAATTCTTATTTTGATACCTACCGTTCTACTTCAAATTTGCTTACAAGGTATTAGCGTATTTTCACTGCGCACGTAGTAGCCTTACACGTTAAACTTATAATAAGCCTTCATCATATTTTTGTTACTTGACTCAAAAAACGCATGAACAATTGATACAAATAGACAATCATGTTGCAACTCGTTGTGAATAACGGTTATAAAATATTTGATGGATCACCACAAGCTGAAGAGGGATATACTTGTCATAACCAAATATAGCTGAAATGAATGTTACACAATTACGGATTCTTGGCAATAACGAAATCGCTCATGCAAATAACATTTGACTTAATATCCTGCTAGTACTTATTTTATCTAGTGACGTTTGTTTGCTTTTTCTTCTAAAAGCGACGTTAGCGAACCTATACAAGGTACGTGCCCCGTTTGTCCAGAATATTAATATTCGGACACCGCATATCAAAGTCAATTTACAGAGAAATCAGTCAGTTTGACAACGGTGGTTTGTAAAACAAACACGCATTTTAGAAATAGAATTGGAAATTTGGATCGGGAGGGAATTGAAAGCAAACACTGGTTAACATATCATAATACTTGTAAGACAAATATAAAACAGAAGTTAACATAGGTATACAGAACGTATGCCACAAAAAGTCTCCAACCAAAGAACGTAAAGTAAGAATGATAAAAAGGTTAAGTTTCTGCTACATTTTTAAATTGCAGTAAGCTGTTGTTCACGCTATTGCTTGACGTAACTTCTTCAAGTGATAACATTATGATACAATGCAAGTAAGAAACACCACTTCCTTTCAATATCTGATCATTGCTTGTTCATTTATGGAAGTATACAGGATCTCACCACAATTGCAATCACTGTTCCATGTTGATAACGTCATTTTGATCATACTTTATGAAGCTAAATAAATATCTTAAGCTTATTATAATCACTGCACGTATAAAAAACAATTGAAGTAAATGAGTAATATCACATATTTTTTATTTTAATTGAAACCATCCGATTAAAGTGAAAAATCTGCAACTATCAAGCTAGGAGTTGTATAGTACTTCGTTTTGAAATTTCCGTTATTACATATTGTAGTAAATGTCATACATTGTCATGCCTTTATTAATTAAAGAATGTAACAGTTACGTACTTAACTGAATGTTTAACTTATAAAACCCTAGTTTGATAATGTAACATTTCGATTCGCAGATTCTTCCTGCGGTGTTCAGTATTTCAATGAGAGCGATACATCATTTGTATCGCCTAATTACCCATCTAACTATACTAGCAATGCTGAATGCAGCTACTACGCAGAGGGACCCGAGGGACACATCGTGCTGCTTATCATTGATACCTTTCAAGTCGAAGATGGTTGGTTGTGTTCAATGGACTACGTCTCTGTAAGGGTTTTTTCTTTTCTTTTTTCTTGATAGAATACCTAAGTTTGTCCTCACAAAATAAAGCAGCTAGTTACGACAAATGAAGAATTATATATCAGTTTTCGATGAGCTAGATGGTCAAAACGCAACACCGAGCTATATATGATTTAAAATATCATGAGCATGACGGGGAAACTGAACAGCTCAGTGGAGCATATTATTAAAAACCCATTAATTTAATATCAAATTCAATAAGTAGCAATGTTTTGGGCTTTCTAACTGTGGTCAATTGTAGTCATTAATGTATCAAACTTGACTTTACTAAGTTAGTTTGAAACATGACATAACCTTCACAAGTGTTCGGAATGTCGATATGTGTTGCATCGGACAACAGTGCACCTTAAAAACAGGAACCGTGCGATGGGTAATGTGCATTTGCAAAATCTCAAATACAATCGTGTTTGCATCTTAACGTTTTCTAATTTCACGTTGAATCGTCAGGTGTACGATGGACATTCTGTCGACAATCAAACATTGATAAGAACGTTCTGTGGATCGAAGGTCCCTGGCATCATAGCAAGCAGTGATAGGTATATGCTCGTAACTGTCACATCATATGAATTTGTCGAAGGAGCTAGTTTCAGCGGGAGATTTCTGTTCATCGAGGGTAAGACAGAATAAGTTTTCTTGACTCAGACTACATCAATGAAGTTAATACTTTGTGTAATGTTACACTGGCCACAAACAGTTACAGTTATTTATAGATGTTAATAACACATTTATTATGATATTTGGCTTTGAGCTTGGTAGTTATGATCAAGAACATTCGTTGTCATTTTATAAAATATTGGCTAGTCTATACAAAAATGTGATAATACACTAACCATTCTCCTTGAAGTTAGCACAAAGTAATGCATTGCAGATAATAGGAGAGTACAGTGGCTTTTAATTTTGATTGAATAAAGTATAATTATATATGAACAATAATTATTGTAGATTAGTGTTAAGGCAATCAGATTCTTGTTCAAATAATGCATTATATTTAAAGTACCACTTAATATAACGGTTGTACAAAAGTACAAAGTAGATCACCTTTTCAATAAATAATGTATTTTTTGACAAACGACAGATAACTGTAACCTTGAGTTCAATCAGACAGGAAGTATGTTCACCTCCGCTAACTACCATGAAGAATACAACAGCCCTACACTATGTACATACAGAGCTGTTGCTAAACCGGGACAATATATTGCTCTAACATTTCTTAGTTTCGACGTCGAAGCTAGTCCGGGTTGCATTTACGACACAGTAACAGTGAGTCATACTTTCACTTTTCGTTCGCTTTTGACCACAGTTCGTAGTCGTTGCTTTCATCAATCATTGATATTATCAATTTCTGGTTTATTAGGAATACTTTCATAAATTCACTCCAAACATCGTTCACAATGAAGGTACAGGTGGTGTAGCTGTTACTCTTGTAGGTCCCCGTCTCAAAACGTAATCAGGAAGCGGATTCTCTGACCAATTCAGAATTGCGGATGTGCAGTGCTGTTGAGCGATATCTTTCGTGGATTAGTGATTCCTCTTTTGCAAATATTTGAGTCAATTTTCTTCACCATGGCTGTATTTTAAGGATGCAGCTCCCCAGTGTTCGACCCTAACTAGTCGCAACTGAAAACCGTATTCCTGACAGCTTAGATGGCTTCAAAGAAATTGAACGAACATCCTACTTTACATTTCCAAACGATGTATTACAAAAGTCTATTCTTTTAAAGTTCACCACATACCGGCTTGGATGCATTAATAAACGTTAAATTGCCAGCACTTCAGTACCACAAGCGATACTGCAACCAGTGGCAACAATAATTTATTTCCTCTCTTTGCACAATGTTTAGGTGTACGACGGTGGATCTATATACAGTCCCATTATGGATACCTTTTGTGGAACGTTGGGACCAAAAACACTCTTTAGCAGTGAGAACGAATTGCTAGTAGTCATGGTAGCCAATCGAAATAAAAAAAGTGACGGATTCAAAGCACTGCTAACATTTCGAGAAGGTACGTAAGGTCCGGCATGGGCAACTGACAATATTATTAATAATGTTTGACTCACGAATGCGGTTCTTAAATGATTAAAATCATGATTTGAATTTAATTCACTTACCAAACGGTAACAAATTATATTACAAATATTATTATTATTATTATTATTATTATTATTATTATCATTATCATTATCATTATCATTATCATTATCATAATCATTATCATTATCATTATCATTATCATAATTATTATTATTATTATTATTATTATTATTATTATTATTATTATTATTATTATTGTTGTTATTATGATAATTATAATTATTATTATTATTATTATTATTATTATTATTATTGTTATTATTATTATTGTTGTTGTTGTTATTATTATTCTTATTATTGTTATTATTATTATTGTTGTTATTATTATTATTATTATTATTATTGTTATTATTATTATTGTTATTATTATTATTATTATTATTATTATTATTATTATTATTATTATTATTATTATTATTATTATTATTATTATTATTATTATTATTATTATTATTATTATTATTATTATGATGGTTGGTCCCATTTGTCTTGGGCCAGCAGACTAAACTGTAGTTTGTTTAATGTTAATGTTAAATAATGTGATTATTATATCTTTTCAGATAATTGCAGTCATCATCTTCACGACAATAACACTAAGGTGTCGTCAATAAACTTCCCGGGAAATTATTCCAACTTTGAAAAATGCGATTATGTTATTGAAGCGCCACAGGGGATGGTTGTGGTTATCACGTTTCTGGCATTCGATATAGAGCAGAGTAAAAATTGCTCAAAGGATGTTCTCTCGGTAAGTTGTGCTTAATAAAGACATATCGTTTCAAAGTTTGTAAAACGTGTCTACGTTATCGGCTGAACCGTCACACGTGGATGAATAAACCTATGATTTATAACTCGTGCAGAGAACCGTTTTCCACATAGGATAAATAATGGATTCTAACACATTTCATTTTTCTGTATATAGCATAATGACTAAGTGTTAAGTGTGATACTATGATGAAATTTAGACTGATTGATTAAATGCATTCTAATCCCACAACTATAACAGATAGTTATATATTTTATGAAGGTTGGCGTTAAATCATGTTCATCTACCAAAGATAGCTGGCATAAAATATAGCAAAAATATACATAATCTGATTCAGCTCAAGCTCATCTTAAGAATACATTGTTAGCTGGTAAGCTTGTTTGAAGATAAATTAAAGTATTCGTTAATACTTGATTTATAAAAATAATTATTACCTAGACAGGGTTTTAAAAGCTAGCTAAACCCCTTGTTTCATGCGTTCCCATTCTACAGATTGCTAGCAGCTTGGACGATGGCATTCATCCTGTAACCTTTTGCGGGTCACAGATACCTGATACTTTTACATCAAATGGAAGTAATAAGCTTTTGCTGAAGTTTAGGACAGATAATGAAGGAACGAAGACTGGATTTAGCATTCGCATCTCATTCACTGCAAGTGAGTATACTATATATTTAGAACATTGTTAAAAGAATCTTGTTTCATTCATATGCAATATGGGGTACATTTGAAAGGCAGTACACTTTTCGTTTTGAGAAATCGTTTGACAACATGTTGCCAGTGATATTTTACATATTGTCACAACTGACATAAGGAAATATTAGCCATGACCCTTCTTAGATTGATCAATAATTCTCAAATACACTCATTTAAACAGCGTAAGTTTACCCATGTGACATTGCCTATACTTTGATCAAAGGTGGCCTGCTGCACAGCAGAAATATGTTAGCAACATTATTTCATTTCATTTCATTTATTTGTTTCTTCACAATATAAACACAGAGAAGTTTACTAATATAAGTGACAAAACATTTCAACAACATGGAAAATTGTGAAAGGAAGCACTCCAAAAATCCAGAGGGCTTGTCCAGTAGAGCGCTCCCATAATCATATAGTGAGAACAATTCTAGAAAACAGTAACCCACCCATCCCACCCCACCACCCACAATACATAAATACACATATGCATACATACACAATTTAATACATATACACACACGCATATATATATATATATATACAAATATGTGTATGCATACATATATATATACAAATATGTGTATGCATATACATTAAAAGTGACTTAACTGCATGACAGCCAATTGACTTGGCTTCTTTGCAGGTACACTTATCACTCAAGTTAAAAATACATGACTTATTCCCTGAATAATTGTAATCAAAATCTGTCGTAAAATTTCAACTTGGATATATCACGTTCTGCACTTGCTGTGATCATTATTATTTTTGTTTGTTATTATAGAGATTTGTGAAACTTGCAGTGTAACTGATCGGTTCTATGGAATATGTCCAAAAGATGCGGTTCCACCATCACCATCTGAACGTTCACTACTTGACCGTTTGCCTCCCTCTGAATTTCTACAATGCGGTTCCCTTACAGTCGAAGATGAAACAACATATGATGGAAAATACTTCTGGATGATAAGCAATTGTCCAAATCACGCTAATAGCAGCATACGTATGAAATGTAATGGTTTCGAGGAAACTAATGGAGAATCCAAGAAGACATTCTCTCCACCGGTGCGGCTGCGTAATTTTATGATCGGATTTAAAAATAGATATTGCGCTGTATGTAACGGATTTGGTGACGAGAGTTGGCGTGAAATTGAAGTGCTCAGTGTATGTTCAGAATGTTCTGAGTTTGATTACAAATTACAAGAAGATGATATACTTGATGACGAGCCATACACATATTGTGAAACCAATATTGAAAGTATTTTTTCTCGATCTTGTAATTACTCTAATTCAATAGAGGAGGATAGGTCTTGCCCTGGGAAAAAGTCAGAAAGCGAATTGTTAGATGCTTTCAGTCACGCAACTGTTGTAACGCGAGTTCCGGTAGCACCTATACCTTTTTCACATGTGGAATGCAGTGAAGGGCATATCGATCAAAACGGCCATTGTCAACGAGAGTTTCCATTCGAAGCTTGTCCACAGTCTAACGTTCGTACAATACTTGTTTTGACGGCGGATAGAGAACGTTACAGGTGCAGATACCTGAAACAAAGATCAATGTTGTGCTTTGAAAAAGAAATGAAGTTATATAATTTAGGACATGTTCAAAGAAATAATATTACTGGAATCGTTGACAATCGTAAACAACTGGTTAGCTTTGAACTGCACTGGAAAACAATCATTCCACCTCCGAATTGGATAGAACCGGATATAGAAAACAGCCAGATAGTGTTTGAACTGCCGAAGGACGTGTCTACAAAAAAGTATTGGAAGGAAAATGTCAAACGAGTGATAAATAATACCCTAGACCGTAGAGATTCTTGTTATATTAAGTCTTTGGACATCATGGAACTCTGCACAGAAGACAAACGACTACCTACGTGTAATGACGGGGATGTTTATCGAAGCTCTGTTGACAAAACCCACATATCCTCTTACGAAAAGGGACTAACCATTACAGTTGGAAATATGACTTTCTGGCACTTAGACTGGTACGGTGTGATAACTAAATTTATTCCGCTCACTGATCACGATGATTCAGAAACAATTTTATTTTGTTCTACTGATGACGGAAACATAGGGAATACCGGCAGCGAGCCAATGGTTAATGATTCATTAACAATAATCATCGATATTTGTTGTGGTATAGCTGTGATATGTTTGCTTTTGACGTTCCTGATATATTTGTTTACGTCAGAACTACGCAATACATTTAGTATCGCGGTCATGGCATTTGTATTAACTTTGGCAACTAGTATTATTTTACTTCAGTTCGTAAATCCTTACATACAAACCATTAATTGGTTGTGTGTATCAATGGCGGTTGTTGCCCATTGGACTTGGGTTTCTGCTTTCTGTTGGATGACAATACTTGCCTATGACTTGCGCAGTACCTTCGATATCCGCAATATTCGCGTGGCTGATAGAATCCACGGCACAAGATTACGAGGATATTTTGTCTACAGTTGGGGCTGCCCTACCTGCCTGGTAGCAGTTTGTGTCCTGTTGTGGAATTTTACGTCCATACCAATATTCTACGGATCATATGATGGAAAAAGTTGTTGGATCTACCAGAACACTGCTGCTATTGTAGTTGTTAGTGGCCCATTAATCCTCAGTCTGTCTGCAAATTTAGTGTTCTTTACTTTGATGGTTCGGGCAATGATAGTTCACAAAGCCACCTCTAAGGGTGCTAAGATTACGTCCAGGAGATCAAAGAAGACCATCCCTGAGATAATTATCTGCATCAAGGTAAGGAGCTAACAAACCACACAACATTGTACAGTATTGGTTTCATTGGAACGTCAGTTCATTGCCCGGCAGCCTTGTTTTCGAATTTGTCCCATTTGTATGTTTTAACTTACGTCAGGTTTTACATCAAAGATACCTGTACATTGGTCCTTTCACAACAAGTGGGGTTCGGAAGAAACGGTAGCTATTCTCATCTCATCTTCGTTTTTATATGCACGAAGTGACATGCATATTTCTGTAAGTTTAACTTCGATTAGAGATCACACTACCTCAAACTTACGATCACTGGTTTTATCTCGAATTTTGAATACATTTGAGAATAACTTAACATTGTCTGTATATATAAGTACTTTTTCAGGTACGTTTCGCCCTTATTACGGTGAATATACATACTTGACGAATATTTTTTAGTTTCCTAGCAACGTTCCCAACTTACCACAGCCGGTAAGCCAACCTTGTGTATCTACTTTTAAAATATCGTCAATGACTTAACTTTATTTTTCGATTTATACCATAGATATCTCTTTTGATGGGATTCGCATGGCTTTCTGGATACATCGCGCCTCTAACAGGCATTCACGCATTCAACTATCTGTTTGCTCTTTTTGTGTCTTTACAAGGCCTTCTAATTCTTGTGTTTTTTGGAACAAATGAACGAATTAGGAAACTATGGAGGCAAAAGTTACGAAAAGCGACGTCAAAACAATTCTCGACAACGAATAAGGAATTACACCGTTCGAATGATATAAAGAAAATAGATAAAAAACCGAGCAAAGGGAAAGAAAAGCAAACTATCATCATGTAGCCAAACGCCAGAGTGCAAGTGATTTTATGTAAGATTAATACATGAACAACAGAAAATTGTAATTAATTAATGAGCAAAGCAGTTGTTGTCTTAAAAGGGATTCAAATCCAGTGACGTAAGGATTACGAGTTCTGACCTGTACTAACTGAGCTATTAACCCGTTGGTAACTATTGCAATTGAATTTACCCGCAATTCGTCACAAATGGTATGACTATGTATGTTTATGTAGATATAAATGTATATGTATGTATATATGTATCAATATATATATATAAATATATATATATTTATATATATATATATGTATCTATATATATATATATATTTATATATGAATCTATATATGTAGACATATATATATATATATGTATATATCTACATGTTTATATATATGAATCTATATATGTATCTATATATATACACACATATATATATATATGTATCTATATATATACACACACATATATATATATATGTATATATACATGTTCAAGAATTTTTTTCGAATCAGGCACGTTACAAGCGATCTTGATACGAGGGGGACGAAGATATGTTTTTGTACCCGATCAGAGATCTAAAGTTTAACTATCACCTGTATTGATGACTTTGCTTGTCACGATACAGACTCTACCCCAGGGGCGAGCACCTTTGATTGTTTTGGGGAAGTGTTATGTCGCCCAGACTTGGGGAGTTAAAATCTCTCATATGTATACGTAGTTGCACCCCTACTCTACCCTCTGTCTCAATTTAGAATTCTTTAGGGAGAGGGGAGGTTTCCGGGGTGCTATCATTCCCATTATTTTAACCACATTTCCCTTTTCAATGTATACTACTTGAAAGTTAGCCGCCCGTTTCGTCCCTCAAATGTTTGTGACACCCCCTCCCTCCCCGCACCTCTGGCTAAGCCACTGGTTCGAAAATGACATCCTCACGCGAAATAATCACTATATCCGAATTACCCGGTTTTTTATTTCGCATTTAACTTATGTGCAAAATAAATATTGTGTTATTTTTCAATTGATATTCCTGTAGTGTTGTTATTAAGTGTGAGAGAAGCTGGAACATGGCCGAAACTTTAACAAACAGAGGACAGTGTGTCACTAAACCTTAAGCCATGCAATTATTATTACAATCAAACCATGAAAAAAACATTTAGTAGGAACAAACTGCAATCAAGATCGAAGTATGATAATCAATTAAAACTTAACGAACTTGTATCATTGTTATCACAAAATTAAAGTCCTTTTCGTTAGTTGTAAGATTTCTTTAGTCTCATAATCGCCCAGGTAAGCGGACTTCGTGTAACAATATTGCGTGCAAGTGCCCATAAGCTACGAACACGCCTGTGAGCTTGCATGCTGACGCACTGGGTGATTGCCTATGAGACATGTTACAGCACCGAAGGCTCTAGGTACTTGACTTCTTGATGTTTAATTTGTGCGGTGTTATGAATAATATTTATGTTAAATATTTAAGGTGCATCGTATATTGCAAATAAATTGGGATATTTCGCTTGACAATTTTTGTTTAATTCACCAAGTTTCAATTACTACAGTATATATATATTAGTTGTAATGTACCAAAGGTCAATATTCAACTTACAGTGCGGAGCTATAGTAGTAGTAGTAGTAGTAAGTTGAGTCTCGTCTATCCGACAATGCTCAGTGATTAACCTCCGCCACGTATCACGATCTTGCGCAAAGTATATTGCTTCCTCGAAATTGTTAATGTTAACGTCCTTAAATTGCGAAGTAGTCACATGTCTTCCTACTGGTTTCGCAGTACGTCTCAATGCTTCTCTTAAAGCAACGTTTGCTGGAGCGTCCTCCTGGAGTCTTGCTACATGACCGAAAAATATAAATCTTCTATGTGCGACTAAGGATGACCAAGGTGTTTGGTTGGTTACATTGTAGAGCTCATCGTTTGATAACAAATTGTTGGTGAAGATACACTGTTGCTTACGACGGATGTTGTCATTTGTTTTGTACACAGACATCAAAATTCATGAACTCTAAACCCTAAAAAGTGTCTTATTTTTCTTATTTCTTGCAATTCCTTACACCTTCATTAAAAAAACTCACGAATTCTGAGTTAACAGTATTATATAGCTTTCATTGACCTTTGAAGACATTGCAAAGAGCAGGTACGATTGAAAGTGAAGTCTCACTGAGAAATTCCTATATAATCCGATGAGGTGTACGAAAACATATTCTGGCGATGCACATCAAGTACTTCAATGGTCGTAATCGTCTAGCAAATACCACAGGTATTTATTGGAAAGACAACTTTATGACAATTGTTTTACAAAGTTAGTGTAATGATAAAGTTCCACCTTACTGACTTAAGCGTTACTGACTTCGCGATGGCAAGTCTCATGGCCTAACCTATGTACGCTGTGTATGCATGGTTATGCTACTGCCGATATTGCATCTCTTTGTTTAGGAGACCCTCCATCACGTTGGGTTTTTAACGTTCACCTGCATTATCCCTTCCTTACTTTTAAGGCATGATTTGACAAAGGAAAGCCTAGTTCTGGGTCCTTGGTTTAGTAAAAGTTCCGCCGGGGTTTCGCCCGTTGTGTGAAGTATATTTCAATAGTGCAATAAAACCTTAGCAATTTTATGCTGTAGAGTCATACCCAGTTGAAAATTTCGAAAACATTTGTTTGAAAGTTTGTTTTTCAGCCAACCCATTATTAGCTGGGTGGTTGGGAGTGGGGGGTGGTTGTTTAATTCGGTTCGCCTTTAGATAAGACTTGAACTATGCAGCAATAAACTGTGACCAATTGTATGTTACCACTTGTCTTAGGAGTCTATACCTGATCATCAAGGACCTCATTACTGCAATTGTGGCATTGGCAATGGTACACTGCATTTGAATGACTTCTAGTCACTTCGAGTCGCTGCCAACCACCAGACAAATAATTGTTGAAATTTGACCTCTGTGAAATCTAGACGGATTCGCTGCCAGGGTTCAATGGCCAACAGAGTGGCCAACAGAGGATTGACCGGAGGTGTGTTTTGAGTTTTGATGCACTCTAAACAGTATCTTCTATGTCCTGATCCAGTCCAAGCCACCAGACAAAGGAGCAGTCCAGCTCCTTCATTTGACACATGCATGCGTAACATGCATGCAATTCCTAAAGCATTCGCTGTGACGACTCTGCGACCCCAAAGCATTCATCCGTCATGAAGGGTTAACTCAGCCCGAAAAAAGTACTTTCATAAACCTTTGTTGGCACCTTGTTTTTGCTAATGCTCCGAGCAAATTCACTTGCAGTTATTGGTAATGGTTCTGCATCTGTAGTACTAGGTAAGAGCAATCGAATTAACAAATCCGAAATCGCATCATTCCTATTCGTAGAGCGATATTTATTATCATATTGGTATCCTGCTAACATTTTTCACCTAGACCGGCTCATTATTCACCTAGACCGGCCCAGTATTTTTCACCTAGACCGGCCCATTTTTCACCTAGACCGGCCCATTATTCTTTGATATGTTACCTCCATATATGATCACCGTCCTGGGGGAGGGGTATAAGGGGAGGGGGTTTCCTCGCCCCATTGAGATTTTCTGAAGTTAAGGAATGCCCAGATGCAAAATGGTGCTATATATTTCTCAATTTTATAGGTTACAATAATCCTTTAAAAAAGACCCAAAATGATTTTCCAGAAGCAACCACTTGATTTAACTGAGAAAAGTATAGACAAAAATATATGTCCTAGACTGAATATTATTTAGTTTTTCAAGCATTGGTGACAATATGCGTGAAAAAATGGGAAAAAACCTAAATAAAATCCACTAAAACATATATGTTCAATAACACGATTACAAGTCATGTCTACGTGAGTAAGAGCCTACTCAGTTCGCTGCTTCTGGCATCCACACCATCCATGATATTTTTAGTTTCAACTTTGGCCAAGATCCTTTCTTCAACAGACAACAGACGTCAAAATGTTCTTGTGTCATTGTACTTTTCAAACGGTTTTGACTCTTCAAGGCAGAGAAATGAACGTTCACATGCCACTTGTGACACAGGTAGCGTTAGCAGCAGCTTGTAGGCAAGCCCAATGCTCTTGTAAGCATCATGAAAATAGTTAAACTTGGGAAGCACCTTGTAGCAGCAGAGAGGACAGTCTTTACATGACTCACTTGATAAACTCTCTCTGTCCTGTTCAGACTCACCGTCACTGTCCTCCTGCAATGTTTAAGCAGCTGCTACTGATTGTTTCAGTGTTGACCACTGTTCTCCAAGGCTTCGCAGTTTTGTTCGTAGTTGTTCCGCAGTGACAGCATCATCAAATCTCAGCAAATATTTATGCAGCCCTTCCATAGCTCCCGATGGCACCTGACCAAAGTTCCTGGGTGAAGAAATGTAAGATCAGCATAGAATGACTTGACGTCCCTCTCTACACGTCCCTCTATACACGTCCCTTTCTACACGTTCCTCTCCAGTCTCCACACCCCTCTCTCCGCGTCCCTCCTTCCACGTCTCTCCTTCCATGTCCCTCTCCACATGTCCCTCTCTCCATGTCCCACTCTTCATATCCCTCTCTTGAGTATCTTCATGTCACATTCCGTACTAGGAAATCATGATTTTCTATAGGGTAGTCCCCTATACTTACTCACACTTTTGTCGCCCTATTCAATTAGTGTGGGGATCAATTTCGCGAAATCGGTAAACCGAGGACAAAATTTAATACTCAAATTCGTCAACTAACATTCGTCTAATTTGATAACCAAACACCCTACTTTATGTTGGTCATTTTTATTCATACATAATCTCTCAGGACGTAGCTACTGATTGATATCCAAATAATCTAATAAGATTTTACCTTTTTTACTTCGTTTTCTGGAGGACGAGGTGCAGATTAATAAAACCCGTATTTTCTGCCAATGCTATGTATATGTCATAATGCATTGGTCACCTGACTTTTATATTTTGTCGTAAAATATTAGCACGGACGGGTTGCCAATAGCACGTTCTATTGTTACGAACTAACATGGTGATTTCATGAGCTGATTCCACAGTTAAAAATATATTTCTACACAGCCCGTCTGTATTCTATAAAATACTGTGAAAATGTGCTGTAATTTTTACCAGGCTCCCCAGCCCACCGGCCCACCGGGCATTGCCCAAATGCCCATGTGGTCATTCCGCCACTGCTCTGTAGTGTAGTTCCCAAGGGTTGTAAGGTTAATGTGTAACATGTGTAATATAGAGCTATTATCATTCTCTGATATCGTGGAGCTTAAAGCTTCTGGATTGACCTCCATTTTGATATTCTTTCCACCCACATTAATAGCTATCATGGATGGTTTCACCTTACCTAAAGTAGAATAAATACTCTCGCCGACACTGAACATCCGATGTCGCTTAACTAGCCCCAGCTATGTTATCACCACTAACAGTGTCACTTAGGTCACTGCGCACTATCAACAATGTTGACTTCTTGTTTATCACGTCATTGCTCTTCTCTCAGCTGCTTTGTTTGCTTTGTTCAGTATCACTATCATTATTTATTTTATTTTTGGGGTTGCATATTTTGTTTGTTTTATTTTCTATCTCTTTGTTTTTATTCAACCGGTGTAAATCAGGGCTGAGGGGATGATATAAGCGAGTTATCCTCAATTAAATAAATTATAAAATACCAGCGTAACGGTTTAGCATACAATATATCAATTAAATAAAATCCAACAAGAAAGGGAAAAACCTATATATAACCAGTATACGTAATGCATACGTACTTTCTTTACTAGCATAAACATTTTTTGAAGTTTTACGTTCGATTGTTTACCTCCTTGACTTAAGAGCAAAAGTTGTCGGTGATATGGTTGGATATAGGGATAAAAAGGTACTATCATGCCTCTTGCAAAATCAGCACGCTGTCTATTGAAAGGCCGATTCTCTTTTGTCTGATAAAGTATCATTAATTTGCTCATTCCCCAAAACGAAGAAAACGTTTATGGAAAGGAAAAATATATAATCTTGTTTTTGCCTGTTTAACTGTGACAAACGTATTGGGAATAGTAAAACATCATTTTTTCATTAACAGGCTTGGTTAACTTGGTATAATACTTACTTAATTTGTACGGATTTAATTTTAATTCCATTTAGAGCTGTGGTATTGTTTAAGTTTCTCAATGAAGAATATATAAACTTATTTGTAGCAATGTCCATTGTATTCCGTCCAAAACTTTGGACATCGAAATTCACCGTAAGTCTCTGCGAACGTAGAGACCGACAAAACAACAATGACAAGACTGGTCTTCATGTTTCAGTATTGATAGAGAAAAAAATGATTGAATTCCCAGAACGACATATATCTTTATAATCACCAAATTAGACAACAAAGTAATGGGCATATACAATTGGTACAGTTCCAGCTTTCGACGACAACCCAGTTGTGCATTAATTCTGACTGATTTTAAGATAGAGAAATAACCACCTATCTAGTGACGCAGTAGCGGACCAAACGGCTAGTATTGATCTTAAACGTGCAGTCATAAAACCAAACTGGACACAACTAAGAATTCCTTTGGGTCTATGGGTGCAAAATATCAAAATTGCTCTCTTTGGACTCACTATTACTGAAACGGGACCCATTTGCTCGCTGCGACGCCACTGCTCCGTGTAAAAATAGAACTCTTTATGACAGGCAAAGACGTTAGTATTAATGTTAAACGTGCTTCAACTCCTGTCCTTGGGCGCAGTTGCTCTTTTTTTATGGCCCTCTGCCTCAAGGTTCTCTAATTCAAGGTAAATCCAAAGCTTGATTGGAAACCATAAATCAAAATATGATATGTTGCTGTCAGAGTGTAACTATGATATCACATCTTTTTGTATCAAGTACACTTATCTAAAACCAATATGTGACATTTTCGGCTAAATATATATGGTAAACGACAGTGGAGTAGCCAAGGGGGGGGGGGCGTGGGGGCGACAGCCCCCCATGAAAGCTTGTGGCCCCCCAGTCGCCCCCCCCACTGGGATTTTAGGTGTCGAAAAAAATTACATGTGCGAAAAATATATCATTGGTCTGAATGGTCTCGAATCTCCATGATGACCACTCATGAACGACCATTCGACCGCGGAACGGTAGTAGGCTATAGTTGCTGATAAACCGGACTTGACATAGCGCATAGGCCGGGTTTTCACTTCTGGGACGTACCCTGATGCTCTTAAAACCGCTATAAAAACAAATTTTTAAGAAAGGAGACAATACTATCGCTGAGAATCAGTCTTTCACCCTAATAATGTTTCAGAGGGATGTTGAGAAAACTTTAGAGCAGCTTACAAGCATGGACGTCAATCCTGGGGTGGGGCGGGGGACACGTCCCCCCACATTTCGATGGGTGGGGGACACACTATCAAATGCCCCCCCCCCCCCACACACACACATTTCAGTGTAGTGGCTCTATTTGGTTAGGGCTTACACATCTCAGGCTTCATATCATCGAATATTAGAAGTTCAGTTCTATGAAAAGTGACCGAGATTTTTCACATCGGTATGACCTGCAACTTTGTCTGTGTGTCGCGACGAGCAAAACTTGAGATTGAAACCACACGCTTTGTGCGGATAACGGTGCTGCCGACGCCCACAACTACTTCAAGAAGTCATGGCACTTCATAGCTAGAGCCAAAGCCTGTACAGTACATATTTGTTGTTTAGTTGTAGATGGTGTTTCAAAGAAGGTGCCCGTTCCCTAATATTGGGGAATTGAAGAAATAGGGAGCATATTCCGTAAAAATTAAGGCCGCATGAACTTTATTACAGATTTCCTGAGTGACGAATTGTAATTTTCTCCCGAAATCACGCAACTAGATGGCTGCTACCCAGCCTGGCATCTCCAGCGATCTGGCAGGTATTGAAATCTGAAATTTTCTTGGTACGCTGCGCGCCAACCGATGGTGGCGCTCCGCTTAGATAGTACTTTCGGCCGGAATAAATTCGAATCGATCGCGTCCCCCCACGTTCCAAATCGGATTGAGAAGGCTTTGGGAAGTGTCATTTCCAACAATGTAGGAGGCTTTTTCAGCTAAACATTTTCGGTACGCTGCGCGCCAACTCAAGGTGGCGCTCCGCTTAGAGGGTAACAAGACGCCCTCCCAGGAAATGGTCAAGCCCCCCCCCCCCCAGCACCCACCCCACTGAAAATATCCTTGCTACGCCACTGGTTAACGCTATGTAAGCATCCGTATTTATGGTCCGAATAACCAGCGTTTGAATTTTCAGAAAGGCTGCCAGACGTGTGGGAGAGAGAATAAAGTGTTGTGGGAAGATTGCCGAAGGTGCAAAAGTGAATGTTTGAAGGAAAGAGGGGGGGGGGGTGGCAAAGTCGGAGAAGAAATGTTGGCAAAGTCTGTAGAAATTGTTTTCGTAGGTTTATATATCCTCCTCCAAGAGGCTTTATGGCGTTTTTTATTTTGTATGTAAAATGATAGTCTCTTCATCTTTGTAGCAGTAAGTGGTCCTTCATGCTGTTTACAGAACTTACTTTCCCCTCACTCCGATCCTTACCGTTGAAAATGGTCCCAAAAAGGTTACTCTGTGGTCTCAAGTTATAACAAGCTTTTCTCTTTCTCTGAATATTTAAAAATAAAGTAAATCATTTTTAGTCTTTGGCGCATTCCAAGAAATAAACTTTTAACTGCAATTATATTCTTATTGGCAATAAACATTTTTTTCGTTCATCCTCTGCTGACTATTTAGGTATTGTTATTTATCAAAACCTCACTTGGCAACCACATATTCCAAAAAGGTACAGAATCATTAATCGGCTCAGATTCTAACTTTTTTAATTATCTACCTCTTGCTCCCCAAACTATATTATTATTATTCACCTTAGCTATACTGTAATATTGTTTGAGGCAATAACTATATTTCCCGTCTACAAAAAGCGTGTTCTTCTTCAGAAGACAACAACACGCGTTATTGCTAGACAGGACACTACCGTTCTCAAACAGCCCCAATTTTTGCCACTTTGAATTCACTCTCTGTTTTTGACATCTACAAGCTGCATATCACCAAATTTGCTCATCAATATATTTTGTTATCTTCTTCAGCTGATTCCTGAAAATGTTCACAGGTTGATCCACATTTCACAACTGCAACACAAAACATATCAATAATCCACTATATATATATACATCCACCCACAAAGCACTTTGTCTGTCTCACTTGCAGGGGCACAACTACATAAGTACTTCTTTAACTCCTCCTTTAACTCCTGTTTTCAACACAAATGTCAATCTTAGGAATGGTCTAAACTATAGGTTCAATCAAAACGGATAAAATGTTAAATTTTCCAATTCCAGGAAGGGGGGGGGGGGTGAGCTTATCATTTGACATCCCAATGGACTTTCCACAGTATTGTATAATATTATCACGTGGGCCTACGTCCTTTTTACCACCTGCCTGTCGCACTTGTTAAAAGAGGAAATGGGGGAGGGAGGGGAGGGGATGGGGAGCTATTTAAATCGTCCCGAAATGTCATTCGGGATTTAACCTTACGGTAAGATTTGATGTTGTTTTGCTATGTTTTGTTTGTTCTTCCCTTCTTTCTATCTTACTGTTTTTCTTTCCTACTACCTTTCTTTCTTTGTTAGTATTTATAAGTGTTTAGCCTTACTGTTTACATAGAGTACCATCCATTACCTCGATCACCTCAAATCTTTTTATCCATACACGGCATTTTGTCTTAAACAGACAAACAGAGGTACAACAAATGCACTGTTTATTGCACGTTTTATCAGCCAAGAAAAGAGTTCCCAATCACCAAGCTACTCTATTACTGATTGGATACCAATTTTAGAACTTAGTCATTATTATCATCCTAGTATTCACAGATGAATCCTTGGCTGTAGCCGCAGTTTTCGTCATCCCATTTTCCGTAGTCAGAAGTTGTTTTCCAAATCACCGCACAGTGCTGATCCCCATTTAAATTGTCCGGCTGACCACTATCCCATCTGGTGTAGGAGCTAGTACTTCCATCGATCCACCGCCATCTTCCCTCTGAACCAATGTCAGTGTAACCGATTCTGACATGCTTTTTAAAAGAAATTATAACGAGAACTTGTTAGGAAGATAGTCGAGAGGAAAACAATTTACAGATGAGACAGGAATTATAATTATAAGCATTCTGGTGAAATTTGCATTCAGTTCCTATGTATCATTCTCCAGATTCCAGCAACATTTTGCAGCAGAAGTGAACTTGAAGTTAGCAGGCGTAATGTCATAGAAGCACACTAACAACTATGTTTTATGTTTTTCTTGAAAATGTAATTTCAATTTTCAAAATTGAGATGTATCTCAGTGTGAATACACTAGAAATGGGTGTTTTGTTAATAAAGCAGGTGTTATGTCATAGAAGCACACTAACAACTTTGTTTTATGTTTTTTTTTAAGAGTGTAGTTACAATTTTCAGTATGAATATACAAGAGATGGGTGTTTTGCTAATTAAGCTAAATTAAATTATATTTAAGTGATTTTTGTTTTATTAAAGTAGAATACAATGAAATTGAAATTTAACTTAAGCTTAAAAGAAAGCTGTTATTTTAGTTAAGTGGAATACAATTTAGCTTAAGTATAATACAATTCTTCTTAACTGCAATTCATCTCACATAAACTGAATTGTATTCTACTTAAGTGGAATGAATTCTACCTGAGTCAGTAGAATAAGGAGGTAAATGTTAAAGCGGCTTGCCATAGGCGCCCCCGCCCCCCATGTCATCTGTGCACATTGGTCACTCTGTCTAACATCTAAGGACGGGAGTACACTTAATCCTCTCACTCGGATCGCAGTATTATGAGTGGGGATGATAGGCGTCTAACTACTTCTCCTAAGGGCTTCGTCTAGCATAGACATCAACTAGTCCTTCAGTAAGGTGTTATTCTATACAACTATTACCCAAATACTGTTTGGAAATTAATATAATTAATTTATGTAATCTTCTTGCTTGTCTCTGCAGATGCATGGCAGCTTGGAGTGTCTTGGTGAAGGGTCACCATACATTACTAATATTGCCAATACATAACAATTACAACTACACACAAAGAGACAAGGAGTCAACAGTTTCTTCAATAAGAATACTAACTAATAAAGCAAAATAAAATAAGTATGAAATATGAATTAATACATACAAAGGCCCGACTTGACACGGTAGACTCTCCTACCTTTTGCATAAACAAGTACACAAGGGCAATAACAAATAATGACATAACTAACATATACAAGATCCAATCTAGTCACCTCCGCCAGAGTGAAACATAAATGTGAATCTTACTTTACCTAACCGATATGGTACTACGTAAAAAGTATCAAATACATTGATAGTAAAGTGAACCTTCAAAAGCATTTACAATAATATGCAACTGGTCGATCGTTAAACATACAATGACTTGCCTATGTTGCTCACATGACAGTAACATAGTGCTCAATAAATAATTGGACTGTCTATCCCTAGTCGGCATAGCAGTGCGTATCTAGGAATGTCGCTATAGATATACAACTAGAAGCTGGTCACCCTAGTTCCACTATCAGGGGCGCACAATTAACTCTAAAATCACTTACACGAGGTCTAAAAGTGACATTGTATACTAACTGGGAAGTCCCTCTAGTGGGCTAGTAATCAAAACAACAACAGATATCACACTAACTACTGCAACCCATGCATAACTAATGACTTAGACTACAGGTTGCCATGGTAACTAACACATTTTGTTAGGCTGCAGGTACCGAAATATTCCCTGGGTTTCACAGTAAAGCAGACACTATATCACCTAGCCTATCTGCTATATCTGGTCAGATTGAATCTGTACCATATATGAGAGAGGCTAATCATAAATTCTAAACGAGCCTTAGGGTAAGGTTTGATTGAGTTTCTACGGCAGCATCACACGTACGGATGGTTTACATGATATTGCACAATTGATCATCAGTGTACATATTGATCTCGAAGAGAGAAGACGTCTTTGACGTTTCCCCTCTTCGTATAATTATTGGGCGTCAGGAGGCTAATAGGGCTTATCCTTGCTAAGGTTCTAACAGAACAACCGCAGTTCACATAATACACAAAATAGCAACAAGTCTACTAACATCTTGCTACATCTTCTACAACCTACTAGTTTATAAGAGGTTCGGCTATTCCTATCACCATGGCAACTAGTAAAAGTTAAAATTGCATCATGGGATCTAAACATAGCTCGAACAGGCGACATTTTGTTTCAATTAAATAGTGCATATGAGTACATTACAGTAAACGGGGTATATCAAAATAACATAAAAGCACATAATAAAACTTGCTCGTGTTATTTTAGTGCTCCACTCAGATAGCGTCATCATTGTCCCTGGAAAACAACAACCCTTCTCCCCCCCCCCCCCACCTTCCCACACATCTACTTTTGTGTAATACTTCCATATTAGTATGCAGTATGCAGTTTGCAGTTTAATGTTAATGTTGCAAAGTGGGGAAATATTCTAGGCTTAAGTTATGACCTAGGCTAACCTAAGGTAGACCAAGGACAAGGCTACGTACTTAGGCCTATGTTAGGCTAAGCCAATATTCCTAGTAATGAATCCTTAGTGTTAAGTGCAGGACATCTTAACATTCATCCCATGTTATTCTGGCATTGGATCGATCGTTTGGGATATAGTTTTATGTAAAATGAGGTAGTGATAAATTTGTGTAATTAGGCTTTAGTCATATCGCATCCGAAAGGACAGCCGTAGCCGGTATAGTGGCCTAGGCTAACTATATCCAGGGTCCAGTGAATAGCGGTACAGCAGATGAGCAACATGACTAACATTTGACTTGCTTGTATTATTTTAGTGCTCCACTCAAATAGTGTCATAGCTTTATCTGAAAAATGCATTGAATAGGCAAACCTTCCCCCGCCGTACTCCCCCTTGTCACACTCACCTACTTTTGTGTAATACTTCCATAGTAGTCTGTGCATGCAGTTCTTAGTTTAATTTTAATGCTTTAAAGTGGGTATTAGCCTAGTTTTCCTAGTATTGAATTGTTAGTGATAAGCCCAGGACATCATAACCGTCACCCCATGTTATTCTGGCATGTAGATATATCGTTAGGGATACAGTTTCAAGTAAAATGAGGTGGTGATAAGTTTTGTAATTAGGCTTTAGTCATATCGCATCCAAAAGGACAGCCGTAGTCGGTCTAGGGGACTAGGCTAACTATATCCAGGGTCCATTGAATAACAATACAGCAGCCGAGCAGACGACACTAGTAAAGTAATTAGATTCCTATGTAATTGCTTCTACTATCGCTTCCTAAGAATTACCTGTGAAACTGCAGCCTACTGCTACATTTTTGAAGATTTTGGCACCCAAATGAGGCACACAATATCACTATATCGAGTAATGTGTGTCAACTTTATCGCTTTAGTAATGTCAAAGACGTAGGGTTTGTTTTACGCGCCGGTACTTTCTTGCCGTACACGCAAAGCGCCACCAGTTGGATGGTTGGTTTCAGTATATGTATCGCATGACGCCATTCTCCCTACTTCAATTTCTATGCCGCCAACACAGTAGGTGTGAAAAAGTAATTAGAAAAGTCCTGGAAATTCTGGGAAAGGTAGTTTTGACTTGTTATTTCACTGATGGTGTAAAAATATTAGTCTCTACTATGAGGTCACTGCACAATCTCAGGGTTTATTTCTCCTTTAAGCGAAGAATAAAACAAGCCTCGCTTATAACTACTGGATTCGGAAGGGGAAAGTGTGGTTAACAACACCGTCTCCCACAGAATTACTTTAAAACAAAATAATAATAATTATTATTATTGTAGTGATTGTGAATAGAATGCAAATTTCACCGGTATGCTTAAAAAAAATGTGCTCCTTTTTCATCATTCAAAAAAAAAATCCTCTGGAGTTTCATTCAAGAAGAAGAAGAAGAAAAACACTTAGTTGCATATTTTTTAGAAATGCACCCAGCAAAAAATGTACCCTAATTTTACCGCGGTAAACTATGGTAAATGTGTGGTAAATAGGGTAAATGTGTGGTAAAATTGTGGTAAAATCAACCGTGGTACATTTACCGCAGTTTTACCATGGAATTACCGCGGTAAAAGTATGGTAAAAGTGCGGTACATTTACTGCGGTAAATTTACCGCAGTTTTACCATGATACTACCGCGGTATAAGTAGGGTAAAAGTGCGGTACATTTACTGCGGTAAATTTACCGCAGTTTTACCATGGTATTACCGCGGTAAAAGTGCGGTACATTTACTACGGTAAATTTACCACAGTTTTACCATGGTATTACCGCGGTAAAAGTAGGGTAAAAGTGTGGTACATTTACTGCGGTAAATTTACCGCAGTTTTACCATGATATAACCGCGGTATAAGTAGGGTAAAAGTGTGGTACATTTACCGCGGTAAATTTACCGCAGTTTTACCATGATATTACTGCGGTATAAGTAGGGTAAAAGTGCGGTACATTTACTACGGTAAATTAACCACAGTTTTACCATGGTATTACCGCGGTAAAAGTAGGGTAAAAGCGTGGTACATTTACTACGGTAAATTTACCATAGTTTTACCATGATAGTGAAAGTAGGGTTAGTTTATATGGTACATAAACTACATCTGTGAAATTCCTACAATTGTGCCATGATTAACCACAGTAAAAATAGGGTAAAACTATACGGTGCAATTATACTATGGTAAATTTACCATAATTGTACCATGATTTTACCACAGTAGAACATATATGGGTCACACTATGAAACATGATGGTACATTTACAGCAATTTTCCATGATTTTGTCCCATATTTTTGCAATACTGATATGACAAACCTTTTGTTCTATTCATATCTTAATGTTGGCAATATAAATTACCTGTGGATATGAGTTGAATAAAGAAGAGAGACAAACTGTTATTCTTATATGTTATAGTATGCATCTCTTTTCCTAAAAAAAAACAAGCAGAGGATAGATACATAGAGAATTCCTTCATGGAATCCCTGATATATTTGAGAGGAGACACCAATTAATTCTTTTTTCATTATTAGGGAGAACCTAAAAGCCTTTAAAATGAAAAAAGAACTATATAAACTAGCACACATAAGGCATAGCTTCTCTGCCTCAACACTGTGGCACACAAAAATTGACCAATCAGTGTCCTCAGATTTGGGTATTCTCTGTCAGGTCCATTAAATGACTTGACAAGTCTATGTATCTATGATCAGAGTACTCTTTCCATTTAAAACAAGTCTTTGAGGACAATAAGAGATCAAAATCCAATCTGGACTACCAATTAAGTCAAAAGAAGAGAGTCAGGAATCATACCATCTAGGGTAATTGCAATTCAACAAAGCTTTCTCATGTGTGAAACCTCCATGGATTTGATGAATTAAAAACTGTTGCATTCTACAACTGAGGACTTACATGTCAGGCATACAACCATTACAATAAGGGTAAAGGCATATAGCCAAATTATGATACAGTACACTGATGGGTGAAATTCAAAGAAATATATGGTATTATACATGCTGATTGAAGTTAGGACAAAATCATGTTCAATGTTAGGTAAAACTGTCCTACAATTAGTGTAAAATCATGGTAAATTGAGGTAAAACTAAGGTAAAAGCGTAGTAAATCTACGGTAAAATTGGGGTAAAAGTATGGTAAATTGAGGTAAAACTAAGGTAAAAGCGTGGTATATCTACACTAAAATTGGGGTAAAAGAACGGTAAAACTGTGGTAAATTTATGGTAAAAGTGTAGTAAATGCGTGGTCAATCTAGGGTAAAATTGGGGTAAAAGAACGGTAAACTGTGGTAAAAGCGTGGTAAAATATGGTAAATTGAGGTAAAACTAAGGAAAAAGCGTGGTAAATATACGGCAAAATTGGGGTAAAAGAACGGTAAAACTGTGGTAAATTTGGGGTAAAAGCGTAGTAAAAGTGTAGTAAAAGCGCGGTAAAAGTATGGTAACACCGTGGTAAATTGCGGTAAAATTGGGGTAAAAGTGAGGTAAAACCATGGTAAATTTGTGGTAATTTACTGCGGTAAACCGCGGTTTACCGCGTCCATAGGGCCAAAACACCGCGGTAATGTACAACAAATTTACCGCGTTTTTACCCCGGTTTTACCGGGGTAAAAGTGTGGTATGTTACCGCGGTAAATTTGAGGTAAATTTTTTCCTGGGCAAGTTAAAGGGTTAAAGCCAATCCTAATTTATCAACCAAACTTTTTCAATGCTAAACGATTTTACGTATACCTCTCTCTTTTACGTATTATTTGTATGCATTGTTGGAACGTGGGGGGGGGGGGGGGCTACATCACACCCTGCCTTGCGATCAGTCCCCTTGACATTTTCTTCAGGATGTAGAATACTCGTTTAAAAATATATCTAAAAAAGCATCATAAATAGCTAATGATCCAGCAAGGCCATGAAATACTTCTTTAGCTAGGAAAATGTAGGTTCAAAGTTATACAACCGCTCCAACCCCTCCCACCTTTCAAACTGGGGGCAGCGCTCCTCCATGCCAAGCGTTATTTAAATATCGTGTCTTGGATTGTATCACACGTTTACACAACTGAGGCTTTCAGTACGTGGAACAGATAAGACCAACTTGAAGCATATGTTTGCTTTACTGCGTTCAAACTGTAAGCATCAACACGCCCCCTCCCCACACAAATCTACCCGACTTGCTTTCACACCACCGACAAAACACATAACATATGAAAGTAGAGTTAACTAACTCTCTAACATATTGATGACGTACCTGTGTGTCGGAAATTGGTTCTCTTACTGACTTCCACCATTCATGGAGAAAGGTGTTCTCTTCGGATGAGTCGACAGTCACAAGACTAGCACGCTTACAGGAGCAGTTTTCAGGGTCCAATCTGAAGTTTTGGCAGTAGGACTGCGATGCGTCAAAGTTTAGGCGAGGCTGGTTGAAATACCTGGATGTTCCAAACAAATCAAGTGCTACAATGAACTATCAATTGTTATGACTTGTCGTTTGGTTTATTTATTTATATTATACTGGCGTGGTTTTATTGTCTTCATTTCTATACTTCATTCTTGTATTTACTATCTAACAAAAAAAAAGAAAGACTATCCAACAATTACGTCTTAAAACTTCCTTTACAAAAAAACCTTTACCTACTGTAAACAGATTAATTTCTGACTAATTGTATGCTTCATAAAACGGCAATTACTTTCGTGTAAATAAGAATGAATACCACAACTGCTCAACCTGTAACACCAAATTTTTGATTAATTTCAGTTGATAATGTTCATTTGCTTTAGAGACCATTCCGCTATATAATTATATATATATATATATATATATATATATATATATATATATATATATATATATATATATATATATATATATATATATATATATATATATATATATCTATATCTATATATATATATATATATATATATATATATATACCGATTCTGTGTTTTTATGATAATAGTGACCATTTTCACTTTAGTTTGAGCATAAACAAGTTTTCAAGCAATAGACACATCCTTTCATATCAAATGTAATATTTCTAACAACCTACATCATAATTTAGACATATTATGTGCATAATTAAACACCGAAATCAAAACGAGAATATAACACACGAATTTCGGTAACACCTTCTCTATGGATTTTCAAATTGAACAGTGTCCGCTGTATGTTAATTGATACTAAACAGTAGAGAAGTGTAAATGTACATGCATAGGAGGGTTGAATAATGGGTATCAAGTCATTATATCCACGATAAAGACAATGTGTGTTATTTAATACTTTATTCTTAACTAACATTATGTAATTAAAAGTGCATTCTCACTGTTATTCTACGTCTAAAACGACCTGTATTTTTACAGAACGGGCAGTGAACGTAAATTAAAGATGAATGCACATGCTATAAAATTGTCCTGCCGTTAGCCATAAAACACTGTTATAAATACAAACGGCGAGCCACAGTAATATAACGTCGACATTTTACCTTAAATTTACATTTTTTTCCTTATTTTTTAACAGTGTACGTTCATAACGTATTAACATAAGAGATTGGAAATTTTCAAAACGATTTTAGCTTAACCATATTGGATTGAGGATCAAATTCAATCAAACTTGATATTTTAGTCTGTTTTTCAGTAAAGAGGTTGATCAACTTACCTGTAGCAATGTCCATTGAATTCCGTCCAAAACTTCGGACATCGGAATTCACCGTTAGTTTCTGCGAACGTAGAGACCAACAGAACAGCAACGACAAGACTGGTCTTCATGTTACAGTATTGATGGAGAAAAAGTGATTGAAATCTAGACAGTCATACCTTTATATACGGTAAAACTCGTCTACATTTAAGGGGTGTATACCCTTACAAATTAAAACTGTCCCAGCGTTCGAAGCTTACATGCCAGTTTGGCGATAATATGACAAATTGGTGTAAATTAAGATAAAGTGATGAAAGCATTTTGTTAAAATATTTTACAAATCTAACCAAAAGTATACATTCTGTTATTATAAAGTTAATTATTAAGTTAATGCATCACGTTGAGTTGATTTCAATTAGTTTTTCTATACTAAAATTCCATAACAACTGAAGGTCAAGGTCCATTTGAATAGTAAAGTGAAAACTTTAAATTGTTCGGACGATCAAATGTTAATTTTAAGCAAACATTATCGAGGGGCGGGGGTATATATACCCCGTTAACTCCCGGCTTAAAGGCCCCATATAACACTTACTCGGATGTATTGATTGATCATCATCATCATTACATTAAAGTACATTATCTGCAGCCGGCCAGATGATATGACATCGCATAACAAAAGCAGCTGCTTGAGACAAAATGAAATTTCTCTGGTTAACAAAGGTAAACAACATTGCCCTACAGTTCGCAATGAAGTCAAATGATAGGCTAGATTCTTGCGGGTCTCGAAACTTCAGCAAGCAAACACCTTCCTCTAAACTAGACAACTGTAGTGATAAAAGTGCCAAAAGCAATTGACTGTGTGTTGCAGAAAAGAAACCTATTGAAAGTACGTCCTGGGGACACATGGTCACTGCGTTCATACCAACTGTAACACAAATTACTTGACAACCACTCAAAATGGCATATAGCGGCCTCATTTTCCTGTCTCACAGTTGTGGCTTATAGTTTTATCAAGGCCTGAAATGTATTTAAGGGTTGGTGTGAAAGTTACATGGCACAAACATTGTGGCCTCCTGAAGTTTTTGGTGCACGGTAGCACGGAATTAAAATGAACTTGAACTGCCCAGTACTTTAGTAGTACTAGTACTAGTAGAGCTAGGGCCCTATCATCACTAGCTTTTAGGGTTAGCAGTATAGTAGCTGTATGACGATCAGGTCTATCTAGAACTAGGGGTACATCATAGGCTATCCCGTCTAGCCCAAGCTAAACTAATCAAGTCAAACTAATCACTTTGGTGATTAAAATTGAATCAATATGGTTCCTTCATCCAGTCAGTATGGTAACTAATTTCTAAAACTTCACGAACGAAGTTTTCGACATAATGCAAGGCAGAGGGCATAAGGCACAAGACAAGGGGTGGGGGGGGGTTGGAGGAAAGGAAATTGCTCTTTATACCTCATATTTCTTACATTTTTTCGCACAAAAAAATGAATGAACTGCTCAGAAATATTGCCAAATAAAAAAAACTGCTCAAATAGAAATCTAATTGTTTTTTGACAGCCTTGAAGGTAAATTGATATGACCACCAAGTAAGGAAGGAACTGCCGTACATGAAAGAGCGAAAGAGAGTAGAAAGGGTAAGATTATTAACTCCAATTGTCCTGTTACCCACTCCACCCCGGCTTTTATACTGCTCTCTTTCCCCTTCACCTCATACCCTTCACACCACTGGGTTAATTGTTGGTTAAAATTAATTTTAGTTTGGTTAAGAGATCTAAGCCAGAACATATGTGAACTTACTGAGAGGTATCCTACCAGCACATGACAATTGAAAAGGAAAGTTTAAAAAACATTTTGCTTCCTTTGCAAACAACATCATGCAACTTATTGTCTTCAACTCATATCACTATTCCCTCTTTTTATAGATTTTTAATATTTATTTATTGGGATTAGAGGACACAGAAAAAAGGCTTCCCAGCATCAAAACTGGTAGGGTTATTTGTCCTAGCATGCCCTCACGAACATAGGATTGCTAGCGTTGGATACTTCATTAGCTCAAAGTAGTATTACATCTCTCACACAGAAAATAGTTCACACTTGGCCTGGCACATTGTTTTATGTAAAAAAAGAGAGGTATGTACAGGTTAGTTCTTCACAGCTGCAGTACAGCTAGTCCATAAAAGATCCATGATTTGTACCTCGTAAGGAATGTGCACCCAGTAGGTATGTCTGATTCTTGTACAGGACCCCGTAAGGACTACACTCATTCAACCACCCACACACATCCCACCCACCCACCCAAACACGCACGCACACTTAACGTTTTGATTTAACTTCCAAGGGCACTGTATTCCCTCACCCCACCTCTGCCCCACCGGTTTTGCTCACCAGACCCGTCCATCTTGCTCCATCATTCTCATGATTATTGAAAATAGATGAAAAGAGAAATTGTTAGCACTTAATCATAAAATGTATCAGAGAAACACAAAACATTGATTCCGTCTTGGATAAGAGGTAGGGTATTTACAGCTCAGTAGCTAAAGGGTTTTTTACTGGTCAACATGTTGTATTGTTTTGCTTTGATTTTATTGTTTAAAAAAAACTGTGGACTTAAATTGATTTCTCGGAATTCGGCCCTCAAAAAGATCGAAAAAAAGAAGAGAATAGTTAACGGCTTGGAAGAAACCTTCAGTACTGACCCTCTGCCGCCTCCCCGTCAACAATTCCCACGTCTCCCGACAAAGCCATAAAGTGTCGGAATATTGTGTTTGTCTAACGAGGTCTGCATTTATTTTAATCTCCCACTTTTTTTCTCTCAAATAAAACAAAAGAATAAACTGTCTGAAGGGAACAGTTTCTTTAGGCAATAAAACAAGAATGAATACCTATATACCTATTTCAATGCCACCTGTTTATTTCCACGGACACTAAGCAAATGTCAATTTTATAAATTGTCATTAAAACCTCTTAACAACACATGTTACAAATAAATTGACTATGGTTTATAAATATCCTGGCTATTTACATATTTTTTTCTTAAATATTTTCACCAGCGATATACTTTTGTTCTTAGGCTCCCAACGCGTAAAATACGCAACTACGTGTCAATACTTTGTAAGCGAAACAAAATGAGATTTCAATTACAATATGAAATCATACGTATCAATTAATAAAACATTTGTAACCGGAAAATAAAGAGAAAAGTATGACAATAATTTTGAATTAGTTCGTATATTCTGAAATGGTGACGGTTACGACAGTTGTGTCTGCATATCTAAGTAGTGATGGCGCTTTCTGTATATGGGGGTACTGTCGGGTGAAGGTGTCTTTGATGAGAGGAGAGGACTCGGTGAGGAACTTCCTCCGTGTTATATTTGTTTTCTTCCTTACCACCAAGTCCAAAGGCACAGCGTTGTGACGTTGCACACGCTTAAGTTCTGCGCCCATCGTGTTCTAACCTCGATGGGGGTAGATGTCGTCTTGGATATTCCATTTTCCACTTTTCTAAAAAAAAAATTATAATGCGCAAACTTTGAACAATATGGAACTGATTGAAAAATGGCAAAATCCAAACTTTGAACAAGATGTAACCGGTTGAGACGATTCTTCGATGTGAACAATGAGGTATTTTGGAGCATAATCTGGAGCATCATCTAGAATGTAATGTCGCTTGTTAACTTCTGCTTATACTTAGACATCGTTTGATAGAAATTACTCAAATAACAATTTTGGAATTTGAAAATTAACATTGGGGAAATATATCACTTAAATATATTCATCGTCGCGTAGCTTGGCAAGGAATATAGCAGTTATGATGTCATGGCATTAGTTGTTGTACAATATAAGATTTGAAAACTACAAGAGAGCACGTCACATGACCCTACATCATGGATGGTATGGTAATTTGTGTGGGTGGGGGAGGGGGGTGGGACGTCCGTCTCCTAATTGATGATTATTACGAACTGTCGTAAAATTAAGAAATTAATAAAACAACAAAACATAGTCGGTCATCATTTATATATACGCCAATATGTAGTTGCACTGATGGCCACTGTAGTTGCAGTGCTCTTTTGAAAAATTTTAACCACTTTTTCAATCCTAATTGTAATATACAACGCCTACAAGAGAAACAGTCAAAATAGTCACAGTGGAACAAGGAAACATCATTTCTATATTATCAGACAAATTGATATATTGTTCCAGCCCTTTAGCTGAATTACACAGTAAACTTCAACGTATGCTCGAAGTTAGGGAAATTTATCTTGCTCCAAGGAGTTTGACTACCATCTTTACAAGTGAAATTCTTTCTATTTCTGACGAAGTCAATTAATAACAACTAGATAAACCACAAGTTTTCCTTATCTCTCTCTCGCTCTCCTTCCAACTCCCTCTCTTGCTGTCTAGTTACTACGAACTGTCGTAAAATTAAGCAATTTATTAAACAACAAAGCGTAGTCTATGTGGAACACTTCTGTTAACAGGCAGAAACATGTGTCCTTAATTGTTTAAACTGAAATCTTGATGGTGATAACAAAACTGTATGGAAGGTTATTAATTTTTAAAAATTAATAAAATAAATATTATGTACAATATATTTACCACTCCCTCCCTCTTACAATCTCTCGGTTGCTACTTAATTAACGAGGTGTCATAAATTTAACAATTACCGGTAAATACTCTTACTCACATGCAGACTGTAACATCTGTCCGTAATCGTTACATTTGAAGTTAAGTTGGTGAAGGTGGTTAATCATCTGGACATAAAAACTGCTGGTTTACGCAGGGAAAACTCACAAATATGAGCAGACTAAATTATTTCTCAAAAGTGTGGTATAGTTTGACCTCATTCAACTTTCAACATTTAGTAACATTGTAACCACAACGAAAGAGCTATTTGTTAATATTTGTTAAAGTTGAGTTGTTATTATCTTTAAATCGCCTAACTTTTATACATAAAAGACAAGTAGCCTAAGTTAGCCTATGTGTGGCAATGTTTGGAAGAGGCTTTATCAATAACTGATTTCATTGTCCGTTATGCCTAACCGTTGCTGCATTTGCTAGAAATATGTTTTTCTTTTCTTTTGTGCTTCTTTACTTTTAATTTCTTTTCATGCAGAATTTATTTCAGTTTGTTTCATCAATCCCGCCCCCCCCCCCCCGCCACATCTCTCCCTCCTCTCCCCTATGACATCGTCACATCCGGCAGACGTAGATTATCAAATAATTAATGATATTCAAGGAGCATCATACCCTATCTGGAAAAGAGATAGAAAACAAAACTGACTTCTGCGTGGGATTAAAATTCCAAACCTTTCTTTCTTGAAAGAAACTGAAACTCAAAACCTGGTTAAACTCTTGGTAACGCTCATAGAAGGGGAAGTTTCAAGTTACTTAATAAACAAACAAATGATATGGATTTGCAAATGCAGTTTTCTACCTAAATATATTTGCCAAGAAGCAGCACTCCTTCCTGTACTCGGTGTCTGATGTGAAATTGTATATCTTTGAATATCATTTTTTGAAATATTCGTTTTAATTTATCAAAATGTACGGATGTTTTACCTCCTTTCTAGATATAACGTCAATTTCCAGCTCACTAATTGATGGCATTAGCATTGGCTCTCGAACCACCCCACCCCTCCCCCTCCTCCTCCTGCTCCTCTATACACCCCAACGAACAACGGAATTTGAAATGATGGTAGTGTCGTTTAAAAAAACTTTCATAAAGAGATAAAACAGGTTTCAAAATATGTTCCCCACTTAATTGAACCTAATCAATCACTGTATGCCGAATGCAATCGAAAAACTAGGCGTTTCTATATATTTTCCATATTTCTTATTTGTAGCTGTCTCCAATTATGTAATATTTGTTACATGTGTTTATCAAAAGGTTACAACACAGCCAGCTTTAACGACAGTTTATCACCACCAAATCCAAATTTTGCTTTCAGAAGACTGACGTGCATTTTCTGTAACACATTGCAGCCAAGGAGGAAAGTATTATATACCCCTACCTGTATAAAAATGGCGGAGATATTTCAGAACAAATAAACATCAAATATATATAACAATATTGTTTCATGTGTTCTCAAGATGTTGCGACACGCCCTCTACTAACGGCAATCTCCTGTTTGGTCTCTGAGGACACACAATTATGTAGTTGACATTTAATTGTATGTGTTCATGTAGATTAATTGTTATTTTATATTTCATACAACTTCAAACGCTTTTTTTTCTATCTTGAAGATATATCGACGTCTTAGATCATGCACACGTACACCTATTGAACTCTTCATAGTCTCGTTGAAAGACGAGGGTTGGATGATTGGGGGGGGGGGGGTGGTTATATATGTTTATGCTCTCCTGTTTTAGTTTTCTTCTTTCTTGATAGTCTTTTACTTTTTTCTATTATTTATTAATTTCTTGAGAGAAGCGGATACCAGAATACCAGTTCTATAGACTTGTCAAACTATAATACCTAAGCCAAAGTATATATTAAGTCTATGCGAAATCTTTTTATCTAGTAAGTTGGAATGACCTAACGACATATCCTGATTGGAATTATATTTTGATGTGTCTCTCATAGTTGAAATGATCGGAGTAATGTTTTGAGGGGCGGCATAGATGGAATGGTAAAGAATATGTTGAGAATAACCAGTGGTGAACTGTTTCTAAGGCAGCTCTTAATCTTAGGAGTGCGGATACGCCAGGGTTTGATAGTACTGTTGGATTTTGAAACCGGGAGTTTGGACCCAAGGGCAATTAAGGGAGTCGGAGAAAACATAAAAGGAAGGCCTGAGTAGGGAAACGGGGTAATTTCGACTGAACGTTTGACAAGGAGATTATTTGCAAGGCGAAGGCTGTGTAAAAGTGTTTTGCTTGGACCCTTCAATCAATCAATAGTCGTAAGCCAAATTGGCCCGTTGACCTCCCCGAAGTTTATAAACAATCTTAGGTTTGTAACCTTTTATAATGTTAATCCGGTGCCTGCCATTTTCGAGTAGTTGGGCTGCAGAACGGCCGGACCATTTGGTTAAATTGTCATTCCATCGTAAATGCGGTCGGCCTGGCTTACGTTTGTAACCACAGGGTAGCCCACAGAGTACAGCACATGTAAGGCCTCCACAACGTACTGCATGTCCGAAACCTTTTGCGTTATGTTGAAGAACAGTATCAGAAGAGAACAGCCATCGCCCGCGATCTTCGTATTTAGTTCATCATTCGACACATAGTCTCTCCATGTGAGACCAAGCAAACGACCCTTGTGACAGGTCAATTTTATGTTCCTCATTAACAAGTGATAGGTTTAGATAACGAAAGTCTAACAGTAACGCCAGTCTCGTAGGGAGAGTTTACTCCGGTTGCACACGAAGTGTGCCGCGCTGAGATTTCACGCCGGTTACGCACGAAGCGTTACGCGGGTGAAGCACGGAGAGTTTTAGCTGGTTAGGCACGGAGTGTAACGCCAAGGACGCATAAGAGTTTACGCGGAGTGTAACGCCAGTGACGCACAGGGGGAAATTTCGCTGGTTACGCACAGAGTGTAACGCAATTGACGCAAGAATTTTTGCCGGTTACGCACGAAGTGTAACGCCAATGACGGACGAGATTACGCACGGAGTGTAACGCGTGGAGAGTTTAAGCCGGTTACGCACGAAGTGTAACGCCAGGGATACAAGGGGAAGTTACGCCGGTTACGCATGGAGGGATACACCAGGGACTCCATAAATTCTAATCAGCTTGCTTATATCTTTATTATCACCAAATTTGACAAATAATTAATGAGCATATACAATTGGCAAAGTTCCAGCTTTCGATGACACACTCCAGTTGTGCATTATTTCTGACTGATTTTAAGGTAGAGAAATAACCACCCGTCTAGTGTAGCTGGTGTTAGGCAAATCGACTAGTATTGATGTTAAACGTGCAGTCAGAAAACTAAACGCGACCCAACTACTTATTCTCCTGAGTCTACGGGTGCCAAATATAACAATTTCTGTCTTGGACACTCTCCTGACGCCCCTCTCTATTACTGAAACGGGGCCCATTTGCTTGTTGCGACGCCACTGTCCAGGTTGAAGATGGAAATCTTTGTGGCAGGTGAAGAGGCTAGTATTGTGCTTCAACTGCTACACTTGGGCGCAGTTGCTCTTTGTTATGACCCTCTGCCTCACGGTAAAGTTGGAACTCATTCCAATTGAAGGTGAATCCAAAGCTTGAAAGGAAACCACTAAATCAAAACATGGTATGTTGCTGTCAGAGTGTAATTATGATATCACATAGGCCTATGTTTGTATTAAGTAAACTTACCTAAACAAAAGATGTGACATTTTCAGCTAACAATATCTGGTAAACGCTATGTAGGCATCAACATTTATGGTCCGAATAACCAGCGTTTGAACTTTCAGGGAGGCTGTCAGACGTGTGTGAGAAAGAATACAGTGCTGTGGAAAGCTTACAGACGGTGCAACAAAGGTATGGGGTATGATCTGCCGTTGAGTGAATCGTTATTTTGAAAAGTGAGAGTCGTGCACATAGACTTGCCCCTCCCTCACAAGTTGAAAGATTGGGACGGCTGCCCCTGGTCCTACGCCTATGTAAAGGAGTTGTTTCCAACAAAAATGTCAATCTTAGGAATAGTCTAAACTATAAGTTCAAGCAAAATCATGCGGGAGAATGTTATAGTTTCCCATCCCAATGGGGTGGGAGGGGGAAGGGGAGCTTATCTATTGACATCCCAATGGACTTTCCACTGTATTGTATATTATCACGTTTACCCCTTGCCTCTCGCACTTGTTAAAAGAGGCAAGGGGCGGGGAGGGGGTGCTATTTAGAACGTCGGAATGTAGCCTAACCTTGTGGTAAGTTTCGATGTTTTGTTATGTTTTTTTTCTCTCTTAGTACTTATTTTTGTTTAGCTTTACTGTTTACAAAGAGAACCATTCCTTCCTCGATCACCTCATATCTTTAATCCTTACCCGGCATTGTGTCTTACACAGGCAAACAGAGGTACAACAAATGCACTGTTAATTGCACGTTTTATTAGCCAAGAAAAGAGTTCCCAATCACCAAACTACTCTACCACTGATTGGATTTCAATTTTAGAACTTATTCATTATTATCATCCGTGTATTCACAGATGAATGCCAGACTGCTGCCGCAGATTGTATCATCCCATTTCCCGTAGTCAGTAGATGTTTTCCAAATCACCGCACAGTTCTGACCCCCTCTGGCATTGTCCGGCTGACCACGATCCCATCTGGTGTAGGAGCTAGTACTTCCATCGATCCACCGCCATTTTCCCTCTGAACCACTTTTAGTGTAACCGATTCTGACATGCTTTATAAAGGAAATTATAACAAGAACTTGTTAAGAAGATACTCCAGAGGAAAACCTTAAAATTTACAGATGAGACAGGAATTAATATTATAAGCATTCTGGTGAAAATTGCATTCGGTTCCTATGTATCATTTTCCAGATTCCAGCAAAATTTTGCAGCAGAAGTGAACTTGAAGTAAGCAGGCGTAATGTCATATTGGCACATTAACAACTATGTTTCATGTTTTTTTTTTGAAAATGTAATTACAATTTTTAAAAATTGAGATGTATCTCATTGGTGTATTGCTAATGGAGCACATAGTTAAAGAACCGGCATGTGCTTGTAACACAACTACAAGATACAGCTGATCAAGGGAGGCAGGGTGCCAACTTCTGCAACGAGTCACATACCTTTGCGAGAATATAACTACAAGCAGGGCTAACCCTCCCGCCCCCCCCCCCCCCACACACACACCATATTCGCCCATGTAGTCGGCAAAATTCTGCACCAGTCGGCAAAATAAAGGAAAGAGCAAAACGAGGGGAAGGAGAGAGGAAAAGAAGAGAAAGAAGGAAGATAAAAGGAAGGGAGAATTAAGAGAAAAGAGAGACAGTGGCGTACGGTGTGCGGTTCTTCGGGTTCCAGTATGCCATGTCATGTGTTAATATAAGATTAAAATATGACACTTAACAGACAAGGCCTAACATTAGCTTGTGGTAAAACCTACCAGAGACTACAACAGGGAAGAGTGTGCTCCTCTTTAGCAGAATTGAAACAAGCAAACAATGGGGCTTATACGGATACAGAGTCACTGAACTCTGGGAACATAACTATGTAGGGGACAACAAGGAAAATGAGAAAACAAATGAAGAGGAGGAGGTATGCCATACAGGGGAACAAAACATATAGACACTGAAATTGGGGGTGCTATACACTAACTTCACACCCTCTTGAGTAAAGTTGGAATCCTTACCCGATCCAATTTGTATGTATGTATGTATATTAGATCCTCCTGCAAGCAGGAACTCGCGACGAAGAAGCCTAATTGGCTTATCAAAGCCGCAAGCTGACCGAAGTCAGTCTCTCACATTCATATTTAACGTCCATGATTATTAATTGTCAATTGTCAACAACTCTGTAACTGGACGACATACATTAATCTGGGAGTGACTCGAACCGGGGACCTTATGATTGAAAGGCACCGGTGTTAACCACTGAGCTAACACTCCATGAATTTCAAAACAATAAAGTGAAAAAGTAATTGAAACAAAACATTTTGCTGTCAATGTGTAACTATGGCATCATAGTTTGCTTCAAGTCTACTGATGGTACAAACTATGACAGTTTCAGCCGTCAATATCTTGAGAACGACATGTAGTGGTTGTGAATAGGATGCAAAAATTTCACCAGGATGCTTACAACGTGCTTCTTTCTAGTCATTCAATAAAATAAATTTTCCTCTGAAGTCTCATTCAAGAAGAAGAAAAACACTTAGTTGCATATTTTTTTGAAATGCTAGTTAGGCGGTTAAAGCCAATCCTAATATATGAACTAAACTCTTTCAATGTCAAACGATTTTGTATACCTCCCTTTTTAACTTATTGTTTGTATGGATTGTTAGAAAGGGGGGAGGGGGACCTAAATCATCACCCTGCCTTTCGGTCAGTCCCTTTGACATGTTCTTGAGGATATAAAATACTCGTTTAAAAATATATCTGAAAAAGCACAAAGAATAGCTAATGATCCAGCAAGGCCATGAAATACTTCTTTAGCTAGGAAAGTGTAGGTCCAAAGTTATCCTACCACTCCAACCCTTCCACTTTCAAACTGGGGGCAGCGTTCCTCCATGCCCAGCGTGATTTAAATATTGTGTCTAGATTGTCTCACACGTTTACACAACTGAGGCTTTCAGTACGTGGTACAGATAAGACCAACTAGAAGCATATGTTTGCTTTACCGCGTTCAAACTGTAAGCATAAACACCCCCCCCCCCCCTTCACACACACACGCACACGCACACACGCATACCCGACTTGCTTTCACACCACCGACAAAAAACATAACATATGAAAGTAGAGTTAACTTTCTAACATATTGATGACGTACCTGTCTGTCGGGAATTGGTTCTCTTACTGACTTCCACCATTCATGGAGAAAGGTGTTCTCTTCGGATGAGTCGACAGTCACAAGACTAGCACGCCTACAGGAGCAGTTGTCAGGGTCCAATCTGAAGTTTTGGCAGTAGGACTGCGATGCGTCAAAGCTTAGGCGAGGCTGGTTGAAATACCTGGGTGTTCCAAACAAATCAAGTGCTACAAAGAACTATCAACTGTTACGACTTCTCTTTACCACGTCTGTGCTCTTAATTTCATGTCTTTTAGTGGATGTCTTTCTTTCTTATTGGCGTGTTTCTATTGTTTTCATTTCTGTACCTAATTCTTTTATTTACTTGTTATGATGTTAATGAGGGCTGGAGGCAAGATATTAACTTCTGACTACCCAGTAATCCAACAATTACACTGTAAGAAAAAGTTGTATTTTTGCGTAAACTACCGGCAGCCAGGAGGACGCATGTGCTATCACGTTATTTAAGAGCAGTGTCACAAGTAAAGGAGTAATCCCCCACCTGGACACGTCTCAATCTGCTTAGCGCTCGACACTCGAGACGAATGACATAAATAAATGACAAACTACCAAGAATTTTGCGAAATGAAACATATAATTTATTTACAACTCGACCAATGACTTTTTGGTCTCGACAAAAGAAACATATATATACCCAACACAAAAAATACACACGTCGGTTAGCATTCGCTAACCCAACCAACCCTTCCAAATAACTCTACTAAGGATCTGCCCTATCGCTTAAGTCTTCCCTATCGCTTAGACTTCTTCCCTATCGCTCAGACTTCTTCCCTATCGCTCAGACTTCTTCCCTATAGCTTAGACTCCTTCTCTATCGCTTAGATTTCTTCCGGCTGGTACCCTGCAGGTAAGCTCCAGACGGTACGGCGAGCCCCTCACACCAGCGTAGCCGTCGGGCCCCAACACTGCAACCCTATATGACAAAAACACAACAAAACTACTCCCAGGCATGCGCCAAATGGCAAACACATGGCTATACTTATATCTATACCAACGAATATTGTCAAACTATGACGTCAAGAGCCCCTATCTGACGTAAAATCAGCAAGCAAAACACAACCAATATGGTGTCACTAATTACCAAATAATACCAAGAACCTCCGGGTCAACCCTTACCATGAAACACATAATAGCTAATCGATACTATATATCACAATAACAAAATGGCGGCAGCCCGATGTTTGGAAACAGAACATGGTTAGAACGCCCTCAAATTGGCGATAACTACCCGTTCCACTACATGATAATATACAGAATCAATCAACCCAACCAAAGGCACTAAGGCGAACTTATAACTCGTACACACTTATACGACCTAAAAATACCTTAAATGCTTTAAACGCATTTGACCCTAAACAATTACAAATTCGTATGCCTAAGCATGGATAAACATTTAACAAAACTGACTGAATTGTGAGCCATAGATCGAGGACTCTTTAAAACACAATACATTAATTTCTCCACAAACCCTACTGTGCCATCAACAATACAGATACCAATTAAATGCGTAATACGGACAAAAAAAATCAACTTACGGGATCGTCCTATTAGTAAATCCCGGATTAACTTGGTCAAACGGCCAGGGACGTAACACACAGTAAAACGGCCCTTTGCGGTGTACATATACACAGAAATGTGTCCAAAATGATTTCGTCGAATAAGACAAGAACGGATACACACAGTAATCCTCGGGATACGCTGATATGGCTTAGGGTAAAACACAACGCCACAAAATATCAACGTTCCCAGTCTTTAGGCTCATACAAAGAAGCCTAGGCTCATACAAAGAAGCCTGGGTAACGGCTAACACACAGAAGCCGAGGAATAAGACGGCGAAGACCGGACGGTGGTGAGACTCACACAGAATGCCTCATCCAACCACACCCCAATCCTTATATAGCGACCTTAAGTTGACCCCTGCCCTTACCCGCCAAAGCACAATCTACGAATTCCGATGGACCCGTTTCCCATTATGCACTTGCTCGGATCTACATACATTACCCGAGAAGAACCCGTCTCCCCATTGTTCACCTCCTAGAATTTGCATAAATTACTCGAAAGAAGAAATGAACAATTTGCAAAGGCATAGGCTACCCGGTGGAAATTTCCACCCACAAGGAATGCTAAAATACAATACAGGCGTGACAAGCAGTTTGTGTAAATCGGTGGGACGGTTTCTAACTGGTACATTGACAAATATCGTCGTTAAAATTCCGTCAAAAGAACTTACCTACTGTCAACAGGTCCATTTCTGTTTAATTGTATACTTACTTCTTAAATCGGCAATTAATTTCGTGTAAATACGACTGAATACCACAACTGCTAAACTTGTAACATCTAATGTTTGGATGAATTTCAGTTTTAAAAGTTTTATTTATTTAGAGACCACTCAGCATATATATATATATATGAGAAAAAAATCTCATTTGGAGCACCAAATTGCATCTAAGTCAAGGTGAAAATGCAAAATTATTTACAAAATGAAGTGGGTGTTGAAGTGTGCTATATTGCACCAAATTGCATCTGAGGCCACCTGGAAATGCAAAAAATTTCCAAAGGGGAGGGGGACACCCCCTAGACCCCTCCCCCAGGCCGGCCATCAGTCTTCAGCCCCCCCCCCCCACTCAAAAGTACCTTCCTACGCCACTGGTTCTTGATATTCAATGAAAGGTCTTTGTTGCTGCAACTCCTGTTGAAGTTATTTCGGTCACGAATAAGCTAGTTCGGAGTTTGGCCCTTTAACGTAGACCAAGGCTAGGCTATATTGTATAATGTTTATAAACAGTACTCAACGCCGATCCGCTACAGATTTAGTGCGTAACGAACCTGTGCAATTGAAATACCTTCAGAGTGTATGTCAAGCTCCATTGAAAGTTCACCGATCAGCCAAGCAGTTGATTGAACAGGACACTTATAAATCCCACTATTGAAGAGAACAAGCGCACTACAATAACAAATGAAGGACAAACTCTATACATGTTTAGCTCACCTGAAAGCGTTCAGCTGAGGTATAGTTACCATGCGATTTTGACGAAATTCTTTCACTTTTTTGAATGGCTACCATTTCGTCATTTTTCATTCGATTTGGCCGATATTTCCTAATAGGTTTGTGTTAGTTTTCATAACACGGGATCATATTTTATAAATTTGAAGGTCATTGGAGGTGACGAGAGGTCATTTCTGATAAACGTAAAAATATGCTACTCATCCCAGAGCTTTTGTCTAGATTTGCTGAAATGTTGTGGATATAACAAACATGGTATCTACAAGCTTTTAGCAGATGTTGCCAACTGTTATACTTAGATAGGGACTTTATTGATATTATTGTTGGTCAAGAGTCATGTGAAGTCAACAGGATAAAACAGTGTAAAACATGATTGTAACCACCTTATCTCAAGAACAGGAACATGTAGGTTACCTATTCTGAGTTAGACAAACCCCTTGGTGTTAGTCATTTGACGTCAATTAGCTCAAATGTGAAAACGTTGTGACCCCCAGAGCAACGGAAATGTAACAAATCACAAGTCTCCTGCTTCCATGAGAAGGTATCATTTTGATAATAAATGTATTGCTTTTGGTGAAGGTCAAAACTCGTCAAAGGGTCAACAGCATCTGAAGAACTCATATAATCCAACCATTTTCAAGATATCTTACAATGATAGCATTGGCTCATACCATGTTATGATGAAGTCATTCTTCAAACCTCAATACAGTTTTGAATTCTGGTTTAGAGATATTACAAAGGTAGCTCTGCATTTTATGTATTCAAGAACACAAATTAGCGGTAATTACTGCCTTTTTGACTTTTCTTCTTTTTTGAATTTACTTCAAACTTGTATCATTGTCCATTTCAATAAAAATAATAAAATACATTTATCTTTACGTTTCTTTTTCAAAACAAATTCTTACAACTTTCTTTAACATTGTAACAAACTATGTCTACTAAGAAGGAAAATAAGCAAGGGGGAATGAGATGGGAGGAAATGGCACCTTTATACCGCCTATGTCTTACATATTTCGCACAAACAAATGGATAAACTGCCCAGAAATATTGCAAATCAACGCAAAATTCTCAAATGGAAGCTTAGCTGAGCTTCTGTAGCGTTGCTGCTCCTGATTAGATATAAAGTACAGTATGTTTCAGCTTTCCTCTGTCCGCGATATATTGAAAACTACTGATGGATCTGAAATCAGAACAGGAACGGATTAGCAAGTTACCGGTAATAGCTTAAATAGATCATTTTAAAAATCTATGGCTGATGTTTTGATAGTACTAGTGACTTAGTTTAAGCAATTTTTCTGTACAACTAGCCTAAAATGATAAATAAGGAGAAAATGCAACATCAAAGCATCAATTTATGATTTATATTGAACAAGGAAAAATATACAAATCAGACACTACTGAACATGAAATAACCAATAGCATGTACATTGCGACAATCAATCTAAGACGACAAATAGTGATTCCTTGCCGATATGAAGCAAGTTTGGATGCAAGATTTTTCAACTTCCTGCGGTGTTGACCCAACATGACCTTTGACCGACATTAACAACAATATAATTCATCTAATCACCAAGTGCCAACTACATACCAAGTTTCAAGTTCAAGCAACTTGAGATTGTGCATAATAATTAGGAAGCCATATTATTAAAGCTCAGTAAACATTACTATCTTTTAATGAACTTTCACGATAGAAAGAATCAACCCTTCATAATAGCCCATGTGTATGGTGTACGTACCCTACATCTCATTGCAGCTTTTGTGAACGGTCTTCTTAATTACTATACGCAAGAAGCGTCACTGGTTTTACTCTTTTGTTATGTCCAGTGTCTATTGGCATTAAATTGTGGACTCTTCTGAGTACTGTTATTGGGTAGGCTAAGTAAGCTCCTGGCTGCAATTGAGAAAACTATTTGAGGATTCAGTCAATACGTAAGAGAATAATACAAACTCAACATTTCGCTTACTAATGTATTCTGCTTAAACTATTGATTTGTATCATATAAAATAGCTGAAGTTACAGGTGCTGCATGTTGTTCAACAAGTTGCTTGTAAGATTCACTATATGTCTAGATTCAGCTTTAAATCTGGTTGACTGAACAAAGGTGAAATGAGCCATTGGATCCAAAGCATTATGAAATACATCCCATTCTTTGAAACATCATATTATAGATAGATATATAGATAGATAGATAGATAGATAGATAGATAGAGATTTATTTCGTCCATAAGATATGGAAATTTGTCGCCAAAGTTTTAAAGTTACATACAGAATACAGTTAAATATTAGTATAAACAAAACACAGAGAAGTTGAATGAAAAGGTAAAAATATCAATATGTATTTGAACAACATGATGGTATGTTATTAACTGGACTGGAATTCTTTGTTCTTTTATTTGAATATTCTTGTCAGTCAATCCATGCCATTTTCTCCACATCGAACATCATGGATGTGGCTGAAATAGTGTGTTGCCACATGTCCTTAAGGGCTGTTAAGTTGCAAAGGGATGGGTCGCTCAGCTTAGATACAGAGGATACTTTTCTTTCAAAGAATCTATACATAAAATCATAACAAAAGGTCAAAGGATATTTCTGAACAAGAAATGCTGCTAGTGAAAATTGTTAACTCTGTGAGCCTATTATGTGCAGTTTTTTGTAGGTGTCATTGTTGAACATAGATTTCCAAAATCTTGTGAAATCAATTTCAAAATAATTTACTTTGCAAACTTTTGGTATTTACTTTACACAAATAGAGCAGGAGCCCAGAAGGTTTGGTGAGCTGGGAAGGTAACCAATTGCTTTGTACATCACAATGTTCACAGTGCATTCCTGTATATGAAACCAGACGACTGGCAAACCTGCTGTGGTGGGTGTGGCTGTGAGGGCAACTTTAAATTCGTCTAAAAGCTAAACTAGATCAGCTTTCATTGGTAACCCCATCAAAGTAAGTACAATGTGTCAGGTATGGCCCCAAAAGCAACAAATGGCCATAGCCAGTGATTATTGGTGGTGGGATAGCTTCGCCAGTCATCAAAAATTGACCTCTCATGGAGGGCCTAGGTCAGCTCATGAGGTAACCACTTGAAACATACTGGAAAATGATGGTTCGGACTCCAGATACAAGGGATGGGCATCTACAGTTATTTCTATTGGTGGGGTATCCCTGCCAGTGGACCCCCAAAATGCCCATCTCTCATTGACCTAGGTCAGCTCATGAGGTAACCAGCTGAAAACTACTGGAAAATGATAGGCAGGACTCTATATGTAAAGGATGGGCATTTCCAGTAATTTCTATTAGTGGGGTACCCCTGCCAGTGGACCCCAGAAATGCCCCTCCCCTCATTGACCTAGGTCAGCTCATTAGGTAACCAGTTGAAACCTACTGGAAAATGATAGGCAGGACTCTATATGTAAAGGATGGGCATTTCCAGTAATTTCTATTAGTGGGGTACCCCTGCCAGTGGATCCCCAAAATATCCCTCCACTCATTGACCTAGGTCAGTTGATGTGGTAACTAGTTGAAACCTACTGGAAAATGATAGGTATCACTCCATATGTAAGGGATGGGCATTTCCAGCTAACCAAACCCTCTGGGCTCCCGGTCTATAACGCTTTACAGTGGCACATTTCCTGATTTTATTTTCTAACACAGAGTTCGCAGTATTCGTAGTGAACGTATTGGTGGAAGGTTTTGGAGTGCTTTAACGAACATTCGGCTTATCGAATAGGCTTTGTAAGTTTAGAACATTCGATCTTTGTTACTAGATTAATTCATGCTGGCTAAAAGTACAAGTTATTGGCGGATATTCAAATGTGAGGGTGTGATTTACATGCTTTTCTTGGTAATATGTTAAAAAACTCTTGTGAAGTTGACTTTATATATTTATTGTTATTATATTTCTTTAGCTACTAAGATTACGTAACAGTTCCATGATCAATTTTGTCCAGGTGTTATATATTGTAATCAAATCTTTACAAGTTCGAAATAAAGAATGAACGTGCACGCGCCGAGCACGAGTATTAAATAAAATATATCGCAGTACTGAACCAAACATATCCCATTATTAATAAAATATATACCAGTATTATAGTCTACCAAGTATATCTCCCCTTATTAAATCGAATATAGGCCTATCCCAGTATTTAATCAACCAATCACATTGAAGGTACGGTTTCTTCTGAGACCATGGCACGTGTCATGGTCCGTCTCGTGGTGTTCTTTTATTCACAAACCTTTCCAGGACTAACTCTCTTCGAAAAAGCCTTAGCCTAACACATATTAACATAAGACTGATTAATTTACTGGGCATATATGTATTACATACACATCGTCGGTACAGCACTAACTTAGTGATGGTTGCAACCACTGACACTAAAATAACGGTTATCATCCTTCCACGTTATTTTAGTTCCGTGGTAACAACTTACTTCGCTATACTGGATTAGTCATTGCGCAAAAGAAACCGTACCTTCAATGTGATTGGTCGATTTAATACTAAAATATATAAAATTTAATACTGGGATGGATTTTAATTTAATACTAGCATATATTCCATTTAATACCAATATATATTATTTTTTATACATGGGTATAAATTCGAATTAATACTAAGACATATTCGAAATAATATGGATATATTTCCATGAAGTGTTGGTATCTAAAAACAGCCCTGTGATTGGCTGTTAACTATCCAAGGCTTACCTCGAACTAATCCTGGTATAAATTTTAAAATAACTGTGGAGAGACCATCGTACTTTGAAATGTATTTAGTCGATTCGGATTCGCTACACTGGTGAAGGGAATGGTGAAGGTTTATGTTGAAAACCAAGGGAATGGTGAAAACAAATCCACTTTCAAAACAACTTTCTAAATGAATTACCATATGGCATATCATTATCTTAAATGATTCGACATACGGGGGAGGTAGAAGAGGGGTCAATCTGGGGTGTGGTGGGATGAGAGTGGGCAACAAACGTCGAGAGGCAGTGGAGCGTACATGTGACTAGAATTTCAGGGATGAACTTCAGTTAAGTGAACACAAAACAAACATGCTCTGTGCATTCCGTATAGAAAGCAAATTTGAACTTGATTGTAAGTGTTTTTGTCAACAAAAACGCACATTTTTGTTTTCTTCCTTAATTTTTTAACGACATGCCACTGTTTCATTACAAGTGTTAATTCTTCAACATATTCCAGATGTAGTCTTTTTAACAATTGGGCACAGTTTATTTACAAAGAAAGTCGAAGCAACAGCTTCGATTGCCCAAAAAAGTGGCATTTCTTTATATATGTGAAAGGGATACTAATGAGGTTTTCTCAACACCCCTGGCTCCACAGTCCCTGCTGACATAAATACAGTACTTTTACCACTTTTCAACTAAAAGATGATCGAGATATTTCTTGACACAATGCTCAAGCTCAAAAGATTAGGCAATACATATAAATTAATGACCACGTTTCCACTGCTTTCAGGAAATCAGGAATGAAGATCGATCGATTGCTTAATGTATATGGATGTATGTTGTTTTAGAACCTCCTGCAAGCAGGAACTCGCGAAGAAGCCTCATTGGCTTATCAAAGCCGCAAGCTGACCGAAGTCAGTCTCTTACATTCTTACATCTCTGGACATTAATTGATTGAGCTTATAGTGTAGTGTTGTTCACGTTAGTACTATATCACAACTGTATCATGAAACAGTTTGTAAAGGGGACTAAACCATTCCTTCTTGTTTTACTTTATCTGGAAGATGATCTTTGTCAAGAATAACTGCCAGAAACAGCTAAGAAAAAGTTTGATCTATTTTATTTTTTGATATATCATAGTTTAAATGTCCTGTTTGGGACTAGCTGTCATTTTGCGAATGTCTTATGTCATAGTGCCACTAGAATCTGAAGCCTGTTACTTGTTTTTTTTTTTCTTTTTTTCCCCCCTTTTTCCTTTCATATTTTCAGGTAGAATATGACTAGTTGTGCTGACATTGCATGAGACCAATGCCATCAGTGTAGGCTAGGTCTAGTAAAGGTCTCCAATATTTTAGATTAAAATGTTGTAATACCCATCTCCATGCATGAAAATCAACCTTTGAAAACTTTTAAAAAATAAAAATAAAAAAGAACATGTAACATCACATTTAGACTTAATCAATTTGATTAAGCCTTGTGTGTGAAGGAACATGTACTTTAGAATCCTCCTGCAAGCAGGAACTCGCGAAGAAGCCCCATTGGCTTATCAAAGCCGCAAGCTGACCGAAGTCAGTCTGTTACAATTACATTTAACTTCCATGATTATGAATTGTCAATTGTCAACTACTCTGTGACTGGACGACATACATTAATCTTGGAGTGTCTCGAACCGGGGACCGTATGAATGGAAGTCACCGGCGTTAACCACTGAGCTAACACTCCTAGAACACTAAGTAGAAGTCATATACTCTACAATGATCACGAGGAAGCCGGCAGTCGGATATTTATACATCCTGCAAATACATTCCAGCTCCAAACAATGTAGCCGTCCTCTACACATCTGACGCTAACTGTCTTGTTATTGAATTTGGGTTTTATCAATTATTTCATCAGTTATTGAAAGATATGGATAGATTTTGTCAGATTTTATTGTTTTCATAATGTAGGCCGAAGTATTTTGACAAACCTAGGTCCTTAGGTCACAGGGGTGAATTCAGTCGGCTGGGTGGGGAAGGTTAACTGAGGGAGGATTGGAAGTCTGTGGGGAGGGTATTATTTTTGGGGGGCGGGGGGGGGGTCTGACAACCGCTTTCCAAACTCATCTTTTTGTCAGTTTTCATTTAAATAATGTACTGGTGTGCTACTTTTTAACTTGATAAAGTTTGGTACATGGGTCAGATAGGTTCAAATCGACCATACGTGGGGACTTTTCATGGGGTCTGGACACTTTCAAGAGGTCTGGACCACCCAACCTCATCTGGAAAGAAATTGTGAATGAATCGTAGTTATTTTAAGGGGTCATACCAGGGGCGTATCTAGGATTTTCTATCCCGGGGGGCACGAGTTACTATCTAAGCGGAGCGCCACCATCGGTTGGCACGCAGCGTACAAAAAAAAATTGGTTTTGATACCCCCTAGATCACCGGAAATGACACTTCTCGGGCTTGAAAATGACCAACCAGATGTACACTTTTGCCTGAGAACCAAGTATTTCCCAATAGTTCTTTCCCAATCCATAACCTATTTGAAGATTTTCACCAGTTACACATCATGTTCGACCTCGTTGCCTGTCCTGTGGATCATTGCTTTTGTAGGTGATTATACGTCGCGGCCCACAATACCCGACAGCCCCACTTTTTAAGGTTTTCAGCCCATTATTTGTTCCGAATTTGAAAATTCACATTTCTCGTGAATAAATTCACTTCAAAACATACCCATAATGTTGCAAAAAATGTCATCTATGGACAACCAATATAGAAAAACCTCCTTCAACCCTAACAGACCGGTCAAAATTACACCAGTAGTGGGAAGTATGATTAAGAATGTCGGTCAGGTAATTTTCGAAAATAATTTATTGGTGTACAAATATTAAACCTTCTTATAACGGCTATTATAAAACTTGGTTGGAGAAAATGAAAAAAATACCAGATATTTCCGAAACCGAACACAACACACATAGGCGTAGGATGCGGGTGGGGGGGGGGGGCTACTGAAAGAAAAATAAATTGCAATGATGTAGCCAAAGGAAATGAATCTCCTTGATAATTAAAATTTTAGAATTTGACATAATTTGACCTCCATGCTTTTACTACATCTACATAAGATATTTCGTTGTTTACATTAGCATCCCGCTTGATACTGCGCAATTTCCACGGACCGTACGGTACACGATGGCATGCGATAATAACCGATGCTGCATATATGATATTGACTTTAATATATAGAACGCACGCGGAGCACGCGAAAAACTTTAGGTTATATTTTTCGGGCAAGTCGTTACAGCCCCCCAAATCAAATTTGGTTCCTATGACTACACGCACATCGACAGTTTTACGAGCTGTTCAACCTGGACCGGCAATTTTCATGCTCACTGATATGATGTGATATCTGCTGTTTGCTTTACAAATTCGAACAGGCGAGTAGCGAATAATTTGCCAAGGGACAGGCGAAGCCTGTAGGCAAAGTACGCGCAGCGCCACCACGAGTTGGCGCGAAGCGTACAAGAAAATGTTTGCCGAAAATGCCTCCCAGATCGTTGGAAATGACCCTTGCCATGCCTTCTGAGTTGCATCTAAGCATTTTCTTTTTTTAAATTACTAGCGATATCATAAAAAAATACATACTCATGGGGGGGGGGTGGCGTTCGCACCCTTCCCGAAATGCGTCATGTTCCCCGACGACTCGGTCGAGTTCGAGACCAGCCACAGTTGGTTTCATAGCACAATTGTTTAAGGCGTCCATACAAACACGCGCGTTATGATAGACCATATATAGTATATATATATATATATATATAGATACATTAGTGAGAGAGGATAAATGGAAACGCCAAAAATAGGGTTGGGGTAGGTAGAGGTGCATGCCCCTTCCGAAATCCTCGATCCGTCACTGGCTACCCGGCCATGTGTATATAATAGGGATCAGCGCTGTAATTATGTCACCGTTCCCCTTTCTCTTCCCTTGGCGTTTTTTTCTTTTACTCTCTCCTTTTCTCCTTTTTTCTCTCTTTCTTCTTTTTTCCCCTTCCTTCCTCTCCTCCTCCTCTTTTTCCCCCTCTTTTTCCCTTTTTTCTTCTCTTTTTTTCTCTCCTCTTTTTCTTACCCGGGGGGCGCGCGCCCCCAACGCCCCCCTGGATACGCGCCTGCATACCTGGGTGACATAGGATGAATTCTTTTGTCGCTCCCAGTCTAAATAGTTCAAGGTAGTTCCTCCACTATAGACGTTGCTCACCAGTCACCTGTATGGCAAGCCGTTTTATCATTAAATTTACTCCCTAATTTTGCTTAAGTAACATGCATCCTACTTAAGTGAAATTCAATTCCACTTAGAATTGAATTTTACTTACGTCGAATTGAAAATGCAGATTCCACTAAGTAAAATAGAACATTTGTATTCTCTTTAAGTGGAATTCTATTTCACTTAAGCGAATACATTTGACTTAAGTCGAAGACTATTTCACTTCAGTTGAATTGAATTCGACTTAAGTAGAAAAGGCCTATATTTAATCCATATATATCGTTATATGAATTCGCCAAGCAGGCACATTTCTTAGCTCAAAATACTCTTTTAAATATGAATAAATTAATCGCTTCAAGTTAAATTTCGATATAAAAAATAACCCTGGTTTGTCAACGTAAGTACCAATTCGTAACAATTTGAACATTTTCCTGCTGCTGAATTAATTAGCGAAAAACTCCTATACCCCTACTATTCCCCCCCCCCAACCAGCCCCCCCCCCTTCCTCACTATACTGACATTTATACACGAACAATATTATACGCAAGAGACGAGAGTTTTTTACTTAATTAATTAATACTTTATTTTGCATTCACGTACATAATGCATTGATAATGTTTATTTCACATTGACGCACGTTTCAGGTGAACTTAATGATCATACGGCATTTACGAAAGATCACTCCCATGATGCGCTTGGTCATGCAGTAATAACTACCGGTTCATAAATAGCAGATTGAGCTCTCAAATTTTTCTCTCCGTAATCAACGGCGGGTCAAACCTTCCGCTAAATTATAGGTTGCACTGCAACACATATGAGTCTGGATCAGTTGTTATAGATCGGAAGAAACACGCTATTGTTCATAAATTCCTTTGTCTTTCAGAGCAGACAAGCAAAGATTATTTCCCACCATGCAATTCACTCAGTCATCACATTATACCAAAGGATTGAGTCAATTATCTCAAAATCTCTCTCTCTCTTTATCCGTTTGATCACGTAGGATCAAAACTTGTGCTCAAGAATCAGCTGCACCGTAGCACTGCGCGCCTGGATCAGTGGTGATCGATCCCGAAGAACCACGTTATTGTTCATAATTACCTATGTCTTTCAGAGATAATAAGTAAAGATTATTTCCCATCATGCATTGCAATCAGCCATTACACAATGCCAAAGGATTGAGTCAATTATCTCAAAATCTCTCTCTCTCTCTTTCTCGGTTTGATCCACAGAGGATCCGAACTTGTGCTCTGCCATCAGCTGCATTGCAGCACTGTGTGTCTGGATCAGATGTTATAGATCCCGAAGAACCACTCTCTTGTTCATAATTCCGATTATTTCCCATCATGCATTCCACTCAGCAATTGCATAATACCAAAAGATTGAGTCAATTTTCTCAAAATCTCCCTCTCTCTCTTTCTCTGAGTCAATTTTCTCAAAATCTCTCTCTCTCTTTCTCTGTTTGATCCGTGGAGGATCCAAACTTGTACTCAGGCATTAGCTGCATTGCAGCACTGTGTGACTGGATCAGTTGCTATAGATCCTGCAGAACCTCTCTCTTGTTCATAAATTCCGTTTTCTTTCAGAGCAGACAAGCAAAGATTATTTCCCACCATGCAATGCACTCAGCCATTGCATGATACTAAAGGATTGAGTCAATGATCTCAAAATCTCTCTCTCTCTTTCTCTGTGTGATCATGATCCAACCTTGTGCTCAGCCATCAGCTGCATTGCAGCACTGTGTGTCTGCATCTGTTGTTATAGATCCTGAAGAACCACTCTTTTCTTTGAGAACAGACAAGCAAAGATTATTTCCCATCACGCATTTCACTCATCAATTGCATAATGCCAAGGATTGAGTCAATTTTCTCAAAATCTCTCTCTATTTCTCTGTGATCCACGTAGGATCCAAGCAAGTGAAATTTTATTTCAGATATCTGAAATTGAATTCGAGATTTCTAAAATAGATTTCGAGATATCTGAAATTTTATTTCAGATATCTGAAATTGAATTTGAGATATCTGAAATTGAATTCGAGATATCCGAAATTGAATTCGAGATATCTGAAATTCTATTTCAGATATCTGAAATTGAATTTCAGATACCTAAAATTGAATTCGAGATATTTGAAATTGAATTTCAGATATCTGAATTTATAATTCGAGATATCTGAAATTGAATTCGAGATATCTGAAATTGAATTCGAGATATCTGAAATGCATATGTAGAACTACAGGTGGCTGCCATCGTTGCGTCGACGTATGGGTGGTATTGAATCTAGCTTGCTTGCTGGCTAACATTAGGCCTAATATACATAATATGCATATAATTAAGTAGTTGTGGAATTAATTCGAGATATCTGAAATTCTATTTCAGATATCTGAAATTGAATTCGAGATATCTGAAATTCTATTTCAGATATCTGAAATTGAATTCGAGATATCTGAAATTATATTTCAGATATGTGAAATTGAATTCGAGATATATGAAATTTTATTTCAGATATCGGAAATTGAATTCGAGATATCTGAAATTGAATTCGAGATATCTGAAATTCTATTTCAGATATCTGAAATTGAATTCGAGATATCTGAAAATGAATTCGAGATGTCTCAATTATTTGTAGATATCTGAAATAAATTGGAGATATCTGAAATTTAATTTGAGATATCTGAAATTATTTCAAGATATCTGAAATTCCTTATTAAATGTTAAAACGGCTTTCCATACGCCCGTCTCCTTCGTCGCTTAGCATATATATACAGCGCCCGATTTTGTATCGCGCTGTGGCATATCTCAAGGTAAATCTAACATGCGCACCAGTTTCTTGGCAGGTGCGTATCCAGGGGGGCGTTGGGGGCGCGCGCCCCCCGGGTAAGGAAAAGAGGAGAGAAAAAAAGAGAAGAAAAAAGGGAAAAGGAGGGGGAAAAAAGAAAAGGAGGAGAGAAAGGAAGGGAAAAGAAAAAGAAAAGAAGGAGAGAAAAAGTAGTCCTAAATTCGGTTACAAGTTGTTCTCTAGTTATTTATACATTTTTACAGAGGTGCCTTTCAGTAGTGTACCCTAAGGCAAAGTAATTACGTTACCTTGTTGATGAAATATTCAAAATTATTTATCGGTCGTCAACATAACAGCAGTATTAAGAAGGGAGCGCACTTATAGTAAAAAGAATAGGTAGGGCTCGAAAATGTATATATCGCTGAAAATATTCTCGAATGGAGGATCGGAGGGTGTCCTGAAGCGTGGGTTCTTGTAAAAACAAAAAAGGACTAGAAGACAACTGAACTGACTAATACCAACCTTCTCAGCTATTGTATGTTTGGAGGAGGTGGAATCAAAATATACGTGGTGTGATATGAGCTGAAGGATATAAGGAAGTACATCGGATAGAGATCTCGTTCAATAGATATATTCAGTGCCGGTATTTTACAAATCGAGTTAGTTACTTGCAAGGCAAAAACATTATGATGAATAAGTCACTTTCATCATAATCATACTTTAAGACGTTGGGGAGGCCTGTGTTTGTAAACGTACACCTCCACAAGGTACTTATTTAGATAACAGCTATCTTTTTAACTTGCAATATTAACACTAGCCGTTTTAATGATTCTTCAGAGAATAGTCTTAACAATGTTGTTTCGAGAGGAATCTGACGACATGGTAAAACATTCAAGAGGATGGACGAATTTTCATCTCAACAGAGCTGACGTTGCAGTTATTAAACCACTCAGAGAAGATGTTTTCTCCGTTGCCTCCATTGTAGTCGCCATTGAGGTTGTCATTAGTGCAAACTGAGTGACAGTTCCCGTTGTATTGGAAGCGATCGCAATAGCTGGTCATACTATGGCAGCTGTTACAAACATTACTAGCGTTGCCATGCCACCAGCCGCTTCTGTGCTTCTCGGCGCAGTGATAGTGACCACATGCGTCATTGTCTCGGTCATGCGTGCTGAATTGTTTTCCCTTGCCAAAATCGAGTTGACTACCTGCAAATAGGAAAGAAGGGGGCTCAGTTGATAAGACATGGCCGATAATGTTTGGGGAAGGTAGGTGGGGGAATAAATAAATGACTATGTAACATTGTGAACCAGGCTTCGACTTATTCAGTTTAAATTTTTAACTAGTTGTTAGAGATTGCCGAATTAATTTTTATTGTTAAATTTTTTGCTTGTTTGTTACAAAGTCGTTGATTTAAGAGGGACAATTCAATTTTAGCCATTGTAACCATTATTAAACTTGAAATTCATACACGAATAAAAATAAATAATTAAATTTCGATCAGTTTCTGTAGAAAATTGTTTTTTCCGGCTGTTTTGTCGTTGTTGATATACGTACCATTAATATAGGTCTATGTATATGGTATTATCAAAACAGTTCAATAGATATCTGTATTCAATTCGTTATATTAAAATTGGTCATTGTTATAGGACTAAATTGAGGACTGGTGTCTTTTGCATATCAAGGACAGGTTTGTTTCACTTATTATTACAGTCTGTATTCCGTGAATATAAGTTAAAAATAAAAGTTCAACTTTGTCTTCGTATGTTTGAAATAATAATCATTGTTTTAACATTCCTTCAACTCGTTAATGCTTTAGGTCTTGATAGTGTATTTATAATACCACGCAATCATGGCAATGTAGGGAAAAGGATTGTTGGGTTGTTAACTGTGTATATTAGTGTAAGCATTGCAAGCAATGCATGCCTGTCTGTAAATATTTGAGGAGAAATGTGACTAACATGTCCTTACAGGCACAGTTAAGTTTTGATATTTAACTCATAATTAGATTATCGGCAAGGTAAACGGTTGTGAAATAGAAAACAGCACTGTGATACTATGTGTGAATTTTCTGTCTGTGTGAAGGAGAATAGGACATATGTGTAAAGGAACTGTTATCTGAAATATGTATTAACCTCACAGTTCTTACTGAAGTTACCTAAAAACAAAAAGCTTAATAGCAACATGAAGGGATTAACTGGAATTAACACCAGTAAAATTCTATACATATATTTTAAGTCACTGATATTTCCAAATAATTGCTGTTGAAACAACAAGCAATATATATATATTCGATTTTCGGTACAGCTACAGAGGACTGCATATATATATATATATATATATATATATATATATATATATATATATATATAGATAGATAGATAGGTTTTTATTTTCATAGTTAACAGGAAAGCCACTTTGACTTAACCTATCAAGTAAAGCAAACTCCAAACACCAAACAAACCTGTGTTTCCACTGCTACGATCGGCGAGTTTATTCATGGTATAGTTGCTGCTTTCAGAATCTATTTGAAACTCTGGATATTCAGCATATTTAGCAGATCCGCTAGAAGTAGTGATGTCAAAGAGAAGCTTGTAGTTTCTCTGGTTCGTCAAGTAATGAAGCTTTTCATTTCCTAGCCATAAGTTCCTGCTGTCACCAAAACCTTCTTTGTACGCAGTCCAGTTTTGATAAAAACTAGTAGATCCATCAGTACGACGTTGAAACACCTGAAAAGATAGCGAGTAAATATAATAAAAGAAAGATAATGATGAGAGTCGTGAAGCATGCTAGCAGACAAACCTAATTTAAGAAACACCACACGAATATATATTTATAGAATACTATTTCAGTAAGACAATTGTAGGACTTTTCTTTTGTTTTCTTTAGGGGGTGGGCAAGTTTTTAGGATTGTCACACTCTTGCTTCCACTTAAGTTATTTTGATACACTCAATACCTGGTAAGGTATTATAAAAGTGCAACTGAACCGAAAACAAAAACTTGGACTTGCATTACCGTCTACAATAGACTTAGTCAACAAAACTCACAGAAACATACTTGAAATATTCATATTGTTTCAATCAAGACTTACGGTCCATCCTCCACCGTTTTCCATTTTGCAAGATACGTTGAATGGTAAACCAGGCCATCCAGTAGGCATGATTGTATAAACGCCATCTTGTCTATGTCCAGCGTCATAAACATCCTGACAGTCTGTATACAATGGCTCGCAAGTTTCACCGTCACCTTCGTATCCCTCATTACAATAACACTGTCGTACTTCATTCTTGACATCACACACAGCATTAGTACTACAGCTGTAGTCATCTTCACAGATCAGTCGGTTATTGCTACAGGAACACTTCTGGGTGCAGTTATCGTTAACGTATGTTTTTCCATTCTAAAACAGATCAAATGTAAAATGTTAAGTTGGAAGAAAAAAATGTTGTCAGATAAACTTCATTCTGTGATCAAATATCCATTAGAAATGTTATCTGACATTTAAATAGATGTCAACCAAACTCACCGATATAACCAAGTTGGCCTCTGTAACGAAACAGCTGCATCTACTCGCACTGATACAGTCAGTTCCATTCAGCATTAATCCAGCTTTGCAGATACAACCCGTGCTACCTAAACAGGTACTGTTACAAGCAGACTCTCCTTTGGGATCTTCACATGTTGCTTCACAAGTGCAGTTTCCATAGATCATGTTCGGAGGACACGTATATATCGAAGAACCTGCATGGAGAGCAGTTTAGCTTTTAAATATCATGATTATTATGTTTTGTTTTTTTTTTCCATGTAGTAACATCCTGATATGAACTTAACGACGGAAAGCTGATTGAGACTTTAAAGAAAGCATGTAAATTAAATCGAAATGCACATTAATTCAAAATTAATGAGATTTATCCTATTATCACATGATATGGGTAGTGCGCTTGATATGCTACGGGACCTACCTAGAGTCGTGCCTTGTGGTTCAGTAGTAACTGTAGTAGTTGGTTCCTCTGATTCTTGCATTGTCTTACCTAAATAAGGATAGTAAGGATGTTTACGAAAAAATGTAATAATGCCATAATTAATGTGATTTCTTCTATTATCACATGATATGGGTAGTGCGCTTGATATGCTACGGGACCTACCTAGAGTCGTGCCTTGTGGTTCAGTAGTAACTGTAGTAGTTGGTTCCTCTGATTCTTGCATTGTCTTACCTAAATAAGGATAGTAAGGATGTTTATGAACAATTTAATAATGCATAATTAATGTGATTTCTTCTATTATAACATGATATCAGTAGTGCGCTTGATATGCTACGGGACCTACCTAGAGTCGTACGTTGTGGTTCAGTAGTGACTGCAGTAGTTGGTTCCTTTGATTCTTGTAATGTCTTACCTAGAAAACATGATAGGAAGAATGTTTACGGACAATTTTGTATTAATAGTAACGCTGTAAAGTGGGTTCAATTAAATAAAAATAGAATTGTCTTGAATGAGGCCCCTTTCTGTTTATTTTGCACTACAGTTTGGACCATAGACATATCTTCTTTCGTAAGAAAGTGGTATAAGATGGTGGAAAATGAGAATATCATTAACAACACAAATTAATTAACGGCTAATTGATAACGTATTCCCCTCTAACCAGATAATAATAATTTTCAAATCTAGTGGTCTTATTTTCGTCATGATGTTATCTTAACATACCAAAATGAAGAAAAGCGGATGTTTAAAAAGGCTGTCCATGTAGACAGAATGTTGCTAATAATACTTAAATTGTTACATCCTACTAGCAAGTTTAATGGGGGCGATATCTCATAGACCAATAATTTATATTTGCAAACTCACCCCAGTAATAATACTGTCAATTTCTATAACGAACCAACACATACCGATATTAAATGATGTGTCTCAAACAATGGTATTTTGTATTAGTATATTTGGTTTAAATGAAAATTGAACGAGCTAAGAAGACGTCAAGTTGGAAAACCACCTAAATCACAGGCACAGGAAATTCATCAATTTTGTGGAATGTTAAACTGTTTACAATATATAAATAATAATTTGACAACATTCTGTGTTCTGTTTACTTTTTACTTACTTTTACAAGGTGAAGGTAAACAGTGGCTTCCTTTACATGGAAATTTCGCAGCAAAATCACACAATTCTATGGAAAAGAAAAAAAGAAGAAAAAAGATCAGAAACAGCTACATACACAAGCGTTAAAAATACTCAGCAACAAAAATAAATTATGATAAAAACAAGACAAGATAAGACAAGACAAAACGAAACAGACGAAACGCAAAAAAAGCAGAACAGAACAGAACAAAACAAATGCTTAAGATTTATTAAAATGGTTAAGTGTGTGGTAATGGTTATAAATATTTAATTCTTTATAAAAGAAGTAAATAAGTAAAATTTAAATAAAATTGATGGTATAGAAAACCAATATTGAATCGTCAAAACGTTAATTAAGTTACTAGTAGCAGTTCTCGTACTGCAAATCCCAGCCCATATATGTTTCTGTACATGTTGAATTGACTGTACTGAGAGTAAAGAAAATTGTCCCGGTATGCTGGCAAGTTATGTGGTAACTTTATACAACTAATCTATTTGGCAGTTTTGTGACATTGCTTCCCTGGTAAAAATACCTAGAACTAGACTAAAGTTCTTACGAAACGTATTACGTAATCAGTCAGTCCATGAAAAATAATGCACAGTGTAACGACTGCGCAAATTAAACCAAGACATGGTTATGACGGTCGGGAATATTTGAAGTCGGCAAACATTGAAGAAAAACAAAAAGGTTGATTTTTGTGACGATATTTGTTGATATTCTCTTTGGATGACTGGTGAATACATTCTCCCTTACATTGCGACACCCCCATTGACCGTTAGCCTAACCTTAGACTTAGCATTGAGTCTACGATTAATAAATCAACTTTAAACTTTAAAATACCAATATCGTACGCGAACTACAGTATACTCGGTAATATATATCTTAAAGATGAAAGGGTGATAAAACACTCACAACTCGGCCATTAGGATTGTCATATATCAATAGCCATAGGAATTATAAACAGCATATTCCTAGATACCAACTGGTGTAACTATAAAACTCCAGTTAGACATGCATAAGTTAATAAAAATATAGGTGAGCCCGCCGATGGTTTATATTTTACAATCAATTTTCTGTAATCCAGACGGGGATATATGTAGGGAGGTGTAGTTATGTTAATATTCAAGCAGCTCGAGTACTCATAAAAGTGAATTAATCTTGAAGAACCCTTGCTCGAAATTTGCTGAAAGTTGCCTTGCTCACGTTGCTCCTAATTCACAAGGTTGCCAAAATAAGCCTTTAGAAAAACTTCAAGCCTGCTGCAGTATGTCTAAGAATAATGTGATATAGAAAAGTGGAATTCTACATAGTTAATCGAACATATATATTTTTTTAAAGAACACGATGTACTTTATGTATGCCCAAACCCCTCAACCAAGACAGCCTGACAACCCCACGGGAGACTCTAAAAGACTCAACATATTGTTATTGGTAATTAGAAAGAAAACGGAATCCATTACTCTTATTATCATGTAAAAATATATACTTACTTCCGGCATCCGTCATATCGATGAGTATTAGTGCCATATGGAAAAGATGAAAAAATTTCTTTCTCTCCATTGTGTTCTAAGTTGACCGCTCTACTTGTCATTGATGTTCTCTGTAAATTTTTAAATGACCGAGTTGGATGATGTGATGTCTTTAATATAGACTAAATAACATAGTCTCAACAAATATGTACATGTATTACCATAAATCTGATTGGACGAATCGAATAAGTATCAATATCAGAGCACGAATTGTACAACGTGAAACGTACAACTGTGATTACGTCATTGACGGAAGGTCAGCTTTTGTCACTTAGGTTTACATTAGTTATCTTCATTAGAAGTAGACAATAAATCAATCTTCCAGCAATATATAACGTATACTTATATAGGAGATCAAGCTTGGCGCATAGAGACTCCCGGTCTATTCAGTAGATATATTTTCAACCGTTTCTTATTTGATTTACGTGATAACCTTTTATTTATTCCCAGCTAAAGCAGACGCGCTTTTGTTACTAGACAGGCTTTTTATGAATTCGAAAAGTAATTAAAAAAGAGGTTGAATGTTAACAAAATAACACTGAAAACGCATATGCTCGATATTTTGAAGCAATGAATGGGGTTACAATGTAAGCATTGTTATGACTCTGAATAGAGAGACTGGTTAATTACCTATCTTACAGCAGATATATTAATGATAAAATAGATTGAAGCAAATCAATAAAAAGAGAACTGACTAAAAGGATTAATGACCATTTTTCAATGAGCATCCCCTTTCTTCTTTGCACATATCACCTTCGTTCTTAAACAAATATCAGTATACCAATATAATGTAGATTGGTCCAAAAGTGGTAATAAGCTTTGAAAATGCTTATATATCAAATGACTTGTATTAATATAGTAGTGCAATGAGTATTTCACCTAGCACTGCAGTAACTGTGGATATATATCTCTATCGTTAGTTTTTTTTAGAGTTTCATTCTTCAGAAATTTCATTTGATAATGTCAGAACAAACTTAAAGACTATATCTATAACCATGAACAATCTACATATCTCAACTATCTATTTCTATAACCATGAACAATCTATATATCGCAACTTTCTATTTCTATAATAAACCTCTTTAAATACTTTGTAAATATTATTGCTATGGAGATGGAATTCTTGGGCGTGAGCCAGTGAAAGTCCGAAAGTTGGTGCTTATGTAGGTCAGGCAGGATGAAGGAAAGATAAGGGGAGATGGGGGTCAAGAGGGGTTAGAGATGTGTGTGTGTGTGTTTCTACAGTGTATGCTATATGTCCAGACTACTTGTGATATTATGTGAGAGGAAGGGAGTTCACTGTCCACTTTGACTTTGACTTGGACATTGGCCTTGTGTTGTTGTGCTGGCTGTTGGGTAAATGAAGGGTGTGGCTGAGTGAAGTGACTGCAAACTGATAGAGACCTGAGAGATTGAGTGAAGGAGTTTGGGACTGGAGTAGTGAAGGAATAAAAGTCACAGAACATTATAAATATTCACTATTCTTATCTTTGGAATTCACGCTTCCGCATGAAACTTTGCAGCTTTGTCGGGACTAAACTAACATCGATCCTCTACTCGGCAGATAATGCTAAAGTTTGTGCTATTTGAATATATTATGCCTACTGTTTTAGACTGTGGGGTATATTGTGGGGTATCTTGCTATGAGTAACTTTCAGTTAAGTGGTTATATGATTAGCCTTTCATGTGTAACATTGAAACTGAGAATATTGAGCACTTGTTTTGGAAATGTCCCGTTACAGCCTCTTTCACTTTATATGTTGAAAATTTGTTGCTTAAGAAGCAGTTCTTTTTTCAAAACAAGATATCTTTTTTGGTTATAACAACGGGAAAAGACATCCCTTCAAATTTCTCATACTTCATATGAAATACTATATTTATGATGGCAAACGAATTGAACGAAATCCAATTATCGATGAGGTTTTCTTTAAATTTAAATTCATAATTAGAACTGAAAGGTTTAACTATTTGAGAACTTGCAGATTAAGAAAACATAAAGTTACTTTCGTGGAACGCCTTTTCCTTATGTCCTGATTTATACAGTTAGGCTTTTTCGATCTGTTTGCTACTTGTACATGTTCTCGCAAAGTGTTGTTCCGTGTTATATACATATACAAAATGAAGAATAGATGTTACAAATCATATGCAAGTTTCTGATCACATTGATGATAAACGATAAATAAACGTAGGAAAAAAAGAAAAAAAGATCATTATTGTGATATCATCATCGTCATCGTCGTCATGATCATCATGATCATGATCATGATCATGATCATCATGATCATCATGATCATCATCATGATCATCATGATCATGATCATCATGATCATCATCATGATCATCATCATGATCATCATCATGATCATCATCATGATCATCATCATACTCATCATCATGATCATCATCATCATGATCATCATGATCATCATCATGATCATCATCATGATCATCATCATGAGTATCGTCGTCGTCATCGTCATCGTCATTGTCACCGTCATCGTCATCGCCATCGCCATCGCCATCGTCATCGTCATCGTCATTTTCATGTCATCCTCATCGTCATCGTCAACGTCACCGTCACCGTCATCATCATCATCGTCATCATCATCATCATCATCATCATCATCATCATCATCATCATCATCATCATCATCATCATCATCATCATCATCATCATCATCATCATCATCATCATCATCATCATCATCACGAAGTTGATCATGATCATGATCATCATGATCATTTTCACCATGATCATGATCATCATGATCATCATGATCATCATGATCGTCATGATCATGATGATGATGATCATGATGATGATGATGGTGATGATGATGATGATGATGATGATGATGATGATGATGATGATGATGATGATGATGATGATATTGATGAAGATGATGATGATGATGATGATGATGATGATGATGATGATGATGATGATGATGATGATGATGATGATCATGATCATGATCATGATGATGATCATGATGATGATGATCATGATGATGATCATGATGATGATGATGATGATGATGATGATGATGATCATAGCTATGTCTATACTGAGGCGAAAATTATTCTTTGTCTGCCCACGGCAAGGCGCTTCATTTATTTACCATTGAAGACTTTTATGACACGATAAATCTGACATTGAACCTACGATACATTTTTTTAACTCAATTGTGGGCAATATATGGTACCGGCGAAGCGTCTGTTTTACAGAAATGTCAACAGACCTGAGCAAAAAAGCCATTGCTCTATTATATTCTTTAAATAAAAAATATGAGCTTACATTACAGAAAAAGGAACAATTCACTTTTTGATATAATGGCGCTTCGTTCATAGCACACACGGTTTTTTTTTTACTTTGAACAAACGTCGTAGAATTTTCTTAACCCAATAGAGTAGTTAAATTGATATAAATCTCATAGCCTATGTATGCATAATTTTTCTTTAATTAAATGGAATATAGAATATTTACCACTCTTACAGGTATAAACATATTTTCAACAAAATGTTGGAAAGGAAATGTTTAGTGGGATGCCATCTCTTCATTATTGGAAGATAGTGAACATCCTAAACAGTTCTTAAATGCAAAAACAGCAAACATGTTCGATAATTTATTATAAATTAATAAGTTGATGTAAATACGTATATAAATATATATATATATATATATATATATATATATATATATATATATAGATATATATATATATTTATTTATTTTTAATTGTTATTATATACATATATTCTTAAATATATTATAAATATATATGTATGTATAACTATATATATTTAACTCGGTGCCTTCCAATCATAAGTTATATATTAATATATATTGCTGATTGAATGTATATGTCTGTTTTGACTTGCTAAGCCCTTCATTTTTTCTAGGGTGTTCTACCATACGTGGTCTGCAGTGATGTCATACTGGGAAAAAATCGATACCTTTGCTATATCTATTAAAATCTCCTGTTTGATTTATCCATAAACCTGATAGGCCTTTAGTCTCAACATTAGCTTGGCTGTCGACGTTCACAGTATTTAAAGTTCATTAAAATTCAAGTTTCCTGTTTGTGGAAATCGTATTCTTCCCTGTGTACATGCAAGTTAAATATTATATGTTAAAACAAGAAGATTTTTCAGTTCAATTGCCGTGATGACATCATTCACTTTACTGTTGCCAGATGCATTCATATATACAACCGAATTTGAAAACTTAATATGTGTACCAAACAAAATACTATCAGGATTTTGTTTTGACATCAAGATGCAAAAACTCCAGCATTTTTATTTAGCAATCAACTCCTAAATATCATATTAGCGTGTACCGATCATTATGATTAATTCTATATCTCCATCTTTTACTTTCATATTCATAGTTTCATATATCGGAAATGAGCTTATGGACATCCGTATAATCTAACACTGAAAATACGAACATGTTTGCATTGGCTTCAACGTGCCGCTCGGGTGCCTTATTTTGCGTGCAGAAAAGTGTACTTTGTAGTTAGGCGGTTCTATTGGACGTTTTCCTTCGTATTTACTTCAGGTTTGGATGTAGTTTCGTTGTGACCAGGCAGCGTTAATGATCTCAACAGATCTTCTAGTTAGATATTTTACTATGACCAATCTCAATGCGAAATAATTGTGTAAAACGGTCTAAGAATCCTATTGCTTGTGAGGTCAAATCTCCTTTTGGTCAACAGAGGTCAAACCCTGAAAAAACCTTTTACATGATATCTAACGATGGAAATTGTGGATACCTTTAGTACTTGGTGTGCGGATCAATAACATTGAGTACAATACCCCTATTGTTTTTGGTGAAGTGGGGGTGTAGGCGGTTTTACACTATCTAACGCAACGTAGTAGCCAAGAACCTGAAGTATTTTTAAGGGAGGGCCCGAAGAACATGAACTTATAGCATGCTCCCCATGGTGAAACATAATTGCACCTATTAGGTGAATTGAGTGTACTTTTAATAGTAAGAAAGACTAGCGTAGGTTCTTATGACCAACTAGACCGGTTTCTGCTCTCAACTTTTATAGGAGGAGCTTCATCAGTAGTAAGCCTTTGAATTTTTTATATTCGGCATGAGCGTCTCGTTCTCAAAATGCATCTATTTTCTGTGCACGAGTTTTTTATGAACTCATAGTGCATCTATAAGAGCATCTAAAAGAGCTTCGTGTGAACCTTGAGAGTCAGCTGATTCTTCGTTAGTACGAAACCTTGAGTTAACAAGTAAATCTTTGAGATTTTGGGCCCTTTTGTAGGCAAGAATCGGTTCTTTTGGAAACAGTTTGGATAATTCCGCGTGTTGCGAAATTAAGTGCCAATGTTTCAAAAGTGCTTTTTTCAAATGCGTGGTTTTGATGTGGGGTGTATAGGTAAGCTTGAACACCAGTGGTGGTTCCTTTTGTTTAGGATTGGTAGTGAGGTATTGCCTACGGTTTTCAAATTTTATGCCTTTAGTGGCTGTGGCAATTTCCTCTTTCTTATAGTTACGGAGTATCAGTTTCTCTGTGAACGCATTCTTTTTCTCTAAGAAGTCAGTCTCGTTGTTACAGAGACGTGCGTATCGTAATATTTCCCCTTTAATGAAGCCTTTAAAAGTGGCAAGTGGGTGTGCAGAGTTTCTGTCGAGGTATTGGAAGGTTTCAGTGGGTTTGGTGTGGACTTTAGTGTCTAATAACCCATTGGTTTCGAACCTTGTACCTTTGAAGATTTTCAAATTTAGGTATGTTACCTCGGTGTTTGATATTTCTACCGTAAACTTTAAGAAGCGGTGAATTTCATTCAACCTTTTTACTAGGTGTTCAAGCTCCTGATGTGTACCGTCGTAGAGCAATAGAATGTCATCTCTATAGCGGAGCCATTTTAAGATTTTATTATCTGTCGGTAAAATCTGGTTTTCAAGTCTATGCATGACAATATCGCAGATTTCCGGAGAGGCTTAGCTACCCATGGCGCAACCGATCTTTTGTAGATAGAATTGGTTATTGAACTCGAAACAGTTTCTTGTTAAGATGAGTTCAATTAGTTTGCGCATGGATATGGAAGATATTTTATTTATTCCATATTCGCTTTGTTCCGTCTTTTCATAGACTTCTTGACATATATCTAATGCCTCCTCTTGGGGAGTATTGGTATACATGGCGACGACATCGAGTGTAGCGAGTACTACCGTTTTTGGTAACGGGGTGGCTTCCAAAATTTGCAGAATGTGATTTGTGTCTTTCACATAAGTGCTTTGCTTTATTACAATAGGAAGCAAAAAATAGTCCACAAATTCCAATATTTTTTCGGTCGGTGATCCGTTTCCTCTTGTTATCGGTCTACCGGCAAATTTTGAGTTAGCCGGGGGTGCTTTATGAATTTTTGGTAGCACATATATGACCGGTGTGCGGATCTTGTGGCTATATGGTGACAAGTACGCGAAGGTGCTTTTATCGATCTCTTTTGCAGAGAACATATCAATTAGTGTTTCCTGGACTAAACTTTTAGTTTGAAACGTCATATCACTTTTTAACTTCTCGTAGTGGTGACTAGCTAATTGCCTTTCAATTTCGGCTTGATAGTCTGAGTGATTCAATATAGCAATGCCTCTACCTTTATCGAAGGGTTTGACAATAATAGAGCGGTCGTTTTTAATTGCATTTAGTGCAAAACGTTCCGCCTTATGTGTGTTGCTATTGGCGTTTCGGATAGTAACACTTGCCAATTCGGTTTGTGTTGCTTCCAAATAGTCCTCTAGGTTTTTACTAAAAGTCATGTTAGGTGACCATGTAGAAGGTAGACGGAATTTTGTAATCCCTTTTTGCATTTTATTCTGCATGATGAAGCGGATTCTCATTTTTCTTTTTAGGTCTTTTAGTGACTTGAGAAGATCACTTCGTTTAGGTTTTACTGGAGTTGCTTTGAACTTCAGACCTTTTCCCAACGCAATAAACTCTATATTGGACATGTTTCTGTCTGATAGGTTCTTTACGAACTTTTTTAGTGTTTCTGCTTCTTTTCGAAGATTTTGGGCTTTTGAGTGACAACGTATAGCCTGTAGCTCCCTGTTGTTGGTGCGGAATTTTTAGGGGGTTTTATTAGCTTTCACTGAACGGACAAATTTGCGTCTTTTAGATGACGATGGGAGGGGTTGACAGAGAGAAAGTACATTTTGCATGTTTGGAGGAGAGGAAGGTAGCTCTTTCTGGAAAATTTGTTGGCCCTAAAAATGGCCGTTTTTCTTGAGCAACTCCTACTTATACCTTTTATAAGGTTGCTTTCTGTTCCTGGCCTTTGGACGGCGTGCCACTCTGGTCTCCTCTCTTTTCGCTGACTTCTGGAGGATGGTCTTCAAAAGCCTTTGTGCTTCAGGAGCTTCCAGTGTTGACTCTAAGTCTGTCTCAGCTCTAGATCTCTTCTCGAGAAACCTGTCCCGTTGCCTTTTAGCTTGGCGAGATAACTCTTCTCTCCAGATTCTGCGGAGGTTCCTGCCTGCTCGTTGGAGTACCTGATTCCAGGAATCAAGAAACTCCTCCGAGTGGTTCAGTTGCGCCGGGAGTCTGGGTGGGTTTCTCTGAACCTTGAGTTGGTGATAGGTAGCGTTTTTATCGCCGTCTATCCGGGATATCTCTGTAGTGAGAGTGATGAGATTGGACTGGAGCCCCTTCAACGTCTCTGCGTGGCTTTTGACCTTCTTGTAGGTGTCCTCTTGAAGTTGGATCCTGGTGTCGTTCTTTTTTGTAGGAGTTTTTTGCCCACACGGTATGTCTTCTTCTGAGGAGAAGGATAAGTCTTTATTGACTGGTGAGGCAGGGATCTCTGGGATGAATGAGTCCATGACTTGAAGGTGTGTATAGCCACATACAGTAGACTGACCTGTGTTTATCATGCAATGCATAGTGGCAGTGTAACAGCTAGTTATGGTTATAGTTAACAAGCAGAAGTCTAGTGCATTGAAGTCATCGAAACCTCAATGCACTTTGCATTCTGGTTTATATTCATATTCCATATTTAATGGTAATATACTTAGCCTTTTACTTTTAAGCTCAATATACACTCTCGTATTAATAATTTGCGTGTACCGATGATAATGGTTAATTCTATATCTCCATTTTCTACTGTCATATTCCAATTTTAATGGTAAAATACGTAGCCTATTACTTTTAAGCTCAATATACGTTTCCGTATTAAAAAAAAACATCGTTTAGCGCTTGTTTTCATAGAATATGGTCCATTGTTTACTATCAAGACGCTACAAAGAAAGAATTGTCGTATGTTTACGTTTCCTTGCAATATTGTAATACATTAAATATAACATCGATCAAAATATGCCCATAAAAATGTTTTCCTATTGTGTTCCTGTATACATGGATATTAATGCAAATAAAGGTTGACACAAAATCTTTTGCAGTTGATTAACTACACCGGCAGTGTCGACTCTTTCTCAATCACGCGACGTGATAAAAGATGTAATGACCCTTTTTGAATGGAAATTTAAATTCACATATCAATGCCAGCTGCATATAAAGTATAATAAATATCCAAAAAGAACACGAAGCCGTGGCATTGTTTTCTCTTCGTTAACAGATAAGTCTTAACTTATAAGGTTGCATGCACTCTGTATTGACGTTACCACGAGTTGGTTGACAAGTTTTGTATTCCATCGCCGAAGAAATTATAATCCTAATGTTATCATGGTAATCGTAATCAACTTATTGGGGCTATATTTAATGTCATTCCAATTGAATGGAGGAGGTCTTGTTTTAGTAATGTTAACTTTTCAAATCCATCTTCTGAATTGTTTAAAAGGTGTATTCGTCTAATTCAGCATTTCGATTCTGCTGCCCACTCTATCTAAAAAAAAAAACTCTAGGCCACCTACCGCCATTCACAAGTGGCAACATACTTTTGTTTGAAATTACCGAGCACGACTGATGTCGCATTTTTATATTCCTTGGAGCACCCTTCTGAATCCAAGCTTCCATTTTTGGTTCCGAGTATAATCGTAACCTATGCATTCATGCAGGCGAAGGGTGTGTGTATGCGTGTGTGTGTGACGCCTCGCTTGTAAACACAATATCTCAAGAAAGGAAGCTTGGACCAATCTTATACTTGGTGTACATGAGTACCACATTGAGTAGAAGAATCCTATTGTTTTGTGGGGAGGTGAAAGGTAATTTGGTGTCACCAGGGGCCAAATAATGAAAACCCTGTAAACACGATATCTCAAGGAGGTAAACTTGGACCAATCTCATATTTCGTGAGTAGGGGGACCAAATTTATGAGCAACAGCCTATAGTTTTTTTTTTGTGGATATCAAAGGTTATTTGGGGTAACCGGTGGATAAATTGAATAAACCTTGTAAACACGATATCTCAAGAAGAAAAGCTTGGATCAGTCTCGCATGTCGTGTGAAGGAGTACCACATTAAGTTCAATGCCCCTATTGTTTTTGGTGGAGTTCCAAGTCCTTTTGGGGTCATTAGTGGTCAAATTGTGAAAACCTTGTTTAAGGCCCGGTCACACTACAGCGATATTTTATCGGAATATGGTCCGATTTTAGGCCGAAGAGTGAGGTTTGTGGTAGTAAATGTAATGAATGAAGTGGAATATTCGAATACCTTCTCAAAATCTGAGGGGTTCTGGAACGGACTACATTCTGAAGTGACGTCACATCGAAAAACGATAAAAATCGGAAGAGAAATCGGATAGCTATCCGATAAAAGGAAACGGAGTCAATATCAAAAGTTAGGAGAGGGCTTTTCCACATCGGAATGGCTCAACAGATAGCAAATCATGTCCTTTATCACTGTGGCTAGAAGACCCGAACGAAAAACTGGCTGTTTCGATTCCTCTGGGAAAATCGGATAGTATTCCGATAAAAAATCGGTATAGTGTGACCGGGCCTAACACGATAACTCAAAAAGGTAAGGTTTGACAAATCTCATATTTAGTATGTAGTTGGTACACGGTCAGTACAAGATTTTATTGAGGTCAAAGGTCAGTTGCAGTCACCAGACGTCAGATCGCGAAAACTTTGTTTTATAAGCTACCGTATATCCCACATACCAGCCTATCAGATAACATGTGGGTTATGCTTCATAAGAATTGGAGGCAATTGGCAATTGGAAATGAGCTTATGGGCATCCGTATAATCTAAAACTGAAAAGACGAACATATTTGCATTGGCTTCAACGTGTCGCTCGGAAGACTTATTTTGCGTGCAGAAAGGTGTACATAATGACAGCGGTTCTATTGGACGTTTTGCGTCGTATTTATTTTAGGTTTGGATGTAGTTTCGTTGTGACCAGGCAGCGTTAATGAACTTAACAGTTCGTCTAGTTTTATTTTTTACTATGACCAACCTCTATGCGAAATAATTGAGTAAAACGGTCTAAATTTGGTAGTGATTTCACGAACTTTAGTCTGGATAGTCTCTTCCATCAGTTTCAGCATAGAAAGTCTTAAAAGTTAAGTTTGACTTTCGTCACGTTAATGATTATGGGACAACTTGAACAAACCTAGCTAGGCCGGTGAGCAATTTCATGTTGTCTAGGCCAGCAACGGTTGGGTGATATAGGGTTTGTTAACACAACAACGTGAAGAATACCAGTCAGAATACCAACACACTTAAGATGGCAAAACATCTCCTTAGATATTTCTTAAGGCATTTTCCTACTGGCTATCAGTCATAATTTGTAAATTATCGAACAATTTAAAGGGGTTTTGAAACAAATTTGCTGTTGTTGCTGCTAGGAGTTTTGGAAGATAGATGCTGTTACAACTTTAGATTTTCATTGTATCAAGAATTAATTTTCATGCTGCAAAGAAACATAACTTTCCAATGCGCAATTACGTAGCACCATATACTTCCTTACTGCCTAACCATTGTCCATAGAAAGAACTGATGTTGCAGATCTATACTTTGGAGACCTGAAAAACAATGATAGGTCTATTGGCGAGTGAAATTGGGTAAATAGATGTTTAGCCAAGGTCGCTAAAGAGCGAGTACTTTTAAAAATATTTGTCGAGGCCTGAAAGCATTCAAAATAAAATTTCTCATGGTTAGAAATGATGTATATTTTTAAAAATAAATGGTATATTGGATTTGTCATATTAGTTACAAGATATTTATTGCTTGTGAGGTCAAATCTTCTAAAGGTCACCAGAGGTCAAACTCTGAAAACATTTTACATGATATCTAACGATGGAAATTGTGGATGATAATACTTGTACTTGGTGTGTGGATTAATAACATTGACTACAAAACCCATATTGTTTTTTTTGTGGAGGTGTGTATAGCCACGTACAGTAGACTAACCTGTATTTGTCATGCCATGTATATTGCAACAGCTTGTTCTGGTAATACTAACAAGCAGACGTCTAGTGCACTGAAGTCATCGAAACCTCAATGCATTTTGAAATGTGGTTTACATTCATATTCCATTTGTACTGGTAATATATACAGCATGATACTTTTAAGCTCAATATACACTCAGATCTCGGGATAATAATTTGCCTGTACCGATGATTATGGTTAATTCTATATCTCCATTATTTACTATCATATTCCATTTTTAATGGTAAAGTACTTAGCCTATTTCTTTTAGGCTCAATATAGGTTTTCGTATTAAGAGAAACATCGGTTAGCGTTTTTTTCCATAGAATATGGTCCATTTTTTTACTATCAAGATGCTACAAAGAAAGAAATGTCGTATGTTTACATTTCCTTGCAATATTCAGGTGCGTATCCAGGGGGGGCGTTGGGGGCGCGCCCCCCGGGTAAGAAAAAGAGAAGAGAAAAAAAGAGAAGAAAAAAGGAAAAAAGAGGGGAAAAAAGAGGAGAAGGAGAGGAAGGAAGGGAAAAGAAAAAGAAGAAAGAGAGAAAAAGGAGAAAAAGGAGAAAAAGAGGGAGTAAAAGCAAAACGCGAAGACACCGTGAAGAGAAAGAGGAACAGTGACATCATTACAGCGCTGAAGGGTAGCCAGTGACGGATCAATGATTTCGTAAAAGTGTGACTCACCTTACCCCTTATACCGACAACTCCATTTTTTGACGTTTCCATTTTCCTCTTTCACTAATGATCTATATATATACTATATATGGTCTATCATAACGCGTGTGTAGAATTGTGCTATGAAACCAACTGTGGCTGGTCTCGAACTCGACCGTGTCGTCGGGGAACATGACGCATTTTGGGATGGGGGCGACCGCCCGCCCCCCCCCCCCAATTCAGCATTTTTTAAATGATATCGCTAAGTAATTTCAAAATAGAAAGTGCTAAGAGGCAACTTACAAGGCCTGGGAAGTGTCATTTCCAGCGATCTGGGAGACATTTTCGGCCAAAATTTGCCTGTACGCTTCGCGCTAACAAATGGTCCTGGGTAGTGCCATTTCCAGCGATCTGGGAGGCATTTTCGGCCAAAATTTTCTTGTACGCTTCGCGCCATCCTATGGTGGCGCTACGCTTAGATAATTTGCCTACAGGCTTCGCCCCTCCCTTGGCAAATTCCTCGCTACGCGCCTGTTCGAATTTGTAACGCAAACAGCAGATATCACATCATATCAGTGAGCATGAAAATGGCGTTCCAGGATGAAAAGCCTCAAAACTGTCCGACTTGCCTGAAAAAATAACCAAAAATTTTCGCGCGCGAACAGCGCGTTCAACGTGTTCATGTCAATATCATATAAGCAAGCAGCGGTTATTACATCGCATGCCATCATGTACCGTACGGTCCGTTCAAATTGCGCAGTATACCGCGGGATGCTAATGTAAACAACGACATGTCTCATGTAGATGTATAAAAAGCATGGAGGTCCAATTATGTCAAAACTCTCTTTTACATTAGTAATGGCGAATTAGGGCCTGCACCCCGCCGCGCAGTGGCGGAGCGTCCATATGGTCAGGGGGGCGAATGCCCCCCTGACGGACTCAAATGGACTGCTGGCGCCTTTTTCAGCTCTTTACCACTTTTTAATTATTCTAGATTATTGACTTTTTTATTGCGCTCTCATCTACTTATTGACATTTGTCACATTTTGTTGGTGTAATTTGGCGATGACACCTTATTCTTCGTTTATCTGCAAATTAGCCAGGCCCGGAAAGGGTCATTTCCTGCGATCTAGGGAGTATCTTGACTCAAAAATTTTCTGTACGCTACGCGCCAACCAGTGGTGGCGCTCCGCTTAGATAGTGTCGAAAGCGCCCCTTCAGACCATTCTCGCCACTCCTGACCAATACCCCTAGCTCCGCCACTGCCGCCGCGCCTCCTACGCCTATGTGTGTAGTGTTCGGTTTCGGAAATATCTGCTATTTTTTCATTTCCTTCAACCAAGTTTTATAATAGTCGTTATAACAGGTTTTAATATTTGTACACCAATAAATTAACTGTGTCTGAATTTTCGAAAATTTCTGACCAACATTCTACATCACACTTCCCTCTACTCGTGCAATTTTGACCGGTCTGTTAAGGGTTGAAGGAAGTTCTTTTCTATATTGGTTGTCCATAGATGAAATTTTGTACAAGATTATGGGTATGTTTTGAAGTGAGTTTATTCACGAGAAATGTGAATTTTCAAATTCTGAACAAATATGGGGCTTAAAACCTTGAAAAGTGGGGCTGACGGGTATTGTGGGCCGTGACGTAGAATCACCTACAAAAGCAAAGACCCACAGGAGATGCGATCAGGTCGAACATGATGTGTGCCGGGTTGACAATCTTCGAAAAGGTTATGGATGGGAAAAAAAACTATTAGGAAATACTTGGTTCTCAGGCAAAAAGTGTACATCTGGTTGGTCATTTCAAGCCCGAGAAGTGCCGTTTCCGGTGATCTGGGGAGTTTCAAAACAAGAAATTTTCTTTTACGCTGCGCGCCAACCGATGGTGGCGCTCCGCTTAGATAGTAATTCGCGCCCCCGGGTTTGAAAATCCTGCATACGCGCCTGAAAACGATATCATGAACATAAATGATCTGTGACGGGATACAATATTGAAAATATATATATTCTGGAATATACACGTCTTCGCGGAAATATTACATTAAAATCTGAAATAATTACTCTTATGATACAAACCATTTAGACACTTTCATAATTAATCATCAAGAAGATTATTTGTCTCTGAAATTCGCTTACATACCGTGTATACGCCATAATTAACACGACTGAACCTTGCTCATTTTTATTAATAATAGGCCTATATGCACAGTATTGATAAAGCCATATGACAATAAAAATATCATATATGGAAACATAATAAGAAAATTCTAAGAATAGATATATTTACCTCAAAGTAGATTTACCATGCTTTGTGGTGATAAATAATAAAAAATTGTAATAATCTAAAGAGATACAGAAACCTTCCCAATTATACCGTATTATGTTGAGTTTATATATTGCTTGTTGAATCACTTAAATGGCCAATTCAAAGGAACATTTCTGTCTCAATAGATATATCCTACTGAGAGTACAATGGCCGCACACATGGGTTTGAAACTGATTATCTCTAAACACAATTAAAATGAACGACAATGGGTTGATTATCGGCAAGTGTGTCTTTAAACTGTTCATTGTGAACAAATAATCAATCTTGATAGAAGCAACCACGGCTTCAAAATTCTACATTATTAAAAAAAAAAAAAGTCGTCCGCTTCAAGATTCTTACTACCTCATTAAAATCATAGCCTTAAGTTAAGTTCATTTTTTTGCGATTACTGATTTTTAATTGTTCCTCTTGTAAACATATGAGACGAAATGAACCATAATTCTTGGCTCCAGTGTTTAACGACAAGGCGTTTTATATAGCCTTTTCTGAATTGCAAGCAAGATGACGGTTGTATTATTGCTTAATCGCATAATAGCAGATGTAGAAAGAAACTTACCGTATATGAACAAAATAATCGAGTTCAAGGAAGAGGGGAATGTAAGAGGGTGAGAAGGGGCTGAGGGGATGTAAGAGGGGGAGAAGGAGGTGCATGAGGACAAGAAGGGGTAAGGGAGTGTCCAAGTTAAAACAGTAAAATGTATGCTATATAATAATTGCATTTATAGGTCTTTAAGATCACATTTTAAAACGGTGACGCCCCACCCTCCACCGTATCCCTGCTCCTAGTAGAAAGTGTCCAATTGTTAATATAACAATTGATATATATATATATATATATATATATATATATATATATTTATATTTATATATATGATATTTGATTGTGTGATGAAACGAGTTTATGTCATCGGTGAAGAGTTTTAGATTTGCCTCGCCATGGGTCCATATCATGAAGATGAAACGTAACCACGTGTGTGGTTTCAAGTTTTGTCGAGATAGAAATTCTTTCTCGAGGTTTGCCATAAAGATGTTGGCAAAATATGGTGTTATTTTGGTACCCATTGCGGTGCCACGAATTTGGAGGTAGTGTTTGTTGCCAAATGCCAGATTATTGCATTGCGGGTCAAGATTAGCCGCATGAATTCAGCCAATTCTTCCTTCGTGGGGGTTTTGTATATACAAGTAGATTAACTCAACAAAGGATAACAACACTGGACAGTTTGGACAGTCAAGCTATATATATATATATATATATATATATATATATATATATATATATATATATATATATATATATATATATATATATATATATATATATATATATATATATTTTGTGTCGTGTGTGTTGTGTTGATCGTTAATAATATTTTCTGAAGCCATACCTGTCTAGCTAAAATCGAAGAGAAAATATTGTATTGATTTACATCTTCTTTTCTGTTCAATATACCATTCAGAACATTCATTAATGGCGTTGATTAATTATCGCTCAAACTCTTGTGAAGAGACAGCAGTAAAGGTAATATAAATACCGTCCAATCAGATATCAACAACGTAATAATGAAATGTTATTTTCGGTTATTCACTATCAATAAAATTGAAGAAAATCGAAGTTTTTAATAAGGTGTGATTCTCATCTTACCATATTAAAATTGGTTCATTGGCAACTGCAACAAAGATATATTTACAAAACCATTCTAAATTTCTCGATAGTCATGCCTGTCCATCGTAACCAAAAATCGAAGGAAACATTTTCTTTAATAAAGCTTCTTTGTGTTCAATACACCAATTAATATATTCATTATTGGCTGTGAGAACTGACTATTTGTTTTAATCACAGCTAGGCTTTATGCATTAGTTCAAAAGGTCAAAGATCCATGATGGGATCAATCACTTATAGAAGATCATCATGCCTGGCTTCAGTAAATCAGCTTCAAGGTACACGCGAAGAAGCGGTGATGTACTTAAACTGAGGTTAAAAAAGTACGGAAGGTTAACTGTAATAAACAAATGCACACGCGATCATACATTTTGCCGCTACAGTTGGTTTTGTCCTACAAGCTCTCGCCAAGGAGGTGTTACCCCTTGTAGATTGATCCAGGGCTCCCAAACAATGGCCAGAACTTCCAACATACTCATGTTTCAAACTTTGTATTTGCAATGACGATATAGGTACAGTACCGTAACGATATCGATGGTGCCAACCTTACAAACCAGAATCAAGCCATGTTATCTCTATGTTGGCGTTTCAAAGTTGTGGAAAACAATGTCGACGTCAGCCACCTCACTTTGTTCTACTTTGTCATAGTTTTTATTTACCATTCTGTCCTTTTCTAACTCGATATTGGTTCAAAAAGGTATCCATCAACCATATACACTCCCACGCGTGCAAAAAGTACCGCATGTGTTTTAGGTTACGTCACATGAATTGAAACGTGTGTGTTGTTGTGATTATAAAGCTGGTGTAAAGTGATATTATCTGATCTGATGAACAGAAAATCCAAAATAATTGTATATATTAACCTGAAATAACATTATGGTAGCCAAACCCTTGCTCACAGCCTCCAATAAAAAGTCTTGACCATATCCGTTTAAAAATCTATATTTAAACATTTATGAAATTGACACATTTACGCTTAATGGCATCGTCTGTGTGAGCGATATGTAATGATCGGATGTGATGTTAAGGAAGCTTCATGGCAAACTCCATTAAGTGCTTAAAGGACGTGGACAAAACATGTCGGATCTATACACTATATGTTGTAAGATACTGGAAATTTAAGTTTCATATCTCTCATATATAAAGATGATTGTTAAGTGCTGAATTCGCCTCTTAACAGCATCGACGTCGTAGTTACTCCTCGTTCCATTCTACTGTTTTATTTTAAGTTGTGTCAATATTAACATTTACAATAAAAAGTAAGTTGTGTTTCTGCAAAGATTGAAGCAATACCAATAATTTCGGTTATCACGGTCAATCAGTATAAATAACATGTTATCTCACTAAACTATTGTGGTTCAGTGATATTCTTGCTTCGTCAATGGTATTGGTTGCGATCTCTTGAAATTACTTATTTCATATCACTGTCTGAAAACCAGGAACCGAGTGATCAGGGTTTCATGGGAAGGGATGTCTCCTCACCATTTTGATCCACTTCTGTAAAAAGTAAGGCTGCTGAAATGCAAAATTGTGTTATCTTTTGCAATTTACAATAAACAACTACTTTCAAGAAAATCATACTGGGGGAGGGAGTGGGGAAGTTATTCAATCTTGGGGGCACAACACTTAATTAGGGTGCACAATGTTTATTTGTGAATGCTATCAATGGGGAGGGGTCTAAGGGGAAGGGGTTCCCCCCCCCCTGAGATTTTGTAAGGGACCTTAGGTGCAATCTGGTGCTATATTTTGCAACTTGAAGTAACTTTATGTTCAAGATTTTTTGGGCTTAGTCTGTCCGATAGTTATGTTTCTAATTGAGGCGGATATAAAAGAGAAACAAAATATAATTAACCCTTTGGCATTGATAATGTTTTTACGAAGATTCATGCAGGGTAATAGTAAAGATTAAGCAATAGCGGTTCACGCCGGGGCGTTTCTGACCTTGTAAGTGAGAAAACAACTGGTTATTGTGATGGTCGGTGGAAAGAAGTTTACTGATGAACATAATACGTTTCGTCCTTTGCAAAACAGTTTTTGTTTGAGTAATTCTTGTAACACTACAAATCGCATCTTGGGGGCAACTGGGGGCACGACTTTTTTGGTTGGGCGGGTACGTGCCCCCCGCCCACACCAGGCCACCCCTTGGCCACGCCACTGAGTAGGGTGGAGGTGCTGATGAAAATATTGCCAGTAGCTAGTCACATGGTAGATAAAGGGTAGATTACGTTCGCACTAGGTTTTCATTAATTCGATTTGTGGGTGTTTCCGTTCCACAAATGGAAACCATTTCGGTCGATTTCAAATTGCAAATAACATATTATCAGTAGTTCGACAAAGAATTAATTCAACAGAGATCCAGTTGTACACAAACCATTATATTACAATCTGCATCGTAGTGCAGGTGCGTATCCAGGGGGCGTGCGCCCCCCGGGTAAGGAAAAGAGGAGAGAAAAAAAGAGAAGAAAAAAGGGAAAAGGAGGGGGAAAAAAGAAAAGGAGGAGAGAAAGGAAGGGAAAAGAAAAAGAAAAAAGAGAGAAAAAGGAGAAAAGGAGGGAGCAGAAGATAGCCAAGACTTCGGGAAGAGAAAGAGGAACAGATCCTTATCCTTATTATATACACAGGGTAGCCAGTGACAGATCAAGGATTACGGAGGGGGTGTGCGCCTCACCCTACCCCTTACACCGACAACTCCATTTTTGACGTTTCCATTTTTCCTCTCTCACTAATGTATCTATATAAATACTATATATGGTCTATCATAACGCGTGTGTGTGTATGGACGCCTTAACAATTGTACAGTTGTGCTATATGGAACCAACTGCGGCTGGTCTTGAACTCGACCGAGTCGTCGGGGAACATGACGCATTTCGGGAAGGGGCGACCGCCCCCCCCCCCCCCCGAGCAAATTTTCTTTACGACATCGCTAGTAATTTCAAAATAGACAATGCTTAGATGCAACTTACAAGGCCTGGGAAGTGTCATTTCCAGCGATCTGGGAGGCATTTTCGGCCAAAATTTTTCTTGTACGCTTCGCGCCAACTCATGCATGGTGGCGCTTCGCTTAGATAGTTTGCCTACAGGCTTCTCCCCTCCTTTGGCAATTACTCGCTACACGCCTTTTCGAATTTTTAAAGCAAAGAGCAGATAAAACATCACATCAGTGAGCATTGAAATGCATGTTCCACTATGAACAGCCTCAAAAACTGTCTGTGTGTAGTCATAGGCGTAGGAGCCAAATTGGATTTGGGGCTGTAATGACTTGCCCGAAAAAAAGGCCAAAATTTTTCGCGCGCGAAGCGCGCGTTCAACACATCGATGCCAATATCATATAAGCAAGCATCGGTCGTTACATTGCATGGCATCGTGTGCCTTAAGGTCCGTCAAAGTTGCACAGTATACCGATGCTATGTAAACAACGAAATGTCTTATGTAGATGGAGAAAAACCATACAGATCCATTTATGTCAAAACTCTCTTTTACAGTATAGTAATGTCGGCCAAGCTTACAACTTTATTTTAATTACCAAGGAGATCATTTTTAAGCTATTCATTGCTATTTATTTTTCTTTCAGTAGGTGCCCGAAAAAATGGGAAAACATTTGGTTGCGGGAAGGGGGAGGGGTGGCTGCAGCCCCGCCTCCTACGGGACCTAAGCCTATGTGTGTAGTGTTCGCTTTCGATATACCTGATATCGGAAATATCTGCTATTTGTCATTTCCTTCAACCAAGTTTTATAATAGCTATTATAAGAGGTTGCAATATTTCTACACCAATAAATTAACTGTGTCGGAATTTTCGAAAATTTCCTCACCAACATTCTTCATCATACTTTCCTCTACTCGTGCAATTTTGACCTGTCTATTAGGGGTTCAATGAGGTTTTTCTATATTGGTTGTCCATAGATAAAATTTTTTGCAACATTATGGGTATGTTTTCAAGTGATTTTTATTCACGAGAAATGTGAATTTTCAAATTCTCACAAATAATGGGCTTAAAACCTTGAAAAGCGGGGCTTTCGGATATTGTGGGCCGTGACGTAGAATCACCTATACAAAAGCAATGATCCATAGGACATGCAGTGAGGTCGAACATGATGTGTGACTGATGACAATCTTCAAAAAGGTTATGGATGGAAAAAAAAACTTTTGGGAAATACTTGGTTCTCAGGCAAAAGTGTACATCTGGTTGCTCATTTTCAAGCCCGAGAAGTGCCATTTCCGGTGATCTGGGGGGTATCAAAACCAGAAATTTTCTTGTACTCGCCGCGCCAACTGATGGTGGCGCTCCGCTTAGAAAATAATTCGCGCCCCCGGGTTAGAAAATCCTGGATACGCGCCTGCTTGGTAACCATACACGACTTCTGCAAACACACATATCACTATAGCTGTATATAGAAATTGATAAGGATTCTATGAACTGTACTTATATGGCGTTATCGGGCGGCAACACTATATTTAGTCCGACAGCGGCAATAATGTTTTGTACACTGTCATCCATATTCCATGTTATATCATCATTCCGATAGAGAGGATGAGATATTGGAGTGTCATTAGAGTTGCTCACCGGTCGCCCGTATGGCAAGCCATTTTAACATCAAAATCATGCATTTTAATTTCTACAAGTCATGAAATTCAAATCCACTTAGAAATGAATTTTGCTTAAAAGTCGAACTGAAATTGCAGATTCCACTAAGTAAAAGAGAACATTTGTATTCTCTTTAAGTGGAATTCTATTTCACTTAAGCGAAGACTGTTTCACTTAAGTTGATTTGAATTCGACAAAAGTAGAATATATATGAATTAGGAGGTAAATGTTGAAACGATTGGCCATACACCAATTCGACAGCTGTGAAAAACCAACCCATCTGTACTAGACTGTTCACCAGTAAAACAGGATGCGGACATTTATTACTCAATAATTCGAAACATGTTACCGTGTTACTAATATAGGTCAGTTTTAATCGAGAACGGTTCCTCACCTTTACCAGTTTTAAGTTTCCCACCGTTCGTAGGCTTTTCCGTCTATACAGTAAAAACGAAGCGCTCAGTATAAACGATATCTGCATAGCCCCACCTCGTTTCTAAGCAAGCAAATATCATAATCTGAGCTGGCGCGACAGTCAAAATGATTGCACAATTACGATGTGAATTTCGTCTTTCATGATTTCTGAACTCGCTGAAGGGTCCAATTCAATACCTCGAGTCATCCGGTCAATGTAAAAGCCGCCAGGTTGACTATATTAAACAGTTTGATCTTATAATTTTGCAGTCCAAAATGCGGACCATGTTACGTTCATCAGGAATTCGTAGGCCTTATTGACTTTCAGTTAGGATAGGCATAGCCTAGTCGTTCACTAACATAGAGTTGGTGTATTGTCTCTGTACACTAACAGTAACAGTTTCACGTAAATTAGGAGTTTTCGCGCATTAGATACGCGTACAAATTAAATACGGGCAATCAATTACTGCGTTGTCGGACAATTATCGACATTCTGTAGGATAAGGCTACATTCCTTTAATTTAATAAGTGAGGCCACTACTAGTTAACGCAGGGCGAGATTTAAGAGGTATTGCGATCCCCCCAGACGACCAAATGTCTGTTGGGGACAACAAAAAACAGCTTTGGTGATTTCAGTCTGTGATCGTTACTCACTTATTGTTACTTGGGGTCACACTAATTAGCGTCAACAGGCCGATTTCACGACAACTCATGACAACTCAAGACAACAAGTTTAAAATACCATCAAATACAATTGATGTTATCAGAGCATATCTGGAAACACGTTTATAACTGACTGGAACCAGCGTGCATACATATTTTTCATGGGAAAAAATGTTTTTGTCGTAAAAATCGCCAACTTTTTCCTAACGTTGAATTACACGACGTGATGCTATTGCGCTTGCGCAATGACATTGGTCCGAACCATTACACAACAAGTAAGTGTAATTTTTCATTCGAGAATGGTGCCCACACACAAAATAAAATACACAGAGAGAATAATAAAACCAGGCAAAATGATGGTAAGCAAGACTCTGTAAAGTTGATAATCACATATGTTAATTACAATGGAAAAACAATAAGAAATATTCATTATTTTTAAAACATTAAATAATTTGATTTCGAGTTCATTCACCATAATTTGGTGCTTTATTACTACGTCAACCCACCTTCCGACACTGTACACTGCAGTTTCCAAACCTAGCACAAACCAACCCATATTATAATGGTTCGGTCCGATGGCATTGCGCAAGCGCAATAGCATCACGTCATGCTATTCAACGTTAGGAAAAAGTTGGCGATTTTTACGACAAAAAACATTTTTTCCCGTGAAAAATATGTATGCACGCTGGTTCCAGTCAGTTTTAAACATGTTTCCAGATATACTCTGATAACATCAATTGTATTTGATGGTATTTTAAACTTGTTGTCTTGAGTTGTCGTGAAATCGGCCTGTTGACGCTAATTAGTGTGACCGGTTACTTGTGTACATCAGATTGCAATGTAATTCTCAAAAATATGTTAAATGATAAATTGGTATTGCCCTTTTGAGATACTGAAACAAACAAGAAATGGTTGCATGCATATGATCCAGTAAAGGGTTTGTGTTAGGCCTTAAGTATCAGTATCAGAACTCAACTGGCTTAGGCTAGGCCTTATTTTAGGGTGTTACTGAACATTGTATTTTTATTTTTATTAATCATTATGCAGGGTGAACAGATTAGACAGATGAGGTACTAATAAGTATGATAAATGGATAAATAAACAAAGCAATAACCATTGATAGGCCTAGATGTTTCCAAACACAGACATTTGGTTTTAAAGTCACTAATACTTAGGCATATTCATTATATTGGAAGTGATAATTGATTGTTTACTTAGGGAATACTGGAACAATGTGCTGTAATACTTACCTGGTACAGTTTTTGATTTTAAAGATAACTGCTTTTACAGTAGTTCACTGATACACTTGCAGTCCACTATAAACTGTTTGTTATGTAATATGTGAAAATATAAAACTACAGTAGACTGAGCAGATATTAGAGTTTTTGAGTGTAAAATATGATAAAAAATATGTTACTATTCCTGCCAAGAAAGTTTGATGAAATGCATATAAAGTTCACCATGAAATGTGTATGTACTATACTGTATGCTAGATACAATTTGTCACCATTATATCCATACATGTGTTTGCTGCACAGTAGCTCATTTAAAGGATTTCTCCCCTGAACGGTCCCAGCTAGGGTTGTACATAGGGTGCCCAAAGGTCCAGCTTTAGGCCAGACAGTCAGAAATTCCCTGTATCATCCTCCCTTCTGGCATGACCTCTTGGAGGACATAGTTTTGTCCAGCATTTCTAAAGAAAAAAAAGTAAAACTAACAATCAACATTTCATCTTTACAGAATCCACACAGCTATGCATTATTAAACCTTGCAAGTGATCTAAACTGACATCGCCATATACTGTATTGATGTATATGCACATGCAATTTGCCGTTAATACCACTGCAAACATACATGTACAATTTCCTTAGTTTTTATAATCTTTCACAGCTTTATATATGCCTTCAGGAAATTGCTTGCATTTATTCCGTATGTCCAATGGGGCATTGCACTGACAGGGTCATAAAGATGAACACTTGTAGGTTACAAAACTTTATCAATATATGACTGAGAAACATTATTGGGGTAAAATATCACACATACACGTGTTGGATTTTTAAAGCAATTGCATAAGACTCAGTTTTTATACGGATGTGTGTCCTTCATAGTATCATCAGATAACTGGCGAAATGAGCAGTGAACATTCAGTCTTACTACAGTATGTGTAACTGTACTGTACATGTATATACTGTATGGGTCATTCCATATCAAATCACCAGATTTTGGGGTATGTTGTAGTTCGACATTTTTGAAAAATTCCCAAATTTATTGTATGAGTGGACCACCATAAAATAAGCATATTCTGAAAATTTCAGTTGCATTGCTTTACAATTGGCCGATTTATCACACTTTGAAATTCCGCAATTTGACGCCACCATGGCAATTTGGCATTTTCTTGACTTTTGGGGTCTCATTTCTCAGCAATTACACATTCTACTACCTTTCTATTACAGATGCCTATAGAGTCTAACCCAAAGAACAGGAAAGTAAAAAATTAGGCTACAAATATATTGTCTTGTGGAGTTAGGTCAACTTAAAAGTGTCAAAATATTTAATTTTTGTACTTTTCACTAAAAAATGTGCTATTTTGAGTGATGAATTGCTCCTAAACCATTGCTTCAGGGTACTTGATTCTTTCAGAGGTTATTATGTCTAGTACAAACATTACAAAATAATGATTACAATGCTTTCAACCAGGAGCAGACAAGTACATTGCAAATAGTATTTTGTTATATGAAATTAAAAACTGCACAGTATTGAACTGAATGACCTTGAAAAACAGTACAATACCCAGGGTCAAAACTCATGGAACATCAAATCAGTCAAAAAAGTTTTTTGTAAAAATCCCAAACTTTGAGGATTTTTCATTTCAAAATAAGGCAAAACACCCTCCTGAAATTTTTTGTACAAACAGGGTGGTACTATATCTCTTCCAGAAAAATTTATCAATTTTTTTTAATTTGACGCGTTTTGAGTTATTGGCCGTCAAAAACGACCTCTTTTGTACATCGGAGCAACTTAACAACTTCATAAATTAATATTGAGAACAGCTAGAACCCTGAAATTTCTTAATGTGTAAGAACTTTATACTTATTAATAAAGTATAAACCCTGACACCTCTAACATGGTTACTTTGGTATAAAGAAATTGGCATCAAAACCCCTACCTCATGCTGAATCGCAGCATGAAATAGCAACTTTAGAGTTGCACAACTTGCAAACATATTCTAGGAAAGCATTGTAATCATTATTTTGTAATGTTTGTACTAGACATAATAACCTCTGAAAGAATCAAGTACCCTGAAGCAATGATTTAGGAGCAATTCATCACTAAAAATAGCACATTTTTTAGTGAAAAGTACAAAAATCAAATATTTTTACACTTTTAAGTTGACCTAACTCCACAAGACAATATTTTTGTAGCCTAATTTTTTATTTTCCTGTTCTATGGGATAGACTCTTTAGGCATCTGTTTTAGAAAGGTAGTAGAATGTTCAATTGCTGAGAAATGAGACCTCAAAAGTCAAGAAAATGCCAAAATGCCATGGTGGCGACAAATTGCGGAATTTCAAAGTGTGATAAATCGGCCAACTGTAAAGCAATGCAACTGAAATTTTCAGAATATGCTTATTTTATGGTGGTCCAATCATACAATAAATTTTGGAATTTTTGGAAAGGGTGCAGCAACAGCCATCCGTGATTTGACATGGAATGACCCGTATAGCAACATTAGCCCTACAGTATATGCCCATAGCATAAACCTTAATTAAAGTAACTAAGTTGAATGCACCATAATGGATGAAGGGGACCCACTAAAATTAGTAAACAGATACCGGGGAACATTTTTTTTTACCTTTTTGCAATTGGATACAAGACTTTTCCCTAGCTTGTTTTTATAACAGTTTTCATTCACATCCATACACATGAAATATGATGTGATGCAGATAATACTGCCGCTTAGTCGCTTACCTGTAATGACATTAGGATAAAATTAGGCATCCTGTTGAGATGATAATTTGATGGTTTTAAAAGTACTTTATGAAAAATATGATACTTTAATTAGTTGTTCACCTGCTGTCTTCCTAGTTCCTACCCTCATTCTCTTTCCTTCCAATCCTTATTCCACTGATTTATAGAAGGCTCAGTAATAGTTGGGGAACTTCTCATAGACTGACAAATGTAGGTGAACCTTCTCAATTGAAACAAGTTTTATTCAACTAGTATCAATACCAGTGAGCCAACTGCAAAGTAAAGTGGTCAACCAGGGTTCTGAGCTAAAGTGAATATTTGTATCAATTTAATCCTTTACCTAAGGTGAAGTCATACAGTATGTATAACCAAAGCAGTTTTTTTCATTTTTCATATTTTTCAATTTTTCATAACTTACCAACAATCACACAGTTTGTAGAGCTCTATTTTCATGTCATAAGATCGAAATTAAAGAAGGGAGAAGGTTTCCATGAGGAAATTGGCTCCTTAACAGCACTCTTAGCTCAATTAATGGGTGTGTAGACTTGCACAAAATGAAATGTCTATTGCCGTTAGACACCACCATTGATCCCAGAAAATATGCACACAGCTTGCTACCTTCGGTAATTAGACACTAGTGCACAGTCAGTACATACAGCTGCAGTCAATACCCACAGCACAGTGTAAAAACGATACAGCGATGGACATCTCAGGTCCAGCTAAAGATAACAAGGTACCATGTTTCATTACAATCTGCATTTTGTAGCGACTAGCAGAAAACTTCACTTGCAAGCAACGGAAAGTTAACTTTTTCAGAGCGCGGCACGCGTTTTGGAGCGAGTCTTCAATGCCTTTGACAGCACTCTTATCTAAATTAAATGATTGGTAGCAAACTTGTATAGCATTTGCATAGGGCCTTTAGTATGTAATCTTCACAACATTACACATTGAACCAATTTCATTTTCCAAAAGTGTCAAGGACGAAACTCACAAAAGAGTCTTCTTTCTTTTCTCGGCAGTGTGTGATCATGGCTCCAATTGACTGGGACCGTGTGATGACTGCCAATGTGGAGGGCCTCTCGGAAGATGATGCGGATGAATTTTACGAGGTCTTGGCAGAGGTAACACTTGCATTGTTTGATATGGCCGACGTGGTGCACAGACTACAAGTTTCCGTTAGCCGACTATTTCGTTATCTGCCTTTTGCTAGACTCAGTTTTGATAACATGAAATTTGTTACTGTATATCTCTTTAGATTTTAAAAACTGTAAGTAGGTCAATGCAGAAATGTTCTTCTAACACACTCGTACAAAGAGAGAGTATTACGAAAGGTTTAACTTTACTTTAATATGCTCTACGCTTTGGGTATTATGTAGAAATTAAAATGGGCAAGTTCAATCACAGCGGTATTCACTAAGAAATCTTAGTTAACTTACACTTTAACATTAAGTTTTTTAATTGGAAAACTGCTGCCTCATTTACTGGTATAACCAATTCCACCCTTTTCAAGTAGGAGAAATACCTCAGGATGTTAAGGGTTCAGAAGAATGCAGCAGTGGTTATTAATGGTAGTGGATTATGGTTTTTTCATTACAGTAATGACATACAATGCTTTTAAGGGTTAGAGTTTACTCTTTTGATGAATTTAATACTTTCATCCTTCTCTGCCCATCTCCTTTACACCAGGCTGATGATCCAAAGGGTAGCGATGAAGAACAGCTCCTGAAGCTGTTTGAGGTCACTCGTTCCGTCATGCTGGTAAAGGCTACTCAGGCCGTGGTTGCTCTGGACGAGCTCGAGAAGATGGCAGCAAATCAAGGAAAGGAAAATGTATACAATGGTGAGTAGTCATGATGAAGGTGGTGAACGGTTACACCTTTTTTTTGGGGGGGGGGGGGAAATAATTATGGCATATGTGACGAGAAAATTGTGATGAGGGGGTGAGTATTGTGATGAGGTATAAGTAATTGTGATGAGAAATGAGTGTTATGTTAAGGGATGACTAATTGTGATGAGGGGGTGAGTATTATGATGCAGGTGGTGAGTAATTGTGATGAGGGAATGAGTAATTGAGAGGGAGAGGTGAGTAATTGTGATAAGGGATGAGTAATGTTGATGAGGGGTGAGTAGTTGTGATGAGGGGATGAGTATTTTGGTGCGGGGTGAGTAATTGTGATGAGGGGATGAGTAATTGAGAGGGAGAGGTGAGTAATTGTGATAAGGGATGAGTAATGTTGATGAGGGGTGGGTTATTGTGATGAGGAGATGAGTATTATGATGAGGGATGAGTAATTGTGATGAGGGGGTGAGTATTGTGTTGTAGGTGGTGAGTAATTGTAATGAGGGGATGAGTAATTGAGAGGAAGAGGTGAGTAATTGTGATAAGGGATGAGTAATGTTGATGAGGGGTGGGTTATTGTGACGAGGAGATGAGTATTATGATGAGGGATGAGTAATTGTGATGAGGGGGTGAGTATTGTGTTTTAGGTGGTGAGTAATTGTGATGAGGGGATGAGTAATTGAGAGTGGTGAATAATTGTGATGATGAGGCAAGTAATTATGATAAGGGATGAGTAATGTTCATGAGGGGTGAGTAAATTGTGATGAGGAGATGAGTATTATGATAAGGGATAAGTAATTGTGATGAGGGGATGAGTAATTGTGATGTGGCGGTGAGTATTATGATGAGGGGTGAGTAATTGTGATGTGGCGGTGAGTATTGTGATGCAGGTGGTGAGTAATTGTGATGCAAGTGGCAAGTAACTACTGTATGATGAAAAAGTTCATTTATTCATGATACACATTGTGAAGAAGATAGAAGGAGTGGGGTGCTGGAAGGATGTAGAAAATTACTCTACAAAGACAATGTTTTTTAACTGGAAATTATACAAAACATCCTAAATCAATACAGAACAAATTCCCAAATATGAACAGAAAGATCTCAAGGTGAGGAGTGCTTTGTTTTTGTATTTGGTAGGGGGCTGTAAATCTGAATCAGATATTCTGAATTATTGATTTTCTCAGCTTTACCTACAACAAGTTTTTTTCAATCTCTCTAAAATGTTTATACTGTACTTACCTATTTGCTATAGATTCTTATTTTAGAACTCTTTGTGTGTTACATATTCATAGATCAAGGGCTGAAGGACCAAATCCAAGAACTGGAGGAGGAGAACAAAAGATTGCAAGTATGTGAACACTGAATGTCTTATTATAAGTACAGTTTTTCAATGTGATTTGCTAACGTATACCTCTCGTCACAACAATAATGTGTGGTTAGTCTGTTATTTAAACAATTGTTGACCATAAAATCAAGTGAGTTGAAAACAAATCTGATAATAAAGTGCAGTTAGGTAATAATTAGCATCAACAATTAATGTCAAAACAATGTCTGCCCCTGATCCTTGTATGCAGAGAAGTCAAGGCTCATGGATTTGGTTTTATATGCTTCAGAATTTGTTTTATTAAAAAAGTCTGGATATATTTTGTAAATCAACAGTATGTATGAAGATCACTTTTAATAATCACTCTTGTGGCCTAAGGCCAAAATTGATCACTAAGGTTCAAATTTCAATCATTTAAGTTTTCTCCAAACCTATATGCCTCATTGAGTCATCTAAGTATCTAATTTATTCCTTCTCAATGGCTAGGAAAACATTTGGCAGATCAGAGCATCAAGGGAAGTACTGTTAGCAAAGAATTAGCATGATAATACCACAGCATGACCTTTAACCTGATGACCTTTGATCAGGGTTCAAATTAAGCCACAGTGACAATGTCAAATTATTGTAATGCTCTTCATAATGCTCTTTTACAGATGGCTGAAATCCATGTCCCTTGAATCAAGTTTTCTTGGTCCCATTTCAAATTTCAGAAAATTGTCTCGCTACCCTAAGTTTGAACTGACAAGTTACTGTGGTGTCCTGCAGCTTTGATAAAAATCACAACAGAATTTCTTATTTTCCCCTCCCCCCCTCCCCTACTCCCTAAAGGAAAAAGGTTATTTCCTTGATACTTAATTCCAGCCATGAGTAGTAAACTAAATTTACTACATTTCTTTTTTATTTGCAGAGGATGGGGGGAGGAGCTGGCTCAAGAGACATGCGTTCCCTCCAGAATGAGATCCACGAACTCAGCAGACAGGTGGATCTCTTGCAAAGAGAACTAAAGGACAAGGACAGAGAGCTGATGAAGGAGCGAAAAGATGGGGAAAGGGTATGATTTATCAACTTCACTAATCCCTGTTACCCCCCCTCCCCCTCACTGCTTTTATACTGCTCTCTTTACCCTTCTCCTTCTTCCCTTCACACCACTGGGTAAAATTGAACATTTAGTTATTAATAAATGTGGTTAAGAGATCTAAGCCAGAACATATGTGAACTGACTGAGAGGTATCCTACCAGCACATGACAATCAACAAGGAAAATTTCCAAAATTTTTTTTGTTTCCTTCCTTTGTATACAACATCAAGCAACATAACTGCAAAATACAAGAAGTGCTTTTAGTTTTTTGTCTTCCATTCATATCATTTTTTCCCTGCTTTTTTTATATCTCATATTTTTCTTTTGTCAGTTTGCACAAAGAGCAGAAGATGCAGAGAAGGAGACCCGAGAACTGAAACGTGATGTAAGTAACATCTATCGTCCGCTTGGATTGCAGGACACAGTGGGGGCGTTGTGGTCAAGTGGTCAAGGCAGTGGACTGGTGATCTAAGGATTACAGGTTCGAGCCCTGGCCAGATCATTGCGTTGTGTCCTTGGGCAAGGCACTTTATCTCCATTGCCTCTCTTCACCCAGGTGTATAAATGGGGACTTGCGAGGTAACTTGTAAATATAGTTGCGTGCACCGGTTTGTGGCTGCCCTATGGGAAGTCCCCCGGGAGACACGTGGTTGTGATGCACTGTGGTGCCCCAGGAGAGATTGATTGAATTGCGCACACTTTGGTGTGTAGGTGTGACAAGTTACCAATGACCAAGGCTAGGTTGTCAAAGCTCTACGATAAGTGTCTAATATGTATGTATGTATGTATGTATGTATGTTTCATTATTAGCCATTGGAATCCTTGAAGACCCCATAAGGAAATGCCACTTTTGGGAGTTGATCAACTTTTGGGAGTTGCTGCACAGTGGCAAAAAGTTGAAATGAAGATAATGTGTGCTGTTCATGGCTTGTGAGACAAAATAGAACAAAGTTACCCCCCAACTGGCTTAAAGTGGACGTGAATTAAGAAACTTGTATCTCTTCTTTTGCAGTACCTTGAAAGTTGAAGTTTAAGAGTACGAAGAGGCCGACTAAACCTATGTATATTTGATACAGAAAAAAGTTCACCTTTAAACAAAGTATCAATATTTAATGGATACTCCATGATTCTCAGCAAAAGATCTGGTTTTTAAGTACCACGGTGACTCTTGTCATATTAAAAAAAATATTCCTATTTAGAGGTTTTTTTTTCTTCTTTCAGAACGATTTGTTGAAGAACGATTTGAGGGATTACCAACGGCAGATGGAATCTCAGAGGGAGAGCCTGCTGCAGAAGAGGGGCGATGATGTGGAATACCAAGACAAACTCCGACAGAAAAATAGAGATCTGAATGAACAATTGGAAGAAATTCAGGTACCTTAGATCAGACATGACAGAAAAAAGGGCTTCCCAGCCTCAAACCTGTGAGGGTTATTTTTCCAAACATACCCTACACAGCCTAAAAGTTAATGATTGCTCGGGTTGGATACGTCATTAGTTCATAATGAGATTATATACGTCTCTCACACAAAAACTACTTCACAAATGGCCTGAGGCTAGAGCAAACAGTCTTACTACCCTTGCACTTTGAGATCTTAATTCTGTCTGGCCCTTGCTCAAACTGATACTTATTTTTATTCTCAGGTCGTTTGGAGAAGGAGTTGAGAACTTCTGTTATACTAGGTTATTCAGTGTTGTGAACTATGTAAAGGATTATCAAAATTAAAGACCTACATGTTTTAATCTGTATGCATTGTTTCAGTCCTACTTCACAGTGCAGTTGATTAACCATTGCAGTTTGGACAAAACTTATGTTTAACAATCTGCTTTCTTCATAAAAGAATCTGACGGAAGCAAACGATCAGCTCCAGAAACAGGTCTCGGACATGTCCGAAAAATTGAAGAATGCAGCAGAAGAGATGGAGTGGATGTCTAAGGACTACTCTAACCTGAAATTAGTCCTACAGAAGTCAGACACTGTCACAGAGAACCTGAATCAGGAGAACATCATCCTGAAAGAACAGGTAAATAGCAGTGAGCTTTGTTTGTCTCTTGTGTAACTGTAGACAGCACACTTCACTTGTGAAACATTACCAAGAGATGTCTGTGAAAAGCGTGAGATGTCTGTGAAAAGTGTGAGATGTCTGTGAAAAGTGTGCGATGTCTGTGAAAAGAGTGAGAGCGGGGGATGTCCGGGGAGAGCGGGGGATGTCCGGGGAGAGCGGGGGATGTCCGGGGAGACCGGGGCATGTCCAGGGAGAGCGTGAGATATCCGCGGAGAGCGTGGGATGTCCGGGGAGAGCGTGGGATGTCCGGGGAGAGCCGGGGATGTCCGGGGAGAGCGTGGGATGTCCGGGGAGAGCGTGGGATGTCCGCAGAGAGCGTGGGATGTCCGCAGAGAGCGTGGGATGTCTGCGGAGAGCATGGGATGTCCGCGAAGAGCGGGGGATGTCCGCGGAGAGCGGGGAATGTCCGCGGAGAGCGGGGGATGTCCGCGGAGAACGGGGGATGTCCGTGGAGAGTGGGATATTCCTTTGTTGGTTTACACAAGTGGAAATAAGCTGACCCAAACTGAGCTGAAATGTCAGCATTGGAGGCTTGACCTTTGTGCTACAGGAATTTGTAACATTTTTGCACAAATTTCTTCATTCCTGTGCCATTAAGCTGGGACTTAACCACCAATATATGAATGAAATTGTGCACACATAGTGCATGAACAGAACTCCTTGAAATGACTTGATCAAACTAACAACATGGTCTAAAATTGACCTTCGCAAAATAAACTTTGCGTCACTTACCCACAACTGCTGGTTAAAATTCCTCCCCAAATTTGGCAGGTATTACAATACTAGCACTGTTTGTGACCATGAGTAAATCTACAATGTTGGCATGTCAACCCTACTGGTTCCTTTGGCGCATTACACCTGTTCCTGGCAGTTTCGGTGCAGGGTCAGTCTGCCCCTGTTTTGCAACCTATTCTATCACCTAGGATGGAGGAGGGGATGGGAGGAGGGGGGGGGGAAGAGGTGCAAAGATGCAACAAGTTACATTGGTCTGCACTATTCTGCTGTTTAGAAGTTGGATCTTGTTTCATTTTTCAATTCTAGATATCTGAGCTGTCCGAGCAGGTGCAGGCAAACACAGGTACAGACGATGAAGTGATGCAGGCCCTGAACAAGAAGGTGGATGAGTGGAAGGTAAGCTATAATACATCAAGCCCTTACTCAGCTCTTTTGGGTTTGGTCAGTATTTTTTAAGCAAACCTACAAGAGTATTGCCCAAAAGAAGATAGCATTTGATGAAAGTTTAGATGGCTTTGTTGAGTGTCACCAAAGTAAGGTTTTATCAAACAAGTGAAATAGATATTGACTTTTACAATTGATGACTTTCTTTAAGGTATTGGCCTACATTGTCGTAGGTTCTCAGTTTATCTTCTATGTGGGCTAAAGCCAGACATCGAGCCAGAGGGAGTTAAAATACTCACTGTTCCTATATTGAGCAATGAATACCAGTACGTAGGTCGCTCAAAGCCTAAAGCAAGATCATGGGCCATTTTTTTTTTTTGTCACTGACCAGACTGAACGCATTTCAGGGCCTGATTTGGCCCAGGAGCCACCTGTTGAGTGCCCATCGTTGGATTTTAGTATTGAATAGCCTTGACTCGATTACCAAGCATATCTTCAAGGAACTGCTTGAACAGCAGATGACTCGATCTGCAGCATTATGTCCCAGACAGGCAAATAACACTTCAGCACTAAACACAGATTTAATCATGGCTGTAAAGAGGTGTATAAACTCTTGACAAAACAGTTCTAAAGCAAACATCAAAATGCACCCCAGACCCACCCATGGATATAAGCAGAGGTACTCGGTATACATTGCATATATCCCAACCTTCTTAGAAGCTCTTGATGTCATTAACTGATGAAGCGATGAGACTAAATGCAGCAAAAAGTGAATGAAAATATTAAACGAAATATTGAACGAAATATATATACGAAATATAATAAGAAATATTAAACAAAATATATTGAACGAAATATTGAACGAAAAGATTAAATATCATTAGCTCTATCCATAGCATTGCATTAGTAAGTACAGGTTGAGTGAGTCTGGCGAAGAGTGAATCAATCTGTCACAAAAGAATGATGATATGTGCATTAGGTTTGCGTAAGGTGACAATTCATTTTACAAAGATGTGGACTTTTAGGAACTTGTATAACGTTCAGCATCCCTCATGGTAGTTTCAGTTAGTTGCAGTTTTGCCCGTCACTTCAACTTTCTTTGCATATCATTTTGTAGTTCACTAATTTCAACTGATTTACGGGTTTTTGTTCTTGAAAACGTGAAAAAAAAAAAATTATATATATTTTTAGTATCACTCACCTACCTTACTCTAAACCCTCAGTTTTATTAATATTTTCCTGATTTTACAGACTGCCATGAAAGTTAAGGATGAAGAGATAAATCAATTAAACAGGGTAATTCGAGGACTCCGGGACCAGCTGACTGCCTCTGAGATTGACACAGATAAGACTTCAGTGCAAGCTCTAGCAACGGTAAGTTTCATTCACCCGGATTCTTCTTTTAATCTGAAAGAGACCAAAAAGAAAAATTCAGTCATGCATTTGGGACTGTCTCCATCTGGTAATAATTTTTAAGTCTCATTCTCTTGGCCACCCTCGACTGTTATTTAACAAGTATGCCGCTCTGTAGATTTGTTCATAGTTTTTTGTTCATAGTTGTTACAGAATATTTTACAATTGCACTTTGCAAAGTAAAATCATTGGGTATTTAATACACAGCAATGGAAAATGTTTTGAAGCATTGAATCATGCTTCCTTGATTTCTTACTGTACATTTTTGATGCTCTGGTAGTTTTTTCTGTTTTATTGCCATTTTTGCTTGTCATTGCCCCTCTCATTGATCTTCCACGGATGGTATTGTTGAAAGCTGACAAATAGTATATCTTACTTCTAAACTAATCAAACCGTACAGAAATGTTGCTATTGTAATTACTCCACCAAATATTCACAAAACTGCAGCTACTGATAGTGCAGTCCTGCACAATGTAGTAATGTTTCTATATATATTTTAATATCTCTCTTTGATGGAGGAAAAAAATGCTATACGTCTTGTAGGGTAAATGTTTTGCTTAAATTTAAAGAGATTGCTTGTGACTTTTGAAACTAGATAGAAAAAACAGGGAAGAGAACTGTGGAATTCTCCTAGCATTTTTTTAAGACTCTATAACACTTCTTATCCTGTTTCTTCTCTATTTTTGGGGGGTATCATTGGGCTGTTATTTGAATCCAAAATGTGGCAAATAATAACAATAAAAAAAAATAAAAAAAATATGTGACCTAAAGTTGCATAAATGTTTGTTTTGCTACACAGGCATTAAAACAGAAAGATAGTCAGCTAGAGGTCTTGAAACAGGAACTGGAACAATCAGCTCAGGAGATGGAAGAGCAAGCTCAAGAACTGGAGCAGCTCAGACAGGATGCTGTCAAAGGTGGAGGTGAGTCCACCTTGTGCCCCTGACCCTGCCCCCTCCTACAGGCACTACCAAGGATATGGTAAAATGTGTAATAATGTCAAACTAAATGGCTCCTAAAAGAAACCTTACTACACAAGGTATGAAGCCAACTTGTTGAACTAAAGAACATCACGTTTAAAACAATCAACAATCGTCAGTCATGTATAATAATAAAATGCTAAATGGTATACCAGTTATGAATTATCCTAACCCAGCTACGCAATGTATGAAGCTAACTTGTTAAACTAAGAAACATCACATTTAAAAACTATCAACGATCAACAGTTATGTATAAAAATGTAATACTAAATAATATACCAGGTACGACTGATCCTATCCCAGCTACGCATCATATGAAGCTAACTTGTTAAACTAAGAAACATCACGTTTAAAACAATCAACAATCAACAGTCATGTATAATAATGTAATACTAAATGGTATACCAGGTATGAATGATCCTAATCCAGCTACGCATCATATGAAGCTAACTTGTTAAACTCAAAAATGATCTCCTCTTATTCTGTAATATTGTCATAATCTGAAAGCTGTTTGTTGTTTGATGTTGTTTTTGTTGATGGATAGACACTATCATATCGTTGGGAGTGCTTGAAAACACTGAACATAACTGAAATGCAACCAACCGCTTTTAATAGAGGAAATGTAGGAATAGTAGAAAAGTTTTATAACCAAATTCTACTTCCTTTTGGATCCAGTAACATAAATCTGACAATGTTCCAGACAAAATGCTATGAAAATAGAAATATACTTCCCTCAAGAGAAGTGCAATGAGCTGTTATAATTAACCTGTAGTTATTAGAAACACTTTGCTTCAGTTCCTATGAGCACAAAATATGGCTAGAACATTTGAGTGCACATTTGATATGAAAGTATGACATTTTTTGTTGTTGTATCGTAACAGTCTGGCCCGAGGAAGGGAAGGGTGGCTGCACTACTGCACTTAGACATGAATGCAATGTATGGAGAAACATGGTGCGGTCTACTGAAGGTTTGCAGTCTTGTTCAATGCCAAGGCCCTCTCAAACGACTTTACAACTCAATCCTGGTCATTGGTAACTTGTCACACCCACACACCAAAGTGTGCACAATTCAATCAATCTCTATATTTACAAGTTACCTCGCAAGTCCACATTCATACACCTGGGTGAAGAGAGGCAATGGAGGTAAAGTGCCTTACCCAAGGACACAATGCAATGATCTGGCCAGGACTTGAACCTGCAATCCTTAGATCACGAGTCCACTGCCTTAACCACTTGACCACAGCGCCCCCCACCCCACTCCTTCTGTAGTAGTCTATATTCATGGCGAGAGGTCTTACCTCTAGCTTACATCAGGCATTGATCAGTTGTCAACTGATCAACAACTTCATAATGTGATAATATTTGGTCTTGCTATGTGCATTACACAATCGGCTCTCATCAGACCAGGGTCGATTTTATAACTTTTCTCGCAACAGTCGAAGGCTGTCAATTTTTCCATGGACCAGCCTAGTGCAATGATGGTTTATTTGATAATTAATGTTGTCATACTTGTCTACTTTTTCACATTAATGTAATAACCAGAGCACTTGGCGGTTCACTAACTGTGATCGGTAACATTATTGCCATGCACAAGTTACGGCTTATTGAGAAATTGCAAATTAACGAATTACTCGATTCCATCGATTGTATCTTCACAGCTCCTCAAGTGAAACTACAGAATCAGGTGAAACAGTTAAAGGAAGCCATGAAGGAGCAAGAGAGGGAAGCAAAGGCTGCCGAAGAAAGAACTCAGAGAGCTGATGCAGATGCCAGGGAGAAGGACAGAGAACTGAATGAAGCTTTAAACAGAATGAGAGAATATGAAATGGTTGGTCATCTCTGATTAGATTATTGTATGTGTCTGTTGGTGTTGATATGATCTGTCTGTATGCATGCATGGATGTCCTCAGGAATATTTGAGTGCCAAGCAGATTTGTGCAGTAGTGTGATCCACGTCCTGGTGGAGGGGTCTCAGGGGGTTGCCCCCGTCCCCTTTGGAATTTTTTTTTTCAAATGAAGTATGCTTAGTTGGTAACTGGTACTAGCTTTTCCTGTCCTGGCGGTAACCTCTGTGCCAAGTATTCACCCATATATTGGTTATGATAAAGTCGGTTAAATTAATCATCAAAAAGAGTGCCGGACGGAAATGTTAAAAAGAAAAATGTTTGCACTGGGCAGCATTCAGAACTGCCGGGCGCAGCTGCCTGCCGCTGCCCGACCTGAGCATATCCCTGTGTATGTAGGTATGCTTGTTGGCAAGTAATAAAAGCACAAGGAGATGCCAGGGAAAACAGTAGCCAGAATTTTTTTTTTTGCCGAAATGCCTTTCAGAATGCCGGAAATTGCACTTCTCAGGCCTTGTAGTTTGCATCTAAATAGTCTTTAGTTTGAGAGGAAAGTTAAACCTGGAGGGGAAATTCGATATTGTGTCCCCCACCCTTCAGAAGTGGGGGACGCCCCTGGTGACATCTGGGTTTCGAGCACTGTGACCTCCGGGTTTCAAGCACAGTGACCTCCGGGTTTCAAGCACAGTGACTTCTGGGTTTCAAGGACAGTGACCTCTGGGTTTTAAGGACAGTGACCTCTGGGTTTCAAGCACAGTGACCTCTGGGTTCAAGCACAGTGACCTCTGGGTTTCAAGGACAGTGACCTCTGGGTTTCAAGGACAGTGACCTCTGGGTTTCAAGGACAGTGACCTCTGGGTTCAAGCACAGTGACCTCTGGGTTTCAAGCACAGTGACCTCTGGGTTACAAGGACAGTGACCTCTGGGTTTCAAGGACAGTGACCTCTGGGTTTCAAGGACAGTGACCTCTGGGTTTCAAGGACAGTGACCTCTGGGTTTCAAGGACAGTGACCTCTGGGTTCAAGCACAGTGACCTCTGGGTTTCAAGGACAGTGACCTCTGGGTTACAAGGACAGTGACCTCTGGGTTTCAAGGACAGTGACCTCTGGGTTTCAAGGACAGTGACCTCTTGGTTTCAAGGACAGTGACCTCTGGGTTTCAAGGACAGTGACCTCTGGGTTTCAAGCACAGTGACCTCTGGGTTTCAGCACAGTGACCTCTGGGTTTCAGCACAGTGACCTCTGTATAGTATTAGTGAGCCTAGTAGTGAGTTTCTTATAGCCATTTATTACAGCATGTCTAAGTGCACACACTATCACCCATCCACTGAACCCTAGGGAAAATTAAATGTTTGTGGAAGCCCCACACATAGGGAGTAACTGGAATAACCTAAGGCCCCACCATGGTTGGAACTGGGGCCAGGAAGATGTCAGGTTGCTCTTGTCAGGGAGATGTTAATGCGCCCCTTTTGCTATTACTTATCCCGTTGCCCTCACAGACCCAAGTGTGTTAAACATTGGTTTCAAACATTGTTTTTTTCTCTCCTTGGGCTGACAGGGAGAATATGGATTATCAGATGCCGTCCAAGAGATCAAAGAATGCAAAAAGAAAATTTCTCAGAGAGATGTGTGAGTAAAATAATATTCTTTTGTTTAGAGACATTCTACTCTGATTAAATTTTAAATTTGAATAATCAGATGATTTTCTTCTGTAATTTCTAGTAGTTTAATTCACAGATTTTCTTCAAAACATTCTTTTATTGTTCTTACTATTTTGTTTACTCTGTGATTTTTTTTCTTTTTTTTGTACTACACATCAGTGATTATCTTAAAGAGATGCTCAAAAGTATTGCAATGACTAGAAGTTTCACCAGTATGTGAAAATCCTTATAACTTTTCTTACCAAAACTTGCATTTGACATATTATGTAATACAGTTTTATTCATGGGGTTGACCGTTTTAATCATTTTGATCTTTCCATAACCCCCAGAAATATTGAGCAGTTGACCCAACAGGTCAATAAACTTGACCTTAGGATGAATGACCTCATAGAGGAGAATGAGGAACTTCGTGGTCGGTTAGGCTTGGATATCAACCAGCCAATAGACATGGACCAAGCTAAGCTGTCTAGAGGACTGCAACATCAGCAAGACAGAGCTCTAAATCAGGTAAGTAAGCTATTGAATATTCATTAGGCTTTGACATAGACCAAGCTAAGCTGTCTAGAGGACTGCAACATCAGCAATACAGGGCTCTTAATCAGGTAAGTAAGCTATTGAATATTCAGTAGGCTTTGACATAGACCAAGCTTAGCTGCCTAGAGGACTGTAACATCAGCAAGACAGGGCTCTTAATCAGGTTAGTAAGCTATTGAATATTCATTAGGTTTTGACATAGACCAAGCTAAGCCTGCTAGAGGACTAAAACATCAGCAAGACAGGGCTCTTAATCAGGTTAGTAAGCTAGTGAATATTCAGTAGGCTTTGACAAAGACCAAGCTTAGCTGCCTAGAGGACTGTAACATCAGCAAGACAGGGCTCTTAATCAGGTTAGTAAGCTATTGAATATTCAGTAGGCTTTGACATAGACCAAGCTAAGCCTGATAGAGGAGACCATCAGCATGACAGGTCTCTAAATCAGGTTAGTAAGCTATTGAATATTCAGTTGGCTTTGACATAGACCAAGCTAAGCTGTCTAGAGGAATATAGCATCAGCAAGACAGGGTTCTAAATCAGGTTAGTAAGCTATTGAATATTCAGTAGGCATTGACATAGGCCAAGTTAAGCTGCCTAGAGGAATATAGCATCAGCAAGACAGGGTTCTCAATAAGGTTAGTAAGCTATTGAATATTCAGTAGGCTTGACATAGACAAGCTAAGCCTGATAGAGGAGACCATCAGCAAGACAGGTCTCTAAATCAGGTTAGTAAACTATTGAATATTAAGTTGGCTTTGACATAGACCAAGCTAAGCTGTCTAGAGGAATATAGCATCAGCAAGACAGGGTTCTAAATCAGGTTAGTAAGCTATTGAATATTCAGTAGGCTTTGAATGGACCAAGCTAAGCTGTCTAGAGGAGAACATCAGCATGACAGGTCTCTAAATCAGGTTAGTAGGCTATTGAATATTCAGTAGGCTTGACATGGACATGGACACCATCAGCAAGATAGAAATCTAAATTAGTTCACGACAGCCAGTTAGGACAATTTTCTAATGCTAATACCATTCTATACTGTCCTCTCATATCATGCTTCAAAGCACTCGAACACTGAAAGTACAAACAGTTCCTAACCTTTATCTTACAAGTAAGTGACATTCCTACTGTCAGTATGAGTGGAACAGGTCTCAACTACATGGGCCAGACTATGATGTCTGGAGGCTGTAATATCAGTAATACAGCAATCTTAATCATTCAAATAAGCTCTTGAATATTCAGTAACCAGTTGACATGCATCAGGCTAAGCTAAGCAATATATGGCTGCAAACCACATAAGCTATTAAATATTCATAAAGCTTGGATGTAGATCAACCGTAAGATTTGGTCAAGCAACCTAAAGATTACAGCACCAGCAAGATAGAGTGACCTCAATGTTCTTGAACGATAACATGTGTGGAAAAAGTGGAAAAAAGTGACCGGATATCACAAATCCTGAATCCTTTCGTCTGAGCTGGATCTGATGTTGCTATAGTAACTGCTTTTTCCTCTGGACATATTTAAGTGTCGATTTATCCATTGCTTTCCTCTTACTCTTCCCGACTTTCACAATTTATTCCCCAAAGTTGCGAACAGATTTAGAAATATTGATTTTTGATCAATCTTGTTACAGGTGCTGTCGAAAGAAGTTGAGAGATTGGAAGAGGAGAGAATTGTGCTCAAGAAGCAAATTAGGACATTAGCATCACAGAGAGCTCAAAGGTAGGATTAAAACAGATTAAACCACTTGAGAAAGTAAATCTTGCTATTTCTTATCTCATCTGCTCAAAATTTTCTTGTCAGTGGCTCTGAGATTATTACTCTCCTGGGATTACATTTGCCTCTCATAAACAGTTGTTATCAGTTTACATTGATGTCATCAAACATCTGGCTCAGTTTCTCTGATTTCACAGCTTATTAATGTGCCTTGTAGTTGTCTTGATTGATTCAGACACAAGGAGAATACCATTGTGAAATTAGTTTCAGCAGATTTGGATTGTAATCAATAGATCTGGACCTTTTTTGGCGGTTTGTCTCCAAATGAAAGGCTGCACAAAATGTCTGTTAACATCATGTCCATAGTGCAAGGTAGCTCTCATGAATTCTGCACATCGAATCAGAGGGTTGGGGGTGTCTAGTCAGTCATGGCTCAGTTCTCACTGATGATCCTAGGTTGTTGGCCTAAAAAGTTAATGGAACACTGCTGTTAGACCGTGTATATGTTACATAAAATATGTAGTGAACAAGGGTTTTGTAAACTGATTTTGTGAACTGAATATAAGGTACTGTAACCCATCTGCCACTGTTTGAAACAGAATGTTGACAATACATCATTGTTAATAGCCAAACAGGAGGGAATGCCCCACTTATAACTCAAAGGTTTATGCGACTTCCTTGTCTTACTTAAAGAGCTGTAGCATTGGGCTTGACTTCAGACGATCTAGTGGCCCTAGACGAATATGCCGTGGAGCTGAAGAATCGCAAGAAGGCAGGTAGTGGTGCTCCTGAGGGCAGTGTTAGGACCGTAGATACAAGTCAACTCTCTGATTCTCTCCGACTGAAGGTGCGTGGTTGTTAATGAATCATTTTAGACTCTTTACTCAAAAAACTTTTGTTGTCAAACTCTGTGATGCTGAAACATAGCTAGGTATTTTGCATGAGGTATCCCATCCACATGAGCTGGATAGGAGCATTGTATAGTGGAAGTGTAGCTTCACATGTTCCTACAATGCAAAACGGTGCTTATCATAAATAATTCCATTTTTGTAATTACAAAGACAAGGTAAGCCCATGGCTTGTTAGTATCTGTATAATTTCTTTCTTGATTAGAGCAAATTCTATCAAAGAACAACATATGAATTTTCTCCCTGGACCAGCTACAAATTAAACCTGGTATTATTCCACTGAATTTGATGAAGTCGTTAAGAAGCACTTTCTAACTTCTAGACACATTTAGTTTTGGATGCACAGTACCACTTGTTTAAATTTGGTATCTTGTTGCAAGCAAAGGCCTCTACATACACTGTGTCATTCTCTTTGTGTTATAATACTTTTATCTTTCTCTAGGCTCACCGATTAGAGCAAGACATTGGAAGAGCAGAACGTGAAAGTGAACGACTCAGGCAAGAGTCGTCTCAGCATAAAGTCGAAAATAAGAGACTTCTAGAGGAGAATGGTAAACTGGAGAAGGAGATGAAGAACCTTGTGAGGGCAGTACACCAGAGTGAGGGCAGTGGAGTTAACATGGATATCCTAGGACCATCTCTAGAGAGATTGCTCGCTGTAAGCATTTGTTTGTGATTAATTTCAGTTTCGATACGGTTTCTACTCTGGTAATTTGAAGATAATTTCCTCTTCTGCTAAAAGTTAGATTTGTAAACTCTAACAAGCTGATTGCAGGAAGAAATGAAAAAGCAGGAAAACCTGTTTGCTTTTGCTAAATACTTTCAGGTTTAATTCCAACTTTTTAGTAATCTGTAGGCTATTTTTGTTGGCAAAACATTTTAACAAAAGATAGTTGTTATTATCCCTTTTTCCCCTCTTTATTGTTGTTGCCATATTTGCAAAAATGATTTTCCCTCAGTCATATTGATTTCATAAAGTGAACAAATAATGTAGGCCTACAAATATAGCATCAGCTTAATTCTTGTAGAGGGATGTTAAAAAAAAATCATTTTTCTCATAATTCCCACTGGTAACCTTTTTCACCTTCTATTTTAAAGTTTTTTTTTTTTGAATTTTTGTTGTTGCCATATTTGCAAATGATTTTCTCCCAGTCATATTGATTTCATAAAGTGAACAAATAAGGTAGGCATACAAATATAGCATCAGCTTAACTCTTGTAGAGCAGGGTTGTCCAACCTACTGCCCGCGGGCCACAGTCCGGCTCGGCGCATGGTTGCATCCGGCCCGCCAGAGATGCTCTACGGTGCGAAATGTAGTGAGCAGATTTATTGATAACAATTTAAGCTATATAATCAATCATTTGAACCTTCTGGGTCAAAAAAAACACAGGTCAGTTTGTGTGACACTCTCTCAGCGGAGGGGGGGGGGGGTGACGGCTGGACTTCATGTTTTATCAGGAAGGAAAATAAATCAGTGCGCTCCGTGCGCAGTGCTCATATCTTGTTGCCTTGGGCTTCGGGCAAAAATCGAAAAATCGAGCGTAGGGTTCATGCGGCCCTCCTCTGCAAAAGGTTGTACAACCCTGTTGTAGAGAATGTTAAAAAGAAATCAATTTTCTCATAATTCCCACTGGTAACTTTTTCACCTTGGTTTTTAAAGTTTTTATTTTTAAATTTTTTTCCATCTTTATCTGATCCCAATCAGATGTTTGAAAAGAAAACAGGGAGTGACTCTGTGGATTACGAAGCCCATGTCTACTTGAAGGCGCAGGTGGACCAGCTGACAGGGAGGAACGAGGAACTCAGGAGGGAGCTGAGGCAGGCCCGCAACGAATGTGACAAGTCCATGGTGGAGTTTGATAAAGCCAAAACAAAGGTAACCATACCCACAACAGTGTAGACTCGCTGAAAGAGAAACTTTTCTTATAATGTCCGAAAATATTGCTCTCTAGTGTTTCTTAGTACAATTGTGAGACGATGAGAGGTAAAATATTGAACTATCAATTGAATAACTTTTTGCTGTTGTTTATTTTTTTTATCATTTTTGTCTGTCATTTCTCTTTGAATCGGTTGTAAGGCGACTGGTGTCATTCTCATTACGCTTCCATTCCAGACAGTCACATGAAGGTAAAATATTTGGAAGGGTCCAACTTCAAGTTGGTTAATGGGTGTATCTTGTAGTATACTGGATCAAGTCTGTTGACATATCACAGACTTGTCAGGACCTAATTAAATCATTAAATATTCATTGCCATGTAGTCTCGAATGATATGTTTACAGTGCATTACAAATAATCCATGAAAAGGACAGATGGTGATGAAATTCTCTTTGTTGGGTGTAATTCTGTCTGTGTAAAGCTAAACAAAATTTATAAGGAATAGGTAAGACAATAAGTTTATGTAAACAATAAGGCTTTACACCTAGGAGCTAAAATCCTGTCCAAATTTTTGCTAAAAGAGCATTCTAGACATTAACAATTTTAAGTTGTTAATATCGTCAAAACCTATATAAGGATGACAAGTTTTCATTTCAAAATTTTTCAAAATGTAGGTTTTGTGTCTTAATGATTGTAATGTTAATAATGTCTGCAGGTTGATACATGTTTGAGTAGTCATTATCATGTTTGTGAGCAAACTTGGTAGGTCAAAGGTCAAGCTGTCACTCGACTCTATCAACGTCTCCATTGTCTCTGGATATAGGGAGGAAGAAAGAAAGAGGTTTGGTAGCACCTCATCTAGTAGAAGTTATTATTTTCACCTGAAATGCATTGTTCTTTACAGATAACAAGATTGGAGCAAGAATTGAAAGATCTTCGTGACCTAGGTCAAGGGGGAGGAGTTATGACTATGCAACAGATGCCCCTCCCCCAGGGGTTAGCTGTTTCATCGGCAGAGGTGATATCTTCGCTCAATGAGCAACTGATTCAGACCTTACAGGTAAGCCCATCATCGTCGTTGTTGTTGTCATAGTTACTGTCATCCTTGACTCATACCAAGATGTAGACTCGTGAGTTAATCCAATCAAATGTCTTGCATCTGTTCATCTGTTTTGTGGTTTAAATAGTTCTTCCACCCATACACGATCTTACACAACTTGAAATTTGACAACCCCTGAGACAATGATTCTTATCTTTATTTTGTAGAATTTTTGTTTATTGTTTAACGAAGACAGTTTGACATTTGTACAAGATAAGATATTTGTTCTGCAATGGTAAATGGTTGTTGTGTTATTTGTCATCAGTACCTAGCCCTTAATTATGAGTCCTTTTCATGAGGTAAATAAAATAGTTTAAAGAAATAGTTTGTGTCCCTTGGTTCATATAAATGTTACTTTAAAAGTAACATTGTCCTGAATAGCTGACCTTGCTAGAGATGTGTGATAGCTCAAGATGGTAGTGGATGTGACAACAAGAACACCTTTTGATGATTGACAGTCATGATTATCCATCTCTCACAGGGCATCTGCCTCCTGTCCCCTCCCGTCCTGTCCCCTCCCGTCCTGTCCCCTCCCGTCCCGTCCCCTCCCGTCCTGTCCCATCCTGTCCCTTTGCTGAGTTTGCTGACTTGTGTCCTTTGTTTCTAAAGATTTTAAATTAGCCAAATTTGTGTGAATGTTAGTAAACTTAGAATGGTATGTACCATCAATTGTCAAACATCTTCCCTGCCACCACCCACCACCACCAACCCACCACCAGCCCACCATCAACCCACCACCAACCCTCTGTTGTGAAATTTCTGAATGCTTAACCGGCCACTTAAGTGGCGCAGTTCGTAAAGATTTTTCATTTGTGTGAGTAATATCTACACCCAAGGCAACACAATTCATTGATGCCTTATTTTCTATCATTATTAGGAACTCACAACAAGGGAAGAACAGCTCAGTAAATGCGACAGCGCCCTCGTGATCTTTCGTCGAAAGTTTGCGGTGCTGCGCCATCAGCAGGGTCTGCTGTACAAGGAGCAGCAGCAGACAGAGGACGAATGGAAGAAGAAAGAGCAAGAGTGGAAAGATGATAAAGTGAAATTACAAGAGGCAAACTCTCTCCTGGACTCCAGAGTTAAAGAATATAATGTAAGTGCAATGATGCAATGTGAGGGAAGTAAAGTTGACCACACACTGCCCCCAGACTGAACAAGACCCTTCTGACGTTAGGGGGGGGGAAGTATAGCTGACCATACACTGACCCGGACTGAACAAGACCCTTGTGATGCTACGTAATGGTGACCACACACTGCCCCCAGGCTGAACAAGACCCTTCTGACGTTAGGGGGGGGGGGGGAAGTATAGCTGACCATACACTGACCCGGACTGAACAAGACCCTTGTGATGCTACGTAATGGAAGTAAAGCCGACCACACACTGCCCCCAGACTGAACAAGACCCTTGTGATGCTATGTAAGGGACGTAAAGCCCACCACACACTGCCACAGGACTGAACGAGACGTTGTGACGTTAAGGAGGGGGGGTGGAGGCAAGTCCACTACACACTGCCCCATATTGCACGAGACCCTTGTGACACTATGTAAGGGTAGTAAAGCCCACCACACACTGCCCCAAGACTGAACGAGACCCTTGTGACGTTAAGGGGGGGGAAGTAAAGCCGACCACACACTGCCCCCAGGCTGAACGAGACTCTTGTGATGCTATGTAAGGGAAGTAAAGCCGACCACACACTGCCCCCAGGCTGAACGAGACTCTTGTGATGTTAAGGGGGGGGGGGAAGTAAAGCCGACCACACACTGCCCCCAGGCTGAACGAGACTCTTGTGATGCTATGTAAGGGAAGTAAAGCCGACCACACACTGCCCCCAGACTGAACGAGACGTTGTGACGTTAAGGGGGGGGGGGAAGTAAAGCCGACCACACACTGCCCCCAGGCTGAACGAGACTCTTGTGATGCTATGTAAGGGAAGTAAAGCCGACCACACACTGCCCCCAGGCTGAACGAGACTCTTGTGATGCTATGTAAGGGAAGTAAAGCCGACCACACACTGCCCCCAGGCTGAACGAGACTCTTGTGATGCTATGTAAGGGAAGTAAAGCCGACCACACACTGCCCCCAGGCTGAACGAGACTCTTGTGATACTATGTAAGGGAAGTAAAGCGGACCACACACTGCCCCCAGACTGAACAAGACCCTTGTGATGTTAGGGGGGGGGAAGTAAAGCCGACCACACACTGCCCCCAGACTGAACGAGACCCTTGTGACTAAATTTTGTATTGCTATCAAGACGCAGTTTTACAAGTGACACATACACTGTACGACTGATGAATGTTCACATGACTGCTTCCTGAAAATGAAGGGAAAACATGAAATTTGAGCAAAAATGTCAAAAGAGTTATCATATGACGGATGGAAGGATTTTTTAGTGAATTTGAAATGCGACTGACTGTCTGCATTTGCTTGCAAAATGAAATATGTTAATTTGTTCGTAATAGACACTTAAAAAACTTAACTGCACTACATTTTATTATTGTCAAAACTTGACATCAGGGGTATGGGAGGAGGTGGGGGGGGGGGGTAAACTGTTTAAGATGAGTTGGGATTATGACTCTCCTCTGTATGCATTGTTTTATCTGTTCAAAGAGGCTTCTGCTTTCCCAAAGATTTCCTCTCAACCTTGACTAGCCAACTTTAATGTGGAATAACAGAGATGTTATGAGCTAAATGAACTGTCTACTTTTACCACAGCTTTAGCTGTACAGTGCAAGATTAGACAATTTCCATTTTATATTTCAACCTACAACGTTTAGAGAATATCTGAAGTTCATTATAAAAGAATTGCCATCCATTTAACAGTAAAACGTTTGATGGATGTCACATTTGAAATTCGTTCATAGAGAACTCATTTACTTTTTGTCTAGCTCTGATATTTTCTGCATCAAACATAAGTTGAGGGTCGCAATCTGTGAGTCTATAATTCTTTTATTTGTATTTGAGTATTTGTATCATTATCTTTGTATTTGTATGTGAATATTGGTATCCTTATCTTTGTATTTGTATGTGAGTATTTTTATCCTTATCTTTCATGCCCTCCGATTACAGAGATTATTGGACACTCTGAACCAGAGCGGGGATGAACAGCAGAAGAGGATGTCCGATGTGACGAGAAAGATCACCGTTCTGAGAGTGAATGAACAGGCACTGACCAGAAGATACAAGGCCTGCCAAGATGCAGAAAATATGTTGAGAAAGGTAACATGACTGGTTATTGTTTATCTTGATTGGTAGCATTCATGAAACTAAATCAAGTTGAAAAACAAAGAAAAGTTTATGTTGGTTACTAATGTTATTACTGGGAATAACCTCTTCCTCTCCCCTCCCTCACCTTGAGAACACTCATGTGAGCCAAATTTTAATATTCACAAAATGTACAACCCCAAACTGTTCTTTCCTCTCGTATGCCATCTACACCCTCTCCCGGCCGTTTCTCTTTTATCCGTGTTATCTAAGTGTAGTATTCTTTTGTCATAAAGGGGAAGGGAGAGGAAGGGGTGGTTCTGTTTGTTGTTTTGCTTCTCTTTTCTAAATGTAAAGTTCTGTTGTTTTTTTTGGCAGGGAGTGTCACTTCCCAACAAGCCCTTTAGGGTATTTTAGTACACTTCCTTTCACAAGTTTTATTTCTTATCTCCTTATATGTTATATGTCATACTTATGTTGTGATAGAACAAAAATAAATGAAATGAAAACTGCACTTTGCTCTTCTGGACCATTTGTCACACCCCAAACTAAAATATGCTGGTTTCATGAGGTTTTTACTTTGCAACCTCAGAATAGTTATTTGCTAGCCTGGATCATCCCCCCCCCCTTCACTATGTCTCCCCCCTCCCACCCTTCAGGTCCTATTTAGTCTACATTGATGTGACTTCAATTTAAAAATCCCAAAATTAACAACTGTAAACTTTTGTTTGGTCATCTCAGATCTTTCACACATCTCCTCTCACTGCACCAACTTATCTCCAACCCCATCATCTCCCACCCACCCTCCCCCTTCTTCTCCCTCCCTACTCCCTCTCCCTCCATCCCTTCCACCCTTTTCATTGAAAGCCATGTGACCTACAAATTTGTAACCCACAATTAGGATACCTTTGTATCCTGTGTTTCTTATACCTGTTATGAAATTTTTAACTTTTAGGAAAACTTGAAATTAAGAAATGAAGTTGTGGACATCCAATCAGCTATCTCGGAGAGGATGGGATACTTGCAAAGACAAAAGGTTCCTCTCTTTTTATTCTTTTAATTATTGTATGTAATTTAATTATTGTATGTAACATCACTACATCATACCTCTGTTGTTATAACCTGATCAGATTTGCAAAAATCATTCATTAGGTACAGTTTCTCCATTTTTCCTAATAAAATAAACTGAATGCATTTTATATTGTAAGTAAAGTAAATCATCAATAGACCTACTGACTGGAAAAATTATAACCAATCTGAGAAAAAAAAAAAATGTATACAAAATATATATAAAAGATACGTATTTTCCTTAGCATTTTGAACGACTGAACTGAATTGAAGAAGATTTTTACTGTGCATTGTTGCGATGCACTTGTAGATGCTTGTTTCATGATTAGATATATTTCACAGATTTACCAAAATGTTATTGTTTTGTTTGGTTTGATTTCCAGGAAATGTTACAATTCAAAGTGGCCTCGCTCCAGCGGTCGTTAGATGAGAGTGTGCCCAGTGCTGACTTGGAGAAATATGCTAGAGACTATAAAGAACTAGCTGTAAAGTACAGAGACATGCTTCAGAATGATAACAAACTGGTTGCTAGGAATGCTAGAATGGATGAATTGGAGGTAAACTTTTCATTTTCTTTGATGAATGTTATAAGACCTAATGTTAGATTGGAAAAGGAAAGGTCTTTGGTAAAACTGTAAGGATTAAAACCAATGTTTTTCAAGTTTGAGTGAAAGCAAAAGCAAATTTACATGCAATACTGATACAACAGTGAAAGAAGAATTATGGAGTGATAGAACATCTGGATATATTAATTAAACTTTTGTATGATATTAAGTTTATTTGTCAGCTTTATAATTCATTACCCTTTTTTGAAGTTGTTTTCCTTCTGTAACATCAACACCATAATAATACTCACTTGAATATGAATCTCAAAGCAAAAGAGAAATGTTATAATAAACTTAAAACCGAATGTGCCTATCCATAGCATAAGTTGGCCTATATTTTATTTGTTTCGGTTAAAAGAAATTTTATGGTTCCATAATGTTGTTTCTTCTACACAGTCAGAAAATGCTAAACTAGAAGAAAACGTTGAAGTTTTAAAGAAAGAACTCTCCACAGAGAAGGAGAAACTTCACACCTTGGAACAAGCTATGCAAGAATTTGGAAATATTGAAGGTAAAAGGCAGAGGAATCTCTAGGAATTTTAACTGAAGCTGCTGTAATAATGAATATTGATGGTGGATGTGAGGGTGTTAGAAGTAGGACTGTAGGAGTTGCAATGTTGGCAATGAAGAGTATTAGTTTGATCGTGGATGTGAGGGTGGTGCGAGTGTAGGAGTAGCGATGGTGGTTATGAAGACTATTGATGGTGGATGTAAGGGTGTTAGAAGTAGGACTGCAGGAGTTGTAATGTTGGCAATGAAGAGTATTAGTTTGATCGTGGATGTGAGGGTGGTGGGAGTGTAGGAGTAGCGATGGTGGTTGTGAAGTCTATTGATGGTGGATGTAAAGGTGTTAGAAGTAGGACTGTAGGAGTTGCAATGGTGGCAATGAAGAGTATTAGTTTGATGGTGGATGTGAGGGTGGTGGGAGTGTAGGAGTGGCAATGATGGTTATGAAGACTGTTGATGGTGGATGTGAGGGTGCTAGCAGTGGGACTGTAGGAGTTGCAATGGTGGCAATGAAGAGTATTAGTTTGATGGTGGATGTGAGGGTGGTGGGAGTGGTGATGGTTGTTATTAAGACTATTGATGGTGGATATGAGGGTGCTAGCAGTGGGACTGTAGGAGTTGCAATGGTGGCGATGAAGAGTATTAGTTTGATGGAGAGGGTGCTGATGAAGATGGTGGTGTCAACATCCTTCAGCATACTGCAGATATCAAAATTAAATACAGTTATAGTGAATACTGGTGATGGTAGGGGTACTTCAGAGGTGAAGAGGTATGATTGAGGAAATGTTCCTAATTTTGACCATCACTATTAATTTACTACAGAATGATGGTTGTGGCAGTGATCATGATAGATGGATGATGATAATTGAAGGTTTCTGTTCTTATTGATGATACTAGTGTACTAAAGAAATTAAGATCATGTTGATGATTGTGGTAGTTATCATGATAGATTGTTGATGATAACTGAAGATGGTTTCTGTTCTTATTGATGATACTAGTGTACTAAAGAAATAAAGATCATGATGATGGTTGTGGTAGTGATAATGATATTTGAATGATGATAATTGAAGATGGTTTCTGTTCTTATTGATGATACTAGTGTACTAAAGAAATAAAGATCATGATGATGGTTGTGGTAGTGATAATGATATATGAATGATGATAATTGAAGATGGTTTCTGTTCTTATTGATGATACTAGTGTACTAAAGAAATAAAGATCATGATGATGGTTGTGGTAGTGATAATGATATATGAATGATGATAATTGAAGATGGTTTCTGTTCTTATTGATGATACTGGTAGTTATTGTCTGTGTAACATGTGGTTGTATGATACAGTATCCTCACAGTCACCATGTATCACTTTACTTGTCTACCAAGTTGAATTCTACCAATCACTGTAGAAGTGTATTTTATCAGACATCAACCAGCAAGGTAGGTTCAATTGTTACTCATACAAGATTTTTGGAATTTAATGTGAGGTTAAAAGCCTAAAAAATGGTCTCTTGTCAATGCACAGAAAATTATAAGGGTAGAAGCTCAGGAATGGATGAAACCAGATCTCTGAGTAAGAGGCTGACCGTGGTAGAGATGAAGGAACTCAATGAGAGGCAGAAAGCGGATCATGCTGTCCGGATGCAGGATAAACTCAGAAACACTGTACACGAACTGGAGAAACGTAACATGGAACTGGAGGACAAATTTGAAACAGTAAGTTTTATGATATTAAAAGGGAGGTGGGAGGGGAGGGGGGGCTGGAGGGAAAGTGGGAGGAGACTTGATAAAAGCATGTCCAAAATAACTGTGCAACCATGGTTTGTTGAAGAAATATTACAACAATTCTATTCTGGATAGAAAATTTGAATTATTATTAATCATTCACACCATCATTATCAGCAATGGTGTTTGTCATTTTGTTGGGAAGTTAAAGGCATTGAAGACTCGCTCCAATCCCCATGCGGCCATCTGAAAAAGTTAACTTTCTGTTGCTTGCAAGTGAGGTTTTGTTTGTGTCGCAGACAGTAATGAAACGTGATACCTTGTTATTTTTAGCTGGACCTGGGATGTCCATCGCTGTATTGCTTGTATACTGTGCTTTGGGTATTGACCGCAGCTGTATGTAGCGGTAGAAAGCTGTGTGTGTATTTTCTGGGATCGATGGTGGTGTTTAACACTTCTGTTACACCTGATTCGAAACTAGGTCAAATTACCGGCATTAGATGTTTCTTTTTGCGCGAGTCTTCACACCCTTTAATAAGTGAGACCTATAAATATATACAAACCACAGTCAAAGTTTGTAATCAGTTTTACAAGCAATTTTTTTTTTTCCTTTCCAGCTGACGAAGATTAATCTTGCCGCACAGAAGACTGAGGAGGAACTTCGAGATGAGTTGTCCAAGTGTGTGACTAAAGCTGTCAGTGATATCGATAGGAGAAAGATTGTCGACCTAGAAAAATCCAATCACACTTTAAGCTTAGAGAACGAAAGACTCAAGGTACGGAGAGTTGAAAGTTCTTATTGATGCCGGATTGTGAAATTTTTTCTCAGTATAATTTCTAATGAATTTTTCGGTGAAAACAGGCAGTTTTCCAGCTGGAAAGGGCCCTGAAAGATTAAAAAAATGTCTCAAACTGCATCTGGTAAGGCCTTTTTTAGCCTCTGTTGCCTTTTAAGCTGCAAATCGCAATTTCAGTAAGAACAGGCAGTTTTTGTCTGAAAATGGCCACAGTAGGTCAGAACGGTGCACTTTACCATAAGCCCATATTCTTTTCTTGGCTTTGAAATCCATTTTGTTATGTATTATTTTTCATGCCTTTGAAAGTTATGTTGTAAGCTCTTTAAGCCTGAGGTTTGAAAAAAAAAAATCATGTTGGAATTATTTTAAGAACTTTTGTAATTCTTCTACTGGAACATAAACTGGATACAAGGCTCAAAGTAACTGACTAATAAAAAAAGTTAGATACAAACGGATTGAGGGTCAACTCAAAAATGAACTCTTTAGAGCAAAACAAGTGACACATTGACTCAAACAGCAATTGAGGAAACGCGAAAGGAAACAAACTGGAAATTTTATAAAACTAACGAGTTGATATTCTTGGATTAAATGGACTGGACCAAAATAGAGTGTATAAAAGTAAACTCTACAAATTGTTTGCTTTTAGTTAAGTAGTGTATTTTTCAGCATAAAATGGTAATGGTAATTCTTGTTGTTTAGTTGATGTGAATCATCATCCGCAATTCTGCTAGAGAGGTTAAGAATGGTCACCAATTTTCAAACTTTTTGTTAAACTTTTCTGTCTCCCATTACCCTGGTACAATAGTGCAATCCTCATCAAAATTTTTTTTAGTTTCCATGATTTCCTCCATTTTGAGACTTTGATTAAATTTGAGGAATACCACTGCCAAGAAAATACATGTGAGATATGATGTGAAAGGTGTCGGAGAAAAGTACATCTCTGTTTCATGTTCATGCGCTAAACTTTGTAGACGATACAGTTGAACTAAACAGGCTCTGGATACAAACCTCTCATGTTGAACTGTAAAAAATGCATAAGAAATAAACAGATGGTAAACATAATTTACCTTTACTCAGTTTCATTGAAAACTGTAAAAAGTGGAGAGAAATGGGATGTAATCCTTACTCTAATAGGTAGTGCTGAATTGACTTAAATTCTTTTTTCAATTTTTTAATTCACAAGAAATGAAATATGCCTGAGAATTTGTGAAACAAAAGTTAATTTTTCGACTTTTTTGACAGGAAATGGTAGATGTGTCCAACTTTCAGAACAAAGCCTTGGAAGCTCAGCAGATATCAAGAGAAAAGGAAGTGCAGTCTCTGAGACAGCAGCTGTTAGATATTCAAACGCAAAGTGATGAAAAAGCCATCATCGGTAAGGTCGCATTAAAACCAACCCCTAGCATAGATCTCTGTGAATCTAAAGAGTGTGAAGACTTGCGCATAAAGAAACGTCGCATGCCGGTAATCTGACCTAGTTTCGAATGAGGTGTAACAGAGGTGTTAGACACCACCATTGATCCCAGAAAATACACACACAGCTTGCTACCGTCGGTAGTTAGACATTAGTGCACAGTCAATACATACAGCTACGACACAGTGTATATAGCAGCTATGGACATCTCAGGTTTAGATAAAAGATACCAAGGTATCACGTTTCATTCTGCATTTTGTAGCGACAAGAAAAATCCTTTACTTGCAAGCAACGGAAAGTTAACTTTTTCAGAGCGCGGCACGCGGTTTGGGGCGAGTCTTCAATGCCTTAAAATATACTATCCCCTTGACAAACCACATGAAAATGTAGTACATTAGCCTGTCAAGTTTTCCATTTCGGATAATGCAGAAAAATAAAAGATTTGAAACAGTTCTGAGTTGATCCTTTGTAAGTGATTAATACTTCAATATAAAAAAACTATAAAGTGTTTGGCAGCAGTGCTTGTATACTTATTTATTCGTTCGTTTGTTCGTTCGTTCGTTCGTTCATTCATTCATTCAATCATTTATTTTATATTTAATGAAGACCTTTTTGATGTGAAATGTTATAATTGTGTTTTAGTTTGGTCATTTTCAATCTTACTTGAGTAATACTGGTAGCTTTCGTAAGTTGCTTTTGGCCTAATTTTAAATTTTAAATTTATCGAAGACTTAGGTTTATAGAGGTTTGTGACTCTTCGAGTACTTGGTACTTTCCAAGTCATTTTGCGGAGAAGAAATATTTAAATGACACTGAAGGAGAATTAATCCTATGACCATCATCATTAGTCTCAGTGATAGAGATAACCGTGATGAGCAGCTCCCCCCAAACGGCTGAGAAAAAGTGTAATTCATTTGGGAGATAGCAAAGGTTTAATATATTCCTTCACGAAAAGGCTTAAGACTTGAGTAAGTCTAAGAATGACATCATTGAGGCACATATGCTTGAACTGTAAATGGTTTTTTATTTAGTAGTATGTTTATTCTGTTATAGAGACAGTTATAAAATGATACATCTACATTGATGAAGTTTTAAACAGGACTGGATATTGGCATCGGTTTTATCGTCCATACTCCCTAAAATCCATCTTGAAAGTATGAAAAGAAAACAAACGGAGAGTAAAAAACGTTCACCTTCTAGTTTGCACTATTTTATCTAGAGTACAAAATGGCTGCCCACTGACACGACATTTATGCCATGATATCTCCAAGGGAGCAAACTTTTTGTTTGATTATTGGGGGAGTTCAGGCATTGTCCATCTCACAGATGCCTACTCTTAAGCTAAAGATTATAAAGTTTTGTCTTCTCCTTTAGTATGGAAAAATGTGCTAATCACTTGAGTGAATTTGGTGGGAAATAGCACATGGATAAATTCTGTGACTGTCCAACCTTTGTGACTGTCCAAAATAGTTGGTGAATATCTGTTAGGATAGAATTTGACCTTTTACCTTCTTCCATCATCTACAGGCAAGCTCCACCATCATATAGTGGCACTCCAGGTCAGCGAGGGGACTGCTGTACGTAAACTGGAAGCAGCGACAACCAAAATAAGACAACTCGAGGTCCAGCTTTTACGAATGGACAAGCACCTCGATGAGAGAGAACAGAGCCTCTATCACTGCCAAGTGGATTCCAGAAATCGTAGTCGGCATTTGCGACTCACAATCCAGGTATGAAGTGGACCACTCTTTACCTGTGTTTGTGTGACTACCATGCTGGACTGGAGTAATCGTTGGGCCAAAATGGGCCCTGTCACAGCGCCCATGTTCTACAGTGTCACCAAAGTGACCAGGCAAAAAAAAAAAAACGGGAAAAGAGGGGGGAAAAAGGGGGGCGATTGTGATGTATAAGAGTGTGTTTAGATGATCGTTTTTGTTGCCTCTTAGTAGGATGTTCCTAAGTACAAGGAATAGCAAATGAAACATCAACAGGATGTCATTACAATGCACCCCGATACTGGATGTATACATATAATACATAGGGATTAACAGTGCACCTGGATGTTATAATGTCAACGTAATGTTAGCTTGGTTTCCCTCACAGCGAGTCGGAGCCCCAATATTTATGTCTGGGTACCCTTCTAGGTAAATCCAGCCCTGTTTACATGCAGTGGCACTTTCAGTACGGAACAACGGAATAGTGGGGCATTAAAACTGCTGATCCATATGGTATGGTATTTTACTGTTTCTGTATAGCTCTTGAAAATAGAAGAAATTATTATTATTATTACACCGGTGCTTATATAGCATAAAATCCCAGGGTTCAATGCGCTACAAAACATATACAAAATACAATTCAGGGGCGGATCCAGGATTTTGAGAAAGGGGGGGCCGACATCCCGATGGTAGCACTTTAGTGATCTGTGTACTGGGGGAGGGGTCTAGGGGGAGGGGTTGTCTTCCTCCCCCTTGGAAATTTTTGGTTAATTGTGAGTGCTTAGATGCAAAATGGTGAAACATTTCGCCAAAAACTAGAAAAACCAGAAACGTTGCAGACACGCTTTTTTGTGCACATATTTTTTCTTGATAGACACATATTTAACAACGCTCAACAGTGCATGTACAATGGATACACTATTATTGCGTCGATTCGTTTTTTCTTTTGCGCGAAAATTATGACACCAGATTCACCCCAAGAAAAAACATAAAACAAGATATATTCAATGAGATAATTATGATATACTTATTAATGAAAGGGGGTGTAGGCGGTTTTACACTATCTAACGCAACGTAGTCGCTAAGAACCTGAAGTATTTTTAAGGGAAGGCCCGATAATAAGCGGAAACGGATCACCGACCGGAAAAATATCGGAATTTGTGGACTATTTCTTGCTTCCTATTGTATTAAAACAAAGCACCTATGTGAAAGACACAAATCACATTCTGAAAATTGTGGAAGCCACCCCTTTACCAAAAGCAGTAGTACTTGCTACACTCGATGTCGTCGCCATGTATACCAATACTCCCCAAGAGGAGGCATTAGATATATGTCAAGAAGTCTATGAAAAGGCGGAATAAAGCGAATATGGAATAAATAAAATATCTTCCATATCCATGCGCAAACTAATTGAACTTATTTTTAACAAGAAACTGTTTCGAGTTCAATAACCAATTCTATCTACAAAAGATCGGTTGCGCCATGGGTAGCCAAGCCTCTCCGGAAATCTGTGATATCGTCATGCATAGACTGGAAAACCAGATTTTACCGACAGATAATAAAATCTTAAAATGGCTCCGCTATAGAGATGAAATTCTATTGCTTTACGACGGTTCACCTCAGGAACTTGAACAACTAGTAAACAGGTTGAATGAAATTCACCGCTTCTTAAAGTTTACGGTAGAAATATTACACACCGAGGTAACATACCTAGATTTGAAAATCTTCAAAGGTCCAAGGTTTGAAACCAATGGGTTATTAGACACCAAAGTCTATACCAAACCCACGGAAACCTTCCAATACCTCGACAGAAACTCTGCACACCCACTTGCCACTTTTAAAGGCTTCATTAAAGGGGAAGTCTTACGATACGCACGTCTCTGTAACAATGAGACTGATTTCTTACAGAAAAAGAATGCGTTCACAGAGAAACTGTTACTCCGTAACTATAAGAAAGAGGAAATTGCCTCAGCCACGAAAGGCATAAAATTTGAAAACCGTGGGCAATACCTCACTACCAAACCTAAACAAAAGGAACCACCAATGGTGTTCAAGCTTACCTATACACCCCATATCAAAACCACGCATTTGAAAAATGTACTTTTGAAACATTGGCACTTAATCTCGCAACACGCGGTCAGGGGCGTAGCGAAGGTTTTTTTGTTGGGGGGGGGTATGGAGGATTTGATTTTCCGACGGATCTGGAAGTGGTGACTGAAATGGGGGAGGGGTCTAAGGGGAGGGGGTTCCCCCTCCCCTTTGGAAAATTTTTATTTTTGAAACGCCCTTAGATGCAATCTGGTGCATATTTTAAGTCAAATTTGGCACCGTAGAATTTCCATTTCGATATTATTTTTATGGCAGTCGGCAGAAGAAGAATTAATTGGGACCAATTATCGAACTGTGTTTTCTCTTTCACCGATCGTTGAAATAGTGAAACTTCGTGATGAAAATGTTCAGAAGACTTTCCGGTAATGAGAAATAACAACATTCATTGATATACAAGCGAGAAACGTTAAAAATTGTGTACAATTCGTGAGCCGTGTCCTTAAGTTTTCCACGGAGAACGAATGACATCTGCGATGACGTCATTCTGAACAGAGGCTAATAACAACACGTTGTCACACGATAGCACGACTCATGGGCTGCGGCCTATACGGAAGCCTTTAATTCCATTTCTTTCACTGAGTTGCCGGCGAATCTGGCACTCGTCTAGCTGAGCCTGGCTACAGTAGCTATACTGACGGCCGTGACATTATCAGTTATTTGCCGAGAGGTTTTTAACTTGCAGGCGTCGGGTGATTGGATTGGTGAAGGAGTTTATCAGATGAATAACTGGAAAATCGAAATAACCGATAAAGAAGCTCCCGTTCTCCTTTTCTCTATTCAGCTTTCCTTCTTTCTTCCCCTTCCGCTCTCTTCACCTTTTCTCCTTTTGCCGACAGACCCAAAATTTGCCGACAGCAACCAAATTATTGGGGGGTGTGACACCCCCTCACCCCCCCCCGCTCGCTACGCCCCTGCACGCGGAATTATCCAAACTTTCCAAAAGAACCGATTCTAGCCTACAAAAGGGCCCAAAATCTCAAAGATTTACTTGTTAACTCAAGGTTTCCTACTAACGAAGAATCAGCTGACTCTCAAGGTTCACACGAAGCTCTTTTAGATGCTCTTATATCTGCACTATGAGTCCATAAAAACTCGTGCACAGAAAATAGATGCATTTTGAGAACGAGACGCCCAGGCCGAGTATAAAAAATTCAAAGGCTACTACTGATGAAGCTCCTCCTATAAAGTTTGAGAGCAGAAACCGGTCTAGTTGGTCATAAGAACCTACACTAGTCTCTCCTACTATTAACAGTACACTCAATTCACCTAATAGGTGCAATTATGTTTCACCACGAGGAGCATGCTATAAGTTCATGTTCCTCGGGCCCTCCCTTAAAAATACTTCAGGTTCTTGGCGACTACGTTGCGTTAGATAGTGTAAAACCGCCTACACCCCCTTTCATTCAGATAATTATGATATACTTGCTAACTGTGCATTGATTTTCCCTGACAGTAATAGTCAGCACTATAGTACTGAGCCGTATCTAATTAATACGTGATGTCGCGTAGGCCTGATAATTGCCTTAGTTTCAAATTTGGAATAAAAACGATCGCGTTTCAGGAAAGAGCAGCTGGATATATATTAGGCTTTTCTTTCACCAAGTTATGCCTATTAGGAATTTGAAGTACTCCCACATAAAAAAAAACGCAACTGATTTCCAAAAAGGGGGGGCCGGGGCCGGGTCGGCCCCCCCCCTGGATCCGCCCCTGCAATTGACTACACTTAAACTTAACCATGGGTTTGTTTGAAATAAAACGTCTCTAAAGCTGATTTGAAAGTGCTGAAAGAAGTGCTGATACATCTGACAAGTTTGATTAAAAGGGAGAGTCTTATGGCATTCAAACTCCCGTTCACCAATTACATTCTATTATTATGATTGTAGTTGTATTGATATTTTCTGTTGTCTTCTGAAATATCTTTTTTCTTTAATATTTGTTGGACGAACAAAACAACATAGCATCATCAGCTAGTCCACATCGGCCAATGTCATTTCATTTCATTTGTTGAGATCCTCTTAAAGGGTGTGAAGACTCGCGCAAAAAGAAACGTCTAATGCCAGTAATTTGACCTAGTTTCAAATGAGCTGTAACAGAAGTGTTAAACACCACCATCGATCCCAGAAAATACTCACACAGCTTGCTACCGTCAGTAATTAGACACTAGTGTACAGTCAGTACATACAGCTGCGGTCAATACCCACAGCACAGTATACAAACGATACAGCGATGGATATGTCAGGTCCAGCTAAAGATAACATTTCAGGTATCACGTTTCATTACTGTCTGCATTTTGTAGCGACACGAACAAAACGTCACGTGCAAGCAAAAGAAAGTTAACTTTTTCAGATGGCCGCACGTAGTTTGGGGCGAGTCTTCAATGCCTTAAAGTAACAATATGTTGGTTTGCTTCCTGCAGGAGCTGAGACGGCAGTACAGCGGGACAGCTCCTCTAGCCGACCTTGAGAAGTTCTCCAAAGTGATGATGCAGTTAAAACAAGACAAAGAGAAGATGGAGAAGGAGATGAAAGTGGTAGGTTGCCATGGAAATGGTAGTAGCCTGGTAAAACCGAAAGCCTCTTTGCTTTAATACATATTAAACTGCTTACAGTACTTGTTATGTTAATAAAAATATATATTTTGTGTGAGAGATAAATGAAATTACATAACACATTAATTAATATTCCATAGTAGCCCTGAATTTTTTTACTATTATTGAGTTCCCTGGCGAAAAAAAAAAATACATTTTTACGACGGTGATAGTGTGTTAGTGCTATCACTCCATAATACAGTACATGTTTTTACATTAATTGGTTTTTTGGCAGTAAGTTGCCAAAATATTTCACCTTCTAGTGATATAAAAACATTCATTCATAAAAACTGTCAAGGGGTCATGTGGTCGAACTAATTTGTTAGTTCAATTAGGTAAAAAATAAAGTCCATGGCTTGGCAGTGCATCTATGTGACTATGCCACACAGGTAGACTTGTTCTGGGTATTAGAGATAGTTTGGTATAGTACAATACATCAGGCATATGACAATATCAGGTTGACACTTATCGGTTGGTTGGTGTTCGTAAGTGAGTGATATCTGCAATAGGTTAAGAGAGCTGGAACTCTCTGATGATCCACAAGTAGGATGCTGAGAGGGATGCACACACTGGATGTATTCTTTATTACTGTGTAGTTCATACAATGGATCACACAGCTGATCTGCAGAGATAAGCCCAGGGATGTGCCCACACTGGGTGGCACTGGGCGGCCCTGCCCAGTACTAAAAATTACCGCCAGCACTGTCTTAAAAATTGTGAATCCCGCCAAGCACTATTTTCATCTAACAATATATTCAACATAAATTGGGCCTAGCCTATGCCAAATCATACAGACTAATAATGCATCAGTTACGCATGCGAGAAACATTACTTACGGCTCTCAATCGGTCTCTTGTAAAATTGTAAATTGTTAGCAAAACTAGTACTTGTGTATGTGCTTAAAAAGCTACACAAGTGCCAGCATTTGGCATCTGAGTACCTTCAAAATTCGAAAAATTTCTCAAAGGGCCCTTTGAGAATTTTTTTAGAAACCTCCCATAGGACAGCGATCAGTATACCCGGCAGTCAGGAAATCCTGGGCACATCCCTGTAAGCCCTATTGTTTGATTGTTTTGATTGGTCCTAGCTGAGTAAGATCTTTCAGCTGCTGCAGCTTTTCTATTTAACACGATGCCCTCGTTCTCTATCATGGTTGCTCTATCAAGTAGGTAATTGCATGTAAACTATTCAAGGCAAGGAAACACACAGAGCCTCTGGACTTTCGGAATGATATTTCACAAAGATGTTTATGAATAAAATCACCTTTTTGATGTCTTTTACAAAATACAAGTAATAAAAATTCCCTCTTTCAGATAAAACATGAAAGAGAAGAAGTTAACACCCAGCTTCTGGAACTGGAGGTGAAACACCAAGGATTGCAGGAACTTATCCAGACCCTGAAGGACAGTAGGGGGGCAGCTAAGGTATCGGAGTGGCACGCTAAGATGCAGGAGGTCAGGTTACAGGACCTACGACTGAATCGACAGATCAGTAGATTACAGCAGCAGGTAATAACGTTTGGTTTTGTTCTTACTCTTTGAGAATCCAGATACTATATAAACATACTCGGCATTGAGCAATACATCAAGATAGCACTGTAATCAGTGCCAAGGGGGGTTGGGGGTGGGGGAACTGTCAAAATAACTGAAACTTAAAGAATTTTTTATGAAGAGAATTTTGCAAGATTCGTACTGCTATTTTGACAAACCACGAAAAACAGACAGCTAGCCAGTAATGTGATGACTGCTCCCCTCCTTATTAGAATTTTGAATATGATAATCAAATACAAGGCTAAATATCCCAAGCTAGTTGTTTTTCAGTGTTACTGCTATGTCATTTTCTAATGACCCTTGATGTTGGATATTCCATACTTGTAAGTAATAGGAGATCTCCAGCCTAGCTTGACATAATCTCTGGCTGGAGATGTGGTTTGAATCGACCTAAAAAGAAGTGAGAGGGGGAAAAAATGAGCTTTTAATCGATTGCAATTCAGAATGGTAGGGAGATATTCAAATTTAAAGCTGCAAACGCCTGCATCAGGTGAGTAGAGTTACTGTTTAATTTTTCTCTTACTGCAAATCTGCACCTTTGAGCTGTTCCTTTGCACCGAATGACGGTTTTCTTTGAAATTTTTAACATTCCAGTTTAAGTACCAGGAGAACATGATCTCTACTCACGAACAGACCATCAATAATCTAGAGAAGGAGAACATACACATCGGCCATCAAGCTGAGGAGAGACAGTTGCTATGGGAACATAGAGAGGCAGAACTTGAGCGTATGATTGACAGTCTTGAGAGGCAACAGAAGCAGATGGCAGATGCAGCTCACAGGGTAATCACAAAGGAAAAGTCGATGACGGGATGTGTGTTAATTAATACTCCGTTACTGGTTCTAAATGAAGCTAATTCATTTTAGTGAATGTACAAATACACAGTCAACCTAATTCTTAGTGGAGGGTATTTCATAAATGTACTATATCGTCAGTGAAGGTATTAAACGTTTGAGAATACCAGACAATATTTAAAAACACGAACTAGGATTTGACGAACAAAAACATAATAATAGTAATATCAAAGCAGTTTATCAAGAAGAATCAAAATCTCACTATACCTAGATTTGAGCAATGTGCATAGTAAGCTGGGCAAGTCCTCAAGCCAAAGGCCTTAAGGGCCCACATCATCCTGATAAGCGCAAGATAGTGGGCCAATTTTCTTTGAGGGCCAGAGTAAAATCGCTTTGGGGGCCGGATTTGGTCTGCAAAACCCATTGTGTCATAACAAAGCAAATTGGTTACCTTTTGTATGCCCATTTAGGGTGTCACTCTTTTAGGGTTTTGGTTAACCTTTAAATATTTGTATCAAAGATATTTAATTTTCCTCTACTGACAGATGTTTGTATAGTGCAGGTTCCACAGAAGTTATACCATGCTCGATGTTGACATACCATGTAGCAATGTTAATGTTGATGAAATATTATGTGGACATACCATGTTAGACCATATGACATTGCAATAGTTTTATATATATATATATATATATATATATAGATACATCATGTAGCTACACATGACGACAACTCAGTTTATTCTTGATTGGCAGCTCGATATCCTTTCCCAGGGCTGACATTTTAAGAAGGCTTTCTGGTTGTTCTTTGAAAGGGGTGAAATGCAAGCAAATTAAACCTGAATAGGTGTTTTTTTTTGGGCGGGGGGATAATCAGTTAAGTTGTCTATGAACACTGGTCAGCCTAAATACTTCTGGCCCTTAATTAGAAGGTAGGATGGAGACTTTAAATATTACTGGATGTCCTCCAAGGCAATCTTAAGACTGATAAACAATCCATGTAAATCTTGAAATGTTTCATCCCATATTTCTTGGTTTCTAGTTTGAGGAGGCAACAGGTTCACTGCCAGATCCAAGTCTACCCGTGGCTAGTCAGCTAGAACACGCTATCAGGACCATCAAGATACATATAAAGACAATACTGGACTTCAAAGAAGAGAAGAAACAGTATGACAAGGTTAGTCATATCTTCATCTATAGATCTATTAATTCAAGTACTAATAAAAAATATCATTGCCTATATATATATATATATTTATATGTAAATGCAAGATGGAAAATGGATCCCCATGCTTGTTAAAGTTGTGACATTTTGTGATCTTCTTTTGAGGAGTGATGTATGTTGGTTAGTGTGCAGAATAATTAGAAGCAGAAAGTGTTAATACAAGGATTCTCAAACAAATGATGCCAAATAATCTAACTTTGAATGCAATTAAGTAATCATATAGTAAGATTAAAAGAGTAACAAAGCACCTTCCCATTACCTTCCTCTTCTCTCTCTTTCACTTCCCCTGCCAAAATCGGATTCCAAAGATGCTGCTAACCGCATCGTCCTGTAACGTTACTGTTGAAAAATCTTTGAGAACCATCCTTGGCAAAATGCAGTTCACTTTCTCTGATTATACAGTCTCGTTTATATGTATGAGGGTTGAGAAAAGGAGGAAAGCTTCCACAAAGTGTTTTATTTGGGTCACTAATGTTCCCTCTCTCTTTTCTGCATATTTTTGCAGAAACTCAGCGAATCAGATCAGAGGCTTAAAGAAGTGGAAGCAAATCTCCTCACCAGAGACAAGATAATCAATGAACTCCGACTTCGTCTGCCAGCATCCTCCGATCGGGATGAAGTCATCAAAGATGGCATGTCAGCAGGCGTGGCTTTCAAGGAGATTGTAGATTGTTGCGAGCATAAGCAAGCATTGAAGGTCGCCCAGACACAAATAGAGGGCCTTCAGGTATGATTTGTATGTGTGTATGTATGTATGTATTTTAGATCCTCCTGCAAGCAGGAACTCGCAAAGAAGCCTCATTGGCTTATCAAAGCCGCAAGCTGGCCGAAGTCAGTCTCTTAGATTCATATTTAATGTCCATGATTATGAATTGTCAATTGTCAACAACTCTGTAACTGGACGACATACATTAATCTTGGAGTGACTCGAACTGGGGCCTTATGATTGGAAGGCACCGGCGTTAACCACTGAGCTAACACTCCTTAAAGCTCTTTTCTTGTAAAGCTCTCTTATAAATTTAGACATCAGGATGAGAGTGTATAGCTAGGTAGCATAGAGGTGTTGTAGCCTTAGATAGTAAGGAGGAGGGACTTGGCTCTAGATAGCAAGGGACAGGGTTTTTTCTTGTATTTTTTTGGTTTGTTTCTTGAGCAGACAACTTAAAATTTAAGGAATAGTTGGCACTATTTATAAATACATAAGAACTGTGCAGCCTACTTCACTGAGTTTAAACTACCCTCACTAATGCTCCATATTCCAAACTGCCAATTCATTGGGAAAACAATTTAACATTACAACAGTCACAGCTTTTTGCTGCCCAAATTAAAGAAAGTTTATATTTGATGGTGAATGTTAGCTTGATTCTAAAAGACTGACTGTTCTTATTCAATGGCAATCTACTTTGTAGATACTTTGTTAAATTTAAGTCTTCATTGAGTGTTTATTGGTCAGAATGGGAGGGCTGGCTTAATGTAGGATTGGTTTAGCTCATTGCTACGGTAACCCCATAACACTATCGTAGTGAGCAGAGAACACAATGTTCCGTTAAGCTATTTGACAACTCACGGCCATTCGTTCTGCAGGTTAGTTGGAATTAATATGTCATGTTAATAACCAGTTTCCAGGTTTACAATCATAGTGCATATAACACTCCTCACCAAAGATTAAGTCTGTCAAAATGTATGCCTGCTGACATTTAACCACATTCTGTACTTTTAATTAGTGATGTAATTGACAAAATATCACCTGCTGCCGACCTAGCCACTTCACTGTGGTGAAGGCATGGTGAAGCGGTAAGGGTGTCTTCCCCCTCCACCTTCCCCACCCCCTCCACTTCCCATACTCCTCCCCTTCCCCCTCCCCTCCCCATCCCCATTCCCCTACAATCATTAGGTTGCAGGTTCCAACCCTCATCAGGAACCAGATTCTCTTGACCTATATTTTCAAAGTTGCTGGTTAACCGGAGCCGTCCGTGGATTTGTATTTTCTGGTTTTGGTATTATGGTTTGCTTCTCTCCTTTCAATGGTTCCTCTTTGTTCACCAAAGCTGCACTGCAGTGATCGTGAATTGAGTTTCTTCACCTACCTCAGTATTTGAGAAAGTGGTCAGTGTGTTGAGGCACACACTGTGGTCCGTCGGATCATGGGGAGGTTAAATGGCAGTCCCAGGAGCAGGAATGGGTGCAACAATTACACCCCTGCCCTGTAACTCTCTGATCACTCATCGAAGAGAGAAGGCTTGGTACAAGCCGGTGTTCATCCAGGATCATCCCAAGCAGATAGGGTTGCAAATACTAAGCCTGGGAATTACTAAGCTAGACTAAACCAAACCCCATCAATCCTTCCTCTTGTCAAGTAGAAGTAATACAATATATTTACACTGAAACTGTATCTCATGTTAAAAAAATGCAGTTTCATTTTATGTATTTTGTTTTTGTTGACAGATTCGCATCCAACAAAAGGAAGAAAACCTTCAAAAGTACATCGATTTATTGGATCAGTCAAGACAGGTAAGAAACTGAAAACTTGAATCGTAATTATTCAAAATTATTCCTCGGAGAAGTCTCTTTCTCTTTCCCATGGTACGAACCAAAACCAAAACTTTCTAAATGTGTCTTTAATATGTATTAAAAAGCGCATCCATCTCTTCTAAACTTATTTTGGCCCATCTAATCTTGACATGGTTTTCTTTCGTCACAATCAAAATATTCCTTAGACGAAGGTGGCCAAGCTGACACTATCCTGCGTTAGGATGTGCAACGTATATCCCCACAGATTTCAAGCTGGGAAGATTGTTGTGAATCAGGAATGAGGCTAAGAGAAGGATGCTGTGTGCAATTTTGTCTTGTCCAATGATATATTTGTTAATCCTTTGCATCAATTGGTTAATATATTTTTTATTTTTAATTCTCAGGAATCTGCGGATGAAAGCAAGAATTACATGCAGGAGATTCATCAGCTGCAGGTTAAGCTTCATGCGCAGTCAGACATCGCATTCAACAAGTTTAAAAAAGCTGCTATGGTAATATTTTTATATTAATTTTCAAGCTGCGTCCATTTTCTTTTTCGTATTCATATTTTAAGGGGTTTTGTCATTTTGTTACTTAAATTTACTTAAAACTCACTTTTTTCTTTTTAGGAATTTCACTGTAAATTCTATTTTTAAAATTATTCCTTCGTTTATATATATATATATATATATATATATTATTAGAGAAAACCAGAGAAATAAGATATGACTCATAATTGACAAATAAGGAGTAAGTTTTAGAAAATACTCCTTATTTGTCAATTATGAGTCATATCTTATTTCTCTGGTTTTCTCTAATAATATTTTCTTTTGGAGTAAACGTGGATTTTTCGTTATATTATATATATATATATATATATATATATTTTATATTAATATTTAAGCTGTGTCAATTTTATTATTCATATTTTAAGGGTTTTGTCACTTTATTGTCATTGTAAAGCGCCCTTGAACTTGCTTAAGCATGAAAAGAGCGCTATATAAATTTGGTAAAATAAATAAATAATAAATATATGTTTTATCTTTTTTACCCTTCATTATAAGTCTAATCGCCTCTGTGTCTGTTTTTACAGAAGAACAAGTGAGTGAGCCAGGGGTGGGGGGGGGTGGAGGGTGAATTTGAATTGCTTTTGGTGTCTCACATCCATCCATTGATAAAATTTTCATTACCATGATATTTATTTTTATTTTTATTTTTATTTTTTTTAAACTTTGTGATAGGACCTAGCCAGTAAACCTGCTGCCCCCGTACCAGGCAGCAAGGAGTTGGCCAAGTTACACGAACTCGAGGATATAGTCGCCCAGCAGGATAACTCGTTGGCAGCGATGTCCCTGAAACTGAAAGCAGCTCAGACCGAGACTGCCAAATGGAAGGATGTTCTTCAGAGAACACAGGCCGACAATAAACAGAAAAAGGAGAGGTTAGTAATCAATGCTGCAGTGACCAATGGAAAGTGTCAATGTTTTCTGGGTTAGATTTTCAAATCCCACTATTGCTACTGAGGAGAGATATAACTAAATTACTAGAATAAGATTGGGAGGAGAGGTACCCAGATCGTTTTGTTTGTTCCCTTTGGCAAGGCACTTTTTATCTCCATCGCCTCTCTCCATCCAGGTGTATAAATGGAGACTTGCAAGGTAATTATAAATATACATAGTTGTGTGTGCCGGTGAGTGGCTGCACCCTATGGGAATTCTCCCAGGGGACAAGTGGCTGTGGTGCACTGTGGTGCCCCAGGAGAGGTTGTTTGAATTATGCACACTTTGGTGTGTAGGTGTGACAAGTTACCAATGACCAGGGGTTAAGTGTTGTAAAGTCATTGAGGGGGGGGGGCCTAGACCTTGAACAAGACTGTAAACCTTTAACTTTAATTTAACCCTTTGCTAGTATTTCTAGAAAACAAGGAAATCTCACAGGTTGCCAGCAATCTTGATTTTACATTTAAGTAGTGTTTAATTGTTGTTTGGTTTCTCCCTTCTATTTTTCTTTAAACCCCATTTTTTTCTTTTTTTCAGACTACAAGAAATTCATGAGGAGGAAAAAGGTGAACTTCAGAAGGAGATAGAGAGACACCTAATTACCATATCTGAGAGGGAAGGAGATGTAAGATTAATCCTCTATTTATTGATTTTTAATTTATAAATAGGACTGAAAACATTGTCCAGGGAGACCTTTAGAGTCATCAAAAGATTTCAGATTGTTCTACAAGTATCTGTTGAAATTTATTTCCCAACTAAGTTTGAGCTTTCAGAAATAACCGTTTTGGTAAAATACTTGTAAACATCACGTTACATCGACTGGGTCTTATGCAGGGAATACATTCAAAGACATTTTAATTACTCTGTTAGTTATGTTTCTTAATAATTTCATGTGGAGATATGTTACCGACTTATACATGTTTTCTTTGATTGAGAAACACTAACACTAAACTAGTTTGTCAAGACTGTGTGATAGCTTCATATTAACTAACAACTACACAGAGAAACCATCTGTAGAGTGAGTAAGTGCAAGGGGAAACTTTTAGGATGCTAAATTTGTCATTAAACAGGCATCAGCTTTTTCCGCGAATTCGCGTAATATCCGTAATTTCTTTTCTACCTCCGAGATTTAAACCTCTCCATTTCCGTTAATTTATAACAACAGAGTTGTATCATTTGATCCGTTGTTCCCATGTTTTTCATAACCTATGGATATCCAACCTGCAGGGGGACAAAAACTATTATCCTAACACGCTGTAGCATAAGCAAACTGGAGTGTTTTTTTTTTACCTCAGGCTCATCCCTGATTAAAAGAAACTATGATAAATTTGTTGCTCTGCGGCAAGGTTTTATCCTGGACTAAATGAAGGGTAAAGGCTGGTAAGGCCTGCAGTTGAATATGAGACCGCGGCTTATGTTAGGGGGGGGGGTGGTTGGAGGCCGGGGACTACATCTTACTTGTGGCCAATGCAGAAATTTGCCTGCATGTTTCTTGATACTGTGAAGGTTCTTTGGCGAGTGTATTATTCCCTTTCACAGGCTTTTCTTTTCATCTAACTATGAAACTATTTTTCATTGCTCTTGATCAGGCCTGAAAACTTATCTTTATAGGCTTGAGTATGGGCATTAATCTTATTCACATTACATTGTTTTATTCACAGTACTGTGCCCATTTTTATGGATATTTATATTTATATTTTTATGTTCTTTATTGTGGTTTATAACCCTGTCTTATATCATGTTTTTACTTTTACTGCTGTTGTTATTACTTTTAAGTTTTCCTAAGTTTGGTAATTTTATATTACAGGTATTGGTTCTTTTGTACAGTGCTCTTGAGCATGTTTTATTTCATGATAACAGCACTTTAATGTATGGTATTTATTATTATATTATTATTTTTATATCAGATCAAGCTACTCAATGAACAGCTTGATCAGCAGATACAGGCAAATACCAAAGCACCCTCAGCGACAATGAAGGCTCTAGTAGAACGACTGAAGAATGAATTAGCCCTGAAAGAAGGGCAGCACAAGGTAGGGACTACTTTATGATGGCTCGTCAAATTAAAAAATTATGCGTCATCGTAATAGCTTGGAAAATTATTGCAAAATATATGTTCCAAACTTACCTCTATTTTTCAATGCAAAGTTTGAGATCATTTCATATTAATTGTTAAAGCAGCTTTTTTTAGTTTGAATTTGAGAAATATTTCAATAATAATCAATAATAAACCTCACCGCAAAGAAATTCATAGTTTGTTTTTGTCCAGTTCCATTTCAAGTAGTGAAGCAAAAGCCGAAAACTTTGAAATTTGCTTCTACTTGTATTTTTCACCACTAAGAAAAGTGTCCGTCAGACGAAATGTTGCGGATTTGAATCAAATTCATTAATCTCTCACTCAACTACTAGAAAAAAAATCTAGAAGGAGTCTTGGTATGGTTTATTAATTGCAACTATTAGTTGAAGAAATATTTTGTTATTTGTTTGGTAAAACTTTTTCTTTGTATGTTTCAGTCATTGAGTCAGGCTCTGCTACAGCTAAGAGCTGACATGGTAGAGACGGCCCAGGAGAGTGCTAAGGCTCACGCCTCCGAGCAGGAGCAACAGATTAACGTACAGGCGCTAGTAGACAAGGAAACCAAGAAAATAAAGGTATTCATGAAGTTATATTTCTTGCAACATCTCCTCGCTGGTTTGCAAACCAACACCTTTAATTTTGATCAAAATGTCCTGTATGTTCTCTCATTATTTCTTCAAATTAAAGATTCTTGCATTGTGTATTGTCTGCTGATAATTGGTTAACTTGACAATGTTCTAAATTTATGTACAATTAATATATAATATACACGTCATTCATAATGCAAATAGGCTAATTTATTATTTGCCGTCTAGTAATAATTTGCTCGATTATGCCACAGTTTTGGTGATGTTGATCCATTTACTCTGGCCAAATATGTTGATTTTACTTCTCAACTGTTGTTGACAGTTGTTGTTGACGGTATTTTCTCATTTGTTTTCATTTAGTACTTGATTAGGTATTAGCCTATATAAACCAAGCCCATCAATCTTCTGCACATGCAGATTACAGAAGCCAATATTGTGGCATGATTCTATAAATACCATTAACCAGGCTGAGATCATATCAGGGACTTGTAGTAATTAGGTATTAGCCTATATAAAACAACACCATCAATCTCCAGCACATGCAGATTACAGAAGCCAATATTTTGGCATGATTCTATTAATACCATTAACCAGGCTGACCTCATATCAGGGACTTGTAGTAATTAGGTATTAGCCTATATAAACCAACCCCATCAATCTTCTGCACATGCAGATTACAGAAGCCAATATTGTGACATGATTCTATTAATACCATTAACCAGGCTGAGCTCATATCAGGGACTTGTAGTAGTTAGGTATTAGCCTTTATAAACCAACCCCATCAATCTTCTGCACATGCTGATTGCAGAAGCCAATATTGTGGCATGATTCTATTAATACCATTAACCAGGCTGAGCTCATATCAGGGACTTGTAGTAATTAGGGATTAGCCTTTATAAACCAATCCCATCAATCTTCTGCACATGCAGATTACAGAAGCGAATATTGTGGCATGATTCTATTAATACCATTAACCAGGCTGAGCTCATATCAGGGACTTGTAGAAATTAGGTATTAGCCTTTTAATATAAACCAACCCCATCAATCTTCTGCACATGCAGATTACAGAAGCCAATATTGTAGCATGATTCTATTAATACCATTAACCAGACTGAGCTCATATCAGTGACTTGTAGTAATTAGGTATTAGCCTTTATAAACCAACCCCATCAATCTTCTGCACATTCAGATTACAGAAGCCAATATTGTGGCATGATTCTATAAATACCATTAATGAGGCTGAGCTCATATCAGGGACTTGTAGTAGTTAGGTATTAGCCTTTATAAACCAACCCCATCAATCTTCTGCACATTCAGATTACAGAAGCCAATATTGTGGCATGATTCTATAAATACCATTAATGAGGCTGACCTCATATCAGGGACTTGTAGTAATTACTGTAGGTATTAGCCTTTATAAACCAACCCCATCAATCTTCTGCACATGCAGATTACAGAAGCCAATATTGTGGCATGATTCTATTAATACCATTAACCAGGCTGAGCTCATATCAGGGACTTGTAATAATTAGGTATTAGCCTATATAAACCAACCCCATCAATCTTCTGCACATGCAGATTACAGAAGCCAATATTGTGGCATGATTCTATTAATACCATTAACCAGGCTGAGATCATATCAGGGACTTGTAGTAATACTCCAGTCTGTACTTGTACCCACACTGCAGTCCTGTTTATGTACTAGTACTGGTACTTCAGGTTTCTACCCATCCTTTAATAGGGAAACCAAAACTTTGTACTCCTACGCACTCACGGCTTTGTACTCGTGGTGGCTAATTGGCTAAGGCGTCGGACTCGTGATCCAAGGATTGCTGGTTCAATTTCTGCCTAGTTCATTACTTTGTGTCCTTGGGCAAGATGCTTTATCTCACTTGCCTCTCTCCACCCAGGGGTTAAATGGGTCCCTGTGAGGTAACTTGTCATTGGGCGCAGTATATAACTGCTGCCGACTGGAGGGATTGTCTCTGGGAAAGGTTATCATTGACCAGGGGTAATATAATGTCTGTAAAGCGCTTTGCGACCTATTGAGACCTATTACTCGTCTATTGCTTTCGGGATGTCTTTCTCATATTCAGCGTGTTGAACAAGCAATCTAAAGCATATTACGTACAATAGCATATGGACGTAGCTTCATCAACACGGTATTTTTTGTGGGGGACCCTAGCATTCCAAATTTTAGCTGCAGTTATTGGCCACTAATTGAAAGGTCTGTTCGTAAAGTTTTGACTTGTGAAAGTAAGTATGAAGGGTTTTGATCTTTATCCCAAATATTTGTACCATTTTTGTACTTCTATTTTAATCTTAGGAACATGCAGATGAACTCCAAGCCAAAATGGAAAAGGCAAGAAAAGAAGTCAAACGGCAGAAAGATAAGGTGGCCAGTCTCACCGATGAGCTAGATGGCCTGAGGAAGGAGGTGGAGAGAAGAAGACATGTGTCTACAAAGGTGGAGGAGGAGAAAATGGAAATGGAGAAGAAGATGAGAGATTTGGAATCATCTCGTAGCGACCTTCATCAGGTGAGGTTGACTTCAATTGTATGGTGGTCTTTACCATTCGGTAATAATGTATGTATAAAAGTACTTTGGTGGCAGGATTTATGGAGTATTCATCTCCCACCCTGACCTCCCCCCCCACCCCCCTTCCTATGTTTCATTTGAGACTGATGAAGCTCGTAGTCTTTAATTTGTGATAAATAGGCTGTTTTAGTTTTCTTTCTCCACAATTTTTGCTTTCCCCTCTGTTCCCAGTTTTAGCCAACCTATATCTATGTGACATCCACAATATAACGGAAACCGTTTAGATCAAATTAATACATATTTGGTGATAAATAATAGACAGTATAGACATATACACATATTACACACAGAGTCTTAACAAGTGCAAGCTGTATTTGATCTTGGCTTCCCCTTAATATTTCACCCTCTCACCAACATGTTACAGGAATGCACTAAAAACTGGGTAGCTTTTTGAGACTTAGTGGCAGTAGTAATAGTGGTAGTGGCAGGAGTAACAGTGGTAGTAGTAGTGGTAGTCGTAGTAGAGACAGCAGTGGTAATAGTAGTAGTTGTAGTAGTAGTGGTAGTAGTAGTAGTGGTAGTCGTCGTAGTAGTAGTAGTAGTAATAGTGGTAATGGTAGGAGTAACAGTAGTAGTAGTGGCAGTCATAGTAGAGACAGCAGTGGTAGTAGTAGTAGGAGTAGCAGTAATGGTAGTGGTATTAGTAGTAGTAGTAGTAGAGACAGCAGTGGTAGTAGTAGTAGTAGTAGGAGTAGCAGTAGTGGTAGTGGTAGTAGTAGTAGTAGTAGTGGTAGTAGTAATAGTGGTAGTGGTAGTGGTGGGAGTGACAGTTGTAGTTGTGGTAATGGTAGTAGTGGTAGTAATGGTGGTAGTAATAGTAGTGGTTGTGGTGGTGGTGGTGGTTGAGGTGGTGGTAGTGGTGGTAGAAGTGGTAGTAGTAGTAGTAGTAGTAGTAGTAGTAGGAGTAGTAGTAGTAGTAGCAGTAGCAGGAGCAGTAGCATTAGTATATTATAATAATTTTCTTTTCACTTTTATATGAGATTAATTTTGGAAGAAGAAATCTTGTCAACAGATGTTTACACTTTCTTGTAAACAATTGTAGCTGATTTAAAGATGAAATTTGTTCTCGATATTTGTAGGTTCCTGAGAAGGATGTCCCTGATGTGGCTGTTCTTCAAAAGAGGATAAGAGCTTTACAAGGACAGATCAGTGATTTGAAGAAAACTGAAGGCAAGGAAACTGAGGACCCTAAAAGAATGCAGGTAAAGTTTACAGCCAAAGACCAATTTTAAATTTGATAATTCCATTATTTTCTCTCTGTTTTCCTCTCGCTTTTATGTCATACAAGTGCTCTCATGACTACAAGTACAAGTTTCTTGAACAATTTCTACGTGAAATTATTTTCTTGTCACCTTGCAGGAGGCCTAATAAATAAATAGACAGCTATAACTGTTCCTTATTCCAGACTAAGTATGAAAAAGAGGCTGTTGGACCTTATCTGCTATGATATTTACGGCCTTGGTTTAGTGCTGGTAATCGTGTCATAATAAGTAACTTAACAACTTTGTGATTTAATTATCTGTTGTGACAAAGCACGACTTCAGTATGCTCTTGCATACTGGTATAGAGGAAAGTGTCAGTTGTAATTACAAGCAGGCTTACATGTTAAGTATACTGTACATTCCCGACTTTACTATGCTCTTGCATACTCATATCGAGGGAAGTGTCAGTTGTAATTACAAGCAGGCGTCCATGTTAAGTATACATTCCTTTCCGTAGTCTGCAGTGGAGGTTGCTAGATGGGAAGAGAGCAAGAAGTGGGAAAAGAAATTGGAAAATATGCGAAGCAAAATCAAGGACAAAGACAAGGAAATTGATCAGCTCCAGAAATCTTACAAGATGATGAAGGACATACACGAGAGGTGATTTCAAGATTAATTACAAAATAACTTCGTAGTTTTGCTACTTTTTGATTCCGTGCCAGAGGCAAAAGGAATCTATGCAGTCACGCTTGATTGTGTGTGTGTGTGTGTCTGTCTGTCTGTCTGTGGCACTTCCTGTAAACACGATATCTCAAAACATTGAACTTTGATGAAGCTCATACTTGGTATATTGATCCCCATTGGGAGTACATGGTCCCTGTTTTTTTGTGTGCTAATGTCATGACTATTAATGAGTAGCCGGAGCTTAATGCCAAATCCGTCAAACATCAATATCTCTGCAACCATACACCCAATTTGTTAAAACTTGATGGAATAAGTTCAAGGTGGTACATTTGCTTGCAATTTAATTTAATTGATACTCGTGGGCCGAGCTTAAACAATATTTTGACAATTTTGCCTTTAATCAAGGCCATATAACCTATGGATAAATCTCATACTTAGGTTTTCGCATTGTGAGAGTACAACCCTTAATTTTGGATGAGGTAAAATATCATTTCAAATTGTTCTGATTCAGACAAGGTTTAAATCCAAATGCAAGGAATCACAAAGTCATTGACTTTCTTGTTCTTATGTGCAGCTGTGGTAATGTTGATGAAAACAGCTCTGGATTAGGATCAGCAATGCTAAGAAGCGAAATGTACTTATGTCAGATACTGGGATGGCTTTGACTTAATGATTAACATCAAGAGGCCGATCAAATAAACATGTTTAACTCATTTGGGATGAATTTTGTTTTACAAAAAGGTTGGAAAATATTGGCCAGTGCATATGAGCAAACTTTGGAATGTTCTTTGATAAGCAGTCACACCAGCAAGCTACAGCTTAACCTCCCCCCCCCACCCACATCACCTACCCCCATGCCCAGCCTCCGAACATTTCCTTTCAGGTAGCATAGGTTTGAGAGTATCTATAAAGATGTCACAAATGTTGTTTTTTTATTTCCTGAGAGTGTTCTACTTTCTTTATAAATATGAGGGTTTCCCTGAGATTGCTACAATTCACAACCTTTCTTGTATGCCTAATCTACTTGAATTATCTTGTATTTTGTTGATTATACAAAAACAATGTATCAAATGAATGTAACAGATTTATCTCTGTTAATCCAGTCTTCTCATTTTAGGTAAAGAATGGCTTAAAGGGCACAATAGATAAACCATTGATTGTTTCTAGTGATTAATATCTATGTATGTTGGTGTCCCTCAGATCAGAGAGAATAAAAACCAGCCGAAACTCTGAGCTATTCTCAAAACAGGCGGGCCCAACACAGGCCGAGATGGATGAATTGAATGAGAAGAACAGAAGACTACAAGATGAGGTAGGTAGAATCTGTAATTAACACCGTTAATAACCCCTTTAAGGTCATTTCACACTAGGCGCTACACCATGCGACCAAAAAAATTTGCAATAATTTTATTATTTAGACCCATTTACACTAGGCGTGATGCAAAGCGGCACGATAAATTTGAATTAAAATAGTGTCAACTTTTGTCGCTTGTCATTTTTCGTGTGACCAATCAGTGCCCTCTGTAAGATCACATGATTAGCCAAGAGACCCTTTCTAATCAGGTGTTGGTTATAAGCAACTTCCTGTATGTCTTGTTCCGAAGAAAATCTAATCCTGATTGTTCAGGATCACACCGAGATATGAGATGTAGGCAGCAGAACATACAGGGAGTCTGAGAAAATTCAAAATGTCTGGAAGGAATAGCAATCAGCCTGAATACAAGCACTGAGTAAACTTATTATATTTGAGTTGGAAATTCAACGCCATCCCAATACATGTGCATACACCTATACACTTGTTGAAGGCTCGCATTTTCACAGGTCGATTTTGAAGGGTCAGATCGAACAATATGGCCTACATGATTGATGTCAGAACTAAATGTTCCCTGACACATTCTGCTTTCCATCCAAACAAAGTTATTCTACCAGTCGGTGGTATTTGCCGAAATCATTCCTTTCTTTCAAGATAGGGTGTAGCCACAATGATCTATTTCTCTTCCGTTTAACTATTTTACACAGCAAAGCTATATCATCTAAATCTATTGCATCACAAGTTTGTAAAACCTCTTGCAACATCTTCATGACATGATGTCGAGTGTCGTTGTACAAATATTGCACATATAATTGTTAAGTATACATATCATCATGTGAACCGGGACAGAAGAATTTCCCGCCATGAAAAAAATCGCAGAGCGATAAAACAAAAGTCACCTGTATTGTGAAAGCTAAACATTCGCCTGGTGACTTGTTTATCATGTCACATCACATCATGTCATTGCACCTAGTGTGAAAAGGGTCTTTATTCTCAGTTTGTACCTGAAATCATTGCATCAAAGGCACTTTTGTCAAGGCAATGTTGAAAGTTGTTGATTTTTTTTCAACAAGTAAGATTTTCAAATGCAAGTTTTGGTAAAGTCAATTAATCCACATTAATTACTCAATTAATCAAATAATCAATTAATCAATTAATCATTAATCAATTAAAACCACAAAAGGTCAATACCACGTTGTATTTGGAAGAATTAGAGAGAGACTCTTTGTCAAGAAGTAAAATGTTATTAAGCAAATAGAATTCTAAACAAACAGTGATTATTAAACATGAGTGAATATTAAAAAGAAATTATTTTGAATAATCAGTCTGGACATGAATGAAGAGTTTAACCATTCAATGTTCATCCTTCGACTGTTGTGTTTCTGTTGTGTCTCTAATATTCCAGAGAAAATGCAATTATTAAAACTGGTCACCACTGAACATTTTCTTCTGTTACAGGTTTTCACTCTAAGAAGACAACAGTCCTTTACTCAAGATTCGGCAGTCCAGGAACTTGAAAATAGAAACCAATTTCTCACGGGAAAAGTTTCAGATTTACAGAAACAACTCATCGAAAAGGAAATGGTTACGTCAAGGGTAGGACTTAGTATCCATATCTGTAAAAAGCGACTTGCTTAGTATCAATATCTGTAAATATCTGTAAAAAGGACTTACTTAGTATCAATATCTGCAGATATGTTAATTGTGTGGAAAGGAATAAAAATATTGAAATAATAAGCAAGAACTTTTCTTAGTAGCTTCTTAAGAACGCCAGTATAATTTGTTTGTTTTGTAAAGAACAAAAGACTACTCTAACACTGATAAGATCTACTTTGGACGCATACACAATCTGTGACTTTAAGTGTAGCCAACCCTTTTATTGTGTGTGTGTGTGTTTTAGTGCAAGTTTCACACATTTTAAATCTGCCTGTGAATAATTCCTCTGAGTTCACTAATTTTAAATCTACCCACTCTGCCTCAATTCAGCCTGCCTCCGTCCTCTCTGCGACTGCTCCGAGATCGTCGTCGCACGACGAAGATAATAACCTCCAGAAGAAGGTTCTAGAACTCTCTCAAGAGAACATCGAGCTCAGGTTCGAGTTAGAGCAGGCAAAGGTGGACTTGCCTCGGTTAAAGGAGAGAGTCACAGACTTGCAAAAATATAACGATGCCTTGAAAGCTGACTTGGAGAAAGCCAAGAGAAAATTAAAGGGAAGTTCAAGCCACGGTTCAAGTAAGGTAAGATACAGTATAGTTCCTGCAACATTGCACAACAGGGATGTGCTCATTAATATTTGAGTGCTGAGCAGATTTGTGCTGTATTGTGATCCAAGTCCTGGGGTAGTAGTCATAGGGGTGGGGGTGCCCCCCTCCCCTTTGGAAAATTTTTGCAAATGAAGTATGCTTATATCTCAAATGGTGCTATCTTTTTCCTATTCTGGCGCTAACTTCTGCGCCAAGTATTCACTCATATTTTGGTACTGGTAAAATGTGTTCAATTTATCATCATAAATAGTGCGGTGCGGAAATGTTTAAAATACTGTTTGTGCTGGCGGCATTCAGAACTGCCAGGCACAGCCGCCTGTTGCTGCCCTATCCCTGCACCATATTTGTCTTTCTCTCTTGTTTTAGGTGTACCATGTGATGTTTGTAACCCAGTCGAAGATCATTAACCCTTTTCACAGGTTCACACATAAACATAGACTTGACTTATTCTGACAGAAAAGTAAGACGGTACACAACATATCTGGGAGCTCATTAGGGAGGGAGATGGGGTGGGGGGGGGGGAGGAGGAGTTTGCTTAGCTTATTTTTTACAGTATTTTAGGAAGATATGCTTTTCAAAATATTGTTCTGTCCGCCAGAATGATATAATAAGATTCTCTGCTCCTCGCTGTGTTGCTCTAATATGGAACATAACACTCTTGGTATAAAGTGTCCGCATAATACTTGCTAAAGCAGCTTACTGAGTTGAGTTGAGCTCATTTAACCTTCATTTGGTTGGGAAAGTCAAGACCAGTGTCAAAGCATGGGTCAATTGCAATCCTATTTTGAGCAATACCAGGCAGGTTTGGAAAAATTGCCAACAACTGAACTCAACAAGCTGCTCATTGCAGAAGCTCATTGTATTAATTGTGAGTTTGGTTTGGTTGCTGATAGAGGTTCTTTCCGTGCTTGTTTAGGACTTGTTATTAATTCCATGGTATCTTCAAACAGGAAAAGGATTGTTTGTTGTTCTTTCTTAGCTGTTTGTGAGCATGGTTTGTTCACCACAGGGGTTTCTATCACATATCCTTCTTCCGGTAACTTGGTTCTCCGCTATTGATACACTTGGCTCACCGCTATTGCTACATATTGCTCCATTGAAAATTCAAACTTAAATAGATACAGTTGAAGTCAAATATTTATTATAAAGTACAGTATTAAGTCAGATAAGCTTAATAATTAATGTTTTCCAGGACAAACAAGAAAACTTAAAACTGGCTAAATTTAATTAGTATCAATACTTTCATTAAGAATTTGTCTTTGTGAATGCCTAATTGTGTCACATGGATTCATCCCCACCCCTCTTCACCTCCGTACCTTTTCTCCCCTCCCTATCCACCACCATCACTGTGATACCTTTGCCAGCTCTGGGAAATTGTGTCATTAACAATTTGCATGGAACCTATAAATTACAGGCACCTGGTCAGAATGGTAAGAATGAAAATTACTAAAATTTGATGATGTCAACTTTTACATATCGATGAATTTCTGGGATTCATATCCAGCAGGGCACCAGTGGTAAATCTATCCCAGAGCTTGAAAGGACCATCGGACTGATGAAGAAGGTCGTAGAGAGGGTCCAGACCGAGAATGAGACCCTAAAGAAGGCGCCAGGGGTGACCACGCAGACAGAGATTCACTCCTTACGTGAGGAGAACAAAACCCTTAAGGTGAACAAAAAAAAGTAAATTACTGGCCGATTCCACCATTGAGGAAGAGAAGGATATTTAATTAGTTTTATTGATCTTTTTTTGTCTGTTTATCATGCAGTTCTCTTTTACTCAAAAGGACATATGAAGAGGGGGGTGAGGGGAGGGGGGCAGGGGGTAATAGCAGATTCATTTGTAGGTCAAAAAGATGTACTTTATTTATCTCTCATGATGTAAAATTAATGTTACAGTAAGTAACTGCTATAACCATCAGAAATTACCACAAATGTTACATTAATGTCATTTATACCCATAATGCAACAGTCAGATTCACTTTAAATCTCGCTACATTTCAAAAATTCATGGTCTCAATTCCTTCTTCTTTATCAATTACATTCATCTATCTTTTTTTTTCTTTTTTTTTCTTTTTGTTCTTTTTTTTCCTTTTTTTCCTTTTTTTGGGGGGTTCTCCTTTCATTTATGTGGCATTTTTTTTCATTTCAGAGCGAACTTGAAAAGTTGAAACTTCAAGTCGGAGGACAGCTGAGTACTAGATACGAGAACACCCAGAGAGGCATCGCAAAGATGGTCACGGAGAACGACAGGCTGAGGCAGGATCTACACAGGGAAGTGGAATCGGCAGAGAAGCATCGAATCAACCACAGCAGAGCTCTGAGAGACAAAGAGAGATTGGAAAGACAAATTGAAGAAGTAAGAAGAATTTAATTCACTTCATGAATAAATTATCGTTTTCCAGAAGTGCTGTCGTCCATCACTCAATTTCATTTCAACTGTATCATTTATTTCATTCCAGTATAGATGTAAAATGTATTAGTAAACTCAGTTCTTGAAGCATCATTTTCCTTTCACTAAAAGTATATCGTAATCTAAACTGACTATCCTTCGTCAAAAAGATGCTAGTCTGTTTACACTGCATATTAATATGTTTGGACCAACATCTTTGCTGTTCATGCAACCTTCCAAGATAGTTACAGTTATCCAAATGATAACACAAGCACTGCCAAAAGAATGATTTGCATATTTACTACCAAAGTAACTCTTTGAAAATTTAGGTTAGCGATATACTGCAAAGTTTGCGATTTTCTTTTCTTGCACACAAGATAAAGAGTGGTGTTATGGGTTAACAGGCCCCATTCAATTTCTGGTTTTCACAGTTAATTTAAGGGAGGGGGTAGGGAGTGAGGCAGAGGTGTAAACCGTAAAGCTTTGTCCCCTCTGAATTTTTGACACCATTCGGTTGTTGTCGTCTTATTTGTGCTTGCAAAGCGATAAACGATTACACTGACTTTCTTTCAAGGTCAAGGAAAAGCAAGAGATAGAGCAGGCCAGAGGACCAAAGTTAGAAACAGCCGACTCAAAGAGCTGGAAATCCATTGTGGTGACTCGAATGTACGAAGAGAAGATGAAAGGAATGGAGGAAGAAATGGATAAAAAGGTATCAGTGGGTTACTGGCAAGATGAGATTGGTCACCACCAGCCCCCCCTCCCCCACCCCCATCCCCCTCTAACCCTAGGGTAAAATGAATTTGATTCAGCTATTATGTGTCATACTGATTGCATTGTTCATGCATGAAGGCTTTTTAGAATGTTTGATTTGCTGCCGTTACTAGTGGTTTGATATGCTCTCAATGTGTCATCACATTTGATCAACTCCTAATTCTCTGTTTAAAGTGATATGATATGAACTTCAAGCTTCAATCCCTTCCTTTATAAATAATAAAAATAATATTTGCTTTTTATATAGCGCTTTATACCAGCGGTAGGTCTCAAAGTGCTTTACAGACGTTATATTACCCCTGGTCAATGATAACCTGTCCCAGACACAATCCCTCCAGTCGGCAGCAGTTAAATATACTGCACCCAAAGTTCCTCACAGGTTCCCATTTAACCCCTGGGTGGAGAGAGGCAAGTGAGATAAAGCATCTTCCCCAAGGACACAACGTAATGAACTAGGCAGGAATCGAACTAGCTATCCTTGGATCACGAGTCCAACTCCTTACCCAATTGGCCAGTGATTTGTTCTGCCATGAAAGTTTAACTGATTTGATTCAGGCTTTTTGAACTTTTTTTTTCCATCATTTTGCTCTTAATTTCAGATGCTTTGACAAGATTGAATAAATTTGAAATCATTTTCTTGCCTTTAGTTTTAATGATTTGTTCTGCTATGAAAAAGTTTTAAAATGAATTTCATTAAGTTTTTAACTTTATGAGTTGAATAGTATGTATCTCATTGTTCATCATTTATGATAGAACTCATCTCTGGGAGACATGAAGAGGTTGCTAAGAGATGCGGCCCATAGGGAACAGGAATTACTCCACGAGGTCAGGGACCTTCAAGAGAAAGTCTCAGTCCTGGAGAAATTCCCAAACGACATCACTTCGGATTCAGATCTCGTTCAGCAGTTACAGCACACCAGGTAATGTGGATGGATACATACTGGTTTGAAGATTAGAAGCTAGCATTGGAATGTCAACTGTTACCACATAGGGCACTGTATTGGGATTACACTATAACTTTTGATCATGCAAATACTGTATTAAATGTATACTCCTGAACATATTATTAAAAAAATAATCTGTGTAAAAGTAAGTTGGCCTGACATTTCGATCCTAGCAGGATCTTCTTCAGAGGCTAAATGAGTAACAGTAACAGAAGGGTCAAAAACATGCACAGAATACAAACAGGTTAATGAGCATGGTGAACACAAAGAGATAGATGTAAGGGGATTAGTAGACAAGGGATGGAGAGAAGAAAGCAACAGGGGAAGAGGAAAGGTAGGAGATAAACAGTGGAGGGACAAAGAGAGGATTAAGGAAAGGGGGTAGGGAATAAATTTATCTAAAAAAATAATCTATGAGGTGGGGCTTATAACATGGCTTACTACTTTATAGTGAGTTATCAACCGTGTGAACCGACAGAGAAAATTAACATAACCATAGGTCGATGTGTGATTACTTTGTTCCAATTACGAGCAAAGGAAGTCAAAACAACAACAAGTCATCAAATTGGTCATATTTTCAGACACATTGTCTTTGGTGACAAGAGTATGGTAACACAAGATTGGGCCAAATTCGACACGGCAGTTCGTTGTTTTACATTTAACCTCAAATGGCGATATTTGGTTCTCGCTGTTTACTCGCAAAGGAAGTCTCAATCACTTTTTGTAATCATTTTGTAATATTCATTATACATTACCAAATACCACTATTTTAAGCATTTCTTCAAACTTGGCGAAGAGCAATTAAAAAGAGAAAAAAAAACAGCGAACAAACTTTCAAAAATTTCGTTCTTTAATTGTTCTTCTCTAGATTAAAGGTAAATCGTCTGGAAAATGAAAAAGCAGAACTTTTAAACGAGATGAAGATTAGAAAACTACAGACTGGTGCAGAGAATGGGACAGAGGTAAAGCAACTTCATCTTGTATCAGTAAATGAAGGAGGATAAGTTCGATTATGTATTTAAAGGGTGTGAAGACTCGCGCAAAAAGAAACGTCTAATGCCGGTAATTTGACCTAGTTTCGAATGAGGTGTAACAGAAGTGTTAAACACCACCATCGATCCCAGAAAATAGACACACAGCTTGCTACCGTCGGTAATTAGACACTAGTGTACAGTCAGTGCATACAGCTGCGGTCAATACCCAAAGCACAGTATACAAACAATAAAGCGATGGACATCTCAGGTCCAGCTAAAGAAAACAATAAAGGTATCACGTTTCATTACTGTCTGCATTTTGTAGCGATACGAACAAAACGTCACTTGCAAGCAACAGAAAGTTAACTTTTTCAGATGGCCGCATGTGGTTTGGGGTGAGACTTCAATGCCTTTCAGGAGATTTGAAATGCTTTCTGGTAAATCCCTACTTTTGATCATTCAACAAGGATCCCTTCTTTGGTACTGGGAAAGTAAACGAAATGCAGGTCATTTTCCTTTGGCAGGGTACATAACGTTTATTTTACAAACACTAAGGTTTTAAGATATTTGTGTGATTATTTTCATCCACAATCTTTGTAATAGGACTCTGAATTTGTCGAGAGGCTACGTAGCAATACGAAACTTATGGAGGAAAATGTTGAAATCAGAACAGAGCTGAAAACTAAAGAACTGGAAAGTGAGAAGATCAAAAGAGAAAACGAAAAGGTTTGTTTAACGTTCTGATGATTTCTCTCTGTCGGTCATCTGATCTTGTCCAGAAAAAGTTTTATTTTGACGTATCGGCTGGAAATTTTCACGATTTTACCATAGCAACAGAAAGTGAGTCCAGAGTGTGCTATTTAGTAAGTGTCTCAATGTGTTCTTCACAAAAGTGATGTCAAATGATGGGCAGGCATAAATTCGCAAAGCTACATCCAAGACATCACACTATCCAGTAACATATTTTTTTTTCTTTTAGTAGCTTACATGTCAATTCAACTGTAAAAATTGAAAGAAATATGTAGAGTTGTTTTTTCTGGATCTTTCTTGGTTTATTTCTGTTATTTGTCTTGATATAAGAGATTGGTACTTGTAAGTCATGCTAGGCCACTCCAGTGAAGTTTCTGATGCATTCCACTATACTTACACTATATTTTAAGGAGAATGTGCATAATACATACCAAATGGCAGTAATTATTAGCAGAAGATTGTTCTATTGCATATCCCCAGTGTCCACCAATATTTTGTCGAAATACGCAAATATAGATTTGCAATTTGTTAATACATTGCAAAACCTAGATATGTAAATCACAACTAGAGAAAGTTATTTGACAATGAGTACACAATTTGCCCATTCAAAGGTCTTGTGTCGTAATTGAACCCAGCACGATTGCTACTGGTTGGAAGTATTGAAGGGGATGTGGAGGGAGTTGTGAGCTCCTAGGTCAAGTTCTATATACATCATGTCCCTACTCCACCAGTCCACTGTTGACTCTTCCCTTTGTCTTGCTTGCCCTGTGACTTTCCTCTCTTCTCTTTTGTTCCATTTTGTGTTTTCTAAAAAAAAGACTAAAACATGTCCTTCCATCTATGTACGAGTTGTGTCTCAAGCGAATGAATTTTGTACATGTGTATTAAACACTTCTTTTCTTCTCTGTTCACTACAGCTAAGAGGAGAACTTGAACAGTTTGATCCGTCCTTCTTTGAGGAGATTGAAGACTTGAAGTATAATTACAGAGAAGCCATGCAAAGAAATGTACAGTACGAGGAAGAACTAAGGAATCTGTCTCAGCAGTTTGGTGTGACTGTACACATTCCACCATAGCAAGGCATGCATACAATAGTTTATAAATGGCAAGCTGAAACATGTATTCATCATAGACAAGCTACCATGTGGGTTCAGATATTCTATTGTGACATACAGAGTTCAAACTATTTAGTAGAACAATACAGGCTATCTGTTCAATCTATGTTGTATTGCTAAAGGGAATGGAAAGTTCGGTTGTGCACGGAGCCTATGTGACCTAGTGCACTAGATACTACAGAAAGTACTACTTGAAATCTCCTTAAAGTAACTGGTTGGCTTCCAAACCTGTAGTCCACTTTTATGAGATACACTCATGTAATATGTGAGCAATTTTCTTCATGAAGTCTATGATTTTTGGTTACATTCCCCTTCTCCCCCTCCCTGCCCCTCCTCAGCTCTCCCCTAGGTGCTACTAGCTGACTGTTAGCCTCAACAGTTTTATAACTTCAGCCCAGATTCTTATATGTAAAGTAGGCTACAGTAGAGTAGTTATCTCTAGCAAAGTGTTGTTAATAGATCATCTTGTAAAGATACCTGTTGTGTTACTAATGCTGCATGTTAGCCAGTTGGTGTTACAGCATATAAGATGGCAAAGTGAATATGTCTGATACCAATGCAACCACCCCGGTTGTCCAGCTATCCTGCCAGTAGGTGTTACAGCATATTAGATGGCAAAGTAAATATGTCTGATACCAATGCAACCACCACAGCATGTCCACCTATCCTGCCAGTAGGTGTTATAGCATATTAGATGGCAAAGTAAATATGTCTGATACCAATGCAACCACCACAGCATGTCCACCTATCTTGCTAGTTGGTGTTACAGCATATTAGATGGCAAAGTGAATATGTCTGATACCAATACAACCACCACAGCATGTCCACCTATCTTGCTAGTTGGTGTTACAGCATATTAGATGGCAAAGTGAATATGTCTGATACCAATACAACCACCACAGCATGTCAACCTATCCTGCCAGTTGGTGTTACAGCATACTAGATGGCAAAGTGAATATGTCTGATACCAATGCAACCACCACAGCATGTCCACCTATCTTGCTAGTTGGTGTTACAGCATATTAGATGGCAAAGTGAATATGTCTGATACCAATACAACCACCACAGCATGTCCACCTATCCTGCCAGTTGGTGTTACAGCATACTAGATGGCAAAGTGAATATGTCTGATACCAATACAACCACCACAGCATGTCAACCTATCCTGCCAGTTGGTGTTACAGCATACTAGATGGCAAAGTGAATATGTCTGATACCAATGCAACCACCACAGCATGTCCACCTATCTTGCCAGTTGGTGTTACAGCATACTAGATGGCAAAGTGAATATGTCTGATACCAATGCAACCACCACAGCATGTCCAGTTTTCCTTTACTTTGATCTCTGTCCTTTTTCCTACTCGTGTGTATTAAACAAAAAAACGTACAAAGTTTTGTTTTTTGGCTGTTTAATGCATGATATCAAAATGCAGGGAATTTGACGGGAAAGTGTGTGGTGACATTATCTATGTTTGCCAGAAGTTGTCAAAAGTACTTTCCTGGATGATTCTGATACTGCATAGTACTCCATTTAATTGAAGATAACTAAATAACTCAAGAGTGCACAACTTCTTTATGATTGGCCACAGTAAAATGCTTGTTAAAGTTTGGGCATGGGTGACCATTATCTGACTTACTAGCATATTAGGGCTCAATATTGATGACCTTTAAAGTGGAGGTGTGTTTTTCAATAATATTCACCTTTAAGAATTTCCACACATTTGTTTATCCACTGTGAGCTGTTCAGTAATTAATGAATAAAATAAATGTTATATGTCTTTGATATGTATGTAAGTTATCAACGGAGGATTGAGCTATTCTTTGTTACATACATGCTATGAAACCGATTCTTTCAAATAATGTTTATTCTGAAATATATGCATAAAGCTACTACAATGTGATTGTAAACTGTGTTGTTGAACTGATCAATGCTTTAAATTGCTAGATACCACTTAAAGTTGGTTTGCTTTGAAGCATCACTGTGAAGCCTTAAAAATGATCTTTGCTCTAAAATAAACTTGACATATTCGATGAAGTTCACAGGTCGGAAGAGTTTAAGTCCACCTTTAATACATGTTGATTATAGCTTCACAACTGAAGGGTCAAATTTTCAACAAAAGACATTTGTAATGTGTATGATAAAACACCTTGAAATTTCTTGTAATATTTGGTTTTTTGTGCAATTTACTTTATATATATGTAAAAAACAATTGTACAATACACAAATGATTAAAAGAACTGTGCAAGACTTTTTATTTTTTATTTTATTTGTTCAACTCTTACTACACATTTTCTACAGAAATGATATATAATATCTTGTACACGATGTTTTTTCCCCCCTTCAACTTTCAGCTTACCCAGTCATTATTTCACTGGCTCACTTCAGACTTTGGTACATTTCTGAGCTGCTGCAAAATCAATTCAGAATATGAAGAATATATTGTAACATTTTCCATAAATATATGAAAATGTCATCTCATCCATTCCATCCCTCTTTTATAACACTGTTTAATTATTCCTATTTTTTTAATATTCTATTATTTTCAGGCTGTTTTAAAGATTTTTGTGACACTAAATGTTAAAATGTGTTGCACTATCCTTTAACTTGCCTGTTATAAGACAATACCCTGTGAAATTAGTGGCTGGCTGTTACTTTAAATATAGAAAATTAGATTTACCTCCTCATTTACATTTGTACATACACATATGCCAAAAGTCACGTGAGAACCCATTGGTGAAATACTCTCCCCCACTCCAGGAATGTGAGCTGTCACACACAGACCCATAGGTGAAACTTCACAATCAGGAATGTGACGTCTCAGAATTCTCACATCAGTAATGTGAGATATGTCACAAAAACCCATTGGTGAACCAATTCTGACACCAGAAACGTGAGTTGTCCTACACAAACCCATTGGTGAACCAATTCTGACACCAGAAACGTGAGTTGTCACACACAAACCCATTAGTGAACCAAGTTTGACACAAGAAATGTGAGCTGTCTCACACAAACCCATTGGTGAACCAATTCTGACACCAGAAACGTGAGTTGTCCTACACAAACCCATTGGTGAACCAATTCTGACACCAGAAACATGAGTTGTCCTACACAAACCCATTGGTGAACCAATTCTGACACCAGAAACATGAGTTGTCACACACAAACCCATTGGTGAACCAAGTTTGACACAAGAAATGTGAGTTGTCTCACACAAACCCATTGGTGAACCAATTCTGACACCAGAAACGTGAGTTGTCCTACACAAATCCATTGGTGAACCAATTCTGACACCAGAAACGTGAGTTGTCACACACAAACCCATTGGTGAACCAAGTTTGACACCAGAAATGTGAGTTGTCTGACACAAACCCATTGGTGAACCAATTCTGACACCAGAAACGTGAGTTGTCCTACACAAATCCATTGGTGAACCAATTCTGACACCAGAAACGTGAGTTGTCACACACAAACCCATTGGTGAACCAATTTTGACACCAGAAACGTGAGTAGTCCTACACAAATCCATTGGTGAACCAATTCTGACACCAGAAACTTGAGTTGTCACACACAAACCCATTGGTGAACCAAGTTTGACACCAGAAATGTGAGTTGTCTCACACAAACCCATTGGTGAACCAATTCTGACACCAGAAACGTGAGTTGTCCTACACAAACCCATTGGTGAACCAATTCTGACACCAGAAACGTGAGTTGTCCTACACAAACCCATTGGTGAACCAATTCTGACACCAGAAACATGAGTTGTCACACACAAACCCATTGGTGAACCAAGTTTGACACCAGAAATGTGAGTTGTCTGACACAAACCCATTGGTGAACCAATTCTGACACCAGAAACGTGAGTTGTCCTACACAAATCCATTGGTGAACCAATTCTGACACCAGAAATGTGAGTTGTCACACACAAACCCATTGGTGAACCAAGTTTGACACCAGAAATGTGAGTTGTCTGACACAAACCCATTGGTGAACCAATTCTGACACCAGAAACGTGAGTTGTCCTACACAAATCCATTGGTGAACCAATTCTGACACCAGAAACGTGAGTTGTCACACACAAACCCATTGGTGAACCAATTCTGACACCAGAAACGTGAGTTGTCACACACAAACCCATTGGTTGAACTGTATCTCACACCAGAGATGTGAGCTATCACACACAAATCCATTGGTGAAACTTGATCTCACACCAGAGATGTGAGCTATCTCACACAAATCCATTGGTGACACTTGATCTCACACCAGGAATGTGATTTGTCACACACATACGAACATTTTTCCTCACCAGGAATGTGTGAGTTATGTCACAAACATGCATTGGTATGGTCAACCTTTTCTTCACACCAGCTATGAAAGTTGGCAAAACAACTCAGAACCAGTACGGTGACAAACTTGCATTTGAGGAAACATCAGCTATTGGGGTACCAAAAATCCAAAATATCCCACACCTCGCTTCAGCAAACTGAAAGTAGCCCTTTTGCCTATCATGAAACGTTTTCTCTCTCTTGAGAATTTGCCGTTCTTTTGATACAGGATTCTTGATGCCTTCTCTTGGCACTTGGATCTGAATATGCATTACCACAGTGTTCGCATTTGAAGGGTTTCACGCCAGTGTGTATCCTCTCGTGCTTTATCTTGTTACTTCGATCCGCAAACTCCTTTCGGCAGTACAAGCATTTGAATGGCTTGTCACCTGTGTGTGTTCTCTCATGTAACTGCTGGGACCTCGCCCTATGAAAGTTCTTGTTACAAAAACGACACATGAATGACTTGGTGCTACGGTGAAATTTAAAGAGCTCTGAAACAGGAGTGTGAGGTGTTTGATTTATAGAGGAAGTATCGTCCTTCGTAACATGCTTCTTGCTTGCTCTAACAGTATGCGAGTCTTTCACCCTGGACGATTTGTAACTGACTGGGATCATCGGTGAGGAAGTGGATGGTACAAGTTGCAATGAGCCATGATCTCTACATATTGCATCATAGGTCCACTGACTAGAGGTCGTCGGATAGGCTCCAGAGAGGTCACGTTCTAGACCCATCTCAGCAGGTACTGATACCAGTGAATCAGCTTGGACGCTGCCGTCGGGGTGTCGTCGTACGATCATTGTTACTGTATTCTCTGTCATATCGTCCTGATACCGCCTAGAACTTGCAGCTGATTGGTGTAAACCATGGTAAGACGATGAAAGTCTGTCCTCTCCGAGAGGAGTGTCGACCGGTTCGTGGAAGCTTGCACTGTTCACTTCGACGGCAGGCTCCCTTTGGGTACTTTGATTAAGACCACTGCTAGACCATCTTTTAGCTTTTCTTCCTGTGAGACTTCCTCGCATATGGTTGTCTATCAGCTGGAACGAACCACCAGATTTACCTTGGAACTGGCGAAGGCCATCATCGGTGGGAGTACCTGAAAGCCGTTGGTTGTTATCACTACTTTGTCGATTGGTGCTATGGTTAGATGATTGCATGCCGGGGTGTGCAGTCTTGATAATTGATAATTCCATGGCACGTGTACTTTTGGAGAGGGTCATTTTGGACAGAAGCTGTTGGTCCCTGCCATTGTGTTGAACAGCCATGGGGAGAACATTGTTAGGTGGCTGGTGGTGGTGGCTTGCAGTAGACTCTGGGTTTTGGAGAGAAGTCAGACCTGAGGAGATAAAACATAAAGAGACAATAGTGTGCTAAGCAAACATACATTTATTGTTAGTAGTTGCCCATGAGGTATGATCAGTTCCCATATTTATAATGTTATTCTCAGCCGTCAGTGTGTAAGTTTTCGCAAAATCTATCATTTCATATTTGATCATAACTCCTGACCTTTGTAGGGTGTCATTCCTGTTTCTCGACTATCTTGAGATTGCTCTGCGGTATCAGTCACATCGGCCATTTCACCCATTTCTGCTTTGATCACAATGTCTTCTGTCCAAGAAGAAAACGACAACTGTTAGTCATAAAACAGTTACATTCAGACATGCATGTTCAGCGATGAGCCCACGCTGGGCGGCCCGGCCCAGCACTAAAAATTTACCGCCCAGCACTGTCTTAAACATCGTGAATCCCGCCCAGCACTATTTTCATCTAAAATCCCGACATTCCTAACAATATATTCAACATAAATTGGGCCTAGCCTAATAAATGTCAAAATCATACAGACTATTAATGCATCAGTTACGCATGCAAGAAACATTACTTACAGCTCTCAATCGGTCCCTTGTAAAATCTCTTTGAAAACAAACTAACAACTTTTACCAGGTACGTAATATATTTCACTTAAAAAAATGTTTTAAATGTAAATTGTTAGCAAAACTAGTACTTGTGTATGTGCTTAAAAAGCTACACAAGTGCCAGCATTTGGCATCTGAGCACCTTAAAAATATCACGCCCTCCCATTAGACCCCTCCCCCAGGATGGCGATCAGTATACCCGGCACTCATGAAATCCTGGGCACATCCCTGCATGTTGCTGACCTCTGTAAGAGGACTGGGTGATTGGAAGAATCAAGGAGAAAATGAAATTCTGTTGATAGCTTGTGTAGCAAAGAGTTTAACAGACACAGCCATTGTTTTGCAAACACAAACAATGGCGCTGATGATACTGGAGAAACTTGATCTTCAGACTGTGTTTTCAAACAATAAAGATAATTACAAAACTGAATTGTATACATATCTGTAATGTAACATTTAACACTTTGCGAATACGTAGGCATTCAAAAGTGTATTGTCATTCAATAACTGGAAGCATCATGACTCATCAATTAAAGTGGTATGACTATCCTAGCAGTCTAAACCACACTGTCACACCATTAGGTTAGTTCCTCAGATGCAATGCAAAAGTCAATAGGCACGAATTAGATTTCGATGGCCTCAAATAGCATCTTTACAGTGCAATGCAAATCTGTTGTCAAGGACAACTGGTGTTGAATGTCATCCAAGGAATCTCTGTTATTCTTCAAAAGTTAGAAGGAAGTTTGAATTTATAAAAACAATAGATTAAATCCAGCGAATAATTTGGTGTTAAAATCTTATGTAGCAGTTTTGAAGGTTCTGAAGTTGTTGTCTTATAAACTAATATGGTTCCTGTGTGCACAAACACTGCTATACATCTTTAGACTTGTAAAATTGAATTAAATTGACCCACTTTGCATAGTATTTTGCTATGCGATACTGCATAAATTATTCCCTGGATTATCATTAATGATAAGGCCTGCACTAATGAGGGAGTAAATGTCATCAACAATGAAGCTGTGAAGGATCACTTTTAGAAATGTAGCATAATTTAAAGTAGAGTATCCTTAAAAACCAGAATAGCTAGAGAAACATTACCAACACTTGAATATTTCTCTTTTCTTCCACTTTTGACCCATCAAGACTAAAGTTCTGCCTAATAAAGTTATCCTTTAATGTCACTGGCCAAATTTTCAACTTAGCAACCATGTCAGCTGTGAATCAATGACATACACAACTGCTTATGTTAATGTAATAATTTGACTGACCAATGAGAATCAGAATTTTCTGCACAGCAGCAGCTGTTATGACAGTTTACTTGCAACTGTTCTGATTATACTTGGGCCAACCCAAGTCTGAAATGGTTGCCATTTCAGAATCAGCCTACAGCTGTAAGAAGAGAAAGTGATAGATCCGACCAATCCCATTTCTTGACATCCAGATGGACTTTTTAGTCAGTTTAACACATACATACATACATATTAAACACTTATATAGCGTTGCTACATCGAGATCGTAGCTCTTTCACAACTTAGCCTTGGTCATTGGTAACTTGTCACACCTACACACCCAAGTGTACACAATTCAATCAATCTCACCTGGGGCACCACAGAGCACCACAACCACATGTCCCCCAGGGGACTTCCCACAGGGTGATGCCACAAACCGGCGCACGCAACTATATTTACAAGTTACCTCGCAAGTCTCCATTTATACACCTGGGTGAAGAGAGGCAATGGAGATAAGTGCCTTGCCCAAGGACACAACGCAATGATCTGGCCAGGGCTCGAACTTGTAATCCTTAGATCACCAGTCCACTGCCTTAACCACTTGACCACAACGCTCTCTCTTAATGTCACAGGCTGCAGGCTAGGAAGAACGTTACGTTACAAACTAATGCCTTCTTCGTCCATTGTGATATCTCCTACATGTTTTCTCCTGCTCTCATTGCTCAGATCACTGAGACCAATAAGAAGTCAACAATTTAAATGATAATACTGCTTCTCACCTTGCTCTGACACAGTCTCACAAACATCAAGATCTTCCTCAAATTCCTCTTCGATTCCCACATCATAATTGACAGATTCTGTAAATTCAGCATCTGCAATGGACAAGTACAAAGATACCCTTATGGGCTTATTGCACTACACCCTACCTATCAAGCTTACAGAGAGAGAAGAAAGAAAGGAATTCAAATCCAGAGAAAAGGAGTTACGAGGCAGATGTGTGTAACTGTCGCAACCATTCCTGCTACGGGACCGCCATTTAACGTCCCCATCCGACGGACGAGAGGGTACCTCAGAATCTGACCCTTTTCTCAAATACCGAGGGAGGTAAAGGCACCCGATCCATAATCACTGCAGTACAGCTATGATGAGCACAGTAATTTTGCAGCCATTGTTTATAATACTGTACCATAGGACAGTGAACGACCTATTAAACCCATGACAAAAGGATGACCTGAGTTAAACACTAAGTGATGCTCTGTCATAGATTAACAACAAACAGAAAAATAACAGTGTAAGTTATGCTTTTACGATATTCATCTTTAGGAAATGTGCCGCTTTAAGGCTGAATGAAGAAACAGAAACTATGTATAGTCATTTGAGTAAAACAAACCATTATTCAATTTGATTGCTTTCCAAATCATAAATTATAGCATCTGCATGACTGATGCCTTTGAAATCGGTCATGGAAACATCAGAAATGGAAATGATGCACACATCTTCAGACAAGCTGAGCCAAGCTCAAATGATATCATTGTGCTCCCATGAGCTATTTTATGAAGAGACAAATATAAATTGGACCAAATACTGATATAAGATATAATCTCATATGAATACATTTTGCAACTCTGGAGTCATTTCATGTGACAATGCATTAAATTGTAAATCAATCTTGCCAACAGTACACGTTCATTCATACTTGTTAATAATTCTCGAATCTGATTGGCCCCTTGATGTCAGCTGACCGTGCATTAACCAATGGATAATGCACAATAAACTCACCAGCGGATTAATATCAGTTGCACCGGAAAAATAAGCAAAGTATCTTGGCAAGCTAAATCCTGATCGCAGCTAGATGCCTGAGGTAAGTCAAACTACCAAACAAAATCAACAAACCCCTTTCTGAGAAAGCAAACTCTCCGTTTGATTGAAGTATACTAACCATACGATTCGAGCAACTAATCAATTGAAATATCATAGAAACATCATTACAGGACTTGCTCTAGACTAGTGATGCCTACATGATAAAGTATGAAAGTGAATACTGTTTCATTCTTTACTGTACCTTGTACATTATCAGAGTAATAAAGCATCCGAGGTGTTTTAACAGTATACCCTGTGATGTAGACTGTACCTGGAATGAAACAGAAAAGAAAAAAGCATCCTATTATGCTGATAGTAGTATGTTGAATAACGCCAAGAAATCATAACGGTTTGCAAAGTGTAAGCCATTAATTAAAGGACTGTAGATATCTGTACTTCATCATAATATTATGCTTCCTGTAAGATTCATTCATGGGACGTGTGCTGTGTGAACTCTATGTTGAAATTTTGTTCTTATTGTGCACAAGAGACAATTTATTAGCAACCCCTCATAGTGACAATATTAAACATGTGCAGCTCAAATACATATTCTACAACAAGTGACTGTAGGCTAGGTACAACTACTCTCAATGTAGATCTAGGCTAAGTTCTAATGTGTGTTAAGAAAAATATTTTAGAATTTTAAATTTTAAATTAGATTTGAAACGTGTTGTCAAATTAATGAGAAAAATTAACAGTACAAAATCTGTTTAAGGACATTTGACAACAAGAGAAGATTTTACTTGAGAGGTACTTGCATTGTTGAAAATTTATCATTCTAAATGTATGGTAGAATTAGGCTAAGTTCTAATGTGTATTTAGAAAAATGTTAGAACTTTCAGATTTGAAAAAAGTCTCAGTTCAAGGAAATTTGATCACAAGAGAAGTTTTTACGAGAGAAAAATGACAGTCTTGGTGCTGTCAAGCATATACAAACAAAATTATTCTATTCCTAGCAATATTTAAATTTAACATGGAAATAAACACTTTTTTTGCAAGTTTCAGCCATGAGTGATTTTTTTTAGCCTAATCTCAGAGAAAGTTACTACTCTGTGAAACATTTTAGTCAACTTACTTGACCCTTGAACTTTGAAGGTGACCTTTTCATCTGGCATAAGCTTGAGGTCAAGGCATTGCTGAAAGAGCACTCCGTGTACAAGGGTGCACAGTAATTGTTCAGCTTCCTCGGTTGCAAGTACGACCTGTGAGTACGACTTATTGTCAACTGCAAAAAAAAAAAACAGAAAATAAAAAATGGAATTAAAAGAATATATACATCCTACTGTGTATACATGTACACTTGTGTCATGATGGGTGACAATATACCATCACTGAACATTTTTCTCTTAAGCTTCACACAGAAAGTCAAACATGCAAAGGTAAATGTCCTAAAATATTTAACAGTTCTTGGCTCAGCATAAACAGGATATTTTGTTGGCTATAATTCATAGTTTAACAATATTGCTGGAAATTTGTCCAACCCCAGTAACTTTGTGGAGTTAAAAAAAAAAAAAGAGGACATTGGTGATTGTCTAGGAATGCATCTGAGTGACGTCAATGATTGGATGAAAACAATACTGATGAAATAGTAAATGCAGACAAGTTAAGATATCATTTATGATGACCGAGCAAACATTTCAAAGGTACAGTATCCGATTTGAAGGATAAAATGATAACAGTACTTATGATGGAAAAATGAACCTTTTGAAGTACATCTCTCACAGTGACGGCACAGACAACCTTGCTGGAATAAGGACGGCATTATCTAGTAAACTTAAATTACTAAAAAAATACAAACAACCACATTTAGAATGAGGAACATGATATTGAAAAGGGGTTTTCAATAACGAGTGTAGAAGAGTTTTGTTGCTCCTCCATGTTAGTGCCCCATTGTCTGCCAATGGACTTTCACTTCAATGAAATAGTAATATCCACTTTCCTGAATTCAGAGAGTGTCGTACTGTAGGTCTTGGCCAACTCGTTTTATACAAGATCTCATGGAAAGTTGCGAGTTAATCCAAACAGATCAACTCTACAATAGCATTTGGTACAATTGTATAGTAAATAATGACAATCATTTTGGCCCATTTGCTGTGATCCAGCAAACGAAAAATTCAAATCAAAACAAAAGTGCCCCGTTCTTTGTTACTGTTTTGGTTGAGATGAAAGCAAGGGTCCCACTGTGTTATTATCTCGACCAAAACGATAGCAAAGAACGGGGACACTTGTGTTGGTTTGAGTTTTGCATTCGTTCGATCCCTGCAAATGAGCCCAAATTTTGGAAAGTCTGAGTGCATCATCGTGATGGTGTGATTATTTACTACACAATAGTACTGTACTGAAAAAAGGATTGTTAAGACCGTCAAGATGGAATGCATAATAGAGCTTTCAAAATTTGAACTAAGGATTGTGCTACATTCTACTATCAAAGACGATCAAAACGCACATCTACTTGAATGTTGGGACAGTTAGCAGCTAAGCTATAGTGGACTACTTTAATTCTGCATTCAGTGTATGGTAGGTCAGTCATAGGTAGCTCTTTGAGGATGAAGGGAGAGTGAGGGGGGAGGGGAGAGGTAGAGGAGGGGAACTAAGTTGTGACCGTAATTATTGATAACAAAATGCAATCCTTGGAAGAGAGCAAATTGTTTTCTTCCTTAGTTTATACAATGCCCAATAGAAAAAATTTCTGGGGCAAAAAACAACAAACTATGAAATGGATGGATTTACCATCTTCTAGTCTGCTCTCCAAGGCTGCAAGAGATAAATGAACTTCCTCACTAAGCTGCTCAGTGTACGATTGACCAGGCTGCAGAGTGCATCCTGTAGAAGAGAAAAAACCCTGTTACAATGATGACATAATGACATTGAAGCGTCTGTCAAGTGAGACGGCTTTGTATTAAAAATATGAACTGGTTTACAGTACTCACAAATGACATTTCTTGAATTCAATATTCCATACAGAATGCATAATGTAGTTCACTTCACGATGAAGGTAACATAGTGAATATTTCTCTCATTCACGTGAAGACCTTGAGCACTTAACAATATGTGCCTTAAAAGTGAAATGCTGGGGTTTAGCAAGGACCCACATTCTATGACTATATCAAATAAAACTGTATTTGCATGCATATAAACATGTTGTATTCTAGTGCACATGGGGAATGATGGGGCATGTAAACTGGTTGCAGTTGGTCATTCATCGTTGCACATTGGCTACAGTGTCATTTAGTAACAAAACGCTGTTACGACATTATTAATTGTGGGAAAATTAAACTTTTAAGGTATAAAGATATTTTGGCAAAGTTATGTAGCAGAATTTGTTTGTAGGCCTATCCTAGGTTTTATTTTACACTAGTCGTGTACTTATATTCAGAGACTTATATTTTGGGACTGAAACTTCCCGAGACAGGGTACAGTAAATGGGGTGGTGTCAAACAGGTGGAGATTGGACCGATACTTATGATGGAGCTATATAAGCTGGAGTAGACTTAACCATTAGCTCAGACTGTCTAACTTGCATTGTGACTCACAATCGCTAGTTCACAAACACAAGTTTCATGAATTTCAACCGGACTTCTAAGGATGCTCCCTAAGATTTAACAGGCCTAAGACCCACCTTGCTACATGTATAAGCAGGCAATAATTTGTGCTCGAATTTCGTACAGCAATCTGAGTGTATTCCCGTACCTGTGTACAAAAATTGCTATACATGTTTGAACTTGTATAGCTATTTACCCATATTTGCATGGCATTTTGTGATGCAATATTAGATAAATTATTCCCTTTGGCTTTAGATGGGCCTGCTGGATCCTCATGGCTGTGTGGTATGATTGTGTATACAGCTAAAGATCTCACAGGCCTTGTATTCTTGAGGCTATGTGACAGCGGGTTGTTGTGTGTGTATTTGATGCAACAGTCTAGTTTGATGGCATTGAACAATATGCTCACCATTGAGCTCATGTTATGAAAGGCCACTAATTCAAGGTAACCGTATCACTTTACTATGAATCAGTCTGCTTGATTTCTTTAATCCCATTCCAGATGTATACCGCGGCAGAACTGTTGCAATCACTGTGCATTGACATTTTTGCAAAACTCTAAAAACTGTGAAATATCTGCTGTTTAAATCTATGTATGATTGCCCTTCAAATGGACTCATTTACATTATGTGCACTGGAATAGCCATTGTGAGACGGAACACCCTATATACAAAGATCTTTCACATAGCTGACCCTTGTTATTGAAATTCATGATGGTAAAATATAGGAAACTCTTACTTTCACTGACCAGAGTAGTGTAGGAACCACTGTAAAGCAATAATGCTAATATTGTAGCACCTAACAATAATTAACTAATCATAGGCTTTGCTAAACTGAGGGCAAGATTTTAATGTTGTGATCAAGTCTAACAACTCAGGTACCAATTGACTCATATCATGGTACTGTCACTATTGGCATATTGCTTAAACTAGGCCTAACTTACATAGGTCAAGCCTACCTTATTCTAGACTGAGTTATGCCTAAAGAGTGCCATGCATACAGTAGCCTAGACTAAGGACAGGCCTAAGTTCGGCTTCAGTAGGCCTGACGTGAGATCTATGCTATAGTTAACTTAGTTCAATTCAAGTTGCGTTACTTTCCCCAAATCATGATGACTCAAATTCGACAAACGTCACCCAATTTTAATATAAAACGGATTATGCTAGCAACTCAAGCCTCATTCGTTCACTTCTGTCTTCTTCTATCGTTTCCTTGCTCTGCCTCATCTACAGTAAAGAGCTGCATACTGTTTTGCTTTTCGAGACAGTGTTGCGCAACCCACCAAGGTCTAATTAGGATATAGGGTGTACCGAAACAAAGTTGACTCTCTTGGCCCGTGGCGCTATTCGAAGCACGGTTACTCGCGAGAGTAACCCTTGCGAAAACAGACACAAAATATAATATTTACAACCCGTTTAAACGGGTCCTTCCAGAACCACCGGTATCCGCCGCATAAAGTTGCACCAAATTTCGAAAAGACAATAGGGATGTGTTGTTTTAAACTGTTGGCGATATGTGTACTTTCGAATAGCCGAAGCCTTAAGCCGAGTTATTAAACATGATGCGCACGGCACATTGCATTCCGAAGTGACAGGATCAACTTAATTATACAAAACGTTATCATAACATTTTTAAAAGAGCCTCTGAAACATGTTTTTATAACGTTAAATGTGGTGTTATAAAAACGTCGGCATAACGTTTTTATGAGATATTTATGTTATATTAATTTTATATTAATGTTTTAACGAAAATATGTTTTGAAATCATAGCCTGAACACGTTTTCGTGACATATTTATTACACCACAAATAACGTTATCAAATCAAAAGACGAAACGTTTTAATCACGTTTTAAAACATTTTTGCGTTTGCTGGAAAGTTTATATACAAACAAGATGTACCCTTATATTAATCTGCAACAATTAACAATTAACAATTGTCTTTTTTCTCTCTTAGCAATCAACGGACTTCTTGTATGATTGATTTCTTATATTGAAGAGGTAAATAACAGGCTAGCAGTATATTAATGACAGCATCCTAACTAAAAAATGGCTTATGGTAAGAAAACCCCAGCCCAAGCATACATGCAGTTGCTCGCTTCCAGTGGCGTAGCCAGGATTTTTTTCAGTGGGGGGGGCGCTGGGGGGCTTGACCATTTCCTGGGAGGCCTCCCAGGAAATGGTCAAGCCCCCCCCCAGCGCCCCCCCCCCCCGTCCGGGCGTCTTGTTATTATCTAAGCGGAGCGCCACCATGAGTTGGCGCGCAGCGTACCGCACATTTTTAGCTAAAAAGGCCACCTAGGTCGTCGGAAATGTCACTTCCCAGGCCTTGTTAGCAGGGGCGTCAATCCAATTTGAAACGTGGGGGGGGGGGGGGAACGTAATCGATTCGAGTATCCCGGCCGCAAGCCATATCTAAGCGGAGCGCCACCATCGGTTGGCGCGAAACGTACCAAGAAATTTCAGATTTCAATACCTGCCAGATCGCTGGAGATGGCACTTGCCAGGCTGGATAGCAGCTATCTAGTTGCGTGATTTCGGGAGAAAATCAAGTAAAAGTTCGTCACTCAGGAAATCTGCAATAAAGTTCATGCGGCCTTAATTTTTGGTGGATTATTTCTGTTGTTAGTGATTCAAATTGACATGAACATTAGAACCCAGTGCAAGTTGACAAACGAAGCGGCGAACTGGAAATCCCAGCCCCATTTTGCCCTATGTTTCAGGATAAAATACCCCTCATTTGTTCGAGCCCATGACAACTAACAATCTGTGAATAAATTTACTTCGAAATGGGCACATTATATTGCACCAGTTCGGTCAAGGAATGAACCCAAGGCCTCAGATATAGGCCTACAGGAACGATGTCCCAAAATGTCCCCGGACAAGCTAGTATACTATAGGCGAAGGAAGCTATCCGCCGCGACTGCATGTGAGTTTCTCGACTTGCCATCCTGGGAGTCATACCACAAAATGGTGCGTTTCCTCATACGCCATTATTAATAATTTAAATAAGTAACTAATTAGGCATAGTCCAGATCCGAGTTCATATAGTGAGTTTAGCGCAAATTTGGCTAAAAGTCGTCATACGCCAGCATGTTAAACCACCAAGTTTAAATGTTTTGCTATGTCTACGAGAATACATTTCTATGAAATTTGAAACAAGGATGGCAAGACAAACCACTTTAATTATATTTTCAGGACCTCACACATGTGCATGTACTGTCAGACTTAGAATAGGTCCATGTGAGTGGTGGCTAAGTGATGAAGGCATCAAAATAATGCTAGGTGGGTCTGCATCTGGTAATCGGGTGAATTCTGGTCGGAGCGTACTATATAACCACCGTGTACCCAGTGTTCTCACTGTCGGGTATACTCTGGTATCACTCAACAACTAGGTAACATGGGATGCGCTGCCACGGAATATGCTCCCTATTTCATTTCCCCAATATTAGGGAACGGGCACCGTCTTTGAAACACCATCTAAAACTAAACAACAAATATGTACAGGCTTTGGCTCTAGCTTTGAAGTGCCATGACTTCTTGAACTAGTTGTAGGCTCCGGCCGCACCGTTATCCGCACACACTGGCTTGTGGTTTCAATCTCAAGTTTCGCTCGTCGCGACAAACAGACAAAGTTGCAGGTCATACCGATGTGAAAATTCTCGGTCACTTTTCATACCACGACACTAAATGTGTGTGTGTGGGGGGGGGGACATCTGATAGTGTGTCCCCCACCCATCGAAACGTGCCCCCCCCCCCCAGGATTGACGCACATGACGCTTGTAAGCTCCTCTAAAGTTTTCTCAACATCCTTTATTTTGAGATCCCATGTCTTGATATGGTCATCAAATAGTTTAGTGAAATAGAAAGAAAAACACCAGTCTGGTAAGTTACTTTGAAATATCATGACATATCTTTTGTGAGTTTGACACAGGCATTGACATTTTGCGACAAATCTGCAAATTGCGCGAGGAAAATAAGGAAAGATTGACTGTGCTCAGCCAAGTATAACATACTGAATGACCGAACTATATGTCAAACTGACATCAAAGATTGCGTCTGAAGCATTATTAGACTAATTCTCAGCGATAGTATTGTCTCCTTTCTTGAAAATTTCTTTTTTTAGCGGTTTTAAGACCATCAGGGTACGTCCCAGAAGTGAAAACCCGGCCTATGCACTATGTCACGTCCGGTTTTTCAGTAACTAAAACCTACTGCCGGTCCGCAGTCGAAGGGTCGTTCATGAGTGGTCATCATGGAGATTCGAGACCATTCAGACCAATGATATATTTTTCGCACATGTAATTTTTTTCGACACCCAAAATCCCAGTGGGGGGGCGCGACCGTGGGGCGACAAGCTTACATGGGGGGTTGTCGCCCCCCCCCCACGCCCCCTCCCCTTGGCTACGCCACTGCTCGCTTCGATCTCTGTAGGGATAAGACTACATTTAATCGATACGCCGCTGCAATTATAGATGCTCTGACCCTTTACCATTTTTTGTCTTTTCTCATTATCGTTTTTGATCTCTTACTATTAACAATAACTACAACTTTACCATACATGATATCGTTGTTCTCGGTAAGAGTACTTAATATAGTGTAAAAGGTACAGGTGAACTGTTGACAGTGAGGAAACTAGAAACGTACGTGCATGGTTACGCAAATTGCACAAACACTGTCCATGATCGATATATTGCTTTTCCAGAAAATGTTTAAATGAAATTAATTTCACATATTGAGACACAGAAGACATGGCTAACTTTTTCTTTATAGCAAACGTTTAATTGAAATGTGCAAAACGAACGGAAATGAATGTGTGTAGAACTTTCTAACATGCTTCTAATCTTAATAAATATAAAAATAAAACTGTTAGCAAACTGCTTATCCACTAAAGAACCTGTAAAAAAGTAAGTTGGCCTGAAGTTTCGATCCTAGCAGGATCTTCTTCAGAGGCTGAATGGCAAGTAACAGTAACAGAAGGGACAAATAAACGAACAAAATACAGACAGGTTAACGAACATGCTTCTAATCTTGTAACAGTTTAGGATACATACTGACTATCACAGAAAATACAAATAGCACAGCTACAGTACTTAAAATAAAATATAAAAATGTATGTATGTATCTGAAATGATCGCATAAAAATACATGGCATTTGCCCTCACCAAAAACAAACAGGTTTGAAGTTAATCGCACAAAAGTGACAAAAATGCATACATGGTAGGATTTATAGTAAGTTGTTGCTACTAGCACGGAAGATGGCGTGGGTATGACTATTTTACATGCATAGCGTATGTGCGCGCGCACCGTATCTGCTGGTAAACAATAAAGCCAGAAACAACATACCGTACTACATTCAATGCGGAAGCTTCTTTCCATGTTCTGTTTTTTCAGCTTTTCAAATAAAAAGGACAATTAATATTTGCATATTTCTTAAAATTGAATATTTTCTCGAAATGGGAAAGAGAAACTGAAAGAAAAGAAGTAAAAACGTTGCAAAACTTTACAAGTACCGATCCAGTGTATGCGAAATTACCGTTTCAACAGGCGGTTTATATGTAAACCAGGCACCTGACTCCTCCTATCACTCAGACAAACAACTACAATCATGACCGAGCGTCCGAGCCGCGCCAGATAGCAAATGATTATCGTACATCAGATTTGGGAAATTAAAATGTAGCTCTGCTTCAATATGATTCCAAAATTTATTTCTGTGGTCTGTGAAAACGAACAGACATTCATTTATCATTTGGGCTATTCATTTTATTTCTGGAAAAACGAACATTGAATTATTATGAATTTCATTGTACTTTGTATTAATACTCATTCTGATTAATATGAAAATGTTCCTTACGGTGTAATTTAAGTTAATAATTTGTTTTAAAGCCAAGTCCATTGTTGCCTCATCTTCCAAAGCCATGCACGTAAACGAGATGTGGGATGTGTTGAACGAGATCGGCAAATCTACCTGTACTGTGTTAACGCGTGACGATGTACTAAGCCGGCTACATCGTGGACTTACGTGTTGGTGGGGTAGTTGATAGCAATTCAAACGTTATGCGTATCGAAAGAAAACACTATGTTTGCAATACTGACAGCGATTTACATACAAATTACAGCCAAACTTGACGACATACTTTCTTTCGGCTGCCCATGATTACCTGACACAATGAGCTCCAAGGCAGCCCTATATATGCAATGTTAGCCGAGTGTCACTGAACGAAAAAAAATGTCATGTGGTATTCAGGGGAAGCCCAATATTTGACTCGTGTTTGTCATAGCCAGTAATAAATCATCGTCAGCTGTGGTGGTGAATTAATACAGATAGATCATCAAAGTAACCCCATTGGGTAAAGTATTACACAAAATTGAGTAGGGTATTTATTTTATAGAAAAGTTGCTAAATCTTTCAAAGGTACAGCAATAATGCCGGAAGCGCTAAGCAACGTCACTTGAGGCCATTTGGCGTGCCATACGAGCGATCACCTAGTACCAAGCTGTAAGCGTATACAATTGGCGGAAGGACCTATTCCATAATCGTTAAAAAAAGTAGTACATTTAACGATTTTCAGTGGCTTGTTAGGTGATATTTTTGTCTTCAGCACAACTATTCTGGGTGTTCACGAAACTTTTTTGAAGCAATCTATGCTACTCTCACAGTACGGAGGGTGACTTGTAAGTATCCTAAACTTTCGGTTAGGCTATACCTAAGGCTACAGTAGCATGGTGACTTCGAAGTTCGGACACTTAAGACTTAAAACACCCCAAAACTAAATCTTCTGGTATAAATCACCTGAAAATATACTTCATATGGTGGGAGAATTGTGTTATAGTACGATACACGGCCAAACTTTCTTTCCTGCAAACTGTTTTCACGTTGTTTTCCAAGAAGATTCTTCGTGATTGTGGAACTGGTATTTCTTTGCTAGAGTATTGTGAAGTTCGGACACGCAACCCACAGTGTGGCGCTGGTGATAAATTGGTGGCGCTGTTGCTCTTTCAGTAATTATAACAGACTTCATAGATCTTCGTCATTTTATTGACAAATATGTAATTTCTTGCACACGGGTCATTTTGGAGAGAAAATAACTGTAGCTTCGTACTTTTTGGTGAAATTTGGCTCTTCCTGTAGGTTTTCATGGTGAAATCGTGTATTTCTTAGGGTGTCCGAACTTCGCAGTATGCCGAACTTCGCAATACTGACTACTGTACTGTAGATAAAGGCTTCGATACGCCGTAGCCTGTAACAAGTAACACTAAACAGGACTAAAATTTCAAGTTTACTCTAGGGCAGGCTGTAGAATAGGCCCATTACTAGACTGTAACGTAATGGCACAACGCGAATGTCATTGTATATTTTGGCCAATATCTCGGTACAATTATCGAATTCCTCGCCTTTCAGAAGGCTTTTCCTTTTTTTTGTACGGTAATTATGACTATCCGACCGTGACCTCAACTCCAGCAAAAGTTATCCTGTTACTGTAAGGAATATATGTAGACCCCAAAAGCATCTATGAAGTACTTGATATAGGCCTATGTTACTGTAAATGTAATGATAATTTCGTATTTCCCCACTGTGTGCATATTTGGGTATGTTGCAGGTGAAGGAGTGATTCAGCATTGTTATATGATATACAGTACTTGTAGCATGAAAGCTGATACTTCAGTAGTAACCTTGTTTACCAAAGCTGACCAATTGTCAGTTGGTAGTGGGGTTGAACTTAAAATGTGCACATGAATAGGAGTTCAAAGGTCATATGAAGTTAGTAATGTTCAGCCAAAGCGAAGAAAGCTTCAAAGCAGCATTTCAAGATGAATTCAAATGAATGATCAGATTCAGTAACCAATGATTCAGTCCATGTAGTGGCACAAGAAACAGTACAGAAATATAATTCAAAGGTCATGATTGACCATGTGATGGTGAAAAACAGGGGAAGTCGGTTGCAGTACATGTTAACTTGTCACAGTCAGTCTTTTAAGGGTGTGAAGACTCGCGCACAAAGAAACGTCTCATGCCGATAATCTGACCTACCGTACAGTAGTTTCGACTGAGGTGTAACAGAAGTGTTAGACACCACAATTGATCCCAGAAAATTCACACACTGCTTGCTACCGTCGGTAATTAGACACTAGTGTACAGTCACTACATGCAGCTACAGTCAATTCCCCTTATACAGTGTATATAGCAGCGATGGACATTTCAGGTCTAGATAAAAGATAACAAGGTATCACGTTTCATTACTATCTGCATTTTGTAACGACAAGAAAAAAACTTCACTTGCAGGCAACAGAAAGTTAACTTTTTCACAGGGCGGCACGCGGTTTGGGGCGAGTCTTCAATGCCTTTTACAGAAGTATTACATAGTGTCAAAGGTGACCTCTGTGTGGGCAGCATTCAAGCTTAGTTCTAAGTTTTATGCAGGGGTCAAACTGTACAGTATGGTTTTTATTGTTCGAAACAGATTGTCCTTTTCAAAAGTCACTTTGCAGAGTCACTTTGCAAAAGCACATTGAGCTACAACATTATTGATGTTCTAGTTTGGAGAAATTTGTCACTGGAAGTTGGAATTGAAGTGTTAAACGTAATTTTTACTCACACCTAGAGTTAACCTGACATTGAATGTTTGGTGAATTTGTTTTAGGTTTTATTGACCACCCAGTCAGCAAACTTTATACTGTAGTTAGTATCTAGAAAGATACAACTTTTAATTGAATGACTGGTAATAATATGGTGTTCAAATTTTGTGTAGCAGTCTTAATTTAGCTATGAATTTTCTTTGATAAAACCCTATGGTTCCAGACTTCCAGTGTGCAAAACATGCTGTACATGTATATTTAAACTTGTATTATTGTATAGCAATTTGCCCATTTTGAATAGCATTTTGCAATGTGATACTGGATAAATTATGCTCTAAGGTGTATTTTAGTTTACCTTTGGATGGAGTGTGATCGAAAGGTCAGGAAATCTCACACTGTAGGAATTTTTATTTTGTTGTTTGTTAATGATAACTGGATTTATAAGCATACAGTATCTAATTGAACTTGTTTTTTCTGTTGCTTTGGACACGAATTGATCAAAACTTCAGGAAATGTTATAGGTACTTTGATTTTGTTTCTTGTTAGAGATAACTGGATGAGTATAAATCTTAGAATTGAGCTGTGTTTTTCTTTTGCTTTGGACAAGAATTGATCAAAACTTCAGGAAGTGTTATAGTTGTCTTTGATTTTGTTTGTTGTTAAGGACAAGGATATTTCTTCCCGATTTGCTGGGATTAAGGATATTTTTCTTGATTCGCTGAAATTAACAGTTTTGCATTATACTGTATTGTTCTCTCCTTTAACCTATCGTAGTAAAAACTAGCCTAGGCTTAATCAATATTTCATGTTAGTTACCAAGAGTTTGTTTACTTAACGTTTGGTTTAGCTGGAATAAAGATCATATTAACTCTGATTACTTCTTTTGCCTACGTATCATGATTTCAGTAAGAATTTTTCTTTGTCTTTACAGTAGTTGGAAGATGGCAGCTACAATTGAGAAAAAGCACAAACTCTCAAGTACAGAAAATCCTTGCCCAAAGAGAACCTACGTGACTGCAATATCAAACTCTGCAGAAGTGGAGAAGAACACAAAAACTATTTTTAAGATCATTTTGAAGAGCAAGTTTAGTCACAAACAACATGCTGGAAGTCCAATTGTAACCAAGGAAAGAAAAGAAACGAGTGAGAAGAAGGAGAAAGTCCAAGTATCTAAGCGGTCATCGACTGCGACTGGAGGCCTGATGTTTGATGGCTTACGTGATGATGATACCTTTACGGCACAGTCAAAAACTGGTACAGTAAGATATGAGTCAGTGTATTGACAGTACAGTATGCTGGTTTCCATGGTGACATGGTTTTGTTTATATTCAAGTGTGTACAAACATAACGACCGACCAAGCTGCAATTTGAACGTGGGTAGCAGAATCTGCAATACTTACATACTTTTTAATAGTCATTTGTAAAAAATATGGCTGACCTTGTTTAAAGGAAAAGTATTAACTGAAGTAAAGCCTAGCTTGTATTCTCATTGGGCAATGTGACTATAGATGACCCAGGGACGAGTGTCCAGGGGTTACAATGTATGCAAATCTCAAGACTGAAGTTTAATAAACATTACATATATTACATGTATTAGTTTTGAGATCTCTGCTCTTTCACTGTAACTGTCTGTTTTCACTGCAAAATCGGTTGTGACTTAATCCTTTTTCAGTGAACCCTAAATGGATTTTTATGATGGCACTGAATAATTCCAATATCTGTTTTGTTGAAATGATATTAAAAATTAAGGACCTTTTGTTGTTTCTTCACCAAAATGGGTTAAACTAGCTAAAAAGAAGTTATGAAGCTATGACAAACTGTATCTAGTGTGAAATCAGATATGATGGAATAAAGAAAAAAAGAACAAAAAAACTTCCTCAAGAGACCAGTGGATGACTTGTTACAGAGTGTCAGTTTTTATATTTTTAATACAGTAGAGAGTAATGAAGATGAAGAAGAATCTCAAGAATCTCAAGAGGGGAGCCTAAACTCCCTTAAGTTCACATCAGATATTGAGAGCGATTCCATTGGTAGTGGTGCAGCGAAGAGCGGTGGCGATGGCGATGAAATAAGGAGGGCCTTAAATGAGGAAGACGATGAGGAAGAGAACGGTAAGATATACCCTCCTAAGTTCAGTTTAGTGGAGATTGGGGGTGGGGGGGGGGGAGGATCAAGAAAGAGATATAAAATCCCCTTCAAGGAACCTATACAATAAAAATGTAATCACATATACCTCAATTCCTAATGTTTGCAATTCTTCAAAATTACAACCATCCGAAGTACATATTCTTGAAAGGCATTGACACTTTTAGCTAGGACAACCAAATCAGGTAAAGCATTCCTTCATTCACAACCCTCTGATAAAAAGAAGTTATATATAAAGAGAATTTATAAATATGAGAGATTTTGCCTTGTATCTTTGCATGTTATTCTTTATCTATAAGCCAAAGTAACATTATACATCATAACTCCAATGTATCCAGCTCCCAAGTTAACAAAATTAACTAAATAGACAAGCATCCTCGCTCTCGAGTGAGCTTTTCGTTGATCTGTTACTTTTTAGTGTTTTCATACAGTACAGTGGTGTGCTTCTTTTGACATATATTCTTACAATGTTTTCTTGGCGTCCTCTCTCCTTAGACCCTGAGAGACAGAAAGCATTCGAAGACGTCGCTACCCGATTGGCAACAATCGGTGATGACGTTCAGGCAAATTGCCAGGTAAGAGATTTGTACAGAGATTTTTTGCGCATTATTTACGTATGTTAATAAACAAATTAAACAACGGCACAGTGACTGGAATCTTAACCAAATTTTGAAAGAGCAAGAAAATGTTGGCTTAAGTATCAAAACCAGTTGACCTCAGGGATATATGTGTTCTGTGCTTAATTTATCTACTGAGCTGTTGTATATACTGTAGCACTTCGTTAGTGGATCCTAAGGTAAGTGTTTGCTTGTAGAGGGTGACAGTGAAAAGCCACAGTACCTTGCACACCATGTAACAAGTAATCACACCCTTGCTTCAATGGATATTAAGTTCTCAGGAAGCAGTAGGGAAGCAGTTCCAGGAGAATATTTAGACGTTTTACACAGACCTTCTCTATTCTTAATTTCGTTTACCCACCCATCTTGCTACTGTTAATTGCCCTATAGGGTAAAAGATGGTCAAAACAGAACCGAAACAATCTAAGATTCAAAAGGTAGAGCAAAAAGGAATTTTAAAAGAATGTCAAGTCATCTCCATTCAAGTGTTTACTGAACATTTCTGTATGAAGAGTTAACGCATAGGTGGCATTCTGTGAGGTCATAGGCATCCAGTATGTAACTCAGGCTGTACACTGTATGCAATGTAGTCAATAAGAGTGGCTGAACTAACAAGTCTAACCCACGGACCATCAGGTCCCTCAGATGCAACACAAAAACGGTACATGTGAAGGAAAATAACAGACAGCATTTTGCAGTTGATATTTCAACAAACCATACTAGAAGAGATAGAGAAGGGGCTCAGTACACAATAGGTCTTCAACAATACCTACATTCATCCAGGAAATGAAATCTGCTTCAAAGAATTGCTACTCCTGTGTTGGGTGATTTAAACACACTCAAGTGGCCCTTATCAGTTTTCACCCTCTGAGCTTCAAGGGGTCAAAATAGGCCTTATTTTTTCTGATTTAAACTAAATGAGCGTAAGTGTTTTTTAAAAGTATTTCACATAGGAAGACTGTTCTTGGTGGATTTTAAAATCAAAATTCTATATTGTAAAGTCCTTACAAGTGAATTATAATTGATTGTTGCCCACAAGGGAGTGCTACAAATATGAGCTAGAAATCTCTGATCTTTCTGGTTCTCACTTCATTTCTTGGATAAATTTAACTCACTTACTCCACATTAATCAGATTGGTACTGTATGTGGAATTGTGTGCAAATTATATGGCAAGGAATTACAAAACCAACTCGCTTTCCGATTCAACCAAACCTACTACTTCTATCGTTCTGTTTAAAATACCGAAAATTTATACATCTTTGTCTGCATCTGGGCGGAATCGTCCATTAATACTTTCAAAGGAAACACTTCAGCTACTACACCTTCCTGAATATAACTTTCAGTTTACACTGAAAAACCACTAAGATTATCTTGTTTCTTTGTTTCTGAAGGGGGATGGGGCCATCTTCGAGCAGGAATTGCTCTCCTGCGCCACCTCCATCACGTCCAAAACAGTCTACCAGTCATTTGAAGCCACAATGGACACTTTTCTGAACAGCCAACAGCAGCGTCTGCCAGACCCTAGTGACCCGTACAAAGTAGCTTTGGTGATGTTGTGTACGCAGAAGGCCATCAGCTTGGCCAACATATCAGTACAAGCAGCTAGCAGTGAGGCAGATGAATTAATCAACCTTGCTGTGAGATTTGTCTCCAATCACTTCCCAACCTGGTTGGGAGGCTCAATTTAAGCCTTAATCACACTCCCAGGGAATGGGAGAGTTTTGATTTATTCATGAAAGTATTACTGGAAAATTAAGGACATATCTGTTTCTATAACAACAGTTGCAACTGGCAGAAAGTTAAAAAAAAGGGGTGGGGTGAGGGGAGGGGAGAGGGGGTGTTCAAATTTGTTGGGTTTATGACATTTTATGGTAATTATATCTTTTCAAATATGCAAATTAGGTCACCAATTTGACTTTTGGGGGTTGACCAGAGTCAAAAGGTTAACAACTTTGAGGTGGCATCAATGAAAGAATGCCTGTCAGGTTGTATGGTGTTTGAAAAGGATTTTTATTGTATTTAGAGTACTATGGAAGACATAGTATTTTATAATACAGTTTAGTGAAGTGTGGGAAAATCACAACATTAGGTCAATGACAATATAGTGGACGCACTTCCTTACAGTAAGAATAAACTTTGAGAAGAAAGACAGAAAAGGAAGGACCTTTCTAAATCCTTCGTAGTCTGAAGATTTGTGATTGTAGTGTACCGAAAATCATGTTGCCATGGGAATAAAGTACATAGGCTGATCCAAATCTGGATTATCTGTTTGTCTAGAGCAGACATGATGGAATACAGGATGCTTGTTTGACAGAGGGGAGGTGGTCCAGCAATTCCAAGGTTGAATGTATGGGTTGGGTGCGGGGAGAGGGATTTTGTTTAAGATGGTTCCAATTTTCATCGTATAGCGTGAAAGATTGGTTCAACTGTTCAACTAGAGCTAATTGCAGATAATGATACAGTGTTAGGGTGGTCTGTTAGTTTGACAGCTAAGCATGGATGATCCTACCATCATCGGAGTTCATGGTAAAGGATCATCCTAATCAGGATCATCTTGTTATGTAGTAGGGATGATCCTACTAGTTGGTATGGTCTCGGTGGTAAGTTGTGAGAAGCCCACGTTGTCCTGTACTGCTAAACGGGTGAGTGTTGCCAAGATGTTAGTCAGGGTTTTTATCATTTCCAAAGATCACCTTACTAACACCAATCATGTGTCTTCTATATAAGTCAGGATTTGTACTTCATTTCAAATCTGTGTTTGGTGTTGTCAACCTTATGAAGTATGCTATGTATAAAGATGACGACGCATTTCATTTGTTTCTACAGTACTTGCTATGTCTTTGTCTCGTACTAGTCTGAAATGAAAGTCTCAGACGTTAATCTACATCGATCATTTGTTTTATCTTTTTATCAAGATCATATTTTAGGATGCAATTCTATTGAAAGTTTGTGAAATAATGGTACTCAGTTAATGATAGTCAGAAACACTAACTTGCAGCTGATATATATCTATATAACAATATTTCTTAATTATGAAATTCAACTCTTTCATCATTATTATTTGTAAGAAATTCTTAAGAGAATCTGTGGTGTCTATGCCAAAGATACACATATGAAATGAAAATATTCACATTTTACTTAAATTTTCTTCATTTCTTTGTTAAATTAAATGATTACAGAAATTCTGATATTGGTCGTTTGCAAATGTCAATTTTTAGATTGTTATTACAACAACATTTTGAGTTGTGCCAAGTGAAATTTTAGTTTTTAATGCTGTTCGAAAGCAAAATGTCTTAACGAGGTACTGTAGGTTGTAAACTTGTTCGATTATGGCAAGTTTCATTTCAAAAATTAACTAAAAAGTAATGTTTGATATTTCCCAAACTGCTTGTAGTTGTGTTTATTCTTCAGTGAAATTGTCCAGATGAAGAAATATTGAGAAATTGAATGGAAAATCATTAATTATTTGCTCTTTTTAAAGGATATTTAGAGAATAAAATGTTTAGGAGGAGGCTCATAAATTGATCAATTGCAAACACAGTTTTAGAAATACTCTGTAGATGTTTTGTTTTATCATAGTGCCAACCAAACTAAAAAAAGATATTTTAAAGCAGAGATACAATTTCTGCCACTGCAGTGTATCGTTTGTCATCTTCGTGTATCTAAGAGCTCATCATAGCTGATTTTTAGAGGTCTAATAATTAGGTTAATTCGATAATTGGAGTTTAGAAAATTGACGTTTTGAAAAGTTAATACATCAAAGCCACATAGAATGATGATGTAGCTGTTGACACAAATATTTTATTGTTTAATTTCGCTCAGGGCTGTGTAGACCTGCTATTGTACAATATTGTTTTATCCCTTGAGTATTTGCTCAAATTCAAGTGTGCGGTTACTTTTTTTCCTATGTATATATTTTCGTTCGAGTGTCATTGTTTATGGTTTCATTCTTTAGAAATTTGAAAAAGCATGAATTCTATAACTTTTTTTTCAGTTCTTTTACCCTTCTTTTATCTTGAGGGAAAATTTCGTGTTTTCTATAAGATTACTAATGTAATAGGCTAATAACACAGATGACTGGGTAGTGTTGTATCAACATGTAGGAGGGTTGGGACCAGAGGTAACAAGTGCTCAAAACCGAATCGTAGAACTTCTACAAGTTGATCAGTTTTTTTAATTCTCCTTCCCTGAATTTTTTCTACACCCTTTTGTTTACGTTAAAATATGGTAAAAGTATATTCTCATAGCTTTTGTTATGACCAAAAAAATTGCACAACCTAGAAGTTCGTTTTTGAGGCGAAGGTGCTGTTCTTATTGCTCAAATAGTCAAATAATGTTTAACAAAAGAAACGAAATGTATTATGTTTCTTATCTCCATGGTAATAGAGACAATAAACTTAGAGGCTATACCTTGTTTTGTTTCTAAAACTCAGTCACAAATGCTAAGTCACCTTCCTCGATATTTTAAAAGTCTGTAAAACTTTGCCTTTAATGTTCCCTGCATTTAAGGTCACTGCCGTGAACGCCATGTACCTTGTGTGTGATTCATCATTTATTACATGCATGTAAAGGTAAAACAGTAATACATTAAGAAGACAATTTGTATTATGATGAACAGAATAATAAGTGTTGTTTTCTTCTTCGTTCATTTTCTCTACTTTGTTGTGTTGCTGCTTTCTTATTTATTCCTTGACAAAGGCAAAATGAATCTATGCTATACTGTAAAATCCTTACCAGTGAATTAATTGATTGATGCCCACAAGTGAGTGCTACAAATAAGAACTGGAAATCTTTGGATCAAGTTTACCACACTGGCTCTACACCGGTCAGGCAGTTAAGTTGAATTTATAGCAAATTATGTGGCAAGGAACCACATTCCCTTCAGGATTTCTGTGAACTTGTTAGTGCGAACACTTGCAAATTTAGGGGGCGCTCATCCACTTACCAGAGCCCGCTCCACAACTAACCCTACGGTACTTGAATAAATTATATCATGAATCAGGTTGTGAAGTACAAATGATAATGGCGTGATGCAGCCCAGACGGAAGCTTTGATGAATTATGATCCTACATCAGAATATATCTGAGTAACTTTTTCAATTTGTATTCAATTGTATTGTGAAACAATTACTTAACAAACACCGTACCCATTGAAATCATCGTTCACCATAGTTACCATTGCATCACTTACTTGGCCGACGATCGGGAAATAAGCAGACAGCCAGCAAGTTCAGTTAACCAAAGAATGGGTGATGAGCTAACAACATTCTGTAAACAAGATTTTCAAACTATGATCTCTGTCGACCTCAGGTAATGACCGAACAACACGGAAGTGGTGTACTCAAATGCGTAGCCCAACATATGAGGCTTTTTTTTTAAAGCTTTACTTTTGGAGTATTTGTGTTTATAGAGTTTTCAAACCAAAGTTGACCACATATGACATTTGAAATCCATCCCCACTACTCCAAAGGTGGATCCACATACTAATTATGGAGTTAATCCAAGCTATACTTTGAAGTCATTACGTTCAAAGGGTTTTTAAACTTTGACCTATGTTGACTGAAATGACCTTTTGCATCCACAGAAAGTAATAAGACTCTTGCCCTCAATAATGTGGATCAAAATATCAATTATGAAGTTTTTCCAAGCTTTACTTTTGAGTTATTGTGCTTACTCGGTTTACAGGCTTGACCAATGTTGATGTTAAATTACCTTTAGGCTTTAACCATCACAAATGTCAATGGGGTCTGTGTTCTTACCAAGGTGGGTGGGTCTACATACCAACCTAAAAGTCATCGATGCTTCACTTTCTAAGTTATTATATTTACAAAGTTTTCAAAATTAGAAATTTGTCGACATCAAATGGCCTTTGACCTACACAGAAAAAAAAAGGTTTTGCTCGTGTACTCAAGATGAAGTCTTCGAGTTATCTTTATTTGTTAACATGCTTTGACCTATGTTGACCTCAAATGACCTTTCATCTCCACCAGTTTAACTGTGATCCTTTTACAAAATACGGGGAATCCATATACTATAGGTAGAAAAGGTCATCCAAGCTTTGCATTTTTAGTCAAAAGAAAAACGTCATATACAAACATTAACTATTGGTGAGAGCATGGTCGTATATTCAATATTTAGCCATGAATGGTAACAACATAATTGCCTTTATAAAATAAGTTAGTACGTGATCTCTGTAGTGTGAAATGTGTACGCTACACCATATATGCATTGCGATGCTCAAGCAAGTTGAATACCTGTCAGTAATTTTGTCATACAGTTTTACATCTTCATGCAAGTTCGCCCCATGGTATTCGATGACCGTGTTAAAAGTATCTTTGCTGTAATCGTAAATATAACAGCGCTGTATTTATCACCCATTTCCCGCCAATCTCAATGTCACTGTGTCGCGGTTCTTTAGTTTAAAGGGATTGGTTAAATCCATGTGATTCTTGAGCAATGATATAAAAAAAATTACTTTCAATCTGTTGATTAACTTACTTGAATTACTATCTATGTTGTTATCTGTATGTTTCGTGAATGAGTAACTCTTCAAATCAATTAAGACGAAATGGCTCCACCAAGTAGACCCATGGTTAAGATTTTCCTTTTTCCTTCCTAGCATTATACATAACAGACTTGATCAAATCTGAAAACGAAATCACAGAGCCATATGAACTGGTGCTTGAAGTCTTTATTGTTTGAACTTTCTTTTAATGCGTTACTTTGGTTGATGTCTTCGGTATATATAGTGGTAGCCGTGAACATTGTTTCGAAGTTTCTTAGAATACATAATACTATCACTTATAGCAAATAGTGCATACGTCTATCGGGACAATTTGAGAAAACAAAAAACAAGGGGAAATAAGAAGTTTGATTTTCTTTTCACACAATGCCTTCATTCTTTGACTTTTAAACCATCATTCAAACTGAACGACACTTCATTTTTATTCTTTTGTTGAGACAAACACCGAACCATCTTTATTATTGACATGATATAGTTAACTGTAACGTACAATTTACCCAAAATGGTAAGAAAAATAGTATTTTACTTGGTAGATATCACGGATCTAATGGTTCTTCACAAACATCGGTGAAGACTTGATCAAGTCCAAATATGACATCATGGACACCCGGATGTGCTTTCAATCGTTTTTACGTGTCTGTTTCCTTCAGTACAACTGTTTTATTTTCTGTAATAGAGATGGATTTTTACAAATGTTGAATCTAAAACATTGTAATGCATGATGCTGCTGGTGTTATTGTTAACACTGTTCACACTGTACAATGAAAATATGAACAGTGAAAACAAAGACAGTGTAAATGTTTCAGATCGTATCGTGGCACTCTGAAATAACAGATTAAAACAATGATAGTTCTCTGACACGACATTTAATCAATTGAGGATGTCTCCCAAACGGACAAAGGTGTTGTCTTAGCTGTTTAGGGGGATCGAGTTGTTTCTAACTGTTCATAATTAACAAGCATCTCTTTCAAACCGGACCAGTAACGTGTAATGGACATCACGAAATTCACAGTAAGTCGGCGGTATCGTTTGGTACTTTATTTTAGCTTGTTTTTTAACTAGACTATCCCTTTAATATGCACAAATACACGAAACGCTTGGCAACAAGATGTAAATAGAAAGCCAGCTACCACAAATATCAAAAGGTAACTTGATATGTTAAACAACTTCGAGGCTGTGAGAGAGTTCACATTTTCGGGCAAAATTATGATCGGTCGGGTCATGAACAATGAACAAAAAGAGAAATACGACTTTCTTCATTGAGCGTCTTCGCGTTTATTATTTTATTTTAATGGTGCTATCGACAGTAAAAGTACCACTTACGTGTTTAATGCCGTAAGTGTTGTCGCAAAGATTTAGACCTAGTTTAGCCATTTTTCACTATAGTATCATATAGGCTATTAAAATACTGATAAAGTAAGACGAAATTAGCATAAAGGAGTAAATGTAGTCTCCAGGCACCGTTTGTATTGTTAAGTGGATAAAATCCCTCGATGGCCAGTTGAATCCTTCTCCTATAGATACATATGCCATTACCCTATGAATAATACATAATTTTCGATCCCTTCGGCTTATTTCACGTCTTAAAGGTAAAGATGGTTAAAAAGTATCGGTCCCAAGGTTGATGCTGTTTTCATTCCCTCTCAACTTCCCACAGCCACCCCCTATCTTCTCCTCTTGATTACGTTACTTGAACATTAATGCGTTTGACCATTAATGAGAAACCTCGACACAACAATCGCACGTAGAAGGTTCCACAGAGGTTGCTAAGGCTAATTGGTACGAACAACTCTATACTACAGAACTGGAGCCTTCAGTGGGGATTCTGGGGAATCAGGATATTTAGTAAAACACTGGGATTTCCTTTTAAAAGGGCAACTGTTGATTTGCAATTTGGCAAGAATGCAATAAGAGAAACATTAGAAATAAAATGAGTTTGGGTTACATATTTTTCTTTTTCGGTTGATCTCTAATCTTCGAGACATTTCTTCGACAATGTCATTTCAGTGATGACATGTCCTGTCAAGAAAAGAAAACAAAGAAGTATATCAAGGATGATTTTAAGTCCCAACTAGGAAATATGGATTCTCTCATCTTATTATATATCTACTAATATTTGCGAGAAGTCAAAATTTCCGAAGTTGTGTATCTTGCAATAGCACTGTCCAATATATTTAATTTCTCTATATGTCACGAATCTATGTGTCATTTTATATCTATACTTCTTAATCGACTTAAATCCATTGTTTAAACTTGGATGAAACTTGCCAAACAATATCGGGAACCGGGAGATACATACATCTTGTCATATATTCATAAATTCTTTTATTTCAAATATAATTTCAAGTATCATGATCCCATACATTTCATGTATGTTTTCAAGTATATTTTGTTTATTCCAGGATATTTCACATACCGTGACCATGCACTAATACAAATGTTGGTATATATATTTCGCTGCTTTCACTGCTTTCGTGTTGTTCACGGAGATTTTACATACCGTGAACATAACGTTTATTTCTAGTATATCCCTTGTAGCTTATATTTCTACATGTGTGATGTTTATTAGTTATAATATATTGATAGTCTGGTAACTTTGTTTTTAAAGCAACCTCAAGCGTCGCTGTCTACAATTGTATTGACAACGGATTGTCTCTTCCTCTGCTTCACGCTGTGTAAGACATATTTTATGAATTTTGACTAGGAGAAGAAGTCTTCTACCTTCTTAACTCTTTTTTCTTTTCATTATTCAGGGCGTGGTGGGGGTGGAGGGGGCGGGGTCCTTTCCTATACTTACCATGATTAATTTTCACATCGTCACATACTTTTTGATAAACTCCGTTGTCCCTGATCCTTTGAAATGCTTCATTCCACCAGAGGGTCAGTTTGTTATCTGGCCGAGTCATTATCGGCGATGAGGACTTACTGCATTTGTCTTCTAAGCCGCCTGCTGTAAGAACTTGAAGATCGGTTTTGAGTGGCTCGATATAAAACATGAACCCACAATCGACCTGAAACGTAATATGGATAACAAAAAAACAAGAAAAGCAAATGAGCAAACTAGTTGTTGGCTAGAACGGGGTTCGAACTAGCGATCCTCAGTGGATTACAAGCTCAGCGCTAGAACAGGGCCTGCAATCCACACAGAGGTCACTCGTTCGAATCCTATTCTACTTACAAATTGATTTGCTTTTTCCTTTTGCCTAAACCTTGCCAGGCGTTTTCCGCTATTCAATTACTTAGTTTATATATAAAATAATAATAACAAAAAATAAAGAGTTTTAACAAGTAAGACTGAAAAAATGAAGGAAAGAAAAAACAACACAAGAAGACATTAGGTAAAAGACGATTAAACAAAGCGACTTATCAGCATCTTTTCATCTGGATCAATAATAACTGGTTTATTTTCTATTCTTTTAAATTCTTTTCTGATGTACGCAGAACACAAAAGGCATCAAATGCATTGGTGTTATCTCATAAAGTACTTAATTAAATATTGTTGAAGGACATAAAGTTCATTACTTTGTCGCAATCCTCCTAGTAACATGCAATTAAGTATATAAACAATGGGGACAACTATAAGGAATAGTTAAAGAATCACTTTAAAATTAATTTTGAAATGTTGTAAACCATTCAAAAATACTGCATATTAGACTAGATTGTATTGTTATATAATTAACATGCTTTTTTCTTACAAATGCCCCTTTAAACAGCAAGGGCCGGGAAAATATGAGATAAATGATATTGTATTTTCATTTTCATAAAGGAAATCTGAAGTGTAGAGAAAATGGCCTCTTTGTCATAAATTGTCCACGGGGCGCAACCAGACTCTCGACTCCTCTGCTCCAGTATAAGAAAAAGACTATTATTAAAATTATTAAAATAAATAATTGTCATTTAGGGTTAGCACAGCGTACCTCTCCGCTAGCAATAGCTCGTGTGAGAGCTTCCAAAGTTTGGTAATGGCGAGCATTTGATCTGCTGAATCCCTGAGAAGAAAGAAAAACGATAAAGAATGTAAGAAAAGGGATCCACGCTTTCATGTGCCGGGAAAATTGATACCAATCATCACAAGCAAAAGTATGACATTTTAACTAAATTAATAGTAGAAACATGACAACGGACATAAAGAAATTCCGAAAAAGATTATATCCGCCAAAAATGTTATCCACGATTGGTTGGGCAGACCTATCCAGTATGGAGTAAAATACTTTTGAAGCTTTTAGCGGAGGGGTGAGGGGGGGGGGGGAGTTGTTATAGTAGGTCTCGTTCACCTTTTGGTCAGGGCCGTCCACCTCAAGACAACACCACTACCATGAGTGTAGTTGTCTAACTTTCATTTAGTACATAATGTGACCTCTATGGGAATTTCTATCAATGGTTCGTAATAAAATGTGTATAAATAAAGTGACGTCATTCCCATTCATATATTACCACATATTCCTTAATATATATTAGATATATATATATATATATATATAAATATGTTAGATGCAAAATATCATCAAAATTCGACCATAACAGACGTTTTTGATGGATTTTTGTCTTTACCATACCAAATCACTATCTGTCATTTCTGTCGGAAAAACACAGTGCTTTGGCGAATGTAATTTTATCGAGAACATGTAACAACCTATGAACACGTGACTATAAAGAACGTTTGTAACTCAAAATAGTCTGTGCTCCGATCGGGTGAGATTTATTGTTCTGGTGTTTAAAGCCCCAAGCAAACTGTACGATTGATCCCGAACACACTCATCTCGACCGCCATTACTTGAAAATTCTTAATCATGTTAAATTTTTCTTCTTTTGTCAAAATTCTTAAAATCTGTAATGACCATATTCCTGAAGCAGAGAACTTGATAACCCGATGTCAATACGTTTCTCGACAACGACGTTTGTGGTTGCTTATGATACAAAGTAATCATGACTACATGTAATATTCGTAAAATATGCGAAACATAGGCTACTAGATCATATACTAGAAATTACTTAATGGTACCTAATGGTACCGGTATGTACTGAAAATATTCGTGACATACACGAAATATGCCTCAAAACTATAAAACAATGAACTACGCGAAATATGTATAGGCGTATACATAGAATGTTAGTGAACTGGGTTTGTGTATGGTCACGGTATGCGAAATATACATGAATCACACAAACTGTATTGTTTTTCAAGGGAATTTCAATTTTTTTATTTATTTTTGCACAAATATTCTTGTCATACTGAAAAATAATTTATCTCACGACGATTATGTTCGGTTTACCGTGATATCGTCATACATCGACAGACAAGTGTCATCGGTTAGCCATCCATCTAAGAACCCGACAGTGAGGTTAGTCAGATCCCACCAGTTGATTCCTGATTTTGATTTTGCGGTATAAATAGCTAATTTAAATCGGTCAGGTACTGATCACTAAACTTGAAGGTATTTTGTCGATTTGCGGTATTGGCCCAAGCTGAAAAAATGGGGAAAAGAGAGAGACAAAGAGGATGTTTACTCGATTTACATAATTCTTCATAATGTTACACATAGTTGAGATAATGTGAGTCGAGGTTTCAAATGTCAGAGATTTCTGTCTATGAGTAGCGTATATATTCAGGTACATTATAGTTATTGATACATGATGACGTCATTTGCAGATCTGTCCAAAGACACATTTTATTACAAGTCATTGCTATGACCCCTTTTGGGAATAATTCTCCGCACCCCTCCCCCCCCCTTCCTTCCCCCACGAGAGATCAACACTCATTTGAGTGTTAGCTCTGGAGTATTAGCTCAGTGGTTAACGCCGGTGCCTTCCAATCATAAGGTCCTCCAAGATTAATGTACGTCGTCCAGTTACAGAGTTGTTGACAATTTATAGTCATGGACGTTAAATATGAATCTAAGAGACTGACTTTGGTAAGCTTGCGGCTTTGATAAGCCAATGAGGCTTCTTCGCGAGTTCCTGCTTGCAGGAGGATCTAAAATACATACATATCCTACATACATTTGACTATATTTCAAACAAACACTGTTGAGAACACCCCTTGAATACCGACCTGTGCATCCGTCGTACCAGCGACCCAGTAGACCCTGGCCGCCATGAGCTGCCATTCCCGTCCCTGAGTCCCAACAGTTCTCGTAAAAGTCCCAAATAATTTCACAATATTTGTCTGCTTCTTGGCAAACTTTTGAGAGAAAATAATGAGGATTCACATTAATATGCAACTGATAAAATGTTATCCCAACTTATTTTATATATAAAAGTATGTTAATATCAAGAATTTGAAATATTTAACCTTCAATCTTATTATTTCAATTGCATGTACAATGTACACATAGAAGAGCAGCTTTCATGCACCGGTCTTTTACCAGATTCACTACAGCGGTTGATGTTGAGTGAACAAGCTTCCGAGGAGTGTTTCACCTTTCTTTGTCAATGTGACCCCAAATGACATTTGTCCTCAAACGATAACAAAAGCAACCGAGAATCGTCTTACCATCTCCATGATTCCGTTTGTATTTGATAAGGAATAATACCTACTTGTTGGTCCCCCAAATGGTAAACCTTACGTAGCCTATGTGAAACAGTTCGTATCACCTTAACTTGCTTTCCTTGTGTATGGAGGTGGAGGGTGGGGTAGTGGTAGGGGAAGGTGAAGGGGGTGGCGCACTATATGGTTGCGACGATCTTCGTTCAAAGCTTACAGGTCGGTTCTTATATAGCATTTTAAATGGCTATAAATACATTAATAGTATACAAGATATATGGTGATACCTATATATATTTGTTCATGTGTAAAATATATCAATATTCTCGTCTTACCTGCGTTTACTAAATCGATCGAGAAACCTCGAAGTTGTCCGCTTCTTTCATCTCTAAAAGAGTGAAACAGAAAATACCTTTGTTATTCGTCTATCAAGATGAGTCTACATCAGTTCACAACTATATTAAAACTAGGTGTTTACTGTAGCAACATGATTTGGTGGGGGGGGGGGGTGTTTAGGCAACAAGGTGTAATGAAACAGACATGATGCGCAGGTCCTTTTGGGTGGGCATAGGAGAACAATATTTTCTTTATGTGAGTAGTATGAAGAGCAAACGTTGGCAATATTTTCAGCTTTTTTTCTCCCTGTTGGTAGATAGGACAGGGCTAGGATGGGCGAATCTACTGATTTCTAATTTCATTCAAAACGAGGGTTATCAAAATGTCAAATTTAAATATTTTTATTCATTTCAATCTAACCGAACACCGGCTCGATACTCGATGTGAATGATTGAGAGGTGGGGTTGGGGGGGGGGGGGGGGCGGTGAGCAGTATTTTCTACCGATACCTGTCTACAGGGTTCCCTTTTCTGAGAAATTCTGGATTCGCCAATAGCTATAAATGTAATTTTTGAGAACGATTTGTTTTTAGAGCTAAATTGATTGTTTAATAAAATCTTCGCTAAGGACTATTCTTTTCAGGGAACTGAATCTAGTAGTTTGTCTAACTAGGATCTATAACACCTTATTTAAAGGTATACACGAATTAATTGACAGATTGTCGGAAATTTCCTTTAATGAACTCACATGTACTCCAAAGCGTGTCCGGAATGGCCTGCTGCAAAAGTCCATACATAATCATTTGTGGCAGCTGTATCTGTAGATCTGTATGTAGGAGAAAACACATGGTCACCATTTGTGACGTCACTCGCAACAAAATGCATGTAATTACTGATAAACTATTCATCGCTACTAGCCTACTAGTGTATATATATATATATATATATATATATATATATAATATATAAGAAAGAAAACATATGCATCATTTGTTTTTTTCAAAAAGTACTTTCCTGGAGGTCTTTACTCTCCAAATTGTTCTCAGACATTTTTAAGGAACACAATGTCCCAACAAGGACAATTTTTTCGAAGGTTGTTATAAGCACAGTTTAAGAATTTTGGCCAAAGGTGACCATATTTGACTATCTAGCATATTTGGGGCCAATACAGCATACCTTTAAGGAATAAGGTTGTCGTTAATGGTTGTACCTTTTACCCAAGTTATTCATAAATGAGTGTTTCCATCTAGAATGACCTCCATACTGTAAATTAACATAGATGATATTAAATGTATTATATCATATGACTGAGTGTGACTAAGGTTTGACAGGAAAGCGAACAATAACATATTTGTTCTCTCAAAGTGTTGTTCTAATTACAAAGGGCGCAAATTTCATTTGTGTCTGTCCGTCTACGTAATAGAATGTATTTGTTGAATGTATTTGTTGAATGTATAGGAAAGGGGTATTATATTTAAATATAGTACAAATTCATAAATATTCAAATATAAGAATTATCAAGACTTTTAAATAACATTTAGTGCCATATCAGACAACGGTTAAGAAAATGTTAATTGATTTTCACTTTTTAACTGATAATTCTCCATTCAAGGGATATTCCGGTGGCGGATAATGTCCCTAGGTAAAGTATATATATAATGTCCCTAGGTAAAGTATAGTTGATTGAATGTAACTTATTTTTGACTGGCTAAACCCTTGATTCATCCCTGGATTAGATCACTGTAGATATATAGTCTTTAATGTTATATCGGCAAACTGGTCTTCAAAAGGTTTATTTCCTGTTATATAGTCTTCTTGTTGATTTAACCTTGAAAACAGACACATGTGGAATGTTTGCTTAGCTGACAAGGTTCACTGTATTTAAAATATGCACCATCTTTCTAAAGATATTATTTTCTTCTGTATATATGGTCTAAGTGAGTTCATAATTATTATTAAAAAAAGACGATTTTAAGCTGAAGGGCCGTGATGACATCATTAACCCTATACTTTTGCCAGATGCCTTCACAATATTGTTAATATTATGTTCCTCTGTATATAAGTGAGTTCATAATTGTAACGAAAAAAAAACAAAACAAATTTAAGCTGAAATGCCTCGAACATTCTTCCTATACTGTTGTCAGTTGCATTCACAAGATTCTTAATAATTTTTTACCTCTGTTAGTGAGTTCATAATTATAACGGGAAAAACGTTTTAAACTGAGATGCCGTGATGACATCATTAACCCTATACTGTTGCCAGATGCATTCACAAGATTCTTAATATTATTTTCCTCTATATATAAGTTAGTTCTTAATAATAACGAGAAAAAAAATTAAGCTGAAATGCCATGATGACATCATTCACCCTATATACTGTTGCCAGATGCATTCACAAAATACCACCAAAAAGGTGCAAATTTTTCTCCAAAGAAAATGCTATGAGGATGGAGGTTTGACCTCTAGATTGCAGACAAATGCAGTTTTATCAACCAATCAACGTCAGCCAACGGATATTCCATTTAACAATTCAAATCCTCAAGTTTCAACTGAAACTGTCAAAAGATTAGAAAGCGCTAAAATAAACAAATGGAAAACATGTGGAAATTACGTACAGCCTATATAACGGTGAGCCCCTCCCGTTTGATCAGTTGAAATTTGGGGTTGAAACATTCAAGGTACACATATCACCGAATGGTTATTGATTTATTGCTAGTTTGGAGTGTTGCAAGATGAATAATATACCATAAACACTAACCGTAACCCTAGATCAAGGTTTTGGGCATGCGTATTAAGTTGAAAATGAATTATGGAAGGCACGTCATAGCGAAACCATGTACAGGGATAAAACGCAGATCAAATTGAAAATACAATATAAAATCGAATGCTTATATATACTTTGGCATACCTTTATCACAGTGTAGTCTTAGGCCAAACACAGGTGTTGCACTCGTAACCTAATGACCCGAAATCGTGACATTGTATATGTATATTGTGACAGAGTTATTTATTACCCATATCTCTATCTCATCGGTAAAGAAATTATTTTTTTTGACCTTCCAATAGGACTCAGTTACATTCCACCAGCATCATGGTTAATCATACCATCTTTATTATACCGCAATACTTGGCAAGATTGGAAGGAATTATTCTCAGGTATAGAGATGTAGCCTCCTATAGATATACAGTTTACAGTGTCCATGGATGATAATACCCTATATGCAGTATTGTACGTGATCCATCAAAATACATCTAACTGTATTCCTTTTTTCTATATCAATAGATAAGTGGATCTTTAACAGTTTACTTTGACCTTCAATCATCTTCTTTACGAAGCCCTTCTGCCAGATTATTAGCTCTACATCGCGCCACTGTATACTAATCAGAAAGCCAGTTAGCTTTGTGATTCATTGCCATACAATGTGTTCAAAATTCCACATAACTATCTGACTGTAGAGCAGCTGAGTTCAATTTGTCCAAGAATTAAGAGAGAACCAGAAAAGATGTGTAGCAACCCTTGTGGGCATCAACCATGTCATTCACTCATAAGCCTTTTTCAGTATATACATAAAATTGTTTCAATATCCAGAAATAACAGTCTTCCTATGTGAAATATAGACATGTTTTACCAAATTTGAGCTGGCTTATCCCTTCAATTATTGTTGAGAGTAACATGACATTGTTTATACACTGTGAAATAGTTTTGAGAAAATAGCCAATTTTTTCCACCATTTGAGATAACCTGTTGACCCCTCAGAGGGTGAAAACTGATAGGAGGTTTAAGTACACGTTTTAAGCACGAGTATGACCACTGACGCAGATTTCATTACCTGGATGCCAGGTATGTTTCGTTGAAGACCTATAGAGCCCCTTAACAGACTGAACGGAAGTGAATTTGACCAAACTATGTTCATCCAAAGAGAATCATAGCATTGGAGAATTTGCAGATTAATTGCAGCTTCAATTTTATCAGACTTTGATGCCTGTTGACCTCATGTGACCTTTGATTTCTACCAGTTTCAATGATTATCCTTGCACTCACCAAGTTAGATCTACATACTAAGTATGAAGTTCGAAGTACTTCTTGTGTTATCGTGTTTACAAGATTTTCAGATGTTGACCACATTGACCTTTGACCTCCACCAATTACAGTAGGGTTCTTAAACTCAACAAGCTGAATCTACATATCATGTACGTGTTATTGGCTGGATTGCAGAGGGCCGCCATTGGCGCAGAACCATATCATGTTTCTACGTGGCGAAGTACCCGGAAGTGGCAACATTTGTTCTTAGTGATTTTGAAGCACAAAATACATTTTAGAAAGAATTAGCTAAATATATCTTGCGAACACATTCTCTTTCATTCTTTTTTTTTTAGCTATTTATTGATTCATGTGGATGGGTCACTACCCCCGACACTCCCTCACCTACCACTCCAGTTGATACGCGTTTGTTGTAATATGCAGATGCTGCTAATAAGTTGCCAGATTCTTACCAGTGTCACTGAAGGACTTCGGTGAGCGTCCAATCGCAACCGAGGAAAGAATAATCGCTAACATCGAAACGAACACGACAAATACAATGACTACCAAGATGTAAAACCGTGGAACACCGCATGTATCCATTGGTTTAGTTTCATTATTCGTGGATCCAGAGATCATCCCCAATGTATCCGAGTGTACTAACGAATCCATTCTTTCTTCGACAGGCATCTTGACTTTCTGACAAATCAAAACAGGCTAGACTATACCTGAATGTGTCAATCAGTGATCGGGCGTAGTATATGGTTCAAACTAACTTCGAACTCATGTCTTTAATGACACATAACCTCACGTTCCAAGGGACGCCAAAAGTATAGAAAATATTGACGGCAAATCACGTACAGGACTCGTCCTCTGTTCAGTGTTTGGTCATGAAGCAACCATATCATATGATATTGTCATATGTGGAATCTATTGAAGTGCGCACTATAAAAACAAGGGGGTCAGTTTGAAAGAGATCATTGAAAGAGGTTGGGAGCGATAGAAGATGGAACGTATTTCGTCACAGGCATGGGCAAAGGCAAACGAAAAAACCTAAAGGCGTGAAGAAATGAGCTTACTTGATTGGGAGGGGGGGGGGGCGGAATGTCTGGTGGAAAGATACCCAATAAACGTTGTGCTATTAACCATACATGACATTACCCCCGTGTTTTCGCCATTATATGGTATATATTGTTGGCATATCGAAATTCGCAGTCCCTAACATTGCTTCTTTTTCGTTCCCCGGCACATAATCCTTTGCCTGGAGGTCACCGCCCTACATTTTCAGTATTTCATATTTGATTCCCTTCCGTGACCTTTCAGGTCAAAGAATCTACATATACAATGGCGTGGTTTGAATTCTCTTGACGAAAGAGAACCTTTATACTAGTATCCATAATTAATGGAACTCACTCAAAACATGTGATAACAGTTCACCGAAAGCCCATCACTACCTGGGGACTTATCATCATTAACCATTGAACTTAAAACTCGGAAACATTCATTCAGGCTAAGCTCTCCTTATCCCTAATCCCTCCTAATCCCCTGGCATAGAGTGTTGTTGCCGGGCAGATCATCTAAAAATATGTCCGGAAAACAGTTACCTGAAAGTATATAGACTACTGTAAAAGTCCTTCATCTCTGAAAGAATACTTACGTTGTTAGTGATTTCATCGCCGTCCGTATTAGTAGTGTCTACAAATCCTCTTATATCTTTCTCTTTTGTGTTCACCCTGCTCATTAACCTGTCTGTATTCTGTGTGTGATTTTGTCCCTTATGTTACTGTAACTTGTCATTCAGCCTCTGAAGAAGAACCTACAAGGATCGAACGTCAGACCCACTTACATTTACACTTTCTCTTACACAGGCACTTAAGTGGATAAGCAGTTTGCTAACAGTTTTGTTTTATTTAAAAGTTAGGTAAAACTCATGACTTGAAAATATCCTCACAATCCTCATTAGGTGGCGTCTGAATCCCAACAATGCGAAAGTTATTTCGTCTTGACATGCGTTCCAGTTTGAAACCAGTGCAGTCTTCAGGGCGTCTACTCTTTTCTTGAAGTCATTTGTCTCATATTCCTTCGTTATTAGAGTGTTCTCTATTTCGTCAATTCGCTTACTTTGAAATATCAGGACGCGAATTTCAATCTAATTTGAATACTCTTGTTGTTATTTAGGCTTCTTTCAATCTTTCGATCTCTAGGTTTCAAACGTATTGTGATACTGACAGAAGTCTAGTCGTTTTGAATCGGATTGTCGGAGATTAGTTGAACATTCACGCCAAGGATGGGTGATTAAATATATAATGTCAGTTATAAATAATGGAAATATTGTATTTCTTTCACAATTTTAATATCATTTCAAATTGAAGTCGTAACGATCAACGTTTCATAAGTTTGGCTATCAAATCGAGTTGTCGGTATTTTTATTAAATTCCGTTCATGCCGTTAATTCATTGGCGAGATTGGACACCTCCCTTCCCCGTACGCACATCCTCCGACCACGGGCAGGTGACATCATGTTACTCAGATTCTCAAAACTGCGATGTTCAGCCGAACATTTAGAATGTTCATGGCACATAAGAGCAACTTAACAAGATTGGTCTTTGCCAAAGGTTTTAACCTACTCCTTCCTCTCCCCTCATCTCACGCCCCCACCCCACCCCACCCCACCCCACCCCACCCCACCCCACCACCAGAACCGAAAACAAAATTAAAGCAAAATGAAATAGAAATAATTGCAGATATTCAAGTAGGCAGAGGTTCATATTTATTCGTCTTTTTTTCAGTTATCCATGCGAATTCTATCCTTTCAATTCTATTCCTTTTATGTTATATTCTAAATGGACCCTTTAACCTTTAAATGTATAAAATACATGCCCTTTGTAGCACAGAGAATGCACCGTGGAAATTCGTACGCAATATTCAGCAAAAACTGTTTTGTTTAAGTTCATGCCAGGGTAACTGAATTTGGCTAAGTGATAAAAAATATATATATATATATAAAAAACGGATAATTCGTTGAAAAATCGACAGGCTACAGTTCAAAGAGGCTTACTATATTTCAGTACAGATGTTTCATTTTATACAACACAGCTGCATCTCGAAGTGCACGAGTTAAAGACAGTCATTTTTTTGGCATGAAAACTTGCCGCTATGCCTTGGTATGACACAGAAAATAGTTGTCGATTTTTTTTTTTGTAGAAAAGCTCTGTAATTGTAAATGTAATTGTAAAATTTTCTATCATGTTTTTTTTTAAGATTTGTTATTGATATTTTAACCTCATTGTAATAATTTCTATGATGTTTTTTTTAAGAGCTAGAAACAATTGAAGCGTAAAATTTCAAACTTGATTTCAATTTATCACTCTAATATTTTTGATATTTAAGATATCAATTAAACAAAAGTGTAAAAACAAGAAACTTAAGTAGACAACTGACTGCACCAAACACAGCTTGTTTCACTGGCGTGACGTCAGGACTTCTTCTGATATCACGTTAAGAATCCAGACATTTCGATGGTGTTCCCTGTGCACGTTTAAAATCTGTTGCAAGTAGAAAACATATGACGATTTGAAGAACTGATTTGGGTTTAACTAGCTTCGATTCTCTTGGGATGAAATCCGTTGTGACACTAAAATGGTGGCATGACAGGCCAAACGAATCAACACATATTCGAATGCCAAAGATAATATCGATAACGAGGACAGAAAATTTGGTGACGATCAACGCGATGAAGAAGATGATTACTATAACAATGATTGGCGATGACGACGGTGGAGATGGAGATGGAGACGAAGATGAAGATGACGTTGACGATGATGAAGAGGACGATGACGAAGGCGACGATGACGACGATAGCGATGGCGATGACGATGGCTTAATCGTTTCCTCGATGATAACATGTTCAATAGGTTATATCACGCTCAAATAAGATGAACATAGTCCTAAATAGAACGCAATTCGAATTAAGCCCAACGGAATATCCCAGCTACTTGCCGGACATATCATTCTCTAGTGCATATTTGTAATAGACCGAGGAAAGATCATTCATTGAGAAAAAGAAAACAAACTCCAGAATAGGTATATCAAACTTCATAGGCATATGAAGGAAAGTGCAACACGTTTTGATATGTGTTATAAGTACAAATACAAGTCAGCCTGAGTTTTAGGTTAGCTTGTAAATATTCGCAACTAGATAGCAACTATAACATTTAAAAGCAATATCTCTAACATTGACTCTTGCTTTACTTTACATACCATTAGCAGTCAGACTTATTGATTATTTCGACGCAGTCCCAGAAAGGTAGACAACAGTTATTTGGTCATATCAAGACTGATCTAATTATCGTGCAATTAAAGAAATGTTTCTCATGTAGCATAGCATTTCCCAAATCACCTTTACTTCGAAGCTGTAATACGGTAACTAAATTACTTTGGATATGTTGTTAATATGGGCGAAAGATACTGCTATTATTCTAGCTTATCTTCTATATCGCTTTTAATTATTGACAAAATGTCCCTTTGAACATCTAAGCCTCGACAATGGAAGTGACTGTTCTATTTACACTAGCAAACAGACCATTATGTCATTTTATCAGGTGCAACATCAAACTAAATACGAAAATATAATTAAATCAATAATACTTAACGTTAATATTTAGGCCAGCAATGAGAAAATGACGTCAGCATCGATTTAGCTTAAAGGAGCGTTCCTAAGATTTAGCATATTTATTAAGTTGAATATTTTTATTAAGTTGAATATCTTGAAAACCGCAACAGCAATTGAAGCATTACCAGCACCTTTCTTGTTTTTTTTTCTCCTCTTTTTAGGTTCGTGTTCTGTAATTTATCTTGGACTATATGAGATAGCAAAACTAAAATTCTGTCTAATGTTACATTTTAATACCTACCATGTGCTTCGTAGAGATCAGACCTCGCTGTATTTCCCATTGGCTCGAATTCGATCAAATGCTTCATTCCACCATGTGTCCAGTTGGCAATCCTGTCTCATCATAATAGACGGAGCGGAAAGAGTACACTTGTAGTCCAATTCGTTTGTTGTTAAATGATGTAATTCCTTTTGTAATTTTTCAGACAACGCAGCGAATCCACAATCAACCTACAAAACATTGCAAAAGCAAATAAAACATAAAGCGCAACAGTTATATATTTATATCTTTAAGCAGAATTTGTAGGAAAAATTGCGAGTGCTCGTTATTTTGCTATTTGGCATTTCAGTATACGCCACCCGATACACACAGAGAACACAGTTACTATTGTAAATCTTAAAGTTTTTGTACCGAAGTAAGAACGGAACGTGCTATAAATCGGTAGCATGTGCTATTAAGATTACAATAAGAACTGAGGTTATGTTTAATCCCAACAAATCCAGTTGTCGGGATTTGTCGGGATTACACATAATTCTCAGTTCTTACATGTAAACCTAATAGCACATGCTACCGATTTATCATATTTATCAGCACAATCCAGTTTTTACCGTGTTACAAAATTTAAAGATTTACAGAAATTTACTGTAATCTCTCTGTGAATCGGCTGTGTATACACAATAACATATGTAAAATGTCTCGAATGCTTCAGAGTATTTACTAAATTATAACATATCAGAGTACTTCTTTGTAATCTGTTGTCAAACATATAAATAACAAATCAGGGGCTGAACACGTATTGACCCACCCCATACCCCACGACCCCATACCCCACGGCCCCATCAGCCCACGACACTGTCTGTTGCACATATAAGTAACGTTTCATACCTCTTTTTGTTTGAAACCAACGATAAATTCTTCTATTGAAGGATAGTATAGCGAGCGTTGGATTTGTCAAAACACTGCGAATTGAAGGGAAATATATATTTAACAAAAATAAAACCCTATTATACAGTAACGGTGCACTGTCAAGGGAAGGAAATTAATCTCTTGCATACTTTATGTGATCTTCATTATCATCGAATATTTCTATATTCCATATCTCTCAAAAGAAACAAAATATATTGCCTCTCTCATTCAGTTACTTCTCAATTTGATCGTCATGTCACGGCTAATCAGAGGAAACCGTTTGACAATGGTCTTATTTCAATTTCCAAACAATAAAAATGGAACTTAAAATATCACGTCAAATATCAATACAAACAGCTGACAAGAAAGGTATTGTAGGAGCGCCATCTCACCATTGTGGTTTACAAGACGTGTCGACGGATCGCAGTGGTCTGCTAACAGTGCAAGTACGGTACGGTAAGGTGATACCAACTTATACAAACAGTAGTGGCGCTTTGACTGTGACCTTGATTTCGTTGGTAGTGTTTCCTGAAGAGCACACAAACCGTTGGACATCACAATAGCGATGGCTTCTTCAGAACCGTCTCGATATGGTCTGTTTCTTGTATTTGCAATTTGTGCGATTGTTTCATTATTAGCCTTGCTACTTTCGTCAGTTGCCATTGGTAGATCCTCAGCTAGTAAATTCACTGTTAACCCAGGTAAGATATTTCATATATGTTATTAGTCTTACATCATTAACATTGCTTGAAGTGACAGTAATGCTTTAGCCCTTAACTGTTGATAAAAGGCACCACCACCATCAGCCATCAGCAGCTAGATAGGTTACTTATTATTGCAACACGTACGTTATAAACATGGCATGGATAAACCATGATCCTTACGTCACTCAACTTGAGATTATATGACGTGGTCGTCCATAGAGTCTCTATATTGTTCCACGTAGATCCTCGGTTTAAAACTCGGGCAACACAGGTGAGTCACGTGGGAGTAGCAGACCTGACTGCGACAAACACGCTCTTAGTCTTTGAATGGATCCATTAATCTTCAAATATTACCTCCTTGTTCCTTGTATGTCAATGATAGGTATACAAAACTCTTCAGAGCTTCTCGAGTTCGTTAGTATGGTGTGATTTTAATCTACCCATTTTGTCTCTTTTTTGTCTCCCTTCGTTTGTCTCTGTTTATTATTTAATCCTGGCACAAAACCAGTCAAATACACATATGAAACATACATCCGTTGTACTTGAATGAAAGCTATTTTTTTTCTCAAATTATCAATACCATATTCGTTTGCATGTTTATGTCTGCGATTTAACCTGTCTATATAGGAACATTGAAACAAGAAGATGACGATTACGTGTGGACATTTGCTGCAGGTCACTCTTGGCACGGATTCGAATACAGGTGGGTCCAGACAGAGATATGAGATAAAACATCCAATAACCTTTAAACCAACGGGTTTTTTTTGGTATGATAGAGATCTTTCTGATGAGTAACTTCTCAAACAACCGAGAAATGTGTCGCTCCGTTTCAGCGATATCCGTTAGTGTTAATAACGTTGTGTCTAGAGGATGAATCACTTTGTGAACCTATGATGTCATAGTGTCACTCGAATCTGAAAACACATAATTTTTACAGTTTTCTTTACACGTTTCCAGAGTAGAATAATAGTGTTGACAATAAAACCAAGTTCATCATTTGGCCATGTGAAGAGTTCAAGACTTTAGATTTAACATTTGCAAATTCCATCTCCATGTCATCAACGAATAAAAATGTAATAAATAAAAGTAAAACATAGAAAATGTGAAGAATATTTGTGGTTCGATGATGCCATACTTTAGACTTGACCAAGCATTCAGCCTTGTGAGTGAAGGAATATTAAATCGTTGCGAGTAGAAATCTTCCGAGTAGAATCATATTTTTCGTAGCTGTTTGATATAGTTGTTCATGACAGGAATTTCAATCACGTAGACTAAATGATGAAGGTTGATTTTATAATTCCTGTCAGCATATCCAGGAGTATCATATTTCAGCTTGGTCACTTGCATAGACAAATATGACCAAAGTCAAAGTTCGTTTCGCAATGATTAAATCAATAGACAACAATAAGATCTTGTACAACTTCCGATACAAAGAAGCAAAGGTTATCTTCAGTCAGTTTCAAAGTTATCTTTTGCTTCTCTGATTACTGATGTCCTATACCCGCCACTTCCATGAACGCTAAAACCATCACCGTGACGTCATCAGTCAGCATAAATGGCGAGGTATGAATATTGTCACATCTTTGGCTTATTACTGTTTTAGAAGTTTATAGCTATAACAAATATCAGTAAATTTGTTGCTCTGTGAACATTGAGAAGTGTTTACTTTTCTGCCCAGTAAGAAATAATAACATATATTAAGGGCTATACAGTACTGACAGTACTGAGCAGTTCATGGTTTAATTAGATGGAGAGAATTCGTTACTAATTAAGGCAATGTCGATGTATCATAATGAGAAACAAGAATAAACCTAAAGTGAACAGTTAGATTTCTGTTGAGTATAAGTTGAAAGGAATACGACACGCCACCAGTAACTGTTAATATTCTTCAATATTTCCCCTATATTTTAAAACAAACCATTCTCTTACATATTAATACTCACTTTGAGCGTATTTCAGAAGGCTACGGACCAAAGTTCAGTGATGCCATATGCCACTAGTTTGTTCAAATTGTTACCAGCTGGCGTGGGTAAGGGAAGACAGGGCAGAGGTTTATGGAACCCCTGTTGAATTCCCACATCACTGTTGTATAATTCAGTCAATGCATGTATTCAATCCTCACAAGAATACGGGTTCAGAAAGCCACATTGTGATTTTTTATTCTTGTCCGCAGGGATGAATCTACTGGTGAGTTGCGAGGATTTACGGTTGACCTCATCAATGCAGGTAAGTTGAAGCTAGATGCTTATAAATTCATGGAAAAACGGGATTACTTATTACAAAAGTGACGTTTTCATTACATAAGCTGCTCGATCAACAAAAAGTGACAATTGAATCGGTACAATGCAATGTGTAAGACGATTCTCCATCATGTACGGAAAGTGACAAATCGATCCTGCTCAACTCAAATACTTTTATCCTCATAGAATCAGTGTATAAAATGAGCTCACAATAAGATATATATACAAAACACAAACTAGCATGTACCTGTATGATCATCGCATAGCGAATCATATCTAATAGATTCATATAAATTCCCAAGGTTTAATAGAGAGAATAATTTCTTTTGCTTATCTCATGTCATAACATTAAAAGCTTTGACACATTAATTTGACGAGTTTTACCATCGACGCCAACTGTGTATGTTACATTAAAAATTGTCTGACACATCTAAACGATTTACAACGGTCTCGCGTTGTCTTGTAAAAAGTGAACCACAAAGAATGTGTTTCTGTCGTCAAAACCCATCTTTTTCAACCCTAAACTACTGGGTACGTTTGTAACGTAACTTTTCCCATCACTTGACAATAATAGTATTGACTAAGATACAATAGTTTCTTCCATAAGGGCCTTTGAGTCCCTTTGTCATAACAGGTATATAAAATGTGAACTATTAAGCGGATGACTACTCACACGTCAAACACTTAACACACACCCACCCACCACGCCTTACAGCAGACGTTAATAGCGTAGCCTAATTTTTCATATACGAATCGGAAACGACGTTGTACTTAATCTAACCCACTACTGAAGACGAAATCATTCATTTATAGCTTACGTAGTACATTCATATTTTAACTGAAAATCTGGTGATGAGAAGGGAATGCAATTTCGTGCAATTTTCTTATGTCCAAATTTCCTGTTGTTTCTCTAGTATGCCAGGAAGCGAACAAAAAGTGTGAAATTATTAGGGATCTGTATATCAACTGCTGGGATGCGAAAGCAGGAGGTCCTGCTCACGGTGGTACCGGTCTAATGGGAGGCTGGTACGACGGTTGCTCCGGTAAGATTTGGTACCATAAGGAACAAACTTATAAATATGCATGATCTTGACCTGTAGATTAGAAAAACTATATACTGGGATAGTTGGAACCCAGCCTTTCCTTATCTCATTTACATGGAACTAGTTTGCTTTAAAGCATTACATTTCGTAATGTCATGTTTTTGCCCCCATTCTCTCCCCCCCTCCCACCCCCAAAAAAAGTTGAGGCTGTGTGGACCCCAAACAGTGAAATGCACTGCCATGAAGAAATTTCTGTGGCAAGTTACGTCTTACACGGCTATCGGTATTACACTCTGTAATATGTGAATTGAATACGTTTTAGAAAGATGAGATATTATCATAATTCGTCAGAGATTGCCATATATATAAGGTACCATACAGACTACAGGGACCAATACATATTTAGATATTAAAAACATACTAATAAGACATATGTAGGCCTATGTGGTATTATGACATGAAAGTAGCCACCATCTCACTATGCTGCCTATTAAGGCTACCATGCGGATGATTTGACCAACATATCTAAATGTTTTCATCCTCATTGAGAAAAAGACAAACTGAGGTTCTTGGGAGGATTTGGATAAAAAAAATTATCTTTTTCACTGAATAACATTTTTGGTTCCTTGCTTTAGCAAAAGGAACCTATGCAGTCAGGTTGGCGTGTGTGTGTATGTGTGGGTGTGTATGTGTGTGTGTGCGTCTGTGACACTTGCTTTGGTACGCTCTATCTCAATAAGGGAATGCTGGATTGAGGCCAAACTTGGACTATAGATCCGCCATATGGAGAAGGTGTGCCCTATTGTTTTTGGTGCCCACAAAGGTCACCAAAGGTCAGTTATGATCCAAAAACCGAAAATATTAAAACTGCAATAACTCCCAGTGCCAATGTGCGACAAGGTTGCTATTTTGGGACAAGTTGTGAACTGGTTAGGGGAACATTTTCAAACCTAACGGTCATGTGATCCGAGGTCACCAAAGGTCAATTAATGATAAAAAACTAGTATTTTTGCGATAACTTGAGAACGAAATGTCCGTTAGGGTTGGGAGTTGCTTCAATGTTATCCAATTGTCGACCCGCATCTGGGTGACCCTTGACCTCAATTTGACCTCTGGTGACCTTTACGTGTTTTTGAGGATTTTTACAGTTTGATGCTATTTTCAGATGTCAAAGGTACCTTCTGATCATAAATGTCAATAGATTGACCCGGTGTGACCTTTATGTGCGAAGTTATATGGGGTCAAAGTTTTTCGGTCGGAGTTAGGATGGTTGTACAGACATATCGTTTTGTTTTTTGGAATCAGGAGATTAAACTACATCTGAGACCAAGGTCAAGAGGTCAAAGGTCACATTAGAAAAAATGTGCTTATTTTGGGAGGAAACGAGCAAAAAAGAAAATGTTTGGTTTTGATGCTAGATTTGGATATCAAAGGTACCTTCCGATCAAAAATGTCAATAGGTTGACACCCGTGTGACCTTCGTGTGCGAAGTTATACAAGGTCAAAGTTAATTTTCAGACATTTAATGCAATAACTCCCAGATCCAAGATGTGACATGGTTGATATTTTTGGACAAGTTGCAAATAGTATAGGGGAATATTTTCAAACTTAACGGTCATGTGATCCGAGGTCACCAAAGGTCAATTAATTGTTAAAAACTAGTATTTTGGGGGGAGAAAATGGGCAAAGAAAAAAATGTTTGAATTTGTATAGTTTGATGCTCTATTTAGGTCTCATTGATCAAAAATGTCAATAAGTTGACCCAAGGTGACCTTTGTATGTTAAGTTATTTGAGGTCAAAGTTAATTTTCAGACATTTAGTGTAATAACTTCCAGTGCCAATGTGTTACACGGTTGATATTTTGGGAGTAGTTGCAAATGGTAAAGGGGAATATTTTCAAACTTAACGGTCATGTGATCCGAGGTCAACAAAGGTCAATTAATGATAAAAAACTAGTATTTTTGCGATAACTTGAGAAAAAATTGTCCGTTAGGGTTGGGAGTTGCTTCAATGTAATCCAATTGTCAACCCGCATCTGGATGACCCTTGACCTCAATTTGACCTCTGGTGACCTTTTCGTGTTTTGTGGATTTTTACAGTTTCGATGCTATTTTCAGATGTTAAAGGTACCTTCTGATCATAAATGTCAATGGGTTGACCCCCGTGTGTCCTTCGTGTGCGAAGTTATACGAGGTTAAAGTTAATTTTCAGACATTTAATGCAATAACTCCCAGTTCCAAGGTGTGACACGGTTGATATTTTTGGATTAGTTGCAAATGGTATAGGGAAATAGTTTCAAACTTAACGGTCATGTGATACAAGGTCACCAAAGGTCAATTAATGATAAAAAACTAGTATTTTTGCGATAACTTGAGAAAAAATTGTCCGTTAGGGTTCGGAGTTGCTTCAATGTAATCCAATTGTCGACCCGCGTCTGGGTGACCCTTGACCTCAATTTGACCTCTGGTGACCTTTTCATGTTTTGTGGATTTTTACAGTTTCGATGCTACTTTCAGATGTTAAAGGTACCTTCTGATCATAAATGTCAATAGGTTGACCCCCGGATGAGCTTTGTGTGTGAAGTTATAGGAGGTCAAAGTTAATTTTCAGACATTTAATGCAATAACTCCCAGTGACAAGGTTGTTTTTTGGGACAAGTTGCGAATGGTATAGGGGAATATTTTCAAACTTAGCGGTCATGTGATCCAAGTTCACCAAAGGTCAGCTAATGTTAAAAAACTAGTATTTTGAGGGGAGAAAATGGGCAAAAAAAAATGTTTGAATTTGTACAGTTTTGATGCTCTATTTAGGTCTCACCGATCAAAAATGTCAATTGGTTGACCTCCGGGTGACCTTGTGTGTGTGAAGTTATGATACAAGTTCAAAGTTAATTTTTAGACATTTAATGCAATTAAATCCCAATGCCAAGGTGTGACATGGTTGATATTTTGGGACAAGTAGTGAATGGGATGGTGGAACATTTTCAAACTTAAAGGTCATGTCATCTGAGGTCACCAATGTTATCATATCTGTTGACCCGCTTGTAGGTGACCTTATATTTCTTACATTTTCGAAGCCATATTTAGATCTCAAAACTGCCTTTTGATCAAAAATCCGATCACATTTTGTGATCACAAAAGTGTTGGCTATAGTGCTGGTTACTTTATGGGAACATGTAGGACCACAATTACTTGGACTATTTGAGCCCAATCTTGCTTGATAATATTATGTGTATTGTCATATACCCCAAGCAAGGAACCACAGTGCCCTTGGGCTCTTGTTCTAAAACGAGATCCCATTCGAATTTCTTTTTGTGTATTACAGCTTGGTCGCAGACAAGACAACGACTTAACACTTTTAAGTTTAGTAAACCATACGTACAACAGCTTGCCGAAAAGATTACATTTTACACAGCTGATGCCGACAGTGATCTCGACTGGCGCGACCTCACTAACCGGACTGTGGCATTCTTGGACGGATGGCCAGCTAGCGAGGACTGTATTGTGCTCTACGACGAAATTAATGTAATTGTCATTTCAAATTATTGAGGTAACACTTGATTAGTATAGCCCATTGAAATAGTGAAGCTACAAGAAGCACGTATCTACTTTTCATTTCAGCCTTTACTGAATAATATCTTTGATACGGAAACTGTTTACATCAATAGCAATGGCACACAATGCAACACCGCAGAGAATATTCACAGCTAAGAAAGCATTTACATATATCATGTTTCAATCATACAACAATAAGAAGATTATAATACTTAAGAAAGTAAAGCTTTTGGATAACTGCCTCATTTCATAACAAACCACCTACTGTGATTCACTAATTTGAGTAAAGGCGGGCATTAACCATTCAACACAGGTAACATTCACCGACCATATCTTAAGCTCGGCACGAGATATTAAGATGTGCTTTCAACTAATAGTGTTACAATGTCTGCCTCTGGACTATCTCTTTAAATGTTACTAAGGTCCAGAATCATAAACATTACATTCGTAATTGTCCTTTCATCCATCCATCAACTTGTAATTATTAGAAAGAAAGTGACAATGAGCCAATTTAGTGTAGTGTATAGTCAATAGTGTATTTTTAATGGTATGTAGTTGAACATATAAAATCATGTCTGAGTATCATTGATATTCTTAGAAGAGCTTTCCTGTGTCTGAAAGAAAACAATTAGACATTACGACAGATTCATTTCCTTCCCTTGACAATTCACCGTTACTGTATAATAGGGTTTTATTTTTGTTAAATATATATTTCCCTTCAATTCGCAGGGATTTGACAAATCCAACGCTCGCCACTATCCTTCAATAGAAGAATTTATCGTTGGTATCAAACAAAAAGAGGTATGAAACGTTACTTATATGTGAAACAGACAGTGTCGCGGGCTGATGGGACTGTGGGGTATGGGGTATGGGGTCGTGGGGTATGGGGTATGGGGTGGGGTCAATAGGTGTTAAGCCCCTGATTTGTTCTTTATATGTTTGACAACAGATTACAAAGAAATACTCTGATATGTTATAATTTAGTAAATACTCTGAAGCATTCGAGACATTTTACATATTTTAATGTGCATACACAGCCGATTCACAGAGAGATTACAGTAAATACTGTAAATCTTAAAGTTTTGAACCACAGTAAAAACAGGATTGTGCTGATAAAATATGATAAATCGGTAGCATGTGCTATTATGTTTACATGTAAGAACTGAGAATTATGTGTGATCCCGACAAAACTGGATTTGTTGGGATTAAACATATCCTCAGTTCTTACTGTAATCTTAATAGCACATGCTACCGATTTATAGCACGATCCAGTTCTTACTTCGGTACAAAACTAAGATTTACAGTAGTAACTGTGTTCTCTGTGTGTATCGGGTGGCGAACACTGAAATGCCAAATAGCAAAATCACGAGCACTCACAATTTTCCTTCAATTTCTGCTTAAAGATATCATTAAATAACTGTTGCGCTTCAAGTTTTATTTGCTTTTGCAATATTTTGGCAGGTTGATTGTGGATTCGCGGCGTTGTCTGAAAAATTACAAAAGGAATTACATCATTTAACAACAGACGAATTGGACTACAAGTGTACTCTTTCTGCTCCGTCTATTATGATGAGAAAGGATAGCCAACTGGACACATGGTGGAATGAAGCATTTGATCGAATTCGAGCCAATGGGAAATACAGCGAGGTCTGTAGGGATCTCTACGAAGTACATGGTAGGTATTAAAATGTAACATTAGACAGAATTTTAGTTTTGCTATCTCATATAGTCCAAGATAAATTAAGGAACAAGGACCTAAAAAGAGGAGGGAGAAAAAGAAGAAAAACAAGGAAGGTGCTGGTAATGCTTCTATTGCTGTTCCGGTTTTCAAGATATTCAACTTAATAAATATGCAAAATCTTAGGAACGCTCCTTTAACTGCTAAATTGATGATGACGTCATTTTCTCATTGATGATAACATCATTGATGATAACATTAAAACAAATGTTTTCGTATTTAGTTTGATGTTACACCTGATAAAGTGACCTAATGGTATGTTTGCTAGTGTAAATAGACCAGCCACTTCCATTGTCGAGGCTTAGATGTTCAAAGGAACATTTTGTCAATAATTAAAAGCGATATTGAAGATAAGCTAGAATAATAGCAGTATCTTTCACCCATGTCAACAATATATCCAAAGAAATTTAGTTACCGTTTGACAGTTACGAAGTAAAGGTGCTTTGGGAAATGCTGAACTGCATGTGAAACATTTCTTTAATTGTACGATAATCAAATAAGTCTTGATATGAGCAACAACTGTTGTCTACCATTCTGGGACTGCTTCGAAATAATCAATAAGTCTGACTGCTAATGGTATGTAAAGTAAAGCAAGAGTCAATGTTAGAGATATTGCTTTAAATGTATTTAAGAAGTTTCTCTTATAGTTGCTGCAAGGAGTATAGTATTTAGTTGCGAATATTTATAAGATAACCTAAAACTCAGGCTGATTTGCATTTGTACTTATCAAAACGTGTTGCATATTCCACCATATGCCTATGAAGTTTGATATACCTATTATGGAGTTTGTTTCCTTTTTCTCAATGAACGATATTTCCTCGGTCTAATACAAATATGCATTAGGAAATGATATGTCCGGTAAGTAGCTGGGATATTCCGTTGGGCTTAATTCGAAATACGTACTAGTTAGGACTATGTGCATCTTATTTGAGCATGACATATCCTATTGAACATGTTATCATTGAGGGAACGATTAAGTCATCGCCATCGTCGTCTTCATCGTTGCCGTCGTCATCGTCGCCGTCGTCATCGTCGTCGTCATCGTCGTCGTCGTCGCCATCGTCAATGTCATCTTCATCTTCATCTTCATCTCCACCGTCGTCATCGTCATCGCCAATCATTGTTATGGTAATCGTCTCTTCATAGCGTTGATCGTCACCACATTTTCCGTTCTCGTTATCGATATTATCTTTGGCATTCGAATATGTGTTGATTCGTTCTACCTTTCATGCCACCATTCTAGTATCACAACGGATTTAATCACATGAGAATCGAAGTTCGATAATTAAACGCGAAACAGTTCTTCAAATCGTCACATGTTTTCTTACTTTGCAACAGATTTTAAACGTGCACAGGGAACACCATCGAAATGTCTGGATTCTTAACGTGATATCAGAAGAAGTCCTGACGTCACGCCAGTGAAACAAGTTGTGTTTGGTGCATTCAGTTGTCTACTTAGGTTTTCTTGCTTTTACACTTTTGTGTAATTGATATCTTAAATATCAAAAATATTAGAGTGATAAATTGAAATCCAGTTTGAAATTTTACGCTTCCATCGTTTCATGCTCTTTAAAAAAAATCATTATAAATTTTTTTACAATGAAGTTAAAATAACAATAACAAATCTATGTATGATTCGAATACTTTACTTGAAGTATATCATTTTGAAAGAAACAGTGTATGGTTCCCACAATATATGAATGTATTTATTATTTTACGAATTAACACTACGATATTGGATACGGTATTTCATTGCACTCTATGTTTAAATCCTTGCAATATGCATTTTTTAAATGATTTATTTTACTATAGGATCTCCGTTATGTGCACCAGTGTGAATCAGTTGAAATGATCTCTGTTCCCTATCGATAAAGCCAGATTGTGGGAGCAAACTTCAAGTATCGAAGGATAGGCCGTAAGAATTTGTGGCTCTCACAGGTTACTCTCAAGGTTGAAACCCCGCCCATGTATAGACTTAGCTAACCTAAAGTTGGTGTCATTCACTGTGTGACACATGTTAATGTAAGTTTAGAGTTTAACAGACTTATACCGTCTTGCATATTTCCTTATATAAAAAACAAGCTTTTCTACCCCAAAAAATGTCAACAATTATTTCCTGTGTCATACCAAGGCATTGCGGCAAATTCTCATGCAAATATACGACTGTCTTTAACTAGTACACTTGGAGATGCAGCTGTGTTGTATAAAATACAACATCTGTACTGAAATATAGTAAGCCTCTTTAAACTGTAGCCGGTCGGCTATTCAACGGATTATCCGTTTTTTATAGTTTTCTTTTATCACTTAGCCAAATTCAGTTACCCTGGCATGAACTTCAACAAAACAGTGTTTGCTGACTATTGCGTACGAATTGCCACGGTGCCTTATCTGTGCTACAAAGGGCATGTATTTTATACAGTTAAAGGTTAAAGGGTCAATTTAGAATATAACAGAAAAGGGATAGAATTGAAAGGAATATAATTCGCATGGATAACTGACAAATGGACGAATAAATATGAACCTCTGACTACATGAATATCTGCAATTATTTCTATTTCATTTTGCTTAATTTTGTTTTCGGTTGTGGTGGGGTGGGGTGGGGGTGGGTTGGGACGGGAGAGGAGAGGAGAGGAGAGGAAGGGGTAGATTAAAACCTTTGGCAAAGGCCAATAATGTTAAATTGCTCTTATGTGCCATGAACATTCTAAATGTTCGGCTGAACATCGCAGTTCTGAGAATCTGAGTAATATAATGTCACCTGCCCGTGGTCGGAGGGTGTGCGTACGGGGAGGGAGGTGTCGAATCTTACCAATGACTTAACGGCGTGAACTTTAATGAAAATACCGACGACTCGATTTGATAGCCAAACTAATGAAACGTTGATCGTTACGACTTATTTGAAATGATATTAAAATTGTGAAAGAAAAACAATATTTCCATTATTTATAACTGACATTATATATTTCATCACCCATGATTGGCGTGAATGTTCAACTATAGGCTGCGACAATCCGATTCAAAACGACTAGACTTCTGTCAGTATCACAATACGTTTGAAACCTAGAGATCGGATGATTGAAAGAAGCCTAAATATCAACACGAGTATTCACATTAGATTGAAATTCGCGTCCTGATATTTCAAAGTAAGCGAATTGACGAAATAGAGAACACTCTAATAACGAAGGAATATGAGACTAATGACTTCAAGAAAAGAGTAGACGCCCTGAAGACTGCACTGGTTTCAAACTGGAACGCATGTCAAGACGAAATAACACTAGCATTGTTGGGATTCAGACGTCACCTAACGAGGATTGTGAGGATATTTTCACGTCATTAGTTCTACCTAACTTTTAAATAAAACAAAACTGTTATCCACTAAAGTGCCTGTGTAAGAGAAAGTGTAAAAGTAAGAGTGCCTGACGTTTCGATCTTAGGATTTTCTTCAGAGGCTGAATGACAAGTTACAATAACAGAAGGGACAAATACACACATAATACAGACAGGTTAATGAGCAGGGTGAACACAAAAGAGAAAGATGTAAGAGGATTTGCAGACCCTACCTAATTTTTCTCAGATTTTGGGCAAGGACGGCGACGATCTCACTTACAACGTTAGTTTCTTTCAGAGATGAAGACTTTTACAGTAGTCTATGTACTTTCAGGTAACTGTTTTCCGGCATTATGTTTAGATGATCTGCCCGGCAAAAACACTCTATGTAAGAGGGGTTTCCGACTATTGCGAAAGAGAGCTTAGCCTGGATGAATGTTTCCGAGCTTTAAGTTCAATGGTTAATGATGATAAGTCCCCAGGTAGTGATGGGCTTTCGGAGAACTTTTATCACATGTTTTGAGTGAGTATGTATACTAGTGTATGCAATCTATAGCGGTATTATTGCCCTTTTACTAAAGCCCCCAAATTACACCCATCCCTCTCACCCATTTTCTTGCTAATTATCGCCCACTCATCCATCTAAATTGTGACTACAAAACTGTGGTGCCAAGGCAATTGCTACTTGACTTAAGGGTGTTATTAATAGTATTATTGAGCCACTCCAGACTGTCTTTTTGAAAGGAAGGTTTATTAGTGAAATCATTCGCTTCGTTCTGGATCTTGTAGAACCATATTCGAATATTAACATTCCTGGTTATATTTTTCTCTTTGAAAAGGCTTTTGAAAAGTTAGAATGGAAGTTTCTGAATTCAGTGTTGTATTAAACTTTGGTTTCGGTTTCAGCTGCAGGCACTGGATTATAAGTATTCTATATTAATATTTCTGCTTGTGTGTGTAACAATGGGTTTGCTTCTGGTTTTTTTTCACTCTGAAAAGGAGTGTGAGACAAGGTTGTCCCTTCAGCCCTAATCTTTTTATCCTATGTGTAGAAACCTTAGCCTTACAACTTAATTTAAATAATGGTATTTAAAGTGTCGTGGTTGGAAATTCCATGATTGATATTTTACAGTACGCTGGTGACACTCAATTGTTCCTAGACAGTACCAAGACTCTTTGCAAGAGGCCCCGCGCGTTTTGAATATTTTTTAGGTGGCTTACGGTCTCTCTAGCTATTACTGTTGAGAAGTCTAGCCTTTTCCCCTTGGATCGTTAGTTCACATGCCTCTAGCTTTTCTGTATAAGTTTAATCTTAGCTTGAAGTTTTGTCCGGTTGGTATGTTGGGTGTGTATATTTTAAGCATAATGGGGATGAGCTGTTTCGCTTGAATTTCATGCCAAAGCTTTCTCGTCCTAAAATTGTCTCCGTATCTGGTCTTCTCGGGACAATCACACTCCCATAGGACGTAACAATAAAGTAAAGACTTTGACAATGTCCCAGTTAGTCTTTCTATGTTGTTCTATAATCCTCCGGAGAAATTTATTAAAGAGTTATAGAAAGTGTAATTTTGATTTCTTTTGGGCAGGGAATCCGGACAAAGTCACACGGGCCTCTACGTTTAATGATATAAGTAAAGGGGTCCTTAAAATTGTCCATGTGAAGAGTTTTTATACAAATTCTAAAATGTAATTTTTTTGGGTAATTGCAAACACTTAATATCAGATAGGTATAGTCTCTGCTTGGTGTGATGTTTCTTTTACTGAGTCACACAGTGATTTCAGCAATCAAATTATCTGGAACATATCTTACATTAAAATTAACAATAACATAGTGTTCAACGAATAACGTTTTAATCGAAGTATTGTATATGTTAATGATGTCTTAGATCATAACGAGAGGCCTTTAGTATGGGATAGATTTCGTAACAAATTTCCAGACAGTGGTGTTTCATTCATAGTTAACTGGGGCCTGGTATCTAGTATACCAACAAATTGGCGAGTAGATACAGGTGGGCGAACCAGGCATTCTATTACAATACAATCCGTTCTCCGTCTGTACCTCAGTTTGTTTATCGTCGGTAAAAACCCCAACAGCCTTGCCAAAGTGGGAAACGAAGTTTACGGACATTTCGATTAATGATTGGGGGCGCATTTTCAGATGTGTCCTCCGTTCACTACCAGGGATTCCAAAACTCTTATTTTCTTCAGTTTAATTTTTTTGCATTGAATTCTCCCCACCAATAGGCTTCTCCATTTAATGAATAAATAAATTGTACCTAATTAGTGAACTTTGACGCAAAGAGGTGTGATTTCGTAGATGAACGCAAACAGGTGTGATGTCGTAGGTGAACGCAAACAGATGGGATGTCGTAGGTGAACGCAAGCGGGTGAGATGTCGTGGGTGAACGCAAACAGGTGTGATGTCGTAGGTGAACGCAAGCGGGTGAGATGTCGTGGGTGAACGCAAACCGGGTGTAATATCGTAGGTGAACGCAAACAGGTGTGATGTCGTGGGTGAACGCAAACAGGTGTGAAGTCGTGGGTGAACGCAAACAGGGTGTGATGTCGTAGGTGAACGCTGACAGGTGTGATGTCGTGACTGAACGCAAACAGGTGTGATATCGTGGGTGAACGCAAACAGGGTGTGATGTCGTAGGTTAACGCTGACAGTTGTGATGTCGTAGGTGGAGGCTGACAGTATTTGTTTTATTTTTTAACTTACTTTATTGTTTTGACCTTGGGTTGGAAAGAGTTCCAATTTCGCTTCAACGATATCTGAAGTTATCGATCCCCAAAATGACTATAGTGTATTCAAATGCATACTGTAACCCAATTTTGAAGACAATCGGAAGCAGAGTTTAAAATAAAATCATAAAACAGTGTGCATGTATGACATCACACATGGTAGCGTCAGATTCACTTTTGGTACGAACATGTCAACTTCCAATCTTCCAATCTCCAAAACGATAGGTAAGAATTGAATGCAAATTTCACCAGGGTACTTTGAATACTGACTTCATTCGTTAGTCAAAAAAGTACAGTTTCCTCTGGACTATCGTTATAATGTAGAAAGCTGGTTGAAGGGTCACCCATATTATCTCACAATTTCAGTACTTCAAATTACTAAACCTTTTCAAAGGTAATCCATGAGGTCACTCGTGAAGAAAAACTGTCCAGATATTGGAAAATTAGACTTGGAATATTTCTGTTGAATAGTAGTACAATCGTAACAGACAGAAGGGAAGTAGGCCAAAATGAAACCACTTTCTATTTTTCTATCAATATTGATGCTAAAATCCATTCCCCAAGAAAATTCAAGCCTCGCCATTGTAAATGTAAATTCATTGACCTGAATGGTCACGGAAGGGAATAAAATTTGCAATACTGAAAATGTAAGGCGGGAACGAAAAAGAAGGAATGTTAGGGACTGCGAACTTCGAAATTCCAACAATATATACCATAGAATGGCAACACGGAGGAAATGTTATGTGATTTTGGTTAATAGCACAGCGGTAAATAGCACATAACATGGTTAATAGCCCAGCGTTTTTGCTATCTTTCCACCAGGTACCCCCCCCCCCCAATCAAGTAACCTCATTTCTGAACGCCTATATGTTGGTCGTTTGCCTTTGCCCACACCCTATCACTTGTGACGAAATACGTTCCATATGCTATCCCTCCCGATCTCTTTCAAACTGACCCGTTGTTTATACATGCCTCTAGTGCGCACTTCAATAGATTCCACATATGGCAATATCATATGATATGGTTGCTTCATGACCAAACACTGAACAGAGGACGAGTCCTGTACGTGATTTGCCGTCAATATTTACTATACTTCTGGCCTCCCTTGGAATGTGAGGTTATATATTTCATTAAAGACAAGAGTTCGCAGTTAGTTTGAACCTTATACTACGCCTGATCACTGATTGACACATTCAGGTATAGCCTAGCCTGTTTTGATTTGTCAGAAAGTCAAGATGCCTGTCGAAGAAAGAATGGATTCGTTAGTTCACTCGGATACATTGGGAATGATCTCTGGATCCACGAATAATGAACCTAAACCAATGGATACATGCGGTGTTCCACGGTTTTACCTCTTGGTAGTCATTTTATTTGTCGTGTTCGTGTCGATGTCAGTAGCGATTATTCTTTCCTCGGTTGCGATTGGACGCTCACCGAAGTCCTTCAGTGACACTGGTAAGAATTTGGCAACTTATTAGCATCTGCTTACTAAAACAAAGGCGTATCAACTGGAGTAGTAGGTGAGGGAGTGTCGGGGGTATAGTGACCCATCCACTTAAATCAATAAATAGCTAAAAGAAAAGAATGACAGAGAATGTATTCGCAAGATGTAGTTTAGCTAATTCCTCTTTCTAAAATGTATTTTGTTCTTCAAAATCACTAAGAAAAATGTTGCCACTTCCGGGTACTTCGCCACGTAGAAACATGATATGGTTCTGCGCCAATGGCGGCCCTCTGCAATCCAGCCAATAAAACGTACATGCTATGTAGATTCAGCTTGTTGAGTACAAGAACCCTATTGAAATTGGTGGAGGTCAAAGGTCAATGTGGTCAACATCTGAAAATCTTGTAAACACGATAACACAAGAAAGACATCGCACTTCATACTTAGTACGTAGATCTAACTTGGTGAGTGCAAGAATAATATTAAAAATGGTAGAAATCAAAGGTCACATGAGGTCAACAGGCATCAAAGTCTGAAAACCTTTAAACTTGGTAACTCCAAAACTGAAGCTGCAATTAATCTGCGAATTCTCCAATGCTATAATTTTCTGGATGAACATAGTTTGGTCAAATTCACTTCCGTTCAGGCGATTAAGGGGCTGTATATTTCTTCAACGAAACATATACCTGGCATCCAGGTAATGAAATCTGCGTCAGAGATCATACTCGTTCTTTAAACTTGCACTTAAACCTCCTATCACTTTTCACCCTCTGAGGGGTCAACAGGTTATCTCAAATGGTGGAACAAAATTGGCCATTTTCTCAAAAATATTTCACAGTGTATAAACAACGTCATGTTACTCTCAACAATTATTGAAGGGATAAGCCAGCTCAGAATTGGACAAATATGTGTATATTACACATATAGGAAGACTGTTATTTCTGGATATTGAAACAATTCTATATGTAGACTGAAAAAGGCTTATGAGTGAATGACATGGTTGAAATCCACAAGAGATTGCTACACATCTTTGCTGGTTCTCTCTTAATTCTTGGACAAATTTAACTCACTTGCTCTACTTTGGTCAGAAAGTTATGTGGAATTTTGAACACATTGTATGGCATGAATCACAAAGCTAACTGGCTTTCTGATTAGTATACAGTGGCGCGATGTAGAGCTAATAATCTGGCAGAAGGGCTTCGTAAAGAAGATGATTGAAGGTTAAAGTAAACTGTTAAAGATCCACTTATCTATTGATATAGAAAAAAGGAATACAGTTAGATGTATTTTGATGGATCACGTACAATACTGCATATAGGGTATTATCATCCATGGACACTGTAAACTGTATATCTATAGGAGGCTACATCTCTATACCTGAGAATAATTCCTTCCAATCTTGCCAAGTATTGCGGTATAATAAAGATGGTATGATTAACCATGATGCTGGTGGAATGTAAGTGAGTGAAAAAAAGGTCAAAAAATTAATTTTTTTACCGACGAGATAGAGATATGGGTAATAAATAACTCTGTCACAATATAATGTCACGATTTCGGGTCATTAGGTTACGAGTGCAACACCTGTGTTTGGCCTAAGACTACACTGTGATAAAGGTATGCCAAAGTATATATAAGCATTCTATTTTATATTGTATTTTCAATTTGATCTGCGTTTTATCTCTGTACATGGTTTCGCTATGACGTGCCTTCCATAATTCATTTTCAACTTACTACGCATGCCCAAAACCTTGATCTAGGGTCACGGTTAGTGTTTAGGGTATAATATTCATACTGCAACACACCAAACTAGCAATAAATCAATAACCATACGGTGATATGTGTACCTTGAATGTTTCAACCCCAAATTTAAGAAGTTGAACTTTGCAACTTTTTGGTGGTATTTTGTGAATGCATCTGGCAACAGTATAGGTTAAATGATGTCATCATGGCACTTCAGTTTAAAATCGTTTTGTTTTTCGTTATAATCATGAACTCACTTATATACAGAGGAAAATAATATTAAGACTCTTGTTAATGCATCTGGCAACCGTATAGGGTTAAGGATGTCATCGTGGCATTTCAGCTTAAATTCGTTTTTTTTTTTTTTTTTATAATTATGAACTCACTTATATAGAGAGGAACATATCTCCAGAAAGATGGTGCATATTTTAAATACAGTGAACCTTGTCAGCTAAGCAAACATTCCACATGTGTCTGTTTTCAAGGTTAAATCAACAAGAAGACTATAACAGGAAATAAACCTATTTGAAGACCAGTTTGCCGATATAACATTACAGACTATATCTACAGTGATCTAATCCAGGGATGAATCCAGGGTTTAGCCAGTTAAATATAATTTACATTCAATCAACCGTACTTTACGTTAAGGACATTATCCGCCACCGGAATATCAATTGAATGGAGAATTATCAGTTAAAAAGTGAAAATCAATTAACATTTTCTTAAACATTGTCTGACAATGTCTGATATGGCACTAACTATTATTTAAAACTCTTGATAATTCTTATTTTTGAATATTTATGAATTTGTACTATATTTGAATATAATACCCTTTTTCTTACATTCAACGAGTACATTCAACAAGTACATTATATTACGTAGACGGACAGACACAAATGAAATTTGCACCCTTCGTAATTAGAACAACACTTTGAGAGAACACACATGCTATTGATCGCTTTCCTGTCAAACCATCGTCACACTCAGTCAAATGATATAATATATTTAATATCATCTATGTTAATTTACAGTATGGAGGTCTTCTAGCTGGAAACACTCATTTATGAATAACTTTGGTAGAAGGTACAACCTGTTTGTCATTAACGGCAACCTCATTCCTTAAAGGTATGCTGTATTGGTCCCAAAATATGCTACATATTCAAATATGGTCACCTTTGGCCAAAATTCTTAAACTGTGTTTATAACAACCTTCGGGGAAATTTCCTCATTGGGGCATTGTGTTCCTAAAAAAATGTTTGAGAACAATATGAAGAGTAAAGACCTCCAGGAAAGTACTTTTTGAAAACTTCTAGCAATTATAGCGTGCTATAATTTGGGGCCAATACTGACTACCCCTGCGTCGAAATGTCAAAATTAAGATCTTATCCTATACTGCTATAGCTGTTTTGTGTCGATCCATTATTCGATTATTCAATAATTTTTCGGATTATTATTCAATTAGTCGATCAACTATATTCATTACTACCGATTTGCAAAGTTCTTATATTTCCTCGGAACATGAAATGACTATATGACAAATGAATGTGACGTCGTATAAAGGTTGAAAATATTTTAATTAACTAGGTTATCAAGTTTCAAGACAATGTAATCCTGACCAAGTTAATATGTTTAGAAGTAATCAACAAATTTATTAATTTTCTTATACATTTAATAAGTGTATACAACTCTTTATTTATTTGAAAAAAAGACAAATCATTAGCTTTTCAAATCTCAACAAATTAACATTTTTGCAGCAAATTTGTAAAAGTTATAAATGATTTAGCCATTTTTCTTACAAATATTCTTACGTGCCACTGTAGGTTTGTTACTGTGAACACAGCTGACTACTAGAAATCTAAAACTTGTGTATTGTGAATTTATGTGTGGACAATAATCGAAGATTATAATCCATGAAAACTGTCAACAAAGATACTATTAGCCATAGCGTAAAGTAAAACTTTTTCTCATTTATCCTCAGATCAATGATAAGTAGCGTGTATAGCCTGACTGTAAAATGTCTTTACTATTAAGTATTACGATAACAGTGATCTCTTAAATATATCTACATATACAGCTGCAACAAATGATGTCTATGTGTTTTCTCCTATGTATATATATATATATATACATATATATATATATATATACAGATACAACTGCCACAAATGATGACTATGTGTTTTCTCCTATATATATATATACATATAAATATATATATATATATATATATATTTAAATATATATATATATAGAGAGAGAGATACAACTATATATATATATATATATATTTATACAGATACAACTGCCACAAATGATGACTATGTGTTTTCTCCTATATATATATATATATATATATCTACAGATACAACTGCCACAAATGGTGACCATGTGTTTTCTCCTATATTCATCTACAGATACAGCTGCTACAAATGATGACTATGTATGGACTTTTGCAGCAGGTCATACCGGACACGCTTTGGAGTACATGTGAGTTTCATTAAAGGAAATTTCCAACAATCTGTCAATTAATTCGTGTATACCTTTAAATAATGTGTTATTGATCCTAGCTAGACAAACTGCTAGATTCAGTTCCCTGAAATAAATAGTCCTTAGCGAAATTTTATTAAACAATCAATTTAGCTCTAAAAACATATCGTTCTCAAATATTACATTAATATTCATTGGCGAATCCAGAATTTCTCAGAAAAGGGAACCCTGTAGACAGGTATCGGTAGAAAATACCGCTCATGCCCCCCCCCCCCCCCCCAACCCATCATTTACATCGAGTATCGAGCCGGTGGTAAGTTAGATTGAAATTATTAAAAATATTTTATTGTGACATTTTGTTAACCCTCGTTTGAACTAAATTAGAAATCAGAGGATTCGCCATCCTAGCCCTGTCCTATATACCAATTGGCAGAAAAAAAAGCTGAAAATATTGCCAACACGTCTGTTTCATTACACCTCGTTGCCTAATCACACCCCCCCCCCCCCACCAAATCCTATTGCTACAGTGAAAACCTAGTTTGAATATAGTTGTGAACTGACGCTCGCCGCTATATCTACACTAATCTTGATAGACGAATAACAAATGTATGTTCTGTTTCACTCTTTAGAGATGAAAGAAGCGGACAACTTCGAGGTTTCTCGATCGATTTAGTAAACGCAGGTAAAGACGAGAATATTGATATATTATACACATGTACAAATACATATAGCTATCACCATATATTTTGTATATTATTTATGTATTTATAGCCATTTAGATACTATATAAGAAACGACCTGACAGCTATGAACGAAGATCGTTGCAAACCATATATTGCCCCACCCCCTTCACCTTCCCCTATCCCTACCCCCCCTCCAAACCCCTCCATATACACAAGAAAAGCAAGTTAAGGTGATACGAACTGTTTCACATACGTAAGGTTCACCATTTGGGAGATCAACAAGTAGGTATGATTCCTTATCAAATACAAACGGAGTGATGGCGATGGAGATGATGAGACGGTTCTCAGTTGCTTTTGTTATCGGTGGAGGACAAATGTCATTTGGGGTCACATTGACAAAGAAAGGTGAAAACACTCCTCGTCAGCTTGTTCACTCAACGCCAACCGCTGTACAGCGAATCTGGTAAAAGACCGGTGCATGAAGGCTGCTCTTCTGTTTACAACGGGTGCATGCAATTTAAATAAACAGATTAAAGAATAAATATTTCAAATTCTAGATATTAACATATTTTTATATATAAAATAAGTTGGGATAACAATTTATTAGTTGCATATAAACGTGGTTCACCATTATTTTCTCTCAAAAGTTTGCCAAGAAGCAGAAAAAAATTGTGAAATTATTTGGGACTTTTACGAGAACTGTTGGGACTCAGAGACGGGAATGGCAGCTCATGGCGGCCAGGGTCTACTGGGTCGCTGGTACGATGGATGCACAGGTCGGTTTTCAGGGGTGTTCTCACAGTGTTTGTTTGAAATATTGTCAAATGTATGTATGTATGTATTTTAGATCCTCCTGCAAGCAGTCACTCGCAAAGAAGCCTCATTGGCTTATCACAGCCGCAAGCTGACCAAAGTCAGTCCCTTAGATTCATATATAACGTCCGTGATTATAAATTGTCAATTGTCAACAACTCTGTAACTGGACGACATACCTTAATCTTGGAGTTACTCGAACCGGGGACCTTATGATTGAAAGGCACCGGCGTTAACCACTGAGCTAACATTCCAGAGCTAACACTCAAATGAGTGTTGATCTCTCGTGGGGAAGGAAGGGGGGAGGGGTGAGGAGAATTATCCCCAATAGGGTTCATAGCAATGACTTGTAATAAAATGTGTCTTTGGACAGAATCTGCCAATGATGTCATCATGTATCAATAACTATGATTTACCTGAATATATACGCTACTCAGAGACAGAAATCTCTGACATTTGAAACCACGACTCACATTATCTTTTTCTCTCTCTTTTCCCCTTTGTTTTCAGCTTGGGCCAATACCGCAAATCGACGAAATACATTCAAGTTTAGTGACCAGTACCTGACCAATACAAACTTTAAATTTGCTATTTATACCGCAAAATCAAAATCAGGAATCAACTGGCGGGATCTGACTAACCTCACTGTCGGGTTCTTAGATGGATGGCTAACCGATGACACTTGTCTGTCGATGTATGACGATATCACGGTAAACCGAACATAATCGTCGTGATATTAATTAGTTTTCAGTATGACAACAAGAATATTTGTGCAAAAAAATAAAATTGAAATTCCTTTGAAAAAAATACAGTTTGTGTGTTTCAGGTATATTTCGCATACCGTGACCATGCACGAATCCAGTTCACTTACAATCTATGTAAAGGCCTATACATATTTCGCGTAGTTCATTGTTTCATAGTTTTGAGGCATATTTTGTGTATGTCACGAATATTTTACATACCGGTATACCAATAGGTTAATTTCTAGGATATATCTAGGAGCCTGTGTTTCGCATATTTGACGAATATTACAGGTAGTCATGGTTACTTTGTTTTATAAGCAACCACAAACGTCGTTGTCGAGAAACGTATTGACATTGTGTTATATCGTTCTCTGCTTCAGGAATATGGTCATGACATATTTTAAGAATTGTGACAAAAGACGAAAGTATTACCAAGATTAAGAATTTTCAAGTAATGGCGGTCGAGACGAGTGTGGTCGGAATCAATCGTATAGTTTGCTGGGTGGTTTAAACACCAGAACGATTTAATCTCACCCGATCGGAGCACAGACTAGTTTGAGTTACAAACGTTCTTTATAGTCACGTGTTCACAGGTTGTTACAGGTTCCCGATAAAATTACACACGCCAAAGCACTGTTTTGTCCTAACAGAAACGACAGATAGTGATTTTCAAAAACGTGTGCTATAATCGACGTTTGATGATATTTTTCTACTAAAATATTTTTTTTTGAGAAGGAATATGTGGTAATATAGGTGAATGGTGAATGACGTCACTTTATTTATACACAATTATTACGAACCATTGATAGAAATTCACTTAGAGGTCACATTATGTACTAAAGGAAAGTTAGACAACTACGCTTATTGGTCTGGAACTGGGCGGCCCAGAACAAACATCCTCTCCCCCATCCCTACAAACATCCCCTCCCCCATCCCTCCCCCGCCCCATCCCCCTCCCCTCCCTCTTCCCCTAAAGTTTCAAAAGTATTTTACTCCACACCTGATATGTCTGCCCAACCAATCGTGGGTAAACAATTTGGAGGATATAATCTTTTTCTGATTTTCTTTTTGACCGTTGTCATGTTTCCACTATTGATTTAGTTGAAATGATTGGTTTAAAGTTTTCCGGCACATAGAAGCGTGGATCCCAAGGGTGGGGAGACGCGTCTGCAGAACATAACTGATGCATCTGTGCACCTTTTCTTGCATTTTTTATCGTTTTTCTTTCTTCTCAGGGATTCAGCAGATCAAACGCTCGCCATTACCAAACTTTTGACGCTCTCACACAAGCTATTGCTAGCGGAGAGGTACGTTGTGCTAAATCTAAATGACAATTATTTATTTTAATAATAGTTTTTCTTACACTAGAGCAGAGGAGTCTGGAGCAGATTTCCTTGATGAAAATGAAAATACAATGTTATTGATCTCATATTTTTCCGGCCCTAGCTGTTTAAAGGGGCATTTGTAAGAAACAAAATAGTACAATCTAGTCTAATATGCAGTATTTTTTAATGGTTTACAACATTTCAAAATTAATTTGATCCTATAACTATTCCTTATATATGCCCCCATTGTTTGATTAATTTACATGATACTAGGAGGATTGCGAAAAAGTAATGAACTTTATGTCCTTCAAAAATATTTAATAAAGTACTTTATGAGATAACAACAATGCATTTGATGCCTTTATTGTTCTGCGAACATCAGAAAAGAAATTAAAAGGATAGAAAATAAACCAGTTGTTATTGATCCAGATGAAAAGATGCTGATAAGTCGCTTTATTTAATTGTCTTTCACCTAATTCTCAAATCCTTCACCTAATGTCTTCTTGTGTTTTTTTTTTCTTTTCTTTTCTTCATTTTTTTCAGTCTTACTTGTTAAAACTCTTTATATTTGTTATTATTATTATTTTATATGTAAACTAAGTAATTGGATAGCGGAAACAGCCTGGCAAGGTTTATGCAAAAGGTAAAAAGCAAATCAATTTGTGGGTAGAATGGGATACGAACGAGTGCCTTCTGTCTGGATTAGAGACCCTGTTCTAGCATTGAGCTTGTAATCTCATTAAAGATTGATCTCACTAAAGATGACAATATTACAACAACAAAAAAAGCACCGAGGGTCGCTAGTTCGAATCCCGTTCTAGCCAAAAACTAGTTTGCTCATTTGCATTTTTTTATTTTTTTGTTATCCATCCTACGTTTCAGGTCGATTGTGGGTTCATGTTTTATATCGAGCCACTCAAAACCGATCTTCAAGTTCTTACAGCAGGCGGCTTAGAAGACAAATGCAGTAAATCCTCATTGTCGATAATGACTCGGCCAGATAACAAACTGACCCTCTGGTGGAATGACGCATTTCAAAGGATCAGGGACAACGGAGTTTATCAAAAAGTATGTGACGATGTGACAATTAATCATGGTAAGTATACGAAAGGACCCCGCCCCCCCCCCCCCGCAACGCCCTGAATAATAAAAAGAAAAAAGAGTTAAGAAGGTATAAGACTTCTTCTCCTAGTCAAAATTCTTAAAATATGTCTTACACAGCGTGAAGCAGAGGAAGAGACAATCTGTTGTCAATACATTTGTAGACAGCGACGCTTGAGGTTGCTTTAAAAACAAAGTTAACAGACTATCAATATATAACTACTACTATAATTACTGATATACATCACACATGGAGAAATATAAGCTACAAGGGATATACTAGAAATTAACTTTATGGTCACGGTGTGTAAAATGTCCGTGAACTACACGAAAGCAGTGAAAGACGCGAAAATATATAAACCAACATTTGTATTAGTGCATGGTCACGGTATGTGAAATATCATGGAATAAACAAAATATACTTGAAAACATACATGAAATGTACGGGATCATGATACTTGAAATATATTTGAAATACAAGAATTTATGAATATATGACAAAATGTATGTATCTCCCGGTTCCCGATATTGTTTCGCAAGTTTTGTCCAAATTTAAAACGATGGATTTAAGTCGATTAAGTAGTGGATATAAAATGACACATAGATTCATGACATATAAAGAAATGAAACATATTGGACAGTGTTCCTGAAAAATACACAACTTCGGAAATTTTGACTTCTCGCAAATATTAGTAGATATATAATAAGATGAGAGAATCCATACTTTCTAGTTGGGACTTAAAATCATCCTTGATATATTTCTTTGTTTTCTTTTCTTAACAGGACATGTCATAACTGAAATGACGTTGTCGAGGAAATGTCTGGAAGATTAGAGATCGACCGAAAAAGAAAAATCTGTAACCCAAACTCATTTTTATTTCTAATGTTTCTCTTATTGCACTCTTGCCAAATTGCAAAACAACAGTTGCCCTTTTAAAAGGAAATCCCAGTGTTTTACTAAATATCCTGATTCCCCAGAATCCTCACTGAAGGCTCCAGTTCTGTATTATAGAGTTTTACATTCCAATTAGCCTTAGCAACCCTCTGTGGAACCTTCTACGTGCGATTGTTGTGTCGAGGTTTCTCATTAATGGTCAAACGCATTTATGTTCAAGTGACGTAATCAAGTGGAGAAGATAGAGCGGTTGGCGGTGGGGAGTTGAGAGGGGATAAAAACAACATCAAACTTGGGACCGATACGTTTTTTACCATCTTTATCGACGTGAAATAAGCCGACGGGGTCGAAAATTGTGTATTATTCACAGGGTATTAGCATATGTATCTAGGAGAAGGATTCAACTGGCCATCGAGGGATTTTATCCACGTAACAATACGGTGCCTGGAGGCTACATTTACTCCTGTATTATGCTATTGTAATCTCGTCTTACTTTGTCAGTATTTCAAAAGCCTATATGATACTATAGTGAAAATGGCTAAACTAGGTCTAAATATTTGCGACAACACTTACGGCATTAAACACGTAAGTGGTATTTTTACTGTCGATAGCACCATTACAATAATAATAAACGCGAAGATGCTCAATGACGAAAGCGGTATTTTCTGTTTTTGTTCATTGTTCTTGACCCGACCGATGATAATTTTGCCCGAAAATGTGAACTCTCTCACCGCCTCGAAGCTGTTTAACAGATTAAGTTACCTTTTGATATTTATGGTAGCTGGCTTTCTGTTTACATCCTGTTGCCAAGCGTTTTGTGTATTTGTGCATATTAAAGGGATAGTCCAGTTACGACAACGAGCTAACAAAAAGTGCCAAACGATACCGCCGACTTACTGTGAATTTCGTGATGTCCATTACACGTTACTGGTCCGGTTTGATAGATATGCTTCTAAATTATGAACAGTTAGAAACAACTCGACCCCCCTAAACAGCTAAGATAACATCTTTGTCTGTTTGGGAGACATCCTCAATTGATTAAAAGTCGTGTCAGAGAACTATCATTGTTTTAATCTGTTATTTCATAGTGCCACGTTACGATCTGAAACATTTACACTCTCTTTGTTTTTTGTTGTTGTTCCTATTTTCATTGCACAGTGTGAACAGTGTTAACAATAATACCAGTAGCATCATTGGATCATGTAAAGAGCTACAATGTTTCAGATTCAACGTTTGTAAAAATCCATCTGTATTACAGAAAATAAAACAGTTGTACTGAAAGAAACAGACACGTAAAAACGATTGAAAGCACATCCGGGTGTCCATGATGTCATATTAGCCTTGATCAAGTCTTTACCCTTGTGTGTGAAGAACCATTAGATCCGTGATATCTACCAAATAAAATAATATTTTTTTTACCATTTTGGGTAAATTGTACGTCACAGTTTTCTCTACCATGTCAATAGTAAAGATGGTTGGGTTTTTGTCTCAAAAAAAAAAAAATGAAGTGTCGTTCAGTTTCGATGATGGTTTAGAAGTCAAAGAATGAAGGCATTGTGTAAAAAGAAAATGAAACCTCTTATTTTCCTTTGTTTTTTGTTTTCTCAAATTGTCCTGATAAACGTAAGCAGTATTTGCTAATAGTGATAATATTAGGTATTGTAAAAAACTTCGAAACAATGTTCACGGCTATCACTATAAATAGCGAAGACAACAACCAAAGTAACGCATTAAAAGAAAATTAAAATAATCAAGACTTCAAGCACCATTTCATATGGCTTTGTGATTTCATTTTCAGATTTGATCAAGTCTGTTATGTATAATGATAGGAAGGAAAAAGGAAAATCTTAACCATGGGTCTACTTAGTAGAGCCATTTCGTCTTAATTGATTTGAATAGTTACTCAATCATTCACGAAACATACAGCTAACAACATAGATAGCAATTCAAGTTAATCAACAGATTGAAATTATTTTCTTTTATATCGTTGCTCAAGAATCACATGGATTTAACCATGGAGCTATAAACAGAGCCGCGACACAGTGACATTGAGATTGGCGGGCAATGGGTGATAAATACAGCGCTGTTATGTTTACGGTTACAGCAAAGATACTTTTAACACGGTCATCGAATACCATGGGGAGAGCTTGCACGGAGATATAAAACTGTATGATGCAATTAATGACAGGTATTCAACTTGCTTGAACATCGCAATGCATATATGGTGTAGCGTACATATTTCACACTACAGCGATCACGTGCTAACGTGTTTTTATAAAGGCAATCATGTGTTTACCATTCATGGCTAAATATTGAATACACGACCAAGCCCTCACCAATAACTAATGTATTTATGTGACATTTTTCTTTTTTACTAAGAATACAAAGGTTTGATGAACTTTTCTACCTATTATATGGATTCCCCGTATTTGGTAAAAGAACCTCAGTAAAACTGGTGGAGATGAAAATGTAATTTGAGGTCAACATAGGTCAATGCATGTTAACAAATTAAGATAACTTGAAGACTTCATCTTTCGTACACGAGCAATATTTTTTTTCTGTGAAGGTCCAAGGTCATTTGAGGTCGACGTATTTCAAATTTGAAAACTTTGTAAATATAATTACTTAAACAGTGAAGCATGTGTGAGGGAAGGTGGCGAAATCCATATTCATGAACTCTCCCCTTAGCAACTAGTTTGACCTGTGACCCGACAATTTGCCTGTATCTACGCGCGTAGCACAGTGGACTGTATTGTTTATCTGTACTGTCACTCACTAGAACAGTGGCTTTTATTGTTTTGGTGTACAGCATCCCTTCCGTTCTAGCTATCGTGAGCGTTGTTTCTGCACACACGCCGTCAAACCACTGTAGCAATATCACGTTATCAAGCAATCAACAATTTCTACATATATCTATTTTAAAGTTTTATCTATCGCATTCGGGATGTGAGAAGCTGTAAAGGTAAATATAAATATTCACTTTGATCACCCAATATCAATTTTAAGTTAAGAAGTGGTTCATTCACGTGAAATATAGCCAAATTGTGGTCCTCACGTGTGCTTGTTAGTCAAGTATTGGCAACATTACTCTCCTTGTTGCATACTCACTGTGTAATAGTCCTGTAGGCTAATCGTAAACGATCGCTTACGAAGAGTCTACGTATTATGTCTAATTATACTTAAATGATTGTTTTCTAGATCACACTCAATTCAAATGTTACGTTTATAATACCGTATTTACGCTATTTCTTGTAGCCTAGGTCTAAAGTATATACAGTGTGAGCCTGTTTGTAAATGCCTTACACTGTGTATATGGTAATAACGTGCTAGGTCGTTGTGTAAGAGCGCCACCTATTAAGATGGCGGCCCCCATGTATCGTTAGATTTATGTACATTACATATTATATTCAAGATGGCTGCGCCCATGTACCGTTAAGTGTATTGGTTCACCATATACATATTGTGCTGAATATTGCATTGAATATTGTATCCTAAATAATGCAACGATGTCATAGTATGTCCTATATGAATATCTCGGAGGTTATTTAGCTGCATTTTTCAGTTAAGGTTAGAATGCCGTACCTCAAAGTAAATTAACTTGCAGTTTATGGTCATGAGTTTTAGTTTATGAATCGTTGTATCAGTCGAGGGTAAATCGAAATGGATAGGTACGATGTCATATTAAATTGTGTTAATTTGTTTTTAGAATGCAATTGTGGTTGTTTAGAGGCAGACGTGCCATAACTTAAATGTTACTTCCACTACTCATCCTGAAGTGTTATTTTATGAATCGTTTAAGGTTTGATGCATGAGTTAAATACCTGTGTCATGGCATTTATTATTCATGTTGTTTCATAGACCTATATATTTTGCAAGGAGGTATTTTGTCTTATTAACCGTTGATTACTGAGGTTTCATTTATGGATTTATACTTATGATTTCTTTTCATATTTTTATTAACAGTTTCAGAGCTTTAGGCATCCGTCCGGTGGGTTGTACCACCGTCCTCTTTTTATCCTCTTCTATATTTTACTGGCTCTTACACCCAGTAAAGGCTAAGAAACCCCTAATAAATTGGAGCAGAACTATCCGTCTGTTTTTGATTCTTCTTTCGTGAATGCTCTCGTACGGCATCACACATGGATGACTTTTAGGTTGGTATGTAGACCCACCCGCCTTGGTAAGAACACAAATCCCATTTACATTTGTGATGGTTAAAGGTAATTTAACATCAACATTGGTCAAGCCTGAAAACCGAGTAAGCACAATAACTCAAAAGTAAAGCTTGGACGAACTTCATAATTGATATGGTGATCCACATTATTGAGTGCAAGAGTCTTATTACTCTTTGTGAATGCATAAGGTCATTTCAGTCAACATAGGTCAAAGTTTAAAAACCTTGTGAACGCAATAACTTCAAAAGTATAGCTTGGATTAAACTCATACTTAGTATGTGTTATCCACCTTTTGAGAAAAAGAATCCTGTTGTTTTCTGTTGAGGTGAAATGTTATCTGTGGGCAAGTTAGGTCAAGGTTTGAAAACTCTGTAAACACAATTACTCCAAAATTAAAGCTTGAAAAATATTCAAGCCCCGGGGCTTGGAATATTTTTCAAGTAGTTGAGTACAACAACACTTCCGTGTTGTGCGGTCATTCCCTGAGGTTGACAGAGGTCATAAATTGACAATCTTGTTTACAGAATGATGCAAGCTCATCACCCATTCTTTGGTTATCTGAACTTGCTGGCTGTCTTGCTTATTAACCGGATCGTCTGCTTATTTACCGATCGTCGGCTCAATAGGTGATGCAATGGTAACTATGGTGAACGATGATTTCAATGGGTACGGTGTTTGTTAAGTTGTTACCCAATACACATTGAAAAGGTTCCTCAGATATATTCTGATGTAGGATCATAATTCCTCAAAGTTTCCGTCTGAGCTGTATCTCGCCATTAACATTTTTACTTCACAGCACTACACTGCACGAAGCTAGTTTCTATAGGAAAATTGTTACCCGATTCATGATATGATTTATTCAAGTACCGTAGGGGTTAGTTGCAGAGCGGGGTGCGAATTTTTTTCCCAAACTGAACTGACACTGAAATTATTTCCTCGATTCTGATTGGCTCTCAGCGAGCACGTGATATACTTTAGTATTCAACATGGATCCCTCCATACTCTGTCGATATCAGTATGATCAACACGAACAAATTCAAGATATTCACATTAGCAACTTTCCAGAACGTTTGGTAGGTATATTTGAACGAAAGCATATAGTGTTCTTAACACAATGAAGCAACTATTCCCAGCTACTGCGCCCATTATAGGCAGTCCTCGATCGTTTGTTTACTCGCTTGACTCCGCTCTACACAACACATGCAATGTAGCCTATTGCACTGTGTATAGTATACAACACAATAAAACACAGTGCATTTGTTATTGTATACATGTAGCCGATGTACATATTTACGAGCTGTTTGTGTACATTCGGAGTTGCGATACTTTTAGTTTTATAATCATAAATTCAAAATGTAATCAGTCAATGAATCATGATAGGCCTAGTCGAATATGCAGTGGCCATGAAGACGGCGAGCGATTTTGTGCCAGCCAGTGAGTGTACATAAAAAAAGGCATTTGACAATATGTCTGTGTCTTTTGACTTGTTAACTAGTTGTATATAGCCTTATTCATTGATGCATTGATAAACGCAGACTACCATTCCGGTTAATTAGCCAATCAGAATCGAGGAAATAATTTCAGTGTCAGTTCAGTTTGGGAAAAAATCGCGAGCGGGCTCTGGTAAGTAGCCTACTGGTAGGTGGATCAGCGCCCCCTTTAATTTTCAAATGTTCGTACTAACAAGTTGTAATAAACAGAAAGCCTGAAGGATTTGTGGTTCCTTGCCATATAAGTTTGCTCAAAATTCCATTTCACTGCCTGACCGATGTGTGGCAAGTGTGGTTAACTTGATCCAAAGATTTCCAGTTCTTATTTGTAGCACTCACTTGTGGACATCAACCAATTAATTCACTGGTAAGGATTTTACAGTATAGAATTTTTATGTCAACGTTTTAAATATCCAGACGGAAACAGTCTTTCCTGTGTGAAATATAGACACATAAGTGTTTTAAGTATGAGCAAATTGACATTTGCAATTACCTTTACCTATTTTGAGTTAGCAAATCAGCTCTGCCGCCGACCATCCCTTTAATAATATAGTGATTAATGAGTAAGAGTTACATGATAATGTTTATTCGCTGTTAAATAATTTCCCAAGTTACTGCCGGAATCCAACGGACGGTCATCCAGTATGGTATATATCAGAGGATGAAGCCAATTTGTTACCATTTGAGATAACCTGTTGACACATTGACGCTCATAGGGCGAAAACTGTTGATTGTGTTTAAAGCTAGACTATTGATTATTTGAAGCAGATGTTGTGTCCTGTTTGACTGTATGTAATGTTGAAGACCTACAGAGCCCCTTCACAAAACGAAATTGAACTTGATCAAACTATGTTCTCCAAAAGACAATCATAGCATTGAAGGATTCACAGAATATTTGTAGCTTTAATTTTGGAGTTATCATGTTGACTTTGACAACTATTGACCTTAAGTGACCGTTGATATCTACCACTTACAATATGGTTCTTGCACTCACCAAGTATCTGCATACTAAGTATGAAGATCAAGATAGATGTATTTCTTGAGTTATTGTGTTCACGAGATTTTCGGACCGTTACTTATATGCTGACTGCAAATGACCTTTGATCTCCACCAATTGCGGATACAGTTCTTTTACTCACCTAGCTGAATGTACAAACCGTGTATATGAAGTTCAACAAAGATGTACTTTTTGAGTTTATCATGTTTACAATGTTTCACATAGTACCAAATATGAAGTTAATCCATTATGAACTCTTTGAGTTATGTTTACAAGCAAGTGTCACATACACACACATATGCCATCGCCATCGTGTAGACTCATTTTGCCTTTGTCAAGGAATACAAAAACAACAACCACAGCAACATAACAAAGCAGAGAAAATGAACGAAGAAGAAAACATAACGCTTATAGATATTCTGTTCAATGCGATACAAATTGTCTTCTTGTTGTATTACTGTTTGCCCTTTACATGCATGTAACAAATAATGAATCACACACAAGGTACATGGCGTTAACGGCAGTGACCTTAAAATGCAGAGACCATTAAAGGCAAAGTTTTACAGACTTTTAAAATATCGAGGAAGGTGACTTAGCATTTGTGACTGAGTTTTAGAAACAAAACAAGGTATTGCCTCTAACTGTATTGTCTCTATTACCATCCCTCAAGATAAAGAAGGGTAAAAGAACTGAAAAAAAGTTTAAAGAATGAAACTGTAAACAATAACACTCGAACGAAAATATATACAGAGGAGAAAAAACACGAAAAAAAACCCCGCACACTTGTGTGTGTTACAATTTGAGCAAAAAGTCAAGTAAGGGATATAACAATATTGTACAATAGCAGGTCTACACAGCCCTGAGCGAAATTAAACAATAAAGTAATCGTGTCAACAGCTACATCATCCTATGAGGCTTTGATTTACTAACTTTTCAAAACGTTGTCAATTTTCTAACCTTTAATTATCGGCTTAACCTAATTATTAGACCTTTAAAAATCAGCTATTATAAGCTCTTAGATACACGAAGATGACAAACGTATCTATGCTTTAAATATCTTTTTTGAGGTTGGTTGGCACTATGATAAAACAAAACAACTACTGAGTATTTCTCAAACTGTGTTTGCAATTGATCAATTTATGAGCCTCCTCCTAAACATTTTTTTCTCTAAATATTCTTTAAAAAGAGCAAATAATTAATGATTTCCATTCAATTTCTCAATATTTCTTCATCTGGACAATTTTCACTGAAGGAAAAATTACAACTTTGGAACAGTTTGGAAAATATCAAACATTACTTTTTAGTTAAGTTTTGAAATGAAACTTGCCATATTAGAACAGGTTTACAACCGACAGTACACTCTAAACACAATCTAGTCAAGCGAGGCTAAAGTCTAGTCATATCGACTGGTTTACGTTAGTCAACGATTATCCCGCCATAATCTTGGTAGAGATGCCTTCACGACTAACCCAAAAGGTCGCCTGACCAGAACATAATGGTCACAGTTTTATTTTAATCTGGTCCTACAATAAATGTCAGCACTGGGACGAAACTCACTAGTCAATCAGGTTGATATATTCGTCAAATGAAAAAGCGCGGGAAAATATTAACAATTGTAGCGCCACGGTACGGCCTAGCGTACTGCACTGAACTATAGTACATTGTACACATACGTACACGACGAGCAAGGAACGTACAGCAGGGAGTTAGCAGCCAGACGGTTACGGTACGAAAAATCAAAAAAATATTATCATCCAGTGATATTGTCAGTAACCATTGCAAGGTTAGTATATTAGACCAGTTTTCTTTGGCCAGTGTCGTTTGTTAGTCACTTAAAAAGTATATAGTATATTAGACCATAAAGTGTGTATTTTCGATTATTCCAACTTGTGTACGAACAAGCTAAGATCTAGGTCCTAGGCTAAGCCTATCATGCAGTAGCTATAGGCGAATTGCCTAACGTTAAACCTAATGACGTTAAGCTGCCTTGTAGTTGTAGTAGTTGTACAGCACAGTTTATCGTAACAGTAGGCCTCCGTATATTTACAGTATCATGGTGGCCCCGGTATTCACGCGTTTCTCATGTTTGCAATGGATAATTTCTTTACAAAATAACAAACCTAAATTAAACTTAATATTTATAATCTGTATTAGAAACTTTAGCCTTAGGGGGATAGGCCCTTGGCTATATTATTCTTGAAATATTTTAGGGGGATAAATTCACAGCAGTGTTTCTCCTGCACTTTCAGGGGGGATATAGCCTAGGCTTAGGTCCTAGGCCATATTATTTATACCTAGATTAGGTTTGAGTTAAGGATTAGCCTCCAATTAGGGTCACCCTAAGATAACGAATTAACTAGAATAGTGTGTATGGGATTGTGTAGTTGCGTGCGAAACTGTTACACTAAATAAGCTGATTATTCCTAGGGCCCTATAGCCCCCCCCCCCCAAGGCCTAGCCCTAAATAGTTTTCATAAAATACAGAGGCTAGGCCTATGTTTCATACGAAACATCAACTGAACATGACGCCAATCTTTTATTACCAGTTTGTCCACTGACCATCCTATCCAACAATCCCGTTAACAATTCACAGGAGAATACACTCCCCCTTCCAAAATAAACATTGGGGACCTTGGAGCAATCTAACAGCCTATTGCTGCCACAGCTGTGTCATATCAATTTATAGGCCTAGTTGTCAGTAATATAGAGGGGGAATATTTCTGGACAATTGCACTGACTTGTCCGGAATTTTTGGCTAAAATTTGTTATATATTCTAGCGGCATGAGTTGGGACAGTTTTTCCTGCTATTTTTTAAGTTTGTACAAAACAGTTCCGATTCAGAACAAAGGTGGGTGGGTGTTTAATTTGTTGTAGCTGTTTGTAGGGAGTCATATAGCCTTGGACTAGGCTTTTTTCAAGATGGAATATTCCTCGCTTTACCTGTGGTACCGTGAACCGCAGTTGATCCCCCTAGGCTAACCCTAATTCCATTGGAAATAAAATAGGACATCTTTTACGGGGTGTTTCATTCAACTTTTTGGAAATACTACAATTTCAAACATAAATGTATTTGGTTATCATTGTACACTTGACAAATGAAAATGTAGCTACCATAGCGGATTGATTAATGTTTGCACATGTTTCTTTTCCATACAGGTATCAAATGCATTCAGGCTTCTGTATCACTGCATAGTAATTTCACTTCCATTTCTACTGTACATTTTAGTAATGGGATGTGATTAAATAGTTGAATTGTGACTGGTATCGTACCGTACATGTTTACCCACATGCTGTACAAAATATGCACATGAACATTAGGGATGTGAACAAATAACAAAAGTTGTATGTCTATCACATTGGCAGATAGACGTCGTTTAATTGTGGAAGAGGATGCTACTAGCGAAGTGGTTAAGAAAGTCTATCCTTGGCTATTTGAAGATGAAGAGGTACTGTATTAATATGTCTTTGTAGATATTATTTATGATACAGTAGTCTGCGTAAAAGTAAAATTCAATCTTGTGGTTTCAAAAGTTATGGACATTTGAATATATTCACTTTATGCGCACCACTTGTTCGAACCACTGCTTTATTTTTCAAAAATCAATTCAAGACAGTGTTGCGCTAAGCAGCGCGATTGCAAGATTCCCACACTTTTTTTGCTGATACCGCTATTAGGAATTTGTAGGGGGGATGTTCCCCCTTAAAAAGAAAACCACTTTGTTTTATTCTGAGCTAGAGCCCGATCTATACCTTTATCAGCAAGATCACTCCGCAAAACCTCATGTCCTCATCCCAAGACTTGGGGAGCCTACTGCTCCTACATTGACCAGCTACAGTAGTCTCTCTCTACTTCTTTACCAATTCGCATCTTCCATCCCTTTCGACATATCTAAACCATCTCAATCTACGTCTCTGAACATAATCCCGAATATGTGTTAGTCCTAAGCGATCTCTTAACTTCTCAGGTGAATTTACCATATGTACTGTATAATCTAATTGATCTCATTTAACCATAGATACTACTTGAATTAAAGCGACTTGAAGGAAAGACGACAATGGCACAGTTGCTTGGTGAAGGGCTTTCCAAGTATGGAGATGCCATAATCCGCTGCACTTTGAAGATGAAGCATCCCACTGTCATAGATACATCCATGGAGAAGGACGAGGGTGCCCGTTAAGGTACATTAGTAACAATTCAATCTGTAATTCACTATTCAAGTGATCATCACCCAGGTATGTGGTGGGTCTTCAAAATGGACTACGAGCAAAGTCTGAGGCAAGGGTGGATGCAAAATATGTCTTGGTGAGGGGGTATAACCATTCAGATGTATGGTAGTGAAAAATAAACACCTTCATTAGACATTAACGTTTGTCGTCTTGCATCATACAGTCTGAGGAAAATAGGGCGCATCCGTACATACTCAGACTGTGGTAGCACTAAAAGGCTAGTGCACGCATTTGTCTCTTCACATCTTGACTCTTGCAACAGACTCATTTATGGACTGCCAAATAAGCTCCAGCGTTGTACGAGCTGCCAGGTTGGTTACCTTATCTAGGAAGTGTGAACACATAACCCCCATCCTTGTAAATCTCCACTGGTTACAAGTGAAGCAGCGTATCATGTGTAAGTTAATGCTTTTGACCTACAAAATATTAAATAAACTTGCTCCATACTATCTATGTAAACTTCTCAATATCAATGAACCGGTACATATTCTCAGGTCAAATGCTGCTACAACACTTATTGTACAAATGTCAGCACCATTACTTACGGTGAGAGTTCTTTTTTCAGCAGCTGCTAAACTCTGAAACCAACTACCACCACATGTTTGAAATGCTAAATCTATATGTAAATTTAGGACCTTGTTAAGACTTACTAGCAGAGGGTTGTGTGATTTTAAATTATGCTGATTTAAATCAGTGTTTTTTTTCAAATCACTGATTTAAATCACTTTTCTAATTCTTGGCAGGAAAAGTTGAATTTGTGGTCAGCATATTCTCTGAAATCAAGCAGTTCCTTATAAAATAGAGTCTCAATCAAGTATCAAAGCAATTTCAGTAAATCTGAAGGGGGGGGGGGTTGTATTTTCAGGGAGAAAAATCCTTGTCACATACACCGGTATGGCATGAGGCCTATCATGCTAAAACAAATTGAACAATTCTAGAAATTGCCTGCTAGAATCCCCTCAGAGTTCAGTTAAGTTCAGTAGAATAAGGATCAGGATGGACCCTGTGAAAGACCCTGTACCACAGATAACCCAGACTGCCAGATATGATCATGGATGAACACAATCAAGTGCTCAGATGATAATGAGACAGGCTGTGTATTGACGGTAGATTGCATAAATTATGGCTGTGAAATACTTCATTTGGTACAAACAAGTGTCTGTGTTCAACAAAGGGAAATTGGTACAGTATCATGGGCCCCTTAGTGGAGGGGATATAGGGCCTAATTTTGAAATTATATTCAAGACTGTTGACTTCCCTTGATTGTCCCGAAATCAAATTAAATCATTGGGCTGACTGCTCGTATGTGATATGGGTGGGTATAGATGTTTTTGGAAGATTTAGGTAACATTTGAGAGGAAATTGAACTTTTGATTATTGCAAAATTTATTTGATTATTAAAAAAAAAATTAAAAAATCAACTCTGAATTAGCGTGTATATTTGCAATATGGGTAATGTTTTGTATAATTATATTTTTTCTGTGTGCAGTGCATTGCAGCATTGTGGTCTTGGACGGAATGCCCTATATAAAAACGTTTTATTATTATTAAGGTTATTATAACATGTTTGAAGTTATGGATATGGTTATAGAATGTCTATTCCAATTTCCAAAAATATATCGTTCAATATGCAAATCCATGGGTGGAAGTAGGTGGTATGTGACAACCTGCCCCCACTTCCCCCTATATGCCTATATGTATTATAGGCTACACGATATGCAGTTTGATCCATTTATATGATGCAATGTTACATTGTTACAAGCTGAGTATATGGAAATCTAGTCTACTTACTCTACTTTGGAAACAAGAGGCATTTCAATTTATCACTGTCTGCATATTCTCAAATAATATCTTCCTTGTTCAACTTTCACACTGAACATGCTCTGTTGCCAGCTGAATCCTGAGGTTCAAATTTTCATGTGTCAATCTGCTTGCTAGTCTGCTCTCTATTATCTTCATTTTACTGAAGACCTCAGAATATGATATATGGTTGTTAATTCAGGGAAAACATGTTCTCGGACTTCAGGAATCTGTAGGTATCAATGACACCTATCTGCTTTGGGTCCAAGATACGAGTTTGACAACTGATACATATTCTTGACAAATGGAGCAACTCTTTCAATACAATCTCAGTATTTGATATTTTTCCATTAATGTTTCTATATTTTGCTTCAAATGTTCCTTATCAGTTATCATTGTCTTGAATCCCTCAAGCTGAAACAATGACATGGATGCAATCATTTTTTATGGCCCATGCCAGTAGGGGCCCACGACAAATAACTGAACAATTGGCATAACTTAAAGATGCTTGCTTGGGTTGAGCTCATACCCTGTACTTGATATTACTTAGCTAAGTAGCCTAGACCATATCAAATGATACAAATATCTTTGCTGAAAATAAGACCTGTGATGTATTTAGTACTCTACTTTAATATTATCACCTAAGCAATTTATCGAGTATTGAGTATTGCTCTCCGGACTGCAGATGAGTGAATCTGTGATATTTTTGTCCTATCGATGTTACCAAATATGACATAATATCACTCTTCTGAAATGTCATGATGTAATGAGTGCTTTAACATTCTGTTGTTGATTTTTCTTTTAGAGTCTAGAATGCATGCAGCAATTCTGTCAGTTCCGATTCTACTGAATGAGAAGTTGGGTGCTATGATTGTATTTGCAGATGAGGATAGTGTAAGTACCCAATGTATTATTTAAATCAACAGTATGTAAACTATGGGTCAAGGCCATCAGAGGTGGTCTGATATTGTATGTTACAGTGTCGAGGGTTCATCATGATAGTGCCCTGGTAGTGTTTCCTTTGGGGTATTCAGCAATTTTAGGTCTGATGCCATATGGGCTATTTCAGGAAATAACTCAAAATTAATATTTTCCTACAGATTGTATAGTCACAATGCTTAGAGTTTAATTGTCACGATAGTGTTTTGGTAGTGCTCCTTTGGGGTGTTTGGAATTTTAGGCCAAAGGTCATGTATGGGCCATATGGGCCATTTTGAACTCCTGAACTCCGCCTGAAATCACACAAAATGTTTCTTTTCCTATGAATTCTATGGTGCAGTGTTGAGCATTTTTCACAGTGGTACTTAGGTAGTGCCTCCTTTGGGTTTTTAGGATTTGGGGGCCTAAGTCACCTGTAGACCATATGGGCCAATTTATGAAATCACTCAAAATTATACTTTTCATACAAATTTGCCCTAAAATTGGTTTAGCCCTAACATTTGTTGGGGCATCTTTTTTTTGGGGGGGGGGGGCATTTTTTGGCATCCTTATTTCTGGGGGGCCTTGAAATATTTGGGCCCTGAAAACCTTCTGTCTGCAACAAAGGCTCGCACATCTGATCATTACTCCCTAACTAAATATCACATGTATGACCTGGGAGTGTTCATAGCTGTAAATATAGTAAGGGCATCATCACAAAGGTAGAATAGACTAGTATGTATGTGATAACTGGAACAGAATGTTGGACAGATTTCAATCTGTAGTTGCAGTAACCATAACCCAATGTGGATTTCCTGATCAGCCCCAAGTGTATTAAAATCATCTAGTGGAATGAATCCCTACCATGATGTAATTAGCTGTAACAAGATGTCATAACTCATGGCAAATGTTCATTTCTCTCTAAAATACACGGAACCAGTGCACCATTTAGCTCTGTTGTTTCATTTATACTCTGCTATTATTGATATCATCAAAAATAGTATTACTTGTAGTGAATACGATGTACTGTAAATTGATTTGAAAAAATATTTAAGAAATTATTTATTTTGATTCCTTCGTTGGTGGAGTATATTTGTTTGTTGGTCACTCATGGCCATCATGGTGGATCAGCCACCCCTCCCATTTTCTGAAACTGGAAAGCGCTGTATATTGAATACATATACCTTAATATCTTTGCAGGTTACAGACTTGTCAGACGTGCCAGTTTATATCCAGGTGACAGAGGATGAAGGTGTTCCAGAGTACACTGTGATAGTGGAAACCTTGCAAGTAGCTACTTTGAAAAGTTTGTTCGCAGCCATGTGCAATTATTTGGCAGTGTTCTATGTCCTAAATATGGCATAGAGCCTTTGCTGAAGAAAACCCTTCAGTTTTTAAAAAAAATCATTTTGAATGTTGATGATACTACACCGGCAGATAAATCAGTCAATAAAATTCTGGAGAAACTAAACATGCAAATCGCTAAAAATTGATGGCCTAATTACTGCTCCAGGCACCTACCATTGTTTGTACAGTTTTTTTGGCTCAAACTGTCATCACATTTATAACATAGAATACTGCCTATCAATTGCACTAGCATATATGAGTCAAAATAGGCTAAGGTGTTATAAAACTGTAACTAACTTACAAATAATAAGTCATTGAAAATTTTTTCATTATCATTTGAGCTGTTGCGTGTGTTAGTTTTGACTTACAAAATGTTGTTATTTTTGGTTACGGTGCCGAAGGCCGAGTAACCTATGCGATCAAGTTGGCGTGTGTGAGGGTGCGTTAGTTTGCTATCTGACCGAGGATTGAACAAAACAATTTCAGGTCCTCGGTTGTAATTTCTAAAGAATCACCACGTCCTCGGAAGAATTCTGTTGTATGGGGTATTGTTAAGGTTAGGGTACGTGGATTTGAACTAGGGTTGTGCGGGATCCCGGTAGTCAAGTGAATAACGGTATCCCGATACCGGTATTGACTAATCCCGATCACAGTGCAATGTGTAACTACTACCGGTATTGGGAAAACAACCGGTTATTACATTCGTTTCGGTATCATTCCCGGGAATCCCGGACATTAATAAAAATATCTACGTGTTACTATTTGAAATAAAGAAAACAAAACACGATTTTTTCTGGTTTCTGTGTTCTTAGTTTGAATAATATCTGATCAACTTACGTACTGGCCTAGACTAGGCTATATATTAAATCAACTTTTCACGTAGTAATTTGGACCTAGGCTACAATAAATATCGAACGTTACTTGTTATGGGACCTCAAAGTTATTCTGAAATTTTCGTTATTTATTCTTCCTCCAAACGATGATTGTCAAGGTTCCCATGTACAAAATCTTACCCTTATGCATTTCACCTCATTTTGTTATAATAATTTTAACGATTTTATAAATTTTGAGCCAAAACCGCAGGGAGTATATCCAGTTTAAATCCATCTTCGCACGGGACTGTATATTATTATAGCCTAGGATACGGTACTGGTACACAGCAGTGATTTTGATGCTGTAATGAAATGGATTCGTTTATTAATACGGGGGGTTCCACGATGTCATTTATATTTATCTTTCGCTACTTTTTTAATTTTTAAGAACTTTTGTACGAAAGATTGATATTGCACTTATTCAAAGTATATTTCCTGGAGTAAAGAACAGCCGATAAACGATAAAAATAAATCTGTACTATTCTTATGTATGTAGTTTGTAATCCCGTATTTACGTAGCCCCTATGTTATATTCTAATTGTCTGAAGTTCCAAACACGTGGTGACTTGTTGATAGTTAAAAACTTTTCATTGTGAACTTTTGAACTTGAAGGGGTTGCCCTATTCCAATATCATGGAATAGTGGGGAAATCCCAATTTATGTTTGTGTACGGATTACAAGTTTAATCCACGTGCGAACGTGTTAATCTAATATCGTACGTCGAGTGTGAATGAAGGATGGTGTGGGTTGCTTTTTTCCAAGGTTTGTGCTTTTCATTTGGCAGTGTATGTTAAAAAACAAAGGCCCTAATATAGCGTGTTATTTTTTTAATTTTTTTTATAAACGTGCGTGTAAGAGTATGTACATAGCCTAGGCTATGCATATTGAATGTATGACATTGACAGTCTCGTAACTAAGTGCTTTGAACCGTAGATGAAAGTTGAGGAAAATACCGGTTGTAGTTACGATACCGGTATTCATGTTGCAACACTACCGGTTGTGTGAAATCCGACTACCGCACAACGCTAATACAATGGGGTCCTCAGTCTGAATGTAATGCAAACATGTGTGTGTGGGTATGCGTTTGTTTTGCTATCTGACCGAGGACTTGAACAAAAGAATTTCAGGTCCTCGGTTGTGATTTCTAAAGAATCACCACGTCCTCGGAAGAATTCTATTGTATGGGGTATTGTTAATGTTACGGTACGTGGATTTGAACAATGGAAAATACAATGGGGTCCTCGGTCTGAACGAAACACAAACATGTATGTGTGTGTGTGTGTGATGTGACAGCTTGCTCGTAAACACGATATCTCAACAACGACACATTGGATCAATGTCATATTGGACTGGTGATGTGTGGATGGTCCCTATTGTTTTTGTTCTCCATCACATGAATATTAATAAGTGGGTAGGGCTTAAAGTAAAATTCTTAAAATGTCAATATCTTCGCAACGGTATGTCCGATCTGCTTCATACTTGGTATGGTGATGTAAGTGGTTCATTGTCACATGACAATGGAATTTCATCTAATTAATATTCATGAGTAGGTGGGGCTTAGTCCTTAATTGCTAGAAATAGCTTGTAAACCTGAAATCTTAGAAATTAAATGTTGAATTACTGTCATTTTGAACTAGTACATGCTCCATGATTAGTAGATGTTCCCTATTGTTTTTGTTGTTCATGACATGAATATTAATGAGTAGGCAGCAGTTAAAGTGAAATTCTTAAAATGTCAATAACTTTGCAACGGTATAACCGATCATCTCCATACTTTGTTGATTGGTGGTGGATAATAATAGTTACATTTTCATATGAAAATAACATGTAACCTCATTAATATTCATGTGTTTGTTGGCCATATAGCATTTGTTGTCCCTCATTCCTAAACTCCTGTCATTCGTCACGTTTGACATGTTTTCCTGGTTCCTGGGAGCTTGCTGATCTATATTTGTTTTGCTTTATAAAACCATGAAATTGGTTAGCCAGGCCATTAAAGGAGTAGTCCAGTGACAAATTAAACTGGACTGAAAAAAAGTAACCTTTGCAATTAAGTTGGCATATGTGTATGTTGTGATGAGTTGGCATGTTTGTATGTTTTGATCAAGTTTGCGTGTGGGTATGTGTGTATATGTATGTTGCATAAATAGCTGGCTCAGACAATTAAAGGGATAGTCTATAGAGAAAATAGTAAATGAACTTAATAATCTGGTATTACTGTACATGTACCTATAGAGTATAGGGAAATCTTATGTGAGTGGGGTAGATTAATGTGTTGGTAGTAAGGTGTGAAACTGGTAAAATCTGATGGGTGTTAGGTGGGGGGGGGGTTGTCAGATGAGTAGGGTGATGTTGGGATCAGGGTTGTAGGATGGTAGGTGAGGCTGCAGGTGGTATGATGGTAAGGGTTCCGCTCTGGGTTGGGGATATGGGTTGTGTCGTATGATCCCCATGTGTTTGTCTGGAGAGGGGGTGTGGGGTGGTGAAATGCCTAGAGTCAACTATATCACTTTTTTTCAACTTTATATGTACATCAATAAAGGCATTAATTTTTGGTTTTGTTTACGATGGCCAGGTAATCTACAGTTTAGCATGTTTGCAAGTGTATGTATAATCTTAAAAACAATATATTTAATTACTGTAAATGTATTGAATAACTTGTAGATATGCTACATTATCATTACATGGACCTCATTGTTTTTGTTGTCCAGTACATGAATATGTGGGTGGGGCTTGTAATCAAATTCTTAAAATGTCGATATTTTTTTCAAATATATGTCTGATCACCTTCATACTTGGTAGGTTGGTACAGTAGTGCCACATGAAACTGAAATTTCATTTATATTCATGAGTGCAACTGACAACTTTATGTCTGATCAGCTTTAGTTTGGTTTCAGTTGTCTGGCAATAAGTACAATACAGGTATATAACAATATCAAATTCTGACTTATCTTATTTCATAAACTCTCATCGGCATCAGAACCACTAAACCTTTGGGTTTTCTGGTTCTTCAATTACTGATGAAATCAGACACTCTTTTGTACTTACTATTGAGGTGAAGCATATGTAGTGTTTAAGAGAAAATATAAAATGTGATTCCAAATTAATACAGAAATTCTTGCTTTCTTTTTTTCATGTGAGAGGGCTTGATGGTCTAGCAGTGGTTAAGGCCCAATCAGGTTTTATATCCAAGAATTGTTCCCACCAGTTAGCTCAACAGACAGCTTTGTACCTATAAGGGAGTTGTCGCAGGTTCGAATCCGTGGTGGGTCATATAAAACTAGTATAGAAAAACTACTTTTATCCATGGGCAAGACTAACTGGATTAGTCAAGTGACTGCTGGACTAATCATTTAGGTCGCTTGACAAAAGCCTGGTCGATAGAGCATTGTTGAAAGACTAGCAAAAACTGGTCATGTGACTAATTGAATAAGTCAATTGACATCTTGACTAATCGTTTAGGTCGCTTGACTAAAGCCTGGTCGATAGAGGCATAATTGAATGACTAGTAAAAACTGGTCATGTGACTAATTGAATTAGTCAACTGACATCTTGACTAATCGTTTAGGTCGCTTGACTAAAGCCTGGTCGATAGAGGCATAATTGAATGACTAGTAAAAACTGGTCATGTGACCAGGTTTACTTAGTCATATGACCAGAACTATTTGGTCACTGGACCAAAAGTTAGTCAAGTGACTAGAATTAATTGGTCGATAGAAGCATTGTCTGGACTAATGTACTCTAGTCATCTTGACTAGATTATGTTTACAGTGTACCTCGTTATGAGATTTTGCTTTCGAACAGCACAAAAACTAAAATTTCACTTAACACAACTCAAAAAGTTGTAAAAAAATTGACATAAAAATTGACATTTGCAAACAACCAATATCAAAATGTTTGTATCATTTGATTTAACCAAAAAATGAAGAAAAGTGAAGTAAAATGTGAACATTTTCATTTCAAATTTGTATCTTTGGCATAGACACCACAGATTCTCTTAAGAATTTCTTACAAATAACAATGAAAGAATTGATTTTCATAATTAAGAAATATTGTAATATAGATATAGATCAGCTGCAAGTTAGTGTTACTGAGTATCATAACTGAGTATCATTATTTCACAAATTTTCAAAAGAATTGCATCCTAAAATATGATCTTGATAAAAAGATAAAACAATGATCGATGTAGATTAACGTCTGAGACTTTCATTTCAGACTAGAACGAGACAAAGACAGAGCAAGTACTGTAGAGCAAATGAAATGCGTCATCATCTTTATACATAGCATACTTCATAAGGTTGACAACACCAAACACAGATTTGAAATGAAGTACAAATCCTAACTAATATAGAAGACTTGATTGGTGTTAGTAAGGTGATCTTTGGAAATAATAAAACCCTGACTAACATCTTGGCAACACTCACCTGTATAGCAGTACAGAACAACGTGGGCTTCACACAACCTTCCACAGAGACCATACCAACTAGTATGATCATCCCTACTACACAACAAGATGATCCTGATGAGGATGATCCTCTACCATGAACTCCGATGGCAGGATCATCCATGTTTAGCTTTTCAAACTGACAGACGGCCCTAACACTGGATCATTATCTGCAATTAGCTCTAGTTGTACAGTTCAACCAATCTTTCACAATATACAATGAAAAGTTGAACCGTCTTAAACAAAATCCCTTCCCCCTTGCCCCACCTTCTCCCCCAAACACTCAACCTTGGAATTGCTGGACCACCTTCCCTCTGTCAAACAAGCATCCTGTATTCCATGCTGCAATAACCGAATCATCATGACTGCTCTGAACAAACAGATAATCCAGATTTGGATCCGCCCATGTACTTTATTCCCATGGTAACATGATTTTCGGTACTCTACAATGACAAATCTTCAGACTACGAAGGATTTAGAAAGGTCCTTCCTTTTCTGTCCTTTTTCTTTAAGTTTATTCTTACTGTAAGGAAGTGCGTCTACTATATTGTCATTGACCTAATGTTGTGATTTTCCCACACTTCACTAAACTGTATTATACAATACTATGCCTTCCATAGTACTCTAAAAACAATAACAATCCTTTTCAAACACCATACAACCTGAACAAGCATTCTGTAATCGATGCCTCCTCAAAGTTGTTAACCTTTTGACTCTGGTCACCCCCAAAAAGTCAAAATGTTGACCTTAGTTTGCATATTTGAAAAGATATAATTACCATAAAATGTCATAAACCCAACAAATTTGAACAACCCCCAACTTCCCCTCACCCCACCCCATTTTTTACCTTTCTGCCAGATTCAACTGTTGTTAAAGAAAGAGATATGTCCTTAATTTCCAGTATTACTTTCATGAATAAATCAAACTCTCCCATCCCCTGGGAGTGATTAAGGCTTAAATTGAGCCTCCCAACCAGATTGGGAAGTGATTGGAGACAAATCTCACAGCAAGGTTGATTAATTCATCTGCCTCACTGCTAGCTGCTTGAACTGATCTGTTGGCCAGGCTGATGGCCTTCTGCGTACACAACACCACCAAAGCTACTTTGTACGGGTCAATGGGATCCGGCAGACTCTGCTGTTGGCTGTTAAGAAAAATGTCCATTGTGGTTTCAAATGACTGGTAGATTGCTTTGGATGTGATAGAGGTGGCGCAGGAGAGCAATTCCTGCTCGAAGATGGCCCCATCCCCCTTCAGAAAATAAAGAAACGAGATAATCTAAGTGGGTTTTCAGTGTTAACTGAAAGTTATATTCAGCAAGGTGTAGTAGCTGAAATTTTCATTTGAAACCTGGATTAATGGGCCATTCCGGGCAGATGCAGACGAAGACTTCGATTTCTAAACAGAACGATAGAAGTAGTAGGTTTTGGTCGAATCGGAGAGCGAGTTGCCTTTGTAATTCCTTGCCATATAATTTGCACACAATTCCACATACATTACCAATCTGACTAATGTGGAGTAAGTGAGTTAAATTTATCCAAGAATTGGAGTGAGAACCAGAAAAGATCAGAAATTTCTAGCTCTTATTTGTAGCACTCCTTTGTGTGCAACAATCAATTATAATTCACTTGTGGGGATTTTACAATATAGAATTTTGATTTCAAAATCCACCAAGAAGTCTTCCTATGTGAAATACTTTTAAAAAGAAATTACGTTGATCTAGTGGAAATCAGAGAAAATAAGGCCTATTTTGACCCCTTGAAGCTCAGAGGGTGAACACTTGAGTGGGCTTAAATCACCCAACACAGGTGTAGCAATTCTTTGAAGCAAATTTCATTTCCTGGATGAATGTAGGTATTGTTGAAGACCTATTGTGTATTGAGCCCCTTCTCAAAACTAAACTGAACAGAAATTGACCAAACTATGTTCACCAAAACAAAACTGATAGCATCTCACAGATTACTTGTAGCTTTAATTTGGAGTTAGCATGTTTACAGGGATTATAGACTTTGACACTTGTTGGCTTCATGTGACCTTTCACCTCTACCAATTTCGTCAGGGTTCTTGCACTCAACAAGCTGGATCTACACACTAAGTATGAAGTTCAACAGAGATCTACTTTTGGAACTATCATGTTCATAAGGTTTTCAGACTTCGACTTATGTTGAACTCAAATAACTTTTGACCTCACTGAACTTGGACTCAATAAGATGAATCCACATACCAAGTATGAAGTCAATCCACCATGAAACTTTTGAGTTTCCGTGTTTACAAACAAGTGTCACATATACACACACACACACATGCCATCACCATCGCATAGATTCCTTTTGCCGCCTCATTTAATGAGCCGAATACAAACTCCATAAATTTTAGTGTGGTTTGTTGAAATATCAACTGCAAAATGCTTTATGGTGTTTTCCTTCAAATTTACCGTTTTTGTGTTGCATCTGAGGAACTGAACTGATGGTCCGTGGGTTAGACTTGTTAGTTCAGCCACTCTTATTGACTACATTGCATACAGTGTATAGCATTAGTTACAAACTGGATGCCTATGACCTCACAGCATGCCACCTAAGCGTTAACTCTTCATGCAGAAATGTTCAGTAAAAACTTGCATTGTATAACGAGAAGACTTGACATTTCTTTTTACTTTTTGCTCTACCTTTTGAATGTTAGATTGTTTCGGTCTGTTTTGATCGTCATTTATCCTATAGGGCTTTATAGCAATGGAGAGATGGGTGGGTAAACGAAATTAAGAATAGAGAAGGTCTGTGTCAAATCTCTAAGTATTCTCCTGCAATTGCTTCCCTACTGCTTTCTGAGTTATATCAATTGAAGCAGGGATGTGATTACTAGTTATATGGTTTTTAAGGTACTGTGGTTTTTTAATGTCACCCTCTACAAGCAAACATTTACCTTAGGATCCACCAGCTAATTGCTACAGTACTTACAACAGCTCAGTAGATAATATAAGCACAGAACACATGTATCCCTGAGGTCAACTGGTTTTGATACTTAAGCCAAAACGTTCTTGCTCTTTCAAAATTTGGTTAAGATTCCCAGTCACTGTGCCGTTGTTTGATTTGTTTATTAACATTCGTAAATAATGCGCACAACATCTCCGTACAAATCTCTCACCTGCCAATTTGCCTGAAAGTCATCACCGATTGTTGCCAATCGGGTAGCGACGTCTTCGAGTTCTTTCTGTGTCTCAGGGTCTAAGGAGAAAGGAAGCCAAGAAAAAATTGAAAGTATTGTAGTAAAGTGGAATTTCCAGAGTATGTTCTTGTTTTGGTCCCCATGTCGCTTTAACTTAAACAGATCTCACCCAAGGTTACCCAGGGTAGGCATGATTTGTTCCCTGTCAGTTGTTCACGCTGATATTAGTGGGCATCATACAATTTAGTGCCTGTATATTTTCTCTTAATGGGTTGAGGATCTTAGTATTTCTATAAATTTAACTTTCATTTGTATCTAAATGATTGTTTCCTACCTTATATTAAATGTTTTCCCCGTAAATATTCTTGTTACTGGTTAAAATTGATAGTTACGCCACGTGATACGTCTAGATGCTCACATGCGGTGCTTGTGAGTTAATTGCTCTTTGTTCTTGCGCTTGCCACTCACCGATCACTGAAGCGAGACGTCCGATTTCCGTGCAGTATATTGTTAGCCAAGAAGTGACTGTTTATCAAGTGATTTTTCTTGTAGGAATAAGTGGGTGAGTTTAATACGTATTTTTGTACATGCGTGCAAGTATAGATGAAGACTTAATGTCTATTTGAGACCAAAATGAAGTTTATTTTGTTGAAGCTAAGTTCCGTTACGAAGTATTTTAAGTAGCGTGTATCGTAACCTGTTATATACTAGTTTTGCGGATGTATTAGTTACGATCATTCCTTCACCTCGATTGTCAACTTTGGATCATTGTGATTTGAAGATGATAATTTTTTATATGAATAACTATGTTAAGCTCATCTCTAGTTGTGACTAGCGGTGATTATCGATGTTGATTATTTCATATTTTTAGAAGTAACGGTTATGAAATGTATTGTACTTTTAAAGCTAAGGTATCACAGTGAGTGTACATATATGTGAGAGATGGACACGCTCGATGATTTTACGGAAAGAGGGAGACATTCTGATATGCACTATGAATGTTGATAATATGACATACTATGAGAAAATATGGTTATTTGGTGATGAAGTATGATATTATTCCAATGTGAAAATGGATTTCGTTATTTAGTGTTTTCTATTGTCGTATATTGGTTGGTTATCACATCGTTTCAACTCCTAATTCTTTATTGATTATTTGATGTCAAAGTACATTCAGTTGCCATGGTAACGAAGAGTCTTAGTAAAGAATGAACTCAGCAATGGAGGTAGCTGAATTTATAAGATGTTTACAAAAGAACTAATATTTTATTAGGATGGGTTCAGATTTATAAGTTATGGGTATGATGGGATTTACATTCCATTGTGGATGCATATCTTTGGTCTTTTGATTGTATTCTTGTTATATATTGTACACACAGTAGTGTTATTAGATAAAACAAAGGTCAAGATTGTTGTGTTGAGACAGTGTCACCTGAGCTCTATTGATATTTGGAGAATTAACCTGATAGTATCGCTGGAATGTGTGATTATGACAGCATTGAGTGTTCGTAACATGAGTTGATTTCATTCTTTGGTATTTCCAGACATAACACTGTAGAAGGATTCATATCAACATTTCAATGGTTGAATTATGGGAATGGGGTGTCTTGATTATTTTATGTCGTAGTGACCAATATTATATGATTTTTGGTTGGCACATCTCTATTACCTGTTATATTTATTTTTTAGGTAACTGTCCTTGAAGGTGTAAAACTATATCTTTGTGAGGGTACATTTCTACTGGGTATCTGGATGGTGAGTCATGGTGTTTGGTAGTGATGATTATCTTATTTTTCAGTACAGTTCTGCTAAATTACTGCAAGGATATGTATTGGTATCATCGGAACTCTAATTCATTGTTGTTGTTTTTTTTAAACTTAATATTTGAGTAACAGTTTTGTTTACAACTTTATATTTGGACAATACCCTCTACAGAATTTATGCTTCATATTTTATTGCGTGCACTTACAGAGAGAATTTAGTAAGCAGTATCAGTAAAAGAGGTGACTATGGTAAAGATGATCAAGTACCTAAAATTGGCAACATGGGCTGTGACTTGCTTTAATTTAAGTTTTCTCTATAATCAACTATCTCGATTATGAAAGTGATGTTCCAGGTTGGAGATTTTCTATGCTTGATAAAACTTGTTTAACTTGCATAAGTTTTATACAGAAATTCAATGTAGGTTGTTTACGATGAAGCATGGAGCATAATTATATTTTTTTCCTTTATTTATCCAAGTCATTTGAAACATGCTGTTGTGTGAGTGCAAACTTTATTTTATCGTTTATTTACTTTGGTTTGTAACTTGTGAATTCCATGTTTCAGGAGCTGTTTATCCAGTATTGACAATATAGATCGACAGACCGTATACTTCCTGGTTGTGTGATTCTTTCCCGAGGCTTGCTACCTCAAATTTGCGTTCTTCTTCAGTATATATTTCAAAAGAAGCACACAACTGTACTGTATGAAGAAACTAAAAAGATCAACACAAAGCTCACACGAGAGAGAGGATGCTTGTCTATTTGGTTAACTTTTGTTAACTTGTAGCTGGATATATTGAAGTAACAATAACTTCCAGGGTGGTGAGAGATTTTGCCTTGTATCTTTGCATGTTATTCTTTATCTATATAAGCCAAAGTAACATTAGATATGAGGATTTTATTAGAAAAGAGCCAAACTGTGGATCCATTCACTTGACTGCTAATCATTCATCATGCTGGTTAGGTGTTTTATAAGCATTTTCCAGCAATTTCAAGTTGATTTGTACAGTAGACCTAATTTTCAAGTTTATCTTTTATGGGTCTACCTTGAAGTTACTTAGTTGTAAAATCCAGAAATAAATGCTTAAATAATATTGCTATTGTGCTGCCCATGCTCATTGAATTCTTCGTGTCCTCCGAACATGATCTACGGGAACTGCTGTTGCCAAGCAACATGTGAAGATCCCAACGTAAAATCTTGTTGTAATAGTGACTGTTTGGGTGGTGAAGGTTGCATCTGTCCAGCTGGTTTCTTAATGGAAGGGACTAACTGTATCAATGCGGGTGTTTTGTAACAGAGACCAACTTAGTTTTACCAGTGAGTATCAACATAACTTTAATTTCAATGTCACGTGACTATGCATGCGAAGTAGTAATGGCACTTAACGCTACCTGACGTTGCGATAATGAAAAAAATATATAAGAAACAATCCATTGAGTTATAAATGCCATGTTCATATTTTCATCAATTCAATTCTAGACTGGAGAAACATACATCAATCATAACTGCACACAAAAAGTGTCCTTGTAACAACAACCAACTGATCTGTGAAGACTACAGCTGCACTACTTCAATATTTGTGGAATTTGGTGAAAATTGCCTTGCTCACGTTGCTCTTATTTCACAAGGTTGCTTAAAATGGGCCAGTAGAAAATCTTGTCTAAGATGGATGCGACATAGAAGAAGTAGTAGTCTACATAGAACAGAAACACAATTTTTAAGGGAACAGGATGTAGTATATGTATGCCTAAACCCCTCGACCCAGACAAACTGACTACTCCACGGGAGACTTTAAAAGACTAGAAATATTGTTATTTTGTTAATGGTAAATCGAACAAAAAAGGTACTTACTGCCGGCTTCCGTCATATCGATGATGATTAGGGCCAACCGGAAAAGCTGAAACAATTTCTTTCTCTTCATTATGTTCTTAGTTGACCGTTCTACTTGTCATTGATGTTCTCCGTTAGGCTTTGATTGACTGAGTTGGATCATTTGATGTCTTTATATATAAACTACGTAATCTAGTCTCAACATATATGTATATGTATTAATTTAAAGCTGATTGGACGAAATGAATAAGTATCAATATTAAGAGCACGAATCGTACAGCGACATTGCGACGACGTCATTTATTTGACGGAAAACCAGCTTTGTCACATAGGTTTATATTTAGGTATCTCGTTATTTGATAGAAGTGGGTAGAGTTGCAGTACATTATCATATGTAAGCAATAAAATGACTCAAAATAGAGTGACTGGTTCATGAGTTACCTTACTGCAGATATATTAAAATAATGATAAAACAGATTGAAGCAAATCTTTAAAGAGAACTGACTTGGAAGTTTAATGACAAGTTTTTTGTTTTAATGTTCAGCCAAGTTTTGCTTTGCACTTTCAAATTCATTCTTTTTTAAACAAATATCACTATACCAAAAATAATGTAGATTAAAATTGGTCCTTATAGTGGTTATAAAAGGAAAGCTTTGGAAGAACTTCAATTCAATGTTGGAAAGGTCAATATGTCAAAGGATAATACGTGTTCCTAAAAAATAGTGCAACGAGTATATCATATATATATATATATATATGTCTTAAGATTTCCCTATATTTTCTGTCTTCAGAAGTTTCATTTATTTAAGCCAAAGCTTGTGCTATTTCCATTTTTTATGCCTACGTCTTTCTTGACGGTGGGGTATGTAATATCCAAGATATACAATGTGCTACCCCTTTATAACTGCAGCTAGGCTCATTTATAATCTGTGGTCTCGTTGCTGTGGCCTTTTGACCTCTCTCTCTCTCCAGTAGTCGATACTCTTATCTTTATACATAAACAATGTATAATTCATTGCAAAGTAAATGCTGAAACTAAATGTTGCGTGGAATGCATCGAACATAGCTATTTCTGTTTTGGTGACATATTTTTACTTTACTCTAGAGATCAATCATGATGCTCACCAAATCTCACCAAATCATTTGTGAATCCTAACGCCGGATCTCGAAAGAGATGCTTTTAACAAACTCTGTTAAAAAAAATGGAAATAAACGACCAAGGAAAATTAATATAAATACATTTCGAATTGCAATCAGTTGGGAAACCCAGAACAGTGAAAAAATGTCCAACCTTCACCGAGATTCGAACCCGGGCCTCCCACTTTACATACAATATACAGGGTTCTGCCCAGGGTAGATTGAGTGCCGGCAGGACTATCTAAGCGGAGCGCCACCATCGGTTGGCGCGGAGCGTACAAGAAAATTTTGGGTTTTGGAAACCCCCCAGATGGCCGGAAACGGCCCTTCCCGAGTATTCTGAGCCACATATAGACAGCTTTGAAATGAGATCTCATATCTGGAATTTTTCATAATTAATGAAAAAAGTTAGGACAAATATCTGGAGCACCAGAGTACAGACCAGCCGGTGGTGCCTATTAAGTATACTAAAAAGCAATAGCAATGCACCGTGCACGTGGCTGACTAGTTCGTGTAGCCGTCACGTATAGTCACTACGAGGCGGAGTGCGCTGGTCGTGCCTAATGCAATATGATGTAAATTCACCCACTACGAAGGTTAACGGCCGTATGTGTACTAGCTAGCTGGATAATGCCTGTGTCTCGCGCGATAAAAATAGATATAAATGAAACTATCAAAAGTACGATCGGGAGTTGGAAACGGAAACAGTCATTGGTCTGGAATGCGGAACTCTGGTAATTTTTACTAAGTATGACACTGTGATGTGTTGGATATTTTGAATTTGAACAGTTATGAACTGGATTTCCCCTAGTCTCAAACAGATTGTTTCTGTACGTTCGACCCTCCGGCTATGGAGCTGTTTTTTGGAGTTCCTATCGAAAATAAGTGCCGGTCGGAAAAGTCACTCAGGCAGATTGTGGTGGTCGGTAATTCAGCGTGCTGGTCGGGCCCGACCGGCGCCGACCGGCAGCGGCAGAACCCTGAATATACATATAAAATAAGAATATATAGAAAAGTAATATATATACATAAATATTTACATAAACATATATATATATATATTTATATATATATATATATATATATATATATATATATGTATATATATATATATATATATATATATGTGTGTGTGTGTGTGTGTATAATTGAAAATGTAATGAGTTGGAAAATCCAGAACAGTGAAAAAAACTTCCAGCCTCCACCAGGATTCGGACCCGCCCCCCCCCCCCCGCTTTAAATGTTGACACCCCAACCACTAGGCTATGGACGCTGATGGTATGAGAACAAAGCACTCAGGATTATCAGCTGAGAATATAGTGACTTTCTCTACAAAATGCCAAGTTCATATTTTTATTTGGACTATCCCTTCAACAAGTAAGTGGATGGAACTCAGAAAGAAACTTAGGGAATGGGTCATATTTGCAAAGGTACCTACCATGACCGAAACTTCGTGCGCGAAGCACCCCCATTTGAACTCTTTGGCCCCCAGACCCCCCTCCCGGCCTCCACTGAAAAATTCTGGTTCCGCCACTGGTTGCGATCAATATACAATTAATAAAGTGCGTTTTGCAGCTCAATGAATCATGTATTCATTGGCAACTGCAACAAAGAGGTATTTACGAACCATTCTATTAGTATTATATTAGCTATATGCCTTAGTCGCTCGATAGTAATACCTGTTCACGATAACTACAATCGAAGGGAAAATATGGTCTTTCATAAAGCTTCTTTTGTATTTTAAATATACCATTTAGTTTCTTCATTAATGGCGGTGAGAACTAACTATTCGTTTTAATCAAAGTTGGATTGTATGAATCATCTGAAAAAGAACTGTTCTTTGATGAGAACAAAAACTTATAGAAGAGCATCATGATTGATTCTAATAAACCATTTAACAAGGTGCACGCGAAGAAGGGAGATGTTCTTTTAAATTGAGGTTAAAAAAGGTCGGAAAGGTTAACTGTAATAAACAAATGCACACGCGATCATATAATTTGCTGCTATAGTTGTTCATGTCCTACAGGCACTAGTCAAGGAGGTGTTACTCCTGGGGGCATTGGCAGGGTCTGTAACAGGTAGAAGTTGATATTCGAAACTTTACATTCAACGTTATTGGCATCAATCGACTGTTGAGCTACACATTTCCTTTTTCTTTGTTGCTCGTTATCAATCTTTTCAGAGCAGCATGGACATAGGTGATATACAATGAGTGTGATGCACACCTCCTGGACAGAAATTATAATTGTCAATGGGTGACCGAGTGCGAATTCTGGTTAATTTTTATTTATTTTTTATTATTGTCATCTTTAATGAGGGTAGTCCTGCTCAGTGCAGAAGCACTGCTGTCCAGAGGAGCCCTCAATAAAAAATACATATACAAGATTAAGCAGTAGAAAAACGATAAACATCCAAAGCACAAAAAGGACGGCAAAAATATAGACAAACAAATATCAGACATCTAAACAAAATATATAAGTTTTCATACTGCGCTTAAACTATTAACATTTTGGCAAGCATTTCAAATTTGGGGGAAGACTGTTCTACGACCTGCCTTTAGAAAATTTAAAGGACTTTTTACCATTCCCAGATCTAAAAGTAGCAAGTAAAACATTATTAGAGCAGCTAGATCTAGTTCTGTACGAATGACTATCTCTCAGTAGAATAATATTATCAGTAAGGTAATCTGTAGCCAGGCCGTGGACACGTCTATACATTAGAATATTCCTGAATATAATACACGTTGACGGTCATTCAGCCACTTCAATTCAGCAAAAATATCTTTAACATGCACATCCCGAAGCCCACACTACCCGGGACTAATCTAGCTGCACGATTTTGAAGAATTTGATCCCCGTTCAACCAATTTGTTCGTCACCGTAGTCCAAACGGCAGAACAATAATCAATATATGGGGTACAATTATAGCGTTGTACAGAGTATTGCGTGTATGCTGGTCAACATACCATCTTAGTCTTTTTAGAATACCCAGTTTCTGTGATATTTTTGCCGTAATTTTGTCAATATGTTTCTCCCATTTAAGAAACGGGTTAAACCACATTCCAAGGTATTTGAATACAAACATATTTTCAAGAATATCATTATCAAGCTTAACATTGAGGGGATTAACATTTTTTATAATTTGAGAAGAGCCAAATGTTATAACCTGGGTTTTAGAAGCATTGAGTGTCAGCTTATTAGTGTCCATCCAATGAGAAACCGCTTTCATGTCCAAATTTATGATCCTTTCAATATCTAATTCGTTTTTTGAACTATACATGATGGCAGTTTCATCGGCATGAAGAAAAATCTTACAATTCGAAACTACATCATTGTTTGTAAAATTCTTATCGAAGTAAACCTTTCCGCTTAATGCCGCACATATAAATTTTGAATCCAACCAAGATTTTTACTTTCTGATAACTCACTTTTTTTGACATACAGTTCTCCTATGATCCTGTGACGTTATCACAGCCGTTTTGAAGGTGGGGACGTTTCACAAGAAACTATTTGTGCTACAAGTTTCATCGAAATCGATTATTCTTTCGGCTTTTAGCCTTAGTTTGAAAATATGGCCACTTTATCACTTTTATACACTTCGTCGTCATCCCCACAGGTAAAAAAAAATGGGGGGACTCGTATATTATTTTATCTTTCATGCCGTTATATAATACAACACAGCTGTTTTTAAATTCATGCTGGAAATGTAACAGAAAAAGTTTGCTTTTCTAATGTTGTGTATGATGTGTGTGTTTTTGTGTGTGAGATTGGGGGTAACTTTGACGTTTTTGCATGGTTTGCGCATATAACCATTCAAATCAGGCTCTACCAAATCTGGTAACATTGATTTCTTCCTCTTATAGAACAGTTTTAGAGGTAAATGCAACAATTTTCACCCAAATAAATTGAACAGTTGGACAAACTGAGCAACTACGAATTAATGACTAAACATTCTTTAAAATATGATCGCTATATGCTTAATTCGTACATGAGCAAAATTACAAAATTCGTTATAATGTCAATGGTTGAGATTTGTCAACTTGATTTGATTTCAAGGGCAAAACCGGGTTAATTACATAATTTGCAAAATGTAACTTAAAGAACAAATTATCTCGCTATTTACCGTGAGAAAATGATACTGCATCTCGGTAGCGGGGTCTCGAAGTGAAATATGTTAATAACAATAGTTTTATAATGACATGCAACCCGTCCTCGCTCGTAAAGAATGCAACACTTCTGGTTCAATTGGGTTGAGGATGGGTGCGAGAGCACTCCTTCCGCAGATTGTTCTCTGTTGTTGTTATATTTCGAATCAGCCTGCTGAACTTAAGTAGTAAGCTATTCAAATATTTTCCATCACTGCTCATATACTAGCCGTGCGGCTGGGCTATAATGTTTTTTATTCACTTTTCTTAAAGGATGAGTACATCATTTACAAAAGGGCAATGCGCAGCCTATTAATGAGCAAATAAGAAACCAGAAAGTCAAAGATTTAGTGATTCCTTGCCCGTAGGAGATATTTTTTAAGGGCTTTGAATTCAAATTCAGAGTTCTGGATATATCATGTTTGTAAGGTATTGTAGGGCTTTGTTAAACCCCAAATGAGTTTTGACCTTCACCAAAAACAAACGGGTTCTTTTAGTGATATGGGTCATTGACCTACCAAGTACAAGCTCCATGAATGTTATATTTAATAACCAACATCCCATACATACACACCGACCGTCACCTCAGCATAAATTTGTTTGCATAAATTTGAAAGTATCTTAGGTATACCGTAGAATGGGTTTTCAGAACACTACCTCTCTTGACCTCAAGCAAATTGACCTCTATGATATTCCACAGCGACTTTGTTCTCACCAAGGGCAATCTACATGCTAAGTTTTTACATCAACATAATTTCACTTTTAGAAATATTTTTTACAATATTTTCAGACTGTTTTTCTGTATTTTTCATTCTCCTGACTACGTTTAGCTGACCATACACGTATTGCTGAACGAGGAATAATAAGATTAATTAAATGAGTTACTGTCGATATTTGTTACTGAGAAATGTTTGATTACGTCTGTTATCCTACATTTCATTTCCCAGTAACCGGTTTTGGCAGCTTCGGGTGTGTCAAAAAAAAAACAGCATCAGATCATTAAAATCATTAACAAGACATTAAACCACATTGTCGTATTGTGCCAGTTTCTGGAGAAGGTGTGTATCGGGCATGAGGGGTACAAAGGAGAGAGTCGGAGACCCGAGTATCGGTGTTACTTGAATATACCCTCTTTAAACTCTTTTTAAGGACTGATATTTTCTAAATCAGTAGTGTTATGTTATCACTATAAGGTAAAATTCATTTTCATTCTCGCTTCTTTATGGTGAAATTAAAGCTGTATTGTTACTAAGATCAGCGTATGTATTAGGAAATGCTATATACAAACTATATAGCAGCAACACCCCGCTAGAGAAGATAAAGAGTTACCATAGCACTGATTATGTAATTTTGGACTTGGTCTAGTCTTCGCCCTCTCATATGAATGAACATTCAAAGTCCGAAAGGAGCCCAGTTACTCGATATATCTCTTCAAGAAATGGACGCACACTTTTGAGCAGTTTTCATGTTAGTTTCGGTCGATTATCTACGCAGTACAATTATAATGCAGTTCAGTATGTTACCTAATCAAATTGCCTTTCAAACAGTTGAGTAAAAAGGGAAACAAATCGTGCCTGGATTTCGGATTTGTTTTGTGCATGTGGTTACGATATTTTTTGGCCTAACCAGACTTTCATGGCATATATTCCCGTTGCTTTTGCTTTATTTACCGCATGAAATTGCAAACTTACTCTAATTGACATTGCAAAATCGTACAATATGTCTACATGACAATTCTCGTTAAGTAAGTAAATATATTTGTCATTCTCTCGAGAAACAGACTATGGTGACGTATAGCGGGGGCAGATGGACATACAGCTTAATTGTACACTTGTCTTAAAACCGGCCCGGGCATTTTCCACCTAGACCGGCCCATTATTCATTGATATGCTATTTACATAGTGATCGCCGTCCTGGGGGAGGGTTCCCTTCCCATTGAAAGTTTTTTGAAGTTAAGATGCAAAATGGTGCTATATTTCTCAATTTTGTAGGTTACAATAATCCTTTAAAAATGACCCAAAAATAATTTTCTAGAAGCAACACTAGATTAAACTGAGGAAAGATAAAAACGTTAACGAAATAGACAAAAATATATGTTTTAGACTGGATTTTATTTCGTTTTCGAGCATTTTGTGACAACATGCTTGAAAAAAATAGAAAAAAAAAAATAAAAGCCATTAGCAGGGACGGGTTGCTAATAGCACGTTCTTTTGTTACGAACTAACAGACTAACTAACATGTTGATTTCATGAGCTGATTCCTACAGTTAAAAATATATTTCTACACAGCCCATCTGTTTTCTATTAATTACTTTGAAAATGGGCTGTAATTTTTACCAGACTCCCCAGCCCACCGACCCACTGGGCAATGCCCAAATGCCCGTGTGGCCAGTCCGCCACTGATATTTGTACAATAGAACTATGAAAAATAGCAAAATTGGACAGTCTGCCACTGCCCGTAAGTAATGTTCGACCCCATGTGTAATCCATGCTGAAATTTACTCCGTAATTCCATAGTATATTACTACTCTTTAAGAAAAAAGTCGCCCGGGAAAGAACCTGGGCACGAAAACCAAACTACCGAACGACTGATCCGCTCTCAACCCCAGTCCCCTTGCATCGGGACTGTGGCTGTGTGATCATCGTCGGGTGTGCATCACCATTCCCCTCGAAAGGGAACAGATACAACACATGATCCTAGCCAAAAGGCCGAGAAGCGAGTATATTACTATCGTATGGAAATATGATGCGCGGGAGTTATCTACTATATATAATAATACCAAACACCCACACCTTTGCTATTCACTGCCTACGCTTTCGTCAGTTGTGTATTAACACGAGGTTATGATACGTCCTATATATAAACATGTTGACATAAGTACGTAGGGACTGAGTATATCAGCTGCTGGTATAAAATTTGGTGGTTTTATATCAACTCGGCGAAACTATTGTAGTCATGACCGGTTCCCTAGGGGGGTACTAAGTACCTGTATCCATGTCTGATTTTCGGAAACGAGCAATTTTATGAGCAGAAGAAGGGGCCAGAATGATTCGAGCTGTCATTATATCTCAGAGAAAGCAACAAACCAACAACAACCATATTTCCGTTAGTTCACATTTAAGACATACCTTTTGCCTATTCTGACATGAATAGTTGTACAGAGAGAGAGAGAGAGAGGAGACGGAGAGGGGGTGTGTATGGGGGGGGGGATATTAGAGAACGTCTGCCAATCAGTTCCTAATACCACGGTTACGTACATTAGTTTACCCCTCACTCATTCACACAAATGGGAGAATCCCCTACTAGTGAGCCTCTGCCAATCGTTTTTCATGCGATTGAAAGATTGAAAAGAGGTGGGCCACGGTTGTATTATTCACTTTCTTTCGATCTAATGTCGTTAACTTTAAATCCAAACAAAGAATCAAGCAGCATGTTAAGCTCGTTTATGATTGCATAGAGTGTTTATTTTTAGTTGGAATTTCTCACAAGAATGATTTCCCTTTTAGAATTCCTCCCATTTCATGGAGTATAATTCTTGGATCAACGTAATCTCTAATCCTTCAATGACTTGAAAGGAAATGCAAAGAATGTTTCTATAGTTCACATGTTCTCATTGGTTTATTCCTTCCTTTTGATTCTGACTTACAACAGCTCCAAGAATACTTTGTAACATGATGTTTTTACAATATTAAATAAGTTGCATGAATAAATTTGGTCAGGTGATGAAGTGAAAGTAAAGCAGAGTTCTGGATGCGTTTTGGATTAATTTCAAACCCATACTCTATATGAGAGGTGATTCAAATCAGCAGAAAAATGAGGAAACTTTATCTTTATTCTGTTCATCGGAAACTTATGCAAATGAATATTTCATTGTCGTAGAGATCTATAGTTCATGGTTCAGTAACGTACCGGCAATTGTTGGGGAAGGAGGGGCGGTGGTGAAGGGAGGGTAGCTATGAACATGAAAGGGATGCTATTGCCTCATTTAACTTAGGTTTTATATGAGTGATTATAGCTGTTGATGTAGTCGATCATGTCATAGTGTATTGGCGCTCCTCGCTGAGCTGACACGAAAGTTATTTTCGCTCTCACATTTTTGTCGTGTTTTTGACTAATCGTCGACTTGTTACTCATCGCTGTACAACGTAAAATGTAACATCTGGACTAACAACTTTCACTTTGCTTTTCTGGAATATAAAAAAGGATTGGTATGCAGAGTTTTCGTGAGTTTATATTTTTACTCGTTACCATCACGATTGTTTGCCTAACTACAGGCCTTTACCCGCATAGCCTAACACACATGGACATGGATAACCACATACTTACCTAAAGCCCAGATACACTACGAAGTATAAGGTCACATATGACCGATTTTGAACTAAGGCCACGGGTGATTTATAGATTAAAGGAACTTAACATTGTTCGCAGGCGTAGAGGCGCACGAGCCGGTATTCAGGAGAGGTTAAAGCATGCAAAGGCATCAAATTTCAGCTTTCCTTATGGCTTTTCGTCAAATATTAACAGTCTTCAGGGGAAATTTATACATCTAGAACAGACAGTTGGAAATATGCCGAACCATGGGCGTCAACAGGTGGGGGACGGGGGGGACATGTCCCCCCCCCCACTTTCAAAAGTGGAGGGGATATCATATCATTTGTCCCCCCCCACTTTTCAGAGCAGTTATTAAAAAAATCACATGCATATGCGCGATGTTCTATCACAATTGCTGAGCTGATTCAAGTAGAATCTAACTTAAGAATCATTATCAATAAATTGCACTGGAAATTAGAACAGTGCTTGGCCCTTTATCCCCCTTCCTCCGATATTCACCCTCCCCGCTTCGTCCGAGACCTCTGATAAAAGTTTGTGCGATGTTTGAACGATGTTTTAGAGTGTTTTGTGGAAGCACCCCTTCTCGCCAGAAATGGAATTCCCCTTGCCCTACACTGTGAATCAGAGAAAACGACGCATTTCAACTTGAAAACAAGTCGAAGACCCCACCAGGAAGGTAATATCATATATTTTAGGCCCTACAGACAGTATTCTGCCTGTATGCAGGGTATTATATGATACCAAACTACCGAAAATATTTCGTTTGAGATGGACGCTGTGTAATTCGTTTCCCTTGGTGTCAGAACGGCATCTTTCTACCAGTACTTTCTGTCGGAATTTAGTTTTGTGAGACAAAATTTCTCCTCACAGATCTGGTTCTGATGTAACTAAAAACGACTCAGGAAGGCCGTCTCCTGCGATCTAGGGGGTCTTATGTACCCACAATTTTCTGATACGCTACGCGCCAACCAATGGTGGCGCTCCGCTTAGATAGTATAGTGTCCCCCCCCCCCCACCTTCTGAAACCTGCTGACGCCCATGTGCCGAACCTATGTTTTATTGCCTTGCAAGAAACGAAACTTCAAACAGTTGGAAACAAATGGGAAGGTGAGAATGTTCAACACCAAGTCGCTGACGAGGCTCTTCAAATGCAGAATTTCCACATGTTCCGCCAAGATCGCGGATTCACGGCTAATGGCGGTGGTTTGATGACCTACATTTCGAAGGATTGGTCTATCAATACTCCCAAAGTGTGTTTCACCTTGTCAACACTAGACATTGAGTTACTTGCTGTGAGAGCTCGTCCTCGGTTTCTGCCCAGTGACATATCAAACATGACTATCGTAAATGTGTATACTCGCCCTTCAGCAAACTTCACGGTTTCGAACGCAGCGTTGAAAAATGCTTTAACATCAATTTTAATGGAGAATCCGCGTTCATATATCATTATTGTTGGGGATCTCAACAGGGACCGTTTACCATTCCTCGAAACAATGGGCTACAACAACCTCGTAAATTTTGTCACCTTTCCAAAGGTTGGAGTTACTTCACTGCCAAGAAAATGCATCCTATAGCTACATCAGATCATTTCAGTGTTCTAATTATGACACGATACACAGAACGTTATCGAGAAGTTCAAAAGATTCCAAGACCAAAGGAAAGAGACACCAGGAAGAGTAATGTTGACAATTTACGAGTGATGTTGGATTCAACAGATTGGAATGTTTTTACAGATACGTGTGACACATTAGATGAATTGACACAAGTAGTATCATCTTAGATCAATTTTACAACTGATATCTGCATCCCTTATAGGACAATGTCACACTCAGAAGTTATGAAAAGATTGCCAGCCGATGATAAGATCAAGCAGTTGGAGAAAGAGAAAAAGGAAGCAATTTATGATGGTGACACTACTCTACGGAACAGGTTACAGAGGCAAATAAACAAACATGTGTTCAAGAGGAGGAATGAATACTTTCAAAAGGTAACAACAGACAAACAGTCTCTCTGGGATCTACTCAAATCAATACGGAAACCGAATGAACAGCATAGAAACTTGGTAAATGATGAGTTTGGTCAAAAATTAAGTCAACACTTCGGACGTTTTAATGATGCTTCGAGCAAAGATATTTCACTTATACTACCAGACCTATCAACTGCTGAACCACCAGTTATACTAAAGAAAGATGTAAAAAGACAATTTGGACTTGTTAAGATAGGAATTGCGTCTGGTTTTGATCAAATTCCCTGGTGGGTGTACAAGTATTGCTCTGAAGAATTAGCTGGCATATTCACTAATTTATATAATGTAAGTTTAATTGAGAATTCAATTCCGTCCCTATGGAAGCATGCTAAAACATCACCTGTGCCTAAAATCTCTTTTCCAACTTCTGTAAATGATTTTAGACCAATTGACATGTCCAGCATTGGTTTTAACTGTATGCAAAAATTATTATTTCCATACTTGACGCAGGCCATCGTATCACACAGTGATAAAAATCAGTTTGCCTACAAAAAAGGCGTGTCCTGCACAGATGCTATACTCAAGCTCGTACATTGTGTTGTTTCTGGTTTAAATCAGAGTGACACAACAGTCACTAAAGTTTTATTCTTAGATTTTTCAAGTGCTTTTAATACGGTTTTACCAAATCGGTTAATCGAAGGTTTGTGTAGTTTTATCGATGAGCCATGGCTTATACATTGGTTGGCTAATTTTTTACAAGGATGGTCCCGACAAGTCAAGCTACAGAAAGGTTATTCAGAGGAATCAAATATTACAGTGGGAGTCCCCCAGGGAGGTCCTCTATCTGCGTTACTTTTTACAATATACACAGATGATTTACGTTCTTCTATGGGGTGTGATGTAATTAAGTACGTTGATGATACAGCTATATCCTGTAACATTTCAAAGCGGACACACCTTGAAAATCAAAATGACTATAAATCCTGTATTGGTAATATGGTCAATTTGTGTGAGCAGAAGAACCTCTTACTTAATCCAAAGAAATCTAAAGAAATAATTTTTGAAAACATTAACATTAAACATCAAGGTCTCATTCAGACCAGGGATCAGAAAACTTATGTTCAAGGCTCCATTGTTGAGCGGGTGTCTCATACTATGTACTTAGGAGTTGATATTGACGCCAAGTTAACCTTTACTAAACATATATCTAAATCGATGTCTAAGGTGTATTATATTGTATCAACGTTGGCATACATTACTCCTTATTTTCATTCTAATGTTAGAGATTAGGTTTTCAGCTCATCAATTCTGCCAGTGATTGTATATGCAGTTCCTGTCTGGTATCACTTTCTACTTGAAAAGGACAAGAAAAGAATTAGAAGTTTCTTGAAATACTGCTCCAAAATATTTAATCTCGACTTTGAAAGCCTTGTTGGTAAAGTAAACACTGCTGCTAAAAATGAATTCATAAGACTAGCTAAGAATATACATAGTTCTAAAGATCACCCACTTCACTCAGAGTTGATCTCTCTGTGCAATAGAACCAGCAAGTACAATCTACGTAATCCTACTATCTTGCCATCTTTTAGAATTATGCTTTTTAAGAACTCATTTATCTACAGAGCAGCCATTTGTATTCAAAATGGGTTCTTAGAATCTCTGTTATAATCCTTTTAATCTTTAATCTTCAAAACTTCTAATCCTCTATCTTACTTCTTGTTTTTGTTCATGCTTTCATTTTTGTACATGTTTACGTCTTTTATGTATCATTTTTATGTGTCCTATTTATAAATGTTATAATTTATACTGGAATAAAGAAATTGACATATGTAGTGCATTGCACATATAAAAGCTATAAAAACATACAAACCCCGTCCTCGTCACCGTCCCTTCCTCATTACCATTCAGTCTTTCAAAATGCAACAATTGTAAACGACGTGATCAAGTTGGTTGCTAATAGATCAACATTTGATATTTAAAAAGATGATTCTAATACTTTGTATTAAGCTAAATACACACTTCTGTATAATATGTGGAACACAGTCATTTGGGGGCGGGGGGGGGACCTATCCACGAAAATGCCGCAGTTTCAGAGGATCAATAAGCACATTTATTCACTGCGGACTAAACAAAGTCTTGTAGTTGACGAATTCCCGATCCCCGTGTTTCCCAAATCTACTTGCATAAACTCGAAACCCTATGAATCCTGTTTCGGGTTTCTAATAACCGTGCTATTTCCAGCCATTCAGATCCCTAAATAAGATTAGTCACATGAAGTTAACGTGTTGACTTTGCATTGTCCCATTCTCATTCAAAACGGTACTGAAATGTGAATAGGTATTGTTTGTTGAAATTTCAGGCTTACTCCAGTTCATGATCGTCTGCATAGAATATAGTTGTAAAAGAACACAACTTACAGCAAGACCTCTCTTGCGAGCATGATCTTAAGCAACCTTTTGTGAGAAAGAAGATTTCACGGAATCCGTTTGTCTTTTACTGCTTTCTTCGAAGTCATCGATAGTATCGGGGCTTAAGCCTTTTGTACATTTACGTCTTGGAAGGAAACGACATTCTTACTGCTTGATGCAATGTAAACAAAGACAAGCGTGAGCTTCTTGTTAATAAATATATTCAGATCCGTTGTTCTAATGAGTGTAAAACAGGATGAATAGAGATTTCGTTGAAGGCAGTGTTAGGCCGTCTTCCATGTGCCAAAAAAGTGCTTAGTTTTTGGATTTTGCTCAATTTTTTAGGGAATACTTGATTTGAGTGAAAATGAGTACAATTTGATATAAGGTTTGGTTTTCTGTTTGTTGGCAGCGACCAAATGTGCACACGGCTGTGCCAAGAACCAAAATGGCGGCTAGCTGCCCATATATGGCTATGATGAATTTGGAAGTTTTTTTAATAGCCAGGGTGGAAGAGTAGAGTAATATAAAACAATCCCTATGGAGGGTCTTCTGGAGAACAAAAAGCCCACCAAATTTGACATTTGTCCAATGCTGACTGGGGGAACAATTAACAGAAAACCAAATAGAGGGCGCCCTTTACTCGTTGATTAGACTTTTTGAGAAAATCTACCGACCTGTTTAAAAAACAATACAGAGGTTGTATGTAATAATTTATGACTGAACGTTACATATACATGTGAAATATGGTATCATAGAATACTCAATGCTATTATGATGACTTCAGAAAGTAGTGCTGTTGCCAAGGTAACCAAACATTTTGTTGTTTTTGAGGATTGACCAGAAGGAACTTTAGCTGTGATATCTCTATATCTACTTGAGCTCTGACCTCGAACCTTGATAGGAATGTATTATTCTTGATTGAGACCAGTTTCATTACAACTTTTCTTTGGTTTCTGTGGTATAAATAGATTTCTGGTGGTCAGAAATTCATGACACACTGGCTTCTGCTTTCTGTATAAATTATAGGGCATATTGTAACGTTAACTCAGTCTAAGATTCGGGGTATGGGGGGGGGGGGTTGGTGCCTTAATATTCCCTACTGAGGACTGGTGGTGGTATGGAAACGAATGCGGCTTCGATGGCAATATGTTACTAACGATGAGCCTTGAACCTCGCTATTACATGCAAAGAATATAACACATAGATTAAAGAGTAGAGAAGGAGCGCTGAGATTTTGCAATCTATTACTATAATCAGCCACAGTGCAAACAATACATCGGCACGAAGCCCTCAATAATAGGTAGAAAACATGCACTTAAACGAAATTGTCACAAACGAGGTCTCAATACCGAAATAGAGTCCTATAACTATACATACAATAGTGTATGAAAGACGAATACAAAACAGATACAAGTATGACCACAATGATCGGAGCCAGGGCTACTACCGGACCAAACGATTCAGAACGGGAGCGAAGACTGATGCACAATCTGATCCAGCTGAGTTGATGAACAAACGTCACATGACCTGTAATACTTATGTCACTGTCCGCATCGAAAGCACATGTGGCTGAAAACAGTGACATGTAGCCTAGATAATAGAGGTCGACTGATATGATGACCAACTGGCAGCCAAAACACATCAACTGTATGTACTTTAGGTCAAACGAAGTGGGAAGTTGGTTTTTTATTAGAATTAATATTTTTCATCAATGTGCATTTCTGTATGTACACCAATGTATATCCTCACTAATTTTTCACACTTGTTTCACTTATGTAATTATATTTCACATTTGAAAGCAACAAAAACATGGGGTACTTGCAAATAGATGATACTTTTTTAAGATATTTGATGATGACTCTGGAAATAAATTATAATTGCTAGTTATTTAGATTTGCTAAAGGCCTTCCTTCATATTATAGAATATACACTCCTCTGGTAGCACATTCTGTGACCTTGATGAGGAAGAAGCCAACTTTGATGATCAGAGGAGTTGTTTTTCCAGAGGTTCATCAATTTCTGTTTGGTGATCTTCAATAGAGGTATCTAGATCTGAAATCAAATTAAAAAAATGTAAAACAATTAAAATCCCTCAGGAAACCTCCTCTATCTGAAAGTGACATACAGTTGCTTTGCAAAACCTTGGTTGTTTTATCAAAACGTCTTTGTCTCTTATTGACTTGTGCAAAGCCTAGCCCAATTGCATCTAATGTACAGTTACAGTAATTACAATTATAAATCAAGCAAATTTGGCAAATGGATAAGTCTAGCATCTATGCCAGTAGGCTAATCATTAGGGTTAGTCTGAGCAAGTATACCATCTACGATCTAACGTCACCATCACTTAAGTAGGCCCATGCCAAGAATGGTTCTGATTATTTATTATGTTAAAACTAAATAGGAGCAACAACTAACATTAGGCGTAGGCCTACGCCAATACAAATTGATACGAAAGTCAACCCTGCTCACTGCAGCAATTCCTCGATTAGAAATCTAGGCATAAACAACATTGGATGTACCAAAGTTCAATCGTCCGTATGAGGACATCATAAACTAGGCCAAGCATAGGCATAGCCTATATTGTTTGCTAAGTCTAATGTCAACGAAGACATTGGTCAGGCAGATATATAATGTAGGCTAATGCAATATCGCTATCCCAACCGGCGTTGGGCGTTACAACTTTGCAGCGTAGGCCTACGTACTTAATCAACAGAAATTTCGACCTCATTTGCCTACAATATCATACAAGTGTACACATATATTTTATGACTTTTTTTTGCGTCTACAGTTATTCTATTCTTACCTTTGTCAAAACGTTTTCTGATCATTTGGACTGCCATCTCCGATAGATTGGAACAATGGATGGGCTACAGGCTCTATATGCAGACAGTGCGTGCTCTAGGCTAGCTACAGTAGATGTAAACAAAATAAGTTCGGGCCGGGTCAAAAGGTCACGAGAAGCAGCCCTATGATTGGTCAGTTGGTCAAAATCAGGCATGTCCCATAATCAATTAAAATACTACAGTTTTACTGCATTTTTAGAGTAATGTGCAACAATCGTGTTGTTGGCATAGCAAATTATGAATCTCGTGATTATTCTCCGCATTTTAAGCTACAGTAACACCATTCCCCTGAAAAATTGAGCAAAGGAAGCGAAAAGCAAGCCATGGAAGACGGCCTATGTCGTTCACTGTTACCAATAGATTGTATCCAACCAACAATACTAATTTACGCTCGTAGAAAGTTAACTCGTCAAATGGTTCAGAGGGTAGAGTAGTGGACTGGTAACCTGATGAACTGAGTTCGACTCCATCAATGATTATACACGTTTAAAAATTCTTTTTCTCTTTCAGCGGTCCACGCTGAAGTCTTGATATATTAATTCAACCATATAATATACTAGCTGATGTGGTGGCCGATGTTACAGAGGGTGACGAAAGACTCATTCCTCGTCGGTCGTGTAAATCGTGGCTAGGGTTCAAGACAGGCCTCTGGCGATAATACCTCTGGCTGTGACATGGTGCTTTTTGTGGCCTAGGATCCCGTACCATGTCTCCCTTGTTGTCGCAAAAGAACCCGGGAGGATGCGCAGAGGGTCGGTCAAATCGACCAGAAGCGTTCTAGGTGGCGTACGTGAATCCTTGCCTTTGGCCAGAGGTGGAGACACTCTCTACGACCGGCATGCTTGCAGCCACCGTCCACTGAATACGTGGCCTGATGAGGCGCTATTCTCCTAAAAGTGAATTTACGGATGCTTTAAAGAGCCATATAGTTATTTTATATTAAAAAAACACCCTGTTTCAAACTAGCGCCATCGAATTCCTTAAAAGCCGTTTTTTTTTCTTGTCACTCTGAAGGTGAATGAATTTTATTGTAATGGGTTATTTGTGGTAAGCCAAGCAAAACATTCAAACAGTCATGCGGTTCACAAGGGTTTGCAGGAACTTAATTAAACTCATTGTTTGACATAAATGTGTTGGCAAAGATTTACACTACCTACACCAAAACAAGCATTATATTCGTTGCAATGCAAGAGACATACAAGCCAGCAAGACCATGAGATAAAATGTTAATGTACATAGAATTCAATCTATATCACTTTTGCAAGAAAACAAAACTGTCAATATGGTCCAGCCACAGTGTTGTAGCAAATTCTCATACCGTATAGTAGGTAGTTTCGGAAACAGTGATTCTTAAGAACCTTGTTTGAGGTTCACAAAATAATACCCGTATTGTGTTTTGATAACTTCAGGAACAAAATTAACTTTGATATGCCGTGGACCGATAAAAACCACTGCTCTCAGTCTAGCTAGGGTTGTATTCCTATAACAATTATTTTTTGTATGTTTTTTGGAATGACCATTTATACAGTTGAGGTTCACTAGTTAAGTGACTGGACCTTTTAGTTTAGTACACAACCCATCGGACTAATTCCTCAGTTGCACTACAAAAGTCAATGGGAAAATGTAAGATTATATGATCTCAAATGTTTATAATTATTACAAATTTATTAAGGACAAATGATGTTGAATGCCACCCAAGGGTGCTCTGTTGCTTATATGAAGTTTAACGAACGTATTGTGGTTGAATAAAAACATATCTTGAAAAATACTGGAATAGCTACAGAAACATTATTGGACTCAAAGTTGTCTGGGTTTTTTTTGGGGGGAGGGGGTATTATAACATATCAAAACTAAAATTCTGCCTTATTCATTATTTAATTATTTAATTGAGTTCTAAAGATATAGCAAAATCTATCTGTCGATCATTCTCCCATGATTGAATACCGGGGATACTGTTTTAAGAAAAGTCACCCAGGAAAGAACCTGGGCACAAAAACCAAACTACCGAACGTCTGATCCGCTCTCAACCCCAGTCCCCTTGCATCGAGACTGTGACTGTGTGATCATCGTCAGGTGTGTATCACCATTCTCCTCGAAAGGGAACAGATACTATACATGATCTTCGGGATGTCTTCAACTCTTCGGTCAATCTGTTAGTTGTACACGTCTCAGGATAAAACTAGTTTGATCTCGGAAGAATTGTATCCGATTCCTTGTTCTTTATTCTATTTGTTTTATAAGTCAATGAACTGCATTCTGATGAACAATGAACCGATGACGATAACTGCCATTTCTGGAATACCAAGTACTCCCCGTTATGTTGAACACGTAACTCACTAATGGACTTTATCGATACTCAATGACGAACCACATATGCCTTATTTGAAACAAGTTTCTAACAATAGATATTAACGCCATTCAAGTGGTCCATATGCTTTCATACTTCTCAAACCTGTACGACAAGATGTTAACACCATATGAGCAGTCGAGAATCACAGTGAACGTTTAGCGCTTTAATCGGCTTCCGGCAACACGTATCAAGCATTCAATTATTGATGACTATATAACGACGAAAAGACATTAAGCACATTGACATTAATTTACTCTTACTTGAGGTACGTCCGTGAGGCTCATTTGCTTTCATTATTATAATTTGCTGCAAAATCAACTTTGGTAGATTATTTTCACGCAATCTGGGAAATTAAACTCGACCTCTTCAAGGAAACTTAAGGTCCCTGAAAAAGCACCGTGTAATCGTATCCCCTCGGTAGGACCAGGGACGATTATATAAGAAAACCCCTTTCATAGGTTCCAAATGAGCAAAATAGAAGACCGAAAATTAAATTCGTTTACGATTTGTTATTTGTACAAGTGGATAGATCCAGTTATGTTTTTGTACTACGCTGTTTGGTCAAAGTAACGCAAACCCGGTCACGAGGGAGGGCGGGAATGCCCCCGCCTCCACAAGATCCTTCAATCGCATCTGGCTGTTTCCATAAAATTTCAGCCTCCTATACCTAATTCACCGCTGCTACTGGCTGTCTCTGTTAATCTGTTAATGCTTGTATACAAAATAATTCTCTAATAATATATTTACATGCCCATCTTAGAAGAGTCTTAGTTAAGGTAGCAGAAGCACACCCAACCATCATCAGGTGTCTATGTGATAGAGATGAACGACATACCCCCCCCCCCCCCAAAAAAAGAAGTTAGAACATGTTTATTCCACATTGCAGGGAAATAGCAACTTAAAAGTTCTTTGACAGACAAAAGTGATGGCTTGAACAAATCAAAATATTACAGACCGATTCTCATTTGCTTTGATTTTTATAGACTTATTATTTATTGCAGTACCTATTTTCCGTTATAATGTTGGGCTTCACAAAATAATGGTATTTAAGACTATTTTTTATTTTCATATAAGACTATTTTAATCTCAAAATATCAACTTTTCTTGAAAATTCGGGATCATTACATATTTAGGTGGTATAAAAAAGGAGAGTGTATGAGGGAATAAAGAAAGGTCCAAATAAACTGTTGAATGATTTCGGTGTTTCCCTCAAACTTTCGACTTTTTCGACATTTCGAAATTTTTAAGGAAAAAGCCAAAACTTCCACGGACTTTGGTAGGCCTATGACAAAACACAGAATGATCATTTGACGGTTAGCTAGCTATCTATTTCCTCATAGAAATGAAACCGGGTACTGCTTTTACGTCGGTATACCAATGTGCTATGCAGTAATACTTGTAACATTGACTCGAATTTTCAATGATTACATCTGCCTGGGTTATTATTATACATGTTTAGACATGGCAAAACAAAAAGTGGGGGATAAATCCACACCTCAGCTCCCCCTTCTCCGTCGTTCCTGTAGAAGGTGAATAACCGGCACGCGATTGTAGTAGGCTATTTATAGAAGTGGTCAAAATCGTGCAGAAAAGTGTGCTGCAAAGTCATTACTAAAAAAAAAACGGAAATACTTCGAACGCTTGAGCTTTTGTGATGGACTTTATGTTTTTATGTAATGTTGAACCATTGTGGTTCACGATCCACACGCTTATGTGGTCTGAATAATTCTTACGTCACATTTTGGTTCATTCTCCTCCTTTAGTTCGACCTCTTACGACTGTGTTTAGTACATTAAACCTATACAGATGGCCAATACAATCGCTCTGTCTTTATGATTGATTACTTGCAGTGAGTTTATATATACCTAACACACACATGCCTCATCGATGATGATGCCATTCATTTTATCCCCGACGATTTGAGCAAATAGCACGTAGGCAGTGTCTGTCTGTAACGTTACCATCCACCTCATGTCCTTAAACTTAACAAAAATAATAAAAAAAACGCCAAGCTATAATTCGATCTAATTTCCATGGTATTTGTAGGACAGACATTCTAGCTGAAGTTACAGATTAAAGATCAGGTTGTAAATGCTGTCCCGAAAAGCATGATTAAATTAAAGTTTAGGCGAGTATTTCGTACAAAAAGGAAATGTAAAGGCTCCGACAAATCTCGAAAACCTCTGCAGATGATTTTCGAATCAGTTTGATATAGTAAGATAAACACACTGGCTGCTGACACAATGGACCAACCATGGTTACATCAAGAAGGCAATCAATGCAGTTGATAATCCAATTATTTGCATGATGATAACTGCAAATGCATATATATCTTATTTTAAAATTATTCGAGGTTGTCAAGCCCCCCCCCCCCCTTTTCAATTTCAAAAAAAAACAAATCGGTAAAATGGTTTGAAAGTCAATGGTATTATATTTAGTGATATGAATTGGCTTATGAATTCTCGACAAACAAGAAAAATACACCATTGAAACGGTAAGAGATACTCCCGCCTGAATAACTTTTCATAATCCGCTGCACAGGTATATATATGTGATACACGGGTTTGTGTCTGTAACATTTGATATGAACTGGAATCATAATACACACATTATTATTTTTTGTTTAAGTTAAGTCAAGCTGGAATGAAGATCTTTTCTTTTCTTTAATTTTTGCTTTCGTTTTATGTATTTTTTTCTTCTTATCATTACTATTATTATACTTATCCTCCTTATAGAATTCACTTTTTCCTCATGTATATGTCTTCTTTTCAACTTCAACCCTTTAAGCAGTTGACGTTCATTAGTTAAAGTGACTGGACTATGTAGTCTAACTATTGGACTATTAGATCAGTTCCATCAGATGCAACACTAAACTCAATGGGAAACACAAGACATTTCATGGCCCTCAGATGACATGTTAACATTTTCCACCTAGACCGGCCCATTATTCATTGATATGCTACTTGCATAGTGATCGCCGTCCTGGGGGAGGGGTCTAAGGGGGGTTGACAGTTTTTTGAAGTTAAGATACAAAATGGTGCTATATTTCTCAATTTTGTAGGTAACAATAATCCTTTAAAAATGACCCAAAAATAATTTTCCAGAAGCAACACTTGATTAAACTGAGGATAGAAAAAACGTAAATAAAAATAGACAAAAATATATGTTTTAGACTGGATTTTATTTAGGGTTTCAAGCATTTTGTGACAACATGCTTGAAAAAACCCTAAATAAAATCCATTAGCACGGACGGGTTGCTAATAGCACGTTCTTTTGTTACGAACCAACAGACTAACTAACATGGTGATTTCATGAGCTGATTCCCACAGTTAAAAATATATTTCTACACAGCCCGTCTGTGTTCTTTTAACTACTGTGAAAATGGGCTGTAATATCTACCAGGCTCCCCAGCCCACCGAGCCACCGGCCCACCGGGCAATGCCCAAAAGCCCGTGTGGCCAGTCCGCCACTGATATTTGTACAATAGAACTATGAAAAATAGCAAAATTAGACAGAAAAGAGAGGGAGGTAATAAGATGAAAGAGATAGGGCTGTGGGAGGATTAAATGAATGTCACAACTGAGACTATCAATAAAGGGAGTTCAGCATACGGCAACTGAATGTCATGAATTTACACTTCAGTAATTTTTTGGGGGGAAAAACTCTTTAGTAAAGTACAGGAAATACATGAAATGGGACAGCGTCCGTGAATTACCCGGCCTACCCTTTTCCCTTTGAGTTATACTGGGGACGCCTACCCCTTTTCAGCTGGCTTCTACTCTAGCTAATAACACTGTCCCACCCGCCCAAGGGCATACATTCGGGTTTGTAGGTGGTGGTGGGGGGAACACCTCTGTGCAAATCCATAATTGATACCAAGTCGGTCAAAAGTCGGAACCGAAGTCAGCGAGGTTTCACACCTATGAAAGTCAAAATGATAGACTAAAAATCAATACAAAAGTCGTTATCCTCTCTGCTTCCTCTTACGTGTACATATCCCTTATTAGGGTCAGCTTGAAACGGATCAAAGCAACAGCGGAGTACATGAGTGGTGAGTTGGTAACAAATCGATATGATTTGAACATGGTATGAGAAGTGTAGGAAATCAGGTCAGAGGTATAAGGGTTAACCCTCAATAATTTGCTACGAAAAGACAATAACAAATAATATATATTTTTGTGCTTCGAAAATCGCTACGAGAAAAAAACGAAATATCTCAAAATGCTACAGCTTCTGGGAGTGTTGCCCCATGAACCACGGCGGCGACTTTGAAATACTTTCCATAGAAATCTAATTCATTCTTTTGACATGTACTTTTGCGCTGTATAATCGCAACAAGAAACAGGAGTATCTGCAAAGGCTGCGATTGAAACCGACCCTGGACCTTTCACCATGGATTAAAATCAATTTTAGAGGAATTTAATTCCATCTTTCTAACATGTGTTTTGGGGGCTATAAAATGGCTGCGGGAGAACAAGAAACGCTTGAGCATCTGCCCGGGAGTTCGCCCATGCCCCTCCCCTCCCACTCCCGACTATTCTAGGGGTAAGGGATACACTGCAGACAAGTTTAAGATCGTTACCTGTTTCTAACACGTAATTCCTTACACATAAAACTTGAGAATAAGAACTGTTTGCAAATGATGACGCTTCCTAGGGTTTCGCAGAACACTCTTTCTCTCTGCATACACTCCCAGCCGAACGGTGTACACAATCAGAAATTATCTCTTATGCCTGCGAGTATCGTAGCCATAATTGTAAACCAGTCGCTGCTCCTGTTGCTTTTTTTTTCTTCAAACCGTCCTCAGACAGTCACCGTCGTCGGTTTCAGAAAAGCTAGAGGAGACAAATTTCATGCTACGTTCTTTATTCATTAGTATAGTTAAATATGAGCCCTTCACCGAATGGAAATGCATGTTCTACTACATTCCACTACATGTGTGCTAGCTTATCTGATTGCACTTTCATTTCCAAAGAAAACAACAAACATTTATTTTAGTTAATAAGTGAACCCATATGAAGCTCACTTTGTCGCTCTTATTTCTCGAAATCCATCGTGTAATTTACCTAACCATCTATCACTGGTTTTGCCGCAGTGATACGCAATCACTGTTAAATGCTAATTCGTCTATAGCAGGGTTGTCCAACCTTTTGCAGAGGAGGGCCACATGGAATGATTATGATGAAGGAGGGGGCCGCATGAACCCTACGCTCGATTTTTGCCCGAAGCCCAAGGCAACAGAATGTGAGCACTGCGTGCACTGATTTATTTTCCTTCCTGATAAAACAGATGAATAAAGTCCAGCCCCCCCCCCCCCCCCCCGCTGAGAGTGTCACACAAACTGACCTGTATGCAGTTTGTTGGACCCAGAAGGTTCGAATGATTGATTATATAGCTTCAAATTGTTATCAATAAATCTGCTCACAAAATTTTCGCACCTTAGAGCATCTTTGGCGGGCCGGACGCAACCCTGCGGCGGGCCGGACTCTGGCCCGCGGGCCGTAGGTTGGACAACCCTGGTCTATGGGTAAGAAAGAAAAAATGAACATTGGATTTCAATGAAATATCAATTATGTAGTCATAAATTTGTCGTGTTCGTTTTGTACGGTGGTAAATGCCAGTGTTTCATTACTGGGTACACACAACGCAAGGTAAGTCTTGGCCATCAGCGTAAGGAGCACACGGGAGACCTCCACCGCTTGCACTACATTTAACGTGTACTGGAACAATTGTCGACTCATCATTGTTCGCTCCGCTACGATGAATTCCCTCTGCGTGGTCATCGACGCAAACGAATTCAGATTTGTAAGCAGTATAGAGAGATGACATCATGTATCCCCGATACTCAAGAGTCCACCCTACAAATCAATACGAAAATATCATGTTAAGAAAATGCACGTCTAGTCAACATTTGGCGCCATTCCTGTGACCTCTGAAAATTTGGTTCTGGAGGTGTTCAAAGCACAAGTCGTTATCACGGTGCATTTTATCACGGTATAAAGTTCGTGAATATTGGTCGAGTGGTGAAGAATTTTTACATTTATAAGCGTTCAATAGTACATTTGACCTCAGTTACCACAGTCAGTTTTGGTTTCGATGAAATCGTAACCTTTGTAGTCATGCAGGCAAGCTAGAGCAAAGACATACAAAAAACAAGGGCATGATCAATAACAAGGATATGGTCAATAAAAAGGACACAGTCAATCAACATACATGGTCAATAACAAGTACACGGTCAATAACAAGTACATGCTCAATAACAAGGACATAGTCAATACCAAGGACATCGTCAATATCAAGTACATGGTCAATAAACAAGTACATGATCAATACATAAGTACATGGTCAATAAAAATTGCATGGTCAACAGCAATGACATTGTCAATAACAAGTAGGCTACATGGACAATAACAAGTAAATGGTCAATAAGAAGAACGCGCTCAATAACGAGTACACCGTCAATAACAAGTACACGGTCAATAACAAGTACGTGGTCAATAACAAGTACACGGTCAATAAAAAGGACATGGTCAATAACAGGTACACGGCCAATAACAAATACACTGTCAATTACAAATACATGGTCAATAACCTTTACACGGTCAATAACAATATATGGTCAATAACAAGCACATGTTCAATAACAAGTACTTGATCAATAATAAGTACATGGTCAATAACAAATACATGGTCAATAACAAGTGCATGGTCAGTAACAAGTAAACGGTCTATAACACGTACATGGTCAATACCAAGTAAATGGTCAATATCAAGTAAATGGTCAATATCAAGTACATGGTCAGCAACAAGTACATGCTCATTAATAAGGACAAGTTCAATAACAAGGACATGTTCAATAACAAGTGCATGCTCAATAATATGGGTATAGTCAATAACACGTATTAAGCCAATAACAATGACATGAGCAAGTAATCGGTGATAACATGGACACTTGTAAGAGAAAATACAGGCAGGGACATGCGGACAAGGACAAATGAAACAACAAAAGGAAAACATGTACAAGTTTAAAGAATAATAAGCACAATGGCAATGCAAAGTACAAAGAGAAAAAGAGCATGTTATCCATCACAGGCCTTCCTACCAAAATCAATAATCCTTGTAAAGAAGTCAAAACAAGTATGGGAAATTATCGAACATATTAAGTATTTTCTGGAAGGTAGACGAAACTGCGACATAGATTTCCAATAATCCATATAAAAGACACTTATTGTGGCCATTGCTGGCTTCTAAATATACTTCACGAAAACAATGGAAAAGACCGAGAAAGGGGGAGGGAGAAGCACCCACCTTCACCAAAGCACTCAACAGATCCCGGAATCACCACAAGACTCTGTCGTCCGGTTGCCTGACAAACGGCACATGGTGCTTCAGAGTTCAGAATGTTCGGACTATTCGGAAGAACTTCATTGTATTCCGTTCCATAAATAGGTGCATTGATGACAGCAGGGCGTGCAGAGGGACTTGGCCATCCGCGGGTTTCTAAATCCGAGCGGCGATGATGGTCAGATTTTGGGCTCAATATGGGATGCATCGGCAGACAGAGAAAATTACTGCCAGATCCTTTGTGACTGTAATGGCTTGAAGCCATTACACCTGTAAGGAAGAAAATTAATACGTATACATCGATGCTGTTTTATTCATTAGAAAATTAGAAGTAATAAAGGTAGAAGGGCAAACTTAGTTGGTACCACCAAGGATTTGTGTCACTGAGGTAACTTGGTTCAATTCCCTTCCGACTTAGACATGTAATTTTTTCGTGAAAGAACAATATGGTTTCGCCATGGTTATTTAACTGAGTGGCGGCCCAGTTATCCAGTTCTCATAAATCCGCTTTTATCAGTAATTTAATATAACAAACGCTAATGATATTTGATAAACTCCTCAGTAGCTTTTGATTTTGACGACAATAATAAATAATAAATATGATAATGATTTCTTCGGTCATAATATTATTTCCAGGGCTGTAGTCGAGTCTAGCAGATCGGAGCCATGTCCGAGTCCCAGTGCCACCTGCGAGTCCAGATTATGAGTGAAGTACTATATCTCAATATCTCACTTCTAAATGTTATCCCTCCGCCCATCTTCCCCTCTCCGCAGACTATATGGAAAAATTCAGTTGACATAGAAATGTTACCATAATATACGCTTTTTAGATACTAAAGTGACCCGGACTGACAGAGGCTTTTATATATTTCACATGTGAGGGATCGAAGGGAAAGGAGTGCAATTCAAAAATTGGTCTTTGACTCTATTGATAATGTATCATCGGTGTTGTAAGAAGTTATTCTGAAGGGAAGCATTGTTATTGGCTATAGTGACAAAACCGTGTTGGTTCGAAGGGCACTGAAGCAATTTCTGATATGTTTTGTTCCCTCTTACAGATTTTTAAGCATAAATATGTAATCAACTGGTGTGAACAGAAAAAAAACGAATTATTCTTGAAAATTGTTTGGAATGAATAGATCTAACATTCATGTCGAGGTTTACTTGGAGAGGGGGAGGAGGAGTTGCAGGGTGACCCCACAAGCTGTAACATATTTAGATATTTTTGTTTCCTTTTAGTGATTTCCAAGTACAACAAGTTGGCAATCCATGTTGTGTCAGATCACATACCAAAAGCTCGGTATATGACCAATATGATGTTATAATTCTAAATACAAATTAATCATCGTATACCCCTCCAAGTTTGAAGTATATGAACCTTGAACTTCACTGACCCCGTGACCTTTGACATTTCTTTACGTTAATTCAAACTCTCTTATCAATCATTCAAGCAATTGTCAATCGAACAGTCATGCCATCCTGCCGTGAAGGAGAATATTGTCACTTGCCAGTTACAACTGATTACATCATAGTATTTAGTAACACTTTTTGAATATGAAGGGGAGGGGAATGAGGGGATACGAATATTGCCGTTGACAACTCGTAACAACATTCCTCGCCGGTGCTTGCATTTACATGCCTACTCTTGTACGAATATGGTCTTCAAGGTGTATGTGTGGGAATATGAGGTGGGGTCGGATCGGTGAAATAAACAACGCAGAAATGTAAAACACATTACCTAAAGTCTTCCCCAAAGGGGATGTCTTACCATCATAAATTTTTCTATCATAAGAAGGACAAGTTGTTCTGCCCCATCTGATGTACGTCGCACCCGGTAATGAACCATCAGTGGGTGGAGGTGGAGGTGGTGGGATTGGTGGTTGTGGCTTAGGAGGCGGACCCTCAACTGAATCTATATATAAATAACCGTAACATATTATTAAATGGCCACGTAGACTAACATTAAGAGTGGTGTAATATAAACGCTGATGGATAACACCTAAAATACTTGCCACTGTGCATAAAGAGCCTATGGTTCGTTTTCCCCTTAACCTAATCTACCACCCAACCCCCCCCCCCCCCACCCCCTTCCCGAGTTCTTCCCCTCTCACAGCGCCTGGACTATTCTTTTACAAATTTACTTATATGTGCTTAAAGTAAGAAAATGGCATCATAACGATATCAAGGAGCTTTTATATTAGAAATGTGAGCAATGGCTCTGAGGCTCATGGTGTTATAAAAATAATTATCTTGTAATTTCCCCAATGACGGAAAGAATTTAACAGTTGTTTGTAATTAGGCAATTAACGGGACGCTTGACTGTGAGGCAACACAGAATATTCCCTCGGAATATTCTGTCCCGGGATATTTTAATCTAGTGGTAAACTTTTGAACGAGATTATATGTATGCAACTAGGGAGGAACATCTACTGGAATGTTGTGATCAATGGATGTCTCAATACTTAGATTCATGATGCCTTACACTTAAACCTAATAAGAGATTAGTCTCTTGAAACGATTAATGATGAGCTGCTACAAATCAGATTGTGGAATGTGCCTAATAGACTTCATTACATGGTCAATAAAATCTTGATGAAATGTTATCTTATACTGGCAGAAATGAAAGCGTAACACTGAGGCAAAAACTTAGCAACAGCAACTTAGCAACAGAGTAGGCATAGTGTTAATTTACGAGACATTTTACACCAGAACATAATTTCTTTTAACAAGGAAGAATAAAAGGACAGAATCTCATGCAGAGAATTTCCTATAGTTTAGAGCTTTCTCCGAATAGAATGTAAATATGTGAGAAAAGAACAAAAAGACAAAATGATTCCTGGTACTGGCTAAAATTCAAATCGATGTGTAGACCATTAAAGGTATGATTATAGTTGCAGATTGCGGTTCCATGTTTCTCGTCACGCGAACTACTGTCAGTTGCATAAAGTGTGTGAAAGGTTCATTCTTAGTAATGCCGATACACAGGGGATGAAATAAATAACAAAAATGTGTACTCACTAAATAGGATGGCATCACGACCGTCCCGTCCCGGGAGTCCTTGGGACCCTGGGGCCCCTCGAGGTCCTGGGTCACCTGGTGGACACATTACGCATTGGCCGAGAAAATAAGATGCCTGCAAGTTGGCTGGTATGAATGTTGAACCTGCGAAAGGTAAAATTATTTTATGTCGGTTCGCTTTGTTTTAATTTGGGGTCAATTTGTGGACGTGTGTGTCTGTGTGTGGTTGCGTGTTTGTGTGATTATATGTGCTGGGGCGGGTGGATGCTGGTTTATTTAATTGTTGTCTTATTATTAATATACACATCATTCATACAATAATGTGTTTAGTTAGAGTTTCGTTTCAAAATGCAACTTCGTTTTGTAATCCCTGATCAAAATGCCCCAGTAGATACCACACATACCACACAACAAGTAGGCATACAACAGCGTGCGCACAAGTGTATCCCATGAGGTGCATTAACCTTTGCTTATTTGTTTAATTGAGTTTAGTAGAAAAAAGGATCACGAGGGACAATCGAGTCCCCATCAAGGACCCTATAGGAGAGAAAGAGCCAAATACATAAATAATCAAACCCGATTAAAATGCTTAAAGTACTTGTCCAAAGCATTCTGAAACCCATTCACACCACTTACAAGTACAACTTTCTCAGGCAAATCGTTCTATTCATTCACAACCCTATTAGAATATTAATCCTTTTTAACTTCTGGATTTTAAGACAATGACCTCTGGTACAACTACTATAAGCAAACCTGTAAAGTCAGTGAAGGATAAGTTGACAAAATCATACATAATTTTGACAACCTGAATCAAGTCACCACGTAACCTCCTAAGCTACAGTGTGTGTGAGATTCAGCAGCTGTAACCGCATATAATAAGAAACACCTTTTAATAAACTAACCATCCTAGTATCCCTCCTCTGGATTTTCTTGAGTACTTCCTTATCCTTAGCAAAATATGGGTTCCCAGCATTCTCCAGATGAGGCCTAACCAACTGCACATAAAGCCTAACAACAATGTCCTCTTTTAGAAAACTGAAGTACCTCTTGATCATACCAAAAACCCCATTACCTCTTTCAGCACCATCTGAACATTGTTTAGAATGTTGCAGAGAAGAGTCAATATAGGTACCTAGGTCTCTTCCAACAAAGACCTCCTGCAACTCCTCACCATTAAAAGTGTTAGTATACCTTGGTATGTACTGCTTATATGCTTCACCTTACATTTATCAATATTAAAAATCCTTTTCCATTCCTTATCCAAATACATTTGGAATTTCTCAGAATTGCTTTTGGAAGAAACTTTAGCATCCAGTTTGGTGTGATCAGCAAACCTCTTGGTTGTACACAAAATATCTCCATCAATGTCATTTATATAGGCAAAAAACAAGTGACCCAAACCAGGCCCTTGTGGAACCCCACTAGTAACGTCCTGCAAAGAAGAAGCACAGCATCTAACAGCCATCCTCTGTTTCCTATTACCGAGCCAATTCTCGATCCACAACAGTAAATTCCCATTGACACCCATACTTTTCAGCCTGAGTATAAATACACTGGTGGGGAAACATGATACAGTATAAGCAGGTGCGTATCCAGGGGGGGCGTTGGGGGCGCGCGCCCCCCGGGTAAGAAAAGGAGGAGAGAAAAAAAAGAGAAGAAAAAAGGAAAAAAGAGGGGAAAAGAGGAGGAGGAGGAGGAGAGGAAGGAAGGAAGGGAAAAGAAAAAGATGAAAGAGAGAAAAAGGAGAAAAGGAGGCAGTAAAAGAAAAACGCGAAGACACCGGGAAGAGAAAGAGGAACAGTGACATCATTACAGCGCTGAAGGGTAGCCAGTGACGGATCAATGATTTCGTAAAAGTGTGCCTCACCCTACCTCTTACACCGAAAACTCCATTTTTTTGAAGTTTCCATTTTCCTCTCTCACTAATGATCTATATATATATACTATATATGGTCTATCATAACGCGTGTGTAGAATTGTGCTATGAAACCAACTGTGGCTGGTCATTTTTTTAAATGATATCGCTAAGTAATAGAAAGTGCTTAGATGCAACTTACAAGGCCTGGGAAGTGTCATTTCCAGCGATCTGGGAGACATTTTCGGCCAAAATTTGCTTGTACGCTTCGCGCTAACAAATGGTCCTGGGTAGTGCCGTTTCCAGCGATCTGGGAGGCATTTTCGGCCAAAATTTTCTTGTACGCTTCGCGCCAACCTATGGTGGCGCTATGCTTAGATAACTTGCCTACAGGCTTCGCCCCTCCCTTGGCAAATTCCTCGCTACACGCCTGTTCGAATTTGTAACGCAAACAGCAGATATCACATCATATCAGTGAGCATGAAAATGGCGTTCCAGGATGAAAATCCTCAAAACTGTCCGACTTGCCTGAAAAAATAATCAACGTGTCAATGTCAATATCATATAAGCAAGCATCGGTTATTACATCGCATGCCATCATGTACCGTACGGTCCGTTAAAATTGCGCAGTATACCGCGGGATGCTAATGTAAACAACGACATGTCTCATGTAGATGTATAAAAAGCATGGAGGTCCAATTATGTCAAAAGTTTCTTTTACATTAGTAATGGCGAATTAGGGGCTGCACCCCCGCCGCGCAGTGGCGGAGCGTCCATACGGTCAGGGGGCGGATGCGCCCCCTGACGGACTCAAATGGACTGCTGGCGCCTTTTTCAGCTCTTTACCACTTTTTACTTATTCGTGATTATTGACTTTTTTATTGCGCTCTCATCTACTTATTGACATTTGTCACATTTTGTTGGTGTAATTTGGCGATGACACCCTATTCTTCGTTTATCTGAAAATTAGCCAGGCCCTGAAAGGGTCATTTCCGGCGATCTAGGGAGTATCTTTACTCAAAATTTGTCTGTGCGCTACGCGCCAACCAGTGGTGGCGCTCTGCTTAGATAGTGTCGAAAGCGCCCCTACAGACCATTCTCGCCCCTCCTGACCAATACCCCTAGCTCCGCCACTGCCGCCGCGCCTCCTACGCCTATGTGTGTAGTGTTCGGTTTCGGAAATATCTGCTATTTTTTCATTTCCTTCAACCAAGTTTTATAATAGCCGTTATAAGAGGTTTAATATTTGTACACCAATAAATTAACTGTGTCTGAATTTTCGAGAATTTCTGACCAACATTCTGCATCACACTTCCCTCTACTCGTGCAATTTTGACCGGTCTGTTAGGGGTTGAAGGTAGTTTTTCTATATTGGTTGTCCATAGATGAAATTTTGTACAACATTATGGGTATGTTTTGAAGTGAGTTTATTCACGAGAAATGTGAATTTTCAAATTCAGAACAAATTTGGGGCTTAAAACCTTGAAAAGTGGGGCTGAGTGGTATTGTGGGCCGCGACGTAGAATCACCTACAAAAGCAAAGACCCACAGGACATGCGATCAGGTCGAACATGACGTGTGCCGGGTGGTCAATCTTCAAAAAGGTTTTGGATGGAAAAAAAAACTATTAGGAAATACTTGGTTCTCAGGCCAAAAGTGTACATCTGGTTGGTCATTTCAAGCCCGAGAAGTGCCGTTTCCGGTGATCTGGGGGGGTATCAAAACCAGAAATTTTCTTGTACGCTGCGCGCCAACCGATGGTGGCGCTCCGCTTAGATAGTAATTCGCGCCCCCCGGGTTAGAAAATCCTGGATACGCGCCTGATAAGGGTTACATCTCTTTGTTCCAACGTTTCTCTCTTTCGACGTCTCTATGTTCCGACAGAAAGAAATAATTTGGGACAATTTTTTTATTATCCAAACAATCGTTTGTACCAAGAAAACAAGTTTTCAGATCCCAGTATTTTTGTGACCAACATTTTTTGGACCAGATTTTTTGGGACCAGAATCCCCCCCCCCCCCCAAACTTTGGGAACAAAAAAGAATACTGCAAGCGGTGCGGCGCGATTTTTTGGAGAGTATTTTGATATATTTGCACGACAAAGATATAAACATGAAAATTAAAAGGTACATGCATACGGTAAGAGAAAAGCCAGTAAAATGTTTCAGTATATGAAGTTGCACTAAAGGAGTTATATAAAGGAAAATCAAAAGGTACATTCATCGACGACCATGATACAAGACTATAAACCTAAAGCACAGCCCTAAAAATTATGGTCCGAAACTAATTAGGACCCTAACAATTTCCAGGTTCCCGCCCAGTAGCGTCTGCACGATTTCATGGGTGGTGGCGCCAAGTAACCAATTACCCCGACTGGCATCCCTCCCCCCACCCCCCCCCCCCCCATCATTTCCTTACTTGGTTTTGAAATGGTCAACTTTTGGGTCAAATTTTTTTCTTTTTTCAAGACATAATTTTTGGATAAAAAAATTGCTTCGATTTTTTTTGTCGGAACATAGAGACGTCGGAACATAGAGACGTCGGAACATAGTGACGTCGGAATATAGAGACGTCGGAATATAGAGACGTCGGAACATATAGACGTCGGAACATATGGATGTCACCCAGTATAAGTACTTAAATATTGCCCTTATAAATAAACCAGGTTTCCAACATGCCTAGAGTAGCCTACGATTACAAACCCATGAAGGTGAGTACAACTACATGGCAACCATGTTATGATGTGAATATTAATACAGATTCATTCCAAGTCTGATAGGTACTTACCACCATTTGACGGCAGGCTGTCATCGGATACGGGTGATGTACGCTGCAAAGGACAAGAGCATTATACTGAAGAACTTTTTAAAATTGTGGGACTGAAGTATATACAGCATACTACAATCTTTATTCGATATCAAAATGTACTGAATGACCAAACCACCTACTACTGTCAACAATTAATACTGGTGGCTAAGGTTGATGGTTTAACAAATCCTGAGAATTTACTGCATCTGATCCAAACAAAAGTCCTCGTAGCATTTTGTGTTGAGAAAACACGATTTTTTTCCCTTCAATTTGGTGATATTGTCTAACTGTTTCTGACAACAGCCGAGTGAATGAATTTATCACAGCATTTTTTTTTCTTCATTTCTTTACAAAGTTTAAGTCACTTAGTCATTAAGGAAAGTAATACATTTCTCAAGAGAAAAATTGCATTTTGATAAAATTCACAGCTAAGTACACTTTCTATATGTATCACATATGAAAGATATATCAACAAGATTATGACAATGCAAACGTAAAGCTTTTGAAGAACACCATGATGACATCACATACCTCCTATTGTGATTTTCCTGGAATAATGTCAAAATAGGGTACAAACATTCCGCGGGTCGATCGATTTAGCAACACGATATCGGGATAGGAGTTCTAGATAACAGCGAGAAATATTTTATCTTTAAAAGTTATATAATTTTGCCACCGGATTATCCATGTAAACTATCATGTAAACTTGATCTATACCACGTTACTTAAAATGTAATATAACATCAATCTCGCGCTTTTCAGCTTTTCTAACAGACTGATAGTTTATTAGTTCGAGGGCACATAAATGAGTTAAACATTACAATGAAACACAAAAAAAAAAATTTTGCTGTTGTGAAATCATTCACTCTGATTTTGCCAGAAACATTTAGACAACATCAAATGGAATGGTATAACAATGAAAGAAAGGTATAGAAAATGAACTGAACAGCTGAAAGATAGCCAATATGGCTTTGAATGTCATGCAGGATATACAGGGAACATATCTTTACGGGCCAGTGACGGTATACATTATACCATGAGAGTGTCAGGGTAGTATATACATGTATGGTATTACTGCGTAAACGTTGTAATCGCTTTGTAACTTTTCATGTTTCATCCACTTGCTCGTACTTTCATGCATTGGAGATCACACTGACTTGATCTGAAATACGTCCTGGTGATATATCGATAGGTTTACATTCATATGTTTTGCAAACGCATGCTGTTAAGGTGTACTTTTTGAGAAAAGTCACCTCAGAAAGAACATGGACACGAACATTAAACAACCGAACAACTGATCCACTCTCAACCCCAGTCCCCTTTACACCGCGGCTGTTACTGTGTGATCATCGTCAGGTCACGGTTCCCCTGTAAGGGGAACATAATGCTACACAATGATCTTAGCGAAAAGTCAGAGAAGCGATGCTGTTTAGATAAATAATCTACACCTTCCCAATGTGATTTGTACTTGTAACAAAGGTTTGTGAAATACGTATTGCTACCATAGTATTAAGCAAACCACAGGCAGCTGTACTTGCATAAACCTGTGTTCAGTGTCCATGAAACGAAGGTTGTGAAAACAAAGGGATAGCATAACAGACAGTTGGACAGTCACTCCCTATACATCATCAGTTTGCATAATTAGCTTATTTGTATTCATAAATAAAACTAGAAACGAGAAAAGACTTGTAAAATAGTCAATCTTTGATGGATTTAGATGGGAGTTGCAGCTATTTTCATAATGACTAATGCCTGTTATATGGATAAGGACAATGATGTTCATAGGTGTCCGTAGACCTTTCAACAAAGGTCTGTTAAATGCGTAATGCTACCAAAGTATAAGGCAATATACAGCCAGATGTACTTGCACCTGTTGTCATGTTAGCGACCTTTGTAAGAATGTAATTGACAATACTATAGGCATACTTGATACATTACAAGCTTGTGAAAAGATATGGGACACCTTGGTGCTTCAAATCATCTAATACCATAGAGAAAGTCTGTACATTAATAGGTAGTTAAGTGTCGATATAGGTCATTTAAGTACTAAACTAGGATATATCTAAATTAATACCGGGAGTGCCTTTGGTAAAATTGTTGGTAAACAACACTGTATATATTTGTCGTATCAACAAAATTCAGACTGGGAGAGCTTCGCTATGCCGACCGAACAACTGAAGGAGGGTACCAGTACATCACGGCTCAGTTATAGTCTCAATTTTCAATAGCAGGTTGTCTTTTCTTTTGCCGTTGTGTTCAATATTTCAACAAACGGCACGTTTTACATAACAAAAAGGGCAGTTTTTGAAGTACGCAAATTGAAAAGGGTACAAATGTGATGTTATCTGGGCAAATGATCTTCAAAAGCTTTCCTTATTCTATTGTCAACTTCTGTTGGATGTATCAATTGAAACTTGATACATCTGAAATGTTTGAGTATAGCTGCCAAAGTTCTCTGTAATTAGAATTTCATAAAATTGATCCTTTTTGTAGAAAAATTCTTTACCTCTGTTGATAAATGATTATCAAATTATAAAGAAAAATCATGCATATTTATCCGTTCTGTTATTGCTAGATGCCGTGACAAAATATCGCAAAATTTGAAAAAAAAAATCGTATCTTGCTAATACCAAATGCAACAAGGATGTGACTTCCGCCTAATGATTCGGATAATTTTCAGCAATTTTGGTAAGCATCAACTACAGCCAACAGAATATGCTTTAAAGTCTCGTTACGCAGAGAAAAGATGACAGAGTATAACTGGATGAAAACAATATATAAATATTAGTTTTAAGTAAAGCTTTAAATTTAGACACAGGTATATATATTGGTAAATTTCGAAAACTTTTCGATAATAACTAGCCTTTCATATAGTCGATTTTCAAAGAAAGTGACGAGGAAAGATTTGATCTGGCTGTCACATGCCAAATGAATTAACCTTAATATTAATACATATAGCGTGTCTTGCTTGTAGATCATCCGAACTGTGTTACACAAACACACTTCACCCAATGATCGTGAAAATATAGTTACAAAATTAGTCGATCGTGAAACACTGAAAGCAGCCTCCTTCTCACCTCTACTAACCCCATGGAAAAGAAAAAAAGCATGCCAACAATATTTTTCATTACCACCTTAAATTTATAAATTAATAAACGCGAATTTCTTGATTTAGTTGCGTACTTACTTTTTGCTTGTCCAAGGTATGGGACTTTGCTAAGTCCACATACACCAGGAGACACACAGCTAGCACGAAGTAAGAAGGTTTCATCTTGGCATGGCTTGGCTATGGAAGGGCTTCTAAACTCCTCTTTTGATGTTTACCCAAATATTGAATAATAGTTGGGGATCCTTTAGCATTTTGCTGGTATCTTGTTGCAAAAAAAAAAGAATCACAAATAGAAAACATATTAGAAAAACAAGTCCATAAAACATGATGATGCCAGATCAATTTCATTTGTAATGAAATCTTACACCACCAAAGTATTTCATAGCAAAAACAAATAATCAGACTTAAAAAAAAAACCATTAGACAAACAACTTCATGAAACATGAGGATGCCGGATATATTTCATTTGCACTATCATCTTACATGTATATGCAACATGTACTTTTTCAGTTTTAACAATGCTCTATGCGTACTAGGCCTACCTTGTATATTTTAGCATGTATTTTTTTTCAGTTTTAACAATGCTATATGCGTACTAGGCCTACATTGTATATTTTAGCATGATAAACTATGGTATATCATCAGTAACATAGCATCTATATATTACGGTTACAACTTTCTTGACATTGGACTATAAACCAACAAAACTTATTTATCTTCATGTTAGTTTCGGAGATGATCGTAACTATCTACGCAATATCTGACATAGGTAAAGGGGTTGCCAGGGTACTGGATTCAAAGAAAAGAATTGCACAATGGTGAACGCATACTGCTTACACCTTACCTGGGATGCCGAGGGGATGAGGTGGGTGAGGGGATGTTTTCGATGTCTAATTTTAGAGCCTCCACTTTGTAATGATTGTCTTTTCACGTATACCGACTTAAATAATATTTCATTCAAATACGGCATTTAGAGTTCGTTTGGGATTTAAATAAGAATGACGTAAAGACAAGTACTAAATAAATAGGTCGTATTATAGCACTCATGTCATATGTACACTCTACGTATCACTAAACCATATCACTGAACCGAATTAGTGCGAATGAGGGCGAATTGTCCTGCTATGTAATTCCCTCTGTGACAACTTTGACAGACGTGACTATTAAAGACATTGCAGTCTCACTTTCACACAGAAACTTTTGTGCATTTCTTCCGTCATTACGAGATTTTTCTTGACAAAGTCATACCACCTAGCTCCATTTTAGTACTCATATCCTAACGAGGCCTAAGCTAACATCACCGAAGCAGTGTCCACTTTTACAGCCGAGGGTCCATTTTTAACTGACCTACAATAATGAATACCGGTGCTGTCCGTCAATCGCAAACAAAAGAGACCATGGAAATAGTCACAATGGTAATACAAGAAGTCTTTAATAGCCAAGACTTTGAACAGAAATTGAAGGCTTGACTCGACCGAGCCAAGGATAAGAAAATAGAGGAATTTCTTGGAAGAGTCAAAAACAATTCTGGACAAATTCACAGCATTGAGGTAGCGATGGAAGCATCAGCAAAAGAAAGAAAACAAATCCAGGACAACATCGCCTCCCCCCCCCCCCCGGAGGAAAAGTGTGATCGGGATCTAAAAGAATTCAACCAACAAGAGCAGTAATCAAGAAGAAACTGCTTGCGTATCTTTGGGATCGAAGAAAACCCAAGCGAGAACACTGACAACATAGTGATAGATACTGTATCCAAATATCTAGGACTGAAGCTCCAACCAGCTGATATTGATCGCTCTCATTGTGCAAGGAAGACTGAGCCAAAATAAATAGAGGGCAATCATTGCAAAATTTTGCAGCTACGAAACCAGAAGCCGTGTGATAAGGAACCTACGCAAACTAAAAGGTACCCATATTGTTATCAGAGAGGACCTCACCCCGACCCAACCAGGAACTATTAAAAGCATCCAAAGCCCACCCGCTACTAAAATCAGCATGGTCCCGGAGACGGCAAAATCGTAGTCTTCATATCCAAGAATGGTGCAGACTACACGAAGAGAATCTAGGGTCCACTTGATCTACAGCGCATGTGAAACTATTTTCCTGTGATTAACAGAGGTCTCTTTTTCCTGTCTGATATGATGTTTTCTCTTTGGTTGTGCTTGTGTCCTTGTACTCTTTTGGCCCTAAGTGTGAATTTATAATGAACCAATTAATTTATTTGCGTGCATATCACCTTTGTTATAATATAACGTCTGTAATGCTTCATTGTCCTAATTTTAATTTTTCTTAGTTTGTGGGTTCCTCATGATCGGATTAAAAACGCAACTCTTGTTCAGATAGCCTACAACTATTATATAACCTAGAATGTCTAGTACTTCAAAGAGAGAATTGCAGTATAGGACTGGCACACATTATCCTTGGAATACCCTACCTACACGAGCTAGATACCCCTAGTGTAAACTGTAAATACTATGATAGCGATACGTTTAATTAAATCCCCACAAGGGGACCCTCCTTTCCCATTTTTCATGCAAATAAGCCGTAGCATAAATAAGAACCTAGAGTCATTTATAGATTTCCTTTTCTACACTTAAACTGTGATTGGCTACAGTGTGTCTTGGCTTGGCGACAACATCTCATCACTCGTACATTGTTTACAGGATTGTATACTTATATAGATAATTATAGGACTACGAAAAGAGGGGTGGAGTGAGCATATGTGATTCAAACAAGCTCAGTTTTGTTAGACGAAATGATATTTCAGTTTTCAAACGGTAATAGAAAGCGTATTTATTGAGATTAAAGCTTTAAAACAGGAGGAATTATAGCACCCCTATCCTAGCTGGAATTATATATAGACCTCCACTTGGTCAGGTACGTGATTTTAATGATTACTTAAGTGGAATGTTAAATAAAATTTCAAATTAAAATTTGAAGAGTTACATAATATACATATATTTGACAAGGGCGACTCTGACTCTTTACTTATAATGATCATTGTAAGACAACTTAAACGTTTACATTCATTTGTTATTTCAGTGATCGCCTATAAACTCATGTGAGTTTTAGGCCCCAATCTAAAAGTAACTAGCTAGTCCATGTTTCACTAGAGTGGGCAAACTGCACAGGTACGTTCATTTCCATTGGTGTACGTTTCGCACGGTAGACCCCCTCCACTGCGAGAGCACCTCGCCTCTACCACTGAAAGTCGACCACTATTAACGCTAGCGGCACCTTCAGATACTGCCACGGGTTGGGAGTTCTTATCCATACACAATAACTGAGACTTGCGGTGGACACCATGGGACCGTTCAGCCATCAAGTAGCTTTCATATTCTAGGTTCCACTCATCAGAGGGGCATATTTGCTTCCCTGCGACCATAAGGTGGGAGATTCGGCCAGTGGCTTTGCAAACTGCACATGAAACGTCATGTAAGTGGAAACCTTAGTAAAGTGGTAAGTCAGATTAAATTCAGGATCAGTCGGAACACAGAGAATATTAGAACCTGCACCAGCAAGGTCTCGGTGCCTAAAACCGGCGGCGATTCCTGATAATATACAGATCCGATTTGGGAAATAATACTGGTTAAAACTCTTACAACAAACTTACTTCTTTGTGCATAACTAAAGAGTATACAATGTGTCACTATATATAGTTTATGTAGGAAGCAAGAAAAACAAAGTTAAGATTAAGATACTATAGTGTCTGTGTACTTGAATTTATAAAGGTATAAAGGTAATCAAGGTATTAATAAAATGATTATTTTTTTCAATTTGTTTTGGGTTCTGTTTTGGAAATATGGAAATCATAAACTCAGACATCTATGCAATTTCTTTTAAAAATAAATAAGAATAAGAATAAATACTTAGTTCCTGTCTTCTAATAGCACGGCTCCTAATTTTACCACTTATCGAACCCTTTCCTCCTAGAAGAATTCCTGAGCCCTCATAACTTTTTGAATTGCCATTTTCGCAGGTGCGGTGGCAATCCGATGGCGCTCGTTCATCTTAAACCAAGCAGTCCTTTTGACACAACTGACGAAGCTATGGCTTTCACGACCAGAAGGGTAAAGGTGGCTTCGGCGCCTCGGACCGAATGGCGCACCGGTTTCGAACTGGTAGACCAATCCGTCTCTGCATTAAAGCAATGGAGATATAAATTTGGTACTGTCTTGCTTTCTGTTTTATTATTCCACTTAAGCTCATTAAAGGCATTGAAGACTCGCCCCAAACCGCGTGCGGCCATCTGAAAAAGTTAACTCTTTGTTGCTTGCAAGTTAGGTTTTGTTCGTGTCTCTTCAAAATGCAAACAGAAAAGAAATGTGATACTTTATTATATTTAGCTGGACCTGAGATGTCCGTCGCTGTATCGTTTATACACTGTGCTGTGAGTATTGACCGCAGCTCTATGTACTGACTGTACACTAGTGTCTAATTACCGACGGTAGCAAGCTGTGTGTGTATTTTCGGGGATCGATGGTGGTGTCTAACACTTCTGTTACACCTCATTCGAAACTAAGTCAGATTACTGGCATTAGACGTTTCTTTTTGCGCGAATCTTCACACTCTTTGAGCACCACACTTTTATAGTTTTCTTATACACGTACCACTGTACTCTAATTCAGACTGATGTAAACATTTCAACGTATTCTATGACAACCAAAAAGTTTAACTCGCACGAATTTACATCGGTCACACGAAGGCATGAACCAGTTGACGTCGCTGTGCTTGCGTGATATTTACAAAGTATCTAGAAAGGACAAGTTAGTGATTCGATATCTGTAAGATATTTTAATATGGCCGGAGTAATTCTTTCACAGTTTCCCTTAAAATCAGCTAGTTTGAAAATACTTGTTGGGTAACTGACTTTCAGTTACTTCAATATCTTGACAAAGAGTTGAAATCTTTACACATAAAAAGAAGTCTTAATCATGTATTTGTCGGGTTGCTAACTTTTTACTACATGACATCTCGAGAACAAACAGGAGAAATGGGTGTGGCTCTGTTACTTTAACGTTGTTGACTTGTCAAGTTACCATTTATAAAGATGATATATTGACAAGAATGGATCAATTTTCTGGATATCGTGCTGTATAAACATAGTAGTGTACTTCTCGTTTGTCCCTCCAAGACCACCATAGGATTTCGATTTTGTTTTGGATATACCTATGGCGTATAGTTGTACTATTTGAAGTTTTCAACGGGCATTTGATACGCTGTAGGGAACCTTCTACTCCCCCTCCTGGATGCGAATACGATGCAGTGAACTTAGTTAACAGCTTGGGCGAAGAAAACTCAATATGATCATGGTCAAGTTCAAGCCAAACCCACACTTTCATCATATATGCCAAAACAATGAGTTCCAGCGCCCGGTATGAGGCTTTAGAAATTTTTGAAATTGGAAATACGTAACCGGACAATTTCCTTCATCTTTGTTTCAATTCCAGACACAACCATTACCGTAATCTGTATTAATTCGATGGGTCTCTTAAAAATCTCAAAACTGTTCTAGAACAGCTCCAGTTATAGTTATGCATTAAATGCACAAACCTGACTTGATTATGCACGGTCGATATATAAACGGCAAGAAAATAATCCGTCTCTTATCTTTCCTACTTCCCTCCTTGTTCTACGTACCCCTTCCTTCAACCTCCTGTAATATCCTATCCCCTGATTTCCCAGCCTTTCCCCTATTATCTCATAATATCCCTTCATATCCACTCCCATCCACTCCTGTCCCCTCCTATCCCACTATCCCCGCCTATCTCCTCATAACCTCGGCTATCCCACTATCCCCTCATATCCCGGTTAATGCTCGCCTATCCACTCCTATCCACTCATATCCCCTCCTATCCACTCCTATCCCCTCCTATCCCCTCCTTTCCCCTCATATCCACTCCTATCCACTCCTATCCACTCATATCCCCTCCTTTCTACTCCTATCCACCCCTATCCACTCTTATCCCCTCCTTTCCACTCCTATCCACTCACCTCTTATCCCCTCCTATCCACTCATATCCACTCCTATCCACTCCTATCCCCTCCCCTCGTATCCCCTCCTATCCACTCCTATCCCTTCATATCCCATCATATCCCATCATATCCACTCCTATCCTCTCATATCACCGTATATCCTCGCCTTACATCCTCTGCTTTCCCTTTATATCCCCTCCTAACCCCTCCTATCCACTCCTATCCAGTTCTACCCACTCCTATCCCCTCCTATCCACTCCGAATCATTCCTATCCACTCCTGTCCCCTCCTATCCCCTCCTATCTATTCATATCCCCTTCACTCCTAGGGCCATGTGAGGTAGATGTTTTTTCGTGATAATAATATTATATAATACGAAGAATAACAAGGGAATGAATGATATATGACATAAACAATAAAGGTACGGTTCATGATGTCAAAATTATATATCATTATTTTTCGTGTTATTTATTTCATTAATTTGCTAAATTGAGTTTTAATAACATATTTTGGTTTATATACTTATCACATAAAAATTATACCAGCGTGAATGCAAAAGAAATTAAAAGCAAGGCTCACTAAAAGTCACAGTTCCCTTGTAACAGAAAATACACCTACTGAAACCAATTCTATGTCGTTATTCAACGTCTTGTTATAAGCAAGAACATAAACTGTTGGGCACTGTTGCCAAACTGGATCCTACGGTGGCCATGAAGGAACACGCGAGTTGTAAACTTTGCTGTGTTATTATAATGCGAAAACTCTGCATAAATATGATATCTGACGCGCAACGCAACAAATATACAATTTGGCAATTTTTCGTCAATATGTCAGAGTAACTTCCAGGGTAACTTTTCAACTCGACAAATTACGTATTTTTGACGTGTTTTCAAGTGCACTGCAAAGCAGCAACTCAACAAGTAGATCATACAAATTAGTCGAGATGTCACTTTATACTAACTCTCTTGTCCCTTCAGAACCACCGTCTAATCAATATGCGGCTCCGAATTTATCAGGACTACATCTTATCGTGTCTACGTCTTGATACAGTGTAGATACTAAACGGAGCAGCGTTTCCACATTTGTGTGCGGTACTTTTATCGATCAATGGGGAACCTGCAAAAATAACGCGCTACTTCAAATCGTTAAAATCGATTGATTGTTATCCATAATATCGACTGAGATGCTACAAATATTTGTAAATAATTACATGGCTTGATAAGAATGAACGCAAAGTGTACAAACTAATGCAAAAGGCATGGCAGCTTAATTCTAAAAACAAACAGGTGCTCAGAATAACGTTATAGGGTATATAAGCATTCAAAATAATAAGTTTCCTTCTAAATAACCACCCTTGGAATAAACCTACGCCAAAACTGTCACCAAATTATCGATAAGTTTTAATGACGATTCACCAGTCTCAAAAGAACAGATCTTAGCCAACATATCGATCAATATATGATCTAACCATTGAATAAAGGAGTGAAAAGTATATATTTACAGAAATATCAAAGAATGTGAACGTAGCAGATAAATGAAAAACATAGCACTAATACCGAAGTTAAACAAATTCTTTGAATTGAAAATAGTTAAGCTTTCTAATAAACGATGAAGAAAGTAAGTGAGTTATACGACTTACTTACTAATAGATTCCATGCATGAATTATCGTTCCAGATTATCAATCACATATTTGTAAGGGAGCACAAACCCATCCACCATTGTTAGCTTTATATCATAGGGATCTTTGTGAAGAAAAACTCCACCAAAAGGCTGAGGTACCTCTGCCTCCGTTTTTGAGATATCTCAGCTGATATGTAGAACCTTGAAGCTGTTATTTCTTATACTGTGGTGTCATAATACTATCTGGAGGCATGCACTTCATCTTTATTTTGCTTTCAATATTTGCAAGGTGACATGTTGACAAATTTGACCCAGAAGTACCTTCCTTGGGTTATTTATCCAGCGTTTAATATATTAGATTCAGCAATTCCAATAACCATTGCATATCCATTATCGAAAATAAACAATGGAAATAAACAAATGTGAAGCACATGTGGGTCGATGACGTCATATTTAGACTTGATCAAGTCTTGAACCTTGCATGTGAAGAAACATTACATCCTTGATATCTTCCAAACGAAATGTTAAACATTTCTTCAGCTTAATGTTGCATGATGGTGGGTGTTTGTCTAGTTTTGTTCCAAAAAATGAGCTCGAGAATATGTGAATAGAAATTATTTGAATACAGATGGCATAATATGATAAACGTCAATTCCCAGGTTATTAATAAAATAATATTTTAAAAAATCCCACCTATTTGTTGGTGTTTTCAGTTGTATTGTTATGCAATTATGAAGAATACACTATGAATGGAATACATCAATACCGCAAGAAAAAAACAAAGGTTATTGTTTTGAACACAATCATTGCCATGCAAGGTTTCATATTCTCCCTTATCCTGTAACAAAATGGCATGTGTTTATGTTAAGAATCAAGTTCCGTTATAGTTAACATGAAAAACATAATAACATTACTGTACGAGTTCCTGCAATTGAATACAGAGTGATATTGAAAAATCCCTTGTTTTTTGGTTTCCTTTTTTCTTTTTTTTTTTCTTTTTGCTGTTGAAGTTTTAAGCTTTTCATGACTTCAAATTGAATGACTTCATCGTTTATGGAGTAAGATTACGTTACTCCTCTCTTTCTTTTTTCTCTTTCTGATGCACGTCAACTTCGACATCTACTTCCTTCTCAGTTGACGATGCCCTACGGAAAAAACGAAACAAGATAACTTTCTGAATTAACAGTCACGTGTGTATAATAAACACAGAATGAATCTTTCTAATTTAAAATATCCATATATCTTTGAAACTGGTGATATGTATATCGATCAAGGTACCAAGTCAGTGCTTTATCATGAACGGTACCTATTAAAGGGTTCCAGACATATGCACTCGCCATTCCCCACCCATCAATTAGGTAGTCTCAATACTATGATAAACATGATGGTACTAGTATTGTGTTATGATGTTTTGCGAGATTCAGTTGATCCCATTTAACATTCATAAAGTGTCTAAGAGGAGAGTTGAAAAGAACCTGCAACGCCCCATTCCTTCCCCCTCCCCTCGTCTGATGATTTACCAACAAAATATATAGAAATATTACCTCTTCCATATTTTCTCCTTTTTTCCCCCAATCTCCCTCCCCCTTTTTTCTTCGTATGTGTGAATATGGAATATGGCAAATCAGCATTTAAATTGGTCAGGAAGTCAAAATCTGAATTTCAAGTAATATTAGATGTTCGATTTTAAGCCAAGTGTACCCAATATAACCATATGTTATATATCTGTTACTAGAGATTGGTAGCATAAAACAACAGTTCTTTTGCTGAAAGGTAAAAGCTCATTACATGTAGAAGGAGCAATTTATCTAATGCGTACAGCCTAACAAAACAGAGGAGCAGTAATCAGGCTGATGCCTTGGAAAATGTTTGCACTTGTTTGTGAAAGACGAACGACACACAACAATTTATACAAGTATCTGTTCATTTAAGAATCTGCTAAAAGAGACATCGATATTGTGTTTTCATCAGTTATACGTATTCCCAATTCATGAAGAAGAAAAAGACGAGAATGCAATTTCAGAATAATCTTTCATCCTCTTGATATATAATTGAATAATTGCCAAAGCTCGATTTCCTTTGTCACTAAGGTAACTCACTTTGCTGACGCATCACTTCCTTTGCGTTCCGAACTAGGCTGAGCACTGTTTGGTTCTTCTTTGGTCACTCCGTCTGCAGAAAATCGTTAAACAAAACCATGTTCAAAAGCCGTTTCGTTTGCTCTGTGGTTCGATATGATATGAAGGGTTAGGTTACAGATTCTTGCAGATTATATAATTAAAAATGTTAGAAGTTCTTGTCGATATTGAAATATTAGAGAATCTTGCCGATACTGAAAGGTTAGTTTGGAGTTAAAACCGCGGATGTATATTATCTTCCTTTAGGGTTTGACTTCAATTGTTATCTAAATTTCATTATGGAACGAAGTGCCATTAAAAAGACCTAGAGACCCACTTCTTAGTGTACATCTCCTAGCCTTTGTGTAGTACTATTACATATATCGCCTATCACAGTATCTGTATAGACCCACTCCTTAGTGTGCATCTCCTAGCCTATGTGTAGCAAGCACTATTACATATATGGCCTATCGCAGTACCTGTATAACGTAATAATATTAAAGGAAATTCAAACCCAACTATCATCTTTAACTTATATGACAGATATATTTGTGATAAGCAACTCCCCAAACAGCTAGTAAGAATAGTCCTTCCCTGTTTTGGAGATATTCTATAAAATAAAATTCTTAAAAGTCCTGTCTTGGAGTTGTCTTTTAGTAAGTGTTCAATGTCATAGTGCCAATAATATCGGCAAGCTTTCAATTTTAGTTTGTTTAACTTTATTTTTCTTTACGGATGATAATTGGGAGTAATTTATAATTGTCTACCAATGATACAAAAAAATACAATTACGTGAGTATATAAAAAAAAATATTCCACACACACAGCCGTTGCAGAATATAGGACCATTTTGCATCTAAGAACCCTCCATTTGTTTTGGTTAAAAAAAGGTCCCAACGTAGATGGGATATCCCTCATCTTAGACCCTCCCTCCAGTCGACATAACATCTTAATCCCCCTCCTCCCTCCCTACACTTCAAAATGGTGGGGTTAGGCCCATGATGTTACAACTCAAAGCATCCCAGTATCGTTATCATGCACTGTGACGGTTTGAGGATATAACCACTATATCCTAGACGAGTATCACTCAATGGATGATCCTCTATCCTACCTTTTACTTCCTTCACTCGTTTGTCTTTGGCTTTGTTCCGCTTGCTCCTTCTAAATGACTTCCGAAAGCTGTAGAATCTGCCTCTCTTCAATTCACTAGCCCCTTCTTTGGCTTCCCGTACATCTTCCGCAAATGCAGTCTTTTTGCTTTCTGGTTTGTCCTTCTTACTTCTTCGGAAGAGACTTGAGAAAAATCCTCCCTTCTCTTCCTTTTTCTCCTTTTTCTCCTTCTTCTTTTCTTTCTTCTTTTCTTTCTTCTTTTCTTTCTTCTTCTTTTTATCTTCACCTTCGTCTGAGGGGAGAATAGTATCATAGAATTTATGGAAAAAATTAATGAATGGAAAATCAAGGGATTCCTTGCATTCTCGTGTTATATAAATTTGAACATTTATGCTTTCTATATCACATGTTTACTCTCTTTCATTAAAATTAAGTATATCCAATATCTTTTTATAAATAATAGAATAGGGCGAACGTTTTATTTCGTCTCATTTGTAGGTCCTTCAATGAGCCAAATATCACTATGTGTTTGCATCTCTTTCACGCGATCATGCTGTAAATTCCTGATAAACAAATACATCAACAGCAGAATCCCATTTCAATTTGTTGGTAACATGGCTTTCTATCAAATACAAAATTCGAACTTGATCAAGTCTAAAACATACTCACATGTCGCTTTTGATTAATTTTTTAATGTTTAGTTTATTGACTATTCGATTTAATAATTTGAGACTGCTTCGATAAATATATTGAGGGTTTCCAAATTAAATTACACTTTCGCATTGTTTTCAGTAACGACACACAATTGTTTCAGGTGAATGAGGTGAATATAAAAACCATATTATTCTAGGGTCAGCACAACTGGGTAAAGAACAAAGAACTCACCTTCATTCGTCTTCTTCACACCTGCCTTCTTGCCTCCAAACTTCTCTGCCGTTGTCTGAAGCAAAATATTTGAATGAAAAGCTTAAAAATTAGACTATCACTAAAAACACAACAAAACAGGTACACAAATTATGCGAATCGAATATTTCAATTAAACGACCGGATGAACATTTTTCGGCCTTTCTTCTCTTATATCCTTAAAGCAGTCTATCCTAATACCCACGTGAACAATATTCTGTGACCTTCAACAAGAGCGCACAAATAACTGGTTTACTCACCGATACACTTTCATGTGCTTTTTTGTCCACGTTGGGAGACGTGTCATCCTTCTTCTTCTTCTTGTTTACAACCTCTGGAGGTACATCCGTCTTTTCTTGAGCTATTTAGGACAAAATGGCCAATTTGGATGTCTAAAAGATAGTATTTCATACTAGTATTGATAGAAAACAGATTATAGACCACTTCTAAAACTCACATCTTAAAACTCACACTTCTATAAGGCACAATTAAACGTTTGTCTAAAGTTACCACCACATGTGAGTTTCAAAGTTCACAGCAACTCACACATCTTGAAAGTAATTTTATTAGGCGTTCTCTACTAAAAAAAAGGCATATTTTTTAGGACTTTTATTAATCCCCCACATAGTTGTTCCTTAAAACCACAAACAATACCAAACATTTTTCGTTAACAGATAATGTTGTCACTTGTCAATCGTGGGTTGCGGTTGGGTGTGGATCATAACAAATTTGGATAACTGTAACCCAGCTACTAACACATAAAGCTGAAGACTTTGGAAACTTGTGAATCGTTGACCAAAGGGCTGTGGTGGCTCAGTATCAACCCAAAGAAAGCGACGTTTGTTATACAGCATGTAGTATAGTATATGACAATGCACAATTTGAGGTAACCTATGATCCAGGTTCACATTGTACGTTTTTTAGCAATACGAATCGCAGCGCCTATTCCGACCCTGGTTATGTTCTGAGTAAACTTATGACTAAATTCAAACGTATTGTTTAACACTATCTATCTGATTGCAAGCTCCGTTTTGAACTCGTTTCAAATCGTGTATTTCACTAGAATATCTCGTGAAAAACGCTACCAAACAAAACATTGGTAATATAGCCGTACCTTCTCTATTTTTCATGTCTCGGTACTTCGCATATCTCTTTAACGGGTCGATTCCGTAGTCCCTAACTGCCACCATGTTGCCTTTGGTTATCGCCTTAAGGCACCCGTAAGTGTCCTTTCTGTTTTGTAGAACCTCGTCAGCGGGCAACTGTAAACCAAGCCACTCGTACATCATCCAAACAGTGTCAAAAACGCTAAAATATCCATGGGCAATTCCTACGCCCTCTGGCCAAAAAGGCTGTAATGACAGAAACAGGGAACGATATGCATACGTTAACATTATAATTGTTTGGATCATGTAACTTGAATTCGTTTAATAAAATGATGTCTACTTGTACTTTTCATATGCGACGTATTTAGCACTCCTGCCTTTTTCGGTAGCAAAAATAGTTTTGAACGTCTTGAAATTGTCATTCTACGGATTCGAGAAAAAAACAAATCCGCCTTGGTATGGAAAATGATAATATGTACCCCTTAATGCTTCTTATGGAATACCACACCCCACCACACAACATGTATTCACACATAGGTGTATAGATAGTTCTTGTATTGGGTCAAATGTTACATGTTTAAGGTATCCTCGAGTAGATCTACCCCCTACAAAATCTTAAGGATAGCACCATCCATCCCAAGACACGCTGACAGACGCTTGTGAGGCCCTCTGGTTACCTGTTTCAAGCTATCCCCGACGAGACCAATCATCAGATGATTGCCTTTATTTGCTGCTTTTAAGACTGCTGGCTCCTTGGCATGAGCTCTGGAGGTAAACTCGAATATATCTACATCCACCATTTCCAAAGGGATACCGCTTTTTGTGCAGTGTTGGGCAACATCTTTGACAAGATTCAACAGTTTGGCACGATCGATGTTGCTTTTGTCAAGAATGTCCGCTTGAGCCTTACCCTAAAACACAAAACCAATAACATATATTTACACTCTGAAGGTTTTCATTCATTACCAGAGTTAAACTTAGTTAAATTAAAACTACGAAGACATCAAGATAACGCTGGCGATTGAAATATTAACAGTGAAATTACCTCGATCACCTTCATCAGTTGAAAGTTTCCAACTGTCTGAACAGTTTTCAAATAATGCTAGGCTTTGAATGACCCATTACGGCACCCGATACCCATAGCTAGTACAGTAACTACTGATGCCACCTGTAACACATGTTACCGTGTTACGAACACAAAGTAGTAATTACTGATGCACGGTTGTGGACATGAACAGTAGTTGCTGTACCAGCTATGAGTATCGGCTGAGTACAGTGACGTTGTAAGCCATTTCCCCCCTCATATGAATCAGGCTTCATGACGAAGTCGATCTAACTGTCACCATACTCCATATCTCTTATTGGTACACTACTTCGTCGATGTTTGTTGATATTGCGGTACTCTCTTTATTCTGCTTTCCTTCCAGTTGTCTTCTTTGTTTTCCTCCTCTTTTGAAGGTACAATCGAACATGAAAAGCCAATCACTTTACTTCTAATGTTAAGCTAATCTGATTGATTTCCCGTTACATTTGAGTGACTATTAATAAAGTCGGTGTTTCGGGTAACGAGTATTATGCCCCTTCTTAAATTTTTGCTCCTCTTCCCCCTGCATTGTTGGTGCCCCTCCAATTCAGAACTCATGACCACTGGTGTAACTTAGAGAAATGTGAAAAGTTACATGATATATTGATCAAAATAAACATGATTACACATGATATATCGATAAAAGAATGAAAGGAAAGGGGAAAAAAAGATAAAGTGAACTTTAAAAAAATGCGGGTCACCTCTTTCAAAACGCCTCTGCTTATTAGGTTGTCCTTTTTGCCTGTCATTACAAAGTAGTGCGTTTCTCCTCTGATATAGACCAGGTTCTCAAGATCAACTTCTGTTTCCTCCTTAATCTTCGTAAAGAAAGTTATGTCTTTCATAACATCCTTTCCTCCAATATCGTTAATTTTAAAATCCGCATCTTTGTTTTTATTCTCAAAGTTTGCTGCGATGGCAATGGCTAAACTCCTCTTCTCTGTAACCCATTCAAGTCCAACATCTTTAAGAAGAAAGCAGTGAAAAGGGATTAGAATAGCGGTGTAGTATTTATTTTCTTTCTTTCTATCTTTTTGTTATTTGTCGTCTATGAAACTATGTACACTTCACATCAATCTCGTAACACTGGAAAGCATGGGGCATGGATTTGTTGTTAGAATTATTGCCTACCTATTAGTCACAATTCCTTCGATACACTGATTTCCTCCATAATAGTCGACATCTATGCAAGTTGATTCAAGTAACTTGAGCAACCTTCTGTTGAATAAAGTCTTTCTTCGTATACGTTGCAAACTAGTCCTACCTCTTAGCTAATGTTTGCACTTTATAATTTTACTACAATATCTATCTAGCGAGATGTACGTATACGATGTGGGTACGACTTGAGGCACAAATTTGACTGGATAAATGTGAAGAATTGTTTGCAATTCTCAAACGCTAAGTATAGTTTCAAGTTGCTAAAGTTGCAAGACATTTCCGCTATGTGTAATTTAACGCAAAGCATTTTCAATATCATTGACTCAGTAGTATACTATGGTACTTTCGTACTGTGAGTTTATCGTCTTGGAAGTAACTCGATTATTGTACCTATTTCAAGTACCAATATACGACATACCTGGTTCCTTTGGATTTTGACGTCCGTTTGCAATAATCAAACCTTCAAATTCAAAGCTTATGAGGTCACTTTGAGACTTTTCCAAATTCTCGTACTTAGCTTTCCATCCAGCTTGAGGAAAGGAATGTAAATGGGAGACATATCAATGAACTCAATGCATTCAGGCACATGAAAACGAAAATTGTCAAAAGCGTCTGGGTAAGCAATGACTTACATAAGCAATACAATATGATTTTACCATACAGTTATAATTCCTAAATTTTTCAGAACAGACGGCAAGAGAAGACTCTCTGAAATCTGGGGTAACTGCCAGTAGCGAACTGGGTCATGTATTACTAGCGGCTCGACAGTGATCCAACTAGCGTTGAAGCATAAAATAGAAGCGGTAAACCAGGCGCCTCGGACGAAACTAAAAGCTCTTATGATCAAGAAAAATCGGCGTTTTGGGCTCGTTTCGTCGCCTAGCACCCTGCGACGCACCGGTTCCAAGCCGATATTCCTGTTGGCCGCTGGGCCAATCCGTAGCCTGGCAAGTGCATTTCACCGAAAGGAAATTGCAATAGCGGCAAAACAAAATATTTGTAGCATATGGTAAATGGTAGTGGAAATGTTAAAGCACCATCGGTTCCCACAGAACAAACTATTGAAGAATATGACACATCTGAAAAAGTTGCATCACAGAAAACTGGATGAGGGACATTCTGTAAAACAGTTTCAAGTGATTTTTGTGCAAACATCTATGTCAACGGACACAATATCTGTTACCTTTCTTTTTATCGGGTGGTATCAGCTCCTTAAACTCAACACCGAGGCGAACTTCAATTCCCAGAAGGAGAGCCATCTTCAGAAGCACCAACTGTAATCGTCTGATACCTGTATACAAATACAACACGATAGTCTAGTCTCGAAACGTCACAAAACACAACAACAACGTGCCTTAACGACGGCACCACGTATACCCGATGAGATTCAGAGTCTGATTCTAAGCTTTTATTGACATTATTCGTTATGGGTCTAATATTGCAAGCATCACTGATATTCAGTTACTTCAAGGGAGAAAAATTATGAAACAAAGTAAATGTGAACGTTTGGCGGCCCTGCAAGAACAATATTAATTTGGAAACATATGTCATCTACCGTCTTAACCTTTCCTTAGTTTACCTTTACTCTGTTTAGGATAAATGGTACCCCTGTCAAAGACGATTTCTGAAGTAGGCCTACTGTAAACAAAATGATATAAACACATGTATTGTGCAAATCCGCTGCTCAAAATACCTAGTGAAATCTTATCTTTAACATATCTAGATCTATAGTACTTACACGTGACATTTGAAACTTTCAGTTATCGTTTTTCATATTGGACATTTTCTAATAGCCCTTATCGTTGTATACAATGCATCTTGTGCTAGGCCGGACCCCCTGTTTGAAGTCTTCTTTGTTTCTTAAGTACAAGTTGGAAATGGGAATTATTATTGTTTATCTACAATTCATCCGATCCCCCAACTTGAGACCGGACCCTGGTCAGAACCCCGAACTCCACTCTTATCAGTCATGTGCCCAATAGTTAGACAGAGAGAGTTGGTTATTGCAGACCATGTGTCATGTGGGCATAGATCGTTTTGTGTTTCTTCTGACAACAATAACAGATCATGTTTTGCTGTATTGTGTACTTCTGACAACAATGAGCGATTAAAAGGAAAAGATACATGTCATGATATGTACCTCGGGTCATTCGATTCCCAAGTGTTCACAAGTTAATAGCTGCACTTACTGACATGTAAACGATCATCGAGGCCAAACTTTGGGTGGAATGCTTTAAATCCAATCGCTTTGAGATCTTCCACGAGGAATGTCCAGAGCTGCAGTACGCTATTTCTTGTAAATTTTGTTCTCTTTTCAACAACAACCACCTTCATTCCTAGAAGAGCCAGTTCAATTGCTGCACGCAATCCGCAAGGACCACCACCAACAATAAGAATCTGTCGAAGGAAAAATGTGAAATACACTTGCCAATAATTCTTAAAAGTTGTTGAACTTGAAGCATTCCTTTTAAATGCCACAAAACTTAGTCAACCGTTTCTAAGCATACAAGGGTACATGCAATGTGTAACGTGTAACGTGATAACGTGATGGAAGTTGTTGAAGCATTCCTTGTAAATGCCACAAAACTTAGTCAACCGTTCCTAAACATACCAGGGTTTAAGAGCGGGAGCCTAGAGGGTTTGGTTAGCTGGGAAGGTAACCAATTGCTTGGTACATCAGAATGTTCACAGTGCATTCCTGTATATGAAACCAGACGACTGGCAATCCTGCTGTGGTGGGCCAATAAGGGGGGGGAGGGGCGGACTCTGGCAGTGGTGGCCCACCAATATAAATTAATGGAAATGCCCATTCCTTACCCATGAAGTGATACCTATCATTTTCTAGTAGGTTTCAACTTGTTACCTCATGAGCTGACCTAGGTCATGGAGGGGATGGGCATTTTGGGGTCCACTGGCAGGGGTACCCCACTAATAGAAATTAATGGAAATGCCCATCTCTTACAAATAGATTCTTGCCTATCATTTTCCAGTACTTTTCAACTTGTTACCTCATGAGCTGACCTAGGTCAATGAGGGGAGGGGCAATTTGGGGGTCCACTGGCAGGGATACCCCACCAATAATAATTACTGGAAATGCCCATCCCTTGTATCTGAATTCCTAACCATCATTTTCCAGTAGGTTCAAGTGGTTACCTCATGAGCTGACCTAGGCCATCTGTACGGGGTCAATTATTGATGACTGGCGAAGCTACCCCACCACCAATAATCACTGGCGATGGCTATTTGTTGCTCTTGGGGCCATACTTGACACATTGTACTTACTTTGATGGGGTTACCAATGAAGCTGATCTAGTTTAGCATTTAGGTGAATTTAAAATTGCCCTTCCAGCCACACCGGAATCCCCGAAACACCCCAGAGACATTGTAACCACTCATATGTGGCCTCAAATGACTGAATACAACCTGTGTGGTTATTCGGGAAGTATGTTCGTGACAGTCAACGTTCATTACATTCAGCACTTTACAAGTGGCCTGTTCAAGTTACCGTAGCTTTACTAATTCCAAGATGATTATCTGATTGAAACACGTGGTCCATACCAGTGGCACCAGCCTGTTTCCAGGGGTCAAGGAAAATATGTTAATCTGGTGAATGATTCACTGTTTGTGATTTTTGTTGCCATACCAATTTCATCTAGCATGGGGACATTTTTTGTGAAAAACCATAAAACAATAATCTACGACCTATGACCTGAAACTTGGTTTCTTTGAGAGGACTATATATAAACTCTGATCATTGACTTTGACCTCTCGATAACCTCTGTGAATAAAAAATTCCATGCCATGAAAGAAAAAAGTTATGACTTTTTATAACCCTCCCCTAAGTTAGTATGTGTAATAACTCTATATGAAGACCTATTATTAGAGGTAAAATTTATTCACTGTTTTTAGTACAGCGTGGCTAGAATATTTGCATGCAGCATTCTTGATGACATAGATATATAACAGTATTAAATAATTGTAGAATATAATAGTTTAGTCAGGCCTACATGTAAACTTTGTAGAAAGGAAATTTCCAATGGATAAGTTCAGGTTTAGGCGAGGCTCGGCTAGCCTAACGCTTCAACCTAGGCTACATCAGCGCGCGAAATACACGGCGCGGAGTGCGATTTTGCACTAGAAACGCACGTTGTCAGCGCAAACACGAACCTCACCTACCAAAAACTTTCAGTCACGTAATCACGGCTGGAAGCGGACACCCACCTGCTACTTGCAAGTAAAAACAGCCGAGGGTGATACCACAGCAGGTTTGCCAGTCGTCTGGTTTCATATACAGGAATGCACTGTGAACATTGTGATGTACAAGGCAATTGGTTACCTTCCCAGCTAACCAAACCCTCTCGGCTCCCGGTCTAGTACATGCAATGTGTAATTACGTGTAACGTGATAGCAGGGAGTTACATACACACTCTCATGTACCATAGAACTACGGAAAACGTGAATGTTTATGGATAAGCTAGGTAAGAGCAATTTAGCTGGACGACAAAACGAGTCTCATGAGTAAGTATATGCTATTCACGGACAATATCATTGTATCCAGCTGTTTACCGAGAGTTCTTAACTTTTTGTGCTAGAGAAGAGTGCTGCAGATGTGGATCCATGGAGTGTATTGATGTTACACCTTCACCTTCACAGTAGTTATTAACACACTTTGTGCTTATACCTAATTTATAGTCAAAATATGACTCAGAATGCAAGACGTCCAAACTTCCCCTCCCAATCAAGCCTCTACACGGGAGCCAGCTTCAGCAAGCCCAGGACACCGCCATCATTTACAAGACCCTGGATCCGCCTGAACCGAATGATAATAATATAATCGTTTATTTACCTGTTTGCCTTTCATGCGGTCTCTTCCTTCTTTCTTAAATTCAGGCTTGTTGACTTTGGATTCCAAAGTTTGGCAAAATTCTTGGACTCTTAGATGATCACTTTTTTTACTGAGTACTTGGTAAACCTTCCGATCTTCTAATTCATCCTTTAGCATCTCACACAACTCTTCATATGCACTTTTGATCTCTAAAGCATCGTTCGAATCTGAAAATTTCTTTAAAACTTTCCTTAAGAGATTCTCTTCTCCCTCTGTGGGTTGTTCCTCTTTTTTCTCCGGCTCTTCTGCACTAGCCATCTTGATAATATCTAGAAAAAATGAAAAATATAGATGATGATAAAACAGAGGACATAGAGTTTCATGTCCTCGCACGAACTATGTTCCCCCTATTAGCACGTGCATATGGTTGTAGGAGTTCAACATATATCATTCGATGATTTGTGATAATTATCTAGACTTTTGTTTGCTTCTTAGTTAATGTTTAACGAGGGACGCGAATGTCGTACAAAGCATGTATGTAATCTTTGTCATTTATAGACCAGTAAAATCGTCTCCTCCTATATGATCAATGGCACATTATGTTTAACAGATTATACATTGGCAAGACTAATTCGGGGAAGTACAAGAAACCTTTTCTCGATTAGCGCTCACTAGATATAACAGAGATGAGCTGGGAGTAGGGTAAGCTACCGCTTGCGTGGCGGCGATAAATGGTATAGCATCCCGATCCGATTGTGATCCTAGCAAACACTCCCAACGCCCCCCCCCCCCCCTCCCTCCCTCTTCCACCCACTTACTGAATACTTTATCAGTTCTCTATTGGTCGCTTTAACATGTTTTTTAATAACCTGCAAATCCACAGGGATGGTATCCAGTTAGTCTCACTTACAATGCAGCCCTCCGCCCGTTTGAGAAGCAAACCAACGCCCTTGCTTACAAACATTAATGTACAGTACAGCGTTCCTTTAACATACGTAGAAAAGTATAGTCTAGGCTAACATGCATTGATAAATCATACCTTAATACATGGGTCTTTACAAACGGTGTATTCACGTACATGAAATCGAAACACTATACTTACTTTCAATTACTGATCGTGTTGTTCAAATCCTCGACCCCAATATGATGATGAATAAACTTGACATTAGATTTTCGTATCTTGAGAATGAACAGAACTCATTGTACGTGTTCCATGCACAAACTGGGAGAAACAACGCCTGGGTAAAATGAAACTTGATTTCAATATCTGTTAGCGTTATTTGTATACCATAAACGGATAGACGAGTCCAAAGGCTAACAAACTCTGACATATCATTGAATACACAATAGCATGAACAGAAAGCAATGAGTAATGAAGTAAACAATCTGTTTAAATACACAATACACTCAAGAAATGTCTTGTAGAGAACATTGCGACCGACTACCATGCATACCAACTGAAAATGAAAGCAAGGCTTACTACCATACATAACAACTTAAATTGAAATCAGGGCTTACTACCATACATACCAACTTAAATTGGAAACAGGACTTACTACCTTATATACATACCAACTGAAAACTGTAAGCAGGACAAACTACCATACATACCAACTGAAAACTGTAAGCAGGACAAACTACCACACATATCAACTGAAAACTGTAAGCGGGACTTACTACCATACATATCATTTGGAAACTGTAAGCGGGACTTACTACCATACATATCATTTGGAAACTGTAAGCAGGGCTTACTACCATACATACCAACTGAAACTTAAAACAGGACATATTTTAAGCAATGGTGTATTCCATGGTGCTTCATATGTATACCTCTTTGCGAAATACTAAGCACAAATGTTATGGTACACCTGTCTTCGTATGAATATCGATTTACTGAAATTGTGGGTTTACTCACTGGATTGTTTACTGTTTAAAACAAAGTGTAATACTGCAGTTGCACTTCGACTGTTGATTATGATGGTTTATGAATAGAGTTTTGTTTAACAACTTACCTTAGATTCGACTTTGCCTTTCCCCCTTCTGCTTTTATTATGGAAGTCAAAATGTGGTTTTAATTACCCTACACATTGTCAGCAGTGCGTCACCACAGTGATAGACCGTCAAAGAATAAAGATACTGATGTAAAAGAAACCTTGTCAAGTTTCTTACACATAAGTTAATACCCTGAGTGGTGCCTTACGGAAGCTTAAAGTCAACATTTTTCAGTAAATTGTTGAGATAACAAGGTAATATCTGACCAACTATCAGATAAAAAGTTGGATTGCTCAGTTGCTTTAACAGAGTCAATTAAATATTTTGCATAAAATTGTTCAAAAGCAACTGAGCAATCCAACATTTTCTGAATTGTGATAAGATATTACCTTGTTATTTTAACAATTTACTGGAAAATGTTGACTTATTGGGGTGAAGTTTTCTCATGTTAATTGCATTTTTGAGCTTCCGTAGTGTCTCGATTATTCTTGAAAGAGTGGAATTCCCCTCTTGCACAACTGTTTACATTATTATGCTTGGTTTCACAAATAACAACTGGAACGTTCGGAGTTTTAACGGTCTTGACCTTGATTTCACCGGTGTTGGTTAACAACACTTTGTGATCGAGATAGATCCTGTGAAATGATAAACAAACAAGTGATATTTCGAACAAGTATTACAGTTACTGTATCTTGGAAGTTCATCGCACCCCTTTCAGTGCCAGTGTTTAGGCGCCGCATAATTTCTATAGATTCAGAAATATTACCACAGTTTACTAATGTTTCACACAATGTGTACTTATCTGAAAAATAGTGGTACCCCTTGCTATAGCTTCAGATATTGTTTTGGTAAATTCGGACAATGGAAGTACAGTTTCAGACACTGCATATAAAGGCGAACGTGGGCAAAGTCGCTTGAAAGATGACTTTGTTCACAACATCATGGGGACTACATGAAAATCATAGCCTTTGGTTGATTACATATTTTATTGCCAGAATGTAATGTTTCCAAGCATCACAGTTGTGCATTAATGTTTTACGCATATATATATATATATATATATATATATATATATATATATATATATATATATATATATATATATTAATATATGTGTATGTCTGTGTGTGGGGGTGCGAGTGCGTTTGTGTGTGTGTGTGTCATGTCATGGACATACAATTTTATCGAGCTTATTTGGGACAATCTTCTCAAAACAATCCAAGTATAAAGAAGTTGTGTGATACCATGCCATTTCATACCTTAATGTTAGGTGATTCCCAACTCTTGGGCTGTAATATGCAACATATCCGTGTTGGATGTTGGAGATGGACTTTTGAGGAAGGGAAAGGTATTACCCGCGCATGTGCCAGTATAGAGGTACATATCGGCTGGAATATCCGTTATATCCCAAGGAAACCTGCATTATGTCATCAGCAGTTAATTTTTCACTGTAGGCTGTTTTACTTAGCCTCAAGAAAACAATAACCAAACCATAAACATTTAATAGCTTAACTTCGATGATGCAGAAATGCTTTATAAGTCTGAAAATGTCATCAAAATATGATGATGCAACATGCTGGTAGGACATGCTGATTCCTTGGCTCTCCTTGGTTGCTAATTTTTTTTATTTTTTTTTTATTTTTAGGTTTAAAGTCTTGTTCAAGGCCAAGGCCTTCTCACACGACTTACAACTTAACCCTGGTCATTGGTAACTTGTCACACCTACACACCAAAGTGTGCACAATTCAATCAATCTCTCCTGGGGCACCACAGTGCACCACAACCACGTGTCCCCCGGGGGACTTCCCATAGGGTGCAGCCACAAACCGGCGCAAACAACTATATTTACAAGTTACCTCGCAAGTCCCCATTTATACACCTGGGTGAAGAGAGGCAATGGAAATAAAGCGCCTTGCCCAAGGCCACAACGTTATGATCTGGCCAGGGCTCGAACCTGCCTTAACCACTTGACCACAACGCCCTGTGTTTCTTGATTTCAAGACCTATTGAGGAGGACCTTCATAACGTTGTTCTGTTGACAGAGAAAAGAGCAGCCTTGCATTCTTTTGTTACTGACAATAAATTGAATCAGAAACACATGATAAACAAGCAGTATATCATCACGTGATAAGTGATTACAAGTATCATATTCATTTGAAACTTTACATGATGGATGCAAATGATACTTTACATGTAGTATTCAGAGCAAATCACGTTATCCTATACCATATACCTGCCTAAGACAAAATAGATATCAGTATCTAATATCCAAATAATAATCTCTCAGGATTATTACATGTCACGATTTGCTCAAGAATCTTTAAAAAAAATGAAAACTTTTAAGCTACAGATAATCCGAACACTTCCCATCATTGTTTAACCTTGCTTAACAAACATAAATTAGGTTATTAGGTTATGTATTTGCCAAGGATGCTAGTTTTAATTTTTCTATAGACCTATAGTATACCTCACAAGGATGTGATAAGGCTGTGAGTTTGGATTTTCGTTTTCGTGTTTGTTTTATATACCTACTACACTGGCGATAGCGACTGCAGCAGATCAGCAAATATTGACAATAGTATAATGTATACATTCAAAGAGAAAGCACGACAGAGCTGCTGTCGTTAATATAACAACAACAATAGGTTAGGGCTACCAGACTATACGACTACACTCAACCAAACCAGCAGTAGTACAACTTGTGCTAACGTACCGTACCGTATCTCATCCATGTACTTTAGATTACAGCTTAAGCTATATACTGTATACACAATGCAGGCAGGCTAGGTTACCCGTTTAAGAACTAAGCACTATAACTGAGGCCCAAAGAAACTGATAAAATCAAACATTCTGGTCAATATATCTCGTAAATTATCATGTTATTACATTATAGGCCTGCGGAAATGAAGTCAGCAGTTGACACCATGTCGAGATGTTGCCAGACAATATAAGTATTGTGAAATGCGTGAATATTCAACTGCGATTGGCCATGCATCGTCTACGTCGATGACTGTACGCAGAACGAAATATAATTCCTCCAAATATATCCCGTTATAATTCTTCACCGCAAAGATGACGTTGGAACGTAATCAAACCATTTTGGACTACTCCATACATACCACTCAGTACATTTTCATACACTGGTAATTGAAAGTCAGACACTTTCTTAAGTGATACTATATCTCTCTGCATCTTTTGTTTCAAGTCAAAAGTTTCCGTAGTTTACCGACATTGTTCCTATACCATGGGACATTGTTTCTAAACTCTTTTCCCAATTCCGTTTACTCAGGCATAATTCTGTAGATTACAATCTTATATTTATATTTAATTGTACTGTTCCGATATTACTTTGTGTACAGTTTCGAACTCTGCTTTGCTTATTGGAGACAGTTGCAGTTTTGACAACTTCGGACATTTTCTTTACTTTGCGACACTGTATTTAATCTTTGTGGTATACCGTTAATGATGCTGTTGTTAAAGTTCATTTTCCATGTGAAAAGGTTTGAGTAAGAGACATTGTTTCCGGTACACTTTGTTTTTGTTGTTGATGGTAATCGCTTCGTATAATATTGTTTACGACAATGTTTTAAATACTTCTACAGATGGCTTTGCTAAATAGAGAAACTTTTTTAATAGTTTTCCCACATTTTCATGGTTTCTATAGATTCAGACTATGATTCCAGTCATATTGTTCCTTTATCTGAGACAGCCAGCGAACAGCCACTTTTAAATGAATTTGTATGGTATCAGACAGTGCTGCCACCACGGTTTGCAGACTGTCCCCAGGCCCGTCATTGTATAAGAGGGCCCTGTTGCTGTACCATTCGGGGGCGTTAATCATGGGGGACAATTGGACACGCCCCCACTACCTGAAGGGTGTGAACACAATATGATGCCACCCCCCCCCCCCGGGTTTATTGACTGACTCGTGTAGGCGCTAGGCCTATCAGGCTCATAACATCTCGTGAATCTCACCAAAGGAGCTAAAACATTGTGCTATGAGATTAATATTTTTTTAATGTTTTGTCCTCTTATGCTCAACATCCCCTATGAAAAAAAAAAAGTTTCACCTGAGTTGAAATAAGAATTACCGATTTCGTATATAGCGAATATTAAGTGAGGAACCGCGCCTATACACCGATGAGGCTATATCCTTAAGCCAGCTGATAATGATATCCCGCAGCATTCGCTAATCTCCTTTGCAGTATATTATTTTTCATGTCCTATATAATTTAATTATCACGTTCAAGTAACATAACACTACATGTACATTTTATTGTGCATTCAGTTTGGTTAGCAATGCCACTCACAATAGTTTTGAAGTGTTTTTGAGATAATGATATATTTCATAGCAGATTTTGAGACAGAAACATATATGGTGCCAAACTTAGGTGATAGGCAGCTATATAGTAATATTGTTGTTATGCATGTTACTCATTATACCTCAAGTTATAATTTCGTATATATATATATATATATATATTAGTTGTGATGAAGATAACTGATGCCAAGTACAGGGCTGTAGCCGGAATGAGGGGAGGAGGGCTGTCTCCATGAGATTTCCACTTTCTAAATGAAAATAGGCCTACGATAATGTGTGAACGTCTGAACAGTATGGGCTATTTCAGTTACTTTTAGCGATTTCTTCATATCATTTCTTATAATTCCATTTGTCAGTAGTGTGCAACCTCTACATTCTTGGCACGTATTGTACACTCTACAAACAACCTGGTGAAAGTTCGCCAGGAACTGGTGAAATTTTCACCAGGAGCTGCGTTTATATGCCACCCTACATATCCTGGTTGTTTTCATCAGGTTTGCTGGTGAATGAGACTTTAACAAAATCCTGGTAGGAATAACCAGGATATCCTGGTTAAATTTCCTGGTTAGATTTTATAACTATCCTGGTTCATATCAATGGGTATTTCACCTCATTCCTGGTTAAATTAACCAACATTTCCTGGCTAGTGCCAATTCCATCCTGGTTAAAATCATAAAACGTTCCACCGCTTTTCTGGTTACATTAAACATTTCCTGATTGATGTGACTACTACCCTGATTAATATCAAAAAATTTGCCTCCTCATTCCTGGTTATATTACTACTTTCCTTGTTAATACTATTGGCTATATCACCTTATCCTCGTTTAAAGTTGCAATGCATCAAATTATGGAAAGGCACAACATAAATTATAAAACAACATAATTAATGTTAACGAAAGTTTATTTGTGTCTCCTTAATTTGAAAAAAATCGCAAAATAGTTATATTAATTCCTCAAATATTTATACGATGAATGTCTATAAGAAATGCAATACTGAAGTCAAAATTTTGAGGACATAAGTTTCACATTACCAACGTCACATGCCGAAGCTCTGATTGCTTTACTTCAACTGTGAAGTATAACAGGGAATACCAAGACCTTGTTCACTGTTCAGCACTTTTGCACAAGGAAACAAAATCACTTTAACAGTTTTTCTACGGAACGAGAATTGAACAAAAGTTGACTTAATTATAGATCACGTGCAATGATTTTACTAAGGCAAATGGACCCTTTACCTGTCTCCTAAAATACTTGATAAAAGCCTCTCTCGCAATAACAGTTATGTTACGACAACAGCCAGCCCTGTAGCAGTAGCTACTTTTCTTTAAACTAGATAGGAAGATCTTAAAAGATCTATGTTCACATTGTTGTTGATAATGATGACCTATTACCAATTTATTTTCCAGTTTAATTATTTATTTATTGGTAATTAATTAATATTCTGAATTCAATTACCAAATTTTACCACTTCGCACTGGCAAACCGAACATCTTTAACCATTAAATCTAAGCAACGCTCTGCAAGACAACAATGAGGTTACCAACGATACCATTAATGGTTTATTTATTAGCTCTTCCGTTGACATCACATTCTTGTGCAAACTATTTTAACTCAAATACAAAGTGGTAATTGTGGCTTATAATAATCACCCAAAAAATTAAATTGAAAAGATTTTGAACTAACAGTTAAAGAATAGACCGAAGTGTAGTTTAACATGAAATTTCTGAAACTCCGATCCCGAATGACCATATTCATACTTGACTATAGTTATGATAACGTTTGCATAAATCCTCATGTCTGTCAGTGAACGAAGAAGCATTTCCAAAGAATTAACTAAACTGACTACTAAATGACCTTGCACATAAGATTCATGAACACTTCTATATGTCTCTTCATCACAGGTCATCGTTGTCCAAGTTTCATTGAAGTTGTACATTGTGGACAAAGAGATGGAGTAAAATAAACTTTTCTTCATAAACAGCACAATCACATTTCTGATGTGCATCGTCCAAGCCAGAGATATGCTACTATTGCAAAGATTTATTTCTTAGCAGCCTCTCTCAATTATTCACCTCATCCAGGTATTTTGGTATGTTTGTACCAATCTAGGAAAGGAATGAAACAATTAAAGTATTAAATGGTATGCAAAATAGGATTAATCGGGGGTTTTTTTTCAGTCTACTAGTCTGTACCAAATTTTTTGAAAACCATTTTGTATCAGTTCCGGTTGTAGGAAAGTGATAAATTGCATTAGCCTGACTTTTATAACAAGTGCAGTAACAATAAAGGATCACGATTCTTCACGGTGGTTTTCCTCTGATCTTTTCCGACAAACAAGAAAATGGAGACTTCATGACACACAGCCTGTGTTCGCTTGGAGCAAAATTAGTCAATAGTGTTTGTTACTTAAACCACTTCAAAACCAAAGCATGTGGTATCGGTTCAAGATTGTTTTTGTTCTTTCCAGTTTACGGTACATGAAGATAGGAGCACTGAATGATCTCCGTCAAAGTGGTTTCTCTTCATTTAAGACAAGTTTTTTTTTGGGGGGGGGGGCTTTGCAAAGTCCTGTCACTTCTTGCTGACACCCCAGTGAATTGATTGTTCAATTTCCTAACATATCCAAACTGGTCCCATTTTACCAATAATCAGTGGGCTATCAGCTAATGCAACCATGTGAATTAAACATTAAGCTAAACAATAAAACTTACTTGATTTACATCTATGAATGATTGCAAGGAGGTTGCAATAGTACATGCAGTGTTAAGCACCCTCTGATGCTGAACTTCCCCAAAACATCAGAGTGACAAGAGAAAATGGCAAGTACTTCATTTCATCTGCAAGAAAAGATTTGTGAAATTAGTGTAAATTTGATACAGTAAAATAACATTCACAGAAGTTTCTTCCCCCAACCTCCCCCCCCCCCCCTTTCTGAGATCACCAATGTATCTCACTACTCTATAACTCCAATGTTAACAAGGACTGACACTTACTGAAGGCCATGGTCACACTCTTTGTGTCCAACATATGTGTAATTTCACAATTCAATTCACTTTTATGGTTTAGAAAACAGGAAAGCAGCTTGATTGACCCTATAATAGTGGACATATTTCAGGTTTCCTGATAGTTTGAAATGTACTGCGCTCCTCTCTTACCTGTCTCAATGATACTATTGCACCTTTCCATTTATCTAGCTGACCTATTAACTGACAACATTTTAGAACTTCACTCCCATTGACCCTCCTCTGGTTTCACCCATCATCTCTCTCTCCTAAATTCACGAAGTAAATTAGCGTAATTCTATCTACAAATTCCTTGGTTAGGAATTACACTTTCTCACTGTTTTCAGTTGTGTTTTGCATCTCATCAACATGAAGACAGGTAAGCATCATTGCATGTCAATACCAAAACTAGTGAGGTTTAGTTTGTTTTTTTTTTGTAACAATCAATATTTTGGATATTGTATCAGAAGGTGAAAGCAATATAGGAATCACATATGATGAGGAACAATTATACTATTGAAGGTAATCAGTAGTCATGGCCATGTGGAATACACATGATCTGCATAGAGATTATCTGTTGTTCCAAAGCGTCGACTTCTGATCAAGAGAGCTCTTACCCACTTGTTGCAAATACTCAAAGTCTTGCTCTATCTGTAATTATAATGCAATGGCATGAGGACACAGGTTAGCTGTACTTACATTGACTTAAACAGATGAAACAAATTAAGATATGCAAGACGCATATACATCACTGAGAAATAAACTAGAAATCAGAGAGTTGCCATGTACAACATAGACTGTATAGGATTTGCTTAGAATAGTGTACAAATATATGTTGTACAGTCCACTGATTTGGCTTTTATGTTTTGAAATTTCAAAGATACATGCACTTTAAGTTCACTGAATTTCACTATCTCAAGAAAATTCCTCTAATATAAAGTTAAAGACTTCAGCAGTTGCTTCAAGTTATGCTTCCACACTTGGCGGAGAGTAAGTGACCAATCTTTTGCGAAGACAAATCAATACAAATCAACACTTTAAAGGAGGAAGTGTATGGAAGTAAGACAATATGGTTACTACAATGGTTCCAGTGACCTCAATAGACCACTACGTGCATAACTTGTACATGGTATCAATAGCCTTGCAACTAATTTTATGTGGAACTTTTAACTTGACGGCATGAGTTGTAGTTTCATATTAGGCAAAATGAAGCAATGTCTTTGTTGTACCCAAAACTGTTTTCGTTGTTCAACTTGTGAGGAGCTGTAGGTTCTCTCATATAGCCAGGGCTCATTTTTAAGAAAACTTCAAGGATTGTTCTACATTTTGGGGTTAACAAACCCCAAGTACACACACTCACAGCTAAGCCTATGAAAAACATACCAAATTTTGGAATGAATATCTTTCTTTCTTTTCAAAAAACCACAACTTCTTTTCGAAAGAACCAAAATTCCAATCCTTTGCACAGTTGATTGAATTTGTTTAAAAGCAAATAAATCATAACAATCAACGCAAGTACTTTGTTTACAACAATTCCATATACAAAGATTTTCATGCTAAAAATAGTCAATGGTGGTTTCTAAATTTCTTGGGATTTGCTTGGCTAATAGCTCATATCATTATCTGCAGGCATTCTTGCATGTTCAGTTTTCAATGAACACAAAGGGTGTTGTTTAAATGCAAATACTCTTTCATGGCTGTTAGCTCCTTTTGAGACAAATCTTCTATTTCTGCCAAAACAAAATGACACATAACAGCAGACAGGAGTTATTTATTCCTGCACCTAACAGAAGCTGGTCACATTTGTTAGAAATATTTTAAAAGTAAAACAAAATTAATTCCAAAGGTCTTTATTTGAGTTTTGGACCATGTTTAAATACTTACCAGTTTATATCTATATACTGTTGTAAACATTCCTCTTTGAAGAGATGTATGATAGGGCAGTGACATCTCCAATGAAAACTGTAAATGTGTCCCTTTTTGAATGTTCAGAAAATCAATGCCATAAGGTGTCCCTGCTATAAGGAGTGCAAAGCTGTGACCTAGTTATGTAGTGTTTCATCTTACATTAGATTGAAGTATAGTCTTGATTAAGATTAACCATACACGGGTTTCATGGTTTTTATTATTGAAAAATTTGTCATTATTCTCAATAAATTTCACATTATCAATACATATAAACTAAAATAGCTTAATTGCCATAGCCTAGCCTGGGTAAGTTTTACACTAGGTCTAGGCCACTACAATAAATGCATCACATGCAACAGCTATATTTTCTTCTTTCAGTGTCGGCAATCACTAGTATAGCCCGAACATGTAGACCACTAGTGGTCTTAACATATCCACTGTATAACTTAGGCATAGTCTTTTTGAAAGCGAAGGCAAGCTACGGGTCTAAAGTGTGCTGACCCAAGCGTAAAAAAATTGCTGTGTATAAATGTGTGGCTTTCGTTAGGTGTGCCCTCAGTTACCATACACCACAACAACTAGCATTCGGTAGAAGTAGAAGCGCCCGTGATTAAGCGAAGGTCTATAGGTCTTGTTAAGTATGGGTATGACACACTGTAGGCACACACTATGTTAGGTCTAGTCCTGAAGGTACTTAATAATTTAGCTAGGCTATTCTATATCTCATAGTCAGTACTGTTTATAAGTACCACATCAGGAAAAGGATCTGTACTAACCTAGCCTGACAACGTAAGGGCTAACGTTAGGTTATACTTACAATATCGCGCGTACTGACTGTATCACAGAAATGACGAAACAGACATAATCCCGGTATTTCACCTTTAGCTTTAAACAAACACTCATTTAGGGGAACTCATACGCCATTGATCTAGCATGAATTTGACTTCGTCATCTGCCATAATAAGATGGTTATTTGCAGATTTCTAAGTTGTATTTGACAGTTTCGTCGACTTGCGATTGTCATACGTAGGAAGCCGCCAGTTCGAACGTCTTGAGACCAAAAAAACAATCAGAGGCGAGGATTGCAATATGCTAATCATCTCTTTTAATGAATTCACCAGAGTTATGTAAAGCTCGGGTTTACCGCACTGGATTAACCAGGCGTAACCAAGATTATGTTAACTAACGTAGACAATATCCAGGATAATGTTAGCAACCAAAGAGCTGGTATATGTAGGCCATCCATTTTTGAGCTGATTGCGCCCAGATTTGATTTCCACCTCAAATGCACTTTGAGACACATTATCTGGGCCTAAATTTGTAGGCCACAAAAAATATTTTGGGGACCTTTTGGGCCCTCACTTTCAGGGGCTCAATTTTGGGGGCAAAGATATATATTTCTATATATTACCAACTCGCTTTAGGGAGTTCGAACGGACCTTTGTTTATTTATTTCTGTAGAATTACATGAACATATATGGAAAGAAATGGTATTTTTAGACTTTCCCAAGCAGTTATATGTTGACCAAGCCTCTAAAGAATTTGAGACTATTTCCTATTCCGTGCCTCAAACAATTGAAAGAAAAGAAAGGTCTTTGTAGAAGCAGGTTGTAGCGTGGTGGTCGGTTCTTTTATCTTTTACCTGAACAAATCAAACATCATTGTTCGTGTTCCAGGAATTTTAACAGTGTGATCGTTCTATATATATTACAAATGGAATTTCTCCAATCCAAAATGTTGTGATAAATTTATGTGGAATTTGTTGAAACCACGACATTTTCACCAGGTTGTTTTTAGAGTGTAGGAATGGCGTTCAAAAATAACACAATGTTTATTTTAACCGCTCATCACGTATATGCACGATCGCGGATGCAATAACCGTGCGTTTCTTTTCACGAATTTTGTTAGAATAACAATGAACGTAGAGAGCTATTAAGAGTTAACTAGTGTGAACAGTGTAGCAGTCTAAAGTGAAACTACGGATCATAAATATATTTATTACGTCTATATGATTAATATAGGACTATCAGTTTTATTGTTAGCACCGATATCAGTGACCCATGTTTTTAACAAAGGTTATTGAGGCACAGCCCCCTGCACGGCACTCAGCTTGTTTGTCTCCCCCCCCCCTCCTTGATCCCTCCCAGTGGGTCCATTTTTGGAAAGTAAAACAAACTTTTTAAATAAACGTTGAGTCGTTCTTTCCCCCTACAAAGTGATTTCCCCGAATAATTTTTTTTTTCTAATGTCTAAGTGTAAATTTCTTAAACATGAAAACTCGAATTAAGAATGTTTAGGTGTAACTTACAAGGCCTGAGAAGTGCCATTTTCGGTAATCTTGGAAGTTTTTGGGCAAACATTTTAGTGCTAAGCTACGCACCAACCGATGATGGTGTTCCGCTTACATAATGTCATCATGGTCCCATTTCAGAAATGGCCTACCCACTTAAACCTTTTCTTAAACAATACTCTGGTATCTATACGCACATCAAAGCACCATCATGTAACATTTGGACGATACATAATATTTCTCCATGTTCCTCAACTGCCTTCCCTAGAGATTCTACCCAGACTACGGCCCTGAAGTATCTGTATTTTATATGTTTTATGCATTGTTTCCGTTAAATGAGGTGTGCCCAGATACCCAATAACGCTTTTCAAATGTACTTGTTGTAGACATCTGTATAACAAGATGGTATTTGAAAGTATGTTTCCGTGTTTGGTTTCAGTTTCAATTTAATTTATCATGATAAAAGGCTCTAAGTTACACCAGGCTGTTAAATAGATAAGTCTTATTAATTTAATTAATTTCAGATGTGCCTTTTGTGAAAAATATATTTTTGACTGACATACCAATTCAGGGACCAAAAAGAAGAAAACTTGAAAATTTATAGACGTGAGTCCGCCCCCTGGATCCCCACCGAGGCTTCGCCCCTGGACCACATCAGGGAACCCTAAGGTGGTACCACTTGCAATAGGTCCATGGAATTGGATTGTTAAGCACTACCCTTGCAGGTAAAGACGTTTCTATACCTCATGGGCGTCAGCAGGTTTCAGAAAGTGAAGGGGACACTATACTATCTAAGCGGAGCGCCACCATTAGTTGGTGCGTAGCGTACCAGGAAATTTTGGGTACATAAGACCCCCTAGATCGCAGGAGACGGCCTTCCTGAGTCGTTTTTAGTTACATCAGAACCAGATCTGTGAGGAGAAATTTTGTCTCACAAAACTAAATTCCGACAGAAAGTACTGGTAGAAAGATGCCGTTCTGACACCAAGGGAGACGAATTACACAGCGTCCATCTCAAACGAAATATTGAAAAAGTGGCGCCGTCACCTCCGGGATGAGTGGAGTGGTATATATAATACATGCATGTAGGTGCGAGACGTCAGTTGTTATGTGCCCAGGTACTTTAATAATAATAATCAGAAAAAGGCACCGCGCGCAGAGCGTGTGTAGCGCCTAGCCGGCACTCAACAATAAAGATCTACCATATCCGGCGAATACATGCAGCCTTAAGTACTTAACCCCTACACCCCTATTCGTCCGTCCAGTCCAAGGGACTGGAGGTAGTGATATGAACATAGTAACTCATCACCATCTACCTGTATGGCTTACCTAATCCCTTGGAACCCATACAAACAACATGTGTGCAAGATTCAATATACTTTCGAATGGTCTCCCCCCCCCCCCCCCCCGAACGAATTAAATGGGCAGATTTAGGATATTGGGAGAATGGGAGATACATGACGGTGCAAGTGATAGATAGCAGGGGCCCAGGGAGTCCAGATTTCTTGACCTTAAATAGAAAATCGCGCATATGCATGTGATTTTTTTTAATAACTACTCTGAAAAGTGGGTGGGACAAATTATATGATATCCCCTCCACTTTTGAAAGTGGGGGGACATGTCCCCCCCGTCCCCCACCTGTTGACGCCCATGCTATACCTTATACTATAAACTAGTCTTGTAGTGTTACACACTGTTTGTATTATGGTTGTCGACATTGTGTCTATAGTTCAAGTTTCAGTATGCTATATCATGCATAATCATGCACCTTACACGGATATTTACAACCCCTACAATTTGAACATCAATCTCTACGATATCAGTATCTGCCATATAGTGAAGTGCCATTTACTTAATAATATTTAATTTGCAGCAATAGCTGTTGTGGTATCTGAAGCTGACCTTACTTTACTATGCAATGTCTTTATAGCATGACTCACTGCTTCTGTGACTTTAGGAACCACCTACCATTCACCGCCATTCACTGTCCCTAAACTAGTTTGAACTAGTTTGAACTAAACTAGTTTGAAAGTTTCGTTCTGTCTTTTCAGAAATTACAGTACTGAAATATTACTTATGTGGTTTCAGAAACTACATCCACGGTGGCCTTTTCAATAATTTGTGATATTGTTTCATTTTTACTGTTGACACACGTCTACAACTCGAAGCAGGTATTATGGTGTTATGTTTACATCTTGTATGAACTTCGGTCGGAAAGGGCGATTGCTTTCAATCATAAACTATACCTACGCAATATTAGGTTGTTAATGAACAATATGCAACAGAGTAAAAAAGGAACAAACATATAAACTGATTTACATTGCAGCTGTTCCTACTTTTTCGTTTACCTTTAACAACAAGGTCGTCAACCGGCAGGGCAATGGACTTATGGTCAAATTAGTTAAAGATGTTGCCAATGTATGACTAATAGGAAAAGGCTTATACCTATGGGATGCCATCAGGGCAAAATACGACGACAACGTGATATCATTTAACCTTTGAAAATTAAATAATAAAAACAAATAATAATTAAAGTAAATGCCAATATAGATTACAATTCGAATCGAACTGGTACTACGAAAATAATCATGCAATTAGCTTCAAATTAATTAAGTCATTATTATTTTTATTTTTATTAGTAATAATTGTCAAAACCGTACAAAACCAAGGGCTCAATATGAAACTTAGTTTCGGACCCAAACGGTGCTAAAAAATTGGCTCAAAACCATTTGCCCAAGAAATTAAGGCCCGAATTTACCCCCAGAAATTTGTCGCAAACAATTTGGGATCAGACAATGTGTCCCAAAATGCATTTGAGGTAGAATTACATAAGAGCCTTCTCGAAATTTGGCAAATTGTATATTTTGTTGGCCCACATGGTCCAATTTAGGTCGACATGTACCAGCGATTAACATTATATGCACATCTACCCCCATCTCGATTGATGCCCATTACAACGTTTCAATGCTCTCATTGTGTTCACCGTGCTCATTAACCTGTCTGTATTCTGTGCGTGTTTTTGTCCCCTCTGTTACTGTAACTTGTCATTTAGCCTCTGAAGAAGATCCTGCTAGGATCAAAACGTCAGGCCAACTTACTTTTACACATGCTATAAACCTGATGAAGATGCTTATAGGACTTCCTCCCTCTCCCGCTCCCCCTCCCTCCACCTGTCCCTCCACCTCCCTTTTCCACCTCCCTCTCCCTCTCCCCTACCTCTCCGTCTACCTCTCCCTCTTGCTTTCTTCGGAACAGTTTTAGTTCGATTCCGATATCAACAAAGACTCCTATACGAATTATTATATTATTATTGATGTGGTAATGTAGCATATCATATATATATATATATATATATATATACCCCCGTCCCCTTCCCTCCCTCCCTCCCCTCCCCTCCCCTCACCTCATAATACTGACACTTAAAAACGAACAAAAAATATACACAAGAAACTAGAGGGGTTTTGTTTTACTTAATTAATTACTTTATTTTGCATTCACGTACAGAATGCATTGACAATGTTTCTTTCACATTGACGCACATTTCAGGTGAACATAATGATCACAAGGTATTTACTAAAGATTACTTTCCATGATACACTACGGTCATGCAGTTACTACCGATTCATAAATAACAGATTGAGTCATTATCTCAAACGTTTCTCTCCGTAATCAACGGCGGGTTAAACCTTCCGTAAAATTATAGGTTGCACTGCAACACATATGAGTCTGGATCAGTTGTTATAGATCGAAAGAAACACGTTATTGTTCATAAATTCCTTTGTCTTTCAGAGCAGACAAGCAAAGATTATTTCCCAGCATACATAGCACTCAGCCATTACATAATGCCAAAGGATTGAGTCAATTATCTCAAAATCTTTCTCTCTCTCTCTCTCTCTCTTTTTCTGTTGATCCACGGAGGATCAAAACTTGTGCTCAGCCATCAGATGTATTGCAGCATTGAGCGTCTGAATCAGTTGATATAGATCCTGAAGAACCACTCTCTTGTTCATAAATTCCGTTTTCTTTCAGAACAGACAAGCAAAGATTATTTCCCATCATGCAATTCACTCAGCCATTACATTATACAATAGGATTGAGTCAATTATCTCAAAATCTCTCTCCCTTTCTCCCTCCACCTCTCTCTCTTTCTCTGTTGATCCACGGAGGAGCAAAGATTATTTCCCAGGACACATTGCACTCAGTCATTACATAATGCCAAAGGATTGAGTATATTATCTCAAGATCTTCCTCTCTTTCTTTCTCTTTCTCTGTTGATCCACGGAGGATCAAAACTTGTGCTCAACTATCAGCTGCATTTGCAGCACTTTGCGTTTGAATCAGTTGTTATAGATCCTGAAGAACCACTCTCTTGTTCATAAATTCCGTTTTCTTTCAGAACAGACAAGCAACGATTATTTCCCATCAAACATTGCACTCAGCGATTACATTATACCAAAGGATTGAGTCAATTATCTCAAAATCTTTCTTTTCCCTTTCTCTCTCTCCACTCATCTCTCTCTCTTGCTCTGTTGATCCACGGAGGATCAAAACTTGTAATCAGCCATCAGCTGCATTTGCAGCATTGAGCGTCTGGATCATTTGATATAGATCCTGAAGAACCACTCTCTTGTTCGTAAATTCCATTGTCTTTCAGAGCAGACAAGCAAATTTTATATCCCATCATGCAATTCACTCAGCCATTACATAATGCCAAAGGATTGAGTCAATTATCTCAAAATCTTTCTCTCTCTCTCTTTATCTGATGATCCACGGAGGATCAAAACTTGTGCTCAACTATCAGCTGCATTTGCAGCACTGTTTGTCTGGATCAGTTGTTATAGATCCTGAAGAACCTCTCTCTGGTTCGTAAATTCCATTGTCTTTCAGAGCAGACGAGCAAAGATTATTTCCCAGCATACATTGCACTCAACTATTACACAATGCCAAAGGATTGAGTATATTATCTCAAAATCTTCCTCTCTCTTTTTTTTTCTCTGTTTGATCCACGGAGGATAAAAACTTGTGCTCAGCCATTAGCTGCACTGTATCACTGTGCGCCTGGATCAGTTGTGATAGATCCTGAAGAACCACTCTCTTGTTCATAAATTCCGTTTTCTTTCAGAACAGACAAGCAAATTTTATATCCCATCATGCAATTCACTCAGCCATTACATAATGCCAAAGGATTGAGTCAATTATCTAAAGATCTTCCTCTCTCTCTCGTTCTCTGTTTGATCCGCGGAGGATCAAAACTTGTGCTCAGCCATCAGCTGCATTTGCAGCACTGTGCGTCTAAATCAGTTGTTATTGATCCATAATAATAGAAGATTGAGTCAATTATCTCAAAGTTTCTCTCCTTGTTGGAGCCGAGGCTGGTTAATTAAGCAGTCCATGAATTTCCAGGACGCCGCTCGGAGGAGCGTTTGTCTGGATCAGTTGTTCTAAATCTTGAATTGCCACTCGTCTGTTCGGTTCGGGATCCAATAAACGCTGCAGCATAAATTTAGCTCCACTGGAGATGCTGTGATGCCATCTTAGAGGGCGGTCTTTTGCCTTCCTAAGGGATGCGAATGGTAGTTTTCCAAAGACCATGCAGTAGTAGATGACACCAACAGACCAGACTGTAGACTTGACCAAGTCGCACGCTCCGTTTAGTCGCTCGGGAGGTATGTTCCATAACAATGTACCACCAGCTGCGGGTACGATACATTCATCATTGACGACCTCCCTGGCTAGTACATAGTCGATGGCTTTCAGCTGATCTTGATCACAAATCAACAAGTTACTGGGTTTCAGGTCTCCGTGTACCCAACCACATCGATGGATAGCCATCACCATGGAAACGAGTTGTTGGAGGAAGAAGAAAGCCATAGATTCAGACAGCGGTGCTTGTCGTCTTAAATATGAAGCGAATGAGAGGCAACCGGCTGGTTTCTCCATCACAAGAGTGAAGACGTCATCATTGCCTAAGGAAATTTTACCGTAGCCAAGAAGGTCCACAACACTAGTCACAGATTCCAGAGCCACAAGAGCTGCTGCCTCTGACGGTATCAGATCGGGGCTATTGGGAAGAGTGGTCCATAAGTGAATATCACTGCATTTGGTGAACTTGATGGCAACCTCCTGTGAAGATACGAATACAGACTCGATAACATTGTTACAGCAAGGTAATATATTCCAAATATATAGAACAATATATTAATATGATACGAACTAATACCTATATTAAGTCACGTGGTGGGTGCAAAGTGTAACGATATCAAATTATATTGAGACTACGAAGCCTGACAAGTGACAACAATATCATGGTATTTAAAAGTATATAGTTTTGTAGGTAAGAGGGCGATCAACTAGAAGCTAAATTTCTAAATTTTTCGAAAAGTTTTTCCCTTTTCTTGAGATTTTAGTCTTTCATTTCATATTTGTAAGACTTTATAATTAAAGGAGAGTTAAATTAGAGAGTTAAGTTCTATCAGCGGGGGGGGGGGGGGATGCTTTGATAAGATAGCAGGGACGTGCCTATGGAAGTTAAGGCACGATTGACCATTATTTGTACGGCAAATACTGATGTCTAAGAACAAAACCTTTGTTACACACACACACACGCATATATATATATATATATATATATATATATGCATATATATATATATATATATATATATATATATATATATATATACATACATACATACATATATATATTTATATATATATACATACATATATATATATATATATATATGTATATATATATACATATATTTATATTCACCTGACTTGGGGTGCAGGTAGTATTGTTTAGTGGTCGTCCTCTGTAGACCAAACCAAAGCCACCGTGTCCAAGCTGATCAAGAAGCTCGTAACCGGCTTTTCGCATTTCCGCCTGCGCCTTGACCATGACGTCATATGGCACAACTATCTGGTGACTGGAACTAGATTTGGAGCCACTACTGTTGCTGTTACCGTTGGTGTGACTGTGGTTGTTACTGCCATTGGTCTGAGCAACGCTGCCGTAACCATAGGCACCACTAATGTTACCAGCAGCACCACCGTTGCCACCATTGCTGTTGCTGTGACGTTGCTGGTGATTTCGGCCAAAGGATAAAGTGCTTTGATGTCTCCTCTGCGAAAACAAACGTCAAATGAGTAAAACTTTGAAACAAAAGGACATAAAGGGATGGTTTGAAGGGAATGGGTGGTCTGGTGGTGCTACTTTATATCACTATAGTGACGTATCGGGCTTACAATTAATATGGGGAATGCATACAAGTTGCCGTTAGAAGAATTGCTTACACTATCGGCAGCAACTGACTATATATACGAACAAATCGCAGTAAAGCTGTCCTTTATTTGTTCGATATATAGTAACACTCCATTCTTATGGATATGAGAAGTTCATATCTACAAAATGATCAGAAATAACTAACATTAATTTAATTCTTCCAATTATTCATTTAATTTTCATTTAATTTATTTGTGTAAATGCAGAGAAGTTAACTAAGTGACAAAACATATCAACAACGGGGAAAACTGTGAATGGAAGCACACCAAAAAGTCCATAAAGTGTTTGTCTAGTAGAGCGCTCCCATAAGTAAATAGAGAGAACAATACAAGAAAACAGTAACACTTATATCCACCCACACACCAACCCAACACGTATGATCCACTCACCCCACCCCACCACCCACAATACATACAGGTGCACATATGCATACATACACAATTGAATACAAATAAACACACGCAAATGCATATACATAAATATATTCACGAACACCCATTTTAAGATAAACAAGTATGCTTACTTACACAAACACATATACCATCATATATATACAAATATGTTAGGGGGAAAAAAGATTACAATAACATAGGGATGGCTACAGATTCTCAACCACCTATCCTGAATTGGGGAGAGGTGTGGGAGAATGGGGAGGGAGTAGGATTTAAATTCGTCCTGGGGACTTTTGAAAAAATGTTGAAGAATTTTCGATTGTTTAGGTTTCACCGCGAGTACATGTTATATATTTGTGTAGGAATGTTGCAATATTCTGTCTACCAGCGTGAAGGGAGTGGGGAGGGGTGAGGATAACCCCCCCCCCCCCGCCACCGAAGTATACGTGGTTGCGCTCCTGTTCACCAAACGCATATTCTTCCTTCATTGCAATCACATAGAAACCATGATTAGTCAATTAAGATGGTCACTGAATATTTTACAAATCGATTACAGAAGTGTGCAACATACCTTCTTTTTCTTGCCATTTGGTCCATCGTGGGCAGACCTTGCTCCTCGGCAACGACAAGAACGAAGGTCTTGTCTCAATTTGAGATTCTGATCTTCAATCTCCTGATAACTCCTGCAATAAAGGATGAAATAATGTCAAGATTAAAGTCGACTCAAACCCAACCATCATCTTTGGGTTATATCACGGAGATCTTGGTGAAGAACAACTCCCAAAACGGCTAAGAAAATAGACACATATTTGGGAAAAGGGGAGGTGGAGGGGGCTAGGCATAGCTACAACTCCTAACCAGATAAGAGAATTCTTGTTTGCTTTGGTCGATATAATACTTTGAAATGGAATGAGAGTTTGTTTTAGCTGCTAAAATCGAACTTTTGGAACTAAATTATGATTAAACCAGATACAGTTGAGTCAATGAAGGAGAGAAGTCAAGAAGTTTGTTCTAGACTTAAAGAGACGTCACGTGGAAACATCTTTGAAATCAATTTTTGTGACAATTGTTAGGAGATAGGGGTGTGAAAGACAAATATATATTTGGGGAGAGGGGCTCTAGGCATAGCTTCCGGTCCGAGTCCTTGAGAAACGACTGATAATCCTACAACACATGTGTCTCTTATCATTGTGTCGTAAAATACTTACTTTAACAAAGAGCTAACATCTGAGGCCAGTGTATCAAACACTGAATCTATCTCTCGTCCAGCATGGCGATTTTTGGAGTCTCTACAGAAGCCAAGTAATCCTGTAAAAGGAATTGAAGGTTATTTACGAATGTTAAATAAATTAAAGCCATTGTCGTATCATGTTGTAGTCTGCCGCTGGATTTTTTTCATTGGTCTACAAACTTGATAGTTTTACATTTCAAAAGTATTTATAAGCACCACCTTGCGTTTAGACCGAATTAAATACCAAACTTATTGTCTAAATAAATCTCTGAATGCACCATTTGGCGTGTAAACTTTGGAATTTTCAGAACTACCCCCTCAGCCCCCCCCCCTTCCCCTCCCCGCGTATGTGGGCATTGTATTCAACGAATCCACATCTACAGCCCTTAATTCGTTAAATTCTGCCTACAACCCGTCAACAAATTCAGAACAGGCTATAGCTGCTTGAATGCGTTTGCATCATAACACAGTATATAGTGAGCATGCTCAGAACAGATAACGTTAGCTACTTACATATATCACACATCGATAATATTCGAGAAATAACGTTACTTTACCAAGGATAAAACTTGTACACCAGCTTACAGCAGATGTACCCTAGCCAAATCAACTTTGTATATAATATGCTATTATTGATGCTATTATTGTTATCAACTAGAAAGTACTAATTAGGATATTTGCATGTTTTTTTGGGGGGGGCAGGCAAAACATTTTTGCAATGGTTGATTTGCAGAACCAGTTTAACAGTTTATTGGCATCAAAAAGGTTATTCATAAGTGATATATACTTACCAGCCAAGCGAAGCAAATCAAAAGTAATTTTTTGATTCATTCTGATGATGTTTTAATTCAAACCTGTAGATTTCAAGAAGCTTTCGGAAGTACGTGTGTAACACTCGTATAGCAAAACGCGTATAATACTGTGTTATTAATGTGAATGTTGTTGTTGTCATTGTTAAGGTACACAACCTTTATTTCGTCACATGTGTACATTAGTGTTTTCGTGCGTATACGATGCCTATGAACGCGCGCAAATATATATATATATATATATATATATATCTATAGTGTTACAGTGTTACCTGATGATCGCCGCGCTCAGTGAAGAGAACTCAATGTGTGCGTGAAACTGAGTTGCAACGCGATGGTGTAGCGTGTTTGTACATATATCTATATAGTGTTACATGTATGGAGGCAAATTTGTACGTTTATCGTCTTAGAAACTTGCTGCGTATTGCGCACAAAGATATTGTATTGCGCTACAACAAATCTAAGTGTACACACAGGGAACAACCGTTGTACAGTGGGCGCCCAGCCCCTTCGTCGCCATAGCATTTATATATAGCGCCCGATTTTGTATCGCGCTGTAACAAATCTCTCAAGGGTTGAGTATCGTAAATCTAACATGCGCACCAGTCGCTTGGTAACCATACGCGGCTTCTGAAAATACACATATCACTGTAGCTGTACTTATATGGCGAAAGAGTCTTGTATCTTCCTGCCATTGTTTTCTGTAACAGACCATCACCTTTAACACGCCATCATTTTAATCACGTTATCACCTTTAACACGTTATCACCTGTAACACGCCATCACCTTTAACACATTATCACCTGTAACACGCCATCACCTTAAACACGTTATCACCTTAAACTCGCCATCACCTTAACACGCTATCGCCTTTAACACACCATCATCTTTAACACGCCATCACCTTAAATAACAGTGCGCTACCACATTGTAATGTATCTCCTGCTATGTACCAAATTAGTGGCGCTATTTTGTTTTTCAATTATTTGACGATCGCGTTGGAAACTTTATATACGGAGTTTCCCCGCTAAAAGTTCGAGACGAATGATATACTTTTATAAAGTCCATCGACAATGAAATGCAGTACAAATCTAAAATCAGTGTCAACAAGAATACAAAGAGTCGTGAAAGTTTCAAACTGAGTGGCAGTGTTAATGATCATGCAAGAGCTTTTCCTATTCCTATCAATGCCTCGTCGATCCAAAGTTACCTTGATTACGGTCCGGATCAATAGTTTTAAGAACAGTTTTCAAAAGGATGAGGGTTTGGGTAGGACACTTACAGGTAGCAGACGGTTAGTATCCTTCCATATATTTGTTGGCATATTAGTGAAAAGGTCAATAGAGGAGAGCGCCAAGTTGATTCTTCTAAGTATAGACTATAGTTGGAATGTTTTAACAATAATACCGGTCCTTGGATACTCTATTTTTTTTTTTTTTTTTTTTTTTTTAATCGGTAATCTTCGTATTGTGTTCTTACTAAGAATTTGACGTCAATACTTGAATCCCCTCCCCCTCACAATACTAACACTTATAAACAAATAAAATTATACGCAAGAAGCCAGGTTTTTTTTTACTTAATTACTTACTTTATTTTGCATTCACGTACAGAATGCATTGACAATGTTTCTTCACATTGACGCACATTTCAGGTGAACATAATGATTACACATTTTACGAAATATTACTACCCATGATGCATTGTGGTCATGCAGTCACAACCGGTCCATAACTAGCAGCCTGAATCATTATCTCAAACGTTTCTCTCCGTAAATCAACGACGGGTTAAACCTTCCGCAAAATTATAGGTTGCACTGCAACACATATGAGTCTGGATCGGTTGTTATAGATCGGAAAAAACACGCCATTGTTCATAAATTCCATTGTCTCTCAGAGATTATTTCCCATCATGCATTTCACTCAGCCAGTATATTTTACCAAAGGATTGAGTCAATTTTCTTAAAATCTTTCTCGTTCATTCCCTCTCTCTCTCTCTCTCTCTCTTTCTCTGTTGATCCACGGAGGATCAAAACTTGTGCTCAACTATCAGCTTCATTTGCAGCACTGCGCGTTTGAATCAGTTGTTATAGATCCTGAAGAACCACTCTCTTGTTCAAAAATTCCGTTTTCTTTCAGAGCAGACAAGCAAAGATTATTTCCCAGCATACATTGCACTCAACCATAACATAATCCCAAAGGATTGAGTCAATTATCTCAAAATCTTTCTCTCTCTCTCTTTCTCTGTTTGATCCATGGAGGGTCAAAATTGAGGCTCGGCCTTTAGCTGCATTGCAGCAATTTGCGTCTGGATTTGTTGTGATAGATCCTGAAGAACCACTCTCTTCTTTGAGAACAGACAAGCAAAGATTATTTCCCATCCTGTATTTCACTCAGCCATTACATTATACCAAGGATTGAGTCAATTCTCTCTTTCTCTTTCTTTCTCTCTCCACCTCTCTCTTCCTCTATCCACCTCTTGCTCTGTTGATCCACGAAGGATCAAAACTTGTGCTCAGCCATCAGCTGCATTTGCAGCATTGAGCGTCTGGATCAGTTGTTATAGATCCTGAAGAACCACTCTCTTGTTCATAAATTTGTTTTCTTTCAGAGCAGACAAGCAAAGATTATTTCCCATCATACATTGCACTCAGCCATTACATAATGCCAAAGGATTGAGTCTATTATCCCAAGATCTTCCCCCTCTCTCTCTCCCTTTCTCTGATTGATCTGCGGAGGATCAAGACTTGTGCTCAGCCATCAGCTGCATTTGCAGACCTGTGCGTCTGGATCTGTTGTTATAGATCCTGAAGAACCACCATCTTGTTCGTAAATTCCGTTTTCTTTCAGAGCAGACAAGCAAAGATTATTTCCCAGCATACATTGCACTCAGCCATAACATAATCCCAAAGGATTGAGTCAATTTTCTCAAAATCTCTCTCTCTCTCTCGTTCTCTGTGTGATCCATGGAGGATCAAACAGTGGCGTAGGAAGGTACTTTTGAGTGGGGGGGCTGAAGACTGATGGCCGGCCTGGGGGAGGGGTCTAAGGGGAGGGGGTGTCCCCCTCCCCTTTGGAATTTTTTGCATTTCCAGGTAGCCTCAGATGCAATTTGGTGCAATATGTATGTATAGTGATCTTCCCGCAAGCAGGAACTCGCGAAAGAAGCCATGGAGGCTTATAGACTCGCAAGCTGACCGTAGCCAATCTCTCGGCACACATCCATTTAACGTCCATGTCGGGAAGTTGTTATTGAACAACACCCTTGCCAGACGACACACATTGCTGTCGGCGGGGAATCGAACCGGGGATCTCATGACTGGGAGACGCCGGCGTTAACCACTAGGCTATACACTCCGCCCAGCACACTTTAATATATAGCACACTTCAACACCCACTCCATTTTGTAAACTTAATTTTGTATTTTTACCAGGCCTAAGATGCAATTTGGTGCTCCAAATGAGATTTTTTTTCTCATTTGGAAATGAAAAAGGGGTTTTCTGACTTGCGAAGCGGGGGGGGGCGGAATGATACTTCCGCCCCTCCACATTTTTCACTGGGGGGCTGGCGCCCCCCCCCCCCCAGCCCCCCCGGTTCCTACGCCCTTGGGATCAAAACTTGTGCTCAGCCATCAGCTGCATTTGCAGCACTGTGCATTTGGATCTGTTGTTTAATAATATCAGATTGAGTCAATTATCTCAAAGTTTCTCTCCTTGATGGAGCCGAGGCTGGTTAATTAAGCAGTCCATGAATTTCCAGGACGCCGCTCGGAGGAGCGTTTGTATGGATCAGTTGTTCTAGATCTTTAATTGCCACTCGTCTGTTCGGGTCTGGATCCAATAAACGTTGTAGCATAAATTTAGCTCCACTGGAGATGCTGTGATGCCATCTTAGAGGGCGGTCTTTTGCCTTCCTAATAGATGCGAATGGTAGTTTTCAAAAGACCATGCAATAATAGATGACACCAACAGACCAGACTGTAGACTTGACCAAGTCGCACGCTCCGTTTAGTCGCTCGGGAGGTATGTTCCATAACAATGTACCACCAGCTGCGGGTACGATACATTCATCATTGACGACCTCCCTGGCTAGTCCATAGTCGATGGCTTTAAGCTGATCTTGATCACAAATCAACAAGTTACTGGGTTTCAGGTCTCCATGTACCCAGCCACATCGATGGATAGCCATCACCATGGAAACGAGTTGTTGGAGGAAGAAGAAAGCCTTACATTCAGACAGCCGTACTTGACTTCTCAAATATGAATCGAACGAGAGGCAACCGGCTGGTTTCTCCATCACAAGAGTGAAGACGTCATCATTGCCTAAGGAAATTTTACCGTAGCCAAGAAGGTCCACAACACTGGTCACAGATTCCAGAGCCACAAGAGCTGCTGCCTCTGACGGTATCTGTACGGGGCTATTGGGAAGAGTGGTCCATAAGTGAATATCACTGCACTTGGTGAACTTGATGGCAACCTCCTGTAAAAGATACGAATACAGAATCTTAAACCAGTGTTACAGCAAGGTAATATATTCCAAAATATAGTGGTATGATGCGAACTAATGCCAATATTAAGTCACGTGATGGGTACAAAGTGTAACGATATCAAATTATATTGAGACTACGAAAACCATGGAAGCCTGACAAGTGACACCAATACAATCATGGTATTTAAAGGTATATAGTTTTGTAGGTAAGAGGGCGTTGGACTTTAGCAGGCTATCAACTAGAAGCTAAATTATAAATTTTTCGAAAAGGTCTAAAGTTTTCCCTTTTCATGAGATTGAAGCCTTTCATTTCATATTTGTAAGACTTTATAATTAAGGGAGAGTTAAAGGAGAGAATTAAGTTCTATCAGCGAGAGGGATTGCTTTGATAAGGTAGCAGGGACGTGCCTATGGAAGTTTGGGCACGATTGACCACTATTTGAGTTCTAGCGTATACGTTCTAGCGTATATATATATATTTGAGTATACCGTATGGCGAATAATTTAATAAATAATTTATATTTATATTTACCTGACTTGGGTTGCAGGTAGTATTGTTCAGTGGTCTTCCTCTGTAGACCAAACCAAAGCCACCGTGTCCAAGTGATCAAGAAGCTCGTAACCGGCTTTTCGCATTTCCGCCTGCGCCTTGACCATGACGTCATGTGGCACAACTATCTGGTGACTGGAACTAGATTTGGAGCCACTACTGTTGCTGTTACCGTTGGTGTGACTGTGGTTGTTACTGCCATTGGTCTGAGCAACGCTGCCGTAACCCATAGGCACCACTAATGTTACCAGCAGCACCACCGTTGCCACCATTGCTGTTGCTGTGACGTTGCTGGTGATTTCGGCCAAAGGATAAAGTGCTTTGATGCCTCCTCTGTGAAAACAAACATCAAATGTGTAAAACTTTGAAACAAAAGGACATAAAGGGATGGTTTGAAGGGAATGGGTGGTCTGGTGGTGCTACTTTATATCACTATAGTGACGTATCGGGCTTACAATTAATATGGGGAATGCATACAAGTTGCCGTTAGAAGAATTGCTTACACTATCGACAGTAACTGACTATATATTCGAACAAATCGCAGTAAAACTGTCCTTTATTTGTTCAATATATAGTAACACTCCATTCTTATGGATATTAGAAGTTCATATCTACAAAATGATCAGAATAACATTAATTTATTTCTTCCAATTATTCATTTCATTTCATTTTCATTTCATTTATTTGGTTAAATACAGAAAAGTTAACTAAGTGACAAAACATATCAACAACAGGGAAAATTGTGAATGGAAGCACACCAAAAAGTCCAGATAGTGTTTGTCTAGCAGAGCGCTCCCATAAGTAAATAGAGAGAACAATACAAGAAAACAGTAACACTTATATCCACCCACACACCAACCCAACACGTTTGATCCACTCACCCCACCCCCACCACCCACAATACATATTTATGCACATATGCATACATACACAATTGAATACAAATACACACACGCAAATGCATATACATATATATATACACATACACCCATTTTAATATATACATGTATGCTTACTTACACAAACACATATACCATCAGATATATACAAATCTATAAGGGTAAAAAAGATTACAATAACATAGGGATAGCTACAGATTCTCAACCACCTATCCTGAATTGGGCAGAGGTGGGGGAGAAGGGGGAGGGAGGAGGATTTAAATTCGTCCTGGGGACTTTTGAAAAGATGTTGAAGAATTTTCGATTGTTTAGGTTTCACCGCGAGTACATGTTATATATTTGTGTAGGAATGTTGCAATATTCTGTCTACCAGCGTGGAGGGAGTGGGGAGGGGTGAGGATAACCCCCCCCCCCGCCACCGAAGTATACGTGGTTGCGCTCCTGTTCACCAAACGCATATTCTTCCTTCATTGCAATCACATAGAAACCATGATTAGTCAATTAAGATGGTCACTGAATATTTTACAAATCGATTACAGAAGTGTGCAACATACCTTCCTTTTCTTGCCATTTGGTCCATTGTGGGCAGACCTTGCTCCTCGGCAACGACAGGAACGAAGGTCTTGTCTCAATTTGAGATTCTGATCTTCAATCTCCTGATAACTCCTGCAATAAATGATGAAATAATGTCAAGATTAGAGTCGACTCAAACCCAACCTTCATCTTTGGCTTATATGACGGAGATCTTGGTGAAGAACAACTCCCAAACGGCTAAGAAAATAGACACATATTTGGGAAAAGGGGAGGTGGAGGGGGCTAGGCATAGCTACAACTCCTAACCAGATAAGAGAATTCTTGTTTGCTTTGGTCGATATAATACTTTGAAATGGAATGAGAGTTTGTTTTAGCTGCTAAAATCGAACTTTTGGAACTAAATTATGATTAAACCAGATACAGTTGAGTCAATGAAGGAGAGAAGTCAAGAAGTTTGTTCTAGACTTAAAGAGACGTCACGTGGAAACATCTATGAAATCAATTTTTGTGACAATTGTTAGGGGAAAGGGGTTTGGAAGACAAATATATATATTTGGGGAGAGGGGCGCTAGGCATAGCTTCCGGACCGAGTCCTTGAGAAACGACTGATAATCCTACAACACATGTGTCTCCTAACATTATTACGTAAAATACTTCAACAAAGAGCTAACATCTGAGGCCAGTGTATCAAACACTGAATCTATCTCTCGTCCAGCATGGCGATTTTTGGAGTCTTTACAGAAGCCAAGTAATCCTGTAAAAGGAATTGAAGGTTATTTACGAATGATGAAGTAAAATAAAGCAATTGTTGTATCATGTCGTAATCTGCCGCTGGCTTTTTTCATTGGCCTACAAACTTGATAGTTTTACAATTCAAATGTATTTATTAGCACCACCTTGTGTTTAGACCGAAAAAAACTCTTATAGTCTAAGTAAATCTAAGAATGCACCATTTGGTGTGTAAACTCCCCTCCCCCCCCCCGTACGTATGTGGTCATTGTATTCAACGAATCCACAGCCACAACCCTTAATTCGTAAGATTCCCGCCTACAACCCATCAAAAAAATCAGAACAGGCTATAACTGCATGCATGCGTTTGCCTCAGAACACAAGTATATAGTGAGGATGCTCAGAACAGATAACGTTCGCTGCTTACATATCACACATATGTTCGAGAAATAACGTTACGTAACAAAGGAGCAACACTATTGGCCCACGACTTCTACACAAGTTTACAGCAGATGTACCTTAGCCTATAAGCAACTTTGTATATAAGAATCGGGCGTATGCTATTATTGTTATCAACTATAGTACCGTAAGTACTATATAGGATAATTGCACGGGGGGGGGGGGGGGCGGGGCAGGCAGAAATTCTTTGCAATGGTTGATTGATAGAACCAGTTTAACAGTTTATTGGAATCAAAAAGGTTATTCATAAAGTTAAATATACTTACCAGCCAAGCGAAGCAAATCAAAAGTAATTTTTTGATTCATTCTGATGATGTTTAAATTAAAACCCGAAGATTTCAAGAAGCTTTCGAAAGTACGTGTGTAACACTCGTATAGCAAAACGCGTATAATACTGTGTTATTAATGTGAATGTTGTTCTTGTCATTATTAAGGTACACAACCTTTATTTCGTCACATGTGTAAATTAGTGTTTGCGTGCGCATACGATGCCTTGGAATGCGCGTAAATATATATATATATATATGTATATATAGTGTTACAGTGTTACCTGATGATCGCCGCGCTCAGTGAAAGAACTCAATGTGTGCGTGAGTTGCAACGCGTTGGTGTAGCGTGTTTGTAGATATATAGTGTTACATGTATATGGAGGCTAATTTGTACGTTATCGTCTTAGAAACTTTCTGCGTAATGCGTGGAAGATATTGCATTACGCTACAACCAATTTCTATGGCTACAACAAATCTAAGTGTACACACATGGAACAACCGTTGTACAGTGGGAAAAGCAGAGATAAGGAAGGGCGCCCGGCCCCTTCGTCGCTATAGCATTTATATATAGCGCCCGATTTTGTATCGCGCTGTAACAAATACCTCAAGGGTTGAGTACCGTAAATCTGACATGCGTACCAGTTGCTTGGTAACCATACGCGGCTTCTGCAAACACACATATCACTGTAGCTGTACTTATATGGCGAAAGTGTCTTGTATCTTCCTGTCATTGGTTTCTGAACACATGGCAAATTTCATTTGTGGAAGGCGGCCCAAACATTTTCATGGGGGTGGGTGCATGTTACCCCATACCCATACCCTGTGTAGACGCCGCTGATCAAGGCTATAGCTATGCGAGGCAAATTAAGCACGGGAAGGAAATTAATGGAGAATCAAATCGTTTAACACGCCATCACCTTCAACACATTTTCACCTCTAACACGTTATCACCTTTAACACGCCATCACCTTCAACACGCCATCACTTTAACCACGTTATCACCTTTAACACGTTATCACCATTAACACGCCATCACCGTAAACACGCCATCACCGTAAACACGTTATCAACTTTAACACGCCATCACCTTTAACACGTTCTCACCTTTAACACAACATCGCCTTTAACACGCTTTCACCTTTAACACGCCATCATATTAATCACGTTATCACCTTTAACACGCCATCACCTTTAACACGTTATCACCTTTAACACGCCATCACCTTTATCACGCCATAACCACCTTACATAACGGCGCGCTACCACATTGTAATGTATCTCCTGCTAGAAATGTACCTTAGTGGTGGCGCTATTTTGTTCATTTAACACGCAATCACTTTTAACATGCCATCACCTTTAACACGCCATCACCTTTAACAAGCCATCACCTTAAACACGTTATCACCGTAAACACGCCATCACCTCTAACACGCCATCACCGTAAACACGTTATCAACTTTAACACGCCATCACCTTTAACACGTTCTCACCTTTAACACAACATCGCCTTTAACACGCCATCACCTTTAACACGCCATCATATTAATCACGTTATCACCTTTAACACGCCATCACCTTTAACACGTTATCACCTTTAACACGCTTTCACCTTTATCACGCCATAACCACCTTACATAACGGCGCGCTACCACATTGTAATGTATCTCCTGCTAGAAATGTACCTTAGTGGTGGCGCTATTTTGTTCATTTAACACGCAATCACCTTTAACATGCCATCACCTTTAACACGCCATCACCTTTAACAAGCCATCACCTTAAACACGTTATCACCTTTAACGCGCTATCACCTCTAACACGCCATCACCTTAACACGCCATCGCCTTTAACATGCCATCACCTTTAACACGCCATCACCTTTAACAAGCCATCACCTTAAACACGTTATCACCTTTAACACGCCATCACCGTAAACACGCCATCACCGTAAACACGTTATCAACTTTAACACGCCATCACCTTTAACACGTTCTCACCTTTACACAACATCGCCTTTAACACGCCATCACCTTTAACACGCCATCATATTAATCACGTTATCACCTTTAACACGCCATCACCTTTAACACGTTATCACCTTTAACACGCCATCACCTTTATCACGCCATAACCACCTTACATAACGGCGCGCTACCACATTGTAATGTATCTCCTGCTAGAAATGTACCTTAGTGGTGGGGCTATTTTGTTCATTTAACACGCAATCACCTTTAACATGCCATCACCTTTAACACGCCATCACCTTTAACAAGCCATCACCTTAAACACGTTATCACCTTTAACGCGCAATCACCTCTAACACGCCATCACCTTTAACACGACATCACCTTAAACACGTTATCACCTGTAACACGCCATCTCCTTAAACACGTTATCACCTTTAAACACGCCATCACCTTAAACACGTTATCACCTGTAACACGCCGTCACCTTTAACACGACATCACCTTAAACACGTTATCACCTGTAACACGCCATCTCCTTAAACACGTTATCACCTTTAAACACGCCATCACCTTAAACACGTTATCACCTGTAACACGCCATCACCATTAACATGCCATAATCTTAATCACGTTATCGACTTTAACACGCCATCACCTTTAACACGCCATCAACTTAAAAACGTTATCACCTGTAACACGCCATCACCTTAAACACGCCATCACCTTAAATACGTTATCACCTTTAAACACGCCATCACCCTAAACACGTTATCACCTGTAACACGCCATCACCTTTAACACGCCATCACCTTTACACGCCATCACCTTAAACACCTTATCGCCTGTAACACGCCATCACCTTTAACTCGCCATTACCTTAACACGCAATCGCCTTTAACACACCATCACCTTTAACACACCATCGCCTTAGCGGCGCGCTACCACACTTGTATCTCCTGCTAGAAATGTACCTTAGTGGCGGCGCTATTTTGGTTTCATTTATTAGACGATCGCGTTGGAAACTTTTTATACGGAGTTTCCCCACTAAAAGTTCGAGACGAATGGTTTACTTAATTCTTAATTACTTAATTACTTAATTCACCACTAATTCTTTTTTCACAGTAGACCAACAATGCGCTGATGATATCTCTTGGGCATCAACTGGTCAGCATATACTGCAAGATATCGAAAAACGAGTTTCTGACAAACTGGCAGGAAGGAATCTGAAAATCAATTGCACAAAAACTGAGAAATTTTCAATCACAAGGAAAGGAAATGAAAGTTGGAAGAAGTGTAAATATGTTGGAAGCTTGCTGGGGACCGAAAAAGACATTAACCGAAGAATTGGTATAACCAACGGTGCTTTCAACACACTGTCAAGCATTTTCAAAAGCAAAAACATAAGCCGGAACATTAAGCTTAGGATTTTTGAGACTTTATTAAAGAGTATTTTTCTGTACAATTGCGAACTGTGGGGCACAACGAAGGATCTTGATCGCAAAATTGACACTTTTCAAAGGAGACTACTTCGAAATATTCTCAACATTAGATGGACCAATAACAATTGGTTATCAAACGATGAGCTCTACAACGAAACCAACCAAACACCTTGGTCATCCATAGCCGCACATAGAAGATTGAGATTTTTCGGTCATGTAGCAAGACTCCAGGAGGACGCTCCAGCAAAGGTTGCTTTAAGAGAAGCACTGAGACATACTGCTAAACCAGTAGGAAGGCCCGTGACTACCTTGCTTGGAAAAATAAAGTCGCAATTTAAGGACATTAATATTAACAATTTCGAGGAAGCAATAAACCTTGCGCAAGATCGTGATACGTGGCGGAGGTTAATCCCGAGCATGTCGGATAGACGAGACTCAACTTACTACTACTACTAATGGTTTACTTTTATAAAGTCCATCGATAATGAAATGCAGTACAAATCTAAAATCAGTGTCAACAAAGTACGAAGAGTTGTGAAAGTTTCAAACTGAGTGGCAGTGTTAATGATCATCCAAGAGCTTTTCCTATTCCTACCAATGCCTCGTCGATCCAAAGTTACCTTGATTACGGTCCGGATCAATAGTTTTAAGAACAGGTTTCAAAAGGATGAGGGTTTGGGTAGGACACTTACAGGTAGCAGATTGGTCAGTATCCTTCCATATATTTTTGGGCATATTAGTGAAAAGGTCAATAGAGGAGAGCGCGAAGTTGATTCTTCTAAGGATAGACTATAGTTGGAATGTTTTAACAATAATACCGGTCCTTGGATACTCTAGTTTTTTTGGTTTTGTTTTGTTTTTTTTTAATCGGTAATCTTCGCATTGTGTTCTTACTAAGAATTTGCCGTCAATACTGGAATCAACCGGAAGAGCCGAAGTCGAGTCTCAAGGTAGCACACCACAATAGTAACTCGCATTGAGCTGACATAAAAATCGACTTAACAACCGCACTACAAGGGCACCTACATCTTTCATTATGCTAAGATCATATGAATTCTTATCGTGGTATTTTCATTGGAACTGTTGTGTATAGCCTAAGTTTTGTTCTTTAGAATATTTCATATATCACTAAATTTATTCAAGATTCGTTGTTATATGCATATATGAGATACCTGGAACCCTGCAGGAACTCGCGAAGAAGCTATCATTGGCTTATCTAAGCCGCAAGCTGACCAAAGTCAGTTTCTTAGATTCATATTTAACGTCCGTGATTATGAATTGTCAATTGTCAACAACTCTGGAACTGGACGGCATACATTAATCTTGGAGTGACTCGAACTCGGGACCTTATGATTGAAAGGCACCGGCGTTAACCACTGAGCTAACTCTCCTTGATTCCTTGATAAATCAGAAATTTGATAAATAAGATAGCACCATTCTGCATCCAAGACCTCGCAACGAAACAAAACTATCTCAAAGGGAGGGCCTCCCCCTCAAGACCCTCGCCAGTACGAACGTCAGCAAAATTTTGTGTTCCTCTTCTCAAAAATTTGAATTCGTATAACAAGGTAGAGTCTACATGGTGTCGTGAAAAGCGTTAGTTAAACTTTAAATTCCCAGACTGGAGAGAGCACTATTTTGAAACTAATCCCCTAACGGAAACAAAAAAAATTCTAAGGGAATAGTGCACCTTAGACCCCTCACAGAACGGACGTCAACCAAATTTTGTGCCCCCCCCCCCCAACACTCACACACACATGCACACTTAAATTCGAATTCGTAACAGAGGGTAGAGCCTATATGTGGCATCATGAGAAGGCACATATTAAAACATGTGTTAATTTAACTTAAATTCTCTGACTCTTAAAATGGGGAAAAACAATTTATTTTTACCCCTCACACCCTGAAGACTGAATACAAGCCAGTGTAAGTAAATTCATATTGAGGTGCATTATAATTTTGAGGTGAATACTGAACAAAAATCAAAGAGATTTGCCAGCCACAGCGTGCCTTCTGGATTTCACAATTGGCTGTCTCAAGTTTACTTTGGGTGACAAAGTGTGAACTTTAATAGTTACTTTCCGAGAGAAAGGTAAACGGGAAATGCATGCGTCCAAATTTCACCAGGGATGTCTACAGAGCACGTTCTACTTCCGGAGAAAATATTTGGATACGTTACTAATTAATTAAATATTTTAATACGTTACTAAATAATTAAAATATGACTTCAGGCAGATTGTGCCTCTTGGTATGTCAAGATCAAAGCAAAACGAAGAAAAATTAGTACAGGTAATATTTCTATAGCAATCGAGATATTCAAAATATTAATTCTCTGCACTGCTCTTTGTAAAGTAAATATTAATGATGACCTCGGCTTCCCATTATACAGGGCCTAATTGTTAACGATAATACATTATTTTGTAAAATAAACAAAAATCCAAAAACCATCCTTGGGTTACACCATTTGTCCTCTGAAACAGTTGTAGTAGTGCATCATGTAAACCTGTTATTTAAGGCAATACATACTGTCTTACCCCCATTCCCCTCACCCTCCCCACCCCCCCCCCCCTTTGAGGTTTGTGTTCCATCTGAGGAACTGACCTAATAGTCTGCGTATTAGATTTAGTATTCCAGTCACTTTAATCGATGAACCTTGGCTATTGGTAATTTCTCAACAACAAAAAAGAGAAGAAAGAGGGAGTATAGAATATAATGTGGACTGAGATAGCTAACAGTCATCCCTTTTAACTTTTTAAATTGTTCACCAAATCTAGGAAGGTGTCATAGTTTAATTAACCAGGTGTATTCCAATTCGGAATAATAGTCAGTAGGTATGGTAAATTCGTAATAAAGAACACATACTCATCGCCGGTTGAAGTTATTGTACAAAACTAGGACCCACATGATTAGTGTTCTGACGATATCGTTATTTTCGTGTGAAAATATTCGAAACTCGAGCAATTGACACTTTGGGAGATGTTCAAGTTACCGATCAGACTTGTTGTATTTTTTCGTCTGCCAAAACTCCCCTTCACCTCCCCTTCCCCTGGGAACTGCGTTCATCTTTGTTATCGTATCAATTCTTCCATTTCAGTCTTTGCTCAGTTGGTTTTACACCATGTTTGGCATTTTGAAGTTTCTACTACACTGTTAAAACACTGGGTAAAAAAATGGTTGGGCAAGTACCCTTTCAACTGTGTTGGTCAAATAGTGCCCAATTTATATATAAAAATGATCGAATCGCAAATTAGTTTGTTTACCCATCGAGTTGGTAAACTCCGTGCTCATATTTGTCCACATGTTGGTCTTTTCTGTCATCGCAATCGTATGTTGGGCGAAATTTCGGTTCTTTATACCATACGCTGGGCAAGCATTCGGCTTTACCTTGGCGACGTTTACCAACGTTGGGCAACTTTGAATGCAAAGTGTGCTTGAGCGCGCGTGCACGACGAAGGGTTACATATTCCGTCGAGTTGACAGCCTCAAAAGTCGAAATGGAAGATCTACTCAAGAGCTGGGGGTTGTTTGTTCCCGACATAATTCATTCTATGAAAGGTAATCATTTCAGTGAAGGGATTGAAGTAATCGGAATAAACTGGGACGATTCTTTCACACAATTTTCATCAACATTTTGTACTCCTATGCTAGGCCTAGTAGTAATACTAACGTTAGCGTATAGAGCCTATACAGTAGTGTAGCCTATCAAAGTGACAAAAGGATACCTGTATACCGACGTACGTACTATATGCCTAGCCTAGATTACTTAAGCGAGTCCTACTCCTATGCTAGTTAAGGTTAAGTGTGGTGTTCGAACTTCCAATAACCTTTTCGATCGTTTTAATAAGCCTATGGTTTTCCGTGGTTGAAATCTTGGGCTTATGTTTACAATGTGTATCGTCTTTATTATGCTACAGTGGCAAGCTACAGTAGCTTCAGCATATTACGGTAATTTCTTAGTGTTTATTGTAGATAATATAGAAACTGTAGGTCAAATGACAATAAATTAAGTCAGCAGAGGTCAAACAATGACCTTTAACCATATTACCTCAGGAACAACCAGGTTTATGATGTTAAGTATATTCTGTATATTTCCCATATTGAATACAGGATCACCATCTTTCTTTGAATGGGAGGGGGGTCTCCCAGCTACTTACCTACCCTATTGTTTCTAACCTGATGACTATTGAATTTGGTATTTACTTCCCGATAGACTATTATATTACAACAACCATTGATTTTGAGGATTTTATGCTTTGCTAAATTTGGCATTTTGGTTTTCACTTGCAGAGGAGAAGGACAACCTGTCATTGCTCATGTTACCACCTATTTTTGGGACCAGGAGCAAGGCCAAAACTGGAGGACGATCAGCGGCAACAGACCATGCTTCATCATTTATTGAATTAAAAAGGGTATGTCTAAATGCATTATTCATATCAGCTGCTGACTTTGCTTGTAATCAGCTAGGGTTTGAATCTCGTAATCCAAGAATCAGTGGTTCAAATCCCGGCTACATTGTGTCCTTAGGCAAGGCACTCTATCTTGATGGCCTCACTCCACTCAGGTGAAAATGTGAACTTGTGAGGAACCTGAGCAAAACCCTGTGTGGATTACAAAGACTGCAGCAACTTACTCTCCAGGATTGTTGGAGAATTGTGACTGGCTCCACTGATCTGTAAAACCCTTTAAGCTGTATTTTCATCATTATTGTTATTGTTGCTGTTCTTCTTTTTTTTGTTCTTGTTCTTGTTCTTCTTGTCGTCGTTGTTGGTGGTAGTAGTAGTATTAGTATCAGTAGTATTAGGTGTAGTATTGCTATTGTTGGGCATTGGATTGTGAAAAATCCCTGAGTTCAAAACTAGCATGTACCCATTGTGATGCACATTAATATTTCGAATGGGAAGGAGGTGCCAACTAATGCCCTACGACAATCTTCTTGTTCACTTAGATGATCTTAAGTCAGTTAAGTCCCTCCAAACGTATTCTACATATGAATCAGTGGTGTGCTGGTATCATCCTACTGGTTAGACATATCAAAAGGGAGCGTTTCCATTTTTAATTTATACTACAAGTTCAATAACATATTTGTGATATGCATAAAGTAAATGGTTTTGGCTGTAATATAGAACACACCAGAAATAAATCAATTTGAACATGGAATACTAAAAGCTACTTTTCATTGCTTCTATTGGTTTCACAGGAGCACACCCATTTGCCTTCATACTTATGTAGGGAATAAGCAGTGAATGAAGATCTCAGCCTTTCATCCTTGGGTTTTACTCAGACTTCAAGCTGACACCATCACAAGTGTTTGTTATCTTGGAGAGGCACACAGTGAGCGCGCAGACACTCTCTGAAGGAGTCGACATCTGCTATAAAGCACACTAAATATTCAACTTGCAGTACCAGCACCACTGCCGAAATGTTTGGGATTTCATTGAAAGTTGCATAAACAATCAGGAATGAAGAATCTTTCTCCTCCATCCGGTCTTTCAGAGCTTTCATGAAGAATGCTGCCAGTCCTTAAACAGTTTATCACCTGGCTCGGAGCCTTTTTTCCTCGAGGTATCATAATGGGATACATATCCAAAGCCCTAATACCGCTGTTTCAAACTTCGACACAAATTACAAGGTCTCTAGAAATTCATTTTTGAAGCATGCATTTATCATGGAATTGGGTAAAAAAAGTGGATGATACGAGTATATGTAGGTTACATTTGTGTAATGAACGTGCTGAAATGGGCAGTTGCCGTGATTTTACGGCTAATTAAGGAACTATTTAGCTACTGTAGCACTTAATTTAAGATATTTCGCAGAACTAGTCCATAGGAATTTTTATGTACAACTGAACATCTAGATTTGAACTTACTCTGTAATTGTATTCACTTAAATCAAAATGACAACATTATTAAGGGCACCCATGAAAGGCAGAGCTTCATGCACAATGTGACTGCAAATGTTATTTTGAAACTTACTCTTGATTTGCACCACCAATTAAAATTCTTCCAGCAACTACTGTGTGATGAGCTAGTGTACAATGAACTGACATACTTGTGCTCTTTCTATCCACTATTTTTACATTTTTACATATGTAGAATAGACCCTTCCCCCTCCCCATCTCAATGTAATGAACTTGCAAACATTCCCTTAGCCTGTGTTACCTTGTATATTTGGAAACTGAAAGGAAACTGAACAGTGTGCCTTACGTGATTAATTTGCATAAAAATATCAGTATAAAATGCATATCAATTAAATTTTACCTTGAAGTTATTCCTCAATGTGTCCTTTTCAGATATAATAGGCACCTTAGCAGATTTCTCTCAATGCTTCACAGGATTTATTGATTTCCTCCAAAAAGTTTAAATTCTTCATTTCTCTGCGTGACTTACGTGACAAATGTTGAGGGCGATATAATTCGCAATGGGAAAGCATTAACGTTTCGCAGTGGTGACAGAATTTATTTTGGGTTTTCAAAGTTCAGGAACTATAGGCTTCTGACTTAACTACAGACTTGTACTGAACATGATATTGAAAACAAGTGTAAAATTTCGCTCTGATTTGTGTCTTACGTCACATGGAATGGCCCTAAATAATGTTATCAGTTTTTAAATCATATGAACATTGTATAGCTTGCTTCACAGCACAGAAACACAGAAATTAGCATAGCAATATATCAAAATTTGCGGTTTTTTGTTTTAATTATCATGAAGAACATTTTCAAAGACATTTTTTGGCCAGCCCTTATATCTCCTTTAATTCCATTATTCATTTGAACAAAAGTTTAAAAGTGTTCCATTCATGTTCATCTAAAAAAGAGACTTTTTCCTATTCAACAATTTAAAGATGGCTAGTTATGTAGTAATCATTTTGTGGAAAATGTTTTGCCAATATCATTAGATTGTGGAAGACATTTGTTCAAGTGCAAGAGAAATTGCTGTAAATTTTGTAAATTCAACTTTGTACATGGTTCCACATAATTATTAATTAATTAATGATGAGTTTAAAAGACTCCAAAGGTAATAAGTGATTAACTATGGTCAGAAAACATAGGTCCTAACATAGATCTAGAGAGGGAGTGAGTCTGACCACAGCAAATTTCCATTTCCTAAACAAGAAAAGACAGCAAGGGCAGTACTGGGCTGAAGGCAGTAAGCATTTAGGTACAAGAACATTGCTGACAACCTGTTTTGCTTCCTGTTTAACTATAGTATGGAGCTTTACACCCCTTGATTGCAGCCCATTTTGATCCACCCTTGCATTGGTTAAATATTAATTTTAACCAGTACACTTTCAGACATGGGTACTCCAGAAATTGAGGGTGTATATGTGCTTCTGATCCACATTACTGAAACTTTTGGAGTTAAACTTAAGTTAAAAGGTTAAAATATTAATGCAAAGTTGGTGTTTGATGTACAAGGGGGATTTTAGTTCTCATGGCAAGGAATCACAAAGTCATTGGCATTTTTTTCTATAAAATTTATCCTGTGGGATTCTTAAGAAAATTGAGGCCACAAATGTTAATGTCACTTTAGGGAAGGTTGTTTTCAGATCAAAATGAGTTTCCAAGGAATGTGCGTGAACCCTACATAAATGAAACATATGGCTTCATTAATTAATTAATTTCAGTTCATACCCTTGTTTCAAGAATACCTGAATTTAAGACTTCTTATATCAAATTATACTGTTCAGTCAACAATAAGTTTCTTCAACCATTATAGTTATATGTCTTGTTGAAGTTCAGTTCATTCAACAATAAGTTTATTCACCCATGATAGTTATATATGTCTTCTTCAAGGTCAGTGAATAAAGGTGTTCCATGTATTACAAAATACAGTATCTTTCTTTATTTCAAAGGATGTGATGTCTTAGATTTTAGAATTCCAACAGTTCTTTTCCATTTTGCCCAACACGATCTAAGAAACCCCCAACAGTTGGAAGTGGTTCAGGATTAACCCAACATTTGGTTGTTGCAAATACCCAACAAAATCCATGAATTGTCCAACAATTGGGACAAATTTAGTATACACCCAACAGGTGGCTAAATGAACTGCTCAACAGATGGATACATTACTGGTGCCTTAACCCATACGTTGGTTAAATGATTTGCCCAACAAAATGAAAGACCCACCCAACAGTTGGGGAAATGGCTAACCTGAACAGTTGGGTAATTCCCCTCCCAACTGTTGAGAATTTATTATACCTATTTGGGTTGGTCAATTTTTGCCCAACTTTTGAGGTTGCTGAATACATGCCCAACGTTGGTTAAAAAGTTTGCCCATTTTTTTTAACAGTGTAGATTGTTAATTTTCCACTCAATTTATTAAATGGAGCTGAACGGCTGTTGAAAATGGAAACCAAGCCTGTCCTCCAGTATTCCCTTCCTATCTTCCTTTCTTGCCCTTTCCCCTCTCTCCCCTCGTATTGCCTCGATCCCCCGCCTTCACCCCTCCCTCCATAACCCCTCCCCCAGCCCTCCCTCTTTAACTTTACCCTTCCCCCTCTTTCTCACACAACTTCCACTGATCGCGCGGCACTGTTGTTGTATTGTAGGAGCCATGTTAGCTCCATGGTTGTACATATTTAGATGTTTATCAAGTTTACTTTCGTTTTCACATGATCACGAGACTGATGACACTGCGCACACCATGATCCCTTATCAATACCACAACCAGTTTTGACGACTTGCAGTATAATTCCTCATGAAGCTTTCTCATGAGTCAGTAGATATTTTTAAAAAGATACTTTTTTTTCTGGTAATAACTTGCGGAATGATTGAGATATAACATCCTGCCTGAGATTAAGAAGGTCAATTCATAATCTAATGTACTGGAGCACGGATAAAGTAGCATCGCAATAACTACTAAAAGCCTCCATATACTGGGATCACACGTGGTGTACCCGGAAGGTAAACATGCACAGGGCCTTCTTGGTATCGAAATATTAAAAGAAAAGTCCAGGTAAAAATTTCTTTTTGACATGTTTAAGAGGAACGTAATCTAAGCATTCTGGTGAAAATTGCATTCAATTCCTATGTACCGTTTTTGAAATATTGACAGTTGAAGTTGCCACCTTTCGTACCAAAAGTGAACTTGGAGCAAACAGGTGCGACGTTACTGTTGCACACTGATAAATAATGTTTTGTTTTCCTTTAAAAAATTTGCCTAATTTTGTACTCCACGATTAGATGCATCCATAATGAGAATGTACCATAGGTATTAGTTTTTTTTTTTTTTTTTAAACTTCACATCACCTTTAGACAAACTAGTAACCCTATCCAATCCAAGATCAAATCAATAGACTGGAACATAAAGCAAAACACAAAACATTATTTGTTAGTGTGCAACTATTACATCACACCTGTTTGCTTCAAGTTCACTTTTGGTAGAATATCAGATAAATTTAACTGTCAATATCTCAAAAACGGTACATAGGAATTGAATGCAAATTTCAATAGAATGCTTAGATTTTGACCTGGACTATTCTTTTAACTATTTCTATTTATGCCACCTAACTATTACGTAATTTTTATTGTAATCAAAAATAGAGACGGCTCCGAGGGTGTATGTTCATTTAGGTCGGTGTGTAAGGATCTCAATTTGTCGTCGGCAAAAGTGAATGAGAGCGGTGAGGTGGCAGAACGGGAGAGTACACGTCTGCAGTACCTGAGGTCCCTGGTTCAAACCTCGGTGTCGACACTGACACCAATTTTCACCCCGCTCCTTTCTCGTGGTAGGAAAGTGGCTACACGTGGAAAGCGGTACTCACGTCCTTCGGAGGGGACGTTAAAATTGCGGTCCCGGGAGCAGGACTACACACCCCTGCCTCGTTACTTCAGGGCACTATTCGAAAAGAGAAGGCGAGTTTCGCCGGTGTCCTTCCACGCACAAAAACTTGGAACCTCAATAATTTCCGACTAAGGATTTCCTTAGTCTGCTGAAGCACCTTCGGGTGGAAGCGTAATACGAGGTGTATCATATCATATCATATCAAAAGTGAATGACCAATTACAGTGACGTAGCCTACTTTTTCCCCTCCCTCCCCCCCCCTCTATGAACTCTATGAGCCCTCCCTCCCCCTTTAGCACGCCGCTATTGGACCACATGTTAGTGGTTTGTCAGATGTATTGTGTCAGGCTTTAAGTAAATCGGCCAAGCAAGACAGTCGATACCATGTTTAGTTTATTTTTAGGTATATTTCAAAATAGCGCCATCTAATAATGACTTCGCGCTTTAATATTATGCAGGTGATTTTTAAGTGGCGCGAAAGGATATTTCTGTTTTCTGTAGGCTTATTTTATTATTATTATCATGATTATTTTACTAACCAGAGACTCGTGATACTCATATGGCGTTGCATCGCCATGACGATACAGTTACTGTAGTATCGAAGTAAGGGGCTGGGGTTCAGAGTGGATCAAGTTGTTTGGTTTTCGTGCCTAGGCTCTCTATATCTTGGATGAGTTTTCTGACATATTATTTTTAGTTCTCTTCACTGGGCTTGGTGCTAAAAAGCCTTGTTATAAGCACTTATTACTAGCAAATCTTCTTGTTACTAGCAAAAGCCTAGTTACTAACAAAGCACTCGCTCACTCACTGTGTATTATTAACTTAAGTAAAATGTAAATAACACTGATTGATCATCACATTCCTCCTTGAGTTGTCGACAAAAGTGGGTATGAGGAACCGATCGGCCATCTATTTAACTAAAGTATGGACTTATAGCAAACCGATAGATCAGTTCTTTATTAACGATGCGAGCTATACACACAGTATTATGCATTCCACGCGAAGAATACACGAACTCCACTGACAACTGCCATCAGTCTTTTAATACAATAACACTAAGCTGTCCAGGCCCTCCGTCCCTTTTTTTATCAACCAACTCTAAACATGGATCCAAACTCTATCTCCAGTACCCTGTCTTTCAAATTAAAGTAATTTATTAATTCCTAGAAGGAAATATTGAGAGAGGTTGGGGTGGATAGGGTACTATTGAAAGGAAGTTGACCAATTTAGACAAATACACTATGTTAATTAGTTTCCTATATTTCGAAATTTTCAAGAATAGGCATAACAGTAATGACATGTTGCCTTCTTGACAACCCCATCCGCTCCATCTCGTGTTTTTTTTTTGTTTTTTTTTCTTCGAAAAAAAAGTTATTTTCTGTTATGCAGAACGCAACATTTCAACAACACAATGATAAACTAAAGGTAGGCCATATCTCCCTTTTTCATGCCGAGTAGTTAGTGACTCTGCTGAAATCGTGTCAAATACATAACTTTTTGGCTCTTCAGTACATTTGACCGCCCCCAGAAGAATATCTTGGTCCGTCAGGGACCGAATCCTTTCATAAATAATATATTTATGCTGATTTCACAGTTTGGGGCTTCATTTGGGGTTTTTGGGGGGGGGGGGTGGGGGTGCGGGAGGGTGGGGTTTCTTTCACGCTGTAGACTGGTAGCGTAAGACAGTCATATGCCTGGATGGACGAAACGTTTTAAGTTCAGCAGAAATATATTTATCCATTCATAAACGTGTTTGTAAAAAGACCACAAGCTGATTAAGGTAAAGTGTTTTGTTTCTTGAGTCGGTCCGTCGTCGGTCAAGTAACCGAAGTTTATCGGTCAATATTCTTTAATTAGTCAATATAACTTTATCCCTTTCTTGTTATTATAGGCATTTGTTATATGATTGATGGTTCGGTTTATCGAAATTGCTGTCTAAACTAAGTATTGATAAGCGTCGATTATCAAACAAGAAGGTTAAACGGAGAGACAGTGTAGAGGTTTTTTAACCCCATGGCGGAAATACTGGTATACTACGGTACGCGATAAGTCACCATAAGAACATGGGCACGAAAACCAACCACCTAGCGCACTCTCAACCTCTCCCCCCCCCCCCCACCAGTCCCATTAAATCGAGACAGGAACCGTCTGATCACGAGGACGTGACGTCAAGTGAACATCACGAATCGGTCGGAAGGAATATATACTACACCCCATTTATATTGTATTTGGGAAGCTGTTTAATGTCATATTTGGCGTATAATGATCCACATATGTGGGAACGCCAGAGTTGGTGGGGGGGGGGGGGGTATGTATTGGGGTACGTGTTTTATTATGTCCTGCAAGGTGGGGGGTTAATATCACTTGATTTGTTGTTATATATATGTATATATATATATATATATGTGTATATAAATATATATATATATATATATATGTGTATATAAATATATATATATATATATATATATATATATATATATAGGTAAGTGATTGGAAGTAAAACAGCCAATGTTTGGTTTTTGCAGAGCTTTCGAGCAAAACTAGCTCTTCTTCAGTGCATGATCACCGAAAGTGACAAGGAGTAGCAGGAATTGAAACTGTTTTATAGAGAAGATGTCGGCATGGTTGTAAAGGCAAAGCGACTTACTGATTTCTGCTGAATAGAGCAGAAGTATTAGACCCCCACGAAGAAAGAATTGGCCGAATTAATGCAACTTATCTTGACCAACAATAATCTGGTATTTGGCAACAAACACTTCCTCCAAATTCATGGCACCGCAATGGGTACCAAAATGGCACCGTCTTTTGCCAACATCTTCATGGGAAACCTCGAGAAAGAATTTTTATCTCGACAAAACTTGAAACCACACACGTGGTTACGTTACATTGACGATATCTTTATGATATGGACCCATGGTGAGGCTAATCTAAAACTCTTCATTGATGACATAAACTCGTTTCATCACACTATCAAATTCACTGCTGATTTTTCTGGACATGGCGTTCACTTTCTGGACACCACCGTGACCCTACAAAATGGTTCACTCAAAACAGACTTGTTCAATAAACCCACGAACAAGCACAACCACCTCTTACCAAGCAGTTGCCATCCACGTCACTGTACCAGAAATATTCCGTACAGTCAAGCGTTGCGCATTCGACGCATTTGCTCCTCTGAAGTCGATTTTGATTCACGCACTAAAGAACTGTCACAACACCTCCTAAACAGACAGTATTTTCGGGGTACTATTGAAAATGCCATCAAAAAGGCTAAAAGCAAACCCCGTACCGAAACATTGACGTACAAAACTCGTCAAACCAGTTCCAAAAGGGTACCATTGGTTACTGAATTCCACCCTGGTCTCCCACCACTGGCTAATATCATTCAGAAGAATTTTCACCTACTTCAAGGCACCGAACGCCTGAAATCAGTATTCCCAGAATTACCTGTCATCGCTTTTAAAAGACCCAGCAACCTACGGGATATCTTAGTTCGGGCATCCTTTCGGGATGACACCCCATTAGGGGAAAGCAAAACAGAAACTACAGGATCATCGCCCTGTACACAAAATTGCAAAACGTGCTTACTTGTCGATTCGACCGGGGCCTTTCAGAGCAACCAAACCAAACGCACGTTCCAAATTCGGCACAAAATTAACTGCCTATCCAAAAATGTCATTTACCTCATCTACTGCAATATTTGTAACTTACAATACATTGGAGAGTCAAAAAACACTCTTAGAATGAGAATGACACAACATAGATCGGCGATCAAAACAAAAAAGATCTACCTACCTGTTGCAAATCACTTCAATCTCCAAAATCATTCAATTGAGAATTTGCGTGTTATTGCCATTGACCAGAACGATTCTTGGACAGATAAATCTAGGAAAGCGAAAGAAAATTTCTGGGAACTAAACCTAAAGACCACGGCACCATTCGGTTTAAACATCAGAAACGATTTGCCGTCCCAGATAAACCAAAACAATTCCTTTACAATTACGACGGAATCGGATTAAAATAATCCGACGCGGATTAAAATAATCCGAATTTCTAATACTTCTGCTCTATTCAGCAGAAATCAGTAAGTCGCTTTGCCTTTACAACCATGCCGACATCTTCTCTATAAAACAGTTTCAATTCCTGCTACTCCTTGTCACTTTCGGTGATCATGCACTGAAGAAGAGCTAGTTTTGCTCGAAAGCTCTGCAAAAACCAAACATTGGCTGTTTTACTTCCAATCACTTACCTAATTCAATTATTGTATCTCACTCGAGATCCATAGCCTTTCTCTAAATGCAGCATAGTTGTTTAACAGTTTTTCCGTTATTCCTATATATATATATATATATATATATATATATATATATATATATTGGTTGCAGGCTATAGGTCTATACATATAAGCAAGAAATGAATAAACAGAGAAAGTATGTTATATTACTTGTTCTCACATTTTTTATTTACCTTTTCTTTTTCAGCCATTACAGTGGAGTGTATCATTCAATAGGCATCTTTTTAATTTTCAAACTTACGCAACCGCACAAACACACACACACACGCACTCTCACAAGCAGTGACTTGGTAAACATCCGTTATATCAAGTACTATTTTACACTCTCAAACAGTCGCTTAAATTTGTTACTAGTTGCATTTTGTGCATTTAAAAATATATCTGTCCTTCCTTAAAACTTGAATTGTTTGTCAAGTCTTAGATGACGAGCTATAACCGATTTGTAATCGATTTATAAAACCACTTCTAACCAAATCTGTGTTATCCACTTGTTTCTTTTCTACTCCAGAAAAAACTGTGACTTTACAAACTAATCTAACCCAATTTCTTAGGAGAAAAGTGCTATATAATACAACTCTTGCTCTCCATAAAATAGAGGTAGTCCAACAAGTAGGTACTGGTGGGTCCAAATTGATCAACATTTGGGTATTGTGAAAATCGACAACACCCTGGCAATCTGTTGATTGATTAATTATAATCAAAGGATAACCATTTTTTCGGCATGAACACTAAGTGGAAACGATTAATACAGGCCACCATGAAAAGACTGCATCACTTTACCCCAACCACTTGCAAGGCTGACCAAGCAAATCGAAAAATGTCACAGGTATGAGTTTGGGCAAAGAATTTTGAAAAGGCACAATCGGTTATGGAAAGTATGTTGATGGCACGCAATATTCAAATTATTACCAATCCCAAGGGCACATGTTACCTGTGTGTTTGTTTTACATATATAACTGCATCAGCCTCTAATAACTATTGAGAATACAGATAACGAAAAGAAAAACATGGTAATGGTACTACCATGACACTGACCCTACCTTCCCCCTCCCCTTCCCAACTGTCTACATGGCAAGCAGACATATATCCACAAGACTTGGCTGTTGAGCACATTTCAACACAACATACATAATGGGACCAAAACATCTGAACTAGGATCAAACTTATCATCATCATACAAGCTTTTATATACCAATAAGTGTGTTTTCTTAATAGCATGATTCTGTCCGGGTACCACCCCAGATGAAGATGACTCATATTTGTCCTCCCTCCCCCTCCCCTGCCTATCCTCCCCCATCCCATCATTGTAATAAAACAATTAGAGGAAGAGAATTTGAAAGGGTTCTGTACCCAGCTTTGCAAGAATTCTCAATGATCACCCTTGAGGGTCAGATCAACAATACAGGGCTCCTGCAACTTACTCTTTCCGATCTAAAAGTAGTAATTCCTACACTTCACAACTGATATTGTTACACTGCCTTATGCTCATTCTGTTTCATTCAGACCAATGCATAAAATACAACATTCTGCTTGCCTATTATGAACTCATACGGCCTGACAAAAATTATACTGTCACCACATAACATGGAAATGTATAGCTTCAATACTTGGCAGATATAGGCCAAAAAGCTAGGCTGATATAGGCTGGTAGTTTAATGTGAGAGTAACAGCTATGTATGATGTTCACAAGTCATTCAAACAGCAAAGCCAAACTGCATAATGTTAAGGGTACGTAAATGCCACATCAGCCAGTTGTAAAATGAAGCAGTAATTCTGACTACAAAATGACAAAAGTAATCAATATTAACGAAGCTTAATTGTTTCATAACTAAAAATTGTTACTCAATTACAAACACACCATTTAGTGCTATGGATACATGCATTAAACTTAAAAACTTGCAACGACAACAACACATGAATATTCAAGATGTATATAAGATAATGCAGGATCACAACAAATTGCTTCAAACCAGACTTGATTACACTTGACGACAAATTGCTTCAAACCAGACTTGATTACATGTAATTACATTATGTTAGGCCATGTACATTTAGCACGGAACTAAAATCACTGAGGCACCTTGTCCAACGTTTTATATAGAAATCTTCCCCTATACCATTAGAAACAGCAATTTGTTGATAAACTTAGGCTAACAAGCCTAACATGATAATGTACCAATACCATTTAACCTAGCAATGACACCATCTTTTATGTTGTAAGGAACAACAATGCATGCATGTTAATCCACCCAAAAGCTACATAAACGTGTAATATCAATTGTCAGAGGGTTACATTGAAAATGAGAAAACATGAAAGATTACCTAATTAATCCAATTCTTGGTGTATGCATCCTCACGTAATCAAAATTTGATAAAAACAGAACGTTGTCATCACATCCAAAAATCAACCATGTTGATTCCAGGATGGATTGAAATGATGTTACAGCATTCTTTTCTTCTTCTTCTTTTTTTTTCTTTTTCTTTTTATTTGTTGTAATAAAAGGAATGTTACTGATATTTTACTTAAGGCTATTCACTAAATGTGGAAGACATTCAAATGTATTTCTGTACTGTTTTTAACTCGACATGGAGCGTTATTGATCAACTTTAAGCTGTCACAGGTCAAAATATGTTATCAAAATTTCATTGTTTTTTTTTCTTATCGTAATTACTCTTTAATATCAAAATTTATTGTACAATAAAAAGATTAACTTTAAAGCAACATAGTGACCTATTTTACATTAGAAACCCCAATGGAATATTTGGTGACAGTTGTTATCTGACATACAACAAAAAAAACATGTCGAGGGGGGGGGGAAGGGGGTGTCTGTACGAATTTTCATACTCACACTGTAAACTGTACAGTAAGATCTATGTTATAAAAATATCCACTTCAGTGTGAAAATGTTTTAAGTATCACATATAGGTAAGTCACCAAACTACCAATGGGCAAAAAAAAAATTTTTTTGTTGCTTCAATCTTGTACAAACTCAGTAAATAGTTTATATCATAACTAACTTCTCACAGTTAACTACCAGTCTGTGCTTCAAATCAGTGAATTGAGTTTCTTAAATTCTTAACATATAATCCTTTAAAAGCCTATATGCAACTTTTAATTAAAAAAAAACCAAAAAACAAAATGGTGGCTAACACCACTGAACATAGGAGGCTTTAACTGCATGAAGATGTAAAGATAGAAACACACGGAAAAAAAAAACAAAAAAAAAACAGGCAACTTGGAGAGCCCGACGCGTATTTCTGGCATTTGTAGTGAAACAACGTACACACCCTACTGAAAGCAGCACCTCCAATGCACGAAACCAGAGGAATATGTGTATTCATATTTGTTTTGGATTAACTTAGAGCAAGCAAACTGAAAAGCACTCACTTTTGATAAGGCACAGAAGACACAGATTTATCGTGATGTCCAAACATTCACACATGTGAGCATAAGCAACCGACAAGTACAGCATCTGTATCACCCCTTATGCGTAAATATTCATTAAACATATTACATATGCAAGACCAATATGTAAAATGTATACGACCGACCAAAAACTGACTGCACAAATTTTGAAATAAATGGATAGAACCTAAATATTTTATGAATTGAAAAACTTTATTTACAAAACAGTACTGGTATTTTAAAAGTACACAACAAACATATTTTTTGGAATTTTTTCTCTCTTTGTTTTTTGTTTTTGTTTGTTTAATCTTTAGACTTTTTACAAAATATTTTTTAAACACCTTGAAAAAAAAGGAACAACTAATCACTGAGGTAATGTGTAATAGATAGAAGTTATGCTCATCTCACAACCACATTTACTCAACCCATTTTATATCTTCAACAATTTATTGGATTAACTTCATCAAGGGCAAACAACAATGAAAAATCCATCTGCCTATAACAGGAAACAAAAATTACTCTGTACCACCCACTTACTCCTATAGAACTGAATGACCAGACTTTTTGAAGAGAAAATCCTTCATCAAAGTCACCTACCTGGTCTGGAAATATGAGACGAATTCAGACTTTGAAATTTTTTGACTCAATAATCATAATGAAAAAAAAACAAAGAAAAAAACAAGTACTAAGAGGTAACATTTCCTGAAACTTAAAATTACAATATTATTTCAAAAGGAAACCTAATTCCAATTTTTTAGAATTTTTTTTTTTTTTTTACGTTTAATCGAACAAATTTAAACTGATATTCAGGTAGACGAGTTTTGAAGCAAAAATTCCAAGCAAATTTTTCTTCTCAAATTTCAAAATGGATTATTGCATAACCACACATTGATTGAAAGGCACATCTAAGATTGCTTTTCATAAACTTTGAGTAAGACATTTAAGTAGTTGAAAAGCACATCCACCATCACAAAACCTAATGCAATGTTCTGTATTAATACTAATATGTCTTATCACCCTTGTATGCAAATTAGCATATTAGTGACAAAACCATACAGAAACAACCCGCTCTTTTAATTGCTTTTCCTAACTATCATAATTCCGACATTTCTTCCGATATCTTAAAACCCACATATCTTTTTAACGCTATGACTATGCTTACAAATTTACATTTGTTATTTCTTTCCCAAATATGTTCCTTCCTTCTTCTTTTTGGGGATTTTATTTTATTGTTCAATTCATAAAACCAGAAAGGCCAAAAAAGCTTCAATTCATTTATGTAAAACGAGAACAGTTTAATACCTAGAATATGGATATATCAACATATTACGAAACTAGTTTTCAACCCCGAATAAATTGGGCAAATTCGGTAATTTAAGGCTGGTTTTCGTTTTATTTTCTCTCTTTTTTTTTTTTGTACAATATCATTTTCCTACTTCTTTTTTTTTTGTATGAATCTTACAATCAAGGACACCCTTCATCTCCTTTTGATATAAAAATGTAAAAATAAAAATTAGAAGATAAAATCTTTACAGCTTAAATATTTCTCTGTAATTTGAAAAATTAAATCTTAATAACCTAGTTTCTCGACACTCAATTGGAAAAATGCATAACTACTTATGGACAAAAACAAACTTTTTTTTCTCTCTCTCTTTTTCTTCAGTTCTTTAAAAGGTTCACAACATTTTTTTGAATAATTTTCTATTATCTTTTCCATTTTTCTGCTTTTATTTTCTTTTTTTTTAATGGTTAACTGTATATACCATACAGCTAGTCTGCTAGTGCAATTAAAAATATTTTGAAGAAGCTGATATGCGCCAATACGGAGATTGACAGGGTTATGCTGAGATGACAAATTAGTTGACAACAAAAAGAGACATCTTCTTCCATTTTGTACAAAGTAGGAAGCATGATAACATGGAAGTGTTTGTTCTGGCAATTCTAAATATCGGTTAATTATGACAGGGTTACCTTAAAATTAACTAGCTTATAGCTTTGACTGCATCCGTACGGATTACAAGACATGCTTTAACAGTTGTGCACTTGGACTAGCTTTTACATCCACCTATTAACAGAGATGACAGACTAAGTTGATAACAAAAGCCTTTAGAGACTTCACAACAGTTATGCTTAGGCTACAGAATTTCCATGTAGCTTAAGTGTATTAGGCTACCAGTTCTGCCAATCTACAGTGTTGAAAAAAAAACAGATGTTTGGTCCTTACACAATTTGTCTATAGTTTGTTAAAACAGTAAGGAGGTATTTTACTAAACGAGATTTTCTGTCACACAAACATTGACCAAACATTTGAGGTTATACTCCACAAACTGTGAAGTTAAAACCGATACCCTTTTACAATTATTACCAAATGAGTTGCTAGCTACCACTCTTTCTAATCTGCAAATTCTTCATTTTTTTTTCTTTCTCTCTTTAATTCTTTACAACCCATTCTTGAGGTAGCTGAAAATAGAAGTTACTGTTTCAGGAGCAAAATAAATCACTCCATCTTGTTTTTTCCTTTCCTTCTTTTTAAAGCAACATTTTGCATTTGTCAAACGTTTTACTTTATAATGCAACTCATTAACACAATAACCTACTACTCAACAGTCATTCAACTCAACAACAAATTAGTTAGCATTCCACTCATTTCTTTTTTTTTCTTTTATGCTAATAATATCTTGGAATATTTCATCCTTGAATGTAAAAAAAAAAAAAACTCTCTTAGACTTGATTGACTGATAAAATTGCGAAAAAATGCAGTAACAAATATGCAAAATGCTGCTTAAATGGTGTTCATGAGAATTTGAGGTGTTTTCTTTCCATACAATATTGCTTAGACTTGTCTCTACACTAGTTATACATATCTGCACATTTATGCAGTAAAAATTCTCTGTAAGTTTTCTGTTTTAAAATCTTAAAAGCAATTTCTTTTTTAACCATTTACTTATAAAACATCAGTGACTTTTCCCAACTATCATCTTTTGCCACTAATATTTAAATGCATTTTTGTTGTTTATTTCATTATTATAAGTCAGTACTTAAAAGAGGCACTTCTATAAAAAGACTTCCCAAGGTTTAATGCATTCTGCCACCATTTACTAAAAAACAGTTGTATATTTATATTTTTCTTCTTTTCTTTTTTCCAACCAAAATTACATTTCGATAAGGCACCATTGGTAGTTGATTATTTTTTTATATCTTTCTTTTTCACATTCAATTGGTGTTACAAGGCCTGGTCTGGCAAGGACTATGCATTTGTCAAATTGTTACTTTTCACCATTAATCCCCTTCCCATCACCAAGTGGTTAATAAATGAATAAATATCTAGCCCCATCTATAATACCCCTTTTCCCTTCCTTCACCACCAGCTGTCTAGAGAAGACTATAGAAGTGCAAAATAAAAACTAAATATGTGGGAATGAATAATTAGTTACCTAGGGAACTGTACATTACAAGGACTGTTATTCACACTTGATTTATTAATCTAAAAACAGCCAATTTGGTCTCTCTTTTGAAAAATTTCATACTGTTTCTCGTTTATGATGTTAATATGCAGCTCATTTGTATGCTAAAAACACTGGTTTGATATCATAGAAAGAATTATCAAGGTTTATATACCAACATAAAAGTAACTAGTTTTTTCTACTTTCACAAATATCAAACAAGACATTGATTTTAGATGCAAGCTTCCTTAACATCCTTTTAATAAGTCAAGTTTAAGCTCGGGACATGTGTTACCAAATGTTTGAATCTCTCCTCAGATCTGTCTAGATCGGGAGGGAAGTGGCATCACACGATCACATCTACTCTAGTGTGGTATCTGGAAAAATGTTTGGATGTTCTATTGCACAATATATTCTTCTTAATCCCTATACCCACACACAACGATTGATAGAAAATGCCAAACGTTTCACGACGATTTTGCTGGCACAGTCTAATGATGAGCAGTAATGAAACAATAGTATGTGACACACCCACACACAAGCTGCATATAGCCATGTTAGTTTACCACCAGTTCTAATTATTGATGAAGCCACAAGTTAGTCAAAGTAAAGAGAGTAGAAATATGTAGAGAAGTTAATGATCTTACTTTTTTTTGTTTGGAGGTTCAAGCCTAAACTTTATCCAATCGCAGCTGCTCTCTTGGTAGGGGATATGACATGGTGGATACTGTTGTATATCTTAGTAAGTTAAAGGGGTTGTTGATAACCCTGACTGGTCGAGAAGGTACCTAGTTAAACCAGGTCATCAGAAACAATGAACCCACAATTCAGGCACTTCTTTTTTTAGTAAATAGTTGTTGACTTTAATGTCAATCAGTCAGAATTTTGATGTTTATGAAGAAGGGGGAAAAAAATCAAACAAGTGAAGATGAACCCACTGTGAACTACAAATAAAAAAAAAAAGACTTGTTCATATCTTAATTGTGATAGCAATTTTTGAATCACAAAATTTCAAGTGCTTTTTAACTCTGTCTTCTCAGAGCTGTTCATCTTTTGATTGACTTGAGATTTTTCTTTACACTCTTAGAAATATAATGATAAGCTAACTCTCGACAGAAGAGGTGCTTCACAAATAAATCATTCTGAAGGTACAGTCAAATTGAACCATTACAGAAACAGCCCCACCCCCCCTGCCCCCCAACTCATATCTCACTACCAATTTCCTAACATCAGAATCCTTTCCATGAAAACACAAAGTGCTAGTTTGAACACAGTCCAAGTTCCAAACCGTAAGCTAGCAGGAAGATATAACCGGCACCTGACTGGTGATGAACATATCCACCTCTCGAACATCTGTGGGTGTCGTCGGGAGATGTTCCATGTCCTTGTCTCCAGACATCCCAGTTGTATGTTTCTGGGTCATCTGCTCCTCTTCTGCTTCAGGTTCCGTTAGAGATCGTGCCATGGATAAAATCTTCTTGCGGCATTCACGAAGGTATTCCTGATGGACGAATGAACAGAGGTAAGAGTGTAAGAACAAATTTAATGTACTGACAAATCACCTCAACCAAATCCAACCCTTACCCTAGAGATATGCCATACTTTTTTTTCTCCAAACCATATTATTCCTATCTTACGCAGACCCTAATCGGCGGATCCCAATGATTAGGGATAGATAGTTTGTGAAAGTGTTCCACCATTGCCACAGTGAATGTTCTTTTACCTGCCACCACAATATCACTCCCCTTACACGATGACGTAACCCTCTCCCCCCGCTACTGCATTCGTTAAAGTGCAAATACAGGTGAACTGAACTAACCTAGAGAAATCTGAAGCAGACGGTCTAAACAAACATGAATTGAACGGCCACATGTGCTGAACCTGGAATTAAGCTACAATACAGCTCCTTGGATTTTCTCCCAAGCAATTTTGAGGTGGGAGGGGAGGGGGGGGGTGATATATGTTTTATGTCTAATAACATTGGTCAAGAAGTGTTCTTCCACTGTATCTTTCCATTTACAGCAGTTTGGCTAGCTTTTGCACAACATTTTGATCATCAACACCAGATAATTATAAATTGCCTACAATTTTTGGTTCTGTAGTCACTGCTGATACTAATTCATACAACACGAAAAAAAGCATTAAATTCCAGTGCATTTATATAGCCAGTACTCTGCGCATGGGTCTGTGCGATGCATATGAAAACTTGTTCACGCTAGAATAACTGCAACGCATAGAAATGGTGTGCATGCATAGCAGCAGAAAGCACTAACTTTTCGTACCAGTAAAAAAGTACAACCACCAATCAGGGAACCAACGTATGGCATAGGAATCCCTATGTGCTGTGAGATTTTTAAAGCTCTGACGAAGTTCACTTATGCATGCATGCATGTACACTGAGCTGTGACCACACCCAATTGACAGAACTGTACAGTACACTATATAATTCTAGAAAACACATGTTTGCATTTTCTGGGGGTGTGGGTTTTTTTTGTTTTGTTTTTATTTCTTGTTGGTCTAAATCTTGCAGAACATTACAAACATTAAGTGGGGGTGTTATCTCTGCCCACGTAGCATGACCAAAAAACTGCATGTTTGCTCAAAGCATGCAAAAAGACACACACAAATTATACACATGCACAGACACCACTTATAATGTCCGAGATGATTTTAGAGTCAAAATGAGATACAGTTAGTTAAGCTTTGGTAAACCTTTGATCGACAGGAATTAATAAACATTTGAAATTATAAGCAATTGATGAAAGTGGAAGGTATGGCATGGCATCTTATGAGATTTTTAAGAGTTGGTCCTTGCGCATGTATTATTTATATACATAAAAGTACTCGTAATATACCAGTACATTCCTGGTGATCGGACAACTCCAAGAATTGCAGTTTAGAGTGGTCGATCATGCACTTACTGAAAGTGGAACAACGATCAAACCATCTTCACTTCTGAATTGACAATTATTCTAGATTTTGTTTTTTTTATCTAGAAATAAATTGGAAGAGTAACGACCTCCAAGCAATTAGTTCACAGTACTTTTAAAGATCTTAATTTTTTATGAACATTAATTATTGACAGATTAACTACATGACTTATTTATGACAACATAAAGACATTTACAGTATGGCTAAGTATTAAATGATTATGTAACCAGGGAGTTTCCATAACAACTCCCTGATGTAACCAGGGAGCTGCTACTCTGCAACTCCCTGATGTAACTAAGTATCCTTAGAGTGCAGTGTTTAAACCTCAACAGAAACACCTCAGGGGTAAGTATAAGCACCATCACTTGTCTTTTTCTTGATTTCAAATGATTACTTGTGGCCCTACACTACGGTACCCTGTAGTATATAATAACTGTGTGTTGTACATCGCGGACAGACATTTGGAGAGAACAAACAAGCCTGGGAAAAAATTTCCACAGAAGGCTAACTGAAGTATGTGTGCCCTCAAGCTAGTGGGATATAAAAAATGAACAGTTATATTAGATAGAAATAACATGCAAGTAGAAATGTTTTATGTCAGGTCTATCGTCATGTTATACAGAGATGTAAACCCTTCAAGAATCCTGTGAAAATATTACAAAGAACTGAAATCCTTCCCCTCCATTAAACCATGCAGGCAAGGAGAAAGGAAAGATTTTGTTTAGCAGGGCTGCAAAATTATGAAAAAGGGTTTTACCAAAAAAAAAAAAAAAAGACAAGACCAATTTTAGAATTGACTGATCGAGTACATGGTTAAGAAGTTCAACTGCTGTTGCTAGCAAATGCTGGCATTTTCTTCAGACCAGTTTTAAGGTCTGAACGTAAACTTCTTACACCACTCAGCTACACAAGAGCTAATTATATGTACAGATTGCTATGAATATTAAATGAGAGTTCATGAATGTGCTTCCAGCAGACTTAATTGAACAAGTCAACACAACCTACTAAAACTTTGGTTATGAAGGAAGAGAGCATTCAGGGACGAAAAACATTGATAGATCAATGCGGGTGGGGTCCTAAATGAAAACGGGTCAAAAAGATGAACTTTCATTCCCTATCACAAAACTAGATATTGTTGCCTCTTCAGACTATTCATCGTCCTTAAGATGTAAATAAAGTCCAACAAATCATTTCATCATTTCATTTCATTTGTGACCCTAATGAGAATATCTAATAATTACTTGTGCAGAAAAAACCAAGACCAGACAAGAAGAATATTTCAAGAAAGACATCCCAATCACCATAGTTACGGTAGAGTTGTTACTAGTCTAATGTCTGCATGGTAACAACGAATTAAACTCAAGGCCAAAGACCTACAGTAAAAAGATAAAATGACAAACTTAACATTCACTTGTACTTTCTTTTTCTTTCTTTTTTAATCCGAGCAGTAACCTAAGTGGTTTGTGGTTGGACTAAACTGCAAAATGCTGGTATCTCAGCCCAGTTGCCTAGCATTGTAGCCATTGTTTTGTATTGATAAAGTAATTTACATACTAGTCAAAGGTATCTATGGATGCCTCCAAGGCTTCCCAAGCTGAGTGGCAAGCTCCATCCCCACCCTGCCCTATCCCCACCCTGTCCCATCCCCGCTCTGGCCAAGCCCCATCCCCAATCTGCCCCATTCCCACCCTGGCCAAGCCCCATCCATACCCTGCCCTGAACCTTAGAGGTAGAGCTATTGGAGAATTTTCAGAATTTTTTTGTTGGCTCAAAAAGTTGGAGCTGAAAATAGAACATGTCTTAATCTCTTCTGCAGTGTGAATGTAACCCAAGCATTCTCCTATCAGGGCACTGGACAGACACAGAGAATTAAGGCTCCGAAATTGAGATCTCGGCAAACAAAACATACATACCGCCCCGTTCACAAGGAAATGCAACCAATCACTTGTATATGCAACCTTGTAGTTTGAACCAATTCCAACCTGATGAAGGGGGTGTCCTCCGTGATTGGTACATGCAGGTATTTTCTGTTATACTTTCATGAACCAATAAACCATCAGCATGCGGAACCTGCAGTAGTATAACAACTGTTATAGCCCCCAGGAGCTACTTTACCTGACATGTTCTTGCCAATGTTTTTGGGTATTTTTTTTTTTTTTTTTTTGCCCTCTTGGGCAAACATGTAATGACATGAATTTTTGGCAGAATTGAAGTAAGCTAGTGTTGCACATTGTGTTAAAGTTTACACAACAACACAGGCAGCTGCTTTAATGTTACAGAAGAACTGTTGCACTATCTTTTTCAAAATTATGTCTCCAGGCCAACAAAACTTTTTTCTAGGATAATTTTTTTGTTTTATGTCCTCGAGGCCTCTGAGTATCTCATGATCTACAAATTAGTGAAATACCCTCTGACAATCATAATTTGTTCGAAATGATTATTTGCCATGCACTCCTTTGACCATGGCACAAACAGAATACCATGGTTTATGATCTGGGGGGGGGGGCTGTCATGGACAATTATGGTCCCAGGTTGAGGAGTTATACCCCTCAAGGAACATTGAAAGTACATACGTTATGTTATAATTCAACTTTCTCTTTCGAGTATTAAAAGAATTGAGAGAATTACGATGATAAAGATAACATACCTAATTACTATTGACTACATAATCCACTGCTAGTTAGCTAGTATGGTGTATAACAATTATCCAACTAGAAGAAGCTATACCTAAGGCAAGACAATAGGCTAGAATTATATGCTAGACAAATCAGATACAGTACCTATTGCTTTAAGATATAAAGTTGATAATTTAATTTTGGAAAAAATTCAGATTTTCTCAAATGTTTGTATAATGGGGGGGGGGGCACAACTTGGTGTTCCTTGACACTGGGTGGCATATTTGTGGCCATCTCGCAATATACTATATAAAACGTTGATTATAAGCAACAACAATGCAGTTTAAGAAATATTCCACAGGTCTGGATTTTCAAGCTGTTTTTTCCACTGCTCTTCTTCTGACAACCTTGGCAGCTTAGCATAGAGAAGGACAACAACAACATATCCTTGTCATAATACGGATAGTCGGATACCATTTGATAGATGCAATAAATACCTTTTTAAATCTTTAACTGAATAAAGTGGGGGGGGACACATTTTGCCCCACTAAGAAATTGTCCTTTGTTGTAAGTCACCTGTAAAGAATTATAATACATATAGCATCTGTAAGTGATTTCAAATCAATTTCCAACTGGACCAAGGAATCTCCTGTCAGGTACAAAAATGCAGCACATTCATCTTCCTTTGTTAGTTCTTTTATTTTTTTTCCCCCCATTTCCTCTGCGATGGATATTACACCAAAACTGCATCTATAAAACCATTAAATTTTTGTCTCTAAAGACTTCCAAAAAAAAAGGAGAGCCAAGGACCACCAGATACTCTCAAATCTCAAATGGAACAGATTCAATAAAACTGTTGTAAATATTTTACTTCAGCCAGCCCTCTGAGCAATTTACCGAGACCAATTTTCCAATTTTTTTCTTGATTCATAACTTCTTCAAAGTTTTGTGTAGAGCCTCTCTCTCTCCCCAAGGGCTCTATCCAAATTCTTCAATTTGGTTATTTCAGCTGCCCATAACTTTAAACAGTTCTCCTAGCCTCACAGACAAGAAATAAAGCGACTGAGTCCTGATATCTACTGAAGGTAAATAGTATCCCCTACATGCTCTTACGGTGAGGCCCTATGTTATATACAGTAAAGAGTCTGAGGGTTACTGAAAAAAAACTAGAGATTTATGTAGAAAAGGAACAGGGATTTGTAACAGTAATAAAGCAACCAGATCTACAACATGTAGCCTACATGTAACCTACAACGTGTAGCCTACTTGATCTGGATAAAATCTGAATTCTACACTGAACCTACAAAGTGATCTGAAGATGTGTGCTTGCTTAATTTAAGTATCATGACAACTTGTGTAAATTGTTCATTCCATAACAGCTAACCTATAAGTTATGCCTTTGCCTGAATTTCTTAAAATGGCATGCTGCCCTCTATTAGTGCTGGTTCATACACAGTTTAACAAGTTGCTCCCTTCAAGCTACAGTACCACCTTGCCTATCTCCTCCTCGATTGTCATTCCCTTCCCCAACCACTCCACCTTCCATGTTGTAGCGGCACTTCATTGCTACTGGTTAACGTGAGATGAAGCTATTTAACCTTTTAGCGAGTGTTAGGTTTACCATAAGAATATGACACTGCTGATAATCACAGAGGTGAATTTAATGGCATCACAAACAGCTAGACTATTTAAATTTGACAAGGTTTACTGTAGCTCAGGCTGAAGTTCAAATGGTTTAAATATCTTATCTGGGTTTTCCTATTAGCTTAATCAATTGTGAGAATAAAAAGAGAAGGCTGGGTGGGATGCACTGACCCACTTTGTAGGAAGTCATGAAGAAGGGGTGGTGGTGGTGGTGGTGGTGGGTGGGGGGGGAAGGACTGAATGGTTGAAAATTAAGAATAGCCAGCTAGTATGAACCGCATGTTGCAGAAAAACTACATCATCTGCTGTGACTTGACCCAAATCAACGGTTCCATGATCATTATTATTTTTTGTTACTATTGATGCCCAACTGCACAGTGTTGACCCACAACGGCGATCAACACTGTAGTACAGTGTGGAATGTCGATATAGAAGTCTACAGAGTAATTGCCGGTTGTAATAATTCTACCAGCACCTTTCCACTCCCAACCTGCGTTATAGTCTAGGTATACAGTACATGTAGATGTACTTTTCGAAGGTTACTTGAACACCCACCCTTCTATGATACTTTTAAAGGATGAGTCTCATTATAAAGTGTGAATTTATTTTTGTGGACGTTTTGTACAGATTTCCCCCAAAAAGGAGGGCAAAATTTATGACCTCCATTTGCCACGACATGTTGAGAATGGAATCAAATTAATTAAACCTGCTGATTAACGTTCAATGAGTGGAAAACATCTAGGAGGGGTGTGTAGTAGTTCGATAGATTGCTATCATCACTCTGCACATTGGTATAAACTGCCAACCTAAAGCCAAAAAAAAACCTGCTTGAAGATAACTATATACAGAACCAGTACTCATATGTGTGCTTTCAAATTGTGTCGTGCAAACTATACCTGCATATATTTTCTGACGGTAACACAAACTATTTCAAGTCGTAGATAGGGCAGACTGAACTAATAAACCCATTTGTGTCTTTGCTGCTAGGACACACTTGTTTCCTTTCAAAATATATTTTAATGTAACAAAAAAGAGGGGGTGGGGGAAGAACATGATCATGAGAAGAAAGCAGCCACTTTAATATAAGAAAGTGATAATTGGGTGTGCTATAGTAACAAAATCGGCCTCTTAACAAACCTAGCCCATCATTAAAAGTTGAGCTTAAAACACATGATTAAATTTGCAGATGGCAAAGTATTCTAAAAAGCGAATGGAAATATGATTTCAATTTAACTCTCTTTGTGACCTACGTTTGAAAAATGTATTCTTAATTTAGTTCCCTAGCAACTTTAATTACTGCTACTTGTTGCTCTCTCCTTACCCCTCCTCCCCTCACAGAACCCCACCATCCAACCCCCCCCCCCACCCCCTCTGCAATGTGTCTCTTCTTCTTAAATCCCAAAGAAATTCAAAGCATAACTTTAAACATTTCATGCCTTGAATCACCACCTCTTTCTCTATGAAACAACCCTTCTACAGAATGGATGAGGAGGCATGAGCCCTGTTCATCAACTTGAACTAGATTTGTAAGAGTGGAATTCACCCACCTTGAAGGTCACTACAAGGTCACACCAGGTCACAGGGTCAACTACAGCATTCCTGGTAATATCCTTTTGCTGAGGCCAATAAAGGGGCAAATATATTTCTATCTACCATTTTGGAGAGTTTTTTTATAACCAAATAAGGAAATATATACTCAAAAATATAGTTAGAGTAACATCTGTTGTCTAGTCTTGAAGAGTGACAGTTTTTCCTTTAATATTTCTCCCTTCTCTTGCCCATTTTTTTTTTTGATTTTCAGATTTAACAAACTGCAGTCTTGACTTAAAAAAAAAGAGTTTACAATTTTTCTTTTGAAGTCTTCACCTGCACTTTCTTAGAGATAAGAAAACAAACATTTTTAAGATACACTTTTCTTCTACATTAATATGGGCTTTTATGTGTGCCGGGCAAGACAACCTATATGGAAGAATCCACAAGTATGTAAATCATATCTAACATACACAATTATTTCACTTGAGACAAATGACCAATGGTCAAGCTCACTGTAAAGTTATTAGTTTTAATGTCTTATCTATGGCTCACTCATATAAGTCACAGTACCGCACATGCAGGATCTGTTGGGAACTTTCTTTCCCATGTTCTTCAAATATGACTGGAGATTAATCTGTATCTAGAAATGGCAATTTAAACTGAGTCGTTAGTTCCAGTAAGTGTCATCTTTGGTGGTCTCCAACTAGTAGCTAGTTAACCCTTTATAAGAAATAAGAACATTCATGCACACACCATGTACAATATTTTGTGTCCAAACACAGCAGGAACCATATTTTGTGTTCGTTCATACAGAGCAGGAACAGTGTTTCGTGTTTATGCATGGCTACGGTAGGAGCTATATTTTGTGGGTATCCATGGGCAGGAATAATATTTTATGTACTTGCCAAACACAGCAGGAACAATATTTGTGTTCATGCAAATTAGGGAGACATAACTTTCCAAATTACCCAGCAAGCTGCAGCTTTAACCTTCCAGAGGTATGTATCATTCATGATGATGAAGTGGCCAGACAGCTAAAATTCCAACACCACAAGCTATTTCAATCATGTGACACTTATCACCATGCCAACCCCACAAAAACAAACTTCCTTTTTCTAATCACAGACAAAGCCCATCTGTTCTGGTGCTATAAAACTTTACACCAAAAAAAAAAACCCAAACAAGACTTAAATCCCCTGCAAGGGCCAGATTTTGGCTCTACACATTACTGCTTGGAGAGAGATCAGTTTTGTGACAGGAGTCAAACCACAACTATCAGTGGAAAAGACACTAAAAATGCTCTAGGAGCCTATGGGAACCAACAAAATATGTGCAGTTGCCTACTTTTATTAAAATTTTAAAACCCTGTACCTATAAAATGTTACAAAACTTTTCAATGGACAAAGGACTTAGCTTATTCAAAGGCAATGTCAACCACAACATTTTTTTTTTTTTTTTTTTTTGGCATTCCAACTGAAATTATCCATAACCATATGAAAACCATGATCTGCCATACACAGAATTGTCTGTCAGTTGAATACAGACTCACATTAAATTAAGCTCAAGTTACAAAGATAATCTTGAGACCAAGTTGTATGTATCCACTTCATAAGATCTCACAAGTAAATTAAACAGAAACAAAACGGTGAACAAGAGACATCGTAAGAGCTATGGGGAAAACCCCGAAGTGATCAAGTTTTTGAAGGAAGCAAACTCAACATACAAATTATATGGCCGCCCTTAATAAAACAAGACAGACATCATGGGTATAATAATAAATCAGCTCCATGATACATTACATGTACATGCTTCATTACATGTTAATGTATTCAAGTTGATCGCATGATTTATTTAAGCTTTCACGTTCTCAAAAGGAACATCTTCCCCTCTGCTAAGTTCTAACCCCTACCAAACCCTCACCCCCCCCCCCTTCCTCCTCTCAATTCACACTTCCACCTTTCTTCCATATGAAGTTTCAATATCGAAGATATTCCTAGCATAAGTTGGGAGTGAACAACATTAACCAAATAAAAGAAAAAAGGTAATGTAATAATAAAAATAGTTGAAATTAATGAATTACACTTACTACTTCAATGTGTGTAATATGATGTAATCTTTCCGTTAAATCTGGGATGGAAAACCTTAGATGAACTGCTGATGCTGATATACTACTGGCAGCTAGGGTTGACGGTGTGCTCATTGCAAAATTAAATTCTGGATTCAAATAGAAAAGGGAAAGAAAAGAACAATATTTATACAGTTAATATTAGCAGCAAGAAGACAGTAATAGAATTACACAGTAAATCATCCTACGGATAGGCAACATTATTCACACAATCTCTATATCCATTTCAAATTATGTTCCAAACAACTTAGACACATGAATACTAATCAGATATTAATGAAAAACTGGTGAGATACAGCTGCTTTATGTTTGGAGAAAAAAACAAAAACAAATCCAAAGATTTGAACTTTTAAAACAAATTGCAACCTGGGGTCATAAGACTATATGAATTCCCCTTGTTTAAATGCATAGTACCTTGAATGCATTTTATTGTTGTACAATTCGATTGAACGCAGGCATGGCATGTCTGAAAAAAAAAGAATTAGGCCCTGCATGCAAGTTTAAATAGTTATCTATCCTTTACTTCACACTTAGATAGGTCAAAAACGTTTGAGACTTTGGATATTAGTCGGTTCCCACGCTTCAGTTCAGTGACTTCACATAATTCCTGAGCATAACTCTATGGAACTCATCCATAAGCCTACAATACCCTTTCCTGTCTATTGTTTCCACACCATTGTTTGAATTAATCAGACTGGACAATTAACACAATACACACTAGATGTCCCCCCCCCCCACTTTTTTTTTTAACTAAAAGAAGTATGAATTGGCATTTCATTACCATTTAACTTGTACACATACAGGTAACTTCCTTATAACCATCACATAACTTGTACAGTACCTTTGCCATGGCCACAAGGCAGAACCCACAATAGGAAGGTCCCAGGTTGTCCTCCCTTAACCATATCCTTTCTCTCCCCCCCCCCTCCTCCACTCCCACCCCTGCAAGGAGCTCAAGTTTTTCACATCACTACAGCCTAATTGATGAATCTGTCAAACTTACATTCCCTTTCTCTGGCCAGAAATTTCAAGATCTTTGTAAATATAAAGAACAGCCATCATGTGAGCCATGACACTCCATGAAAAACATCCACAATCACTTAAAGTTGAGAACAATGATTTCAGAGCATCGTTATTATGTAATTGATTAATAAATTTCACTTTAGTCTTACAGAATTTGAAGGGGTGAATTATCGCCTACACCACCATTGTAAGACCATACCATTACTCACTCATTTTGCTTACATACTTTTTTTTTCAAAGTTTCAGCAAATTCAGCCACCAGTTCACTATTTCTCAGACTTTTTGACTCATTATGAGGACATAAAAATTACTATGGTAACAGATGGAACTGTATCTATAATCTCAACTACCCTGACAGAGACTTTTAATCAGGTGATAACGATGATGATGATGCAGTCTTATAGATGCACTAAGTTTGTTATAAACAACACTTCATTGATGGAAGGAGAAAAAGGTCTAAGACTGCCCCCCCCCTCGGATCATCATCCTTTTCAGGACCAAAACAAATCATAATGTAACTTCCTTTTGTTAGCTCTTGAAAGATAATGGCTTATTTCAGATAGCAAACGAAGTGAAAAGCCGCAAGGACTGACAGTTCTTCTTTGTAGCCTGAAAACCTGGCGGTGATAATGCAGAAAATCAATACAACCAGACAGATCAAGCTTTCCCATAATTCCTGGACAGTGTCCATTACTTTTGCTACACTGGCATTTGAAGACCACATGTACAAAACAATGGTTATTTCCTTCCCATATCTTCATCCTTTCCCGCCCTCCCCCCCCCCCCAAAGACATGCATGCGTGTAATGCAACTGCTATGTACCACAGGACGAACGAAAAAATGCTTAATGCATGTATAGTTGGACACCCACCCCTTCAACTGCTTGTTCAAATCCCCAGGGTTGTCTTTCTTCATCAACCAGCTCCCCCTCTCTCTCTTTGCTAAAATTATGCTTAATACATAATGTACGCTTCTAGAGATACTGCCTTTATCAACCAGCTCCACCCCCCCCCCCCCTTCTGTCTCTGCTAAAATTTCATGAAATGACATAACAACTTCAAGCATCAGAAAATCTTCCCAGAAAATTCCTTTGACCAATGACCATTTAACCATATTCAGCAAGAAAAGACAAATTCCTTCCCACAAATGAAGCAGACCCAGTGTCTTTCATTCCCCCTCAAAATCTAGACTCAAACATCCCAAATTTCTCTATGACCTGCAACGGAATCTTAATTACAGGCCGCGTTGAATTACAGAATTAAGACACAAACCCTGTCCATGTATTTGCAATTTAAAGGCCGCACTTTAAATTTTTAAAAACTTTCAAAGGAGTACATGAAGTTCAATTAATTTTGCAATACATATATGCAGAACCTTTTCATTTCTACACAGAATCCTAGTCGACTATTTTCGAAAAAGTCCTCAATCGCAGGAAAGCTATTACAGAACGCTTCCAACGAAATGTGTGCAACGTACACACCGTTACCAAATGATGTTTTGCCCCTTTAATGTGATGGAATGACTACAACTTTGGAATATTTGCTTCTTTTGGGAGTTTTACTCCATAAAAGAATAGTCCAGGGTCAAAAATTTGTTTTGATATTGTTAAAGAGGAACATAATCTAAGCATTCTGGTGAAATTTGGATTCAATTCCTATTCAAAGTTTTTAAGAGTTGAAGTTGCTGCCTTTCGTACCAAAAGTGAACTTGGAGCAAACAGTAGTGACGTCATAGTTACACACTGATCATAGTTACACACTGATAAAATAATGTTTTGTCACTAGAATGCTTAGGCTATGTTCCTCTGTCACAAATCAAAATGAAATTTTGACCTGGACTATTCTTTGAAGTTACTAGCACCATGGAAACGCAGTTTGATCTTTATAAGACTTCATTTACACTTTGTTAAATAACTTAAGTCTAATTTGTTATTAGAGCTGAAAGAATCTCACACAAACTATGCAGTCATCTGGTCTGCTAACTAATCATACAGGGATCTCCTCCCACTCATTTTACAATACATTTCCGGTCGCTTTTAATTGAATTACTACACGACACACAAGAGCTGAAAGATTTGAGGTTGGACTCTTCGCACGGCATCATGGTTTACCCTGTGTTGCTGCTATCAAAGAACGCTAGTGTACCGGTGCCCCAAGTATGATGCCATCGCAGGGATGTATTGGTCTTGACCATTTCTAACACTACCCCTTCCCCTAAGCCTCCCCCACATATACGTTGGTGTGGTGTGGCTCAAGCATGAATTCTTGGTTTTAATGTTCCCTGTTTAGATTTATTGTCATCCAGAACAAAGATAAAAAGACATATGGTTAATTTGTCCTAGCTAAACGGAGAAGACGCCTTCCGTTTTTTGTTTTTTTTTCTTCATTAAGAAATTTAAAAAACCCAGTAGTTTAAGAATAATACTACAGATCAGAGAAAGTTAGGATCGTGAACTATTCCCATGGTAATAACAACTGGAAAACACCGGACACCTAGCAAAAGTTGTACAGTGATACCAAAATAACCAAATCGTTTTGTGAAAACGAGACATTTAAGCTGCTGAATTGAACAAGAGCATTAACCTTTTTTTTTTAAGTTTTATTACAACCTTGAAGGAAAGAAATTCCTTTGGTCATATTACAGTTTGAAATAGACAAAAACTGCAATATATATGATCAGATTGGAGGTAACTTTCCTATTAACCCATTTGGTATCTTTAATGAGAAATGGAAAGCAACCAGGGAAAGTCGCCAAAGTCATTAGTCTCCAACATGCCCACGAGTCGAAGGCCAACAGGGGGCGATAGACTGTACCTCTCGGACAAAGGCAGAGCGAGTGCCTGCTCAACATGAGCTCATTGTGCGGGTTGTGGCTGTCAGGACGCAATGGTCTACAAAGCTACAGAGTACATTACAAGACAGGCAGCCTACCTGGGAAACGTTGAAACCACTTAGAGGAGATATGCAGCAAAAGTAACAGGTGGTTGTTAAAGTAATGAGAGGAGGAGGTCACTGGTAGCTAGATGAGAATGGGACCAGACTCTGTCCCCTATGGGGATGATAGTGGGGGCAAAAAAAACCTAAGGACAGTAAGGGTGCACAAGCATAGTAACATAAACTATACAGACACGGTGCATTCCACTGGAGACGATGAACTTAAAAATTTGGAGGAATTCAGAAACTTAGGGACTGACTCACCCCTTTGAGAATGATTCTCCGAAACATATTGCATGGTTTACCAATCTCTTAATATTTCTTAACTTTCATAATATCTAACTTGGAGCAACATATTTTGTTATTTAGTAGATCTATATTATATACCTAAACTTAATTAAGTTCTCTATAGTGTCATTTACAATTAGGTTTAATAGTGAACACATGGTAGGCTATATAAAATAAAAATATGAAGAACATCTACTTAACAGTATCCTATCAAATCACATGAGTGCAGGGAAAACCACTGGGAAATGATTAAAACAAAAACTTTCGAAGAATATTTACAAGTAAATTGATGTAATAGAGTCCCAGAGTACACATACCAATGACCAATGGTTCATTTTTGCATAGCGCCCTCTATTAAGTTGCTTCATAGCAAATGCTTGCTCTTGTTCATAACAATAAGACAAAGCTTGATTGTCAATTTGTCAAGAATATTATTTTCCCTTCATAGTTTTTTTGTTCATTCATGTGTCCACCCACACACCCAACACACCGCTTTCTTTTGCATTTCAAACTGTGCTCAATATAATTCAGTTATTGTAAAATATCTGTTTAGGAATAATGATAGAAATAGACTTTAAAGAACAACTTTACCCACAATCAAAACGAAAGACAAATTAAAAAAAAAATTCTCAGACCAGCAACTATCCTGAATTTTGGACATCAGTGTAAAACACTAACTTTCTTTCTAACTAACTCTCTAAATAACTTTCTAAATAACTAACTTTCCCTCCCAAAACCCAGTACGGCAAAAAAATTCATCAAAAGAACTTGCTAGTTCATCTTGATTCTAATAATTTCCTCACCTGCATGTTGGTAAATCTACTCTTGGGATTCTATTTTCTTTTTCAATGATATATTTTATCATATATTATTTTTACCAACTTTTTATGAAACAAAGAGCAAAAAAGTTAAAAATTACCAAAAGCACAGAGGGCCACAAATGTCTGTGCACATCTATGTAGATGATGCGCCTGTTTTTGTGTAACTGGTAGTTTGTGTAAGATCAGGGGAAGAAAGTCCTGTGGCGTTACCGCAGATAAATCCCACTTTAATGTGTTTAAAATATCAAGTTCTGTGTTCTGTAAAATAAGAAGAAATGAGTAAAAGAAATTGGTTAAAACACTTCGAACCATTTATATAATATAATATAACATCATAACGAAGGAGTGACCAGATACTTCAAAAATTTGCAAGGTTTTTTAACCTTGTGTGCAATTTGAAAATTTACCAATTTTTTTTTTTTTTATTCTTGAGCTTCTTTGCATGTAAGCAAATTGCTTCTTAATTTTTATGCGGACAACGACTGATAACGGGCCATCATACAACCACAAGATGTCAGTTCTGCAGTTACCTATTAACAAAAGATGGTGTGACCAGGCTGTGGGAAGGGGGTGAAAGAGGGGAGGGGGTTAGGGTACAACCTAATTTTGCTGCTCAGAAACTGAACCCACGCAACTTTTTACAGACTGAACAAACGCACAAAACAGAAAAGAAAGCAACGGGCATCATTAAACACAAAAGTTAGCTGTCCGTATCAAAGTTTAGCACTTGAGTCTTTTCAAGTACATTTTGACCTTCCGTTTCTACTGCATTTAGCAGGAGAGCTTCCTTCCTTTATTCTCAGCAATTGAATAGAGAGAATGTACAGCTCTAATAAATCTGACTTCATATTGTGAGTAAGTTTGTCAGTGGTTGGTAGTCAGGACAGTGGACACCCCACACTGCAAGTGTACCATGTACATCTAACTGACAACTGAGCAGTGTGTGGTATGATTTCTTCTGGTACATGAGAACCAACTGACGTATAAAACCTCTTTAGTACTGGAGTACTGTATAGGATATATACCTACAAAGTGCACTAACTGGTTCAGGTACCTAACCATACACCAAGTATTGTCAGTGCCAACAGATTCAACTCCAAATTCCCCAAAAAAGAGAGGGGAAAAACTTAGCCAAAGGTATTTCAGTTTCTGGCTTAGTTAACATAATTCAGATGTTGAGATGTTAGTTCATTGTATTGTATTCTAGGATGCTGCCTGCCCTTGGTGATATAATTTTTGCCATTTGTGCACAACATGGCCATTTTGCCCATAGAGATAATTGCTAGAACCAGTTACTAAAACTTTCCAGTCTTGCTACTGTTTCTCTTTTCATCAAATGGTTACAACATTCCCAGAGATATTGCTTCTCCAAGGGAAAATTTTGCTGATCACAAAAGACTCCTCAGGTATATTGCCAGACTTCTTTCATTTAATTCCATTGATCTTTCACAGTGTAAAGCCAATTTGAACTATTCAAAGATAAGGGGTGAACAGAGGTCCTTTGAAGAGGGGGTCCACCAATGTGCCTGGACTGGGCCTAGCCAGTTTAAAGGTCTATTGTGATGGCCATGCAAACAAGTCATTTCGACTACTACTTTGGGGACCTGGTAACACAGTTGAAGTGACTTATAAAGGAAGGCTTTCCCAACTGCTTCTGTAATCCTCAAAAGAAGTCAAAGTGAAATCAATATTTCATTCTTTTGTCTCCTTGGGGTCACAAACCTCACCAAGGACTTTCTTCAGAGAAGGTAACAACTAAGAGAAAGTGTTGAGACCACAAGACAATTCTACTTTTTCCTCCAAGATGGTTTTAGCTCAGCTGATTAGCAGTGTGTTTAAGATGATTTAAATGGTTGTACCAGGCAGGCAGGCTTCTGGTAGATCCTTTCTTATGTGTGAGTTGTTGGTTAATAGTAATAATGGTTTAATTTTGTGAATTAGCACTTATAAGTAGCTTATAGTTTAACCACGGATTAGAAGTGTTCTTTGTAAAGATCTCTCTGATGCTGTAACTTAAACTCTTTAAAGCTGATTATCAGCCATATTTGCAAACAAATAAGATGCAATTTGTGGGAGGAAGAAACAGATTACATAAAAGGAAAGAAGAAAAAAAAACTCTGTGAACAAGCAAAAAACACAGTAGGTTTGAGAACTTGTTCTAGAAATATCAGGAGTGGATAAGCTTCTTTTCTTTTGAGATGGGAAAACATCAGATGCCAAAGTATGCTACACAGGACAGCTGTATCAAGTTGTAGGCTTAGGATTATTACATTACCTGCCTATGATGGAACAATAGTCTTTTGTGAATTAAGTTGGTTACTGAGGATTTGTTCTTGTTACATGTGTAAGTAGTTAGGGCTATTCCTTCAGAATTAACACATTGATCGACCAGAAATGCAATGCACTATACACCATCACTCATGGTTAAATACCAATCATTTAGTAGATAAGCATACAATACACCCCCTTATAACTATTTAGTGTTTCAGGTGGCTAATGGTCACATAATTAAGTGCTGCAAATTTAACCATCAATTTATGGTACAACATCTCACTACTGCTCTCTGTATATATTTCATTTCAGCCTTTCATCCCATTTCTTAGTGTCACAATTTCACAAATATCCTTAATTTTTGCTGTGCAAAGGTTTAGTGCAAGGTTAAAAAAACAAAACTATTTTTTGCATGCATGCATGTTTTGCTCACATCCACTTCTGGGTAAAGACAAATGCAACGTTTTAGGGATTGATATATAACCAATGCTATTGCTCATAGTTTTCTCAGGATAAAACTTAACAATCTTAATTAATATTACACTAACCATTCCTGGAACTTGTGAGCATTGGGACAAACACGCAAAACACGCAAACACCCACCCCGCCGCGTGAAAACGCAGCTTCCAAAGTACACAGTGCAACGACCTCCTAGTTTGCCGAGGTACGCACAAAAACGAACCAGGGAGGGCGCGCGTTGAAATTTCCTTTTATATTTCCGCGTGAACTTCCGCGCGCGCGGCAGTAGTTCAGCCAATCACGTTTTCACGTTTCGGTAAACAGGAAACGTTTAATGTAAACATTTTGTTTGTATCATGCAATGTTACACTGATTTGAAGGATGCCAATGATTACCACGGCCCCATATCATACAATGCACTTTTCTCCTACAGGTTGTAGTACGTAAATATGGAGAGATCGCTTGGCCGTTGTGATGTTATAAATTTACAAACATAAACGATGGACACTAGCTGTAATGTACCATCACTTTATTTAAACGATTTGTCAGCGGATGTACGTACATCTTATGATTCCGAGAATCTTGAACCTTACCTAGCGTAAGATCCCGCCCGCCACAAAAAAAGCTAGCAAGATAAAAAAAATTCCCACCACATTACGAATGCGAGCAAACCTAACAAAGTGATGTAGCCACTCACTACAACAGACTAAATCATCCGCACAGGTGAAACGGAAATGAAAAGAATAGCCCGTGTTATAACACAGACGAAAGAATTCCATTTTACACAACTGCATGTCTGGTTATTTTAAACACAAGTAATGTTGAATACCAACAATATTACCACCGTTTTAATTACATACATGCTACTTGTCATCTTTCCCTCTACGATACAATGTACATGACTAAATGACCAAACATATGATATCTAAACATTTTTACCGCCTCTCAAACAGATTTTCTGAGGGTTGGTGGGATGATAATGTGGATAAAAATGCAGGGTTATTCTTTTTCTTTCTTTCGACACAGAATTGAGGCTACCTTTTCTGCATTTGATAGTTCCTATCTGTGAAACCTTAGTCAGAATCTGCGGAAATGGTAGGTCTTCCTTATGGAAGTTTCTTTGGCATTGCCACGGTAACAACACCCCAGGTGCCCTTAAAGTGCTGTAGAGACTGCATAAACGATAAGAAAAATATGATTTTAAGTGTTTGAACGCAATAAAGAAATAAAACGTTTTAAGAAACTCGCAATTGATTTTGACTTACCACTAACTGTTCCAAGGAGATGGAATTATCGGTGTAAATAACTAATTTTTCCGCCGTCATCGGGACAGTTTCTTTAAGCTTAGATGCCAGAAACATACACGCGACACCGACTAGTTGGAATTGAAGTCTGCTTATTTTAACACTTGCCAGATATCTATCTAAATAATTAACCGCTAAATGGAATACCTCTTCTTCACATCGTTGTTCTTCACACACCTGAAAATGGAGGAGAAACACAATATTTGAGGGAAAAACAAACGAAGTATTTGCAAAAGTGATGTAAGTGTCAAGTTTCAAACGCAAATGGTTTAAAGGCTTACGATATAACGAGGAGCCCCTGACACGGGATTTGAGAATGGGGGTGGAGGGGGGAGAGAAACGGCATCAAAAGTAAAGTGATGTTGAAATCGTTACATCACGCGCGAGATAATCATTGTTTTTGAGAATTATTTGCCAGAACCTGACAAGATCGTCATGCTGCTTAATTCAAGTAAGTACAGGTGAAACAAATTAAGTCTCAAATTTCTACAAAATTGGATATCTCCTTGCTTCATTGTAGCAATTTTAGCCGTTCTGTATATAATTCGCACCCAGAGCAATGAAACACAGCAACTAAAATTGCCGAAAATAGTCCCCGCCATATTCATCATGTAAAAATAGATCTCTGCAAGCTTTGACAACGATTTTCGCGGGTTTTGCATTTCTGCATGGCGCGCTTCGGGATATTGTGACGTACAAAGAACAAATGATTTCACAGGCCCACATATTAGTACAGTATAGTTTAGTAGACTGGTTGACATCCAGTAAATATTTTATAATGATTATCGCTTTTTTAGGTTTGCGATTTTGTCCAAAAGGAAATATATTTGCTCTTTGCTCGTACTTAACATTTGAAACGAACTGGAAAGTTGCAACAGTAAAACGGCTGACGCCGTCACTAAAAGACCTGATGGAATCGCAGATCTGTTGAAAAGATAGACTACCTCAATTTGTTGAAATATCGTATCAAACTCACTCCATCCCCCCCCCCCCACTCACTCCTCCTCCTTTACCTTACATTCAACCTTGCGTTTCGATTAAAACGGAACTGGAAGTTGTAACAGTAAAACGGCTGACGCCGTCACCAAAATACCAAATGTATCTGTTGAAAAGAAAAACTAGCTTAATTTCAAGTGTTCGTTGGAATATCGTACCAAACCCGACACTCAATCCAACCCCCTCCCCCCCCCCCCCACCAACACCTTTAAATAAAACATGCTTATTGCATACCGTGGCAGCTGTGTATAAAAGGGAGAGGCAAAGAAGAGATTAAAGATGAAATATTATAGTTGTCGATCTCTGGCATCAGAAAATCTACTGTTCACACACAGTATTATTCAAGAAACAACACCGTCTAAAATGCGCTGACTGTTCTTTAAATGCGCTTGCAACAAGGTGCAGTAAGACTAGGGAGTTTTCCCTCCACATTGTTCCAACCCGTGACGGGCCCCCTCGTCCGAATTTATTACCTCTTTCCCTTGATTGTACTTCGAATTTGGAGGGGGAGGGTGGGGGACTACTAATGAATTATTTATAATAAGGGCACAAATCTACTAATCTATCAAAATCCACGCAGTTACAGCTTCTTTCTTGATTTGTTATTAATTTACGCTAGATTTGCTTTAAAAACATTTCTTCTTTCTCAGTAAGTATGGATATAACTATCACCCACGGCTACCACACCCCATTTCTATTTGTTACGAAACATTCTCTTTGATCAGTACTTGTCATGAGAGTTGCAATTTCCCAAAAAAAATAAAAAAATTGCTGACATGTGTTAGTTTTGATTTTCTCGAGGATTAAAACGTTTGTGTTGATATTAATTTAATTACATATACCAAAGCACATAGTTTATGCCAAAGTGCACCTATATGGCGGAAAATCCCAAGTTAACTGATGTAACACCTCCAACGTCGATCGGGGAACGATCATTATGTACCGCTTCTCCCGTATAAGGAAGGTTATCAATAATAACACTAAAATCAAGGGATAATACCGATTATGTTCAGAAACAATTATCGAACGTTATGTTACCAATCAAAAGGAAATGATCTTTGTTTTCATATTATATATTAACTGTCTGCTTCACTTGATGAAATTACCATGATCAAGGGCAGCCACACTGCCACAACTAATAATAGACCCCGGATGCACGTTTCGCGCCAAATAAATAGAGCAGAAAGAAGCGCGCGTAAAATCCATGGATGCCCAGAGAATTATTCTTTTGTTCACATATTAATCATACAGTTGACAATATTAGTACATAGAACTACACACCGTATACTTGTAAGGCTGTCTGGGCGTGGCTCGTTGACCAAACGAAAGGAAACCAAAAAATTAGACAAACGTTCGTCATGAAATTTAGGATCTTAAAAGGAGGGGGGAGGGGGGGTACCAAAAACGTCTGTCAACAGCGCATAATCAAAACAAATGTTCACAATACTGGATATAATTTGTATGTAAAATGCATTTCTTTGTGGTCAATTTTGATATTATTATTATTGGCTTTTATTCTAAACAGACAGCCAAGCTTGTCACTGTTTATTATTTTCTATTCTTATTATTTTTTTTTCGTAATTGCCATTCATGTCGGAGTGACTGTCTGTTAATTTAAATGTTTCCCCTATGTCCCGTGAAGGAAGGAATTAAATATACTAGCGATTCGTGAAAAGGGGTTTTCCAAACATTGCTCTGTTAGCCTGATGGTTTCTTGTGAAGCACGTAAGCTATTCGAGAGCTTAGTTTCAAGTACAGACAACCAAGTACTCACCATACACTCAATTGCCAGCCTAGCAATAAAAAGAACAACATTCCCCTAAAGTGTATTTTAACTATAGGCGTTATAATTAGCTAAAGGCTTTATTAATAAAAGTTACGTGGCGAAAGTAAAAGTACGAGCAACAGGCTTGTAACTTCCAAGAAAAATGTCATGTTATAACTTAGACTAAATAATATAAAAGCTTAGACAAGTAAGAGTCAGAAGACTGCAGTCTCTACGGGCTGGCTGGCTGGCCAAAGAGAATTTTGCGTAAAGAAAAGGATAAGGAAAATATCCGCATTCTCTCATATTTGTTCTAAATGCGTTTAGATGAATGTATAGTCTATTATGTCACGTGATCGTGATATCCCTGGGGCTGAACACTATTGGAATACTGGGATAAAAATGAGAATGTGAAAACGCAAAAATTAGCTTTAGGCTGCATATGTTCTGGCTTTAGAATATAGTGTACGTAAAGGTCATGGGCGAATCGCAACAGCTTGTAAGTAGTATGGACACTATAATGAAATAAAATATGCATGCTAGCTTCACTACGCATCTTCCCGACCTCTGCGCCCTTTCCCCCATCTACCCATCTCCTTCCAGCGGCGCCCATGACCAACATGTCCAGGGGTGCAGAACCGCCGCCCCCTCCTCTGAGAAGAAATTAACATCATTAAATATATAGAAATATATGACAAAAGAAAACGGGGAAAGAATCGGAATATAACTAAGCTTGTAGTAGAAGTAGAATGTGCTACATTTCTCGTAAATTTTACGCTAAAGAAAAAAAAGATTGCGCGCGATTTGCGCACATAAAATCTGTACCAGCAGAACGCATGCGCGGCAGGCCTAGGCTAAAGAACTGAAATTTTGGTTGGCCGAAATCCCATGACTTCAGAGCCAGTCTTGAATTACTGTACGTTTCCGACCAAATATGTTATTGCTTTTGGGACATTTCACTTTTTCAACAATAACTTCAAACCAGGCGTAAGGACCTGCACGGTGTAAATGAAGTAGCGCGTAAATACGATGACAGACAAATAATTCCAATAAAACGAACAAAGCTTAAAATACAGCCGTATCGATGCGTAAATAGTAAGTTAAATGGTAACATCAACACACGTGTACTACTAACTGATGAAAAAGCAGTTGAAATATATAACAAGCAGTTGGAATATTAAAAAAATTGAACAGTGACGTAGTACCTAAGAAGTTCACGCAATCCACGTGAAGTAAAAAAACATGTTAGAACAATACCCTTTGGCCCTATATCCCAGACATCACACATATCATTCTAAAGGAAGGCTACCTCAGTAATGCAGTAACGATGTAAGTTGTTACGTTACAACAAGCAATGTTCTAACGCACGAGCCTACATCACACGTCATGGTACGTGGTTAAAACATATACCCAGTACAACGAGTATGGTGTATGGTTGCAGGTATACCCTCTGTACAGTGACACAGTACACTATACTACAAACTCGACGCAACCCACACTACGTACATATCAGTACGTATATCAGTTTAGTGTACTGTCATACAAGCCTCATGTACATCGTTTCCTCAAAATTCAAAAAGACTTCAAAAAATCGTTAAATATTCTGTGTTCAAGCAAAACAAGGGAATCAACCCACCAAAATGTTGCATATTTTGTGAACTTTTTTGTCAGACAACTTTCAGTTCCATACAATCTAAAAATAAAATTGCTTTTAGGGGAAAATGCTGCCACTGGCAGATTGTTAGGCAAGACTTACAATTTTGCCGGTTTATTTGGTGGATTTTTTAATATATTGAAAATTACGAAAAACAACTTAAAAAGTGCTCAGACACCTAGTTTAGGGATTGTTTTATGATTATAAAATATATTTCTTATTAAAAACTGCCAATAAAATACATTTTTTCACAAAACTTGGAGAAGAAAAAGTGTTAGTGCGTACCTCAAACATCCACTCGACCACCGTTTTCCGCATGTTTGGTCTAATGTCATCTTGAAATTTGTTGGCAAAATAGTCGGAAGCAAGAATATAAGGTTCCTCAGCTGCTAAAAGGTTTTCCATGACTCTTTTGTCGTTCAAAATAGTTTTATCGGGAAAAGATCGGGGTACTGAGTCCGTTTCCAAACACAGCAAAGCCATTGCCAGTTAAGCTCACAACAAGTGGTTATAAATTCCTGAATTCTTAAGGCGTCGGAAAGTTTGAAAAAACTTTCAAATTAAGTTTCCTCCTGAATATGCGAGAAGAGAAAAGTATATTTAAAGCAACTTTGGTCAGAGGCGAGGCTAACTCGGCACTTAGGTGGTCTAAAGGTGGTTTTTTCTGAAAGTCGACCTTACAACAAGTTGAGTTGCGCCTGCACTGAACTCATGCAAAATTTCCAGGTTACATTGCGAGTCCGTACGTATTGCACGTATTGGTGATCCTCTCTGAATATTCATTAAGCCAAAGCAGACATAGTGCGTATGGTACTGACATAATATGGTATATATACCATGTACAGTTTTCATTGGTTGTTAACTTGTCTATACTTATTGGAACCCCTAGTCAGAGCCGTAGCAACAAGATACTAGTTTTTTCGCGGGCCTAATACTCCTGTTCGATGGTACGTCACAGTAATTATTGACCAACATCATTTTCTTTAGTTACGGACGGCTTAGTTACAAGACGCTTAGACTGTTTATTGAAGGAAGACTTTGGGACAAAACTTGTAGACCGATACTCTTTGGCAATAAGTAAAGTTTCATCGAAAAATGAACATTTTGAACGCTTAAATTTACTTTGGTAGAAAAAAAGCTTTTACTTATTACCGCTTGGGTAATGCGCACTTCAAATGTTCACTCACATTAGTCTGTTCGTTTAAGTGTGAGTAGTTGCTATCTCTGTCTTTCATCGGGGGGGGGGGGGTGCTGTTAGTGGCATCCTTTTGACAGAGGGGAGCGGTCCACTTTGGCTGATGGATAGAATGCCATGCTATTCGTTCTTTCAGTCCTAAACATCACAGCATCTTTGTATAACAGTGATAATTTTAATGTAAAGACCAACTTGAGTTGCCCTAAATCTTAAACAAAAATAATAATTTAAAAGTCATTTCCCTTTATGATTTTCGTCCTCCCTTGTCCCTCGGCCCCCTCCCCCACACACGCACGCTTAGTTGTATGCATATACTTTGCACTGAGAGAAAAAAAGGTTGCCTATATATCGAATGGCTTGCGTTCAGTGATGTGATCAGGAACTATGACTACCGGTTGGGTTGCAGGTGACAGGGCAAGGGGGGGGGGGGGTTAGGGACGGTAGAGAGGGGCAGGCCGGGTTACCTTGGTTTCGGAGTGCACCAGCGATAGCATTAAACGTACGTTTGCCAAAATGACTACATATTTTATCGATAAACGTGCGTTTTGTAATTTTCTTGTCTAACCTCCCTTATTTTAATAGCTATTGTTCAAGGATAAATTAGGGACACATTTGCAATCAGTATTGTTAACCTGCAACGACAGCAGGATATGTCTTTACTTATGTTGTGGAGGGAAATTACAAAAAAAATATTCTCCCACTATAGTGAGGAGATACATTACTTTCTAAAGCCACGCTTGGGTGGGTGTGTGTGAGAGGGTGTGTCAGCCTCTGATCAGCCTGGCTCTCGTTTCAGCGTAAATGAAAGACGCTAAGGGGATCAGTACAATGAGAAATACGTGTATATATAGCACGATTATGACTGAGAACTTGTTAGTTGAATGGTACAATGCATCCTTGCTCAGTTTCTGAGAACAGATGAATGGATAAAAATGCTGTGCTGTGATCGTACAGAGCTTAAACGCCCCCAGATTTCAACATGTGGTTATTGTATCGAGATGTTTCTCGCAATGCTACGTTATAAATATTACAGCAACATACCTATAAATACTTTACTGTCAGTATCTATACCGCATTGTTCATGCCAATGCGGGTATTACGTATCATCAGACGGAGGGGTGGGGTCGGGGTGTGGGGAGGAATATACGCCACGCCGCGGAGGTGGTCAGGGGATTACAGCAAGTTCGGGGTCCGTGTAGTCACTGCAAGTGAGGCCCGGGCAATATGAGATTAAATAGAATGTGTTCTCAAATTCATAATATAAGACTTCAAAAAACGGAGAGGGACCGGTGACAGCTTGTCCCGGGGCCCGCCCAGGCTGTCGACGCCACATGTGCATGCTTAGGCCTACTGACTGACACCCCGTTTCGTATGTTAGTCATTAATCGGCGCTTCGTTGATAAAACCGACGTATATTAGTGACTGAGGTTACTTCAGTTGTTAAGTGAATTTTGCGTCACTATTACCAAATGAACACACAATTGGATATATAGGTTACAGTACCTCTCGGACAGTAGTCTCATTTTGGGTTTGACCGTTACTAGTGAATATATGTATGCTATACTCTTGTGCTAATGAGAAATATACCAGTGTACTCCAAATTGTAATTATATAGCCTTGTCATAATTAAAACTTTATTGTTCCACAACACTCCAGTGGAATTTCGTCTTTTGTGGTGCGATTAACCATGTAGACTGCAAACTTGACCATTCTGGTGGTAGGTATATTATATTGAAATACTCTGGATTTAAACACGTGGTTCCAGCAAAGTCAATTAACGTTGCATGCGGCTGCGAAGTCTATCGGTCAGATAAATCATTGTTGACACACATTTCTACGTTTAGTTGGCGCCCATGTAAAAACAAAGTTAATGAAGTGTTGTAGGGTCCAAATGGGACGCAAGTCTAATCCGGAATTTCCCGAATTGTGTCGGTCAGTTATGGGTCTACCAGGTTTATTGATCGCGAAGCACCATTGTTCTATCCGCTCTATAGTCGGACACATGTTTTAGATGCGTTTGGGTGTAGGCTACAACCCCCCCCCCCCCCTTCCCTCCCCTACTTTTAATTCCACCAACAAAAGTTTATTCGCAAGTTGCGATCCAGGAATATATATATATACAGTGACGTAATACTCCTGTAACAAAAACGGAAACTTTTTTACTGTACATAATATGAAAGAGAATATAAATAGAATGACGACACATTGTTCACTGACTTTCAATGTTGAAATATACTGCATACCCTATCACGAGTATAGGCTATATATGTTACATACTATACCTCCCCCAAAGTACTTCATCGTGGTTTACATTTCGACATAATTCACGTGTACGTATAGTCGTTGTATCAGTTGAGTTTTGATTTAGAATGAAAAACTTGTTCTGAAATTAGCTGTTTATTTTACCGGAATTGATGACGTGAACAGGGAAAGAAGCAACAAAGCTAGCTTTTCAAACACATCAACGAAGCAATTAGTTTGAATTCATATTCAGCCTATGTTTAATGTTTTCATCATATATACAGGAAACAAGAACCACAAAGGTTGCCGCTGATTCAAACTTTTTACTTATAAGACACTTAAATTTCTACTATTTCGATGTCCCTTTTACATAAAGTGTGATTGAGTAAGTCCGACTTTCATTTTAACTTGTTATTCGCCCAAAGTTGTATACAGCCAAATTCTTGGTTTTCCCGTATATAGTGAAAGCCTAGTTATGAGGCTTAATTACACTATCAATTTCCGCGCAATATAACTTTTAAAAACCTCATAGAAAATTGACCCGCTTGCCGCATCCCCCCCCCCCCCCCACTTCCCCCGTGATGTACAATGTTCATAATGCGCTAGCTACACTGACTATTCTAACATGGAAACTATATATATAAATATTTATATATAACCTTTATGGTGTAAGCAATGGGTTATCATGTACTATTTAGACAAATCGAAAAGGGAATGTCCCTCATGGACTGACCGAAAAATAACATACTGGAAACATGGATGGAACGAACGGGATGTTCCCTTATACATATATTAAATTCCGTTTGGCTTCACAGTCGAGCGTAACGATTTCAACTGCATTTACTTGCCTGTGCTGCACAATTCGATGATTTCGTATTCTCCGCGGGGGGGGGGGGGTATCCCTCTGGTACCGCCGTGATAGGAATCGACCTTTCTAAAATCCTGGATCCGTCCCTCATAGTCTCCCTGAAGCGTGTAAGGGGAAGATGAAATTTTTCATCAATTTCCCACTGTTTGCGATAAGTTTAATTGTAACGCAGGACGCAACCCTTTCCTCTTTTCTCTCAGAAGTAGGCAAAATAAACGTAGATTTCGTCTTTTAGACTGAGAAGTATTCAAAGAATGTGTAAATATTACATCATGGACAGGCCTGAGTGAGGGAGGGGGACGGAAGGTAACAGCCACCAGGGCCAAAGGTCAACATTATAGGTAGCCCGCAGAAATAATGGGAATTGGGTCTGGGGAAAGTATTGGTTAAAACGTGCTATATTCTCGTTTTAAGCGCGAAAAGAGGGCCCGGGGACAAAACTGTCATCGACGCCCACCGTTGTAGCAATGTTTGTGACACATTATCAGCAACAACGCAACTAAAAATACAATTGTGAATATGGGATAATGAGGTGACTGCCATAAATTGTATACTTACCAATACAACGCAATAATTTGCTCAAATGTTTCGGTATCTGAAAATGCCTGTGAACTTCATAATCATAAATCGCCTATATGGTGTAACTGTTAGACCTTCTCAAGTCTTAATGTAGTTTGTGAAAGAAAAATTAACTTGAACTTGTATATTCGGGTGGGAAGCGGGGGGGGGGGGGAGGATTGACAATACTACCCAAATCACCAGTCAAACTCAAAAGATATATTTCACTTTATGCAGGGCCTCCAGCTGACCCATTCACAACATGTGCAACATGTACATACACATACACGCAGGCATACGCATGTACACACACATGCCAAACTATATACAGACAATGAAACGAGAGAAGGATATTTTGTCCACACGGATTTATGTCAGGGCCACAGGATGGTGATTTCTTTGTATCCCGAGATATAGCTATACATCCGAATTAGCACTCAGAGATGAAATAACGAGAAAGTTTATTTTACAGGGCGAAATAACAATTAATTTCCTGTTCTTAAACACGGATATCACACGTCATTTAAATGTGCGGGCTTTTATGACTGGTACAGCTTGTAGGCCTAATAAAGGCGGTCCACTGACACCTGACATTATGGGGAACACAATCACGTGTGAGACTGACCGAAATCTCACGGCATCTTTCATATTGATTAGAAGGAATTTATCTCTTAAATTTGGCAAACTATAGTTTTCAGTAGCAGACAAAATCGGGGACAATCGAGCAATGATGTTGGTCATGGTGCTTGCTGGCACCAAAAGACTGAGTGAACTGTTAGTCTTATAGCAACCACGCTTTCAATGTGACTAAATATATCTCTAGCCTCTGGACGTCCCATTATCTGTACTCACCCCCCCCCCCCACCCCCACCCCCCGAGCGTCCGTTTTTACTGACCTCCAGAAAAAGGATATGAGTTTACGCAATCGCAGTCATCATCGTTTGAATGTAAGGGTCATCACTCTTGCTCTACCAAGTAACACAGAACATTTGTATTCTACTTAAGTAGAATTCTATTTCATTTAAGCGGAATACATTTGACTTAAGTCGAATTATATCTCACATTAGAATTGAGAGGTACTAAATGTTACAATGGCTTCCCATAAACCCCGTTTTAACATTACCCCCTGATTTTACTGAAGTGAATAGCATTTTACTTAAGAAGAATGCCGGTTTACTTAAGTGGAGTTTTATTTCACTTGAGTAGAATTCAAATTTACTTACTTAGACTTAAACAACTGTTGGCGTCTATTTTAGTTAAGTAGAATACAATTCGACTTAAGTACAATTCACTTCTACTTAAGTGAAACGGCTTGCCACAAGTTGCCTCCCAAAACGTATCCAAGTTTGACACAAAAATGTCCACTTTACAGGAAAGGAGAAAACTAGAAAGAAAGAGGACGCAAATTCCAAGGTTACCGACCGATTGGACATTGTCAGTCCCTTGGAAAGGTTAAATCAACACGGTAGGTTGTTCTGCATGAAAAACTGTCGGCGATGACTCATTCCATCGAAAGAGAAATTTCAGGGTTTTGAACAGTCTATTGGTGAAAGTTTTGAGTTAAAAAAAAAAACCGGTTGTTATACAAGTCCATGATATAGCAGAAGTGTTCAACGTGTCATCTTTTTCAATTCAAGTCAAACCCTCAAATTTTGATGTCGTAGACATTTATGATGCCATTGTGAAAACATACATACTATTGATAATACAGTGTATACAAAGTATATATGCATTAAAGGCCTGTCGAGGTAATTCTAATTTGAAACCTAATCGGGTGGCCACATTTGCGTATACAACACTGAGTATACATGAAGCTACAGCTTTGTGTATGCAGTGATCGGAAACTTTCACCATTTCTCTCGATTCTGAGCTAATGTCAGCAACATGTGCAATTAAATCAACTAAACACTTCCTGGTCTGTTATATGGTTTGTTTTCATTATCAAGTTGACATATCCACGACCTGGTAGAAGTCACCCAGAGAAACGTGTCTGTGTTTAGTTACCATAGCAACAGTATGGACGACATTGAATTCAGGGATTTCCCTTGCAAGGTCGCGCGACGTCCTCTATAGACCACCACTGTGCGGTCAACTCACAGTGCGGAGTTTGTTACATTACAAGTGCATGCGCGGCATATACACCCAAGGCCCGTATTATGTAACATGATGGTAACAATAGCGGGCTACAGGTCGGCTCTCATGAGAAAAGAACGGAAGTTGCTTTCCCGATAAACTTAACGGTTATTTCGGAGGTGATGAATTAGTTGGTGTATCTTCCGTTGATGGGTTTATCTCCGACTATAAGCCGCAAGACATGATTGAACCTGTAACGAATAACAGTATACAAATAGATTGATTACAGCCAGCTATACGTGTTGGAAATGCCAACGTAGACACACCCTGCACGGAGCTTTGCATATAATTATATAGTTAAATTTAGTCGCCATATCGAAAGTAGTTATTAATAGCACAACATTGCATTAAGAACTGTATGTGGGGGAGGGGGTGATCCCAGGTTCCCGAAATGGCGAATCGGCTTCAGTGACTTCCTTAATTCTTCTTAATTTTATTCTATTTCTCTTTTATTCTATTTTGGTAATATTATAAAAAAAAATTAATGACAAACTGAGGTTGCCCCACGATATTTTGACATTGTTAAATTTTCTTAATGAATATTCTAATTCTTAATTTCTATTCAGTTTAATTAAAAATCGTGAAGGGTTACTAAAATATTGCATGGGTTGGATGAATTACGTCACTTGTCCTATAGGGCACTCTGTTGACAATAATGTATAGGACGTATGTATATCAGCTTTGGTATATATATCTCGCAATGACGAAACTTGTTTTGAGTCATGTAGAGTTGTCCGATCAATGATGCAGAAGTAAAGGGCGGGAAAAAAGAAAAGCTTTCGTTTTTTGTGCATCTTCAGCATTACGTCATGATCGGCTGCCGACTGAAATATTTAGAAATATGCTAGAACGACACAAAATGGTCACCTTATTTTACTCTCTCTCTCTCCTTCAGGACATCCCTGCTGTCTCCTCGATATACATATCTGATCCTCATAACTAATTTAACTATTCTCTCCTCTTCATATCAGGCTCAAAGTGTGATGAAAATCCTGATGAATTTCACTGAGAAGCATATATACTCGGTTGGTAACAGTGGGGATATCATTATTCAGTTTGATTCTGAATTTGGATATTATAAATCTCCATAGGCGGCCCAAAATACCGGGCCAAATATACTCCTGGGAAAGATTCAAATCCGGCCCGTCATGCATCGATCAAGCCTGGTTCAAGATCTAGTTCTCTGGTCCAACCAATGTTTTTGTTTCTCTCTCTCCAGCCCTCGTAGAAAATTAATTGAGAACCTTTTGAGAACGGACATAGTGGTCATAAATTCGACGGATGTATAGAAAACATGCCCCATGAGGCGTTCACACCGTTATGATTCATAGTGCCTATAATAATATATACTGTGGGGGTCTGACCAACCCCCCCCCCCCTCCTATCACCCCGTCTGTCCATGCCGGTACTTTTTTGATAAAATGAATATTTATCTTTGTCCAGTTTAATAGCGGTGGAGCAGTGTATATTTGGATGATCTGCGGTCACTATGGTACGGTATAAATCTAAGCTAGTTGGTTTTCTCACACACAAGTCCAGGGTCCTTTGACAATGTCCTCTTTCCGATTCAAAACACAGTTTGTATGGATATGTGAAAGTTGTTTAATTAGTAGCCCGGATGAAAATCGATATAATCATCCCACTGTATAAACTTAAAACTCATCGAAGCGGAAACTCATTCAATGAATAGAGAACACACGTTTTAATGCATGCATCTGTATCCGCCCTAGCTATAGACTTCTTGGTCATAAAATAAAAATACTAAATAGAAGGAAAAAACTCAATAAATATCATGCATGCAGAAAGAAAAGAGGCCACGGTCAACTATAACCTTTGCGATCAACTTCACAAAAAAAACTCATGTCAAACATTTGCATGATGTCAAATCATGTTCGGTCAACTGACGAAATAACATTACGCGAACATATATGATTTGCGAATGTCATGAGAAAGTTCCTATAGAGTTGATGCCGTCGGCTATACGTGCATGTCCCATCCCAATGAAAAGTGAAAGCGCCGGTCTGCAATAATCACACAGAACTGTTACTCATATAAAGGTTCCTATCATCACTACACTGGCCACGTGAAAGACTGTATTTAGACAATTAAAAATGTAGCTTTGATGCTTCGGGGAAAGTCCCGAAAATGTGGGCAAGCCGATCAGGTAATAGCCTATACATCGTATCATGGGATGAGGAACATGTGATGAAACGACTGAGCAAAAAATGTAACTTGAAAATCTCGAAACACGAACGACGATGTCTGTTGCATAATACAGGGAATATGACTTTTGACACAAATACCTTTTTTTCTTTCAAGAGATGAAGTTTTGTGTTTTGTAAATTTAAAGGGAAATTGAAACCAGGATATGTGGATTGCGTTACTATACGAAGCACTATGTGTTGGTATGTGTAAGTTGACATCATGTCACTGTCATACTTACCGCTTCAGGACGTAAAGTCATTCTTCATTTTTCGCTTTACATGGTTTGAGGTATATAATTTAGACCAGTTCCTTACTGTGAATGACAGTGATGTACTGAAATTTAGGTCTGTTCCGCGAGAATAAAGATATGTTAAAATCACATTGAAAAAAGACACAGCCACGAGTACGTGCAGACGCAATCCCTGACGAGTGTTCGGAAATTCACAATAATCCGTGTCACATAATTCCAGTTCAAGAAAACAAAATACGTTATGTGGACATAGCATCTCGATAGGAGAGGTACTGAGACGTATTGCAAAATTGGATTGAGGTAGTATTGTCATATGTAACTGGACCGTATACACGGTAGTCAATGCAGTTGGCCGCCTACTGTTATTTTTACAAGAGGTGAACATTTTCTCCCCCTTCTCCCCCCCCCCCCCTTTCATTTCCAACTTTTAACAAGTTTTAACATTTCTTGTCCTCCTCCCTCCCCCCCCCCTCTCGCTTCCTTTTAACTTTTAACAAGTTTTCAATTTCTTGACCTCCTCCTCCACAACCCCTCCTCACCGGACTACGTTTGCATGGGCTTGACTGAAGACTGTTTCCGGCCCTACCCATACCCCACCTCAGCCTTTCCCTTAGAACAAATTATATGTTTTCCTGAAGCATTGCCTGATGCATGGTCTTCCCCTCCTCTACCTCCTCTCTCCTTTTCCTCTTCTTCGAACCCCTCCCTCTCCCACTAACTGTTCCCTCCCCCATGCCTCTCCCCTCCCCCTCCCCTTCCCTAACGTCGAAGTTTAAAGACACTGAATTCTTTCCGTCACTGAATGATATACAAGTTTCAATATTCGTCAGTATTGTGCACTGTAGATAATAAATTGCTCGAAATTTCTAAAGTTTTCGTGTACTTTTATTTTATATCATATGACGTCGCTGCTAAGGTGCCCGGCGTGGCGGGTCAAAGGTCACACGAGGCTTTAACTCGTCATTTCCTATACCAGGATCTGAGATCAACAGATTATTCAAAGCTTCCCCTTAATTAAAAGTTCATCCTTTTAAAACAATTACATAAAATTTTATGGTTCAATACGGTAACTGGAAATGAGGGTTCATCTGATACTCATGCTACGTGATGTCATTATCCAATCAGGTATCGCCATTTAGCAAGTCCCAACATAATCATCGATATGGTCGCGAGAGGATACGTTATAAAGGATTTCCGGTTATTTAAAAATAACTTCCACTTTTCCATGGAAGTTATAGCGAATTGCCAGAGTAATCCGAGGCTCCTCGGCGAAGAATTCCCACTGGAAGTCTGTGCCGACTATATATTCTACACTATAAATGAAATCAGATACATTCAACTGGCAATGATGCCAGGCTTATAGGCCTATATCTTTCCCTAAATTGGGACCTAAGTGACTCGACTCTTTGTATATAATATATACATGTATCAAGTCAGTCATATCGTTGCATAGCGGAGGCAGGCATATATATACTACTGAATACAGAACTGTTGTAGAAGTCGGGTAAAAGTCTTTGTCTACACTGAACATAGCACGACTATACTCATGCCGTCATTGTCTCCGTCCACTAACACCATGCACCAAACCGCACCGCCTACCCTAATCGTCCGTTAGGAGGCGTCGATGGCGTCGACGGTCCCCTACCCCCCCCCCCTCTATATCTAAGTTTTCCTTAATTATAACTACCGGTATATTCACGAACATGAGAATAATGTATTATTTTCCCATGGTCTCCTGTCATCCTAATCACCAACGTGCTACGGGGCTACATTATCCCTGGACCCCTCTCGCAAAGGCCTGACATTAAATTTCTTTGTGGTCCCTTCCTCCACGTTTCTCGTTAGTTTACCCTCTTGCCAACTTCTCTATATAACGTATCACTCTTCATATACATGCTGATAGCGTGTGTTGCTCTATGGCTACTTCTCTTGCGTTCTACACATATCCCCCCCACCCCCGCAAAGGGAGCGCAACCTGTGAAAAAGAACGACCGGCTGGTCGTTGGGAATTTATCAAAGATCTTCGTTACTTTAAATTTGTCTGCGCTAGTGATCTACTAAGAAATTAGACAACATAACCGAAGAATATAATTTGAATGACCTCTCAGCGATCTGAATTCTTTAAATTTGACATTATTTTATCTTTAATTTCATTTGTCTGTGGGAGAGGAGGTGGATAGGGGTGGGGGGGGGGGAGGTAGGAAGTTGCTTGCTTAGGTTATATTTTTGGTTTTTATTTTGGCTGTAGATTTAAGGTTTGACTGTCAGAAACATTAATGTTCGTCATTATCCGTGTCCATAAACGTGTTCGTGAACTAAACTGCATAATCTATACAGAAGCAATACATGTGACATCCTGTTCAATTGAAGGGGAAAAAACTAACATGCTATCTTTTCTCTACCCAGCTGGCAGCTTTACCATGATACACCGTACGCCGTGACGTTTGACTGCACTACTATTTGGTCTCAAAGACGACAGTCTGCCGCGCTGTTCCAGTTACAACATCATGTGATCTGGCCCATGTGACCAACTGTGGATTCTGATGTTAGAGTCACTTGTTAGTCGTTAACTCGTTCTAATGTCCAAATAATTTATTAAGCAACTGCCCTGGTTTTATTACACGTCGGTTTGAAATACATGATTATAACTTACAGTTGCAGCCTGAGAAGTTCCTGTAACACACAGCTCGAATGCAAAGGGTCCCCGCATTGAACGTATACGCTGTTTGTGAAAACAAACACATGTATGTTTTAAGTACATGTATAAGATACACATCCTGTATTTCATAATTTCTCGATCAAAGCCCGAAACATGTTATTATTATTATTATATTTCAACCATATGTTAGTATACCACGGTAATATCTGGAGCGGAAATGACAACGCATTTTCTTTCAAGATATCCACACTTGTAGATTTCCCTAATGAATTATTACCTTAATTATCTCAAGTGCATCATAAACAAACTTTCATCTTTGGAGAGGAATGATTTCATTTCCTGTTGGTATTTCCCCCCGCATCACTATCGATCTCTATACATAAGAACAACATCAACCCCTGCCTATGTACCCACGGAATGAAACATGAGTAATATCGCGTAGAATTTTGGCAATACGTACATTATATACATGATTTACTTGAAGGGGCGTTTATTAAACATGCGTCCCCGAGGGTAAAAATAGACAATTTACGTTTAAAGAGTTCAGCACTCAATTCCAGCGTGTTAAATCTGGGTTCAATGTTTGATCATTCTCCTTGATCTTATCCTTTCTCATTTTCTGTTCTGATCTCCTCTATAGAATTAAGATTTCTTCATACGACCATATTAGGTCCACTTTAAGGAAAATTAACAAATCAATGAACTTTTGATATATATATATATAGGTAACGATTCCATTCGTATTCATGTCCAATATATGTATCGATACTCCTATCGCTATAGCCTTGCAATGAATGTTGCTGATTTATGATGGGTTTTGCTGTATACACACAAACAAATAACAAAATTACAAGAAAGAAAAAAACTAATCATATTAGTCATGTTTTTGATCCCCATTAGTATTAATTACAGCAGCGGTCCGTCATCTTCAAGGCCCCTTGCAAGATCTTCATATATGTCCAGCACCGGTTTAACGCACGGGCAACAAGGGCACGTGCCCCGAGCCCTCCCACATTTATCGGCTTCCCACAAAAGTTGACTACATATAGGTTATGTTAAGAAATGCTGATATGGTTTATTATTCCACGTGTTTAAAAAATATATATTAAAGATGTCAAAACGATATTTACTTCGACAATGCTATCCTAACAGTAATTGTACAATATCAATGACTAGGCTTTACCATTCAGCTTACTAACACCGTGCATATTCGAAATGCTAGCTTGAAACACTGTGCGGGCAGGCAAGCACCGCCCATACACGTGTGTCCACACATTCTTTTTAAGCTCCAGCAATCTGCATATGTTCTATATATATCGTTTTAAGGCTAGGACTTGGAAAAAAAATTCTGTGGGATAGGACAGCGGAGGAATTAGACAGAGATATTGATAAATTCAAATTATTAGAGTACGAACATTTGGAAAAGATAGAGTACATGGACACACCCATGTGCCGTTTTTGAAAATAAAGTATAGCTTACACATCGCTATATAGTCGGTACACTCGGCGGAGTGGCGATGGGAAGACAGAATCGTTACGGTAGTTAACTTCAATCCACCCCACTCATACCAACGAAAACAACTGTTTTACCCAAGGGCGTAGGAACCGGGGTGGGGCTGGGGGCGCCAGCCCCCCCAGTGAACAATATGGAGGGGCGGAAGTATCATTCCCCCCCCCGCTTCGCAAGTCAGAAAACCCTTTTTCATTTCCAAATGAGAAAAAAATCTCATTTGGAGCACCAAATTGCATCTGAGGCCAGGTGAAAATGCAAAAGTTTTTACAAAATGGAGTGGGTGTTGAAGTGTGCTACATTGCACCAAATTGCATCTGAGGCCACCTGGAAATGCCAAAAAAATCCAAAGGGGAGGGGGACGTCCCTTCCCCTTAGACCCCCAGGCCGGCCATCAGTCTTCAGCCCCCCCCCCCCCACTCAAAAGTACCTTCCTACGCCACTGGTTTTACCTGTGGGTTATAGTTACTGGCGGTTCCCTTAGATCTTAGCTACTCTGCAAGAGGGTTTACCAGCAAGTATTTACGTTATAAGTGTTGTAGAATGTGTTATTTTATTGATTTAAGCTATCAGCCACTATGCAACCTTATTTTTTTGTGTTGTTTGCATTTACTCATTATATCCTAACCACCATGTGAAAATTGTATGTCTTTTGTGAGTATATACATCCGGCGTTATCCGGTACCGATATATTACACTGAAATATAGGGGGCCTCCCACAAAGTGTTTGCCCCGGGCTTCCCGCAAGCTTAATCCTGCCCTGCATATGACCGACTGACCCATGACCCGACCCTGAGAATCGATGCTCAGAGGGCATGTAAAACTATATCTTGAACCATGATCATATGGATGTAATGTTAAAAAATAACCTAATCGACATTCTTCAGCTACAAAAACTGTAGATCAATTTTCCGAAGTCTTGAAAGTAACCTTCGACCCACCCCACCCCTACCCCACACCCCAATATAGTTACCTGTCATCTGGAATCGTTAGTGTCAGTCAGAGCGTATACCCTGAATCATCACACATAGGTCACTGATATTCTACTATGCATTTTCAGTTGTTGTTTTATTTGTATTGTTTTTTAGGGACGGGGGGGGGGGGGTGGGGTAGGTTGACTATCACCTCTAACTAATCCTTGACTAATTCTTGACTAATTCTCTAATTAATACCCTAAAATAATATTTCTCTGAGTCCCGACTAGACGTAAGTTCTTATTGCGTAACAATCGCTTATCACGCGTTATATTCGGCCTCTAACAAATACAGGGATGACAGGGTAATGTTAATGATCCATCTATATTGGTGTCAAACTAAACAAACACGTTTTTCACTGTATCTGTCTCATTAACTTCCTGAAATATATAATGTAGGCATATTATAGCGTTTCATGTTATTCACGTTAATTGTTGAGTCTCCTCGTTACAGGCATATGATGGAAGTGTATGTGAGGTACAACTATATTGACAGTGTTAGGAATGCGGATTGCGGGCGAATTAGTCTGCATGCTCCCTCCCCTTGCCCGAGGCACAGCCCTGGCTAGGGGCCTGGTGGATTCCCTATACATAGTCAGCTAGTATACAGACTGCACGATGTATTGAAAACGCTAATTAGAGGGCGTGTAAGAATTGATGTTTTCACAGTTAATTTGAAGAAAAGACCACATACACAAAAAAAATCATAATAATTCAATCAAGGATAGGGACGATGGGGGAAGGAATCATAGTGAATATAGTTTTACCTCTATACCGGTCTACCCATGCTTTCGCGTCGGTTCCAAGATGAGACGGGTAGGGGGAATATTCGCAGCAAACATTGTAAGTGCATGCATGTGTATTGACATGAAATGTCAAAGGCGACAGGCAAGCTTTCTGTAGCGTTATAACAAATCATACACAGATGTACACGTATATATGTGAGAGTAAAAAAGTACAACTTGATGTTGCCGAATGTTTATCTTGTTTTGTTTTATGGTTTCGACGACATCCTTACATTGCTTTAATTGCACTTGATCAGAAACCGCACTGTTTGGTCTAGTGAGTGCAACAGTATGTGCACAATCTTTGTCAACTTTGATGAAAAAAAAATGATACAATGACTCAAGACAGACCCCCCTAGGCTAATTGAGGAAGTAGAATGCCCCCAATAAGTGCATTAACGGTATTTTCTCTTTAATGTTATACGTCTATTAAGTATAAGTTAACGGCAGCCGATAGAAGTAGCTAATGATCTATTGTTATTAGTCGCTTCATCATCTTATACTTTTTTTTGGTCTGCCGCCTCAGAGGAAGTTAGTAATTATCAAGGGTATTCTTTTTATGCCGTTTGCCATACCGGAAGTGATGTTAACACCGGAAGTAATGACAGCTGTTCTTTCCTTCGAAGAGTAACATGCACACGGGTTGCCATGGACGAGGGGAAGCACAAGTCTGTACATCAGAGAACCATAAACATAATAAGGCTTCCGATCTGACGTTATAAACCGAGTAACAGATAAAATTATGAATGAGGCTATAACTAGGCCTATATGGACTATTTCTGCGAAATAGAAAGGGATTTTTCCCTGATCAAATCCAAGAGGCCCCGATGAAACCAACTTACAGACATCCCTAAAACTATAAGCCTCAAACATGTTCAAGTAACGCATTTATTTACTATATCTGCTTGTCTCGGCAACTGTACCCCTCGGATAATGTCATAGGATATATACTTATAGACAAGATACTGAATATTATAAGCATCCCGGGACAGGAGGAATTGCAACAGGGCCGTCGTGGTTATAACTCTAAAGAAAGATTGGAAAGTCTGATTTTGAGATCGTGGGTTCCTGCAGGAACAAAGTTCACTTCCAATTGCAGTGGACACGGCATTTTAGGAGATGCATGTGAACCAGTGTTGAAATAAATCGGCAACCGATTTTCATGTTGAGCATAGTATGTCCATACTATAGCAAAGTAGGGATCAAGTGTTACAAGTTTCTAACAAAATTGGTTTTGCCTGTTTCTCAGTGAAACGTTGCATCTCCCCAGGCTAGTATGGAAGTTCCTAGTCGCCCTAAAAAACGACTGTTGGAAGGCTACACTTGGCGGGAAACGTTATTCTTTCGATACCTTGCCCTAGGCTCACAGCTCGATCCGACGCTCAATGTTGTGAAACCACGAATGATTTCATGTTAGAAGAATGTTTGCCGAGGTTAAGTAACTTTAGACATTTATTTCCTATTTTCCCTTTCAAAAAAGGGCAATAGATATATAGGAAATCACGGCTATATTACCAGCGGCAAACATAGAGTAAGAATGGCTGTGTCCTTCAACAGTTAGTAGCCTATACAGTGATACAGTCAAAATGCTTAAACGGTCGTGTTCCATTCTTGTATATAATGAATCAGTTATCCATCCGCCTATGTACTGATGGACCACGTCAAAGAAAGAAAAAAAGTCGCCATTTTGATTCAGTTCAAGACGACAAAATTCACAAAAGACTGCTTCGACCTCAAAGGTATATGAAGGATTTAGCATATCAACATGCTTGACTGGTGTCATTTCCTTCTAAACATAATGTCACGCAATAATAAAGCCGACACCAAGTAATGTCTACATCAATAAATCCGTACCTTTATGCGGCGTTAGCTTTAGTGAGTAACGTTTAAACCCGGTATAGCTCATTACATGACCAGACCATGGATATGCGAGAAAACAGCAACAACAACAGTAACAACAGCAACAACAACAACAACAACAACAACAATAACAATACTTGGTTCAGCAGGTCGTTTGACAGTACCCTCTCCCCCGGCGTATATTAGGTTCAGCCGGTGCGACAGGGCCCTCTCCCCTGCGTATGTTATTGGGGGTCGGGGTGTTCTAGGTTATATTTCCCGGGGAAAAAACAGTATAATATAGAGCTCACCGGTACAATACTGGAAATAATGTTCCCTCTGTCGGTTCTAGACATTGCAGGTTTAGTTATTCATTTTATTCGAGTAGGCTAAACGAAAATAGAGAAATTTGTGTGACCCCTCCCTCTCCCCGATAGAATAGCCAGAAGACATCCTATTCACTGTTGTGTATGCGTGGAGTGACTGGGAATTTGTCATCGCATTATGTACGTACCTAAACAGCACAATGGTGGATGGATAGGTGGTAGACAGGGTATGATATCAGGTCTACTTGTACCAATGAATAAATACGGCTTAAGTACAGGCTGGTTACGAACCCTTCGAAAAAAATTCGATTCCGGAAATATGTGAGTGGATAGGATGTTACAAAGTTGCATGTTTGACGGAGGGAACATTTTCTGTATAGTTTTGGCCATATATAAGTTGTGTTTGCTTCGAGATTTAACCTGAAAGAAAGTTAAGTGACTTTCTCTGAGTAATACCTTACAATATAGATTACGAAGCATACGGGTTAATGGTTACGAGGTAGGCTAAAACCAGGCTTCAGGCTTTAACTTTAGAAGTCATCATCATTGCACAAGACATGCTAGAACGAAGTATAATTAATGGTCCACACATTATGGTGACGTCATGGACCCTTCACACTAATCCTTCTATTTCATCAGCAATTGTCCTTGTATAAAACATATCATATTGCAACTTGAGACTTCAAGTGGCCTAGGGAGTTGTTATTCGGGGATAGCAACCCCCCCCCCCTTCCCACCCCGCCCCTCTCTCCCTGGTTGACGATTGACCGGAAACAATACGGAAGTAGTAACAAGCAGGGGGAGTCAAGCGGGACCCTTAGATATACCGATGTTCCCATGCTTACAAATATTAGGGCAACTGTCGCGACCTTTACACTCTGAAGCCAAAAAGATTTTAAGGTATTTCCGATAGCTATATTTAAACACAATTCAATGAATAAGATAATTTTTTTTCCAAATAAGTGGCTCTGTAAGCTGGAATGCGTATATAGCTAGCTGGCTTCCGTCTATTCAAACACACTCAATTTGCCCTCAAGACTTGTAAATTTGTACTGTACAGGCACTATGTATATACTATACCCAACTCTTTAGTCTATAAAGAATTTAGTGCTTCCGTTCAATGAGCCATAACATAACCAGTAAGAAGAAAGAAAGGGGAAAAAAAACATGTGGTAAACCGTAAACTGCATAGTTCCTTGGCATGTTAGTTCGACATTGAAAGGTCTCAAATGGGTTACATTGAATCGGATGTAAATGAACCCCTAGATGTAGGAAGCTGGATGTAAAGGGAGTGTCAGTGTAAACTGTCCCCTTGTATATGTACGTGAGTCGTGGGATATGCTAAACTATAGTTAAAACTCCGAGGGTCAATCTATACATGCGCAGTATATTGTATATGCGAACGAAGAAGAATAAAAATACAATAAGGTATTTTGGTAACGGAAGTCCGCAGTAGGCCTGCTTGTGATAGATGATATTCAATGCACTTTAAGTGTGTGATCAGTGACTGGAAAATATTAGCAGTGATTATATACGCCAAGGGCGCTCAGGCTTTATATATCTGTTCCCCAGAGATTTGTAGGAAAACCCTTAAGTTGGTCAAAAAATTTGTTGGAAATTCCACATAACGTTCACAAACGGGAAGGAACTTAGCCTATTTGCAAATTGTCAATTGTCAAAATTTTCTTCTATAACTTTTTGTCATGATTGAAAAACTGGTATGCCAAATATTTTACTACCACAGTATCTTTTTGTTAGTGTAAAGTATACTAGAGAAGTGTTTAGTTTGTATTTAATTAAACCGAAGACTTGAAGCAAGTCCAGCATATCATTTCACACGTGTAGGTTAAATTCTTGTACATTCGCTGAAGTAACTGACAAGAACTTGTGTACAATGGCTCCATTGTTTTGTCAATGAAACGCTCTTGTGTCTGTTTACGTTTCTCAATTTCATCCTGTCCACCTCACCTCCGCTCTTCTCCCCTGAAGACAAAGAAGAAAATCTATAGTTTTTTGTTGGTATGGATGGGCGGGGCGGGGGGGGGGCGGGGCAGGGGTCTGTCTTCATTTACCTATACCGTAGCGAATGGCTGCAGTACATCAAGGTTATCGCAGTACTTTTGACGCTAAAGGTGAGGGAGATAGATTCAGATGAATGGGGAAGTGCTTCTCAAGTTTGGCATTTTAAGTTTAATTTCATGATGCCAAAGTCAAAACAACTTACGGTACTTGAAAATAACCGATTTTTTCTTCTCTTTTTATTTCTTTATTTTTATTTCTTCTATTCAAGCAGAAACAAATGTAATTTTGTTCGCAAATTATTTTACAAGACAGTAGAGGGGTTAAGTGATTTCTGACTTCTAAAAGAGGAACATATCACTCATCCTGGTAGAATTTACATTCAATTCCTACATGACGTTTTCCTACATGACATTTTTAAGCTTAATTTCATGATGCCAAAATCTAAGCAAATTACGGTACTTGAAAGTAATCGATTTTTTCTTCTATTCAAGCAGAAACAAATGCAATTTGGTTCGCAAACTGTTTTACAAGACAGTAGAGGGGTTAAGTGATTTCTGACTTCTAAAAGAGGAACATATCACTATTAAATAATGGATGTAGGACACTGTTTTTGCCCCCGTCTACCATATGTTCACAATGGTACAAACTGCAAAAAGGACCATTTAAATACTAGTACATCGAAAACGGTGTTGACAAATGCCTAAAACATATTCCTTTTCAAATAAGCCAGAATCAAAGTTTGTCCCTGGACGAAGCTTTGAAGAACTAGAGCACAGTGGTTCTGAAGCCTGTAATGCCTTCAATCTCTATTATGGTTGACCGAAATCCCCAAGGATTAACAACATCCAGATAAGCAGTATCACGCCTTAATCCTCCCGCTGATCTCCTTCACCCAATTCTCTGCCCAAGATCAGCGTGGAATGATTCTGCAACGGTGTGATGACAAGGAAACTCGAAGGTGAAACACCTCCAAAATATGTCGGCTTTGAGAAAAAACCTCATTGGAGCCTGGCTGTGACGAAGGAAATTCTGTCGGATGTTCATTTGTTGGGTATCTTTTTCCATCAGGGTCAGACTTGAGTGGGAACCCCAAGAACCTATTCGGGCACACAGCGTGGACCTAATGAGACCCCCACTCCGATGGAAACTGGTCTTAAGCTGGAGGTCAGCAAAGGTCAATTGGATAGACCAAATTAAGGCGAGAAGTGGACAATTTCGGAACTACACGTGTCAACATTTATTCCAGATATATGATATCAAAATTTTTTTTTTTTTTATATCATATATATTTCCATTTTCTCTTAAATTAATCCTTGTAACCGTGATCGAATGCAAAGAAATCATTCCGTAATTGTTGATTCGAATTAAATCATCTGGCTTGAGATGAGAAATTGATTATATGGAATTTGGGCAAATATAAAGAAACTAAAGAGAAAAGAAGGAAGGAGAAGAAGAAGAAGAAGAAGAAGAAGAAGAAGAAGAAGAAGAGGATATCATCTTTCTAAATATAGGTTAGGCTTTGTATAAATACATATATATAACTATATATATATATGTAACTATATATATATATATATATATATATATATATATATATATATATATATATATGCAGTGTACATATAGCTGTTTCCCCATCGTTTATATGAGAATCATATTGAAAATTAGTATTGTCATCGCGTGATAGAATGATACGCAGAGTATCTCCGATAGTCGCTAACGATACCGTGAATAAGGCTATATGTAAACTGTAACATGAATCAACTCTGTTACCGCAGTATACCCCCCCCCCAACCCCACCCCTCTGCAGCGCTTTATGCATGCAAAGCGGTAATCTTCATCTTCATTTTACGGCAATTGTGTGCAGATTATATTTGTACATATCGGGCGACTGACGTAGCCCCTACCTTGTGCATATATATGGATGCAACAAGGGGCAAGTAGGTGTCAAACAGTTCCCCGGTTGTTGCTTGCGTACATTGAGTCTTTCGTCAATGCCACAATAGCCTGAAGTATATATATATCATCTTAAGTCTCATGTCAATATTGGTTTCAAATATGAATATGTATGCAAATTACCATGCTTCTAGTTATTGCATATCCTAGTTTTATATGGCTAGGCTACATGTGTACAGGTGTCTTCGACACACCGGGTTTACCGCGCCCCATTCCTTCTCGTGGGTCACTTTCCACCGTCTCATGTATACCAGTCACAAGCAATCCCAGTAATTGAAATGGTTACAAGCTATGCCGCCACTACTTTCTTTTCTTATCTTGTTCGTCTTCTCTGAACTGAAAACTTGGCTAAAGCGTGTCAACGACCGAGGAGGAGAGAGGTTGGTTTCTATTTCTCAGATGGAGACAGCAGTAACCCTTCTGTTTGTTTTGTCTGCAGTTTATTGGGACATTAGACAGGTCGCCATTTTGATACCGTTACAGTGTACTTTAAAAAGCAAGGCACTGTGAGATCCTGGGAAATGTTATATCGGATTCCATTTATTTATTTTCGATCTGCAACCATCAAGTTTGGGGAAATCCTTGCCAGAATTGAGAGCAAAAATGTGGAAGAAAAATAAGACGACGAAGAAAAAGAAAGAAGAAATAAAACGAAGTCGGTATAAAAACTACATCTGCATGTATTAGTTTTCATGAACGTATAGCCTAACACATGGAGTATTATCATTAATAAAAGCCATGATATGGCATATGATCAAAGTAAGCTTAAAACAGCCGCTGACTGCAGGCTTTGGACGTTTTCTTCCTTTAATGTGACAAAACCTTTATGCAGCAAACTTGTAGTTTGAGTACACTGTCCCGGGTATACTCGAGTGCGAGTGGGCCTAGGGGGAATTCCACGAGACCGAAGGTCCGCGAGACCGAATTTCCGCGAACCGATAGTCCGCGAGACCGATGGTCTATGGATGGTCCATCGATAAGCGAAAACAGACTTTTTCATTAGAGGGGCTTAAGAGGGAGATTGACAAGGGGCAATATTGTTTAAAATATTATAACATGGTATCGCTATATCGAATCTTTAAGTTATATTGTATTCTAAATTTCATTTGTGGGAGCAGGGTGGGGGGTGCAAGTCACTGGTATCCACTATGAACAGAAATAGCTGTAAATTCTTTTTAATTACGAGCTTTATCAAGGTAATATTACCGATAGTAATATTTGTCTTACCACTATTATAGGGCCTAGTAATAGTTTCGGTCTCGCGGACCCTCGGTTTCGCGGACCTCGCTCTCGAAGACCTTCGGTGTTGCGGACCTTTATTAATTTCAGTCTCGCGGACCTTCGGTCTCGCGGACCTTCGGTCTCGTGGCCTGTAACCGTAGGCCTAGAGTAAGCCATGAGTACCAATACGAGTATAAACAAAAGCATGAATTTGATATTTACTGAGTATGAGCACGAGTACATAGAGGTAATGAACAATGTAATCGAGTACATATGAGTACACGTGCGAGTACGAACTCGGAGTACAACAGGTCTTGATTATTGCCAAGAAATACTCAAGTGAATGTGACAAGTCATGAATACTTATGTAAGTTTGCTTCATGAATGTTAAATGAGCGAACATATTTAATACGTCTCATTAAATTTAACAACAGGTCTTCATTATTTGACAGTTTCTTTAATGTATTCTTCTGAATAAAATATGAAAAACCAATTTTTTATTTTTTTATTTAATATTTTTTTATTTGTTGTTTTTCGATTCAAACGAAAAAGAAGAAGAAGATACTACTCGGCAAATATAATAAATTGCATTATTATGGGAGTTTGAGGTCAAGTGGTATATACAAGAAATCGTGAGCGCCAAAATTCTACATTGGGTACGGTAAGTTCAAAGCCGCACCATGGTATTGAATCAGCTCCGGCTGCGTGCGTGTGCAGCTGCACGGATAGCTTATACATAACGAGAATGGTCTTCATTTGATATGAGAAACCAAAATCGTTAATCTGTTAAATCTGTTAAATCGAACAGTGACATTCCATGAAACCCGGATCTTTACAATCACGGGATCCACCGACCCCCCTATCACTGCCGGCATGGTGATTAGCAGTGAAGGCATATCCGTCACGCGTTCTTGACCGTGTCAGGTGATACAAATGCGGATGAAACTATATGAGTCGTTTCGTTTTCAAATTTTTGTGCAGATTTTAGTCAAATAACTCTAGTCGATACTAAAACCCCATAGCAGTGCACCAATTTTCGCTGATCACTTTCTATATATCAGAGAACAGAGGCAAAGCGAAGTAAGTATGAAAATATTGAAAATTCGGTCTATAGACCAAAAAAGTTAACACTTTTTTGTTTATAATTAAAGGAAACAATTGAAAATGTGTCTGCATACGATGCGAACTTTTAATCATCACTGAATGAGTAAAAAATTAAACGATCAGTTTCATAATAAAAATAATAATAACAATTATAATAACGATGATGATGATGATGATGATGATGATGATGATGATGATGATGATGATGATGATGATGATGATGATGATGATGATGATGATGATGATGATGATGATGATGATGATGATGATGATGATGATGATGATGATGATGATGATGATGATGGTGGTGATGACGATGACGATGACGAAGACGAAGACGACGATGACGATGACGATGATGATGATGATTTTGATGATGATGACGATCATGATCATGATCATGATCATAACGATGATGATGATGATGATCATGATCATGTGACGGTATATATATAACACCTGATATGTACTACGGTACTACGGTAACTACGGTTACTAATTTCAAATGGTTAATCGTTATTATTTGACGGTTATTTTAATTACTATCGTTTCCTTCTCGGAACAGCAAAGCCGGACAATTATACAGGCATTGAACTTTATGACAATAAACGTTGTCACTTAAAACGTTATCACAAACAAATACTACAGGTATACACATAAGTTATAAAAACACACACGATGTGTCGATCAAATGTACTGTGCTTAGCAACTTGCATCCTGTTAATGTTATGGACATATACCTCTCAATGACATTTAACACACATAAACTGGTTTAACGCATGTACTCTTATAAATATGCAAATTAACTGATTGATGGAATCCTGCATATAGTTAAAGGTGAAAACGTCATTCCATTGTTTTACTTCACGTTCACACCCTGCGGAATTTCGTGTCACATTTCTATAGTTGTATAAACACAAGTAACGGATAAACTCGTTGGCCAAGTTGAGATGGTCCATGCAAATATAGTGTATTCATCTTACTTAGTTGAATAGTTATCACGTACCATAGTAAGTTGTAACTTCACGCCTTTTGAATCATGACCGATGCATAAAAAACATTTGAATGATGAATAAACATATATATACATGTATCGTACCGTATAAGTACCGTATATATACCGTACCGTATAAGTGGTAAACATGTGCGCTACTGGTGTGCTGGGAAGGTCTACGTGTGACAAGTATAGACTTTTTGATATTAATCAATATATTGGACTCTGTGTTATAGTTGACTGTAAACGTAATATGTAATGGAAACTTACCGGACATGTTGAGATGGCCCAGAAATGGAAAGTAGATTATTAAACGTGCACGGTGGATGGTCTGGTAAGCATACGATTTTGGGAAATAATGGAAATGTTGTGAAAAAAAAAAAATAATACAGAGAGGAATAAACGGACACATAGATTGAAAAGCATACAGTGACGGAAACTTACTGGATATATGTAGATGGCCTATATGAATGTAGAAAGTAGATAATGAACAGATATGCTACGCCACAGTGTTTACAATGAACTAACGTTATGGAAAATTATCGATTCTATGAGATGCGTCAAACGCGTCAAATATGAAGCAGAAGAAGAAAAAAAGCAAAGGTTTCGAAAAGAATACAATTAAATAATAGCTAAATTTGAAAAAAATAATTTTGTAGACAGAAACCTCATTGCCGTCTTGCTTTTGCACTTATGCTGTGAAGTCCGTGAACAATAAACTATACCGAAAAGGGTGAATGACCAATGATATAAATATTTCAATAAATAAGGGTAAGTTGATTGTCAAAGTGGTAGAGGGAGGGGTGGGGGTGGTGGAGAGAGAACTGCAAGTAAAGTTCACTATAGTGTTACATCAATGATTTCAGTATTATTTTCAGCAGTTTTGAGGAGGGGAGGGTTTTAGGTGGTACTACCTTTCTTACAGAGATTGAATCCCTACTCTTTTATCTTCTAATCTTTAAGAACGCCTTGTATTTACACGGAGCGCAACCTTTTTGTCCCACTAAACAAATTCATTGCTACCACAATCTGGTGAGTTCTTGGAAATAATCCATGTTGTGCATACACTCTGGTATATAACACACTTACAAGCTCAAGTGGTACCCTATATGGTTATATACAACAATATGCAATTACACAGAACAAAATCACCAATTTATTTCTTGATCCTTTAAGCAGGCAGGAGCGTACATAGTCACCGCAGAGGGGAAGTGGTACTTACTACTCTCCCATTAAATGAGAACAAACGAAACGAAGGTGGGAGGGGCCGGGGGGGGGGGGTAAAAAGAAGAAAGAAATGCATTCCAAATAAAAATCCAGATAATTTCCTCTTTTCTGCTTGAAAATCGTTACTTTAGCACTGATTAGAACAAGAAATGAGCTGAACATGACGGAATCTGGCGCTTTACTCCGTGGACCCCTATCTGCGGTCGGCTCCCCCACCCCACCCCACCCCATTCCCAACCCACCACCCCATAAGAGATACCTTTCTACACCTCTGTAAAGAAATATATAAGAATTTAACGGTTGAATTCCGCACCAAACGCAGTTCTATGCTTGATTAATTGGTATGTTCTGATTCAATGATGATGGGAGGGGGGGGGTCTATTTTTTTTAATATTTAATTTGCAGATTCCCTGTTTGTCTGTAATGAATACTAATATGTGTAAACATCGTTTGTGTGCGCAACATTGCTCTTTTTTACAATCGAATGAAGGCAGTAATTATACTCACTGTTTAAACTTGAGCTCAAAGTTGGTGAAGAAATGAATGTATCATGTCTTACTTTCATCAATCGTGATCATTTTTAAAAATTACTTGAGGTAACTCTGGAAATGTTTCGTCAGAAGTCTGCCACCAGACTAAAAAAAATGGTTTTATATGGAAAACTGTTTAGAAGGCATACATTATTTTACCGTTCGTGAAGGCCACAACGACGTGTATATAACCGTGCATTCAATGTTGAATTCGTGCAAATTCAATTAAAATTGTAGAAATTCGAGGTTATCTCCTAAATATCGCGATGTCATCATCCATGGAATTGTCTTCTATTTGATATATCACATTCAAGTATGACGTCACCTTGCTCAAAATGAAACTAAGTACTTTTTAGTCCCCCCCCCAAAAAAAAAATAATAACAATAATAATAATAATAATAATAATAATAATAATAATAATAATAATAATAATAATAATAATAATAATAATAATAATAATAATAATAATAATAATAATAATAATAATAATAATAATAATAATAATAATAATAATAATAATAATAATAATAATAATAATACGTACCGTACTTAAATATTGCGAGATGTGACCTACAGGCAAACATGTACTTTTATCTCCGAGAAATGACGCCCCATGGACCACCAAAAGTCATATGACACCTCGTTGTTGAACCAAATTTGTTTATTACGCCGCTGAACTATTTTATATGTCACCTTCTTTTGACGCTATTTGAAAACACCACGGTATCGTTTTGTTTTTAAGGTTTTTGAAGTCAGTCGACCCAAGTCTATACACACAGCCTTCTAACGTGTTAACAGTGAGTTATTCTAGTCTTGTTTCCCACGGACCGGCGGATGCTAAGGTGTTCTGGATTATGAACTACGAAACATTTTTACCACTTTTCTTTTTAGAACCAACTTCAAAAGATTCATGAAGATTAGATGTGTTCACTTGAAGCCTTATAGAATTTACTAACATCGATACGTTCTGCTTTACTCTGCATGGACTTCTATATGTATATTGCCAAAGTGGAACTCATGCACTTATATTGTTACCAGCGGCGTACTTGGCCATGCCCTCCTCCCTACCCGCCCTCCACCCACGAGCCACCACCCCCATGCACACAAGAATAAGTCAAACACTTTAGCTACCAACAAGACATTTAACCCCCTGCCGCCACAATGGCAATGTTTCTTGTTTTGTTTTTGTTTTTACTTCTTTTCTCAAACACTTGCTCCCCAGGTTTAAGGACCCACTATAAACTTACTCAACCCTCAACCCTCCCCTTTTGCAACTGGAAGAAGCGAACCGAGAACCATGCTTTTAAACTGTCGGAAACATTAAGTTAAACAACAACTAAGTAAATCACTGCATTTGGCGGGAGATAAATAACACATCGAACCGTCTGCGAGCATAAAAAGTTGCTAAATCTATCAAGTTTGTACAGGACCCTGACCTTGTCTAGCCACTCGAAACAATGTTATTGTATTGAAGTATTCCGTGCGCTCAACTTCCTATCCGCATTGTGCATCGTGTCTTTATTACACTCGGCGGCCATTGCGTTGCTATAACCTGATACGTCAAGAATGCCACTGTGTGTGTGTTAGACGATTTGTCCTCGATGGGTGCAACGGAATGCATACATATTGTTCTACTTTCAATGCACAGTATTCAAGATTAGTTACCTACATTATATCGTTTTACATTAATCACAAATAAAAGATCCAAATTATCCAGGGGCGTTAATCCCAATTGAAGATTGAGTTGGTGGGGGGGGGGGGACATAAATGCCATCAACTGAAGGTGTGTGTACGCAGCGCACACCGCGAACGCCTGGTGCAAAGTCTTTATCGGGTTGGGTCCAGGGCGAAACCCCGACGGGGGGCCCGGCAGGCGGGGTGGATTCACATCAACCGTACTGGATTCCCTCCCTTCCCTTACCTATATAAAGTATTCACACAACCCTTCACGTTTTCCCATTTTGTGGAAATCCATATTACATGTAGGCCTATATAGATATAATTGAAATTGTAGTGAGTTGGAAAATCCATGTACAGTGAGAAAAACGTAAAGCCTCAAACGGGATTCGAACCCGGGCCTCCCGCTTTATATGCGGACACCCATATACATATGTATATATAAATACACATATATATATATATATTATATATATATATATATATATATATACATATGTATATATAAATACACATATATATATATATATATATATATATATATATATATATTTATATATATATATATATATATATATATATATATATATATATAGTTTGTGTGTGTGTGCGTGTGTGTGTGTGTGTGCGTGCGTGCATTGCGTGCGTGTGTGTTTACACATATTATGTCATGTTTACACTGATATATCGGTACAGATGGCTCTGTGGCATGTAAACAAAATAGAATCAAAGCACCAAAAAAAAATCACTTTCGGTTCTTATTATCTTTCAGCAATTCTGTATTCTAAACACTTTCCTACAACAGGCGTCGTCACTAAGACTGTGAAATGAGGTCAGAGCCTGCATTCAAGTAGGTATATACGGTATACTTGGTTTAGTTATCACTGTTATGTATTTACCTATAGTACTAATAAAAATAGTCGATGGATTAGTGGTCTAAATTTCGGAAGTAAAGTCAGGCAAGCAAGCAAGCCACTTCTTTTCTCTGCAGTATACATGAATAATTTTTAGCAATCAGCGCTCGGTTCTTCGATGAATGCGCTCTTTTGTAAATGGATATCGCTATATCGGTGGAAAGAATTACGTATGCTGTGCACGCCTTGAATAGAGATTTGTGATGCGTCGTGTTACCCGTATTATTATCACCAATATCCTTTCAATTCACACTTGAAGACACCGATCACTATGGCTGTATTACTCTTTGATAATTACTAGCCCCGGTAAATGACGTCACCTCTTTTGAAGTTTTAAGTTTCGTTTTGTTAACCAGCAAACATGTGTAACACTCATTGATCCATGGAAGTGCACGCAACAGTATGCACATCATGGCAATTTTGAACAATACCGCCGATTATGAAGCGAAATCATTGTTCTTAAAAAAAAAAATCACTTTGGTTCAAAATGACGATGTCTTCCTTTCGTTCAGAAAGGGTCCTTTTTTTTTAAGGAAAAGTCGCCCAGGAAAGAACCTGGGCACGAAAACCAAACTACCAAACGACTGACCCGCTCTCAACCCCAGTCCCCTTGCATCGGGACTGTGACGAAAGGGTGCGTATTGGTAATGATGGGGCTGGGATATGGGGTATGAACGAGGCCTGCGTTATCGTCACAGAGACAATGCCTTAGTACAACATATGCCCCGTTAATTTGAACGGGCTGTAAATGATAGGACGAACTTGAAAAGCACCCCCCCCCCACCCTCTCTCTCTCTCCTACACATTTTTCAAACCCAACACCACACCAAACATACGTATATTCTGCCTCCTGTATGATAACTGTTACTATGAGCTTGGATTTCTTTGTATCCCTTGCAGGACTTTGCACACATATAACCACATACCAGTAGTCGCCCCTCAGGTATATGGGTTAGTATAACACAAAAATAGGCCTATAAGTATGGTCGTCGTAACACTCTATTACAGATGATGTATGCATTAAAAAACAAGGTGGGTAAACAAGGGGCGGTAGGAGTTGGCAAACAGGGTGACGGTAGGGGGTAATACAAGGGGTACGGTAGGGGCATACATATTTGGTGTGGGAAGGTATTATTAATTGGGGCTTGCAATTAAGTACAGTAATGTCGTTGCATGCGCTATACCAATATAAAACTTGATGCTCTTTTTGTACTAAAATTTGTAGAATAATAACTTGCTGTTACAAAGAGGACATAGTGTGGTCATATACTTGGACTTGTAGGCTATGTGGACTTGTGGATTTGTACGTGTAGGCTATGGTGTGATTATACTGTCCCCAGGCTATAAACTCACCATTTTTTATGATAAACAGTTTGTAATGAACTATATAGCTTGTATACGTATTTGTGTTGATGTTGACTTCTTGTGCTATATTTATCCGTTCTTGATTGTCGATCGGTAACTTGTTTATTACTTTCTGTATAAAAGGTGAAACAATTAGTGGTTCAATGCCTTCCTTCATGCATGCATGATGTCAATAGAACCTTAGAACTTTAACCAGTCAGTCTCGACTATATATAATTAATATCATGTGAGTTATCAATGGACTGATGGACTAACCAATTAATGGGTTCTTCATCTCAAGAAGAGTTTACCGCGACAAGGACTCCCCTTAATCAAATCTCTATCTATATTTATATACAGAAAAGGCTCGGGAATCATGGCGAAGGGGTTAACCTAGACGTGTCACCGTCTTATCACCCGAACCCTTTATCCATGCGGTTATAGTCATATGCTGCCTTTCAGTAAATTAAACACAAACTTTTCGCAAATTGTATTTGATTTAATCGACCCCCGACCCACGACCCTCCAAGATTTCGAATGAGATTATCACACACAACAAATGTACTGAATATGGGGCAAATTGGCTAGGTGTTTGTAGTACTTTTAAGACAAGTGTATCGATCGATGCATTGTCACATTATGTGGCACGCCAACGAGGCCATAACGGCTGTCTACGGTACGCGTGTTCGAATCAACAGGGGTTTTCACTGATGTTTACAATCATTGCAAAGATGATTGGTAAGTGACCCTTTGCCAAATTGGTACGCATTGTGAGATACTATCACGCGTTTCTGCTGCGTGAAATGTGGGGTGGATGCGGGTGGGGAGTGCGTGCGGAGAGGGGGGGGGGGCTGGATTCATATTACTGTATGCTCTGCCGATAAAGAGACAATGACTGAGCCTATGTCAATAAATGAATCTCCTAGGGTTTGGAGACCATTAACAAAGGTCTGCACACGAAACATAGAAAAACACACCATTAAGGCAAGTCAGTGATAAGTTTAATGCACTTAAGACTTAAATTATGAAATACGTCATTCATATTATTGTATATAGCTTAAGTTTTCGTTCAATAAACATTGACTCAAAAGTCAAGTTTGAAAGAAATTGGTGTGTGCTTTACCAATGTAAACCTCATTTGCTCAGTATACGGAGGAATGTATGTCAGTGTCAAGGGATCTACACATTCATGGAGTCCTGGTAAATACGGGCAACCTCAGGTATAAAGAGCATATACATAGGCCTATACCGTATTGGAATATGTTCGTTAGGGGTTGGGGGATGGGGGATGGGGGATGGGGGGGGTCTTGACGACTCGGAGAAAGTGGAAGGGATTGTTCCAGATGTATACGGGGTCTGTTAAGCAGGGGAAGGGGTCAAGGCAGTTTGTCGGTAGTGTATGGAACCTTAACCTTTAGAAACAGCGTCGTTCGTTGGAGCTTGAAGTTGGGCAACAAATAATGTAATAAACCAAGTGGTGCTTCATGGGATGTTAATTGGTTAGAATTGAATCGGATCGTCACAAAATTTCTAATAAATCATCTTAATTCAGATACTAAAGAAAGCAGTTTCAGTGTCTCAGTTTGAACGATTGCGAATATAATTTTAAAAAGAAAGAAATAATCGTTACGTTTTGGTTAACTTTACTCAGCCTTTGGCGACAGAACTCACAATAAACGCTTGCAACATAAATGATCGTCAGAAAACACTGTTGTTTAATGACGAGACTGCTCGCAATTTTACATGTATAGAGAATCATTATATGATGTAACGTACTATAAATATTTAGATGATATCAGTGATGCAATTATTGCATACTTCAAAAACAAATTAGTATAGCTCGATATGTTATCATAAACAATGGTCCGTTTAGTTTCGATTCACGAAACAGAGTAAACTCTGTATGTGTGACTCTGTATAAAGGAGATGCTGATGTGATGGTCTGTAAGGACGGTCGAGTGGAATGGTGTAATGAAGTAATGAGGGTAAGTTGCCGGAAAATTGGGGTGGGAAGTGATGGAGGGGTCGGGTAATTGGGGTGGGAAGGGATGGAGGGGTCGGGTAATGGGGGTGGGGAGGGATGGAGGGGCCCGAGGAGTATTGGAAACGGACAAAGGTAATCAATACAGAAAGAAATAGTGACATAATGATCATATTTTATTTCCTGCCCTCCCCCTCCCCCTCCCCACAGACCACTACTAATGTATTCCGCACATATCTGACCTTGCTCAATGTCTGTATACAGACTGACCCAGGAGAGAACCTTAATGTGGATACTATGACCAAACTTAGAATACAAGACCGCGGGTATGACATGAACTTTGCACGCGACAGATGGGTACTATTATAGAACAATAATCCAAGGTAGAGCGAGGGCCAGTAAAAATTTGATCCCTTCTAAGCGGCCCCTCCCCCGCCCCCTTCCCTGACATTGAGACTGTCTGTAATTATGTGATCATGACTTTATATATTATCTCTTCCAAAGGGAATAGATACTATATATATATATTCTTGGTCACTGGTTCGTATAGCTCCTTGTTCAAAGGCTGAAGATCGATCTAGAATCTCAGCCAACGAACCCAAAAGCCATCAGTGCAATGGATTTTGAAACGATATCTATAATATTTAACTACGAACGGCGTCAAGAATAGTCTAAATTAACCACTGACAAACAAAAACATCCGCTCAATGATGATAGGTTAGAAAACCACACGTAGGCTTCAGGATGGAAAGAAAGATGAGTTAATGGTATGGGGGCAGGGCCCCGAAATGTAGCCTTTGGTTCCTTGTATATATATATATATATATTAATGAAAACGTAATGAGAAGGAAAATCCAGAACAGTGAAAAAACTTCCAGCCTCCACCGGGATTCGAACCCGGGCCTCCCGCTTTGAACGCGGACACCCTAACCAACTAGGCCATGGACGCTGATTGTATGTCCAGAGGTTCGAAACCGGTAAGGAAGGTCGTAATTTCGCTGTAGGCCTTTGACACCTGTATCGAACAATACTAGTTCTGTTTTTGGTGACATATTTTGCCTTAATCTAGAGATCAAACATAAATGAAAATCGTAATGAGTTGGAAAATCAAGAACAGTGGAAAAATTTTCAGCCTCCATATATATATATATATATATATATATATATATATATATATATATATATATATATATATATATATATATATATATATATATATATATATATATATATATATATATATATATATATATACATACATATATATATATATATATATATATATATATATATATATATATATATATATATATATATATATATATATATATATATATATATATATATATATATATATATATATATATATATATATATATATATATATATATATATATATATATATACATACTTATGTGTGTGTAACGATTATATTGTCCATTTTACGCGGAGGTTGGGCTGCGATAAGGGGGCGGTGGACGAAATGTGTACGCCACGGGGGTACGGCGTGTTTGCACACATCTTTTGAGAAAGTTATGTGAATTGGATATAGGCTATTTATCTCGGTGTGCCAGCTTTTGAAGTAAAAATGATATTTCCACGTTTTCATATAATGGAATATTACAAGTAAAACCTATTTTCATCGGTAAGAAATTAATGTATTGGGTATACTGATGGGACTACCAGTAAGTTTAGAAAATATTTGCGGCATTTTTATTATTCACTAAAAATTCCAACATGCATCCGGGTGATAACTGGAAGTCAATCATGCCAAATAAACTGATCTACGCAGTGGTAGATTTTAATGCAAGAATATACTCCCTATATTAACCCACGGGTCATCCCGCTTTTACAATTCGCTTATGATCGCTATTCGAGTTACAAATCAGAGAACGCATATCAGCCCAATAGAATATGTATCAATTCGATGTTGTTGTCGTACAATGACATACATGGTAAGTCACTTTACAAAATGTTATTAAAGTTTGTAATGGTCCCGTTTATACTTCGACCTTTGGGCCTCGTCTTCTGTAAATGAGTTGAGTAAGTCGAGACAAGTCAATAATCTTTCGGAAGTTGTAATCTTTACCAAAGGCTTTTCTTATTAAACAAATATTTTGACGACAAGGGGATCAAAGGTTTTTCTCATATCAGTCGGATGGCATTACACTCCACATATTATAGTGAACTCCAGTTAAACTAGGCCTATATATATTTCATATGTTCCGATGACATCGATGAAAAAAATTGTAACGATTGTGTTTTTCTCTCTTTTTCTACAAGAAAGGATCGTTTTGTAAATCAGGTCACTTTGAGCAACACTTTGACCCCGTTCGAAATATAGGCCCACTTGGTACCGACAAAGATATCGCCGAAATGATAGACTTTATATATCAGTCGTTTGTGCTATTGTATACAAGTTACATCTCTCTTCATTTTCAATTCGCATCTAGATACTTGCCTGTCTTCATCTTGTAGTCCCTTTAAATCATCTTAAGTTGATATGAAATAAATGCTTGAGGAGTATCTTAAGTTTGATGAATTATTTAAAGCAGCATTTAAGGTTCGAATTGCAGTTTTGTTCCAAAATATCTATAGATCTAACAACACTGGCGTGTATATAGATGATAACGGCTAATGTTAAAAAAAAAAAAAAACAATGGTGTAAATAAACTCAACTTTTGACTACTCTTAGACGCTGCTGAAATTAGCAAATATAATAAATTACGGTATTTCATAACGCTTACAAAACTTCATCATTATTGAAACAAGAATTATAGCAAAATATATTAATTTGATGTAATGAAGGTTGCGTAATTTTTTTAGCGGGAATTTTCACTCAATGTTTCATTATAAACATTACCGTTATTGTTGCGTATGCCTATATATTTGTGAGACCTCTTGAATGCTACTTTAACTTGTCGGCAAGTGATTTCGTTACTTTTTGACTATCCTATGGTGTAAGTGTTACCACTTACCGTCCATTATAATCCACATCACCTCCACATGTGGCGGTACCATGCGCTTGCGAAACCATTCCTCTGAAATTATTGTGGGCTAACCCCTCCATCACTCCGCAAACCCCCACCCCCCATCCCCATAGAAACTGGTAGTGCCATATTAGAACGCCTAAGTGTCATCAGCATTGACCCCAAAATGTCCTCAATTGAAAGTCATCTAATGGACGCCATGTAAGGGTCCTAGGGTGGAGAGTTGATCAAGTTGTTTGGTATTCGTGGCCATGATGTACCGGTATCTTGTGTTATTTAACGTATAAACTACTCCTTTAAAATGTGTGGCAATGCTTTTTAAGACGTTTACTAACACGTCAGAAATGGTATTGACTGAGCCTATACGAAAATCTCGAAGAAGATAAGCGCGAAGGCAAATTTTCAGTCGATGTTACGTCACACATGATTTCGACTCTCTCCCTCCCGTGACTATAAAAGTACATGTGGTTAGGGTTTGCTTACGTCGCTGTTTATTGACAGAGAATACATTTAGACTTTAACATTATAGACGGCATGAATGTTCTTGGCTGAAGGGTGATTCTTTAGTTTGTGATATCATAGACGTGGTGGGGCTGACTGAAAGGAATGGGCGAGGGTTGCGGTGGGGGAGGGGTCCGAGTACCACACTGCATGGGTACGCTCTCGATTCAATTTTGTATGTAGCTCTCCCCTTCGATTGCAGGTACAATTAAGACCTTTTAACCAAACTGCTAAAACGTGTTGCATACCCGGATGTAGGATATATTCCAAAGTCCCTAAGAAATTCATTATCCTTGGACATGTCTTAACCACGGTCGGATGTGTTCCAAGAAAAGGGTTGTTATCAACTTTCTCACCGAGTGTGATAACATTTCTATTTTTCATAATAGATAAAGAAAGTGAAGATATATAGTTTTTCACTTTTTGCTACTTATATTAAGTAAAGATGATAATGTGGGAAACTCCCTGTACCGATGGTTTAACATGTAGGCGTCACCTTGTAGGTGATATTCATTCCACCTATAACGTTAGCCGTTGTACGGCAGTATATACACCTTTTAGTGTTTATTGTTGTTGAAGATAAGACTTATCTGTAACTAAGTGTGTGTGTTACCTGATTCTTACACAAATATTAGGTAGGAGAGTGGGTGGGGGCATGGTGACAGAAAATTGAGGAATTTGATCCATACACACATTTTCTGCTCACCTCCCACATCGTGTTCGTGACAGCTATGTGTTTTATGTGTTCTTTCTGATGTATATATATATATATATATATATATATATATATATATATACAGACTAATATTATACATGCCTTCATTTGATTATTTTTTTCCCCCATCAGATATTTCTGATTTTACGATCTTGTGGTAAAGATATCTGAGAGTACTTCAAGTGTTCAACCAAAGTACTCGATTGTAGATACGCTAAGGGGCGTTATATACATACCATTAACTGCTCTTTACATATAACTTAAAGGCATATAGGTACGTTACCCCCCTATAGCCTATAAATATGTGCTAGGTAAACTTTGTTACCTATCTTTGCGCTACAGAATAGAGGAAATCGTATAATGTTAAGGGTTAGCTTCTTAACTGCCGTAAAACATAATAGAAACCACATTAAGTACCCGGATGCTCATCACTATTGTATGTATGTATGTATGTATGTATGTATGTATGTATATGTGATCTTCCCGCAAGCCGGAACTCGCGAACTATTCTTTGAGTCTTCTTGTTGGTTTCTTTCTGCATTGGTAACATGGTGGAAAGAGTGAGTGAGCGAGGTTCCAAGCTTAATCGGGTAGTAAGGAGGAGGGTGGGGGGGGGGGGTGGGGCTTACTGCTCATTTTTCTGTATTTACATAAGGTTATTCATTTCATATTGATTTCGATGTACAGTTTTGATTGATCTTATCTATATACAAGGTCGAGTCAACGCAAGAAATCAAACGCATTGCGTATCAGATACAGCAATATATTTCTGTTGAAACTGTATGCAGTTTCGCAACTTACTATATAGTATTTCTCAATCCCGACAATGTGCTACATACCCCCGTGTTATTGTACGCCGTCACTGTGTGGGCTGATTCACCTTATGATTATTATATACTGAAGGAAGTGATACTTTAGCAATCCTCTATTATGATAGAGGTATACCACGGCATAATCGGATTGCATTTCAGTGTCACTTTTGCGATCAACATTTGGGTTAGATGATAAAGAAGGCAAAGTTTGGTGAGCTAATTAGAAGACAAAATACGACAGATATCTGAAGATCTACTTTAACGAAGAATTAAATTTCGTTGAACTCTCTTATCGAACGACTGATGGCACTATATATGTATCTGGACCCGGATCCCCCCCCCCCTCTCTGCCCACAATAAACATATGGCAGATCTAGAAGAAAGCTTATGCCGGGTTTATCATTAAAATGGAGGTTTGTGTATGCATAGGGCGTTTCATAATACATCGTAAAACGTCGCTCCGAAAATATTGTCCTCTCTGTTACTATTTCTAGCACCACTCAATGTTATCAACAAAATTTTCTATTATCTGCATTTTGTTCTCTTAATTATTCTTCACTCGAATAGTGTAATCTACTGATCTGGCCGGGGGGGGGGGGCAGGCCGGGCGGATTGGGTCTATCGGCATACCGGCTCGGAACCGGTGGGTCCGAGGGGCCGCTTTCATCTATGACGCAAAAAGTGTTAGTTCGTCCAAAACGAAAATGCACGGTTGGATCACTCAGCCGGTAGGAATTTATACGCCGGTCCGCCCGCCTAATTTTTATTCCTAGGTCTGATAAGGGTTTCAGGTTTTTCAGGAATTTAGAAATTCGTTTGAAATCAGAGTTAGGGTTTAAAAAGTGGATTATGGATGAAAATGAAGGATTGTCGTTCATAATCTGGGGTCAAAACTAGGAAAAAAAGATTCAGAACACGTGTTTTTAGAAAGCGTCACATGTTTGGAATCCAGGGATTTGATTGGCCGATGCCTTTATAAAATAAATTACACGGTCCGCCCATGCTTGGAACTCCCTTCGCAAGATCAATAATAACATTCTACCTTACGTGCCTACCATCCTAGTTGTTGTTTCCACCCACTCTCTTCATCCCTTTTCCGACCCACTCCAATTTCCAGTGGCAATACAGACTGTGCAATGGGACGTCGCATCTAGGTGTTACAACGAGCTTATACAACATCAACTTATAGTTACTGAGGGATTCGGTGAAAATCGATAGCACATTCCTTGGTTATCGATTTTAGTTGAAATCGGACATAGCAAGAATACATCAAGTGGTATCTTACATCTACTGGGATTGATGGTTCCAATCAAACATTCGTGTTGTCTGCTATTATGATTATGTTTGCAATCAATACAACATGGAAATGGCGGGAAACGGGTATGTTACCAAGCTAATGGGGGGTCATTCATGTGTTCAACTAAGCCCCACAGCACACACAGTTGCATGCCAAAGGAGAATTCCAAATGTTTACGCCTATTATAATAGGCCTCTTCTGGTATTCAAACTTTTTGGCTTGATGATACCAATATTCACCTTGATTATCTGATGACCGCCTTCAGTGGCGATTGTTGTGGGCATGGGAAAGGGATCCTATGCATGGGAGGAGGTTTCCCCCTCACATTTGAGAAAGAAGAAGTTTGGGCGACTCTACAAACCATTTTGACGACTCCAAACGGGTCGCATCTCTCACACCCGACCGGGATAATGAGTATACTATTATGCACTTATTTGATTCAACGTTGTGGGTTATTTTGCTAACACTGGATACGGGTTGTGGTCTAATAATGTAGTGATACTCTTGTATATCCGTAACGCGCCTAAATGGCGCGCCATACAGTTACGTTCTTGGAGATTCCATGCCATGAGGATACAACCGACAGTAAAACGACCACCATTATGTACCTAGGTGAAGCTACATGAGCCATCAAGATTGAATATCTGAAACGTTTGCGCCTGTAAATTATCATGTTTTCATTGTGCGAATGGCAATTAACTTCAATACCGAATGAATTGTTGCAACGTTATTTGTCACTGTCGGAGTCTTTTCATAGACACAGGGGGGGGGGGGGGGGGACTTCCAAATGCATCAGAATATGAGGAAGAAGGAAAGGGGTGGGGGAGGGTTAGGCTATACCTTGCGTACCCCCCAACGTGCCCCTAACTTGGGTATCTTTCTTTTTGCGCCACAAGTAACTTCGTGTATTATTATTATTATTGGCAAACTTAAAAATCGGAACACAAGAAAGTAACTCGAATCTAGGCACAGGTGTGTCGAGAGCTCGGTGTCGGGGACTATTGTGTCAACAAGCGCCCTTTCTGAAATATGTATCTTTCCTTAAGTATCATTATGAAACGCGAATACATTTCCCTGGGCTCCCTAATAATTATCCTCGGGTCCCGGGACTGTAGCCCCCTGACTCCACCCATACATCTATTCCGGCCCGTCAGTGGGAATAGAGTGTTCCAATAAACTCCTTCTCTTTTTTTTTAAGTATCGTACGATAAATACACATTCGGTATCCATATCCAGAGATGTAGGGCTAAGCCTTGTATCTCGTTAGTTCGCCCACTCATCAATTTTGGTTCCAAGTATACCGGTATCTTTAAACCAAAACTACTATTTGATAGGCACACTACTTAAAAAAAAAGGAGAGCAAGATTTAAGTATTTGATGGAGCTTGGTTACTAACATGAGGGATGAGTGGGGCCCCGGCGAGAGGGTGAAGTTTACCTTCATCCTTTTATGGTGGAGTGTGAGTTTTTGAAGTCTTTAGGTATCTATGAAGGATGGTAAGTTTACCGAACGAATTAATCACTGCCGAGGCTTAAGGTTGTATGTTAACATGATTAAAAGTTCTTTGAATGGGAAATTGCGGTTGGCACAGGAGACAGAAGTACAGTTAAGAGATGCAGTTGACAGAAAGGTGTGGTGAGAATTTCTCCAGAAATGAGGCTACCTCTGTCTGAAGTTGTACCCTCGAAAGAAAGAGGAAAGGAAATGTTATTTTGCGTTAGCAAACATTTAAGCGTGGCAATGATAACAGCGAGTATACCATACAAGATTGCCGTTGCGGTAAAAAGAAAGTTGTATTAGAAAATGAATGGTCGACCCTTTGTGGTATTAAATATTTGGAGATGTCGAAATAAAGGTTTTTAGTCATTCGAGTATAGCAAATACAGCAAAGTAGACTGACTATGACAATCCGAAAATTCGAGACACGATGAAAATTCAGGAGAACCATTAAATTATAGTTTCAGTGGGTGCATCCACATAACATTTGCTCTACACTCACTACGCCCCCTCCCCTGTCCCCCGATTTGGTCTCCCTCTCCTAATTTCTAAAGAGTATCAATTTTAAGACAAAAAGAAAAAGAAACTGCCCCGTCATGGATATGTCGTCTTTAATTCTAAATTGCTACCAGTAATAATGCTTCAGTGTTACCAGTTAATATATGCTCAAATGTTACCAGTTGTAATGCTCAAATGCTACCAGTAATAATGCTAAAATGTTACCAGTAATGATGCTAAAATGCTACCAGTTAATATATGCTCATATGTTACTACGTATAATGCTCATATGTTACCAGTTTTAATTGCTCAAATGTTAATTATAATGCTAACGTTTATCAAGCAACTGCAAGAGACCAGGGGCGTCAATCCGATTTGAAACGTGGGGGGGACGTAATCGATTCGAGTATCCCGGTCGTAAGTACCATCTAAGCGGAGCGCCACCATCGGTTGGCGCGCAGCGTACAAGAAAATTTTTTCTTCTGGCAGACCCCTCAGATTGCAGGAAACGGCACTTCCCGTGCATTATGGCAGTAAGCAACACCCCTAAAATTGATAAAAATTTCCGGCAATTTTTTATTTTGGGAAATATTCTCGAAGGAAGTGATCGCCATTTATTCCTCAGTTTACCAATTCCTCGTCTCCCAGAAGCGCCCAAAATTTAAGATATCGAAACATGTTTGTGTTGGCTGATCCATGATCACCGCCCATGCCCGTGCATGAGAAGAAGTGACTGGGTGAAGAAAAAGCTATGCCGTTTGAAAACATGGGCAGAAAAAGCGAAAGTATCGAAACCTAAAGGAAAACGCGCGATAACGAAGTGATTATTTTCCAGGTTAATTGAGACTCAAGGGCGGCGGAAGCACTTTTAATCTGGGGGGGGGGGGGCACCGACGTCGAAGGGCACTTTGCAGAAATTCGATTGGACTGATGCAGCCTGATAGGCTATTTAGTACCCTTTATAACTCTTATTTGTATTATCTTATTTGCGTATACACATCACTCCATCAACGCCCCCCCCCACCCTCAAGGAAAATATGCATACTAGCACTGCAATATCCAATATGCAAATTGGGAAACAAGGAACAAGTTTTCTTTTGAGACAGAATGAGGTGAAATCATGCTAGTTGCTAATGTAGGAACTTCCGAATTAGAGTTTATTTCTTGTTAATATCTTAACAAATTTTTCCCATTCGAAATAACTTTGAGTTTGACCCACAGAAATTCATTAAAAGTCAGGGGCGTAGCCAGGATTTGCAAGTTGTATGCACGACTATCTGAGCGGAGCGCCACCATCGGTTGGCGCGGAGCGTACAAGAAATTTTTTTGGGTTTACAATGCCCTCAGATGGCCGGAAACGGCCCTTCCCGAGTGTTCATTCTGGTTCCCTGGCCTCTTGCTAACTTGAGACACCTCAATTTTTATGTAGAAAAAGGGCACATTTTTAACCTGAGGAAAAGTGCGGGGGGGGGGGGCACGTGCCCCCTGTGCCCCCCCGGTTCCGCCGCCCTTGTTGAGACTATATCAAACGCGAGCTTAGGACAAACATATTCAAAGGTAATGACATTACTAATCCCGATATGTCGTCTTTGAGGTGTGTGGAAAATCCGCAACGACCATCAAAGAGCAATTGAATATTTAGTCTACTTTTCGATTTCGAAAACACTTTTTTTTAAAATTATGACAAAATTTTATGACACCTTTGACAATTTGTTTTTTTTGGGGGGGGGCTTTGCCCCCCGGGCCCCAATGGGCATGACGCCACTGACCCCAGGGCCTCAGATATAGGCCTATTGCAGGGGTGAGCAACCTTTTGAATGAATCGGCCAGATTTTAGGAGTGAACGATTGACAGGGCCGCACCTAACCAACGACCTGCTGTTGATTTCAAACCTTTGATTCCGAGGACGTTCAAGCAATAGGTGTGTGTACTTAATCTGTATTCACAAAACCATAATGTCAATACAGTCCAGTTGATAATTAATGGTGATAATAGACCAACCTGACAGCATCATTAGTGCAGATAAATTCTAAGCAACTAGCTCGTTTTTGGTGATGATGCAAAATAGATTGATTTTTTTTCTTGAGACATCTCACGGGCCGCAAAAAAATCACTGGCGGGCCGCATGTGGCCCACCCCTGGTCTATATGAACGATGTCCCATAATTTACCCGGACATATAGGCGAAGGAAGCTATCCGCCGCGACTGCATGTGAGTTTCTCGACTTTCCGTCCTGGGAGTCATACCACAAAATGGTGCATTTCCTCATACGCCATTATTAATAATTTAAATAACTAACTAATAAGGCAGCCCAGATCCGAGTTCGTATAGCGAGCTTAGCGCAAATTTGGCCAAAAGGCGTCAAACGCCAGCATGTTAAACCAGGTTGCTAGGTCTACGAGAATACATTTATATGAAATTTGAAAACAAGGATAGCAAGACAAACCACTTTTATTATGTTTTCAGGACCTCACACATGCGCATGTATCGTCAGACTTAGAATAGGTCCCATGTGAGTGGTGGCTAAAGTGATGAAAACATGAAAATAAATCAGTGGTTGTTCGTTGGAGTCCTCAAGCAAGTTACCTCGGTTGCTAGGTGGATCTGCATCTGGTTATGATCTGCATCTGGTTATGTGGAATGCGCGCGTAGCGCGCGAAAAATTTTGGTTATATTTTTCGGGCAAGTCGTTACAACACCCCCCCCCCCCCCACACACACACACAAATCAAATTGGGCTCCTACGCCTATGACGGTAGTTCTATTAGGCATTTTTTTGTAGTATACAAAATCATACGAAGTTTTGTACGGTGGAGTATAAGAATCGCGAGATACAATTTCCCAAAGTGGCAAGGAAAACGTGGTAAATATGACAGGTTAAAGGTCAATTTTGACCGTAATTTTAAAAAAAGTTTTAGGTCATGCACAATTATAGGGATAAATGAAGAGGCCTAGATAAACTAGAGTGCGACAGTCGGAAATTCCGACTGTCGCACTCCAATTTTCCAACTAGCGTCAGTTTTACCAAGTTTGGGGGTGAGACACCCCCACATCCCCTCTAACGACGTCCCTGCGCGGTGAATATGGAACACGATCACATGGTTCAGCCTCTGAAGAGTCATGGTGCTCCGTAGCCATGTCTTCAAACGCCTCAGAGCACTAAAAGATCTCTCGGCTTCCGTCGAACTGGCAAAGGAGACGAGGAGCAACCACAAGAGAGCTTCGACTTCACCAAACATAGCCCGTACCGCTGGATTCATCGACTTGAATATTTGTCTATACCCTTCAACCGACGACGAATGGAACTGGCCTCGAAAGAAAGGCAGACTAAGCTTAAGATTGTTGGAGAGCTCAGGGTACCAACTCACGAGATCTGGGTGGAATTCTCCATTCAGCAACATTGAGTGATATTCGAGGATATGAATCCTAAGATGTGTAAGCCGTAACCAAATAGAGCCACGACACTACTCTTTTTCCAAATGTGTGGGGGGGGGGGGGGACATTTGATATTGTTTCCCCCATCCATCGAAATGTGGGGGGGACGTGTCCCCCCGTCCCCCCCCCTGGATTGACGCCCATGCAAGAGACCAAAAGTGAACAATATTACAACATATATATGGTGGCAATATAAAGACATTATGTAAGGCAATGCATTTTTGCACTATGTATTTTCGGGACTTCTTCATAAAACAATTCCGGAGCACGATGATGTAGGCCCTATCCTAGATTTATCAGGAGAAGATTCAATTCTCTAACAAGGAACAGAGGTCCCATGCCTTTACCAATTTGAATGCTTGATGTGTTCAACTCTGGGACTGACCTTTTTGTTCGGTATATTAGGCTATATAAAATAGGAATAGCACAGAATCACGTGAGCTCATAAGGCGTTTCAATACGAAGAACAAAGATGATCGAAGGTTAGTTTGTTTCCTGTCTATATCGTGCAATACAAATCCATCAAAGAACAGATATAGATAAGGCAGGAATTTGACATTTACATTATTCTTTCTCGTTTTAAACCTTGGCCACAGAGACCTTGAAAACTGCACTATACACTAGGTATACACTACAACTACAGGACTGTAACATCTCGCAACAAACTTTGTTGTTGAGTGACCCAAAATAATGAATACTCTGCGTTGCTTACTTACACGAGGTTCCTTTTTCCGAGCCTGAACATATATAAAGACCTGGACTACGCATAGCAACGCGAACACGTGAACTTCTGTCTCCTTTAGATGAGAGGCTGCTTAATGAGTAGTACAATATACAACTTCTTCATGATTTGAATGATATTGTGATTCCGATTGGTCAATTTCCTACAAGCTGAGTTTATGGGCAGGCTACCCTGTGGTACAAGGGCGTAGGAACCGGGGGCTGGGGGGGGGGCGCCAGCCCCCCAGTGAAAAATGTGGGGGGGGGGACGGAAGTATCGTTCCGCCCCCCCGCTCCGCAAGTCAGAAAACCCCTTTTTCATTTCCAAATGAGAAAAAAATCTCATTTGAAGCACCAAATTGCATCTAAGGCCAGGTGAAAATGCAAAATTATTTACAAAATGGAGTGGGTGTTGAAGTGTGCTATATTGCACCAAATTGCATCTGAGGCAACCTGGAAATGCAAAAAAATTCCAAAGGGGAGGGGGAGGGGGAGACCCCTCCCCCAGGCCGGCCATCAGTCTTCAGCCCCCCCACTCAAAAGTACCTTCCTACGCCACTGCTGTGGTAGGTTCATGACTGGCCCCAGTAGTATGATCTTTCTTGGTTTACCGTCAGCCAACGTTATGTACTATTACTATGATAGAGCCAGCACAAATTTTGGCATCGTTCAACTGGTGGTTGTTGTTCTTTTGCAGACCCCTGGAACACACACGTGTACGGGACTACATTCGACCTTGCTCAGCATATTGTCACTCTGAAGAGAGCATTCACGCCCTCTCCCCAGTCCCCACCCAACCCCAATTCCCCTTCCTCAGGTAAGAACGTGTAACAGTACATATCTAGCTATATAAAATAGAAATGGTCTATATTTAGGCACTGCCGTGACACGTCTCGCAAATGTACTGTTTACCTTATTAAGGAGCCCTACAAGACGTGATACTGTTGCATGTCAAACATAAAACTGAAACTAACTTTATGACTGCTAATACCTGGAAAAGTTTACTTGTCCCAGTATGATAACTGAAGAGAAAGCCGTTTATTGGGCAATCGCCCTTGATAAGACAAACGTGGCCATTTTAATGACAAACTAGATTGTTGAAATAACGTATGTACAGTCGAGTACCAGGGAGTTGCCATTTCTAACTGGCAACTCCCTAGGCTGGTGGAACTACATCATTTAGGATACAACGAAACACCAACAAATTTCGATACAATGATATTGTTGATACTGTGTGCAGCCCCTCCCCACACCCTCCCCAGTGTGTTAGGCATAAGGTTAGCTTAACTTGGTGCTAATGTTAATATGTAACACATTGTCTCTTGCGACATTATTGCCAAAAGCTAAAATAGACTGTCAGTGTATATGTCGGTGCTGTTGCCATGGTAGCAGGTGTTATTTAAAGATGGATGTAATGAAAGAAACGTGAAAGATTCCAGTCACTGACCGACATGACTAGTTTTATTGATCATAGTAACTTGTCTGACAGCTGGGGGGGGTGGGGGAGGAGGGGGTGGATGGATATGGAGTGTGTGGAGAGGGGGGCTAGTGTGAAGGTAGGGCTGAGGGAGGTGAGGGTTGGGGAGGGTGAGAGGGTAGGGTGGGGATGGGATGAGGGTGGTTGGGGGATAGTAAAGTTGGGAGATGGACGGATGGAGTGTGGGTTGCTTCCTCAAATGATTATTATTTAGACTAAATGAGAATATTGTCTACTTTAATGTATGCAAGGTTTGGAAGTCACAGTGATTTCGCCTAGATGTCATTTTTTTTAACGACTTTAAACGAAGCAACGTTCAGAAAACATATGGTTTCAGTTATTGGCAGTGAATAGGGATATCTTCCCAAACATTCCTGGGTTGGACCAAAAGACATTTTAGTCCTTCTGTATGTCCACTAACTCTAGTTTCCACTCTGGATAGAAGACAAATTTCAACATGCTGGATTTCATATCATTTCATTTATTTGTTTCTTCACAATATAAATACAGAGAAGTTAACTAAGTGACAAAACATATCAACAACAGGGAAAATTGTGAAAGGAAGCACTCCAAAAAAACCCGAGGGGGCTTGTCTAGTAGAGCGCTCCCATAAGTAAATAGAGAGAACAATACAAAAAAACAGTAACACTTATATCCAACCACACACCAACCAAATACGTATAACCCACCCACCCCACCCCCACCACATATATATATACACATATGCATACATACACAATTGAATACAAATACACACACGCATATATACATATATATAAGTATATGCATATACATACATATATATATACACCTGTGTTAATATAAACATGTATGCTTACTTACACAAACAAAGAAACAATCATATATATATATATGCATATATGTTAGGGGGGAAAAAATTACAATAACCATTGACCATGCTATCAGCTTGTGTGCAGCATTTCCATTGACCGTCACATGAAAAGGATAGACCGCAATCTGAAGTGACCACTACTCGGTACAATATTTACCAACAAAATCTGCATGTTTACCATTTTGGAGGACTGAGGTTGACCTAAGTTGTCTGATTACACAACAAGATGAATCAATAGAGTTATTGATCGATAGTTTTCGGTAATGGCAACTACAAAGGAATACCATAAAATAATATTATATGAACAGAGGTCAAATTTTAGCCTTATTAAAAGGGTTTTGTTGATAAAGTTCTGTTTTTACTTCTGAGACTGAGAAAATATTTACGTCCGGTAACTTAATATTGAAAGCAATTGATCAAACATCGGCAGAGTCTATAGGTGTATGCCTCATGCAGTATTGATTATCTGAAGTTTACCTAGCTAGAAAGTCACTAAAACGCCCTGATGAAGTTTATCTGCAGTAATTGATGTCCTAAAATTGAGCCAGACCATGGACAAAGGAAAAACTGGTCAAAGGATCAATTTACATTTTACTTTTTGAACAAATATCGTTGTCCTGATTTGGGCGACTGCATGATCCATCTCCCAGTGGGAATACTTCCCCAATTAATTATGCTAAATCTCTGGAAATTTCTCCGTTTTGTCTTCGTTTATGATGACATCCACTCCTCAGTGCAGACATTAATGTTAATGTCTTATAAATGCTAATCACTCAACCAAAATATGTTCTTTTAAACTTCATATCAACACAAGAAAACACCCTTGGATAACATGTGACTCTATTTGTCCTTGACAAAGTTTTAATGTATTGTAAACATTATCACTTCAGTCCATAAAAAGTCTTATATTTTTACTGTTGAGGTTTGTATTGCATCTGATGAACTGGCCTAGTGGTCTGTGTATTAGACTAAGTATTCCAGTCACTTTTATTGATGAAACTCGACTGTTTTAAGGGTCATTTCTCAAACATTAAATGTGCTATAGAAATAGACTGATAACAATGGTTTCTTAATGGACTACAAGTTATCAAAATTAATTTTGTATCTAACATCATACTGCTATGAAAACTCAATGGAGACTAGTGTTACTGTATCATTGCCTTTTGCTTTGTCAAGTATAATTCAAAACAAAGGTCTCTAAAGGATATGATATCAGGTGATATGAGTTATGCAGAAAAAAACTGTAGATATTGAGGGAATTGAATTATGAAATCTTGTTATTAGTCCATCCCATTTAATAGTCCTGACATTCAATAATTGTGAATTTCAAAGAATCAAAGAAATGTTGGACGGAATGTGTGGGGGGGAATACTGAAAAAGAGGGCGCTGCAACGATTTCATTGTCTTCACCCTGTGTTCATCTATTGTGGATGGTTCTGATTACAATGTGTTCTAAACAAGTTTATTGCACAGGAAAATTTGGAAGGGCAAAAAAAATCCAGATTTTGTACAGCAATTTCTAGTTTATCTTGTTAGTTAATAAACTATGGCTATAAAGAGAAAGGGTCTATCCGTTTATATTGTACCGATACTGTAGTATAATGTAGATAAACATTGTATAACTATGAAATAATAGATATCATTAGTTACCATTCTGTATCTTGCAAATGATGATTTCAATGGAAATGCTAGTCAATATGAGAATGCGATGCAGAAATACCCCCACCCCCACTATCATCCCCACCATCACCCCACCCCCAAGTATTCCAATGCTCTGTCAAATTATTGCTTTCCCAATCTTAACAGATCTAAAACACAGTTCATCAAGAACATTAAAAAGATAGACAGTCATGTGTATGGAATGAAGGTGATATTGGGGAAGGTGAGGGGATATTGGGAAAGATAAAGGGGGGGTTCAGGAAACTAAAAGTGTAATACACTCAGGTTCTTGTGAATATCAATTAACTATAAGACAAATCCTTCATTTCCCTTTTCTGTGTCGCTCTTTTCAAGTCCCCGTCCTGATCCTTTAACCTCATACACTGTTCCTTTATATCCCCACCCACCCCCCCCCCCCCCTCGCTACCTTGTAGGAATTCAAGATTTGTTGATGATGAAGGCCACTGGATTATGCTTGTCGCTACTGAACCACTGGTTGCACTGGTCTCTACATGACAGTCACACTGGAGTCACAATCAGCTGGTCTAGCGGTCATCAGCAACTTCTACAACAAAGAAGAAGCCCACAACTGTGACCAGAATCTGAAAGAAATTAATATGACTTGTTGTTGTTGCAAAAGAAATTTATTTTGTTGTTATTATGATTTTACTTAATATATCCCATCCATCCATCCTTCCTGTCCGTCCGTCCATCATGGTACTGTCATAGTAGAAACTAGTCCACCTGGAGATGTAGTCCACGGGATTTTTCAATACTAGGATAGAGAGCGTGGTGGCCAATTGGCTAAGGAGTCGGACTCGTGATCCAAGGATTGCTTGTTGGATTCATGCCTAGTTCATTACGTTGTGTCCTTGGGCAAGATGCTTTATCTCACCTGCCTCTCTCCACCCAGGGGTTAATTGGGTACCTGTGAGGTAACTTGTCATTGGGCGCAGTATATAACTGCTGCTGATTGGAGGGATTGTCTCTGGGACAGGTTATCATTGACCAGGGGTAATATAACGTCTGTAAAGTGCTTTGAGACCTATCGCTGGTATAAAGCGCTAGCTATATAAAAAGCAAATATTATTATTATATCAGTTCGAGGTGAGTGCCACTCCTATCCCTATGACAACGGACTAGTTTTTCTGTGACAGTATCATGATCACCATATGGTGTGAAGTAACGGATGGCACCGTTTTAAAACAACAGAAAACACCATAGTTTTCTCTGTGTATAAGAGACACATGAAAATAAAACATTACCAAATAATCTTGTCATTGTAGACACCTGTACGAACAGAAAGTAACACTGTAGATGAAAACGTTACTCAGGAATTAATATTTACTGTTAGGTGTTGCCATATAAATATATATTTAGCCTAGTTCAGTTTCTTTCTTAGGATAGCAGGTTCATTTATTACTGTGTTATTCCACTTCATTTTATCAACTTAACCATATCACCTAATCAGACTGTATTAATACCTACCCTCCTTCCTAACAACACAATGGCAACTGACAAGTTTAGGCAAACACCACACACAATTATAACAGTGCACTTTGCTGAACAAACAGATTGGCAAAGAATGGTGGAAGTTTGATAATGGGAAAGGGGACTCTAGAAATTCATACCTGTAGAGTACTCTGAAATAATTATGAACAATTACAAAGATAAAATACCAGACATGAATTGAAGGAGTCTTAAAAGAAGGAATTAGTCTATATAAATAATTTAAAAATAATTGAGAGGGGGAAGAAAGGAGGGTAGGGGAAGATAGGAGGGTGGGAAAGATAGGAGAGTGGCGGAGGATAGGAGGGTGGGGAAGAGAGACTAGGGTGGTGGAAGATAGGAGAGTGGGGAAGATATGAGGGTGGGGAAGGGAGGAGGGTGGGGAAGGGAGGAGGGTGGGGAAGGGAGGAGGGTGGGGAAGGGAGGAGGGTGGGGGAAGATAGGAGGGTGGGGAAGATATGAAGATGGGAAAGGGAGGAGGGTGGGGGAGATAGGAGGGTGGGGAAGGGAGGGTGAGAATCTTATGTGACCTAGTATGACAATATATAGATAACATTCATGTGTTTGTGCTAGGGTAGAGGGAATGGGGGGTGAGAGATCAACTGGGTGGCCTAGAATCTGTTGGATACACTATTGATAGAGACGATCATTCTCTGTGGTACAGTATCTCGCAGAAAAAGTCATTTAAAAGTACCCTGAATTTAAACCAAAATGGAGAATCCTTTGTAGATGAAAACAGGTACATTAAGGTACTCTTTCTATCTGTCCACTTTCATCTGCCCGTTAAAGGAAATATAAACGGACAGTTATTTTTAGAATAAATTTCAGAGTCACATATAGGGTTACATATTGAGGTAATACTCGGTTTACGTACATCATAGTAACTCTTTGTACTCAATAATTAGTTTCTGGCATTTAGACCAAACCTATTGATGATTTTTTATTGCAGCTGCGTACAGCCCAAATCTATCGGTGACCTCTCCTATAGTAAATTAAAGACACCCACCCACCCAGCTTGTACAGAGTACACCTATTGACTAGTCAACCTTCCATTACATTTCAATAGGGCAATTCCTCATCCAGGCACTTTGGCATATTCTTCACATACAAGATAGTATTAAGTTAGCATGTCTTCATGTGTTTGAAAAGAGACTTAGCAAATTGAAGGTTTAATAAACACTTATTAAGTGTTAAAACACTTAATATTCGAATTAAGCTGGAACAATTGCCAAAATCAAACTTTAAAGGCTGTTTCATTGTGTGCAATGTGGTTGCATTACTATTCACTCAGTATTATGGAGAAAAAAAATCCACTTTTCAAACTACAAACTTAATTAACTTTTATGATTACATCAACCATTTTGTGTCCCCGTTTTTATACCACGTAGCTTCAATTCTACAAAAGCATGTCAACGAAATTTCTGAGTATGCAAACTTTACTGACCAATCATGACAAGATTGGCCATAATAACTGAATTATTTGGAATGGAATACTGCCGATGCAAGTCGACACTCCAAATATGCCTGTTACTGAGATACTTTCGAGAGCTGTGAATAGATATATACTTCAGAGGCCATATATTTCTCTACTAAACAACAAAATCACCGATCAAAGTTTTTGTAGGGTGCAAACATTGTCGCTGATTTTACCACTTAATCTCAGTTCGCATGTCGATGACTCCATTGGAATGGTGTACTTTGATGTTTATTTATGGTAACTAAATATCACAAAGGTGGGAAATATTGAAAGGACACCATTTGTGGGTGAAGGAGTGGGCACAGTTAGTGGGTGAAGGAGTGGGCATAGATAGTGGGTTAAGAGTGGGAGAATGGTCACAGTTAGTGGGTGAATATAGAGTGGGAGAGTGGCACACTTTAGTGGGTCAATAAGGTGGATAGGTGTCCTGAACAGTGATGAACATGTACAGAACCTACAACAACCTTTTAAGCCTTTCTGAGTATCATCCAGATATATTTTAAATGGAAGGGGGGTCAGGGGAGTAGGGTAAGGGTGGATTGAGCAGGGTAACAACTTTCTTTGAGGTATCAGGTGGCTTAGGAGTAATCATCATGAGGTGGGTGCTTGTTTCTGTAGGTACTATGTAGTTAAGTACACACTAACAAACCCTTTCGATAAGTCAGTGTTGTTATATTTCAATGTCATTGTCCTTTTGCAATTCTCCAAGATATATACTTTCGGGCATCATGATCATCCTGCATTAAACGAAACTTCACTGGAGATTGACTGTTCACCGTTCACCAAAGGAGTGTTAGCGCAGTGGTTAACGCCGGTGCCTTTCAATCATAAGGTCCCGAGTTCGAGTCACTCCAAGATTAATGTATGTGGTCCAGTTACAGAGTTGTTGACAATTGACAATTCATAATCATGGCCCGCCTTAAATATGAATCTAAGAGATTGACTTCAGTCAGCTTGCGGCTTTGATATGCCAATGGTGGCTTCTTCGCGAGTTCCTGCTTGCAGGAGGATCGAAATACATATATACATATTTGATATATTATGATTGTACTGCCTTAAAGGAGACTTCACTGGAGACTGACTGTTCACCGTTAATATCATACCACAAACTTCAGTACATTGCTTTAAGAAGCTACTACCGCTTTAAAATGAAACCCGACAGACAGTGACAATAATGCAGACAACACCAAGAGAAGAATGAGAACAGTTTGCCTTGAGGGGAAAAAATATTAGACCTTAATAGAAGGAGATCAATGTTGGTACAAGAGAACAATAGCGAGACAGCATTCCACAAGAGATTTGATAAAGAGAGAGGGGGGAGAGAGTGCTCCGCTGACAAGAGACAGATTAAAGCTTTCGATTGTTGACCAAGAATGATCAATTGAGCTAATATACGTATCCCTTTAACAATGCATCACATTCCCACACTCTACCATGTTTGAGGGATGGGAGAGAAGAATAGGAAATGTTTGCCTAGAAGAAACTGAGATGAAAAGTTCAGTGATTGCTGTGAGAAGCAACGAGGGGAGGGACCGTTAAGATGATGGGGACGAAGGTGGTGTATGAACCTTAGATGATAACTAACCAGAAATGAGGCAGGTTAGTACTCCTCATTGAAACTGCCAATTCTACAATTCTACTGGCCACTATCTTGAAACTTTCTAATTATTCCATGGATGGAACTCAATGAGAATACATTTTCAAAAGGGCCCCCCCCCCCCACAAACATCGACATGTTGAAGCCCCTGCCTATCACACTCAACACACAATATCTGCGAGAAATCCACTGACTCAATATGAATATCACCATGGAAATGTAATTTAGCTTTATGAAATGAGCTGCCAATAAACTTATCAAACTAAAGTCACAACACTTCTGGTACTGCTTCCAAATGTTGGCTGAAAAATCTTACAATAGCTGAGATTAGTTGGAACATGTATCTCCTGAGATTACAGGGAGGCTGGGCCATTTTCTTGACCTATTTATATTTATATCTCTTCTCGTTTTTGCTTTCCTTTTTTTTTTTTTGGCTCTTTCAGAGTTCACTTCCTTATGTGTTATTTCTGGTTATTTCTTTTATAATGCTCGTTGTTACACATTCTTGTGAAGAATCAAATGAAGATCGACTGGTAACCTCAACCGACAAGAATTTACCCCCCCCAAAAAAAACACTTTTTGGATCTGCACTTAATTAATTCTCACTTGAGAGCAAATTTATATCTTAAGTCACAAACAAAATCAATTCTCCGATACAACATCCCTTACCTTATTCCCTCCACCTTCTCATTCCCCAGCCCACATACCAACATTGACCAACCAGCTCTTCCCTAATGCAGCTACAGACTGTTAATCGTGACAAATTAAGCTAGTTCTATTCACATTTTTGCGGCCCGGACTATATCCCTCTCAGCATTTAATAACCGATTATTTTGGAACATAGTAAATCATCTATGCCAAACTTTAAATCTCTGAGAAATGGTAATCAACTTCTGAATATTTCAAACATTGTCCTGTCTAAACTGCAGGGCAATGAGCACAAAGAGATGGGTCATATCTTCCAATTGAGCAAACATTTAACTTTCTTCTAGAAGAGACCAGCCAACATTCTCTTCGAAATCCTCCGAATCACTAAACAGTCACCAGTGATTTAATTACACCGTTCCTCCTGTCTAGCAGACCCTTAAAAAGAAATATTTCGGAGGATCTTTTCCGAGAATAGAGGATCGAGATTGGATTTGTTACTTGAAGCGGAATGAATGGGCTTCAACAAACTTGTTTCAATGTTTTCTTTTAAGACCTACATCACATGACTAGTTCCTCTCAATGGACATAGGTAAGAAGCCCTCAAAGGTGGATCAAGAAAAAAAAGAGTCAAATAGTTGCTAAGGAACATAATGAGGAGCCTTACTCAGCCACCCATGGAGGAGGGAGGACATCAGAAATTCTTTCTAATTTTCCCTCCACCCAACCTCCAGATCTTGTACTTTTTTGTGACTAGTAAAGCCATGGTTTATATGATTAGGGGCCTGCTACCCTCTTAATCCTCCTCACAGACAATGAAACTGGCTCTGAGGGCCAATTTATACTCAAGAGCCTCAAAAGGAAGAGATAAAACCCTGTCCCATTGAGAAGTATTCTTCGGTTAATCAGGAAAATGATCGTCTCTCTTTGTGCCGCGTACGTTGTGGTGACAACATCGGGATGACTTGAAGGAAGATTAACATTTTAACTGGGGATAAAGTGTCCTGGGCTGCCCCCCACCCCACCCCCCCATCCCCAAATTGTAGCATTGCTAAAGATTGCTAGCCGTCTTCCAAAGTGTTACAAGCTAATTTATAAATAAGATATATGCTAGCTTGAGTAATGTTTCAGAATGGCAGTTTGAAATATTTGCTGAAAGTTTGATCCTGCAAGACCATTTCACTGAATTTTAGCATGTTTATATGAGCTACTGATGATATTTAATGCTAACCAGGTTAGATGGGAAATAGGGGAGTGAGATTGGCTGGCGAGGGGAGGGGGAGGGACGGTATTACAGCATTTAGGAATTAACTTCACCTTAGGTTCAAAAACCTCACTACAGAGGCCTCCATTGGTTGTCAGGCAAAACTGTGGCCGAGCATTTCTCGTAGAGAACTTACTTCCCCAATAAATAAATACTGTTATCTTCTGTCAAGAATGACCCTTCTCAGTTGTGTATTATTGTGCAGTAGATAGCTCAAAGAGTGTAGCTGCTAGCGAGTCTCATTGCTAGGCCACACTTTAAACCCACCAGTTCCCATCATCCTTTTATGTCGGGTCGCCGCCGCAATTAAACAATTTAACAATTACGAGAGAGATCACTCGCAGCAAAGAATGGATCTCCAGGTATTGCTCCCACAATGCATTGCAAGAACAGAGGACTTGAGCAAACGTTTTAAGTGCTGTTTACAGACTAATTACCTGTTCTTCTTTCACAAGTTTCTCGACTAAACATGGCTGGGGAGACTTCTGTTTAGAGGAGGAGGAGGAGGAGTAGGGTTTATGTAAAGAGAAACTGGGTATTAAGTGCAACCATTGATCAAACACATCCACATACCATCATCCAGTTACAACTGCAGCCTCCAGCTGTTTGAGGTAATGTTTGGCTGTGACAAGATAGACTGCAAAAACCAACATTCTTTGATTCCCAGGAGACCAATAGACTTGAGGGAGAAATCATGGACAAGACCAGGGAGCTGACATGGTTCAGGCCAGCAGGGGGGGGGGTGGGGATGCAAAGGATTAGGCCAGGGAGCTGTCATGAGTCAGGCCAGTGAGCAGTTAGGGACATGACCAGGGAACTGCCACTGGTTAGGTTGGGGAGCTGTAGAGGGTCAACCAGGGGGCAATGGGATAAGTTTAAAGAGCTGCCGCGAACCAACTCAAAGCTATACCATGGATCAGGAGAGCTATAGAAGATCATACCAAGATGCTACCACGGATCAGATCAGGAATCTGCCATGAATGACACCAGATTGTTACCAAGGATCAAATCTAGAATAATAATTTATATACTAGGCGTTCCTGCTCTGCAATCTGGAAAAGATTACCGAAGCAAGCATGTGTCCACCTGAAAACGAAAGTACAGCAATCATATCACGAATCACAAGTCAATGCCTTCACTTTGACTGACACTGACAATCTAGTCTTCTAAATAGCAAGAAGAATTTCTGGAATGCTTGAAATTCTAAATGACACCCTACCTAAAAAATATCCCACTTTCCTTTTAATTCACTTCCTCTAAACTAAGGAATTTGTGGCAAATATGCCAAAAGCAAACATTCTAGGGACAAGGCTATAGTGTCATATCAAATCAATTACCACCTGGACATCTTCCCCTCACCCTCCTTACTTTCTCCCATCCAATCCCCTCCCCCCCCCCAGCGGTAACAAGAGCTGGGTGGGGCTCTTGGGGAAATATGTCAAATGGAAGACGTCATTGTTCCTGGAGCATATTATGAAAATAAGAGTAAGTTAGTATTTATTGTTGCATTGACATTGTATGAACACCCAACAATGTGGGAAACTACAAGGTAATATGCAAAGAAGCCAACCCTTCCACCCTTCCCCACAAAAAAAAAACATGTGGTAGGACCCAAATCTATAGGGAGTTGGGATAGAGTGCAGTCTGGAAGTAAGATATACACATATTCTTGGCTGAAGGTGGAGGAGACATGCCCCCTTTGCCCACCTGTCCCTCCACTCCTCCTCCATCCCCTCCCTCCCAACAGATGATTCCCATGTCTCAATAAACAGATATCTGTGCGTATTAGGTTCTACAAAAAACTGGTCGAAACTTCCGCTGCAATGAGCTCAAAATAGATTTTTCTTTACAAAGGACAGAATTTCACACCGCCAAGTGCAAGCAGATCGTCAAGTCAATTGTTCAAAGGTAACAATAGAACAATATTGCAGAACTGTGCACGAAGGAATGCACTGCTATATATATATATAGTCAACACCCCCATATATATACCAATTTCATAAAGGATAGGAATGCCTGGCAATACAAAATGGCAGTGCTAATTGTTCTAGAAAGAATTCTCCAAGTGACATATCTTGGCACTAAAAGTGAAGGAGGGGCAGGGGGGAGGGGATAACAACTCCAAGGGAAGGGGACTTGGTTGGTAGTTGCATGAGCAAAACATGGCAATGGGACATTCACACAATAGTCATCAGAACTCCATGAGGGATGAACAACCTAACATTGGGAATAGAAGTTAGCAAACATTACAGCAAAGCAAGGAACTGACAGCACTAGTTACTCTATCTCCAGCCTCTGCACCGCCCCCCCCCCCCCACCCACCCCTATATTCCAATACTAGACAAAGAGAACACAAGGAAAATGTGAACTTCAAATGGAAGAAAAGCTGAACTTTTAATTTAGGATGTTTCAAAAGGCAATTATTTAACCAATGTGGTAGATTGTTTTCAAATATGATGAGAATTAGACAACCAGTGGCAGTGAAAAACATTTGGAAGTGGGTTGGGTTAGGTTGGGGGAGGGCACAGCTAAATTAGAGCATTATTTGGGGGAGCAGAATGGGTGTAATGTAAGATCGCACCAGACATGCCAGCAGAGGTGTGGAAGCCATGTTGGCGTGGGGCTCCTGAAGCCTTGCAATTTTGCATCAACTAACTGTGGAACTAATATATCAGTTAGATATCAGCAGAATTTTAGAGGTAGATGCCAGTAAATTACAGTCAGTAGAAGTCTAGAGAGGTAGGGGCAGGGGGCAGGGGAGGTGTGTGCCCCCTCACCCCTTGGAGATGCTCATATTACAGAGGTGAGGTACTACTGAACTCTATACCGTCTGGTGAAAATAATTGCTATAGATTTAAAGCATTTCTTCATGTGACAGCATTTTGAATGTTTCTGTTCCTTGGCATTCGTCATTTGTATTCACAACTACCATAATATGAGCAAGACAGGCTGTAATGAAACATTGGTTCCATCAAGAGATGTCTCCTATTAATTTGAAGGATCATCACTATTTCCCCCTCCCCCTCCCCTCTCCTCCCCTTAATGTTCTAGAAACTCAAATAATGTTTACGCATGCTCAAACTTCAAAAGGCATTTTACCACATCCTCAAAGATATATTTCCTCCCTAAAACATTTATTTGTCAGAACTCTTCCAGTGGTTTTCACTGCATCAGGGGCGACATTAATCTCCTTGTGCCCATGTTGTCTGGACATTTTCAGGTCATTAACAGGTAACAAGACATCACTTAGAAGCAAGATGGTTTGTATAAGGAAGCTAAAGAGGTAGCCATGGTTACCAAGATGGGACAAAGGGACTGAACAGTGGAAGCTGGTAAATGTGGCACATGCATGGTTGGAAAGCAGAACACCAACAAGGCAGAGAGAGGGGGCTTGGAACAGATCAAATCTCTTGGATTCACTCATTCATCTCACCAGCTGTTTCAATTCGGGAAATCAGTCTAATCAGGGATAAAAATGCAGGGAGACATATATATGCATATATCTCACATTACAGCAGAAAAGCCAAGTTGTGTGTATAGAAGTCCCGAGGGAGGTAAATAAAAATTCACCCTTGGGTAGGTTCTGCAGAAAGTCTCAGATACGATCATATTTAACACCGCAATTACACCATCGTACTTAAATATGTTCAACAGATGGGGAAACACAAAAACATTAATTGACTTTCACTAACAGTTCTTCATTGTTCGCTCTCTCACAGCCAGCCCTAAAGCTTGTTAACTAAGAATGACATGTTGCTGGAGTTTAGAATGACAGGCATTTTTTCTGTGTGTGGGTGTGTGTGTGTGTGAAACATGAACCTCTTTTTTTTAGGTTAATAAAATGATATACCAGCATTATTTTCTGTTCAAGTTCAACATATATTGGAGGAAAGATAATTTATGGCTAACATTTGCTGGAACTTCAGACTATTGTCAGACATGTTTCTAATGTTCTGCTGGTTGGCAACAATGTCTTAGACAGGTTCAACCTATGATTGAACTTAAACTAGAATGATCCAACAAAGGGCAACAGTATTGTCAGCTTCACATTTTTCTTTTCTTTTTGTTTTGCAGGGAATTGCTACTTATAGTGATAAATTGCCAACAATTTCATCATTTCACAAGTTACATTATTTGCATGTAACCACCTCTGTCCAGAGAAAATAATGAATCAAGAAAGAAGAAAAAAGAAGAACATATTGCAACTTTATGCACATGTGACTCTGTGATGTCAGTTTTGGACTTGCTCAAGTCTTTTTGTTATGATTCACTCAGATAATTTCACTGTTTCATTACATTTACAAATCATTCGACTCAAACATTCTTACCAAAGTAAGTAACATGTTAGATAATAACTGAGATTAACTTCCACACTTTTTCATTGGAAATGGTTGCTATAATCCATTCTGCACAGCACAACATTCACTGATGATTCTCAGGTAAACATTTGAAGTATTAAAAACCCCTTTTCACAGCCCTGGATGACATTCAACATCATCAGCACCAGTGGCAGCAGTTTGGTTAATGTCTCTCCTCCTCCTACTAACAGTCAGTGCACTCTAACCTCAGGCTTATCCCATCAGCAAACCCATTGCCTAAAACCATCACCTTATCACACATGACATTTGCTTTATATATCCCTTGTTGTTGTTTTCCTTTTCTTATAATTTTCTTCTTATCTCTGACTCATTGCTTGAATACAAAGATTAACTCCCAGGGATCACCTCTGTTCCCTTCTCTCTCCCTTACTTAAAAAACCATACAAGCTATTGCACCACTAAATTCTAAATTCCATCCTCTTAATTAACAATAACATGTTTGTATTTACTCTCTTCCTTTACTTTAGAGCCATAAACAAAGCTGGAAGGGCTCTGTTCTCTGTAACCCTCACCAGCAATCTCTTTACTTTTCATCCTTTTTACTCAACTTGGGGGTCTCTGTTTCAACTAATCCAACCACAGCTTTTAGAGAGAATTTTATCAAGTTCATCCCTTTCACTGGTATTATATAAGTCTGAGAAACAGGTTTAAAGTATTCAATAATGCATCAGAGGTGTCAAGTGAGTTCAACAAACCATGTAGGCTTTATTTGGTAACTTAAATGGTCTTTCTGACACCCTGTTTTAGAGATTAAAGGTTTGTATTTAACATTGAAACCTTTCATGATCTTCTTACCCAATATGTACAGTTTGATGTGACACTTTGGTGGTGAAGAGGCAAATACGATCAACATGGCTCAACATGGCTAGGTTATGTAAAGTTCACATCTCAATTTATTGCCTTTAAAATATCATTTAGTTCCAAAATTTAGTATGCTAAATTTACTCAAAGCTTCAAATACTGAACTTAAATTTCTGAAACTGTACTCTGGATGTAAGAGCCAGAGTCATTTAGCCTCTGAAGAAGATTCTGCTACGGTCAAAACATCAGGCCAACTTAATTTTACACATTCTCTTTACACAGGCTCTAGTGGATAAGCAGTTTGCTAACAATTTTATTTTATTTTGATTGCCATTCAGAAGTTGACAAATTAACTTGACATAAAATGCAGTCTCATTGAGCAAGAAATGCTTAAGCATGTGGCAAACGAATTTTCTATACAGAAAAGTAATGGAGCATGAAATGGCCATTATTTGACTTTTTTTCTGGCAAAATCTGCTGGCAACATTGATGATCTTTATGAATTATGACAAATTGATAATATGAATCTACAATAGACAGACTTTTGCCACATGTGCTTATAGCCATATGCACTGAGACGATAAGTCGTGAATGGGGGATCTGTGGTAAGGCTTATTATGGGTAACGGCTAACTCAACCGACTAGATGAATGATAGGTTACCATAGCAACACTGTTACTATGAGAGACAGATTTTGAAAATCAACTGATTGGCTGGTTTAGCAGATGGAGACACTTTGCAGTTCAAACTTGGGAAGCATAACTACTACATACCTTGTTAGTCACATAACCTCTCATTGGACTGTGGTTGGTCATCAATATTTTGTTTCCTATCTGTCCAGGCTGTATAGTTCCATATTGACGTTTCTCAGACACAAGATAATTGTCTAGGCTGCATTACAAAGCATTGTGACTTACACAGCAACTAGTCAACAAAAGAGATTAGGATTTAGCTTAAATTGATCAGACCTTATAACTCAGGTAACAATGACCTTCAAGGAGGTGGTTTACCCCACCTAACACCCCCACCTCACCCTCTCTGCACTCTCTCAAAGTTACTCAAAGAATTAAGTAACAATTTGCCGCCACAAAGCCAATCAGTATCCATTGTTTCAAAATCAATCTTTAAGTATGCAGAAAGTGTGTGAATCACCGGCAGGGTGTTTCACAGACATTCTTAAAGTCTTTACCGAGGCGAGCCACACAGGTTAAGACATTCTCTAACTTATGGTACACAGCTTCCTTGAATGGCATTTCAATTTTTATTCTCATTGAAGTCTTCTTTATGACATAATCTTTCCACCAAGACATTATTTATACTAAGGAGGAAAATTGAGGGGAGGGGGAAGCTAGGTACAAAGGAGGCATTTTCAAAACTTGGTAGTGGGGTAGGGAAGAAAGGCAAAAGCTTGCATTATTTCTTACTTCCATGCAAAAGGCATTGCTATTTTACATGTAGGCTAATTCAAGTTCTGTAGATGCAGTTTGTGTGTGAAGTGGCAGATCCTTCTTGTAGTTATATTTTAGGATTAAAGAAACTAGAATAAAATGGAACAGTCAGTCGTAGGATATGAAAATTAAAGTAGATTATTTACATGAATTGAAGGATTCTATAAGATATGCGATGGCAATGCTCTCACTATTTCATTGACTTTTCTTTTCTATTCCCACCTTTCTTCCCTTCAAATTTTAACGAATTTGGCGAGCAATTAAAATCTGGTTCAATGTAGATGTACTACTTTAAAGGAAAAAGAATAATTTGAAATAATCTGATCTTTCCATAGCTTACACTGCTCCCCCCTATGGTAGATTTTATGGATAGTTTGACTAGTCAAGCTGTTACAGTTATGTCTGTTTAAACTCATATGCTTTGTATATTAGAAATGCAAGAAACAGCCAATAATCCATTCTGTATGAATTGGAGTCAATGACAGCAAGATGTGTAGGGGATCTATCCCTGTTTAGCCCCCTTACAAAGGTTGGAATAATTTTGGGACAAACCAATAATGAAAAGGGATAAATTTTAATTGGGTAGGCCAAAAAGGAGAAAAAAAATAGACAGTAAATTTCAACACTGAGATGGAAGCAGTGAAAAATGATAAGAGGGAAAAAAGGACAATGCTGAGGATAGATTGCTATCAGCCGGGAGGGAGGGAGGGGGAGGCTGCCCCAGACAGGGGGAAAGGGAGAGGGGGAGGGAGGAAGGAGGAAAGGGGAAGTTGTATCTACTATCCATTGACAGTTGGGGAGCAGTTATACCTTCACCCCTCCCAGATAATGTTCTAGATTCTCTACATGTACCCTGTATGAATTAAAGGTCAGGACAGCACTTTACTGTTAACTGTCTGGGAATGAAAGTTCAAGTTTCGGAAAGTGACTCATGACGGTGCTAGATTGTGTAAAAGTGCAACCTCAATGGCACAAAAAAACGGAAAAAAAAAAGGAAAAGAAAAGAAATATAGTACAAGCCAAAATAGTTGTTAAAAAGTCTACAGAAGCATATAATAGAAGAGATTTCACAGTTGGCTTAACCATTAGAGTGACAAAGACATTGTAATTCTGTGCAGAGGGTATTTCACACAAGTAGCTGGGAATAGGCACCTATCATACACAAGCTCAGCAGGACTTCTATTAGTATCGAGCACCCTTGAAGACACACCACTTCTTCCCATGTGAGGATTTCCAGTTTTTCCATTTTCTAACAAAGTTGTGTGAATATTTTTCATAAGGATTTTAAGCTACAGCTATTATCACCATTTTTTTTTGCCATTAAATATGAGCAAGTGACACTTGGTACAGTCTAGATGTATCTTGGGTTTTCTGGGAAAACTATGGATTTGGTGTTTTAAAAAAAAAAATGATTTAGAATGATGGAAACGGGACACAAAATTCTCTGTTAGATTTTGGAGTGCCTTACGTTAGATTAACATGTATGTATGTATGTATGTATTTTAGATCCCCAGGAACTTGCGACGAAGCCTCATTGGCTAATCAAAGCAGCAAGCTGACCAAAGTCAGTCTCTTACATTCATATTTAACGTTCATGATTATGAATTGTCAATTGTCAACAACTCTGTAACTGGACGACATACATGTACATTAACCTTGGAGTGACTCGAACCGGGGACCTTATGATTGGAAGGCACCGGCGTTAACCACTGAGCTAACACTACATGTGTAAAGATCTCAGGCAGAAAACCCAAGATGTATAAACAGCTAACCGGCATAGAAGGTTTTTTTTTATCTTCCGTCAATCCTTAGGAAACCTAAGTGATTAGTATCAGGCTTCGCAGGCAATTGAAGACTAAACAAAACAAAGACAAAAAGACTCGGCCCATCATTAATGATCCACTAATTAATGATCCACTAAACTGTACATGGTTAGATATCCCGAGGCTTTCAAAACTCTGTCAATATGAATGGATATTATTTTACGTTTGCAGAAACTTGACTTGATGTATTCTAGGAGGCCAATTTACGGTGATTTTTTCAATGGTGTGATATAATGGTAAAAAAAAAACAAAAAAATATGAAATACAAATTTCAGAATGGCCAAAAAACAAAATCATTCATTATACTGTTCCTGACTCCCTGTCCCAAGAAACTTTGAATTCATATCAATGTGACTTATCCATATCACTATGGAGTCTGTATGTGTTTAAGGAATGGAAGAGTAAGGGGAGATTAAGGGAAGAGGGAATGTGAGGGGAGAGGGTGGGGAGAGGGAATTTGAGGGGAGAGGGTGGGGAGAGGGAATTTGAGGGGAGAGGGTGGGGAGAGGGTGGGGAGAGGGAATTTGAGGGGAGAGGGGGGAAGAGGAAAGACAGAGAATGAATGAATGACAATTTAGCAAGACTAACTTCAACTTGAATGAAGAAAGAGGGAACCATTGGGAAGTGGGAAGGGGGGGGTGGGGTTGTCAGTGGATCAGAAATGGAGATGTAGGAAAAATCAGAGCTTGGATCACAAAATTCCTCTCTGTTTCTTCTTCAGAAATGTACAAGGATGGGGTATGACAGATACTATGTTATGCTTAATATGAAAAGTTAGCATGATTAACTCAAGCACATTTTACAACGTGACAGCAGAGATTGATGGGTAATGTAACCCATCAGTAAACAGTATTTTCCGGTAATGTTTGCAACATTTGTGGCTTTTTCCATTTATTTTGAAAAATCAAACAAGATTTAGCAAACTAACTAAATAGTCCAAGCCTCACTTCCTGTTGTTCCTTGTGTCCTGTTTCTCAAGTTCAGGGTTTGAGATGAAATGGGATTTCCTTAAGCTATCCTATCTGTTTAAATCCTTTGTTTTCCGGCAGCAGTGAAATCAGGGAGGTCAATTTACATTTAGAAAGAATTAAAAACAACTTTTTGTCCTGATTGCTTAGAATGGTTTAATTCTTCTCCCTTCCTCGCACATGGCAATAAAAGAGGGCGCAATTTCACAAAGGCATTGACCACTGCAGGTTAGTGCAAAGGTTACAGGTCAGTGCCCTTGACATTAAACAGAAACTACCAGTGGTTCTTCATGGATATTAAACTTACTATATAGTTACATTGTTTGAAAATGAAACAAAAGGAATTCAAGCAAATAATATTTGTACTTTTGTATGGTGGATTGAAGATTGAAGGCACAAAACTGCTATTTTTGGTTCGGTTGGTAAAGTTTACAGCAAACCAATAGTCAACTTGCTAAATAAAAAAAAAATAAAAACTTGCAATTCAAACTGAGCCACAAGAATGCCAAAGGAATGTTAACGAGCCTGAAGGATGAAGGAATAATATCATTGAGGATTTAAACATTTTATCATCCTGATGTTTTCTTCATTATGAAATCAAACTGGAAAAGTTTCATGTTCTCGATCGCTACTAAATTCAGATTTTGAAATGAAAGTTTACTAAATCATGTTAATCACCTACATTATCAAAGAAGGATAGCATTATAAAAATTGACCAAAGTCAAATGACACCAACAAAACCAGCAGATTTTCATAAAGTGGTAAATGTTTGTAAAACGTACAAAAAGTACAAAAGTCATAAACATATGGTAACCTTGACTACGTAATGTACATCAATTCATCCGGATAACATGAACAATTGAAATGACTTAAACAAAAATGATCATACTCCAAATAAATGAGAATGGAATTACCACACCTTTTCAAATCTAAAACTCTATTATAACTATTCCATGGCTTTTCCCATGACATCATTAAGGATTCCAAAATAAATATTTCTTAACCCTCAAATGTATATATATATCTTTTTTGAAATCTTGCAAATCTTCCCAAACTATTTAGGAATATATACTATTGGTAGGTCAAAAGCCCCTTGGTAGTATTAAAGGGAGTGAGTTAATGTATGTTATAATTGTCATTTATTACTATTAGTCTGTTATTGTATTCATCCAATTTGGATCCATTAAGGTCCTTGCCAAACATTTCTTGCTTTTACGTTTAGTTATCAATGTTCACATTTCATTAATAGCTCACATTACTATTTCCTCCACTCAATGTTACTAATTACTGATTCAATGTCGTTATTCAGCGTTTTCTAACAGAGGGCGCTGTCTTATCAATCCTAACATGCACGACCTGTACGGTTTGACGATCTCTGAATAATGAATGTAGCACGATCGCTTGGAAGTGCTCACTGGCTGATGAACTTGCATACTGACAAGCTTGGTGCTTGACTTAGTTGAAGCTTCCACTTGTGCAGTTTCCCTGAACGAAAAAGAAGCTTTAGAAACCAAAAGTTTAGGTGGTGGGAAACAGGTCGCTTGATTACGAAACTTTGGATAGATGTTTCTAAAGGTCTCTTCTTGAATAAGTACTTTGTACACCTTTGTACAACTTTGTACACCTTTGTACAACTTTGTACACCTTTGTACACACTACTAGTGATCAACTAATGGTACACTTATTGTCTACATTCAAGTTTCTTGTAACTAGCTAGGACCAATATGACATCATCCTCTGTTGATTTTGGCCAAGGCTGGTTAGCTCCACTCATTCTACATATTTTGTTGCTGATACAGACATTTTTGCGTTAATAGCTGTATTAGTTAACATATATGCAAAGGGAAATATAAAAATAAAATGATTAGTTGGACGCTTCTGTTTCGTCAGTTGGAAGGAAAAAGCTCATTGAATGAAAACTGCACTGTCACACAGTATTGATAATCTTAATCTATGCAAAAGTAGATCTCGAAAGGTACTTAGTTATTTCAGGTCTTTGATCTGTTAGCGTAGCACGTTATTTTGCCTGCATCACTGAGCACATATACACAGTCGTACATTCCAACAGATCTGCAGAGGAAGTCGTACCAATGAAGCCCTGTACAATAGTGAAGCTTCCTTGTGATTGGTAGACAAAAGCTTGCGAGTTAGGGTTATACAAGTTCACAAAGAAATCTGTCAAGCGTAATTATCAATGCCGACAGAAACAAAGAAAGACCAGCCGAATTCATACCTGCGGCACCTGTAACTCGACGAATCCATTGTTTCTTTGGTCGGCAACTGATAATAATGGCTTACATCCGAAACTAATTATACATTTCAAAGACGAAAAATCGAATAATATAAAGAGAGAGAGCTCGAGCCCTGGCAAATCCATCAAAGTTTACAAACAAAGAAGTTTTCATTATTTCTACGGATTCACAAAACACCAAGAACTGACTTAACTTATAATAGTTATAAAGTCATGTAGTTGGGGTCCTGTTGCAAACTTAAAATCAATGTTAGTGTACCTATAAAAACAAACACAATACAGATCAAAGTTACAAAGAAGGAAACTTAATCAAACTTCAGAGACAACAAACAAAAGAGCTTGTTTTCTTTGTTAGCTTATGGTCAATGAGGAAGGAAACCAGGTTCAATATTTCAGGAATTTGCTGTTTTTATATATCACCAGTGTTAACAAAAGCTTGGCCATGAAAGAAACAAAACATATTAATAGCGATATGGAGTGATGTACCACCAAGAGTATAATAGGATCTTATTATTTTGATATGCTATCAATTTTATACTTCCATGGTGATGACGTCGAAAAAAATTTCGTCTAAAACTTTGTAATGCATTCATGTTACAATTCTCCATATAGCAGTGGTTAATTACCCAGTGGTGCTCATGAGGGAGTTGTATGGTGAAACAGCATTTCTGATCGAGATGATATTGAGACCCTATAAACTTTGAACAATCACGCATTCGTCAGCTCAATTTGTAACTTGGTCAGTTTCCGATTGCTCGCTACCCCCTCCCCTCCCCCCAAATATGTCAAAGTGGATCAAATAATTGGTGTGTACACCCCTCAAGGAGTGCAATAGAACACACACAAAAAAGGCATTTAATAATTGAAAGGCAGTTGGAAGGTTAGAAATAACTTCATGCCTGATCAAATTTGACTGAACGTTTGGATTAACGGTTTGTTGACTTTGGAAAAGTTTTGTGCCTTCCAAAACGCAACTTTGTGTAAGGAGGAACAAATGAATAAAGGTTTTAGTGGTTGGCTTTGAATACTTCACATATAGACACCACTACACAATTGTACATTACATATATGTGTGAATATATATGCGTACAATTATATATAAATAACACATATGTGTCATATATACATATGTACCTTATAATGTACCTTTAATTTGGGAAACCCTACTGTGATTTCAAGATTGGTGTGAAGACTGATTGACCTTAGCTTGACCAGAAGTGAATGGCTTGATCCACTTTTGATGGTCACTGGCTGGGCTTGAATGTGAAATATGTTAATACCCCCTCTGAGGGTGTCCCCAGCATTGAAAGAGGTGCAAAGTGAACTTTGAAAAGGCACAATAATTGAATCAAAACAAAATGAAAGGGTTAAAGTATATTGTGACTTAACTGGAAGAGGAAATGGACACCAGAATGAATAACTATCAGAGAAAGGAGTCAAAGAGCTAAAAAAAAGGAAATAAAAGAGGGATAACCAGATAAAAACACTCCACAATATTGAATGGGTCAAATATTGGGGAAAAGCTGATAGAAGAATCTAGAGATCAGAGATTGTTTTTTACTTCCTTGCTATTTAGAGGTCAACTTTTTTGCTTGGATTTCATTCTAATCATTCTTATTTATATATCTTCTTATACAGCACTCTCCTTCCCCTTCCCCACATCCCCTTCCAAATGACTTCCCTTGTCAGAACCCTTTGTTTGGCTCTAAAACACATGCATCCATTGAAAATAGGAGGATATGGAAATAGGGGGAATAAATGCTGTTTTGTATGATAAAATAAAGCTTCTTGGCTTTTAGCAAGTTCCCTGCAGGCGCGTTGCCAAGGTGGGGGGGGGGGAGAAGGGGGCGACCACTGTCAGCACCCTTTGTTTGGCTCTAAAACACATGCATCCTTTGAAAGTAGGAGGATATGGAAATAGGGGGAATAAATGCTGTTTGGTACGATAAAATAAAGCTTCTTGGCGTTTAGCAAGTTCCCTGCAGGCGTGTAGCCAAGGGGGGGTGGGCGACAGCCCCCCCCCTTGAGCATAATTTTTTTGTACGTTTTTATGATATCGCTAGTGATTTCAAATAGAAAATGCTTAGATGCAACTTGCAAGGCCTGGGAAGTGCCATTTCCAGCGATCTGGGAGGCATTTTCGGCCAAAATTTTATTAGCCTTTTAGCCTCTGAAGAAGATCCTGCTAGGATCGAAACGTCAAGCCAACTTACTTTTACACATTCTATTACACAGGCTCTCTAGTGGATAAGCAATTTGCTAACAGTTTTATTTTATTTTTATTGTTATTTCAAAATTTTATTATACGCTTCGCGCCAACATGGTGGCGCTACGCTTAGATAGTTTCCAATGCCGATTCTACGGCTCTGCTAATTTGCCTACAGGTTCGCCCCTCCCTTGGCAATTCCTCGCTACGCGCCTGGTTCCCTGGTTCTACTATCATCCCTTTGTGGATGTTTCTTATACAGGTTGCAATACTATATGTGCATACGCGCATATATGTTAAACACTGCTTCTAATTCTTAAAAAGGTCTCATACACAAGTAACCTTGAAGTCAGTTGGCTGACAGGTTTGATTGTGTTCTGGTCACACTGATTTATATTAAAACTGTGGCTTTTACCACAACACTAACAGAACTAACCCAGTTAAAATTGACTATATAATGCTCGACTGGTTATAAGGGCGAACTTATCTTGAATCAAGTCGATATTTTATCTTCCACACTAAAGATATTGAACTTCCGTAAACCTTACTAATCAAGTCATGACCGGTTTATATATAACAAGTATTAAAGGATTTGATTAATGACACAAACATTTCTTCAAAATATGCTTTAAATGGATGGCCACAAGTTTTTCAAAAACTTAAAAACACACTTTTTAAGCATATTTAATAGCTTCTAAATTATCTTTCTGCAATCAGAATTTTTGTGATACTCTACTGCATTCAAACGGCATTCATGGTTGCATGGACTTAACGAGGCAGTCTACCCACTAATTGTTGGTACCTGGTAGATAGAAATTTGTACGCCAATAGTGATGAAACACTGTACACAGTTACCATGCATTCATGGTATAGTGTGTTGCATTGCATGCACAAAACTGCAATCGTACGTGGTAGCTAGTCAATATCAAACATACCTCTTCCGTTCTAGACAACTTCCAAACCCAGAACCAATTAATATATAAAGCTAAATCAATATGACTTCATCCTTTGTCTTAGTAATGATCTCATGTTCCTTCAAGATTTCCATTTGGCTAACTGTAATTAGTCTAAAGTTTTTGCAAAGACAGTTTTGTTTTACCAGTGTTGATGAAAGAGTGAAATACTAATGCTATTACAGTGTGGAGAGGGCAGGAGAAGACGACAACACAGGCTTCCCCTCAAGTCATCCATAAAAGCAGGATTTATCCCCTCAGAATGGTGTGGGAGCAGGGAAAGGGGGATGGGTTTGAGGGACGACACTATTTTTGTCACCCAGACTTCTGGATATATTAATGACAATGTTAATGCACAACCTGTAATATATGACATACCTGCTATACAACCAGCCCATCCTGCACATATAACTCATATATATATGTATAAATATATATATATATATAGATAGATATATATAGATATATATATAGATATATAGGAGTGTTAGCTCAGTGGTTAACGCCGGTGCCTTCCAATCATAAGGTCCCCGGTTTGAGTCACTCCAAGATTAATGTATGCCGTCCAGTTACAGAGTTGTTGACAATTAACAATTCATAATCATTGACGTTAAAAATATGAATCTAAGAGACTGACTTCGGTCAGCTTACGGCTCTGATAAGCAATGAGGCTTCTTCGCAAGTTCCTACTTGCAGGAGATTATATATATATCAAACTCACCAACTCTTTATACTGTACCCTGGCTTGTAAATGTTGCACTTTTCATTTTCATGTTTCATTTTTCAACATTGATTCAACATGTTGCAAAATGAAGATGCCTGTTAAAATGTAAGGACCAACCAAGTTTGTTTTTTCTACTTAATAGAGTAACATATGACCTGGTCATTATGATTTTGATAAGCTCAAATGACAGGAAGGAGGTGTTAAGAGTAGAATAAAGAGATGCCATTGTGATATACCAAAGAATGAAAGTAGTCAATTATGTATTTGGTCTAACTGGATTGCTATGGTTTAAAATAACAAGTTGCTATGGAGAATCTGTTTAATCAATATTACTCAAACAAAGAGAAATTCCCCAGGGAATGTCCAGGGGAAGGTCCCCAGGATATATCATTATGTAATCATTAATAACATACAAGTTCAATGAAGGGTGACACTCCAATTATATGTCAATGTGCAACTGGTTACAATGAGGTAATGTTAACATGTGCATAAAAAGTGTTTCCTATATAAGTTCCTCTTATGTTTTTAACAATGTCAATTCGTCATGGGAACAACAAGGGTTCAATGGGGCTCTTCAGCACCTCGACAGAGGGCGCTGTCTCTACAGCACCTCGAGAGAGGGCCCTGTCTGTTCAGCACCTCGACAGAGGGCGCTGTCTCTTCAGCGCCTGGACAGAGGGCGCACTCATGTCGGTCCCGATGCATGTGATCTACACTGCTTTTGTATGGCACTGTAACATATATCTCTATCTATGCACTAAAGTTGCGAAAATATGTTTCAAAACTTCTCTTCGTCAATAATCAAGAACAGAATTGTACGACTAACTGATCAACTCGTACGGTAGGCATAGGTGGCTGGGGGTGCTGCAGCCACCCCAACCAAAAACCTTTGTGAACATTGGGGCAATATGCTGAGCATTTTTCGGGCACCTACTGAAAGAGGATAATTTGCAATGTGTTTTTCAATGGATAAACTTATATTATTATTATCATTATTATTGTAACAACTTCCCCAATAATTAAAACCAATATGGAAGGGTAATAACACGGTATATGATTGTATGTTATTCGCATGTGATGTTATAACCGATGAATGCCTATATGATATGCACATGAACATGTTGAAGGCGGAAAACTGTGGTTATATTTTTTGGGCAAGTTGTTACAGTCCCCCAAATCAAATTAGGCTCCTACGCCTATGACGGTAGGTATCTCAGTTATAAGCCCACTATATACCATTTCAGAGACTCAGTTTAGCGGAAGGTGTACAAACTTTCGTCTGAAAAGCCTTCTGCCTGGTTGATGACAAAACGTGCCTAAAGTTGCCAAACTGTGGACAACACTTTGTTGTTTAGATGTGCTGGTTGGGAGTGGTAAAAACCATATTTTTAGCTCGAGTATGCCACATAATATGTGAAGGGAATATGTAGATAATCAACTCAGAAGTGCACTGCAAGAGATTGCGTAAAGGAATTCTCAGTGAGGGTGATAGACTGCAGCTTGCCAGATCTTGCGGAACTACGCAGATGGGGCCGATACGGAAATGCCATATTTTCATTTAGGGCCTGGCTGGAGAGCTTCATTATGACCAACAGCAGCAGCAATAATAATAATAATAGACACAAATCCACTCTACAGAGCACGTAATAATTTGGGAATATTTCTTCTTTCCTTTACGTACGACACAATGAATAACAGTTCAAGGAGACAATCCCACCCACTGTTTATTTGTCTATGTGATAGATTATAACTGTGATCAACAACTTCCTCAAACAGCTAAGGAAAATCTTATTCCGTTTGGGAGATATCACAAATTTAAATGTTCTTTCAAACATAAGGCTGAAGACTTGGTCAAGTCTAAATATGATGTCATCGAGCCACATGTGCTTAAATTTTCATTTTCAATGTTCTTTCGTATTTACTTATTACAACATTAATTTTCTGTCGACGTAGATGAGTCTTGCATATCTTGACTCGAAAATATTAAAATTTATAAACTGTATCGTTATTATGTTGCCACTTCTGGGTGTAACTCTTGTTTGATCGTCATGCAATATTTACACCTTATTATGTTCCATCAAATCGACGGCGCATCAAAGGAAGCAGACTAACAATGCTAAAAGAAAAGAAGGAATAACCAGAAAACTAAAACATTTTAGTGGTTAAGATGCCTATACATATTCATAGTGTGGTAAAGCCATACATGGTAACATTCATGAATATGTGCACACCAAAATGGAGAGAGATTATCTATGGACTAATGCGGCAACATATCAAAGGAAGGTATGCCAGGAATCAATTATCATGTTGACAAAGTCTTCATTGTGACATAGTATAACCAGCAAGCCAGTAGGCTTTGTGATTCTTTCCCATACAAATTGCTAACAATACCACATGACTTTGTAAATAATGTAGAGCTAGTGACTTAACAATTTGCCTAGGAATTAAGTGAGAACCAAAACAGATCACAGATTTCCAGCTCTTATTTAATAATAAAAATAATAATCAAGGCACTTATTTTTACGGACGCGTAAGCGACCACAAATGTGGGAGAACCCGCAAGGGCATATGGATTACAACTTATACGTCGGGTGGCTTCCAATTTCAACATTTTAACTCAAATTTGGAATCTATTATTTGTAACACTCCCTAGTGGGCATCAGCCAATTAATTCACTAGTAAGGATTTTACAGATTGTTTTCTACCAATTCCTATGTGAAATATATAGTAGTAGACACATAGGTTATATGAATTAAAAGGAAATTTTCTGTTACCAATTCTGAGCTTGCATATCCCTTTAAGATTTGTTATTATAGACGGAGAGGTCTACATGATTTTGTTTAAATGCACTGTGAAATATTTTGACAATATATATATATATATATATATATATATATATATATTGAAGCTTAAATTTTTGACTTATCATGTTTAAAATGTTTTCAGACTTTGATGCCTGTTGACCTCTTTTGACCTTTGACATCTACCAATTTCATTAATGGGGCATCTATCTACCAAGTATGGCAGGTTGATGAGATATCGTGTAACTTACATGCCACCGTCTTTGACAATTTACCATAAAGCCCCTTCATTAGATTTTGGGGGGCTTAATGGGAAATGAATATGTAGTTAAATCACCATACCTAGTATGAACTAAATTGAGACACTGTTGAAGAGATATTGACATTTTAAGAATTTTTTTTGTTAAACCCCACCCACTCATTAATATTCACAAGATGGGAACCACAAACAATGGGGCACATCTACACATCATGGGACATCTACCTACCCAGTATGACATCAATTCAAGTTGATGTTCTTGAGATATTGTGTTTCCAAGCTTTGTACTGTGATAACACTGTAGCCATACCCATTTATGAATAATAATGAGAATGACTTTATTGATTATATTACCATGAACCTATCATTAACTGACATCACCATACCATGTATAAAATAAAAAGGACATTCGGTTGAAGAGATACTGCCATTATAAAATATTTATGTTAAAACCCGCCCACTCATTAATATTCATGAGATGGGAACCACAAACAATACAGCACATCTACACATCATAGGTCACCTACCTACCCAGCATGACATTGCTTCAACTTGCGGTTGTTGAGATATCGTTTTTACGAGCTGGCCATCACATACACACAGACATACACCAGCAAGATTTGCAAAGGTTACCGAGCCTTCGGCAAAGTAACCAAACTAGGCGAAGGCCTTTTGTCCATAAATAACAAACACAATAACGAGCATATGTCACAGGCTTTAAGGTGTGTCAAACATGCAGTTCACCTTTGTTAGAAGTGTATACCACACCTTCCTTTATTAACATTGGACATGCACAGCTATGCATGAAAGGTGTGTTGTTTGTCGATTTATTTATAGAAGCAAGCAAGTCAAAGCGGCTTATTGTGTTCCAATCGAATGCACTCCCCTCACCCTCCCCCTCCCCACCCTTGTTAAAATATGAAACAGCACAAAGTATCTTGCTACAGTCTATCAGAAACAATGTTGAATATCTCACAAAAACACTATTTTTTTTGCAAGGCAAACTTCAAACTTAAGACATGATGAACCTGGGCATAGGTTTTCTTTTCATAACAGAAAATTTGGAAAGAATTGTTTTGTTAGTTACTAGGTAAAAACTTTGTACTTTATTTACCCCCAATGCATCATCACACCTGTATCAACACGAAACAAAATGTAATTCCTATTTACCTACTGGAAAAATGCATGGACCGTGCTTTGGATAGAAAGTTTTTATGTATACAAGTTGTTTATCATATAATTATACAGAAAATGCACCATGTGGTTCACCACATCCTTATTTATTGCTTCTACCAAACAATAGTGACATACATGCTTCATAACCAAAGAGTACATACATTCAATACAGCCATTCTTAACTTGCGGTGTGTTTGTGTAACTGTAACCACTGAACCTACAGTGCATGCCAGCTGCATTGTTGCTGTTTCCTGAAGGTTATTATTAAAGCGTCCTCCGTTTGTGTTTCTTTGATATCAGAATATAATTTTAGAAAGAAGTAAATGCTTCATGATATTAAGCCAACCTTTGCAATAACTATTATGTGCTCACTAAAACTATTGCAAATTGAATGTTCCTCGTTCAGTGCCTTCGTATGGCCTGTATAGTCTGACTCATGTATAATCCATACAGTACTATTCTGTCATGCAATACTATCTATTTGAAATGAATGTGGAAAGTTTGAGTTTTGGTCACAGCATTTCCCTAGTATCCTGCTGGAATATGTTTCTGGTTTTGACCATTACAGAAAATATGTTCTACCACCATCTCTTCCCTCCCTAGACCCCCTCCCCCCACCCCACCCCCCCCCCCCCCCAAAAAAAACATGCAAACAGACAGGCCATTTAATGCAATATATCAGTAATTTTCAAAGTAAATATTTTGCTGCATTCAAAACTTCCTTATAAACAATTTCCTTCTGTAGTATTTACACAATTAAATTTCCCTGTGAAAATCAGAAAATTCTCTGGGGAATATTATCTTCACTTACTAAAACCTGCTCACTAGAAACAAGCACAACACAGCACAATGCACACAAATGACTAGCAATTGACAGTATATTTACACACATGCATAGAACAGTATGTGTGTTGTAATTAACACAAAGAGCTCTTCCTTTCTCCCTGCGTTAGCTGATTGGCTCAAAGTGTAGTTGGACTCTTCCACTTTATTGCAGGTGTCAAAAGACTGATTCAAGACAACCAAACTGTGTGAAGGATGAGAGCTCTGTTCGGTTTGTGTTTTGTAGAGTAATATTTTCATGAGTGGAGTGTTGTTCCACGGGGGGGGGGGGGGGTGGAGTAATTTGTCAAAATTTAGGAAGGTATGGAAATGGAGAGGGAAGTTACTGGTGTACTATGAAGGAGGATCCTCACTCCACCAGGATGATTGTGAATGTAATGGGGCAGAGTAAGACACACATTTATAATGGAAATAACTTTCCTATATGGAAACTAGTATTATGGTTGGAAGGAGGGGGAGGGGAGGGGAGGGGGTGTAGAGGGGTATAAGGGAAGAGGATATAAGGAGGGGGAATAATGCAAAGGAATGTTATGTAACACTTAATAATATGATGACATAACATATATGTGTTACATTCAGGAATAAAATTTAGGTTTTGAAGTATCAAGTTGAAAATGAAAGCGCATGTACACAGGTAAGATGGACCACATTACTCAGCCGCAATAATATGAAAGCATAACAGTCCCTTGCTGAGAGACATTACCTTCTTTAATATCAGTGAGAATATTGTTTGGATGGCTCAGGAAACTCCAGGAGAGTGTTTCTAAAAACTTTTCTACAAGATTGATAGCGTTCTAAACTCTGAGAGGACTTCCTGTGACCTTTAAGGCAAAATTTGGTCCTATATCTACTGAATGAAACTATGTTTAGCTTATGGGTGGAGCAGAATTTTTTACCAGTCTAAAGTTACAAATTCTTCTCCTATAGACTGACCTCTGACATATAAAGGGACCGGTGTTAAGGGGGCCTGAAGAATGCCAGGAATCAGAGCACCTGATGCACATTAGCTTTGACCAGTTGAAATGCCTGGTATTTGTGAAATGGACTAAAGATTGCCCCGGCCGATGGACTTGCAAAACTTGTAACCTTAAAGCCCTGATGTAGTTCATTTGTAAAGACTGATCTGCCTTGAAACAACTGTCTGCTGTTGGTTGCTAAAGTTCTGAACAATTTAAAACTTGACACTAGTTCAAATATTGCTCCAATAAAGATGCAATTGATCGAAACAAGATACCCTCCTAGATATGATGAATATATCACTGTATATAGTGTTAAATAGTAAGAAATTATTCTTTCCTCGTCCGGGAGGCTTGTCATGTTTAGTATACAATCACATGTGAAAAGGCCTGAAGTAGATTTGTTTTTTAAATTACGGACTTTTTCTTTGTTATTTCCGATGTAAATCCTGATGAAACAGTACTAGATAGGAGTGGACCTATAACACTGACCTGGATTGAAGTGGCACAGGTATCTGATAGAACCATTGAACCATGTACAATGAATGGCTTTCCAACCCACGCTTGAATATGTGTTTTCTGTTACTCCAACTTTTAGGTCACATGAAATATCAATTCCCCTGTTTGTGATTGGTTGCATGGATTGAAATCGGGTAAGTTTAGTCAAGAACCACTGCAAATTACTGTTGTTGCCATCCCTGCCAGTGGCAAGAATTTGCTACATGTCAAAGTTCCCTGAAGCCGACATGGCTAATAAATGACACTGGCTAAATCTTGATTAGTCATATCATAAGCAAATGCACACAGTGCCCGAATATCGACAATTATGTACTTCACAAAGATAAAGTTGAGTTCCGTTTAGTTCAGTGGGAGAGTATATTACCGGTTTAAATTGATTTTGCCAAGATAATAAAACTGCACTGTTACAGGATTCTAGTAAGTACTTGGAATACCATTGTAAATACAGTTTGTTAAGCTAATAATATATGTCAAAGATATATACGTACTTAAAAGCACACTTGATATACAACTTTAACTTATACTATGCTTTTGCATAAAACCAGTGTAGACAAAGCACTATACCATAATATTTCCCAATAAGTTTGCGTAAGGAGACAAAGGTTAACTTTAACCAGAGAACTCCGTTAATGTTGTTGTTGTTTGTTAGTTACCGGTGGGGTGTGTTTTACTTTCAGGTATACAAGAACGAGACTTTTTATATATATATATATATATATATATATATATATATATATATATATATATATATATATATATATATATATATATATATATATATACATATACATATACATATATACATATATATATATATAAGCATATCTGATACTGGAGAGATTTTATGTCTCTTTTTTCATTTTGCTGAAATTTCCATTCATCATACCCCTTTGCTTGTATTTCCCTTTTCAATGGTTGTGTCAATATACCATCAGAAATCATTGATAGTTATTCAACCATACATTGGGTGGATGCGAAATTATGAGGGTTTTACTGCCAAAATTGGCCTAATTTTGGACACCAAAATGTGACATTATGAAAATGGCTGTAATTGAGATGCACTTTTCTTAGTTTTTCCCATGTTATTATGCCTTGACTTTGCATTTTTTATTCAAGTGAAAGCAGAGCTTCAATTACACTTGCAAATTTCAGTCACCCATGCTCATCAACTGCTGAAAAATAAAGATCTTCATCTTTGTTAACGTACATATTTTTGGTGTCCTCCTGCATCACATACGTTAACTGGTGGCAACTATTCATGATTATAACCTAATCACACACTGCACAGTAGTGCACTAGGGATTGCAAGTCCCAGAAACTCACTACTCATGCTGAGAATAGGTCTAATGGCATCTCAGAGGACAAATTCATTCAAAAATGGAATGTGATAAGAACTTCAATTTTTTTTTGTGTCATAAGATATCATTTGACATTGCTCATATATATTCCCCTTCACTTTAATGGAGAAGGAGCTATGTTTATAGACAACTGTAGGACACCGAGTAACATACGTTAACATCATCACTTGTCCTTTTTATTTGCCTCAAATCCACCTTTCTTAATACTGTATTATCTTTTAACATTACTAATTGTGTTCGACATTCACCGGAGAACCAGAATCAGCACTCAAATAGATACCTTTGTGTAATTCATATTTGAACATGCATGTCACACTTTAGTAACCCAGTATCAAATAATGACATATATATATATATATATTCACCCTGACAACTTTATAGCTAGTTCCAAAGGGATGTTTAATCACTTTAATATAAATCTAAGAGCTTTGATTGAACTTTTGTAAATGTCAGCTCGACAATTACAGATACAATTAGTTTTTGAACTCTAATTAAGAAACGATTAACTACTCCGTCATTAAAGACTGGATCACATTGGATCTAATGCCAATCAAATACGAATGATAAAAGTTTTCCCAATGGTGGAAAGCAGACATTTGGGGGTCAACCAATGCACTATGGCCGCTATATGTGCCTAGGGTGGTGTATTTCTGCCAAAGGTACCAGGGAGGAGTAGGACGGGGGGAGAGTTAAGGGGTATAAAGGGGTATAGAGCAGATAATGATTTGCTTCTCAAATTCCAAAGGCAGACAAACTTCTGCTGTTCCCTTCCTTGCTATTTCCTGGATAGCTTATATGAAGTGACACTAAGGTGTGTGAATTCCAGAATCACAGTAGGCAAGGTACTCTTGCTTCCGACTGGTATTGCTTGCAAAGACATGGTTTTATACAGAGATCAGAGATCACCTACAGTTTAAGGTTGGATACTTCAGTAGGGAGAACAGATACCAATGTGCCTGTCGTATGGTCAATGGTTGCTAGCCCATTCTAGCCATAAATTCCTCTTAGTAGGGAGAACCATATATACCAATGTGCCTGTCATATGGTCAATGGTTTCTAGCCCATTCTAGCCATAAATTCCTCTTAGTAGGGAGAACCAGATACCAATGTGCCTGTCGTATGGTCAATGGTTTCTAGCCCATTCTAGCAATTAATTCCTCTTAGTAGGGAGAACCAGATACCAATGTGCCTGTCATATGGTCAATGGTTTCTAGTCCATTCTAGCAATTAATTCCTCTTAGTAGGGAGAACCAGATACCAATGTGCCTGTCGTATGGTCAATGGTTTCTAGCCCATTCTAGCAATTAATTCCTCTTAGAAGGGAGAACCAGATACAGATGTGCCTGTCCTATGGTCAATGGTTTCTAGTCCGTTCTAGCAATTAATTCCTCTTAGAAGGGAGAACCAGATACAGATGTGCCTGTCCTATGGTCAATGGTTTCTAGTCCGTTCTAGCTATTAATTCCTCTTAGAAGGGAGAACCAGATACAGATGTGCCTGTCCTATGGTCAATGGTTTCTAGCCCATTCTAGCAATTAATTCTCTTTTAGGGAGAACCAGATACAGATGTGCCTGTCCTATGGTCAATGGTTTCTAGCCCATTCTAGCAATTAATTCTCTTTTAGGGAGAACCAGATACCAATGTGCCTGTCGTATGGTCAATGGTTTCTAGCCCATTCTAGCAATTAATTCCTCTTAGTAGGGAGAACCACATACCAATGTGCCTGTCCTATGGTCAATGGTTTCTAGCCCATTCTAGCCATTAATTCCCATTAGTATTTCAGAACCAGATCCCAACTAGTTTCATTCAATTGTTTGTTTTTGGAACATACATTGAAAAAGTACTGTGAAAGAGTAATAACAGACTAGGTCTTAGGTTTAGGAAACATTCACACCCCTCTAATGCCTAATTTGTTCTAATGACTTATTATTGCTTCGTAATTAAAGTAGTCATGTAAAAGGATATATCACATTTTTGACACGTCCTTTTAAGATAAAGCCAGCTTTTTTTTTTTAAGCCTGACAAGATTTTATGATTTCATCCTTTGTTAAAATTTTTGAATTTGCGTGCAGCATAAACTTCACACAGATAAAAGTTTATTCTAATATCACCTGTAAGGGTCTTTCTTTGAAGTTCTGAATTAACGAGCCACCCACACTAGCATAGAAATATATACTTATTTTAGTGAAGAAGGCCAATTGTAAAGCATAATATAAAATAAAGAGGCGCAAAGGTTAACGCAGCCCTGTACAACAAAGGACACAAAAAGAAAACTTGCTACCTGACAGAGTTTAACAAATGTATGTCAATGTCACGGTATAATAAGACAATGAGTGAGTTTTTATGTATCGGATAGATGTGGGAGTCTCTCAGCATTGTGCAATACTAAACAGTGACATAATACCCAATCCAACACCCAAACTAACACATCACCACCAAAGCTAATTCTACCAGCCTCACAGATTATATTTAAAGCTGAATTCTACCAGCCTCACAGGTTATAATCAAAGCTTTATGCTATATTTAATGCTTAATTCTCTTAGCCACACAGGTTATAATCATATATAGTAAATGCCTTCTGAAGGAGGCAGCTGATGTAAGGGGAAGAAAGGAGGGTGTGACTGAGAAACTGTCTTTGATGTAACTTATGTTTTGAACATTATAGTCTCCTAATAGCTCATATACAGTGGCGGAGCTAAGGGTATTGGTCAGGGGGGCCGAGAATGGTCTGAAGGGGCGCTTTCGACACTAAGCGGAGCGCCACCACAGGTTGGCGCGGATCGTACAAAAATGTTTTGAATAAAGATACTCCCTAGATCACCGGAAATGACCATTTCAGGGCCTTACTAATTTGCAGATAAATGAAGAATAAATAGGTGTCATAGCCATTTGTGACAACTCGGAAGTATATATGGGTGTTGAAAGTGACAAAATGTGACAATTGTCAATGAGAGAAGGTAGATGAGAACACAATAAAAAAGTGGTAAAAAGCTGAAAAGGGCACCAACAGTCCATTTGAGTCCATCAGAGGGGGCATCTGCCCCCCCCCCTGACTGTATGGACGCTCCGCCACTACTCATCTACCCCTACTTCACCATACTGCATTACTATTTTTATGCAGGAAAATGTAGGATTTGGAATGTTAGTTACTGTAGTTGTAGCTTCATTATAAGTTACTTGCTGTAAATTTCTTAAAATTGTACTATAATCTAAATTTCTCATCTCAAGGGATGGGAGGGGGAAGGAGGGGGAGGCAGAAGGTGGGAGACGGGTAAGAGGTCATGAGAAGCATTGGAGAAGAGAATATGACAGACTTTACTGTCATTCCACAAATGGTTATTCCACTTTTATATAGCATACCTCATTTACAAGGGACAAATAGCAGCAGGGACAATGGCAGGAGAGGGACAATGGCAGGAGAGGGGTAATGGCAGGAGAGAGACAATGGTAGGAGAGGGACAATGGCAGCAGGGACAATGGTAGGAGAGGGCAATGGCAGGAGAGGGACAATGGCAGGAGAGGGGTAATGGCAGGAGAGAGACAATGGTAGGAGAGGGACAATGGCAGGAAAGGAACAATGGCAAGAGAGGGGCAATGGCAGGAGAGAGACAATCGTAGGAGAGGGACAATGGCAGCAGGGGCAATGGTAGGAGAGGGCAATGGCAGGAGAGGGACAATGGCAGGAAAGGAACAATGGCAAGAGAGGGGCAATGGCAGGAGGACAATCGTAGGAGAGGGACAATGGCAGCAGGGACAATGGTAGGAGAGGGACAATGGCAGGAAAGGAACAATGGCAAGAGAGGGGCAATGGCAGGAGGACAATCGTAGGAGAGGGACAATGGCAGCAGGGACAATGGTAGGAGAGGGACAATGGCAGGAGAGGGACAATGGCAGGAGAGAGACAATGGCAGGATGGGCTACCAGTGATGGAAGGGGAGAAGCAAAGGAAGAGTAACAAATATTTCTGGTTATAATTTCAGAGCAAAAAGAAATATTCTTGGTATTAAAAACTGGTACTCAGTAATAAGTTAAATATCGGTTGTAAATAGTAGCAATACAAGAAGCAGTATCAGTTTATCCAATGGACAGAATGAGGCAAGTTCAATGAGCCCCTAAAGCCAAGGGGCCTCTGTGAACACTATCAATTGAGCTTACCCGCTACTTTCAAGCACAGTGGGGAGAGGGGAGGGAAGGCTGTATTGGGGGGGGGGGGAAGGAAGGACGGACGGACGGAGAATGCAAAGGATTTCAAAGGGTATTAATACAGTACTGGAAACATATACTGAGCACCTCTGGAGATTGTTACTATCAAAATCAAGATCAACATGAAGCCTAAGCATGCCTAGCCTACTTTGTACATTATATACATGTATCAATGTCGCTATTATCTAGTAAAGCCTAGCTATTTTCAGCTAATTGCTCTTTGGTGCATATATGGAGAAACAATTCCATTGCATTGTGAACGGCAGACTTCTAAAGAGTCTAGCTGAATTAGTCATTAGAATGAATCTAATTGTGATCATTGTTAAGTGAAATATTTGCACATAAATGTAATTTTCAGAGACAAGACCATATTGCAGCTGCTTCTGTGGCCTGTTGACTTCACGGCCTTGAACTGACAACCATTTTAACTTTTCCTCTTTTCCTCTTTTCAAGAGGCAGGTGGGGGATTATGATGGAATTGGAAGTGTCCTGGTACCCCAAGGAAAAAAAAACTTCAACGATGTTGACTCACACGTCCATCTGTGTAAAGGAATAATAAGCCATATATGCTAATATTGTAGAGCTGCGTTTACGGTTTTAATAATAAAAACCACTTGTTGAAAGATCATGTGACTTCAGTGTTACCATGATTATCATGGCAAAATGGGATGAACAGATTGCAGGTTCAATGTAGGTTTAAATTCCAAGAGTGATAAGGGTGAGGAGAGGGTGAGGGGTGAGACAGAGGTGAGACTTATATATTAATCATTAGTTATAATGCCAAAGTTTACTTGCAGGAAACAAAACACATTTGTCCCTCCCTCTCCTCCCCTTCCCTCACTTGATACTCTGCTAACACGATACAAAACATATTGAGGCCCAAACTGGTTAAAGTGAAAAGTTACAGGCACATAAAGTATCTGACCAAGTTTTGTTAGCAATTGCCTGATCTTGCTCGTTGGATCAGGATATCCATGAACCTTTTCCCACTCCCTCTGAACCCCACATTCCACTCCCCCCCCACCCACCACCCATGCCCTACTCCAAAGCAATAACTAATTAATTGACAGGTGGTGAAATGACAACAAAAAAAGTTACAGGCACATAACATAGCTGACCAAGTTTTGTTAGCAATTGCCTGATCTTGCTCGTTGGATCAGGATATCCATGAACCTTTTCCCACTCCCTCTGAAACCCACATTCCACTCCCCCCCCACCCACCACCCATGCCCCACTCCAAAGCAATAACTAATTAATTGACAGGTGGTGAAATGACAACAAAAAAAGTTACAGGCACATAACATAGCTGACGAAGTTTTGTTAGCAATTGCCTGATACTGCTCGTTGGATCAGGATATCCATGAACCTTTTCCCACTCCCTCTGAACCCCACATTCCCCATATACCCATACAAATTACCATCCTCTAGAATTGACAAGAAAGATGCGTTTGTCTAAAAAACCTGAGGATTATTGAATCGCCGGGAAGGGATAAAACAATCAAGGAAAGCTGGTAAAACATGCCTAGGTCAATAATTTAACTGTTTGCTTTTCATTCATAACAGTAATAACCAAATGACTGAGTAACGATCAAGTGAAGAGAATCCGTGACGTTAAATATCAATCACTGACAAATAAATTGCAGCAGTGGGCAGCTGTCTAACTGTGAGGAACAACTACCCATTGAGACACCCCCTTCAATGTTCATCTTAACCCCTCATATTACCCACTCTAGAAACAATTGTACCTCTCTATCAGCTGCCTGTTTGTGCTTTACAACAGATAATATATGAACACACCTTTTTTTCCCCCCTCTTCATTTGTAAATGTAAACAAATAATTTTCCAAGTTAACAACAGTGAATAGAAATTAATTTTTATAACAAATGATAAACTTGGATGAGATGAGTTGGCCTGTGAAAGTCTTTGCTGATCTTTGGATTTTAGAAATTAAATATAAGTAGCTTGCTTGATCAGTTTAACCAGTTGCATGGTACTTAGACTAAGTTAAAAAAAATCATTTAAAACAAGACAATGATATACAATGTTAATTGAAGTAGAGGCTGTGAAACGAGCAGGTGGGAACCAACATCACAAGGACTTGGAAATTATATTCCCTAAATGATTGCCACTTTCAGTGTGGTAATATGCAAATTTGCAAACCACCTCCTATACATATGCATGTAAGAGATGCATATTCATAATAAACTCATGTTCAACACCCAATTATCTGCATCTTTGCTTGCAAATATCCATAGGAAATGTTCTTGATAGGGAAGGATATATATGTGATGGAAGTATTAAAGTTCTTTTGTACATCAAAATGCAGTTTTCTTTCCAGATATATCCTTATCGATGCCTAGCTATGATAATCAAATGTTGGAAATGGGATCTTAAAAATGCGTTCTACGCATGCATCAAACCTCTCCTGTTATCTTACATTGTATATCCAGATAATCATTAGCTGGACAAGTTGATTTCAAGTGCAATCAGTTCTGACACTACTAGGGACTGGTGTGGATTGGGTTGGGGATGTGGGGAGGTGGGGGTATGTGTACAGAGAGAAAATTTGGGTGGATTGGGGTATGGGATGGGCTGAGGGTTGGAGTGGTGGGGAGGGATTAAAAAAGATATTTTGGTATCCTATGCAGTGGTAACTAGGGTATGGAAAGACAATTTGCACATAACATTCTTTTGGTTTTGAAGAAGTCCTCCAGAAAAGGATTTCAAAAGCATTTGATTTGGCTAGACCACAATGGAACATACAGAAGACATGTTCACACAAGGACATGACAGCATCCAGAATGCCAATGGGCTTAGTAAGTTCTTGTCACATTTTTATTTATATGAACAATCATTTCAAACACTTCAAGCAAAATTTCATATAAAAGTTTGACCATTTATTCAGTTCAAGTGATCACTAAAAGTTCTTGCAAAAAGCGCAGATCCAATCATATATATATATCCAAGTATCAAGATCATTGAATGCTTTAATTTAGGATTAACTGTGTATCTTCAAGGTTTGCAGACTTTTAAATTGACTTAAGTCTGGTCACCTCTGACCTTTATAGATAAGGTATGATTCTTTTAATGGCTCTTAAAAATAAACCCAAGTTGTACAGAAGCAGCTATGTAAATAAAATATTTGCATTAAATTGTAATGAAAGAAGCAGAAGTTTCCAAGAAATAATGATGGCTTTGTGAGAAGACCACTTCATCACTTAAATTAAACATATTCTGAGATTACTTATCACCTGGAAATGTTACAATTTTTTAGCTACAGGCGACTACATTGCTATTTCTTTTCTACTTTGTTTAATAAACTTTTCTTTCTTTTTTTATACCAAATGCCATCAATCAAACACTTAGGTTATATATAATACAGATTGCTAGATCCTAAAGGAATGTATAGCTTTTGAATAAATGTAAGAATTGGACAAAGTGACACATGCTCTTGAAGAAAGACAACAAGGTAATTCACAGAAAACAGCTGCATTTTATGTTTGCCTTCTTTGGAAATGTCCACCAACTTCAGTTACGCCATTTATACCCGGCACATCAAATGAACCGTTCATACTTGTAATAAACATCACAGATTCTTAATTTACTCAAGCTATGGTCTGGAACTCTTTTCAGAAACAAATAATCGCTAGTGTAATAATCACGCTTTCATAGAGGTATGTGTAATTTGAATATATATGACCCATTGTGAGTACAAAAGCATGATTGCAAATACAAGTTCTAGTACAAAAGCACAAGTACTTGTGTTACATTGTTCTGAGTACCATTACTAGATTGAGTACCATAACTAGCTTGAGTACCTTTACTAGATTGAGTACCATTACTAGATTGAGTACCATAACTAGCTTGAGTACCTTTACTAGATTGAGTACCATTACTAGATTGGGTACCATTACTAGATCGAGTACCGGAACTAGATTGAATACCATTAATAGATTGAGTACCAGTACTAGATTGAGTACCATTACTAGATTGAGTACCAGTACTAGATTGAGTACCATTACTAGATTGAGTACCAGTTCTAGATTGAGTACCATTACTAGATTGAGTACCATTACTAGATTGAGTACCATTACTAGATTGAGTACAGGTACTAGATTGATACTATCACTACATAGAGTACCATTAATACATTGAGTACCAGTACTAGATTGAGAACCAGTACTAGATTGAGTACAGGCATAGGCGTACAGGACCATTTCAGTTTGGGAGGGCAGAAACTTTTGTGCCCAAAAGTTCCTGTGACACTATCTAAGCGGAGCGCCACCATTGGTTGGTGCGTAGCGTACAGGAAATGTTTTGGCAAAATATGCCTCTCAGATTGCCGGAAATGGCCCTTCTGAGGCCTTGCAAGTTGCATCGAAACATTCTTTATTTTATAACCTCCTCCCACGTTTTAGAAATTTACACTTCCCCAAAAATTTGGTAAATTAGAAGAAGAAAAAATGGTAACATCACTTTGAAGGAGAAAAATAGAACAGTATATTTTTTGAGCTCCTATTTAGTTACCGTATTTATTATTTTAACACAGTACTCAGCTACCTCCAGAAAAACATACATCGTTCAACGACACGTAGGCGGGATAATGTCACTGTGTCGGGTGAGACAGCAATTTGTCTCACAAAAAAGTATAAAAAATAACAAAGAATACGATAAACCTGTACTTCTAGGCTTGTAGGCACTCCCCCCCCCCCCCACCATCCATGAACAAGAAAAAGTTTCTTATATACACTCATGTCAGGGATGTCCAGGTATACAGTTGACTAGTTAGACAAATTTTTGATAGTGCAAAAAGCGTGGTAGCCCAGATGAGCTGCGCTTACGGTGGTGTTACACGGAAATATTCAGGCAACATGATGCTAAATAAAGAAAATCATTAGGCCTATATTAATATTAATGTCACAAAACAAATAACATAAAACGCTCTCCACAGAATTGTCGGGCAAAAATTTGAAAAAGATTCGGGCAAGCTACTGCATATTTATATATACATATTTTTTTCTCCTCTTAGGCTGCCCGAATTTTTCAGGACTTTTGCCCGAATTTCTTGTCCTCTGGAAATTTGGGGGGGGGGGCAGTCTGCCCCCCCTGCCCCCGCCTCGTACGCCTATGAGTACAGGTACTAGATGAAATATGAGTACAAAAGAATGACTTATGCGTACAGAAATTACACTCCAGCACCAGAATGAGTACATCAGCCTCAAGTACTTTTACATTTTCAAAAGTTAAGCATTGAATGTTGTAATTGGGATCTGAACTGAATTGTTACATTTTTGTATACTATAGTAGTGACCCAGTTTGCCAGGTTTATTTGTCATTATACTGCTTCACTGGCATACTTTCTGCAAATGATCCCATTTCATTGTTCTACTTCTCATGCCTACTGATACGCTGTATTGTGTTCATGGTGAAATTTTGCAGTATAATTGCTGTTGAAGTCAGAAGCTAGGTTAACCTACATTCTATAAACCAGGATTATCGACGGATGAGCTTGGTTTATTGGTTGATATTCCAAGTTAAATCCAGTCAAAAACTCCTGGTTTAAGTGGAAAAGTGCATTCATTAACTTGATTAAATTAATTTTTTACATTCAATTTGCTTATAAATATTTTATCATAGAGTGTTACAATTATACACAGATCCATATATCTAAGCTGCTTAACGATCAGGTAGGGAAATCACCTTTATGTAACCTTCCCCCTTCCCCTCCCCCCCCTCATTGTCAAAATAATCCGTTCATAGAAGAGTAAACCACAAAGAGCAGGTGTTACTTCATATAAAGCGTAGCCTCCATGACACCATAAAAAAAATATTTGAATAGATCTGTCTTAAGGATCTTGATATGTTTGTTCAAAAAAAAAACACCAACAAAAAAACACAATTTGCATACAGGTGGTGGTGGCGGCTAAGGAGAAGAATTGGTTTTATATCTATTGGAATGTATATGTGGTATAGTTATCAGATTAAGGGCGCGTGCCCAGGGTCACTTAAAGAGGGTAAATAATCCTTGTACATGTGATATAAAAAGAAAAGAAAAAAAAGGTCTTTGATTAAGAAGAATATTAGTTAAAATACAAGCAATAACTACATGTGACAATACACCCCTAGGTCATGTCAACAAACCATTTATCTTGGTGCTAAGCTTAACTCTTTAAAGACTTTTAAGCTTCTCTTTAACACAAAAGGTGGCACGTGCCCAGGATGCTGGGTTTTATAAGTTGACTTTGTGTGTATATGCATTGTTTTGTCTGAGTAAACAGTTAGTACACAAAAAGAAAAGGAAAACGGGGTTAACAAAATTTTTATCAGACCGTTTCCATTTTCGGTGCGGTAGACGATTTTGAAAGAATATCTTTTACGTCAATGGATGCTCGTCAGCAGGGGATTGGTTGCTACGTGTAAGGTGATACCTCCTGCAGACGACGTGACCGGCCAATGAGAGAATCAATAGCTTGATTGGATCGGTGTAAAGCTGTAACAAGTTGCCATTTGACTAATTGCAGCCACCTGGTCTCAATATTAGTAAAAGGAAACTGTATGGATAAAAGGATGGACCCATCCCCCTCCCTCGATCGTCCTTATTGTCATCTATGTACAGGTGTCATTGCTGACTGACTCCGTGCGCCCATAATAGACCGTCAACAAGTGAAATTTAGAGTTTACAAAGATTGGAAAACCAAACCGGTATCGGATTGGAAGTTGATGTCACTGTTTTTACTCTTCTTTTTTTGTGCCCATGAAACTGTTTGTGAGTTCTGTCATCCCTGGTATAAGATGAGAGATGAAATTGGTATGTAGGTGAAAATTGTTCCTCTGTTAACAGAAGGACTTATATATATTGGCAAAACACACATCCCTCTGATCCTCCCCCCCCCCCCTCGCCATAAGAATGAAGTTGAATGAATCGTATGGATACCACCACTCTGATTGAAATACAACCCATTTGACGACCACCTCCCCCGCCCCCCCTCCCCTCAGACCCAGAGAGTAACAGCAAAAGCTTTAACAAAGTTTAGCATCAGGCCAATAGTCAGCTGGAACAAGATATATGCCATTGCACACTCCCACATCCCCACTTGACAAAACTGCTAATATCTGTATAGTCCTGCTTCCCACTGCTTTTTTGTTTTTGTTTTGTAACCATGGTAACGACAATGTGCAGTGCTGACGGTGCTCTCGGCCCACAACTAGCGCCGGGCCGTAAATCTGCTTTGTATTAGGTAGTATGATTCATAGCCTATTATCTAGCAGAGGATACAGCTTGATGAATGATGACACAATATTTGGATTTTGCTTCACCGCAAGTTACAGGACAAGAATATTCGTGGCCCTCTCAAATGATTGGAGTCCCCACCCCCCAAGTCAGAAATCCTGGCTACGAGCTATTCAGCAATCTGTTATGGATATTCATAGTGATGTCTCTTTGATGGAATGGGTCCATGAATACCATCACAACCTGTATCTGACCCAACCAATTAGATGAAGCAGACAACTTTGTTGTGTAAACAAGAGCTATCTCATGGACTGAAAAGTGGCAATTGCACGATCCCAAAACATGAATGTGGATTTCCAGAAATGAAGTGTGTCATAGATGCATTAAACTGGAAGCAGCAGGTGTCATGAATTTAGAAGCCAAAGTTGATACAATATCACTGTTATTCTGAGAGCTCTTGATATTTTCAAGAGGCCATTTTTGGAATTACCTGAGTCTGGGGCAGACGGGCACGTGTAGGTTGTTTTGCTCTTGTTTGTACAGTCGTTTACCATGCGGTTTATAATTTGATTCGCTTCGACAAAATGCCAAAACAATGCAATTGTCGATAATATGGCACTGGGGAGTTGTGATTGATAAAGGTTGTGGTGGAATGCATACTGAGATATAGGTGAAGAAAGGGGTGGGGGTGGGAGAGGGGGGGCGGAAGCAGTAGCATAATGACATGAGGGACTGAAGCAGTTTTACAATTTCCAATCCTCGGAATTGAAAACTTTATGAATATGACATTAATAGTCACGCTTAATGGATAACCCTTACTCCAGTTAAGATATATCTAAGTGGTTTAAACCATGTGACGGCTTGTACTTAGCAAGTTATCGTAACCCAATCCGGGGTAACTTTGTGACCAATTAATGTATTATTAAAATACTAAATACTTCATTCCAAATCAAACAATTTGTAACTTTTGCCTAATTTTCTATTTCAGGTGGTTAAATGCATCAAGTTAACACTAACTACATCTGCAAGTACAAAACTATGCAATAAATTCTAGCAGATATTTCTTTCACAGTTCTGGTCATTTGCATATATCTAACCGTCCAACGTTAACAGCACTTACAGCGATTAACAAAGCGAAGGAAGAAGATAACAGAAGAGTCGCAAAAAGAAAGAAAGAAAGAAACTGCGGTTATTTGCAAATGAATGGTATTCAACAACGAAGAGATAAAGAAAACAGCTGCTTAGTCACGATAATTCACAGGAAGTAGAAATATCACATTATTAAATCGGTAAATATTGCGGCCAAGATAACAGAGAAGACGTTCAATTAAAAAGCTCATCTTGATACGAAAGAAAACAGGATATCATTAATGTCTGAACAAACTCCTGGTAGACGATGAAACTAATTAAGTGTAACTATAAATATCAGCAGTACTGCGCAACAGAATCAGATATTATCGCAAATATCTCTAAGCTTGATTATTACCAAACCTTTTAGCAAACAGTCTTTAGTTCAACCTGGATGTAGTCTTGGTAGTCACCTGTTAGGACTACACCAAATATGTTTCCATGATATAATTGTGCCATAATGGTCCAGTTTGTTAACAAAGTTTGACTTGTACATTTAATACTGTGGAAGGATCAGTTTAATATAGAGCCCAGCTGTTATGTATGCATTCTATCTCGATGGTATCATCAATCCTACTGTGTAGCAAATAATCAAAAGATCATGACGAAAATATGAATCGGACGCATTGCTTGATCACCTCGACCAAGACAATTGCAAAATACGCGAGACACCTTTGTTTTGGTTTGAAAGTTTTTATTCACTCAATCTCTTCGAATGGGCCAAAATTTAGGGGGAAAACACACATTTGTCATGATTGTGTGGTTTTAAACAGATAAATACCAATTGTAGAGTGAGATATCGATAAGATCGTGTTCATAATGGAATGCATAAATGGGGCTTTAAAGGGTGACTATAAGAATACAACATTTGCATTTTTTTTCTTAATTTTTTTAAATATTTTTTTAAAAGTTTTCAAAAGCATTATCCTGGGGGTTCTAACTCATTTTCCAAAATTAAAATCACAAAAACTTGAGTTCTGTTAAAATTAGACAATAAATCTTCTCACAGAAAAAATGAAAGGGTGGCAAACAACTGCTTTTTTGACGTCATTTGAGGGGGGGGGGGGAACCGAATGATCATTACTTTGCAAGACCAAAGAAACATGGCCACTTCTCTATTCTTCTTCCAACAATAACTTACCATCCTCCCAGCCCCATTAAAAAATAAGGCAAACAAAACAAGGACTCAACATATAGCTTGCTTTTTTCTTCTTTTTTTTTCTCCTTCACTGTTTTTCTACGAGACAGTCTTTACCGTTTTAATTCTCTTCCTTACATTTCTAATACTACCAGCTTACCATATTTTTAGCTTCTCATTTCGGTAGAGATTTCAATTCTTAATTGCAGATTTACTCCTTCAAACCTTTAAAATCGCCTTTGAATTCAATTCAGGAATATCCCATTCAATATAGATTTAATTGCATTCCAACACAGAACCAGCTTCTCGTAATCTCTTCTTGTTCCCCCCCCCCCCCCCTATAAAAAAGTTTTAAAAAGGAAACAGAAGATGAATATAAAGATGGGTCTTAAATCTACTTCTAAGAAGCTCCTATTCATCTTTTCTTTCTTAAAAAAACATAAGGGACAAAAAAAAACAACTAAGAAATAAAGAAAACTTAGGAATAACTAGTGTCCCCCCCACACACACACCCTCCAAACCTCCCTCTGTGCTGTCAAGACATGAAGAATTAGTATAACTGTCCCTGTGTTAGAGCTATGAGTGCAATCAACTGTAAAACATAAGTACCTGAAAAGAGCAAAGGAATTCAAAGGAGAGAAAAGAAGCTGGCACGCGACTGATCCCAAAACACAATAGGCAAGGCACGAGAGCGTTGTACCGACCCCTTTGTAAATTATCTTTTTCAAGGACTTTAGTAGAAGTTTGTAGACCTTTTTCTTTTCTTTCTCTCTATTCCAAGTTAGGGGCATGCTGATAACAGATTTTGGGATATAGTAAAACCAACTGGGCTATTTGCTATCTTGCATGTACTATTTGCAATCATCGCTGCTATTAACAAGACTGTCTGTCTACAGAACCTGGAACAAGAAGGGCAGAGAGAGAGAGAGAAAGAGAAAAGATAAGAAATGGCACACGAACACCACCACCACCTGCACGCGACAGGCCTTCCATAAAAGGCCACCTGGTTGACCTTTGACCTGCATGTTTACCATAAGTATTGAGTGATTTGCTAGTAAGAATTTTATTAGCTCAGACATCTAAACATCCCCAGGGCTTAAAGGTTTATCTTTTTAAAAAGCATATTTTTCCAAGTCTCTTTTTTTTAAGGGACCTGCCCAGCTGTCAATTTTAGCAGAAAAACTTGAAAAGAATAAATAGTTCTGAACACCTCCTTAAGAAATTGAGGTTCTTTAGAAATTTTCGACCAAAAAAGGGGCTTAAATAAAATAAAAGGGGAAAAAAAAAAAAAAATCAAAAGAAGGTGGATGATACCAAAGACCATTTTATTGATACCGCAAGCTATTATGTTAGTTGGGGGTACAACAATAGCTGTATAGGAATGTGAGGCTTTTTCTATGTGACTATAACGAAATATGTCCGTGTCATATTTTACAAACGCTCTTTAGCCAGACAGTAACTCGCGGTTGCCGTCGCCAACCCTGAGCAAGAGTTTTGGTCCTACAATATGAAAAGGAGAAAAGGAAATAACAAGCCAACGCCGCCTCGAGGGGTTTAATAGGCTTAGAAGTTTAGCACAGGAAGTTCTCCGGCTCTCGGAACAAAAGCTTGTCCCACAGAATAAACTTTCAAAGTTATCACAACGGAGGTTATCAATGGCGGCCAAAGACAAGACGCGATGGAAACTGAATTTACACGTCGGGTTCGATCTTGTGCGCTATAGTTTTCTTACCGAGATTTACTACTTCACACCTCAGAGGGTGATTACAGCTAAAATCACCGCGGCGACAACGGTCGCTTCTGGATCTACGTCCTCGGCAATGAGCTATAAATAGCCATTCCTGTCACACGGTTGCTATGCGTAACTGTTTACAGTAATAAGTGTGCTCTTTGAATATTCACGACCGTCTTATAGCTGTGCTATGATTTGGTCGGAAGTAATTTTTCTGTCAATTTTGTTTAAAAACGCCTGGCAACTCAAAAATGATTGGAACAATAACTCAAACTATATGATGGTCGCCTAGATCATTTCTACACATGAGAGTTAATTCTAGAAAGATATTAGTGGTTACTGCTACCCATGTTGCAACGTCACATGTGGCGCGGTCACATCATACTGATGCAACATCCTTGCTATTGCTCTTTGTCAAGCCTTTAGAAGTAATGCTAATGTTGCATACAGCTGATTTAACACTTGAAGTGTTGCTATCTACTGAAGCTAAAATAGCAGGATATCTCTTTATTGCTTAAGGACTGAATCTTGCACTAACAAGTATCCTATTCAATAGGCTGTCATAACACCAGTAACATTAATGTATCCAGCTGATCTAACACTGATGGTGTTGCTATCTACTGAAGCTAAAACAATAGGATGTTTCTTTATTGTTTAAAGACTGAATCTTGCACTAACAAGTATCATATGCAATAGGCTGTCATAACACCAGTAACATTAATGTATCCAGCTGATCTTACACTGATGGTGTTGCTATCTACTGAAGCTAAAACAATAGGAAGTTTCTTTATTGTTTAAAGACTGAATCTTGCACTAACAAGTATCATATACAATAGGCTGTCATAACACGAGAAACATTAATGTATCCAGCTGATCTAACACTGATGGTGTTGCTATCTACTGAAGCTAAAACAATAGGATGTTTCTTTATTGTTTAAAGACTGAATCTTGCACTAACAAGTATCATATGCAATCCTATAGGCTGTCATAACACCAGTAACATTAATGTATCCAGCTGATCTAACACTGATGGTGTTGCTATCTACTGATCAAAGCTAAAACAATAGGATGTTTCTTTATTGTTTAAGGACTGAATCTTGCACTAACAAGTATCATATGCAATATGCTGTCATAACACCAGTAACATTAATGTATCCAGCTGATCTTACACTGATGGTGTTGCTATCTACTGATCAAAGCTAAAACAATAGGTTTCTTTATTGTTTAAGGACTGAATCTTGCACTAACAAGTATCATATGCAATAGGCTGTCATAACACCAGTAACATTAATGTATCCAGCTGATCTTACACTGATGGTATTGCTATCTACTGAAGCTAAAACAATAGGATGTTTCTTTATTGTTTAAGGACTGAATCTTGCACTAACAAGTATCATATGCAATAGGCTGTCATAACACCAGAAACATTAATGTATCCAGCTGATATTACACTAATGATGTTGCTATCTACTGAAGCTAAAACAACAGGATCCATTTCTCTGGAGTGACCAATGGGGTTCGTCAGCAAAAAGTAATTTGTTGTCAAATAGCTATATCTAAGTTAGTCCGAAGGGATTGGAAATGTTTCAATGTTTTAATACCTATTTTGTTCTTAGATTTGTAAGAATGGCATTGCTGGACTTTGAAGACCTAAAATGTCCCTGAAATTATCTGAGCAAGAAATATGTTTTTTAGAGATACAGCTACAGCAAGTCATCATAAAGTAGGTTCCATCAGAGAATTTTGGTCTTTTTAGCATATTTTAGAAGCAATTTTGGTCCCTCTTAAATGAGGCTGTGATATTACTTCATGCTCTTCTGGCCTCCAACCAACCATACCCTTCTCTTCCCCCCCCCCCCCAACCCTCATTTATATTTCTTTATGCCCAAAATGATAACTACCTATATATATATGTTTCTTCCTTGTATCTAAAAATAGCTGAAGAATAACAAGACATAATTTTGTGCCCCTTTGTGATGGTGGACGTGTACTGTATGAGTGGGTTGATAGCTCACAAGGACAAATAAGACCAAATAAATATATGTAAGTTAATTTCATTGCATTTTTTGAACCAGCCACTAAGATTGTCTCCACTTAGAGAAACCACATTATTTTTCTTTCGTTACTATAAATATAAAATAAAGCCCCCCCCCCCGCCCACTCGTTCCTTTCCTATTGATTCACTTTCGGGTCACCTAATTGATTTAATCCCCCCTTTTGTCACATACCATGCTGCGTTACTCAAGACATTTTCATTTCCAATGGACAAACATTTCATAGAATATATATGTAGTACCTTTACAGTTCTCAACTGGTCTGAATCCAGATTTGGTTTGTTAATAAGGAGGGTAACAACTTTAAAGCCCACCCATAGAAGTCTGTTGGAATTTCCCAGGTACTTCCCAAAAGAAAATCCATTGTGTAATAAAGAGAAACTCCAAAATACTTCAAGACATAAAACCAAGAATTAGCATTCCTTCTGAGGAAATTTACGAAAACCTGACAGATAAGTCACTTCATTACATCACAGTAAAGTCGAAAAGGGGGAAAAATTGGTCCAAAAACCGAAAGGAAAGTGGGAAATGGTCAAATAAAATGGTACATTTGTGATTAATGACATTTTTAAATCTGAGAATGAAACCCTCACAATCAGTTTTGTCTTCAAATAATGTTAGACGGTCTCAAAAATTCTTTACATAATTATAACGAAATGGGAGAGGCAGAAGTGTTATATGAGCAGTATCCCATCTCACTGATGAAATGATTGGTAGCGTTTAAATCATGCATTTCATCATCCAGCTTCACCGAGGAATTTCACATATCCTTCCTTCCTTTTTAATATTTTTTTTTAATAACGATTGAGCCTCTGCCTAAGACCAACTTAAGTCTTGTTGGAAAACCATAAGCTTACCTGAAAAAGTTGTCTTAAAGGACATCCTCAATTTTGGCAATCATGAAAATTCACACAATTCTTTGTTTTTTTTTTTATAGATTTCATTTGGGAGGGCTAGTGTGATATGCATTGAAAAGTGTACAGAACTTTTCTTTTCTTAAATTTCTTCATAAATTGTTTGCTTTTTCAGGAAAGTTTGGACAGAATTGAGCAGAATCTTGACACAAACCGAATTCATTTATGTGGCTACAAATTATGGCACGATACAAACGTTGCTAATCAAAACCACTGTTGAAAATTGTCCTGTGAAGCAAGTAGAATCAGAAAAGTAACATTTTTGGTGCTTTGCATATTTTGGTCATTTTAGCACCTATCGTGTTTGTCGGTGGTACCATGAACGTGGAGGTTCCCTGAGAGAAGGCTAACTATAGGTCAGAGGAAGTAATCCTGACATCATGTAAAGACGGTAGGAAAACTGATAGAAAAATAAGTCAAATCCACTGCAAATATAATCTGTAGAATATGCAACATCAAGTTTCCAGAACGTTTAAAGTAATTTTGACTCTAACCTCGCTAGATCAAATCATACTTTATTCAGTGAAGCATTGATGATATGTTACAACTTCTCGCAGTAGTTTTGACTTGTTATGTGTCAGCACTCTATCCCCTGCCTGAAGAAGTCACGGCTGTTTGCTTAATACCATTTATGCAGTCTCCAAAGGTCCAAAGCAATGATATCTTTCTCTACTTGTCTGGGCTTTGCTTGAGATCTGGTGGTATTGTTTTCTTGCCGCCCTCTGAAAAAGTTAACTTTCCGTTGCTTGCAAGTGAATTTTTTTTCTTGTCGCTACAAAATGCAGACAGTAATGAAACGTGATACCTTTTTATCTTTTATCTAGACCTGAGATGTCCATCGCTGCTATGTACACTGTGTTGTGGGTATTGACCGTAGCTGTATGTATTGACTGTACACTAGTGTCTAATTACCGACGGTAGCAAGCTGTGTGTGTATTTTCTGGGATCGATGGTGGTGTCTAACACTTCTGTTACACCTCATTTGACTAGGTCAGATTACCGGCATGAGACGTTTCTTTGTGCGAGTCTTCACTCCCTTTAAGTAAATCAAGAGGGAGACACATCAAAGCTAAACAAGAGTTGCGGTGTCTGTTAATTTAATAATTCTAAACTTGATTTGTTTGGGAGAGTGACTTCACCGACAAAAGAATGTTCTTCTTTCTCTTCACTCTTATTTTTACTATATAACAACCTTATCCTTACAGTGAAGATCAAAATATTTACAAATTCCCTTCTTATTAAGTAGAAAACATTTAAAGTAGCAGAACAAATATGCATTTTCCATGAAAATATTTGGTTTCTCTGGCAGATTGGTATGTGAAATCAAAGATAACCCAAGACATGTTTTAATACCAATTAGAATGAGCATCAAGTCCCCTCCCCATCATCTGTTACATCTCCTTCACACACACACACCCCCTCCCCCACCCCCCTGGCTCCCATCCCCCCACCACCACCTGCTTCCTGTTCCAGACTTGGTGATATAAGAAAACAGCCTAGAGTATAATTGAATTCAGGCCTGAACTTTTTTCCCCCTGACTTCCAATATGTAACACTTTTCTCTGTGTCATGCCAAGCAAGTATTGTATAGGTTCTTTGAGGCCAGTAAAGGGGTAGAGAGTGGATGCCTTTTACCTGCAGACAAAGAAGAAGTAGTTTTGAACTTTTCAGGTATATTTGCAATTTGGAGGAGTGACATTCCAGAGGGCCTAGGTATAGGTCGAAGGTCCCTCTAAATCCCAGAATGGCAAGGAGAGACATCATCCATGGAGGGAAAACCTGCTGGCTAACACATGAAGTAAAGCATTCAACTTTTGTGGAATCGCTCAGGTGGTAGGTAGCAGTCTGAAGAACAAAGAAGTGGCTCGGGCAGAGATGGTAGAATGAAACCCTGGGGATGTCTGCTTTTGTGGAAGGAGGAAATGGGAGAGTACCTTGGGGGGCCCTACTGGAATCTATGTTCGGTAGCTTAAGAGACTGCTTTTACTGTGAGAAAGTTTCTTGACACAAAGAGGGTAGGGTGGAGTGTCAATGAACAGATTGAGAGCAACCATAACAAAACCTGGTATCTAGTCTGGACGGTGGTGCAATGGGTACAGATGGAGGGAGGGTCCTTTGTCTTGGTCACGGAGGGTGTGATAGAAAAGACAGACGATGAGAGTAGAGGAGGGACAAGGGGGTGGGGGAGGGGTGGGTGTGGGAGGAGCAAGGTCAATTGAGGATGCTACAAGAGCAGGTTTCTGGTAAAGGATAAGTCCAATAGATTAAGGGTAATATTAGCAAAGGATAGTCCCAAGGGAGAAAATCTTTTTTTTATTAACACTTCTCAAGCACATCATGTATAAAAACCAATGCCCAATTCATTTGCTTAAATTTGCAACAAGGAGACATTTCATATACTTTCCAAATAAAGACCGAAAAATGATCCCCATCGGACATCTGACCTTGAATTCCTTTACGTCCCCAAATGACTCACAAACCTGTAATGAGTAATTTTGGGAAAATATTCAGCTTCAAGGAGCAAAAGGAATTTTGGATGGCCCAATGGGCCCATAATAAACTACTTAGTGCCATCTCATGTTTCATTGTTTTATGTGACTCCATTTAGATGTAGGACAAATGGTTTGCATTATTAAAAAAAAAAAAAACTTGTGACATAGAATGAACCATTCACGACACTCTGAACTGAATTTCTTGAAGGTCCCCATGCTTGCATGCACATACAGAGGTGGTACCCTTCCTAATGTGTAATATCCATCTGAAAGTTCTGATAAGGCTAATAAAGGCCTATTAAGGAATGTTCACATGTGAACATCATATATGGTGATGATGATAACTATCTGAGAAAAAAAAAGGAGGGAGAGATGTGTATTTTCAAGTTTTTTTGTTTTAATTATCAGGTGCACAAACAAGTACCTTTCTCAATGCTTTAGCCTTGCAGTTTGACAAGCTGTCAGTGTATTCTTTCACGGTAATATTACAAGTACAGTAATTCTTTTGATTCTATAGAAACACAGCAAATCATTCATCAACAATTTGGAACTGTCACAACCAAAGTACTGAATACAACTAGTTTGTGAGCATTGGTCTTATAATACTCTCACAGAATTGGTGGATCTGATGATGTTGTCCAGGGGATCTTGCTCATGGACCCTGTTTTGCTCAACACTGACCATATGTGTGCAAAGTTTGGCCTGCCCCCAAATTTTCTGACGGACCTTACAACTTTTTTTAAAACCCTCTCACAGAATGGGGCCTGTTGGAACCTTATAATATGGGAGCAAAGGTTATTAATTATTATCCAACCTTAAATCAACTGGAGTGCTCACAGAATATTCAAATGACCAAACAGAAAATATGACATATTTGATCTATATAGTACTTTGATGTGATAGCATATAACAGGGTTTGTGGAACACCACTAACAAGGACATTTCCCTTACAGTGAGGTATGTGAACATTAATTGTTGGTTGTGGAATATTGACCCTTTATTAAATCTCTTGGTGAAAAAACCAGATTAATTGAAAATAGTTTGCTGACCATGGATTTGCAGAGTGTCCGAAGTCTCTGCAGCGGATGGCAGCAGGATTGAGGGAGAAGCCAGGTGGAGGAATTTACAGAAAATATATCATAATTTGGGACGAAAAGTACGTCGAAAGATTCCGACCAAATCGAGAAGGGATCATGTTGTGAAGCTGACTGTACTCGGCCTGACTAATGTATCACATACATGGAAAGGAATATCTCAGATTACGGATGTATGGATGGCTCGGTTCATGTGACATCCTCACTCTGGTGCAAAACCTTCTACAGACCTTAATGTTCACCAGATGTTCAACACATTCGCATATTGCACAGGAAGTTATTAATTCTATATTTTATATCAGTCGAATATTAAATTGTTCCTCTTTCTCTTATGAAACATTCTTACCGTTGGTTTGGAGCCAGGCTTTAAGTTAATCCTCTCTCTCTATTTCTATGGTACTACAGGCAGGAAAGACATATTTCCTATCATTTACTTGATTTCACTTTCACAACCATGTTCCATATAACCTGAATCAATTACTTATTTCTTGTTTCCACAAAAAAAAAGATCTAGGTGTAGATATCGGTTGCCACGATGGCAACAAGCATAGAGTTGGAAATATGATACCGGTGAAATTCTAACCGAAACAGCTAGCCGATTCTCCAAGGGGGAGGGAGGGGGGCACAGGCACCCCAAAAATTGTTTCCGTGTGAAATCTGTCATGTCCAAACAAATTGGCAGGGAGAATATGGTTTTCATTTTTCACTTCTACTGATTATAATTTATTTACACGGACCTACAAACTTCTGTAGATTTTAAAGCTGATATAAGTTCTGGAAACAATATCCAGCGAGCCAATTGGCCAGTTTTGTATGAGAACATGAAACAGTAGACTTCAAAAAAAGATTTGTGTGCTCTGACCATTACTGACTTAATGTAATCAGCAACATTCTAGCACAAACGAAGACCTATCTTGTAAGAAGTTCAACATCCAAGCTTTACTTTTGGGGTGATCATGTCTACAAGGTTTACAGACCTATATTGACCTACATGAACTTAAAACAATGATTTGTACCCTTTTGAGCTGCAAAGAGCAGAACGTGACCAACGTCAAAGTCACTGACAGACCTAGCTCTCAAACCCCTCCTCAATAGGATGATTATATTAAAGATCTCAGGGTCGAATCCTGGATGTGAGAGCTTTCACAGTAGGAAGTTACTCTCAAGCTGAGGATCAGGTCTGGATCTGATCCCCAAACCCCTCCTCGATAGGATGATTATTAAAGATCTCAGGGTCGAATCCTGGATGTGAGAGCTTTTACAGTAGGAAGATACTCTCAAGCTGAGGATCAGGTCTGGATCCGATCCCCAAACCCCTCATCGATAGGATGATTATATTAAAGATCTCAGGGTGGGATCCTGAATGTGAGAGCTTTCATAGTAGTCAGTTACTCTCAAGCTGAGGATCAGGTCTGGATCATATCCCTTGCTCAAGATCTAGTGTGAGAACACCCTTAGACCAAGTCATGTATTTGGGGGTAACCCATGTATCTTTTACTACTTGTTGTTATAAGACCAAAATAATGCACTGTAACCTAGTATGATAACACTACTGTACTGTACAACATGACAAGAAGGCAACAGATAGGAGCAAACAACTAACCCTGAGGACATCACTGCTTCACATTACCTGACAGTTTTAAGTGTCCTCTTGGGAATAGAATTGATCAAGGTTACAGGATTATGGTTTCCTCTAATAAGCTGTGTGATTCAAACTCTGGTGAAAGCTTTAAATGTTTCAAGGTGATCTGGGTATTACCATGAAAGGATAGGAGGGTGTGAACTGGGCTCAGGAATGGAATTACCTTGATGAAGGAATTTAATTATTTTTTAAGTGACCATTATTTGATCACTAAATGGCTGAATGTTGGGGTTTTGGATATATATATATGCAGTACATGACACAGCATTCATAGAACCTTTTCCTAACCTTTTAAACTTTTGAAATTATTTGGCATTCGTTGGATAAAAAAATTCCTCTATTTCTTTTCACCCAGTCTTCTAATTCTCACCTTGAACCCTCTCCTCAAACCCTCTCCTCAAACCCTCTCCTCAAACACTCTCCTCAAACACTCTCCTCAAACCCTCTCCTCAAACCCTCATCTTAAACCCTCTCCTCAAACCCTCACCTCAAACCCTTACCTCACACCCTCACCCCAAACCCTCTCCTCAAACCCTCACCTTAAACCTACTCCTCAAACCCTTTCCTCAAACCCTCACCTCAAACCCTCATCCCAAACCCTCTGCTCGAACCTTCTCCTCAAACCCTCACCCCAAACCCTCACCCCAAACCCTCACCCAAAACCCTTTCCTCAACCCTCACCTCAAACCCTCTCCTCCGCCACACACTTCTTCATAGTAGCCCTTTGAAAGCAGTTCTGATTTTTGAGATGGCATTTCTCCACACTCCTGTAGAGCTCTAGACTCTTGGGTGGTAGAATGAGGGCAGTAGATGGGAATCGATTAGCCCACCAGGAGACGATGGTTGCTACAAAGGTTACCTGGATATGGTAGAGTGATAGTGCAGCTGTTGTGAGGAGAAAGGGAAGTAAGGAGTACACTAAACCAGTACGGTCGACCTACCTGATTGAAAGCTTTGGTGAGGTGCGGAATATGGTCGTGAAACTTAAGAAATGGAAGGAATAGGCTACTTGTCAACGATTTATCGTTTCCTTTCAAACGAATAACTAAGGGAAATTCTTTCTATAATTTTATCGCCCGGATTGTCTGATACTGTTGATTATTATTTTTTTGAATGGGTAGGTTCTTTATTGATTTAAAGCTTTAAACATTTATATGGATATGATGTGACCTTTAATCAGTACGCAAGTGATCATATCTTCATGTATAAGGGCTAATTATTTACCACTGGGACTGTGTTAGACTGCAAACTTAACCATATGCTTTTCAGCCTACTTCTGCGGTATAGTTCACACTCAATATTTGCCAACTAGGGTGTGATACATTCCACCCAGACTGGATTTGTTAGATTAATGCTAACTACACATTTCTATGAATAAAGCAATGCTGTGGCATTTATGTAGTCACATATGGCACATAAACTACCAGTATTCACCATGTGCTACAAAGAGCACTAGGAATCCGTCCAGGAGATATTCCCAAGTATAATGTATTCCAAGACGTTGGCAAGACTTTTCCCAGCAGGAACCCACTGTACGAGTAACTCCTGTGAAGCTGCAACCAAATGAACACTATTAACCTGTCTTTATCCCATGCCTAAAGGTACCTCCAATGCTCCCCAAATCAAAGTTAAGGTGACATTTACCCCCCCCCCCCCCAGCCCACACCTATCCCCTGACCCTCCACAAGTACTCCTGACCGGTCCAGGCATGATCATTACTACTACTTCTCCAACACAATCAAACATTCTAGTCGTTTTTTCTTTAACATTAAATGGGAAATAAATCTGCAAAACGTCCTAAAGATAACTGTGATTACCTTGTGCTAAATGGTTACTGAGTTTCCATTAGACTCCTCACGGCCAGGATAGATATCTTATAAACATACTAGCAAAGTAACAGATTCTGCTTCCGATGAGGGCGGTATTTAATATTTATGGGGGGAGGGGAATCCATACCAGCTCACACAGTATTTAGTTATTACGTCATGCCCTTGTGAACAGAGGAATTTTTTGCGTGTCTAGGTCTGAGTTTAGGTGGTTGAGTTTAAATTTGCTAAGACAACTAATGACTTCCTCTCAGCAGACAAAGGACTGCAATGAAAATCCTTTATCTCTTCGGCATACCCCTGGTGAACAAGACCAAATAGACACTTCTGTTGAACTTTGTATTCACCTTTTATTTTTACCTACTACCATGGACTGTGTAAAGTCAAACTGATAGGCCTTGGTAACAACAGGCCGACCAATCCTACAATAGGTCAAAGATTTCCTTTGTGTGAACAATCCATTGCAATCTGCACATGTGTGATATTGTCATAGGTTAAAGTGATGAATATTCATAGCCTTCATCCACCTATGAGAAAGAAACTTTCGACCAATCAGATGGCTATGTTCATGTACATTAGTACAGATTGGTCGAAATGATTATTTCAGCATTTAGGAGACATGGATTTGATGTTAAACAATATCTCTAGTTAAACAGGTAATTTGAAAAATAAAAACCTCTGGAAATTTTGATAATACAGGAAATTACCATGTGCTTACATCATGCATAGCAATGTTGAGATTTATGATAATTTTTTCATTATCATAGAATAGTAAGGTTCAATAATACAGTAACCCAGCATGTATATTTCTTTTCATTCGTATTGTTATTTGGCCATGTTGTGTAGCATGTTGTGGCAAACCACATATGTTTTTCTCTGTAAATGTAAGATAACTTGTGTCCATGTGTGTAACCTACTCCCATCTAGGGGCTTTGGTGGCAAATTGAGAAAACAATTTGGATATTAGATGTGAAGCACTGCATTCTGAGGCATATTTAGTCTGTAAATTGGGTCTATAAGTAGATTTACTTGGAAGCTTGGGCTAGTAATTTACTTCTATGTTCTTGTGTGAAGTTGACAGGGAGGTGGGAGAGGGGGGTGGGGAGAAGAAGGGGCTGGGGAATCAAACTCCTGTTTTTTCTTGTTGCACATACTGTTCACATATACAACAATACTATGATTGCTTTTAATACTAAGACTTTGACTTCCATCACCATCCTAATAACCTTTGAAGTTTCAAGTTACCAATACTTTACCTATTAAAACATATTATTAAATGTAATTAGTTTCTTTTTGGATGGTTGCTGGCTGAAACCTAAAGCTTGTCTGAAGCTAAACAGAGTAGTCCAGGAGAAATCTAGGAACAATCGATTAATATGTACCGTTTTTTCGAGATAACAACATTTGAAATTGACCTGTTCTGTCACCAAAGTGTCTCGAAGGTTAAAACACATGTGTGATGTCAATAGAAGCACGCAGACAAAATTACTTTTATATCTCCCTTTAAAATTTACATCCAATATCAAAGTTGGGATACATCTCAATAGGAACACCTACTGTAATTGGTTTATTGATAACTCAACATCCCCTTAGGTAAAGTTGGAACCCTATCCAATCAAAGGTCACAACAATTAAAGTGTAAGGGTTATTAAACAACACAGTTTGCTGTCAGTGTACAAACTATGAAGTCACCACCACTGTTAGTTTCATCTTCACACTTTGGTACTATCTGTGACAATTTTAATTATAAATAGAAACACTGCACATGCACGCACATACTGTTATTGAAGCCTGGTGGTATGCTACTACGTATTTACATAAACTTCTTGTGCTATACTTTTAGTTTCTATAATCACACTCACAGACAGCCTAGATGCATTTGTTTCTTAAAAGATCAACACACGAGTCGATCAATGGTCAGTGGTTAAAATTTGTCTTCATAGTTCGATGTAATGTGTCTGTACTTCTTCGAACTGGCTCGGAAGTAATGTGAAAATTATTATCAGTTAATGTAACTTAAGTAGTGTAGTGCCACAGTACGGCACATTTCGCTGGGGAGTCACTAGTCTTGTAAAGACCCAGTGGCGGAGAGTCCATACAGTCAGGGGGGGCGGATGCCCCCCCTAACGGACTCAAATGGACTGCTGGCGTGCTTTTCAGCTTTTTACCACTTTTTACTTATTCGGGATTATTGACTTTTTTATTGCGCTCTCATCTACCTATTGACATTTGTCACATTTTGTTGGTGTAATTTTCTGACAAAATGCTCATATAAACACCCATATAAACTTCCGAGTTGTCACAAATGGCGATGACACCTATTTATTCTTCGTTTATTTGCAAATTAGCAAGGCCCGGAAAGGGTCATTTCCCGCGATCTAGGGAGTGTCTTTACTCAAAAAAATTCCGTACGCTCCACGCCAACCTGTGGTGGCGCTCCGCTTAGATAGTGTCGAAAGCGCCCCTACAGACCATTCTCGCCCCCTCTGACCAATACCCCTAGCTCCGCCACTGTTAAGACCCTAGTATGAACAGCCTAGTGTACCTTTCTTCTTCACATAGCTATTTTCCCTTATCTATTTGCTGCCCATAGAACGCCACCAATAACGCTTTTGATTAATACTAGGGTCTTGCACATTTCTCACAAGCTAGACTATGTTTTCCTTTGATTTTGGCAGATTTGCTTCGGAAAAGCGAAGAAGCCAATCAGGTTTGCCAATTGGGGCCCACTTCCCCCAAAATGTTTATTCAAGCCCTGCCTCCCGCAGTGAACAACCACTCGGCCTTAGATTGGTTTGTACACTGCGAGACAGACGCTAATTGCTGTGGAAGAAACATGATCTCACATGACATGCAATTTTGTAACAAAAATGTGAATAAAGATTTTGTGGTTTGCATAAGTTCACGCCCCTCTTTGGAGAAGTGTCCAAGACGTTTGTGTCGGACAGATCCTCGGGCATGTAAAATACAGTGGGTAAGCACATTCGTGGTAGGAAGAAACAGACTCTGAGGCATGTACAGTTGTACGCGAGAAAAAGAGTAAATCACAAACGACTTGGCCAAGACTAGGGAATTACATGTACACGACGCTGGTCTGCACAACGAACACTTGAGAATGTAATGTCAAAGAATTAAACTGATTCATCGGCCAATCATCAAACAAGCAGCACCATTCAAGAAGGCTTGATCACGCTTGCCTGCGTAACATTTTAGGAATATTGGGGACATCTGTTGGGACAAATACGGGTGAGTAATGCCTAATGAACTAATCTCTGAAACAGATCCTTCCAGAAATTAAACAATTTTTAACAGAGACTGCACAGAAAGCGGACGTTTGACAAAATTGTGGTGACTCAGTAATTGTTTAAAGACAAATTGTCCCAGGCTTTAGGTACATCTGTACTTTGATAGATATGTATACTACACCCAGCCAGCTGCTGTCATGAAATTTAAACCTTTTTTCTTCTGAATCATGATCTAAAAATCACAGCTTCATTTCAACGGATAGTGTGGTGAAATAACCTGAACTTATATCTCCCCAGAGGCACCCCCGAAATATTTGATAGAAAACCCCCTATTCAGAAAGCTAATGGAAATTCCATTGGGATCCAATGATCCTTTCAAGTTTTCCAATGACTTGACCTAAATAATTTTAGGTGAATCAGGAGAGAGAGAGAGAGAGGGGGGGGGGGCTAATTTTATTTTCCAATAAATGCAGCAAAGTTTTGCCTACTGGTGAAATTGCTATGAGGTAAGAAAACAAAATATTTTCTTTAATTTACTAGTCTGTGTCACAAAGTGATCTGGTAAGGTCAAATTTTGGGACCTTGGCTAATACCTCCATTCTGGACAAAGGTAGCATTGGTGAATGAAAATGCGAATAAAGAGTGAAAGAATTTTTATGAGCAATTGAGCAGAATTAGGAGGGCAGAAAGGACCATATGGGGGCCCAGCTGTCAAATAATATGGCAAAGTGATGAATGATGCTGTTGTCCAATTGATGATAAATTTAGGACTTCAGTGGGTGGAATGACCAGAGGAGAGTGGTCTGGTTCTACCAGAGAGCAGTAAATCCTCAGATTAGCTTGTCAGCTGCATGATACTGCTTAGGGATTATCCTGATCTGATAGCCAACCATTAATTCCACTATTTTTTGTACTTGAAATTTGAGGTACAAGTGTACTTACTATGTACAATTCGCTAATATGGCAAAACTGCACAATTATCAGGACCTTTTTCAAATTGGGACAACCTTCTGCTCTGAAGTGTCTGACCAGATTATCAAGGTTTCAGAGTGCCTATAATGAACTAGTTTAACTCTTTTTTCGGGGGAGGCGGGGGTGGGGGGTTTATCCCTTCCCTTACCTTGCAAAAAACACTTTAGGGAGGAGAATTATATTTGAAAACCAATTTATCTCTCCTCATATCTATGCTAATGGTTACTCTGGTTTGAAATCTGCATCTGCATTTCCAGAGATGTTCTTAATTGATAGTTATAGGTATGGCAGCATTTTAGCAGTTCACACTTGTACCAAACACAGTACTTGGAGGAAAAGCAAATTCCTCATTAGTTTGCTACGTATTTCCTTTTTATTGAGTGGGGATGGGATGGTTTGTCCCCCCCCCTCCCCTTGTTTTATCTGTCCATGTTCACCTGTTAGTAAGTAAAAGAAGGATGATAATGTGACTGCTAGTATACTCTTATTTAAAGACGTCTCTTTCTACCATCACATGAACACAACATATTTTAATCCTCCAACCCAGACAAGACGACACATGTGTTAGATGGGAAACAAGGTATGAACAGAATGACATGGGTTAGATGGGAAACAAGGTGTGAACAGAATGATGACCTTAGCAGCATTGTCACAGCATGTACTTCAAAATTATGCTGGGAAAGAACTTAAATAAAAAGTTTAGCAAAAAAAAAAACTGATTTGAGACAATAATTGGAGAAATCATCTCTTACCTTTCTGTTGAGACTTGGAGATATTTCTGACGTCCATGCTTTATTTATTCCTTCCAATCCATCCCGTTTAGAAAAGGTTTTTGAAGAGATAGTTTGCCAGAGGTTGGGAATCATAAATGATTTGTCATATTCCAAAAACAAAAACTGCCTCCCACATCGTAACATCTATAGCAGAGAACATTTCCTTGTACACCCAGACGTAACCATTTTTGTGAAAATCGTCAACACCGCCCTCAGTTTTGAGGTATCAAATGTCACCGACGTATTGTGGTACTGCGTCATCTGTTCTGCACGTTGACTGCTACAATACTGTTCACGAATGGCACACAAACGTGAAACTTACATGAATGTGCGACCTGTGATCTCCAATGGGAATCTTCACCAACAGATATATCTGCCAATTTAAATTTTTTTCATTCTTATTCTTAAGTGATTATTCTAAAGTGATTAACATGGCTTCCATTCTTGGTGCTTGATGACTAAACTTATCTGCAGATGAACAGAAAAAAAAATATGCACGATTATTAACAATCTGATAAAGTGACTGCTAATTATGAACTCAATATCAGTTTGAAACTACATAGTATCAGTACGTCCTCTAACCTATGACTTAGGTAAAATATATAATTTGGAAAATATAAAAGAAAGTTCTTTCAACTGGTATGCAGCTTCATTGCACGCTGAGATATACAACACAAAATGTAATTTAAAAAATGTATTCATGCAAATTTGTTCATCAAAAATGAAAAATGGGCAATGATCTCTGATATATCATATTTATGTATTTACACATATAGCCTCATAACTATTTTAATTCACAGATTATTATGTTTTTTTTCAAATTTATTTCCCCCTTAACAATGAATATGCAACATTCCCTTAACATTGAATATGCAAAACTCCCTTAACAATGAATATGCAATAACACAAATAATATTTTATCTCACATGACAAGTTCAGTACTTCACCTAATTAGTCACAATTCTTGAGCATTTGCCTTCCAGTCACAACTTTATTATTTGATTTTCCTTTCTCCCCCCTTCCACCTCACTTAAGGGAGGGGTAGGGGAGGGGTAGGTGGATTAATATGGAGAGACGGAATGTAACCTCCAAAAGGATACTTCTGATCACATTTGTCAATTTGTATCGCTCTCAATTGTGTGGATGCTTTGCATAACTTTTTTGTTGTAAACGCTTACAAAGCCCAAAGGTACTTTCATGTACATTTAAATGATCAAACATGTCTTCATCTGTTGCAGAAGGTTCAAGTATTCAGTAGGGGCAAATGCCATCATTACAAGGCTGTATAAAGTATCACAAGAAACAACCACTTTGCAAGTTTTATTCTGCTTAAAGTTTTGTTTGTTTTCTAAATTGTCATTAAGTTTTAAGCAAGAATTTATCTGTGATCGATACTGATGATGTGGCACCAGAATCTCTCCTATACCAAGCAAATGGCAATGAATGGTTTTCATGTAAATTCCTGGTGACTCACCTGAAGCAACTCTAAGTGGCACCGACATCCAACCGAGGAATGTGTAGAACTTTGAGGGGTGCAAGATGTAACCATGCAGCAGTACCCTCCCCTTGACCTACAAAACCCAGTAATATATGGGCCAATATATCATTCAATTTGTTTATATATGGTAGATAGAATAGTTTCTCTTAGATGGGACCACCTGCCATCAACATCAAAATTCCACAGACATTCATGATGAAGAAGAAGGAAGGAAATGAAAGATGTCTGCAACCTCTGATGAGATAGGTAGGTCTCTTGCTGGAGAAATGACAGAAATTATTCAGAAGATTTTAACCCTAGTTGTTGCAATGAATGAGAAGACTGCATAGCCAAACTAAACTTCTATTTATGCTTGATAACACCAGAGCCAGCCAACACAAGAAGCATACACTTTCATTTTTAATTGTTTTTTTTTTAAATATGAATATGCATAGAGGTCAAATGACAGTAACCAATCAAATTCATTGTTAAATAACATAGGGCAATCTATGTCTCAGCTCCCTATTCTCTGCCCAAAATTTAAACTAAAATACATCTCTTTTGAACCAAGATTACTGGTAGGTGTATTTATACATATTACCATGAATCTATATTCTACCTCAAGAAAGAATATTGGAACAGGAAATTAAATGTCATCAAGTTCAACTCAAAAGTTGAAAACATTTTAAAACCCTCTTGAGCTGACTAGGGCAACGTCATGAGTTGGACCATCTATCTGAATAATTACATTGACTTGGTCAAAATATTATAACCAAAGGCTTTAATGTCACATCCTTATTAATCAAGGATGCCAGATTTTGTAATAAATGAGGGTGGGGAGTGGTGGCAAGAGGTTGGGGAGGGGTGGCAAGAGGGGGAAGACAGCAGGAAGGTAGGGTAATGAATCTAATGATGATCTTTTTAATAATTGTTTGAAAGTTGTTGAGATTTTCGGAGACATGATAATGTTTTCAAATTTAAACGGAAACAAGAAATCCAAACCCATCACAGCCATTATTAAAACTTATGCCAGTTTCAAAATATACAAACCGAGAAATTTGATTAGCAATTTTTAAAAGTTCTTTGAAACCCATGTGGGATGGATAAAGGAATAAATATATGATATCACCTGAAACAGAAACATGGGAACATGTCAAAAAGTTTGATCAATCTAACAACATTTTATGTGCAACCAAACACCAGGTTAAACAAAATTCCGTCTGCTATCCTTCAGAAATTCCTCCAATAATAACTGCTGGAATTTTTGTTTTGTCTGGACAGAGTATCAATTCCTTTTTGGAAAGTTTAGGGGGTAATGATTAAACTTTAAGTTTACCATAAATACCCTCCATTTTCATAGATAATGAGAAGAATCATGAAGTGCCATAGCTATAAAATAAATCAAAAGAGCCAATAAATCATAAAAAAAAGTTTTAATACACTCCTCCCCCCCCCTTAAAAAATGAAAGAATCATTTCAAAGATGTCAACATGTTGGGGAGTTTTGTTGTTATTAATGTAACAATTTAGACATAAACTATTAGTAGTTATAATAAGAGTACATTTAAAATTTATTCAATATAACTGTATAATCAGATTAAGTAGCTTTGATAAAAAATACCATAATTTATGAACTGGAAGGTTCCATTAGGCCAAAGGGTTTATAACCTTGGTTCTTACTGAAACTATGTCAGTTGGGCATTAAAATTTGGAAGTCTATCAACAGAGATGTTTAGGTTACTTGCTTTATGGATTGCCGATACTATTGTCTTTGATGTAAACCAGGCAACATATATACCCCAGAGGTAAGATATTGCCTGAAAGACCCAATATAGGAGGAAGCCAAATGGTATTGCCCACTGTAAACAAACATCAAAACTACACATCAGTTTGGGTTTCCAGTAGTTAAACTTTAGTACACTGTTTAGGGTACACCAAGATTTATGATCCAATGTTAGTTGAGGGTGAAGAACCTGTTACCAAAGCATGTGACCTTTCGACCTATTAGCAGACACACACAGCACTCACAAATCCCTCTTTTGCTTTTATCTATGATGACTTTGAGTAATTTTTGAACTGGGTTTTTTAAAGCAGTACTTGCCATAATTATATGATACTATATATCTTGGTCTAAGGCAGGCGTGGGCAACCTTTTTGAATGAATGGGCCAGATATAAGGAGTGAAAAATTGACTGGGCCGCACCTAACCAACGACCTGCTGTTGATTTCAAACCTTTGATTCCAAGGACTTTCAAGCAATTGGTGTTCGTACTTAATCTGTATTCACAAAAACATGTTGTCAATACAGTACAGTTGATAATTAATGGGGATAATAGGCCTACCTGACAGCATCATTAGTGCCGATAAATTCTAAGCAGCTAGCTCATTTTTTGCGATGATGTAAAATGGATTGATTTTTTTTCTTTTTCTTGAGACCATCTCACGGGCCGCAAAAAAATCACTGGCGGGCCGCATGTGGCTCGCGGGCCGTAGGTTGCCCACCCCTGGTCTAAGGGATACCAAATGACAAACTTTATTTGCATATGTTAAAGATTAAGCAGGTCATGATGAGATACTATTAAGTTATTATAAAATAGGAAAGTCATTCTGGAAGGAAATTAGTTTAACAAATGAAACATTTTTCTCATTTGTACTTTGAAAGTTAAAGTTATTAAGAGAGAATGTGATAGCAATGCACACAGACCTTCTCTGCAATTTTCTGATGAGGGAATTAATGTTTTTGTTTTCTACTTTGCATAATGATTGAACCTGTCAATCTACCTAAGAGATCTCCATCATATTTATTATTATATTATACTTATTATTGAGTTATTACCACTTCAGTTCACTGCAACAAACTATGAGTCTCACGACGTTAGCTTCTAGCTGCTTCGTTTGAAAACCTCCAAATTACTCTTCTTGCATTAAAATATTTTGCAATAAACCTCTGATATAAATGGTTATAAATATGTTCCTTAGTTACTTTGAATTTTTTTAATTCATATTCAAAACAATACAGACCACAAAAATGGTGGAGCTTGTGTGCGTGTGTGGGTGTGTAACCCGATTCGAGTTTCACGGCATGCAGCTCGTTCAGGTTGGGACAAATTAATCACAAAAACCGATGGCGTCTGGCAGAGTGAGCTGTTTCAAAGCTGCTATATACAGAATAATATAAGCAGGCGCGTAGCCAAGGTGGGGGGCGAAGGGGGCGACCGCCCCCCCTTGAACTTATTTTATTGTATGTTTTTATGATATCGCTAGTAATTTCAAGCTTAGATGCAACTTACAAGGCCTGGGAAGTGCCATTTCCAGCGATAAGGGAGGCATTTTCAGCCAATTTTTGTTTGTACGCGTAGCGCTTACTCATGGTGGCGCTACACTTAGTTTTCAATGCAGAATCTACAGCTTTGATAGTTTGCCTACAGGTTTGCCCCTCCCTTGGCAAATTCCTGGCTACGCGCCTGAATAGAAGACTGGCTGAGATCAAGGCAATCACTCCGTCAAGATTATATATACATTACCTTTCTTCTCATGAAGCAGCTCACCACTCAGACAATTCCAAAACTCTTTCTCCCTCTCCAGCTGCCACCACTCCTCCCTCCCCTCCCCACCCCTCCTCTACCCTACCCCTCCCCACCCAAGTAAGTACCTTGAACCCAAGTCAAACCCCAGAAAACTTTTGGTAGGAAAGAAACAGCTAACATATTTTGCTTCAATGAGGACACACCATTTTGAATACTCTGTTTTAAACATTTAAAGATTGACGACATTATTCCACAAAAGTTATGAAGATTTTCAGCATTCCAATAGTTCAAAATTAATATCTCTTTATTTTTTCCCCTTTTTTCCCTTCTTTCTTTTCCAGATCATTGGGGGGGGGGGCAGTTATCCTTAGTAACCCACACAGTGGTTGTGTGGGCTTGACATTTCATGACCCAAAATATACAGGCAAGGGTCAGACGAGGGAAGTGATTTATTATGCCTTGAAGGTGCTAAAATCTCGAAAGAGAGATTTTCTTTGTTTGGGTGGACCCATAGAGTACAAGAGGGCAGCATTGGTGTACTACTGCTCAGAGTTTTGTGAGAATGTGATATATTTCAAACTATTTGTCCTTTAACACAGTTTACAGTGAGTGAGTGAGTGGTGTTGGAAACTTGTAGAAATTGCTCCTTTGGGTTCATACAGTTTGTAGTCAAGACTGTAGTTTTACTTCTACCTGAACTGAACGTATAGCATATATGGACTGAACAGAAGATTAATATCCAGCCTGATAGCATGTAGTAAAACTGTACTGTAATTTACTAATTAGCATATCTCTCTTGATTGTATAGGAAATATTTACATATATGCTGTATATATGTATGTATATATGTATTTTAGATCCTCCTGCAAGCAGGAACTCGCGAAGAAGCCTCATTGGCTTATCAGACTGAATCATCTAGTCACTTCACTACTGCAATTTGCATATTTAGATTATGTATGTATATATGTATATTAGAGCCTCCTGCAAGCAGGAACTCGCGATTAGAGTAGCTATAATGCATAAGATATATGGACCTCAAATTTACGCACCTGGACTTAACGAAGCAGATATATATCTATATATACATATATAGATATATATATCTGGACAGGAAGCATACATATCTGGATAGTACATATTTGGACTGTTTATACATCTTACATACTATCACATGGATGTTACATCTCTATGTTCCGACGTCTCTACGTTCCGACATCTCTATGTTCCGACGTCTCTATGTTCCGACAATTTTTTTGGACTCAATTTTTTTTACCCAATTTTTTTCAGACTCAATTTTTTTTGGACCCAAATTTTTGACCAACATTTTTTCAGACCAACTTTTTTTCGGACCAAAATTATTTTAGACCAAAATATTTTTATGACCAATTTTTTTTTGGACCAAAATTTTTGACACCAACATGTTTGCGGACCAACTTTTTTCGGACCAAATTTTTTTTTGACCAACTGATTTTGGTCCCAAAAAATTTGAGCACAAACAATTAAATTTCGGGTCACAAGCAATTTTCGGTCACAAGCACTATTTGGGTCATAGCAAACTTTGGGCCCTTTTTTTTCGTGAAAAATATTTGGTGCGTCCAAAAAGATTGAGTCTCCAAAAAAAATTGGGTCGGAAGAACTTTTGTTAAAAAAAAATTAGAGTCCAAACAAATTGTCGGAACATAGAGACGTCGGAACATAGAGACGTCAGAATATAGGGATGTCACCATCTGGATAGTACATATCTGGACTGTGTACACATCTTACATACTATCACATACAATGCGAATATATCTGGACAGCAAGCATACATATCTGGATAGTACATATCTGGACTGTTTATACTTCTTACATACTAATACACATCACACACAGCTGCGTATGTATCTGGACAGCAAGCATACATATCTGGATAGTGCATATCTGGACTGTTTATACTTCTTACATACTAATACACATCACATACAGCTGCGTATATATCTGGACAGCAAGCATACATATCTGGATAGTGCATATCTGGACCGTTTATACTTCTTACATACTAATACATATCACATACAGCTGCGTATATATCTGGACAGCAAGCATACATATCTGGATAGTGCATATCTGGACTGTTTATACTTCTTACATACTAATACACATCACACACAGCTGCATATATATCTGGACAGCAAGCATGCATATCTGGATAGTACATATCTGGACCGTTTATACTTCTTACATTCTAATACACATAACACACAGCTGCATATATATCTGGACAGCAAGCATGCATATCTGGATAGTACATATCTGGACCGTTTATACTTCTTACATACTAATACACATCACATACAGCTGCGTATATATCTGGACAGCAAGCATACATATCTGGATAGTGCATATCTGGACCGTTTATACTTCTTACATACTAATACACATCACATACAGCTGCGTATATATCTGGACAGCAAGCATACATATCTGGATAGTCCATATCTGGACCGTTCATACTTCTTACATACTAATACACATCACACACAGCTGCGTATATATCTGGACAGCAAGCATGCATATCTGGATAGTACATATCTGGACTGTTTATACTTCTTACATACTAATACACATCACATACAGCTGCGTATATATCTGGACAGCAAGCATGCATATCTGGATAGTACATATCTGGACCGTTTATACTTCTTACATACTAATACACATCACACACAGCTGCGTATGTATCTGGACAGCAAGCATGCATATCTGGATAGTACATATCTGGACTGTTTATACTTCTTACATACTAATACACATCACACACAGCTGCGTATATATCTGGACAGCAAGCATACATATCTGGATAGTACATATCTGGACCGTTTATACTTCTTACATACTAATACACATCACATACAGCTGCGTATATATCTGGACAGCAAGCATACATATCTGGATAGTACATATCTGGACTGTTTATACATATTACATACTAATACACATAACACACAGCTGCATCTGTCCTGTGGACAACATGCTACACATTCATATATTTCATCAATCATATCTGGCCATTTTTTTTCATATTTTAATGGCATGTTATAGAACTGTTCAAGTCTTCAACTTTTAATGATTCTATAAAGTGTTGGTGACGAACGTAAGTAATTGTTGGGAGACAATGGGATGACCGCATGTACTTCCTGAATTATATAATTAACGTAATTTTGTCCATTGCAGATATTTTCTTCATTCCGACAGTACAAATAGTTATTCCACGGCAGTAGTAGGTTCTCATATGCTTCTGTTCTCCACCTACACAGATGGCTAGGTCCTTCCCCTGACTCCATAAAAATTCACAGTAAAAATAGGAATTATTAAGATAAATTTTCCAACCAGTCTGTTATCCTATCAGTGGAAATACTTTACAAGGTCAATTCAAGATACATGTATGACCTCCTGAACAAACCAAAGTTTTGTCTGATCAAAGTCTAGAGCTTGGTTGGAGGTCAAAAGGTCATCACTGCTTCCCATGATGTCAGAACTCAAATATGTCACAATTCTATCAGAGACAAAATTTTAAGGAAAAAAAAAAATACAAGGAAGAGGAGAAGAAAACCAGGAATCAACTTCAGTTTTGGACTAGATTTGAACTCAGGGCACTTAGCATAACTATGTTCACATTCAGACAACAATTACTGGATGGAGACAAACGCATTTACAGCTGTACAGAGGGTGTGTGGTCTCTTTCAGAGCATTTTCTTCAAACAATCTACAAAGAAAAGAAAATGGATGCTAATTATTAGCCAAAAATTGTGTTTTCCACTATTAAAGGGTTACTTTGGGGGAAAGAAAATTTGTTTTAATTGGTTACAGGGTCATGAAGAAAACCACTGCCATTATCAGTCCATGTTGTACTTCTGTGGCAATGACCTTTTAAACAAGTGAGGCTCATCAATCAAAGCGGCTGGACAAGTTAGTCTAGCACACAGGCCATTAAAGGTCATGGCTTCCGAAGGGACATAAAACTCAATAGAGAGCCTGTTAGTCTCTCATTTCCTGCCCTCCACCCCCACCCCCACCCCACCCTGACTAACAAGTGTTTAAATATGTTTATAATGTACCTCAAGTTTGTCCAGGACAGATGTTGTTGGAGGTCTTCTATAGGATACTTTGTGTGGTTGCATGAATTAGTTCAAGGAATATTCTATGGTTGGGTATTAATGAGAATGTATAAAAGCATTGGATGAAGATTTAATGAGGACACAAACCAAACTATAATATTTGGCTTGTACGACAGAGATCTTCATGAGGAAGAACTCACTTTCCCAAATAGCTAAGAAAACACTTTGGTCCCTTTGGAAGGTATCATAGTTGGAAAGTCTGGTCTGGGACTAGCAGTCATATTGTTAAGCTATGATGTCATAATGTAAATCTATGATGTCATAATGTAACTCTATGATGTCATAATGTAACTAGTACCTGAAACCTTGTATTTTATCTCTGTTCTTTACTTCATACATTCAAGGTGAAATATGTTACCAGTGTTGACACTTAAACCAATAACATCATTAGGTCATGGTGAGAGGGTCAGTTTTTGCAAAACCCATCTCCATTACAGAAAATAAAACATTGTATAATTAAGTAAAGAGGAACATACACAATTGAAGCACATGTGGGTCGATGATGTCATATTTAGACTTGATCAAGTCTTCTTCCTTTCATGTGAAGAAATATTAAATTTTGAGTATCTCCCAAATGGAATTAGATATTTCTTAACTGTAAGGGGAATGTATTCATCACAGATATGATCTATCACATAAACAAATAATGATGGGTGGGTTTGTGTCTCCTTTAAGATATTTTATCTTCTTGACCTGGACTGAGGGGAATTGATGTAAATCGTCCAATTTGACTTAAAGGAACATTCCAGGCATTGAGAACAATTCCAAAGGGTGATATCTTTAAGCTCCGAATAGCTATGAAAACTTTACTAGCACTCAAAATATTCCTTCTCTGTTTGAAGAATGACATGTATCAAACAATTAAAAACTCTGCTCAGAGTCATCCTGTAAATGTGTCATCAGTAAATAGTGATTAGTACAAACTGATAACATTAAACAAAAGAAATGTTTCTTGGATGATCTAACAGTCCAAGCTATAGTCCCAGGTATTGAGGAGGTTAAACCTAGACAATTAAACAACTCAGTGCAACTCAAAAATAAAAAAAAGTTAAAGGGAGTGAAGACTCTCGCACAAAGAAACGTCTGCATGATGCCGGTATTCTGACCTAGTTTCGAATGAGGTGTATCAGAAGTGTTTAAGACACCACCATTGATCCCAGAAAATACACACACAGCTTGCTACCGTCGGTAACTAGACACTAGTGTACAGTCAATACATGCAGCTACGGTCAATACCCACAAAACTGTGTACATAGCAGTGATGGACATCTCAGCAGGGAGTTGTTATGGTACTCCCTGATCTCAGGTCCAGATTAAAGATAACAAGGTATCACGTTTCATTACTGTCTGCATTTTGTAGTGTCAAGAAAAAAACTTCACTTGCAAGCAACGGAAAGTTAACTTTTGTTTGGGGCGAGTCTTCAGTGCCTTTAAGTTGGTATGTCCTCGCCTGGGAATGTTCTCCGAGTACCCTCCCCCCTTTAATGAGGACCAACACACTTGCACACCAACACACATCTACCTATCAGGGGGGGGGGGGAAGGATAACTGGACACTGCTCAGTTAGGTTTTCCTCATTTCTCAGAAAGTGGTCACCATAGGTAAGTGGAGACTATTTTATACTTTTCTGGGCAATGTTTGGTGTAATTCTGATTCAATCGAAACGTCAACAAACCTAAATGAAAAAAAAAATTTGGCAAGTAGTTTGAAGAAGGAGGCGAGAAAAGCCTATTCTTGCTGTGGTTTCTTTAATTGTCCGCTTAAAACTACCCAATAGCTCTTGTGGTATGGGTGGTCAAAAACTATTGTCAAACTAAATGTCACTTTCTCTGCCATGAAAGGCAAAGAAATATCTTTAAATCTCTCTCACTCTCTCTCTGGAAGTTTTTATAGCCTGCCCACAAGAATGAGGACAGAGCCTAGATACTTCTGAGAAAGCCTTTGGCCTGAGGTCACTGAGTGACCAATACCCTGACCATTGAGAACTTTTAGACAAGAGACATTTAATAAATGCAGTTCAGGGAAAGTTCACTTTACGTCCAATAGCTTTCTGAGGGAGTGGCAAATCTGGTTTAGAGATTAACAACATTTTTAGCCTCAATTGGCTAGAAATACCAAGATTAGTCACACATTACAACAATTTACAACTTTGGTTAAAGTAGCATGCTGAGTATTTTACTGTTCCATTTAGGTTTCAAATTTGAAAAAAAAAAAAAAAAATGAAGAAATGGCCTGAATTTTTCCATTTTGGATATGAATAAACTGATATGCAATAGTAGCTGACCAAAGAATAGAATAGAATAGAATAGAATGACGAAATATATATGACCTTCATTTGGTTATAGAATCTTAGAGAGTTTCACACTAGAAGTTGGGGATCTGATTCGGATCCATCTTATCCTCCGTTCGAGATCAAGTCCCCAATGTGAAATCACTCGATCGCACTCACTGGATCTGACCCCGAGATGGTATCAATCCTCAAATCCTGAGTTCGAAATAAAAAATGTACACGTATGAAAGTTTGATGGATCCCTGTGACCAGACGACCTTTCCTGTTTATTGCCAGTAAGAGTACAGCCCTGCTGCTAAAAAAGGATCATGCAACTGTTAGGTGTGAAAACATCAATGTGACTAGCTGTGTTCTACATATTACGTCCTGTTTGTTGATTGGTCGCTCTTGGACTGATCGCTTTGCGAATGATCTGATGCCATCGTAAAATGACATAATAAAGTGAAATATTAGAATGAAAGCACTCTTAAGGATCGTATCTTTCTCTGATCCATTGCAATCTTCGCTTAATAAATACTTGAAAGGGCTCGGTCTTATTTCGGAACGTTCGCAACGTTCGAACGCAGTAGATACAGAGATGGAATCTGACCCACAGAAGAAACCTTCCGCTTTTAACATTCTTGCTCGAGATATTAGAAAAATGATACCTAAAATATGTGGGTTTCTTTTCATTGTCACTAAAAAATTAAGTAACCAAGCTGCTTTAAGCTGTTGGCTAAAGTTACCTTCCCAGACAGTGAAAGAGGACCCCTTATTAGAAAACTTTAGCTTTTTAACTTTCCTGTTAAGAAACATTAGCCAAAGCATCCGAAATTTGGGTGAAAGTGCAAGTTTGTTCCAGTTATGATTCCGTCTTTTCCCTTATGTCTTTTAGTGTTCAATTTCTAAACTTCCTCTCTGTAGAATGTTAAACATCCTGTCAGATTCATAGAACAAAAAGTGTGGGGGGGAGGGGGGATGAGTTCGTTCTGACGAAGACTTGTTTGAAAAAGTAAGTCGAGGTGAAGTCTTTAAAGCTGTCTCGAAAAAGACGTTCCACAAAATCCCACGTTTCCAAAGAGAGAGAGCTGGAATTGTGGAAATTTCTTTTGACTTTATCCGGAATATTCCCACGCACCGAGCATCTCTTCACATTCGTTCGAAGGCTGCTGCATTTTGAGATGGATCATTTTATAGCTTGTCCCATTTGGTGATATTATTTGATATGATGGAATACATCATTTTGTCTGCAAGAAGCAGCTGCCCAGTAAAAGATGTAGTAGTATTGAAAATCTACAACAAGATATATGAGAATGTACTTCCGCTGTATAGGAGGACAAAAAGGAAAGACTGGGATATAGATAAAATTTATTTAATTATATTTAAATTATAAAATTATTACTTATTAATTATATTTAATGCAGAAATGCACTTTAAGAGCACTGGCAGGGTATTCCCCCTTCCTCCTACTTCCTATGCGAAACACCCATCATTCTCGGCCTGAGAGGTGGTTACTTTGCGATGATAAGCAGCAACGCCTGTGTAAATACGTGGGAGAAGCCAAGTGACTTGTAGCTTGGGTAATCCAAATCTACACTTTTAGCTCAAAATTTGGAAGACCACTTCAGATGGGAAAGCCCTGGGTATCTCTTGGGTGATATACCCCCATCTTGCTTTGGCCGCCCAGGGATCGAATCCACATCCGGTGCCTTACAATCAAAAGGTCCCCAGTTCGAGTCACTCCCAGATTAATGTATGTCGTCCAGTTACAGAGTTGTTGACAATTCATAATCATGGACGTTAAATATGAATCTAAGAGACTGACTTCGGTCGGCTTGCGGCTTTGATAAGCCAATAATGGCTTCTTCGCGAGTTCCTGCTTGCAGGAGGATCTACAATACATACATACATACATCCTCCTAGATATTGGGTTTCATAGCTTCTAATGCCATAAAGTTTTATCCATTTGACCCAAGCAGTCTGCTTTATACATAAACAAGACATTCAACAGAACACAGGCAGGTTAAAATTCTCCTGATTTTTTATTTTAAACTAGCCAGACAAAAGTTTCAAGACTTAATTTGGAGACCTAACTTTTGAAAGTCCTAAAAGGCATTTTTGGTTCGATGTAATTCAATAACATTACATGTATGTTAAATCTTGAGTGTTACAAACTGTTAACCTGAGAGATATCTATCTATATATCTTCTTTGCGGTTGTAATTTGTTTTATTTACATGCTGCCAGAAGATGGAATTCTCAGGGTTTCATTAGGTATTGTAATATAGTTTTCAGCAAAGAGCAACAATTCATTTAAAAAATAAATAAACAGTAGACTTTTGCTTTAATCGGTTAAACTTTGACGATTCTTCCGAAATTTCCAAAAGATTCGGCATTATTATTTAAAGCCGCAAGATTGTCACAGGTGCAAAAGCAAAGTACAAGACGAGGGAAGGAAATAAATGTTTAAATATCTAATTTCGATCGCAGGAAGTCATTAGTTCATTGGACCAAGAGTACATTGGCACCGCATGAACAGTTTCTTTTCTCAAAGAATTAAAAAATTATCTTTTCAACATTAAAAAAAGGAAGGCGTACAAATTTATCTGGAGCATTGTATACAGAGACGGTTGTCATGGAAACGTCATTGTCTGTACCAGCTCCTGTCCCATGGTGTAGGGATGATAATGTCACTGGTGGATCACCCTTCAGAGAATTCATTTCTTCATGTGCAAGATGATGGCACCATCTAGTACAGGGGTGGGCAACCTTTTTGAATGAATGGGCCAGATATAAGGAGTGAAAAATTGACTAGGCAGCACCTAACCAACAACCTGCTGTAGATTTCAAACCTTTGATTCTGAGGACTTTCAAGCAATTGGTGTGTGTATTTAATCTGTATTCACAAAAAAACAATGTCAATACAGTACAGTTGATAACTAATGAAACTAATAGGCCTACCTGACAGCATCGTTAGTGCCGAAAACTTCTAAGCATCTAGCTCGTTTCTTGTGATGATGTAAAATTGATTGATTTTTTTCCTTTTCTTTAGACATCTCACAGGCCGCAGAAAAATCACTGGTGGGCCGCATGTGGCCCTCGGGCCGTAAGTTGCCCACCCAGATCTAGTACATAATACCTGATTGGCTCCATGTAAATCTCAAGTAGGCGATAAAGTATATAACATTGGCTCAACATTGTGTGTGCTTTACACATATTGCATTCCTTTAAGTTCTATTCTTCACTGCACTTTCCAATGATGCCCTAATGACCTTTAAAAGTAGGTGATTTTGTGACCTAAAACTAGTTAAATGTCAAAAGCAATGCAAAGAGAGAGAAAAAAAAAACTGCTAACAAACTGCTTATCTACTGCAAAACGCCTGCATTATCAAATACATAGAAGATAGGGAGGAACCTGGAATTTAGATCTTAACAGGATCCTCTTGAGAGGCTTGGTATCTTATTAACAAGAGTGTAATGGGCACACTATGGTTCCTTGCTTAGTGGAATAATTAAAGTGTTGTATGTCATATCACCCAATTCCATAATATTTCTTTATGCCCACTTGTAAAAGATATTAACCAACAACTGTATTTCAAGTTTGGATACAATCTGATTTAACGTTTGTGGAATTATTGCAATTTTATCATAATGGCCCCTCCCCGAAAAATTGGGCCTGATAAATTTTTGTGCTAAGATGATCACAAATATGTTGGCCCAAACAAAGTGGCTCAGAAATATAATTTGCCTCCCAAAATTTGAACCCCCAAAATGTGGGGCCCAAATGGTCCCAAAAATAATGGGCCCCACAAATTCGCGCCCAAAGAATGCATCCCAAAATGTGTTTGATGTCGTCATAAAATTTGGACCCAACCGGCCCAAAAATGTACCCCCGAAGGATTTGACGCTAATACATAAGATTAAAATAAAATAAAAATTTTAGCAAACTGCTTATCCACTAGAGAGCCTGTGTAAGAGAATGTGTAAAAGTAAGTCGGCCTGACGTTTCGATCCTAGCAGGATCTTCTTCAAAGGCTAAATGACAAGTTACAGTAACAGAAGGGACAAAACAAACACAGAATACAGACAGGTTAATGAGCAATACATAAGGTTGGCATGTAATATACATTTCTGAGGACTTTATTCCAGAATACATAAAAAATATGTGTGTTCCTTATGCGCGCCTTCTGCCCGTCCAAGCACTTATTTTCGTTACAGATATATTTCCATTTTGGTTTTTATTCAAAGCCAACTTCCATGACCCCTATCAAATAATGGTACTAACCAAAGCTTTGATACAAGGACTATTGTATAGTACATATATACTATACATGTATATTATTAGCATAATGACAAATATTCTACACTGTTAGTTGATAATCCCATGTCAATATCTACTTCAGTACTTCAGATATGGTTGCTTTGAATGTAACTCCTTGTGACTGGCTGAAGTCGTGATTCATTTAGGAAGTAGTGGATCACAGTTTATAATCTGTGATACCATCATGGTGGATGTTCTTTAAAACCTTCTACTTTTCCTTCATAATCTTCTTATTGATTTTTCCTTGAAATGTTTGCTTAGCTTTCAAGTCTTTGTATGATTTAGAATTTCCTTATAACTATGTTTATTAGAAATGTTTCTGTTTGAACAAGTGAGTTAAACATTATAAAGAAAGAACAAAGCCATTTTCAGTTGAATTGCTGTGATGACATCATTCAATTTACTGTTGCCAGATGCAAAATATTCATAACTTTGCCATACCAATGCTACATGATTGTGGTCTTGACCTAAAGATGCAGAAAAGTGTCAGTATTTTTGATAAACTAAGCAGTGAACTTCAGTCACCCGATATCCCTTTAAGGACTCAATGTCACATGGGAGTCATACATCCCTGTGATTGGCTACATTTGTTGAAATATGTTGATTCCCCCAACACAAGCCAACGAGACTTAAACTTGGTGAATGCTTGATCAGTCCTAGTCATAAGCACATCCACACTGCCCATCTATCCAAGACTTTTTTTAAATTACCAGAAGTGGAAAATTGGTAAGGGTTGTAATTTGCGAACAGCTCAACTTAAATTTGTTTCGTACCTTGGCAATCTGATCAAGCTTGACGATGTAATAAGGAAAACAAATTGAATATACATTTCACTGTGGTGCATGGTTGTCCCTCCTGATTTGCTAAAGTTAAAGGCTTACAGTCCAGTACAAGGCCAAGGCCTTCACACACAAGTTTTACAAAAGTTAACTGCTGGCCACTAGTAAATTGTCACACCTTGGCACTAAAGTATTCACAATTCAAACAGTCACCCCTTAGAAACTACTGTGTGCCACATGTCCCCTGGCCCTGAGGGACTTCCCATAGGGTCCAAAGCCAAACCCGCACATGCAACTATATTTATAAGTTACCTCACGGCATGTCCCAACTTTCACACCTGGGTGAAGAGAGGGCAGTGACGATTTAAGTGCCATGCCTAACCACACAAAGTAACGGTCTGGCCAGGACTGGAACCTGCAGTACCCTTTAGATCGCTGGACCACTGCCTTTAACCACTAAACCCTCTCTTGTAGTAGGTAACCATACTAGACCATTCATGTGTTACAGTTCTATAAATATGGCAAGTTTCATGCACACATTGTCTACATTTTCAGATTACTTAATGGAACCTGATCGCGCCATTTTATCATGCTTAGAAACATACAGGAAATTACAGGCAGTATTTTGCTGGTTGTGGATACCAAGTAAATGCTGCCAAAATACATTGCTCGTTCACGTACCAGCTACTTTTTCAATATCGAAGATAACAGAGTTGTGGGGAGTGTACTATAACTTTCACAAATACCAGGAAAATGAAATGTGATTATACTATTAAAAGGTAACACAAAACCCAATAGTTATCATTGGTTCTATGTGATAGAGATAAATCACCCAAACAACTCAGCTATTATTGAAAGATACTACAGAATCAATGTTGATTCATGCACAGACATCAACCCAACCATCATCTTATTCCATTGAAAGATACAGCAGATTTCATGTTCCTTCACAGACAGACAGACAGACAGATACACAAGGTTGAAGGCTTGATCAAGTCTAAATATGACCTTCACTATTTTATATCTAAGCAAAACAACAATTTGTGTAACCTTAACTACTATTATGATTTCTTTAGGTAAGCTTCTTTATGTAAGTCTTTTTGCTGATTCTTTTGTATTATGTGTTACGGTATTGTAAATAAATACAGAAGAAAAAAAAGAGTCTAAATATGACATCACCCAGCTACAATGATCATCAATTTTTTTCTTCACTTGTTACATTATGTCTATTTGGGAGTTGGGGTTTCCAAATACCGAATCTAAAATATTGGACCCTTTAAAATGAAATAATGATGTAACTGGCTTCAGTAGAACCCTGTTCAACATGCTACCTCGAAAATATGAACAGGAAAACAAAGAAAACGTAAAATGGTATCAGATCCCAGAGGCACTATGACATCACAGTTTTAAGAAGTGACAAACTCCAAACTGGACTATTGATGTAAGATATCTCCCTAACTGATCATAATTTATCTCATGTTGAGGGAGTGTGAGAGGGGCCAATTATAATTGCCCCCTCCTTCCCCCCCCCCCTCCAACATGAAAAGGTATGGGCATGAACATTTATGGAAGGGCAAGAGGATGGATCCAGGGTTTCATAAAGGAGGATATGTGACCCTGGGGTCTTTGAAGATGATTTCCATATAGGTGTGGCGGGTGGGGGTGGGAGTGGGGGGTGTGGGAGTCAAAATCTCTGGCTCAAACAATATCATTTCCATGATTGTGTATGATACCATAAAACCATCCATTATAAGTATAATAGAGGGCAGCATTCATCTAATGCCTAATGCAGGAGGGCATCTGTTACATCAATTCATCAAAACAGCAATATCATATAGTGACGTAAAAAACCTTCTAAAATATGGCCATTAAAGTTTTCAAAATCTTGTAAACATTCTTCAATACATAATTGACAGTGGTGTATCACTTGCATCATTCCCTGACAATCTTCTCGTTCACAATTTCTAGTGGTAACGTTGAACTGAGCAGCAGAGGCTGTCTTGACTAAAATATTTTTGTTTCACTGGAAAGTTGGATCTGTCCAAGGACACTAGGCAAAAGATAAACACAGGATTTGTCATAGTGCTGTACAACATAAAAATGAACCGGGGATATCAACCTAATGAATTTATAATATAAAATAACACAAACAACTAAAAAACCTTTGATGCCATGGAAGCAGATAACCTAACAAAAGGAAAAAATTCACCATTGCACATTCTAGATTGCTTATATTCAAAATCTAAAACGTGTAGACTTGTTAGATTAGCTCTAGTAGATCAATGGCAGTAAGGAATCTAGAAAGTAACCCCTATTTTATAATATTGAGTATAGTTAATTTGACAAAAGCAATTTGTTCTTTTTGTTTGTTTTGTCATAAATAGTTCTTTGAACACCTTTATAAGAATTCAAAGGATAGTTGCATCATCAGTACCCTTTGATATTGAAATTAAAACCATTTTGTCCTTAACTGGTACTCACATTTGCTGTCAGTGCCCCCCAATCCCCCCCCCCCCCACCCCAAGCTTAGGGCACTTATGTGCCATGCCCTTTACAAAATTATATGCCAAGTCCTGTTCTAATAACTTAACTTTTCTATGCCTGTTTTAGCAAATGTGTGGTCTTTAATTCTGGTACCTAAAATATGAGCAAAACTTGCTGATAGGTTTTGTATGATCAAGGCTAGAATACAATAGTTAATTTATTTAGTGTTTAAGGCCACTGTCATGAAAAGCTGAGACCTAGAAATAAACCCACCCTAAAACAGGTGCAAAACTCTAATCACTCACCAGAGAAAAAGGGTTTAAAATGATTTTAAACCTTTGACCTAATATTAAGGACAATTTCATTAGAAGAGATCAAACTTGGCTCAGAGACAACCTTAAAGATATTTGGAATGGCCACTATGACCTAACCTTGATTTCTTAGGGATACTCAGTTCTGCTTTTAAAGATAAAATGTGTGTCAAATATAATAAACACACATTCTTGTGGTACAATTCTCCCGACCACTGAAGGTAGATAGAGAAAGGTAGGTTACAATGAATTTTAACTTCACCTGAAGACTTACCAGGAATGATAGGCATAAAACTTGGGAGGTTTTAACACCAAGGGGAGATTTCAACAGATTGTTATCAAACACAAAGTTTCCCTTGTTGAGGTTGAGGGGCTAGATCCAGGGAGGAGCCGGGCCTCCCTCTCTGGGATGAATTGGCACACAACTGTTAGCTACAAACATGACTTTGGCGATTAAATTAAGATTCAAGTGTAGCCATTTCTTACTTTGCACCAACAGTTTAGTCATACTTTCAGTATGTCCTAAAGCTTGTCCTCCGTACTTCGCTCTGCTTTGTCTGAGATTTCTGGACCTCCTTCTACTAATGTTGCCCTTTGCATCCACTTACAATCTCTTCAATGGAGGAAGGCAAATATCCATTTATGTGTAATTACCGCATGGTCATTCAAAAAGTTCCTATTCAACTACCAACAGAAAAAACATGCAGCATTGAATTGACCAAATAGGATGTTTACAGATAAAACCACATAGGTAGGGTTTGTGAAAGCGGGGGGAAGGGGGGGGGGAGGGGATCTGTTCTGCAATATAACAATGTCACTGCATGATCAATATGATGTACTATGCCTACAGCATCCAATACACACCTATATACCCTGAGGTTTGACCTCTGATCTGACTTTTAAATAGATCATTAACAAAATTAGTACTTTTATGAATGAAGTCTTGACAAGTTGGATGAGTTGCCCAGATCTGACTTGTTCCTTGGTCACAATCCTAGTTTCTCCTCATGCCCCGAATTTTGCTCCCTTTTTCTTCCATGCTGCATATTTTTGGTTTGCCCCCAATGACCTTGGTAACCTTTTTTTACTAAGACCACCAGTATTGTTACAGGGGAATTACACTTCCTTCCTCCCAAGGCTATTATATATAGATAATATATATGCTTGAAAACTGTTGGAAATATCTGCTAGAGATCTTTACTTACCAATTGCGAGTCAGTGAACTTTTTTCATACTAACATCAACTTTGTTAAACCACAAAGTAATCTTCCTAAAAAGGTAGTGGTTTCTTAACGTTTTCTTTTCTTCTGTCTTGTTTTCTTTCACTCTTTTTTTTTGTTGGGTATTTTATGCAGGATTTGATTTAGGCCATGGGAATTTCTCTTTGGGTTATGAAATGAAAATTAAAGAGGATGCATTCAATGTACAAAATCTTGACAGATTCATGGGTAAGCCAGCCAATCAGAAGTTGATACCTCCCACTTTCGAGTAACTCACCATATATCAACTCTCTCGATCATTTATATAGAGTTTGGACTTGTTGAGTATAGTTGTTCGTTTAAATATCAGGCATTCAACAGTATTTCATATTTAGACTCCAGCCATCCATTAGTGCAACATTTTGGAAATTTTTTTTTATGGCATTGAAAATTGGAGGCATGGTACTGAAGACACCAACTTTGACTTATTCAACCGTAACTGGTACGTCACCAGAATATTTATACAAACCTTCAATTGATGTTTACTTTTCTTAATATGTGTAAATGGACACAGCACCTGTCCAAATAATATTAGAGCAAAGTTAACAGGCGTCCACCGTTCAATTACTTAAGGCAGAAATAAAAGCGATCACACCCACTTGCAGTTTCCAGAAAGAAAAATATTTAAAAAAAAGATGGCAGAATGAGACAATAGGGGATATTATACGTAGGACCGAAAATGTGAATTCAGAACATTTAATTCATGAACAACAAAAGGGATGGTTACTTAGATAAATCTTTTCTCCTTTAAAGTACCATTTTGGGCTTGGTCACCACTTTTAACAAGGTTTTGAAAGTACATTACTCAAAACCCAGATTTCAATCGATCAAATAAAAAAAATAATAATAAATAAAAAAAATTACGTCTATTACCTTTGATTATACTTTATATATACTTTACAGGTCAATATGTATTGGCCCCAAAATTTTGAAAAAGTTTGAAAAAGTTTTGAAAAGCATTTGACTCTGATCATCAAACTTAATTCATCCAACTTAATTCATGAATTAATTCCAAATTAGCCAATCAGAAGTGTTAAAAATCGACTCTTGAAATATCTCACCTGCAAATTAAAATGCTCATTGAAATTTAGGGTGAATGGTTGACCATTATCTGAATTTCTAGCATATGTGCTAAATTAGATGCATACCTTACTTGAATGCAAACATTTCAACATGTTCCACATATTTCTTGGTGTCATTTGACAGGCAAACTTGATTGGGTCAAAGCAATTACTATTAGCATTAGTTAATCTTCCTGTTAACATATTTTATGACTCCTCTTTATCACTTTTATATTTATACTGGAATTGAATAAATGAACGCATGAAATGAATAAAGTGACTAAATATGACGATAAGAAGAGAAACAAAAAGTTTCTGAAACTCTTGAACTATGCTGTCGTGTATGAAAGCACAAACCCTCGAGTTTGAAGTTAAGCAATTTCTAATCGACAACACCATTCATTTAGCACCTTCAGAAACTATCAGATATATAATTTACCAAACATGGAATTTGACTAACCCCACCCAGACAGTTTCCAGAGTTGAGGACTTATGGATGGCGCTATTCACAAAAGGCGAGTAACTAGGCATATTCACTGTTGTTTTATATAACCGTGACGAAGTATTACCGTGGTAGCAGCCTTACCGAACTACGTACGACTGTCGCTTACTTAGCAGTTTGTTCAAGGTTTTCAAAACCATCACTGTTTGCTATTCAACAGGCTCCGCTACCGGGAAGAGCCTATATTGAAACATCAGCAACGGACACGAGTGAAAATATTATCTCTTCTATCCCACATGGAGACATTGTCATTAGTCAATCAAAATTGATGATTTTTCTTAATATATGTCGTAAATTAGTAATGAGAGGGGCGATTCTATTTGCTATGCCAAGATGACTCATCAGACATTAAATTGATAATTTCCTTGATCCCTGGAGGATTTTGCAATATGATGCTCTTCCTGATGACCGGGCAGGGTTGAAACAAATATATACTTCCATTTTCATATCGCTAATTCGGATACTGCGATCTCTTGTTGTTCATTAAGCGATAAAAATTTGGGGGGACTCCCCTCAAATTTTAAATCGGCAATCAATCGTACATGTGCTTTTAAGGTCCTGTTTACAGGAATTGAATTAAGGAGCATGTTGAAGAATACATTAGTGAAGCTAATTATGTCAGTTTCATTAATAATGTTAATGATGGGCATGTAAGTACCAATATCGCATGAGAGGACCGACAAACCTGCAGTATAGCGTAGCACACAGATGGTGTGGCACGGAGTGAAGTAGCTTGGAAATATTCAGGTGGGAAAAAGGTCAGGACCCACACACACAGGTAACAGCCTCTCAGTGGGGACATTTAGCAAAGCCCATGACACTGATGGTGCCTCCAGCACACATGGCCCACCAATAAGTTTGGAGGAATGACTTTATATACAAACACTGTGCTCCTGAAGAAGACTGTACTTCATAGTGCTCAAAAAGGTCTGTCCCCTTGTAACACACGACGCACACACAAAGGTGGCACAAGGTTACTACACTCATCACAAAGCATGTCTCCCAATCTCAATCCTGTGTTAGTGTTCCTCCTACATAGGAATTTTACATTTCAATGGGAAAGGGGATTCAACTGCATCAGATGAATGACCGTATGGAACAGGCATCATGAACAGGTGATCACAACAATGTGAAATCACAAATTTAAACTGTGCGGGAGGGAGGGGAATGTTGGGGGGTGGGAGGGGGATGGGAAGATCAGATATACATGAATGGCAGTTAATTAGCACTGCAGTCTTATCAGTGTGTGCTATACCAGTATCATCATTTGAAGGCAAATGACCTTGCATATATTACCTGCAGATATCGAATCGGAATTTTACCTTCAGACTGATATGAGGAAACAAAGTCCGCTAACCTACTCTTGATCATTCCTATGATTAAGATGTGGTAATGTGTTGTTCCTCCCAAATGGGTTAATGGGTTAATAAATATCAATTAACACAAGGAAAAATGAAGACATTAAAGTCTCAATACGTGTTTGCTGATGAATTTCGGAAAACTTATTCTAAATGCACTCTGACCAGGTGTGTTAAATGGAGAAAAGCTGTCGCAATTGAAAGAAAGAAATTTATTTTCTGTCGCCTTTATGGCCCGAACGATTTACCATAAAATCACTGCGACCGCCCATATCAACATGTTCATTACACAAATGTAACATATATACTCGTATCGTCCACTTTATTGACCCAATTCCACGGAGGAAACGTCTGAAAACACCTGTTTATTCCTTGCAATGTAAAGAAAGGAAAAATTTTTGCAAGCTACATCGGTAAGACAGAAAGATAGATACTATTCAAGAGAATTAATCTAAACATAGGCTAACCACAAAAGTGAAAGTAAGCCTAGCCTAACGGTCATAAACAAAACAGAGAGATTTGATTGGCGCATGATCTGTTAGGCAGGGCTTACAAATTTTGATTGAAGTTTGTAGAATCTATGGACTCGTTAACAAATCTGGCAAAATTTATTCAGACCAAAATGTTTAACCACAGATAACTCATTAAAAATAATGATTATTAATGTGAAATTGCGTAGAACGGTGTTATTTTCACTGAGCTTTTAGGGCAGTAAGCTGGAAAGGTCGAAATTAAATTTGGGCAAACACACATTGAGACTTTAAACAGTCAATGGCCAAATGTTGAAGGAGCTGTTTGCATGTAGTCATCAACTTCTGACCATGTTATGACCATGCAATGACCATGTAATGACCACGTATTACCAACAATATTTTTTTTTATAGTATTCAAACTTTCAAACTATTGAACCTTTACTTAATTACTGATGCTTCAAGTTGACTGTAATGAAATCTATTGAAATACAATTTTAATGGACAATTAACATAGGGGACAAAGAAAACAAAAGTTTCTTTTTTAATCATCATCTTTCACCAGACAGACAGACAGCTTGGAAGAACAAATAAGCCACAGGGGGAAGTTTCTAGCTTGGACATGGTAAATGAGCCCAGGGCCGGATAAACCGGTGGATGAATAGAGCGACACCCACTGTTATCCCATCGGGAGAGATGATCTTAAAGCTATCTCAATCAATCAGTTCTTAAAATTGCTGGAAATATAATTAAAACATTTAAAACAATAGCATACTTGAGAGCAAGATGTCATTCAACAACACAAAGTCAATAGATAAGATGAGCAAGCCTAAAGGGAAATCAATGAAAGTGCTAGCTGCTTGTATTAAGAGACTCTATATGTTTCAGTTCCGTGTACAACCAATATGTGGAAGTTGGAGGGTGGTAAAGTAAACATGACCGTAACAAGAAATGATCCATGCCATTTTCTGCACTTTCCCCACCATCCTCCTCTGTCACCCCTCCCCTTCCCCCACTCCATCACGAAGGCTTTCACATCTCTACTCTTGAAGGGGACAGGGGACACAAACCCAACCATGATTTTTGGCTTTGTTCTTTGTGATAAACCACTGCCCCAAACAGCTATGAGAAGTCTTACTTTCATTCCGGAAGTAGCGTAGTTTAAAAGTTTTGTCTCCCCCCCTGGGCTGTCATTCTGTAAAGCTGTGATGTGGAAGAGCCTCAACGATCAAGGTAACCTGTTTAATTTCTCTCTGTTTTTCTTTGGATATAACTTGCAAGGTAAAATGCTACCAGAGGCTGGTATTGAAACCATCATTGGGTCATATCAAACGCTTCAATAGTTTTTGCATCATTAGTTGTAAAACTTATCTCCATTACAGAAAAAATAAACATTGTTAGAAATAAAGACAAAACATAAGAAATTGAAGCATAAATATAAAACAATATCACATTTAGACTTGATCAAGTCCTCTTCATTGTGTGTTGAAGGAACATTAAACCTGTGATATACGGTGCTAAATGGAATCAGATATTCCTTGGGTGTTTGGGGAAGTTGTTAATGTTGTTAATTTTGATGATGGTAGGGACTTTTTCTCCTTTGATACTTCATGAGTTATGCAACAAATAGTCAACTTATTGCTGGAATCACAGAGACAATTATTTCTGCCATTTTCATGAATTTAGACTAATTTCATTGCGTTTTAGCAATATCTATCTATCTACCTATCTTAATAACCCTGAAGAATGGATTATTCCAGAAACATTTATTCATCAAGTTAAGCTATGGATTACCCATGTGAAGTTTAAATGGTTGTCATGAATCAATTGAAAGATTATTTTGATTTTTTTTTCAATTATTTGATATTAAGTTATTATAACAAAGTAGGTTATTAGCTTGATTTTTTAGTCAACTTTTTTATTTTAAACCTTGAAGTGGTTGTAAATACTAAAGCTGTTCTTACATGCGTGCGGCTGGTACTGACTTACAAGAAGATAGTATCTGGGCGATGATGCAATTTGCAAAACCCAAATAGAATTGTGAGTACCCACTACAGAACATTCATTTGGTCAGTGATATAGCTAGGAAGATGGACTTATACGAAACCAAGTCCAATCTTAGTTTGAATTTCGATAAAAATTTCAAAAAAAAATTAGTGATCAAAGTCCACAAGCTACTCCAATTAATCTAACTATGCCATGGAAATTTGTCTCCATCTATTTTTAAACTATTGCAATATATCCCTAGGATAACTGGGTTTTATTTTGAGGATAAAAAAACTAATAATTGAATGAAAGAAAAAAATAACCAAAATCAAAGTTGAACATGCACTTCTCAAGGCATGACCTGATTTTCTGGATCGTTCTATTTTTATTAGACTAAATTTCACGGAATGACTCGCTCTTTAATAATAATAATACAGCAAAAGCCATCCTGGAATCCCAAGGAATGCCGTTCAGGCAGACCTAACTTTATGACAGGGGGCTTCAGGGGAAATCCCAGCAGGAGAACCATGGGTGTTAAAAACTGCTGTATTTGAACTGGACAGGTAGGCTTAACCCATATTAGCCAATAGCAATATCAAATGGACCTTACTTTCAGTTTGGTATCGTATTTCTGTGGCCAAATATCACCTACTTCTTTTTTTTGTCTTCTGTGGCTTGCATATAGTACACACTGCAAGGTATTGTTACACAAGGTATTATTACACAAGATAACAGCAATCTATTTAATTGCCCATGGGTACATAAGGTCTGACAAACATTTGACCTCTTTCGGTCATATGAGGTTGCACCTTCATCTGATTTGCATGTCCTTGTACTTCCTAGCCTGCCTATGCAGCATTTATTTTCCATCTTTTTCAAGTATGCTTTCCATGATGAAAATAATCTGTAGATCTCCAGCATAACCAACTTTTATTTGACAGCTAACATTAAGTCTATACTGCTACATGTTTCATACTCCTTAACAGAAATTCAGTTAGTCTTACTATCGTGGTGGTGTATGCAAATGAGCATGCATCAAGTTTCTTACAAGAAAATTTAACCCCCTCCCCCCCCCCCAAAAAAAAACAGGTAACTGAGTCACCTTTGACAGACCTTGATGTTTTACTTCTAGTACAAATACTGAATACAAGATATAATATATATATATATATATATATATATATATATATACATACATATAATATATATATATATATATATACATACATATATATATATATAAACATACATATATATATATATATATACATACCTATACTCAATAGAAAACCTGGCAATTCAAATAAAACTTTCTCCTATGTATGGTCAATACTATGCTGTTTTTATTGGCATTGTTATAAGAGGCAGAGCAGGATGGGTATGGAAGGGGGGAGGGAGAGGGGGAGGGGCTTCTACCATTAAATTATAGTGCTGCACCTCTCACTCTTTGATATACCATTACATTGTCTGCTCCATGTGAACCATTCCATCCCTCCACTACCGCTGGGTCCCCGAAGCAGTTTATGCCAAGAGTGAAAAGTTTCTGACCATTTGTCTATTACAGTAAACTCTCTCTGAAAGAAGTCTACATACTGTACACACACAAAAAGTGATTTTTATTTCTTAGGGTGAGATTCCTCCAGTGTTTGGAAACAATTTTATTTGGGAACAAGCAAATCTGAAACCAGAGCAACCAGTTACCACTCCAGGTGGATCACACCCTAAACAAGGAGCTGCCAGAGTAGCAGCTCCCTGTTAGAGTAGCAGCTCCCTGTTAGGGTAGCAGCTCCCTGCCCTTCAGATGTGCCATCATCAGGGAAGCAGAAGAAGACACTATTGATGTAAAACACTGATTTTTACAGAAGAGGCCCCAAAAAATTTAAAAAAAAATTGACCACTGTGATCAATCTGAAAGGAATGCAACAGCAAGGTTAAACATTGACCTTGCAATGACCTTTACCAGCTATGACTTGGACCAATATAAATAACCTGTTAATTTCTACTGGCCTTTAATGACTGTTGATAGACTCTAGGACACATCCTTAATCTTATCTTCTCCTTGTCATACCAGGAGGAAGGTCACAGGTAGTGATTTTCTCTTCTCTAAAAGATGGAGAATTCTCAACAGGATCCTTGCCAAGGATAAATTCCACAGGATTTACTGGGCAAGATTATTGGCTCTGAGAAATGCCTTTACCTCTATACCACTGGCAGTTTTAACACCAGTTGACAACCCCCATATAGAGCTATTATTTAAATCAGCTTTCCGAGATTATTTTTATTCACCTGTCAATTTTAAAATAGTGATATCAAAATGATTTAATAATTCTGAGTTTTGCTCTTAACATATGGTGTAATTCCTATGTAATGCCAACTGTCTGGATGACAAAATGTGAGGATCCAATCACCTGCATCAAAATACTCATCACGAGACCTTAGTTTTGGGAAAAACTTGAAGATGTATCAAGTTAGAGGCAGTCAACCCTAAAATCTAGTAAGTTTTACTTCAGACCCACTGACTAATCTAAAAAAATGGGGAAAAAAAAGAAGAATTACAATCATATTTTGAGTAATGTAAGACATGAATTATTAAAATTACAACTTATGAAAGAATATCAATTCACATCTACTTCAGTTAGAAACCTAAACATTCAGACATTAATTATGTGTATCTTTCATATTTATTGTAATAAGATTGCAATCATTGCAACTATTAAACATCTGTCCCTTCCCCTCCCCTCCAAGATTATTCACCCCAAAAAATGTTACTTAGAGAGCGATATAAATGATCAGACCATAGATTTAAACACCATATTTCCAACCAGTGGCTTTGCATGACATTTTGAAATTGGATGGGGGGGGGGGAGGATGGTGGACACGGGAAATGAGCAACTTTTTGGGGGGGAGGGGCACAGGTGGATAATGCAAAGTGGCGCCAGAAGAGCCAGTGCGAGCATAGAGCGCAAAGTTCATGCCGGTGTGGGGTCCAGGGGCCCAGCATTGGGTCCCTGTTTTGGGTCAAGGTGCCACCTGGAGCTTTGCAGTTTTCTTCATTCCCAGAACTTGTATCAGCTTCAAATCAGCAAAATTTTGGAGCTGTATGTAAAGTACATTTGATGGAAGTCACAGAGTTGTGCATCTTCCTGCCTAAGGTTTTATTTGCCATGGCAAATATTCCACTATCCCATGCCCTCTTCCCGCTCCCCCCCTCCTACCACCCCATTGGGGGAGGCACTGTCTCCAACCAGCTGGGATATTTTCCAATGTAACCATATCACCCATTCCCCTAATTTTACTCATCAAATTACTTCTGTCTTCTGAAGCAATTGGGTTATCACTCTTTATCTCAAAACATAAAATGCAAAAATTTATCTCTTTGGAATCAGGAAAGACAATTTACTTATTGACGATCACTTGAAAACTTTGTAATCTTTGGCCATCTGTGTTTTAATTTCACATATACTTGTATTTCTTTGTCTCTCTGTAACAGGATCATTGAAGAGGGTGGGGGAATAGGGGAGGGTGGATATAGGGGGGTTCGGAGCTGGGGGGGGGGGAAAGGAGTGAAGTAGTAGCCACACTACAAAGTGGTTGAAAGTTGAAGCAACTTTCCTTCTATGGAGGTATTTTGTTCTGGACCACCATTAGGCCATTCTCACCTTTCAACATCTACATTTTACCAAGTTGATAAAGTTACCAAGCAATACATACTTTGTGTAATCACCAGGTATAATATCTTATACTTGCAAATTCCATCATGTTTCAAAGAGAACATTGGACTTTCATGTAATAAATCAAACCAGAATAACCGGTATATCATTTACTGCTACTGTTAATGGTTTTGTTTATCTGACAGAAGAAATGTCATAGATTATGATTTACCTTTATGTCTACGTATGGGGGGGGGGGGGAGCGATACATTTTAAATCCAAGATAATCATGCATAAAGTGGTATTGTATGCCCCACTTGAAGAAACATGGTTCAATGTACTACAAGGCAAAACCAGTTTGGTCCTCATCATACCAAAAAACACTTGATGCATCCAAATATTATTTTGCAGGGGATCATTGATGACAATTCCTTCTGAAAATGTAGAAAATGGTTTTTGTGTTTATAATAAATTGTACATAGGAGAGCCCCTGTAGCTTACATACTACTCCAACTGATAAGCTTATTTACCACAACCAGTACAAGACACTCTACTCGTCAGCTGCTACCACAGTACAAATCACGACTTATCCCTTATGATGAACTTACGATACGATGACTGCATGCAGAAGGGGAAAAAAAAACACAGTCCCCAGTCAAAGGTATCTGCTATAAGTCCTTATTATAAAGTTTGCTCTGATACATTGACTGCGATGGTCCGTGATTAGTTTACCACTCCATGTATTTACTAAGTATACCGACATCATCCACCATATCTGTTCTCTAAGTCTCTTTTATCTTTGTTGGATTTTGTTTGTAACGGATATCTTATTATTACTGGGTTATTAATGAATGATGCAATCGTTGACACCATCTTGGGAATCTTAACCGTACAGCCAGCACATGTACATAGCAACAGATAAGGAAAGAAAATTCAAACACAAAAAGCAACCATCATGTCCAACTTACATCGAAGAGGTAACACCTACTTTGCTGTTTGCTTCCAATTCTTTCTTTCTTTTTTTCCCACATTTTTCCATGTGAATGTAAACTGTGTTGATATTGATAAAACACATGCCTTTAAAAACGGTTGCTTTAAAAACATGTTGATTAAAAACGGTGCCTTTCAATCATAAGGTCTCGAGTTTGAGTCACTCCAAGATTAATGTATGTCGTCCAGTTACAGAGTTGTTGGCAATTGACAATTCATAATCATGGACGTTAAAATATGAATCTAAGAGACTGACTTCGGTCAGCTTGCGGCTTTGATAAGCCAATGATGGCTTCTTAGCGAGTTCCTGCTAAGAGGATCTAAAATACATACATACACACATACAAAAACATTGCCTATATCAATATAATAAAAAATAAAAACTTTCAGTATCAGCCTATTAAGGCAAGAGCCATATTTATTACTTAGGGAACTAATCAATGGTATAAGATCTCATTCCAATGTATGTTGTATGACCTATGATTTCATCACTCTAAAAGCATATCACCATATACACTTCATTCATACATTCCAAAACATTAATGTGCATAACATGGGTAAGACACTCAGTAGACTGTATCATGTTTGGGCCTGTGCAAACTGACCAAAGAACTTTCTCTTTAATTGTAACCTTTCACCTCTAACCTTTACCCCATGTTATCCCCACTCACATGGGTTCAACACCCTATACACACCCAGGCGGGTACACGTTGTCAGTCCGACACGTTTTCAGTCCGAAAATAAAATCCACGTTCTCAGTCCGAAAAAACGAGTTTTCAGTCCGACACATTCTCAGTCCGAAAATAAAAAACACGTTCTCAGTCGGAGCTTAAATATATACTGTTCATTATATATATAGGCCTATATATTATTATATTATCATATATATATATATATATATACATATATATATATATATATATATAACTCATAATTGACAAATAAGGAGGAAAGTTTTAGAAAATATATTGGAATTTTCGGTCCCCCGGGACCTTCGTCAGCAAAACTTGGCAGTCGAATGAAAAGTACAAAATGTAACACATTGAAAGTATGACGCTAGGTAAGTGTAAATTGCATTGATGGAATTAGAACCAAATAAACCATGACTATACAGGAAGCGGATTAAGGAGCAAAGAACGGATTACATATTTTGTAGAACTGATAGTTGTTTAGGGGTCCCAAGTCTTTGTTGAGGCCGGTGATGTGAGACTTAATACGAAAGATTCAATCGATTTCTTTACTATCAGTTCGGGCTGTCACCGTTTATTGTTGATATTATGGCATTAAAACTGCATGCTTTCATTCCCCAACTGAAAACGTGTATCTCATTTTCGGACTGAAAACGTGTATTTCATTTTCGGACTGAAAACGTGTATTTCATTTTCGGACTGAAAACGTGTATTTCATTTTCGGACTGAAAACGTGTATTTCATTTTCAGACTGAAAACGTGTATTTTATTTTCGGACTGAAAACTTGTCGGACTGAAAACTTGTCGGACTGAGGGGTGTACCCCACCCAGGCATACACCTAGCATGTTTATAGTCAACGCCATTAAAGGGTGGGGAATGGAAATTATGACCAAGGGAGGTTGCAACTAACTAATATTAAGGTGGTAGTGCCCTATTGCATAAAACAAAATCCCTATCGCCAACAAATATTTATGCTCCTCCAACCCTCCCTCCTCCGTCCCCTAGCCTCTTCATAAAATAATGACCATTCTCTCTTTGTGTAATTCTGCTTCTGGATTAAGCATATAAATGGTAGCCTACTAGAATTAACAATAGTTTGCTCATACCAGTACCATAGTATCTTACATAATAGATATCAGCAAGACCATGAATGGCCATCAGATTATTATTATCTGGAATTTCCTGTTCGGGTTCGATCAGATGGTACACAAAGCACAGTAGAAGACAAGCTTCAACTATCTCCACATATTGACTGGCTGATAGCCTCATCATCAAATAGATGGCAGCATCCACCAACTCTGCACTTCTGTACACAGTTAATTAAATCCCTATCCAGTTATACTGAAGTCACCATGGTAACCAATCTGAACTACAGAGACTATTTAAAGATAGGATGATCAGTCTTCTACTCCTCTTCGTAGTTTAATGTTCCCTCGCTGAAATTAAATGACTTAAAACACTGAAATTACTTTAAAAAAAACATTATATTGGGAAATACACTGTAGGAGAGGAATGCTAATGGAAGGGGAAAAAAAGCAATAACTAGGTAAATAAATGCCAAGTGTTCCATGATTCTGGCAGGTACCACTAAAAGGTTATCAGTCATGTCTGCCTATATGCTACAGTACAAGCAATATCAGCAAGCACTATACAGAGATATCCTAGAAATATTCTCCCTCAAAAAGATATTTTGTTATCCTAATTAATTAAGCTAAAGTGTTGTAGGACAGTCATCACCTTGATGAAGGTACATTCTGGAAAGTTTGAGCAAGTTTTAACATATATGCAAGCACAGTTTACCACTAATGGAATTTGCCATACATGATTGGTTCGTATCTACTCTACTGCAAAGGTAAAAGGTGTTGTCAACTTCAAAAGGTCTTTCTCCACCAGCGAAATATAAAATTGAAACCGTCGTAATAAGAATCATTACTCTAGATAAGTATAAAAACAAACACAAGGTCATAAAATTCTTAACTACTTTGAAAGAGTCTATCTCCAGACTGGAACATAAAGCTGATATTAACCCACACACTGTCACTTAGACTATACATATTAACATACAATGTCAATATAAATAAAGGTAAGGCACCAACTAAGTACATCCTACAGCTCAGTTTAATGATATGGATTTAGTCAAAGTCTGTTCTGAGATTCTCACAGGCTATGACACCTCTCTGGTGAATTATTGATCATAATAAATACCTGTTTGCTTCAAGTTCACTACCTTTACGTCCAACAGTTATTATTAAAACCATCTTCAAATGTTAAAGAGCTAGACTTCATTTTGGAGTTGGGATTAGCATATATATATAGTTTGCAACATTCTACCGAGCCTTGTAATTTTAACATTCATCGATAGCTGAAAACACCTCAATCTAACCGAGAGATTCATATACAAGCTTACGAATTTCGTTAACCTTATTAAGTCTTTCGTTATTAACTGCTCGATCCAGTAGGTGAAGTTTTGTGTCCCACAAAATTTCATGTAATTCTTTACTATATTGTTTTCTATAGCATTCAAAATTTCACGGTTCCGCGTGTGATTTTACTGCAGACTAAATTAAACAGTCTTGGTCGTCCTATTGGTTTGGTAGTAATTTCACGGTATGTCTGTACTCTAGAGCACAATTTTAAAATAATCTGTCATAATACTACAAGGAATGTTTGAAAAGAAAAGTTATTACAGTAATCATGTCATTGAGGGTATGCCTGGAAATTCCTAGAAAAGAAACAGGATATTGATCAAAAGCTAGACAACTACTTATTAAGTCTCTCTTTATTAACTGCTCGATCCAGTATTGACAGGTTTGTGTCCCACAAAATTTCACCTAATTCTTTACTATTTCGTTTTCTATATTATTCACAATTTCACGATTCCTCGTGCGATTTTACTGCGGACTAAATTAACAGTCTCTGTCGTCCCTTTTGGTTTGGTAGTAATTTCACGGTATGTCTGTACTCTTGAGCACAATTTTAACTAATCTGTCATTACTGCAGGGAATGTTTGAAAAGAAAAGTTATTACAGATTATCATGTCAGTGAGGGTATGCCTGGAAATTCCTAGAAAAGAAACAGGATATTGATCACAAGCTAGACAACTAGATGCAGTTATCTAGACACTTTCTCTTCACCTTTACTTTCTGTGCTTCTAGAATGAGTTCACATTCCCAGCAAAACCATTAAAGGGATATTCTGGTCACTGAAGTCGATCGCTCAATAAAGCTGACGAAAATGTTCTCAAATCTGCACGTCGAAACCACGTCTTCATGTCGGAGATACGACTATTTCAGATTGGTGGTATCTACTTGTGGCAACAGCAGAGTGAACGATATAACCGCTGCAATTCAGCCGAAAATGATTTAAATTTTCTTCTGTAGAACTTAACTCATTTAAAAAAAATGTTACATTTTGATGGAATTCCAATTACAGAGAACCTTGACAGCTTCAAGCAATCTCTGCAATAAATATCAGGTTTCAAGGATGAGTCAACAAGAAGATTATAATAGAAAAGTAAAGCATTTGAAGATCACTTAGCTATATGACATCACAGACTACCCACTGTGATCCATTCCAGGGAAGAACCAAGGGTTTAGCCAGCCAAAATAGGAATCCATTCACATCAGCAGTGTATCTTAAGGACAAATTATTGAGATAGGATTTTCAATTAAACAGTATGGAATATTTAACTGTGTCCTATTGGCTTCCCCTGGTGTACCCCTTTAATGTTCTTTATAATTTTCAGCATGAGATGTTCACTTCCTTACCTTAGATAAGTCATGGGTACAGGCAATTTCTGCATGAGATGTCACATCCTTAGCTTCTCTATCACATAGATAAGTCATGGGTACAGGCAATTACTGCATGAGATGTCACATCCTTAGCTTCTCTATCACATAGATAAGTCATGGGTACAGGCAATTTCTGCATGAGATGTCACATCCTTAGCTTCTCTATCACACATATTAGTCATGGGTACAGGCAATTTCTGCATGAGATGTCACATCTTTAGCTTTTCTATCACATCTAGGTAAGTCATGGGTACAGACAATTTCTACATGAGATGTCACATCCTTAGCTTCTCTATCACATAGATAAGTCATGGGTACAGGCAATTTCTGCATGAGATGTCACATTCTTAGCATCTCTATCACATAGATAATTCATGGGTACAGGCAATTTCTGCATGAGAAGTCACATCCTTAGCAGTGGCGGAGCTAGGGGTATTGGTCAGGGGGGCGAGAATGGTCTGTAGGGGCGCTTTCCACAATATCTAAGCGGTTGGCGCGGAGCGTACAGAAATCTTTTGAGTAAAGATACTCCCTAGATCCCTGGAAATGACCCTTTCCGGGCCTTGCTAATTTGCAGATAAACAAAGAATGAAAAGGTGTCATCGCGATATCAGAGATGAAACAAGTATATGCCTATGGTATCCCGTTACACATGTTCCGATTGTCAACTAACAAATAACCTACTGCACTAATCAACACACTGATCATGGAGCCGCGTATAACATGCACTGCATGCCGTTTGGTGTTTATTACTAGATTTCAGCCACTGCGCGTGGCGTTTTGTCTTAAAAATAGATCGAAAACACCGTACAGTTCTTGGAAAATTGTTCGTACAACGGAAGTGCTGATAAATTAAAGACCGCCGTTATGCATTTTGTCAGAAAATTACACCCAAAAAATGTGACAAATAGGTAGATGAGAGCGCAAATAAAAAAGTCAATAATCTAGAATAAGTAAAAAGTGGTTAAAAAGCTGAAAAGGGCGCCAGCAGTCCATTTGAGTCCGTCAGGGGGGCATCCGCCCCCCCTGACTGTATGGACGCTCCGCCACTGATCCTTAGCTTCTCTATCACATAGATAAGTAATGGGTGCAGGCAGTTACTGTGAACTTGAAGAATGTTAACCTTCAAACATTTATTTGTAAACAATGTTGATGTTGGAATGTCTAGCCGACAAAGTTCAACAACATACTCATGTGTAATAAACTTGATAAACTGAATCGTTGAACAAATAGTCTCAGATAAAATATATATCAACAAATAGGCTGCACCCAGATCCGATCTCAAGGGACGTTAACCTCTATAAGTTACCACAACAATCAACAACAAAGCAATTTCGTTCTGGCACAACTGAGGGGGTAAAATATAAAAAATAAATTGGTTGGATGAAAACAACTAAGAACAAGGGCATAGCTGGCATAGAGGGCCCCCTCCACATCAAGGTGCCAAAGCACCAGTTTCTTCTTGGTTGCAAAGAATGCTTTTTTTTCTAATCCAAGAGACCGACCAAATGTGAAACTTGTTTGAAGGTCCCCATTGCGGCCAGTTGGATCACTGAGTTGGTCGGCCCCACGTTGACTTGATATTACTTTGGATATATCAAATAAAGTTGTCATTTTGCACAGTTTGTCTAACATCACTATGGAACACTAAACAGCTTGACTCTGTTATTCTGGGGTAAGGGAGGGAGCAAAAGAGAGAGAGGGGAGAGTGGTAAATGTGTCTTCATGCTTCAAGCTATGTTTTACTTAGTATGCTCAATATAATGGGCACACACATCACAGTCGTCGGGACAAAGACATGGGACGGTGAGACTGAGCCAATGTATACCTCACAAGATAACTGACGGGAGGTAAAATCAGAACTCATCGATATGAAAAGTTGAAAAGATTTCACCATCTTCATGACTTGACATTCTCAAAGACAATTTTTGCTTTGCCATGGTTATAAATTCTACCATCTGGACTTGTCTGTCTGTAACCACTTGGCTTTCTCCCAAATAGTCACAAACTATTTGCCTATTGTCCCATTTTTAATTATTATATCATCATCATCATACACATGATTTTTGTGTTTTATAATATCTTGTTTTCTGTAATTCAAAACATGGATGGAGAAAGGGAGGACAAGGATTGGGGTAGGAGTGGCAGAGATTGGGGAAGGAGGACAACTTTGAGGAGAGAGGGAACTACAGGGATGAGCCTGGGGTGAAAAAAAAATCACTGAACTTTGTGGGTGATACTATACTAACGCCGAAGGCGTCAGTCAGCACGCAGCGCGACACAGTTACAGGTGGGGTCCATGGGCCTGCCTTAGGGCCCACAATGGGGTCCATGGGCAACCCACCGGTTGGGGTCCAGGGGTCAAAGCCCCCGGAAGCTCTGAGAAATTAGAGGTTTAAAGACAACAGTTGGTGCCTATTTTATAAAGAATTTTGAATTTATTAAAACACTCAAAGCAAAGTTTTCACACTCAAAATGTGCACACTGAAGCCACATGCCTAGCCTGTCGTTTTCACCCTACTTGATTCTTTCAATCATGGTGACCCATAATTAAAAAGTCACTGTTCATAAAAGGTACACAATGGTCAGTTTTAATCTGGAATAATAGTCAGCAGCTACAGCACTACACTTCTCCTCAGTTGTCCCTACTCTTAATGATACTAAAATATTGAAAATCATGAGAAACTTAAGAAAATATCGTTGCAATAATGTTGGGAACGTTATGAAAATCCAGAGAAAAAATTGCGGTATAGGCTCCAGTTTGCGTATGCTACAGCATGTTAGGATAAGTTTTTGTCCCCCTGCAGGTTGGATATGCATCAGAAATGAAAAACATACGAACAACGGATCTAATGATACAGTAACGCTGTTGTTGGAAATTCACAGAAATTGATAGGTGTAAATCTCGAAGGTAGAAAAGAAATCACGGAATTCCGCGAATTCGCGGAAAAAGCTCATGCCTGGAATTAGCCAAATATATCACGAAGTGGCAATGGAACAAACTTGCTCCTGCCAAATTGCTTGCAGAGGGAAACTTAACACGAACTGAAACAATGATCAACACGAGACAATGCTTGTGAAATTACATACATGTATAATTGAGTGTACCATCCTTTGTGCTCGCACAACATATCTACATGATGGGCGATCCTGACAGAGTAAGATACATGCAATTAAAAACATTGAAACTTGAAGGACACTTATCCATTGATTTGTAGTAGGTGAAACTAGAATTAAAAATTGGCTTCTTTCTGGTTTCAAACAAAGCTGTCAAGTATGAAATACCAGGTGGTGAATGGAAGGTTGAAAATTCTGCCAAAAAATATGCATGTATAGACTTCTGGATGGTAAATTTGGTAGGGAAGGAGGGGCAGTGTCTTTAAGAAGGTTCATATTGGGATGCAGTGAATACCAGGTTTTAGACTTGGGATGATGATCGAAGTGTGCATGTATGGAGGAGACAGGTAAGAGAGGAGAGCCGTAAAAAGTCATTTTTATATTGAATATCTTGAAACTTGTTTGACTGCATTCTGGACACCAATTTTTAAAAGAATACATCAAAAGTTTATGTTTGTAAGTTTTTATAAATTTATTTATTTATTTAATTACAAAAATAGAATTAATTACAATACCTGTAAATAGATGTGGGCAAACAAACTAAAACAGCAGATTTTTCTTTACCAGATTTATTGAAAGCTGAAAAATATGCCGGGAATCTCACCTCCATTTTAAAGTTGCATTCTTTTCCCTTCAAATTTCCAATATAAACTGGTGGGGATCACACAAGCTAATTTAATGGTAGGTAGGTTACCTAGAAGTCTAATCTGTTTCTTAATCCAATTAATATGAATTCAAATTACAAAACAATTGTAGTGGGAAGTAAGGCATTAGACATTGACTTCAAAGCTTTTTGTGGAAATGAAAAAAATTGTATCTATAAGACCTGTAGCGAACACATACACATGCTGTTGCTGTTATGTTTACAAGACAAGAATAAAATCCAATTGTTTATCTTTCCATTAAATTTGATCAAGGTACTTGTGATGAACAAATATACCCTACCATCCCATCCCACCTCACTTCCCCCCCCCCCTCTCCCTAGAAAAAAATATATATATAACAATGTACAGAAGTTTGGCAGTAATCATTTCTTTAAAATTCATGACAATAGGCTGCCATTTTGTTAATATGTGATGTCATAGTGTCACACAAGCAGATGAAACCGCTCAACTTTCCATTTATTTATTTTTTGTTGCTGTAGTAAATTTTTATGGTGAAATGTAAGTAGTTCTAGCACTGAAAATAAGCAAAGTAATAAACAATGGAAAACACATGATGATAACGATTAAGTACTACTCCCATTTCTGATGTAATTATTTGACTCGTACAAGGCTTAGTCTGGAATGTGAAAGAACATTAAAAGAAAAAAAAATTTAAAAAAAACGTTTGGATCCTTTCAGACCAGATATAATTTTGCTTAGACATTGGTAGGAGATCAAGGATAATGAATGATGCAGCTTCTTTTAAACAACTCGAGCTTCTTTGGAATTTTATAATTTTGTTAAATTCCGCCGACTGTCCCCATTTACAGTACAACATATTTGAGAGCTTTCTGTTCCACCAAACTGTCAATATTACATGAAATTTATTTAATGTCCACAAATTAGTGTTTAGTCTAAATTTCTGCTGTCTGCAATTAAGGAAGTGGGAAGAGGGAGGGGGGAGGGATGTTTAATAAGAAAGGCCTTAAAAGGTCTTGGCCTACCCTTCAAATAATTCAATTTAAGTGTAGGGAGAGAGTCTCTCTCTGGCAATCATTGACATCAGAAAGAAACTTGTTGAAAGCCAGCCATATAGAATCTGGAGCAAACCTCTATCAAATTATGCTATTACCTGCACCAGTCACTGGTAAATTTAATACAAACTACCTCTGAGCATTTATACAAAACAAAGTGCTACCCTTGTTTTGAATAAACAGTCGATTCGCCAGGTAGTGTGCGAGACTTACTCAAAACGTTAATTATGCATCCTGTGTTTCGATGAGGACAGAAGTACTCAGACAAATAAACATCATTCAACTACAAACAATACAGATTCCCTCCTAAACTCATCAACCCACTCCATTCAAAAAGGAGATACTTAATCTCTTCTATCTCACTTGATAGGACTTTGTTGAACTCTTCATATTCACCGACGAAATGATTTTGTCATTTTAAACCTTTAGCATAAAAGTCGCTTTGTGATCAAAGAGTTTCTGAAGTCCCTTTGAAAAAATATAGTCCATCTTGTAGCCTAAATGGCAAAGAAACTCTTCAAAAAGATATAGGCTTTATTATCTATTACACATTCTGTTCCATCTACAAATTGCAAAAACTGAAAGTTTTCTGTCTATGAAATGTCAAGCTCAAAAGTATGCTCAAGATATAGTGACATACGCAAAAAAAAAAGATTTCACGCCAAAAGAAAGGTTCCACATCTGGGAGTTTCTGAGAGGCAATCCGGGTCACATAAGAGGGGAGGTGGAAGAGTAGTGAGGGGGTGTAAGCAGGAATGATATACTAAACGTTATCAACACCCACCACTGGTGCCATTCGTTACCTTCATAGACCAGAAAGTATGAGATGCTAATCTGGTTGAAAAGTGGCTTGCACAGTATCAGAAGTGTTTATATGAAGATGTCGTAGCAAATTTCCTGTCACGGTTTATTTTGTACTTGGCCAACATCTTTCCAAGTTGCTGGTCACAATTCTCCAAAGACTGGAGAAGAGTGCAGTAGTTATTAGAGCCCAGCTACCACGAGAAGATAGGTTAGTGCAGACTCTATGTATGGGTAGTTTGAAGCCCGTAGGGAAGATGTCAAGATCGTTGAGAACTGTGTGTTGATAACACACAAACCACTGCATACCATGGTTTTACCATAAGAGAGAGAGACATAACGCTGGTTTTGTGGAAACCACCTAAATATGTTACCGTGAATAGCTTTGTGAGGTATTTCCAAGATATTCATAGAGTAGCAGTACCCCTAGTAAAATATCATTGGATGTTAATAAGGCTGAATAGAGGGCTCCATAGTTATACAATTTGTGCTGTGAACTACAGCTCTAGGTGAAAGAACCATCCCTCTGTTTTGAACATCACGCTTAGTTAGTCTTTCAAATCCGTTCGAGACTCCACGGCGAAAAAGCACCAGACTTTTTAGATTTTCAACCGTGATTAGGTTTACTAAAATTAAATGTTCTGTATTAAAAAGATGAATCGAGGGTAACTTCATCAGCATTTCAGGAAGTCTCTTAATAGGTATTTCAAATCTTTCTTTCCTTTTACATCCGCAGTAATGATCACAATAAAATTTCCAAAAGAAAACACGTTTCGACCGCTCTTAGGTCTGTCCGTACCCTGCTGCACGAGATGATATTCCACTTGATTTATCCATTGTTCAAAGATTAGCACACTACAAGTTTCAAAAACGGATGTGCCTTTTTGAGATTCACAATTTGCTTTATGGCCGAGAAGCTCGATTCAACACCAGAGTTTAATATCCTCAAGTTTGTAAAATTGATGCGAGAGTTGTTAGTTATACCTCATCAATCATAGTCAGAGCAGCGCACACAATCATGGGACATTTTTCCATTAAACAGTATCCAGATAAGTCACACCAGCAATTCCGATAACAATGGACACATTATTTTTTTCTGGAATATTTCAAAGCATAGATCCTACCTTGCCATCCCACGATACGACCAACGAGACGACTTCCCAGAAGACTTTGCAAAGGTGGATTGGCCAATCACAGCTGCTTCAGACTCTCAAGTGTTGGATGTGCGGGTGACTGTGGATCTCTCGCAGCAGTTCTTCCTCCGTGGGTTCGTGTAAATCGCTCCTGAAGAATAACACAGAAATGAAGACGGTATTGTTACGTATCGCAGTATCGAAGTTTGTTTTAACATGTTTCTAATAACAGGAAACCATCGAGGAGTTACACTGGTTCACATTTTAATGAGGTATAATGGGGACGTGATTGAACTTGAACTGGATCTAAACCAGCTGCCCGTTTAACATTTCCTGTCATTTCGATACCACAAGAACATAGATAATGTGATTCTAGTATTTAGTCTCATTACCGACACAACAGTTATTCTACTTCTCCCTCGAAAATCGTCTCTCTCTTTTGAAAACAAATGTTGAGACTAGCCAGGAACTAAATCTCTTACTGTACATCCAGATGGACTTACTACATTCTGTAGGCCAAGAACTATATATCTCTTACCGTACATCCAGATGGACTTACTACATACTATAGGCCAGAACTATATATCTCCAAACTACATACTACGTTCTGTAGGCCAAGAACTATATATCTCTTACTGTACATAACAGATAGACTTACTGCATTCTGTAGGCCAAGAAATTATCTCTTACCGTACATAGCAAATGGACTTACTACATACTGTAGGCCAGTAAATATATATCTCTAACCGTACATGCAGATGGACTTACTTCATTCTGTAGGCCAAGAACTATATATCTTACCATACATAGCAGATGGATTTACTACAGTACAAACTGTAGGTATAACAATTTTTTTTTTGAAAATGTACAAACTTAATAGAGCATTTTTAAAATGTTTACTTTCAACTTAAAATCAATCCTAGAAAGTATTTCTTAACAAAATACTACAAAATGATGCAGGTATTAAGACACCCACGCCCTCAGCGCTAGATTTTTCCACTAAGAAAATGGTTAATGAATAATATATTTGATCCAGTTCTCAACATACAGTATATTCTTTACCTAGACACTTATAGATTTAATTACATGCAAATGGCAAAACTTCAACAATGATTATTTGATATGAATACTTGACAAGTGAGCTATCACGCCCTAGATTTCGATGAGATTTTAAATATGAAAGGAAGGTTATCAAGATCAACTTAAAAAATCTGCTTTCAGTTTTGAAATATCATCGAATAGGATTCTGCTACACTACCAGGTGGTTACAGCAGCATGTGTGAGCTGAAATACTGTTTGAGAAATGTCACCCAAGAAAGAACCTGGGCACAAACCAAACGACTAAACCGCTGATCGGCTCTCAACCCAGTCCCCATGCATCGAGACTGTGACTGTGTGATCATCGTCAGGTGTGTATCACGATTCCCCTAGAATGGAAACAGATACTACACATGTTCTTAGCCACAAGGTGAGATGCAATAGTCTTCATAGAAACCACTGGAACTTGGACCTTGACACAGGTTTGAGATTGAGCCTTTGAGGGGTCACGAGTAGGACCAATGTTCGGTCATGGTATAAAACCAACCACTAGTGGCTGTATAACACCTGCATGAACAACATCCTCTTCTCCTACCCCGCCTCCTCCCCCACCCCCCCCCCCCCCCTGTGTTGGATCACCATTTTTAATGGAACAGGTTAGAAGTGGACTATTCTTAAAAAGGCAATATTAATTAGATGGAAAAACTAACATTACAATCTTCTGACAGGTTTTAAAGAAGCATTTTGCAGATGTAACAAATTTATTTAGCATAATCTATATTGTTCAAACTATGACTCCAGTCACTCTTCTAAAGCTCCTCATCACAAAGAATGGTAATTAGGGATTCAATAAAAAGAATTGCAGTTGAAGTTGAAAGATGCTTTGTTGCCAGACACATTATTAGAGCTAGTATAATATGCATGCCCAAGTTACAGTACATCGTTGATTTAAATAGTTACAGTTTATCCTTGATTTAAATAGTTACAGTATATCGTGGATTTAAATAGTTACAGTATATCGTGGATTTAAAGTTACAGTATATCGTTGATTTAAATAGGTAAAATATATCTTTGATTGAATAGTTATATGTCAGTATATATCGTTGATTTATATAGTTACAGTATATTGTTGATTTAAATAGTTTTAGTATATCGCTGATTTATATAGTTAAAGTATATCGTTGATTTAAAAGCTACAGTATATCGTTGATTTAATAGTTACAGTATGTAGTGGGTTTAAATGGTTAAAGTATATCGGTGATTCAAATAATTTCAGTATATCCTAGATTTAAATAGAACTTTACATATACAGTATGTCAGTATATTGTTGATTTAGATAGTTAAGGTTTATCGTGGGTTTAAATAGTTAAAGTATATCGTGGGTTTAAATAGTTAAAGTATATGTTGATTTAAACAGTTACAGTATATCGTTGATTTAAATAGTTACAGTATATCGTTGATTTAAACAGTTACAGTATATGGTTGATTTAAATAGTTACAGTATATGGTTGATTTAAACAGTATATCGTTGATTTAAATAGTTTAAGTATATCGTTGATTCAAATAGTTACAGTATATCATTGATTTAAATAGTTAAAGTGTGTCGTTGATTTAAATAGTTACAGTATATAGTTGATTTAAATGGACTCTAAATATACGTTGATTTTAATAGCAGTATATCGTGGATTTAAATAGTTACAGGATATCGTTGATTTAAATATTTACAGTATATTTTGAGTTTAAATAGTTAAAGTATATCATTAATATATAAATATATATATTTATGCAGGGCATTTTTGTCCTAAATTTGATAAAATCACTATGAATGTAGCCTGTGGAACCTTACAGAGGACAGTTAAACCGATTCACTAGCATGGAATACTGTTCTGAAGACATTAAAACTTTTGATTTCTGGTCATGTTTTATTTCCTGTAGAAATGTAATATTTCAATTTTTGTCACAGTAGTAGGCAAACTGTATTGTTGTAATATTACTCAGGGTAATACAGCCTCTGGGCTGGCCACAAAATGTCACCCAGGACCCCTGCAAGATCAACTATGTGTCCAGCATCAGCTTTGCCCCCCAACAAATATGTAAAAGCAGAATTGCTTTCATTGGGTCGGCAACACTTTCAAAAATATTCAGTATTCAGTTCTCAAAATGAGATTGCAAATGATAAACTAAAATATGTCCAGGTTCCTGCCTTCCTAGAATTTTTTTCAACAAATCTAGGTTAATTGCATGATAACTAATGAACCCAATTTAATTGTTAATAGTTCTTTGCATGGACAGGCTATTCAAAATAGTACAAATCAAAGCCATTTTTCAAAATTAAAAACCACACAATTGCTTGACTTTAACTTGATCCTATAAAGCCATGAAACTTGACTTGTCCAGCTAATGACCTACATTTCATGTGAAAAATAGGCATTGAAGAGTACCCCCCCCCCACCAAAAATGATCAAAAGTAACTTAACATGTTGCTTTAATTCATGAACAGAGGAACACACACACATTTTTATATAGCAATATTGATCATAGAAGGAGAGGCAAAAGTAAATTCTAGTTGTCCAAATATCTTTGAGGAGGGCTAGATGAAAGAGACCAACATGGTACTCTAGCAGAGTTTTATTTGTAATCATAAAGATTGTTAATTTGTATCACACTGGGAAACACTGGTCCCATTTACAATCAGCAGAAAGGGGTACAGATGATTACAAGCTCTTAAAGCAGCATTTTGCGTCCTTTTCTATGATTTTTCTCAACCTCACTGATTCCACTTTGCCATAACGACATACAAAACTAGCTAATCTATTTATATTTTACTTCAAATGGTGGCATAAAAGTCGAAAAAATTGCAACTTTCAACTTTGTTGTTCTCCAAGATATTTCCGTTGGGAACCCAATAAACCTCGCCCATAATATGAATATTTATACACTACGAACGTCATTGACAGATACGTAATATAACACCACGCTTGATTTGTGTACAGTCTATATGGCAGTTGTACCAGGGAGTTGCATAACAACTCCCTGGTACAACCAACGCGAAGTCTTGAATCTATTTTTAGCAACAGCTCATAACTAAACCTGCATCTCTGATTGGTTGAATTCAAACTAGTGGGTTTGGCGGAATTGTATGCGATTAATTTTAACTGTGAAATTTGTCGAGGACACTCTTCTCATTTATCGATATAAATCGTTAATTACTCGCTAATTAACGCTCTTGGCAGGGTGAAACTTGGATGGTATCTTAGATTGCTGTTTTATGATTGATACATGTAAAAAAATCGATGCACATGTTAAAAAAGTGGAAAAAAGCGACCCAACGCAAAATGCTGCTTTAAAGTGAGACTGACTGTGTCTGGCACAAATATTTGACCTCTGACCTCCAGCAAAGGGACTCAGAAACTGTCAAGACAGGGGAATCCCAAAACAGACATTCAAGTCTCTCTCTAACAACTGACAATATTGGCATCAATCTATTCCTAATACAATAAGTTACATCATGGAAGTCACACAGACTAGGAATCAAACCAAACTGTCCTAGCTACCGCTGAAATGATTTACAGGCAGGTTGTAAGTTAATCCCATTCCACCATAGGGTGGAGGAATGATCTGAAATGGAGTCACCTAATACTTCTCAAAATTAAAAGAACAAATTTGACATAAGTGGGTCAGAAACAATGAGAATGTGCCCCAAAGGGGTGCTTGACATTTTTTGGGTTTTATTAAAACTGGAGATCTGTGTGATGGTTGGCACATTCTGACTTTCTATTCCTTAACAATTTGAAGAATTTTTTCTGGGAAGTAAGAGAAAATTTCTTCACATTACTGAGTACTAAAAGATGGTAGGTTAAACAAAAATGCATCAGAAAGAACATTTTTAAATCCAACACCAGGGGACTCGTTCAAGACATCACAATTTCTATGTTATTGATTCTAAGGGTGGTGTTAGCTCTACTTTCTACATCACAGTAATTCAGGTTTGGAATGCTCTTCCAAATCATATCAAATCCATTGTCTTCTCATCTTTTTAGAGCTGAGTTAAGGAAGCATCTCATGTAATTATGGGGGTGGGGGAGAGGGAGGCACTTTTCAGTATTTTTTTGCAATATATTCGTTTTTGTGTCTTATTTATTGGTTTCCTAGTATTTTCCATTGAAGTGCAATTTTTTGTCTATAGGGTCCCCATTGGAAATGGGCCGACGTTCTGTCAGCCCAATGGGTTTAGCTCCTGTTACTCTTTTTTGTTCTTTTCAATTCCGTCCTTTTTGTCTATTTTGTCTTTGAAATATTTTTGTATTTTGAACAATCTGAGTGCGAATAAAATCAAATCAAATCAGAGAGACATTCAAGCTATCTTTTGTGTTTTTGGTATGTAAACTTTTGTTTCACTCTGACCAGTCAAGTCAAGTAATATTTACTAAGATATATCCAGGTTCTTACAATCGGTTGGCTATTCTTATCGCCAAGGTTATAAATACAGTTAACGATTCGATACAAAATTGTGTGTCCCACACATTAACATATGTCTAAACTTTTTGTTTTTCATTACAAACATTTGCTGCCTAAGTGGATTGCTCTTGGTGGGATTCTAAAGGACTTAAAGTAACAATTTTAGTAAATGATGTTTTCAGGCCAACCCCCCCCCCCCCCCCCCCCGCTATCATTTAGCATTGGAGTATTGTGTCTAACATAGAAACAAATTTATACCATTTTGCAGATCACAGAGCTATAAAGGCACAGTCCACATAATGAGTGAAACCAGGGAAATAGGGACAGTTGTTAACATAGCAAGGTGCTGTACATAGCACATTTTGGAGGACAATGGAACAACAAGTCACTTAAAAGTTTGCTGATATGGTCAAAGATCCACTTCAGAGTGGAATTAATTTGATTAAACATGTATGTTCCTGGTACTCAAAGCAGAATTGCTGAGTTTAGGTTATCTTATCCCACAGTTGACGATTAGCAATGATGGTTGTGGTCTTTTTGCTCCATCAAGACACTACCAGTAAAATGACCAAAAGGACCAAATATTTCAGTCGAATGTGGAATCGTCAATGAGCAGGTCCGGCGACGATAGGAATTTTGTCCTCAAAAAGAATTAGAATTAGAGTGCAATAGCCTGGATTGGATTGAATTCAAGAGGAGGACACTTTTAAATATGTTACCGGTTCACTCTTGGACACAGTGTAGCGAAAGTGTGTAACGTTCTGATGAGACAGCTAACTGGGAAAGGAAGCCCAAGTAACTTGCCCAACAGTTGCAACAAGGCATTGCACTGGCCACAGTGTCATTTCAACTTACACAACCCAGAAAGCCACAAAGGATCTCAAGAGAAATTACAAATAGAAAGGTGGCTGAAATACTATACAAAACATATTTCAGAAAAGTAAAGAAATTGTTGAGTAGCAAGGATTGGAACTAAAAGAAAATTATGAGATGTACCAATTGAACTATCCCAGCTGTTAGTTGTTGGCGATACCAGTCCACACCATTGATAAGACCATTGCTATTCAAACTACATTGCACACGTTGCAATGCATTGCATACTTAGAGTGACCAAGGCAGGCATCACCTTTGATAAGTATCATTCAAGAAACATCAGGAATTATCGACAGATTAATTCAGCATCAACAATGATTTATTTTTGTTTATATACGATATTAGAATAATTGATATTGAGCTAAACCCGACTCGGACATCATGACAAAGGTTTGAAATAGATGTTTGGTAGAATCACAATAAAGTCACTTAAAACTAAAAAAACAACAAATTTGAGAAAACTTAAACAAACTTTGGCATGAGAGAAAAGTAATATATTATAGAAAGAGGAAAATCAATTAGTTAGTCTAAGCATTAATTTCCATCAGGGAAGTTCCACAAAAGAAGTGATTACCGGGTAATTCTTGGCCGGGAATGCAAATTCTGCAAATGATCGCAGAACAAGGGAGAGAGCGAGGGTACCCTGGACATGTATAATAATACTGGGAGACTTCCTGAAAGGTTTTAAAAATACCCATTAAAAAGGTTTTTGACATAGAATGAGCGATGTACAAAAATAAAGTGAATGAATATTAAAGATCAACTACAGATCAAAGCAAAACAAGACACAATACAAAAACAATAGGTTGTCAACAAATACCAAGTTAATTATACTTTGATTGGAATAAATCCAATTATAAGTGGACATGATCTGTTGATTTTTATTCAAACATTCCTATTGTTTATTTCTGTATCAATAATAGGTCACTTAAGCTTTTTCCTCAAGCAGATATTAATCATCGGGTACAGAGAAAGATAAATAAATTCAAATGCATTTAGCATATTTGTCAAACTATGTTTAATGTCAGTGCCTTTTCCAATTGCTCTATTATGGGTATATATGTATATCTTCTATACAGTAGAGATATTATAATAATAATTATATAAGATCTTAGGTGTACTTTTCAATTCTCTAATTCTTACTATCTTTCTTTTTCCTATCAACTGTTTCCATGAGAACCAGCGTTTGAATGATGCTTTTCTTATCCTTAAATAAGAGTAACAGTCTTAAAAAAATAGGTCTACTTGCTTGAGGTTGGGGGGGGGGAGGGTCTACTTGCACAAGATCTGCTCTTCTTAGACCTCCTGTTTCCTCTTTAGTTATTTCCAGTGCTATTTCATTCTTTCTCAATTTCTATGTTGCTCGTTCACAATAACAATTTTGAGAGATGTACTTTTTTAAACTCTTGAAATTTCCCCAAATATTAGGATTTTTGTCTTAAAACAATTTGTTTGAGAAAGTGACAGTTGTCTTAATTTTCTTTCTATATTTGTCAAAGAAATAGAAAGAAGAAAGAGGATTTGCATGGACTATGCTGCTACTACTGCTGCTGAAGGGTTATCTGACAAAGTACTGTTGGTTTTCATTGAGGGTAACATTACAGATCTAGGATTACCATCCGCCCTCCAGCACTGACAAGCTTTAGTTACCCGTGATCATTGCTTTATACTTTATCAATGGTGTACAGTATGTGTGGGTGTGTGTGTGTATGTCTTATCTTAATCTGTGTGTGTATGTATGTGTCAAAGATAGGAAAAGCATTTCTTTTCTTTATGTACATATAAATCTGAATTTATGGCATCTTCAATTTAGCAAAGCGTTATACTAAGAAAGCTTATAAAAACAATCCAACTAAGACATTGTTAAATGGATTTTTCCAACAAGTGAATGATTTCTTATAATTGCCAACAATTGATTGCCACTTAGACACTTTTCATATCACTGTCATTCACATTTTTACTTCGCTGAAATTTGACTGGCATTTGGCTAGTCATGCTAAAGTTTATCATCCACTATCATTAAGAAGTTTAGGAATTGTGCGAAAAGCAACACAAACCATATTTCTTGAAGTGCAGATTGACTGAAAACAATTTTCAAGCACCATGCCAGTACTAGAGTGCTGAAAAGGCTGCAGTATCGCTGCCGTCGGGCTGCGTAGGGCGTAATCTTTTCTGCTCTGAAGTTTCCCACAACAGTAAATGCAGAGATAATCAGTACTGTTTGATATTGTTCCAGCCTTGCTTCAGTGGATTTTACAGATGATGCAGCTATTTGCTAAGATACAGTACCTCAACTATGGGTAAGAAGAGAGCTTAGACACCTTGTCAGACAGACAAGCTGCAGCAAGGCTGAATCAGTAGCAAACAATAGAGAGTATCCCAGCAGTGCAGGCAGTGCCTATTGTGTGAAACCACAGAGCACAAAAGATTATGCCATATGCAACCCAGCAAGCTGCAGCAGCTGCACAATCCCCTGTAGCAAGGCTGGACCAATATCAAACAATAGAGAGTATCCTGGTAGTGCAGCAATGCCTATTGTGTGCGACCGCAGAGCACAAAAGATTGTGTCATATGCAGCCTGGCAAGCTGCAGCAGCTGAACAATGCCCTGCAGCAAGGCTGAATCAATATCAAACAACAGAGTGTATCCCGGCAGTGCAGGCAGTGCCTATTGTGTGAAACTGCAGAGCATAAAAGATTAAGCCATATGCAACCTGGCAAGCTGCAGCAGCTGAACAATCCCCTGCAGCAAGGCTGAATCAATATCAAACAATAGAGAGTATACCGGCAGTGCCTATTGTGTGAAACTGCAAAGCAGAAAAGATTATGTCATATGCAGTCTGGCTGCTAGATGCTGCAGCTTTCTCAGCATCATAGCTTTTGACACAGTACCTTATCTGTATAGTAATAGTGCACTGGTCACTTGAGACACTCAAGGGAAGGAGTGGAAAAACCCTTACATACACTAAAAACAATGAAATAAAAACCCAATTGCTTAAACAGAACCCAAAACAATAGCCCTGGGATATTTTGGAATGTTTTCTTATGACTTGGGCGGGGCAGAACTAACGGAAGCGATATTTCAACTTAAACCACAGAAGACGACACTGCGGTTTGAGACAAATCTGGAAGTTGAGATTCAAAAGTCTAGACAAAAACCGACATTTGGTGAAAAAACTGGCATATTTCCAACAGTGTTCTGTTACAAAGTGACTTTCATTTTATTATCCTTGGTGACAGTTAGCCAGGATCACTAAATCCTACTAATCCTTGACGAGACAGTCATCCCCCTTGTCAAGATCGACTCGATTATTTAGACTTGACCTTTATAAATTCTTCCTTAATGAGTAATTCAGAGATCTTGAAGAGCACATGAACCAAACATTCCCGAGTATCGTCCAGAAAAAATTTAATGAAACTTCCTAGCAGCAGGCTACATTGTCTACTAATATAATTACAGATTAAATTCCACATTGTTTAGCTCACAGTAACCAATGCAACCGGCCATCTCACCTTACCAGGAAGCTAAATCGTATTGAGGTCTCGATGACGTAATTTGTTCAGGCTTTTTAAAGGTCACCGTTTATTGGCTCATAGTTGAGTGAGCTGAAACTTGCCGACAGTTTTCAAAAGTACATTTTGTATTTGAGACTGTAAGTGACTCAAAATCTGGGTATAATTTAGTCTTCAAATTTTGTGTAGCAGTTTTCAAGGCTCTGAATTTTGTGTCTATTAAAATATTATGGTCCCTATGTAAACTATTATGGTCCCTATGTAAACTATTATGGTCCCTATGTAAACTATTATGGTCCCTCTGTAAAATATTATGGTCCCTATGTAAACTATTATGGTCCCTGTGTAAAATGTTATGGTCCTTATGTAAACTATTATGGTCCCTGTGTAAGTTGTTATGGTCCCTATGTAAAATAGTATGGCCCCTGTGTAAAATGTTAGGGTCCCTATGTAAAATATGATGGTCCCTGTGTCAAATGTTATGGTCCCTATGTAAAAAACATACATGGTCCCTGTGTAAAAAACTGTGCTTTACATCTTTGGACTTGTACAGCAACTTGACCATTTTGCATAGCATATTCCAATGCAATACCAGATCAATTATTCACTGAAAATTATTCACTGATAGTTACTACTAGACAAGAAGATCTGTAAGTGATGTTCTATTTAAGAGAATAAAGTTTTGAGAAGGACACCAAAATGATTGTTGAAATTTGAATATTTACTGACCAAACTTTGATATTGCTAGCATATTTTGGGGCCAATAAAGCACAAATGTTATGGTCCCTATGTAAAAAACATACATGGTCCCTGTGTAAAAAACTGTGCTTTACATCTTTGGACTTGTACAGCAACTTGACCATTTTGCATAGCATATTCCAATGCAATACCAGATCAATTATTCACTGAAAATTATTCACTGATAGTTACTACTAGACAAGAAGATCTGTAAGTGATGTTCTATTTAAGAGAATAAAGTTTTGAGAAGGACACCAAAATGATTGTTGAAATTTGAATATTTACTGACCAAACTTTGATATTTCTAGCATATTTTGGGGCCAATAAAGCACCTGAGAATTTGTAAATATAAATGCCAAATGTACTGTCATCTTAAGTGAAATGAGCAATATTTACTCGTTCTAGTTCATGCATATTTCTATTTTGTTGATCAGCAAGAAAAAAATGCTCAATTAAAAGAGCTATATTCACAATTTGAAGAACTGCCGACCTCACAAAAATCCTTGATCTCCACGTAAAATATGTAGTGATGTCTTGTGATAAGCTAGTTCAGACTTAAAACATGGAAGAGTGAATAGGTCAATCTGTAACAGTAAGAAACTTTCGCTCAAAGACGTTTACGTGATCCTGCACTCGATACAGTAATGTATGTACAACTAATATGTTAAGGAACACATACGACTGTAAATCCATCACTGCCTGGTACATCACATTAAGAGTATTCAGTGATGTATATACACTCATGTGTTAGGGTGTAAATCCATTGCGGCCTGATACATCAAGATCAATTATCAGCCGATACATCACATACTTTCACTCAGATCACTCAGAATTGGAAAGTTAGATGCAGAGACAACTTTCAATACATGATATTATTCAATTGTGAAAGACTGACTACAGTCAGAAATATTTTTCTCCAGGATCTGTCGCAAAAATCTGTCTCAAAAATGTCACAGACAGAATAGGCTTGCCCGAAACAACAGTATTTGGAGACATTACATACCACAAGCAATCGACAGCATAAGTTTATTCAACATGAAGAGTTGCTAGTAGTGAACAGGCTATCTGGCACAAGAGGATCATATAAAACTACATGGAAAAATGTTTTCGTTTCCAACTAGAAACAACTTGAAATAGATACCGTCGTTGACTGTGATACTGGAAATGTAATACTAAACTATTACAGGTACCGAAATGACATTAAATGTATTGAATTAACCATCCTAACACAGAGCTAATTACAGGTACCAAAATGTATTGGAATAACCATCCTAACAAAGAGCTAATTAGCTGTACTGATTTTAACATTAAATTTATTGGATTAACTCCACTAATACAGAGCTAATAAAAGGACTGAAATAACATTAACTGTGTTGCATTATCTTTAATGTACTAATCCCTCTAACAAGAGCTAATTTACAGGTACTGAAATAATTGGAATGGCTCACATGTCAATAGTAACATTATGAAATGTGATTGGCTAACACAAATACATAATAGTCCCATCTCAATACAACTTAATGAGTTGGTAGAGTGCTCAAGCCTAAGGCCTTAAGGGTCCAAACAATAAGTGCCTGCCTATAAGGTAGGTCAGTATAGTGCTTAGGCCTAAGGCCTTAAGGGTCCACAAAATAAGTGCCTGCCTATAAGGTAGGTCGGTAGAGTGCTCAAGCCTAAGGCCTTAAGGGTCCACACAATAAGTGCCTGCCTATAAGGTAGGTTGGTAGAGTGCTCAAGCCTAAGGCCTTAAGGGTCCAAACAATAAGTGCCTGCCTATAAGGTAGGTCAGTAGAGTGCTTAAGCCTAAGGCCTTAAGGGTCCACAAAATAAGTGCCTGCCTATAAGGTAGGTTGGTAGAGTGCTCAGGCCATAGGCCTTAAGGGTCCAAACAATAAGTGCCTGCCTATAAGGTAGGTCAGTAGAGTGCTTAGGCCAAAGGCCTTAAGGGTCCAAACAATAAGTGCCTGCCTATAAGGTAGGTCGGTAGAGTGCTCAGGCCATAGGCCTTAAGGGTCCACATAATAAGTGCCTGCCTATAAGGTAGGTCAGTAGAGTGCTCAGGCCATAGGCCTTAAGGGTCCAAACAATAAGTGCCTGCCTATAAGGTAGGTCAGTAGAGTGCTTAGGCCAAAGGCCTTAAGGGTCTCACAAAATAAGTGCCTGCCTATAAGGTAGGTCGGTAGAGTGCTCAGGCCATAGGCCTTAAGGGTCCACACAATAAGTGCCTGCCTATAAGGTAGGTCGGTAGAGTGCTCAGGCCATAGGCCTTAAGGGTCCACATAATAAGTGCCTGCCTATAAGGTAGGTTGGTAGAGTGCTCAAGCCTAAGGCCTTAAGGCTCCACACAATAAGTGCCTGCCTATAATGTAGGTCAGTAGAGTGCTCAGGCCATAGGCCTTAAGGGTCCACACAATAACTGCCTGCCTATATAAGGTAGGTCGGTAGAGTGCTCAGGCCTAGGCCTTAAGGGTCCACACAATAAGTGCCTGCCTATAAGGTAGGTCGGTAGAGTGCTCAGGCCATAGGCCTTAAGGGTCCACACAATAAGTGCAAGATTCCTGACCTATTACTTTTTTGTTTGGTGGAGGGAATGAAATCCTTTGCGGGCCTCATTTGGCCCATGGGTCCCCTATTGAGAACCCCTGTCTTGTAACCATTGTTATGAATAGACCATGTATCATTAACACATAGGACCTTTCATAATGGCTAATTAAACTCTACTTGGCTGGAATATACAACTGATTCACACAGAGATTACAGTAACTACTGTACATCGTAAAACTTTGTACCACGGTAAATACTGGATTGTGCTGACAAATCTGATAATTCGGTAGCATGTGCTATTAGGTTTACATGTAAGAACAGGTTATGTGTCATTGCAACAAATGCATCAAACTGGATTTGTTGAGATTACACATATCCTCAGTTCTTACTGTCATCCTAATAGCACATGCTACCGATTTATAGCATGATCCAGTTTTCACTTTGGTACAAAACTTTACGATTTACAGTCTAGTTACTGTGTTCTCTGCGTATGGGGTGCAATATTACACTAACCTGAACATTGTGTGTAAGGAAACAAGGTAGGCTGGCGTTCGATCTGGGTTATCCGCATTTCTTTCTGCCAATCTGCGATCCCATTTAAATATAAAATTCTGTGAAAAAACAATAAATCAAAGACTGACAAAAATCTCATAAAAAGACAATGAAACCTGTTCTTATGATCCTAAGAAAGCATTCTCAAACAGATAAATATTGTAAAATAAAAATTAAATAGGACTGTAGTAAGTTGGCCTGACGTTTCGATCCTAGCAGGATCTTCTTCAAAGGCTAAATGACAAGTAACAGTAACAGAAGGGACCAAAAAAAATGCGTGTTTTTGTCCCTTCTGTTACTGTTACTTGTCATTCAGCCTTTGAAGAAGATCCTGCTAGGATCAAAACGTCAGGCCAACTTACTTTTACACAGATAAATATTGTGTATGAGATAAACAAGAACTGATTGTACAGTATAACTGAAGCGCTATGATTGACTTAATTACATCTTATCATGATAATATACAAACAAGAAAATACCGCAAAACTTACCGACGTCCTTTACCGTAATGGTCTATATCTCATATGAGTCGGTGGAACAGTTTTATGTAAAGTAACCACTTTGCGATCTAATTCTGAATACTTCTTTTTGAGTTATTCCTTGCTGTAGTTCATTATACTTTCTACTTTATGAGTAAAACTAGTCAAATATTTACTTTGAAATAGATTTTTTAAATTTTGTCTGTATGTAATATCAGGGCCAGACATTTTCCAGGATCAGACGTTTAATGGTATGCAGTGTCAGTCCTAGACTTGTAGTCAGTCCCATTACTAATATTGTATTATTGAATAGTTTACCTGTAATAGTAGTAATCATCCTCGCCATATTGTAGGCCTACTCATACTCTTTGAACTTGGTAGTATAGAAAATAGTGCAAAACTTGGTACTCTAAGCCAGGCTACCAAGAGGAATGCTACTTGTACTCATACTCATGCCATGGGTAATGCTACTTGTACTCATACTCATGTCATGGGTAATTCTACTTACACTTATACCAAGGGTAATGCTACTTGTAGTCATACCAAAGGTAATGATACTCACATTCATGCCATGGGTAATTCTACTTGTACTCATACTAATATCAAGGGTAATGCTACTTGTACTCATACTCTTTTTCTTACAACTTTGATGGTACAGTATCTTATCACTAAAGAATCATATTTTGATCGAGAAATAAAATAATTTCAGTCAGCAGAGTGGAATATATTTGTCTTTTCTGTAAGTATCAAATGTTATTTGGGATATCCCCTTGAAATGTAACACTAAGTGTATATGTTTAGATTCCATGGATACATCCCTCTAAACATATCGATTTTCTCTATAAAAGTAACATGTTTATTGAAGTATCCCAGTAAATATTCTGATCTTTCCTGTATATTTGATTGAAATATACCTTTAAAGATATCGATGTATATCCTATGATAAGGATCATAGTTCACTAGAATATATCTTGTGATATACCAATCAACTTAAGCCCCCACTCTAAAATAAATCAGTCATTTTTTTGCACTCATCCTCAAATCTAGCCCTTTTGTGAAACTGAACATTGAATCTAGCTACATGAATAAAGACAAGTATGACTATTGTATTGTTTAATCATACCAAGGGTAATGCTACTTGTACTCATACCAAGGGTAATGCTACTTGTACTCATATCAAGGGTAATTAATGCTACTTGTTCTCATTCATACTCATACCAAGGGTGATGCTTCTCATACTCATACCAAGGGAAATTCTACTTATATTCATACCAAGGGGAATGCTACTCATACTCATACCAAGGGTAATTCTACTTATACTCATACCAAGGGTGATGCTTCTCATACTCATACCAAGGGTGATGCTTCTCATACTCATACCAAGGGTAATTCTACTTATACTCATACCAAGGGGAATGCTACTCATACCAAGGGAAATTCTACTTATACTCATACCAAGGGGAATGCTACTCATACTCATACCAAGGGTAATTCTACTTATACTCATACCAAGGGTAATGCTACTCATACTCATACCAAGTGTGATGCTTCTCATACTCATACCAAGGGTAATTCTACTTATACTCATACCAAGGGGAATGCTACTCATACTCATACCAAGGGGAATTCTACTTATACTCATACTCATACCAAGGGGAATTCTACTTATACTCATACTCATACTCATACTACGGGCAATGCTTTTTGTACTCGTACTCATTCTGTTGTACTCGTATTACCAGTCTGACCAAGTACCATCTATGTAGAGGTTTATCAGTGCCAGACATTTATCCCTTACAGTATCAGTACCATTAATGAAGATTTTTCTAAAAGATATTTTATAGCATTTCTTTCAATTTCATTAAAGCAAAATGAAGAAATATTTTAAAAATGTTCTGCTATAGATATTTTCAAGGCAGGTTTCAACAATCAAGCAACACAAAGGCAAATAGGACATTGAATCCCATCAGGATTTCCTGCAAAATCCCCTGTGGGTTTCATCACAAGGATTTGACTTTCTAAAGGATAAAGACTCTTTTGAACGCATCGGGCAACAGGAGAGTGAACGACCTCATTATGACAATAGAGCTGGAGCTGCTTTTGTCTTCCTTAGCAATTATACAAAATCATTTGAAACAGGAAAAATAACATTCCTACAAACAAAAACAAAACAATTCTGATGACAACTAATACTTTAAAGTACAGTGACTACCATTAAGCAAACACTCATACTGACCCTAATTGCATAAATAAACCTACAAAAGATTAATCAACGCTTTTCAAGAAAATTGGCTGTCATGCCTTCACAGATCAACCAGTCTTCCATTTCTGACGACAAATTTGATGATAGAGTTTCTTACCACTAAAGAATCATATTTTTATAAGAAATAAAATAATTTCAGCCAGCAGAGTGGAATACATTTGTCTTTTCTGTATAAAGTATCAAATGTTTATTTGAGATATCCCCTTTAAATGTAACACTGACCTTCCCACTAAGTGTATATGTTTAGATTCCATGGGTATATCCCTCAAACCATATTGATTTTCTCTATAAAAGTAACATGTTTATTGAAATATCCCAGTAAATATTCGGATCTTTCCTGTAAACTTGACTGAAATATACCTTCAAAGATATTGGATGTTTATCCTATTATAAGGATCATAGTCCACTAGAATATATCTTTTGATATACCAATCATCTTAAAGGGTGTGAAGACTCGTGCACAAAGAAACGTCTCATGCCGGTAATCTGACCTAGAAGTGTTAGACACCACCATCAATCCCAGAAAATACACACACAGTTTGCTACCGTCGGTTATTAGACACTAGTGGACAGTCAATACATACAGCTACGGTCAATACCCACGACACAGTGTACGGCAGCGATGGACATCTCAGGTATAGATAAAAGATAACAAGGTATCACATTTCGTTACTGTCTGCATTTTGTAGCAACAAGAAATAAACTTCACTTGCAAGCAACAGAAAGTTAACTTTTACAGAGCGCGGTTTGGGGCGAGTCTTCAATGCCTTTAACCCCCCACTCTAAATAAATCAGTCGTTTTTGCACTCATCCTTAAGTCTGGTCCTTCTGTGTAACTGAACATTGAATCTAGCTACATGAATAAAAACAAGTAGAAATTTTGTAACATGTACAAGAGCAGGGTCAGGTACGAGGGACAAAAAAAAATCTTGCGAGTGAAAGTTTTTTTATTCAATTTTGTGGGCTGCAGTAACTATGGATGCACCAAATCCCATGAAAACAAACATAAATATTCCACTTTACGGGAACTAACAAGAACAGAAACATTCTACCAGCGCAGACAGTCATATCTGTTCTGTTCAATGATCTTATCACATGTTGGCCTTAGAAGCAGACTGCTCAATCTTTTCCGTTTCTCTTTTCGGTCGCTGTGACTGTGTTTTCATTGTTCTAGTTAATCTATGGGTGGATGAAGGCATATTGCTCTAGATATTATTACAGCTTTCCGTGGGCGGAACTTACAAGGGTTTCTGAAAGCCTTGCGTGCAATACAAAATTTGCACACTGACTGCACAGTGCCCACCACCTCTGTACTAGTACATGCATCTAAGTCATACGTTAGGGAGCCAATGACTGGATAAATCAATGCTTGATTTCAGTGTCTTTAATTTTATAGTCTTCAGATTCAAGTTGCAGAGGCTTTGCGAACGAAACGGCTTCAAACTCCTCACCGTATGACAGGGGATTTATAGAAGGTACTTACCTCGAGAATGAGGGCAGTAAACACATTCATGAAGACTAAGACGGACGTGAAATACCAGGCTATAAAGTACATTTTAGACCAGCTGTTGAAGAATGGAAAATATTTATCATTATATTATTAAATATATTTTATGTTTTCAACTCTTTTGAATAGACACTGAAAAATGTCATGGTTTTCTGCATCACAAAGGTAACTCTATGTATAGGAACTGTGTTTACGATAGATGTAGGCCTACTACTCTGCAACCTCTACAGTGTGTAAAACACTCATAGGTCATTTGAACCTAACAGTGGATCAGTATTGGCAAACATACCTATTGTGGGCTACTGTCATTTTCTAAACGACAGAGATATTCTAAGGGTAGAGAACTTGTCCAAATGTTCACCCACCATCATGTGTTCGGTAGAAATGTATGTAGCAGCCCATATGGAGTACCAGTCTGTGTGAATCTTGGCTAAATAGTGGCTAAATGTCCGTCAACGTGCATTTTATTCAGGAATATTCTAATGTATAGATGTGTCCACGGCGTGGCTCCAGATTACCTTACTGATAATACTATTCTACTGAGAGATAGCCATTCGAACTAGATCTAGCTGCTCTAATAATGTTTCACTTGCTCCTGTTAGGTCTGGGAATGGTAAAAGGTCCTTTAAATTTTCTGGAGGCAGGTCGTGGAATAGTCTTCTTCCAAATTTGAAATGCTTGCCAATTGTTAATATTTTTAAACGCAATATGAGTACTGATATATTTTGTTTAGATGTCTGATATTTGTTTGTCTATCTTTTTGCCGTCCTTTATGTGCTTTTGGATGTTTACCGTTTTTCTACTGCATAATATCAGTATGTGTATTTTGTATTGAGGGCTCCTCTGGATAGCAGTGCTTCTGCATTTTTGGACTACCCTCATTATAGATGACAATAATAAAAAAAAATTTAAAAAATGTACCAGTCTGTGTGAATGTACCTGGCTTGTACTATATATAGTAACAAGAGCGAGCTGGACCAGTTGTCATATGATTATTAACTCTTTGGTTTATCATACAAATTAAAGCAACTGTTCAGATGAGAATGAATTTCACTTGAGTCCTATCGAACTAATACGTTGCCCTCTTCAACTTGTACCAAAAGTGACCGGACATGTTTACAAGTTATTACTCGCTAAATTGTAGTAATCTTATCTGGAGTACCACTTGGTAGTTGTCAGAAAGCATTTTCCATAAAAGGGGGGGGGGGGATTAGACTAAAAAATGGGTGCTTTGAAGGGTGGATATGTACTCACCCTTTGGTGTCTCTAGAGTAAACATCTAGAAATATATGCCAGTTATTCACCACCATCACATCCCATAGTACTACCAACGATGACTGCCAAAAGGTGAAGAAACAAAAAGAAAACATTGTCAAGATGATTGCAAAAACTAATAAAAAGGATCAAGTGAAGAATGCCCACACATCAGACTTGTAGTGTGAGTATCAAGTACCAGAACAAAATCCCTCAGTACAAGTACATGAACATTAAACTTTCTCTGAGTACAATATGAGTCTAAAGCCCCAAGTACAAGAATGAGTACAGAGCCTACAAGTACATATATGTTTATTGTAAATTTTATGAAAATTAATATGAAATTTGATTTCTCCAATTATGAAGTCAAGTAACAACTTCTGAGTACGAAAACTGAACAATGTTCTCAAGCACGGATTTGAAAATGAGTGCCTATACCTTTTAATACGAGTACATGAAGTTAGCTTTCTCCGAGTTGTATCAGCACAGAGTCCCCAGTTAGGACTAAAAGTAAATGAAATTAGCTCTAGAGCTCCAAGTCGCATGAGGACAAGCACCAAGTTGAAAGTTCCGAGTGTCAAGTATGGCCTCAAGTACGAGTACTACCAGTAGGCCAAACGTGATCAATTTCTTGAAGCAAGAAGCTACACTTTGAAAGGAACCTTTGCTTCAGAACTCTACTTTACAGATGAACAAGCTCTAAATCGTTAGTCAGTAGAAAACAATAGAAAAAAGTCCCAATTCACCAGTTCAAACTTATTTAGTTCATGTTCCAGCGTAGCTTTGTGCACAGTTATACATATCATACAGAAACCACATATTACTTCATATACTTCACATACTTCAAATACTGGAATTTGTGGTTGGGGAGTGCACAGAGGATCTTTTGTTTTGCAATTTTTCAGATAAATTTGTGGTTTTCCCTCTGAAATAAACATCACGTTTCAGTGGCCCTGATGTTTCTGCAGCTCCAGATTGATCCCTCTTATGTCACCGTGGGGGGTGCATCATCCCAGGGGAGGGGGGAGAGAAACACAATTGCATTTCAGCTCCTACGACTTTTAACTGCACAGCCGATCACCATCATGTATGCATCACACATCCTATGTACAGTAAATTATAAATTGTACCTAGCTTTGGGAACCCTTCCAATTTTTTTGTTTTTTTATTTTTTAATAATCGTTACAACATCACTTAAAACAGGCTTCAAACAATAGATCGACAGTATCATAACACTTCAGGTTTTTGTTTCTTTTCTTTAAGTTTATAATTGATGTTATAATGAAAGGCAAAGAATATGATATCATGGTTATTAAAAAAGGAAAGAACAGCTGTATAAATAATTCCTACATGTTTCAGATTTCTTGCCGGTTCTAATTCAAACATAGTGAATTTAAAATATGTTTAACATCTTTCTAGGATGTTTCATGAAAGATTTTGACTTTAATATTTTGCGGTCTTTTCAACCTTGCAGACGGTATTAGTTTTCCTTTCCTTGTCGATGGTTGTCCCCTCGCTTTTGAAGTGTCAAGTTGAATGAAACCTGTATGGTGCTTCAAGACTTGACAAGAAGGCTGTTTATAATATATATAATGCAGGTATGCTGAGATATGAATAGCAAAGGAGAAGTGAACCTTACACATAGTAGGTAGTGATGCTAAACGAGTAAATTAAAGACAATAGACAAATCAAATGGTGCTCGTTTAGGTGTCTCGTAAACTTGAAGGAAGACACAGGTACATTCAGTGGATTAATCATTAAAGCTATAGGAATAAGAGGTACAGTAGCTCACAGCAGATTTATCACTTGGTCAACAAGTCTGTGTCAATGAATGAACAAACAACATATTTGGCACCTAAACATAAAGAAAATAAGGCACCAGCACAGACTTGCCAAGCTATCAAAAATTACCAAAATTATATAATTTATCACTTCATGATCTCTAAATGAGCAAAAAAGGAAAAGTTTAATCCCCCAAAACAAGCTCACAAGATTTCAAATGGAAAGATTAAAAAACAAAGTTGCTGAAAACAATTGAAAAGTTTGACAACATCTGGGAACCCTGTAACCTCTTACACAGTAACTTGTGTGAGCTCACAATTGAACACTGTTCTTTTAGCTTGGCTCCATTTCAGACACTTGTTTCAATTAGGAATCAAATGACATTGAACCTTACAAGAGATTTACAAGCTTACAAAATATTAGTTTGCTTTTTGCAGATCAGCTCACTATGGCTGGAGTCACACTGTGGAGTGGGGTGGGTGGTGTGGTGGGGGAGGAGGAGGGGGGTTAAGGGTAGGTAGTGTTTCAACTGATGGACAGTGCATATATCATTAATATCTTTTCTTATCATGTATCTCTTCCTTACATCATAGAGCTGCACGATCAAAATCTCACTTCTACTATAAACAAGGCCTCTGTCCAATCCATGATGCCATATGGAAGGGAGGTATCATGTAAACTTCCCTGGGGTAATGAAATCATGAAATCTGACATAAGACCACTTGTTTGTTCTAAGACCTCTATTTATCTGGACTATTTACATCCTGTGGCCTTCTCGCCAAATGTCTTACATGCATAATTAAGATAGTCTAACATGCATAAATTACAGGATTTCTGGTTGCTGATTGGTCCCTGAGATTTGAATCATCCAGCTCGTTGGAAGATACATGAAAAGAAATGTTACTCTAAACTAACTTTCAGAGAATCACAGAAGAAAGCTCAGGTCATTTTGTTAGGTGCCTCAATCCGAACCTGGCTAAATTCAGTTGACTGCTACTTCACAGATAATGAACAGTCTCTGGATAATTAATCCCTGCCAATTAATATTAATTAATTAATAAATATGTACATTCATTAATAATTGTGAAAACTATTCTGAGTAGCAAAGTGATCATTGTGAAAATGGATGGTAGTTACTCATAAAGATGAGGCAATCACACACAGCTCTTTGAAAACATTGTATCTTCAAAGTCAAAGCGAAATAAAAGAAATGTATTCATCCACTTACAGCAAAGTCATCAAAGTTATTGGCCCAATAGTCCAACTGCTCATACGATCCACAAGAATAGTTATTTCTGTAAAAAGAGAAACAATTTGGCAGTTAATTCAATGTCCTACAAACATGACTGCAATAAAATCACTGTCCCATAAATCAAAGAAAATTACCAATATAAAAAATGAAGATAGTACAGCAGAGAATTGAATGATTAACCACACTAACTTGTTATCTCGTTAGGTTGCTGGATCAAATCACATAACATCCCTCCTCTTGCGTCGTTGTATCATTTTAACATATCTTTAGGTGCATAATTGAATTTCATATGACCATACAAACACACTGCTATCGGTCTAGGTTGGACTTTTTATACCCTTTTAAATTTGTAAAAGAATTGAGGTTCATCAATTAAAGTGACTGGACAATTAAGTCTAATAGAAAGGTCATAAGGTCAGTTTTGCAGATCCAACAACAAAACTCAAAGGCAAAAAAAAACAAGATTCTAAAGGCCTCAAATGGAATGTTTACAATACATAACAAAAGAAAATGATGTCATCAAAGGGTGATCTGTCGTTCATATGCAGTCAAAAAGACATATTTTGGTTGAGTTATGGATAGAATTCATAAAACCATGGAATTTAACAATTAACATTTATGTCTGCATTGAGGAGCCCTCGACATTATGGGCTCTGAAGCCTTTAAGCAGCATTCCAGAGTTGTAGCATATTTTAAAGGTGATTATCTTGAAACCATCAATAACCATAGAGACATTATCATAGCACTCAAATTTTGCTTTTTTCTCTGGCATATATATTCATATCATGACTAACATTATTCTGCCTTAAAGGGTGTGAAGACTCGCGCAAAAAGAAACGTCTAATGCCGGTAATCTGACCTAGTTTCGAATGAGGTGTAACAGAAGTGTTAGACACCACCATCGATCCCAGAAAATACACACACAGCTTGCTACCGTCGGTAATTAGACACTAGTGTACAGTCAGTACATTGAGCTGCGGTCAATACCCACAGCACAGTGTATAAACGATACAGCTATGGCAAGATAGCAAGGTACAGTATCACGTTTCATTACTGTCTGCATTTTGTAGCGACACGAACAAAACGTCACTTGCAAGCAACAGAGCGTTAACTTTTTCAGAGGGCAGCACGCAGTTTGGGGTGAGTCTTGAATGCCTTTAAGTTATCCTATAATGATATATCAGATACATAGAAGCTGATTATGTGTTCAATTCCATTGCTGTTGAACGTCTTACCACAGACTGTGCAGCCGTTTTCTTTAACATGAAAAGTGCAATTGTTTTCATATTAATGTTACATCATTTCTGTGCCCTCGCACGATGTAGGCTTTAATACAAAATCAACAACAACAACAACCAAAAACACCAAAAACAAAAATTCAATCCTTTCTCTGAATTAAAAATCATTTCCAAAAAAAAAGCTGCTAGAAGTCAAAAGACAATGTCCTTGACCTTTGTGTTAGATAAAATTTGGAGCACATGTGTAACTTTATACCCTTTGTGATCTTCAACTTACGGGGGAAGTATGTACATCTGTTAAATATATACAATGAGCAGTTTTTAGGACTCAGGCAATACATTTAAATTTACATCAACAGCAGATGAAAACAAAGGAATAAAATCAGCCAACAGATGGAAGAGTATTTTGCTCACATAGGGATTTGTAAATAACGTCATGCTTGAATAGGATACCAAAAAAAAAAAAAATGTATGTTTATCAAGCAAATCTATCAAGCAAAGCTGTATATATATATATATATATATATCTGTATATTTATATCTGTATAAAAGCCATAAGAGGAAGAATTTAGAATCGGACTGAAACATTTACATTTTTGGCTTGCATATTCATAGAGGATGGGTAAGTTTTGTATACTATTTGTTTTGTATATTTTAATTTTCTATTTATATTATTTGCATTATTCTTATTTGAATTATTCTTATTATTTGTATTGTATTATTATTTTGTATTATTTCTATTTGTATTATGTATTTGATTATTTGTATTTGTATTATGTAGTTTTGTATACTACTAAGTTTTGTATACTAGTACAAAGCACCCACCTTATTACTGTACATATGAAACACTATTTGTTTCTCTTTCAAAAGGTGAAATTTTCTCACACAGCTATTGTCTCTGACACAATCTGGTCAAAAGTTAATTGGTATCAATTGTAAATTCTTTCTTTCACTGTTTCTCGGAAATTGTCGTAAAAGTATCAGTTAATAGCTTTAAAGTATCATATCGTTTTACTGCCTGCGAGCTCTCCCGACTAAATAACTTTGAAAAGTTGATGGTACGTTAGCTGATCATCTGCGATTTTATTACGTGGATCTCGTTCCTGCTCAGAGTCACCGATGGGGCTTCGATTTCACGAGATCCAAGGATGCACTCACAAATGGGGTCAGTTCTGAGATGGTATGAATTAGAGGGCACTTTCTACATCAGGGGGTGGGCAACCTTTTTGAATGAATGTAAAGGCTGGATATAAGGAGTGAAAGATTGACCTAACCAACGACCTGCTGTTGATTTCAAACCCTTGATTCCGAGGACTTTCAAGCAATAGGTGTGTGTACTTAATCTGTATTCACAAAAACATAATGTCAATACAGTACAGTTGATATTTAATGGGGATAATAGGCCTACCTGACAGCATCATTAGTGCCGATAAATTCTAAGCAGCTAGCTCGTTTTTTTGTGATGATGTAAAATAGCTTGATTTTTCTTTTTTCTTGAGACATCTCACAGGCCGCAAAAAAAATCACTGCCTGGCCGCACGTGGCCTGCGGGCCATAGGTTGCCCACCCCAGCTCTACATGATAGGGTCAAGATGGTAGAGGACCTTTGATTTTACCACCTTCTTTTTTTTTGGGGGGGCGGGGGATCTTTGGATCAACAATGTTCTTACCTGAAAACAAACTCAACTCAGCCATTCTTGTAATTTAATTATGTGTCACATATAGATGATTGTGGCAAACAAGTTCAAACCAGGAATTACGTTTTCGAGGAAAGGGATATTTTTTCGGTAACTATGTGCTAAATGCTACAAATGATACTACTAGCCGATAAATAATTTCAATAAGTATAATGCTCCAGATAAACTTACAGCTTGCGGATCCCTGGATGATGTATCTTGTTCTGAAAGATTTCCATCCCAAGAATAGCATACACATAGTAAATCACCTGTAATTTAATGAGAAAAATGGTTTACATTCATTCATATGTAGCAATAAACAAAAGCTTAATGTGTTTGGGTTCTGCGAGATTATCAACTTTCCCCAGAGGGGGACTGGGAAAGGGGGAGGAGGACTGGGAAAGGGGGAGGAGGACTGGGAAAGGGGAGTGGAACTGGGAAAGGGGGAGGGGAACTGGGAAAGGGGGAGGGGAACTGGGAAAGGGGAACTTGGAAAGGGGGAGGACTGGGAAAGGGGGGGAACTGGAAGGGGGAGGGAAACTGGGAAAGGGGGAGGGGAACTGGGAAAGGGGAACTTGGAAAGGGGGAGGGGAACTGGGAAAGGGGGAGGGGAACTGGGAAAGGGGAACTTGGAAAGGGGGAGGACTGGGAAAGGGGAGGGGAACTGGAAGGGGGAGGGAAACTGGGAAAGGGGGAGGGGAACTGGGAAAGGGGAACTTGGAAAGGGGGAGGACTGGGAAAGGGGAGGGGGGAACTGGAAGGGGGAGGGGAACTGGGAAAGGGGGAGGGGAACTGGGAAAGGGGAACTTGGAAAGGGGGAGGACTGGGAAAGGGGAGGGGAACTGGAAGGGGGAGGGGAACTGGGAAAGGGGAAGGTGAACTGGGAAAGGGGGAGGGGAACTGGGAAAGGGGAAAGGGGGAGGAGGACTGGGAAAGGGGAGGATAACTGGGAAAGGGAACTGGGAAAGGGAACTGGGAAAGGGGAGGACTGGGAAAGGGGAGGACTGGGAAAGGGGAGGACTGGGAAAGGGGAGGAGAACTGGGAAAGGGGGAGGTGAACTGGGAAAGGGGGAGGTGAACTGGGAAAGGGGGAGGGGAACTGGGAAAGGGGAACTGGGAAAGGGAGAGGAGGACTGGGAAAGGGGAGGGTAACTGGGAAAGGGAACTGGGAACTGGGAAAGGGAACTGGGAAAGGGAACTGGGAAAGGGGAGGGGATCTGGGAAAGGGCTGGGGAACTGGGATTGGGAAAGGGGAGGGGCTGGGAAAGAGGAGGGGGACTGGGAAAGGGGAGGACTGGGAAAGGGGAGGGGCTCGGACAGGGGAGGGGACTGGGAAATGGGAGGGGCACTGGGAAGGGGGACTGGGACTGGGGAGGGGGACTAGGACTGGGAATAGGGAGGGGACTGAGAAACATGTGTGGACGATGGATGTGTTGCTTCTAATCCTTGGGTGTTTGTTGTTGGTATGATTGTTAAGAGAACAGTTTGGTAAAGATAAAGCACTTAATGAAACAAAGGATTAATAATTACAGATAGCGCCTGGAGTGATTTGGGCTTATTGGGACATTCCAGAATAATGTAACATATTGTTAAAGTGAGAATCTAGAAACCCTGACTAGATGAGAGCAACCTTACCCAGACATATTTTATTCTTGTATATTCTTGTTTTGTTTTTTCTTCTTTTTCTAACTGTGAAGTATGAAACACTAGTCATTTTTAACTGAAAATATCCACAAAAGCTGATTTTGTATTGACTTTGGTCAATTTTAACAGTGCCATCCATTAGCATAAGTAGTCAAAGATTATGTCAATAAAGCATGAAAAGTTAAAATATTGATTTTTAAGATTTTTTTTTTTAAGATTTTTAGTTTTAACTTATACATAAATAAAACTATGATGCCGAGGTGCCTGGTAAAAGAAAAGGACCTTAAATTGAATTGCCTCTTCACGAATCACTAAGGACAACTAACTTAACAACTATTATTTGGAGTGAGAACCCAATTAGGTTTGGTAAAATGTTCAGGTATATAGCAATCACCTTCAAGTACTTATTTCAACTTCAATATGATATTAGAAAACTAGTTTTAGCATTGCATTCCAATCATTCCAACTGAGCACCAACTGAAAATCTAAAGAATGGGATCTATTGTTAAATAGTTAATCTATAAGTGTTCAAGCAGGTCAGAAGTGAAACTATTTAATGCGGGGGGGGGGGGGGGGAAGACCTTGTACAAAGCATGAAATGAAGCATAAAGTTTATGGAGGATATGTGGAAAATCCCTAAGTTGCCTAAGAGTTTACTATTTGTATTATTATTATGATTCACCATAACTGTTTCTACAGCAGGTAAAAAAAGAATCGACAGTATTACGGGTACCTTGGATCACCAGTTACCATGAAAAAACAAGAAAACAAATTTACACAAAAAGTCAAAAATCAATGCTCTTATTTTTACATGACTTTTGCATGTTCAGTGAATGTTTAGTCTTTGGTGACTTGTCACACCCACACACCCAAGTCTGTACAATTCAAAGAGTCACTGCTATGTGGTGCTACAGCCATACACCACCCTCGAAGGCATCCTATCTGGTGCATCCTTAATTTAGTGCACACAGGATACTGACCACAGCTACCCTGTTGGTCCACATTTATACACCTAGGTGGGGTCCACATTTATATACCTAGGTGGGGTCCACATTTATACACCTAGGTTAAGACATGTCACAAGCAACCTACCGAGAACATGACTAAATGTTCCGAGGGAATGACTAAATGTACAGAGGACATAACCAAATGTTCCGAGGACATAACTAAATTGTTCCGGGGACATCACTAAATGTCCCGAGTACATGACTAAAGGCCCGGGGACTTAACTAAATGTCCTGAGGACATTGCTAAATGTCCCGAGGACATGACTAAAGGCCCGGGGACATAAGTAAATGTCCCGGGGACATAAGTAAATGTCCCGGGGACATAAGTAAATGTCCCGGGGACATAACTAAAGGCCCGGGGACATGACTAAATTTCCCGAGGACATAACTAAATGTCCCGGGGACACAAGTAAATGTCACAAGGACATAAGTAAATGTCCCGGGGACATAACTAAAGGCCCGGGGACATAACTAAATGCCGGAGGACATAACTAAATGTCCAGAGGACAAAACTAAATGTCCCAGGGACATAAGTAAATGTCCTGAGGACATAATTGTCCCAAAGACATAACTCATGCTAGCTTCAGAATCTTTAATCCTTTAATTGCAATGCCAATACCTTAACCACTTGATCACATCAATGTCAGCACTTCACCAACCACCCCACTCCCCTCCACTATCTATAGTTTGAAGTCAATTCAAATATCACTAATTACACAGTCTAAATTTACTTGTTATTCATAAACAAAGCACTATAAAGAGGGGAATTATTAACAAATTGTTTGAAAGAGCAATGATGGGACAATGGAAAACATTCCACTTGCCTTGGGATTACAAGTTACTACGCTAATTATTATCAGCTACGTAGCCAGGAATTTGAAAGGGGGGAGCACATTTTGAGATTGATATGGGGGGAGGTGTCTAAGGGGAGGGGGTCTCCCCCTCCCCTTTGAAATATTTTTGAACAATTGAAGATCCTTAGATGCGATCTGGTGCAATGTTTTGCCAGTTTCATCATTATCATATGATATCATATTATCAGCAGATTTTGTTTCCGGTTTGAATTACTCTTTTACATGTTCTTTTACATGTTAAATCAGAAAGACAAACATAGTGCTCTTTTACAATTTTTCTAGTAGGATGGTTCTTGTTTGTTGTCCAATGTCTGGACTTAAATACATTTGACGAACTTAACTGATGGACAATAGAAACGTTCATATTTAGCAGTGTAATAATTATTATATGAGAACACACGTTGTTGTCGTCGTTCTGCATACGGTTCATGACACTCCATCGAGTGCGATTAGGTAGGCTATATGTATTTTATTATGCAGTGGTCAACTGTAGGCTTGTAATAGGCTATAGGCTAAATTTAGCTAATTGCATCTGCCAAACTAAGTAGTTGAATCAGTAGGCCTGAATGTTACTATGATTATAACAAAGTTAACAGAGCTGACGAGTATTCAAGATCAAAAGAGCACTGACAAAATACGTTTTTAACATTTTTTCGACACTGAAAAGGGGAGGAGCAGTTGCTCCTACTGTCCCCCCCTGGCTACGTTCCTGCTGTGGACCTATTTTTACTTTCATTCTACTAACTTTTAATGACTAAACCTCTTGTGGTAAAAACTGGCCAATACTTGGTGGAGGAATGGTAGCCTTTGGATATCCACTATGTCCATGTTCTTCATCATAACAAGTACCAAACAGGCGACTGAGAAAGCAACCAGCATGTACTCTCGGGTATATGACTTCTCATAGACAGACAACCATCAATTGACGGCCCTGAGATAAACACTACCCTCCCGTTAACTACCTGTGACGATGACCTATTTTAGCTTCGCTTTCTATGACCTTTATCCTTCAACAGTCTGCTGTACCACACAGTTGACTAAGCTCTTCAATGAATGATTGTACATTGGTTGATTTCCATCAATCCATTTATTTTTTTGCTGGTTACAGTGTGATATGTAATATATATTTTTTGTACTATGTCTGATATATTTTATTCATCTACCAGTACAGAAGATATATATACTTTATTCCAAATGTGTTTGATCCTAACCTAGGATGACCTTCTGATTGAAAAGTTTTTGCTTTATTTCGGTTAATGCCTTTTCCTCGTCTTTACATCGAAAAATTCTCGTCTTCTATGCTTCGTCATAAAAATCAAATTTGTAAAAAGAATGTCTAGTTAAGAGACAGCTTCAGGTGACTGATGGAGGGTAACTTACAGTAGTTAAAACAGCTTATTATGACATCAATCCATGATGTCATAATGATAACATCATAATAATATGGTAACATAATGGTAAAGTCATAATCATATTGTCACTAACCGTTATTTCATAACCCTTAGTACCATTGTGGTAAATGCCATAGTCAATGTGTGTGAGAGTGTTGTGGTCAAGTGGTTAAGGCAGTGGACTTGTGATCTAAGGTTTGCAGGTTCGAGTCCTGGCCAGATCATTATGTTGTGTCCTTGGGTAAGGCCATTTATCTCTCTTCACCCAGGCGTATAAATGGGGACCTGTGCGATAAACTGTCAGTTTGGCGCTGTTTAGCTGCTGCCATGTGGAGGGATTGTCTCTATGTTTGACAGGTTATCGTTGACCAGGGTGATATTGTGATGTGCCTTGAGACCATTATCGGTGGATAAGTCAGAGTTTTATAAATCTAAATAGTATTATTTTTATCATAGTCGTAATAGCTCTAGTGTCATAACCTTAATAACAAAGCCATAATTTCTTAGTCGTAATAGCATATCAGCAATGATCAAGCTTTAATGATAAAGCTGTAATATCATCTCCATAGTTCCAAAGTGGGAATAACAGAGCCGTAATAAAGTAGCATTATGGAATCGCTGCAAATTCATAACTCATATTGACATAGCCATAATGTAACATTTGTTATGTATTTAGTTATAATGACATAACAGTTAAGCCATATATCACTTTAACTGTTCTAACCATAATGACATAGTCATAATGAAACATTCGTAATGTATTTAGTTATAATGACGTAACAGTAAAGCTATAACTTTAACTGTTCTAACCATAATCACATTAAGTATAGAGGTTTTAACTAAACTGACATTCAATAAAACAGTGTCCCCCATCATGAAATATTTAACCAATGGCAACAATGGTGAAACATTTCTATGTAACAATATTTGCCTGGAAATCAAAACTGATTGGCTGTTTAGTTTCCAAGTTTTCCTGATACGCCCAAACTTCTTAATTCAATATTCCATGTACAATAGTTTGCTTCAGTACTGTCATTGAAATTATCATTGATTTTATTTTATTCTCCTTGAGATGTTTCATCTAAGTTAATGTATTTAGTTTCCTTCCTTTGTTTGAGTTAATCTACCATCAATAAACTAAGTTTATGTGACAGGAAATACAACTCATAACACAGGACAATAAAAACATATTACCTTTAGATATCTATATTTGGGAGGAGGTGGTGGCGCATGTAACCTTTGAAGTATGGTGAGCCTTATGATCTCCTTCAAATGTTTACTTCCATTGTGGGATAGCATATTTGATTGTGGCCGTGTCCTTCCCACCTACAGCGAGTGTTCAATCAGTAACGTTTTCTTTGCCTGTGCGTGCCAGCATGTAATTATCCACTATCGGAGCTGCGACAAACAAGCCCACTCAATGACGCATCATCCTTTGAAACACTTTACCACGTTAAAGACTGAAATTGTGGTTTATACTTCTATTCTGCATTTTGCCTGATTAAACACAGTATAGTAGAGATATGTAGCTGACATAAGAATATTGGGCACAATGAACATAGTTGGTATAGCATAGTTTAATGAAATCAAATGAAAAGCATTCATTCTTGCCAGCTGCTGGTATCTGCTTGTTCTTGACAAATAAAAAATATTTCTATTGTCATTTAATATTAAGGCAAATCAGAAACCTTATGTTTGGGCAAGGTGACATTAGGTCATAAACGTCTCTGGGAATGCTGCAATAAGTGTCTTGCTTGTAAGTAGTAGGCCAATGCCCTTAATATCCAAGGACTGTAGAACGTATATGCTGCAATAAGTGTCTTGCAAGTAAATAGTAGGCCAATGCCCTTAATATCTAAGGACTGTAGAACCTTTATGCTGCAATAAGTGTCTTGCTTGTAAGTAGTAGGCCAATGCCCTTAATATCTAAGGACTGTAGAACGTTTATGCTGCAATAAGTGTCTTGCATGTAAATAGTAGGCCAATGCCCTTAATATCTAAGGACTGTAGTTTGGGTTCCAGGCCGGATCATTATGCTGCAATAAGTGTCTTGCATGTAAATAGTAGGCCAATGCCCTTAATATCTAAGGACTGTAGAACATTTATGCTGCAATAAGTGTCTTGCATGTAAATAGTAGGCCAATGCCCTTAATATCTAAGGACTGTAGAACGTTTATGCTGCAATAAGTGTCTTGCATGTACATAGTAGGCCAATGCCCTTAATATCTAAGGACTGTAGAACGTTTATGCTGCAATAAGTGTCTTGCATGTAAATAGTAGGCCAATGCCCTTAATATCTAAGGACTGTAGAACGTTTATGCTGCAATAAGTGTCTTGCATGTAAATAGTAGGCCAATGCCCTTAATATTGAAGGACTGTAGTTTGGGTTCCTGGCTGGATCATTATGCTGCATACTTTGGGCGAGATACCCTCCTCACTTGCCTCTCTTCACCCAAGAGTATCAGTGGGAAGGACCTGAGAAGTAACTTGTAAATCAAGTTGTGCACACTTGAGTTATAACTGCAACCTATGGGAAATCCCCCATAGGAAGTATTGTGCACCTTCGGGCAATTGTTTTTTTTTCTATTGTGCATACTTGGGTGTGTGGGTGTGACAAGTCAGCCGAGGGATTAACTGTTGTAAAGCTGTGTAGGAAGGCACTAGCCTCATTACAAGTAAGACTCAAGAACAGATGAACAAACAATCATAACTAGACATAGCAAGTATGGATTCTGTTGGAAATTGATCAATTCTTTGAGGATCCCTGCAGCGCCCTCATTTTTAGCAAGTTTACTCACTGGAGAATCTCACTAAGACGATTTATATCTACGCCATCCATTTCTGTCAAACTTGATAAATGCTAATTCCTTTCTGTATGGTGTAAATGATAGGCAACTTCAGTTGTTAGAATGTGTGTAGAACACAGCAGCTACAATTCTTACATGCTAAAAAACAATTTAAAAAAAAAAAAAAAAAATTATTGGAATGATCCTCATTTTTCTCTAATCCTGTAATGATTGTTCTAGCTACCTGTCATCTACAGAAGAGATTGTAATGTCAGGTTAGAGACTGACAAAGCCTTCCGTGCATCCACCACCATGATGCTTATGCAAGTTTATTACATGTTGGATTCTCAAATGATCATTACATCCCTCAAGAAAAATTAAATTAAAAAAAAATGCCAAGGTGGACATATTTTCAAGTTTGTTCTTCAACCCTGTAACAACTTATTTTAAACTCACTCATTATATTTCATGATAAGTCTGCACCATGTTTATTGTTAAGTTTGTTCTTCAACCCTGTAACTACATATTTGGAACTCACTCATCATATTTCATGTTTAGTCTGCACAATGTTTATTGTTAAGTTTGTTCTTCAACCCTGTAACTACATATTTTGAACTCACTCATTATATTTCAAGTTGTTAAGTCTGCACCATGTATATTGTTAAGTTTGTTCTTCAACCCTGTTAACTACTTATTTGGAACTCACTCATTATATTTCATGTTAAATCTGCACCATGTACTGACAGTTTTAAGAAGAAGATTTATAGAAAAACACGACCCTAATCATCGTCTTTGGCTTATATCACAGATCTGAGTTAAAATCAATATTCCCCCAAGCAACTATTGAAGAAAGATCTTGTACTGTTTGGATAGATATCCTAGTTTCTAAAGTTGTGTCTGGAAGTTGTCATTCTGAATGTCATAGAGAGCCACAAGGATCTCAAAGTTATCAATTTTTCTTTCTTTTTCTCCTCAATATGATACTGCAGCAAAGTCTTAATTTGGTTGGCAGAAATCAATTGTTTGTTTTTCTTCATTCGATACTTCCTGAATTATTCACAGAGGGTGCTGTGTCAATACTTTTGATGTTTTAGGTTTTAACATATATATACACTATTACCGTTATTGGACAACTTTAAATGTCAACGATGAAATTTCACACTAATATGATGAACCAACGAGAAAGACTTGGCAGCTTTTTACCTTCTATACGTAAGCTAAAATCACAGTATTCAGAGAAATGGTAACCTCCCCATCCCCTCCCCTCAACTTCAATAGCCCCTCCCCTTAACTTCAATAGCCCCTCCCCCTCCCCTCAACTTTAATAATATAACATTTATGTTTGCATATCGCACAAAAATTAAGGTGAATAATTTTTTAATATTTCTTGCGTGGTCTATGTTAGGATGGATTGAGCTTTCATCACATGGACATTATTTTAGTATTGAAACGTAACCACCTGCTCAAAAGAGACCATATACTAATAAAGAAATTTGCTAGATATGCTAAGATGACAAAAAAAAGGTTTCAAATGCATTCTATGTACATTTAAAATGTTCTTTTGCAGTTAATAAGCAATTCTTGCTATGTGATAACATTTGTGGTCATAATATTGTCAAAAATGACAATAAGAGAACATGGTATTCTATCACTGAATTTGGGTAGCACAGTTGTTCTTTGATGTTTCTCTTGATAACCAAATTATGTCTCCCTTATAGATGATGCAGCCCTCTTTTTCATGTGTTAATTTAAATTAAACCTTTTCATTCATTTACAAACAATACCCAAGAGTCCTATCCATCACAAAATCCAAACCTTTTCAGAGCACCAACTTACCACTAAACTCCAAATTTAAAGCCTTCAAATTTCACCAACTTTCCACTAAACTCCAAATTTAAAGCCTTCAAATTTCACCAACTTACCACTAAACTAACAATTATAGCCTTCAAATTTCACCAACTTTCCACTAAACTCCCAATTTAAAGCCTTCAAATTTCACCAAATTTCCACTAAACTCCCAATTAAAGCCTTCAAATTTCACCAACTTACCACTAAACTCCCCAATTAAAGCCTTCAAATTTCACCAACTTACCACTAAACTCCCCAATTAAAGCCTTCAAGTTTCACCAACTTACCACTAAACTCCCAATTTAAAGCCTTCAAATTTCACCAACGTACCACTAAACTCCCAATTAAAGCCTTCAAGTTTCACCAACTTACCACTAAAATCCCAAATTAAAGCCTTCAAATTTTACCAACTTTCCACTAAACTCCCAATTAAAGCCTTCAAATTTCACCAACTTACCACTAAACTCCCCAATTAAAGCCTTCAAATTTCACCAACTTACCACTAAACTCCCCAATTAAAGCCTTCAAGTTTCACCAACTTACCACTAAACTCCCAATTTAAAGCCTTCAAATTTCACCAACGTACCACTAAACTCCCAATTAGAGCCTTCAAGTTTCACCAACTTACCACTAAACTCCCAATTAAAAGTCTTTAAATTTTACCAACTTACCACTAAACTCCCAATTAATGCCTTCAAATTTCGAACGAGGTCAACCAATGTACCAGCTACGACTGACATGGTCTGAAAAGGAGAAAAAATTAAAGCATAAAGCCAAAATCAAGTAAATATCACAACTCTTGGCTTCTACACAAACAAGTATTGCCCAAAATCCGAAACCATGGTAACACTGGAACTTCTTTGGTACTCAAGTGTACCGATTATAAGCTGCTTTATTTATTTGTTGAGTAACTTTGTATCACTCTGACAACGCATTGAAATATAATGACATCACAAGAATCTCCCGCAATGCTATACATCAACCCTATCCTATCTAGTCCTATCTAGTTCTGTGTAACTTGACAAGCTGCAATGTCTGATTAATTAATCACTGAAAATTACTTTGAGGAATCTCTGAAGTACATTTCTGGGCAACCTATCTGAATTATTACATAATTCACTCATAGTGTTACATATTTGAAATAACATATGGTATGTACCACTCATAACTACATGAGCACAGATAAGTCTTGGATAATGGTGGGGACACGTGTCTGTTCTCTGATACTATCTAATTGGAGCGCGACCATAGGTTGGACGTAGCGTACAACACATATTTTGGCAAATATATACCTCCCAGATGGCCGGAAAATAACACTTTCCAGACCCAATGATGCTCCCAACTTCCTTAAATAGTAGATCTCATGGCTTAGAAATTTAGTTTGGGGAAATACATCTGCAGAAAAAAATCAGGGGACAAATAATCCAAGTAGACTTTTGTATACGATGGGTCTGGGGTCCTCTCCCAGTAAACATTGATAGACTGCCGCAAATGCGATTTCCGTCCAATATTTAACAACTGTGGATAAATATAACCAAAAAAAGTTGGTGGGGACACGTCAGGCTGTCCCCGCCAGGATCTGCCCACATGCATAACTAGCACATTTTAGCAATGGAATGTTGAACTCTGTTCCTTTGGCAACATTACACAGGTCAGATTGCCAACCAATCAGAAGCCTTCTTTGACGTATTAACAATCACACACCTCAAGTTAGTTCAAAGCTTTAAGAATCAATAAAAATTGTATCAAAGTCTCCAAAATATACCATATATCAATAAACAAAATTTTCTCTGACTTGTCCTCAATCTTATAACAAGTTTCCACATCCGATAAGCTTGACTAGTCAACCTATGTTCTGGTTTAGGGGTTGAATATGTTAGGCAGTTTGCTACACCAAATCAATGTAAACGTTGAACAAAGTGATACCCACTGTTAAGAGACTTACCTCAAACATACTTATCAACCGAAGGAATCGGAAGATTATCAACATGTTGATAATCCTCGTTAAATCATAAAAGGGAATGAAGACAACCACTTCGTTTACGCTGTAAATGAAGCAAACAAGAAAACACTTAACACTAATGTAATTGATGTATAGTGTTAAATGTACAGACCGTGATATATGAATCTCTGTATTAAAGTAACTAATTAACACCTAGAATTTCAAAACTTGCTGAAAAATGCTTGGGCACACTCAGAGAACATTACATCCCTGCTGTCGGCCATAAAATATGCATCTTAAAAGTCCGCCCCAAGAACTCAATTCTTACTTACATCAGAGATGTGTTTCTTACAAGGATTTCCAACCACATGGATTCTTGTTCAGAGAATCTTTTGCCGCCAACAATTCTGTTTTGGTTTCAATATTACACCCTCAATAGTATCATTAGAAGCTTACACTTACTACACAATCTCATGTTTCCTCTGCTTAACTTATAGCAGGTTATAAGGCCCAAATTGGCACAAGGTTATTTTCTTCCCTGTAATTCATTCCTGAGTAGAGATTTCTATTTTTGTATGTGATTCATCGCAATATTGGTAGTAGTAGTTGTACAAACACCATAAACGGATTGATCTCTCATATTAAATAGAGAGAAAACATGCAGAGTTTGTCAACTTTAAGATTTAAGAGATGTTTCTGCTGTCTTGTTTGTGTTAGGATGCTCTTTATAGAAACATTTGAAACTGTAGGGTTTGTTACTGAAAGCCGTTTTCACTTTCTTGTAAGATCAAACCTTTTTGACCCTGGTGGCAACAAATTTGCCTTCAGAGCTGTATCTCTCGTCAGCTATTATTCATATTACTAAAGGAAAATGCTTACGATATGAGACGAGAGCCAAACAACATTGAACAAGTAGACAATTAAAAGTTTGAAATTGATTAGGATTCATCCATTACTTAAATTTGGATCCATAGTGAAACGGTTGTACATCCATCTTAGTAACACTTCCCTACTGATATGGAACCCTGCTGACAAGTTGGCTTTTACACAACAAAAACAATTATGAATAGCAATGTAATGTACAGAAGAAAAACATGAAATCATGTTCACTATAAGTAAGACGTGGCAACCCAATCGGGCCTTGAAATTCTACTCACTAAATACCAGTGGAATTTGACATTTGCTGGTAGAGAACAAAAGGCACCGGCAATTTTGTGCCGGTGGAGATTTAAGAACTTAAACACATGGTTAGTCTGTTGAAAATTATCATTCACAGAATTGGGTGTGTTTTCGATTACAGACCACGAGACCAAAGGTCTGCGAGACCGAAGGTCCGCGAGACCGAAATTGAAAAAGGTCTGTGACACCGAAGGTCTTCGAGACCGAGGTCCGCGAGACCGAAACTATTACTAGGCCTATAATAGTGGTAAGACAAATATTACTACCGGTAATATTAGGTCGATAAAGGGCGTAATTAAATATAATTTACAGCCATTTCTTTTCATAGTGGATACCAGTGACTTATACGCAAGGGGGATGGGACGGCTTGCATTGATAATAGGCCTCCACCAGTGGCGTAACCAGAGGGGGCTGCAGGGGCGAAAACCATATATATAACCACAAATATAACTTAATAATTAGATATAGCGATACCCTATTTTAAACAATGTTGCCCCCCTTGTCAATATCTTTGACCCGCTCTGAAGCCCCTCTAATGAAAAAGTCTAGTTACGCCTATCAATGGACCATGCATAGCCATCGGTCTCGCGGACCAAATGTTCGTGGAAATTCGGTCATGCTGACCTTCGGTCTCGCGGACCTTCGCTTTCGTGGAATTCCCCTGTGTTTTCAGCACCCAACATATAAAGCCCAGTATCATTGCTTATTATCAGTAAATATTATTAGGCTGCTCCCAAAACGTCTGTACAGTAACTAACAGTAACTAACAGTAACTAACGCGATCTGTAATTTAGTGAAATGGCAGTGAGAGCATGGTTTTAGAAAGTACAAATTTAGCAAGTGGCTAAATATGTGAAAGGTTAGGCCTGATAATGACTGTCAAATTTCATTGTCATTAAAGCGGGAATTAACGCTAAAGATAGCTACCAAACATCAGGACCTGGACGATGTTCATTGTATGAATGTTGCACAGTGTGACTCATATACATAGACTCTGTACACATTTGGAGAAAGGCAAGTCTCTTTATTGACTGTACTTTAAAGGCATTGAAGACTTGCCCCAAACTGCGTGCAGCCATCTGAAAAAGTTAACTTTCTGTTGCTTGCAAGTGACATTTTGTTCATGTCGCTACAAAATGCAGACAGCAATGAAACGTGATACCTTGTTATCTTTTATGTGGACCTGAGATGTCCACGGCTGTATCGTGTGTACTGTGCTGTGGGTATTGAACGCAGCTGTATGTACTGACTGTACACTAGTGTCTAATTACCGACGGTAGCAAGCTGTGTGTGTATTTTCTGGGATCGATGTTGGTGTCTAACACTTCTGTTACACTTCATTCGAAACTAGGTCAGATTACCGGCATTAGACGTTTCTTTTTGCGCGAGTCTTCACACCCTTTAATCCAACTGGGCTCTCCAGCCTTGCTGGAAGTCAGCCTCGATTCAGCCTATCAAGTTCTGCGATACTTGACAGGTTCCAGTCTCTGCATACAGATCATAACGGTTAGGTGGTTTGATCACTAGTATATACAATCATGTTCGTATTTATTGAAGAAGAGATCTTTCGAAACAATATTTTGTTCAAAGTTTCCGGGCAGTGTAATTCGGCCAAACTTAACAGGCAGAACCTTGAACTAGTCGATCTGAGCGCTCGCATAATTCAGACGCATATGACAGCGCCCTCTGTTAGATTGGATGAACCCTATTGTAGTATTGTTATGTAAACTTGAGCACCTTATAAGATTTTGCATTTTGTACATTTTTAAAAAATTTGTGTAAACAAAGCTCAGCGGCAACGGGAGATCATGGTGCTGATAAATTTGCCCATAAGTTAATTAACTTCTGTTCTAATTTACTGTGAACAGTTCCCTAAAGATTTGACAATTTTTGTGGTAACTTGAGTCCTTTTCTCCCTTTTTTACTCCATTTACGGTGCAAGTCATCACAACCCATGTCTATTCCAATCTCTTTTCCATGACAGAATGCAAAAATACCAAAACTTGTAATATGCATAATGTTGATTTTAAAAGTGAACTCAACCAATTTATCTGTTTGTGCTGGTAATCCTTTTCATAACTACTGACAGTTTCTTGTTGTTAAAATTCTATATATCAAGCCTATTCTTATTAGTCTTTATATTATAATATCATTTTTCAAACTCTATTTCAACCATATCATGGTGTTTTAAGCATGATTTTCTGCTATTCGAACAACATTTATCAAAACGAGGATAAAACCAATTGAAAACATTAAACTTCTTACTCAGAGGGTGAGTGGGCATTAGCATCAGGCCCTACTGCAAACACGATCACCGTGAAAAGTGTAAAAAACTGCGGAATGAAAAAGAAGAATCAAACAAACGTTATCATCTTAAAATAGAGATAACATCATTCCTCTATCAATTTGGATGAAGACGTTTCTAGCACTTTTACATAAATACCAGTTTCTGAGTAAGACCTCAGGGTGAAATGTTCAAAATTCTGGGATCACATGGTGATTCTTTCCATAATTTTTCGCTTTTTGCCTTTTGCACCAAGTCATTACATTCACACTCTGTGAATACAGGCTGCATAGTTCCCATGGTTACTTGGGTTCTTCCTGTAAATCAGCCAATGAACCTACACCTACCCATGGACCTTTGTTTGCACACATGAGATGCTGATCTTCCTAGACTAGGCTTTCCATTATAAACACACACTAACTGATCCCTGAACCCTACAATCTTATTTGGCACAATTCTGTAGCAATTATTCACACAAGATATGACATGTACTATTTCCCTCAAAATGAGAAATTCAAACCAAAACATGCTGTCCGTTTTTTACTATAGTTTAGGTCGAGATGAAAACATTGATCAGACGCACACAGATGTATTGACCACTCCATTCATAACTGTTGATTCACATTTGGTTATATGCAGGGCTGCATATGCTGCCTTGCCTAGCAACCGTACGCTATGTCTCTGTGTCTCTATCAATGTTACCACAGCAGAGCAAACTATTTCCAAGGACACATTCCACTAAAACCATGAGTCATTAGTTTCTTGCCTATAAAGTCCAGCGACAATTATTCACTGTTTTTGTTAATATCATGTATTGAAGTCAAAACTTTGCCTGAGCACACCTACAATTAATGGTTTGGTAAGTTAACAGGAATGTTTTTGTTTGAGTTTGAGTACCCTCGATCTCTGAGAGTCAGCAAAAAATTTTGGCCAAAAAAAATATATCGTCATGATCATGTGATTAATTATTACACATTGGCCATTAAATTTCAAATGCATAATGTAGCTTTATCTGCTTGAGTGAATCAGTTGCTTTCAAATTCACTAAATTAATAAGGAGAACCCAAAATAATGCAAACATATTATGTAATAATATCCAAATATAAATGACAAATAACAAATGTAGAATAATTATGAGACTCCTTTTGGTCCATAATTGTTGAAATTTGAGGAAAACTTGCCCCCCCAAAAAAAGAAGGCAAAATGTAATGTAAATGTAAATAAAATCTTATATAGCGCACTACGCGCGATGCATCTGTGCGCTTTACAAACAACGTAGAATATACAATGAAATAAAACAGTAAATACATAAAACAGTAAATACATATACCATATACAGATATATACAGGAATATGAGATCGAGAAACGATTAAATGCACTGGTGAAGAGTAAAGCGATAAAACAGATTGACTACAAAATCTACAATTTGAATGCTAAAAAGTGAAAATTCCAATTGAAGCTAGAACCTAAAAACCAACATGACAGAACATCATAAAATTTTAAAAAATCCTAGAAACCATCATTATAGTGCTCTTGAAAGAGATGCGTTTTCAGGTGTGACTTGGTGGAGGTCAAGTCCGTGATCATGCGAATTCCAGGAGGCAGCTCGTTCCAAAACAAAGAATGGAGAACCAAACATGAAGCGCAAATTACCTCAACAGAAAGCGAATGATATTACTTAACTTTACTCTTTCTCCACATTTTAGCAGAGGCTGAAAATGAAAGAGAACATTAACCAGAACAACTTACCAGTAACACAACCGTCAAGACACCGTCAAAACGATTCAACCAACTTGCACGGTACCTTGGCCACCCTAACGCCCATATCTTGGCCACCTGAGGTAAATAACAAACACAAGCCGTCCAGGCTAGTACGTTTTTCTTGTCCTTCTTATTTCTTTTAACATCTTTCAGGAGATTATCAAGCCTTCCCTTTCTGGAAAGTGTTCTGAAAATTTATAAAGGGAGGGGGGGGAGGCGGAGAGAGTGGGAGCATTCATGGTTTTTCCCTATTCCTGTTCCCAGGGCAACAAAATAATATCCCCGTCCAGTGAATGACAGTTCAACAGAAACACCTCGACCAAATTCTTCATAGTCCATCATTCCTAGTGACTTTTGTTTTTTAATCCTGAAATCTCAAACATGTTGTACCACTGCTGTACCATTCACTACTAAAAGTACAATACAAAGTAACCAAAAAGCCAGTTAGCTTTGTGATTCCTTGCCTAACAATTTGCTCAAAATTCAAAATACTGTAACTATCTGACTAATGTAGAGCAAGTGAGTTAAATTTGTCCCACAAATTAAGTGAGAACCAGAAAAGATTTGTAGAAATCCCTTGTGGTGCATCAACCATGTCATTCACTCAAAAGGATTTTTACAGTATTGAAGTTTAAACCAAAATGTTTCAATATCCAGAAAGAATGGTCTTCCTATGTGAAATAAAGGCACATTTTACCAACTTTGAACTAACAAATTCCTCGAAATAGTTGTTCAGAGTTACGTACCTGACATTGTGTATATACTGTGAAACATTTTTGAGAAAATGGCCAAGTTCTCCAACATTTGAGATAACCTGTTGAGCCCTTGAGGCTCAGAGGGAGAAACCCTTATAGGAGGTTTAAGGCACATTCAAAGCAACAGTATGAACTCTGAAGCAGATTTCATTACCTGGATGATAGGTATATGTCGTTAGGGACCTATAGAGCTCCTTTCACAGAACTAAACTGAACTGAATTTGACCAAACGAGTTCACCAAAAGAGAATCATAGAATTCACAAATTAATTGTAGCTTTAATTTTTGGAGTTATCATGTTTAAAAGGTTTCAGACTTTGACGCCTGTTGACCTCATGTGACCTTTGACCTCTACCAATTTCAATAGGATTCTTGGCACTCAACAAGCTGAATCTGCATAGTAAGTAGCAAGTTCAACAAAGATGTACTTTTTGAGTTATCGAGTTCAGTTTGCAGACTTTGACCTCTGTTGACCCCAAATGACCAATGAACTTTTCACAGAAAACAATAGGCTTCTTTTACTCAATAAGACGGATCCACATACCTAGTATGAAGTTAATCTACCACTTTTTGAGTTACCGTGTTTACAAGCAAGTGTCACATAAATACACACACAAGCCATCATCATCGCAAAGATTCCTTTGGCCTCCGGAAACGAATAAAAAATGATTAGATTTATAAAATATTAGAGGATTTTAAAGAGGGTATTAAAAAGAAGAACCTTACTTGTTCAAAACAATAGAAGCCAGTACAGCCAATGTTGACAAGAATCAGCCCTGAGTCACTGTAAGTGTTTTGATCTTGAAGAGCAATTTCAACCTTTCAAAAGAAAATCATCAATCATTTTAATTATCAGACAAGAAGTGAACTTTAAGCAGAAATTCTCATCTCCATTCCTGACTTGTTTTCTGTCGTCTGTGTGTTAATTGGTACGGCCGAACATCTCCATCTTTTTAGGACAATGACTTGTAAAATTGATTGGCAAGAAAGTTGAGTGATCTGGACGAAATTGTCTTAACATAGACTTTCACTCTTTCGTTTATTTACTTAATCATTTCCAGTTTATGAATAAAAATCCACTTCTCTTATTTTCATTGCCACTTTTGCAGAAACTGTACAAAATATAATACCCAGTATTACACAAAAACCGATTGAAATTGAAAAAAAAATAAAAACACATTTTAGATTTTGTTACACTAAATTAGCACTAAATTAGTACAGAAACTGTACAAAACATAATACCCAGTATTACTCAAATAACGATTGAAATTGAAAAAAAAAATTAAAACACATTTTGAGATTTTGTTACACTAAATAGATATCTGTAACTTAGCACATATTAGCACAGAAAACTGTACAAAACATAATACCTAGTATTACACAAAAAACGATTGAAATTGAAAAAAAAATTAAAACACGTTTTGAGATTTTGTTACACTAAATAGATCTCTCCAAGTTAGCACAAAGTGCTTCAAGTCTGAAAAGTTTCTGATCCAGACACTTCTTTTACATTTATACCTTTATTTACATTATTTATACATTATTTATGCATTATTTATACATTATTTATACATTATTTACAGGCCCAAAACAAAGCTAACACTGATCTCCTTTTTCCTTTTTTTTATTATTACTATTTGAAGTTGAATTTTGCACAGTTATGAGCAGCAATGTCAAACAATTCTTGCATGTAACAAATCTTCAAAGCAGCCAGCCCTCTATCTTTGGTTGTCAAGTTAGTAACATAAGTACTTGTCCTTCCTATGAGTTATTACCTTCTATATTCTGGTACTCAGACTTTTGACCCAACAGTCAAGACTGGTTGTCTACAACTATATCCTACTCATTACAACAATATTTCCTACACTTTGTTTCATGGGCGCAGATCCTGGTGGGGACAACGGGACGCGTCGCCACCAACTTTTTCAGTGGTGGGGACATGATATACCGTGTCCCCACTAATTTGTCTTGACCAAACACTGCATTTCAAATTCCCCTGTATTGAACATCTGAGCAGTTTGATCCAGCATTGTGCAAATGACATGCAGCAGTTCTCATTTTATTATATTTATCCACAGTTTTTAAATATTGGACGGAAATCGCATTTGCAGCAGTCTATAATTGTTTACTGGAGAAGACCCCAGACCCATCGTATATACAAAAGTCTACTTGGATTATTTGTCCCCTGATTTTTTTTCTGCAGACGCCCATGTATTTCCCCAAACTAAATTTCTAAGCCATGAAATCTAAAATTTAAGGAGGTTTGGGAGCATCATTGGGTCTGGGAAGTGTTCATTCCGGCAATCTGGGAGGTATATTTGCCAACAAATTTTGTGTACGCTACGTGCGAACCCATGGTAGTGCTCCACTTAGATAGTATCAGAAAACAGACAGGCGTCCCCACCATTATCCAAGACTGATCTACAGAATAAGAATCAATTCAGGTATCATAGTTTGTCTTTTTTTATCGGATTGGAGAATATTACCTTTTGGGTGGGTGGAGGTTGACATTCATAGCTACTTGGACTAGTCTTCAGTGTCACTATTAATAAGTTTTTATTATGTTGATTCTTTGATGACCTTTGACATTACATCAATACAATCTCATGAATTCCTGTACTGTTGACTGTACTAATGTAGAAGAGAGCTTGCCTGACCAATAGTGATGCAAGAAATGAAAAAAACTTAAAACGATTATGGATTTATTACTGCAAACTAAAAAAAAAGAAAAAATATGTCATAGTTGGTCGAATCAGCAAAAAACACAATTCACTTACAGATATTACGAGGACGTTGACAGTGGCCACACACATACCAATATAGACAAAACCCTTGTGCGCAATCAACTGCTGAATACGTTTCAGCCTGCGAGTGGTCACGTTTCTTAAAGGAGGCTGCAAAGAAAAGACACAAAGAGGAATGATTAGACTGGTTAGCCTAGTGGTTAGAGCATCCGCTTATCAGCGGAAGGTTCGGGGTTCGACTCCAGGCCGAGTCATACCAAAGACTTTAAAAATGGGACCTACTGCCATCTTGCTTGGTGCTCAGCATGTATGTATGGAGTGGGAGAATATGTGTGTCTGATCGGTAAATACGATTTAGCACCCTTTGTGGCAGATCATCGTGTATAGTCCACAGTGACTTGAGAACGGTTATGGAATGATAATAGACGGTTGGTTATAGGCACTGTGCCATGAGCGTCTTCAGATGTATACTGGCGCAATACCAAGTATACACATTATTATTATTATTATGATGGTTTGATAAAGCTCCCGAATCTGGTATAATTCTAATGGCAGCTGCATTTTGAATTTCAAAAACAAACAGAAAAACACAACACTTCACCAGATGAAAAGAAATTGACTCTTGTCAATGGGATATTCTGGTGGCAGAAAATGTCTCAGTTATTTGTAAAAAAAAATACCACACTGTCAGGTTGAGAACACCATATCTTAATATCTTGTTCATAACTCAAGATACGGTTGATTGAGAATGGAACTTATTTTGACCGGTTAAACCCTCAATCTTCCCTGGAGTAAGATCACAGTGGGTGGTCTGTGATATCATAACGGTTATTGTTCTTCCAGGGCTTTACTTTTCTCATTATAATCATCTCGTAGACTTATTCTTGAAACCTTATACGTTCGGAATGTTAAGTTAAAGCTGTCCGGTTTCTCTGTTACTGAGAATTTCAGTTGTAGAAATTTTATTTTCATCTGTGTTATACGATTTTTCTAAAAGAAACACAAAAGCAAGTTCAACTAAATCGTTAAGTCATTCACTTTGTTATTGCCAGATGCATTTTCCAAAAAAATTATTATCTTTGCCAAACAAAATGATATGAGGATGCAGTTTTGACCTGATGCAGAAAGTTGCGGGAAGTTTTATCAATCAATCCTCTTCAGCTACTGTGGTGTCCCTTTAATGAAAGGCAGCCTAGTGAATCACCCCCTCCCCCACCCCCTCTTAGTAATAAAATAGTCTCAACCCAACACTACTGTTGTATGTTTGGAAAAAGACACAGATTCACATTTACTATGTACTATAATACAGATAATGTTCAGAGCGAACCCATTGGTACAGCCCAGAGCTTAATACCTTACTTAGTCCATTGATATGGTATACAATACTGAATATTTAGATGATATCCCTCAAAATCTGACAGATGACAACTATTGTCTTTAAAGGGTGTGAAGACTCGCGCAAAAAGAAACGTCTAATGCCGGTAATCTGACCTAGTTTCGAATGAGGTGTAACAGAAGTGTTTAAACACCACCATCGATCCCAGAAAATACACAAACAGCTTGCTACCGTCGGTAATTAGACACTAGTGTACAGTCAGTACATACAGCTGCGGTCAATACCCACAGCACAGTATACAAACGATGTAGCGATGGACATTTCAGGTCCAGCTAAAGATAACAAGGTATCACATTTCATTACTGTCTGCATTTTGTAGCGACAATAAGAAAACGTCACTTGCAAGCAACAGAAAGTTAACTTTTTCAGATGGCCGCACACGGTTTGGGGCGAGTCTTCAATGCCTTTAATATGTCATGAATTAGAAGAAATTTGCTCAGATTTGTACCACAGAGACAAGTTTGTTGTTGGTATCACCATGGAGCTATAAACTGTTTATAGCTCCATGGTATCACAAACAATTTCACTTTCTCAAGTTGGGAGCTGGAACTCTGAAATACCACATCAAAGGTCATATCAATTCTCACATACTCTTTTATTTAACAAGAGCAAGAAAACTGAAAAACAGAAACAGTAGAATAACATTTTAGAATTCAAGGAAGATAAATGCTGATGATACCGTAGGTCGTATAGTTTCACGGTCGAGAACGTCAAATAGCTGTTGAAAGTCAGCAGCAGTGAGAGAGCTACCCATCATGGAGTCCAGCTCCTGCATTTATTGAATAAGAAAGATTGAAAATTCTTCATCAGTTGATGTCTCATTAACAGAAATCAATTATATTGTGTTTACTACATGTCATATAATAAAGCAGGATAAAGCAGGATCAACAAATACTAACGGATGGGCAAAGAAACTAACGACTTAAAGACCTACAAAGGCAAAGAACTAGAAAGTTTCCTGGAACTCTTCCGTTCACAACTATGTTTGTATATTCATGTCTGTGTACTGCGGTATATTCCTGTGTGTGTACTGTTGTATATTCTAATGAGTATATACTGTTGTATATTCATGTTGTGTATACTGTTGTATATTCATGTTGTGTATACTGTTGTATATTCATGTGTGTGTATACTGTTGTATATTCATGTATGTGTGTACTGTTGTATATTCTAATGAGCATATACTGTTGTATATTCATGTAATTATATCCTGTTGTATATTCATGTGAGTATATACTGTTGTATATTCATGTGAGTATATACTGTTGTATATTCATGTGTGTTAGTACTGCTGTATATTTATGTGTGTATATACTGTCGTATATTCATGTGTGTATACTATTATTCATGTGTGTATAAACTGTTGTATATTCATGTGTGTGTACTGTTGTATATTCATATGAGTATATACTGTTGTATATTCATGTAAGTATATACTGTTGTATATTCATGTGAGTATGTACTGTTATATATTTATGTGTGTGTACTGTTGTATATTCATATGAGTATAAACTGTTATATACTGTTATACATATACTGTTGTATATATACTGTTGTATATATACTGTTGTATATTCATGTGTGTTTATACTGTTGTATATTTATGTGTATATACTGTTGTATATTTATGTGTGTATACTATTATTCATGTGTGTATATACTGTTGTATATTCATGTGTGTGTACTGTTGTATATTCATATGAGTATATACTGTTGTATATTCATGTAAGTATATACTGTTGTATATTCATGTGTGTTTATACTGTTGTATATTTATGTGTATATACTGTTGTATATTTATGTGTGTATACTATTATTCATGTGTGTATATACTGTTGTTTATTCATGTGGGGGTACTGTTGTATATTCATATGAGTATATACTGTTGTATATTCATGTGTGTATATTCATGTGTGTATATACTATAGTACATTTATGTGTGTGTATATACTGTTGTATATTTATGTGTGTATATACTTTTGTTGTTGAAAAACAAATAAATGAAAGCTAATTTCCTGCAAATAAGATATACCAAGGATGTAAATAGCATGGTCTCTACCTGCATCAATATTCACAATGCTAAAGCTGACATAATCCATTTACATCAACAAATAGAGAGTATTTCAGAGGAAAATAACCCTCTGCTCCTCTTACCTCATCAACTGTTCTATTATCAAACCTAGGGAGTGAGTTGAAATGATTCCCCCACCCCCCTCCACCCCTCCTTCTAGTGTAAAACTACCCACTGGCTACCAACCACGTTTTTGCCAAATTTAGTCGCAAATGTAATCTCCCAAGTTACCATACCTGAATGATAGCTTTGCGAGCACTTCTTTTGATCTTTGCTTGTAGAATCACAGATTTAACAACACCAGCACCAACCGCAGCACTGAGAATGAATAGCAAAGAACAGGAATCAGAAACAAACAAGAATAGAAAGGCAAAATGAGTGTCATTCTACTATTTGAAGTTTTAAGTTCAAACCATCCTTTAAAGTTAAGGGTAGGCTTATCACCTAATATTATAATTATCAACAGAAAAGAAGTCTGTGGCAAGATAGTCTGTTTGGTTTAGGTATTAATTTTACAATGACAAATTACGAATACTACGATCAAGACCATATTTTGCTATTGAACTTTCAATTTGTTTCCACATCTAAAATTCTTAACTTGCTTCATTTTAATTATCTACAATCACATGAAGAAAATCTCCTGTTTGAAGAAAAAGAAGATCATGTCTTCTTCTTTGCTCTGAACCAATCTTCAGGGGTAAAAGCAAAAACATCTTGTCAACATCGCTCTTGGTAAACCTGGAAGTGTCCATCCGAGCTTGAATGGATCAAAAACAACAGGATGGTGTACAATCGGTTAAGTAGAAGGTGTTTTTGTTGACCATTGAGATGGTCAAAACTCTTAATGCTAAGTCCAACTAAAAACTTTTAAATCCAATTAGAATCTTGATGTTTCCCATTTAATATTATAATTGTTACAAGTTTCTATATTTGTGTAAAAAGTAAGTTGGCCTGACGTTTCGATCCTAGCAGGATCTTCTTCGGAGGCTGAATGACAAGTAACAGTAACAGAAGGGACAAATACATGCACAGAATACAAACAGGTTAATGAACATGGAGAACACAAAGAGATAGATGTAAGGGGATTAGTAGACAAGTTTCTATATTAACACTGTAGTAAAAGAGAATGTACTTCCTTTGTATATACTTTTGTTAAGACATTGCTTTTCAAAACACACTGCTTTCAAAAAGATTAAAGAAGGGTAAAAATGTTGCACTTTTTAACTACGAGTATAGTTATGAGGATCAAACTTGTGTACCTATATGGTTGGTTGACATAACGCCCTCCTTGCCTTCTTAGCATCTCAAAGGCAGCTTGGAAGCCCAACCTCCTCCTGAAGTAACTGGCTTGCATAGAATTCTACCAAAACAAAAAAAAAACCAATTTACAGGGGAGCACATAACAAAACTCCTACCTATAAGAGTTGATAATAGCAGGTTGGTAGTCTAAGCTAACAGTATTGTGACCAGTTGCGGAGCGTCCATACAGTCAGGGGGGGCGGACTCAAATGGACTGCTGGCGCCCTTTTCAGCTTTTTACCACTTTTTACTTATTCGCGATTATTGACTTTTTATTGCGCTCTCATCAACCTATTGACATTTGTCACATTATCTGCAAATTAGCAAGGCCCGCAAAGGATCATTTCCGGCGATCTAGGGAGTATCTTTACTCAAAAAAATGTCTGTACGCTCCGGGCCAACCTGGGTGAAGCTCCGCTTAGATAGTGTCGAGCGCCCCTACAGACCATTCTCGCCCCCCTGACCATCACTTCTAGCTCTGCCACTGATTGTGACCTGAATCAAAATGTCTTTTTTTACTTTTCGGTTAGGAGAGGGGGGGAGGAGGAAGGGTTGGTTGGGGGGAGGCACATACTCATGATTTCTTACAAAGCTAAAAGAACTATGTGGGAATCACGTTTTTCTTCAATACTACCAGACGATGTTAAAAGAAAGGTTTATATTCCGACATTAATAAATTTTTCATACTAACCAAAGTGACAGGGTTGAAAATGAGAATTATTATCGTCTTGTATTCATACACATTTTGAAAAATATTGAACAAAGGACGTAATCCCTGCATAAGCCAAGTTGCTGGGCCTTTGCTTGAAGACATAACTAAAGTCAGGGTTGGGTAGTTTCACTGCAACCCTAACCTCAACCATTCTTGAAACTTGTTAATGCTACCACTACGATGATGTTTTACATCACAGTTGCACACAAAACTAAAGAAGAACATAGTTTTTTAAAAATTCTTTTGGAAAAACTTACAAAGAAGAAACCTCTGAACTCATTATAGATGACTGCAGTGAGCATGTTGAAGAAAAAGTAGAGTCCTGAAGAAAAAAGAGCAAAAAAGCAAAAAAATCATTAAACAATCTAAACAAAGTAGGTAGATTCCATCTTGGAAGTGTCTGAACTAATATCATCCAAAATGTTCTCCTTGGAAATGAAATGACACAAAGTAACACTGGGATAGCTTTTGAGACCACTTTTTAACTTGGCAAAAATTTTCATCACATGAAAGTGAAAGGTGTATATTGGCTGTTGCACGTGTTAAAAACTTAAACCTTCCACTAAATTGGACTTTATCACCACTAAACAGCAGAAAGAATCAATTAATGTTTCCAAATTGCAAAATGCTACTGTAAGAGAAAAACACAAACACAAACATTCTCATCCTGGATCAGCTAGTAAGCAGATAGAAGAAACTGAATGTTTGGCTCGATAGGATTCAAACCAGTGACCTTGAGAATATGAGTCTCGCCTGCACTCAACCGGCCCTGCCCCAGGGAAATAGTTTTCCAGAAGAAAATTCCAAACTGCTGCTTGCTTCACCCTTGACCTCTGACTCTATGATTTCACAACTTACAGAAGCACTGCACCTCCTTACCAGGCACACACACACACACAACAACGAGTTGGAAGTCTGTCACCCTTGCTGTGAGTTTTTGACATTTTATGACATGTTTCGTTCATACTCATACATATCCACACTCTTACACATTATTCTTTGACCACAATGGGAATAAAGTGGACAGTCAAGTTATTAAAATATCTCATATACAGAATATTACTAGGTAGGGATGAGATAAAAAAACAAAAAAAAACAATGTCTCCAAAATCAATTGAATATACTTCATAACTGAAAAGAATTAATTATATTTACCAATTCCAAGGAATGTAATAAAGTATAAGGAATAGAGTCTGTTGACTTGATAGGCTGGCATTGTAACTGCAACAAGAAACAAAAGAAAATGTACATTAACAATTAACACCAGGGGAGGAGCCTAAGATGTAGATTAAGTATTAACACCAGGGGGAGGAGCATAAAATGTAGATTCAGTATTAGCACCAGGGGGGCGGTGGGGGGGGGCCTCAACTGTAGCTGTAACTTAGATACACAACTGAGAAGAAAAATCTAAATAGCTTTATATTGATACTACGTACCTCAAAATCCAAAATGCATTCTATTCACATGACTAGTCAAGTTATAAGCAATAAGGAATAAAAGTTGCCCACAAATATTGAATATTTCTAAAAACTAAAGTTTGTAAAGCATTTGGGCAACAAAACTTACTGAATCGATCACCCACCAACCAGAAATTTGATCTAATTTGCAATAATCAGAAGGTGGATAGATCTGTGGAATCATTTTGAGAAGTTACTTGATTAGCTAGGCTTGGTTGATTGCTGGAATCAAGATTGGTTGCCATAACAACTGGTTACAGTCATAAATAACCATTTAACCTACATCCATAATTAACGCTGAATAAAGATCTACTGGAGCATATCTCTTTGGCAGAGATGAGTTATGATGCAATTTCAAGGAAGCTGCGGCGAGATGACGAGAATGTATTTATTATAGTCAGCTACTTACACTGACTTAAATGAAACAAAATAAAATAAGACTGTTAGCAAACTGCTCATCCACTAGAGAGCCTGTGTAAGAGAATGTGTAAAATTAAGTTGGCCTGACATTTCGAACCTAGCAGGATCTTCTTCAGAGGCTAAACATGAAGAATTATGGATCCAGGTTAAATGGTTATTTATGACTGTAACCAGTTGTTACAGTTGTAACCAACAGCTGTAACCAATCTTGATTTCACTTGGTAGACCTATTCCAGCAATTTACCAAGCCTAGCTATCAAGTAACTACTCAAAATGAATCAAGACAAGTGATGGCTTTAAACTGATGAATTTTAGGCACCATTTTGATCATGAAATGTCATAATCCAAGGAAAAAGAAAAATTTGAGTGCTAGATTATGTTTCAATATTCAGCTATTAAAATGCTACATCACTGGTACTGTATGCTAATTTGAACAATATCGATGATGAAGTATGCTAATCACTGTAGGCCTAAATGTCAATCCATTGTTTCATAAATTCTAATACCTCAATCGAAACATGTTGATTTAGCTTCATATACACAATCGTGCACCCTTGGATGACATTCGACACCATTGATCAGTTACAAATTTGTAACACATTGTAAACATGTCATTCCAGGCCACGTTAGGCTCATGTTTTACGATTGCATTTTGTTTTCATTGGAGGGACTGACCTTATGACCTGTGTATTAGATTTATTAGTCCAGTCACTTTAACTGATGAACCTCAAGAAACATAAAATTAAGTTTGTGCCAAAAGTCACACTTTTTAAGGAGGCTCCAGGCATCCTCTAGAGGCCTTATTTGCCTAATATGGTCCTCAGACACATTAAAATCAATGATTCTGAACTTAAATATTTTTACTTGCAATTGTTTGACTACAAATTGCACACCAAAAAAATTTCAAGGATGACATACTATTGCATTATTTATATAAGAGTTGTCTTTGCCAAGGTTTACCAATAAATTACCAAAGATGTCTCAACATAGCAACTTGTTTGCTCTTTCTTGTCAAAATTTAACCCTCCTCCGATCCCCCTCCCCACCCCATCCCCACTCACCAACCCCCACCCCCCATGCCTCAGTCAGCAGCTTCTAATGAATGAAGGCTGTTTTATGAGCTACTCACCATCTGGATTATTTGCAGTGGTCAGGAGAACTAGTAGACTAATAAAGGAGGTTGTAATATTATTAAAATATTCCGCTCCTTCTTTGTATTGATCAGGCTGTGGAGAAATTGATAATGAATCATGTTATTAGACGCAGTCATGGAGCAGTCATGTACACAGCAATGTAAATATAGCCGTTATTGGATGCTATCATGTAACTGTAGTGGTTCTTGGACGCAGTCATGTAGCTGTAGCACTTCTTAGACAGTCACGTAACTGTAGTGGTTATTGCATGCTATCATGTTACTGTAGCAGTTATTGGATGCTATCACGTTACTATAGCAGTTATTGCATGCTATCTTGTGACTGTAGCAGTTCTTGGATGCAGTCATGTAACTGTAGTGGTTATTGGACAGTCATGTAATTAAGTGGTTATTGGATGCTATCATGTAACTGTAGCGGTTATTGAATGCTATCTTGTGACTGTAGCGGTTATTGGACGCAATCATGTAACTTTAAAATAGTGTGCATTACATTTTCAAAGTTATTAAGAGTAGTGTGCATTACACATTCAATGGTGTGGGAGAGTTGGGTGCATTATACTTACAAAGGTATGTGAGCGTGAAGTGTGTATTGCACTTTTCATGGCGTGTGAGAGTAAAGTGTGCATTACACTTTCAATGGTGTGTGAGTGTGCATTGTGCGCAAAACACTTTCAACTTTTCAAGCATGAGAAAGTAGTATTTCCTGATGTCTCTCATTTACTATATACATTTTTAAACTATTAAATAATATAATCTGTTCATTTAATCAGTGGCAAAAGAACAATATCTGACAAAGAGTAAATGATATAATTAAGAAGACAATTAAGAAAACAGTGTTCAGAAATTGCTCCCCTACTTAAAAAGCAATTATAAATTGAAAAAAAATAATTGTTTACATTTCTTTCATTAGTAGGGAATGTAGCATATTTTTTTTTTCAAGTTCTTAATATTCAAGCTAGCAATTAGCAATATAAATTTTGCATGAATCCAAAGAAATTTAATGGATCCTTAATATCTTCCACATATCCAATATTAATATAATCTAAAGCCACATGTCCAAGAAGGAAAACTGAAGCAGCTGCAAAATCCTGCCCAACCCTGAAAATACAATAGCAAACAATAGGCATTGTCTCTAGACCTACAATGCCCATTGTTCTACTGGGCAGGGACGTAGCCAGGGGGGGAGCAGGGGGAGCGACCGCTCCCCCCCCCTTTCAGTGTCAATTTTTTTTTTTAAACTGTCGTTTTTTAGCATGGTATTTTGTCAGTGCTCTTTTGATCTTGAATACTCGTCAGCTCCGTTAACTCGATTGTAATCGTAGTAACATTCACGCCTACTGATTCAACTACTTACTTAGTTTGGCAGATGCAATTAGCTAAATTTAGCTTATAGCCAATTACAAGCCTACAGTTGGCCTCTGTGTAATAAAATACATATTGCCTACCTAACCGCACTCTATGGAATGTCACAAACTGTATGCACAACAACGTCGACAACGTTCGTTCTATGAGTCGTCCTAAGGTGTTGCGTGAACAGCATGTTATGAAGCTAAGCTAGCAATCGTACGTGATACGCACTTCCTGTAATAATTATTACACTGCTAATACACTGCGATAACGATATTTGTTTTTAGGCCACTGCATATCTGGCAATATTACAAATATGAAAGTTTATATTGTCCATCAGTTAAGTTCGTCAAATGTATTAAAGTCCAGACATTGGACAATAAACAAGAATCATCCTACTGGAAAAATTGTAAAAGAGCACTATGTTTGTCTTTCTGATATATTATGTAAAAGAACATGTAAAAGAATTCAAACAGGAAACAAAATCTGCTGATTATGATATCATATGATCAGGGGCGTAGCCAGTATGTAGCACTGTAGGCCCGGGCCTACATTTTTTTTGGCCAAGTTATCTTTTTTTTTTAAAACACCCATAATTCAAATCGATAAGCTTGCTGGACGAGTTTAAGAGTCTATAGACAGGAAAAACTATTGAAATGGACGTAGCAAGAATATGGCTAAATTAGGTGACCTATTCTTCTGTCATCTAGGCTGTCATTTCTATCGCGTGCCGTTTCATTCAACACTCTACCCGCCGAAAAAGACTAGGATCCGATCTTGTCAGTTTTTTAACATGTAGTTAAGAACCCGTTTACGCAGATAATATTTCAGTTGAGAAAACAGTTGAGAAATTTGCATCAGATTGCAATCGTCGGATACCTCTCGCCTTCTCTTATTAGGCTAACTTAAACATTTAATAGCTACAGTTGTATCAAAGACAATTACTGGCTATAGTTATACAGTATCAAAGACATTTCAGGCCTATCTTTGTATCTATAAGTATCAGAAGTTGAAACGTAAGACTGCTCTGTACATGTACCTTGCTAATTTTAAATACATTATGTAGTATTGAATTACGTACTATTTTAACTCATTTGTTTTTTGGGTTTAAAAGTGATATTGAATGAGGTGTCTAAAGTTAGCAAGAGGCCAGGGAACCAGAATGAACACTCGGGAAGGGCCGTTTCCAGCCATCTGGGGGGTTTGTAAAACCAAAAATTTTCTTGTACGCTCCGCGCCAACCGATGGTGGCGCTCCGCTCAGATAGTCGTGCCTACAACTTTTAAAATCCATATCAATCGCAAAAAGTGCTCCCCCCCTTTCAAATTCCTGGCTACGTTGCTGCTACTGGGCACAATAGATTTTGTGCGAAGCAGCCTGGCTGCAGTGATGCTGCAGCCCCCTCAGATTCCTACTTTTGACATGGTACCAACAATGATTGCACTCAGATGACCGGTCAATGCAAAATTTTTGGGGTGAGCAGTCTCTCACTTAAATTCAAAAAGGAAATCTGATAAAAAAAAACACAATAACATTTCTGGTAATAGAAATCGGAGCAAAAGGAAATCATGTCTAATCTTATGAAAAATATGAAACAGACAAAAGTCTTACCTCTGGTTTGCCTCCACAGTATCGTGAAGAACGCTGTAAAATGATTATCGAGAAAGAAAACTCCGCAAGTCAGAAAAAGAAGACAGTTACAACACTCTAAGGAACTTACTGTACATGTCTTCATGGCAAAATACAAAGAGTTATCAAATCAAAATGTTAAAAAAAACCAGTGAACGTACAGTTTGTTAACTTGCCTCCCTCTTAGATATGCCTGTGGCTGATAAATGATAGTCTGAAACATTTGCATCAGTAGATAGATGAACACATGTATTCCACAGCAGGTTTTATTCCAAATATATTAAGTCTTAAGTTCAAGAGATTTATGATCGCATCTGGCAACAGTTGAGTGAAGCAAAATCATAATTTGCGGTGGTGCAAATATATGCCATTCATAGCTGAGTTGAAGTAATCAAATATATCTGCTTACAAGACATATAAAAGCTGGAATGTGTAAGAGATGTTAATAATAAACTTATTGCCATTTTTCCTTGACACTCTGGACAGCAGCCAAGTAGACGTGTTAGAATCCTTGGTTAGAATGAACATCGACCGATCTAAAACATTATACTTTTCCTGGATGATGCAACAACTATATTTACACAATTGTGATTACAAAACAAACTTTTCATCACAATATTTATCATCAAACACATACGAGATTAAAGAATTTCAATAAAGTATGGAGGAGGAGGAGGAGGAGGAGGAGGAGGAGGAGGAGGAGGAGGAGGAGGAGGAGGAGGAGGAGGAGGAGGAGGAGGAGGAGGAGACGGAGGAGGAGGAGGAGGAGGAGGAGGAGGAGGAGGAGGAGAAGACTGACATAAAAAACACACCTCATCTTCACAATCTACTGCTTCTGGTTCGGTGATATTATGGAACGGTTGATCCATCTAGTGCAAAAATCATGAAAATGTGCAGTTGTGAATGAATTGTGTCAACAACTTAGGCCAACCCCTGAGTGCTATCTTGCCTCTTGGGAGAACGATTGAGAAAATGTGATTTTTGTGCTCTGCACTGGAACAGTAATGAGCTGAACATCTCAAAAATACATTCAAAATACTTGCTTGAAACAGAGTAGTATTGACATTTTCTACTCATGGTTCTTCAACCTTGTGAATTGCTTCCTTGAAATATGAATATAAAGAGGTACCTTTACATTTGCAGAACAAAAGTTAACATGTCCACAGTGAAAAAACAGTGTAGGGTTTTCATTTTCTACAACAGAAATGACAGTTTTGTGCAAGCTGGGGAAAAAAATTGTCACTTGTTTGAAACTTTTGCTTTTGTAACTTGTGCACCAAACTGTATACAGGCTCCCCAATACCAATACAACCTGGACCCCTCCTCTCAGAATATAAAAAGGAACTTTGCATTCCACCATGCAATAAATTGATCGTCTTTAAAATTACTTTTTACTTAAGCTTAAGCTTTTACTGTATCAAAGCATTGAGCAAAGTTGAGTTCATACAGTGGGACAACTATAACAGAAACACAGAGTTAAGTGCAGCTGACAGAAACGAAACATATTGTGTTAATTTCAAGACCAGAGGTGGTGGCACCAAAAATTCCAAAGAGGGGGGGGGGGCAAGTTTGGCGGAGGACCAAACAGTTGGGGGGCAAACATCTGCAGTGCATAAATTCACCTGTATAAACTTAAATTACTAAAATTTGGTCGTAGGGCAGAGTCAGTTTTGTTTTATCATAGCCAAATGGGGCGCGGGGTGGGGGGAGACCTGGGAGAAGCACCATGATATGGGGAAAACCCCCTCCCCACGCCTCAACCCCTTCTTGGTGCCGCCACTGTTCTTCAGCATCAATAAGTGGTCACTACAGAATTGTATCATAGGAATAAGCTACGATTAATTTTAGACTTATCTGAAATTTGATAAATATTTCCTTCCGCTCAGCAATGTTAGGATGTAAGACACAGGTAAATTATGATTCTTGAGACTGGCTCAATACTGGTTTGTCACAGAGGTCTGCTAAATTATTGCTGAGATGCTAGGCTACAGTGCAATCAAATTTTTAGGTCTTACAAATAAATTTAAAAAATTCAACTTGAAAGCAGATGTTGCATTTAGCCATCACATTTTGAACAGTTTTTGACAAACCTATGTATTCCACTTGAACCTGATCAATCTTTGACACCGTCCTAAACTTTCTTGTTTTTTTCTTTTGCTTTGTTGGACATACGCATATTAATAAGTATACTTCAGGGTTGTAGCTAGGATTTTGCAGGTGGCAGTTGCCTGCGAATTCCGTCTCCTTTGGGAGGGGTATAAGGGTATATTTATATATATATATATATATATATATAGATATGTGTGTGTGTGTGTGTATACAGTATATATTTGAGTGAGAGTGATTTCTTTTACAGTCATTTCGTGACACTATTTACTGAATTTTGTACCGCTCGATCAGAAGCGCAAGTGCCAGTCGGTATTAGAACTTTTTACTTGGAGTCTGGTCGGCAAATGTTAGTGCCGGCCAAGTCCGACTGGCGCCGACCGGCGTAGCTACAACACTGGTATACTTAGAGTAGTGATCCCATTTACATTTCAAAATTTCATTGTCCAGGCTTTTTACTCATTTGTGTTTATCATATGCAAACCTGCAAATGAGAAAGTGACTAGTCTAGCTAATAAACCAGTATTTAACAAACTCAATGTTTATAAGCAAGATGCAAGTAAAGAGGAATTTATCAAACGTAATGGTATCAGTCTTTTGCCAAAAGTCATTGCAGAAGCTACTGAAAATGATTACTAATATATGAAAGAAAATTGGAAAAGCAGGTGGTCGTTCATCACTTACCGGATGTTTGGGAAACAAAATCATTCCACACACGGAAAATATGAATACGTGCAGCATGACCATACACAGAACGCTGAGAGAGAGAAGGAGAATAAATCACAACAACGTCTGTCATGAATATAAAGAACATAAAAGTACACAACATTTATAATATGAGAATTCTCGTATCCAAATATCAAGAGGAATTTTTTTCTACCCACGCAAATGTCATCGGCGTATATAGCAGTTGGAAGAAGCAACACTTAAAAACACCAAATATATATATATAAATATTATTAGAGAAAACCAGAGAAATAAGATATGACTCATAATTGACAAATAAGGAGTAATGTTTTAGAAAATATATTGGAATTTTGGTCCCCCTGGGACCTTCGTCAGCAATACTTTGCACTCGACTGCCATTATACACAGTGTAACGTCCTTGTTTTCTTTGGTATTTACCCATTTTTGTCCTAACCTTGTTTATATTAGTTTCATTACTTGATTAATTGTGTGAGTTTGCTTTGACTACTTTATTCCTATTATAATTCTCTCTGTTTCTTAAACTTGTACTTCTGAAGATTTTATTATACTGCTTTGAGATATTATTTTCTGTAATCAGTGCTTCATAAATATATATCATCGTCACCGTCGTTTTCATCGTTATTATTATTATTTATAGTCAAGTCTTTCATAGTCTGCTGTGTATTGCATGTATAAGTTGAATATAAAGTAGTACTCTGTCCTTGAAGAAGTCTGTTGTAGCTTACATCTTTAAACATTTCTATTGCAATTCGACAACAGAGAATGTCAAGTTCATAGCAAATTTTTTTGATAGAATTTTTGTGTTGCCCCTCAGACAACAAGGCCTTACATTTTGGTTGTCTGAACTGCAAATTTGGTTGCCCAAAAATTGTAGTAATATAACAATAAGCAGTGCTGTATGTTGGTAAATAGAACACCATGTTTTGGGGGTGATAGCTATTAATCGTTTTACCTATTTAAGGGAATTTAAGTTACAATGTAATTGACATTGATGTAAACAACAAGTCATCCTCAGGTCAACTCTCACAGCCAATTTTGGTTGTCTGAACACAAAATTTGGTCGATTTGGACTGCCGGTCGATCATTAAAAATTTGCAGAGGTTACTGTATATCCCGCTGTGGTGCCTTGTAATTGTGGCTTGCTTCCATTCTGTAAAATGCAGGCATGCCAGACACAGTATTCTAAAATATCTGTCTGTTCTGGAAATGATTGTAATATGTTGATAACTATTAAGCAAATGCACCTTGTAGATGTTTGCAAACAAAATGTAAAACTAAATGTAATTTTGTTACATTTCAATAGTTTATTCCTCAAAGCAAGGGAAAAAAATATATGTTAATGAAAGCCTTGCTGTAAATGGAATAAAAACATAACCAATAAGTCATCTCACAACCAAAAATTAAATCCTGTGCCCTACAAACCTTCAACCCCTCAATCTGTATTGATCTGTGCCTTTTTTTCTTTTTAATATATATATATTTTTCCTTTTTAACATATACAAATTTTTTCTTGTATTCAAGTAAAATACAAGTAAAATTATGGAATATTTAGTGACAAGGCTATCTGAATATGATATCAACGAATAGTGATCCATCAGGCAACCTCCAGAGCTGATTCTGGTCGTCCCAACAGAAATTTGATCGTCGAGGACGAATGTGAAAACTCAGCCCTGAAGAAAGAACTCAGCCCTGAAATAAACAGTTTTCAAACCCTTTTGACATAACACAATTTACTGTACCTCTCTGTTTGACACAAAAATATTTAAAGTGTAGTTAATATCCAAATATGTTAATTATCAAGTAATTCCTCTTACTGTACCTTAACACTTTAGGCACAGTGTTCTTAATACTACGCATCGTCTTCTTCATCAGTGAAGAATTTTGGAGAAGAAAGAACGGTCTGAGAATCCTCCTGAATCTGTAAGACTATTTAGGAAAAGAAAAATGGAAAATGAAATATGTCGTTTAAAACCAAAATGTACAACAATGACATTTTGGGAAATGATAACTTTATTTGAATTTCAGCACATCAACAATTTTTTTTTTTTTGAGTCTCCTTTTTGCTCATCCCTTTAAAAGAGTCTTTAGGTAGGACCAAACAAAATTCATAATACAAGTCCGTCACGTTCAAAAGTAAAAAGGAATATTTCAGAGGGAAGTTTATATTTTGACATGTACAGTAAAAGAGTAACATTATGTAGGTATCCTTGAGAAATTTTTCGGTCAATTCCTTCATGTACCTCATGTTTGAGATATGTTCAATTCAAGTTTATACATTTTGTATCAAAAGTGAACTTGAACAAGCAGACATGTATAATGTTATAGATGCACATTGACAAAATATTTGTCATTTTTTTTTTCTCATAGAGAGCTATTACAATGGCTCGATTTGATGACTTATAGTGTCAAGTCTAGAAGAACACTTGTGGCAATCAATTTGCCTCTTCCTTAAAATAGAATGACTTGTAGCAAATAAGTCAGAAATTTCACATTCTAATTTTACATTAGTTACAAAAACAACAGAGAAATTCTCTTCTAGCACTGCTTAATATCCAAATGTGAATCAGCTGTTGCTGCACAAAATGGAAAAGTCAGCCATTTTGAATTCTGCACTAACAACTACAGGAGGCACAAACATACTGTAAACATCATTATTGATGAACAGTACCGTATGTGACCATAGTGTACAACTTCCCTAACACAGCTTAGAAAAATCTAATGTCCATTTGGGAGATATCGCAGATTTAATGTTTCTTCACATGTAAGGCAGTAGACTTGATCAAGTCTAAATATGACATCATCGACCCACATGAGCGTCAAGTTTATGTGCTCCTTTCTATTTTATTGCAATTTAATGTTTATGTTGTATGCAATGCAATGTTTATGTTTATGTTTGTAATGGAGATGGGTTTTACATATCCTGAATTTAACAAAAAATTGATTTACAAAAAAAAGATTTACAAAATGACAGCTCAGAGACCAAACCCTACAAATTGTAGAATATGTCCCAAAATGAAGCCAGATTTGTCTTAGCTGTTTGGGGGGGGGGGGGGGGAGGGGGTTGTTCCTTACAAAAATATCTGTCATGTAAGATAAAGATGATAATCGTTGGGTTTTTTTCCCATTTAACAGATAAAATACACATTTAATATGCAGCACAGTCACAATTAACTGAAAGACTGAACTGTCCACGCTGCATACTTACATAACTACATGACGACACAACTGTCACAAACCAATCTCCAAGTGAAAATGTAACTATAACAACGTATGCTATCAGCCATTTTGTCTTCCATAACTGCTTTCTTCCTATCAAATATATCTGAAAATGAAAAAGAAAACATCCCGAGACATTAGTTACTGATTCGGTACTGTTATCTTCAATCTATGCAAGTTTCTTAGTACAGTAGTATGATAATTCTGATTAAGAGATGTGCAGCTTTGATGAGTAGATTAATCATGAGTAGATTAATCACTTCTAATTCACAGTACTGCTGTGAGTCTTAAATATATCTGTCGGCTGCTGTAGTATGTTTTAACTATTAGTAATCCTTATCACACCTGTATCTTTTAACTCATCGTAGCATGTTTCTACTATCAGTAACACTACCCACCACAGAATGTATTTACTAAGACAGTTTTACTATAGATGGATAAAGGCTTTACTCTCTGTAACCCTTATCAATTTAGTACCTTTTAAAGTCTTTGTAGCATTTTAGTAATTGTAACTATTATAGAATGTATCTATTACTATAGTCATTCTTACTACCACAGAATGTTAAACTATCAGTCACTCTTCCTAACATACTATACTATGATACGAATTGCTGTTTCTCTTTTGGATGTGTAACGTATATGTGTATGTGTATGTGCCAATGGCTGAGTCAGAGTGGTTGTTGATGATAACTCATTTATCCAACATACAGAAACTATAAAACAGTACAAATACTATTACACAAGGTGATGAATACTTCAAAACAAGTGAAGAAATACTTGAAGTGCGTTGCAAGATTTGAAAAAGTTCTTTGGTCATTCAATAACAAAAGTATACATTTGCTTTCGTGAATACCATCTGTCATGGATCTCTGTAGTGAATATTTTGCATCAGCATCTTTGTAAATACCCATTAATTATGTTTAATAAGCAGACATACATACCATCTAATCCAGCAGGGAGGGGGGAGGGGAGGGGAGAGGGGGGCAATGTGGCTGGGATGAAGCACAGCTAAAGGCATTCTTTAAAAATTAGATCCCACACCAAATGTGCAACCTTTCATGCACAGCTGGGTAATAAGGGGTGCAAAAGTTGTTTTTTTCAATTGCTTAGAGATGCGAGAAGTGGAAAAATAAAGTCACATTGATCTAGTCCTGGCTTCAATGTTAATTCTTTACAATATATGGCCTTTTTGGCTACAAGAGTCCCAAAAATATTTTGAAAAAATTATAAAAACCAGAGTTATTACATGTAGGTCTATGTATCTCTACGATAATACTCACTTTCAAAAGGACATCAACTACAAATACTGCTAAACAAAGAAATTCTAGAGAAGCTATAAGCCAGCACGGAACTTCTGTCGGTACACCACGGTAGTAAGGGTCGGAACTCCACGTTAGAGAAGAGGGTCGCTCAAAAAATGCCAGCAGGTGTATAACTGTGATAGCGGCATAAACCAACCTTGGATAGATGAAACAGTGTGAAAGGTTTGAAAATAATAAAAGAATAAGCAATAATAAAGACGTTTCAAGCATTTTGCAACCTAATATCTTCTTTTACCCTCACACAGGAAAAAAACAACTGTTAACAAACTGCTTACTACTGCAAAAAAGCCTACGTGGGTAAATATATAAGTTAGAGAGCCTGACGTATCAATCCTGGCAAGATCATTCCATCTCTTTCCTTTAATGCAGATCTAAAGCTCTCTTTTGTGTTTTAACTTAATCATCTAGTTTAACGGTTACATGAATACTGTAGCAGTGCTTGTATAAAGACATGGGTCTAAGGGTTCTAAAAGTTCTAAAAGATTTACTGACAGTTTTTATCCTTCTGCTGTGAAGATATTCAATGCACACCAAAACCGTTAAATAATTTTATACTCCAATATTTTAATATTTAATACAATTACATACGTTGTAGACTGTATATTGGATATGAGGGCATTTATATATTTTTTTTTTACGTACGCTTTAATATTTTGCAGGTACATTTTATATCTTTGTTCATCTTTATATTGTGAGTACATATTTTCATTTTTTTGCACTTTATAGGACCGTTTTCATATCTATGTATATTATCTTACGTCTTATACAGGCGCGTATCCAGGGGGGGGGCATTGGGGGCGCGCGCCCCCCGGGTAAGAAAAAGAGGAGTGAAAAAAAAGAGAGGAAAAAAGGAAAAAAGAGGGGAAAAAAGAGGGGAAAAAAGAGGAGGAGGAGAGGAAGGAAGGGAAAAGAAAAAGAAGAAAGAGAGAAAAAAGGAGAAAAGGAGGGAGTAAAAGAAAAACGCGAAGACACCGGGAAGAGAAAGAGGAACAGTGACATCATTACAGCGCTGAAGGGTAGCCAGTGACGGATCAATGATTTCGTAAAAGTGTGACTCACCCTACCCCTTACACCGACAACTCCATTTTTTGACGTTTCCATTTTCCTCTCTCACTAATGATCTATATATATACTATATATGGTCTATCATAACGCGTGTGTAGAATTGTGCTATGAAACCAACTGTGGCTGGTCTCGAACTCGACCGTGTCGTCGGGGAACATGACGATTTTTGGGATGGGGGCGACCGCCCGCCCCCCCCATTCAGCATTTTTTTAAATGATATCGCTAAGTAATTTCAAAATAGAAAGTGCTTAGATGCAACTTACAAGGCCTGGGAAGTGTCATTTCCAGCGATCTGGGAGACATTTTCGGCCAAAATTTGCTTGTACGCTTCGCGCTAACAAATGGTCCTGGGTAGTGCCATTTCCAGCGATCTGGGAGGCATTTTCGGCCAAAATTTTCTTGTACGCTTCGCGCCAACCTATGGTGGCGCTACGCTTAGATAATTTGCCTACAGGCTTCGCCCCTCCCTTGGCAAATTCCTCGCTACGCGCCTGTTCGAATTTGTAACGCAAACAGCAGATATCACATCATATCAGTGAGCATGAAAATGGCGTTTCAGGATGAAAAGCCTCAAAACTGTCCGACTTGCCTGAAAAAATAACCAAAAATTTTCGCGCGCTTTGCGCGCGTTCAAGGTGTTAATGTCAATATAATATAAGCAAGCATCTGTTATTACATCGCATGCAATCATGTACCGTACGGTCCGTTAAAATTGCGCAGTATACCGCGGGATGCTAATGTAAACAACGGCATGTCTCATGTAGATGTATAAAAAGCATGGAGGTCCAATTATGTCAAAACTCTCTTTTACATTAGTAATGGCGAATTAGGGGCTGCACCCCCGCCGCGCAGTGGTGGAGCGTCCATACGGTCAGGGGGGCGGATGCCCCCCCCCCACGGACTCAAATGGACTGCTGGCGCCTTTTTCAGCTCTTTACCACTTTTTACTTATTCTAGATTATTGACTTTTTTATTGCGCTCTCATCTACTTATTGACATTTGTCACATTTTGTTGGTGTAATTTGGCGATGACACCTTATTCTTCGTTTATCTGCAAATTAGCCAGGCCCGGAAAGGGTCATTTCCGGTGATCTAGGGAGTATCTTTACTCAAAAATTTTCTGTACGCTACGCGCCATCCAGTGGTGGCGCTCCGCTTAGATAGTGTCGAAAGCGCCCCTACAGACCATTCTCGCCCCTCCTGACCAATACCCCTAGCTCCGCCACTGCCGCCGCGCCTCCTACGCCTATGTGTGTAGTGTTCGGATTCGGAAATATCTGCTATTTTTTTCATTTCCTTCAACCAAGTTTTATAATAGCCGTTATAAGAGGTTTTAATATTTGTACACCAATAAATTAACTGTGTCTGAATTTTCGAAAATTTCTGACCAACATTCTGCATCACACTTCCCTCTACTCGTGCAATTTTGACCGGTCTGTTAGGGGTTGAAGGAAGTTTTTCTATATTGGTTGTCCATAGATGAAATTTTGTACAACATTATGGGTATGTTTTGAAGTGAGTTTATTCACGAGAAATGTGAATTTTCAAATTCTGAACAAATATGGGGCTTAAAACCTTGAAAAGTGGGGCTGACGGGTATTGTGGGCCGCGACGTAGAATCACCTACAAAAGCAAAGACCCACAGGAGATGCGATCAGGTCGAACATGATGTGTGCCGGGTTGACAATCTTCAAAAAGGTTATGGATGCAAAAAAAAACTATTAGGAAATACTTGGTTCTCAGGCAAAAAGTGTACATCTGGTTGGTCATTTCAAGCCCGAGAAGTGCCGTTTCCGGTGATCTGGGGGGTATCAAAATAAGAAATTTTCTTGTACGCTGCGCGCCAACCGATGGTGGCGCTCCGCTTAGATAGTAATTCGCGCCCCCCGGGTTTGAAAATCCTGGATACGCGCCTGTTATATGTTGTTTACAATTTTTAATGTCTTGAGCTCTTGTTATCAACCAATTGCCATTGTATTTTTTATATGATTGGCTGAATAAATATATCTATATCTATGAATTTTCTGGACACTGCATACATTTGAGGCAGGTTACTACAGTAGCGTGGTTGGTCAAACCTGCAAACTTAGCCACATAGATCTCAAGGAGCTCTTTAGTTGTGGACAAAAAGGTGTTAGGGATTAATCCATTGACACAGGCATACTTGACTATGTACATATTAAGATAAGGTGGAAAGTCTATATGGAATTGTATGGTAACCTGTCATGCAAAATTGGGCAAATTGTTAGACAATTTATGCAAGATGTGTAACAGTCTTTGAGTACAAATCTTACTTTATTGCACATTCAGTTTCTTATGACTTTTTCAAACCTCAAACTCCCACCTCTGCTCTTCCCCTGTTGGTTTCTTTCTTTCTTTCTCCTCTCCATCCCTTGTCCTCTAATCCCCTCACATATATCTCCTTGTGTTCACCATGCTCATTAACCTGTCTGTATTCTGTGTGTTTTTGTCCCTTCTGTTACTGTTACTTGTCATTTAGCATCTGAAGAAGATTCTGCCAGGATTGAAATGTCAGGCCAACTTACTTTTACACATTATCTTACACAGGCTCTCTAGTGGATAAGCAGTTTGCTAACAGTTTTTTTTTATTTTGACTTTTTTCAAACCTCAAAACTACTCCACAAACTTGAACACTATATACAGTATATTTATACCCTGCATTACCCTATAATGTGTACACCTATTCTGCTATATAATGGTACTACTGTTGATTAAAAACTAGTATGCAGGATAATATACAGTAGTACACCCACCATTTTATGCAAATAACTAGGAAGAGAGATTGACCACAAAAAAAATAAAGAAAAATTTACCAGTAGACTGCAAGTTATTGATCAAATGGTTGTATCATAAAGTAATTTGATTTTCTAATAAAGTATTCAAATGTGTGTACAGGTCTACAGTTGTATACTGCATCTCAGCGATATACCACAGGTCTACACACAGTGGCAGAGCGTCCATACAGTCAGGGTGGGCGGATGCCCCCCCCCCCCCCCGACGGACTCAAATGGACTGCTGGCGCCCTTTTCAGCTTTTTACCACTTTTTACAAATTCGCGATTATTGACTTTTTTATTCCGCTCTCAAATACCTTTTTTTTTTTTGTAATTTTCTGACAAAATAGCGATGACACCTATCTATTCTTCGTTTATCTGCAAATTAGCAACGCCCGGAAAGGGTCATTTCCGGCGATCTAGGGAGTATCTTTACTCAAAAAATTTCTGTACGCTACGCGCCAACCTGTGGTGGCGCTCCGCTTAGTGTCAAAAGCGCCCCTACAGACCATTCTCGCCCCCCTTGACCAATACCCCTAGCTCAGCCACTGTCTATACAGGCCTACAATTTTAACAGTTCAGCCACATGCTAAAACTACATGTGTTTGGAAAATCTGGTTAAAATCATGTTACTGTATCACCAGGCATTTTCCTAACTTGCAACACAAATCAGCTAAGTCTTATGAGAAAAGCCCAATAATATTTTCTGATAATAAACAGAAATACTAATACTGGACTAATGTCAGGTAGTACTGAAATCCTGCCTGTTCTTTCACTGAGGGCTATTGACTGATTTACCATACATGTGTTATTGTCTACTGGCAGAGACATGCCAGTGCCAATTTGTTTTTGCTACTGACAAATGGCAAACTTCACTGACAGTTTTTCGTGTGAAGTTTCCATCTCGGTCATCAGCTGCCAAATTACTCCAGGGAGGGTAGTTTTATACTGTAAGGGCTGGGACAGGCCCCCATTGAAGTCAGCTTCCCTTACCTCTTGCTGGTTCTTGGTTAGTTGTTTTTTTGTTTTTTTTCTCTTCTGAATCATATGCATGTCTACTTTGCACCATTTGCTAGTTTTCCCCCTACTATTATTCTGCTTTCTATATCCAACATCCTGCAGATACCTTATCTGCTGTCAATGTGCAGATCACACAAATAAGTGTTTTGATCCAGTATTATTGTGTTTTATGAAGGTTATATAGTTTATTTACCATTGAATAGTAGCTTTAGTTTAAAGTATTTACCATTGAATGGTAGCTTTACCTTATAGTAGTTACCATTGAATGGTAGCTTTACTTTAGAGTAAATACCATTGAATGATAGCTTTACTTGATAGTATTTACCATTGAATGGTAGCTTTACTATATACTAGTATTTACCATTGCACTGGCTTTGAGTAGTAAAGTCTGTAGTACCAAAGGGAGACTGGATCTATCTTGTGGTTGATACTGCGATACTTCACGGCATCTTCAACAAACACAACAGCTTGGAGCAGAGCAGTGGAATCTGTCAGAAACATCCAATCAAAGAAAAGAAAAATGAAGGACTAATATAAGGCCTTCAATTTGTTCATTAATATATCAATATCCATACACCCTTGAACTCAGACAATCTCTGCTAACATAAACAAACCTTTTGTAATGCTGTGACATAACGTTACTGGTGTATGAATGTTACTCAAGTGAATATGTAAAATTTTGTGGAAGAGATGTGAGGGGATTGAGAGTGAGTTACCTGACATCTATCTGTAGCTGAAGTATGCACTGAGAAGGAGTAAAAGGGTACCCCCTCCTCCTTCTTCACCCGCCTATGTTTTCCTTCTAATAAAGTAATGATACTTTTAGGACTACCTAAAATCTAATTTGATATTTCTTGACAATTCAAAGTCTCAAAAGTAAGTATTTCAAGCTAACCCCATCAATCAACTCAACCTTAAATAGTTTTATGCATGTATCTTTTCATTCTTCATCTTTGGTTTGTAAAGCGCCAGGAGCAGATTTTATTTTCTGGATCAGGCGCAATATAAATTTAGTCATTATTGTTATTAAGTAGTTTGCATAATTCGAAGGCAGTTTATATCACTCATTTAAATGCTTGCCATCCACAAAGTTTAGTCTGGACCTAATTTTAGGCCTTCCTAATTTTTTCTGTCATTTAGAAGTATGGAATATATTTAATTTATTCTGTAAGTTCCTGTGACTAGTTTAAGTCCAAAGGTCTAAATGGAATAATGCCAAGATAAAAAGTCATGATGAAAACATTGATTCATGGAATTTGTATTTAAAACTGTAGCCTTTCTGAACCCCAAGATGGGCTAGGCTACCAAGGGCGTAGGAATCGAGGGGGCTGGGGGCGCCAGACCCCCAGTGAAAAATATGGAGGGTGGAAGTATCATTCCGCCCCCCCCCCCCCGCTTCGCAAGTCAGAAAACCCCTTTTTCATTTCCAAATGAGAAAAAAATCTCATTTGGAGCACAAATTGCATCTAAGGCCAGGTGAAAATGCAAAAGTTTTTACAAAATGGAGTGGGTGTTGAAGTGTGCTACATTGCACCAAATTGTATCTGAAGCCACCTGGAAATGCCAAAAAATTCCAAAGGGGAGGGGGACACCCCCTCTCCTTAGACCCCTCCCCCAGGCCGGCCATCAGTCTTCAGCCCCCCACTCAAAAGTACCTTCCTACGCCACTGTAGGCTACACCATATCTAACCATGGGAATAGTAGCCCAATTTGATTTGGGGGACCGTAACGATTTGCCCGAATAATGTAACCAATAAGGAAGGGCATACTGGTGAGACCTCCCTTTCTTTTGAGATTCAAGCTTGTTATAAGGAATTCCAACAGTGTACTACTGTACATATCATAACATCGTTTTGGACTGAGGAGATCATGGAGTGTTAACTGTGCCAAAACTCCACAACTTCCATGTCAGATTAGTTGGGCTAGCTTAGAATGGAAGTCTAATTACATGAGTTTGAACTGTTTACAGAACTTCTGACTCTCATCAAATAAGATCATCGCAGTTGTTTTTCTTTTGCAGTGCCCGAGGCAATATCGGCAAATTAGCCAAATTTTCAAGGTAATATCGTTTTTGGATGGCTGCAGCAGCGATCACCCCCCCCCCCTTCCTACACCTATGCACCTACTGTATGTATCTAACTTAGCCTATCAGTGACAAGTAATAGATACTGTAGTCACAATTAACACATACTTTAGAGTGCCAATCCAGAGTAACTATAAAATACCGTACACTTCCCAGACTGCTCCAAAAGGCCAGTCCTACTGTACGACACTATGTTATGTCGTTACCAGCATAGTATACAGTGCAGCACGCTGGCATACACATGAAAGTCACAGTTCATCATTGCTCATGCCATCTATTAAAATATAACATTTGGCAGTGTGGAAGGCAAATGTGAATGAAACTGAGACAGCCAACTTACAATGGGAAATTCACTATTCTCCCCTCTCTTTATTTTTTGGTAGAGTCTGAGTCGCAGTGGTGAAATCATTATTATTCTTGGGGGCGGGGTTGGGGGATTACATTTTTTAGAAACACTTTTGAGAATGATGCATCTGTTGTATGCAGTGCAGTGTTGGAGGTAATACAGTTCAGTTCTGCACTCACTACCAACCTGTCAACATCTCTTCTATTGAGCTCTGTCCATCCATCCCGGTACAATTATAGAATACAGGGCCATTCATGAACTCTTCCCAGCATCCGGATGCGCGGATGCGCGGTGTGTCTGTACATGTCCGTACACGTATGACGCCCTCTAAAATTCCATCACGTATTTCATTTTGACTCCGCATCCGCGCATCCACCCCGGGAGTACTAGGAATGGACTTAAATAATTTTCGTCACGTATTTCATTTTGACTCCGCATCCGCGCATCCACCCCGGGAGTACTAGGAATGGACTTAAATAATTTTTCGAAAAAGTTTCGACATATACCATCACGTATCCACGCATCCGCGCATCCACCCTAGGAGTACTAGGAATGGACTTAAATAATTTACGTCACATATTTCATGTTGACTCCGCATCCGCGCATCCACCCCGGGAGTACTAGGAATGGACTTAAATAATTTTTCGAAAAAGTTTCGCCATATACCATCACGTATTTCCAATACTGAAAGTCCCGTATGTACGAAGATATTCCACATCAATAGTGTGTCGTTCTTAAAAGGCATCCGTACATGTGTGACGCCCTCTAAACATCCACCACAGAAGTACTAGCAAAGGACTTAGGAAATTTTTGACTCCGCATCCGCGCATCCACTCAAAAAGAAAGAACTGGGACTTTGACATTTTTTACTCACATATGTACTGGGGTGAGACTGAGCATCCGCGCATCCGGATGCTCAGATAGTATCATCGAGTGGCCCTGTATTCTATAATTACTCCGGCAAAAGTGTTGTATTTTCAGACTGTTAGCCAAGTTATACTTACAGTGTAGAGTCCACTAAAACTTAAAGGGATGGAACTTGGCTAACAGTCTGAAAATACAACACTTTTGCCATTTCCGTTAACGCTTTGTAGATTAAAGTTGTGATTGAAAAAGCAGTTACAATTTGACTTACGAACACTACAGTGTCTATCTACCGTATCGGCCTAGCCTACCACCATACTTCCAAGTTTTCTTTTCTTGGCTGGTGTCGGAGTTGCGTTTGGTATATCATTTTGATATTGGATTTTTTTCTTTTACTTTTGTTGTCAGTCACAGTGGAGCAATCCTTATTATTCTTAGGGTTGGCTGTTATTTTATAGATAAATTAGTTTCATACACGTATAAAGCATTTCTTTACATTTGTGCGACACATAATCATAGAAAACACTGCCCAGCGTTTAAAACATTCGCGGAACGGGTGCTAAGGCTTAGCATGTATAGCTGGTTCGTGTTTCAAATGAATTTGTCTTACCGCAAACATCTACTCGACCACTTTGCAACATTGAATCATGTTCAAGATCACTTTTTTCAAACTCATACGATTGGTCCCATAACGGCTCATAGAATCGCTCTTTGGTAGCTCCGTAAACAGACGCCATCATGTCCCTATATTGATTGATTGGTGAATAAATCCAGCGATGTATTACTTTGTTTTACCGTGAACAATAGAAACCCCAAAACTGGGATGTTTGCGTCATGTGACTTTACGGATTACTGCACAGAAAAAATATATATTCTCAGACAAACGAATCGCGTCACTGCAAGACATATATACACTGATCTCTAGTTAGTGTAGAGATCAGTGGACATATACGACACATCCTGACCGGTGTGAAGTTAGTTACTTATTCCAGGGAGTTGTTATCCATAACAACTCCCTGCTTATGCCGCGTTCCTCGTTCGACATTCGCGAATGAGTAACTGCTACCTATTCAGTTACTTATTCGACAATGGTATTGACGTAACACCTATAGCAGGGTTGTCCAACCTACGGCCCGCGGGCCACAGTCCGGCCCGCCGCAGGGTTGCGTCCGGCCCACCACAGATGCTCTACCCCAGCAAACACAAAAACGTTTTTAAAACGTTATTAAAACGTTTCGTCTTTTGATATGATAACGTTATTTGTGGTGTAATAAATATGTCACGAAAACGTTTTCAGGCTATTGTTTCAAAACATTTTTTCGTTAAACTGACATTAATATAACATTAATATCTCATAAAAACGTGATGCCGACATTTTTATAACACCGCATTTAACGTTATGAAAACATATTTTAGAGGCTCTTTTGAAAATGTTAGATAACGTTTTGTGTTTGTTGGGACGGTGCGAAATTTTAGTGAGCAGATTTACTGATAACAATTTGAAGCTATATAATCAATCATTCGAACCACCCAGCAAACACACAAAACGTTTTTAAAACGTTATTAAAATATTTCGTCTTTTGTTTTGATAACGTTATTTGTGGTGTAATAAATATGTCACGAAACGTTTTCAGGCTATTATTTCAAAACACCTTTTCGTTAAAACATTAATATAACATTAATATCTCATAAAAACGTTATGCCGACGTTTTGATAACACCACATTTAACGTTATAAAAACACATTTTAGAGGCTCCTTTAAAAATGTTATGATAATGTTTTGTGTTTGCTGGGAGCTTCTGGGTCCAAAAAACTGCATACAGGTCAGTTTGTGTGACACTCTCTCAGCGGAGGGGGGGGGGGGCGGCTGGACTTTATTCATCTGTTTTATCAGGGAAGGAAAATAAATCAGTGCGCTCCGCGCGCAGTGCTCACATTTTCTTGCCTTGGGCTTCGGGCAAAAAATCGAAAAATCGAGCGTAGGGTTCATGCGGCCCCCTCCTTCATCATAATCATTCCATGAATCCCTCCTCTGCAAAAAAGGTGGACAGCCCTGACCTATAGCAAGACGAAAGCTTTCTTACAAGATTATCAAGATTTGGTCGTGGAAAAGCCAGATTTTAGCGTATTTTCCAAACATAAAAGCGGTTTATCTATGGGTCATATGAACTCTAAAGAGATTATCTGAAGAGATTATCAAGATTTGAGCGTGGAAAAACAGAATTTAGCGTATTTTCCAAACATAAAAGAGGTTTATCTATGGGTCATATGAACTCTAAAGACGATTTAGAAAACTCTCACAATGCGTTTTGCCCGGTCCAAAGAATACTTGACCAATTCAAATGACCACTACACCACCACAATAGGTCATGGGATCTCTAATGACAATTAGAAGAGTACCATAATGCATCTTACCCGGTCCAAACAGTGCTTGACCAATTAAAATGACCACTACATCATCACTTCATAAATGAACGTAACGGGACCTAAAAAAAACCCCGTTAGGCCCTAATCAAGACCAGCACGCCTTAGACCACCCATGCAACCAATGGGTCATATGAACTCTAAGGACATTGTTGAAGAGTACCATAATGTGTGTTACCAGGTCCAAAGAGTGATTAGCCAATACAAATGACTAATGCACAATCATTTTCCAGTAGATTCATCAATATCTTCTTTTTTGAAGTTTTACTCTACGTGTGTACCAGTGTGGTGATACAATACAAAAACAACACCTTTGGCGCGCAAGTTTAATGCTTATTGGTGCTTTCCAATCATCAGCATACAAACTTTCCTTCCCATTTCCGACAAACACACGCGCACTCTTTATATTTATTTGAGGGGGGGTTGCACCTTATCGCAACTCCTTTTCTCGTAATAAAGGATTTCTGCAGACTGGCAACGCAATGAAAACCGTCTTTTTTTTCAAAGTTATTCGTTCATAGAACTTAATTTCATTTCTTTTATTCTTTTCACACGTCACACATTTACAAATTTAAAGAACATAAAAGTTTTCTTGACTTTGAAAGTGGTTGTGAAAATTGTTACCCCCTTCGTAGATTCTGAAGGATTCCACTGCTACATTCTATATAGAGCTGACAAAGACAATCAGTCATCTCGGGTCAAGCGGAGGTAAACTTACTTTATTTACTTATATTTAGAAAAATAGTCTTCAAGTGAAATAGTTCTACCCAGACATATCCTTTATGCCGAAATCCATTTCTGATTTATTTATGGTCTCTATTGGTCATAGTTGGTAATGAACCAATCTAACTTACCCTATAGTGCCATTCTTTGCATTTTAATTTTATCGTGTTTGTCGTTTCTCTTAGCGATATTTCCATAGAAAGTTTCTGTTGGAGTGTAGAAGTCAGATCCACCATAAGAAGTTTCCCTGGGTTTATACCAACTAAACATGGACCAGAGTTAGTGTGAGTTTTCCTTTTATTCAGTTTTACCTAAATTAATATAACTTCCATAATTCTAGCCATACAAAATTTGAATCAATACACAACACATATTCAATCCATTAACAAAAGTGTCAGATTTAAGGTTAATTTTGCGTTTTAAAAACTAAGTCAAAATTACACTTTCTAATCACTTACAATTGTATTTAATGTATTAATTCTTTTTTAAAGGTAAATTAGGCTATTTGCTGAGTCAATAATGGAAGTATAAAAGTCAGTATAGAAATATTACTTGCTTAATATCCACCAGAACCCCCTCCCCACGTACCCCACCCCTCCCCCATTTATTCTCTGATTGGATTGAAATGTACTTGCCAAAATAACTTTAATCTGGTTAAATTGATACACTTTTACCGATTTATGTGCAAAGATGTTCCATTTCACTATTACTCGATACTTCATAAGACACATGTGAAGGAGCGGAACGAAGGACCATGCGTTCTGATTGTAATTGAATGATTCATTCAGGATGTTTCCTAGAAGTTTCTCCGTTTCATTAAATGCACTCTCTCGTAAAGGAGCGCCTGACCAATGGGCTCTAACTAATCGATACCGATGTACGAACTGACTACGTACTGTACCATCATTAACGTCCATGGAATTACCTTTAAAAGGCTGAGAGTTCATATTTGCCATATCGTGATTGCTCCCTTGCGTCGAACCATTGAAATTCTTAAGTGATAGATAACTGAAAGAATCTGCAGCATGTTGATAGTAACTGCTTGTTTGCATTTGTATTCCCAAATGAATTAAATATCGGAAATAGTCCCTTTTTCCTTCTTTCCTTCTACGAATGTCTCTGACCCACGTGAGTGATATTGTTCAATGTTTGAACGTTACTGCATGTGGTTTATTTCTTTGATTGTTTGTCCGGCTGTAAGCTTCAGTTGAGCTTTAATACAGTGCATGCCTGCTACAAGCCTGCTACAACATTGCTACAGCCCTGGAAAGATGCTGTCGCTGTATGCCATTGTCTTCAAATAACTGCCACATTGCAATTTTCCCTTTTGATTAGGCTGTCATTTCGTAAGTGATTTGCGCAAGCTAAAATGTTAAATATGCTTAGTAGCGTTTATCGGCGTAAGTAGGAAAATGTGATCAATGTAAAATTTTTCGTGATTTGGGGAAAATGCCACCTGTAGGAGACTTGATCAAGTCAAAATTTTAATTCCGTCCTGTCTTTCTGCAAATGCCTGCTTGGAAGTTCGAAGTTTAAACAGTTCCATTATGTTTGGCAGAAACAGCATATTTTAGATCAAATTCTTTCGCTTATGTTCGCGATTTGGCGATGTAAGAAATCAAGGTCATTCCTGTAGTCACTGAACCAGGACTCCATTTACAGTTGAATGACATCTTAACCTGTGGGTTGACCACATTCTTAGAAATGTTATGTCATTATTGCAGTGTGCGTGCTCGCTACAATATTGACATTACTGTCAAAGTGAACGATCCTAAATGACTGGACGTTGCAACTTTAAGTTCCTTATAGTCTCTGTGCCCTTGCTGTTTCAGAGGCTAGCTACGCATGGCGGGTCATCAGTCTCAAATCGTGGGGAATCGACAGATACCGATTGAAATCGGCATATACCAATTCCTTCGACATATCATCGATTTAAATCGACATATACAAATTTAAATCGATGATATGTAAATAAATCGGTATATGTCAATTTATATCGACATATACCAGTTTAAATCGATGATATGTCGAATTAAACTGGTATGTGTCGATTTAAATCGGCAGCTGCTAGAAACTGGTATAAGTCGAAGAAATTGGTATATGTCAATTTATGTCACGAATTCACTCTGCATCCATATATCCAAAGCATGGCATAGCTGAACCATACATATCCCATAGAACAATGTAAAATACAACTAATAGGTGTTGACATAAGACTGCAGACACCACAAATTAGAATTTTGCCAAATGTTCCAAGTTCATTGCACTGTTTAAAACGTGTATTAGTTCAATCCAATCTTTTCGATTGCACTTAAGGAGTAAATAACTTGAAGTAAAGGTGATTGAGCCACTCAATAGCATACACTGATTATACTTACTGCCTTTTAGCAGCAATTATTCCCTTCCTTTAGCTAAGTTTACTTAATTTGACTTCTCTGACACTATACTTTATAATTCACAATACTATGTACTGAATGACACAACATATAGTGTAGGTAAATGGTCTGAAATATTAGTACACTGTGGTGGCAGGACTAGGCGATAGAGGACCTTGAAATAATGTGGACAGTTTCGACAAAGTGAATATGTGACGACGACGTCATGTTCGTACTGTTGAAAAGGTTACTGTTTAAAAGGGTCTCTTGGCATGTATTAAATGTCACCTTTCTCTCAACTTGTAAACCAGATAATTAAATGCTTTAATGAAGTATGTTGTTTTGCAATTTGGATTATATATTATTAATATGAAAAGTCTCTGGACAATTCTTGTAAAGGACAGTGTATCTGTTGAGAGACTGGTTGAGTTCTTCGCATTTGAGGAGATCACCATAGCTGCAATAGGACAAAATCTGTTTTATTGCCTGAAGGAATTCAACTGGATCCCATTTATGCAGATCAATAACATGATGACGGGACAGGGAACATGTCGCTGGAGTTAAACGCAATAGTTGGTCAGCAAAGTTCCATGGAGTAGCCGATGCTGCAAAATAGTACCGATGTGCTTGTCATAGATTTAACTAGGCAAAGCATTCAAAATCACAGAGATGGCACATATTAATGATGTCTATAGCGAACAAACAGTAAGATAATATATATTACGTGCATGGGATTCTATTTTAACTTAATGTAATATTATATCGGGACTCGCGATAGAAAGGTTCTGGGGTTATCTTGATGCCGTATTTTATGCTTCTTCAGGAGACGTCTCGAACAGAAGATAGAAGAAAACAATGAGTTCTCAGAAAAACAATTTGACAAGATCGGATTTGATTAGTGATTCGGTATAATTTCTTCTCTGTCGATTCTCTTACAAATAAAACAAAATTACAATGATTTGACTCCGTCAATTACGCAGTTCGAAGGAGTGATGAAATGGTGACGAAGTGAAGAACTTGCGGGCACATGCCGCCTTTTATACATTACTCTACCGAAATCCCTCTGCGCATAATCAGAAGGCAGCCAATAACCTGCCCATCCTACATTAGCTAACGATATAAAAATCATTGGATAAATGACTGATCTGCCCTGATTGGTTGGGAGTTTGGAAGTCCATCCCTTTCTATGGAAACTTCCATACCACGTGAGAAGAACCTTCTCGAATGTTCCACAGAGACAATGGAATCTATTTTGGGAAAAGGCCCTGTGACACGATTCAATAAGATAGTTAAACTTCTCGTGGGAAAACTGAATCCTCGACCTAGATAAATATGAAAAGGGCCTGTACGGTGTCTCGATGGAGTTTTTCGGGAACATCAAAGAGGCAGTATTACTATTTCATAACATTAAGTAGAATTCAATTTCACTTAAGCGAATTTATAAGTGAGGTCACTTGTTCGAAACAAAAATCCTTTTGCTCTTTGCCGTCGTAGTTCCTAGAAAATACCAACCTGTATAATAAAACGAATGCACACCTCTACCCCACCACTTCTACCCCCCCCCCCCAACTGAGTAAAATCCAGTAACATAGCCCTTGACGACATAAAATGGCAGATGTTCATAAACGTGGTCAATGTATTTCCGCAATGTAAGTAAATATTTCTCTTAAGGGTAACGAAATTATGAGACCAAAGATATCGTTGCAGTTTCCATTTAATCGTTTCATTTTATATGTCAAGTACTGAAGGCAAAGCAAAACAAATTAATCAAACGCTTTGTTGTTTAATAAGATTCGGCCAGCCCGTATCGAACCCGGAAACTCCCGATTGCTAGCCCCATTGCTTCGAATGCCACAGCACCCGTATAATGATTGTGTTGCACAGACTTTCCCTTTATTCGTATTAAATTATGCTGATGTGTGTAAATTTCTTTTACATAAAACAAAATCGTTTTGAAAACGTATGTTTGATTTTCTTTACAATTATACTTGCAAAATGCGTCATATGAATTTTTAATATTTAACAATTTACATAATGTATGTATGTGAGTTCCAGATGTCATCAAATCTGAACCATTACTTACAGTACAGTAACATGCACAAATTAAAATATTTACATATAAAAGCAAAAACTGGAAAGTCTTAATTTTCAGAGACGTTACTTGCAAATGCTTACTAAACGGAATTGTCCTAACAACCCAATGTATAATATAATGAGTGTGTACAGATTATACAGAATTCACCAATGTCGTAACGTTAAACTGACACGTGTAACTTATATGTGTCCATAGAAAATGCACAATTGGACTTCCAAGTACGTTTTACGAAAACATATAATAATTAGTTTTTAACTAAGGCTAGTCAGCTTGACTTTGTATAAATATTGTTTATTTGCGCCCTCTATTTTCATGACATGTATAGCCTAGTTTATTTTGCTAATTGCTAATAAAGAATTATCACAAATTATTGGGTGTGACCCAAAAGTGTGTCGCAAAACTTTTTCGGTGGGTCGCGGGATTTTCCGGAAAATTTATTTCAGACCTTGCTTGCCTTGATAGTCCAAGCTTTCATCAATTCTGAGCATCAATTTAAAAGAGTGGGATTTGGTCAGGGTGAGGAGAGAGGTCTGGGTGGGTCGTGGGTCAGTCCTAGTAGAAACTCCCTTTTATCGTATTTGACATTTCTGTTTCTTGTAATTGACTGTTTTAGCCTAATTTGTAGTGTGTCGATATCTGTTTGTAACCCAGAATTTTCAACTTTAAAACGAAATAAACATCAAATTTGCTTATATTACACTGCAGAATTGAAATCACTGACAAACGAAAATATGTTAAATTAAAATGTTTATGAGTGTAGTCGATTATTGTCACCTCAAAAATGAAGCAAACCAATTTCGCGGAACCGGGATTAATCCAAATCAACAGATTGAAAAGCAAGCACTGCAGTAAATCGTTAATGATCTCTTTATTTGAATAACGTCTTAAAAACCGCCCTCTTTTGAATTATTCTATCTGTTTGAAAGTACTTGTCAATCTGGGTTGCTGTTTCTTCTCTTTATAATTTTATTGTATTGATTTTGCCAGAGAGAGATTGGTTTAGTTTTGTCTAATTAATAAGCATTTTTCAAACGCATTTTGTAACTGTTTACTTGTTTCTTATCTTTTCATTTGCTATCGATTTAACACATTTCTAATTTTAAATTCGATAAGTATGATTTTGAATTTTAAATTGCAAATTAAAAGTTTTGTTTATATTGAATAGTTGCTTGATTAGGCAATATATTCAATATTTTATTGACAACGTACTTTGATTTTGCATTTATAATTTGCAGTAATGGATTCCCATAGTGGCTTGATGACAAATGGTGGCTAATACGTAGTCCAGATAATTAATACCTTATAGCGTTTTACGTGCGATATCTGTTGTCAAGAGGTATTTATATAGATCGTGACAAAGTTAACACTGTGATATTTTCTGGTTAGTTTAAAGCACGAATCTGGCGATCGAATGATGTAAGTTTAACGGACAGATGATGGGTGACGATCAAAAGACATCCTATTGACACTGCAAAGTCCCTTTAGGCCCCGATACTTTGTGTATATTCCTCCCTGCTGCATGGCTGCTCCCTCCTCTCATCTCTCAACGTCCACCAAAAGAGGATGGTGCGCAACAACCGAAAATAATATATAGCGAGAAGATCGCAATGTAGGAAGATTTCACCTATAACTCGACCGAGTCTTTGTCTGCAGGGGCGTAGCTATAGACTTCTTTTCTTGAGAGGCGTCGATGCTTTTCTAGGTTGGCAGTCTAGCACCGACCCCACCCCCCCCCCCCGCCCTCCGTGGCTACGCCACTGCTTGTCTATCTCAAAGTTTATGGTATTCCAGAAGCCACAGGGGTAGTTGGTTCACATAACTGTCCACACTATAAGTTTGCCTTATGTAGCATATACGTTATTGCGCTGCGTATCTTACAGTTTCCTCCCACAAGTCCGTATTTTCACCTTTTTTTCCACCTCGTACCGAATCAAACGTTATTGACCACATTGAAGGTTACCATTGAAATTCGTACCAATAAGTTGAATTAATGATCACGAAGCAAATCGGACACCTTTCCTTGGTGTTTCTTGGGTTGTGCAAAGGTCGGTTCACCCGGGTGTTTTCTCAAGGCAAAAACAGACTTGACCGGATCCGACCCGGTTTATACAGGGATTTTTTTTTAAGGGAATCTGACGGAATCACGAATTTATTTGCTACTCTCCGGTTAAATATCGTTTAATACTATTATCTGTTTAATATATTGTGATCAGTAATGAACCATGCGTATATACTTTAGGAAAGTGTAGAGATTCCACTTCGTTTTTCGGGAGATAAATGTATAAATGCTGCTGTCATTGTGCAGCGTTAACGTCATTGCTGCAATTAGTGTTTATGGAACCTATAATATTGTAGAGTTAACGTGTAAACGCTGATTCTCTAATATGTTTCAGAGCACTATCTTGTTTCAGCTGGATTTTGCCGAATTCTCCCTATTTGATCCTTTTTTTTTAATGCGTGGGGGGGGGGGGGGGGTTGGAGAAAGTCCCTGATTTTGTGAGACACATGTTGTCAGGTCTGCAAATCAATATAGACCAAGATATACTGGAATAATAAAGAATAACAGTTTTGGGAAATTGATGTATATCCATAAAGGTGCAGTTTTTATTCAAAATGGAGAAATAGTTTCCATAGGTTGACAGCTATTAATGAATGAGAATGTTTCATTACTTGTTTGGTAGGAGTATCATTTAGTTTAACATACGTATTTCATGTATTTAAAATAAAAGGCATAGGCACACAATTAACTACAGCATGGAGCTACCAAGCTGCAATGAGACTCCTCTATACCTCTATCTCATGGTAAACTGTACACTCGCTTCCGGCTCATAAAATGTTACGGAATTAAGCCCATGACGCAAATGACTGTTAGATACATCGTGGTCGATATCTATAAATCGAGAGAAGCTTTCAGATGATAACGCAACTTTTAACCAATGATATTTACTCTCCAACGTATAATTTCAAGTTTTGTAATCTAGATATCTGAAATAGAATTTCAGATATCTTATTAGGGTTCAAGATATTTGAAATTCTAGTTTTAGAATTAGAGTTTCATATACCTTAAATTCAATTTCAGATATCTTCATTAGCATATCAGGTAGATGAAATAACGTACAATTTTAGAAGTTATATGCTAAAAACGGCTTTCCGTATACTGGCGGTGAGAGGAGGAGGTGTTGAAATAATCAATTTTGGAATGATATATTGGTTTAATATAATTGTTTTGTATTACAGGGCACGGTTTTCAACAATTGGAGTCAGTGCTTCAGAGACTGTTTGATATTTTCCATCATTTATTATAACACGAACAAAAAGAACAAGAAAAAAGGCAGAAGAGAGGCTGTGGTGAGAAGTATATATATCGTTAAGTCCAGGCTAATTCGGTGTTTCTACAAGGCGATCTTACAAATCAAACCGTATGTATTGGTGCATGTCCAATCATTCCACTTGCCTAAGTCATTATCTTTTGGCTTCCAGATGCTTCCGCAGTCCTGGCCACTATGATAATTGTTTGGCTGATTTGGCCACCAGTCTGTAAATGCCGGGACAGAGCCATCTTCTACTCCGACAAATATTCCTTCCTCATCTCGATCACTGTAACCGATCCACACGGACTGAAAGAGAAAACGTAAACATGTAACGAATGCCAAGATTTTAGTCCACGGTTATCCAGTATTTCCTGGCCTATACATAGGTCTTACGTAGGGATTTTACAGACCCGTTCTTAGACCATTAAGGCGTACCGTGTATGGTATGTATTTTACATGTATTGACACCTGAGCAAGTCTAGGTAAGTATGATATCATCAGGCTAATTGTGCTTGGATTGTTAACGTATTCTTCTTTATTTACATTACTTTTCATTTCCTTGATAAACATCAGTCTTGTCAATGCCGATGCTTGATTTTAGCAGTGATAATATGAGCAATAACGAGGACTCTATTAGCGCAGCTGAGCTATAGCGATCATGCCATTCTGCCGAAATTCTGTCACTTTGGCCACCGTGTTTTAATGACTGCCATTTCGTAATTTTCATTCGATTTGGCTAGAATTTCGTAATTAGTTTGTGTGAGTTAAGTTTCCATACATGCGTTCACATTTCGTCCACATAGTTTGTCAATTTGAAGGTCATTTGTGGTCACGAGAGGTCTTTTCTGCAAACGTAAAATCATGCTACTCCTCCTAGAGCGTTTGTACAAATCTGCTGACATGTTGTTGATATAAAGTTTGAATGGTGGTGAACCAAAGTTGTTCAGGAAAAGTACTTTTGTCGTCGTGATGGCCCAATACAAGGCCTTCTGGAGAGTTTTCAGTTATGATAAAATGTAGGCCACAGATCATATGCAATGATCATGAAATTTGTTTTTCAACTTTTTTTCGGGGACTAACAAGGAGCGGTTCATATACACCGTACAGTAGTTATGGCTAATATATTACCGTTGAAATCAGCCCATTTCCGGAAAAAGTCACCGGATTTCAGGATATGTAGCGACGCAATGAGCGGAAATTCATTTCTGACAGTCATTTGACGTCAACTTGCTCAAAGGTGAAAACGCTGTGACCACCATAGCTAAGGAAATGTAACCTTGACAAGTTGTCTGCTTACATTAGAAGGTGTCATTTTGATTATAAATGTATCAAATTTTGTGAAGGAAAAGGTCTGCAGAACTCATATAAACAAAAGTTTCTCATGATATCTTACAATGATAACATTGGCTCATACCCTGTTATAATGAAGTCATCCATTCAAACCTCAATACAGTTCTGCATTCTGGTTTAAAAATACTACAAAGGCAGCTGTGCATTTTAAGTATTCAAGAACACAACTTAGCGTTAATCATAGGTTTTGACCTTTCAAATTCATTTGAAACTTTTTATCGTTGTTTATCTCAATAAAAATTACATTTATCTTTATTTTTGTTTCTTTTTCAAAACAAATGTTTAGAACTTTATAACATTGTAACAAACGATGTCTGCTAAGAAGGAGCATAGACAAGGAAAATGGAGACGAAAAGGTTCAAAAGGAAATGACGCCGTTATCCCATTAAACTGCTCAGAAATATTGTCAATCAAAACAAATGTTCTCAAATAGAAACTTAGCTGAGCTATTGAAGTGTTGCTGCTCTTGGTCTTTTATTATCAACACTGTTTATGTTCACGTTGAAAATATGAAAGGAAAAACAAAGACCGAGTGACAGGTTTCACCCCCTAGTGGCACTATGACATCACAAGTTGACAAAATGGCGGCTCCCGACACGACTTGAAACCCTGATATATAGGCATATCTCCTAGACAAAGTAATATATCTCAGCTTTTTGATGAGATGTAAGTTCGCATGTATCTCAGTAAAGTTGAACTCTGTGGTTTCTTCGTCTTCAGTAAATACTGCATAGTTGATAAGATATATATATAATCAAATTTCATGAAAATTCAATTAGCTATTTACTATACAGTACCAGTCTTGTCTCACAAATACTAGTATGGTGACAATTACACAACCTTAAAGGAGACACAAACCCACCCACCATTGTTTGTCTATGTGATAGATCATATCTGTGATGAATAAATTCCCCTTACAGTTAAGAAATAAATAATTCCATTTGGGAGATTCTAAAAATTTAATGTTTTTTTTTTACACAACGGAAGGTTACTGAGACTTCACCAAGTCTAAATATGACACCAACGAACCGCATGTGCTTCAACTTGTTGTTTTTTCATGATTTTCGCTATTTATTATGTTTCTTTCCTGTAATGGAGGCGGGTTTTAAAATTGCTGAATCTAAGACAATGAAGGTCTTACTCTTAGCATGAACTAATGATGACATTGGTATAATTTTCAATACTATAAATATTTTACCTTGAAAATATGAAAATAAAATAAATATATATTGAACGATTTTAGAACAAGTTTTCATTACAAACTTGGAAAGGGATACTTTTCATTATCAAAAAGGGGTACTTCTTATTTACGAAAACGGGAAACTTGAAGTTTTCCCAAAACTGAGAGAAATCGTACCGGTTCCGTCTCCCTTGTAAATGTTCACCCGATACTCATAGCTAGTACAGTAACTACTGTTCATGTTCCACAACCGTGCATCAGTAACTACTGCGCTGTGTTCGCAACCGTGACGGTAACATGTGTTACAGGTGGCACAGGTGGCACAGTAATTACTGCATAGCTGTTACACGTTCCCATGGAAGACAAAGAAATGCGCGACTGGACAAGGAGTCTATGAGTATTTGACGTGGTAAACTCTTGCTATATTAAGGCCTAATTTAGACGTGGAGCTACCCATAAGGATAATCTAGGTCCCCCATCCCCCACCTCTATCTATTTGAGACTTGCGCACTATCACCTGTCCGTGAAGAAAGTTTCAAAACAAATGGATTCACTAATACGATTAGAAAAAAGTTAGGCTACCATTTGAATCTCGCATGCAGTATAAAACTAGGGAGTAGTCTTCGTTACCCAGCCGCCGGTTCGGACTCTAAGTTCAACGTGTAACAGCTTTGCAGTAATTACTGTGCCACCTGTAACACATGTTACCGTGTTGTGAACACAGCGCAATAGTTACTGATGCACGGTTGTGGAACATGAACAGTAGTTACTGTACTAGCTATGAGTATCGGGTGAAATGTTACTCACCTGTTGTTCTGAGGCAGGTTTATCAGGTCTCATGGTCTTCCAAAAGTCATTCACGAAATCATTTTCATCGCTTGACTCAATCGTTGTCAGGTGTCCTTTTACTCCGGATGTACTAAACGTTTGGCAAAAAGTCTCCGCGTCCATCCATGTCCGTAACGGGTCATTGAAAAACCTTTTACAAATAATTAAGATAGGATACTTTATAACCACTACGGTGATAGAGTTGATAAACAGGGCGGGGTTTTAATTTTAAGTTTTAATTTGAAGTAATAAGGCAAACATGACTTAACTTACCGTGATAACGTCGTAGTTTCAAGTTACATAGCGGCATGGCTTGGACTGATATTAAATTGGCAGAATTTGGAATAAAGTACTTCAACAAAACACTTAACATAACCATCAATTTTCATTTAAAATAAGGAAGAGAAACTAGAATTGTCGAAATTTCTAATTTGCTTTTGTATGTGATTAATCAAAACCTGTCGAGTATTCCTGAATTAATCGCTTGTTAATTAACATGTGATTGTTTTACTAGATGGATTAATTCCAATCCGGTTGTGTATGGTAGTGCAACATGACCAAACAATGCTGTTTGTAATGTAAACTGATGTGCTGTTAGGTTTTATTGGGCACATATTTATTTAATTAACCATACAAAATACAAACGAGTATAACATTAACGTACTTTACAATTATTGTTATTCACTGTACCTGTAACAGTTTGTACCAAATGATGTCCATCCGGAAGGACACTTACGCGATGAGCAAGAAGCTTTTGCCAAGTAGATGCTTGATGACAGCAAAACTAAAGCTGTGAAGCCGAAAGCCTTCATAATGTCAATAAACACAGTTCTGCTGGAAGCACGATCTCAAAACGTTATTCAACTCTGTCGAATTCTTGTTGTGCTCAGGTTTACTCGCAAACACCTCTTTTTATTCGTCCTTGTTGTTACAAAAAGGAGCAAAAACATTAAAAATTCAAATATAAATTTTGCAAATATTGTTAACCTAGAAATACTAAATTATACAATGACGGCTTCTGATTGGTGGAATCAAATATTGCTCTTTGATTACTTTATGCCTGGACGATTTGATTGGCAGAAAGTGTGCGGCTGGGTGGGACTGATACTAATGGATCTGTACTTTTAACACATGTTTTCCCAGAATCACATGCATATTTTAAAATTGCTCTCTCCACCCACCTCTCGCTCTCTCTCTCATGCTGTTTACAATATTTTGAGCGATAACTTAAGAACAGATGTTCAATTTAAATCAAATATTGTAAAGCATTATACTAAAATTATGTGACATTCTAAATTAACGATTTAATTGTTTCGATATAAAGGCTGGGTAAACTGTAAGAAAATTTTAAAACAAAAGGGTTGTTATACATCAGAATTCTACATACGTAAATTGACGGTTGCTTGTTACCATTAACAAATTAATGCTTTGATTTTTCGAAATGGGTAAAGTTATTGTTTTATCAGATAACCGTAAGAAAGTTTACCACAAAGTTAACAACATCAGAATGCTTCTCACGTAACTTGACGGTTGCGTGGTTACCATTACAAGAAAGCTGACCGTTGATTCATTTTTACGTCATTATTTGGGGGGGGGGGGGGGCGGGGGCTAACGGCTGTTAAATTACGTCGAAGCACAGGCTTTCTGGCTGCCGGTATCTTACCGCCAGAAAGACAGAAATGTTATCAACAGTGTTATAGATGAACAACTTGATAATTTATTCTACATGTTTCATATTTTTAGGCCGGTCAAGGATCGAACACACGACCTCTATGCTAGGTTACATTACTTCTAATGTCACTGCCTTTATTCACTCGACCAGACAGTACTAGTTTAAAACAACCAACTCAGTATCATAACATTTTTTTATTGTCGTTGGTCATAACATTACTGATGTACCATATTGTTCCAATGTATTACGGTTGCATTCACTGGCGGATCTAGGGACTTTGTTTTGGAGGGGCCAAAGTGGCATTAGAGTGATATGGGGGAGGGGTCTAAGGGGAGGGGGTGGCCCCTCCCCTTTGGAAAATTTTCTATTGCTGAATGCCCTCAGATGCAATTTGGTGCGACAAAAGTGTACAATGGTGATGTTAATTTACTTCTAAAAAAAATGTTTCACAGGTGTAAACCAGCCTGTAACTGCAAAATGGTGTTAAACTGTAAATCCTCATGCTCATACATTTACATAGCTCCCAACTCTTGAGAAGGCAAATGCTGGTCCATGCCACGAATCGCCTGGGGGAGGGGTATAAGGGGAGGGGTGTCCCCCTCCCCTTTTGATTTTTTTTGGAATCCTGGTGATGCCTACAGGTAAAATGGTGGCACTTAGAAAGGCTTTTGTCACCCAAACTTTTCTGAGAAATATGCATTTTTTTGTGTGTAACATCAATAAATTGAATAGTAGGTGATAATTCATTCTTTCCCGTGGCATGAAAATGTTCGCTGCTCGCCCCAATGAAAAGAAATATAATGTAGGCTTATTTGAGGTTCAAATGATGCTGTAAAGGAGGTTTTATACTCTATTATGCTAAATGCTAAAGAAATGATGATTGCTAAGTCAAAATTTGATGCAAATTTTTTTATGTATACTTGACAATTACAATGCGGTTTTTTTTCGGACGCTTGTGCGGGTCAGCGGGTTTGGGTGTTAGAATGCGGGTCTAATTCCCGCGAATTGCGGGTCAGTTGGGAGCTCTGCATTTAATTTTAAACCAGAAAACGAAATGGTTTAGACTAGTCTACCACTGCTATTCCTCTCGTTTTTTTTTAATTTCCAATCATATGATTTAGCGGATGTTCGGAAACACTTTTTGGCTCACCTTTGGGGGGGGGCATGGCCCCCCTTGGCCCCCCTTGGATCCGCCAGTGGTTGCACTGTCTATACTCATTAGCCTAGCTGTTCGCCTTTTTGTCAGATTCCTACATTAATTATACAATATATATATATAACCAGGGATGCATTTAATGACATGTACCGGATAAATTTCATTCTTCATTAAACTACAGACATTTCAATTTAAACATGTACATAAAAAGAAAACAATCGTTGAAAATGCTTCTTTCTTAAAATTGGCTAATTGCATATGCTGAACGAGAAATTACAATTAGAACAGATAGTTAGTGATGTATACCTGTATAATAAGTTACATAAATTTCATCGAATTGGTTTAATTATACTAAATTGTGGGTAATTAAAATCGGAACTTATATAAGTAATAATTGAAAAGGCTTATTATATTATTCTATTTGAATAATAAATCAATTTACTAAATAATATATGCTGCACAGGTTTCGACGATTTCGTGAAAGTACACGCAAGTGTATAACTTAAAATACTACATAATTATAACATTGAAGCTTTAGAAGTTCTTGCAAATACTTAATATTACGAGGGTTTAATACAATGTACTGAATATGTTGCGCAGGTTGCACCGAAGCACTGATGCAGAGAATGTCGGAGTATACCCACCCCTTCCCTTTTAATTCACAAAAACAGGTAGTTATTAGTGCAATTTTGCTTATAGATATAATTGTGCTTATACTATATCACTATTGTTGTGTCACCCTTACTGATTATCGTTATGTACTTGTACATGTATTAGGTAGATGGGTCTACCCATGTCAAGTTGAGCTTTGTGTATATAATTTCATATTTTCATACTTATTTTAATTGCTTTTGATTACTGTGGGAGATCGTTGACCCCTTGCCCCTTGTTTAATTACTTTGTAATGTGTTAGCAATATTAGCAATGTATGGTGACTATTCACCAAGACACTCCAAGCTGCCGTACACCTGCAGTAGGGACGAACTGTACGAGATAGAAATTGATTACATTAATTTCTAAACAGTATTTTGATACTGTTGAAGTAGTTGGCACCCTATCGAGACACTTAGTCGGTATTTTCAGACGCCGGAGCCCACACTCCTTGTCCTGTGAACCAAGGAACGTAATTGATGTACCCTCACTAGTAGACGCCATTCGTAGACTGAGGGATCATTCTACCTAGATGAGATGGGCGTACCCCTTGAATTGGTATATTAGTAGACCATTAGTGTTAGGCCATGACAACTGCCATGTTTTAACTTTATTTTATTTTATGCATATCGTAATTCACTTTTATCGTGATGGTGAATAGATAGTATTTACCCTGCGGATTACGACAAAACTTTGTGTTTGTATTCATTTTTAATATACTTGTGTCATATATCTTGGCAAAGGCTGTCGACTTGTCGCAGAATTGAAACCCTGCTTCCCTTGATCTGATGTATTTCGAGGTTACGTTTCTATCACAGACTAGTCTTTAAACTAGGTGCTACACTTCTTTAAAGGAAAAGCAAATCCAACCATCCCCTTCTCCTCATTATATGGAGAAGGTGGATGTGAGGAACGAATCTTCAAAAAGCTAAGAGAACGTTTTCCAGTTTCAAATTTATGATGGTTTAAAAGTCACATGGCCGTCATTATGTGAGATGTTTACGTCGTAGTGACATTAGGAGGTAAAACATTCCAGTTCCCCTTTTTGGTTTCGATGATAATCGTAACCTTTGCATTCATGATCGGGCGTATGTGCGTGTGTGCGTGTGTGTGTGTTTGTGTCACGCCTCGCTTGTAAACACGATATATCAAGAAGGGAAGCTTGGACCAATCTATTATTTGGTGTATATGAGTACCACATTGAGTCGAAAAAAACCTATTGTTTTGTGGGGATGTCAAAGGTCATTTTGGGTCACCAGGGGCCAAATAGTCAAATCCTTGTAAACACGATATCTCAAGGAGGTAACTTGGACCAATCTCATATTTCGTGAGTAGAAGGACCACATTTAGGAGCAAAAGCCAACAGTTTTTTGTAGAGATCAAAGGTCATTTGGGGTCACCAGGGGTAAAATTGAGTAAACCTTGTAAACACGATATCTCAAGAAGAAAAGCTCGGATGTCGCATTTTGTGTGATGGAGTACAACATTGAGTTCAAGATCCCTATTGTTTTTGGTGGAGGTCCAAGTCCATTTGGGGTCACCAAATTGTGAAAACCTTGTAAACACGATAACTCAAGAAGGGAATGTTGGACGAATCTCATTTTTAGTATGTAGTTGGTACACGTTCAGTACAAGATTTTATCGAGGTCAAAGGTCAGCTTGAGTCATCAGACGCCAAATTGTGGAAACCTTGTTTTATCAGCTACCGTATCTCCCACAGACCAGCCTATCATATAACATGTGCGTTACGCCTCATACGAATAGAAGAGTATTGGAAATGAGCTTATGGGTTTCCGTTGAATCTAACACTGAAAACTTGATGATATTTGCATTGGCTTCAACGTGCCGCTCGAAAGCCTTACGTTGCGTTCAAAAAGGTGTACTTTGTAGTACAGCGGTTCTATTGGACGTTTTCCGTCGTATTAATTTCAGGTTGAATGTAGTTTCGTTGTGACCAGGCAGCGTTTATGAAACTTAACAGTTCGTCAGTCTAGTAAAAATTTTACTATGACCAATGCGAAATAATTGTGTCAAAAGCTCTTAGTTTGGCTGTGAGTTCACGAGCTTTTGTCTGGATCGGCTGTTGATCTCAATTTGTGTAGTCTCTTCCACCGGTTTCAGCATAGCTAGGCCTTAAAAGTAACGTTTGACTTTCGTCACGTTTATAATTATGGAACAACTTGAACAAACCTGGCTAGGCCTGTGAGCAATTTTATGTTGTCTAGGTCAGCAACGGTTGGGTAGAATATGGTTCGTTAACACGACAAAGTGAAGAATACCAGTCAGAATGCCAATATACTAATAAGATGGCAAAACAACTCCTTAATTATTTCATTTGAGGCATTTTCCTACTGGCTATCAGTCATAATTCGCAATGTATAGAACAATTTAAGCAGGTTTGAGACAAGTTTGCTGTTGTTGCTGCAGGATTTTTGGAAGATAGATGCTCTTATAACCTCATATTTTCATTGCTTAAAAGATTGCTTTGATTTAGACAGTGTAATGGAGTAATAGCGATATTTTTTCGCGCATCAATCTGCAGCTAAAAGACAAGATAAATAACGGGGCAAATGTACGAAGTCACGCTAATCGAGTAGCGGCTCAAAGTAGCAGTAAGGTACTGTATAGGCTTAGGACTCGTGCACACCTAGCTAGTAGCTACTGTATATAGTATCTACCTAGTAATATAGGAGACATAATATAGTTGAAGCCAAGTTATCTTAGTATGTGTTGTTACAGACGTTTTACTTTTAATTTTTTAAGCCATTACAGTATATAGGCCTAGCTGCTTATTTATGATTCTGCGACATGGTTTACTTTGTTCAACACTTACTTTTGGTGGAAAAAGTTTAAATTCCATACTGCAAAGAAACATGACTTTCCAATGCGCAATAACGTAGCACAATGTAATCTGCCTACCTGCCTAACCTTTGTTCATAGAATGTATCAGGGGCGCCGGAGCCGGTACGGCAGGTCCGGCGAACGCCGGACCAATATTCACGGCGCAAAAAAAAAGAAAAAAAAGTAGGACTAAGAAAAAAAATGGCAAAAAATAAAGAACCAAAACGAGACATACTTCAAAAATGTGTTTCAGAAGATTAATCGGACTACTCTGGCATGGCAGGGGTCTTGTTTTCAAGCTCGGGATGTGCCATATCCTGCAATCTGGGAGGCATTTTTTCAAAATGTTCTCCCTTTCGCTACGCGCCAACCATGGTGGCGCGTAGCGAAGTTTGACCTACCAAACGTCCCCCGATAAGTATGATATATGGCCACACTCTGATCTGCCGTACCAATCCCAAATAGCTTCCCGACGTCCCTGAGTATTGATGTTGTAAATCTGTACTTTGGAGACTTGAACAACAATCATAGGTCTACTGGCGAGTGAAATTTGGCGAGCAGATTTTAGTCACGGTCGCCAAATAGCGAGTACGTTTAAAAATATTTGTCGAGGCCTGAAAACATTCAAAACATAATTTCTCATGGTAGAAATCATGGATACTTTTCATACATGGTATATGGATTTGCCATATTGAGTACAAAAATCCTGTTGCTTGTGAGGTCAAATCTCTTATAGTTCACCAGAGGTCAAACTCTGACAAACCCTTTACATGATATCTAACGATGGAAATCGTGGATACCTCTAATACTTGGTGTGTGGATTCATAACATTGAGTACAATACCCCCATTGTTTTTGGTGGAGGTGTGTATAGCGCCGTACAGTAGACTGACCTGTGTTATCATGCCATAGTGTTATTGTAATAGCTAGTGCCGGTTATACTAACAAGCAGAAGTCTAGTGCATTGAAGTCATCGAAACCTCTGTGCATTTTGCATTTTGGTTTTTAAACCTTTGATAACCCTTACTCTCTCAGTCATCTATGGGTATGTGAATACGCGCAAAACGCTAAAAGAAATCACCGGTGAAAAGATTTGCGCAACTTTCAGCTGCAATCATACCGTTCCTATGTATTCTAAAGATCTTAATTATGATAGGTTTAAATATGTTGGTGATAGAAGTAAAACAAATGTTAGTTCCTCACCATCATTTTCTCGTGAGGGTTAATTTACTACGTACATTAACTCACTCGTAATGTTGACTGGTATAAGCCGTTGAAATTACTCATGTCTGATATATAAGTGCACCATACATAAGTAGAAGGAAATGGCTTGGATATCGGGCCGTCGATAAAGTAGCCATGGTGATCGGACAACAGCGGACGACTCCCGGGCAGTTGTTTAAAAACACAGCTTACTTTGTACCTCAAACAGGTAATAATACGGCGCAGACACAAGGACTGCAACATTTAATTATTTTCTAAGCCATAACATGAAGCTACAACAACGCATCCGTTTGAAATTTATTTGATCTCATTATTAAAAAATTAGAATATCCTGCTGCTTACTCAATGGTATTGTTGTTGTTTTTCTCAACGACGTTTTGATTCTGCGCTTGTGCTGTTAAAACCCTAAGCGGCTTTAATGTTCCATCGATGTGTACAATAGTTAGAATACTATGTCATTATCATAATGAAGTTATAGTAACGAAATTTCATAGTTTTGTTCTAAATCTTAATTTCCAACTAAAGTGGATTTAAAATAATTGAAAGATAAAAAGAAAATAGTGAAAATATACGTCATTGTAATATCGCTTATTTTTAAGAAGAAACGTATGTTCTGTTTTTACATCAACGCTCTATCGAAACGTTAGATACTTACAGGCTAAGATGGAGTCTAAAATCCTTCCAAGTGAGAGAAACAGTAAAGACTTTCGCTTATTATCATAATAATCAACATGATAAAAATAATAAGAACTTTTTCATAAGGAACCTTTGTGATTAAAATAACCTAACTTGTATTCATTTACAACATCACTTTTTCCTAGAAGTATTGTAGTAGTAGAAACAACATTAATTTGTTTAACGTTTCATGATTTTTGTTCCGCATATAAAATAGGTAATACAGACGTTTATCACTTCATCTAAACGGCTACGGTCAAGTCTAACTTTCTAACATGGATGTATTTGCAACATCACTTTACCGTAGATTTGTTATTTTTATTGCAATTTTTGAATTTTGCTAATTTACATCGAGATCAATAAACCAAAAGGCTATATATAGCCTATCAACTCTGTTAATTTGAGGCAAAATTTTCAGTTTTACCAAATTGTTCCGTTTTCAAATAGAGCTTCCCGACGTTTATTATCTCTAACTTCTAAACGGCTACGGGAGAGGTTTAAAATACTTCAAATCTGAGAGAAAAAGTCAAATCTGATCGTTGTATTAATGGAATCTTGTTTTAAGGAAGAAAAAATGTCATGAAAATAACTTTCTCATGGATGTATTAACAACATCACTTTACCCTAGCTTTTTATTTTTTAACTAATTTGAAAATGTAAATATTTTTTATCGAAAATGAATAAAATCACTAAAGAGTTAATTTGAAACATTAAGTTTCACGAAATTGTTCCGGATGACAAATAAGGCTTCGAGACGTTTATCTCTAACTTCTAAACGACTACGATGGAGTCTAAAACATTGAACTGAGAGATGAAGGTAAGGTCTGATCTTTCTAATGAAAATAGCTTGTTTCAAGGAGGAACCTATGTTATGACAATACATTATCCATGGAAGTATTTACAACATCACTTGATACCTACATTTGTAGTTTTCTCGAATTGGAATATTTTGTAAATTTTCATCGAAAATTAATAGAACCGAAAGCTATATCTTTAGATAAATGAATAATACAACAATGCTATAGCCTAAATTAGAAATATTTACAACATCACTTTAAACTGGATTTTTAATTTAAAAAAAAAAGAATATTTTGTTAATTTACATCAAAAATAAATCATACAACATTGCTATAGCCTTTCAAAAGTATTTATTTGAGGCAAATATTCAGTTTTACCAAATTGTTCCGAACTACAAATAAGGCTTCCAGACCTTGATCTCTGAATTCTAAACGGTTAGGGTGCAGTTTAGAAACATTTAAAATGAGAGAAAAAGTCGCTTTGAGTTAGGCAGTGTAATGGAAAAGTGATATTTTGTTGCGCACTAATCTACATCTAAAAGACAAGACAAAGTAAATAATTTGGAAAAAGTACGAAATTGCGCTAATATTATTCTTATTCTTATTATTCTTGTTATTCTTGTTATTCTTATTCTTATTCTCATTCTCATTCTCATTCTCATTCTCAATCTTATTCTCATTCTCAATCTTATTCTTATTCTCATTCTCATTTTCAATCTATTCTTATTCTTATCATTATTATTATTATTGTTGTTATTGTTGTTATTATGATTATGATTATGAGTATGAGTATGAGTATGAGTATGATTATGACTATGATTATGATGATTAATTTTATTATTATTATTATTATTATTATTATTATTATTATTATTATTATTATTATTATTTATTTATTTTTATCATTATTATTATTATTATTATTATTTTTATCATCATTATTATCATTATTATTATTATTATTATCATTATTATTATTATTATTATTATTATTATTATTATTATTATTATTATTATTATTATCATCATTATTATCATTATTATTATTATTATCATCATTATCATTATTATTCAACATACATCGTTACCATGCTAACTCGCATACCCTGTATTGATTTGTGTGTGTGCATCTGTGTGTATGTGTACGCACGGAATGTAGAAATATGGCTCTGCACTAATGTACCATGAAACAAGTTACGGGAGGGTGTAAGGTAATTGCTCAATACATTGACACCCAAATCAGCAACTGGGGATTTCCATTATTATCGTGTGGTTTTGTACGGACATAGGTACTTTGCGTCTCGTCTGTTGTATTTTTAACAACTGGATAAACTAGGAGTCAAGTAATTCTGATATTTCAACTATAACTAAAAAGAGGCCTTAATACTTATCGACTAAAAGCAAAAACACAAGGTTAGTAACTACTTCTGTTCAGCGATAGGTCTCTGTGTTCAATGTTTGAAGGAAGGTGCACGGCCATTTTAAGCCGGAAGTATTTAATGGCGCATGGTTGGTTATAAAACTGAAGTACAGTAGATAACTACGGTGTTAAACAGCGAGCTTTAAATCGAGTACAGTATATGTTCTATGGTAGGTATTTAACGAATTAATGGAATAGTTTAGAAGTACAGGCAACACTATTTCCATGATAATAAACACCATATTACAATAGGGAATTAGACTATAATATACATGTGTATGTATCGCTCCTGTCATTGATAGTACTAATGCATAGCAGTGGCGGAGCGTCCATACAGTCAGGGGCGGATACCCCCCCCCCCTTCCCCTGACGGACTCAAATAGACTGCTGGCGCCCTTTTCAGCTCTTTACCACTTTTTACTTATTCGCGATTATTGACATTTGTATTGCGCTCTCATCTACTTATTGACATTTGTCACATTTTGTTAGTGTAATTTGGCGATGACACCTATTTATTCTTCGTTTATTTGCAAATTAGCCAGGCCCGGAAAGGGTCATTTCCGGCAATCTAGGGAGTATCTTTACTCAAAAAAATTCTGTGCGCTACGCGCCAACCAGTGGTGGCGCTACGCTTAGATAGTGTCGAAAGCGCCCCTACAGACCATTCTCGCCCCTCCTGACCAATACCCCTAGCTCCGCCACTGATGCATAGGACCTTCCTAATAAAAGTTAGATCAAATGACATATGAGGCTATAACGTTTAAGAGCTGCCACATGAAGGTAGTGATGGAATGACTTTAACTATTTGCCATTTTTAGGTAGGGGTACCAAGCTTCTCGGAAAGCTACAGGTGAATTTAAAGATCTTGTCAAAGAGTGAATATGGCCCTGAGGTCACTGTAGCTGACTCCCGTGTAGGGGGTCAGTGAGTTTTCCCCGGACATAAGTGACTGAACATGGATAAAACTGAAGGAGTGAGCGTCTTGGCGCAAAGATTGTATCGGTTGGGGTGCAGGGCCCGCCTTGGGCTCCTCATGGGGTCCAAGGGCGAAGGCCCGACGGGGTCAAGGGCCGGAGTCACACCTATAAATCTTCAAGTGTGATTCTGTTTGGTCCCTGAATTGATATGCCAGTCATAAAATCTATTGTTACTAATCTATTGTAGTCTAAAGACTTATCTATTCAACATCCAGGTGTCACGCAAGAATAAAATCACCTTGTTATATAGATGTCTACAACATGCACACATTTGGTATCATAAGTACATGCTTTATTCTTTACGTGTGAATACTTGAATTTTGTTCAAGTAAAACGAATTACTTGTCACATATAAGTTCCCCTATTTGGGAACGATTGAATATATATATATATATATATATATATATATATATATATATATATATATATACATATATATATATATATATATATATATATATATATATATATATATATATATATATATATATATATATATATATATATATATATATATATAAAGGAATTGTTTTGGTTTATCTGGGACGGCAAATCGTTTCTAATGTTTAAACCGAATGGTGCCGTGGTCTTTAGGTTTAGTTCCATGAAATTTTCTTTAGCTTTCCTAGATTTATCTGTCCAAGAATCGTTTTGGTCAATGGCAATAACACGCAAATTCTCAATAGAATGATTTTGGAGATTGAAGTGATTTGCAACAGGTTGGTAGATCTTTTTTGTTTTGATCGCCGATCTATGTTGTGTCATTCTCATTCTAAGAGTGTTTTTTGACTCTCCAATGTATTGTAAGTTACAAATATTGCAGTATATGAGGTAAATGACATTTTTGGATAGGCAGTTAATTTTGTGCCGAATTTGGAACGTGCGTTTGGTTTGGTTGCTCTGAAAGGTCCCGGTCGAATCGACAAGTAAGCACGTTTTGCAATTTTGTGTACAGGGGGTTTGCTTTTAGCCTTTTTGATGGCATTTTCAATAGTACCCCGAAAATACTGTCTATTTAGGAGGTGTTGTGACAGTTCTTTAGTGCGTGAATCAAAATCGACTTCAGAGGAGCAAATGCGTCGAATGCGCAACGCTTGACTGTACGGAATATTTCTGGTACAGTGACGTGGATGGCAACTGCTTGGTAAAAGGTAGTCGTGCTTGTTCGTGGGTTTATTGAACAAGTCTGTTTTGAGTGAACCATTTTGTAGGGTCACAGTGGTGTCCAAGAAGTGAACGCCATGTCCAGAAAAATCAGCAGTGAATTTGATAGTGTGATGAAACGAGTTTATGTCATCAATGAAGAGTTTTAGATTTGCCTCACCATGGGTCCATATCATAAAGATATCGTCAATGTAACGTAACCTCGTGTGTGGTTTCAAGTTTTGTCGAGATAAAAATTCTTTCTCGAGGTTTCCCATAAAGATGTTGGCAAAAGACGGTGCCATTTTGGTACCCATTGCGGTGCCATGAATTTGGAGGTAGTGTTTGTTGCCAAATACCAGAATATTGTTGGTCAAGATAAGTTCCATTAATTCGGCCAATTCTTTCTTCGTGGGAGTTTTGCCACGTGTTCAGAGCTACTTTTACACAGTGACATCAATCCCAATTAAAAAGTGGGGTGGTCGGGGGGGGGGGGATGGGGTGGACATCAATGACTAAACATGGATAAAACTGAAGGAGTGAGCGTCTTGGAGCAAAGACTGTATCGGGTGGGGTGCAGGGGCCCGCCTTGGGCCCCTCATATCCTCTATTCAACATTCAGGGTGTCACGCAAGAATAAAATCACCTTGTTATATAGATGTCTACAACATGCACACATTTGGTATATGTTTATGTGTATATATATACCAATAGTTTACGCAATATTACTCTTGGTATAAAACACCAACCATATCAGCTCAGCGTGGGTGTTCTCGTGATATCAAAGTCCAAACTCAGTTGTATAAAAGTTCCGTGCGTTATATACATTGTACATATATGTACTGCGTATCTTCTCATGTATTTCCACGTCTATGTGGTGGTATTTGTCATCAGCTACAGTTCCATAATGCCAGTGATCGAGTTGCACCAATATCTCTCTCTCCACCTCTCTCTCTCCACCCACCTCTCCACCTCTCTCTCTCTCTCTCTCTCTCTCTCTGTATATATATATATATATATATATATATATATATATATATATATATATATGTAAATCCTTTACCTCCATTTCATTAACATAAAGTCTGTTCAAAGTATCTCTTTCGAGATCCTGCTTTAGGAATCACAAATGATTTCGGGTTGGTTGGCATCATGTTTGATCTCTAGAGTAAGGCCAAATATGTCACCAAAAACAGAACTAGTATTGTTCGATACAGGTGACAACCGCCTACAGTGGAATTACGACCTTCCTTACCGGTTTCGAACCTCTGGACATACAATCAGCGTCCATAGCCTAGTTGGTTAGGGTGTCCGCGTACAGAGCGGGAGGCCCGGGTTCGAATCCCGGTGGAGGCTGGAAGTGTTTTCACTGTTCTTGATTTTCCAACTCATTACGATTTTCATTTATATATTTATATATATATATATATATATATATATATATATATATATATATATATATATATATATATACATGTGTGTGTTTATATTAATAGTTTACGCAAAGTTTACTTTTGATACAAAATACTAACCATATCAGTTCAGCTTGGGTGTTCTCGTGATATCAAAGTCCAAACTCAGTTGTATAAAAGTTCCGTGCGTTATATTCATTGTACGTATATATACAATGCACTGCGTATCTTCTCATGTATTTCCTTCTTGGTCCGATTCGTAACAACGTAAGATAAAATCCAGCTAGGTTGATACAAGACTAAGGGAATTGGTCAACATTAAAGTAAGGTAAGTCTTGAAATGTTAAACGGTGGTAATTTCAAACATGTTTCCTTAGTTCATCTGTATTTTGGTATACCAATAAGTGGGAAATAATATAACCAGATTACAATGGTGTTTGTATTATCGTTAAATTTTGTATATCTATTGACCATCGGTAGTACTAGGACTAAAAAAGTCCCAACAGAACAGATATCGAGATCATTGCCATGATACCAAATTCACTAAACCCTGGAGTTACTGACTGTTCGAGTGAACTTCAAATCATCATATATTGTCATTACAAGTCATCTGGTTCTTGTATCAAGGTAAAGTGCATTAAAGGCACGGTGCGCTGTTGGTGGTATCGTTCCAGCACCATAAACGTCTATGTGGTGGTATTTGTCATCAGCTACAGTTCCATAATGCCAGTGATCGAGTTGCACCAATATCTCGACTTCTGTGTTTATATGCGGCAAGAAATACCCGTCATACCGTAGGTCACATGCATTGAGTTCATTAAAGGTCTTGCTACTTAATTTTCTTACTCTCAATTTGTTTATCCAAAGTATGATATTCATAAACACTGATCTTAATAACTTTCTTTTTACAGCTTAAATTTCGAGACAAATATGGCCTGCCCATCGCCTTGGAAAGACATCGCAGATAAATTCTTCGAATGTTCAATTTGTTTGGATCTGTTTAAAGAACCGAAACAATTACCATGTCTGCATAGATTTTGTAAACAATGCCTGGAACCTTTATTAGAAGAACAGGCTGTGACATTTGAATGTCCTCTTTGTAAAGATGTCTGTAAAGTACCGAACAATAGAATCGATGGATTTAAGACTGACTTCCATATGAAAAGTATGCTGCAGTTTATTCAGCTACAGAAAACATTTGAAAACAAAGAAGAGAGAGAATGTATTGGCTGTGAAGAGAAGTTAAAGGTTACAGCGTACTGTTTTATGTGTAACGGATTTCTTTGTGTTAAGTGTTATCAATTTCATTTGACCAAGAAGATGTTTGTCAAACATCACAAACACTTATTAGCCCTGAATGATCTTGAGGGGAAAAGTCTCACACAAGAAAAACTTGCATCATTGATGGAAGCTCCTAGGTGCCATGTTCACCCGGAACACATGGCTCAGTTGTGTTGTTGTACATGCGGAAACCTCCCCGTTTGTGTGACATGTACTTATGATGAACACAAAGGTCATGAACTTCGTGACGTCAGGAAAGTGGCGAACGACGAAAGGGAATACTTGAAGGAGATATTGGAAGAACTTGTTAAACGTAAAGCTACTGTATTCAACTTTACCGATAAAATCAACAGAGTGAATAATGACGTTCTGTGCATTGTCGCTGAAACTAAAGCAAAATGGAAAAAGCAGTACAAAGATCAGACCAGGGAGTTACAGAATGAGAAAGAGAAACAAAAGAGAGAATTCAACAGATTCAAAACAGTTCTTGAAGAAAGTACTCGAAACAAAATGAAAGAATTAGAAACAGAAATGGAAGAGAAAATTAGAGAAATAAAAGACGAGTACGACAGACTGATTAAAATCAAAATTAGGGAATCAAAAGAGAAAGAGGACACCAAACGAAATGAAATAGAAAACAGAGAATTAAAGATTGTCGAAAAAATGAACCGACTTGATGCGGTAATGAATGAGAGAAATAAAACAATAGACGAACAACAGCAACGCAAGCTTAGAGAAACACAAAATTTATTAGATATGTGTAATCAATGGGTCAATAAGTTTGAAAATTTGTTGACGATATCTTCGAGTGTCCTTGAATCACATAACCACTGGGCAGACGCACAGTGTATTCCTGATATAAGAGCAGCGAGTGAACCTCTGGTTGAGGATATAATGAAAGATATTCCAGAAATTGAATCTTTATCTGATATAACAAGGGATGATTTACCGATATTGTGTATTGATAGAGTAAATATATCTGATAATGTAGAATCTGTTGTTGATATTGATGTGATCAAAGGTAATGAGTTTTTATTAACTAGTATAGCAAGTACCGGCTCTGGTAACATCGTCGTCTCTGGGAGGTTATCATCTGATCATTCATTAATTACAGTCATAAACAGAGAAGGACGTCAGATTCGTCAAAACAAAATAGATAAAGTCAAAGGGAGCTCTCTTCAACCCTTTCGTCACTGTGCTGCTTTATCACATGATAAGATAGCTTCGGTTTGTGAATCCAATCAGGTTGGTGTTTATAATATTCATGATGGGTCCTTTACTCAAAATAGCATCACGACCCTCTTTGATGATATCAAAACGGTGGTTTTGAAGTATGCGAGTTCTATAACTACTGATACTATACGTGGCCACATCATTGTGGGTACACGTAATATTGGATCGCTATTTATATTTGATGAAGAATTTAATTTCATTCGAGCTCTGAAGCTGCCAGAGGTTATAAAATGGTCAAGAGATATCCTTTATCATAAAGGCGTTCTGCTGATATGCGATGCAGAGAGTAGATGTGCATACGCTATAACCATGGATACATCTAAAACAGAAGCAGAGTTACTATACGAGCTTCCGAAACCAGATATTGACGGACCGACTTTGTATCCTTTGAGTATATGTAAAGACAGTGCAGATTTTGTATACATCTTGAGGTCAGATACACAGCATGGTACTGGAAAATGTATCATCACACAGTACAGTCAAGATGGTCAACAGTTGTTGACAACCAAACGGACAGAAGATGGAGCACGGTGTATGACAACATTGATGACAGAGGAGGGAGAGAAGCTACTTGTAGTTACATATCGGTCAGGAAAGATGATTTGCTATGGTCTGGTAAGTATATCTCAGTGTTTCTTACTTTAATATTACTAGACATTACAGGATAGTATGAAAAGGAAAGAAAGAAAAGAACAGAAAAAAAGGGATTAGTTTGCTGTAAAACAGTTTGTTTGAGCACTCTAAATGTGCTTCAAAACTATAGAGAACTGGATCAACGTTTGTAACTTTATCAATGTTATTTCCAACAGATGCCAGAATGAAGTCAACCGCGAAAATTTTCATCAAAGAAACGAATATCCAGAGCATACACCACACTGAATCGAATATTAAGGGCAGCTGACGAGGAGAGAATAATCAATATTTGCAGAAACAACTAGAAACTTTAAGGTGAAACGGATCCTTTATCTTTATCTAATGAGATGAAGCTACAGTTCCTGGTGATTATCAACAGCCCCGACGAACAATAGTAAGAAGAAATAAGTCTGGAAATTTATCCAAGATGGTAAATTGAATTTATTGAAAGTATCACAATTATTTGTTTTATTGCAAGATCATGTTTATTTTCTGTGTTTGCGTGTGACCCCTTGCTTGAAGCTTGGAAAATCTCATATTTCGTGTGTAGGAGAACCACATTTAGGAGTAAGAGCCAATTAGTTTTGGTGGAGGTCATATGTCATTTGGGGTCACAATGGGTCAAATAGTGAAACCCTGTTAACATGATTTCTCAAGAAGAAAAGCTTGTACCAATCTCATATATAATGTGACGAGGTAACACATTGATTAGAAGCCGATTGTTTAGAGTGGCGGTCAAAGTTCGTTTCGGATCACTAGGGGTACATTTGTGAAAACCCTGTAAACACGATATCTCAAGAAGGAGAGCTTGGACCAATATCATATTTCGTGTGAAGTACAACATTGAGTAGAAGAAGCTAATTGGTTTTTGTGGCGGTCAAAGGTAATTTGGAGTCACAAGAGGTCAAATTGTGGAAAACGTGTTTCATAATCTACCGTATCTCCAACCGACCAGCCTATTAGATAACATGTGCGTTACGCGTCATAATAATAGAGGTTGTTTGCGATTGGAAATTAGCTAATGGGCATCCGTAGATAGTACCACAGAAAGTCGAACCAATCGCCATTTACTTAACCGTGTCGCTAACTGCATACGTCATTCCGTTAAAAGGTGTGATGTTTGTACATACAACGTTCATTGGAAAGAACTATACAGTTGTGAATTAGAAACCTGTATTAAATATTTGTTTTCCCGTCGTATTTTGCAATTGTCGAGATTCAGTGCCAAATAAAAACTTCAGGTTTGGATGTAGTTACGTTGAGGAAACGACCAGGCGCCATTTACGAAACTGAACTGTCGCCTAGTTAGATTTTTATCAATGACCAATCTCAATTCGAATTAACTGTGTTAAATGGTTCGCTAGCTGCTAGTGCATTATGTACGAGAAGTTTTCATGTGCGGAGATTGATCACAAACTTCACGGAGCATTCATAAATATGTTGGGTTCATATGTTAAATTCTCAACCAATTAAAAAAGTTATTAAACATCACCACGGCTTGGTTATGCACAGGCAATCCCTACACAGTAGAGTGTAGTACTAGCCGCCCCGGTATAGACTAACAATAAACATTGGTCATCCCCATCTGAGTAAGGTAACATTGGGTTCGTTAACATAAACACGTGGTGGACAAAAGGCTTCATGTCAGAATGCCAATACACTTAAGGTGGCCAAACGTCTCCTACATTATTTCTTAAGGCATTTCCTACATGCTATCAGTCATAATTCTCCAAATTTACAATAATTAAAGGAGTTTTGAGACAATTGTGCTGTTACCGCTGCCATGCTATTTGGCAAAGATTTTCAGTTGCGAGTGAAAGATAGATGATATTTCAACTTTAGATTTTCATTGCGTAAAAGATCTCTTTGCTTTTACTTACGCGTATGACATACGAGAAGGTGGCGGTGAGGTAGTTCAAGAGAATATACAAACCCGGGACCGGTGCGGGAGGGGGTTGTCCGTTAGGAGGACAGGGAACTTTGTAATAAAGAATAGTTTATTCTCGTAAGGTGAATGACAATTTAATCTAACATATACGGACCATTACTCTGATGCAAGATGAAAAGCTTAGTGGGAAAACAAAAGACTTTTAAACCACAAATGACATATATACAATTCGTTACAGATTTGTCACGGACAAATTCTGTTGAACGTCATTCCAGACGCCTCGCTGATTACATGAAGTTTAAAATAATACGTTTGCTTTGAGTTCTTAGAATTTGTAAAACTATAAATGAAAATTAAATATCATTAAAGCCTGCACTGAGGAGGTGACGTCATCATATAACTTAGCCTTAAAGGAGCATTCCAGAGACTAGCATATTTTAAATCTGAATATCTTTAAAAACGGGAGTACAGTAGTAATAGAAATGTTGAAAACGTCTTTTTTCTTTGTCTTTTTTCTTGGACTATAACATATCAAGATTCAATTTCTGCCTAGATTTATCCTTTAGAACTGATCAATTCATTACAAAACAAACTCTGAAATTTAGTCCATGATATATTTCTCACTTTTTTTAATGATTTATGTGATAACTCTGTAAGCATAGCCTACTATAATTTGGTTCTCTGCATAGGCTACTTCGTAAGTGGTTTACCCCCACCGCACCCACCTCCCACTCGCCCACTGCCCCCCTCCCCTCAAAAAGATGAAACTTTCCCATTCATTACTTAGCCTTACTCACTTCTTTTCCTTTCATATTTTTAGCCCTTTAACTTCTTTACGTTACTGATTACGAGCCTTTCCCTAAGTACTCTATTTAAACGAATTGAAATAACTTTTACTCTCAGAAGATCTCAATGAAATACAGTATTTCATTCACCCAATTTTATAAAATAGTGTTGATGATTTGTAAGTTAATGACACATTATGATGACACATTGTGATGACATCTAGTTTTGATGACATATTTCTATGATTTGTTTGTATTATTATACGTTAAAATTACAATATGTTTTGCGATATCGTTTATTGTCTTCCTTTCTCAGTGGTATCGAAATGAAAGTTTTAATAACAATCAAAATTATTCAACACTTGTCGTTAAATGGATACTTGGACAGACAAAGGTGTTTTTGTGTTTTTATTTTGTTTGTATTGCCACTTCAATATAAGAGCAATTTGAGATTTGTCTTTTTACCTTTTTGATTGTAATTGAATGGAGTGAGACAAACCCAAATTGCCCAGCAATCGATCTATCCCCCTTAACCCGAATCACTCGTGACGTCATGATTGAATCAGCCTTCCAAAAGTACTGCGTCTCTTCCAAATTTGTCGATACATCTATCAATTTCTGATAGAGTTTGGGACAATCTTCGATCTAAGGCTGGAAAGAAATCGTCGGTTAAGACCGGATTGATTGGATCCTGTTCTAAGGACGCCCTCTTTTGATCACCAAGCATCTGACCAGGTTTGGTAAACCCTCTAAATTTCCAGCATGTTGAATTTCTAAAACTGTAGAAAAACGAAAGAAAACGAAACAATTATAATTAAACAAACAAACCAAGAAGTACAAATAAAAACAAAATTTTGTATTTAAAAAGCCAAACGACCTTTGTACAACCCTAGAAACATCAAGGACAAGTGCCAAACTTGCTTCAGATTCATTAATTCAACTTATCGGTACGAATTTCACAAGTATTTGTGCAAACAAGTATATTCAATGTGTTTAATATAGCTTATTTTGCTACGGGGTGAAAAAAAAGGTGAAATCCGGACTTGTGGGAGGAAAATGTAAGTCACACATAGCTATAACGTGTGCTTCATATGGCAAACTTATAGTGTGGACAGTTTTGTTAGCACCTACCCCTGTGGCTTCAGGAATTCTATGGACTTTGAGACGCCTCTCAAGAAAAGAAGTCTGTAGCTACGCCCCTGCAGACGAAGACTCGGTCGAGTTAGGTGAAATCTTCCTACATTGCGATCTTCTCGCTATATATTATTTTCGGTTGTTGCGCACCATCCTCTTTTGGTGGACGTTACGTTGTGAGATGAGAGGGAGCAGCCATGCAGCAGGCAGGAATGTACACTAAGTATCGGGGCCTAAAGGGACTTTGCAGTGTCAATAGGATGTCTTTTGATCGTCACCCATCATCTGTCCGTTAAACTTACATCATTCCATCGCCAAATTCGTGCTTTAAACTAACCAGAAAGTATCAAAGTGTGAACTTTGTTACAATCTATTAATACCCCTATAGACAATGTGTTATTTAGCCACCGTTTATCGTAAAGCCACAATTATTATGGAAATCCATTACCGAAACTTTTTATGCAAACTTAAGTATTTTGTAAAAAAAAATTGAAAACATTGCTTATAATCAAGCAACTATACAACTAAAACAAACTTTTAATTTGAAATTCAAAATCGTACTTATCAATCTTAAAATTTGAAACATTGTTAAATCAAAAACAAATGAAAAGATAAGCAAAAAGTACACAATTATGAAGTGCGCTTGGAAAATTCTTAGTAAGTAAAGAAAAATAAACCATTCTCCCTCTGGAAAAATCAAAACAATCAAATGACAGGGAGACAAAGAAGGAACACGGATTGAAAAGTACTTTCAAACGGAAGAATAAATAAAAAAGAGGGCGCTATTTAAAAAATAAGTCAAATTACAAGATTATCGACAATTAATTGCCAGGGCTTGCTTTTCAATCTGTTGCACTGCATTGGAATCGTCATCGGATAAGCTCCTCATTCAGACAAAATTCAAAATTTTCCCCTATCCCTATTGGATTAACAAAGCAAGAGTCTAGTAGATTTATTTAGTCTATGATGAAGCCAGGAAAGGTATAATTTTTTAATCAATTCTCCAACTAAAGCGAAACATCAAATTTCCTAAAATTTCAGTGCAGATGTGAAATAATTTACAAACGAAAATATGTGAACTAAAATGTTTATGGGTGCAATCAAATATTGTCACCTCAAAAAGAGAGCAAGCTAGTCTCGCGGAACCGAGACCGATGCAATACAATGCAACAGTTGAAAAGCAGGCCCTGACAATTAATTGAGGATGATCTTTTAATTTGATTTACTTTTTAAATAGCGTCCTCTTTAATTATCTATTGTACCTGTTTGGAAGTACTTTTCGATTTGTGTTGCAGTTTATCTTATCGCTCCCATAGGAAGAATGAGGTATTGTAGTTCCTCTGCCAGTTGGTCAATTTTCTTCAAACTTGGTGGGAAGGTACCTCATGGTGAACCCTTGTGTTTTGCAGACCCCCGGAACCACAGGTCAAAGATTAAATTGAGTTAATATCGAATTGTTGATATAACGCCAAGGGGAACAGTGAATTAAACCCTTCACATGTATTATGGAAATGTCAAGTACTATCAAAATATGTGGTTGCCATGGAAACCGAGGTCAAATGTCACGTGTTTAAAATTCAAATGTATTTTTGAGCGCAATTTTGTGTCACAAATTTCCTTCGGCTGGGCCGATTTTCTTTAAAATTGATGGGAAGGTACTCCAAGTTAAACCCTTGTGCCACGCAGGCCCCTGAACCAAAGGTCAAATTTAGTGCAAATCAAGTTTTGCTCTAACTCAGAGGGAAGATATTTAATTGACATGGAACCTTCACATGTATCATGACAATATCAAAAACTATCAAAATATGTGGTTGCCATGGGAACCGAGGTCAAAGGTCACGTGGTTGAATGTCAAATGTGTATTTTATACCGGTACATAGTCCTTAGTTACAGGCCTAGTGAAATGGGGAGCATTAATCTAATATATAATAAACCTAGATCTAGCTTAAGCCGCACTATCCTGAACCTAACTGTTATGTGAGGCCTGAGTAAATGATAAATTCAACTAGGCTAAAAAGTACATATTGTGCCTGGGCTGGTCCAGTTATATGTGAAAACTTGACGGCATTGAATTTCAAAAAATGTCTACGTGCCACACAGGATTATATTGGCGGTAACGCGCAACGCGATAATAGCGCGTTTAACATGGGAATGGGAAAAGTCGCTGTTTTGTGACGCGGTTCACCTTTGTTAAGGCGTATCGGCCAATTTTTCTTTGCCAAATGCTCTGGGTCGATCCTTACTATTTATCACGCTATGAGCGATTCGTTACTGTTACTGCACCGGCCTCTACTATAAGCGTATGTTAGAAAGGGGAGGAAAATATACCAGTCGTAGCATTTTCCTATTTTTATGTAGGGAGACTCATTCGCGTCGCAGAGCAGACTCAGCAGAGTCTAGGTTCACCTTCGCTTCTGTATCCAGCCTATAACTTATAAACGCGTGCGTGCGTGTGTTCGCTGGATATATCTACTACATTGTGCCTAGGCACAACTTTATTGTACTGATTTCCCAGAGAGAGATTGGTTTATTTTTCTCTAATTAATAAGAATTTTCTAAGCGTACTTCTTAATTGCTTACTTGTTTCTTATCTTTTCATTTGTTATTGATTTAACAATGTGCCTTATTTTGTGTTTGACTTTGAATTTCATATTTTCAAGGCAAATGAAAAGTTTTGTTATAGTTGGACAGTTGGTTGATTATGCAATATATTGAAACATTTTTGACAAGATACTTTGATTTCGCATATTTTATTTGCGGTAAATGGCTTCCCACTTTACTTGTGGCTTGGATGACAAATGGTTGCAAATACGTCACGATGTTCGTAGTCTAAACCAATTAACGCCATACAGCTGGTTATATGTAATATCTGTTGTCTAGGGGCATATATAGATTGTGAGGAAGTTCACACTGTGGTATGTTTTCTGATTAGTTTAAAGTATTCACGGGTAAGGGGTGGGTGGAGGATGAAGAATTTGACGATCGAATGATGTAAATTTAACAGACAGATGATGGGCAACGATCAAAAGACATCTTATTGATACTGCAAAGTGTCGTTAGGCCCGAACATAGTAATATTTGACGTACATTCCTCCCTGCTGCATGACTGTTCCCTCTCATCTCCCAACGTCCACTAAAAGAGAATGGTGCGCAACAACCGAAAAGAATGTATAAACTCGATCGAGTCTGCGGGAATGGGGGGGGGGGGTAGCTTGTACGTCTCTTGTCCATGGTATTCCTGAAGCCACAGGGGTAGGTAGTAACAAAACTGTTTCCCTTTCTGTTTGCCATGTGGAACATACGTTATAGCGCCACAAGTCCGGAATTCACATTTCACCTCGTCCCGAAAACAACTTTATTAACCACAGTGGAACCAAATGTGAAATTCATGAATCCGAGGTAAGCTTGGCTTGTGCAAAGGTTGTTTTACCCGGTGTTTTCTCAAGGCAAATGGAAATTTGCCATCTGTCCTGATTTACATGAACCTTCCGATTTATTTAGGAAATCACACGATTTTATTTGCTACTCTCCCGGCAAAATTTGAATTGCACTATTTTTCTTTACCGTAATTGTGATCATAAATGAATCCTTTGTATGCTTTTACTTGCTGCAAGAACGGGTAGATGTTCCACTTGGTTTTATGGGAACTATATGTACAAGATGCTGATGTCATTGTGCAGCGCTAACGTCATTACGACAATTAGTGTTTATGTAACCTATAACATTGCATAGTTTGACGTGTAAACAATGAAAATGTTTCTCTGATACTTGTTAGATCGCTTTCTTGTTTAAGTTGGATTATATCGAATTCTCCCTAATTTCTCCCTCAGACTTGGGGAGGGGGGGAGGGATTATAAATTTCCATATTTTTGTGAGAGACAGGGTTGTCAGGTCTCCAAATCAATATATACCAAGATATACACTTACAGTCAAGTGCAACATTGTTTGGAAATTCTCGTATATCCAAAGAGGTGCACTTTTATTCAAAATGGAGAAATATTTTCCATAGGTTGACAGTTATACATAGATGATAATATTTCATTACTTGTTTAGGTTGAGTCTTACGAAATCGTTCAGTTTCATATAATCAATGTATTTAAAATAAAAAGCATAAGCAACAATTAACTGTATAGCAGGAAGCTACCAAGCTGCAGTGAGATTCCTGTATCTATCTCATAGTAATATACTGTACACTCGCTTCCCGCTTCTAAAATGTTACGGGATTACACCCATGGCGCCCATGACGCCCATGGCCGTTAGATACATCGTGGTCGTCATTTATAAATCGAGAGAAGCTTTCAGATGATAACGAAACTTTTAACCAATGATACTTAGTCTTCAAACGTACAATTTCAAGTTTCGGACGTATGGAACACCGTTTTAACATTTATTACGGAGTATAACTGAAATCAATTTCAGTTATCTCAATATACCACAGAATTTCATATATGTTTAAATCTCAAGAAATCTGTAATTCTATATTATACATCTGAATTGGAGTTTCAGATACCTTCCATTCAATTTCAGATATCTTAATTAGAAATTCAGATAGATGAAATAACGCACAAATTTTAGAAATTAAATGTTAAAACGGCTTTCATGCGGGCCGTGAAAGAAGGAGGTGAGGAAATAATCAATTTCGGAATGAAATATTGGTTTAATATAATTGTTTTCTTATATAGTTAATTGACAACCTAAAACGCTACTCAATGAATGTAATGTTGTAAATTATTCTATGAGATATTACAGGGCACGGTTTTCAACATTTGGGGTCAGTGTTTTAGAGACTGTTGGATATTTTCCATCATTTATTATAACACGAACAAAAAGAACAAGAAAAGGAAGCAGAAGAGAGGCTGTCGTGAGAAGTATATCGTTAAGTCCAGGCTAATTCGGTGTTTCTACAAGGCGATCTTACAAATAAAACCGTATGTATTGGTGCATTCCAAATCATTCCACTTGCTTAGGTCACGATCTTTTGGCTTCCTGATGCTTCCGCAGTCCTGAACACCATTCAAATCGTTTGGCTGATATGGCAACCAGTCTGTAAATTCCGGGCCAGAGCCATCTACTCCGACAAATATTCCTTCCTCATTTCGATCACTGTAGCCGATCCACACGGACTGAAAGAGAAAACGTAAACATGTAACGAATGCCAAGATTTCAGTCCACGGTTATCCAGTATTTCCTGGCCTATGCATAGGTCTTACGTAGGGATTTTACAGACCCGTTCTTAGACCATTAAGGCGTACCGTGTATGGAATGTATTTTACATGTATTGACACCTGAGCACGTCTAGGTAAGTATGACATCATCAGGCTAATTGTGCTTGGATTGTTAACGTATTCTTCTTTATTTACATTACTTTTCATTTCCTTGGTAAACCCCTGGTAGAAATTCCAGTAGAACCCAGTTAAAAAATCAACGAGGTTCTACTAGGGCCTACTATGTTTAACTGGTTTTTAACTGTGTTTAACTAGGTCTTACTGGGTTCCAACTGGGCTATGCTGTACATGAGCTAGGTTCAACTGGGTTTACACAATGTTCAACTGGGTTTGTTCAGGCCCAACTGAGTTTGAACTATGTTTGAACTGATCCAGTTGGGCTTCAACTAGGTTTCACTGATTTTTGCACTAGCCCAACTGGGTTTGAACTATGTTGACTGGTGAACTTGCCCTGTTGGGGTTGAACTAGGTTTCAACTGGTTTTGCACTGGCCCAACTGGGTTTGGACTAATGGCTGGTGAACTGACCCAGCTGGGGTTTAACTAGGTTTCACTGGTTTGCACAAGCCCAACTGGGTTTGAACTATGTTTACTGTTGAACTTGCCCTGTTGGGGTTGAACTAGGTTTCACACTGGCCCAACTGAGTTTGGACTATGTTTACTGCTTTTATTTTAATTATCAAGAAATTATAATGTAAGTTCGTAAGCAGTAACCGTATAGTAATATATTGAAATTGCTAAATTAGCCAACTTATGAGGGGTGTAAAATAAATCTTTGTCATATTTATCACAGTTATGAATAAACGATTACATTTTTTTACCGCAATGATTAAAAATATAAAATATTTCCTATATAATAAATTTGAAAAAATTATGTTATAATTTGTTCGTCGATTTGAACAATTGGTAGACAAAATGCCTTCCTAGTGCAAAATAGTATGATCCGACTTAATTTGAACTTTGACATTTGTACCTTGTGTTAGCGCAAAATTTATAAATTCCGAATCCGCAAACCACATACGCCAACAGAAGCTTCGCAGAATAATCGCATTTGTAACCGATTTTGCCAACAATTTTAAATTATTACCGCGGCTAAGTTCCCTCCTTTGTGATCTTGCAGTATCTTTATATTATTGACACATACTTGTAACATTATAATTGATTGTAAACGTGCTCTTTATCATACATATTTGAATTGAACAGAAACTTTATAGGCCTATGTAGGCTAGTGACTTAGGACTATAGTATAGGCTAGGTCTAACAAACCGGTTCCCTACTAGGTATACCACATGGTACAATTACTAACGTTAGGCATAACCTAACGTTATAGTTGCACAGCTTATAGGTGCCTAACCTAGTTATACTCAAGTTAACACCTATATTTAGCCGCATGATTTAAGGAAAGTTATTGTCAACTAGCAAACATATAATAGCAATTTTCAAAATTTACGCAATTTCCTTGATTGTTGTTTCAAACATGAAGTGTCCTATTGGCATAATAACATACTTTGCAAAAGTCATTTGCCTAGTGAAGTGTACAGCATACACTGGCAAGGGTGTTGTTCAATAACAACTTCCTGACATGGACGTTAAATGGATGTGTGCCGAGAGATTGGCTTCGGTCAGCTTGCGAGTCTACAAGCCTCCATGGCTTCTTTCGCGAGTTCCTGCTTGCGGGAAGATCACATATACATACATACATACATACAAGTGAGGCTTCATTTGTACAGTGTAAGATGGTCAGCTCTTACATAAAGTTTTGTTTTGTACCTTAGTTTTACTTGTTTATTAGTGCCCTGTTAAATGCTCACTGTACAGAGGGCTATACATTTGTACAGTACATTTGTATGTTGTCTTGTGGTAGCAAAAAGGTTGATTATCAACTTTCTCTCTTCTGGGTTGCTATGCAACTATCTTGCTCTTCCTGGAAATTAGCCCTCACAGGAAATGGGGTCTGTGTGTATATATTTTAGGAACAAAGGAGTTTTGTGAGGGTACAGTATAGGGAGTTGGCAATTGGCTATGAGTATCTGAGCAAGGCAGTTTTAAAAGAAGAGAAAGATAGTTTAATGGCTGGATAGTTTATTTTAAACCTTAATTTACATAGTTCAAGTTACTGTACATGGACCTTATTATTTTATGGAAAAAATTGTGATATTCAACTGCCAGTCTGGGACACTATTTATTATAAAGGATACTATTTACTATAAAGGATATTGTTTTACAATAAAGGATATATTCCAGGACACCATCACTTATAAAGGACATTATTTTACTACAAAGGATATTGACATTATTTTACTGAAAGGATACCCTGGAACACTATTTCATAAAAAAATTAAAGGATACTTTTTTGCTGGGATCGGACATTCATAATACCTTTTATTGGGTTCAACTATACTGATGTCATAGAATATCTGATGTCGTGGAAAGTCTGAGGTCGTAGAATACTTGAGGTTACCAGCAGGCCAACTCACCAGAACAGACTTTTAAATTAAGTGTATTTCAGTATTTCTTTATATTTTGGGTGCGCACCTCACTACTGTAAGTTGTTTCATTTAATTCTTTGACTGGGCCCAGATCAGCTGTACATTGTTTGTTATTCATAATTATAATTTCTTTTGATCCAATCCAGTTGACTTCTTCATTTTTATATGTGTCTTGCTCTGTGTTAGGTCATCACACCAAACCCAGAGTTCTCTGATCAAGAACAAACATTTATTTTCAGTGGCTAACACCCTTAATACTTACAGTATATATCTACTGTTAAAAAATGAAAACTTCTTATAGTATGGTGTTATATAAGTGTAGATAACACCAGTTGAGAATCCCAGTTCAAACTATTTAATAATATAAGAAGTAAAAAAAATAGTTCACCCAGTTTAACCCAGCAAAACATAGTTGACCCAGTAAAACAGTTGACCCAGTAAAACATAGTTAAACCAGTTGGACCTAGTAAAACATAGTTGAACCAGTTGGACCCAGTAAAACATTGTTGAACCAGTTGGACCCAGTAAAACATAGTTGAACCAGTTGGACCCAGTAAACATAGTTGAACCAGTTGGACCCAGTAAAACATAGTTGAAATTGGACCAGTTGAACCCAGTTAAACATAGTTGAACCAGTTGGACCCAGTAAAACATAGTTGAACCAGTTGGGAACCCCAGTTCAACCTAGTTCAAATTTGGGCCAATTTCCGTATAGAAAATTCCAGTTGAACCAAGTTCAAAAATTCAACTGGAATTTCCACCAGGGACATCAGTCTTGTCAATGCCGATGCTTGATTTTAGCAGTGAGAATATGAGCAATATTAATGAGGACTCTATTAGCGCAGCTGAGCTATAGCGGTCATGCCATTCTGCCGAAATTCTGTCACTTTGGCCACTGGGTTCGAATGACTGCCATTTCGTCAGTTTTCATTCGATTCGGCTGGTATTTCGTAAGTAGTTTGTGTGAGTTAAGTTCCATAGATGCGTTAACATTTTGTCCACATAGTTTGTCAATTTGAAGGTCATTTGTGGTCACGAGAGGTCTTTTCTGCAAACGTAAAATATGCTACTCCACCTAGAGCTGACATGTTGTTGATATAAAGTTTGAATGCTGGTGAACCGAAGTTGATCAGGAAAAGTATTTTTGTCGTCATGTGATGGCCCAATACAAGACCCTCTGTAGAGTTTTCAGTTATGATGAAATGTAGGCCACAGATCATATTTTTAAAAGATTTTTTCGGAGACTAACAAGGAGCGGTTCGTATACACCGTACAGTACATAGGGCTAATATATTACCGTTGAAATCAGCCCATTTCGGGAAATAGTCACCGGATTTCAGGATATGTAGCGACGCAATGAGCGGAAATTCATTTCGGACAGTCATTTGACGTCAACTTGCTCAAATGTGAAAACGCTTTGACCACCGTTGCTAGGGAAATGTAACCTTGACAAGTTTTCTGCTTACATTAGAAGGTGTCATTTTGACTATAAATGTATCAATTTTGGTGAAGGAAAAGGTCAACGGTTTCTGCAGAACTCATATAAACAAAAGTTAAAATGAAGTCATTCATTCAAACCTCCATACAGTTCTGCATGCTGGTTTAAAAGTATCACAAAGGCAGCTGTGCATTTTAAGTATTCAAGAACATAACTTAGCGGTAATCATAGGTTTTGACCTTTCAAATTCATTTGAAACTTTTTATCTAGTTAAAATTACATTTATCTTTATTTTTTATTCATTTTCAAAACAAATGTTCAGAACTTTCTAAAATTGTAACAAACTATGTCTGCTAAGAAGGAGCATAGACAAGGAAAACAGGAGACAAGAAGGTTTAAAAGGAAATGACACCGTTATTCCGCCTATGTCTTATATTTTCGCACAAACAAATGGATAAACTGCTAAGAAATATTGCCAATCAAAACAAATTTTCTCAAATAGAAGCTTAGCTGAGCTAATGAAGTGTTGCTGCTCTTGGTCTTTTATTATCAACACTGTTTATGTTCACGTTGAAAATATGAAAGGAAAAACAAAGACCAAGTGACACTTTTCACCTCCTAGTGGCACTATGACATCACAAGTTGACAAAATGGTGGCTCCTGACACGACTTGAAAACCCTGATAGGCATATCTCCTAAACAAAGTAAGATATCTCAGCTTTTTGATGAGATGTATGTTCGCATGTATCTCAGTAAAAGTTGTACTGTGTGGTTTCTTCGTCTTCAGTAAATAGTGCATAGTTGTTCAGATATATGTATAATCAAATTTCATGAAAATTCAATTAGCTATTCACAATACAGTACTAGTCTTGTCTCACAAATACTAGTATGGTGACAATTACACAACCTTAAAGGAGAAACAAACCCACCCATCAATGTTTGTCTATGTGATAGATCATATATGTGATGAATAGATTCCCCTTACAGTTAAGAAATAAATAATTCCGTTTGGGAGATACTAAAAATTTAATGTTTTTTTTTTACACAACGGAAGGTTACTGAGACTCCACCCAGTCTAAATATGACACCAACGAACCACATGTGCTTCAACTTGTTTTTTTTTTAAATGATTTTCGCTATTATTATGTTTCTTTCCTGTAATGGAGGCGAGTTTTAAAAATTGCTGAATCTAAGACAATGAAGGTCTTACTCTGAGCATGACCTAATGATGAAATTGGTGTAATTTTTTACCTTGAAAATATGTAAAGAAGAAAAAATATATTAAACGATTTTAGATCAAGTTTTCATTACAAAGTTGCAAAGGGGTACTTTTCATTATCAAAAAGGGATACTTCTATAATTTACGAAAACGGGAAAGTTGGAGTTTCCCAAAACTGAGAGGGATCGGACCCCGTTCCGGTTCCGTCTCCCTTGTAAATGTTACTCACCTGTTTTTCTGAGGCAGGTTTATCAGGTCTCATGGTCTTCCAAAAGTTATTCACGAAATCATTTTCATCGCTCGACTCAATCGTTGTCAGGTGTCCTTTTACTCCGGAGGTACTGTCAGGTGTCCTTTTACTCCGGAGGTACTAAACGTTTGGCAAAAAGTCTCCGCGTCCGTCCATGTCCGTAACGGGTCATTGAAAAACCTTTTACAAATAATTAAGATAGAATACTTTATAACCACTACGGTGATAGAGCTATTAAACAGGGTGGGGTTTTAATTTTAAGTTTTAATTTGAAGTAATATTGCAAACATGACTTAAATAAACGTGATAACGTCGTAGTTTCAAGTTTAATAGCGGCATGGCTTGGACTAATATTAAATTGGCAGAATTCGGAATAAAGTATTTCAACAAAACACTTAACATGACTATCAATTTTCATTTAAAATAAGGAAGAGAAACTAGAATTGTCGAAATTTCTGATTTGCTTTTGTATGCGATTAATCAAAACCTGTCGAGTGCTCCTTAATTAATCGCTTATTAATTACCATGTGATTGTCTTACTAGATGGATTAATTCCAATCCGGTTGTGTATGATCGTGCCACATGACCAAACAATGCTGTTTGTATTGTAAACTGATGTGCTGTTAGGTGTTAATTGGGCACATATTTTGTTTAATTAACTATAGAATATACAAACGAGTATAACATTAACGTACTTTACAATTATTGTTATTCGCTATACCTGTAACAGTTGGTACCAAATGATGTCCATCCGGAAGGACAATTACGCGATGAGCAAGAAGCTTTTGCCAAGTAGATGCTTGATGACAGCAAAACTAAAGCTGTGATGCCGAAAGCCTTCATGATGTCAATTAACACAGTTCTGCTGGAAGCACGATATCAAAACGGTATTCAATTCGGTCGAATTCTTGTTGTGCTCAGGTTTACTTGCAAACACGGCTTTTTACTCGTTCTTGTTGTTACAAAAGGAGCAAAAAATTAAAAATTCAAATATAAATCATGCAAATAATGTTTACCTAGTAATACTTAATTATACAATGACGACTTCTGATTGATGGAATCAAAGATTGCTATTTGATTACTTTATGTCTGGACGATTTGATTGGCAGAAAGTGTGCGGCTGGGTGGGACTGATACTAATGGATCTGTACTTTCAACACATGTTTTCCCAGAATTACATGCATGTTTTAAAATTGCTCTCTCCACACATCGCTCTCTCTGTCTCTCTCTCTCTCTTTCATTTGCTGTTTACAATATTTTGAGCGATAACTTAAGAACAGATGTACAATTTAAAACAAATATTGTAAAACATAATGCTAAAATTATGTGACATTCTAAGTTAACGAATTAATTGTTTCGATATAAAGGCTGGGTAACTGTAAGAAAAGGTTAAAACAAAAGGGTTGTTATACATCAGAATTCTACATACGTAAATTGACGGTTGCTTTGCTGCCATTAACAAATTATTCAATTTTTCGAAATGGGTAAAGTTATTGTTTTATCAGATAACCGTAAGAAAGTTTACCACAAAGTTAACAACATCAGAATGCTACCGACGTAACTTGACGGTTGCGTGGTTACCATTACAAAAGAAAGCCCGTTGTTTCATTTTTACGTCATAATTGGGGGGGGGGGGGATAACGGCTGTTAAATTACGTAGAAGCACAGGCTTTCTGGCTGCCGGTATCTTACCGCCAGAGAGAAAGAAATTTATCAACAGTGTTATAGATGAACAACTTGATAATTATTCTACATGTTTCATATTTTTAGGCCGGCCAAGGATCGAACACACGACCTCTATGCTAGTTTACATTTCTTCTAATGTCACTGCCTTTATCCACTCGACCAGATAGTACTAGTTTAAAACAACCAACTCAGTATCATAACATTTTTTTTATTGTGGTTGGTCATAACATTACTGATGTACCATATTGTTCCAATGTATTACGGTTGCATTGTCTATACTTATTAGGCTAGCTGTTCGCCTTTTTGTCAGATTCCTACATTATGTATATATATATATATAGATACCAAAAGGATTACTGAATTGTCCTTTTCAGAATTTTCAAATTTTGCGGAAAATCACCCTTTACGAATGTCACGCGAGTCACGTCACGCGAGTCACATCAATTCAAGATGGTGTTTCTACCCATATTACTGTGTGAATATTACAGGGATGTTATAGTTTGATGAATGAATCACTGAATAGAGATTTTCAATATTTTTTCGCCTTCAAGGCATTAGACAACAGTGGTGAATTGAAAACACCCTCGATTTACTGTCACGAGAGTCACAAAATTTACTGTTTTTGTTTTTTCTTCTTGGCTGCTCAAAAGCATTACTCCAAGTAATGAATATCAAGTCTTCACATAGATACCAAAAAGATTACTGAATTTTCCTTTTCAGAAGATATTCAAATTTTGCGGAAAATCACCTTTAACAAAGGTCACGTGAGTCACGTCACGCGAGTCACGTCAATTCAAGATAGTGTTTCTACCTATATTACTGTGTGAAAATTACAGGGATTTATAGTTTGATGAATGAATCACTGATTAAAGATATCATATATGCATTCCCCTTTTAATTAGGCAACTTGAGTAATATTGGCACACATAATTCAACCAATTATAATAATTTCATTTGAAATATCAGAATTTACATTCATGAATATTTATTCGCAATAAAATGCCTATTTTATCACCACATTTGGAAAGTTAGCATGTGTCATTGATTTTTTAGTAATATACAAAAACATAATCTATATTAGTATCTGGCAATGCAATGTGCTATGACTTGACAACCTTACGGTTAACTGCACAATCATTCCCAAAATCAAAATGAGAATGGTAATTTGATCACAATGAATAAAAAATTGAATACAGCCGTAACACTTTTGGTTTATTCAAATATGACAAATGAGAATGGTAATTTGAATTACATTTTGATAGATGTTTCTTCTATAACTTTCAAATGAGTGACTTCAACAGACTAAATATTGTTATAAATATTAATTGACGAGATATACTGCCTGAAAAACTGTACTACCCGTACAGTATATTACCTACTGTCTGCAGTCATGAGGGTAACTCGGGGACATTAATATCATCTGAACATTTCCAAGGGAAGTTCCTTTTGGACAATTTCTAGACCAATGAATGTTATATTTGACTATGCAAGATCTATACCTTCGATTCACTACTGCATTTGGTCTAGAACTATCTGAAAAGTGAGCTCGTCACGCGAGTCACGTTTTCTTGTCACGCGAGTCACAATACATCTTCAACGTTATTTTCATGCGTTACAACATTTTCTCAAAGTTGCATAGCAATTGAGGTAGAGGTGTTTTTCAACTTCGGTATGATTATAAAAAGTTATTGGAAACATTTTAATAAGACATAAGAAATCGAACATTTGTGTGTGCATTCTGATTTTCGCTAATAGTAACTGTCACGCGAGTCACGTTTAGTTTTTGACCAATTTCACCCCCAATACTTGAGGTATAAATATTTTTCGCTACTGTTGTAAACATTAAGGCTTACCTTCACTGACTACATGAATGCTTTTCTCCCATGTATTTCCTTATTTGTTTAATGATATCAAATAGAGAGGAATTTTAGTAAAAATGTCACGCGAGTCACCACGGAATTGACCCTATATATAATCAGGGATGCATGTACCGGATAATTACACCGTCTTTATTACACTACAGACATTTCAATTTAAACATGTTCATAAAAGGAAAACAATCGTTGAAAATATTTCTTTTTATAAATTGGCTATTTGCATATGCTGAACGAGAAATTACAATTAGAACAGATAGAACTAATATACATAATGTATGTATGTGTGTTGCAGATTTCACAAAATCTTTACCATTACTTGATAACAGTGACATGCATAAATTAATATATTTACATATAAAAGCAAAATTTAAAAGTCTTAATTAAAAAAAATTATGCTGATATGTGTAAATTACTTGTAAATAAAACGAAATCGTTGAAATGTGTTGAAAATGTGTGTTTGCTTTTCTTCACTTGAAATTGCGTCATATGAAATGTAATATTTATCCAATTCCCATAACGTATGTATGTGTGTTATAGATTTCACCAAATCTGTACCATTACTTGAATACAGTGGCACGCATAAATTAAAATACTTACATATAAAAGCAACATTGAAAAGCCTTAATCTCAAATATTTGACTTGTAAATGCTTACTAAACGGAATTTTGATAACAACGTAATTTAATGTATAAACAGTATGTACAAAGTGTGTACAGAATTCACCAAAGTCGTAACGTTATACTGATACGTGTAACTTAAATGTGTCCATAAGAAATGCATAATTTGACTTCCAAATACGTTTTATGGAATCATATTATAATAAGTTTCTACTGAGGACTATATTTAGAATAACTTTGTATGAATATTATTTATATAAACCCTCTGTTTTCAGGACATGTATGTATAGCCTAATTGTTCTATTATTAAACAGATATTATCGAAAGCTAGTGGGCGTGACCCAGAATTGATTCTCGGAAACTTTTCGGTGGGTCGCGGGATTTTCCAGATGTTTGAGCCTGGTGTGGGGTCGGGTGTGGTTCGGGTGTGAGGTCGGGTGGGTCGTGAGGAGTGGGATCTGGTGGGTCGTGGCTCACCCCTCATAGAAACCTCCTGGGTCTAAAAGTTTGCGAATCGCTGATTAACAGCATTTGACAGCTGTTTCTTGTAGACTGTTAGTAGTGTTTGAAGTGAGTCGACATCGGTCTGTAACGCAACATTTTAGATGGACTACATAAGTCAATTTGCTGATATTGTAAATATTCAACGTTGAAGCAGTTTGCCATTTAAATAAATGCTTCGGAAACGTAGTGTGATTTTCTTCGTGCCGTAGTTTACTTTACATTTATTGTTTCTTCCAGGGCACTATCCTATGTGAACACATAATATATACATAACACGACGTGTTTCTGCATACACACAAGCACTACATTCAGGGCTAGTACGCCCGGTCAAGGTGACATACCCTTCTATGACGTATAAGAACCGTCCTCGGAGTAGCTCCTCATTCCGACAAAATTTAATTTCTCCCTATTTAACAAAACAATAGTCTCGTTGACTTATCTAGTCAATGATGAAGCCATTAAGGCATGAATTTTTATAACCCCGACATATTTCTACAGGCAGCTGTTACCGAATACCAAAGTGCGTAATCAAACTACAGTTTCAAACTAGCAAATGAAAGTATGTTGTCCAAAATATTAAATGCATTGAAAAGTAATCAATTTTCCAACTAAAGCGAAACTTTCAATTCGAAATATAATTTGCCAAAGTTACAGTGCAGATGTAAAATCGTTGACAAACGAAATATGTGAACTACAATGTTACTGAGTGCAGTCGAATATTGTCACCTGCAAAAAAAAGAAGCATAACCAATCTCGCGGAACCGAGACCAGTGCAATGCAACAGAATGAAAAGCAAACCCTGACAATGAACTGTCGATGATATTTTAATTTTAATTACTTTTTAAATAGCGCCATCTTTTCTATTTGCCGAATTTCTCACTATTTTTTATTAAGGGGCTAGGGGGGGGGGGCGGGTGATTGAGGAAAATTTTCATTAATTTTGTGAGAAACAGGTGTGCAAATAAATATAGACCAAGATATACTAAAAATGAATACTCGTATATCCAAAGAGTTGCACTTTTATTCAAACTGGAAAAATAGTTGTGTTAGGTTGACAGTTATAAATAGATGATTGAGTTTTACGACATCATTTAGTTTTACATATGTAATGTATTTCAAATGAAAAGCATATGCATACAATTAACTGTATAGCAGGGCGCTTAGAACCAGGCTGCAGTGAGACTTCTCCATCTATCTCATAATAATATATTCTACTCTTGCTTCCCACTCATAAAATGTTACGGGATAACGCCAACGACGCCCATGGCTGTTAGATAAATTATGGTCGTCATTTATCGCATAATCGAGCAAAGCTTTCAGATGATAATACAAGTTTTAACCAATGACATTCATTCTCCAACGGTAAAATTTCAAGTTTCGGACGTATGGAAAGCCGTTTTAACATTTCCTACGGAAGTTTAGAAAATTGAATTCAATTTTGGATATTGAAATTTAATTTCAGACATCTTAAAATCAATGTAAGATATTTTACCATTTGTAATCTAGATATCTGAAATAGGATTTCTTTCAGATATCTCAATATGCACTTCAGATAGATGGAATAACGTACAATTTTAGCAAATAAATATTAAAACGGCTTTCCATGTACAAGCGTTGAGAGGGGGGGGGGGGGTACTGATTTAATTAATTTCGGAATGAAATATTGGTTTAATATAATTGTTTTGTTGTTTAGTTATGTTACAGCCTGAAACGGTATACTCAATGAATGTAAAAATGTCAGTTATTACAGAGCACGGTTTTCAACATTTGGGGTCAGTGCTTCAGAGGCTGTTCGATATTTTCCATCATTTATTATAACACGAACAATAACGAAAAGAATAGTAAGAAGAATAAAGAGAGGCTGTGGTGAGAAGTATATCGTTAAGTTTAGGCTAATTCGGTTTTTTACAAGGTAATCTTACAAATAAAACCGAACATTGACTCATTTCTCCACCAGTTTGGGAATCTCGAAACACATCCATTTACGTCACGAAATGGAGTTCATTCTCGAGCCTGATCACTGTAACCGATCCACACGTGCTGAAAGAGAAGATGACGTAAATATGCAACGATTGCCAAGATAAAATCTATAGGAAATTCAGTTTTTTTCTAACATTTACATAGGTCTCACGTAGGGATTTTACAGGCCCGTTCTTAGAGCAGGCATACCGTACAGGGTATGCATTTTACATGTATTGACACCTGAGCAAGTCTAGGTAAGTATGACATCATCAAGCTTATTGTGCTTGGATTGTTAACGTATTCTTCTTTATTTACATTACTTTTCATTTCCTTGATAAACATCAGTCTTGTCAATGCCGATGCTCGATTTTAGCAGGTATGATATGAGCTATAATGATGACATTATCAGCGCAGCTGAGCTATAGCGAAGTGCGACTCTGCCGAAATTCTGTCACTTTTGCCACTGTGTTTGAATGACTGCCATTTCGTCAGTTTTCATTCAATTTGGCAGGATATTCATCAGTTGGTTTTTGAGTTAAGTTTCCATGCGATCATATAAGTAAATTTGAAGGTCATCTGAGGTCACAAGAGGTCATTTTCTGAAAATGTAAAATATGCTACCCCTCTTATAGCTTTTGTCCAAAACTGCTGAAATGTTGTGGATATAAATTAGAAAGTGGTGAAATAAAGTTGTTCAGGGGGAAAATTGACGTTATGTGAGGGCCCAAAACAGGGCCTTCTGTAGAGTTTTCAGTCATGATGAAATGTAGGCCACAGATCATGTGCAATGATCATGAAATTTGTTTTTTCAACTTTTAGTATTCATCGCCAGTATGCGTTTTGGTATGATCAGCAAAATGGGAAATAATTTCACCCGCGGGAGACTTGATCAAGTCAAATATTTACCTGTTGTTCAAGCTTTCCATCTAGTTCGAACTTTTCCACAGTTTGCGTGTGGAATACGACATTGTGAGAATGACCTATATTGTTGGAGCCGAATCCGAGGTCTGCTCTTTAACGTTACAAACGTAGTACGTCGTTTGTAAGCAAGTTGCGGGTCGTTCTATTATTGTAAAGGTGCAGTTTTCGTGAGTAATTTCAGCCCAATTCAAACGTTGATATCCACATTTGTTGGCAGATTTTTTTTTTGCATTTATGAAGGTTACTGAGACTTCATCAAGTCAAAATATGACCAACGAGCCAAATGTGCTTCAACTTTGTTTCTTATATTTTCCCCAATTTATTACAATGTTTTTTTTCTGTAATGGAGGGGAGTTTTACCAATTGCTGAAATCTAAAACAATGAAGATATTACTCTTAGCATGACCTAAGAATCCAATAGGCTGGACCTCAACAAAAAACGATAGGCTTCTTGTACTGAACGTTTCACAACTATATAGTCCTACTAAATATGAGATTGGTTCAAGCTTCCCTTCTTGAGATATTGTGTCTACAAGGTTTTCACTATTTGGCTCCTGGTGACCCCAAATGACTTTTGACCTCCCCACAAAACAATAGGGTTCTTCTACTCAATGTAGGTTCTGCTACTCACGAAATATGAGATTGGTCCAAGCTTCACTTCTTGAGATATCGTGTTTACAAGCAAGGCGTCACACACACAAACACATAGGTTACGATTATCATCGAAACCAACTAGAAGGGGAATTACGTATTTTCTGTAATTTGAAAAAGGTTTATAAAAAAAATAATGAGATATTTGATTAGATCTAAAAGTATCACAACAAGTAAGTGGTGTGCGTCAAAATAGTGGGATACCGTACAGCGAATTTCTAACATTTTCAACTATATAAACATCTTTATAACTCCAACGTTGGCCTTTAAATACCAAATTTGTTTTTGTTTGTACTTCTTGGTTTTTTTGTTTAATTATAATTAGTTTTGTTTTCTTTCTTTTTTTTCTACAGTTTTAGAAATTCAACATACTGGAAATTTAAAGAGTTTACCAAACCTGGTCAGATGCTTGGTGATCAAATGAGGGCGTCCTTGGCTCAGGATCCAATCAATCCGGTCTCAACCGACAGTTTCTTTCCAGCCTTAGATCAAAGATTGTCACAAATTCTCTCAGAACTTGAAAGATGTATCGACAAATTTGGAAGAGACGCAGTACTTTTGGAAGACTGATTCAATCATGACGTCACGAGTGATTCGGGTTAAGGGGGATAGATCGATTGTTGGGCCATTTGGGTTTGTCTAACTCCATTCAATTACAATCAAAAAGGTAAAAAGAAAAATCTCAATTTGCTCTTACATTAAACTTGCAATACAAACAAAACAAAAACAAAAAACACATTTGTCTGTCCAAGTATCCATTTAACGACAAGTGTTGAATAATTTTGATTGTTATTAAAACTTTCATTTCGATACCATTGAGAAAGGAAGACAATAAACGATAGCGCAAAACATATTGTAATTTTAATGTATAATAATACAAACAAATCATAGAAATATGTCATCAAAACTATGTGTCATCACAATGTGTCATCAAACTGTGTCATCAACACAAATCATTAACAATATTTTATAAAATTGGGCGAAATGAAATGCAGCATTTCATTGAGATCTTCTGAGAGTAAAAGTTATTTCAATTCGTTTAAATAGAGTACTTAGGAAAGGCTCGTAAGCAAAAGGGCTAAAAATATGAAGGAAAAGAATTAAGTAAGGCTAAGTAATGTATGGGAAAGTTTCATCTCTGTGGGGGGGGGGCAGTGAGCGAGTGGGAGGTGAGTGTGGTGGGGGTAAACCATTTACGAAGCAGCCCATGCAGAGAACCAAATTATAGTAGGCTATATACACTTACAGAGTTATCACATAAATCATACAACAAAGTGAGAAATATATCATGGACTAAATTTCAGAGTTTGTTTTGTCATGAATTGATCAGTTCTAAAGGATGACTCTAGACAGAAATTTAATCTTAATATGTTATAGTCCAAGAAAAAAGACTGCTAGTTTATAACACTTCTATTACTATTCCGGTATTTAAAGATATTCAGATTTAAAATATTGTAATATTGTGTCGAGCCCGGCTCCTCCGATAGTAAAACTATATCGGGACTCGCGATAGAAAGGTACTGGGATATCTTGATGCCGTATTTATGCTTCTTCAGGAGATGTCTCGAACGGAAGAAAACAATGAGTTCACAGAAAAACAATTTGACAAGATCGGATTTGATTAATGATTCGGTATAATTTCTTCTCTGTCGATTCTCTTAACAAATAAAACTAAATTACAATGATTTGACTTGACTTGACTTGACTCCGTCAATTAAAAAATTAGAGGGAGTGATGAACTTTCGGCGGAGTGATAAATTTTCTGATCAAGTGATAAAACTTTCGGCCTCCTTTTCCTTTTAAACCTAACTTCCATAAAATCTCACTGCGCACAATCAGTAGGCAGCCAATGAACTGACCATCCAGTATTAACTTAACGATATAAAAATAAGTGCGCTGGCACTGATCTGCCCTGATTGGTTGGGAGTTTGGAAGTCCATCCCCTTTCTATGGAAACTTCCATACCACGTGAGAGAACCTTCTCGAATGTTCCACAGACATAATGGAATCTATTTTGGGAAAAGGCCCTGTACCAAGATTCAATAAGATAGTTAAAAACTTCTCGTGGGAAAACTGAATCCATGACCTAGATAAATACATAAGAGGCCTGTAAGGTGTCTCGATGGAGTTTTTCGGTAACATCAAAGAGATGGTATCACTATTTCATAACATCCCCCTCAATCTTTTTAAATTTTTGGATACTCCAAAATTTTAACATCATACTGCTTTAACTTATCATTATCTCAAAAAGGTAGTGTAAGCACATTCATTAATATTCATTGACTTCAATAAATGGTCTTCATATATCTCAAATGTTAACATCTTGGTTACGAATTATTAAAATGATCATATGGTATATACATTGAAATTTTGTTGTTGTTGTGTACCTCTTTAATATTGATGACATCACATGATGTAATCTAAAAAAAAATATCATTAAGATATTGTTATGAAATAGTAATACCATCTCTTTGATGTTACCGAAAAGCTCCATCGAGATACCTTACAGGCCTCTTATGTATTTATCTAGGTCATGGATTCAGTTTTCCCACGAGAAGTTTTTAACTATCTTATTGAATCTTGGTACAGGGCCTTTTCCCAAAATAGATTCCATTATGTCTGTGGAACATTCGAGAAGGTTCTCTCACGTGGTATGGAAGTTTCCAAAGAAAGGGGATGGACTTCCAAACTCCCAACCAATCAGGGCAGATCAGTGCCAGTGCACTTATTTTTATATCATTAAGTTAATACAGGATGGTCAGGTCATTGGCTGCCTACTGATTATGCGCAGTGAGATTTTTATGGAAGTAAGGTTTAAAAGAAAAAGGAGGTCAGAAATTTATCACTCCGTCAGCGCTCCGTGATCAGTTCGTTGCTTCGTCACCATTTCATCACTCTTTCTAATTGTTTAATTGACGGAGTCAAGTCAAGTCAAATGATTGTAATTTAGTTTTATTTGTAAAGAGAATCGACAGAGAAGAAATTATACCGAATCATTAATCAAATCCTATCTCGTCAAATTGTTTTTTCTGTGAACTCATTGTTTTCGCCCGTTCGAGACATCTCCTGAAGAAGCATAAATACGGCATCAAGATATCCCAGTACCTTTCTATCGCGAGTCCCGATATAGTTTTACTATCGGAGGAGCGGGCTCGACACAATATTACATGGTGGAGATCGGTTGCTTTCTTCAGGAACAAAACGGTAACGGAACTTTTCACAACTTTCGTTCGTTACGATCAATAACGAACAGGTGATTTTTTTTTTGGCCCGAAGACCTAACGAGGAACACAACGTATGTTCACGACCTAGCCTAACGGAAACACTCTACGAAGGAAGTCAGCCTATACTGGCCTAAGTCTGTACACCGGAACCACTGATCTGTACACTAACGTTAATCAACCCAGCATGCAGTTCGCGTTTGAACATTCGCGCAACTAGTAAGTCATACTACAGCTCTAAACATCAGAACTGAACATTTTCGCGATCTAAGCCTAGACTCGACCCGATGTTAACGGCGAACGAATCTGAAGTTCTTACGAGATGTAGGCCTACCTGCTACTACCCACCTGCTACTGCTACTACCTACTGCTACTACCTGCTGCAACTACTACTGCTGACCGAGGGACTTCAATCATCGTTTGCAGTTCCACTACCAGTTCTTAGTTAAACTTAAGGGTGAGTGAAATCATGCCAATTTGTATCCCAACAACCCCTATTTGAGATCAGAGTGTACCGATAAGTTATTTTAATCGTGTCCATGTATTGCATATGTGTTATTTGTATTGCGGTCGATAGTGTGTTGAAATAGGTCAAGGCTTATGTTGTATACTCAGTCATAACTAGCCTACAGTAATTGTATTCAGCATAATGTCCGTCAGTGAACAGGAAACTTCGACCTCTGTTAATGTTATGCAGAAACATAGGCCCACTGATTTTTTGCCATCACGATTTCAGGGCGATGTAGTTGATGCAGATTTAGCCGAAGCTCATTATTTGGGATTTGAAGATTATTTAGAGGTGCATAAATTGCCGTCCCAAACCACCCCTGAGGCTGTAGCGGAAGAATTTAATGAAATATGTCGCATATTTAAGCGAACACTTAAAGGCCAAGCCAGACTCTGGATTGAAAACAAAAATTTTTCAACTATTGCTGATCTTCGCAAGCAATTCCTTGCTCGTTTCAGTCCAGGGACTTCTTCCTACGCTAAATCACAGGCATTTCATGCATTAAGCTATACGCCAGGTGATACAGCTCAAGCTCATTTGGCCAAAATTTCAAAAGCTGCAGCACAATTAAATTATGGCGAGGACCAAATTAGAGATAAATTTATCTCGACCCTGCCTTTGCAATGCCGCTCAGCAGTGTTAATGTCTGCATCACCAAAAGCAACAATTGCAGATTTGGTCATGAAAGTCCAATGTTATTTTGACTTACAAATCCAAAGTCAACCCCCAGCTTCTTCCGAACTATTTATGGCAATGCACGACAAAGCATCTTCTGTTCAGACTCCTACTATTTCTGCATCTTCTGAGATACACGAGTTGTGTAATAAAATTCAGGAATTAGAGACCAAGTTTGATCAGTCACGTAGGTCAGAATTGCAAGACAATCCAAAAGATATGAGGCAAAGATATAGTTCTCGTGATTCTCGTGGTCCTAGGACAGGTCAGAATAATAACAGGAGAAGGTTACCATATTTTAATCCTTCAGTCACATGTTACTACTGCCAAAATCGAGGTCATTTTGCACAATATTGCCAAATTCGCCTAAGCCATGAAATGGAGGCTAAGGTAAACAGAGTACCAACACAGAATTTTCAGTAGGGAGCACTTATGATTGCACTCATCATACAGTGACTCCAGACAAAGTACCAAGTAAGGGAAGATCGAAACGTAAAGCAAATAATATTTGGAAGAATAGTAATATTCCTAGTTCTAGATATACAGGGAACGACCGTAATGTGGATATTCAACTGGACACACGTAATTTTGTAAGAGGTACTTTACATGATGGTAAAGGAATTTCATTGTTGTTTGATAGTGGAGCGACACGCTCTATCATTTCTTCTTCTACAGTGCAAAATTCAAAGTATTTATCCTCTATACAACCTGTCTCAGTAGATGTAGTAAACCTAAAGTTGGGTAATGGTCAGTTTATTCATGCGTATAGCACGATAACATTTCAGGTCAAAATTCAAGGTCATGAATTTCAGCTTTCTGCTTTAATTGCTGCAAACCTGACAGGTATTGACTTAATATTAGGTAGTCAAACTCTGAAGGAATTGAATGGATCTTTGGACTTTACCACAAATTGTTTTAGAATTAAACAAGCCAAAGTCTTCCTTAGGCCAGTGCAGAGATTTGTTATTTACCCAGGTCAGCAAAGATACATTACTGTACAGGGACGTCTTCCACTATATGCACGAAATGCAGATGTGGTTATTAAACCGTTTCCTCTAATATCTCGTATGTGTCCTTCACGAATGTTAGTGAAAATGCATAAAGGTAGAACAAAGATTCTACTAAGGAACATGGGTAATCGGAAATTTTTTCTGCATCCTTCTCGCACAGTGGCTCATTTAGATTTAGCAGATATCATTACGGTCACAGAAGACATACCTACTGATTCTCTAGATTTTCTAAATGTCATGAGAGACATCGAAAAACCGTCTCTTTTTCGAACGAATTCTAACTCTAAAGAGAATCGTGATGAAATTACACGATATAATTTACATCGATATCCACATTTGACAGCTGATGATCCCCTGGTTTCCAAATCCGAACAGGAAATCATGAGAGATAACATTAATTTGGAACAAAGTATTCTGAATGCTTCAGAAACAGAAAGCATATATGAATTTCTAGACTCACATAGAGATGCATTTTCTCTTTATGGTGAATTATCTCACTGTCCAAATTATGAGGCTGATATTACTCTTACTAATGATGAGCCATTTTACATACGTCCCTATAGACTTTCAGATGAGGACAAAGTCATAGTCGCCAGTGAGCTTGACAAATTAGTGCGATTAGGAATCTTAGCGGTAGGACATCAGTCTTATACCTCTCCAGTTTTCCTCATTCCAAAGAAGGGAACAAAAGACAAAAGGGTTGTCACAGATTTTCGCTACTTGAACAGTAGAATAAAACGTCTCAATCACCCATTTCCATTACTGAATGAGACTATCCGTACCATAGGGTACTCTGGAGCCAAAATTTTGGGTGTTCTCGATTTAAAGTCTGCATTCTTCTGTTTGCCACTTAGTGTTCATGCACAACAATATACAGGTATTGCTTCATTTCATGGAGGAAAGCATTATTATTATAAACGCTTACCACAGGGATTGAATTTATCTCCAGCGATCTTTCAGTCGCAAATTAATGATATTTTGGCAACGATCCCAAATTCAAATAAGTTCTGTATTGCTCATCATGACGATATTATTGTGTACAGTGCAGACAAACAATCTCACAAACAACACCTACAGGCAATTTTTAAGGTTTTAATGGACAATGGATTGAAAATCTCTCCGAAAAAGTGTAGCATTTTCCAAAATTCAGTCCGATATATGGGACATTTGCTCTCAATAACCCCAGAAGGTGAGGCTTGTATCCAACCTTTACATGACAGATGTGCAGCAATCAGGAACACACCGAAACCACACAATGTTAAGTCAGTAAGACGATTTGTAGGTGCAGTTAATTATGTGGCTTCATTTTTCCCAAATATTCAAGCACTATTGAGACCATTACATCATTTGAGTCGTAAGAGAAAGGTATTTAAATGGACAGAGGAACATCAGAGTGCATTTCAAGATATTAAAGAGTTGTTGTGTAATCCACCTATATTGCATATGCCACAGAAATATGGTCGTTTTGTGTTATATAGCGACACATCACGAGTAGCAACAGGATCGTACCTGACACAAAGAGTTAATGGCAAAGAGAATATTATTGCATATTACTCTAAGATATTACCACCAGCATGTCAGAGGTATAGTGTAACTGAATTAGAAATGATGGGTCTATTTATTAATGTGACAGCATTCAAACATTTATTGCAAAATGTAGAATTTGAGGCATATGTTGATCACTCAGCCATTGTTGAATTGTTTAAGTCAAAACAAGAACCAGCAACTTCACGCTTACGTAAACTTCTGTTCAAGTTGTCAGAATATACATTTCAGGTTGGTTACAAAAAGGGTTCAGAATTGGTTTTGGCAGATTATTTGTCTAGAGCACCACAGGAATTTCACTCTGAAATAGATCAGGTTGCTCAAGAGGTCAATTCTTGTGAGGATTTTTCAACTCCACCTAAGGAGACATTTAATCCAATCATGACAAGGTCAAAGGCAAGGTCAATGGGAGTCAAAGTTCCAGATTTATTTCCGAATAAAGTCACTAAGGAGTCCATGCAGGATTCCTCAGCCAAAGAATCAACAAATAGAGTTAATAGGACATCCGTTCCTAAGGCAACACATTCTAATGAGCATGTTACACAGAGACCACAATCTGAGTCACAAAAGACGACTACACCAGTAATTTCTACTGATAAGAGAGATACATATAGTCAAAGGCCTACTATTACTATGCCGAGTGAAAATCGACATACATATAGTCCTGACATATTAGTTGTGCCAAATTTTACAAGTGTTTCTCAACCTACAGAGCCAAGATTAGTGGATCAGATTAGACATAGAGTGCCAGAGGTAGTCAGAGAACCACCACCAGAATTATTTGTTCAGCCGAAGCCAGTCATAACAAACATTGATCATTTGGTTACAGGGCACATTCCAAAACAAAAGGAATTGAATAAAGTCATGAAGGCAATTCGAGGAAAGCTGATCAAAAACTATGATCTGCCATTTGATGTAAAAGAGTTGCAAATTCAACAACAAACTTGTCCTTACTACAAACCAATTTATGATTTTCTTGCACATGACATTATTCCAAGTAATGCTAAGCATGCTAGAACTGTTCGTTCTCAAGCAGAGGATTATTTGTTATGTAATAGTTTGTTATTCAGGATATTTTTGCATGAGACTAATGATGCTAAGATGACTCTTCAGTTAGTCGTACCTGAGACTATGGTAGAACAAATAATATCTCGATATCATGATGACTTGTTAAGTAATCATCAGGGTGTAATGCGTACATATTTGACCATTAGACAGCATTTCTATCTGCGCAATATGTTTCAACGCATCAGTAATTATATTCAGGCATGTCTCCGTTGTCAAGAATTCCGTAAGAAACCGGACAAATTGAGACAATATCATGCTCGCATTCCTGATTCTTATCGTCCTTTTGACAGACTTAGTCTGGATTTCAAGACTATGCCCACAACGGCTACAGGATTTAAACATTTGATGGTTGTTTGTGATGAGATCACTAGATTTGTTGTATGTGTTTCTCTTAAGACTCTTGATGCTGAAACAATATGTGAAGCATTATTGCAGAGGGTAGTTACAACCTTTGGTACACCGTCTTGTATCATAAGTGATGCGGCAGCTTCTCTTACAGGAAAATTAGTGCAGCTCTTAAGTAAAGCTTTAGGCATTGAACAAAAGTTCATCAGTGTAAACAATCATGGAAGCTTACAGGTTGAAAGACACATTCAGACTCTTTCAAATTTCCTCAAAGTGAACTTGAATCAGTTTGGTACGGATTGGGTACGATTTGTCCCAACATCAGCCTATGCATATAACACATTTTCCTCTCCTCAGTTGGGTAGCTATAGCCCATTTGAACTTGCATTTGGACGTAAGCCGCCAAATCTTACAAATTTATCGTTCAATCCAATGGCAGGATTATCACAATCTCATGGAGAATATGCTGCATTGTTAAAGAAACGATTTGATCATTTGTCAAGGGTAATGTTAGTCTTACAAAAGAAGCAACAAGATGCTCAAAATGTTAAGATAAGTGCAAAACTGGACAAGGGTGCAATTTATTCAACGGGTCAGTTAGTGTATCTGTATAAGCCAACGTCTTCCTCCTTGACTGCGAACTCTCGCAAAATTGCTGCTGAATGGTGTGGACCATTAGTGATCCATCAAGTTTTGGATAGGACTCATTATTTGTTGGCCACTCTCAAAGGAGAAATTCTTAGTGATGTATTCAATTATAACAGGCTTAAACCATGTTTTGTAAGAGCATCTTTTGAGACTAAGAATATCACCAACATTCAGAAATTGCGAAAGGTCTTGAAAACAAAGGGTTCATCAAGTGAAAAGGTTGCTCGAATGAGAAATGTTTTGAGTAGTAACACTTCTAATGCAGAAAATGTTAATGTCATGCAAGATGCACATATTGAGTTTCATGATGAGTTCGGTAACATTTTGCCAGGGGTAACTTCAGATCACGTCATGTGTCTTATGACCACTAAGCCAATGAATGTTGCATCCTTTCTAGAGAATAGAGCACATAATGAAGGATTAGCAATTCCATATCCTTCCATGAAAGATAGCATATTAAGGCAAAAGAAAGTTTTTGCAAATGCTCCACAAGGAGACATGAAAGTCCAACGTGCTAGATACAAATTGGGTGAATTACAGGTTCTGGTCACCTATCAGACACCATGTTTTCCAACAGGCTTTAAGAGTCATGATTTTTGGTGGAATGTAGGGAAATATTCCAACACAGAGGAAATAATGAATTTTCTCCATGAAAAGGGATTGAACATTACAGGCAATCCAGGCAGGATGTTGCAAACATTATATGGTTAGAATGTATAACTGCATATTGCTTTAAGTTCAGATGAACAGGTGTTTTACCCACGATTGTATGAATGGAATGTGTCATGGCAATTACCTGCATACCTATTAAGTGGAAGTCATTGTACTATATGGTGTAACAATATAAGCTTTATTGTTAAAACCGCCACCAAGTGACCTAGTTTCATCTTTTATAACAAATGTGTAATGAGTATACCTTATTTCTCCTTATGAATTCGTTCAAACGTTTACCCGGCAATTAGAACCTATCCGGAATATTAGCAACATGGGTTTTCATATATTGAGAAATATTTTAGGGATATTTACTTTGCATCATTTATGTTATATTGAAGGCTATTTAGAGACAGCATTGGTGATATGCAACTTTGCTTACAGCAACAGTTATCAAAGCAAATGAAAGTATAGATTTTTTGAGGAAGTTATTTATATATTTTCTTTTCCTCAAATATTCATGCAAAAGTAAATTTCATCAAGAAGTTGAAAGACAAGATGTTAAGTATTATGTTAATTTGAAGAAAGATTTGTTGATGTCATAGTCTATGGGGTCTCTTTTATGGTATCGAATATCTAGTACTTTGGTACTTTACTAGACTATCATTCGGAGTGCATACCTAGGGTCACCATGCTATCGAGTCACATTTTTTTGAAGTGAATGTATATGATTCACAAGGTTTCAAAGCAGTTTTGAAACTATGCCTTCATTAAAGAGGAGGTTTTGTAAATGAGTTTGTAATATTTTAAGGTTCTTTTTTAATGTACGAATTTTTTATGGAACGCTGAGGTGTTCAGTTCAGTTAAAAGATAACTAAGTCTAGTATTCTCTGATCTCTCCCCAATTCACGGCATGATTTCACTTTTGATATGAATGTATTATTGATGTATGAAGTGCATAAATGTATTTTGTAAGAGATACTGCATATTTTGCTGTGTCATGTAACTTTAAGATATCTTAATGATATCTTCCTTTTTTTTGGATTACATCATATGATGTCATCAATATTGAAGAGGTACACAAAATTCAAGGAAATAGTGTTCAATGTATATACCATATGATCATTTTAATCATTTGTAACCAAGATGTTAACTTTTGAGATATATGAAGGCCATTTATTGAAGTCAATGAATATTAGTGAATGTGCTTACAGTACTCTACCTTCTTGAGATAATGATAAGTTAAAGCAGTATGATGTTAAAATTTTGGAGTATCCAAAAATTTTAAAAGATTGAGGGGGATGTTATGAAATAGTAATACCATCTCTTTGATGTTACCGAAAAGCTCCATCGAGATACCTTACAGGCCTCTTATGTATTTATCTAGGTCATGGATTCAGTTTTCCCACGAGAAGTTTTTAACTATCTTATTGAATCTTGGTACAGGGCCTTTTCCCAAAATAGATTCCATTATGTCTGTGGAACATTCGAGAAGGTTCTCTCACGTGGTATGGAAGTTTCCAAAGAAAGGGGATGGACTTCCAAACTCCCAACCAATCAGGGCAGATCAGTGCCAGTGCACTTATTTTTATATCATTAAGTTAATACAGGATGGTCAGGTCATTGGCTGCCTACTGATTATGCGCAGTGAGATTTTTATGGAAGTAAGGTTTAAAAGAAAAAGGAGGTCAGAAATTTATCACTCCGTCAGCGCTCCGTGATCAGTTCGTTGCTTCGTCACCATTTCATCACTCTTTCTAATTGTTTAATTGACGGAGTCAAGTCAAGTCAAATGATTGTAATTTAGTTTTATTTGTAAAGAGAATCGACAGAGAAGAAATTATACCGAATCATTAATCAAATCCTATCTCGTCAAATTGTTTTTTCTGTGAACTCATTGTTTTCGCCCGTTCGAGACATCTCCTGAAGAAGCATAAATACGGCATCAAGATATCCCAGTACCTTTCTATCGCGAGTCCCGATATAGTTTTACTATCGGAGGAGCGGGCTCGACACAATATTACATGGTGGAGATCGGTTGCTTTCTTCAGGAACAAAACGGTAACGGAACTTTTCACAACTTTCGTTCGTTACGATCAATAACGAACAGGTGATTTTTTTTTTGGCCCGAAGACCTAACGAGGAACACAACGTATGTTCACGACCTAGCCTAACGGAAACACTCTACGAAGGAAGTCAGCCTATACTGGCCTAAGTCTGTACACCGGAACCACTGATCTGTACACTAACGTTAATCAACCCAGCATGCAGTTCGCGTTTGAACATTCGCGCAACTAGTAAGTCATACTACAGCTCTAAACATCAGAACTGAACATTTTCGCGATCTAAGCCTAGACTCGACCCGATGTTAACGGCGAACGAATCTGAAGTTCTTACGAGATGTAGGCCTACCTGCTACTACCCACCTGCTACTGCTACTACCTACTGCTACTACCTGCTGCAACTACTACTGCTGACCGAGGGACTTCAATCATCGTTTGCAGTTCCACTACCAGTTCTTAGTTAAACTTAAGGGTGAGTGAAATCATGCCAATTTGTATCCCAACAACCCCTATTTGAGATCAGAGTGTACCGATAAGTTATTTTAATCGTGTCCATGTATTGCATATGTGTTATTTGTATTGCGGTCGATAGTGTGTTGAAATAGGTCAAGGCTTATGTTGTATACTCAGTCATAACTAGCCTACAGTAATTGTATTCAGCATAATGTCCGTCAGTGAACAGGAAACTTCGACCTCTGTTAATGTTATGCAGAAACATAGGCCCACTGATTTTTTGCCATCACGATTTCAGGGCGATGTAGTTGATGCAGATTTAGCCGAAGCTCATTATTTGGGATTTGAAGATTATTTAGAGGTGCATAAATTGCCGTCCCAAACCACCCCTGAGGCTGTAGCGGAAGAATTTAATGAAATATGTCGCATATTTAAGCGAACACTTAAAGGCCAAGCCAGACTCTGGATTGAAAACAAAAATTTTTCAACTATTGCTGATCTTCGCAAGCAATTCCTTGCTCGTTTCAGTCCAGGGACTTCTTCCTACGCTAAATCACAGGCATTTCATGCATTAAGCTATACGCCAGGTGATACAGCTCAAGCTCATTTGGCCAAAATTTCAAAAGCTGCAGCACAATTAAATTATGGCGAGGACCAAATTAGAGATAAATTTATCTCGACCCTGCCTTTGCAATGCCGCTCAGCAGTGTTAATGTCTGCATCACCAAAAGCAACAATTGCAGATTTGGTCATGAAAGTCCAATGTTATTTTGACTTACAAATCCAAAGTCAACCCCCAGCTTCTTCCGAACTATTTATGGCAATGCACGACAAAGCATCTTCTGTTCAGACTCCTACTATTTCTGCATCTTCTGAGATACACGAGTTGTGTAATAAAATTCAGGAATTAGAGACCAAGTTTGATCAGTCACGTAGGTCAGAATTGCAAGACAATCCAAAAGATATGAGGCAAAGATATAGTTCTCGTGATTCTCGTGGTCCTAGGACAGGTCAGAATAATAACAGGAGAAGGTTACCATATTTTAATCCTTCAGTCACATGTTACTACTGCCAAAATCGAGGTCATTTTGCACAATATTGCCAAATTCGCCTAAGCCATGAAATGGAGGCTAAGGTAAACAGAGTACCAACACAGAATTTTCAGTAGGGAGCACTTATGATTGCACTCATCATACAGTGACTCCAGACAAAGTACCAAGTAAGGGAAGATCGAAACGTAAAGCAAATAATATTTGGAAGAATAGTAATATTCCTAGTTCTAGATATACAGGGAACGACCGTAATGTGGATATTCAACTGGACACACGTAATTTTGTAAGAGGTACTTTACATGATGGTAAAGGAATTTCATTGTTGTTTGATAGTGGAGCGACACGCTCTATCATTTCTTCTTCTACAGTGCAAAATTCAAAGTATTTATCCTCTATACAACCTGTCTCAGTAGATGTAGTAAACCTAAAGTTGGGTAATGGTCAGTTTATTCATGCGTATAGCACGATAACATTTCAGGTCAAAATTCAAGGTCATGAATTTCAGCTTTCTGCTTTAATTGCTGCAAACCTGACAGGTATTGACTTAATATTAGGTAGTCAAACTCTGAAGGAATTGAATGGATCTTTGGACTTTACCACAAATTGTTTTAGAATTAAACAAGCCAAAGTCTTCCTTAGGCCAGTGCAGAGATTTGTTATTTACCCAGGTCAGCAAAGATACATTACTGTACAGGGACGTCTTCCACTATATGCACGAAATGCAGATGTGGTTATTAAACCGTTTCCTCTAATATCTCGTATGTGTCCTTCACGAATGTTAGTGAAAATGCATAAAGGTAGAACAAAGATTCTACTAAGGAACATGGGTAATCGGAAATTTTTTCTGCATCCTTCTCGCACAGTGGCTCATTTAGATTTAGCAGATATCATTACGGTCACAGAAGACATACCTACTGATTCTCTAGATTTTCTAAATGTCATGAGAGACATCGAAAAACCGTCTCTTTTTCGAACGAATTCTAACTCTAAAGAGAATCGTGATGAAATTACACGATATAATTTACATCGATATCCACATTTGACAGCTGATGATCCCCTGGTTTCCAAATCCGAACAGGAAATCATGAGAGATAACATTAATTTGGAACAAAGTATTCTGAATGCTTCAGAAACAGAAAGCATATATGAATTTCTAGACTCACATAGAGATGCATTTTCTCTTTATGGTGAATTATCTCACTGTCCAAATTATGAGGCTGATATTACTCTTACTAATGATGAGCCATTTTACATACGTCCCTATAGACTTTCAGATGAGGACAAAGTCATAGTCGCCAGTGAGCTTGACAAATTAGTGCGATTAGGAATCTTAGCGGTAGGACATCAGTCTTATACCTCTCCAGTTTTCCTCATTCCAAAGAAGGGAACAAAAGACAAAAGGGTTGTCACAGATTTTCGCTACTTGAACAGTAGAATAAAACGTCTCAATCACCCATTTCCATTACTGAATGAGACTATCCGTACCATAGGGTACTCTGGAGCCAAAATTTTGGGTGTTCTCGATTTAAAGTCTGCATTCTTCTGTTTGCCACTTAGTGTTCATGCACAACAATATACAGGTATTGCTTCATTTCATGGAGGAAAGCATTATTATTATAAACGCTTACCACAGGGATTGAATTTATCTCCAGCGATCTTTCAGTCGCAAATTAATGATATTTTGGCAACGATCCCAAATTCAAATAAGTTCTGTATTGCTCATCATGACGATATTATTGTGTACAGTGCAGACAAACAATCTCACAAACAACACCTACAGGCAATTTTTAAGGTTTTAATGGACAATGGATTGAAAATCTCTCCGAAAAAGTGTAGCATTTTCCAAAATTCAGTCCGATATATGGGACATTTGCTCTCAATAACCCCAGAAGGTGAGGCTTGTATCCAACCTTTACATGACAGATGTGCAGCAATCAGGAACACACCGAAACCACACAATGTTAAGTCAGTAAGACGATTTGTAGGTGCAGTTAATTATGTGGCTTCATTTTTCCCAAATATTCAAGCACTATTGAGACCATTACATCATTTGAGTCGTAAGAGAAAGGTATTTAAATGGACAGAGGAACATCAGAGTGCATTTCAAGATATTAAAGAGTTGTTGTGTAATCCACCTATATTGCATATGCCACAGAAATATGGTCGTTTTGTGTTATATAGCGACACATCACGAGTAGCAACAGGATCGTACCTGACACAAAGAGTTAATGGCAAAGAGAATATTATTGCATATTACTCTAAGATATTACCACCAGCATGTCAGAGGTATAGTGTAACTGAATTAGAAATGATGGGTCTATTTATTAATGTGACAGCATTCAAACATTTATTGCAAAATGTAGAATTTGAGGCATATGTTGATCACTCAGCCATTGTTGAATTGTTTAAGTCAAAACAAGAACCAGCAACTTCACGCTTACGTAAACTTCTGTTCAAGTTGTCAGAATATACATTTCAGGTTGGTTACAAAAAGGGTTCAGAATTGGTTTTGGCAGATTATTTGTCTAGAGCACCACAGGAATTTCACTCTGAAATAGATCAGGTTGCTCAAGAGGTCAATTCTTGTGAGGATTTTTCAACTCCACCTAAGGAGACATTTAATCCAATCATGACAAGGTCAAAGGCAAGGTCAATGGGAGTCAAAGTTCCAGATTTATTTCCGAATAAAGTCACTAAGGAGTCCATGCAGGATTCCTCAGCCAAAGAATCAACAAATAGAGTTAATAGGACATCCGTTCCTAAGGCAACACATTCTAATGAGCATGTTACACAGAGACCACAATCTGAGTCACAAAAGACGACTACACCAGTAATTTCTACTGATAAGAGAGATACATATAGTCAAAGGCCTACTATTACTATGCCGAGTGAAAATCGACATACATATAGTCCTGACATATTAGTTGTGCCAAATTTTACAAGTGTTTCTCAACCTACAGAGCCAAGATTAGTGGATCAGATTAGACATAGAGTGCCAGAGGTAGTCAGAGAACCACCACCAGAATTATTTGTTCAGCCGAAGCCAGTCATAACAAACATTGATCATTTGGTTACAGGGCACATTCCAAAACAAAAGGAATTGAATAAAGTCATGAAGGCAATTCGAGGAAAGCTGATCAAAAACTATGATCTGCCATTTGATGTAAAAGAGTTGCAAATTCAACAACAAACTTGTCCTTACTACAAACCAATTTATGATTTTCTTGCACATGACATTATTCCAAGTAATGCTAAGCATGCTAGAACTGTTCGTTCTCAAGCAGAGGATTATTTGTTATGTAATAGTTTGTTATTCAGGATATTTTTGCATGAGACTAATGATGCTAAGATGACTCTTCAGTTAGTCGTACCTGAGACTATGGTAGAACAAATAATATCTCGATATCATGATGACTTGTTAAGTAATCATCAGGGTGTAATGCGTACATATTTGACCATTAGACAGCATTTCTATCTGCGCAATATGTTTCAACGCATCAGTAATTATATTCAGGCATGTCTCCGTTGTCAAGAATTCCGTAAGAAACCGGACAAATTGAGACAATATCATGCTCGCATTCCTGATTCTTATCGTCCTTTTGACAGACTTAGTCTGGATTTCAAGACTATGCCCACAACGGCTACAGGATTTAAACATTTGATGGTTGTTTGTGATGAGATCACTAGATTTGTTGTATGTGTTTCTCTTAAGACTCTTGATGCTGAAACAATATGTGAAGCATTATTGCAGAGGGTAGTTACAACCTTTGGTACACCGTCTTGTATCATAAGTGATGCGGCAGCTTCTCTTACAGGAAAATTAGTGCAGCTCTTAAGTAAAGCTTTAGGCATTGAACAAAAGTTCATCAGTGTAAACAATCATGGAAGCTTACAGGTTGAAAGACACATTCAGACTCTTTCAAATTTCCTCAAAGTGAACTTGAATCAGTTTGGTACGGATTGGGTACGATTTGTCCCAACATCAGCCTATGCATATAACACATTTTCCTCTCCTCAGTTGGGTAGCTATAGCCCATTTGAACTTGCATTTGGACGTAAGCCGCCAAATCTTACAAATTTATCGTTCAATCCAATGGCAGGATTATCACAATCTCATGGAGAATATGCTGCATTGTTAAAGAAACGATTTGATCATTTGTCAAGGGTAATGTTAGTCTTACAAAAGAAGCAACAAGATGCTCAAAATGTTAAGATAAGTGCAAAACTGGACAAGGGTGCAATTTATTCAACGGGTCAGTTAGTGTATCTGTATAAGCCAACGTCTTCCTCCTTGACTGCGAACTCTCGCAAAATTGCTGCTGAATGGTGTGGACCATTAGTGATCCATCAAGTTTTGGATAGGACTCATTATTTGTTGGCCACTCTCAAAGGAGAAATTCTTAGTGATGTATTCAATTATAACAGGCTTAAACCATGTTTTGTAAGAGCATCTTTTGAGACTAAGAATATCACCAACATTCAGAAATTGCGAAAGGTCTTGAAAACAAAGGGTTCATCAAGTGAAAAGGTTGCTCGAATGAGAAATGTTTTGAGTAGTAACACTTCTAATGCAGAAAATGTTAATGTCATGCAAGATGCACATATTGAGTTTCATGATGAGTTCGGTAACATTTTGCCAGGGGTAACTTCAGATCACGTCATGTGTCTTATGACCACTAAGCCAATGAATGTTGCATCCTTTCTAGAGAATAGAGCACATAATGAAGGATTAGCAATTCCATATCCTTCCATGAAAGATAGCATATTAAGGCAAAAGAAAGTTTTTGCAAATGCTCCACAAGGAGACATGAAAGTCCAACGTGCTAGATACAAATTGGGTGAATTACAGGTTCTGGTCACCTATCAGACACCATGTTTTCCAACAGGCTTTAAGAGTCATGATTTTTGGTGGAATGTAGGGAAATATTCCAACACAGAGGAAATAATGAATTTTCTCCATGAAAAGGGATTGAACATTACAGGCAATCCAGGCAGGATGTTGCAAACATTATATGGTTAGAATGTATAACTGCATATTGCTTTAAGTTCAGATGAACAGGTGTTTTACCCACGATTGTATGAATGGAATGTGTCATGGCAATTACCTGCATACCTATTAAGTGGAAGTCATTGTACTATATGGTGTAACAATATAAGCTTTATTGTTAAAACCGCCACCAAGTGACCTAGTTTCATCTTTTATAACAAATGTGTAATGAGTATACCTTATTTCTCCTTATGAATTCGTTCAAACGTTTACCCGGCAATTAGAACCTATCCGGAATATTAGCAACATGGGTTTTCATATATTGAGAAATATTTTAGGGATATTTACTTTGCATCATTTATGTTATATTGAAGGCTATTTAGAGACAGCATTGGTGATATGCAACTTTGCTTACAGCAACAGTTATCAAAGCAAATGAAAGTATAGATTTTTTGAGGAAGTTATTTATATATTTTCTTTTCCTCAAATATTCATGCAAAAGTAAATTTCATCAAGAAGTTGAAAGACAAGATGTTAAGTATTATGTTAATTTGAAGAAAGATTTGTTGATGTCATAGTCTATGGGGTCTCTTTTATGGTATCGAATATCTAGTACTTTGGTACTTTACTAGACTATCATTCGGAGTGCATACCTAGGGTCACCATGCTATCGAGTCACATTTTTTTGAAGTGAATGTATATGATTCACAAGGTTTCAAAGCAGTTTTGAAACTATGCCTTCATTAAAGAGGAGGTTTTGTAAATGAGTTTGTAATATTTTAAGGTTCTTTTTTAATGTACGAATTTTTTATGGAACGCTGAGGTGTTCAGTTCAGTTAAAAGATAACTAAGTCTAGTATTCTCTGATCTCTCCCCAATTCACGGCATGATTTCACTTTTGATATGAATGTATTATTGATGTATGAAGTGCATAAATGTATTTTGTAAGAGATACTGCATATTTTGCTGTGTCATGTAACTTTAAGATATCTTAATGATATCTTCCTTTTTTTTGGATTACATCATATGATGTCATCAATATTGAAGAGGTACACAAAATTCAAGGAAATAGTGTTCAATGTATATACCATATGATCATTTTAATCATTTGTAACCAAGATGTTAACTTTTGAGATATATGAAGGCCATTTATTGAAGTCAATGAATATTAGTGAATGTGCTTACAGTACTCTACCTTCTTGAGATAATGATAAGTTAAAGCAGTATGATGTTAAAATTTTGGAGTATCCAAAAATTTTAAAAGATTGAGGGGGATGTTATGAAATAGTAATACCATCTCTTTGATGTTACCGAAAAGCTCCATCGAGATACCTTACAGGCCTCTTATGTATTTATCTAGGTCATGGATTCAGTTTTCCCACGAGAAGTTTTTAACTATCTTATTGAATCTTGGTACAGGGCCTTTTCCCAAAATAGATTCCATTATGTCTGTGGAACATTCGAGAAGGTTCTCTCACGTGGTATGGAAGTTTCCAAAGAAAGGGGATGGACTTCCAAACTCCCAACCAATCAGGGCAGATCAGTGCCAGTGCACTTATTTTTATATCATTAAGTTAATACAGGATGGTCAGGTCATTGGCTGCCTACTGATTATGCGCAGTGAGATTTTTATGGAAGTAAGGTTTAAAAGAAAAAGGAGGTCAGAAATTTATCACTCCGTCAGCGCTCCGTGATCAGTTCGTTGCTTCGTCACCATTTCATCACTCTTTCTAATTGTTTAATTGACGGAGTCAAGTCAAGTCAAATGATTGTAATTTAGTTTTATTTGTAAAGAGAATCGACAGAGAAGAAATTATACCGAATCATTAATCAAATCCTATCTCGTCAAATTGTTTTTTCTGTGAACTCATTGTTTTCGCCCGTTCGAGACATCTCCTGAAGAAGCATAAATACGGCATCAAGATATCCCAGTACCTTTCTATCGCGAGTCCCGATATAGTTTTACTATCGGAGGAGCGGGCTCGACACAATATTACAATATCTTAAAGTTACATGACACAGCAAAATATGCAGTATCTCTTACAAAATACATTTATGCATTTCATACATCAATAATACATTTATATCAAAAGTGAAATCATGCCGTGAATTGGGGAGAGATCAGAGAATACTAGACTTAGTTATCTTTTAACTGAACAGAACACCTTGACGTTCCATGCAAAATTCGTACACAAAAAAAAGAACCTTAAAATATTACAAACTCATTTACAAAACCTCCTCTTTAATGAAGGCATAGTTTCAAAACTGCTTTGAAACCTTGTGAATCATATACATTCACCTCAAGAAAATCAAGAAAATGTGACTCGATAGCATGGTGACCCTAGGTATGCACTCCGAAATGATTCTAGTAAAGTACCAAAGTACTAGATATTCGATACCATAAAAGAGACTCCATAGACTATGACATCAACAAATCTTTCTTCAAATTTACATAATACTTAACATCTTGTCTTTTCAACTTCATGATGAAATTTACTTTTGCATGAATAATTGAGGAAAAGAAAATATATACATAACTTCCTCAAATTATCTATACTTTCATTTGCTTCGATAACTGTTGCTGCAAGCAAAAGTTACACATCACCAATGCTGTCTCTAAATAGCCTTCAATATAACATAAATAATGCAATGTAAATATCCTTAAAATATTTCTCAATATATGAAAACCCATGTTGCTAATATTCCGGATATGTTCTAATTGCCGGGTAAACGTTTGAACGAATTCATAAGGAGAAATAAGGTATACTCACTACACATTTGTTATAAAAGATGAAACTAGGTCACTTGGTGGTTTTAACAATAAAGCTTATATTGTTACACCATACAGTACAATGACTTCCACTTAAAAGGTATGCAGGTAAATGCCATGACGCATTCCATTCATACAATTGTGGGTAAAACACCTGTTCATCTGAACTTAAAGCAATATGCAGTTATACTGTACATACTAACCATATAATGTTTGCAACATCCTGCCTGGATTGCCTGTAATGTTCAATCCCTTTTCATGGAGAAAATTCATTATTTCCTCTGTGTTGGAATATTTCCCTACATTCCACCAAAAATCATGACTCTTAAAGCCTGTTGGAAAACATGGTGTCTGATAGGTGACCAGAACCTGTAATTCACCCAATTTGTATCTAGCACGTTGGACTTTCATGTCTCCTTGTGGAGCATTTGCAAAAACTTTCTTTTGCCTTAATATGCTATCTTTCATGGAAGGATATGGAATTGCTAATCCTTCATTATGTGCTCTATTCTCTAGAAAGGATGCAACATTCATTGGCTTAGTGGTCATAAGACACATGACGTGATCTGAAGTTACCCCTGGCAAAATGTTACCGAACTCATCATGAAACTCAATATGTGCATCTTGCATGACATTAACATTTTCTGCATTAGAAGTGTTACTACTCAAAACATTTCTCATTCGAGCAAGCTTTTCACTTGATGAACCCTTCGTTTTCAAGACATTCCGCAATTTCTGAATGTTGGTGATATTCTTAGTTTCAGAAGATGCTCTTACAAAACATGGTTTAAGCCTGTTATAATTGAATACATCACTAAGAATTTCTCCTTTGAGAGTGGCCAACAAATAATGAGTCCTATCCAAAACTTGATGGATCACTAATGGTCCACACCATTCTGCAGCAATTTTGCGAGAGTTCGCAGTCAAGGAAGAAGACGTTGGCTTATACAGATACACTAACTGACCCGTTGAATAAATTGCACCTTTGTCCAGTTTTGCACATATCTTAACATTCTGAGCATCTTGTTGCTTCTTTTGTAAGACTAACATTACCCTTGACAAATGATCAAATCGTTTCTTTAACAATGCAGCATATTCTCCATGAGATTGTGATAATCCTGCCATTGGATTGAACGATAAATTTGTAAGATTTGGCGGCTTACGTCCAAATGCAAGTTCAAATGGGCTATAGCTACCTAACTGAGGAGAGGAAAATGTGTTATATGCATAGGCTGATGTTGGGACAAATCGTACCCAATCCGTACCAAACTGATTTAAGTTCACTTTGAGGAAATTTGAAAGAGTCTGAATGTGTCTTTCAACCTGTAAGCTTCCATGATTGCTTACACTGATGAACTTTTGTTCAATGCCTAAAGCTTTACTTAAGAGCTCCACTAATTTTCCTGTAAGAGAAGCTGCCGCATCACTTATGATACAAGACGGTGGACCAAAAGTTGTGACTACCCTCTGCAATAATGCTTCACATATTGTTTCAGCATCAAGAGTCTTAAGAGAAACACATACAACAAATCTAGTGATCTCATCACAAACAACCATCAAATGTTTAAATCCTGTAGCCGTCATGGGCATAGTCTTGAAATCCAGACTAAGTCTGTCAAAAGGACGATAAGAATCAGGAATGCGAGCATGATATTGTCTCAATTTGTCCGGTTTCTTACGGAATTCTTGACAACGGAGACATGCCTGAATATAATTACTGATGCGTTGAAACATATTGCGCAGATAGAAATGCTGTCTAATGGTCAAATATGTACGCATTACACCCTGATGATTACTTAACAAGTCATCATGATATCGAGATATTATCTGTTCTACCATAGTCTCAGGTACGACTAACTGAAGAGTCATCTTAGCATCATTAGTCTCATGCAAAAATATCCTGAATAACAAACTATTACATAACAAATAATCCTCTGCTTGAGAACGAACAGTTCTAGCATGCTTAACATTACTTGGAATAATATCATGTGCAAGAAAATCATAAATTGGTTTGTAGTAAGGACATGTTTGTTGTTGAATTTGTAACTCTTTTACATCAAATGGCAGATCATAGTTTTTGATCAGCTTTCCTTGAATTGCCTTCATGACTTTATTCAATTCCTTTTGTTTTGGAATGTGCCCTGTAACCAAATGATCAATGTTCGTTATGACTGGCCTTGGCTGAACAAATAATTCTGGTGGTGGTTCTCTGATTACCTCTGGCACTCTATGTCTACTCTGATCCACTAATCTTGGCTCTGTAGGTTGAGAAACACTTGTAAAATTTGGCACAACTAACATGTCAGGACTATATGTATGTCTATTTTCACTCGGCATAGTAATAATAGGCCTTTGAATATATGTTTCTCTCTTATCAGTAGAAATAACTGGTGTAGTCGTCTTTTGTGACTCAGATTGTGGTCTCTGTGTAACATGCTCATTAGAATGTGTTGCCTTAGGAACGGATGTCCTATTTACTCTATTTGTTGATTCTTTGGCTGGGGAATCCTGCATGGACTCCTTAGTGACTTTATTCGGAAATAAATCTGGAACTTTGACTCCCATTGACCTTGCCTTTGACCTTGTCATGATTGGATTAAATGTCTCCTTAGGTGGAGTTGAAAAATCCTCACAAGAACTGACCTCTTGAGCAACCTGATCTATTTCAGAGTGAAATTCCTGTGGTGCTCTAGACAAATAATCTGCCAAAACCAATTCTGAGCCCTTTTTGTAACCAACCTGAAATGTATATTCTGACAATTTGAACAGAAGTTTACGTAAGCGTGAAGTTGCTGGTTCTTGTTTTGACTTAAACAATTCAACAATGGCTGAGTGATCAACATATGCCTCAAATTCTACATTTTGCAATAAATGTTTGAATGCTGTCACATTAATAAATAGACCCATCATTTCTAATTCAGTTACACTATACCTCTGACATGCTGGTGGTAATATCTTAGAGTAATATGCAATAATATTCTCTTTGCCATTAACTCTTTGTGTCAGGTACGATCCTGTTGCTACTCGTGATGTGTCGCTATATAATACAAAACGACCATATTTCTGTGGCATATGCAGTATAGGTGGATTACACAACAACTCTTTAATACTTTGAAATGCACTCTGATGTTCCTCTGTCCATTTAAATACCTTTCTCTTACGACTCAAATGATGTAATGGTCTCAATAGTGCTTGAATATTTGGGAAAAATGAAGCCACATAATTAACTGCACCTACAAATCGTCTTAATGACTTAACATTGTGTGGTTTTGGTGTGTTCCTGATTGCTGCACATCTATCATGTAAAGGTTGGATACAAGCCTCACCTTCTGGGGTTATTGAGAGCAAATGTCCCATATATCGGACTGAATTTTGAAAAATGCTACACTTTTTCGGAGAGATTTTCAATCCGTTGTCCATTAAAACCTTAAAAATTGCCTGTAGGTGTTGTTTGTGAGATTGTTTGTCTGCACTGTACACAATAATATCGTCATGATGAGCAATACAGAACTTATTTGAATTTGGGATCGTTGCCAAAATATCATTAATTTGCGACTGAAAGATCGCTGGAGATAAATTCAATCCCTGTGGTAAGCGTTTATAATAATAATGCTTTCCTCCATGAAATGATGCAATACCTGTATATTGTTGTGCATGAACACTGAGTGGCAGACAGAAGAATGCAGACTTTAAATCAAGAACACCCAAAATTTTGGCTCCAGAGTACCCTATGGTACAGATAGTCTCATTCAATAATGGAAATGGGTGATTGAGACGTTTTATTCTACTGTTCAAGTAGCGAAAATCTGTGACAACTCTTTTGTCTTTTGTTCCCTTCTTTGGAATTAGGAAAACCGGTGAGGTATAAGACTGATGTCCTACCGCTAAGATTCCTAATCGCACTAATTTGTCAAGCTCACTGGCGACAATGACTTTGTCCTCATCTGAAAGTCTATAGGGACGTATGTAAAATGGCTCGTCATTAGTAAGCGTAATATCAGCCTCATAATTTGGACGGTGAGATAATTCACCATAAAGAGAAAATGCATCTCTATGTGAGTCTAGAAATTCATAAATGCTTTCTGTTTCTGAAGCATTCAGAATACTTTGTTCCAAATTAATGTTTTCTCTCATGATTTCCTGTTCGGATTTGGAAACCAGGGGATCATCGACTGTCAAATGTGGATATCGATGTAAATTATATCGTGTAATTGCATCACGATTCTCTTTGGAGTCAGAATTGGTTCGAAAAAGAGACGGTTTTTCGATGTCTCTCATGACATTGAGAAAATCTAGAGATTCAGTAGGTATGTCTTCTGTGACAGTAATGATATCTGCTAAATCTAAATGAGCCACTGTGCGAGAAGGATGCAGACAAAATCTCTGGTTACCCATGTTCCTTAGTAGAATCTTTGTTCTACCTTTATGCATTTTCACTAACATTCGTGAAGGACACATACGAGATATCAGAGGAAACGGTTTAATAACCATATCTGCATTTCGTGCATATAGTGGAAGACGTCCCTGTACAGTAATGTATCTTTGCTGACCTGGGTAAATAACAAATCTCTGCACTGGCCTAAGGAAAACTTTGGCTTGTTTAATTCTAAAACAGTTTGTGGTAAAGTCCAAAGAACCATTCAATTCCTTCAGAGTTTGACTACCTAATATTAAGTCAATACCTGTCAGGTTTGCAGCAATTAAAGCAGAAAGCTGAAATTCATGACCTTGAATTTTGACCTGAAATGTTATCGTGCTATACGCATGAATAAACTGACCATTACCCAACTTTAAGTTTACTACATCAACTGAGACAGGTTGTATAGAGGATAAATACTTTGAACTTTGCACTGTAGAAGAAGAAATGATAGAGCGTGTCGCTCCACTATCAAACAACAATGAAATTCCTTTACCATCATGTAAAGTACCTCTTACAAAATTACGCGTGTCCAGTTGAATATCCACATTACGGTCGTTACCTGTATATTTAGAACTAGGAATATTACTATTCTTCCAAATATTATTTGCTTTACGTTTCGATCTTCCTTTACTTGGTACTTTGTCTGGAGTCACTGTATGATGAGTGCAATCATAAGTGCTCCCTAATGAAAATTCTGTGTTGGTACTTTGTTTACATCAGCCTCCATTTCATGGCTTAGGCGAATTTGGCAATATTGTGCAAAATGACCTCGATTTTGGCAGTAGTAACATGTGATTGAAGGATTAAAATATGGTAACCTTCTCCTGTTATCATTTTGACCTGTCCTAGGACCACGAGAATCACGAGAACTATATCTTTGCCTCATATCTTTTGGATTGTCTTGCGATTCTGACCTACGTGACTGATCAAACTTGGTCTCTAATTCCTGAATTTTGGTACACAACTCTTGTATCTCAGAAGATGCAGAAATAGTAGGAGTCTGAACAGAGGACGCTTTGTCGTGCATTGCCATAAATAGTTCGGAAGAAGCTGTGGGTTGACTTTGGATTTGTAAGTCAAAATAACATTGGACTTTCATGACCAAATCTGCAATCGTTGCTTTTGGTGATGCAGACATTAACACTGCTGAGCGACATTGCAAAGGCAGGGTCGAGATCAATTTATCTCTAATTTGGTCCTCGCCATAGCTTAATTGTGCTGCAGCTTTTGAAATTTTGGCCAAATGAGCTTGAGCTGTATCACCTGGCGTATAGCTTAATGCATGAAATGCCTGTGATTTAGCGTAGGAAGAAGTGCCTGGACTGAAACGAGCAAGGAATTGCTTGCGAAGATCAGCAATAGTTGAAAAATTTTTGTTCTCAATCCAGAGTCTGGCTTGGCCTTTAAGTGTTCGCTTAAATATGCGACATATTTCATTAAATTCTTCCTCTACAGGGGGGGTTTTGGACGGCAATTTATGCAACTCTAAATAATCTTCAAATCCCAAATAATGAGCTTCGGCTAAATCTGCATCAATTACATCGCCCTGAAATCGTGATGGCAAAAAATCAGTGGGCCTATGTTTCTGCATAACATTAACAGAGGTCGAAGTTTCCTGTTTACTGACGGACATAATGCCGAATACAATTACTGTAGGCTAGTTACGAGTATACAACATGAGCATATACTTAATTGAACACGCTATCGACCGCAATTAAATACAAATAACAAATATTCAATACATGGACACGATTAAAATAACTTATCGGTACACTCTGATCTCAAATAGGGGTTTGGATACAAATTGGCATGATTTCACTCACCCTTAAGTTTAACTAAGAACTGGTAGTGGAACTGCAAACGATGATTGAAGTCCCTCGGCCAGTAGTAGTAGTACAGTAGCGGCAGGTAGTAGCAGGTTGTAGCAGGTAGGCCTACATCTCGTATACTGCAGATTCGTTCGCCGTTAACATCGGATAGAGTCTAGGCTTAGATCGCGAAAATGTTCAGTTCTGATGTTTTGAGCTGTAGTATGACTAACTACGTACTAGTTGCGCGAATGTTCAAACGCGAACTGCATGCTGGGTTGATTAACGTTAGTGTACAGATCAGTGGTTCCGGTGTACAGACTTAGGCTAGTATAGGCCGTCTTCCCTCGTAGAGTGTTTCCGTTAGGCTAGGTCGTGAACATACGTTGTGTTCGTCGTTAGGTCTTCGGGCCAAAAAAAAATCTCTGTTCGTTATTGATCGTAACGAACGAAAGTTGTGAAAAGTTCCGTTTTGTTCCTGAAGAAAGCAACCGATCTCCACCATGTAATATTGTGTCGAGCCCGGCTCCTCCGATAGTAAAACTATATCGGGACTCGCGATAGAAAGGTACTGGGATATCTTGATGCCGTATTTATGCTTCTTCAGGAGATGTCTCGAACGGAAGAAAACAATGAGTTCACAGAAAAACAATTTGACAAGATCGGATTTGATTAATGATTCGGTATAATTTCTTCTCTGTCGATTCTCTTAACAAATAAAACTAAATTACAATGATTTGACTTGACTTGACTTGACTCCGTCAATTAAAAAATTAGAGGGAGTGATGAACTTTCGGCGGAGTGATAAATTTTCTGATCAAGTGATAAAACTTTCGGCCTCCTTTTCCTTTTAAACCTAACTTCCATAAAATCTCACTGCGCACAATCAGTAGGCAGCCAATGAACTGACCATCCAGTATTAACTTAACGATATAAAAATAAGTGCGCTGGCACTGATCTGCCCTGATTGGTTGGGAGTTTGGAAGTCCATCCCCTTTCTATGGAAACTTCCATACCACGTGAGAGAACCTTCTCGAATGTTCCACAGACATAATGGAATCTATTTTGGGAAAAGGCCCTGTACCAAGATTCAATAAGATAGTTAAAAACTTCTCGTGGGAAAACTGAATCCATGACCTAGATAAATACATAAGAGGCCTGTAAGGTGTCTCGATGGAGTTTTTCGGTAACATCAAAGAGATGGTATCACTATTTCATAACAATATGCTAGTCTCTGGAATGCTCCTTTAAGGCTAAATTATATAATGACGTCACATCCTCAGTGCAGGCTTTAATAATATTTAATTTTATTCATAGTTTTACAAATTCTAAGAACTCAAAGCAAACGTATTATTTTTAACTTCATGTAATCAGCGAGGCGTCTGGAATGACGTTCAACAGAATTTGTCCGTGACAAATCTGTAAACGAATTGTATATATGTCATTTGTGGTTTTAAAAGTCTTTTGTTTTCCCACTAAGCTTTTCACGTTGCATCAGAGTAATTGACCTAGTCCGTATATGTTAGATTAAATAAACTATTCTTTATTATATAGTTCCCGGTCCTCCTAACGGACAACCCCCCCTCCCCCACTGGTCCCTGGTTTGTATATTCTCTTGAACTACCTCACGGTCACCTTCTCGTCTGTCATACGCGTAAGTAAAAAGAAAACATCCAGCGTTTAACAAATGGATTAATTAGTATTTAATCAACATAACCAATAGTTATTTCGTTCTATATGAAAAAAAGTGTAAAGTCGTCAGATCTGCATCGTGTTAAATACAGTATAGATTAGTTGTGTTAACTATCTATACCCGTCCTTCTTATTGTCAGTAACATTATGAGTTTCATTCCTCCTTGTACAAACTGCAGGTTTATCGTGAAGTATAGACCTAAACTTTCTGAACAAAAAACAACAACAACAAGAAAGAGACAGACAGAGAAAAGGAAGCTTATTCATAACAGAAAAACTTATGTATATTCATAATCGCTGTGTACTTGAATTATCTGCATTTCTCCTAGCTTCACTTTCGTCACGTTTTATCATAATTTTCATCCAGTACGTCCTCTTTCAAAGAACAAATATATCCCAATCGGCACTAAAACAACCATCAAGTATAACTTTAAAATATCTAGGTTATTGCTAACTAAAATCTCTCCACGGCTAAAGCAGTTTTATTTACCTTCGTGAGATTATGACACATGTTGTACGTAAATCGATGAGATTTCAAGCATTTTTACAGAATTGTTGACTTCCGTGTTGAATAAGTATGTAAACGAAGGTCAGAGAATGTTAGTTATGCTATTATGATTATCTACATTAAAAATGTTAACACCCGTCCATTGATGCAGATTCCGAGAGATTATGTAAACTTCATACAAAATTGGATCACAAAATTACAAAACATGTTCCCAAAAAAAAATTATATGAAGGAAATGAAACAATTTACAATTTGTTTTCGTTTTCAACCCTAATTCATATATTTGATCAAAGATAAACGAACATTGCATAGGCATACTTCCCAGTTATTGAACCAATGAACATATGTGACGTTAATCATTATAAGCCTATAAGCTCTAAACAAAACCGTTCCTTTAAACATAAAAGGTAAAATCTTTAATTGTAAGGATGATCGTAATTCTATGTTTTCATCAGTGCCGGTCAAATTTGAACTTGTCCCATATTTGACAAGTTATCTGGCCAGATCTACTACTTTGATGTTACAATTACACTATGGCATGGTAAACGCAGGTCAGTCTACTGTACGTGGCAATACACGCCTCCAACAAAAACAATAGGATGGTCTTGTACTCAATGTGATGCATCAACACACCAAGTATGGGAAGTATCCACGATTCCCATCGTTAGATATCATGCAAAAGGATTTTCAGTTTGACTTCAGTTTGATGTCGCAGAATCATAAATAAGCCGATGAGCCTACGGAAATGTCTCAAACAATTAAAAATCAAACATCTATAAAACTACCTACGAAGATAGTTCGGCTTCTGTTACACTAACTGTAGGGCTCCTCTAGTACCTGGTATATACTATCCAGTAGCTATAGGTGTCCGTGAGTCCTAAGCCTATACGGTACCTCATTGCTACTTTGAGCCGCTCGATTAGCGCGACTTTGTGCATTTCCCAATTATTTATCTTGTCTTATAGCTGCAGATTGGGATGCGAAAAATATTGCTATCACTCCATTACACTGCGTACATCAAAGCGATCTTTTACGCAATGAAAACATCTAAGGTTGAAAGAGCATCTATCATTCACTCTCAACTGAAAATCTTTGCAAAAAATCATGGCAGCGGTAACAGAAAACTTGTCTCCAAACTCCTTTAATTGTTGTTTATTTGGCGAATTATGACTGATGGCATGTAGGAAATGCCTTAAGAAATAATGTAGGAGATGTTTGGCCACCTTAAGTGTATTGGCATTAATTCTGACATGAAGCATTTTATCCTTCACGTTTTTGTGTTAACGAACCCAATTTTACCTTACTCAGATGGGGATGACCAATGTTTATTGTTAGTCTATACCGGGGCGGTTAATACTATACTCTACTGTGTAGGGGTTGCCTGTGCATAACCAAGCCCTGGTGATGTTTAATAACTTTTTTATAATTGGTTGAGAATTTAACATATGAACCCAACATATTTATGAATGCTTTTGAAACACATAACGTACTTCGTAAGCTTAAACGGTTCCCTGTAATGAATTGTTAGTTTAGAATTTAATGATGATTTCCCGGTATGTTTATAAATGCTCCGTCAAGTTTGTGATCAATCTCCGCACATGAAAACTTCCCGCACATAGGCTAATGCACGGGCAGCTAGCGAACCATTTTACACAGTTAATTCGCATTGAGATTGGTTATTGATAACAATCTAACTAGGCTACAGTTCAGTTTCGTAAGTTTCCTCAACGTAACTACATCCAAGCCTGAAGTTTTTATTTGGCACTAAATCTCGACAATTGCGAAAAACGACGGGAAAACAGATATCTAATACAGGTTTCTGATTCACAACGGTATAGTTCATTCCAATGAACGTTGGATGTACAAACATCACACCTTTGTAATGGAATAACGTATGCAGTTAGCGACACGGTTAAGTAAATGGCGATTGGTTCGACTTTCTCTGGTACTATCTACGGATGCCCATTAGCTAATTTCCAATTGCCAACAACTTCCATTATTATGAGGTGTAACGCACATGTTATGTAATAGGCTGGTCGGTTGGAGATACGGTAGATTATGAAACACGGTTTTCCAAAATTTGACCTCTTGTGACTCCAAATTACCTTTGACCGCCACAAAAACCAATTGGCGTCTTCTACTAAATGTTCTACTTCACAAGAAATATGAGATTGGTCCAAGCCCTCTTTCTTGAGATATCGTGTTTACAGGGTTTTCACAGTTGTACCCCTAGTGATCCGAAACGAATTTGACCGCCACTCTAAACATTCGGCTGCTTCTAATCAATGTGTTACCTCTTCACACTATATATGAGATTGGTACAAGCTTTTCTTCTTGAGATATCATGTTTACAGGGTGTCACTATTTGACCCATTGTGACCCCAAATGACATATGACCTCCATCAAAACCAATTGGCTCTTAAAATGTGGTTCTCCTACACACGAAATATGAGATTGTCCAAGCTTCAAGCAAGGCGTCACATGCAAACACACAAAATAAACATGGTCTTGCAATAAAAAAAATAATTATGATACTTTCAATAAAATTCATTTTACCATCTTGGATAAATTTCCAGACTTATTTCTTCTTACTATTGTTCGTCGGGGCTGTTGATAATCATCAGGAACTGTATCTTCATCTCATTAGATACAGATAAAGATAAAGGATCCGTCTCATCTTAAAGTTTCTAGTTGTTTCTGCAAATATTGATTATTCTCTCCTCGTCAGCTGCCCTTAATATTCGATTAAGTGTGGTGTATGCTCTGGATATTAGTTTCTTTGATGTAAGTTTTCGCGGTTGACTTCATTCTGGCATCTGTTGGAAAGAACATTTATAAAGTGTCAAACATTGATCAAGTTCTCTATAGTTTTGAAGCACATTTAGAATGCTCAAACAACTGTTTTACAGCAAACTAATCCCTTTTTTCTGTTCTTTTCTTTTCTTCTTTCCTTTTCAGAGTATCCTGTAATGTCTAGTAATATTAAAGTAAGAAACACTGAGATATACTCACCAGACCATAAAAAAGCATCTTTCCTGACCGATATGTAGCTACAAGTAGATTCTCTTCCTCCTCTGTCATCAATGTTGTCATACACCGTGCTCCATCTTCTGTCCGTTTGGTTGTTAACAACTGCTGACCATCTTGACTGTACTGTGTGATGATACATTTTCCAGTACAATACCGAGTATCTGACCACAAGATGTATACAAAACCTGCCCTGTCTGCACATATACTCCAAGGATACCAAGTCTCTCCGTCAATACCTGGTTTCGGAAGCTCGTATAGTAACTCTGCTTCTGTTTTAGATGTATCCATGGTTACAGCGCACGCACATCTACTCTCTGCATCGCATATCAGCAGCACGCCTTTATTATAAATGATATCTCTTGACCATTTCATAACCCCTGGCAGCTTCAGAGCTCGAATTAAATTCAATTCTTCATCAAATATGAATAGCGATCCAATAGATGTACCTACAATGATGTGGCCACGTATAGTATCAGTAGTTATACACGTCGCATATTTCTTACTCACCGTTTTGATGTCATCAAAGAGGGACGTGATGCTATTTTGAGTAAGAGACCCATCTTGAATATTATAAACACCAACCTGATTGGATTCACAAACCGAAGCTATCTTATCACGTGATAAAGCAGCACAGTGACGAAAGGGTTGAAGAGAGCTCCCTTTGACTTTATCTATCTTGTTTTGGCGAATTTGACGTCCTTGCTTGTTTATGACTGTGATAAATGAATGGTCAGACGATAACCTCCCAGAGACGATGATGTTTTCAGAGCCGGTACTTGTTAAACCAGCTAAATAAAACTCGCTCGATTTGCACACTTGAATATCAACAACAGATTCTACATTATCCGATATATGTACCTTATCAATACACAATATTGGTAAATCATCCCTTGTTATATCAGATAAAGATTCAATTTCTGGAAAATCTTTCATTATATCCTCAACTAGAGGTTCACTCGCTGCTCTTATATCAGGAATACACTGTGCGTGTGTCCAGTGGTTGTGTGATTCAAGGACACTCGAAGATATCGTCGACAAATTTTCAAATTTATTGACCCATTGATGACAAAGATCTGATAAGTTTTGTGTTTCTCTTAGCTTGCGTTGCTGTTGTTCGTCTATTGTTTTATTTCTCTCATTCATTACCACATCAAGTCGATTCATTTTTTCGACAATCTTCAATTCTTTGTTTTCTATTTCATTTCGTTTGGTGTCCTCTTTCTCTTTTGATTCCCTAATTTTGATTTTAATCCTTCTGTCGTACTCGTCTTTTATTTCTCTAATTTTCTCTTCCATTTCTGTTTCTAATTCTTTCATTTTGTTTCGAGTACTTTCTTCAAGAACTGTTTTGAATCTGGTGAATTCTCTCTTTTGTTTCTCTTTTTCATTCTGTAACTCCCTGGTCTGATCTTCGTACTGCGTTTTCCATTTTGCTTTTGTTTCAGCGACAAAGGACAGAACGTCATCATTCACTTTGTTGGTTTTATTAGCAATGTTGAATACAGTATCTTTACGTTTAACAAGTTCTTCCAATATCTCCTTCAAGTGTTCCCTTTCGTCGTTCGCCACTTTCCTGACGTCACGAAGTTCATGACCTTTGTGTTCATCATACGTACATGTCACACAAACGGGGAGGTTTCCGCATGTACAACAACACAACTTAGCCTTGTGTTCCTGGTGAATATGGCACCTAGGAGCTTCCATCAATGATGCAAGTTTTTCTTGTGTGAGACTTTTCCCCTCAAGATCATTCAGAGCTAATAAGTGTTTCTGATGTTTGACAAACATCTTCTTGGTCAAATGAAATTGATAACACTGAACACAAAGAAATCCTTTACATATAAAACAGTACGCTGTAACCTTTAACTTCTCTTCACAGCCAATACATTCTCTCTCTTCTCTGTTTTCAAATGTTTTCTGTAGCTGAATAAAATGCAGCATACTTTTCATATGGAAGTCAGTCTTGAATCCATCGATTCCATTGTTTGGTATTTTGCAGACATCTTTACATAGAGGACATTTAAATGTCCCAACCTGTCTTTCTAATATAGGTTCCAGACATTGCTTACAGAATCTATGGAGACATGGTAATTGTTTCGGTTCTTTAAACAGATCCAAACAAATTGAACATTCGAAAAATGTATCTGCGATGTCTTTCCAAGGCGATGGGCAGGCCATATTTGTCTCGAAATTTAAGCTGTAAAAAGAAAGTTATTAAGATCAGTGTTTATGAATATCATACTTTGGATTAACAAATTGAGAGTAAGAAAATTAAGTAGAAAAATCTTAAATGAACGAATGCATGTAACCTACGATATGACTGGTATTTCTTGCCACATATAAACACAGAAGTCGAGATATTGGTGCAACTCGATCACTGGCATAATGGAACTGTTCGGGCGTAGCTGATGACAAATACGATCTCATAGACGTTTATGGTGCTGGAACGATACCACCAACAGCACGCCATGCCTTTTATGCACTTTACCTCGATACAAGAACCAGTTGAGTAAGTAAGTGAGTGAGTGAGTAAGTGAGTGAGTGAGTGAGTGAGTAAGTGAGTGAGTGAGTGAGTGAGTGTGAGTGAGTGAGTGAGTGAGTGAGTCAGTCAGTGAGTCAGTGAGTGAGTGAGTGAGTGAGTGAGTGAGTGAGTGAGTCAGTCAGTGAGTCAGTGAGTGAGTGAGTCAGTTAGTCAGTCAGTGAGTGAGTCAGTGAGTCAGTGAGTGAGTGAGTCAGTCAGTCAGTCAGTCAGTCAGTGAGTGAGTGAGTGAGTGAGTGAGTGAGTGAGTGAGTGAGTGAGTGAGTGAGTGAGTGAGTGAGTGAGTGAGTGAGTGAGTGAGTGAGTGAGTGAGTGAGTGAGTGAGTGAGTGAGTGAGTGAGTGAGTGAGTGAGTGAGTGAGTGAGTGAGTGAGTGAGTGAGTGAGTGAGTGAGTGAGTGAGTGAGTGAGTGAGTGAGTGAGTGAGTGAGTGAGTGAGTGAGTGAGTGAGTGAGTGAGTGAGTGAGTGAGTGAGTGAGTGAGTGAGTGAGTGAGTGAGTGAGTGAGTGAGTGAGTGAGTGAGTGAGTGAGTGAGTGAGTGAGTGAGTGAGTGAGTGAGTGAGTCAACTGAGTCAACTGAGTCAACTGAGTTTGGACTTTGATATCACGAGAACACTCACGCTGAGCTGATATGGTTGGCGTTTTATATCAAGAGTAATATTACGTAAGCTATTAGTACTAGTACATATATACACATAAACATACACCAAATGTGTGCATGTTGTAGACATCTACATAACAAGGTGATTTTATTCTTGCGTGACACCTGGATGTTGAATAGTTTAATTTATGTCTAGTCACTTGTCAGATGTGAAGTTAGTTACAATAGATTTATGACTGGCATATCACTTCAGGGACCAAACAGAATCACACTTGAAGATTTATAGGTGTGACTCCGGCCCTTGGCCCGTCGGGCTTCGCCCTTGGACCCCATGAGGGGCCCAAGGCGGCCCCTGTACCCCACCCGATACAGTCTTTGCGCCAAGACGCTCATCCCTTCAGTTTTATCCATGTTTAGTAATTGATGTCCACCCCCATCCCCCCCCCCCCCCGAGCACCCCACTTTTTAATTGGGATTGATGCCACTGTGTAAAAGTAGCTCTGAACACAATTTTGTGCCAATAACATAACTCCAAAATTACCTAGGGCCAGATGTGAATGAAGGACTATATAAACGAGGGTGTGCTGTCGTTGGGTCAATGAAGCTTACTCCTCACCCCGCTCCCGCCCTGTATGGGTGGGGGGGGGGGGAGCTGGCTGTCTTATAGTAAGTAAAATGAAGAAGTCATATGGTGCATTCTCAGGCATGTTTAGACTATAATTTATTATATTATAAGTATCTATAAACGGAAGGTTGTGCTAATAAACAAATATCAATTCAACATTCCCCTGCACTGTTAAAGATAGATGGCTGAACCTTGATGAGAAATTGAAATGGTTCAGTCGCATATTATCATATTTTATATTATAAATATTTAAGAATGCACCATGTGACGTCCAAACGTCTATTTTTTGCTGGGGAAAAGTCAGAGACCCCAACACGGGAGTCAGCTACAATGATCTCAGGCAAGGGCGTAGGAACCGGGGAGCTGGGGGGCGCCAGCCCCCCAATGAAAAATGTGGGGGCGGAAGTATCATTCCGCCCCCCCCCCCCGCTCCGCGAGTCAGAAAACCCCTTTTTCATTTCTAAATGAGAAAAAAATCTCATTTGGAGCACCAAATTGCATCTAAAAGGCCAGGTGAAAATGCAAAATTATTTACAAAATGGATTGGGTGTTGAAGTGTGCTATATTGCACCAAATTACATCTGAGGCCACCTGGAAAGCAAAAAAATTCCAAAGGGGAGGGGGAACCCCTCCCCTTAGACCCCTCCCCCAGGCCGGCCATCAGTCTTCAGCCCCCCCCCCCACACTCAAAAGTACCTTCCTACGCCACTGATCTCTGGGCAATATTCACTCTTTTACAAGTTCTTTAAATTCACCTGTAGCTATTCCAAGAAGCTTGATACCCCTACCTAAAACATGGCAAATAGTTATATATAGTCATTCCATCAGTACCTTCATGTGGCAGCTCTTAAACGTTATGGTATCATATGTCATTTGATCTGACTTTTATTCGGAAGGTCTTATGCATTAGTACTATCAATGAAAGGAATGATACATACATTTTATATGATAGTGTAATTCCCTACTGTAATATGGTGTTTATTATCATGGAAATAGTGTTGCCTGTACTTCTAAACTATTCCATTAATTCGTTTAATACCTACCATAGAACATTATTACTGTACTCGATTCAAAGCTCACTGTTTAACAATGTAAATATCTACTGTACTTCAGTTTTATAACCAACCATGCATCATTCAATACTTCCTGGTTAAAATGGCCGTGCACCTTCTTTCAAGCATTGAACACAGACACCTATCGCGGAACAGAAGTTGTTACTAACCTTGTGCTTTTTGCTTTTAGTCGATGAAGTATTAAGGCCTCTTTGTAGTTATAGTTGAAATATCAGAATTATTTGACTCCTAGTTTATCCAGTTGTTGAAAGTACAACAGACGAGACGTAAATTACCTATGTCCGTTCAAAACCACGCGATTATAATGGAAATCCCCAGTTGCTGATTTGGGTGTCAATGTATTGAGCAATTACCACCCTCCCGTAACTTGTTTAATAGTACATTTGTGCAGAGACATATTTCTACATTCCGTGCGTACACATACACACAGATGCCAACACAAATCAATACAGGGTATGCGAGTTAGCATGGTAACGATGTATGTTGAATAATAATAATAATTATTATTATTATTATTAATAATAAGGATAATAATTATAATGATAATATTAATAATAATAATAATCATAATAATAATAATAATAATAATCATCATCATCATCATAATAATCATAATCATAATCATAATCATAATCATAATCATAATCATAATAATAATAATAATAATCATAATCATAATAATCATAATAATAATAATAAAAATAATAATAATAATAATAAAAATAATGATAATGATAATAATAATAAGTAATAAGACTTTAAATTCAATATACAAACTTAAAGTAGAACGATAGTGACAGAAAAAAAATCTCTCATTTTCCTATATAATGTAGTTTATCTGTTACCAAGCAACATATTTTTTTAATATTCCAAATAGCACACCGGAAAGTAATAAAAAAGGGAATTGAAACATCATTTTTTTCGTCTCCGTAATTAAGGAATTTGCAAACACTGCAACGACCTGGAACAGCCCTCAGGTCAGTGAATGACGTCACTGTGATGATCTTTTTTGTTGTGAACTGTTCAGTACGGAGCTGTGCGTGCATTTCGTGTCAGCATAACTGTTATTTTCCGGCGTAATGTTCAAGACATAAATAGAAAATGAATATCATGGTGTTTCTTGATTTCTTCACCTCGTGGCTACAAGTTTTTCTTTACGAAATTTGCGGCGATTTCGCAACGATTTCCCAATATCTGAAGAGGTAACTCGCAAGCTGACCTAAAGTAACGTAAATCTCAAGATCACGTTTCTGGCGGGTTTTATACAGAGTGATGTATGAATGTGCTCACTTACCAGTCAAACTGGCACAATAACAATAGTGATTATAGTCTCAAAAGTAGTTTAGTATAACATCCGAAAGAAAATCCAAAGTTTTAAACAAAGTAGATTCGCTTGTATGCACTAGGCCTACTGTAAAACAAAAACGTTCCTTGTTCCGTGCGTCATTAAATCCAACAGAAAGGTTTCACTGAGCTTGAAATACAACCGCATTTGAACTCAATCGAGTAGTTAGTCTAGCTCGAACAATTTTCTCACTACATGCAATGCCTATTGAGTTTATTCACATGCATGCCTCGTGGTTTGGGCTTCAGGAGGAATCGTATTCTAGCCCAACTTCACGTAGGTCCGCAAACGGTACTTTCACACTGTGCAAACATAAGTGACATTGTGCGCTACCGTAAGTAATACTTACACGATGTTTTGTTTCCCTCGAGCATACATACATTTCCTATTCGTATTACATTTAAAGTGGTTTGGAGGGTATGAACACATCTCTGCCCAAAAAACTCTGCCTAAGCGACGTCCATGCCCCAATTGAAATTTGCACGTGGATTCTCTCCTCACATAGTCATTAGGTTGTTCACGTCTGACATGTCTTCCAGTTCCAACACTTTCTGTTGCATTTATCGGGATTTATATAAATAATGCGGCATAAAAGCATCAATCTTTCAAACTTTTTTTACTTTAGTGACCTTACCACACGCAAATTTCAATTGGGCCCGAGATGGCTCTATGACCGATTATTCCGTAATTTACATTGGGGCAGTTGGCTTCACTAAAACGACAAAAAAAAGCAGGAACAATAACACCTTATTAAAATTAGACCGTTAAATGTCTCACGCAGTGTATCAAATCTCCTCTCTGGTTTAGGTTGTTTGTCGAGTCCAATATAGAGTAGGTTGCGACTAAACTTACACACTAAGTGCACACTGCTGAAGTACACTACGCCGAGCTCACTTTGTTATCATCATAATGACGTCACATGTCACTGTAGATCACGTGATCATCATATCGCTGTTCGCGAAAAGCCCAATTTTTGTTTAAAAAATCAACGAGTTTAGGAATTTTGTTTAAGCCTTTCCCAACATCGGATTGACTTGAATTTTCACATGTGTAATATGGAAACCAACTAGAATACTCTTGAATAAAATCGTATTTTTTCGTCGATGCTGAAAAATCACTATCGTTCATCTTTAAAAATTCGAAGGGTGATGTTATTTCTAATAAAGAGGAAGTTCTTTCCGAGATTCGGACTATTTACCAACGCCTTTATAGTTCAAATGGTTGTATTCCAGATCCTTTTTTACTGACTTACCATGATCCCAAAGTAGAGGTTGATAACTTATTGGCTAGTGAGGGTAGGCTTTCTCTATATGAATGCACCAAAGCCCTCGAAGCGTTGAAAAAACGACAAGGCGCCAGGTAGCGATGGTCTTTCGGCCAATTTTTATAAAAAGTTTTGGGATTCAATCGGTGAATTAGTTTTAGAGTCTCTTAATCATGGCTTTGACCGGTAGTTTTTCCACTGAGCCATCGAGGGGTATTATCACTCTCATCCTGAAACCTACGAAAGACCCCATGTCCCTGCAGAATTATCGCCCTATTACTTTATTTAACACTGACTATAAGATCGGTGCTAAATCTATTGCCACCAGGCTGAAAACTGTAATTCAATCTCTTATTGGCCCTCATCAAACTGGTTTGTTGAAAGACAGATTTATCGGTGAAAACATAAGATTTGTTTTAGATTTAATAGATTACGCGGCAGAGCGAGATATTCCTGGCTTTATTTTCATGATAGATTTCGAAAAAGCTTTCGATAAGCTTGAGTGGGATTTTATTAATAAGGCACTATCCTTTTTCAATTTTGGTACCAGTTTTAAAAAGTGGGTGAATGTTTTTTACAAAAATACTACTGCTTGTGTATGTAACAACGGTTTTTCCACTTGCTTTTTGCCCGCTTGAGAGAGGAGTAAGGCAGGGATACCCGCTAAGACCTTATTTATTTATTCTTGCAGCGGAAGTTTGTGCATTAAAAATTAATAATAAGGAAGTCAGGATCATGCAATACGCTGATGACACAACTCTTTTTCTCGATAATAGAAGAAGCTCTTCAAAGGAGGCATTTAACATTCTTAATCAACTGAGACTAGCTTCCGGATTGACAATTAACTTAACCAAATAGAGTCTTTTCCCGCTAGGTCCGCTTGCCTCCCGTTGTCCGACCTTTATTCAGGAGTTTAACATCAGATTCACTCTTGGGCCCGTAAAGTTATTAGGTATGTTCTTTACTGGCAATGGACATGATCTCTTCCGTTTGAATTATGTTCCTAAGCTTTCTCGTCTTAAAAAGTGTTTTAAGTGTTTGGAAATGTAGGGATTTGACCCCGATCGGTCGTAATGTTGTTGTCAAAACATTTGCTTTGTCGCAGCTTGTTTTTCTCTTTCAGGTCCTTCCAAATCCACCTTCCCACTTTACTAAGGAGATAGAAAGTATCATTTTTGATTTTATATGGGCGGGAAATCCTGATAAAGTGAAACGCTCAGTCATGATTAATTCTGTCGGTGAGGGATCGAGGGCTAAAGGTAACTCATATTTCTAGTTTTATAAACAGTCTTAAATGCACCTGGATTAAGCGGTACAACAGCGACCTATCTGGGTTGTGGAAAGTTTTTCGACATTTACTTAAGATCGTACGGAAAAGAACTTATTTTTTACTCTAATTGCTTAAAGAATGACATCATAAATATTTCAAATCCTTTCATTTACCAACTCCTTAGTGCGTGGTGTGAAATTTCTTTTATGAACCCGAATAGTAACTTTGGAAATCAAATTATCTGGAACAATTCCCACATACGTATTAACAATGATATTACCTTGTATAAGAATTTACTAAAAATGTATATTATGTTGGGGATTTGTTTGATAATGACGGGAGACCTCTCCCGTTTGATTGTTTCAAGCGCAAATTCCATATTATGCGTTTTCCTTTCACCCTATATTGGGGTTTAATTGATGAGAGGGGCTGCTTGCGTTAGAAATAATATTGATAATGATAACATAATTCTATTCAATGAAGTTCTAAAAGCCTCATCAGTCTCCCAACTAGTTTATAAGCGCCATTTGCGTCGTCTATCAGACATACCAACCGCCATTGAAAAGTGGAATACGACCTCCACCAACTTTATGGCGGGCCATCAGTCTCAAATCATGGGAGATCGACTTATACCGATTTAAATCGACATATACCAGTTTCCTTCGACTTATACCAGATTCCAGCAGCTGAAATTGACTTCTACCGATTTAAATCGACATATACCAGTTTCATTCTACATATCATCGATTTAAATCGACATATACCAGTTTCATTCTACATATCATCGATTTATTTTACTTATCATCGATTTAAATCGATGATAAGTAAAATAAATCGATGATATGTCGAAGTAAACTGGTATATGTCGATTTAAATCGATGATATGTAGAATGAAACTGGTATATGTCAATTTAAATCGACATATACCAGTTTCATTCTACATATCATCGATTTATTTTACTTATCATCGATTTAAATCGATGATAAGTAAAATAAATCGATGATATGTCGAAGTAAACTGGTATATGTCGATTTAAATCGATGATATGTAGAATGAAACTGGTATATGTCAATTTAAATCGACATATACCAGTTTCATTCTACATATCATCGATTTATTTTACTTATCATCGATTTAAATCGATGATATGTCCATTTAAATTGATGATATGTCCATTTAAATCGACATCTACCAGTTTAAATCGATGATATGTCGAATTAAATCGGTAGAAGTCAATTTCCGTGGACTTATACCAGTTTCTAGGGTCTCAAATTGACATATTTAAATCGACATATCATCGATTTAGCTCATTAACATATTCCAAATCCCGATTTCGGTGATGATTGACATGTGGAGATACATCACGTGTAGTCACCTGACAAGGCGGGCGAATAATTCAATAGTTCCAAAATTACGAAGCTAGCAAGGGTGTTCATCATGGTTATGTCAATGGTAATTATGAACAATTACTTGCAAAAAGATTTCGGTGTAACAATAATGCCGAAAAAACTGATATGTCAATGACGTGCAATTATCTCAATGCAAACTGTGCTTGTCTACTCAAACACGTGGCGCTATAGTATAGGAATACACATGCAACTGAATAGGCCCACAGTACGTACACAGATGCAATTACCTACTCCAGTTACACCATAAATAAAGATGATATTGTTCTGCAGTGAAGCCTACTGTAAGGTTACGTTTTAATGTAGCTAAATATATACCCATGGGGTTTAACAATTACAGTATGCAAGCTCAAATCATGCATTCCACTGTGCTCGTGTTTATTTTCAATTATTCGCCGCCTTGTCAGGTGACTACACGTGATGTATCTCCACATGTCAATCATCATCGAAATCGGGATTTGGAATATGTTAATGAGCTAAATCGATGATAAATCGATGATATAGGTATATGTCAATTTGAGACGCTAGAAACTGGTATAAGTCCACGGAAATTGACTTCTACCGATTTAATTCGACATATCATCGATTTAAACTGGTAGATGTCGATTTAAATGGACATATCATCGATTTATTTTACATATCATCGATTTAAATCGATGATAAGTAAAATAAATCGATGATATGTATAGAATGAAACTGGTATATGTCGATTTAAATTGACATATACCAGTTTCATTCTACATATCATCGATTTAAATCGACATATACCAGTTTACTTCGGCATATCATCGATTTATTTTACTTATCATCGATTTAAATCGATGATAAGTAAAATAAATCGATGATATGTAGAATGAAACTGGTATATGTCGATTTAAATTGACATATACCAGTTTCATTCTACATATCATCGATTTAAATCGACATATACCAGTTTACTTCGACATATCATCGATTTATTTTACTTATCATCGATTTAAATCGATGATAAGTAAAATAAATCGATGATATGTATAGAATGAAACTGGTATATGTCGATTTAAATTGACATATACCAGTTTCATTCTACATATCATCGATTTAAATCGACATATACCAGTTTACTTCGACATATCATCGATTTATTTTACTTATCATCGATTTAAATCGATGATAAGTAAATAAATCGTAGAATGCAACTGGTATATGTCGATTTAAATCGATGATATGTAGAATGAAACTGGTATATATCGATTTAAATCGGTAGAAGTCAATTTCAGCTGCTGGAAACTGGTATCAGTCGAAGGAAACTGGTATATGTCGATTTAAATCGGTATAAGTCGATCTCCCATGATTTGAGACTGATGGCCCGCCATACAACTTAACCTACAAAGACTGGCATCGCTTCTATCATATGCCGTATTGCACTGTCTCTGAAGCTTAAATCCAAATTTTCCAGTTCAAATTTATTCATAGAATTGTTGCCACGAATAGGCTTCTTTCATTGATGGGTAAAAGTGATTCAGATCTTTGTACCTTTTGTAAAATTGAAACTGAGAATATTGAGCACTTATTTTGGAAATGTCCCATAACTGCCTCTTTTATTTTAGATGTTGAAAATATGTTTCTTAAAAAGCAGTTCTTTTTTTCGAAGCAGGATATCTTTTTTGGTTATAACAACGGGAGGGGACATCCCTACAACTTTCTGATACTTCATATGAAATACTATATTCAGGTGCGTATCCACGGGGGGGGCGTTGGGGGCGCGCGCCCCCCGGGTAAGAAAAAGAGGAGAGAAAAAAAAAGAGAGGGAAAAAGAGGGAAAAAAGAGGAGGAGGAGAGGAAGGAAGGGAAAAGAAAAAGAAGAAAGAGAGAAAAAGGAGAAAAGGAGGGAGTAAAAGAAAAACGCGAAGACACCGGGAAGAGAAAGAGGAACAGTGACATAATTACAGCGCTGAAGGGAAGCCAGTGACGGATCAATGATTTCGTAAAAGTGTGACTCACCCTACCCCTTACACCGACAACTCCATTTTTTGACGTTCCCATTTTCCTCTCTCACTAATGATCTATATATATACTATATATGGTCTATCATAACGCGTGTGTAGAATAGTGCTATGAAACCAACTGTGGCTGGTCTCGAACTCGACCGTGTCGTCGGGGAACATGACGATTTTTGGGATGGGGGCGACCGCCCGCCCCCCCCCCATTCAGCATTTTTTTAAATGATATCGCTAAGTAATTTCAAAATAGAAAGTGCTTAGATGCAACTTACAAGGCCTGAGAAGTGTCATTTCCAGCGATCTGGGAGACATTTTCGGCCAAAATTTGCTTGTACGCTTCGCGCTAACAAATGGTCCTGGGTAGTGCCATTTCCAGCGATCTGGGAGGCATTTTCGGCCAAAATTTTCTTGTACGCTTCGCGCCAACCTATGGTGGCGCTACGCTTAGATAATTTGCCTACAGGCTTCGCCCCTTCCTTGGCAAATTCCTCGCTACGCGCCTGTTCGAATTTGTAACGCAAACAGCAGATATCACATCATATCAGTGAGCATGAAAATGGCGTTCCAGGATGAAAAGCCTCAAAACTGTCCGACTTGCCTGAAAAAATAACCAAAAATTTTTGCGCACGAAGCGCGCATTCAACGTGTTAATGTCAATATCATATAAGCAAGCATCGGTTATTACATCGCATGCCATCATGTACCGTACGGTTCGTTAAAATTGCGCAGTATACCGCAGGATGCTAATGTAAACAACGACATGTCTCATGTAGATGTATAAAAAGCATGGAGGTCCAATTATGTCAAAACTCTCTTTTACATTAGTAATGGCGAATTAGGGGCTGCACCCCCGCCGCGCAGTGGCGGAGCGTCCATACGGTCAGGGGCGGATGCCCCCCCCCCCCCCCCCGACGGACTCAAATGGACTGCTGGCGCCTTTTTCAGCTCTTTACCACTTTTTACCTATTCTAGATTATTGACTTTTTTATTGCGCTCTCATCTACTTATTGACATTTGTCACATTTTGTTGGTGTAATTTGGCGATGACACCTTATTCTTCGTTTATCTGCAAATTAGCCAGGCCCGGAAAGGGTCATTTCCGGCGATCTAGGGAGTATCTTTACTCAAAAATTGTCTGTACGCTACGCGCCAACCAGTGGTGGCGCTCCGCTTAGATAGTGTCGAAAGCGCCCCTACAGACCATTCTCGCCCCTCCTGACCAATGCCCCTAGCTCCGCCACTGCCGCCGCGCCTCCTACGCCTGTGTGTAGTGTTCGGTTTCGGAAATATCTGCTATTTTTTCATTTCCTTCAACCAAGTTTTATAATAGCCGTTATAAGAGGTTTTAATATTTGTACACCAATAATTTAACTGTGTCTGAATTTTCGAAAATTTCTGACCAACGTTCTGCATCACACTTCCCTCTACTCGTGCAATTTTGACCGGTCTGTTAGGGGTTGAAGGAAGTTTTTCTATATTGGTTGTCCATAGATGAGATTTTGTACAACATTATGGGTATGTTTTGAAGTGAGTTTATTCACGAGAAATGTGAATTTTCAAATTCTGAACAAATATGGGGCTAAAAACCTTGAAAAGTGGGGCTGATTGGTATTGTGGGCCGCGACGTAGAATCACCTACAAAAGCAAAGACCCACAGGAGATGCGATCAGGTCGAACATGATGTGTGCCGGGTTGACAATCTTCAAAAAGGTTATGGATGGAAAAAAACTATTAGGAAATACTTGGTTCTCAGGCAAAAAGTGTACATCTGGTTGGTCATTTCAAGCCCGAGAAGTGCCGTTTCCGGTGATCTGGGGGGTATCAAAATAAGAAATTTTCTTGTACGCTGCGCGCCAACCGATGGTGGCGCTCCGCTTAGATAGTAATTCGCGCCCCCCGGGTTTGAAAATCCTGGATACGCGCCTGATATTTATGATTGCAAAAGGAATGAACGAAGTCCATTAATCAATGAGTTTTACGTTAAATTCAAATTCATAATCAGTATTGAAAGGTTCAATTATTTAAGAACTTCCAGCTTTAGAAAAAAAAGTTACTTTTGTGGAGTTATGGCACGCCTTTTCCTTATGTCCTGATTTATTCAATTAAGCCATATCGATTCCGTTTCCTTTACACTAGTTTTTGCTATATACTTGCACATGTACTCGAAAAGTGGTGTTCCATGTAATATATAGACATACAAAAAAAATGAAGAAGTTATGTTACAAATCTAAAGAGAATTTCTTTTTGCATTGATGATAAACGATGAATAAACGCAGGAAAAAAATAAATAAATAATAATAATAATAATAATAATAATAACAATATTAATAATAATAATAATAATAATCATAATCATAATCATAATAATAATAATAATAACAATATTAATAATAATAATAATCATAATCATAATAATAATAATAATCATAATAATAACAATAATGATTATAATAATAATCATAATCATAATCATAATAAAATAACAACAACAACAACAATAATAATAATATTAGCGCAATTTCGTACATATTCCAATTATTTACTTTGTCTTGTCTTTTAGATGCAGATTAGTGCGCAACAAAATATCGCTTTTACTCCATTACACTGCCTAAACCAAAGTGACTTTTCTCAGTTTAAATGTTTCTAAACTGCACCCCAACTGTATAGAATTCAGAGATCAACGTCTGGAAGCCTTATTTGTAGTTCGGAACAATTTGGTAATACTGGATATTTTGCCTCAAATTAATACCTTTGAAAGGCTGTGGCAATGTTGTATGATTCATTTTTGATGTAAATTAACAAAAATTTCATTTTTTTTAAATTACAAATCTAGTTTAAATTGATGTTGTAAATATTTCTAATATAGGCTACAGCATTGTGGTATTATTCATTTTTCTAAAGATATTACCCTGCGGTTCTATTAAATTTCTATGTTAATTAACAAAATATTACAATTCGAGAAAACTACAAATGTAGGTATCTAGTGATGTTGTAAATACTTCCATGGATGATGTATTGTCATAACATAGGTTCCTCCTTACAACAAGCTATTTTCATTAGAAAGATCAGACCTTACCTTCATCTCTCAGTTCAATGTTTGTAGACTCCATCGTAGTCGTTTAGAAGTCAGAGATAAACGTCTCGAAGCCTTATTTGTCATCCGGAACAATTTCGTGAAACTTAATGTTTTGTCTCAAATGAACTATTTTGTGGTTTTATTCATTTTCGATGAAAAATATTAACATTTTCAAATTAGTTTAAAAATGAAAATCTAGGGTAAAGTGATAATGTTAAAACATCCATGAGTAAGTTATTTTCATGACATTTGTTCTTCCTTACAACGGCAAGATCTGACTTTTTCACTCAGTTTTTTAGTATTTTATACTACACCGTAGCCGTTTAGAAGTTAGAGATAATAAACGTCGGGAAGCTTTATTTGAAAACGGAAAAATTTGGTAAAACTGAATATTTTGCCTCAAATTACCACATTTGATAGGCTATATATAGCCTTTTGGTTTATTGATTTCGATGTAAATTAACAAAATTCTAAAATTCCTTTAAAAAAAACAAATCTAGGGTAAAGTGTTGTTGTAAATACATCCATGTTAGAATGTTAGACTTGACCGTAGCCGTTTAGATGAAGTGATAAACATCTGTATTACTTATTTTATACGTTATTTTTTTATTCGAATTAATGTTTTTTCTATTACTACAATACTTCTAGGAAATATTGATGTTGTAAATTAATACAATTTAAGTTATTTTATCACAAAGGTTCCTTATGAAAAGTTCTTATTATATTTATAATGTTGATTCAATTCAATTCAATTCATAAGACTTTATTTCAATCTCTCGCATTAAAGTATGCAATTATGACAATAGACGTGGGTAAATGTACAAGAGAACAAGAGATTGAGGAGTGCCAACAAGAAGCTCTGCAGAGCTTGTTTACGTTGACACCCCTTTACAAATAAAACATAGAAAGAAAGCTTAAGTATACAGAGAAAACAGAACAAAGATGGCAAAGAAAGGAAAATACAAAATCAATGATAGTTTGATATAAGATACTCTTTAAGACGTTTTTTTGAAGGTGTTCAAACTTTTACAACCAGTAATAGTAGTAGGGAGGGAATTCCAAAGTTTTACGCCGACATAACGAATACCAAGTTGTGCAGACCTAAGTCTAAAGTAAGGAACAGTCAATTGATTTGGCGCACGGTTGGGATAAGGATCGTTACGTAACTGAAAATAGTTGCGAAAAGTCGACGGAGCATTATCATGTAACCAATTGAAAATAAAAATACCAACATAGTAACGATTTATATCATAGATACTAAGAGCGTTAAGAGTAGTAAACAGGGGTGCTGTATGCTGGAGGTAATCCGCATTACAAATATAACGAATGGCTCTCTTTTGAAGTAAGTAAAGGGGTTGAATTCTAGAGGCATGGGTACTGCCCCAAATAACATTACAATATGTAAGATAGGGAAGTATGAGTGTATTATACAAAGTGACCAATGTGCTTCTAGGAATGATTTGGCGAAGTCTACTAAGAACTCCAGCGCCTTTAGACACTTTCATACAAATATTCTGAATATGATTATTCCAAGAAAGATGATTATCTATATAAACCCCAAGAAATTTAGTAGTCTTAGACAGCATAACATCAACACCGCAAAGTCTGATACTATTAATGTTAGGATTTAAGTGCTTTGAAGGTGTACTAAACACAATAGAGGTAGTTTTCTTAACATTTAGTGACAATTTATTTGCACAAAACCAATCATGAATATATGTAAACTCATTCTGTATAGTATCCAATAGAAAATTAATGTCATTACTGGAAAAGAACAGGTTAGTATCATCAGCATAAGAGATTACATGAAATGTGTTGCTGGCTCTATAGAGGTCATTAACATAAATTATAAACAACAATGGACCAAGTATGGACCCTTGAGGAACACCACACTTAATTGGCTTAGAATCAGAATTTATATTATTAATAACAACAAACTGGTGACGATCAGCAAGATAGCTTTTGAACCACTGAAGTACAGTTCCCCGGAATCCATAATGACTAAGTTTTTCAAGTAAAATGTTATGGTCAAGGGTATCAAACGCCTTCGACAGATCCAGAAATATACCAGAAGCATACTGATTATTTTCGAAAGCTTCCATAACTTTACAAGTAAAATGTAAAATAGCATGTGTAGTTGAGCTGCCAGGAAGGAAACCAAATTGATAGTTATACAGTAAATTATGCTTAGCAATAAAGTTATATAACCGTGAGAACATTATTTTTTCGATTACCTTGGAGAAACATGGGAGAACTGAAATGGGTCTATAATTATTCACGGATTCCTTTTCACCGGCCTTAAAGACAGGAACAACTCGAGCTATTTTTAAAGATGTGGGGACAACACCAAGCTCATAAGAGAGATTACAAAGATATGTGAGTGGAATACATAATGAATGGGCAACATGTTTTACAATAATAGCAGAAACACGATCAAAACCAGCAGCGGATGGCTTGAGTGATAGGAGTACTTTAAGGACCTCATCTCTTGTTGCAGGAATAATGAATCAAGAGTCAATGACTGGTGCTTGCAGGTACATTTTGTAGTGAGAATTAACATTAGGAATCTTATGTTGAGTGGCTGGACCAATAGTAGTAAAATAATCATTAAAAATGTTTCCAATATCCAATGGATTAGAAAAACTGACCCCCTGATAATTAATCTGTTCAGGAGTGCAATTAGCTTGTCGACCATGTAAAAGTGTATTTATTGACCGCCACATACTTTTCGCATCCTGGTTGTTATTATTAAACATATTGGTGTAGTAAGACTTTTTGGCCAGCCTGATAACATACGTAAGACGATTACGAAAACGTTTGTAGTCGTTCAAGTTGTTTGCAGTGCGACTACGGAGATATCTTTTATATAAATGATTCTTTGTACGGCAAGAATTAAGGATGGCAGGAGTCATCCAGTCACTCTTGTCACTAATACCCTTCTTTGTAATAGGAACATACGGAAGACAGTTGTTTAAATGCTTACTAAATATTTTATTAAACTGATCAAATGCAACGTTTACATCATTGCCATAAAAGACATCTTGCCAAGTTTCGTTTTCAATAGCAGACCGAAATAACCGTATAGTTGCTGGATTAACGTGCCTCCTTAAAGTAATTGACGGAATACTAGTTTTAACATTGTCAATTTCAACAATAGTAAAAACAGGGAAATGATCCGAAATATCGTCACAAATTATGCCCGAGGTAGATGACAGTGATGGACTATTCGTAAAAATTACATCAAGAAGTGTAGCAGAGTGTGACGTTATCCTAGAAGGCAAATTGTGGAGTGGACGAAAAGAGTGAGAGTGTACAAGGTTGATAAACTGATTACCGATGTTTTCCGATGTAATTAAGAGATTACAGTTAAAATCGCCCATTAAGAAACAACTCCTGCCTTCTCGATTCAATGAAATAAATAAAGTAGAGAACATGTCAAGCACAGTTTCGCTAACACCGGAGGGGCAATAAATAACCCCTATGATGATTGGCGAATGAGAAGCCTGTAGTTCTATAAAAGTCGACTCAAATACGCCTTCTACAAATGTACTCAAATCTGAACGAGATTTGTATTTAAGAGATGAATTGATATATAGTGCGACCCCTCCACCACGCCCTTACCTAGAGGCATGTTCCATATTATACCCAAGGATGTTGTAGAGAGTATGTAAAGTATTAGGATTACCAAGCCAGGTCTCGGTTATACCGATAACAGAAAAATTATGCCTAACGGATCTTAGTGATAATAATAAATTATTAAAGTTACTACTCAGAGACCTAGCATTCACATGATACAAGGTAAGTTTCTGATCCCATAAATCGTTGGTAATATCTTGAAAGAAATTATAATCATAATACTTGCAGTTAGTAGCTTGAAAACTTTGAACAGAATTGATATCAGGATCAATAGAACTGAGAGGGGAATTAATGTCGTCGCATGCTTGAAAGTGATTTCGAGTATTTTTACAAATGATACAGGCTATGTCCCCATGCAAACTAACAATAGGATTACTAATACAGTCATTATGCCATTTAATAACCCCTGAGCAATTACAGCAATGACCTATGGAACAGCGATCACTAGACGTTAAGCTATGCGCACAAATACAACAGAGGTGACTAAATAAAGTACAATGCTCCATGCAGTATCAAATACAAACTATCAAGAAGTAAGAAAAGAAAAAAAGAGAAAGAAAGAAGGACAGAACAAAATAAGAAGAGTGAAAAAAAGTATTATAACGTATAATACCTTGAATGTGGATAAGACGGGTGGTTGGACAAACGAAAACACACGACAAAAGGGAAATCCTTTAAAGTAATCTGTAAAATACCAGTAAAACGTGCAACTACTTGCTACATTTAACGACAATGGTAGGTACTGTCCCCAAAAATCAAGATAGCGGCTTCAAATTCAAGATGGCGGCTTCAACTTCACCATTGTGTCCGTACATTACCGAAGTCTTGCCAGGTCCTCTGTATTAGTAATATGATGTTTATGATCGTTTCCATCAATGACGAATATCTTCCCATCTAGGGTCCAAGACCGGTTAACTCTTTCATGTTTGCGGGCACGGGCGAATAGCTCCTGGTTCCTGCGGGTCAAATCCTCATTAATGTATATTCTGGTGCCTTTTAGTGAGGTCCTGGCACGATATATCCTGTCTCTTGTGTTGTATGAGTTCAGTTTGACGATGATAGCCCTGGGTCGGGTGGCGTTTGCTATGTTGTTAGCTCTAGGTCGGGGTGAAATGCGGTGTGAACGGTCGATTTCTCCAGGGGTAAGGGTAACGTTCAGTTTTTCGGTCGCCAGATTAATGACTAACTCGTCAGTCGATTCTCCAGGAGATTCAGGAATCCCCTGTATGCGGAGACAGTTACGCCTTGAATACTGCTCCTGGCGGTCAGCAGAGTCCTGGATTGCAGTTAAGCCCGTCTGAGCTGGCATATTTCCTCCCTGGCATCATCAAGTTGTTTTTGCTTTTTGGACAGTTCAAGTTGGAAGGTGTCATGAATTTCTTTACATACCTTCTCTTTCACTGCTTCCGCTATCGTTGGCACTAGTTTGCATATTAGATTGGTGCAAAAGTCATCTGAGTTAATGGCAGCATTCAACTCTTGGCGAATAGAGTCTATAATGTCCACATGAATTAGATCAGTGTTAGGTTGAGGTGAAGGCTCATCGTTAGGCTGGGGTTCGCGAACCTGCCTTCTAGTTGAGGTCGATTTTGCTGCGTTTGTAGCTTTTTTAGGTGGCATCTTGGACGTTGTTTAGTACTAGCAATGAACTCTCACAGAATAATGATAAAGTAATATACTGAACGAATATTTAACTGAGAAATTTGAAGGATTTCCGAGAGGCGAAAAAAATGATGTGATCTTTACATGTTGTCTAGATAATAATGATTATTATTATCATTAACAAAAGTCTTTACTGTTTCTCTCACTTTGAAGGATTTTAGACTCCATCTTAGCCTTTTAGTATCTAACGTTTAGATAGAGCGTTGATGTAAAAACAGAACATAGGTGTCTTCTTAAAAATAAGCGATATTACAATGACGTAAATTTTCACTATATTTTTTATCTTTCAATGATTTTAAAATCCACCTTAGTTGGAAATTTATAGAACAAAAACTATGAAATTTCGTTACTATAACTTCATTATGATAATGACATACATAGTATTCTAACTATTGTACACATCGATGGAACATTACAGCCGCTTAGGATTTCAACAGCACAAGCGCAGAATCAAAACAATGTTGAGAAAAACAACAACAATACCATTGCGTAAGAAGCAGGATAATCTAATTTATTAATAATGAGATCAAATAAATTTCAAACGGATGCGTTGTTGTAGCTTCATGTTATTACTATGGCTTAGAAAAGTAGTTAAATGTTGTAGTCCTTGTATCTGCGTCGTATTATTACCTGTTTGAGGTACAAAGTATTCTGTGTTTTTGAACAACTGCCCGGGAGTCGTCCGCTGTTGTCCATCACCATGGCTACTTAATCGACGGCCCGATACCTACGTAACTGCATCTTATTTGAGATATCCAAGCCGTTTCCCTTCTACTTATGTGTGGTGCACTTATATATCAGACATGAGTAATTTCAACAGCCTATACCAGTCAACATTATGGGTGAGTTAATGTACGTAGTAAATTAACCCTCACGGGAAAATGATGGTGAGGAACTAACATTTGTTTTACTTCTAACACCAACATATTTGAACCTATCATAACTTTAAGATCTTTAGAATACCTAGGAACGGTATGATTGCAGCTGAAAGTTGCGCAATTCTTTTCACCGGTGATTTCTTTTAGCGTTTATGCGTATTCACATACCCACCCATAGGTGACTGAAAGAGTAAGGGTTATCAAAGGTTAAATAACCAGGATGCAAAATGCATTGAGGTTTCGATGACTTCATGCACTAGACTTCTGCTTGTTAGTATAATTAGCACTAGCTATTACAATAACACTATGGCATGATAAACACAGGTCAGTCTACTGTGCGGCGCTATACACACCTCCACCAAAAACAATGGGGGTATTGTACTAAATTTTATGAATCCACACACCAAGTATTAGAGGTATCCACGATTTCCATCGTTAGATATCATGTAAAGGGTTTTTCAGAGTTTGACCTCTGGTGACCTATAGGAGATTTGACCTCACAAGCAACAGGATTCTTGTACTCAATATGGCATATCCATATAACATTTATGAAAAGTATCCATGATTTCTACCATGAGAAATTATGTTTTGATTGTTTTCAGGCCTCGACAAATATTTCTAAAAGTACTCACTATTTGGCGACCGTGACTAAAAATCTACTCGCCAAATTCACTCGCCATTAGACCTATGATTGTTGTTCAAGTCTCCAAAGTACAGTTCTACAACATCAATACTTTCTATGAACAAAGGTTAGGCAGGTAGGCAGATTACATGGTGCTACGTAATTGCGCTTTGGAAAGTTATGTTTCTTTGCAGTACTGAAATTTAAACTTTTTCCACCAAAAGTAAGTGTTGAACAAAGTAAACCATGTCGCAGAATCATAAATAAGCAGCTAGCCCTACTGTAATGTCTTAAACAATTAAAAGTAAAACGTCTGTAAAAACACTTACTAAGATAGCTTGGCTTCTGTTACATTATGGCTCCTATATTACTAGGTGTATACTATATACAGTAGCTATAGCTAGGTGTGCGCGAGTCCTATAAGCCTATATACAGTACCTAACTGCTACTTTGAACCGCTACTCGATTAGCGTGACTTCGTATATTTGCCCCGTTATTTATCTTGTCTTTTAGCTGCAGATTGATGCGCGAAAAAATATCGCTACTCAGACTCCATTACACTGCCTAAATCAAAGCATTCTTTTACGCAATGAAAATATGAGGTTATAAGAGCATCTATCTTCCAAAAATCCTTGCAGCAACAACAGCAAACTTGTCTCAAAACTCCTTAAATTGTTCTATACTTTGCGAATTATGACTGATAGCCAGTAGGAAAATGCCTAAATGAAATAATTAAGGAGATGTTTTGCCATCTTAATTATATTGGTATTCTGGCTGGTATTCTTCACGTTGGTGTTAACGAACCCTATTCTACCCAACCGTTGCTGGCCTAGACAACATAAAATTGCCCACAGGCCTAGCCAGGATTGTTCAAGTTGTCCCATAATTATAAACGTGACGAAAGTCGAACGTTACTTTTAAGGCCTAGCTATGCTGAAACTGGTGGAAGAGACTACACAAATTGAGATCAACAGCCGATCCAGACAAAACCTCGTGAACTCACTGCCAAACTAAGAGCTGTTTACACAATTATTTCGCATTGGTCATAGTAAAAATTTACTAGACTGACGAACTGTTAAGTTTCATAAACGCTGCCTGGTCACAACGAAACTACATCCAACCTGAAATAAATACAACGGAAAACGTCCAATAGAACCGTTGTACTACAAAGTACACCTTTTTGCACGCAAAGTAAGGCTTCCGAGCTTTGAAGCCAATGCAATATCATCAAGTTTCCAGTTTTAGATTCTACGGAAACTCATAAGCTCATTTCCAATACCCTCCTATTCGTATGATAGGCTGGTCTGTGGGAGATATGGTAGCTTATAAAACAAAGTTTCCACAATTTGGCGTCTGGTGAATCCAACTGACCTTTGACCTCGATAAAATCTTGTACTGAACGTGTACCAACTACATACTAAATATGAGATTCGTCTAACCTTCCCTTCTTGAGTTATCGTGTTTACAAGGTTTTCACAATTTGGTGACCCCAAATGGACTTGGACCTCCACCAAAAACAATAGGGATCTTGAACTCAATGTGGTACTCCATCACACAAAATGCGAGATTGATCCAAGCTTTTCTTCTTGAGATATCGTGTTTACAAGGTTTACTCAATTTTACCCCTGGTGACCCCAAATGACCTTTGATCTCCACGAAAAAACTGTTGGCTTTTGCTCCTAAATGTGGTCCTACTGCTCACGAAATATGAGATTGGTTCAAGTTACCTCATTGAGATATCGTGTTTACAAGGTTTTCACTATTTGGCCCCTGGTGACCAAAAATGACCTTTGACATCCCCACAAAACAATAGGGTTCTTTTACTCAATGTGGTACTCATATACACCAAATAATAGATTGTTACAAGCTTCCCTTCTTGAGATATCGTGTTTACAAGCAAGGCGTGACACACACACACACCCACGCACACACGCACACCCACGCATTCACCCATACATACATGCATACACACATACATACATACATACATACATACATACATACATACACACATACATACATACATACATACATACATACATACATACATACATACACACATACACACATACATACATACATACATACATACATACATACATACATACATACATACATACATACATACACACATACTCACCTCCACAATAATATTGGGACCAGTAACTTGGTACGTTTTGCATCAACAATTGTGGGACCTGATTTGTGGGACCAGAATGTACACCTTATGTGTGGGACCTTAAAAACACACCTTTGTGGGACCAGTCCAAATTGTGGGACCAAAAAAACACACCTGAGAAACATCATTTGTGGGACCAGACCAAATTGTGGGACCAAAAAAACACACCTGAGAAACATCATTTGTGGGACCAGACCAAATTGTGGGACCAAAAAAACACACCTGAGAAACATCATTTGTGGGACCAGACCAAATTGTGGGACCAAAAAAACACACCTGAGAAACATCATTTGTGGGACCAGACCAAATTGTGGGACCAAAAAAACACACCTGAGAAACATCATTTGTGGGACCAGATAAAACATGTTTCAAACTAAATTTGTGGAATCACACCCAATATGTGGGACCACAAATCATGCTGTTCCAACATGTCTGGGACCAAAAGCAGACCTTTCAAATGGTTTGGGTACCAATCCCAAAATGCAGGATTAACTCCTTTGTGGGACGTACCATCTAATGAACACAAATACCGAGTCTCTGTCTCTAAGACAGAAATTAAAGGAGCTTTGGTAGTTGAAAGATAAATTATACATAAGTTTATGTACTGTTTCCCCCCCCCCCCCCCCCCCGAAATCAGCAATATATTCATCCTGCGAATATTTTCCCCAAAAAACTGCCTCAGCAATAGCAATTTCCAACAGAAATTTCTTTAATCGGCAGAAAAAACGGTATATGAATTTTTCTTAAGTTGACGTCCCAGCTCAATAAGTTGGAGGAATACTGTACAGAAAATAAGGAACACATTTATCTCTCATAACTACCTATCCTCCTTTAGCCATTCAGATGTGTCAAGTTAAGGAACTGTAAATATGTTAGGAAAAGAACATTTTCAATTTTTCACAGTTGTCCTTATCTTTCAGTCTACACTGCATATAATTTGACAAATTGACCACAGTAATTCACTTTTCATTCAGTTTGAGTTTGAACTAATACCTTTTCATGCACAACATACTTGGCATCAAGGTATTCTAATTCGAAGTATTTCTCTGTTTAATTGATACATCAGAATAACTGCTGTTTGGCTAAAAGAACTTTTTAAGAAATAATGCTAAAGATTTTTTCTATTAGTAGTGCTCATTGCTCAACAAGGATAGCAGCTTTATATGTATTCATACTGGGCAGAATCAACAATGTTGTCAGTTTGCACTAACATTTACAGTAGGCTCAAATGAGCACAGAAAATGTGGGACCAACCAACTATATATAAATATATATATGTATGCATGTATATATATATATATATATATATATATATATGTATGCATGTATATATATATATATATATATATATATATATATATATATATATTTAAAGCAGGAGGCCCGGGTTCGAATCCCGGTGGAGGCTCGAAGTTTTTTCACTGTTCTGGATTTTCCTTCACATTACGTTTTCAACGGGGACACCCTAACCATGGACGCTGATTGTATGTCCAGAGGTTCGAAACAGGTAAGGAAGGTCGTAATTCCACTGTAGGCTATTGACACCTGTATCGAACAATACTAGTTCTGTTCGTGGTGACATATTTTTGCCTTACTCTAGAGATCAAACATGATGCTAACCAACTCGAAAATCATTTGTGATTCCTAAAGCTGGATATATATATATATATATATATATATATATATATATATATATATAAATATATATAAATATGTATAAATATGTATAAATATATATATATATATATATAGTTAAAATTATATATATAGTTAAAGTTATATATATAGTTAAAGTTATATATATAGTTAAAGATAATTCCTGGCCTAGCATATCCTGTTTTATAGCCCCACAGAAAACTTCGAGCCTCCACCGGGATTCGAACCCGGGCCTCCCGCTTTAAATATGTATATATATATATATATATATATATATATATATATATATATATATATATATATTTATATATATACATATATATACATATATATATATATATATATATATATATATATATATATATATATATATACATTTATATATATACATATATATATATATATATATATATATATATATATATATATATATATATATATATATATATCAAGTTATATATATAGTTAAAGATAATTCCTGGCCTAGCATATCCTGTTTTATTGCCCCACAGAATTGTTTAAGAAATACTAAGGTTTTTTTTTTTTTGATTAGTAGCTAGTCCTCAATAAGGATGACAGCTTTTTATAGATTTCATACTGGGCAGAAGCAACTGTGTTGTCTGTTACCCCTTTCATTTACAGTATAGGCTTCAATGAGCACAGAAAATGTGGGACCAACCTGCTGTTGGTTAAAAGGATAAATCAAAGCTAACTTGCACTTCTTGTTTTATATACCCACCGAATTGTTTTACAAATAAAATCTGCTTAGTTGATATAGATTAGATTAGATTATATTATATTAGATTATATATATAAATATATAGGAATTATCTTTAACTATATATATAACTTTATATATATATATATATATATATATATATATATTTATATATATATATATATTTATATATATATATATATATATATATATATATATATATATAGTTAAAGATAATCATGGCTAACTTGCACTTCTTGTTTTATATCCCCACCGAACTTTTTAAGAATAATAATAATAAGTTTTTTTTTTCTATTAGTAGTCCTCAACAAGGATAGCAGCTTTACTTGTATTCATACTGGGCAGAAGCAACAATATAGTCAGTTTTCACTAAAATTTACCGTAGGCTCAAATGAGCACAGAAAATGTGGGACCAACCTGCCAATAACCTGCTGTAAAGGTCAAAGAATAACTCCTGGCCTTTCATATTTTATATTCCCACAAAATTGTTTTACAAAAAGCGGCTTAGCTTTACTCAATTAGAAGTCCTTAACAGGAGTGGGAGCTTGATATGTCCTACATAATGGGCAGAAAGCAACTATTATGTCTGTTCCCACTAACATTTACAGTAGGTCCTTATGAGCACAGAAAATGTGGGACCAACTTGTCAAATAACCTGCTGTATATATAGTTGAAGATAATTCCTGGGCTAGCACTTCCTCTTTAATATCCCGACTGAATTGTTTAAGAAATAAGGCTAAATTTCTTGTTATTAGTAGTCCTCAACAGGGATGACAGCTTGTTATGTATTTCATACTGGACAGAAGCAACTGTGTGCTCCTCCACCCCTCACTTTTATGCACTTTTTGGCTACTCAATTAGTAGTCCTTATCATGGGTGGCAGTTTTATATACTCGGCAGAACCAACAATGTCAGTTTCCACACACATATTACAGTACGATCTAACAAGCGCAGAAAATGTGGGACCAACCTGCCAACCTATTTAGTTCATTTAAGGATAATTCCTGGTCTTGTCTTCATGTTGAATATGCCCTTTAAAAAAAAATTGCCAAAAAAAAGCTAAGTTTTTAATTTTAATTTTCAGGTTTACAGACTTGTTCAGGGCCAAGGCCTTCTCACACGACTTTACAACTTAACCCTGGTCATTGCTAACTTGTCACACCTACACACCAAAGTCTGTACAATTCAATCTATCTCTCCTGGGGCACCACAGTGCACCACAACCATGTGTCCCCCGGAGGACTTCCCTTAGGATGCAGCAACAACGGGCGCAAACAACTATATTTACAAGTTACCTCGCAAGTCCCCATTTATACATATGTGTGAAGAGAGGCAATGGAGATAAAGCGCCTTGCCCAAGGACACTACGTAATGATCTGGCCAGGGCTCGAACCTGTAATCCTTAGAACGCAAGTCCACTGCCCACTTGACCACAATGCCCTCCACAGGGGTTTAGGATATGCCCTTGATTTGAAGACAGAAATTTTGGTTCCCCCATGTGCCCCCCCCCCCTTCGCTTTCATGTACTTTTTGGCTACTCAATTGGTAGACCTTATACAGGGTGGCAGCTTTATATACTGGGCAGAAGCAAGAATGTCAGTTTCCACACAAATTTACAGTACGATCTAATAAGCGCAGAAAATGTGGGACCAACCTGCCGACCTATTTAGTTCATTTAAGGATAATTCATGTTGAATATACCCTTTTAAAACAAATTGCCAAAAAAAAGAGCTAAGTTTTACTCAACTAGGAGTCCTAAACAGGGGTTTAGGATATGCCCTTGAACACAGAAAATTTGGTTCCCCATGTGCCCCCACCCCCAATTTCATGTACTTTTTGGCTATACTCAATTAGTAGCCCTAATTAAGGGTGGCAGCTTTATATACTAGGCAGAAGCAACAAATTTGTCTGTTTCCACTAAAATTAACAGTAGGCTCGAATGAGCACAGAAAATGTTGGACCAACCTGCATATAGTTAAAAGAATAATTCCTGGGCTTGCACTTACCCTTTTAAAAAAAATTGCAAAAAAGCTTAACATTTTGCTCAAGTAGTATTCCTTAACAAGGGTTTACAATATATGCCCTTGAGCACTGAAAATGTGTTTCCCTCATGCTTCTCCCCTTTCTCATGTACTTTAAGGCTACTGTATAACAGTTTAATAAGCACTATACAACAGTAAATTTATCCCAGACTTGTACGATACTGTAGGACTGGAAAACTCTTGAGATATTGACTGGAAACCATAGTTTTCAATAATAATATATAGCCAACATGCTTGTGTGATCTTTCAACTGTGAGACCAAACAGGCATGAACAATATAGGGCATGGTACAGTTTAGTGTACCCCATGCCACCCACCCCCCCCCCCCTCTAACTCTCTGGTGGAAGTAAACCGTGGCATTACACTGCATGCAAGGACTGCCAAAAACTTCAGAGGAAGTTTACCTTCATACTTTTTCCATTCCACTAAAATAATTCAAAGGCATACTGTAAAACCTAGATAGTACAGGAAACAACATTGATGATCTGTTATTTTTGTAGTATGCTGGAAAAAAAATTCTACTGAAATTGATGTGAAGTGGCATTACATCTATAATTAACACACTTCTTGAATACTGAACATTATGTTATAGATTAGTATGGCAAGAGAGTGAAATCAGTGGAAATTCTTATATGAGAACATTTCTAGGTAAGTAATTTCTTTCTCAACTTGTGTACCAACAAGTGCGAAAGTGACTGGAGAAAATATATATCAGAATCAATAGTCTGCATGTATATATGCAGTCCATTTGCCAACTAATTATAATTAGTCAAGATTACTTAGCTACTACCTTCAATTGTTCTCCAACAGTCTTTATCCAAAGAGAGTTGAAACAGTTTTCAAATTAATCTAATGGCCTGCAAATTAGAAGCTTCTTCTAAACTGTTTACTGTTACTAATCTCAGACTCTATGATTCAGTTATTTTAGTTAATGAACACATGTACAGTATGCATACTCCACAGACACTGTAATGAAAAACTATTCAGAAAACATAGGAACTACAAAACCCTAAAAAAAAAACATGGGTAAATAAAATTAAGTTTATTGTTATATTTTACACTTCTCTACTCACCATACACATACTGTAATCTGTAAACTGTAAACTACAATCTCTCAGTGACTTTTGATTCTCCCACAGGACCGATTATCACTAAAGTCAAGAAAATGTGACCTTAAAGGTATGCAAACATAGAGAAACAATTACCAAGAAGGGCAGACAATTTGACCTTTGGGGTTCACATCGGCTTTTTTTCTGAAGAAGAGGATTCCAGTATATACAGTATATGCCTACTACTGTACATGCAATATCTAAGGCCCACTATATTTAGTTGTATCATGTATGCAGTATATGGTAAAAATGTCTTTATACAGGTAATTTTACACAATTAACTGCAGGCATACTGTGATATTCATGGTAAAGTATGGCAGTTGTATGAAGCATGTGACTGCATGTGTGCAACAGGTACAGTAAACACTGTATAGTGAAGTCTTTTTTTTTTTTGATTCTCAAATTTGTCTTAATTTGTATCACAACAGCTTGCATTATATAGTCTATGTACACTTCAAAGGTTCTTATTTTTGGTTTTGCATATTAGAAACAGAAATGTGAACAGGTGTCTTAATCAAATCTTTTGACGTGAAATCACAATGAGGAGAAAGCTATAGTTAAAAATTCCTTGGTTTTTAAATTTCAATCGAAAATTCTTATTGATAGAAATAATAATATCAGTTTCATTCCAATTACTTAAGTTTGGGACATCAAGTTAGAAATGATGTGTGCTTGTACGGCATTCTCTTCCTTTCAAATAAGGGTTAACTTCCTTTATTCCAATCGAATAGTCTAATACAAGCTGTGACAACATGTGGGATGAAACTAAAGCAAAACATGGTGCTCTTCTATACCATACCCATGAGCAGCTTCTACTTGTCACTATCACAATTCACAACATTGACCATACTTCCAGTTTGAGAGAGCATTTACTGAATTTTCAGAACAGCCTCTGTTGACCTCAAGTGGCCATCAAAAAGCTTTCAAAACCTCATTTCATAAATTCCCCCTCCCCCAAACACACATATAAGCCGCACAATTGAACCAAACTTCAGCTACTACATCATGGTGTGAATGAATAAATGAAAGCACTTTAATTGCTGCCAACTGAAAATTCTTGCCTCATAATTACAATTAGACATAATTTTGGCCTGTGCATTTAAATGAAATTTACAATACCTCTCTTAAGGAGGTATATTGAGTAGGAGGTACTACAAGACGATTCTAGCTCTTTGGAGTTAGCTTGAAGCGAGCAATACTGTACTTAACTTGAAATTTGGGAGTTGAATGGACTTAATTAAGTGCAATTTCATGTAATTAGCATATATAACTAAGGAATTTTGTCAGCCGCAACAAGTCTAAGGGCAGTTCTAAGCAAAACAGGACATGACTCCCAAAACTTCAAATAGGTTTAATCGTAACAAATTTGGTATCGAATTAAAGCTAAGAATCAAAATTTCCTTAATCTGCAAAAGGAACACTATTTTCATGTCATTTACATATTGAAATTTGCCTAATTTAAATTGCAACATTAATAAAAATAATGGTTGTCAAGTTGATACTAAATACATTTATATACATGATAAAAATGATAAACCTGAATTGATGCATGATGTTTGAACTCTAGAGATCCAAACCATGGGCTTAACATTTCTGTAACATATATATTTCATTACTGTTCAATGACCTACAGTAATTAGATTTTGGGAAAAAAAAGTCATGATGTAAGGGTAAATTTTGATGTTTTTTTAATTATTCCTTTGCAAGACAATAAAAATTTGCAATGAAGTTTGTTTCCAAACCTAGGACATCGATAACCATTAAATACAAGCACATTTTTAAGTTCATCTGACTTGCCATCATTAATGACTCATTAAAGTCTGTCACGTACGCTGTAACAATTTTGCTACAGCGTGACGTTACAGCTGATATACACACAAACTTTTGCAATGTAGTGTCCTATTCCCAGACATAATTGAACCATCCCCCCCCCCCCCTCTGGAACCAACCACTTAAAATGAGGTTGCCTTTAAAGTGATTTAGCTTTCAAATGTGAGATATCAGCTCACCTTCTTAAATGACTAATGAGAAACAATAGAGACAGGGAAAATATAACACATATTAATTATAGTTGACACCCTTTTTGAAAGCTGGTGGCACCATTCCAACTTCTTCATTCAACTCAGATACTGTATATACCTACATTTCCGGATATGCTATGTGATATATGTTTATGGAACATAAATTGTCAAGTTATCTTTTAATCAAGTCATTTTTATGTTATATATATTCACATTATAAAATATTCGTAATTTTGTAATTGCCTGTTGTGTGTCACGCTGTAACGCTATGCTAATTTGAATTTTCATTTCATGATTAATGTATTTTTAACAAATTTCCACATCTAAGATCAAAGACTGATGGTAGTGACCATCAGAACGATCTACTGTAAGTACCTTCAAAGCACCATTGAAACATGACAGTGGGCCGCTATACATCGACTTTGCATTGACATTTCAATTGTCACGCTGTAACGGTCACGCTGTAACGTTACCTTGAGTAAGATTTTATTGCATATTTAAATTAATTGCCAAACAATTTTCACAAATTAGGTGTCATATAAGACATTGCAGAAAGCAACAAAAGAGTTTCCAATATGGTAGCTGTTTAAAAACTTCACAGTTTTGGGTATACATGTTTGTGCAAAAACACTCGTCCATTTTACGTCACACTGTAACAAGGATGATTTATTAATCATATTTCATAAATACGATAGATGGATCAATGATTCATAGTTAATTTTTATACCTGTTTATCAAGAACTAGTTATTTTGTATTATTTTATTGCTGATAAATAAATAACTAAGTCTTTGTGAAAGAACCATATGAATATTGAAAAAGCCTTCTGATTGTCACACGGTAATGCTTTGAACTTGCCCCTAAGCAAAGACATGCCATTGAGTTTACTACAGGTACTGTAGTTGTTTGGTGGAATTATAATTGTTTTGCACTTTGACAAGAGTTGACGCTCGAAATGCTTTATCACCTCTGTACCCCACTAATAACAAATAAGAAGATACATTTTCATTTCTGTATATATATATATATATATATATATATATATATATATATATATATATATATATATATATATATATATATATATATATATATATATATTGGGTGCATATCCAGGTGGGAGTGGCGTTTGGAGAGTCCCCCACCCCCCCTCCCTTAAAAAAGGGGAAAAGAAAAAAGGAAGAAGCAAAATGGGAAAGGAAAACAAATGGGAAAGGAGGAAAAGAAAAGAATGGGGGAAGGGGAAAGAAAATAGGATAAAGAGGTCAATTATATGATTATATGATCATTAGGTAATTTAACATGCATGATGGTTGTATAGATTAACTACATGATCATCATGGTATCTAAGGGGAATATATAGCGGTGAGTCATATACGGATGGTGCTAATATCTGTACTAAACCATATAGCTTCTATTACAGGGAAACTGTGCAGGCCCCTGGACCCAAGACCACCATGTGCAAAGCAAGAGTTAACAAAACAGACAGTCTCCTGATGGTCTCCTCTTTAAAAGTCACTGAGAACCCTCCTTTACTAAAAGCTGTATTCACCACTGAAACTAAGGGTGTACAGTATATTTATGGATCTTATATTTGGGGTAGGAGTGCACTGCCTTTGACACCATTTTAGACTTTTGACATTCAAAAGAACTGAAACCTTTACAGCGTTTTGGAAGAGTTAAAAACAGTCGCGTACTAAGCTTGGACAGAGGGGAAATCTGCCCGGCTACCAAAGTCAAAGTCATGAGTGGCAACTTTTCCGTGCCCTATATATACTGTATATATGCTGCTGAAGAAAGAACTTGGGGAGTTCTTGTTTTAATTCCAATCTGTTCGTTCATAGATCATTGAAATTGATTTCTGAAAGGGTTACATTTACATAGGACAAATGGATTCAGTAGTAAGTTGATCCCTGTCTCCCCCACCCAGGCCCCCCCCCCAAAAAAAAAAAGATGGGGACAGGGCCACTCATTGAGGTAACAAAAATCCAAACATGTACTGTAGCAGATTATGAAGAGACATTGAAAGTTCCCCAGCATCTTACTCCATAATGATCAAAATTGCACTATGTCACATAAATGAGAAGCAAAATTCAACTTGAAGATTCTTTGAATGGACAACATTCGATATCATCATTTTCAATATGTCCTTTACTGTTATTCTGTGATACACATGTGTAATTTTTGGTGAATTTTCTCATGAAATTTTGATGATACAAGACAAAATATCCAGTATATGTGTGAATGGCTAACAATTGATTCTTATATTGACATTTTTTTCCATCGAAACCCCTACTCTACTGAAATTCAAATCCGTTTGGTGTTCACATGAACAATGCAAGTAAGGTTATGACCATCGATATTTACCTAGTGGCCGTGAAATACCCCAATCAAGAAATTCATGAGCCTAGTCTTTGATCTCCTTTAATAATGCATGCTTTCATGATTCATTTTAAGCCGAAACGAGTCTACATCCATGACAAAATTGTTTTACAGCAAAACATATATGCAGTACATATATATATTTTTTGAAGTTGAAATTGCTGGTTATATTCTAACTCTAATACCAGTATCAAAGTTCAATATAGTTATAAGAACTGAATGGTTAATTTGGCATTACACTGATGAAAACAAAAAAAGCCTACATACCCACTTGTTTTGACACATTCCTTGAAAAATAACAGCTTCTAGCTTGCAGGTACATTGAGAGTAAAAGTACTGTAGTGTGGTACTTCTTAAGCCAGTAGTGTATACCAAAAGCTACAATGACAGGTACAGTAGGACTACTAAATAGTCCACTGAGGTTGGTCATGACATTTGCTTTCATTGAAATATGAAGTAAGAACATCCTGTACAGGCCTGGCAGAAGATCATTAAAACTAATGAGAGTTAATCAGCTGGCAAATAAACAAAACAAAAACTGTAAAAGTGAGAGATATAAAGTGAGATATAAAGTACTGTACCAAGTTACTGGTCCCAATATTATTGTGGAGGTAAGTACAGTATGTGTGTTTTCCCTAACCACTGACCATACCATTGAGGTCGCTATTCACAATAGCCCTTCATCAAAATTAGTGTGTTTTTAGAGTGTTTTATGTTTTTACCACACAAAAAGACACAATGAGAAAACATACAGAATTTTTGGCACCATGCATATTCATGAAGATGATCACTCAGAAGATGGAAAAATAGGGTTCTATAGGTTGTAAATTGTGGGACCAGGCAGTGGTCCCACAATTGCTATTGCTGTCCCACATTTCTAGCTGTGTTTTCAGTCACTGGTTCCACAATTAATGCAAAGGTGAGTACATACATACATACATACATACATACATACATACATACATACATACATACATACATACATACATACATACATACATACATACATACATACATACATACATACATCAAAAAATACATAAAAATACATACATACATACATAAAAATACATACAATCATACAAACGTTATTGACCACATTGAAGGTTACCTTTGAAATTCGTACCAATAAGTTGAATCAATGAACACGAAGCAAATCGTTCACCTTTCCTTGGTGTTTCTTGGGTTGTGCAATCGTCGGTTCACCCGGGTGTTTTCTCAAGGCAAAACAGACTTGCCCGGATCCGACCCGGTTTATACAGAGATATTTTAAGGGAATCTGACGGTCTCACGAATTTATTTGCTACTCTCCCGTTAAATATCGTTTAATACTATTGTCTGTTTAATATATTGTGATCAGTAATGAACCGTGCGTATATACTTTAGGAAAGTGTAGAGATTCCACTTCGTTTTTCGGGAAATGTATAAATGCTGCTGTCATTGTGCAGCGTTAACGTCATTGCGGCAATTAGCGTTTATGTATCCTATAATATTGTAGAGTTAAAGTGTAAACGCTGATTCTCTAATATGTTTCAGAGCGCTATCTTGTTTCAGCTGGATTTTGCCGAATTCTCCGTACTTGATCCCTTTTTTAATGTGGGGGGGGTGGAGAAAATCCCTGTTTTTGTGAGACACATGTTGTCAGGTCTGCAAATCAATATAGACCAAGATATATTGGAATAATAAAGAATAACAGTTTTGGGAAATTGATGTATATCCATAGAGGTGCAGTTTTATTCAAAATGGAGAAATAGTTTCCATAGGTTGACAGCTATTAATAAATGATAATGTTTCATTACTTGTTTGTTAGGAGTATCATTTAGTTTAACATACGTATTTAATGTATTTAAAACAAAAGGCATAAGCATAAAATTAACTGCAGCATGGAGCTACCAAGCTGCAATGAGACTCCTCTATACCTATCTCAAAGTAAACTGTACACTCGCTTCCCGCTCATAAAATGTTACGGGATTAAGCCCATGACGCAAATGACTGTTAGATACATACATCGTGGTCGACATCTATAAATCGAGAGAAGCTTTCAGATGATAACGCAACTTTTAACCAATGATATTTACTCTCCAACGTATAATTTCAAGTTTTGTAATCTAGATATCTGAAATAGAATTTCAGATATCTTATTAGGGTTCAAGATATTTGAAATTCTAGTTTTAGAATTAGAGTTTCATATACCTTAAATTCAATTTCAGATATCTCCATTAGCATATCAGGTAGATGAAATAACGTACAATTTTAGAAGTTATATGCTAAAACGGCTTTCCGTATACTGGCGGTGAGAGGAGGAGGTGTTGAAATAATCAATTTTGGAATGATATATTGGTTTAATATAATCGTTTTGTATTACAGCCTTTACAGGGCACGGTTTTCAACATTTGGAGTCAGTGCTTCAGAGACTGTTTGATATTTTCCATCATTTATTATAACACGAACAAAAAGAACAAGAAAAAAGGCAGAAGAGAGGCTGTGGTGAGAAGTATATATATCGTTAAATCCAGGCTATTTCGGTGTTTCTACAAGGCGATCTTACAAATAAAACCGAATGTATTGGTGCATTTCCAATCATTCCACTTGCCTAGGTCACTATCTTTTGGCTTCGCGATGCTTCCGCAGTCCTGGACACCATAATAATTGTTTGGCTGATTTGGCCACCAGTCTGTAAATGCCGGGACAGAGCCATCTACTCCGACAAATATTCCTTCCTCATCTCGATCACTGTAACCGATCCACACGGACTGAAAGAGAAAACGTAAACATGTAACGAATGCCAAGATTTTAGTCCACGGTTATCCAGTATTTCCTGGCCTATACATAGGTCTTACGTAGGGATTTTACAGACCCGTTCTTAGACCATTAAGGCGTACCGTTTATGGTATGTATTTTACATGTATTGACACCTGAGCAAGTCTAGGTAAGTATGACATCATCAGGCTAATTGTGCTTGGATTGTTAACGTGTTCTTCTTTATTTACATTACTTTTCATATCCTTGATAAACATCAGTCTTGTCAATGCCGATGCTTGATTTTAGCAGTGATAATATGAGCAATAACGAGGACTCTATTAGCGCAGCTGAGCTATACACTCTAAGAAAAAAGGGTTCTAGAGGGGGTTCTCGAAATGAAGAATGGTTCTCGTCAGAACCATGTGCCCTTGAAGAACCCATAAAGGTTCTTGATTCGTTTCTTCTTGGTTCCATACCCACACAGAAAAGGTTCTGGGTACAGATGGTTCCACAAAGAACCCCTAATTGCACGAATAGGGGTTCTAATCGTACTTATCACAAGTGTGTACATGATCTATGAATAAACAAGTTCAGCAATTTTCATCGGGAAATGTAATTGTAAGGGAATAATAAAGTGTATAGAAGTGTTAATAATCTCATTTTCTCACTTTACCATGGAATTTGTTTTGACTTGTGAACAAAATCGTTTATTTGAATACAACCCATTGAGTGGAATTTGCGTAATAATTTCGACCACTTTTCGCGGGCTCCAAAGTTCCGTCTGACCAAACGTACATGTTACATGTAATAGTATAGTGAGTGCACCGAAGTTCGCCGCCTTTACGTACATAATATGCACTGTGTATGTTACCTACGTGCTAACTACGTACATATTGCGTGCAGTTCTTGCGTCACGTACCGTCGATCATGTTCGAGTAGAAGTTGAAGCCCCGGTGCGGTGAGTTTTTCAGTTTTAATTTAGAAACATGTAGACCGAAAATTAAATTCAACTCCAGCGCACTGAGCGCAGACCTGCTAATAAGTTATCGGGTCGACCCTTGGTGAATAGACGTGAATACCAAACGATTCCTTCATCGACATTAATGTCCATTGAGCAAATAATATTCGGCTTAGGCTAGCCTAACGTATACTAGGCCTACTTTATAATTGTATGGGCATAGCCTAACGTTAGGCCCATTCTATAGTCAACAGAATTCTGTAGGGCTATAGGCCTAGCCTAGGCCATATTTGTAGGAAGACCGGACATTTAATTAATTAATCACGATAACATTATAATAGTCTCAAAGAGCAAGAACCTTACTGTCTCTGCCACAGCTCAACCGGGTTTCAGCCACATACGATGGAGTAGGCCTAGGCTAACCTATACTATAGCATGGGAATTGGGATGCCTGTATAGTGCGCACCTAGGCCTAGACCCCCCCTAAGCTTTTTCAGCACAAATTTCTTCAAAATCCCTTAAAAAAAATCAGATGATGTCTGTACCGAACCTTTAGCATCTGATACACAAACCCACAATCCTGATATGAATGTTTATGGTCGAAATTGTAAAATATGGAGCTATTAAAAAGACAGTTCTGTCCAACTTCCAAGTTAACGTTTGCTAAAAAGACCTGTTTACTGTTCTTAATGGAACAAGCGGTTGTGAACAGGCACACAGTACCTAGGCTATACCTACACTACAGTATTGATACGGTAATATCCTTTAAAAAAAAATATTCGTTTTTACCAGAATTTTAGGGTAACGGGGGAGGGGGGCCTAAATAACAAACTTAGCTTACACCTGATTAAGCAGATGCAGTGTACTAGGCAAAAAAGACTAAGATTGAGGCAGAACTTGGAGTAAATTTACAACAATTTCATTCAAAAATTTCTTGGAAATGAAAATTTCGAATTATCATACAAAAGCTAGATTTATTTGGTCAAGATGATGAAAAGCCAGCCTGTTTTGCATATATTATGGTTGAAAATAAGTAGCTAAGTTGTTATTCGTTCATAGTGCTTTTAGATCACGTTACTATGGTAATATTGGAACGTATTGTTAGGTCCCCAGTATTCGGGCACCCGCAGTATTCGGATACCTTGTTATATAGTCCTAGCCTAAGCCTTATTCCAGATATAGGCTACTGAGGGTGCTTCAAACACGGGCAAACGTCAGTTTTTAGACAACATTCCAACTTTAGTCAACTTTAAAATATCCATAAAATATGTTTTTGACCAACCAACAGATTGAAACCATAGAATAATAAAAAAAATACATTATGATGAGCTCATGAAGAATGAATGCATCACTAACACGCAGAAAATTGAGGGAAAATTAAATCCAAATGTTTCTGGCCACAATTTGGAATAATTTATACCACAATGCATTGCGATCGCGTCAATATACGTCATCCGGAATAAGGCTTATTGGTGTACGTGACCATGTGTTGACCACCTAGGCTAACAAACAATCGAGCTAAAAAATAAAGGAAGATGTAGGCCTACAGTAGGCTATCCAAAATGGATAAAACATTCCAGGGATCACCACTGATGTGTTATTCTTCTTCCCCAATTTAGAAAGTTTGCTACGTATTGGAATAGGGTATGTGGGGAGAGCGGCGTTAGTTGGAACACTTTTCACAAAAATCTCTATTTTCAGAAACAACATCAATTCAGCAAACACCGCCCTATCCTGTTAGGATAGGCAGTCCATAAAACTGCTACAATTGTTGATAGTTCAGGAGATAATCCAGTGAGAGGGTGTGTGCCGTGTGTCACAAATGAAGCCCATAAAACCACTACTCTTGTTGATATTTCAGGAGATAATCCAGTGAGGTGTCGGTGATAGGCGTTCCAACTAACCCTTCCTATAGGGTTAGTTGGAACGGGTGGTGGGTTAGTTGAAAGATGGATTCTTGCTCAAAAGAAATAAATGAGAACTTATCACAACTATACACATTGATACCTTGGTATATGCCTATTATAATATATCAAATGATATTAAAGCCAGACTCACTATATGGAAGTAAATGAGAATATAACTTTGCTACCAAAATTCTGGAGACATTTTTCATCCCAGCCCATTGAAATTAGGCAACATTGGTGAATCAGAATATTTTAACATCTGCTAACCTTGCAGTCTAAGTTTTAAGTGTTTTTGGCATGTTTTTTTTTATGATTATAGGTGAATATGATCAAATTTGTGTGCATGTTCCAACAATTCCCAGCAGTAAATGTTACAACTAACCCCTTGGGCTAATCAGACCTTTGTATGCTCATTGCGCAGAACAGAGACCATCGACATAATTTTTTGCCCACCTCATTTTGAAGCTGCTTAATAAAGCTGTAAATAACCCCAACCTAGTATATTTTGGTTATTCCCTCCATGGAAATAAAACAACATTTTTAATTTCATAAAAAAATACTCAGAGTGCCGAAAAACAAACATTCCTCACTATTTATTCTACTAATTATTATTATCATTATTTATTAGGATTGTTATTTATTATTATTATTCCACCAATTTATTCCACTAATTATTCCACTAATAATGATCGATCAGGTCTGGAAATAACCTGTCCATAATGAGAATTGATAACTGCACAGTAATTGGAAACAAAGACGTGAAATAAAGGCTGATTATAATTTTAATTATACTTGGGCTTTAGTGAATCACATTTCTACCTACATTGATTTGGGGGCGCCCAGGTCAATGGAGCGGTTTGCAATAATGGAATGGTCCTCTACATTTGAACTAACTTCACGGTATATAAACAAACACACGCTCATAGCATTCTCTGCAACCAGTGCCGTAGCCAAGTCTATTCATGTAAAATTTTGTCACTAAGATACAAACTCCCTAGCATTTGATATATTATTAAAATTAGGCTTCTTTAGAAGTATTTCAAAGGTGTTTAAGCGTACATTTGCCGGCTATATCACTAGTGCGTTACTGTATTCTGAGCTCAGAATTAGTTTAGCCCCAAGTTTGATCTATTTCTTCGCTAGCCAATTTTATACCACTCACGCGCGTGCCACCATAGACGAGCTTTTCCGTGCATGGTATCAGTTTAGCGAATCTTTATCATAGCAGTTAGTATATGCATACTTCATATACAAATATTATAGTAGATTTATGATATGGGCGTATTTTGCCGTTGCATCGCCATTTAAGAAAGTGAAGTATAAATAGGACTTTCACTGTGCATCCCAGCTCTGCAAATGACCTGCTGAGGGAGCTTCAAGTTGGACTTCTGACGCAACCCTGCGACCCCTTAGCAGAGTAGAAAACTGATCTCTAATTAATCAGTCAGGTGGATATTCCTTTTCAGTGTGGCTTGGAGGGAGTCCAGTGGGCTGCCTTTTCAACAAATCATGTCTAATTTTGGAATATATTTCACTTTTATCTTCATATAGGCCTACAGCTTTGCAATGAGTTGGAAATGCTGACAGGGAGGAACGTTGTTGTTGAAATGAAGACTGCTTTAGAAAAATATGCACCAAAGATAATCCAGAAAGGTTCCAAGAAGACCAAAGCAAAAGAGCTGATGCGTGCCTACCGGTAGGAGGAGGAAGTCCTTCTTGAAGAGGACAAGAAGTGTATGTTATCACATAATTTTACCTTACAATTACTAGTAAGTCGATCAGAGTGGAAAATGATGGGCGGGAGTTACAGGAGGGTAAGCGAGAACCCATAAAGATATTTAGGTAGAAACTGGTCCAAAAAAACCGTACTGCCTGAAAGTAACTAGACAATTGCAATCAAACTTCCATGTACTCTGTTCTATTGTAGACAGAGAGCGGGAAATTAGGTGAAGAAATGAGCATAAGGTGTGAGCAGAGCAACTTTACTGGGGTGTAGGAGCAGCTGAACAATTTTGATCGAAAGGGGAATATTGTTAGGAAATTAGGATTGCAGGGAGAGTGTACTCACAGTGCAATCATTGCCCTCTTTGCATTCAAATTTGTCTAGTTTCTTTTTGGCGGTACTGGTGGTCTGTTATTGCATAAGGGATGAAAAGGTGTCTGTACTTGTTGGTTCTGAGACACTGGATATCTGCTATTCAACAAGTAATTAGAAAGAGGCTAAGCTGCAGTTGACCAGCATTTGACACTGACAGTATGCCTGCGTATATCATACTGTCGTACTGTACACTGACTGTACAGTACATACTACATACATGTAGGCATAGTACTCCATATGTACAGTGTGTGTGTATGCAAATCACGAACGACAACCCTGTCGTTGTTGAGGAAAAAGTTAAGAGGAACTGCTGCCAGCTCTCTGTATGTTGAACTGATCGATTTTGCATGCTATGAGTTGACCCCAATTAACCCGTCAATTACAATGTTAATTACAATGTCAATTACAATGTTACTCCAACGTGGGGATATTTGTGCTAACTGCTCATGTAATTCCATAAATCACTGTTCAAAGGCTATTTGTCGGGCTGACAAATAAACTTCCAGTCCGAGTTATGATAAATTATCTCAGGCAAATGGGACAGAGAGTGGTGATGATTGGGTTGTTTAGAATCCTTGGCTCATGAGGATTCAAAATGGGGTGTGTGAAATTCACATACAAGCAACTTCGTTTTTTGCCGGTCCAGAGCAAAGTCAGCAAGGATCTTTAACATGGAAATCCCAGTTACTAGCCAGAAATAAAAAGTGTAGCCGATAAAACCACAAGTATAATGTTGTTTCTCTTCATCGTGGGTTTCACAGCAGTTGGAACTAACGACAACAGAATATGGTTATTAGGGACAGCTTTCATAGAGAATCTTGACTTCATGCCCCCTATCTCATGATTTCAGTGACGAATGATACTGATTAATTTCCCCATTGGAATAGCACAGGGGGGTATAGATTTGGTGTTCATTTGGTTCATTCGATGACGTCATAGCTTCATAATTATGAATATTTGGCTCAATTTTGGGAATGACATGTCTGGGATATTCACAGTTTGAAACCAATTTTCTCAACAACGTTACCTCCCATTTTCTTAAAAATGGTACCGTTGGAAAGGGAAAATGCTACTCTGTTTGCACACATAATGGAATGGCCATGTTATGCGGTCTTTAACGTTGAGCCTCGGTGGACTCCGACAGTGACGGCAGATGCATCTATGGTTCTCGCGGTACATTCTCCTGGGTCAGGTTGCCCTCGTACAGATCCTTTATCAGCCGGATGTACTTCTTTCTCTTTTGGGCATTTCAATACTTCGCTTTGGGGCACTCTCTCCAGATCTATGAAGATACGCTGCAGCTGTCGTTGGCCTTCTCTGTATTTCTCCATCAGTTACCGCAATGCAAAGACACATACATACATCGTACCATGGTGGTAGTAACCTCTCACAACATTGCTCATTGTCTGATTATGACTGCTGCCTTGTAACAATTGAAAATGTAGTGATACAGAACTTTATTTTCCAATCTTAGGTTTTATTGGCAGACCTGGAGTATTCTGTCACTCTGATGGCTCTACCGTACATCTTCGACGAGAAGCCTGGGTTCTTGTATGTTTCGGACAAGAAGGTAAGTTCCTCTTGTATATGGTCATTTTCACAGTAAACGGTGTAAATTGACACACTCTGACACCAAAGTTTCAACATGATTTGTCATGAACATTTCCACCAGAATCATGTACATAAATATCTTAATTATCAGGGAAAACTACTTAAGAAGCTTAAACTACATCATAAAGTATGAAAATAGTTGTGAATGTCCTGACAAGCTATCATGTGGCAAAGTGTCCTTGAATTGTGTCGCTTCATGAGGCCACTACTGACAAAAGGTCTTAAAATGCAAAGTTACACCATTTACTGTGAAAATAACCATTTGTCCAGGAGCAGATAGGTTGTTGCTGCTGTTTAACATTTAAGGTGTGCCTGTATTCAATTGATTATGTCATTTTGGAACTCTCAGTTCTTCAGGAGTGATCAAAGATTGTCTATTGTAAGTATAAGGCTCGTATCTTCAGGATGCCAAGGAAGGCTGCATCTGGCATTGTGAGGCTTGACGCCAGCCAACTAAAGGACCTGACAATGATCAATGATTATACAGTATAGCTTGAGTACCCGCTCTGGGAGCTGGTAGCGAATGTATTCCTGGAACACCTATGGTCAGACTCCTTGTGTTCTAGAGATAGCAGAAGAGTGCAATCACTGAGCACCCAACAGCCCGGCAGTCAGGTCAGGGAGTATCCTGTGATCGGGTATGCGAAGTGAAACCCCCCCCCCCCTTCAGAGGTCTGGACCCCGATCTATGGTCTGACTTCTCACACGGAGGCCGCCGTTGCTAACAATGTGCTCTACCCTTGTAATACATACAGTGTAGACACTGGAATTTGAACAGAAAAGGGAAAAAACACAGTATATGGGAAAATGTAATCACGACCATTAGAAAATGCACATAGACACGGATTGACAGTGTCAATATTCACTTTAACCGTGCAGTTGCATTCAAAATCCCAAACAGTCCTGCCTTTAGATGTGAATCAGCCGCTTGGTTTTCACTTGTATATTGTTTTTTTTTTACTAACTCTGCCGAGTGCCGATACCTGCAAAATGTTCACATATGTTTGGCACAAAATTGCCTGCAGCTATTGAAAAAAAATAGTACCACCATAACTCGGACACATCAGTCAGTCCCAGAGTTAACAATGGAATTTTTGTGGTCAACCATATGTCAATGTACTCTAATTGTTATCTATCATTTCCTTTTTCAGGAGATAGTGTCACCAACACCAGTTTTAGTGCTACAGTGTAGTACCATCAAACCTGATGCCATCTCTGTATGGGCCGAAGGATGACAAGTCTGTCAAGGGATTTCCAGCATCTGGTATGGAGTGGTACTCTTGATGGCCGTGTACTATGCGCATGGGATCGACTACGCCCAGAGGCGGCCAACACTCTGGGATTCCTACAACGTTACATGATGAGTACCAAGAAAGAAGATGAGGGGCCAAAAATACCAACTCCAATACTGCGACTGCTTTTTGCATTGATATGAATCAAATTTCCACAGCACAATGCATATTCCATATGACTGACTTTTGCAGGGGTACTCGTCAAAGGCATTTTTACTCACTGCAGAAGCTTTGTCGACACCTCGAAATAGCTCATGCACATCAACCCAATATCGCAAAATGGGATCTTACAGAAAACATATCCGTCGTTGCCACAATGCTCGGCATTCACAAGAACCTGAAGCTGAGGAGCATAATGATTGCTTTGTGGTTGAGTTGCTTCATGAAGAAGAAATCCCATTTATTTGTTGAAGTCAAGTATATCTTATATTCTTGTAATATGTGGCTTATTTGCAGCTGCATAATGATGTCAGAAGCATTTGTAGAACATTACATTGCCTATAAATTCAGAAGAACCACTGAGTGGTTAACCTTTTCACCAGGTGAAGAGAATGATTATCATGCTCTGGATACCATATAGGAGTGCTGGAAATATGTACATTCCATTGAGGTATAAGGTAACTGCTACAAGATAAGCCAGAACAACATACATCAAAGCTTTCAGTGTTGGTTCACAAAAATTGTAGGTGGGATTGTAATATCACACTGAATCGCAATATACTAGTCGAATTAGCAGGGATGAGTAAATGACCACTACACAGCTTATAGTAAATGTAGGAGAAGTCTTTGAGAACACATTGTTTCACCTGATTAATTTCACTTACATGCACTTGCATGTTTGAATATTTTGTGGTGTGGTGCAGCTGTTATTGAGTTATTCTTTAGTTTGTATTTCATGATTGTGCATGTACAAAGCATACAGCATTTGGCATAATCCCAACATTGCATTCCTCAGAGAACTGTTAAGTGATTGAATAATTCCACATTGTATATCAGCTCATTCTACAATTTTTGGATGTAAATCACAAAGCTGCTGTGATATGACGAAAGATAATGTCTTTTCATTGTATTTCAGCATTTTGAATCTAATTGATATTTCATGCAATAGATAATTGACAAGATTTGTTTGTTTCGTGGTTTGCTGAATTTTAAAGTGAATAAAGTTATTTGCAAGTTGACAGAACATCATCAGACTTCTGACATTATTTTTAAGCAAAAAATGTACACATCTCACAATAGCTGCAACTTAATACTATTTTCTGGTCTTCATGGCTTCTGTGAACAGTAAAAAGTAAGAACCTTCCAAAGAACTTTTGAGAACCATTTCAAAGGGGTTCCCATGGGAACCATATTTGAAAAGGTTCTCGGTAGAACCTTAAGGGTCCTGCACACAGCTACAAATTGAAAGAACCTTTTATGGTTCTGGTGAGAACCATTTCAAAGGGGTTCTCAAAAGAACCTTAGTCATAAAAGTTCTTGATAGAACCTTAGGGGTTCTGCATACGGGACAAAATGAAAGAACCTTTCATGGTTCTTTCGAGAACCATTCAAAGGGGTTCTCAAAAGAACCTTAGTCATAAAAGTTCTTGATAGAACCTTAGGGGTTCTGCATACGGGACAAAATGAAAGAACCTTTTATGGTTCTTTCGAGAACCATTTCGTAGGGTTCTTATTAGAACCATCATGAAAAGGGTTCTCGTTAAGAACCATTGAAGGTTCTGCATACGGGACAAGTCCAAGAACCAGTTTTGGTTCTATGTGGAACCATATTTTCTTAGAGTGTAGCGATCATGCCATTCTGCCGAAATTCTGTCACTTTGGCCGTGCACCGTGTTTGAATGACTGCCATTTCGTAATTTTCATTCGATTTGGCTAGAATTTCGTAAGTAGTTTGTGTGAGTTAAGTTTCCATACATGCGTTCACATTTCGTCCACATAGTTTGTCAATTTGAAGGTCATTTTTGGTCACGAGAGGTCTTTTCTGCAAACGTAAAATCATGCTACTCCTCCTAGAGCGTTTGTACAAATCTGCTGACATGTTGTTGATATAAAGTTTGAATGGTGGTGAACCAAACTTGTTCAGGAAAAGTATTTTTGTCGTCGTGGTGGCCCAATACAAGGCCTTCTGGAGAGTTTTCAGTTATGATAAAATGTAGGCCACAGATCATATGCAATGATCATGAAATTTGTTTTTCAACTTTTTTTCGGGGACTAACAAGGAGCGGTTCATATACACCGTACAGTAGTTATGGCTAATATATTACCGTTGAAATCAGCCCATTTCCGGAAAAAGTCACCGCATTTCAGGATATGTAGCGACGCAATGAGCGGAAATTCATTTCTGACAGTCATTTGACGTCAACTTGCTCAAAGGTGAAAACGCTGTGACCACCATAGCTAAGGAAATGTAACCTTGACAAGTTGTCTGCTTACATTAGAAGGTGTCATTTTGATTATAAATGTATCAATTTTTGTGAAGGAAAAGGTCTGCAGAACTCATATAAACAAAAGTTTCTCATGATATCTTACAATGATAACATTGGCTCATACCCTGTTATAATGAAGTCATCCATTCAAACCTCAATACAGTTCTGCATTCTGGTTTAAAAATACTACAAAGGCAGCTGTGCATTTTAAGTATTCAAGAACACAACTTAGCGTTAATCATAGGTTTTGACCTTTCATTTGAAACTTTTTATCATTGTTTATCTCAATAAAAATTACATTTATGTTTATTTTTGTTTCTTTTTCAAAACAAATGTTTAGAACTTTATAACATTGTAACAAACGATGTCTGCTAAGAAGGAGCATAGACAAGGAAAATGGAGACGAGAAGGTTCAAAAGGAAATGACGCCGTTATCCCATTAAACTGCTCAGAAATATTGTCAATCAAAACAAATGTTCTCAAATAGAAACTTAGCTGAGCTATTGAAGTGTTGCTGCTCTTGGTCTTTTATTATCAACACTGTTTATGTTCACGTTGAAAATATGAAAGGAAAAACAAAGACCAAGTGACAGGTTTCACCCCCTAGTGGCACTATGACATCACAAGTTGACAAAATGGCGGCTCCCGACACGACTTGAAAACCCTGATATATAGGCATATCTCCTAGACAAAGTAAGATATCTCAGCTTTTTGATGAGATGTAAGTTCGCATGTATCTCAGTAAAGTTGAACTGTGTGGTTTCTTCGTCTTCAGTAAATAGTGCATAGTTGATAAGATATATGTATAATCAACTGTTATGAAAATTCAATTAGCTATTTACTATACAGTACCAGTCTTGTCTGACAAATACTAGTATGGTGACAATTACACAACCTTAAAGGAGACACAAACCCACCCATCATTGTTTGTCTATGTGATAGATCATATCTGTGATGAATAAATTCCCCTTACAGTTAAGAAATAAATAATTCCATTTGGGAGATTCTAAAAATTTAATGTTTTTTTTTTTCAACAACGGAAGGTTACTGAGACTTCACCAAGTCTAAATATGACACCAACGAACCGCATGTGCTTCAACTTGTTGTTTTTGTTGATTTTTCGCTATTTATTATGTTTCTTTCCTGTAATGGAGGAGGGTTTTAAAATTGCTGAATCTAAGACAATGAAGGTCTTAATCTTAGCATGAACTAATGATGACATTAGTGTAATTGTCAATACTATGAATATTTTACCTTGAAAATATGAAAATAAAATAAATATATATTGAACGATTTTAGAACAAGTTTTCATTACAAACTTGGAAAGGGATACTTTTCATTATCAAAAAGGGGTACTTCTAATTTACGAAAACGGGAAACTTGAAGTTTTCCCAAAACTGAGAGAAATCGTATCGGTTCCGTCTCCATTGTAAATGTTCACCCGATACTCATAGCTAGTACAGTAACTACTGTTCATGTTCCACGACCGTGCATCAGTAACTACTGCGCTGTGTTCGCAACCGTGACGGTAACATGTGTTACAGGTGGCACAGTAATTACTGCATAGCTGTTACACGTTCCCATGGAAGACAAAGAAATGCGCGACTGGACAAGGAGTCTATGAGTATTTGACGTGGTAAACTCTTGCTATATTAAGGCCTAATTTAGACGTGGAGCTACCCATAAGGATAATCTAGGTCCCCCCTCCCCCACCTCTATCTATTTGAGACTTGCGCACTATCACCTGTCCGTGAAGAATGTTTCAAATCAAATGGATTCACTTATACGATTAGAAAAAAGTTAGGCTACTATTTGAGTCTCGCATGCAGTATAAAACTAGGGAGTAGTCTTCGTTACCCAGCCGCCGGTTCGGACTCTAAGTTCAACGTGTAACAGCTTTGCAGTAATTACTGTGCCACCTGTAACACATGTTACCGTGTTGCGAACACAGCGCAATAGTTACTGATGCACGGTTGTGGAACATGAACAGTAGTTACTGTACTAGCTATGAGTATCGGGTGAAATGTTACTCACCTGTTGTTCTGAGGCAGGTTTATCAGGTCTCATGGTCTTCCAAAAGTCATTCACGAAATCATTTTCATCGCTTGACTCAATCGTTGTCAGGTGTCCTTTTACTCCGGATGTACTAAACGTTTGGCAAAAAGTCTCCGCGTCCGTCCATGTCCGTAACGGGTCATTGAAAAACCTTTTACAAATAATTAAGATAGGATACTTTATAACCACTACGGTGATAGAGTTAATAAACAGGGCGGGGTTTTAATTTTAAGTTTTAATTTGAAGTAATAAGGCAAACATGACTTAACTTACCGTGATAACGTCGTAGTTTCAAGTTACATAGCGGCATGGCTTGGACTGATATTAAATTGGCAGAATTTGGAATAAAGTACTTCAACAAAACACTTAACATAACCATCAATTTTCATTTAAAATAAGGAAGAGAAACTAGAATTGTCGAAATTTCTAATTTGCATTTGTATGTGATTAATCAAAACCTGTCGAGTATTCCTGAATTAATCGCTTGTTAATTAACATGTGATTGTTTTACTAGATGGATTAATTCCAATCCGGTTGTGTATGGTAGTGCAACATGACCAAACAATGCTGTTTGTAATGTAAACTGGTGTGCTGTTAGGTTTTATTGGGCACATATTTATGTAATTAACTATACAAAATACAAACGAGTATAACATTAACGTACTTTACAATTATTGTTATTCACTGTACCTGTAACAGTTTGTACCAAATGATGTCCATCCGGAAGGACACTTACGCGATGAGCAAGAAGCTTTTGCCAAGTAGATGCTTGATGACAGCAAAATTAAAGCTGTGATGCCGAAAGCCTTCATGATGTCAATAAACACAGTTCTGCTGGAAGCACGATCTCAAAACGGTATTCAACTCTGTCGAGTTCTTGTTGTGCTCAGGTTTACTCGCAAACACGGCTTTTTATTCGTTCTTGTTGTTACAAAAGGAGCAAAAACATTAAAAATTCAAATATAAATCATGCAAATATTGTTAACTTAGAAATACTAAATTATACAATGACGGCTTCTGATTGGTGGAATCAAATATTGCTCTTTGATTACTTTATGCCTGGACGATTTGATTGGCAGAAAGTGTGCGGCTGGGTGGGACTGATACTAATGGATCTGTACTTTTAACACATGTTTTCCCAGAATCACATGCATATTTTAAAATTGCTCTCTCCACCCACCTCTCGCTCTCTCTCTCATGCTGTTTACAATATTTTGAGCGATAACTTAAGAACAGATGTTCAATTTAAATCAAATATTGTAAAACATTATGCTAAAATTATGTGACATTCTAAATTAACGATTTAATTGTTTCGATATAAAGGCTGGGTAACTGTAAGAAAATTTTAAAACAAAAGGGTTGTTATACATCAGAATTCTACATACGTAAATTGACGGTTGCTTGTTACCATTAACAAATTAATGCTTTGATTTTTCGAAATGGGTAAAGTTATTGTTTTATCAGATAACCGTAAGAAAGTTTACCACAAAGTTAACAACATCAGAATGCTTCTCACGTAACTTGACGGTTGCGTGGTTACCATTACAAGAAAGCTGACCGCTGATTCATTTTTACGTCATTATTTGGGGGGGGGCGGGGCTAACGGCTGTTAAATTACGTCGAAGCACAGGCTTTCTGGCTGCCGGTATCTTACCGCCAGAAAGACAGAAATGTTATCAACAGTGTTATAGATGAACAACTTGATAATTATTCTACATGTTTCATATTTTTAGGCCGGTCAAGGATCGAACACACGACCTCTATGCTAGGTTACATTACTTCTAATGTCACTACCTTTATTCACTCGACCAGACAGTACTAGTTTAAAACAACCAACTCAGTATCATAACATTTTTTTTATTGTGGTTGGTCATAACATTACTGATGTACCATATTGTTCCAATGTATTACGGTTGCATTCACTGGCGGATCCAGGGCCTTTGTTTGGGAGGGGCCAAAGTGGCATTAGAGTGATATGGGGGAGGGGTCTAAGGGAAAATTTGGAAAATTTTCTATTGCTGAATGCCCTCAGATGCAATTTGGTGCGACAAAAGTGTACAATGGTGATGTTAATTTACTTCTAAAAAAAATGTTTCACAGGTGTAATTTTCTAAAATATTTATGAAACAAAGTTGGGATCATCTTTCTCAAGAAATTTTATTTCTCATAGGTTATAAATTTCTTACAACCAGCCTGTAACTGCAAAATGGTGTTAAACTGTAAAACCTCATGCTCATACATTTACATAGCTCCCAACTCTTGAGAAGGCAAATGCTGGTCCATGCCACGAATCGCCTGGGGGAGGGGTATAAGGGGAGGGGGTGTCCCCCTCCCCTTTTGATTTTTTTTCTTGGAATCCTGGTGATGCCTACAGGTAAAATGATGGCACTTAGAAAGGCTTTTGTCACCCAAACTTTTCTGAGAAATATGCATTTTTTTGTGTGTAACATCAATAAATTGAATAGTAGGTGATAATTCATTCTTTCCCGTGGCATGAAAATGTTCGCTGCTCGCCCCAATGAAAAGAAATATACTGTAGGCTTATTTGAGGTTCAAATGATGCTGTAAAGGAGGTTTTATACTCTATTATGCTAAATGCTAAAGAAATGATGATTGCTAAGTCAAAATTTGATACAAATTTTTTTATGTATACTTGACAATTACAATGCGGTTTTTTCGGACGCTTGTGCGGGTCAGCGGGTTTGGGTGTTAGAATGCGGGTCTAATTCCCGCGAATTGCGGGTCAGTTGGGAGCTCTGCATTTAATTTTAAACCAGAAAACGAAATGGTTTAGATTAGTCTACCACTGCTATTCCTCTCGTTTTTTTTAAATTTCCAATCATATGATTTAGCGGATGTTCGGAAACACTTTTTGGCTCACCTTTGGGGGGGCATGACCCCCCTTGCTCCCCCCCCCCTTGGATCCGCCAGTGGTTGCACTGTCTATACTCATTAGCCTAGCTGTTCGCCTTTTTGTCAGATTCCTACATTAATTATACAATATATATATATATATATAACCAGGGATGCATTTAAAGGAATTGTCTGGTGGAAGATTTTGATACATTGTCCTTGTAGTTATTATTTTTCTCTTTCTAACCATGTAAAAATTGTCCCCATTCGACGTTTTCTTCTTGTAGAAATCTGGTTTTCAAATTCACCAGTTTCTCACCAAAAGTACCGTTTGTTCGAACGCTTCAATATGGTGATTGACGTAGTGCTTGCAGATAGGCAAAACAGGCGACTTGAAGTTAGCACTCCCAATTCCGCAGCAAATAAACTCACGTGTAAGCACATTGGATTGCCTCATATATATAACGTACATACTCGCGAACGTATATACTACGATGCTCAGTTGGTGTACTTGTATAGCGTTACACATAGTGCACTCACACTCAAACCACATTTCATTAACTGTTCTTCGAAATCACTGAAATAAAATTCACGGATCAAATTAACAGTAAAAGGAAACTTGTAAAGTATTCGTTAAACCGAAAGATGAAACTTGGCGGAATCGATGTCATCGCAGAACTGTCCGATTGTAAACGTTAGAGTACCCTATACACGCGAACATTCTTCGCGCTGGAGCTGGATACCGCGATGTATAAACAACGCAAGAGCCTGCTGTTAAAACTTATCTTGTGTTACACAAAGACCACGAAACCACCGATCTACTACATATATGGCGGCTTAAGGAGTTTTTTAAATCATATCTAATTTATAAGAAATTTCACCGGAAATTGTTGAAGAAATTGACCGAATCGTTGTCAGAGCAGAATGTAGCACTGAGAAGCTTAGGCTTCGCAGAACTGTCCGATTGCCAACGTTAGAGTATAGCCTACATGCGAACATTTTTCGCGTTGGAGCTGGATAGCGCGATGTATAGCCTGAACAACTCAGAGTCTGCTGTTAAAATTTACCTTGTGTTACACAAAGACCACGGAACCACCGATCAAGTACATGGCGGCTTAAGGAGTTTTCGAAAACATATCTAATTTTTAAGAAATTTCACCGGAAATTAAGGAAGAAATTTATCTGTATACAAACGCTGTTTTTGTTGTGATTACCGTATAGGTACTGTGCGGAGGGTGGGTTATGACGCAATCTGCTATGGCAGAGCTGACGTCACGTTTGTACTGTTCAAAACATATTTGAAATGTCTCTCTATAACGATTAAAAAATCGTTTCTCTGTCAAACGCAACATTAGCGTTCTCATACTTTGACAACATGTTTGGAAAATTATTTACTATTTTTTAAGGTAACTTCTTTGGGCCACCAGACAATCCTTTTAATGACATGTACCGGATAAATTACATTCTTCATTAAACTACAGACATTTCAATTTAAACATGTACATAAAAAGAAAACAATCGTTGAAAATGCTTCTTTCTTAAAATTGGCTAATTGCATATGCTGAACGAGAAATTACAATTAGAACAGATAGTTAGTGATGTATACCTGTATAATAAGTTACATAAATTTCATCGAATTGGTTTAATTACACTAAATTGTGGGTATAATTGAATTGGAACTTATATAAGTAATAATTGAAAAGGCTTATTATATTATTCTATTTGAATAATAAATCAATTTACTAAATAATATATGCTGCACAGGTTTCGACGATTTCGTGAAAGTACACGCAAGTGTATAACTTAAAATACTTCATAGTTATAACATTGAAGCTTTAGAAGTTCTTGCAAATACTTAATATTACGAGGGTTTAATACAATGTACTGAATATGTTGCGCAGGTTGCACCGAAGCACTGATGCAGAGGATGTCGGAGTATACCCACCCCTTCCCTTTTAATTCACAAAAACAGGTAGTTATTAGTGCAATTTTGCTTTTAGATATAATTGTGCTTATACTATATCACTATTGTTGTGTCACCCTTACTGATTATCGTTATGTACTTGTACATGTATTAGGTAGATGGGTCTACCCATGTCAAGTTGAGCTTTGTGTATATAATTTCATATTTTCATACTTATTTTAATTGCTTTTGATTACTGTGGGAGATCGTTGACCCCTTGCCCCTTGTTTAATTACTTTGTAATGTGTTAGCAATATTAGCAATGTGACTATTCACCAAGACACTCCAAGCTGCCGTACACCTGCAGTAGGGACGAACTGTACGAGATAGTTAGAAATTGATTACATTAATTTCTAAACAGTATTTTGATACGGTTGAGACACTAGTCGGTATTTTCAGACGCCGGAGCCCCCACTCCTTGTCCTGTGAACCAAGGAACGCAATTGATGTACCCTCACTAGTAGACGCCATTCGTAGACTGAGGGATCATTCTACCTAGATGAGATGGGCGTACCCCTTGAATTGGTATATTAGTAGACCATTAGTGTTAGGCCATGACAACTGCCATGTTTTAACTTTATTTTATTTTATGCATATCGTAATACACTTTTATCGTGATGGTGAATAGATAGTATTTACCCTGCGGATTACGACAAAACTTTGTGTTTGTATTCATTTTTAATATACTTGTGTCATATATCTTGGCAAAGGCTGTCGACTTGTCGCAGAATTGAAACCCTGCTTCCCTTGATCTGATGTATTTCGAGGTTACGTTTCTATCACAGACTAGTCTTTAAACTAGGTGCTACACTTCTTTAAAGGAAAAGCAAATCCAACCATCCCCTTCTCCTCATTATATGGAGAAGGTGGATGTGAGGAACGAATCTTCAAAAAGCTAAGAGAACGTTTTCCAGTTTCAAATTTATGATGGTTTAAAAGTCACATGGCCGTCATTATGTGAGATGTTTACGTCGTAGTGACATTAGGAGGTAAAACATTCCAGTTCCCCTTTTTGGTTTCGATGATAATCGTAACCTTTGCATTCATGATCGGGCGTATGTGCACTGAAAAAATAAACTAGTCAATATTGCCACGGACTAACGTTAAATTAGTCTTTAACGTTAGTCAATGCACCCGGACTAGCAAAAATCTTCGTTTCATCGCTGCTTCTTAGTTAGTTTACACTGACTAAGGAAAATATAATCGCAGCTTAGTCGGTGGCGACGGACTAAGGTATTTTAACCCATGGACTAAGAACGATACGGACACCCGATTTACGCCATAATCGTAGCTTAGTCGGTGTCGACGGACTAATGTATTTTAACCCAATTCGATTCACTTCAATTTGGAAACCGAGAGGCAACGGCAGCTTGCTGGGCTTGGCATAGTTTCAATTCATACGATCACTCTAAGCAACTTTCAACCGTAAATCACCCAAGAAGGTCTTTAGAAGAATGGAGGTATTAACTGCATCATCGGCCTACCTGTTATTCCTTTAACTAGAAGGTAAAATTAAAGTTAATTGTTAGGCCACTGGCACTAGTACTGTATTATGGTTAGTGTAACGCTACCGTTGTCACGTTGGCGTTTCGCAATACACAAGTGCAATGACAGTGAGTAGCCTATAGGCTTCTACTGGGTACTGCAGTGCATTCTCAACACTAAAGTGTGCATTCTAAACACCAATTAACAATGTGTTATGTGTGTATTGGGTTAGATTGAACAGTGGCACATAATCTTCTAATTTATTCCCAAACAAATGCTGGAACTATAAGGCTCAATAGTTTATTTGAAGTCTACACTCATTTGGTAAAGATTTCCTGTAATTTCCCATGTGAATCTAAATGGGTAGGCTTTGTGATATTGAATAAGCAAGGCTAGACCTTCAAACGTACAGTCACAGTCGGCTGAACACATTATGTTGGCTAGTCAACGGTATTATATGTTGCGAGCAGTCAGGATGCACGCTTCAGTTCTATTTAACCTTTTCATTTATCATTTTTTAGTATTTAATTTCCGGTCACGCCCAGGAAACAATTGCGACATTCCTTCACGGTCGACTTGCTTACTGTAAGAAGTATTAACCGTTTTTTTTCTCAGGAAAGCTTGATAGTCTGAAGTTATTATAACATGTGCTTTTAGTATACTGCCAAAAGAGTAAGTTGTTGTATTTGTATTGATATTTTATGTAGAAGTAACGGAAAATTTAGTATGTTTAGTTTGGTCTAATTGCACGTTTTTTTACTGTCCAATGTAGTGCAGGGTTCACTTGCGCGAATTCAAATTATTCTGTTTATGTGTATGTATATGCATCGATTCTTAGATTATGATGTTTTTTTGACATTTATTTGTAATTCAAGCATATCTGTTTAGTAGCAAAGTTTAAAGGTTAAGATTAATTAGTTTTCTCTTTTTGATCCTAGATTGAATGAAACTCATTGGCGTAAATAATAGATCAGATGATACAGTTTAACGCAGTTGCTAAAACTCTGGTATTCTCTAGTTTTCACCGGTCCATTATATACTTTAGTACTACTAGTAAGACTAAATCAAAACGACCGTAGACAAACTTAGTGTAACAAAGTACTGATTCTCCTCTAGCCTAGGTCTAAACAGGCTTGTTATGTGAGCAAGCAAAATAACAACTAAAAACGATTAGGCCTATAAATAAGTTGGCTCAGTGCATTTCTGTTTCTAAAATTTATATTTTTAAAGATCATAAAAACAAACAAAGATTTAGCCCATGTTTTATTATCTCTGTATTTTGGGCATTTGATTCTGGTTGCAATGGTGATGACACTCTCGTTCAAATTTTCAGCTTTATACAGTCTGCTTCAAACTTTGGGATTGTTTTTTTGAGACTATAGTGGAAGCAAATCTCACATAACTTTGTGGTGACAACTTTATTTATTTATTTTTCAAATGATGAATACTTTGCTGTTTCTTTTTTCCAGCAGGAATTGAAAAGCCAAATATCTAAGTCAAGGGTGAGCTTTCCTGTGATGTACGACACCAGTGTGGAGGCAACAACAGAAGAGGAGAACTGTGTTATATATGGCTTAAAGACATGTTTTAAGATGATATATTGGTACCCTTTGCAGAACAAAAGAGTTTATCCAAGAGTCCAAAAAGCAAAGGAACAAGTACCATAGAGAAAAAAGATGGAAGAGTGAGTTTAACTATTGTACCCAACTATTTAATGATATTTAAGATACTTTTCATAACCTGTTTTAAAAAAAAAACAGTCTAGTTTATCATTTATGTGCAAGCTTCATAAGTTTGGTCAAATTTTCACTGATCTGTAGAGCGGGAGTCCAGAGGGTTTGGTTAGCTGGGAAGGTAACCAATTGCCTGGTACATCACAATGTTCACAATGCATTCCTGTATATGAAACCTGACGCCTGGCAAACCGACTGTGGTGGATGTGGCTGGGAGAGCAATTTTAAAGTCACCTAATAGCTAACCTAGAGCAGCTTTCATGGTAACCACATCAAAGTAAGAACAATGTGTCAGGTATGGCCCCAAGAGCAACAAATGGCCATTGCCAGTAATTATTGGTGGTGGGGTACCCCTGCCAGTGATCTATAATTGACCCCTCACGGCTGACCTAGGTCAGCTCATGAGGTAACCACTTGAAACCTACTGGAAAATGTTGGTTAGGACTTCAGATACAAGGGATGGGCATTGCCAGTAATTTTTATTGGTGGGGTACCCCTGCCAGTAGACCCCCAATATGCCCATCCCCTCATTGACCTAGGTGAACTCATGATTTGACCAGTTGAAACCTACAGGAAAATGATAGGTATCACTTCATATGTAAGGATGGGCATTTCCAGTATTTTATATTGGTGGGCCACCACTGCCAGAGTCCGCCCATCCCTTACATATAGAATCCTGTTAATAATTTTCCAGTAGTTTTCAACTGGTTAAATCATGAGCTGACCTAGATCAATGAGGGGGGGGGGGCTTTTGGGGGTCTACTGGCAGGGGTACCCCACTAATATAAATTACTGGAAATGCCCATCACTTACATATATATAGTCCTGCCAATCAGTTTACAGTAGTTTTCAACTGGTTACCTCATGAGCTAATCTAGGTCAATGGGGGATGGGCATTTTGGGGGTCTACTGGCAGGGGTACCCCACTAATATAAATTACTGGAAATGCCCATCCCTTACATATATATAGAGTCCTGCCAATCATTTTACAGTAGTTTTCAACTGGTTACCCCATGAGCTAATCTAGGTCAATGGGGAATGGGCATTTTGGGGGTCTACTGGCAGGGTTACCCCACCAATGTAAATGACTGGAAATGCCCATCCCTTACATATGAAGTGATACCTATCATTTTCCAGTAATTTTTCAACTGGTTATGTCATGAGCTGACCTAGGTCAATGAGGGAATGGGCATTTTGGGGGTCTACTGGCAGGGGTACCCCCCCCCCCAATACCAATGGAAATTCCCATCCCTTACATATGAAGTGATACCATTTTCCAGGAATGCACTGTGAACATTGTGATGTACAAGGCAATTGGTTACCTTCCCAGCTAACCAAACCCTCTGGGATCCCGGTCTATTGGGATCATTATTAACATGATTAACATAATTTTTAAGCTTTGAGAAATAACTTGGTGTTATGCCGTGCAAAGCTAATAATAATTTGGTAAAGCTGCTATTCCTGGCTTATAATTTGAGGGACCTAGATTTAAATGTATACCTCCCAATATGTTATAAAATTTTAATGTAAATGTATGTTTATGATAATGTGAGTTATCATGTGCTATATCTGTATCTGTGCTTACACGTATATCATATTTTCTGTTCACAGGTCAATAATGGTGCAGATTTTGGCTTCCTGAAGACAAGTGGGAGGACATTTGTAGTTAAGAGAAACACTCTTTGTTCGTGAAGACTTAACTGGTGTCGATTTGGGGTACCACTTTAAAAGGAAAGTCATGAGGAACCCTTGCCCAAGATTCAACTTTGCATTATTGTGCAGTGCTATACTTTTGCGATTCATGTTTGATCCATTAACTTGTCTTAACTTTGTTGGAAAAAAAAATCAGATTTTCAGATTTTATTTACAGTGATTTCTTCTCTATCTGTCGAAAGTCAGCCTTTTGTAGACATCAGAAGTTTTATCAGAAATAAATACTGCCAACGTACACATTATTTGTGTTTCTTCTTCTCTCTTTTCTTTCAGTGATGCTAGTCAGTGAAACTAGTCGGGTTTAATTCTTTCAGTGAATCTAGTCGGTGCAACTAGTCAGTCGATACCGACTAAGAAAGGTTAGTCGGGAGAGGCACCATCCTGACTAATGTAAAACCTGCTATAAACTAGTCGGTGGCTCATATAAATTAGTCGGTAAAGACCGACTAATGTCACCAATTAATGTAACTGACTAATATACATTTACCGACTAAGAAATTGTTGATCGACTAAGCTGACGGACTAAGATGACCGACTAAGAAATCCAACTGACTAAGGAATAAATTAGTCGGTATAGCAACTGACCAAGGCTATGTTAGTCGGGAGAGGCACCAGATGGACTAACGTTATGTTAGTCGGTGAACCAATTTAAGTTTTCAGTGTGCGTGTGTGTGTGTTTGTGTCACGCCTCGCTTGTAAACACGATATATCAAGAAGGGAAGCTTGGACCAATCTATTATTTGGTGTATATGAGTACCACATTGAGTCGAAAAAAAACCTATTGTTTTGTGGGGATGTCAAAGGTCATTTTGGGTCACCAGGGGCCAAATAGTCAAATCCTTGTAAACACAATATCTCAAGGAGGTAACTTGGACCAATCTCATATTTCGTGAGTAGAAGGACCACATTTAGGAGCAAAAGCCAACAGTTTTTTGTAGAGATCAAAGGTCATTTGGGGTCACCAGGGGTAAAATTGAGTAAACCTTGTAAACACGATATCTCAAGAAGAAAAGCTCGGATGTCGCATTTTGTGTGATGGAGTACAACATTGAGTTCAAGATCCCTATTGTTTTTGGTGGAGGTCCAAGTCCATTTGGGGTCACCAAATTGTGAAAACCTTGTAAACACGATAACTCAAGAAGGGAATGTTGGACGAATCTCATTTTTAGTATGTAGTTGGTACACGTTCAGTACAAGATTTTATCGAGGTCAAAGGTCAGCTTGAGTCATCAGACGCCAAATTGTGGAAACCTTGTTTTATCAGCTACCGTATCTCCCACAGACCAGCCTATCATATAACATGTGCGTTACGCCTCATACGAATAGAAGGGTATTGGAAATGAGCTTATGGGTTTCCGTTGAATCTAACACTGAAAACTTGATGATATTTGCATTGGCTTCAACGTGCCGCTCGAAAGCCTTACGTTGCGTTCAAAAAGGTGTACTTTGTAGTACAGCGGTTCTATTGGACGTTTTCCGTCGTATTAATTTCAGGTTGAATGTAGTTTCGTTGTGACCAGGCAGCGTTTATGAAACTTAACAGTTCGTCAGTCTAGTAAAAATTTTACTATGACCAATGCGAAATAATTGTGTCAAAAGCTCTTAGTTTGGCTGTGAGTTCACGAGCTTTTGTCTGGATCGGCTGTTGATCTCAATTTGTGTAGTCTCTTCCACCGGTTTCAGCATAGCTAGGCCTTAAAAGTAACGTTTGACTTTCGTCACGTTTATAATTATGGAACAACTTGAACAAACCTGGCTAGGCCTGTGAGCAATTTTATGTTGTCTAGGTCAGCAACGGTTGGGTAGAATATGGTTCGTTAACACGACAAAGTGAAGAATACCAGTCAGAATGCCAATATACTAATAAGATGGCAAAACAACTCCTTAATTATTTCATTTGAGGCATTTTCCTACTGGCTATCAGTCATAATTCGCAATGTATAGAACAATTTAAGGAGGTTTGAGACAAGTTTGCTGTTGTTGCTGCAGGATTTTTGGAAGATAGATGCTCTTATAACCTCATATTTTCATTGCTTAAAAGATTGCTTTGATTTAGACAGTGTAATGGAGTAATAGCGATATTTTTTCGCGCATCAATCTGCAGCTAAAAGACAAGATAAATAACGGGGCAAATGTATGAAGTCACGCTAATCGAGTAGCGGCTCAAAGTAGCAGTAAGGTACTGTATAGGCTTAGGACTCGTGCACACCTAGCTAGTAGCTACTGTATATAGTATCTACCTAGTAATATAGGAGACATAATATAACAGAAGCCAAGTTATCTTAGTATGTGTTGTTACAGACGTTTTACTTTTAATTTTTTAAGCCATTACAGTATATAGGCCTAGCTGCTTATTTATGATTCTGCGACATGGTTTACTTTGTTCAACACTTACTTTTGGTGGAAAAAGTTTAAATTCCATACTGCAAAGAAACATGACTTTCCAATGCGCAATAACGTAGCACAATGTAATCTGCCTACTAGCCTAACCTTTGTTCATAGAATGTATCAGGGGCGCCGGAGCCGGTACGGCAGGTCCGGCGAACGCCGGACCAATATTCACGGCGCAAAAAAAAGAAAAAAAAGTAGGACTAAGAAAAAAAATGGCAAAAAATAAAGAACCAAAACGAGACATACTTCAAAAATGTGTTTCAGAAGATTAATCGGACTACTCTGGCATGGCAGGGGTCTTGTTTTCAAGCTCGGGATGTGCCATATCCTGCAATCTGGGAGGCATTTTTTCAAAATGTTCTCCCTTTCGCTACGCGCCAACCATGGGGGCGCGTAGCGAAGTTTGACCTACCAAACGTCCCCCGATAAGTATGATATATGGCCACACTCTGATCTGCCGTACCAATCCCAAATAGCTTCCCGACGTCCCTGAGTATTGATGTTGTAAATCTGTACTTTGGAGACTTGAACAACAATCATAGGTCTACTGGCGAGTGAAATTTGGCGAGTAGATTTTAGTCACGGTCGCCAAATAGCGAGTACGTTTAAAAATATTTGTCGAGGCCTGAAAACATTCAAAACATAATTTCTCATGGTAGAAATCATGGATACTTTTCATACATGGTATATGGATTTGCCATATTGAGTACAAAAATCCTGTTGCTTGTGAGGTCAAATCTCTTATAGTTCACCAGAGGTCAAACTCTGACAAACCCTTTACATGATATCTAACGATGGAAATCGTGGATACCTCTAATACTTGGTGTGTGGATTCATAACATTGAGTACAATACCCCCATTGTTTTTGGTGGAGGTGTGTATAGCGCCGTACAGTAGACTGACCTGTGTTATCATGCCATAGTGTTATTGTAATAGCTAGTGCCGGTTATACTAACAAGCAGAAGTCTAGTGCATTGAAGTCATCGAAACCTCTGTGCATTTTGCATTTTGGTTTTTTAACCTTTGATAACCCTTACTCTCTCAGTCATCTATGGGTATGTGAATACGCGCAAAACGCTAAAAGAAATCACCGGTGAAAAGATTTGCGCAACTTTCAGCTGCAATCATACCGTTCCTATGTATTCTAAAGATCTTAATTATGATAGGTTTAAATATGTTGGTGATAGAAGTAAAACAAATGTTAGTTCCTCACCATCATTTTCTCGTGAGGGTTAATTTACTACGTACATTAACTCACTCATAATGTTGACTGGTATAAGCCGTTGAAATTACTCATGTCTGATATATAAGTGCACCATACATAAGTAGAAGGAAATGGCTTGGATATCGGGCCGTCGATAAAGTAGCCATGGTGATCGGACAACAGCGGACGACTCCCGGGCAGTTGTTTAAAAACACAGCTTACTTTGTACCTCAAACAGGTAATAATACGACGCAGACACAAGGACTGCAACATTTAATTATTTTCTAAGCCATAACATGAAGCTACAACAACGCATCCGTTTGAAATTTATTTGATCTCATTATTAAAAAATTAGAATATCCTGCTGCTTACTCAATGGTATTGTTGTTGTTTTTCTCAACGACGTTTTGATTCTGCGCTTGTGCTGTTAAAACCCTAAGCGGCTTTAATGTTCCATCGATGTGTACAATAGTTAGAATACTATGTCATTATCATAATGAAGTTATAGTAACGAAATTTCATAGTTTTGTTCTAAATCTTAATTTCCAACTAAAGTGGATTTAAAATAATTGAAAGATAAAAAGAAAATAGTGAAAATATACGTCATTGTAATATCGCTTATTTTTAAGAAGAAACGTATGTTCTGTTTTTACATCAACGCTCTATCGAAACGTTAGATACTAAAAGGCTAAGATGGAGTCTAAAATCCTTCCAAGTGAGAGAAACAGTAAAGACTTTCGTTTATTATCATAATAATCAACATGATAAAAATAATAAGAACTTTTTCATAAGGAACCTTTGTGATTAAAATAACCTAACTTGTATTAATTTACAACATCACTGTTTCCTAGAAGTATTGTAGTAGTAGAAACAACATGAATTTGTTTAACGTTTCATGATTTTTTTTCCGCATATAAAATAGGTAATACAGACGTTTATCACTTCATCTAAACGGCTACGGTCAAGTCTAACTTTCTAACATGGATGTATTTGCAACATCACTTTACCGTAGATTTGTTATTTTTATTGCAATTTTTGAATTTTGTTAATTTACATCGAGATCAATAAACCAAAAGGCTATATATAGCCTATCAACTCTGTTAATTTGAGGCAAAATTTTCAGTTTTACCAAATTATTCCGTTTTCAAATAGAGCTTCCCGACGTTTATTATCTCTAACTTCTAAACGGCTACGGGAGAGGTTTAAAATACTTCAAATCTGAGAGAAAAAGTCAGATCTGATCGTTGTATTAATGGAATCTTGTTTTAAGGAAGAAAAAATGTCATGAAAATAACTTTCTCATGGATGTATTAACAACATCACTTTACCCTAGCTTTTTATTTTTTAACTAATTTGAAAATGTAAATATTTTTTATCGAAAATGAATAAAATCACTAAAGAGTTCATTTGAAACATTAAGTCTCACGAAATTGTTCCGGATGACAAATAAGGCTTCGAGACGTTTATCTCTGACTTCTAAACGACTACGATGGAGTCTAAAACATTGAACTGAGAGATGAAGGTAAGGTCTGATCTTTCTAATGAAAATAGCTTGTTTCAAGGAGGAACCTATGTTATGACAATACGTTATCCATGGAAGTATTTACAACATCACTAGATACCTACATTTGTAGTTTTCTCGAATTGGAATATTTTGTTAATTTTCATCGACAATTAATAGAACCGCAAGCTATATCTTTAGAAAAATGAATAATACCACAATGCTATAGCCTAAATTAGAAATATTTACAACATCACTTTAAACTGGATGTTTAATTTAAAAAAAAAATGAATATTTTGTTAATTTACATCAAAAATAAATCATACAACATTGCTATAGCCTTTAAAAGGTATTTATTTGAGGCAAATATTCAGTTTTACCAAATTGTTCCGAATTACAAATAAGGCTTCCAGACCTTGATCTCTGAATTCTATACGGTTAGGGTGCAGTTTAGAAACATTTAAATGAGAGAAAAAGTCGCTTTGAGTTAGGCAGTGTAATGGAAAAGTGATATTTTGTTGCGCACTAATCTACATCTAAAGACAAGACAAAGTAAATAATTTGGAAAAAGTACGAAATTGCGCTAATATTATTCTTATTCTTATTATTGTTGTTATTCTTATTCTCATTCTCATTCTCATTCTCATTTTCAATCTTATTCTTATTCTTATCATTATTATTATTGTTGTTATTGTTGTTATTATGATCATGATTATGATTATGAGTATGAGTATGAGTATGAGCATGAGTATGAGTATGAGTATGAGTATGATTATGATTATGATTAGGATTATGATTATGATTATGATGATTAATATTATTATTATTATTATTATTATTATTATTATTATCATCATCATTATTATTATTATTACTATTATCATTATTATTTTTATTATTATTATCATCATTATCATTATTATTCAACATACATCGTTACCATGCTAACTCGCATACCCTGTATTGATTTGTGTGTGTGCATCTGTGTGTAAGTGTACGCGCGGAATGTAGAAATATGGCTATGCACTAATGTACCATTAAACAAGTTACGGGAGGGTGTATGGTAATTGCTCAATACATTGACACCCAAATCAGCAACTGGGGATTTCCATTATTATCGCGTGGTTTTGGACGTGCATCGGTACTTTGCGTCTCGTCTGTTATATTTTCAACAACTGGATAAAGTAGGAGTCAAGTAATTCTGATATTTCAACTATAACTACAAAGAGGCCTTAATTCTTCATCGACTAAAGGAAAAAACACAAGGTTAGTAACTACTTCTGTTCCGCGATAGGTCTCTGTGTTTGATGCTTGAAGGAAGGTGCACGGCCATTTTAACCCGGAAGTAGTGAATGGTACATGGTTGGTTATAAAACTGAAGTACAGTAGATAATTACGGTGTTAAACAACGAGCTTTGAATCGAGTACAGTAATAATGTTCTATGGTAGGTATTTAACGAATTAATGGAATAGTTTAGAAGTACAGACAACACTATTTCCATGATGATAAAAACCATATTACAATAGGGAATTGTAGTATAATAAACTATGTTATAAACTGTGTGATAGTACTAATGCATAAGACCTTCCTAATAAAAGTCAGATCAAATGACATATGAGACCATAACGTTTAAGAGCTGCCACATGAATGTAGTGATGGAATGACTATAACTATTTGCCATGTTTTAGGTAGGGGTATCAAGCTTCTTGGAAAAGCTACAGGTGAATTTAAAGATCTTGTAAAAGAGTGAATATGGCCCTGAGGTTATTGTAGCTGACTCCCATGTAGGGGAGCTTTCCCCAACAAAAATAGACGTTTGGACGTCACATGGTGTGTTCTTAAAAATTTATAATATAAAATATAGACAATCTGCGACTGAACCATTTCAATTTCTCATCAAGGTTCAGCCATCTATCTTCAACAGTGCAAGGAAATGTTGAATTGATATTTATTTATTAGCACAACCTTCCGTCTAGAGATACTTATAATATAATAAATCTTAGTCTCAACATGCCTGAGAATGCACCATATGACTTCTTCATTGTTCTTACTAGGACCGCCAGCTCACCTCCTCCCATACAGGGCGGGGCCGGGGGGGGGGGGGAGTTAGCTTCATTGACCCAACGACAGCACGCCTCTTTTATATAGTCCTTCATTCACATCTGGCCCTGCCAAAAAAATCACTACCCAAATCAGTTGGGGTAATTTTGGTTACGTTATTTGGAGTTATGTTATTAGCACAAAATTGTGTTCAGATCTACTGTTGCACAGGGGCATCAATCCCAATTAAAAAGTGACTGAACATGGATAAAACTGAAGGGATGAGCGTGTTGGGGCAAAGACTGTATCGGGTGGTGTGCAGGGGCCCGCCTTGGGCCCCTCATGGGCCGGAGTCACACCTATAAATCTTCAAGTGTGATTCTGTTTCGTCCCTGAATTGATATGCCAGTGATAAATCTATCGTAACTAACGTCACATCTGACAAGTGACTAGACATAAATTAAGAAAGACTTATCTATTCAACATCCAGGTGTCACACAAGGATATATATATATATATATATATATATATATATATATATATATATATATATATATATATATATATATATATAAATGAAAATCGTAATGAGTTGGAAAATCAAGAACAGTGAAAAAACTTTCAGCCTCCACCGGGATTCGAACCACGGGCCTTCCGCTCTGTACGCGGACACCCTAACCACTAGGCTATGGACGCTGATTGTATGTCCATAGGTTCGAAACCGGTAAGGAAGGTCGTAATTCCACAGTAGGCGTTTGTCACCTGTATCGAACAATACTAGTTCTGTTTTTGGTGACATATTTTGCCTTACTCTAGAGATCAAACATGATGCTAACCAACTCGAAATTCGAATATATATATATACATATATATATATATATATATATATATATATATATATATATATATATATATATATATATATATATATATATATATATATATATATATATATATATATATATATATATATTAATAGTTTACGCAATGTTTACTCTAGATATAAAATGCCAACCATATCAGTTCAGCGTGGGTGTTCTCGTGATATCAAAGTCCAAACTCAGTTGTATAAAAGTTCCGTGCGTTATATCCATTGTACATATATGTGCTGCGTATATTCTCATGTATTTCCTTCTTGGTCCAATTAGTAACAACGTAAGAAAGATAAAATCCAGCTAGGTTGATACAAGACTAAAGGGAATAGGTCAATATTAAAGTAAGGTAAGTCTTGAAATGTAAAACGGTGATAATTTCGAACATGTTTGCTAAGTTCATCTGTATTTTGATACACCATTAAGTGGGAAATAATATAACCAAATTACAATGGTGATTAGCATAATCGTTAAATTTTGTATATCTATTGCCATCGGTAGTACTAGGACTAAACAAGTTCCAACAGAACAGATATCGAGATCATTGCCATGATACCGAATTCACTCAACCTTGAAGTTACTGACTGTTTAAGTGAACTTCAAATCATCATGTATTGTCATTACAAGTCAACTAGTTCTTGTATCAAGGTAAAGTGCATAAAAGGCATGGTGCGCTGTTGGTGGTATCGTTCCAGCACCATAAACGTCTATGGGGTCGTATTTGTCATCAGCTTCGCCCGAACAGTTCCATTATGCCAGTGATCGAGTTGCACCAATATCTCGACTTCTGTGTTTATATGCGGCAAGAAATACCCGTCATACCGTAGGTTACAAAGAATTCAATTCGTCAAAGGTCTTTCTACTTAATTTTCTTACTCTCAATTTGTTAATCCAAAGTATGATATTCATAAACACTGATCTTAATAACTTTCTTTTAACAGCTTAAATTTCGAGACAAATATGGCCTGCCCATCGCCTTGGAAAGACATCGCAGATACATTCTTCGAATGTTCAATTTGTTTGGATCTGTTTAAAGAACCGAAACAATTACCATGTCTGCATAGATTTTGTAAACAATGTCTGGAATCTATACTAGAAGGACAGGTTGGGACATTTGAATGTCCTCTTTGTAAAGATGTCTGTAAAATACCAAACAATAGAATCGATGGATTCAAGACTGACTTCCATATGAAAAGTATGCTGCAGTTTATTCAGCTACAGAAAACATTCGAAAACAAAGAAGAGAGAGAATGTATTGGCTGTGAAGAGAATTTAAAGGTTACATCGTACTGTTTTATATGTACAGGATTTCTTTGTGTTCAGTGTTACCAATTTCATTTGACCAAAAAGATGTTTGTCAAACATCAGAAACACTTATTAGCTCTGAATGATCTTGAGGGGAATAGTCTCACACAAGAAAAACTTGCATCGTTGATGGAAGCTCCTAGGTGCCATATTCACCCGGAACACAAGGCTAAGTTGTGTTGTTGTACATGCGGAAACTTCCCCGTTTGTGTGACATGTACGTACGATGAACACAAAGGTCATGAACTTCGTGACGTCAGGAAAGTGGCGAACGACGAAAGGGATTACTTGAAGGAGATATTGGAAGAACTTGTTAAACGTAAAGATACTGTATTCAACATTGCTGATAAAATCAACAAAGTGAATAATGACGTTCTGTCCTTTGTCGCTGAAACAAAAGCAAAATGGAAAACGCAGTACAAAGATCAGACCATGGAGTTACAGAATAAGAAAGAGAAAGAAAGGAGAGAATTCACCAGATTCAAAACAGTTCTTGAAGAGAGTACTCGAAACAAAATCAAAGAATTAGAAACAGAAATGGAAGCGAAAATTAGAGAAATAAAAGACGAGTACGACAGAATGATTAAAATCAAAATTAGGGAATCAAAAGAGAAAGAGGACACCAAACGAAATGAAATAGAAAACAGAGCATTAAAGATTGTCGAAAAAATGAACCGACTTGATGCGGTAATGAATGAGAGAAATAAAACAATAGACGAACAACAGCAACGCAAGCTTAGAGAAACACAAAATTTATCAGATCTTTGTAATCAATGGGTCAATAAGTTTGAAAATTTGTCGACGATATCTTCGAGTGTCCTTGAATCACATAACCACTGGACAGACGCACAGTGTATTCCTGATATAAGAGCAGCGAGTGAACATCTGGTTGAGGATATAAAAGATTTTCCAGAAATTGAAGCTTTATCTGATATAACAATGGTTGATTTACGAATATTGTGTATTGATAAGGTACATATATCGGATAATGTAGAATCTGTTGTTGATGTTCATGTGAGCAAAGCTAATGAGTTTTTTTTAACTGGTATAACAAGTACCGGCTCTGGTAACATCGTCGTCTCTGGGAGATTTTTATCTGACCAATCATTTATCACAGTCATAAACAGACAAGGACGTCAGATTCGTCAAAACAAGATACATAAAGGCAAAGGGAGCCCTCTTCATCCCTTTCGTCATTGTGCTGCTTTATCACGTGATAAGATAGCTTCGGTTTGTGAATCCAATCAGGTTGGTGTTTATAATATTCAAGATGGGTCTTTTACTCAAAATAGCATCACGTCCCTCTTTGATGACATCAAAACGGTGGTTTTGAAGTATGCGAGTTCTATAACTACTGATACTAAACGCGGCCACATCATTGTAGGTACATCACCAAATATTCGATTGCTATTTATATTTGATGAACAATTGAATTTCATTCGAGCTCTGAAGCTGCCAGAGGTTATGAAATGGTCAAGAGATATCCTTTATCATAAAGGCGTTCTGCTGATATGCGATGCAGAGAGTGGATGTGCATGCGCTGTAACCATGGATACATCTAAAACAGAAGCAGAGTTACTATACGAGCTTCCGAAACCAGATATTGACGGACTGACTTGGTATCCTTTGAGTATATGTAAAGATAGGTCAGATTTTGTATACATCTTGTGGTCACAAACGACGCATAGTCCTGAAAAATGTATCATTACACAGTACAGTCAAGATGGTCAGCAGTTGTTGACAACCAAACGGACAGAATATGGAGCACGGTGTATGACAACATTAATGACAGAGGAGGGAGAGAAGCTACTTGTAGCTACATATCGGCCAGGAAAGATGCTTTGTTATGGTCTGGTGAGTATATCTCAGTGTTTCTTACTTTAATATTACTAGAAATTACAGGATACTCTGAAAAGGAAAGAAGGGAAAAAAGAACAGTAAATGGACTTGTTTGCTGTAAAACAGTTTGTTTGAGCACTCTAAATGTGCTTCAAAACTAAAGAGAACTGGATCAACGTTTGTAACTTTATCAATGTTATTTCCAACAGATGCCAGAATGAAGTCAACCGCGAAAACTTACATCAGAGAAACGAATATCCAGAACATACACCACACTGAATCGAATATTAAGGGCAGCTGACGAGGAGAGAATAATCAATATTTACAGAAACAACTAGAAACTTTAAGATGAAACGGATCCTTTATCTGTATCTAATGATATGAAGATACAGTTCCTGATGATTATCAACAGCCCCGACGAACAATAGTAAGAAGAAATAAGTCTGGAAATTTATCCAAGATGGTCAAATGAATTTATTGAAAGTATCACAGTTATTTGTTTTATTGCAAGACCATGTTTATGTTGTGGGTTTGCGTGTGACGCCTTGCTTCAAGCTTGTACAATCTCTTTTTCGTGTGTAGGAGAACCACATTTAGGAGTAAGAGCCAATTAGTTTTGGTGGAGGTCATATGTCATTTGGGGTCACAATGGGTCAAATAGTGAAACCCTGTAAACATGATATCTCAAGAAGACAAGATTGTACCAATCTCATATATAGTGTGAAGGAGTAACACATTGATTACAAGCAGCCTATTGTTTAGAGTGGCGGTCAAAGTTCGTTTCGGATCACTAGGGGTACAATTGTGAAAACCATGTAAACACGATATCTCAAAAAGGAGAGCTTGGACCAATCTCATATTTCGTGTGAAGTACAACATTGAGTAGAAGAAGCCAATTGGTTTTTGTGGCGGTCAAATGTAATTTGGAGTCACAAGAGGTCAAATTGTGGAAAACCGTGTTTCATAATCTACCGCATCTCCAACCGATCAGCCTATTACATAACATGTGCGTTACGCCTCATAATAATAGAGGTTGTTTGCAATTGAAAATTAGCTAATGGGCATCCGTAGATAGTACCAGAGAAATTCGAACCAATCACCATGTACTTAACCGTGTCGCCAACTGCATACGTCATTCCATTACAAAGGTGTGATGTTTGTACATACAACGTTCATTGGAATGAACTATACAGTTGTGAATCAGAAACCTGTATTAACTATTTGTTTTCCCGTCGTATTTCGCAATTGTCGAGACTCAGTGCCAAATAAAAACTTCATGTTTGGATGTAGTTACGTTGAGGAAACGACCAGGCGCCGTTTACGAAACTGAACTGTCGCCTAGTTAGATTTTTATCAATGACCAATCTCAACTGCGAATTAACTGTGTAAAATTGTTCGCTAGCTGCACGTGCATTATGTACGGAAAGTTTTCATGTGCGGGGATTGATCACAAACTTCACGGAGCATTTATAAACATACAGCGAAATCATCATTTAAATTCTACACTAACAATTCATTACAGGGAACTTTTTAAGCTTACGAAGTACGTAATGTGTTTCAAAGGCATTCATAAATATTTTGGGTTCAAATGTTAAATTCTCAACCAATTATAAAAAGTAATTAAACATCACCACGCCTTGGTTATGCACAGGCAACCCCTACACAGTAGAGTGTAGTACTAGCCGCCCCGGTATAGACTAACAATAAACATTGGTCATCCACATCTGAGTAAGGTAACATTGAGTTCGTTAACATAAACACGTGAAGGACAAAAGGCTTCATGTCAGAATGCCAATACACTTAAGGTGGCCAAACGTCTCCTACATTATTTCTTAAGGCATTTCCTACATGCAATCAGTCATAATTCGCCAAATTTACAATAATTAAAGGAGTTTTGAGACAAGTTTGCTGTTACCGCTGCCATGCTTTTTGGCAAAGATTTTCAGTTGCGAGTGAAAGATAGATGATATTTCAACTTTAGATTTTCATTGCGTAAAAGATCTCTTTGCTTTTACTTACGCGTATGGCATACGAGAAGGTGGCGGTGAGGTCGTTCAAGAGAATATACAAACCCGGGACCGGTGCGGGAGGGGGTTGTCCGTTAGGAAGACAGGGAACTTTGTAATAAAGAATAGTTTATTCTCGTAAGGTGAATGACAATTTAATCTAACATATGCGGACCATTACTCTGATGCAAGATGAAAAGCTTAGTGGGAAAACAAAAGACTTTTAAACCACAAATGACATATATACAATTCGTTACAGATTTGTCACGGACACATTCTGTTGAACGTCATTCCAGACGCCTCGCTGATTACATGAAGTTTAAAATAATACGTTTGCTTTGAGTTCTTAGAATTTGTAAAACTATAAATGAAAATTAAATATCATTAAAGCCTGCACTGAGGAAGTGACGTCATCATATAACTTAGCCTTAAAGGAGCATTCCAGAGACTAGCATATTTTAAATCTGAATATCTTTAAAAACGGGAGTACAGTAGTAATAGAAATGTTGAAAACGTCTTTTTTCTTTGTCTTTTTTCTTGGACTATAACATATCAATATTCAATTTCTGCCTAGATTTATCCTTTAGAACTGATCAATTCATTACAAAACAAACTCTGAAATTTAGTCCATGATATATTTCTCACTTTTTTAAATGATTTATGTGATAACTCTGTAAGCATAGCCTACTATAATTTGGTTCTCTGCATAGGCTACTTCGTAAGTGGTTTACCCCCACCGCACCCACCTCCCACTCGCCCACTGCCCCCTCCCCTCAAAAAGATGAAACTTTCCCATTCATTACTTAGCCTTACTCACTTCTTTTCCTTTCATATTTTTAGCCCTTTAACTTCTTTACGTTACTGATTACGAGCCTTTCCCTAAGTACTCTATTTAAACGAATTGAAATAACTTTTACTCTCAGAAGATCTCAATGAAATACAGTATTTCATTCACCCAATTTTATAAAATAGTGTTGATGATTTGTAAGTTAATGACACATTGTGATGACACATAGTTTTGATGACATATTTCTATTATTTGTTTGTAATATTATACATTAAAATTACGAAATGTTTTGCGCTAGCGTTTATTGTCTTCCTTTCTCAGTGGTATCGAAATGAAAGTTTTAATAACAATCAAAATTATGCAACACTTGTCGTTAAATGGATGCTTGGACAGACAAAGATGTTATTTTGTTTTTTGTTTTGTTTGTATTTCCACTTTAATGTGAGAGCAATTTGAGATTTGTCATTATACCTTTTTTATTGTAATTGAATGGAGTTAGACAAACCCAAATGGCCCAACAATCGATCTACCCCCCTAAACCCGAATCACTCGTGACGTCATGATTGAATCAGTCTTCCAAAAGTACTGCGTCTCTTAAAACTTTGTCGATACATCTATCAAGTTCTGATAGAATTTTGGACAATCTTCGATCTAAGACTGGAAAGAAATCGTCGGTTAAGACCGGATTGATTGGATCTTGTGTCAAGGACGCCCTCATTTGATCACCAAGCATTTGACCAGGTTTGGTAAACTCTTTAAATTTTGAATTTCTAAAACTGTAGAAAAAAAAACAAAACAAAACAAAACTAATTATAATTAAATAAACCAAGAAGTACAAACAGAAACAAAATTCGGTATTTAAAAAGCCAACGTTGGAGTTATAAAGACGTTTATATAGTTGAAAATGTTAGAAATTCGCTATACGGTATCCCACTATTTTGACGCACACCCCTTACGTGTTGTGATACTTTTAGATCTAATCAAATCTCCCATTAATTTTTTTATAACCCTTTTTTTTACTTACAGAAAATACGTCATTCCCCTTCTAGATGGTTTCGATGATAATCGTAACCTATGCATTCATGTGTGTATATGCGTGCACTTGTTTTGTATTCTGACAGAGGACTTGAGCAAAAGAATTCAAGGTCCTCGGATGTGATTTCTAAAGAATAACCACGCCCTCGAAAGAAATCTATTTGTGATGCGGTATTTTTTAGGTTAGGGTTAGTGGACTTGAACAATGGAAAAAGCAATGGGGTCCTCGGTCTGAATGTAAAACACGCGCACACACATTACACACACTCATCCGACTTCATGACTGCATAGGTTACGATTGTCATCGAAACCAAAAACCTGTACACCGGGACAGGTGAAAAGTCTGTTTTTGCCTTGAGAAACACCCGGGTCAAACGACCTTCATACAACGCTAGACACATCAAGGACAAGTGCTAAACTTGCTTCAGATTCATAAATCCAACTTATCGGTACGAATTTCACAAGTATTTATGAAACAAGTATATTCAATGTGTTTAATATAGCTTACTTTGTTACGTGGTGAAAAAAAGGTGAAAATCCGGACTTGTGGGAGGAAAATGTAATCACACATAGCTATAACGTGTGCTCCATATGGCAAACTTATAGTGTGGATAGTTTTGTTACCACCTACCCATGTAGCCTCAGGAATTCCATGGACTTTGAGATAGACAATTATTGCAATGCAACAGACTGAAAAGCATTTACGCCTCTCAAGAAAAGAAGTCTATAGCTATCCCCCTGCAGACAAAGACTAGGTCGAGTTAGATGAAATCTTCCTACATTGCGATCTTCTCGCTATATATTACTTTCGGTTGTTGCGCACCATCCTCTTTTGGTGGACGTTGTGAGATGAGAGGGAGCAGCCATGCAGCAGTGAGGAATGTACACAAAGTATCGGGGCCTAAAGGGAATTTGCAGTGTCATAGGATGTCATCATTTGTCCGTTAAACGTACATCATTCGATCGCCAAATTCGTGCTTTAAACTAACCAGAAAGTTTCACAGTATGAACATTGTCTCAATCTATCAATACCCCTAGACAATGTGTTAATTAGCCACCGTTTATCGTAAAGCCACAATTATTATGGGAATCCATTTTGGGAATTACCGCAAATATATATGCAATTATGATGTCCAAAAAATTTGAAAACATTGCTTCAATCAAGCAACTATACAACTAAAACAAACTTTTAATTTGAAATTCAAAATCATACTTATCAATTTTAAACTTTGAAATATTGTTCAATTAATAACAAATGAAAGGATTAGCAAAAAAAGTAAACAATTAAGGAGTGCGCTTGGACAATTCGTATTAACTACAGTAAAATAAACCATTCTTCCTCTGGCAAAATCAAAACAATCAAATTACAGGGAGACAAAGAAGGAACACAGGTTGAAAATTACTTTCAAACGTGTAGAATAAATAAAAAGAGGGCGCTCTTTAAAAAATAAGTCAGATTATTGTCAGGGCTTTCTTTTCAATCTCTTGCATTGCATTGGAAACGTCATCGGATAAGCTCCTCATTCAGACTAAGTTCAAAATTTCCCCTATTGGGTTAACAATTGGGTTAACAAAGCAAGAGTCTAGTAGATTTATTTAGTTTATGATGAATTCAGGAAAGGTATATTTTTTTTGTAAATTCGACATATTTCAACGGGCAGCTATTACCGCAAAAATGCGTAATCAAACTATAGTTTCAAAGTAAAAAAACAAGTATGCTGTCCAAATTATTATATATATCGCTAAATTGATCAATTCTCCAACTAAAGCGAAGCATCAAATATCCTAAAATTAAGATGTGCAGATGTGAAATAATTTAAAATCGAAAATATGTGAACCTAAAATGTTTATGGGTGCAATCAAATATTGTCACCTCAAAAAGAGAGCAAACCAGTCTCGCGGAACCGAGACCAATGCAATACAATGCAACAGTTTGAAAAGCAGGCCCTGACAATTAATTGAGGATGATCTTTTAATTTGATTTACTTTTTAAGTAGCGTCCTCTTTAATTATCTATTGTACCTGTTTGGAAGTACTTTTCGATTTGTGTTGCAGTTTATCTTATCGCTCCCATAGGAAGGATGAGGTATTGTAGTTCCTCTGCCAGTTGGGTCAATTTTCTTCAAACTTGGTGGGAAGGTACCCCAGGGTGAACCCTTGTGTTTTGCAGACCCCGGAACCACAGGTCAAAGATTAAATTGAGTTAATATCGAATTGTTGATATAACGCCAAGGGGAACAGTGAATTAAACCCTTTACAGGTATAATGGAAATGTCAAGTACTATCAAAATGTAGTTGCCATGGAAACCGATGTCAAATGTCACGTGTTTAAAAGTCAAATGTATTTTTTAGCGCAATTTTGTGTCACAAATTTTTTTAACGGCTGGGCCGATTTTGTTTAAACTTTATGGGAAGGTACTCCAATGTAAACCCTTGTGCCACGCAGGCCCCTGAACCAAAGGTCAAATTTAGTGCAAATCAAGTATTTGCTATAACTCCAAGGGAAAATATTGAATTGACATGGAAACGTCACATGTATCATGACAATATCAAATACTATCAAAATATGTGGTTGCCATGGGAACCGAGGTCAAAGGTCACGTGGTTGAACGTCAGATGTATATTTCATACCGGTACCCAGTCCTTAGTTACAGGCCTAGTGAAAATGAGGAGCATTAATCTAGTATATAATAAACCTAGATCTAGCTTAAGCCGCACTAGCCTGAAACTAACTGTTAAGTTAGGCCTGGGCAAATGATAAATTCAACTAGGCTACAAAGTACATATTGTGCCTGGGCTGATCCGGTTATATGTGAAAACTTGACTGGCTTTGGAATTTCAAGAAATGTCTACGTGCCACACAGGATTATATTGGCGGTAACGCGCGACGCGATAATAGCGCGTTTAACATGGGAATGGGAAAAGTCGCTGTTTTGTGACGCGGTTAACCTTAGCCTTTGTTAAGGCGCATCGGCCAATTTTTCTTTGCCAAATGCGCTGGGTCGATCCTTGCTATTCATCACGCTATGAGCGATTCGTTACTGTTACTGCACCGGCCTCTATAAGGGGAGGAAAATATAACAGCCGTAGCATTTTCCTATTTTTATGTAGGGAGACCTTCGCGTCGCTGAGCAGACTCAGCAGAGTCTAGGTTCACCTTCGCTTCTGGGTCTAGCCTATAACTTATAAACGCGTGCGTGTGTACGCTGGATATATCTTCTTCATTGTGCCTTGGCACATTTTTATTGTACTGATTTCCCAGAGAGAGATTGGTTTATTTTTCTCTAATTAATAAGAACTTTCTAAGCGTACTTCTTAATTGCTTACTTGTTTCTTATCTTTTCATTTGTTATTGATTTAACAATGTGCCTTATTATAAGTTTGACTTTGAATTTTATATTTTCAAGGCAAATGAAAAGTTTTGTTATAGTTGGACAGTTGGTTGATTACGCAATATATTCAAATATTTTTGACAAGATACTTTGATTTCGCATAATTTATTTGCGGTAATGGCTTCCCATTGTACTTCTTGTGGCTTTGATGACAAATGGTTGCTAATACGTCACGATGTTCGTAGTCTAACCAATTAGCGCCATGTAGCTGGTTATATGTAATATCTGTTGTCTAGGGGCATTTATAGATTGTGATGAAGATCACACTGTTGTATGTTTTCTGATTAGTTTAAAGTATTCACGGGTATATAATGGGTGGGTGGGGGCTGAAGAATTTGACGATCGAATGATGTAAATTTAACAGACAGATGATGGGCGACGATCAAAAGACATCTTATTGATACTGCAAAGTGTCGTTAGGCCCGAACATAGTAATATTTGGCGTACATTCCTCCCTGCTGCATGACTGTTCCCTCTCATCTCTCAACCTCCACTAAAAGAGAATGGTGCGCAACAACCGAAAAGAATGTATGAACTCGATCGAGTCTGCGGGGATGGGGGGGGGGGGTAGCTTGTACGTCTCTTGTCCATGGTATTCCTGAAGCCACAGGGGTAGGTAGTAACAAAACTGTTTCCCTTTCTGTTTGCCATGTGGAACATACGTTATAGCGCCACAAGTCCGGAATTCACATTTCACCTCGTCCCGAAAACAACTTTATTAACCACAGTGGAACCAAATGTGAAATTCATGAATCCGAGGTAAGCTTGGCTTGTGCAAAGGTTGTTTTACCCCGTATTTTCTCAAGGCAAATGGAAATTTGCCATCTGTCCTGATTTACATGAACCTTCCGATTTATTAAGGAAACCACACGATTTTATTTGCTACTCTCCCGGCAAAATTTGAATTGCACTATTTTTCTTTACCGTAATTGTGATCATAAATGAATCCTTTGTATGCTTTTACTTGCTGCAAGAACGGATAGATGTTCCACTTGGTTTTATGGGAACTATATGTATAAGATGCTAATGTCATTGTGCAGCGCTAACGTCATTACGACAATTAGTGTTTATGTAACCTATAACATTGCATAGTTTGACATGTAAACAATGAAAATGTTTCTCTGATACTTGTTAGATCGCTTTCTTGTTTAAGTTGGATTATATCGAATTCTCCCTAATTTCTCCCTCAGACTTGGGGAGAGGGGGGGGGGAGGGATTATAAACTTCCATATTTTTGTGAGAGACAGGGTTGTCAGGTCTCCAAATCAATATAGACCAAGATATACACTTACAATCAAGTGTAACATTGTTTGGAAATTCTCTTATATCCAAAGAGGTGCACTTTTATACAAAATGAAGAAATATTTTCCATAGGTTGACAGTTATACATAGATGATAATATTTCATTACTTGTTTAGGTTGAGTCTTACGAAATCGTTCAGTTTCATATAATCAATGTATTTAAAATAAAAAGCATAAGCAACAATTAACTGTATAGCAGGAAGCTACCAAGCTGCAGTGAGATTCCTCTATCTATCTCATAGTAATATACTGTACACTCGCTTCCCGCTTCTAAAATGTTACGGGATTACACCCATGGCGCCCATGACGCCCATGGCCGTTAGATACATCGTGGTCGTCATTTATAAATCGAGAGAAGCTTTCAGATGATAACGAAACTTTTAACCAATGATACTTAGTCTTCAAACGTACAATTTCAAGTTTCGGACGTATGGAACACCGTTTTAACATTTATTACGGAGTATAACTGAAATCAATTTTAGTTATCTCAATATACCACAGAATTTCATATATGTTTAAATCTCAAGAAATCTGTAATTCTATATTATACATCTGAATTGGAGTTTCAGATACCTTCCATTCAATTTCAGATATCTTAATTAGAAATTCAGATAGATGAAATAACGCACAATTTTAGAAATTAAATGTTAAAACGGCTTTCATGCGGGCCGTGAAAGAAGGAGGTGATGAAATAATCAATTTCGGAATGAAATATTGGTTTAATATAATTGTTTTCTTATATAGTTAATTGACAACCTAAAACGCTACTCAATGAATGTAATGTTGTAAATTATTCTATGAGATATTACAGGGCACGGTTTTCAACATTTGGGGTCAGTGTTTTAGAGACTGTTGGATATTTTCCATCATTTATTATAACACGAACAAAAAGAACAAGAAAAGGAAGCAGAAGAGAGGCTGTCGTGAGAAGTATATCGTTAAGTCCAGGCTAATTCGGTGTTTCTACAAGGCGATCTTACAAATAAAACCGTATGTATTGGTGCATTCCAAATCATTCCACTTGCCTAGGTCACGATCTTTTGGCTTCCTGATGCCTCCGCAGTCCTGAGCACCATTCAAATCGTTTGGCTGATATGGCGACCAGTCTGTAAATTCCGGGACAGAGCCATCTACTCCGACAAATATTCCTTCCTCATTTCGATCACTGTAACCGATCCACACGGACTGAAAGAGAAAACATAAACATGTAACGAATGCCAAGATTTCAGTCCACGGTTATCCAGTATTTCCTGGCCTATGCATAGGTCTTACGTAGGGAGTTTACAGACCCGTTCTTAGACCATTAAGGCGTACCGTGTATGGAATGTATTTTACATGTATTGACACCTGAGCACGTCTAGGTAAGTATGGCATCATCAGGCTAATTGTGCTTGGATTGTTAACGTATTCTTCTTTATTTACATTACTTTTCATTTCCTTGGTAAACCCCTGGTAGAAATTCCAGTAAAACCCAGTTAAAAAATCAACGAGGTTCTACTAGGGCCTACTATGTTTAACTGGTTTTTAACTGTGTTTAACTAGGTCTTACTGGGTTCCAACTGGGCTATGCTGTACATGAGCTAGGTTCAACTGGGTTTACACAATGTTCAACTGGGTTTGTTCAGGCCCAACTGAGTTTGAACTATGTTTGAACTGATCCAGTTGGGCTTCAACTAGGTTTCACTGATTTTTGCACTAGCCCAACTGGGTTTGAACTATGTTGACTGGTGAACTTGCCCTGTTGGGGTTGAACTAGGTTTCAACTGGTTTTGCACTGGCCCAACTGGGTTTGGACTATTGGCTGGTGAACTGACCCAGCTGGGGTTTAACTAGGTTTCACTGGTTTGCACAAGCCCAACTGGGTTTGAACTATGTTTACTGTTGAACTTGCCCTGTTGGGGTTGAACTAGGTTTCACACTGGCCCAACTGAGTTTGGACTATGTTTACTGCTTTTATTTTAATTATCAAGAAATTATAATGTAAGTTCGTAAGCAGTAACCGTATAGGAATATATTGAAAATGCTAAATTAGCCAACTTATGAGGGGTGTAAAATAAATCTTTGTCATATTTATCACAGTTATGATTAAACGATTACATTTTTGTACCGCAATGATTAAAAATATAAAATATTTCCTATCTAATAAATTTGAAAAAATTATGTTAGAATTTGTTCGTCGATTTGAACAATTGGTAGACAAAATGCCTTCCTAGTGCAAAATAGTATGATCCGACTTAATTTGAACTTTGACATTTGTACCTTGTGTTAGCGCAAAATTTATAAATTCCGAATCCGCAAACCACATACGCCAACAGAAGCTTCGCAGAATAATCGCATTTGTAACCGATTTTGCCAACAATTTTAAATTATTACCGCGGCTAAGTTCCCTCCTTTGTGATCTTGCAGTATCTTTATATTATTGACACATACTTGTAACATTATAATTGATTGTAAACGTGCTCTTTATCATAAATATTTGAATTAAACAGAAACTTTATAGGCCTATATAGGCTAGTGACTTAGGACTATAGTATAGGCTAGGTCTAACAAACCGGTTCCCTACTAGGTATACCACATGGTACAATTACTAACGTTAGGCATAACCTAACGTTATAGTTGCACAGCTTATAGGTGCCTAACCTAGTTATACTCAAGTTAACACCTATATTTAGCCGCATGATTTAAGGAAAGTTATTGTCAACTAGCAAACATATAATAGCAATTTTCAAAAGTTACGCAATTTCCTTGATTGTTGTTTCAAACATGAAGTGTCCTATTGGCATAATAACATACTTTGCAAAAGTCATTAGCCTAGTGAAGTGTACAGCATACACTGATATGCTACAAATATGAGGATGCCCTACACTGAACATTATGAACATATGATTAAACTATCAATCTAATTTCAAGGCGGAGTGGTTAACGCCGGCGTCTCCCAGTCATGAGATCCCCGGTTCGATTCCCCGCCGACAGCAATGTGTGTCGCCTGGCAAGGGTGTTGTTCAATAACAACTTCCTGACAAGGACGTTAAATGGATGTGTGCCGAGAGATTGGCTTCGGTCAGCTTGCGAGTCTACAAGCCTCCATGGCTTCTTTCGCGAGTTCCTGCTTGCGGGAAGATCACATATACATACATACATACAAGTGAGGCTTCATTTGTACAGTGTAAGATGGTCAGCTCTTACATAAACTTTTGTTTTGTACCTTAGTTTTACTTGTTTATTAGTGCCCTGTTAAATGCTCACTGTACAGAGGGCTATACATTTGTACAGTACATTTGTATGTTGTCTTGTGGTAGCAAAAAGGTTGATTATCAACTTTCTCTCTTCTGGGTTGCTATGCAACTATCTTGCTCTTCCTGGAAATTAGCCCTCACAGGAAATGGGGTCTGTGTGTATATATTTTAGGAACAAAGGAGTTTTATGAGGGTACAGTATAGGGAGTTGGCAATTGGCTATGAGTATCTGAGCAAGGCAGTTTTAAAAGAAGAGAAAGATAGTTTAATGGCTGGATAGTTTATTTTAAACCTTAATTTACATAGTTCAAGTTACTGTACATGGACCTTATTATTTTATGGAAATTGTGATATTCAACTGCCAGTCTGGGACACTATTTATTATAAAGGATACTATTTACTATAAAGGATATTGTTTTACAATAAAGGATATATTCCAGGACACCATCACTTATAAAGGACATTATTTTACAACAAAGGATATTGACATTATTTTACTGAAAGGATACCCTGGAACACAATTTCATAAAAAAATTAAAGGATACTTTTTTGCTGGGATCGGACATTCATAATACCTTTTATCGGGTTCAACTATACTGATGTCATAGAATATCTGATGTCGTGGAAAGTCTGAGGTCGTAGAATACTTGAGGTTACCAGCAGGCCAACTCACCAGAACAGACTTTTAAATTAAGTGTATTTCAGTATTTCTTTATATTTTGGGTGCGCACCTCACTACTGTAAGTTGTTTCATTTAATTCTTTTACTGGGCCCAGATCAGCTGTACATTATTTGTTATTCATAATTATAATTTCTTTTGATCCAATCCAGTTGACTTCTTCATTTTTATATGTGTCTTGCTCTGTGTTAGGTCATCACACCAAACCCAGAGTTCTCTGATCAAGAACAAACATTTATTTTCAGTGGCTAACACCCTTAATACTTACAGTATATATCTACTGTTAAAAAATGAAAACTTCTTATAGTATGGTGTTATATAAGTGTAGATAACACCAGTTGAGAATCCCAGTTCAAACTATTTAAAAATATAAGAAGTAAAAAAATAGTTCACCCAGTTTAACCCAGCAAAACATAGTTGACCCAGTAAAACAGTTGACCCAGTAAAACATAGTTAAATCAGTTGGACCTAGTAAAACATAGTTGAACCAGTTGGACCCAGTAAACATAGTTGAACTAGTTGGACCCAGTAAAACATAGTTGAACTTGGACCAGTTGAACCCAGTTAAACATAGTTGAACCAGTTGGACCCAGTAAAACATAGTTGAACCAGTTGGACCCAGTAAACATAGTTGAACCAGTTGGACCCAGTAAAACATAGTTGAACTTGGACCAGTTGAACCCAGTTAAACATAGTTGAACCAGTTGGACCCAGTAAAACATAGTTGAACCAGTTGGGAACCCCAGTTCACCCAGTTCAACCTAGTTCAAATTTGGGCCAATTTCCGTATAGAAAATTCCAGTTGAACCAAGTTCAAAAATTCAACTGGAATTTCCACCAGGGACATCAGTCTTGTCAATGCCGATGCTTGATTTTAGCAGTGAGAATATGAGCAATATTTATGAGGACTCTATTAGCGCAGCTGAGCTATAGCGGTCATGCCATTCTACCGAAATTCTGTCACTTTGGCCACTGGGTTCGAATGACTGCCATTTCGTCAGTTTTCATTCGATTCGGCTGGTATTTCGTAAGTAGTTTGTGTGAGTTAAGTTCCATAGATGCGTTAACATTTTTTCTACATAGTTTGTCAATTTGAAGGTCATTTGTGGTCACGAGAGGTCTTTTCTGCAAACGTAAAATATGCTACTCCACCTAGAGCTGACATGTTGTTGATATAAAGTTTGAATGCTGGTGAACCAAAGTTGATCAGGAAAAGTATTTTTGTCGTCATGTGATGGCCCAATACAAGGCCCTCTGTAGAGTTTTCAGTTATGATGAAATGTAGGCCACAGATCATATTTTTCAAAGATTTTTTCGGAGACTAACAAGGAGCGGTTCGTATACACCGTACAGTACATAGGGCTAATATATTACCGTTGAAATCAGCCCATTTCGGGAAATAGTCACCGGATTTCAGGATATGTAGCGACGCAATGAGCGGAAATTCATTTCTGACAGTCATTTGACGTCAACTTGCTCAAATGTGAAAACGCTGTGACCACCGTTGCTAGGGAAATGTAACCTTGACAAGTTTTCTGCTTACATTAGAAGGTGTCATTTTGACTATAAATGTATCAATTTTGGTGAAGGAAAAGGTCAACGGTTTCTGCACAACTCATATAAACAAAAGTTTCACATGATATCTTACAATGATAACATTGGCGCATACCCTGTTATAATGAAGTCATCCATTCAAACCTAAATACAGTTCTGCATTCTGGTTTAAAAATACTACAAAGGCAGCTGTGCATTTTAAGTATTCAAGAACACAACTTAGCGGTAATCATAGGTTTTGACTTTTCAAATTCATTTGAAACTTTTTATCATTGTTTATCTCAATAAAAATTACATAAATCTTTATTTTTGTTTCTTTTATCGAAACAAATGTTAAGAACTTTCTAACATTGTAACAAACTATGTCTGCTTAGAAGGAGCATAGACAAGGAAAAAGGGAGACGAGAAGGTTCAAAAGGAAATGACGCCGTTATCCCACCTATGTCTTATATTTTCGCACAAACAAATGGATAAACTGCTCAGAAATATTGTCAATCAAAACAAATTTTCTCAAACAGAAGCTTAGCTGAGCTATTGAAGTGTTGCTGCTCTTGGTCTTTTATTATCAACACTGTTTATGTTCACGTTGAAAATATGAAAGGAAAAACAAATACCAAGTGACAGGTTTCACCTCCTAGTGGCACTATGACATCACAAGTTGACAAAATGGTGGCTCCTGACACGACTTGAAAACCCTGATAGGCATATCTCCTAAACAAAGTAAGATATCTCAGCTTTTTGATGAGATGTATGTTCGCATGTATCTCAGTAAAAGTTGTACTGTGTGGTTTCTTCGTCTTCAGTAAATAGTGCATAGTTGTTCAGATATATGTATAATCAAATTTCATGAAAATTCAATTAGCTATTCACAATACAGTACTAGTCTTGTCTCACAAATACTAGTATGGTGACAATTACACAACCTTAAAGGAGAAACAAACCCACCCATCAATGTTTGTCTATGTGATAGATCATATATGTTATGAATAGATTCCCATTACAGTTAAGAAATAAATAATTCCGTTTGGGAGATACTAAAAATTAAATGTTTTTTTTTACACAACGGAAGGTTACTGAGACTCCACCAAGTCTAAATATGACACCAACGAACCACATGTGCTTCAACTTGTTTTTTTATTTTTTTAAATGATTTTCGCTATTATTATGTTTCTTTCCTGTAATGGAGGCGAGTTTTAAAAATTGCTGAATCTAAGACAATGAAAGTCTTACTCTGAGCATGACCTAATGATGAAATTGGTGTAATTTTACCTTGAAAATATGAAAAGAAGAAAAAATATATTAAACGATTTTAGATCAAGTTTTCATTACAAAGTTGCAAAGGGGTACTTTTCATTATCAAAAAGGGATACTTCTAATTTACGAAAACGGGAAACTTGGAGTTTCCCAAAACTGAGAGGGATCGGACCCCGTTCCGGTTCCGTCTCCCTTGTAAATGTTACTCACCTGTTTTTCTGAGGCAGGTTTATCAGGTCTCATGGTCTTCCAAAAGTTATTCACGAAATCATTTTCATCGCTCGACTCAATCGTTGTCAGGTGTCCTTTTACTCCGGAGGTACTAAACGTTTGGCAAAAAGTCTCCGCGTCCGTCCATGTCCGTAACGGGTCATTGTAAAACCTTTTACAAATAATTAAGATAGAATACTTTATAACCACTACGGTGATAGAGCTATTAAACAGGGTGGGGTTTTAATTTTAAATTTTAATTTGAAGTAATAATGCAAACATGACTTAAATAAACGTGATAACGTCGTAGTTTCAAGTTTAATAGCGGCATGGCTTGGACTAATATTAAATTGGCAGAATTTGGAATAAAGTACTTCAACAAAACACTTAACATGACTATCAATTTTCATTTAAAATAAGGAAGAGAAACTAGAATTGTCGAAATTTCTGATTTGCTTTTGTATGCGATTAATCAAAACCTGTCGAGTGCTCCTTAATTAATCGCTTATTAATTACCATGTGATTGTCTTACTAGATGGATTAATTCCAATCCGGTTGTGTATGATCGTGCCACATGACCAAACAATGCTGTTTGTATTGTAAACTGATGTGCTGTTAGGTGTTAATTGGGCACATATTTTGTTTAATTAACTATAGAATATACAAACGAGTATAACATTAACGTACTTTACAATTATTGTTATTCGCTATACCTGTAACAGTTGGTACCAAATGATGTCCATCCGGAAGGACAATTACGCGATGAGCAAGAAGCTTTTGCCAAGTAGATGCTTGATGACAGCAAAACTAAAGCTGTGATGCCGAAAGCCTTCATGATGTCAATTAACACAGTATATCAAAACGGTATTCAATTCGGTCGAATTCTTGTTGTGCTCAGGTTTACTTGCAAACACGGCTTTTTATTCGTTCTTGTTGTTACAAAAGAAGCAAAAAAAATTAAAAATTCAAATATAAATCATGCAAATAATGTTTACCTAGTAATACTTAATTATACAATGACGACTTCTGATTGATGGAATCAAAGATTGCTATTTGATTACTTTATGTCTGGACGATTTGATTGGCAGAAAGTGTGCGGCTGGGTGGGACTGATACTAATGGATCTGTACTTTCAACACATGTTTTCCCAGAATTACATGCATGTTTTAAAATTGCTCTCTCCACACATCGCTCTCTCTGTCTCTCTCTCTCTTTCATTTGCTGTTTACAATATTTTGAGCGATAACTTAAGAACAGATGTACAATTTAAAACAAATAATGTAAAACATAATGCTAAAATTATGTGACATTCTAAGTTAACGAATTAATTGTTTCGATATAAAGGCTGGGTAACTGTAAGAAAAGGTTAAAACAAAAGGGTTGTTATACATCAGAATTCTACATACGTAAATTGACGGTTGCTTTGCTGCCATTAACAAATTAATCAATTTTTCGAAATGGGTAAAGTTATTGTTTTATCAGATAACCGTAAGAAAGTTTACCACAAAGTTAACAACATCAGAATGCTACCGACGTAACTTGACGGTTGCGTGGTTCCCATTACAAAAGAAAGCCCGTTGTTTCATTTTTACGTCATAATTGGGGGGGGGGGGAGATAACGGCTGTTAAATTACGTAGAAGCACAGGCTTTCTGGCTGCCGGTATCTTACCGCCAGAGAGAAAGAAATTTATCAACAGTGTTATAGATGAACAACTTGATAATTATTCTACATGTTTCATATTTTTAGGCCGGCCAAGGATCGAACACACGACCTCTATGCTAGTTTACATTTCTTCTAATGTCACTGCCTTTATCCACTCGACCAGATAGTACTAGTTTAAAACAACCAACTCAGTATCATAACATTTTTTTTATTGTGGTTGGTCATAACATTACTGATGTACCATATTGTTCCAATGTATTACGGTTGCATTGTCTATACTTATTAGGCTAGCTGTTCGCCTTTTTGTCAGATTCCTACATTATGTATATATATATATATAGATACCAAAAGGATTACTGAATTGTCCTTTTCAGAATTTTCAAATTTTGCGGAAAATCACCCTTTACGAATGTCACGCGAGTCACGTCACGCGAGTCACATCAATTCAAGATGGTGTTTCTACCCATATTACTGTGTGAATATTACAGGGATGTTATAGTTTGATGAATGAATCACTGAATAGAGATTTTCAATATTTTTTCGACATCAAGGCATTAGACAACAGTGGTGAATTGAAAACACCCTTGATTTACTGTCACGAGAGTCACAACATTTACTGTTTTTGTTTTTCTTCTTGGCTGCTCAAAAGCTTTACTCCAAATAATGAATATCAAGTATTCACATAGATACCAAAAAGATTACTGAATTTTCCTTTTCAGAAGATATTCAAATTTTGCGGAAAATCACCTTTAACAAATGTCACGTGAGTCACGTCAATTCAAGATAGTGTTTTCTACCTATACTACTGTGTGAAAATTACAGGGATTTATAGTTTGATGAATGAATCACTGATTAAAGATATCATATATGCATTCCCCTTTTAATTAGGCAACTTGAGTAATATTGGCACACATAATTCAACCATTTATAATAATTTCATTTGAAATATCAGAATTTAAATTCATGAATATTTATTCGCAATAAAATGCCTATTTTATCACCACATTTGGAAAGTTAGCATGTGTCATTGATTTTTTAGTAATATACAAAAACATAATCTATATTAGTATCTGGCAATGCAATGTGCTATGACTTGACAACCTTAAGGTTAACTGCACAATTATTCCCAAAATCAAAATGAGAATGGTAATTTGATCACAATGAATAAAAAATTGAATACAGCCGTAACACTTTTGGTTTATGCAAATATGACAAATGAGAATGGTAATTTGAATCACATTTTGATAGATGTTTCTTCTATAACTTTCAAATGAGTGACTTCAACAGACTAAATATTGTTATAAATATTAATTGACGAGATATATTGCCTGAAAAACTGTACTACCCGTACAGTATATTACCTACTGTCTGCAGTCATGAGGGTAACTCGGGGACATTAATATCATCTGAAAATTCCCAAGGGAAGTTCCTTTTAGACAATTTCTAGACCAATGAATGTTATATTTGACTATGCAAGATCTATACCTTCGATTCACTACTGCATTTGGTCTAGAACTATCTGAAAAGTGAGCTCGTCACGCGAGTCACGTTTTCTTGTCACGCGAGTCACAATACATCTTCAACGTTATTTTCATGCGTTACAACATTTTCTCAAAGTTGCATAGCAATTGAGGTAGAGGTGTTTTTCAACTTCGGTATGATTATAAAAAGTTATTGGAAACATTTTAATAAGACATAAGAAATCGAACATTTGTGTGTGCATTCTGATTTTCGCTAATAGTAACTGTCACGCGAGTCACGTTTAGTTTTTGACCAATTTCACCCCCAATACTTGAGGTATAAATATTTTTCGCTACTGTTGTAAACATTAAGGCTTACCTTCACTGACTACATGAATGCTTTTCTCCCATGTATTTCCTTATTTGTTTAATGATATCAAATAGAGAGGAATTTTAGTAAAAATGTCACGCGACTCACCACGGAATTGACCCTATATATAATCAGGGATGCATGTACCGGATAATTACACCGTCTTTATTACACTACAGACATTTCAATTTAAACATGTTCATGAAAGGAAAACAATCGTTGAAAATGCTTCTTTTTATAAATTGGCTATTTGCATATGCTGAACGAGAAATTACAATTAGAACAGATAGAACTAATATACATAATGTATGTATGTGTGTTGCAGATTTCACAAAATCTTTACCATTACTTGATAACAGTGACATGCATAAATTAATATATTTACATATAAAAGCAAAATTTAAAAGTCTTAATTAAAAAAAATTATGCTGATATGTGTAAATTACTTGTAAATAAATCGAAATCGTTGAAATGTGTTGAAAATGTGTGTTTGCTTTTCTTCACTTGAAATTGCGTCATATGAAATGTAATATTTATCCAATTCACATAATGCGTGTTTGTGTGTTACAGATTTCACCAAATCTGTACCATTACTTGAATACAGTGACACGCATAAATTAACATACATATAAAAGCAACATTGAAAAGCCTTAATCTCAAATATTTGACTTGTAAATGCTTACTAAACGGAATTTTGATAACATCGTAATTTAATGTATAATCAGTATGTACAAAGTGTGTACAGAATTCACCAAAGTCGTAACGTTATACTGACACGTGTAACTTAAATGTGTCCATAAGAAATGCATAATTTGACTTCCAAATACGTTTTATGGAATCATATTATAATAAGTTTCTACTGAGGACTATATTTAGAATAACTTTGTATGAATATTATTTATATAAACCCTCTGTTTTCAGGACATGTATGTATAGCCTAATTGTTCTATTATTAAACAGATATTATCGAAAACTAGTAGGCGTGACCCAGAATTGAGTCTCGGAAACTTTTCGGTGGGTCGCGGGATTTTCCAGATGTTTGAGCCGGGTGTGGGGTCGGGTGTGGTTCGGGTGTGAGGTCGGGTGGGTCGTGAGGAGTGGGATCTGGTGGGTCGTGGCTCAGCCCTCATAGAAACCTCCTGGGTCTAAAAGTTTGCGAATCGCTGATTAACAGCATTTGACAGCTGTTTCTTGTAGACTGTTAGTAGTGTTTGAAGTGAGTCGACATCGGTCTGAAACGCAACATTTTAGATGGATTACATAAGTCAATTTGCTGATATTGTAAATATTCAACGTTGAAACAGTTTGCCATTTAAATAAATGCTTCGGAAACGTAGTGTGATTTTCTTCGTGCCGTAGTTTACTTTACATTTATTGTTTCTTCCAGGGCACTATCCTATGTGAACACATAATATATACATAACACGACGTGTTTCTGCATACACACAAGCACTACATGTAGGGCTAGTACGCCCGGTCAAGGTGACATACCGTACCCTTCTATGACGTATAAGAACCGTCCTCGGGGTAGCTCCTCATTCCGGCAAAATTTAATTTCTCCCTATTTAACAAAACAATAGTCTCGTTGACTTATCTAGTCAATGATGAAACCATTAAGGCATGAATTTTTATAACCCCGACATATTTCTACAGGCAGCTGTTACCGAATACCAAAGTGCGTAATCAAACTACAGTTTCAAAATAGCAAATGAAAGTATGTTGTCCAAAATATTAAATGCATTGAAAAGTAATCAATTTTCCAACTAAAGCGAAACTTTCAATTCGAAATATAATTTGCCAAAGTTACAGTGCAGATGTGAAATCATTGACAAACGAAATATGTGAACTACAATGTTACTGAGTGCAGTCGAATATTGTCACCTGCAAAAAAAGGAAGCATAACCAATCTCGCGGAACCGAGACCAGTGCAATGCAACAGAATGAAAAGCAAACCCTGACAATGAAGGAAGCCACTAAATACTAACCCGCGTAGCGGTTCGGTTCATCGGTAAGGATCCCGAGCGAGAATGATCTCACCTGACGTCAAAGTCTTGCATAACTACGTAGATGCACATGTTGTACATTTCACGTGTAGGCCTATAGTACGGGTACGAGCTCGTGTAACACGTACGAATTGCCGGGCCAAGTCCCGCGAAAGAGGGGAAAATAGGAGACAAATACACAAATATCCACACGTTTCACGGTTTATTCTTGACATTTTAAGTTAACAAATGTATATAAGAAAGCTGCAATAAAGTACTGTTGTATTTATCTTTATATCTCAAGTAGCAGGTCTCACAAGTTATTACACAGAGTTAACTAACCTCCAAGACCTGGTTGTGTACATGTATCATTTTAAAAACTGCAAGTACCGTTTAAAACCGCTATTATATCTATCTATATCTCGTAGCAGGCCTCACAAGTTATTACATAGAGTCAACTTACCTCCAAGACCTGGTTATTTACAAGTATCATTTAAAAACTAGAAGTACCGTTTCAAACCGCTATTATATCTATCTCTATCTCGAGTAGCAGGTCTCACAAGTTATTACATTCAGTCAACTAACTTCCGAGACCTGGGCAAAATAACGTAATTCGGGAACCATGAGCGCCGAGCACAGTTGCACCCGAAACCGAGTTCCGAGGGCAATCGAAATGGTCCGACCCGCTGTAGGGGTTAGTATTTAGTGGCTTCCGACAATGCCGAACTGTCGATGATATTTTAATTTGAATTACTTTTTAAATAGCGCCATCTTTTCTATTTGCCGAATTTCTCACTATTTTTTACTAAGGGGCTAGGGGGGGGGGGCGGGTGATGGAGGAAAATTTTCATTAATTTTGTGAGAAACAGGTGTGCAAATAAATATAGACCAAGATATACTAAAAATGAATACTCGTATATCCAAAGAGTTGCACTTTTATTCAAACTGGAAAAATAGTTGTGTTAGGTTGACAGTTACAAATAGATGATTGAGTTTTACGACATCATTTAGTTTTACATATGTAATGTATTTCAAATGAAAAGCATAAGCATACAATTAACTGTATAGCAGGGCGCTTAGAACCAGGCTGCAGTGAGACTTCTCCATCTATCTCATAATAATATATTCTACTCTTGCTTCCCACTCATAAAATGTTACGGGATAACGCCAACGACGCCCATGGCTGTTAAATAAATTATGGTCGTCATTTATAGCATAATCGAGAAAAGCTTTCAGATGATAATACAAGTTTTAACCAATGACATTCATTCTCCAACGGTGCAATTTCAAGTTTCGGACGTATGGAAAGCCGTTTTAACATTTCCTCCGGAAGTTTAGAAAATTGAATTCAATTTTGGATATTGAAATTTAATTTCAGACATCTTAAAATCAATGTAAGATATTTTACCATTTGTAATCTAGATATCTGAAATAGGATTTCTTTCAGATATCTCAATATGCACTTCAGATAGATGGAATAACGCACAATTTTAGCAAATAAATATTAAAACGCCTTTCCATGTACAAGCGTTGAGAGGGGGGGGGATGTACTGAAATAATCAATTTCGGAATGAAATATTGGTTTAATATAATTGTTTTGTTGTTTACTTATGTTACAGCCTGAAACGGTATACTCAATGAATGTAAAGATGTCAGTTATTACAGAGCACGGTTTTCAACATTTGGGGTCAGTGCTTCAGAGGCTGTTCGATATTTTCCATCATTTATTATAACACGAACAATAACGAAAAGAATAGTAAGAAGAATAAAGAGAGGCTGTGGTGAGAAGTATATCGTTAAGTTTAGGCTAATCCTGCTGTATTTCCAATCATTCTACTTGCCTATGTCACCGTAAAGGCTCTTCCAGATGGTTACCGATTAACTCCTGCAGTGTTTGACTCATTTCTCCACCAGTTTGGGAATCTCGGAACACATCCATTTACGTCACGAAATGGAGTTCATTCTCGAGCCTAATCAATGTAACCGATCCACACGTGCTGAAAGAGAAGATGACGTAAATATGCAACGATTGCCAAGATAAAATCTATAGGAAATTCAGTTTTTTCTAACATATACATAGGTCTTACGGTTGGATTTTACAGGCCCGTTCTTAGAGCATTAAGGCATACCGTACAGGGTATGCATTTTACATGTATTGACACCTGAGCAAGTCTAGGTAAGTATGACATCATCAGGCTAATTGTGCTTGGATTGTTAACGTATTCTTCTTTATTTACATTACTTTTCATTTCCTTGATAAACATCAGTCTTGTCAATGCCGATGCTCGATTTTAGCAGTGATGATATGAGCTATAATGATGACATTATCAGCGCAGCTGAGCTATAGCGATCATGCGACTCTGCCGAAATTCTGTCACTTTTGCCACCGTGTTTGAATGACTGCCATTTTGTCAGTTTTCATTCAATTTGGCAGGATATTCTTCAGTTGGTTTTTGAGTTAAGTTTCCATGAGATCAAATAAGTAAATTTGAAGGTCATTTGAGGTCACAAGAGGTCATTTTCTGAAAATGTAAAATATGCTACCCCTCTTATAGCTTTTGTCCAAACCTGCTGAAATGTTGTGGATATAAATTAGAAAGTGGTGAAATAAAGTTGTTCAGGGGGAAAATTGACGTTATGTGAGGGCCCAAAACAGGGCCTTCTGTAGGGTTTTCAGTTATGATGAAATGTAGGCCACAGATCATGTGCAATGATCATGAAATTTGTTTTTCCAACTTTTAGTATTCATCAGCAGTATGCGTTTTGGTATGATCAGCAAAATGGGAAATAATTTCACCCGCGGGAGACTTGATCAAGTCAAATATTTACCTGTTGTTCAAGCTTTCCATCTAGTTCGAACTTTTCCACAGTTTGCGTGTGGAATACGACATTGTGAGAATGACCTATATTGTTGGAGCCGAATCCGAGGTCTGCTCTTTAACGTTACAAACGTAGTACGTCGTTTGTAAACAAGTTGCGGGTCGTTCTATTATTGTAAAGGTGCAGTTTTCGTGAGTAATTTTGGGTCAGCCCAATTCAAACGTTGATATCCACATTTGTTGGCAGATTTGGCAGAGGAATACTTTTATACGTTTTCTTTCTATTGTTGCATGAGTTTAAACTTAAAAGTGCATATACTGTTGGTTGTTTGTTTTTGCAATGGGGCACAGTTTATCCCTAGTTATACGTACAATGATCTATTGCATAAAATATGTTCGTGACAGTGTTTCCACTTTGAAGGAAGTTTCTCGGAATACGACAATATCGGGATTTTGTCGGGGACTAACATGGAGCGGTTCTTATATACACCCAACAGTAGTTAGGGCTAACACCCTTTGAAATCAGCCGATTTCAGGAAATAGTCACCGGATGTCGGGATATGTAGCGACGCAATGAGCGGAAATTCGTGTCTGACAGTCAGTTGACGTCAACAGGCTGAAATGTGAAAACGCTGTGACCACCATAGATACGGGTGTGTAACCTTGACAAGTTTTCTACTTCCATTGAGTATAAATGTATCAATTTATCAAGGGTCAACAGTCTCCGCAGAACTCATATAAACAAAAGTTTCTCATGCTATCTTACAATGATAACATTCTCTTAAACCCTGTTACAATGAAGTCAGCCATTCAAACCTCAATACAGTTCTGCATTCTGGTCCAAAGATACTACAAAAGCAGCTGTGCATTTTATGTATTCAAGAACACAACTTAGCGGTAATCATAGGTTTTGACCTTTCAAATTCATTTGAAACTGTTTTCATTGTTTATTTCAATAGAAATAAAAATTACATTTATAATTATGTCTATTTTTGCAAAACAATTTCATTTGGGAGATATTCAAAATGTAATGTTTTTTTTTTTTTTGCATTCAGGAAGGTTACTGAGACTTCATCAAGTCAAAATATGACCAACGAGCCACATGTGCTTCAACTTTGTTTCTTATATTTTCCCCAATTTATTACAATGTTTTTTTCTGTAATGGAGGGGAGTTTTACAAATTGCTGAAATCTAAAACAATGAAGATATTACTCTTTGCATGACCTAAGAATCCAATAGGCTGGACCTAAAAAAAAACGATAGGCTTCTTGTACTGAACGTTTCACAACTATATAGTCCTACTAAATATGAGATTGGTTCAAGCTTCCCTTCTTGAGATATTGTGTCTACAAGGTTTTCACTATTTGGCTCCTGGTGACCCCAAATGACTTTTGACCTCTCCACAAAACAATAGGGGTTCTTCTACTCAATGTAGGTTCCGCTACTCACGAAATATGAGATTGGTCCAAGCTTCACTTCTTGAGATATCGTGTTTACAAGCAAGGTGTCACACACACAAAGACATAGGTTACGATTATCATCGAAACCAACTAGAAGGGGAATTACGTATTTTCTGTAATTTAAAAAAGGTTTATAAAAACAATTAATGGGAGATTTCATTAGATCTAAAAGTATTACAACACGTAAGTGGTGTGCGTCAAAATAGTGGGATACCGTACAGCGAATTTCTAACATTTTCAACTACATAAACGTCTTTATAACTCCAACGTTGGCTTTTAAATACCAAATTTGTTTTTGTTTGTACTTCTTGGTTTTTTTGTTTAATTATAATTAGTTTTCTTTTCTTTCTTTTTTTCTACAGTTTTAGAAATTCAACGTACTGGAAATTTAAAGAGTTTACCAAACCTGGTCAGATGCTTGGTGATCAAATGAGGGCGTCCTTGGCTCAGGATCCAATCAATCCGGTCTCAACCAACGATTTCTTTCCAGCCTTAGATCGAAGATTGTCCCAAATTCTCTCAGAACTTGATAGATGTATCGACAAATTTGGAAGAGACGCAGTACTTTTGGAAGACTGATTCAATCATGACGTCACGAGTGATTCGGGTTAAGGGGGATAGATCGATTGTTGGGCCATTTGGGTTTGTCTCACTCCATTCAATTACAATCAAAAAGGTAAAAAGAAAAATCTCAAATTGCTCTTACATTAAAGTGGCAATACAAAAAAAAAAAAAAACACCTTTGTCTGTCCAAGTATCCATTTAACGACAAGTGTTGAATAATTTTGATTGTTATTAAAACTTTCATTTCGATACCATTGAGAAAGGAAGACAATAAACGATAGCGCAAAACATATTGTAATTTTAATGTATAATAATACAAACAAATCATAGAAATATGTCATCAAAACTATGTGTCATCACAATGTGTCATCAAACTGTGTCATCAACACAAATCATCAACACTATTTTATAAAATTGGGTGAAATGAAATACAGCATTTCATTGAGATCTTCTGAGAGTAAAAGTTATTTCAATTCGTTTAAATAGAGTACTTAGGAAAGGCTCGTAAGCAAAAGGGCTAAAAATATGAAAGGTAAAAGAATTAAGTAAGGCTAAGTAATGTATGGGAAAGTTTCATCTCTTTTTTTTTGGGGGGGGGGCAGTGAGCGAGTGGGAGGTGGGTGTGGTGGGGGTAAACCACTTACGAAGCAGCCCATGCAGAGAACCAAATTATAGTAGGCTATATACACTTACAGAGTTATCACATAAATCATACAACAAAGTGAGAAATATATCATGGACTAAATTTCAGAGTTTGTTTTGTAATGAATTGATCAGTTCTAAAGGATGACTCTAGGCAGAAATTTAATCTTAATATGTTATAGTCCAAGAAAAAAAAAACTGCTAGTTTATAACATTTCTATTACTATTCCGGTATTTAAAGATATTCAGATTTAAAATATGCTAGTCTCTGGAATGCTCCTTTAAGGCTAAATTATATGATGACGTCACATCCTCAGTGCAGGCTTTAATAATATTTAATTTTATTCATAGTTTTACAAATTCTAAGAACTCAAAGCAAAAGTATTATTTTTAACTTCATGTAATCAGTGAGGCGTCTGGAATGACGTTCAACAGAATTTGTCCGTGACAAATCTGTAAACGAATTGTATATATGTCATTTGTGGTTTTAAAAGTCTTTTGTTTTCCCACTAAGCTTTTCACCTTGCATCAGAGTAATTGACCTGGTCCGTATATGTTAGATTAAATAAACTATTCTTTATTATATAGTTCCCGGTCCTCCGAACGGACAACCCCCTCCCCCACGGGTCCCCGGTTTGTATATTCTCTCTCTTGAACTACCTCACGGTCACCTTCTCGTCTGTCATACGCGTAAGTAAAAAGAAAACATCCAGCGTTTAACAAATGGATTAATTAGTATTTAATCAACATAACCAACAGTTTTTTCGTTCTATATGAAAAAATTGTAAAGTCGTCAGATCTGCATCGTGTTAAATACAGTATAGATTAGTTGTGTTAACTATCTATACCCGTTCTTCATATTGTCAGTAACATTCTGAGTTTCATTCCTCCTTGTACAAACTGCAAGTTTATCGTGAAGTATAGACCTAAACTTTCTGAACAAAAAGCAACAACAACAAGAAAGAGACAGACAGAGAAAAGGAAGCTTATTCATAACAGAAAAACTGATGTATATTAATAATAGCTGTGTACTTGAATTATCTGCATTTCACCTAGCTTCACTTTCGTCACGTTTTATCATAATTTTCATCCAGTACGTCCTCTTTCAAAGAACAAATATATCCCAATCGGCACTAAAACAACCATCAAGTATAACTATAAAATATTTAGGTTATTGCTTACTGAAATCTCTCCACAGCTAAAAAGCAATTTTATTTACCTTCGTTAGATATATGACACATGTTGTACGTAAATCGATGAGATTTCAAGCATTTTTAAAGAATTGTTGACTTCCATGTTGAATAAGTATGTTAACGAAGATCAGGGAATGTTCGTTATGCTATTATGATTAACTACATTATAAATGTTAACACCCGTTCATTGTTGCAGATTCCGAGAGATAATATAAACTTCATACAAAAGTGGATTACAAAATACAAAACATGTTAAGAAAAATTATATGAAGGAATGAAACAATTTACAATTTGTTTTCGTTTTCTACCCTAATACATATATTTGATTAAAGATAAATAAATTTTGGATAGGCATACTTAACCAGTTATTGAACAAATGATCAGATGTGACGTTAATCATTATAAGCCTGTAAGCTGTAAAAAAAAAACGTTCCTTTAAACATAAAAAGAAAAGCTGTTAATGCACGGATGACCGTAATTCTATATGTTTTTATCAGTGCCGGTTAAATTTGAACTTGTCCCATATTTGACAAGTTACCTGGACTCATTGAATGAAACTGATGAATTGTCTAGGTTAGTATAAAACAAGGAGTACGGTGTAGAGAAGGAAGCATTACACAATTTCAGAGTATTTAATACATTCATTTGAAAAGTAGTTACCAGTATCTGGAAAAGGGGCACCTGAGCACGCTGGGGAGTTGCTAGGGTCCTTGTTTCCAGCCGATACTCATAATTAGTACATGTAATTACTGGTGCCATCTGTAACGTATGTTACCGTTTTACGAACACAAAGTAGTAATTACTAATGCACGGTTGTGGGGAAATGACGGTATACATTAAAACGACTAGATACGACATTTTTTGGAATCACGTATTAAAGAATTTGCACTAAATGATTGGTACAGCAACTACTGTAGTCTGTTCATGTCCCACATCCATCATCAGTAATTACTACTTTGTGTTCGTAACATGTGTAACATGTGTTACAGGACTTCAACAATATACAACTGTACGAGCCATGAGTATCGGGTGCTGCTTCACAAGGTTTGTGAGCGCTTCATCTCCTCCCTATAACAACTGTCTGATCTGACTCAGTATATAAAACCAGAATGCAAAAGACGCATTGAGGTTTCGATGACTTCATTGCACTAGACTTCTACTTGTTAAGCAGAAATAGCTTTTACAATATAAATGGCCAGATCTACTACTTTGATGTTACAATTACACTATGGCATGGTAAACGCAGGTTAGTATACTGTGCGTGGCAATACACACCTCCACCAAAAACAATAGGATGGTCTTGTACTCAATGTGATGCATCAACACACCAAGTATGAGAAGTATCCACAATTCCCATATTTAGATATCATGCAAAAGGGTTTTTAGAGTTTGACCTCTGGTGACCTCAAATGAGACTGGACCTCACAAGCAACAGTATTGTACTCAATATGGCAAATCCATTTACCATGTATGAAAAGTATCCATGATTTCTACCATGAGAAATCATGTTTTGAAGGTTTTCAGACCTCGACAATATTTTTGAAAGTACTCGCTATTTGGCGCCAAATTTCACTCGCCAGTAGGCCTATTATTGTTGTTCAAGTCTCCAAAGTACAGATCTGCAACATCAATACTTTCTATGAACAAAGGTTAGGCAGTTAGGCAGATACATGGTGCTACGTAATTGCGCATTGGAAAGTCATGTTTCTTTGCAGTATGTATCATGTTTTAAAGGTTTTCAGGCCTCGACACTGATTTTATTTTTTAAAGTACTCGCTATTTGGCGACCGTGACTAACAAACTACTCGCCAAAGTGCAAAGTTCACTCGCCACTATGACTGCTGTTCAAGTCTCCATAGTACAGATCTACAACATTAATACTTTCTATGAACTACAGATTAGGCACTTAGGCAGATACATGGTGTTTCGTAATTGCACATTGGAAATTTCCACCAAAATTAAGTGTTGAACAAGGTTAAACATGTCGCAGAATCATAAATAAGCCAATGAGCCCACGGAAGTGTCTCAAACAATTAAAAATCAAATATCTGCAAAAATACCTACGAACATAGCTTGGCTTCTGTTACAGTAGGGCTCCTCTAGTACTAGGCATATACTATGCAGTAGCTATATGTGTCCGCGAGTCCTAAGCCTATACAGTACCTCATTGCTACTTTGAGCCGCTACTCGATTAGCCTGACCTCGTACATTTCCCTATTATTTATCTTGTCTTATATCCGCAGATTGGTGTTCGAAAAATATTGCTATCACTCCAGTACACTGCGTAAGTCAAAGCGATCTTTTACGCAATGAAAATCTAAGGTTGAAAGAGCATCTATCTTCACTCGCAACTGAAAATCTTTGCAAAAAAATCATGGCAGCGGTAACAGCAAACTTGTCTCAAAACTCCTTAAGCTGTTACATATTTGGCGAATTATGACTGACGGCATGTAGGGAATGCCTTAAATGCCACCTTAAATGTATTGACATTCTGACATGAAGAATTTTATCCTTCCCGTTTTTGTGTTAACGAACCCAATTTTACCTTACTTAGATGGGGATTACCAATGTTTATTGTTAGTCTATACCGGGGCGGTTAGTACTATAACTGTACTGTGCATAACCAAGCCCTGGTGATGTTTAATAACTTTTTATAATTGGTTGAGAATTTAACATATGAAACCAACATATTTATGAATGCTTTTGAAACACATAACGTACTTCGTAAGCTTAAACGGTTCCCTGTAATGAATTGTTAGTTTAGAATTTAATGATGATTTCCCTGTATGTTTATAAATGCTCCGTCAAGTTTGTGATCAATCTCCGCACATGAAAACTTCCCGTACATAATGCACGGGCAGCTAGCGAACCATTTTACACAGTTAATTCGCATTGAGATTGGTTATTGATAACAATCTAACTAGGCTACAGTTCAGTTTCGTAAGTTTCCTCAACGTAACTACATCCAAGCCTGAAGTTTTTATTTGGCACTAAATCTCGACAATTGCGAAAAACGACGGGAAAACAAATATTTAATACAGGTTTCTGATTCACAACGGTATAGTTCATTCCAATGAACGTTGGATGTACAAACATCACACCTTTGTAATGGAATAACGTATGCAGTTAGCGACACGGTTAAGTAAATGGCGATTGGTTCGACTTTCTCTGGTACTATCTACGGATGCCCATTAGCTCATTTCCAATTGCCAACAACTTCCATTATGAGGTGTAACGCACATGTTATGTAATAGGCTGGTCGGTTGGAGATACGGTAGATTATGAAACACGGTTTTCCAAAATTTGACCTCTTGTGACTCCAAATTACCTTTGACCGCCACAAAAACCAATTGGCGTCTTCTACTAAATGTTCTACTTCACAAGAAATATGAGATTGGTCCAAGCCCTCCTTCTTGAGATATCGTGTTTACAGGGTTTTCACAGTTGTACCCCTAGTGATCCGAAACGAATTTGACCGCCACTCTAAACAATCGGCTGCTTCTAATCAATGTGTTAACTCTTCACACTATATATGAGATTGGTACAAGCTTTTCTTCTTGAGATATCATGTTTACAGGGTGTCACTATTTGACCCATTGTGACCCCAAATGACATATGACCTCCACCAAAACCAATTGGCTCTTAAAATGTGGTTCTCCTACACACGAAATATGAGATTGTCCAAGCTTCAAGCAAGGCGTCACATGCAAACACACAAAATAAACATGCTCTTGCAATAAAACAAATAATTGTGATACTTTTCAATAAATTCATTTTACCATCTTGGATAAATTTCCAGACTTATTTCTTCTTACTATTGTTCGTCGGGTTTGTTGATAATCATCAGGAACTGTATCTTCATATCATTAGATACAGATAAAGGATCCGTTTCATCTTAAAGTTTGTAGTTGTTTCTGCAAATATTGATTATTCTCTCCTCGTCAGCTGCCCTTAATATTCGATTCAGTGTGGTGTATGCTCTGGATATTTGTTTCTTTGATGTTAGTTTCGCGGTTGACTTCATTCTGGCATCTGTTGGAAATAACATTGATAAAGTTACAAACGTTGATCCAGTTCTCTATAGTTTTAACAGCACATTTAGAATGCTCAAACAAACTGTTCTACAGCAAACTAATCCTTCTTTTTCTGTTCTTTTCTTTTCTTCTTTCCTTTTCAGAGTATCCTGTAATGTCTAGTAATATTAAAGTAAGAAACACTGAGATATACTCACCAGACCATAAAAAAGCATCTTTCCTGACCGATATGTAGCTACAAGTAGCTTCTCTCCCTCCTCTGTCATCAATGTTGTCATACACCGTGATCCATCTTCTGTCCGTTTGGTTGCCAACAACTGCTGACCATCTTGACTGTACTGTGTGATGATACATTTTCCAGTAAAATACTGTCTATCTGACCACAAGATGTATACAAAACCTGCCCTGTCTTTACATACACTCAAAGGATACCAAGTCAGTCCGTCAATATCTGGTTTCGGAAACTCGTATAGTAACTCTGCTTCTGTTTTACATGTATCCATGGTTACAGCGCATGCACATCTACTCTCTGCATCGCATATCAGCAGCATGCCTTTATTATAAATGATATCTCTTGACCGTTTCATAACCCCTGGCAGCTTCAGAGCTCGAATGAAATTCAACTCTTCATCAAATATGAATAGCGATCCAATAGATGTACCTAGAATGATGTGGCCACGTATAGTATCAGTAGTTATACACGTCGCATATTTCTTACCCACCGTTTTGATGTCATCAAAGAGGGACGTGATGTTATTTTGAGTAAAGGACCCATCTTGAATATTATAAACACCAACCTGATTGGATTCACAAACCGAAGCTATCTTATCACGTGATAAAGCAGCACAGTGACGAAAGGGTTGAAGAGAGGTCCCTTTGACTTTATCTATCTTGTTTTGGCGAATCTGACGTCCTTGTTTGTTTATGACTGTGATAAATGAATGGTCAGATAATAACCTCCCAGAGACGATAATGTTACCAGAGCCAGTACTTGTTATACCAGTAAAACAAAACTGACTACCTTTGATCACATCAACATTAACAACAGATTCTACACTATCCGATATACAGGGGCGTATCCAGGATTTTCTAACCCGGGGGGCGCGAATTACTATCTAAGCGGAGCGCCACCATCGGTTGGCGCGCAGCGTACAAGAAAATTTCTGGTTTTGTTACCCCCAGATCACCGGAAATGACACTTCTCGGGCTTGAAAATGACCAACCAGATGTACACTTTTGCCTGAGAACCAAGTATTTCCTAATAGTTCTTTCCATCCATAACCTTTTTGAAGATTGTCACCAGTCACACATCATGTTCGACCTCATCGCATCTCCAGTGGATCATTGCTTTTTGTAGTGATTCGACGTCGCGGCCCACAATACCCAACAGCCCCACTTTTGAAGGTTTTAAGCCCATTTTTTGTTCAGAATTTCAAAATTCACATTTCTCGTGATTAAACTCACTTCAAAACATACCCATAATATTGCAAAAAATTTCATCTATGGACAACCAATATAGAAAAACCTCCTTGAACCCCTAACAGACTGGTCAAAATTACACGAGTAGAGGGAAGTATGGTGAAGAAAGTTGATCAGGAAATTTTCGAAAATTCAGACACAGTTAATTCATTGGTGTACAAATATTGAAACCTCCTACAACGGCTGTTATAAAACTTCGTTGAAGGAAATGAAAAAATACCAGATATTTCCGAAACCGAACACTACACACATAGGTCAAGGAGGCGGGGGGGGGGGCCTAACGAAATATTTCTTTCTGAAAATTCGGGCAATATGCTGAGAATTTTTCGGGCACCTATACTGAAAGAACATTGCAATGATGTAGCTAAAGGAAATGAATAGTTTAAAAATTATCTCCTTGGTAATTAAAATAAAGTTCTAAGCTTGGCCGACTAATTCACCATTACTAATGTAAAAGAGAGTTTTGACATAATTGGACCTCCATGCTTTATCTCCATCTACATAGGACAATTCGTTATTTATATAAGCATCCCGCGGTATACTGCGCAACTTTCAGTGACCGTACGGTACATGATGGCATGCGATGTAATAACCGATGCTTGCTTGTTTGATATTGACATTAACATGTTGATCGCGCGCGGAGCGCGCGAAAATGTTGGTTATATTTTCGGGCAAGTAGTTACAGCTCCCCAAATCAAATTGGGCTCCTTCGCCTTTGACTACACACATAGACAGTTTTGAGGCTGTTCATCCTGGAACGCCATTTTCATGCTCACTGATATGATGTGATATCTGCTGTTTGCTTTACAAATTCGAACAGGCGCGTAGCGAATAATTTGCCAAGGGAGGGGCCTGTAGGCAAACTATCTAAGCGTAGCGCCACCACGAGTTGGCGCGAAGCGTACAAGAAAATTTTGGCCGAAAATGCCTCCCAGATCGCTGGAAATGACACTTCCCATGCCGTGTAAGTTGCATCTAAGCATTTTGTATTTCGAATTTACTAGCGATATCATAAAAAAAAAATATGCTCGGGGGTGGGGGCGGCGGTCGTAAATGCGTCATGTTCCCCGACGACGCGGTCGAGTTCGGGACCAGCCACAGTTGGTTTCATAGCAAAATTGTTTAAGGCGTCCATACACACACACACGTTATGATAGACCATATATAGATATATTAGTGAGAGAGAGGAAAAATGGAAACGTCAAATATGGAGTTGTCGGTGTAAGGGGTAGGGTGAGGCGCTTGCCCCCTTCCGAAATCCTCGATCCGTCACTGGCTACCCGGCCATGTGTATATAATAGGGTTCAGCGCTGTAATGATGTCACTGTTCCTCCTTCTCTTCCCGGTGTCTTGGCGTGTATCTTCTACTCCCTCCTTTTCACCTTTTTCTCTCCTTCTTCTTTTCCCTTCCTTCCTCTCCTCCTCCTCTTTTTTCCCCTCTTCTTCCTTTTTTCCACTCTTTTTCCCCTCTTTTTTTCTCTCCTCTTTTTCTTACCCGGGAGGCGCGCGCCCCCAACGCCCTCCCCCCACTGGATACGCGCCTGGATATATGTACCTTATCAATACACAATATTGGTAAATCATCCCTTGTTATATCAGATAAAAATTCAATTTCTATAAAATCTTTCATTATATCCTCAACCAGAGGTTCACTCGCTGCCCTAATATCAGGAATACACTGTGCGTCTGTCCAGTGGTTATGTGATTCAAGGACACTCGAAGATATCGTCGACAAATTTTCAAACTTATTGACCCATTGATTACAAAGATCTGATAAGTTTTGTGTTTCTCTAAGCTTGCGTTGCTGTTGTTCGTCTATTGATTTATTTCTCTCATTCATTACCGCATCAAGTCGGTTCATTTTTTCGACAATCTTTAATTCTCTGTTTTCTATTTCATTTCGTTCGGTGTCCTCTTTCTCTTTTGATTCCCTAATTTTGATTTTAATCATTCTGTCGTACTCGTCTTTTATTGCTCTAATTTTCTCTTCCATTTCTGTTTCTAATTCTTTCATTTTGTTTCGAGTACTCTCTTCAAGAACTGTTTTGAATCTGCTGAATTCTCTCTTTTCTTTCTCTTTCTCATTCTGTAACTCCCTGGTCTGATCTTCGTACTGCTTTTTCCATTTTGCTTTAGTTTCAGCGACAATGGACAGAACGTCGTTATTCATTCTGTTGATTTTATCAGCATAGTTGAATACAGTTTCTTTACGTTTAACAAGTTCTTCCAATATATTCTTCAAGCGTTCCCTTTCGTCGTTCGCCACTTTCCTGACGTCTCGAAGTTCATGACCTTTGTGTTCATCATACGTACATGTCAAACAAACGGGGAGGTTTCCGCAGGTACAACAACACAACTTAGCCTTGTGTTCCGGGTGAATATGGCACCTAGGAGCTTCCATCAATGATGCAAGTTTTTCTTGTGTAAGACTTTTCCCCTCAAGATCATTCAGGGCTAATAAGTGTTTCTGATGTTTGACAAACATCTTCTTGGTCAAATGAAATTGATAACACTGAACACAAAGAAATCCTTTGCATGTAAAACAGTACGCTGTAACCTTTAACTTCTCTTCACAGCCAATACATTCTCTCTCTTCTTTGTTTTCAAATGTGTTCTGTAGCTGAATAAACTGCAGCATACTTTTCATATGGAAGTCAGTCTTGAATCCATCGATTCCATTGTTTGGTATTTTGCAGACATCTTTACATAGAGGACATTTAAATGTCCCAACCTGTCCTTCTAATATAGGTTCCAGACATTGCTTACAGAATCTATGGAGACATGGTAATTGTTTCGGTTCTTTAAACAGATCCAAACAAATTGAACATTCGAAGAATGTATCTGCGATGTCTTTCCAAGGCGATGGGCAGGCCATATTTGTCTCGAAATTGAAGCTGTAAAAAGAAAGTTATTAAGATCAGTGTTTGTGAATATCATACTTTGGATTAACAAATTGAGAGTAAGAAAATTAAGTAGAAAAATCTTAAATGAACGAATGCATGTAACCTACGATATGACTGGTATTTCTTGCCACATATAAACACAGAAGTCGAGATATTGGTGCAACTCGATCACTGACATAATGGAACTGTTCGGGCGTAGCTGATGACAAATACGATCTCATAGACGTTTATGGTGCTGGAACGATACCACCAACAGCACACCATGCCTTTAATGCACTTTACCTCGATACAAGAACCAGTTGAGTAAGTAAGTGAGTGAGTGAGTGAGTGAGTGAGTGAGTGAGTGAGTGAGTGAGTGAGTGAGTGAGTGAGTGAGTGAGTGAGTGAGTGAGTGAGTGAGTGAGTGAGTGAGTGAGTGAGTGAGTGAGTGAGTGAGTGAGTGAGTGAGTGAGTGAGTGAGTGAGTGAGTGAGTGAGTGAGTGAGTGAGTGAGTGAGTGAGTGAGTGAGTGAGTGAGTGAGTGAGTGAGTGAGTGAGTGAGTAAGTAAGTGAGTCAGTGAGTCAGTGAGTCAGTGAGTGAGTCAGTGAGTCAGTGAGTCAGTGAGTGAGTCAGTGAGTCAGTGAGTGAGTGAGTCAGTGAGTGAGTGAGTGAGTCAGTCAGTCAGTCAGTCAGTCAGTGAGTGAGTGAGTGAGTGAGTGAGTCAGTCAGTCAGTCAGTCAGTCAGTCAGTCAGTCAGTCAGTCAGTCAGTCAGTCAGTGAATCAGTGAGTCAGTGAGTCAGTGAATCAGTGAGTCAGTGAGTCAGTAAGTAAGTCAACTTTATTGAATCCCAGAAGGAAATTACATTTCTGCGGTGAGGAATACAATGAATGATACAAAATACAAAGAACACTGATACAATGAATCATACAAAATACAAAAAAAACATTGATAATATACAACAGTTAATTGCAGTCTAAACAAAATATGCACTAACAGCGCAACTAACTGGAACGGCCACCCACCTACCTCGTGAAGTTCTTGTTGTGAACATCAATGGCAGTGCCTATAAACGAAGAACGATGTCTATTTGTGTGTGACGTCAGCGACCTCTATCTACTAATCACCATTGTAATTTGGTTATATTATTCCCCACTTAATGGTATACCAAAATACAGATGAACTAAGGAAACATGTTTGAAATTATCACCATTCATATTTCAAGACTTACCTTACTTTAATGTTGACCTATTCCCTTAGTCTTGTATCAACCTGGCTAGATTTTATCTTTCTTACGTTGTTACGAACCGGACCAAAGAAGGAAATACATGAGAATATACGCAGTACATATATGTACAATGGATATAACGCACGGAACTTTTATACAACTGAGTTTGGACTTTGATATCACGAGAACACTCACGCTGAGCTGATATGGTTGGTGTTTTATAACAAGAGTAATATTACGTAAACTATTAGTACTAGTACATATATACACATAAACATATACCAAATGTGTGCATGTTGTAGACATCTATATAACAAGGTGATTTTATTCTTGCGTGACACCTGGATGTTGAATAGATAAGTCTTTCTTAATTTATGTCTAGTCACTTGTCAGATGTGACGTTAGTTACAATAGATTTATGACTGGCATATCAATTCAGGGACCAAACAGAATCACACTTGAAGATTTATAGGTGTGACTCCGGCCCTTGAACCCGTCGGGGCTTCGCCCATGGACCCCATGAGGGGCCCAAGGCGGGCCCCTGCACCCCACCCGATACAGTCTTTGCGCCAAGACGCTCATCCCTTCAGTTTTATCCATGTTTAGTAATTGATGTCCACCCCCATCCCCCCCCCCCGACCACCCCACTTTTTAATTGGGATTGATGCCACTGTGTAAAAGTAGCTCTGAACACAATTTTGTGCCAATAACATAACTCCAAAATTACCTAGGGCCAGATGTGAATGAAGGACTATATAAACGAGGGTGTGCTGTCGTTGGGTCAATGAAGCTTACTCCTCACCCCGCTCCCGCCCTGTATGGGTGGGGGGAGCTGGCTGTCTTATAGTAAGTAAAATGAAGAAGTCATATGGTACATTCTCAGGCATGTTTAGACTATAATTTATTATATTATAAGTATCTATAAACGGAAGGTTGTGCTAATAAACAAATATCAATTCAACATTCCCCTGCACTGTTAAAGATAGATGGCTGAACCTTGATGAGAAATTGAAATGGTTCAGTCGCATATTATCATATTTTATATTATAAATATTTAAGAATGCACCATGTGACGTCCAAACGTCTTTTTTTTTGCTGGGGAAAAGTCAGAGACCCCAACACGGGAGTCAGCTACAATGATCTCAGGCAAGAGCGTAGGAACCGGGGAGCTGGGGGGCGCCAGCCCCCCAATGAAAAATGTGGGGGGCGGAAGTATCATTCCGCCCCCCCCCCCGCTCGCGAATTTTTTTTTCCCAAACAGGTTCTCAATTGTGTATAAATAGTCGCTCATGATTGGTCGGAAAAGTTACGTCATAACAATAAAACCCTTCACTTCGAGGTTATCAAAATGTCTGCATCCATTCGTTGCAACGAAGATATACCCGTTCAAAATTACCCGCAGCTTTTCGTAAATATATGTAGATGTGTTTGGAATTGGTTTAGACATAATGAGCACACTGGTATTGTATGATCTACTTTGATCGAAGATTTCTGTGAAGGCATTTATCGATAACATCGCACAGTGAAAGTTTCGTACAGGGGTACATAACACATGCGATATAGGCCTATATGTATTTTAACTGTGTACACAGTGCAGTGACGGAAATACATCATACTGTAGCATGGTGGGCTCATAATTGACGCACTTAAGGATTTGATCAACGATTTCTATCAAGGAAAAATCAAAATCACTCAACTGAATGTGTTTTTCATATGTGTGGTTCCTCAGAAATGTAATGATCTCAATATATTTATTGTTCTGTGCATATGCAACGTACAATTGAGCAGAACTTGACCACAAAATGTCTGCCGTGTCAAGTTCTTTCATACCCCTAAATTGACACATTCGTCGATAAGCTAACTGTAGTGAAGGCTTTAGTATACATCCATTGACTTTAGATGCTGTTTGCTATACTTTGAGCCTCTAAGCTTAGACAGATCAGGTCCCAGAGAGTAGTGTTGTCCATGATATTGAGGAAATGTTGGTTATTTTTAGGGTGCAAGATTTCCAAATGGCCAAAAACTGAACGTACAAAACCGGGGGGAAGGGTGTTAAAAGCTTAAAAATTCCACAATTTGGTCATCATATAGCTGAAAATGGATTCAAACTCATGAAATATGTAATTCTGCTTGACTGCAAAAAAGTTTAGGTGGCCTGCTCTATCGTTGCTAGTAATAATTGAAGGTGCGTCAATTACGGGGGTGCGTCAATTATGAAGCCTTGACTATACACTAAACTGTTTTGCGTATATTCATTCAAGGCTGAACTCGCGTCGTGAAGTTGATTTTGGTGTAGGCCTACCCATTCCACGAAACGAATTCCGATTTCAATAGAACGGCTGACGAATCTTGGATGGCGTAAACACGAAACCGATAGAATGTAGCGTATGTATCATAAGTAAGGTCAACATATTATCCAAGCATTAAAAGTAAAAGTTAGGGCGTTTGCAGGGAAACCGCGTAACAAGACTTTATGTCAGTGTGTAACTCAGTGTATGTCTTCGAACTATCAAGCGTTTGATGCTGACGTCACGAGCAATCTGATTGGCTGACAACTCCGTAATTGAGAACCTGTTTGGGAAAAAAAAATTCGCCCCCCGCTCCGCGAGTCAGAAAACCCCTTTTTCATTCTAAATGAGAAAAAAATCTCATTTGGAGCACCAAATTGCATCTAAAAGGCCAGGTGAAAATGCAAAATTATTTACAAAATGGATTGGGTGTTGAAGTGTGCTATATTGCACCAAATTACATCTGAGGCCACATGGAAAGCAAAAAAATTCCAAAGGGGAGGGGGAACCCCCTCCCCTTAGACCCCTCCCCCAGGCCGGCCATCAGTCTTCAGCCTCCCCTCCCCCCACTCAAAAGTACCTTCCTACGCCACTGATCTCAGGGTAATATTCACTCTTTTACAAGTTCTTTAAATTCACCTGTAGCTATTCCAAGAAGCTTGATACCCCTACCTAAAACATGGCAAATAGTTATATATAGTCATTCCATCACTACCTTCATGTGGCAGCTCTTAAACGTTATGGTATCATATGTGATTTGATCTGACTTTTATTAGGAAGGTCTTATGCATTAGTACTATCAATAAAAGGAACGATACATACATTTTATATTATAGTGTTATTCCCTACTGTAATATGGTGTTTATTATCATGGAAATAGTGTTGCCTGTACTTCTAAACTATTCCATTAATTCGTTAAATACCTACCATAGAACATTATTACTGTACTCGATTCAAAGCTCGCTGTTTAACAATGTAAATATCTACTGTTCTTCAGTTTTATAACCAAGCATGCACCATTCAATACTTCCTGGTTAAAATGGCCGTGCACCTTCCTTCAAGCATTGAACACAGACACCTATCGCGGAACAGAAGTTGTTACTAACCTTGTGCTTTTTGCTTTTAGTCGATGAAGTATTAAGGCCTCTTTGTAGTTATAGTTGAAATATCAGAATTATTTGACTCCTAGTTTATCCAGTTGTTGAAAGTACAACAGACGAGACGTAAATTACCTATGTCCGTTCAAAACCACGCGATTATAATGGAAATCCCCAGTTGCTGATTTGGGTGTCAATGTATTGAGCAATTACCTTACACCCTCCCGTAACTTGTTTAATGGTACATTTGTGCAGAGACATATTTCTACATTCCGTGCGTACACATACACACAGATGCCAACACAAATCAATACAGGGTATGCGAGTTAGCATGGTAACGATGTATGTTGAATAATAATAATAATTATTATTATTATTATTATTATTATTAATAATAATAAGGATAATAATTATAATGATAATATTAATAATAATAATCATAATGATAATAATAATAATAATAATAATAATAATAATAATAATAATTATCATCATCATCATCATCATAATAATCATAATCATAATCATAATCATAATCATAATCATAATCATAATCATAATAATAATAATAATAATAATCATAATCATAATAATAATAATCATAATCATAATAATCATAATAATAATAATAAAAATAATAATAATAATAATAATAATAATAATAATAATAAAAATAATAATAATGATAATAATAATAAGTAATAAGACTTTAAATTCAATATACAAACTTAAAGTAGAACGATAGTGACAGAAAAAAAATCTCTCATTTTCCTATATAATGTAGTTTATATGTTACCAAGCAACATATTTTTTTAATTTTCCAAATAGCACACCGGAAAGTAATAAAAAAGGGAATTGAAACATCATTTTTTCGTCTCCGTAATTAAGGAATTTGCAAACACTGCAACGACCTGGAACAGCCCTCAGTTCAGTGAATGACGTCACTGTGATGATCTTTTTTGTTGTGAACTGTTCAGTACGGAGCTGTGCGTGCATTTCGTGTCAGCATAACTGTTATTTTCCGGCGTAATGTTCAAGACATAAATAGAAAATGAATATCATGGTGTTTCTTGATTTCTTCACCTCGTGGCTACAAGTTTTTCTTTACGAAATTTGCGGCGATTTCGCAACGATTTCCCAATATCTGAAGAGGTAACTCGCAAGCTGACCTAAAGTAACGTAAATCTCAAGATCACGTTTTTGGCGGGTTTTATACAGAGTGATGTATGAATGTGCTCACTTACCAGTCAAACTGGCACAATAACAATAGTGACGATAGTCTCAAACGTAGTTTAGTATAACATCCGAAAGAAAATCCAAAGTTTTAAACAAAGTAGATTCGCTTGTATGCACTAGGCCTACTGTAAAACAAAAACGTTCCTTGTTCCGTGCGTCATTAAATCCAACAGAAAGGTTTCACTGAGCTTGAAATACAACCGCATTTGAACTCAATCGAGTAGTTAGTCTAGCTCGAACAATTTTCTCACTACATGCAATGCCTATTGAGTTTATTCACATGCATGCCTCGTGGTTTGGGCTTCAGGAGGAATCGTATTCTAGCCCAACTTCACGTAGGTCCGCAAACGGTACTTTCACACTGTGCAAACATAAGTGACATTGTGCGCTACCGTAAGTAATACTTCCACGATGTTTTGTTTCCCTCGAGCATACATACATTTCCTATTCGTATTACATTTAAAGTGGTTTGGAGGGTATGAACACATCTCTGCCCAAAAAACTCTGCCTAAGCGACGTCCATGCCCCAAGGGCGGCGGAAGCACTTTGAATCTGGGGGGGCACCAACGTGGAAGGGCACGTTGCAGAAATTCGATTGGACTGATGCAGCCTGATATTAAGTACCCTTCATAACTCTTATTGTATTATCTTATTTGCGTATACACATCACTGCATCAACCCCCCCCCCCCCCCCCCTCAAGGAAACAATGCATACTAGCACTGCAGTATCTAATGTGCAAATTGGGAAACAAGGAAAAAGACAAAATGATGTGAAATCATTATAAAGTCCCAGTCCCTGCACACGCGATCGATACATGCATGAAAGCAAATGAAATATGTCAATAAACTGAAAGAAAAGTAATTTTCTATGTGTTTTTCAATGGTTGAACTGATATTATTATGATCATTATTATTGTAACGACTTTCCCAATAATTCTAACCAATTTGGAAAGGTTATAACACGGCAAATGATTGTATGCTATTGGCATGCGATGTAGTAACCAACGCATGCCTACATGATATGCACATTAACATGTTGAACGCGCGCGAAGCGCGCGAAAAACTTTGGTAATATTTTTCGGGCAAGTCGTTACAGCCCCCCAGATCAAATTGGGCTCCTACGCCTGTGGTAGTAAACATATAAAACTTCCCGAAATATTTCATTCGACGTGGGTTTCGCCTTGTAAACTCTTTTTTTATTTAGAAATTTTTATGTAGAAAAAGGGCACATTTTTAATCTGAGGAAAAGTGGGGGGCACGTGCCCCCTGTGCCCCCCCGGTTCCGCCGCCCTTGCCATGCCCCAATTGAAATTTGCACGTGGATTCTCTCCTCACATAGTCATTGGGTTGTTCAGGTCTGACATATGTCTTCCAGTTCCAACACTTTCTGTTGCATTTATCGGGATATATATAAATAATGCGGCATAAAAGCATCAATCTTTCAAACTTTTTTTACTTTAGTGACCTTGCCACACGCAAATTTCAATTGGGCCCGAGATGGCTCTATGACCGATTATTCCGTAATTTACATTGGGGCAGTTGGCTTCACTAAAACGACAAGAAAAAGCAGGAACAATAACACCTTATTAAAATTAGACCGTTAAATGTCTCACGCAGTGTATCAAATCTCCTCTCTGGTTTAGGTTGTTTGTCGAGTCCAATATAGAGTAGCTTGCGACTAAACTTACACACTAAGTGCACACTGCTGAAGTACACTACGCCGAGCTCACTTTGTTATCATCATAATGACGTCACATGTCACTGTAGATCACGTGATCATCATATCGCTGTTCGCGAAAAGCCCAATTTTTGTTTAAAAAATCAACGAGTTTAGGAATTTTGTTTAAGCCTTTCCCAACATCGGATTGACTTGAATTTTCACATGTGTAATATGGAAACCAACTAGAATACTCTTGAATAAAATCGTATTTTTTCGTCGATGCTGAAAAATCACTATCGTTCATCTTTAAAAATTCGAAGGGTGATGTTATTTCTAATAAAGAGGAAGTTCTTTCCGAGATTCGGACTATTTACCAACGCCTTTATAGTTCAAATGGTTGTATTCCAGATCCTTTTTTACTGACTTACCATGATCCCAAAGTAGAGGTTGATAATTTATTGGCTTGTGAGGGTTTGCTTTCTCTATATGAATGCACCAAAGCCCTCGAAGCATTGAAAAAACGACAAGGCGCCAGGTAGCGATGGTCTTTCGGCCAATATTTATAAAAAGTTTTGGGATTCAATCGGTGAATTAGTTTTAGAGTCTCTTAATCATGGCTTTGATAATGGTAGTTTTTCCACTGAGCAATCGAGGGGTATTATCACTCTCATCCTGAAACCTACGAAAGACCCCATGTCCCTGCAGAATTATCGCCCTATTACTTTATTTAACACTGACTATAAGATCGGTGCTAAATCTATTGCCACCAGGCTGAAAACTGTAATTCAATCTCTTATTGGCCCTCATCAAACTGGTTTGTTAAAAGACAGATTTATCGGTGAAAACATAAGATTTGTTTTAGATTTAATAGATTACGCGGCAGAGCGAGATATTCCTGGCTTTATTTTCATGATAGATTTCGAAAAAGCTTTCGATAAGCTTGAGTGAGATTTTATTAATAAGGCACTATCCTTTTTCAATTTTGGTACCAGTTTTAAAAAGTGGGTGAATGTTTTTTACAAAAATACTACTGCTTGTGTATGTAACAACGGTTTTTCCACTGGCTTTTTTCCCGCTTGAGAGAGGAGTAAGGCAGGGATACCCGCTAAGACCTTATTTATTTATTCTTGCAGCGGAAGTTTGTGCATTAAAAATTAATAATAAGGAAGTCAGGATCATGCAATACGCTGATGACACAACTCTTTTTCTCGATAATAGAAGAAGCTCTTCAAAGGAGGCATTTAACATTCTTAATCAACTGAGACTAGCTTCCGGATTGACAATTAACTTAACCAAATAGAGTCTTTTCCCGCTAGGTCCGCTTGCCTCCCGTTGTCCGACCTTTATTCAGGACTTTAACATCAGATTCACTCTTGGGCCCGTAAAGTTATTAGGTATGTTCTTTACTGGCAATGGAAATGATCTCTTCCGTTTGAATTATGTTCCTTAGCTTTCTCGTCTTAAAAAGTGTTTAAGTGTTTGGAAATGTAGGGATTTGACCCCGATCGGTCGTAATGTTGTTGTCAAAACATTTGCTTTGTCGCAGCTTGTTTTTCTCTTCGGGTCCTTCCAAATCCACCTTCCCACTTTACTAAGGAGATACAAAGTATCATTTTTGATTTTATATGGGCGGCAAATCCTGATAAAGTGAAACGCTCAGTCATGATTAATTCTGTCGGTGAGGGAGGGGGGGGGGGGCTAAAGGTAACTCATATTTCTAGTTTTATAAACAGTCTTAAATGCACCTGGATTAAACGGTATAACAGCGACCTATACGGGTTGTGGAAAGTTTTTTTCGACATTTACTTAAGATCGTACGGAAAAGAACTTATTTTTTACTCTAATTGCTTAAAGAATGACATCATTAATATTTCAAATCCTTTCATTTACCAAATCCTTAGTGCGTGATGTGAAATTTCTTTTATGAACCCGAATAGTAACTTTGGAAATCAAATTATCTGGAACAATTCCCACATACGTATTAACAATGATATTACCTTGTATAAGAATTTACTCTTGAAAAATGTATATTATGTTGGGGATTTGTTTGATAATGACGGGAGACCTCTCCCGTTTGATTGTTTCAAGCGCAAATTCCAAATTATGCGTTTTCCTTTCACACTATATTGGGGTTTAATTGATAGTATCCCGAAAAGTTGGAGAGGGGCTGCTTGCGTTAGAAATAATATTGATAATGATAACATAATTCTATTCAATGAAGTTCTAAAAGCCTCATCAGTCTCCCAACTAGTTTATAAGCGCCATTTGCGTCGTCTATCAGACATACCAACTGCCATTGAAAAGTGGAATATGACCTTCACCAACTTAACCTACAAAGACTGGCATCTCTTCTTTCATTTGCCGTATTGCACTGTCTCTGAAGCTTAAATCCAAATTTTCCAGTTCAAATTTATTCATAGAATTGTTGCCACGAATAGGCTTCTTTCATTGATGGGTAAACGTGATTCAGATCTTTGTACCTTTTGTAAAATTGAAACTGAGAATATTGAGCACTTATTTTGGAAATGTCCCATAACTGCCTCTTTAATTTTAGATGTTGAAAATATGTTTCTTAAGAAGCAGTTCTTTTTTTCGAAGCAGGATATCTTTTTTGGTTATAACAACGGGAGGGGACATCCCTACAACTTTCTGATACTTCATATGAAATACTATATTTATGATTGCCAAAGGAATGAACGAAATCCATTAATCAATGAGTTTTACGTTAAATTCAAATTCATAATCAGTATTGAAAGGTTCAATTATTTAAGAACTTCCAGCTTTTGAAAACATAAAGTTACTTTTGTGGAGTTATGGCACGCCTTTTCCTTATGTCCTGATTTATTCAATTAAGCCATATCGATTCCGTTTCCTTTACACTAGTTTTTTGCTATATACTTGCACATGTACTCGAAAAGTGGTGTTCCATGTAATATATAGACTTACAAAAAAAATGAAGAAGTTATGTTACAAATCTAAAGAGAATTTCTTTTTGCATTGATGATAAACGATGAATAAACGCAGGAAAAAAAATACTAATAATAATAACAATATTAATAATAATAATAATAATAATAATTAAAATAATAATCATAATCATAATCATAATAAAATAACAACAACAACAATAATAATAATAATATTAGCGCAATTTTGTACATTTTCCAATTATTTACTTTGTCTTGTCTTTTAGATGCAGATTAGTGCGCAACAAAATATCGCTTTTACTCCATTACACTGCCTAAACCAAAGTGACTTTTCTCTCAGTTTAAATGTTTCTAAACTGCACCCCAACTGTATAGAATTCAGAGATCAACGTCTGGAAGCCTTATTTGTAGTTCGGAACAATTTGGTAATACTGAATATTTTGCCTCAAATTAATACCTTTGAAAGGCTATGGCAATGTTGTATGATTCATTTTTGATGTAAATTAACAAAAATTTCATTTTTTTTTAAATTACAAATCTAGTTTAAATTGATGTTGTAAATATTTCTAATATAGGCTACAGCATTGTGGTATTATTCATTTTTCTAAAGATATTACCCTGCGGTTCTATTAAATTTCTATGTTAATTAACAAAATATTACAATTCGAGAAAACTACAAATGTAGGTATCAAGTGATGTTGTAAATACTACCATGGATAATGTATTGTCATAACATAGGTTCCTCCTTGAAACAAGCTATTTTCATTAGAAAGATCAGACCTTACCTTCATCTCTCAGTTCAATGTTTGTAGACTCCATCGTAGTCGTTTAGAAGTCAGAGATAAACGTCTCGAAGCCTTATTTGTCATCCGGAACAATTTCGTGAAACTTAATGTTTTGTCTCAAATGAACTATTTTGTGGTTTTATTCATTTTCGATGAAAAATATTAACATTTTCAAATTAGTTTAAAAATGAAAATCTAGGGTAAAGTGATATTGTTAAAACATCCATGAGTAAGTTATTTTCATGACATTTGTTCTTCCTTACAACGGCAAGATCTGACTTTTTCACTCAGTTTTTTAGTATTTTATACTACACCGTAGCCGTTTAGAAGTTAGAGATAATAAACGTCGGGAAGCTTTATTTGAAAACGGAAAAATTTGGTAAAACTGAATATTTTGCCTCAAATTACCACATTTGATAGGCTATATATAGCCTTTTGGTTTATTGATTTCGATGTAAATTAACAAAATTCTAAAATTCCTTTAAAAAAAACAAATCTAGGGTAAAGTGTTGTTGTAAATACATCCATGTTAGAATGTTAGACTTGACCGTAGCCGTTTAGATGAAGTGATAAACTTCTGTATTACTTATTTTATACGTTATTTTTTTATTCGAATTAATGTTTTTTCTATTACTACAATACTTCTAGGAAATATTGATGTTGTAAATTAATACAATTTAAGTTATTTTATCACAAAGGTTCCTTATGAAAAGTTCTTATTATATTTATAATGTTGATTCAATTCAATTCAATTCATAAGACTTTATTTCAATCTCTCGCATTAAAGTATGCAATTATGACAATAGACGTGGGTAAATGTCAAGAGAACAAGAGATTGAGGAGTGCCAACAAGAAGCTCTGCAGAGCTTGTTTACGTTGACACCCCTTTACAAATAAAACATAGAAAGAAAGCTTAAGTATACAGAGAAAACAGAACAAAGATGGCAAAGAAAGGAAAATACAAAATCAATGATAGTTTGATATAAGATACTCTTTAAGACGTTTTTTTGAAGGTGTTCAAACTTTTACAACCAGTAATAGTAGTAGGGAGGGAATTCCAAAGTTTTACACCGACATAACGAATATCAAGTTGTGCAGACCTAAGTCTAAAGTAAGGAACAGTCAATTGATTTGGCGCACGGTTGGGATAAGGATCGTTACGTAACTGAAAATAGTTGCGAAAAGTCGACGGAGCATTATCATGTAACCAATTGAAAATAAAAATACCAACATAGTAACGATTTATATCATAGATACTAAGAGCGTTAAGAGTAGTAAACAGGGGTGCTGTATGCTGGAGGTAATCCGCATTACAAATATAACGAATGGCTCTCTTTTGAAGTAAGTAAAGGGGTTGAATTCTAGAGGCATGGGTACTGCCCCAAATAACATTACAATATGTAAGATAGGGAAGTATGAGTGTATTATACAAAGTGACCAATGTGCTTCTAGGAATGATTTGGCGAAGTCTACTAAGAACTCCAGCGCCTTTAGACACTTTCATACAAATATTCTGAATATGATTATTCCAAGAAAGATGATTATCTATATAAACCCCAAGAAATTTAGTAGTCTTAGACAGCATAACATCAACACCGCAAAGTCTGATACTATTAATGTTAGGATTTAAGTGCTTTGAAGGTGTACTAAACACAATAGAGGTAGTTTTCTTAACATTTAGTGACAATTTATTTGCACAAAACCAATCATGAATATATGTAAACTCATTCTGTATAGTATCCAATAGAAAATTAATGTCATTACTGGAAAAGAACAGGTTAGTATCATCAGCATAAGAGATTACATGAAATGTGTTGCTGGCTCTATAGAGGTCATTAACATAAATTATAAACAACAATGGACCAAGTATGGACCCTTGAGGAACACCACACTTAATTGGCTTAGAATCAGAATTTATATTATTAATAACAACAAACTGGTGACGATCAGCAAGATAGCTTTTGAACCACTGAAGTACAGTTCCCCGGAATCCATAATGACTAAGTTTTTCAAGTAAAATGTTATGGTCAAGGGTATCAAACGCCTTCGACAGATCCAGAAATATACCAGAAGCATACTGATTATTTTCGAAAGCTTCCATAACTTTACAAGTAAAATGTAAAATAGCATGTGTAGTTGAGCTGCCAGGAAGGAAACCAAATTGATAGTTATACAGTAAATTATGCTTAGCAATAAAGTTATATAACCGTGAGAACATTATTTTTTCGATTACCTTGGAGAAACATGGGAGAACTGAAATGGGTCTATAATTATTCACGGATTCCTTTTCACCGGCCTTAAAGACAGGAACAACTCGAGCTATTTTTAAAGATGTGGGGACAACACCAAGCTCATAAGAGAGATTACAAAGATATGTGAGTGGAATACATAATGAATGGGCAACATGTTTTACAATAATAGCAGAAACACGATCAAAACCAGCAGCGGATGGCTTGAGTGATAGGAGTACTTTAAGGACCTCATCTCTTGTTGCAGGAATAATGAATCAAGAGTCAATGACTGCTGCTTGCAGGTACATTTTGTAGTGAGAATTAACATTAGGAATCTTATGTTGAGTGGCTGGACCAATAGTAGTAAAATAATCATTAAAAATGTTTCCAATATCCAATGGATTAGAAAAACTGACCCCCTGATAATTAATCTGTTCAGGAGTGCAATTAGCTTGTCGACCATGTAAAAGTGTATTTATTGACCGCCACATACTTTTCGCATCCTGGTTGTTATTATTAAACATATTGGTGTAGTAAGACTTTTTGGCCAGCCTGATAACAGACGTAAGACGATTACGAAAACGTTTGTAGTCGTTAAAGGGGGTTGCAGTGCGACTACGGAGATATCTTTTATATAAATGATTCTTTGTACGGCAAGAATTAAGGATGGCAGGAGTCATCCAGTCACTCTTGTCACTAATACCCTTCTTTGTAATAGGAACATACGGAAGACAGTTGTTTAAATGCTTACTAAATATTTTATTAAACTGATCAAATGCAACGTTTACATCATTGCCATAAAAGACATCTTGCCAAGTTTCGTTTTCAATAGCAGACCGAAATAACCGTATAGTTGCTGGATTAACGTGCCTCCTTAAAGTAATTGACGGAATACTAGTTTTAACATTGTCAATTTCAACAATAGTAAAAACAGGGAAATGATCCGAAATATCGTCACAAATTATGCCCGAGGTAGATGACAGTGATGGACTATTCGTAAAAATGACATCAAGAAGTGTAGCAGAGTGTGACGTTATCCTAGAAGGCAAATTGTGGAGTGGACGAAAAGAGTGAGAGTGTACAAGGTTGATAAACTGATTACCGATGTTTTCCGATGTAATTAAGAGATTACAGTTAAAATCGCCCATTAAGAAACAACTCCTGCCTTCTCGATTCAATGAAATAAATAAAGTAGAGAACATGTCAAGCACAGTTTCGCTAACACCGGAGGGGCAATAAATAACCCCTATGATGATTGGCGAATGAGAAGCCTGTAGTTCTATAAAAGTCGACTCAAATACGCCTTCTACAAATGTACTCAAATCTGAACGAGATTTGTATTTAAGAGATGAATTGATATATAGTGCGACCCCTCCACCACGCCCTTACCTAGAGGCATGTTCCATATTATACCCAAGGATGTTGTAGAGAGTATGTAAAGTATTAGGATTACCAAGCCAGGTCTCGGTTATACCGATAACAGAAAAATTATGCCTAACGGATCTTAGTGATAATAATAAATTATTAAAGTTACTACTCAGAGACCTAGCATTCACATGATACAAGGTAAGTTTCTGATCCCATAAATCGTTGGTAATATCTTGAAAGAAATTATAATCATAATACTTGCAGTTAGTAGCTTGAAAACTTTGAACAGAATTGATATCAGGATCAATAGAACTGAGAGGGGAATTAATGTCGTCGCATGCTTGAAAGTGATTTCGAGTATTTTTACAAATGATACAGGCTATGTCCCCATGCAAACTAACAATAGGATTACTAATACAGTCATTATGCCATTTAATAACCCCTGAGCAATTACAGCAATGACCTATGGAACAGCGATCACTAGACGTTAAGCTATGCGCACAAATACAACAGAGGTGACTAAATAAAGTACAATGCTCCATGCAGTATCAAATACAAACTATCAAGAAGTAAGAAAAGAAAAAAAGAGAAGGAAAGAAGGACAGAACAAAATAAGAAGAGTGAAAAAAAGTATTATAACGTATAATACCTTGAATGTGGATAAGACGGGTGGTTGGACAAACGAAAACACACGACAAAAGGGAAATCCTTTAAAGTAATCTGTAAAATACCAGTAAAACGTGCAACTACTTGCTACATTTAACGACAATGGTAGGTACTGTCCCCAAAAATCAAGATAGCGGCTTCAAATTCAAGATGGCGGCTTCAACTTCACCATTGTGTCCGTACATTACCGAAGTCTTGCCAGGTCCTCTGTATTAGCAATATGATGTTTATGATCGTTTCCATCAATGACGAATATCTTCCCATCTAGGGTCCAAGACCGGTTAACTCTTTCATGTTTGCGGGCACGGGCGAATAGCTCCTGGTTCCTGCGGGTCAAATCCTCATTAATGTATATTCTGGTGCTTTTTAGTGAGGTCCTGGCACGATATATCCTGTCTCTTGTGTTGTATGAGTTCAGTTTGACGATGATAGCCCTGGGTCGGGTGGCGTTTGCTATGTTGTTAGCTCTAGGTCGGGGTGAAATGCGGTGTGAACGGTCGATTTCTCCAGGGGTAAGGGTAACGTTCAGTTTTTCGGTCGCCAGATTAATGACTAACTCGTCAGTCGATTCTCCAGGAGATTCAGGAATCCCCTGTATGCGGAGACAGTTACGCCTTGAATACTGCTCCTGGCGGTCAGCAGAGTCCTGGATTGCAGTTAAGCCCGTCTGAGCTGGCATATTTCCTCCCTGGCATCATCAAGTTGTTTTTGATTTTTGGACAGTTCAAGTTGGAAGGTGTCATGAATTTCTTTACATACCTTCTCTTTCACTGCTTCCGCTATCGCTGGCACTAGTTTGCATACACTGAAAAAATAAACTAGTCAATATTGCCACGGACTAACGTTAAATTAGTCTGTAACGTTAGTCAATGCACACGGACTAGCAAAAATCTTCGTTTCATCGCTGCTTCTTAGTCAGTTTACACTGACTGAGGAAAATATATTCGCAGCTTAGTCGGTGGCGACGGACTAAGGTATTTTAACCCATGGACTAAGAACGATACGGACACCCGATTTACGCCATAATCGTAGCTTAGTCGGTGTCGACGGACTAATGTATTTTAACCCACTTCGATTCACTTCAATTTGGAAACCGAGAGGCAACGGCAGCTTGCTGGACTTGGCATAGTTTCATACGATCACTCTAAGCAACTTTCAACCGTAAATCACCCAAGAAGGTCTTTAGAAGAATGGAGGTATTAACTGCCATCATCGGCCTACCTGTTATTCCTTTAACTTGAAGGTAAAATTAAAGTTAATTGTTAGGCCACTGGCACTAGTACTGTATTATGGTTAGTGTAACGCTACCGTTGTCACGCTGGCGTTTCGCAATACACAAGTGCAATGACAGTGAGTAGCCTATAGCCCTTCTACTGGGTACTGCAGTGCATTCTCAACACTAAAGTGTGCATTCTAAACACCAATTAACAATGTGTTATGTGTGTATTGGGCTAGATTGAACAGTGGCACATAATCTTCTAATTTATTCCCAAACAAATGCTGGAACTATAAGTCTCAATAGTTTATTTGAGGTCTACACTCATTTGGTAAAGATTTCCTGTAATTTCCCATGTGAATCTAAATGGGTAGGCTTTGTGATATTGAATAAGCAAGGCTAGACCTTCAAACGTACAGTCACAGTAGGCTGAACAAATTATGTTGGCTAGTCAACTGTATTATATGTTGCGAGCAGTCAGGATGCACGCTTCAGTTCTATTTAACCTTTTCATTTATCATTTTTTAGTATTTAATTTCCGGTCACGCCCAGGAAACAATTGCGACATTCCTTCACGGTCGACTTGTTTACTGTAAGAAGTATTAACCGTTTTTTCTCAGGAAAGCTTGATAGTCTGAAGTTATTATAACATGTGCTTTTAGTATACTGCCAAAAGAGTAAGTTGTTGTATTTGTATTGATATTTTATGTAGAAGTAACGGAAAATTTAGTATGTTTAGTTTGGTCTAATTGCACGTTTTTTTCTGTCCAATGTAGTGCAGGGTTCACTTGCGCGAATTCAAATTATTCTGTTTATGTATATGTATATGCATGGATTCGTAGATTATGTTTTTTTGACATTTATTTGTAATTCAAGCACATCTGTTTAGTAGCAAAGTTTAAAGTTTAAGATTAATTAGTTTTCTCTTTTTGATCCTAGATTGAATGAAACTCATTGACGTAAATAATAGATCAGATGATACAGTTTAACGCAGTTGCTAAAATTCTGGGTATTCTCTAGTCTTCGCCGGACCATTATGTACTTTAGTACTACTAGCAAGACTAAATCAAAACGACCGAAAGACAAACTTAGTGTAACAAAGTACTGATTCTCCTCTAGCCTAGGTCTAAACAGGCTTGTTATGTGAGCAAGCAAAATAACAACTAAAAACGATTAGGCCTATAAATAAGTTGGCTCAGTGCATTTCTGTTTCTAAAATTTTATATTTTTAAAGATCATAAAAACAAACAAAGATTTAGCCCATGTTTTATTATCTCTGTATTCTGGGCATTTGATTCTGGTTGCAATGGTGATGACACTCTCGTTCAAATTTTCAGCTTTGTACAGTCTGCTTCAAACTTTGGGATTGTTTTTTGAGACTATAGTGGAAGCAAATCTCACATAACTTTGTGGTGACAACTTTATTTATTTTTTTTTTTCAAATGATGAATACTTTGCTGTTTCTTTTTTCCAGCAGGAATTGAAAAGCCAAATATCTAAGTCAAGGGTGAGGTTTCCTGTGATGTACGACACCAGTGTGGAGGCAACAACAGAAGAGGAGAACTGTGTTATATATGGCTTAAAGACATGTTTTAAGATGATATATTGGTACCCTTCGCAGAACAAAAGAGTTTATCCAAGAGTCCAAAAAGCAAAGGAACAAGTACCATAGAGGAAAAAGATGGAAGGGTGAGTTTAACTATTGTACCCAACTGTTTAATGATATTAAAGATACTTTTCATAACCTGTTTTAAAAAAAAACAGTCTAGTATATCATTTACGTGCAAGCTTCATAAGTTTGGTCAAATTTTCACTGATCTGTAGAGCGGGAGTCCAGAGGGTTTGGTTAGCTGGGAAGGTAACCAATTGCCTGGTACATCACAATGTTCACAATGCATTCCTGTATATGAAACCTGACGACTGGCAAACCGACTGTGGTGGATGTGGCTGGGAGAGCAATTTTAAAGTCACCTAATAGCTAACCTAGATCAGCTTTCATGGTAACCACATCAAAGTAAGAACAATGTGTCAGGTATGGAATGGCCATCGCCAGTAATTATTGGTGGTGGGGTACCCCTGCCAGTGATCAACAATTGACCCCTCACGGCTGACCTAGGTCAGCTCATGAGGTAACCACTTGAAACCTACTGGAAAATGTTGGTTGGGACTTCAGATACAAGGGATGGGCATTGCCAGTAATTTTTATTGGTGGGGTACCCCTGCCAGTAGACCCCCAATATGCCCATCCCCTCAGTGACCTAGGTGAGCTCATGATTTGACCAGTTGAAACCTACGGGAAAATGATAGGTATCACTTCATATGTAAGGATGGGCATTTCCAGTATTTTATATTGGTGGGCCACCACTGCCAGAGTCCGCCCATCCCTTACATATAGAATCCTGTCAATCATTTTCCAGTAGTTTTCAACTGGTTAAATCATGAGCTGACCTAGATCAATGAGGGGGGGGGGGGGCATTTTGGGGGTCTACTGGCATGGGTACCCCAGTAATATAAATTACTGGAAATGCCCATTCCTTACATATAGAGTCCTGCCAATCATTTTACAGTAGTTTTCAACTGGTTACCTCATGAGCTAATCTAGGTCAATGGGGGATGGGCATTTTAGGGGTCTACTGGCAGGGTTACCCCACCAATGTAAATGACTGGAAATGCCCATCCCTTACATATGAAGTGATACCATTTTCCAGTAGTTTTCAACTGGTTACATCATGAGCTCATCTAGGTCAATTGGGGATGGGCATTTTGGGGGTCTACTGGCAGGGGTACCCCACCAATAAAAATTTCTGGCAATGCCCATCAGTTGTATCTGAAGTCCTAACCAACATTTTCCAGTAGGTTTCAAGTGGTTACCTCATGAGCTGACCTAGGTCAGCCTTGAGGGGTCAATTATAGATCACTGGCAGGGGTACCCCACCACCAATAATTACTGGCAATGGCCATTTGTTGCTCTTCGGGCCATACCTGACACATTGTATTTACTTTGATGTGTTACCATGAAAACTGATCTAGGTTAGCTATCAGGTGACTTTAAAATTGCTCTCCCAGCCACACCCACCACAGTCGGTTTGCCAGTCGTCTGGTTTCATATACAGGAATGCACTGTGAACATTGTGATGTACAAGGCAATTGGTTACCTTCCCAGCTAACCAAACCCTCTGGGCTCCCGGTCTATTGGGATCATTATTAACATGATTAACATAATTATTAAGCTTTGAAAAATAACTTGGTGTTATGCTGTTCAAAGCTAATAATTATTTGGTAAAGCTGCTATTCCTGGCTTATAATTTGAGGGACCTAGATTTAAATGTATACCTCCCAATATGTTATAAAATTTTAATGTAAATGTATGTTTATGATAATGTGAGTTATCATGTGCTATATCTGTATCTGTGCTTACACGTATATCATATTTTCTGTTCACAGGTCAATAATGGTGCAGATTTTGGCTTCCTGAAGACAAGTGGGAGGCCATTTGTAGTTAAGAGAAACACTCTTTGTTCGTGAAGACTTAACTGGTGTCGATTTGGGGTACCACTTTAAAACGAAAGTCATGAGGAACCCTTGCCCAAGATTCAACTTTGCATTATTGTGCAGTGCTATACTCTTGCGATTCATGTTTGATCCATTAACTTGTCTTAACTTTGTTGGAATAAAATCATATTTTCAGATTTTTGTTTACAGTGATTTCTTCTCTATCTGTCGAAAGTCAGCCTTTGTAGACATCAGAAGTTTTATCAGAAATAAATACTGCCAACGTACACATTATTTGTGTTTCTTCTGCTCTCTTTTCTTTCAGTGATGCTAGTCAGTGAAACTAGTCGGGTTTAATTCTTTGTGATTCTAGTCAGTGCAACTAGTCAGTCGATACCGACTAAGAAAGGTTAGTCGGGAGAGGCATCATCCTGACTAATGTAGAACCTGCTATAAACTAGTCGGTGGCTCATATAAATTAGTCGGTAAAGACCGACTAATGTCACCAACTAATGTAACTGACTAATATACATTTACCGACTAAAAAATTGTTGATCGACTAAGCTGACGGACTAAGATGACCGACTAAGAAATCCAACTGACTAAGGAATAAATTAGTCGGTATAGCAACTGACTAAGGCTATGTTAGTCGGGAGAGGCACCAGATGGACTAACGTTATGCTAGTCGGTGAACCAATTTAAGTTTTCAGTGTATTAGATTGGTGCAAAAGTCATCTGAGTTAATGGCAGCATCAACTCTTGGCGAATAGAGTCTATAATGTCCACATGAATTAGATCAGTGTTAGGTTGAGGTGAAGGCTCATCGTTAGGCTGGGGTTCGCGAACCTGCCTTCTAGTTGAGGTCGATTTTGCTGCGTTTGTAGCTTTTTTAGGTGGCATCTTGGACGTTGTTTAGTACTAGCAATGAACTCTCACAGAATAATGATAAAGTAATATACTGAACGAATATTTAACTGAGAAATTTGAAGGATTTCCGAGAGGCGAAAAAAATGATGTGATCTTTACATGTTGTCTAGATAATAATGATTATTATTATCATTAACAAAAGTCTTTACTGTTTCTCTCACTTTGAAGGATTTTAGACTCCATCTTAGCCTTTTAGTATCTAACGTTTAGATAGAGCGTTGATGTAAAAACAGAAAATAGGTGTCTTCTTAAAAATAAGCGATATTACAATGACGTAAATTTTCACTATATTTTTTATCTTTCAATGATTTTAAAATCCACCTTAGTTGGAAATTTATAGAACAAAAACTATGAAATTTCGTTACTATAACTTCATTATGATAATGACATAGTATTCTAACTATTGTACACATCGATGGAACATTACAGCCGCTTAGGATTTCAACAGCACAAGCGCAGAATCAAAACAATGTTGAGAAAAACAACAACAATACCATTGCGTAAGAAGCAGGATAATCTAATTTATTAATAATGAGATCAAATAAATTTCAAACGGATGCGTTGTTGTAGCTTCATGTTATTACTATGGCTTAGAAAAGTAGTTAAATGTTGTAGTCCTTGTATCTGCGTCGTATTATTACCTGTTTGAGGTACAAAGTATTCTGTGTTTTTGAACAACTGCCCGGGAGTCGTCCGCTGTTGTCCATCACCATGGCTACTTAATCGACGGCCCGATACCTACGTAACTGCATCTTATTTGAGATATCCAAGCCGTTTCCCTTCTACTTATGTGTGGTGCACTTATATATCAGACATGAGTAATTTCAACAGCCTATACCAGTCAACATTATGGGTGAGTTAATGTACGTAGTAAATTAACCCTCACGGGAAAATGATGGTGAGGAACTAACATTTGTTTTACTTCTAACACCAACATATTTGAACCTATCATAACTTTAAGATCTTTAGAATACCTAGGAACGGTATGATTGCAGCTGAAAGTTGCGCAATTCTTTTCACCGGTGATTTCTTTTAGCGTTTATGCGTATTCACATACCCACCCATAGGTGACTGAAAGAGTAAGGGTTATCAAAGGTTAAATAACCAGGATGCAAAATGCATTGAGGTTTCGATGACTTCATGCACTAGACTTCTGCTTGTTAGTATAATTAGCACTAGCTATTACAATAACACTATGGCATGATAAACACAGGTCAGTCTACTGTGCGGCGCTATACACACCTCCACCAAAAACAATGGGGGTATTGTACAAAATTTTATGAATCCACACACCAAATATTAGAGGTATCCACGATTTCCATCGTTAGATATCATGTAAAGGGTTTTTCAGAGTTTGACCTCTGGTGACCTATAGGAGATTTGACCTCACAAGCAACAGGATTCTTGTACTCAATATGGCAAATCCATATAACATTTATGAAAAGTATCCATGATTTCTACCATGAGAAATTATGTTTTGATTGTTTTCAGGCCTCGACAAATATTTCTAAAAGTACTCACTATTTGGCGACCGTGACTAAAAATCTACTCGCCAAATTCACTCGCCATTAGACCTATGATTGTTGTTCAAGTCTCCAAAGTACAGTTCTACAACATCAATACTTTCTATGAACAAAGGTTAGGCAGGTAGGCAGATTACATGGTGCTACGTAATTGCGCTTTGGAAAGTCATGTTTCTTTGCAGTACTGAAATTTAAACTTTTTCCACCAAAAGTAAGTGTTGAACAAAGTAAACCATGTCGCAGAATCATAAATAAGCAGCTAGCCCTACTGTAATGTCTTAAACAATTAAAAGTAAAACGTCTGTAAAAACACTTACTAAGATAGCTTGGCTTCTGTTACATTATGGCTCCTATATTACTAGGTGTATACTATATACAGTAGCTATAGCTAGGTGTGCGCGAGTCCTATAAGCCTATATACAGTACCTAACTGCTACTTTGAACCGCTACTCGTTTAGCGTGACTTCGTATATTTGCCCCGTTATTTATCTTGTCTTTTAGCTGCAGATTGATGCGCGAAAAAATATCGCTACTCAGACTCCATTACACTGCCTAAATCAAAGCATTCTTTTACGCAATGAAAATATGAGGTTATAAGAGCATCTATCTTCCAAAAATCCTTGCAGCAACAACAGCAAACTTGTCTCAAAACTCCTTAAATTGTTCTATACTTTGCGAATTATGACTGATAGCCAGTAGGAAAATGCCTAAATGAAATAATTAAGGAGATGTTTTGCCATCTTAATTATATTGGTATTCTGGCTGGTATTCTTCACGTTGGTGTTAACGAACCCTATTCTACCCAACCGTTGCTGGCCTAGACAACATAAAATTGCCCACAGGCCTAGCCAGGATTGTTCAAGTTGTCCCATAATTATAAACGTGACGAAAGTCGAACGTTACTTTTAAGGCCTAGCTATGCTGAAACTGGTGGAAGAGACTACACAAATTGAGATCAACAGCCGATCCAGACAAAACCTCGTGAACTCACTGCCAAACTAAGAGCTGTTTACACAATTATTTCGCATTGGTCATAGTAAAAATTTACTAGACTGACGAACTGTTAAGTTTCATAAACGCTGCCTGGTCACAACGAAACTACATCCAACCTGAAATAAATACAACGGAAAACGTCCAATAGAACCGTTGTACTACAAAGTACACCTTTTTGCACGCAAAGTAAGGCTTCCGAGCTTTGAAGCCAATGCAATATCATCAAGTTTCCAGTTTTAGATTCTACGGAAACTCATAAGCTCATTTCCAATACCCTCCTATTCGTATGATAGGCTGGTCTGTGGGAGATATGGTAGCTTATAAAACAAAGTTTCCACAATTTGGCGTCTGGTGAATCCAACTGACCTTTGACCTCGATAAAATCTTGTACTGAACGTGTACCAACTACATACTAAATATGAGATTCGTCCAACCTTCCCTTCTTGAGTTATCGTGTTTACAAGGTTTTCACAATTTGGTGACCCCAAATGGACTTGGACCTCCACCAAAAACAATAGGGATCTTGAACTCAGTGTGGTACTCCATCACACAAAATGCGAGATTGATCCAAGCTTTTCTTCTTGAGATATCGTGTTTACAAGGTTTACTCAATTTTACCCCTGGTGACCCCAAATGACCTTTGATCTCTACGAAAAAACTGTTGGCTTTTGCTCCTAAATGTGGTCCTACTGCTCACGAAATATGAGATTGGTTCAAGTTACCTCATTGAGATATCGTGTTTACAAGGTTTTCACTATTTGGCCCCTGGTGACCAAAAATGACCTTTGACATCCCCACAAAACAATAGGGTTCTTTTACTCAATGTGGTACTCATATACACCAAATAATAGATTGTTACAAGCTTCCCTTCTTGAGATATCGTGTTTACAAGCAAGGCGTGACACACACACACACACCCACCCAAGCCAACTTGACTACCTATGGCAAGTAACCAACAAGAGCATCAATGATGCAGTATCTCAATACTGGAAGTTCTAATTTCGATTCCTAGTTTCGTATCTTTGCTCTGTCTCTACAATTATCAATATCAATATATATAATATTTTTGGTCATATAGTTTGACGTCAATGACAACAGTCAAATAAGAAGCGGCGAACAACTCGACCATATTCTTGATGCCCACCTTGAGAAAGCTAGGCCTATCGACCTACTGTACGTTACTGTAGACTGTAGTGGTGACTACCATCAAAACTGTGTACACTTCCAAGTATCAAAACAACCCACGTTTTCCTTCTCAATAATTTTGACATTTTTTATAACCTTATAGTTATACATCTTATATCCTTATAAATAAAATAGTGATGCACCGAAAATCCGGTCCGGCCGGACTATCCGGCCGGATAGTGAGAAATTATCCGGTTCCGGCCGGATATTTTTCAAAATCCGGCCGGATCTTTTTCAAAATCTGGCCTGAATCATCCCTTAAAAAGGTGTTGGTATTAACTTAAATCAATGTAAACTATTTCCAAAAATTAATAAAAACATTCAAAGTAAGGAAACATTAGGTTTAACATGTTTAATTTAATTTTCTCAATGGTCTGACCCACTGTTTCTAAAGATCAATCAAAACAATACAACTACTGTAATTATATGAAGCTATATACAACAAATAAAGTTTGCAGTGAAATCATTTCTTGCAGCCTTCATCAGTTTAATATTGTAGTTATTTTATTAAAGAATGTAGATTACACCACTTCAAGTCATATTTAATCTCATAAATGGGGTCTTAATTTCACCTTCTTTGTAATATGCATATACCTCACCTAAGATTTGCTCCTTGTTTCATACTTCTACTTCTTATTAATGATTTCTTTTGTGTAATGAAAAAATCCGGTTCCGGCCGGATTTTATCCGGCCGGATTTCACGTACTATCCGGCAAAATCCGGTTCCGGCCGGATCCAAAAATTTGGATCCGGTGCATCCCTAAAATAAAACATAACCTTATCCAATTTTTATAGTCTTATAAAAGTTGTGATGCTATGGCTGGCTCCTCTTTTATACATACTCCAGTGAAAATAAAATGTGATAGATTATAATTTTTGTTCTTAATTCTTTTTTTTTTGGGGGGGGGGGTAAAAGAAATATACCAAACAAGCTGTTAATTCATAATGATGCTTCGTTCTAGGTATGCACAATATACACTCTATTCCAAATTAATAGTTGTTGTATTATCCCATTCACATTATGTTAAATTTATGGAGTCACAGTTAAAATATAAGTTGGAAACTTAAGTTAAAATTAAAACACACTGTAAGGCAATCGAACAAACTTACTGTAACCTGGCCCAAAACTGCCTGAACACCACCAGTACAATGCTAATGTGGCCATTACTAAATGAAGGCCTAATATAGGATGCACTACTGTAGGCCTAGCCTAAACTTGTAAACACAACAATGTGTATACGTAATTATACAAAAATACCTGATGGGCAATCAAACAAACTTATCATGACTCTTGCTCTGAAAAACTACCTGAACAACAGTACAATCCTTAAATTGATATTACTAAAACCATGGAGCTATAGACAGACGAAGTCCTAATATAAATTAAATGCAGTACGACAATGTGTATGAAATTAGTGTGCAATAAATTTTGAAAACTGGTCGCGAGGGTGGCCATTTTCGTATACCTAACATGTAGCTGCCATGAGTCCTAACCAATCTGCTACAAACCAGAATTGGAGGCGGGGCTTGAGTCATTGCCAATCTGCTACAAACCAGACTTGGAGGCGGGGCTTGAGTCATTGCCAATCTGCTACAAACCAGACTTGGAGGCGGGGCTTAATTATCAAAAACAAGGAAACAAACAAGTTTTGGAGCGTGTGCAAAAAAGCCTTGGTTCAACGGTTTTTCAGAGGGATTTGGCCAAATTTGGACATAAATCGGTGAAAAAGTCATGGAATGAGATACAATTCTGGAATAAAAAATAGTAACTTTTGTTGGCCTATATGATATATGCTTGCTCTGGAAATTTCAGAGAAAAAGAACTTTGTATGAAGACGCTGAAAAATTTTTAAGAGAAGAGAGAGTCCCACTTACTGTTACAATATCTCTATACATGTAATGTATTGAGATAAAAATAACCAACCATTTGATACAATCAATTTAATCTGCAATCTCTTTTTATTTAGAGAAGTTATTTGTGATTTCATCATTACAAAGCGAGCAGGTGCATGAATCCCCAACCATTCATTTTGCATATATAAAATCATAAAACATGTTTTCTCAAAAAGGTCTGTTTTATTGAGCTTACCTGTGTATAAAAGATCCATCTTCAAAAAACAAATCTTGCAATAGCTTAAATCAACAGTTGCAAATCGATTACCAAATTTCACAGCTCCACAGGTGATAAAGTTACATTCAGACTTTGGGTAGGAGCCTTCAGCTATATGAATTTTGTTTCAAATACAAAAGCACTCAACATACTATATTTCTGTGTACCACATTTACTACTAATAAAAGATGTTACAAATGTATTGATTGTTGCCAATTTTCCAATACTAGTTAATACCAGATTAATGATTACTAGAAACCTGGTGCATTTCCAACTTTCCCCCATTCAAATGTATTGTTCCATAAAAGCATCACCTTTTTCATCTCCATCAAAGGGAGCAATCAACAAAGCCTGCTCAAAGACCGACAATAACAATTGGTTAACCTTACATTGGGGCAGGCCTAGGCTAGTTACTTTACAATGGCAAATTAGCCCACTAACACAATGTCAACAATATTTTTGCTTCCAATGATAACATACATTGTCTTTGTTTAGGGAATATGTCCTTGACTGTAGGGTTGACTCATATGCAGTGTTGTATAATTATGTATGTATGCGTGTATGTATGCGTGTATGTATGTATGTATTTTAGATCCTCCTGCAAGCAGGGAATCGCAAAGAAGCCATCATTGGCATATCAAAGCCGCAAGCTGACAGAAGTCAGTCTCTTAGATTCATATTCAACGTCCATGATAATGAATTGTCAATAACTCTGTAACTGGACGACAGACATTAATCTTGGAGTGACTCAAACTCGGGACCTTATAGATTGAAAGGCACCAGCGTTAACCACTGAGCTAACACTCCTTAAATGAGGTATAGATGCTCCAATGTTTACTGAATAATGTTTCCACCGGGTACGTTACCTCTTTATCCAGCTTTCCGATGGTCTTCTTACTTTTACCCGAAGGTGGTCTTGGGTTCTTCTCTTCTCTCTCAATCTCCTTCTCAAGTTTCAGGAGGGCGGGAGGTTCGATGTCGTATTTACATCCCATCCTCGCTAATTCATACACACAGACTAAAACATTCTTTGGTCCTTTCTGTAGGACTATAACATATAACAGTAGATACAGTTAAAAGGGCATTAACGGTGTGCAGTGTCATAATAAGAAAGAGAACACAGACAGCATTCATCTCGTCCACCACTTAGTATATTCTGTATTTGTGATGATATAAGAGAGGTTAAATTCAATGGGGGCTGTTAGAGCCCCACCAATCAATAGGTGTTTGTTTCAAGATACACCAGCATGTTATGTTTATAGTCTTGTATAAAGACTCTTCTCACACCTGACCGTTGATAACGAGTCACACCCACACACCATAAAGAACACACAATTCAAACAGTCCTTCCCAGTGCACTATGGTGTGCCACATGTATGTGTCTCCCAGTGGGGCAGTTACCATTAGGTGAACGCATTGAACTATCATTACAGCTTACCTTACAGGTCCCCATGTGGTTACACAATCATGCAGTGCTGTGGTCAAATGGTTAATGTAATGGACTCTGATCTAATGCCGGTTAAAGGTTTGAGTCCTGTCTGACCTGTTGGAGTACGAGTCCTGGCCAGATACTTACATTTTCTAAAGTTCATTTTCAGAAGTTTCTACTTACTTCTGGTTCCTCCACTTCCATTATAGCATATTTTGTACTTTGTTTATTGTTATTTCATCATAATTTGAGTAAATTACTCATTGAATCTGTTACTGTTTATATATATGGAAAGTGGAAAAAATAAACTTGAAACATTGTTTCCTTGGGCAAGGCACTTGACTGAAGGGATTCATGGCCTGTACTAGTTAAACCTTCAACTAAAAATGTCTAAGGTTTGGTTGAAGCTACAATGAAAGACCATCTGGACCGGATATAAACCACAAATAGGATTTGATCGGTTTCTATGTGTCCTTCTGCAAGTCCACCGAGTTTGCTGCACTGCCACGAGCAGTAGTTTTTTGGTAAACTCTTTCCTGGCATATCTTACCTAGATCATCGGTTTCAAACAAGCAGGTATCCGCCAGCCCAAACTCTCTGCACCACGATAGGAATGTTGCTACGTTATCTCTGGCGATGAAAGACTCAGCGGGGGCTCTCTCATGGAATCGAATCTTCTTTGTTGGTAATTTCTGTAATCGAGCCAACAACATCATCACATGTAATATATTCAGGTGCAGAGATACAGCAAAAATCATGGCCAGTTACAAAGGTCACATAGTACAATCGTTGAAACAGTGACGCATTTCATATTTGCTCACACCCACATTCACATTTTTTTATAGATAATGACGTAGAATGCTTTTTCACAGCTGTTCATGTTTGCATTGTTGCTTTATCTCAGCACACAAACATAAAAAAGACTGAAACACTAAAGATGATGGGAGTCTGCAGTATTGTTTGTCAAAGTACATACTGAAAACCTCAGAAAAGAGTTACTTTTCAATGAAAATAGTCAAATACCAACATCAAGCTTATTGTCAAATTTAGTGACAGAAAACATGGTATTGTAGGTGTGAAATACTTGGGTAGGTTTTAAAAGCAAAAAAACTGAAAATTTGGCATATAAATAGACCGACACCCATTTTTAAACCTATAGGTATTATTTACATAAGGTTGTAACTTTGGTTAAGCCACAAGTGCATTCACACATAATTGGGAAACTACAATCTAACTAAGAGAAAGTTGATGGTAAAGATCATTTAGCTCAAGTAGCAAGTCATTTCATTTTTTTGTTCCTAGGGATCTCATACTACAATTTTCTGCCTCGCAAATTTACTACTCTGTTACTTTGCTCTGTTGTTTCTTATGGAAACCAAGGAAAAATCGGTCAAGTGAGTCCATGCAGGCCTCCGTTTCTGAAATTTATTTGGCACTATAAATTAGTTACAAACATAATATTTGGGAACTTTACAATAATTCACATAGTACAGTGTATAGTGAAAAAGTTTTGGCACACTTCACACGCATCCATTTCTTACATTTTACCACTTTTTCTTACATTTCTTATAAATATGATTTTTCAAATTAGTCCCACAAGATAGTGGTGAAGTCAACACGATATAGTATTAAGGTACATGCATTAGGTTAAGATTGACCTGATAAGCTCTGTGAAATTAAATATACCCACTTAGTTTTAGCTCTTTTTAGAGTATGTTATAAAAAAGTGTCTGAACTTATAGGATCATCTACCGTTGAAACACCTAACCTGAGCATTGTTGACAAAAAAAGGTTTCACGGACATACATGTGCTACATGAGTTGAAATTTGAAACTTTCAGATAACTAACACCATAACTATGTAATCACATAAGCATGCAATCACATAAGCATGTAATCACATAAGCATGTAATCACATAAGTATATAATAATCACATAAGCATGAAAATGATGTAATCACAACCTGCTCAACCACCTAAAAAAAAACACAGACAGCCAATTGATGAAGTGATTCCTTGCAACATGTTATATGAGTTCAAAAGCAACATTGCAAACTCGACTTCTAAGTGATGGCCACTATTTACTTTAAGTGAGCTACTGTACCAGTATTCATTTCTGATCTACTTTAGACCTATTTGGGTTTTCATACTTTGATTTCTGTTGACCGCATATGAACATTGATCTTCACAGAATATGACACGATTCGAGTAAAAAGTTAATAAAACTTAAAAATTCCAGTTATTGGGCTCAAAAGGTCCCAACAGTTTAAACTCTGCTGACCTTCAATGACCATTGAGTTCACAAAGAACAATAGCATTCCTACTCAAGGTAAGGTGGATCTACACACTAAGTATAAAGTTAATGCAGTTAATCCATTATGTATTTGTGAGTTTATCATGTTTACAGGCCAAGGGCATCACATACACACACTCCATTACCAATCTCATAGATTCCTTTTGCCTCCAGCAAGGAATCAAATAAGAATTAACCATACCACTTAATTGCAACACCTGCCCCCCACCCCCTCACCAAAAAAAAAAAACATTATAACCATCACAGCTGGATAATTGATAAATTAAGTCATACAAATGTTAGAATGATTCTTACATTGTTATTTTTTCCGGCTCCACAACGCTCTGCGACCTTCCCCTGAATCAGCTGTGCTAATTTACAGAGCAGGACACCGTTGGAGAGAGAATCGATGAAATTATCATTTGTTATCCGAACACCTGTGAAAATCAAAACAAAACAAACTAGCTAGCTAGAAAAAATGTTCTAACTTGAAACACAGAATTTTCATTTCAATTAATTTTGCTGAATATTCAATATCAACAGCTGTGCTCTGTACAAGACCTTCTACTACAGAACATTCATGACAGGTTTTGTTGAAAAGGTAAAACTCTGTCTTGAGTCATATTGTTCTAAAAAGTTGATAAAAGGACAGGCCTTGAAATTTTTGCTCTTTCCTGGCTACATGACAGTAGATTTTGACATTGTCAGTAGAAAACATGGCACTGTAATTTTTCTGCCATTATAGATATTAAGAACATAAACACATGGTTTTAATCGGTTAACAATGGTCAATCAAAGAATCCTTATGAGTACCATACCTAACATAAGACCAGTATCATTGTTTGTTTATCGGTTAACAATGGTCAATCAAAGAATCATTATGATTGCCACCTAACATAAGACCAGTATCATTGTTTGTTTATCGGTTAACCCTTGGTCAATCAAAGAATCCTCATGTTTGCCAAACCTAACATAAGACCAGTATCATTGTTTGTTTATCTGTTAACAATGGTCCATCAAAGAATCCTTATGATTGCCATACCTTACATAAGACCAGTATCATTGTTTGTTTATCTGTTAACAATGGTCAATCAAAGAATCATTAAGATTGCCACCTAACATAAGACCAGTATCATTGTTTGTTTATCTGTTAACAATGGTCAATCAAAGAATCATTATGATTGCCATACCTAACATAAGACCAGTATCATTGTTTGTTTATCTGTTAACAATGGTCCATCAAAGAATCCTTATGATTGCCATACCTAACATAAGACCAGTATCATTGTTTGTTTATCTGTTAACAATGGTCAATCAAAGAATCCTTATGATTGCCATACCTTACATAAGACCAGTATCATTGTTTGTTTATCTGTTAACAATGGTCAATCAAAGAATCCTTATGATTGCCATACCTTACATAAGACCAGTATCATTGTTTGTTTATCTGTTAACAATGGTCCATCAAAGAATCCTTATGATTGCCATACCTAACATAAGACCAGTATCATTGTTTGTTTATCTGTTAACAATGGTCAATCAAAGAATCATTATGATTGTCAAACCTAACATAAGACCAGTATCATTGTTTGTTTATCTGTTAACAATGGTCAATCAAAGAATCATTATGATTGCCATACCTAACATAAGACCAGTATCATTTGAATGTTCAATATCAACAGCTGTGCTCTGTACAAGACCTTCTACTACAGAACATTCATGACAGGTTTTGTTGAAAAGGTAAAACTCTGTCTTGAGTCATATTGTTCTAAAAAGTTGATAAAAGGACAGGCCTTGAAATTTTTGCTCTTTCCTGGCTACATGACAGTAGATTTTGACATTGTCAGTAGAAAACATGGCACTGTAATTTTTCTGCCATTATAGATATTAAGAACATAAACACATGGTTTTAATCGGTTAACAATGGTCAATCAAAGAATCCTTATGAGTACCATACCTAACATAAGACCAGTATCATTGTTTGTTTATCGGTTAACAATGGTCAATCAAAGAATCATTATGATTGCCACCTAACATAAGACCAGTATCATTGTTTGTTTATCGGTTAACCCTTGGTCAATCAAAGAATCCTCATGTTTGCCAAACCTAACATAAGACCAGTATCATTGTTTGTTTATCTGTTAACAATGGTCCATCAAAGAATCCTTATGATTGCCATACCTTACATAAGACCAGTATCATTGTTTGTTTATCTGTTAACAATGGTCAATCAAAGAATCATTAAGATTGCCACCTAACATAAGACCAGTATCATTGTTTGTTTATCTGTTAACAATGGTCAATCAAAGAATCATTATGATTGCCATACCTAACATAAGACCAGTATCATTGTTTGTTTATCTGTTAACAATGGTCCATCAAAGAATCCTTATGATTGCCATACCTTACATAAGACCAGTATCATTGTTTGTTTATCTGTTAACAATGGTCAATCAAAGAATCATTAAGATTGCCACCTAACATAAGACCAGTATCATTGTTTGTTTATCTGTTAACAATGGTCAATCAAAGAATCATTATGATTGCCATACCTAACATAAGACCAGTATCATTGTTTGTTTATCTGTTAACAATGGTCCATCAAAGAATCCTTATGATTGCCATACCTTACATAAGACCAGTATCATTGTTTGTTTATCTGTTAACAATGGTCAATCAAAGAATCCTTATGATTGCCATACCTTACATAAGACCAGTATCATTGTTTGTTTATCTGTTAACAATGGTCCATCAAAGAATCCTTATGATTGCCATACCTAACATAAGACCAGTATCATTGTTTGTTTATCTGTTAACAACGGTCAATCAAAGAATCATTATGATTGTCAAACCTAACATAAGACCAGTATCATTGTTTGTTTATCTGTTAACAATGGTCAATCAAAGAATCATTATGATTGCCATACCTAACATAAGACCAGTATCATTGTTTGTTTATCTGTTAACAACGGTCAATCAAAGAATCCTTATGATTACCATACCTAACATAAGACCAGTATCATTGTTTGTTTATCGGTTAACAACGGTCAATCAAAGAATCCTTATGATTGCCATACCTTACATAAGACCAGTATCATTGTTTGTTTATCTGTTAACAACGGTCAATCAAAGAATCCTTATGATTGCCATACCTAACATAAGACCAGTATCATTGTTTGTTTATCGGTTAACAACGGTCAATCAAAGAATCCTTATGATTGCCATACCTTACATAAGACCAGTATCATTGTTTGTTTATCTGTTAACAACGGTCAATCAAAGAATCCTTATGATTGCCATGTACCTAACATAAGACCAGTATCATTGTTTGTTTATCTGTTAACAACGGTCAATCAAAGAATCCTTATGATTGCCATACCTTACATAAGACCAGTATCATTGTTTGTTTATCTGTTAACAACGGTCAATCAAAGAATCCTTATGATTGCCATACCTAACATAAGACCAGTATCATTGTTTGTTTATCGGTTAACAATGGTCAATCAAAGAATCCTTATGATTGCCATACCTAACATAAGACCAGTATCATTGTTTGTTCATCTGTTAACAACGGTCAATCAAAGAATCCTTATGATTGCCATACCTAACATAAGACCAGTATCATTGTTTGTTTATCGGTTAACAATGGTCAATCAAAGAATCCTTATGATTGCCATACCTAACATAAGACCAGTATCATTGTTTGTTTATCTGTTAACAACGGTCAATCAAAGAATCATTATGATTGCCATACCTTACATAAGACCGGTATCATTGTTTGTTTATCTGTTAACAACGGTCAATCAAAGAATCCTTATGATTGCCATACCTTACATAAGACCAGTATCATTGTTTGTTTATCTGTTAACAACGGTCAATCAAAGAATCCTTATGATTGCCATACCTTACATAAGACCAGTATCATTGTTTGTTTATCTGTTAACAACGGTCAATCAAAGAATCCTTATGATTGCCATACCTTACATAAGACCAGTATCATTGTTTGTTTATCTGTTAACAACGGTCAATCAAAGAATCCTTATGATTGACATACCTTACATAAGACCAGTATCATTGTTTGTTTATCGGTTAACAACGGTCAATCAAAGAATCCTTATGATTGCCATACCTAACATAAGACCAGTATCATTGATTGTTTATCGGTTAAAAATGGTCAATCAAAGAATCATTATGATTGCCATGTACCTAACATAAGACCAGTATCATTGTTTGTTTATCGGTTAACAATGGTCAATCAAAGAATCCTTATGATTGCCATACCTTACATAAGACCAGTATCATTGTTTGTTTATCTGTTAACAATGGTCCATCAAAGAATCATTATGATTACCATACCTTACATAAGACCAGTATCATTGTTTGTTTATCTGTTAACAACGGTCAATCAAAGAATCCTTATGATTGCCATACCTAACATAAGACCAGTATCATTGATTGTTTATCGGTTAACAATGGTCAATCAAAGAATCATTATGATTGCCATGTACCTAACATAAGATCAGTATCATTGTTTGTTTATCGGTTAACAATGGTCAATCAAAGAATCCTTATGATTGCCATACCTAACATAAGACCAGTATCATTGTTTGTTTATCTGTTAACAACGGTCAATCAAAGAATCATTATGATTGCCATACCTAACATAAGACCAGTATCATTGTTTGTTTATCTGTTAACAATGGTCAATCAAAGAATCATTATGATTGCAATACCTAACATAAGACCAGTATCATTGTTTGTTTATCGGTTAACAACGGTCAATCAAAGAATCCTTATGATTACCATACCTAACATAAGACCAGTATCATTGTTTATCTGTTAACAATGGTCAATCAAAGAATCCTTATGATTGCCATACCTAACATAAGACCAGTATCATTGTTTGTTTATCGGTTAACAATGGTCAATCAAAGAATCCTAATGATTGCCATACCTAACATAAGACCAGTATCATTGTTTGTTTATCGGTTAACAACGGTCAATCAAAGAATCCTTATGATTGCCATGTACCTAACATAAGACCAGTATCATTGTTTGTTTATCTGTTAACAATGGTCCATCAAAGAATCCTTATGATTGCCATACCTAACATAAGACCAGTATCATTGTTTATCTGTTAACAATGGTCAATCAAAGAATCCTTATGATTACCATACCTAACATAAGACCAGTATCATTGTTTGTTTATTATCAGCACATATTATTGGGCTTCTCTCAAAAGCCACAGGTACAGTTAACTGATGTGTGAGGTAATTCAAGAAAATACTAGTAACAACTTCATTTCGGCCAAGTAGAATTTTTAAGCGCAACTTTGCATTGTTTAGCGAGTGGCTAAAATTGTCATATTCTAGGCCTGAAAGGTACTTTATTAACCTATTACTTTTAAATGATGTACGGACAACTGGTTAGTCAATGACAGTGATAATTCCATACCAATTTTTCTGTTCATAAAAGTCTCCTTTTTATAGTGGTATTTACAATTAACGTCATTATTTTGTGAGTTACTCAATACAAGCCAGAGCTGTTTTGTTCATTTCTTTCAATACAAATTCCTTATTAAATTTAATTTAAATTAAGTTCCCTACTGAAATCCTATCAAAGTCAGTTATATTCACAGAACTGTATGTTATTATCCCAACAACAATGTCATGCAGTTAAATTCCCAATAAGGCTTTCCCAGCACAGTTCTGTTCAATAATTTATTAAAAATCCCAACTACCCTGACATCTCAACAAAAGCTGTATGTTTACAAGGCCTGAGTCCGGTAGCAAAAAATCGGAACCATGTAGTCGTTATCATTACCCGGTCGGGTAAAAGGTACCCAAACTCAGAACGTAATATTGGTACAAAAATCGCAGAACGAGCACAATGTTCAATGTACATGATGGCATACCATTATGCCACCTTATATAACACCTCCTCAATATACGTTTTCAACCGATGTTGAAAACTGAATTTCATGTTTTGATGTGTAATTAATTATAATGCAAATGCACATGAAATAATGAAAATCCTTTCAAAAAATTATTCTGAGTGTTTCTTTACTACGATCCAGGGTGCGCATTAGCCACGGGATTGCAGGATTGCGGGATTCCCGCAATTTGATTTCAAATCCCGCATGTCAAAAGTTGCCATGAAGGGATTTCTCATAAAAAAATTCAGCTCTCAACTTGAATTAAACAGACATTACGGCTGTGATCGTGTAGCAATTCATCGCTAAACGATGGCATTTGGAATAAACGCTTAGTAAAAGCCACTTGTGATTATTTTTGTTTTGTTATCCCGTCTATAATCCATCTAAACATCCCGTAAATTTCCTTCCCAATCTTTCTTTCTATGCTGCTATCTTAGACCACATGGTAGCCTAACACCACACTAAGTCAATGGGAAAATCTTGCCTAACCATCAGTTTGCAAAAAAAAACACACTTTGCATAGCCTTGTTTACAACTTTCAATTAGTTGGAAATTGACAATTGTTTGGATGTGCTATGTTTTGAAGACGGAATGTTTTTATTTTACGTACACTGTTGCTGTTGTGATGGATTGCAGGGTTCAATTTTGCATAGTTTTCACTGGTATAAAATTTTCGTTTTTGGTGTGGCGTGATTTTATCCACACACGAAGAAGAATCATTAAGAATGGCTAACACTTGAAATAGCAAGTAATTAAAACAACCATCTACACTACAAGAAAGTTATTTCATGAAATAAATCTTCCGTATTCGCGTGTCTTGCTTAATCAAAACATGCAGACCTACAGAATTATTGAAATCATAAAAGCACTCGTGAAGTAGTTACGCGATTTTTCCCCAAGAAAACGGGTAACCGTTTTCTGCGTTTTCGATGCGGGTACCCGAATGCTCGGTCGGGTACCCGGGTACCCACTCAGGCCTAAAGTGATATTATTTACAAACTTTGTTAAAAGATGACTGTAGACACAAAATTGGTTTTGATATGCTATATATAGACCATTACAGACCACTTTTAACAGTCCAGGACTAGGTGGTATTTCTGAAGTAAATTTAATATTTGAGAAAAGATTCTTCAAACAGTTGAGGCTCATCAGATAAAGTGACTGGACCTTGCAGTCTGATACACAGACCATTAGATCAGTTCCTCATATGCAACGCAAAACTTTACGGTCTCAAATGACACATGTGTTTACAAATGACAAATAGTGTTGAATGTCATCCAAATGATGCTCTCTTATAAATTCCATACCCCCTTCCCTTAATCCTCTCTTTGTCCCTCTGCTGTTTATCCCCTACCTCTCCTCTGCCCCTGTTGGTTTCTTTCTTTCTTCTCTCCATCCCTTGTCTTCTAATCCCTTTACATCTGTCTCTTTGTGTTCACCATGCTCCTTAACCTGCCTGTATTCTGTGTGTATTTGTCCCTTCTGTTACTGTTACTTGTCAATTAGCCTCTGAAGAAGATCCTGCTAGGATTGAAACGTCAGGCCAACTTACTTTTACACATTCTCTTGCACAGGCTCTCTAGTGGATAATCATTTTGCTAACAGTTTTATTTGATTTTGATTTAAAGTTAAAAGAATACAGTTTAGTTGAGTCATTCGAATTTAACAAACAATGGATTAACATTCTTAAAGGAGCATTCCAAAGATTGAGCACATTTTAAAGCTGACTATCTGGAAAACTGGAATAGCTAGAGAAACATTACTAGCACAGACATTTTTAATTTTCTTGGACCATATCATATCAAGACTAACATTCTGCCATTCTTTGAGGTGAATGATCGTTTACCCTTAAAGTACCTAATAATCTTGTAAGCCACTCGGCTAAGTCTTCTTGCAGTGGATGAAGGCTAGCCACAGCCGCCCGGGCTATTTCTTGAGTGAACGCCAGAGAAACATCCTGGTCTAGGTTATCGTCTCCATGAGCCATTTCATGTAAAAGAACTCTGTGTGTGGAGAAATAAATCGATAAATGGTTTCCATCGAAGAGAAAAATTAAGAAAAAACAACATTTCACTAATCAAACCAATGTCCCTTTACCACAAACCTTGCTGAAAATATGTTCAAATTTTCTGACTCTGTAAACCTGTATATTTCTCATTTGATCTTGTCTGAACAGCAATTTTTATTTACAAAACAACTTAAAACAAGAACTACTGGAATAACACCTTCCACAGTCTTCTCTTAACCCCCCCCCCACCTCTCACACACTGACCAATCCCCCCTCAATTAAAATAATGATGAACAGCAACTCCCACCAAATCACCACTGACAACCAACAAACTTCCCATTTTCATTCTAGTTCCATGAGTGCAATGAAACAAGTCCCCACCTGTCCCTGTTTCATTTCTCAGCCCAGTATATAGCTTATCTAATACATTGTAGTCTTCCACAGGAGCGGTAAGCCCTAGTTTACCTCTAGTCATTCTCACCAACGAAATAATGAAACTATCAAAAAGTATATCAGTGAGCCTTACTACAGTGTTTTAAGGAGTCATGACTCCAGTGAAGAATATTTCAAATAAAGTGACTGGAAAAAGATTGCAAAGTTTTGTTTTTCTCATAGATATGATACAGAGACTCAGGTTAGGACAATCACTGGTAATGACATGACAGACAGTGGAATGAAGTGACTCATGACTTAAAGGGTGTGTAGACTCGCGCACAAATAAACGTCTCATGCCGATAATCTGACCTAGTTTCAAATGAGGTGTAACAGAAGTGTTAGACACCACCATCGATCCCAGAAAATACACACACAGCTTCCTACCGTCGGTAATTAGACACTAGTGTACAACCAGTACATACAGCTGCGGTCAATACCCACAGCACAGTGTATAAACGATATAGCGATGGACATTTCAGGTCCAGCTAAAGATAACAAGGTATCACATTTCATTACTGTCTGCATTTTGTAGCGACACAAACAAAACGTCACTTGCAAGCAACAGTAAGTTAACTTTTTCAGATGGCCGCACAGGGTTTGGGGCGAGTCTTCAATGCCTTTAATATGTCATGAATTAGAAGAAATTTGCTCAGATTTGTACCACAGAGACAAGTTTGTAGTTGGTATCACCATGGAGCTATAAACTGTTTATAGCTCCATGGTATCACAAACAATTTCACTTTCTCAAATTGGCAGCTGGAACTCTGAAATACCACATCAAAGGTCATATCAATTCTCACATACTCTTCCATTTAACAAGAGCAAGAAAACTGAAAACAGAAACAGTAGAATAACATTTTAGAATTCAAGGAAGATAAATGCTGATGATACCGTAGGTCGTATAGTTTCACGATCGAGGACGTCAAAAAGCTGTTGAAAATCAGCAGCAGTGAGAGAGCTACCCATCATGGAGTCCAGCTCCTGCATTTATTGAAGAAAAAGATTTTAAATTCTTCATCAGTTGATGTCTCATTAACAGAAATCAATTATATTGTGTTTACTACACTCACATAATAAAGCAGGATCAACAAATACTAACGGATGGGCAAAGAAACTGACGACTCAAAGACCTACAAAGGCAAAGAACTAGAAAGATTCCTGGAACTCTTCCGTTCACAACTATGTTTGTATATTCATGTTGTGTAAACTGTTGTATATTCATGTGTGTGTACTGTTGTATATTCATATGAGTATATACTGTTGTATATTCATGTAATTATATATTGTTGTATATTCATGTCTATATACTGTTGTATACATATCTCTGTGTGTTTATACTGTTGTATATTTATGTGTGTATATACTGTTGTATATTCATGGTGTATACTATTATTCATATGTGTATACTGTTGTATATTCATGGTGTATACTATTATTCATATGTGTATACTGTTGTATATTCATGGTGTATACTATTATTCATATGTGTATACTGTTGTATATGCATGTATATAAACTGTTCTATATTCATATGAGTATATACTGTTGTATATTCATGTATGTATATACTGTTGTATATTCATGTATGTATAAACTCAGGTGTTCAGTTGCACTGGATTGTTTGTTTTTTTCCGGGGGGTGTTTTTGTTATTGTTTTGTTATGGTCTTATTGTCCTTTTGTATGAAATTGTGTATTTTGCTTTGTTGTACTTTGATTTATTTTAGTATTTTTTTGTATTTTAGGGAGCGAAGCACCCCGTCAAGCCCGCAAGGGTTTTTTGTTCCGCTTCCTTCACTTCATGTATTATTCACTACTTCTTCATGTTATTTGTTATTTGTGAACGTTTAAATGCATGTTGTGAAAAACAAATAAATGAAATGAAATATACTGTTGTATATTCATGTCTGTTTATGCATGTGTGTATATACTGTTGTATATTTATGTGTGTATATACTGTTGTTGTTGAAAAACAAATAAATGAAAGCTAATTTCCAGCAAATAAGATATACCAAGGATGTAAATAGCATGGTCTCTATCTGAATCAATATTCACAATGCCAACAACTAAAAAAGGTTTCTTAAAGTTGACATAATCCATTTACATCAACAAATAGAGAGTATTTCAGAGGAACATAACCCTCTGCTCCTCTTAACTCATCAACTGTTCTATTATCAAGCCTGGGTAGAGAGTTCAAATGATTCCCCAATCCCCCCTCACCCTCCCCCCTTCTTCTAGTGTTAAACTACTCACTGGCTACCAACCACGTTTTTGCCAAATCTTGTCGCAAATGTAATTTCCCAAGTTACCATACCTGAATGATAGCTTTGCGAGCGCTTCTTTTGATCTTTGCTTGTAGAATCACAGACTTTACAACACCAGCACCAACCGCAGCACTGAGAATGAATAGCAAAGAACAGGAATCAGAATCAAACCAGAAGAGAAAAGCAAAATCAGTGTTATTCTTCTATTTGTAGTTTGAGGTTCAAACCCTCCTTAAAATTTAAGGGTAGGCCTATCACCTAATATCATAATTATCAACAGAAAGTAACTCTGTGGCAAGATAGAATGCTTGTTTTACGTATATGTTTTACTATGACAAAGCATCGAATACTACGAACAAGACCACAGTTTGCTATTGAACTTTATCAATTTGTTTCCACATCTAAAATTCTTAACTTGCTTCATTTTAATTATCTACAATCACATGACACAAATCTCCTGTTTGAACAAAAAGGAGATGTCTCCTTCTTTGCTCTGAACCAATCTTCAGGGGTAAAAGCAAAAAAAACATGTCAACATTGCTCCCTGCAAACCTGAAAGTGTCCATCCGAGCTTGAATGGATAAAAAACAACAGGATGGTGTACAATCGGTTAAGTAGAAGGTGTTTTTGTTGACCATTGAGATGGTCAAAACTCTTAATGCTAAGTCCAACTAAAACTTTTAAATCCAATTAAAATCTTGATGTTTCCCATTTAATATTATAATTGTTACAAGTTTCTATATTTGTGTAAAAAGTAAGTTGGCCTGACCTTTCGATCCTAGTAGGATCTTCTTCGGAGGCTGAATGACAAGTAACAGTAACAGAAGGGACAAAATACATGCACAGAATACAAACAGGTTAATGAACATGGAGAACACAAAGAGATAGATGTAAGGGGATTAGTAGACAAGTTTCTATATTAACACTGTAGTAAAAGAGAATGTACTTCCTTTGTATATACTTTTGTTAAGACATTGCTTTTCAAAACACACTGCTTTCAAAACACACTGCTTTCAAAAAGATTAAAGAAGGGTAAAAATGTTGCACTTTTTAACTACGAGTATAGTTATGAGGATCAAACTTGTGTACCTATATGGTTGGTTGACATAACGCCCTCCTTGCCTTCGTAGCATCTCAAAGGCAGCTTGGAAGCCCAACCTCCTCCTGAAGTAACTGGCTTGCATAGAATTCTACCAAAACAAAAACAAAACCAATTTACAGGGGAGCACATAACAAAACTCCTACCTATAAGAGTTGATAATAGCAGGTTGGTAGTCTAAGCTAACAGTATTGTGACCAGTTGCGGAGCGTCCATACAGTCAGGGGGGCGGACTCAAATGGACTGCTGGCGCCCTTCTCAGCTTTTTACCACTTTTTACTTATTCGCTATTATTGACTTTTTATTGCGCTCTCATCTACCTATTGACATTTGTCACATTATCTGCAAATTAGCAAGGCCCGCAAAGGATCATTTCCGGCGATCTAGGGAGTATCTTTACTCAAAAATATGTCTGTACGCTCCGGGCCAACCTGGGTGAAGCTCCGCTTAGATAGTGTCGAAAGCGCCCCTACAGACCATTCTCACCCCCCTGACCAACACCTCTAGCTCTGCCACTGATTGTGACCTGAATCAAAATGTCTCTTTTTTCTTTTAGGCTAGGGGGGAGGAGGGATTGGTTGGGAGGAGGTACATACTCATGATTTCTTACAAAGCTAAAAGAACTATGTGGGAATCACGTTTTTCTTCAATATTACCAGACGATATTACAGAAAGTTTTATATTCCGACATGAACAAATTTTCATACCAACCAAGTGACAGGGTTAAAAATGAGAATTATTATCATCTTGTATTTGTACACATTTTGAAAAATATTGAACAAAGTACGTAATCACTGCATAAACCAAGTTGCTGGGCTTTAGCTTGTTGGGTAGTTTCACTGCAACCCTAACCTCAACCATTCTTGACTTGTTAGTGCTACCACTGTGATAATGTTTTACATCACATTTGCACACAAAACTAAAGAAGAACATAGTTTTTTAAAAATTCTTTTGGAAAAACTTACAAAGAAGAAACCTCTGAACTCATTATAGATGACTGCAGTGAGCATGTTGAAGAAAAAGTAGAGTCCTGAAGAAAAAAGAGCAAAAAAGCAAAAAAAATCATTAAACAATCTAAACAAAGTAGGTAGATTCCATCTTGGAAGTGTCTGAACTAATGTCATCCAAAATGTTCTCCTTGGAAATGAAATGACACAAAGTAACGCTGGGATAGCTTTTGAGACCACTTTTTAACTTGGCAAAAATTTTCATCACATGAAAGTGAAAGGTGTATATTGGCTGTTGCACGTGTTAAAAACTTAAAAACTTAAACCTTCCACTAAATGGGACTTTATCACCACTAAACAGCAGAAAGAATCAATTAATGTTTCCAAATTGCAAAATGCTACTGTAAGAGAAAAACACAAACACAAACATTCTCATCCTGGATCAGCTAGTAAGCAGATAGAAGAAACTGAATGTTTGGCTCGATAGGATTCAAACCAGTGACCTTGAGAATATGAGTCTCGCCTGCGCTCAACCGGCCCTGCCCCTGCAGTGATACCACCAATTTCTCAGCACAGGGAAATAGTTTTCCAGAAGAAAATTCCAAACTGCTGCTTGCTTCACCCTTGACCTCTGACTCTATGATTTCACAACTTACAGAAGCACTGCACCTCCTTACCAGGCACACACACACACACACACAACAACGAGTCGGAAGTCTGTCACCCTTGCTGTGAGTTTTGACATTTTATGACATGTTTCGTTCACACTCATACATATCCACACTCTTACACATTATTCTTTGACCACAATGGGAATAAAGTGGACAGTCAAGTTATTAAAATATCTCATCTACAGAATATTACTAGGTAGGGATGAGATAAAAAAATATAAAAAAATGTCTCCAAAATCAATTGAATATACTTCATAACTGAAAAGAATTAATTATATTTACCAATTCCAAGGAATGTAATAAAGTATAAGGAATAGAGTCTGTTGACTTGATAGGCTGGCATTGTAACTGCAACAAGAAACAAAAGAAAATGTAGATTAACAATTAACACCAGGGGGAGAAGCCTAAGATGTAGATTAAGTATTAACACCAGGGGGAGGAGCCTAAAATGTAGATTCAGTATTAGCACCAGGGGGCGGTGGGGGGGGGGGCCTCAACTGTAGCTGTAACTTAGATACACAACTGAGAAGAAAAATCTAAATAGCTTTATATTGATACTACTTACCTCAAAATCCAAAATGCATTCTATTCACATGACTAGTCAAGTTATAAGCAATAAGGAAGAAAAGTTGCCCACAAATATTGAATATTTCTAAAAACTAAAGTTTGTAAAGCATTTGGGCAACAAAACTTACTGAATCAATCACCCACCAACCAGAAATTTGATCTAATTTGCAATATTCAGAAGGTGGATAGATCTGTGGAATCATTTTGAGAAGTTACTTGATTAGCTAGGCTTGGTAAATTGCTGGAATCAAGATTGGTTGCCATAACAACTGGTTACAGTCATAAATAACCATTTAACCTAGATCCATAATTAACGCTGAATAAAGATCTACTGGAGCATATCTCTTTGGCAGAGATGAGTTATGATGCAATTTCAAGGAAGCTGCGGCGAGATGACAAGAATGTATTTATTATAGTCAGCTACTTACACTGACTTAAATGAAACAAAATAAAATAAGACTGTTAGCAAACTGCTCATCCACTAGAGAGCCTTGTGTAAGAGAATGTGTAAAATTAAGTTGGCCTGACATTTCGAACCTAGCAGGATCTTCTTCAGAGGCTAAAAATGAAGAATTATGGACCTAGGTTAAATAGTTATTATGACTGTAACCAGTTGTTACAGTTGTAACCAACAGTTGTAACCAGTGTTACCACTGTAACCAATCTTGATTTCACTCGGTAGACCTATTCCAGCAATTTACCAAGCCTAGCTATCAAGTAACTACTCAAAATGAATCAAGACAAGTGATGGCTTTAAACTGATGAATTTTAGGCACCATTTTGATCATGAAATGCCATAATCCAAGGAAAAAGAAAAATTTGAGTGCTAGATTATGTTTCAATATTCAGCTATTAAATATGCTACATCACTGGTACTGTATGCTAATTTGAACAATATCGATGATGAAGTATGCTACTCACTGTAGGCCTAAATGTCAATCCATTGTTTCATAAATTCTAATACCTCAATCGAAACATGTTCATTTAGCTTCATATACACAATCGTGCACCCTTGGATGACATTCGACACCATTTATCAGTTACAAATTTGTAACACATTGTAAACATGTCATTCCAGGCCACGTTAGGCTCATGTTTTACGATTGCATTTTGTTTTCATTGGAGGGACTGACCTTATGACCTGTGTATTAGATTTATTAGTCCAGTCACTTTAACTGATGAACCTCAAGAAACATAAAATTAAGTGTGCCAAAAGTCACACTTTTTAAGGAGGCTCCAGGCATCCTCTAGAGCAGGGTTGTCCAACCTACGGCCCGCGGGCCACAGTCCGGCCCGCCGCAGGGTTGCGTCCGGCCCGCCAGAGATGCTCTACGGTGCGAAATTTTAGTGAGCAGATTTATTGATAACAATTTGAAGCTATATAATCCAGTGGCGTAGGAAGGCACTTTTGAGTGGGGGGGCTGAAGACTGATGGCCGGCCTGGGGGAGGGGTCTAAGGGGAGATTTTGGATTTTTTTTGCATTTCCAGGTGGCCTCAAATGCAATTTGGTGCATTATAGCACACTTCAACCCACCCACTCCATTTTGTATATAATTTTGCATTTTCACCTGGCCTTAGATGCAATTTGGTGCTCCAAATGAGATTTTTTTCTCATTTGGAAATGAAAAGGGGTTTTCTGACTTGCGAAGCGGGGGGCGGAATGATACTTCCGCCCCTCCATATTTTTCACTGGGGGGGCTGGCGCCCCCCAGCCCCCCGGTTCCTAAGCCCTTGATATAATGAATCATTCGAACCTTCTGGGTCAAAAAAACTGCATACAGGTCAGTTTGTGTGACACTCTCTTAGCCGAGGGGGGGCGGCTGAACTTTATTCATCTGTTTTATCAGGAAGAAAAATAAATCAGTGCACTCCGCGCGCAGTGCTCACATTTTGTTGCGTTGAGCTTCTGGCAAAAAATCGAAAAATCGAGCGTAGGGATCATGCGGCCCCCTCCTTCATCATAATCATTCCATGTGGCCCTCCTCTGCAAAAGGTTGGACAACCCTGCTCTAGAGGCCTTATTTGCCTAATATGGTCCTCAGACACATTAAAATCAATGTTTCTGAACTTAAATATTTTTACTTGCAATTGTTGGACTAGAAATTACACACACACAAAAATTTCAAGAGTGACATTCTATTGGATTCTTTATATAAGAGTTGTCTTTGCCAAGGTTTACTATTAACTTACTAAAGATGTCTCAACATAGCAACTCTTTTCCTCTTTCTTGTTAAACTTTAACCCTCCTCCTATCCCCCTCCCCATCCCACCCCCACCCCATTCCTCAGTCAGCAGCTTCTTGAAGCTGGCATCACTACTGAATGAAGGCTGTTTTATGAGCTACTCACCATCTGGATTATTTGCAGTGGTCAGGAGAACCAGTAGACTAATAAAGGAGGTTGTAATATTATTGAAATATTCCGCTCCTTCTTTGTACTGATCAGGCTGTGGAGAAATTGATGATGAATCATGTTATTACACGCAGTCATGACGCAATCATGTACGCAGTCATGTAAATGTAGTTGTTATTGGATGCTATCATGTAACTGTAGTGGTTACTGGATGCTATCATGTAACTGTAGTGGTTCTTGGACGCAGTCATGTAGCTGTAGCAGTTCTTAGACAGTCATGTAACTGTAGTGGTTATTGGATGCTATCATGTTACTGTAGCAGTTATTGGATGCTATCACGTTACTATAGCAGTTATTGCATGCTATCTTGTGACTGTAGCAGTTCTTGGATGCAGTCATGTAATTGTAGTGGTTATTGGACAGTCATGTAATTGAGTGGTTATTGGATGCTACCATGTAACTGTAGCGGTTATTTGAATGCTATCTTGTGACTGTAGCGGTTATTAGACGCAATCATGTAACTTTAAAATAGTGTGCATTACATTTTCAAAGTTATTAAGAGTAGTGCGCATTACACATTCAATGGTGTGGGAGAGTTGGGTGCATTATACTTACAAAGGTATGTGAGCGTGAAGGGTGTATTGCACTTTCCATGGCATGTGAGAGTAAAGTGTGCATTACACTTTCAATGGTGTGTGAGTGTGCATTGTGCGCAAAACACTTTCAACTTTTCAAGCATGAGAAAGTAGTATTTCCTAATGTCTCTCATTTACTATATACATTTTTAAACTATTAAATAATATAATCTGTTCACTTAATCAGTGACAAAAATAAAAATATCTGACAAAGAGTAAACGATATAATTAAGAAGAAAATTAAGAAAACAGTGTTCAGAAATTGCTCCCTACTTAAAAAGCAATTATAAATTGAAAAAAAATAATTGTTTACGTTTCTTTCATTAGTAGGGAATGTAGCATATTTTTTTTTTTTTTTTTCAGGTTCTTCATATTCAAGCTAGCAATTAGAAATATAAATCTTGCATGAATCAAAAGAAATTAAATGGATCCTTATTATCTTCCACATATCCAAAATTAATATAATCTAAAGCCACATGTCCAAGAACAAAAACCTGAAGCAGCTGCAAAATCCTGCCCAACCCTGAAAATACAATAGCAAACAATAGGCATTGTCTCTAGACCTACAATGCCCATTGTGCTACTGGGCACAATAGATTTTGTGTGAAGCAGCCTGGCTGCAGTGATGCTGCAGCCCCCTCAGCTTCCTACTTTTTACATGGTGCCAACAATGATTGCACCCATATGACGACCGGTCAATGCTAAAGTTTTGGGGGAGCAATCTCTCACTGAAATTCGAAAGGAAATCTGATGAAAATAGAACACAGTAACATTTCTGGTAATAGAAATCGGAGCAGTAGGAAATCATTTCTTATCTTATGAAAAATTGAAACAGACAAAAGTCTTACCTCCGGTTTGCCTCCACAGTATTGCAAAGAACTCTGTAAAATGATAATCGAGAAAGAAAACTCCGCAAGTCAGAAAAAGAAGACAGTTACAACACTTGAAGGAACTTCCATGTCTTCCAGTGCAAAATACAATGAGCTGGAGACCAGAATTCCAAGATACATCAGAAGAGTTATCAAAATCATAATTTGCGGTGCTGCTCATCCTCTGCAAATTTATGCCATTCATAGCTGAGTTGAAGTAATCAAATAAATCTGCTTACAAGACATATAAAAGCTGGAATTTGTAAGAGATGTTAATGATAAAATTATTGTCATTTTTCCTTGGAACTCTGGACAGCAGCCAACTAGTAGTATTAGAATCCTTGGTTTGAATCAACATCGACAGATCTAAAAACATTATACTTTTCCTGGATGATGCAACAACTATATTTACACAATTGTGATTACAAAACAAACTTTTCATTACAATATTATCATCAAGCACATAAAAGATTAAAGAATTTCAATAAAGTGAGGAGGAGGAGGAGGAGGAGGAGGAGGAGGAGGAGGAGGAGGAGGAGGAGGAGGAGGAGGAGGAGGAGGAGGAGACTGACATAAAAATCACACCTCATCTTCACAATCTACTGCTTCTGGTTCGGTGATATTATGGAACGGTCGATCCATCTAGTGCAAAATGATGAAAATGTGCAGTTGTGAATGAATTGTGTCAACAAGTTTAAGCAACCCTGAGCGCTATCTTGCCTCTTGTGAGAATGATTGAGAAAATGTGATTGTTGCGCTCTGCACTGGAACATTATTGAGCTGAATATTTCAAAAATACATTCAAATACTTGCTTGAAACATTTTCTACTCATGATTCTTCAACCTTGTGAATTGCTTCCTTGAAGCATGAATATGAAGTGGTACCTTTACATTTTCAGAACAAAAATTAACATTTCCACAGTGAAATAACAGTGTAACAAATGAGAAAGTGACTAGTCGAGCTAATAAACCAGTATTTCACAAACTCAATGTTTAAGCAAGATGCAAATAAAGTGAAATTTATCAAACTTAAAGGTGTCAGTTTTTTAAGTGAAAGTCATTGTAGAAGCTACTGAAAATGATTACGAATTATGTAAAAGAAAATTGGTAAAGCATGTGGTCGTTCATCACTTACCGGATGTTTGGGAAACAAAATCATTCCACACACGGAAAATATGAATACGTGCAGCATCACCATACACAGAACGCTGAGAAAGAGAAGTAGAATAAATCACCAAAATGTCTGTCGTGAATATAAAGTTACAGTTCAATATAAAAGTAGTACTCTGACCTTGAAGAAGTCTGTTGTAGCTTACATCTTTTAACATTTCTATTGCAATTCGACAACAGAGAATGTCAAGTTCATGGCAAATTTTTTTAATAGAATTTTCGTGTTGCCCCTCAGACAACAAGGTCTTTACATATTTGGTTGTCTGAACTGCAACTTTGGTTGCCCAAAAAATGTAGTAAAATAACAATGAGCAGTTCTGTAGGTTGGTGAATAGAACACCATGTTTTGGTGGTGATACAGTAGCTATTGATCATTTTTAATACCTATTTAATGGAATTTAGTTACAATGTGATTGACATTGATGTAAACAACAAGTCATCCTCAGGTCAACCCTCACAGCCAATTTTGGTTGTCTGAACACAAAATTTGGTCGTCTTGGACTGCTGGACGATCATTAAAAATTTGCAGAGGTTACTGTATATTCCGCTGTGGTGCCTTGTAGTTGTGGCTTGCTTCCATTCTGTAAAATGCTGGCACGCCAGATACAGTATTCTAAAATATCTGTCTGTTCTGGAAGCGATTGTAATATGTTGATTATACTTGGCAATGCACCGTTGTAAATGTTTGCAAACAAAATGTATACATAAATGTAACCATTTTGTTACATTTCAATCATTTTATTCCTCAAAGCAAGGGGAAAAAATATAAAAGATTAATGAAAGCCTTGCTGTAAATGGAATAAAGATATAACCAATAAGTCATCTCACAACAAAAAATTAAATTCTGTGCCCTACAAACTTTCAACCCCTCAATCTGTATTGATCTGTGACTTCCTTTCTTTTTAATTTATATTTTTTCCTTTTTAATATATATAAGTTTTTCTTGTATTCAAAAATCAGAAAGCCTTTGGATACAAGTAAAATTATGGGATATTTAGTAACAAGGCTATCTGAATATGATATCAGCGAGTTGTGCTCCATCAGAAGACCTCCAAGGCTGATTCTGGTCGTCCCAACAGAAATTTGGTCGTTGAGGACGACTGAATATTTTGCCTTGAAATAAACAGTTTTCAAACCCTTTTGACATAACACCATATTCTGTACCTCTCTGTTTTACACAAAAAGTTTAAAGTGTAGTAAATATCCAAATATGATAATTATCAAGTAATTCCTCGTACTGTACCTTAACACTTTAGGCACAGTGTTCTTAATACTACGCATCGTCTTCTTCATCAGTGAAGAATTTTGGAGAAGAAAGAACGGTCTGAGAATCCTCCTGAACCTGTAGGACTATTTAGGAAAAGAAAAATGGAAAATGAAAAGTGTCGTTAAAACCAAAATGTACAACAATGACATTTTGGGAAATGATAACTTTATTTGAATTTCAGCACATCAACAATTTTTTTTTTTTTTTTTTTTTGAGTCTCCTTTTTGCTCATCCCTTTAAAAGAGTCTTTAGGTAGGACCAAACAAAATTCATAATACAAGTCCGTCACGTTCAAAAGTAAAAAGGAATATTTCAGAGGGAAGTTTATATTTTGACATGTACAGTAAAAGAGTAACATTATGTAGGTATCCTTGAGAAATTTTTCGGTCAATTCCTTCATGTACCTCATGTTTGATATATGTTCAATTCAAGTTTATACATTTTGTATCAAAAGTGAACTTGAACAAGCAGACATGTATAATGTTATAGATGCACATTGACAAAATATTTGTCAGTTTTTTTTTCTCATAGAGAGCTATTACAATGGCTCGATTCGATGACTTATAGTGTCAAGTGTAGAAGAACACTTGTGGCAATCAATTTGCCTCTTCCTTAAACTAGAATGACTTGTAGCAAATAAGTCAGAAATTTCACATTCTAATTTTACATTAGTTACAAAAACAACAGAGAAATTCTCTTCTAGCACTGCTTAATATCCAAATGTGAATCAGCCGTTGATGCACAAAATGGAAAAGTCAGCCATTTTGAATTCTGCACTTACAACTACAGGAGGCACAAACATACTGTAAACATCATTACTGATGAACAGTACCGTATGTGACCATAGTGTACAACTTCCCTAACACAGCTTAGAAAAATCTAATGTCCATTTGGGAGATATCGCAGATTTAATGTTTCTTCACATGTAAGGCCGTAGACTTGATCAAGTCTAAATATGACATCATCGACCCACATGAGCGTCAAGTTTATGTGCTCCTTTCTATTTTATTGCAATTTAATGTTTATCTTGTATGCAATGCAATGTTTATGTTTGTAATGGAGATGGGTTTTACATATCCTGAATTTAACAAAAAATTGATTTACAAAAAAAAGATTTACAAAATGACAGCTCAGAGACCAAACCCTACAAATTGTAGAATATGTCCCAAAATGAAGCCAGATTTGTCTTAGCTGTTTGGGGGGGGGGGGGAGGGGGTTGTTCCTTACAAAAATATCTGTCATGTAAGATAAAGATGATAATCGTTGGGTTTTTTTCCCATTTAACAGATAAAATACACATTTAATATGCAGCACAGTCACAATTAACTGAAAGACTGAACTGTCCACGCTGCATACTTACATAACTACATGACGACACAACTGTCACACACCAATCTCCAAGTGAAAATGTAACTATAACAACGTATGCTATCAGCCATTTTGTCTTCCATAACTGCTTTCTTCCTATCAAATATATCTGAAAATGAAAAAGAAAACATCCCGAGACACTAGTTACTGATTCGGTACTGTTATCTTCAATCTATGCAAGTTTCTTAGTACAGTAGTATGATAATTCTGATTAAGAGATGTGCAGCTTTGATGAGTAGATTAATCATGAGTAGATTAATCACTTCTAATTCTCAGTACTGCTGTGAGTCTTAAATATATCTGTCGGCTGCTGTAGTATGTTTTAACTATTAGTAATCCTTATCACACCTGTATCTTTTAACTCATCGTAGCATGTTTCTACTATCAGTAACACTACCCACCACAGAATGTATTTACTAAGACAGTTTTACTATAGATGGATAAAGGCTTTACTCTCTGTAACCCTTATAAATTTAGTACCTTTTAAAGTCTTTGTAGCATTTTAGTAATTGTAACTATTATAGAATGTATCTATTACTATAGTCATTCTTACTACCACAGAATGTTAAACTATCAGTCACTCTTCCTAACATACTATACTATGATACGAATTGCTGTTTCTCTTTTGGATGTGTAACGTATGTGTGTATGTGTATGTGCCAATGGCTGAGTCAGAGTGGTTGTTGATGATAACTCATTTATCCAACATACAGAAACTATAAAACAGTACAAATACTATTACACAAGGTGATGAATACTTCAAAACAAGTGAAGAAATACTTGAAGTGCGTTGCAAGATTTGAAAAAGTTCTTTGGTAATTCAATACCATCTGTCATGGATCTCTGTAGTGAATATTTTGCATCAGCATCTTTGTAAATACCCATTAATTATGTTTAATAAGCAGACATACATACCATCTAATCCAGCAGGGAGGGGGGAGGGGAGGGGAGAGGGGGGCAATGTGGCAGGGATGAAGCACAGCTAAAGGCATTCTTTAAAAATTAGATCCCACACCAAATGTGCAACCTTTCATGCACAGCTGGGTAATAAGGGGTGCAAAAGTTGTTTTTTTCAATTGCTTAGAGATGCGAGAAGTGGAAAAATAAAGTCACATTGATCTAGTCCTGGCTTCAATGTTAATTCTTTACAATATATGGCCTTTTTGGCTACAAGAGTCCCAAAAATATTTTGAAAAAATTATAAAAACCAGAGTTATTACATGTAGGTCTATGTATCTCTACGATAATACTCACTTTCAAAAGGACATCAACTACAAATACTGCTAAACAAAGAAATTCTAGAGAAGCTATAAGCCAGCACGGAACTTCTGTTGGTACACCACGGTAGTAAGGGTCGGAACTCCACGTTAGAGAAGAGGGTCGTTCAAAAAAAGCCAGCAGGTGTATAACTGTGATAGCTGCATAAACCAACCTTGGATAGATGAAACAGTGTGAAAGGTTTGTAAATCATAAAAGAATCAGCATATAATAAAGACTTTTCAAGCGTTTTGCAACCTTTTACCTTCACACAGGGGAAAAAACGCTTACAAACTGCTTACTACTGCAAAAAGCCTACGTGGGTAAATATATAGGTTAGGGAACCTGACGTATCAATCCTGGCCAGATCTTTCAATCTCTTTCCTTATTTAATGCAGATCTAAGGCTCTCTTTTGTTTTAACTTAATCGTCGGGTTTAACGGTTAAATGAATAGCAGTGCTTGTATAAAGACATGGGTCTAAGGGTTCTAAAGGTTTTAAACAATTTACTGATGTAGTTTTTATCCTTCTGCTGTGAAGATATTCAATGCGCACCAAAACCGTTTATTTATACTCCGATATTTTAATATTTTATGTACAATTACATACGTTGTAGACTTTATATTGGATATGAGGGAATTAATATAGTTTTGTACACTTTAATATTTTGTAGACCGCTTTTATATTTTTGTTCATGTTTATATTGCGAGGACATTTTCATATTTTTGCACATTTTATAGGACCGTTTTCATATCTATATATATATTATTTTACGTCTTATATGTTGTTTACAATTTTTAATGTTTTGAGCTCTTGTTATCAACCAATTTCCATTGTATTTTTATATGATTGGCTGAATAAATATATCTAATCTATGAATTTTCTTGACACTGCATACGTTCGAGGCGGGTTACTACAGTAGAATGGTTGGTCGAACCTGCAAACTTAGCTCAAACTTAACTCAAACTTAGCAAAATTAGATCTCAAGGAGCTCTTTAGTTGTGGACAAAAAAGGTGTTAGGGATTAATCTATTGACACAGGAATACTTTCAGACTAACATATTAAGATAAGGTGGAAAGTCTATCAGGAATTGTATGGTAACCCTGTTATGCAAAATGGGCAAATTGTTAGATAATTTATGCAAGATGTGTAACAGTCTTTGAGCACAAATCTTTACTTTATTGCACATCCAGTTTCTTATGACTTTTTCAAACCTAAACACTACTCCACAAACTTGAAAACTATATTTATACCCTGCATTACCCTATAATGTGTACACCTATCCTGCTATATAAAGGTACTGTTGGTTAAAACTAGTATGCAGGATAATATATACAGTAGTACACCCTCCATTTTATGCAACTACTGTAAATAGGAAGAGAGATTGACCAAAGAAAAAAGAAGAATTGACCAGCAGACTCTAAGTTATTGATCAAATGGTAGTGTCATCAAGTAAGTTTTATTTTCTAATATTTAAAGAATACAAATGTGTATACCTACAGTTTTATACTGTATCTCGGCGATATACCACAGGTCAATAGAGGCCTAGAATTTCACCAGTTTAGACACATGCATGCTAAAAATGACATGTGTTTGGAAAATCTGGTTAAAATCAAGTTACTGTATCACCAGGCATTTTCCTAACTTGCAACACAAATCAGCTAAGTCTTATGAGAAAAGCCCAATCATATTTTCTGATAATAAACAGAAATACTAATACTGGACCTAATGTCAGGTAGTACTGAAATCCTGCCCGTTCTTTCACTGAGGGCTATTGACTGATTTACCATGTGTTATTGTCTACTGGCAGAGACATGCCAGTGCCAATTTGTTTTTGCTACTGACAAATGGCAAACTTCACTGACATTTAGCCAAAAAAAAAAAATTCAAGGCCTGAGATCAAACCAAAACTAGCTCCTGCTATAAATGATGTTATAGACAAGACTAAAGCAAGAATGTAAAAAGAATGACAAGGGCAAAATAAATGCTCTATACAGTACCCTTTGTAAATATGTAAAGGACTATAGGTGAATGGTTATATAATATAAAGGAAGTCACATTATTGCTGCATACTTAGTGACATGGGGCTTTTGTGGAAGAATATATTAACATTAAAATATATTAATATATATTTGAGTGTCTAGACAATGTGATGCTTTCACATAATTACTATGTTCCAACCACAGGTGAGAAATTACCCTTTTGGTTTCGATAATAATCGTAACCTATGTAGGCGGATGAGTGTGTGTATGTGTGTGATGCCTTGCTTGTAAACATGGTATCTCAAGAAGGGAAGCTTGGACCAATCTCATATTTGGTTAGTAGGTATTCAACATTGAGTAGAAGAAGCCTATTATTTTCAGAGGTCAAAGGTCATTTGGGGTCACCAGGGGTCAAATTGTGAAAACCTTTTAAACACGATATCTCAATAAGGGTAGCTTGGACCAATCTCGTTTTTCGTGTGAACTTTCCATCTCGGTCATCAGCTGCCAAATTACTCCAGGGAGTGTAGTTTTATACTGTAAGGGCTGGGACAGGCCCCCGGTGAAGTCAGCTTCCCTTACCTCTTGCTGGTTCTTGGTTAGTTGTTTGTTTGTTTTTTTTCTCTTCTGAATCATATGCATGTCTACTTTGCACCATTTGCTAGTTTTCCCCCTACTATTATTCTGCTTTCTATATCCAACATCCTGCAGATACCTTATCTGCTGTCAATGTGCAGATCACACAAATAAGTGTTTTGATCCAGTATTATTGTGTTTTATGAAGGTTATTTAGTTTATTTACCATTAAATGGTAGCTTTACTTGATAGTATTTACCATTGAATGGTAGCTTTACTTTATACTAGTATTTACCATTGCACTGGCTTTGAGTAGTAAAGTCTGTAGTACCAAAGGGAGACTGGATCTATCTTGTGGTTGATGCTGCGATACTTCACGGCATCTTCAACAAACACAACAGCTTGGAGCAGAGCAGTGGAATCTGTCAGAAACATCCAATCAAAGAAAAGAAAAATGAAGGACTAATATAAGGCCTTCAATTTGTTCAGTAATATATCTATATCCAGACACCCTTGAACTCAGACAATCTCTGCTAACATAAACAAACCTTTTGTAATGCTTTGACATAACATTACTGGTGTATGAATGTTTAATATTACTCAAGTGAATCTGCAGAAGTTTGTGGAAGAGATGTGAGGGGATTCAAGTGTAGGTTACCTGACATCTATCTGTAGCTGACGTATGCCTTGAGAAGAGGTAAAAGGGTACCCCCTCCTCCTTCATCACCCTCCTATGGTTTCCTTCTAATAAAGTTATGATATTTTTAGGACTACCTAAAACCTAATTTGATATTTCTTGACAATTCAAAGTCTCAAAAGAAAGTATTTCAAGCTAACCCCATCAATCAACTCAACCTTAAATAGTTTTATGAATGTATCTTTTCATTCTTCCTCTTGGTTTGTAAAACCCGGGAGCAGATTTTTTTTCTGGATCAGGCGCTATATAAATTTAGTCATAATTGTTATTAAATAGTTTGCATAATTTGAAGGCAGTTTGTATCACTCGTTATGCTTGCCATTCACAAGGTTCAGTCTGGACCTAATTTTTAGGCCTTAATTTTTTTCTGTCATTTAGTAGTATGGAATATATTTAATTTATTCTGTAAGTTCCTGTGACTAGTTTAAGTCCCAAAGTCTCTGGGTGCCCATCCTGTAACATGAAATAATGCCAAGATAAAAAGTCATGATGAAAACATTGATTCATGGAATTTTTATTTATCACTGTAGCCTTTCTGAACCCAGGATGGGCTAGGCTACGCCATATCCAACCATGGGCTTAGAAGCACAATTTGCTTTGGGGGACTGTAACCATTTGCCCGAATAATGTAACCAATAAGGAAGGGCATACTGGTGAGACCTCCCTTTCTTTTGAGATTCAAGCTTGTTATAAGGAATTCCAAAAGTGTGATACTGTACATATCATAACATCGTTTTGGACAGGGAAGGAGATCATGGAGTGTTAACTGTGTCAAAACTCCACAACTTCCATGTCAGGTTAGTTGGGCTAGCTTAGAATGGAAGTCTAATTACATGAGTTTGAACTTTTTACAGAACTTCTGACTCTCATCAAATAAGATCATCGCAGTTGTTTTTCTTTTGCAGTGCCCGAGGCAATATCGGCAAAGTAGCCAAATTTTCAAGGTAATATCGTTTTGGGATGGCTGCAGCAGCGATCACCCCCCCCCCCTTCCTACACCTATGCACCTATGTATCTAACTTAGCCTATCAGTGACAAGTAATAGATACTGTAGTCACAATTAACACATACTTTAGAGCGTCAATCCAGAGTAACTATAGAATACCGTACACTTCCCAGACTGCTCCAAAAGGCCAGTCCTACGACACTATGTTATGTTGTTACCAGCATAGTATATAGCACAGCATGCTGGCATACACATGAAAGCCACAGTTCATCATTGCTCATGCCATCTATTAAAATATAACATTTGGCAGTGTGGAAGGCAAATGTGAATGGAACTGAGACAGCCAACTTACAGTGGGAAATTCACTATTCTCCCCTCTCTTTTTTTTTGATAGAGTCTGAGTGCAGTGGTGAAACCATTATTATTCTTGGAGGAGGGGTTGGGGGATTACATTTTTTAGAAACACTTTTGAGAATGATGCATCTGTTGTATGCAGTGCAGTGTTGGAGGAAATACAGTTCAGTTTTGCACTCACTACCAACCTGTTAACATCTCTTCTATTGAGCTCTGTCCATCCATCCCTTTAGGTTTTAGTGTACTCTACACTGTAAGTAGTGTTGCGCCGATAATCGTTTTCAATATCGGTATCGGCCGATATTTGCAATATCGGCAGCATATCGGTATCGGTAAAATTTTGCCTAATTGCCGATAACAGCAAGCCGATATTGAACCTTTTTTTTCACAGCAGAGCTACTTATTTATACTTGCAATGATTTGTTAATCTGCCCAAGACGATCCATTTCTTTAGCGTCAGTTAAACTCTTATTCATTTTCGATTAATATCCATGGAAACCTGACCCTCCGTAACCTCTAAAACACGTCTACGGCGCGAATATAACCAATGACCTTCGTGAACCTTGGCCTACACATAGCATTAGTGCAGCATGTATACACTGTACTGTACTAACCATTCATTTTCTCAAAGGCCTCCGTGAAAACCTTGAACATGATGCATAACTGCACTTTTAATTTTCCGCGAACACACTGCCGATTTCCCGCCGGTGTTCGCCGAGCGAACACGCCGAGCACGCGAGCATAAAGGCGTAGTGTCCAGGGGCCCGCCTTAAGGCCTTGGTGGGGTCATGGGGTAGAACCCCTAGTGGGGATCCTGGGGGATAAAGCCCCGAAAAATTGGCTTTTTTTTGCGTGTCTGGCGATAAAAAACAAAATCGCAGTTGAGTATGCAAAATAATTTTCTTATTTAAATTGTCACGAAACAGATGAAAATTTTAAAATGACAAGTTAGAGTAGCTATATTATGTTATAAAATGAAAAGAGATTTAATCTGTCTTTCAATCTTTAAAAAAAGGAACTTACAAAACTTCCGATATTATGAAACAAACAACGTTCAGCAAAGCCCTGTCTCTAGACTGCCTAACAATGAATAGCGTGCACAATGCATACATTTTTACAACTACCGCCGTACATGTGCTGCGAATTTTCCCAGGTACCTTCCCAAACACACTGTAAGCTCATCCCCTGTGTAACACCTGTTTGTTAACATTTTTTGGCAAGTTGCCAGGGAACTTTTCAGTTACGTGAGATCCGTAACCGCCGAGGTGGTTAGGCTATTTGCTATACAATTAACTATGGTAGGATATTATTTTTTCCGTATTTTTGGAAATTATAGAAAATACTTTCTTTTTTCCCCCGCTTAAAAACAGATGTGGTCTTACGGTATATTCATAAATGGATGCACTAGAGCCTTGTTTACATGACATTAGTTGCATTTAGTACGATATGCCAGTTTTGCGTGAATTTTTCGAAAGTGTTTTGTTCGATCTTTCGTAATATTTGAAAGGTGTACCACCTTACTTTCCGTACACAATTGGTCATTTCTCTACTGATTTTCAGTTTTTTCTTCTCTATACGGTCAAGTGAATAAGTTGTACATTGAGTATAAACTCAATAAATTATCATTTTTACATTGTGATCGACAGTTCGTAACCTAATTAAGATGCAATTTTGCAAGCATACGTTAACACTATAGCTACTTGTAAGTCTTTACGATGTTAAGGCTCACATTTACTGCGTCCATTTTATTATCGCGTGCAGCGCTGCAGTGAAAAAGATTCTGGTTGGATTTCAATTATAATTCTCTTTTTCAAAATCAGGAAAAAAGTCATTCTTTTCAACTTAGGACAAAAGGAAAACAAAACACCATATTTTGTTGTTTACTTGAAGATTTATTTGTGAATGTATGCATGACTAAAGTACGATTTTGCCTTCATTTTGTCTGTTAAAAAATATCGGTATCGGTATCGGTATCGGACCGATATTGGGATGATAATATCGGATATCGGCCAAAACCGATATTGGTGATATCGGCGCAACACTAACTGTAAGTATAACTTGGCTAACCGTCTGAAAATACAACACTTTTGCCATTTCCGTTAACGCTTTGTAGATTATAGTTGTGATTGAAAAAGCTGTTACAATTTGACTTACGAACACTACAGTGTCTATCTACTGTATCGGCCTAGCCTACCACCATACTTCCAAGTTTTCTTTTCTTGGCTGGAGTTGCGTTTGGTATATCATTTTGATATTGGATTTTTTCTTTCACTTGTGTTGTCAGTCACAGTGGAGCAATCCTTATTATTCTTATAGATGGCTGTTATTTTGTAGATAAATTAGTTTCATACACGTATAAAGCATTTCTTTACATTTGTGCGACACATAATCATAGAAAACACTGCCTAGCGTTTAAAACATTCGCGGAACGGGTGCTAGGGCTTAGCATGTATAGCTGGTTCGTGTTTCAAATGAATTCGTCTTACCGCAAACATCTACTCGACCACTTTGCAACATTGAATCATGTTCAAGATCACTTTTTTCAAACTCATACGATTGGTCCCATAACGGCTCATAGAATCGCTCTTTGGTAGCTCCATAAACAGACGCCATCGTGTCCCTATATTGATTGATTGGTGAATAAATCCAGCGATGTATTTCTTTGTTTTACCGTGAACAATAGAAACCCCAAAACTGGGATGTTTGCGTCATGTGACTTTACGGATTACTGCACAGAAAAAATATATATTCTCAGTCAAACGAATCGCGTCACTGCAAGACATATACACTGATCTCTAGTTAGTGTAGAGTAGAGACATATAGGGTCTCTAGTGTAGAGATCAGTGGACATATACGACACATCCTGACCGGTGTGAAGTTAGTTACTTATTCCAGGGAGTTGTTATCCATAACAACTCCCTGCTTATGCCGCGTTCCTCGTTCGACATTCGCGAATGAGTAACTGCTACCTATTCAGTTACTTATTCGACAATGGTATTGACGTAACACCTATATATAGCAGGGTTGTCCAACCTACGGCCCGCGGGCCACAGTCCGGCCCGCCGCAGGGTTGCGTCCGGCCCACCACAGATACTCTATGGTGCGAAATTTTAGTGAGCAGATTTACTGATAACAATTTGAAGCTATATAATCAATCATTCGAACCACTCAGCAAACACACAAAACGTTTTTAAAACGTTATTAAAACATTTCGTCTTCTGTTTTGATAACGTTATTTGTGGTGTAAATAAATATGTCACGAAACGTTTTCAGGCTACTATTTCAAAACATTTTTTCGTTAAAACATTAATATAACATTAATATCTCATAAAAACGTTATGCCGACGTTTTGATAACACCACATTTAACGTAGTAAAAACACATTTTAGAGGCTCTTTTAAAAATGTTATGATAACGTTTTGTGTTTGCTGGGAGCTTCTGGGTCCAAAAAACTGCATACAGGTCAGTTTGTGTGACACTCTCTCAGCGGAGGGGGGGGGGGGCTGGACTTTATTCATCTGTTTTATCGGGACCTAAAAATACCCGTTAGGCCCTAATCAAGACCAGCACGCCTTGGACAACCCATGCAACCAATGGGTCGTATGAACTCTAAGGACATTGTTGAAGAGTACCATAATGTGTCTTACCAGGTCCAAAGAGTGATTGACCAATACAAATGACTAATGCACAATCATTTTCTAGTAGATTCATCAATATCTTCTTTTTTGAAGTTTTACTCTACGTGTGTACCAGTGTGGTGATACAATACAAAAACAACACCTTTGGCGCGCAAGTTTAATGCTTATTGGTGCTTTCCAATCATCAGCATACAAACTTTCCTTCCCATTCCCGACAAACACACGCGCACTCTTTATATTTATTTGAGGGGGGGGGGGTGCACCTTATCGCAACTCCTTTTCTCGTAATAAAGGATTTCTGCAGACTGGCAACGCAATGAAAACCGTTATTCGTTCATAGAACTTAATTTCATTTCTTTTATTCTTTTCACACGTCACACATTTACAGATTTAAAGAACAGAGAAGTTTTCTTGACTTTCTCCTTGAAAGTGGTTGTGAAAATTGTTACCCCCTTCGTAGATTCTGAAGGATTCCACTGCTACATTCTATATAGAGCTGACAAAGACAATCAGTCATCTCGGGTCAAGCGGAGGTAAACTTACTTTATTTACTTATATTTAGAAAAATATTCCAAGTGAAATAGTTCTACCCAGACATATCCTTTATGCCGAAATCCCTTTCTGATTTATTTATATGGTCTCTATTGGTCATAGTTGGTAATGAACCAAGCTAACTTACCCTATAGTGCCATTCTAAGCATTTTAATATTATCGTGTTTGTCGTTTCTCTTAGCGATATTTCCATAGAAAGTTTTTGTTGGAGTGTAGAAGGCAGATCCACCATAAGAAGTTTCCCTGGGTTTATACCAACTAAACATGGACCAGAGTTAGTGTGAGTTTTAGTAACTTTCCTTTTATTCAGTTTTACCTAAATTAATATAACTTCCATAATTCTAGCCATACAAAATTTAATCAATACACAACACATATTCAGTCCATTAACAAAAGTGTCAGATTTGGTTAATTTTGCGTTTTAAAAAGTCAAAATTACACTTTCTAATCACTTACAATTGTATTTAATGTATTAATTCTTCTTTAAATGTAAATTAGGCTATTTGCTGAGTCAATAATGGAAGTATAAAAGTCAGTATAGAAATATTACTTGCTTAATATCCACCAGAACCCCCTCCCCACGTACCCCACCCCTCCCCCATTTATTCTCTGATTGGATTGAAATGTACTTTCAGAAGAGAAATGTTTATGCCAAAATAACTTTAATCTGGTTAAATTGATACACTTTTACCGATTTATGTGCAAAGATGTTCCATTTCACTATTACTCGATACTTCATAAGACACATGTGAAGGAGCGGAACGAAGGACCATGCGTTCTGATTGTAATTGAATGATTCATTCAGGATGTTTCCTAGAAGTTTCTCCGTTTCATTAAATGCACTCTCTCGTAAAGGAGCGCCTGACCAATGGGCTCTAACTAATCGATACCGATGTACGAACTGACTACGTACTGTACCATCATTAACGTCCATGGAATTACCTTTAAAAGGCTGAGAGTTCATGTTTGCCATATCGTGATTGCTCCCTTGCGTCGAACCATTGAAATTCTTAAGTGATAGATAACTGAAAGAATCTGCAGCATGTTGATAGTAACTGCTTGTTTGCATTTTAGTCCAGGAGCCCAGAAGGTTTATTCAGCTGAAGAGGTACAAAAGGTTTGGTGGCCTGATTGTGTTGGTAGGTGACCAAGCTTCAATAAAATGTGTTGCTGCCGGGGCACACCCTGCATGGTAGGTGAGGGGGTCACAAAATAAGGGGGCAAAATATGCTTTTATTTAGCTGAAGAGGTACAAGCACACAAGTTTCTGGGTTTTATACCCAGGAGGGTACCTTGCATCACGGTGGCAATGACGGCAATATCTGACTGCATGGGGCCCCAGACAGTAGCCCAAAAGGGGCCCGCCCATATGGTATTATTCAGCTGAAAAGGTACAAGGGTAGATCCTTTTGCATTTGAACTATTACACATTGGGGTATACTAAAACACTAATGACAGTAAATTTGTCCTGCATAGGGGCCCAAACAGTAGCCCTAAGAATGGGCCATGCGGACCAATCAGTGGTTAGCTAATTTTTCTAGCTGAACAGGTACATAAACAAAACTTGTTGGATACTGCTCCCAGCAAGACTAATTACTTTGCTGTTGCAATAACAGCAATATGTGCCTGCAGTGGGCCCCAGACAGTGGCCCAAAAGGGTAGATCCCTTTGCATTTGAACTAATACACATTGGGGTTTACTAAAATACTAATGACAGTATGTTTGTCCTGCATAGGGGCCCAAACAGTAGCTCTAAACATGGGCCCTGTTGCCTTATCAGTCTTCGACTGATTTAGTAGAAGGTACATAAATTCAACTTGTTGGAGACTGGCCCTAGCAATATTTGTTATATTATTATAGCAATAACAGCAATATTTGCTTGCATGGGGCTCCAGACAGTGGTCCCGAAAGGCCCGTTTGGTGTTATTCAGTCAAAGTAATACAAGGGCGAATCTTTCAGCATTGATGCTGATACATTTAGGTTTACACAAGTAGGTCTACCAATGACACCAACTTCGTTCTGCACTGGGGCCCAGACAATATAGCCCAACATGGTCCCGCCTTTCACGTTTATCGTATCTTGCCACGATTGGACGAGCAGTGAGAGAAAACAGAAATAATATAATTACAAGAGGTTTATGATTTATTGGACCTAGTTAACATCGTTATTTGTCTTCTTTGTTAGAAATCCAGTGTAACGTACCTTATAAGTGGATTGCGAGGCAATTCAAAACTGTGAATGCCATACCTGAACGCTATGATAGGTGCACTTTTTGAAATGTAATTTAATATACTTTGTGTAGCCAGAATTGTATCTTTCAGAATGACCTAAAACATTGTACTTGCCCTAATTAACTCAAAGTTGGTCTCCATCGTTGTAGCATTGAACTGATATACTTTGATTCAGATTGCTCAATCATTGATCGTAATGATTTATCAGTGATAATCACATGAAGGCATGTTAACATCATCACTTGATGAAATAACATATTTACATTTTTGGTTAAAATGATAACATATAGTAACATCCATAATACATGTACACTAGCCTAAGGATAATATACTGTAAACAGTCAATTTTGTATATCTTAGGCAACATTTATTTGCTTTATTTATAGATCAAACGTACAGCCACCTGCTTACTCTCATGCATGCTATTTCACTAATACTTGTATAATTTTGATTACATAAAGTTTAGCACACAGTATTATAACGAAGGAGTGTTACTAGATGCCCATAGCTAGGTACAAAAGTTACGAATGTACAGAAAAGTAACTAGTACTGTAAGTCAGTGGAATTTTCTGAAATGTAAGCTGCTGACATTATTATTGTCCATGCATTGTCACAGCAGAACATGGAAAATACAGCACTTGACTTAGCGAGTAATATTTTGCAGTACTTTTTTTTGCCAAATAATGTTACATGTTAGGGTCAACCAAGAAAAGGCCAAATATCAAATCTACATCAATGTTCAACAGCCTCTTAGGTTCTGGGTTACAGGTTTTGTACATGTCAAGCAGATGAAATGTTGCTCAAGGGTGTGGTGGAAGTTTTGTTTTTAACCACTGCAAACAGATGGGTTTTATTACATAATAACTATGAAATCCATAAGTTCTTGTCAATAGAGAATATTACCTTTCTGCCCGTTCTATTGTGTTGATGTATGTCACAATATAACGATTATTTACGACATAGAAAGCGCTTTAAGACCTGGTGAATGTTTTCCTCAAAACAAAATAATCGATTTAGACAAAAAATTCTCAACTAGGCCTAACGTTAAGCTAGTTCAACTGTTTAATTTAATATATTTCCTGATGAATAAACTGACCGTATAATTCAACACAAAGTTACACTATGCTGGACTAGATTGTCCGTCCACTCGTTCGTTGACATACATGTGAACGTACGTACGTATATGTGGGATATGATATACGTACGTAGGCCTAGGCCCTACATCATGTTCCGAGAGACGCGGTTGCTATGGAAGTACGAAGAATGTTGATTAATTGTCCATGTTAATATTTGTGTGCATGTTAATCTATAATCTTTTTAATTGCTTCCATTCCCATGTTTGATGCATTTTTTTACTGATAGCAGTAAAATTGTTTTGAATATTCGTGATCATTTGGGCGTTTTATTTTTATTTTGCACATGTGCATTGATGTTTTCTACGGGGTAACACATTTATCAGATCTGCTAAAAAAAATTGTATTTTTTGCCTTTTTATTGACAAAAATCATAAGGTATGAATGAACGGAGTTAATCAACGGTCAGCGTGGGTTTATCTATAGGATAATGCACGTTTGGGGGTTAATTAGACTACCGTGATTACACACAGATACTTTTATAATAATGCAAGCGATGCATGAGGGCGTAGCCCGAGTGCATCCAGCTTGGCCCTAATTATAAATAGGCCTACTACCCGAAAATCCTCAAAGTATGAATAAACTAATATTTTTTTGGAAAAGGGAAGCTTGTCAATTGAAAGGGATGGGATATAGTTATTTATGGCAATTGCTAGAAATGTGGAAACCAGCAAATTTAATTATTTTTCTGTGAAGTTACCCCCTTAACTAGAATTTTATAGCTAACTAATGAGTATTTGAGAAACAGAAGAATTTGTACTCACCATGATTTGATCATTTAATTGTTATCCGCCGTCTTGCCCAATGCAGGCAGATATGCTGTCATTACTGCAGCAATAGAGTTAGTCTTGCTCGAAGCGGTATCTAACATGTTTTGTTTATGTACCTGTTCAGGTAGGGAAATAAGCCAGCAGCTGGTTGGGCTGCAGGGCCTATCTTTAAGGTTACTGTTTGGACATATATGCAGGACAAAGTGACTGTCATTAGTATTTTAGTTTACCCCAATGTGTAATAGTTCAAATGCAAAAGGATCTACCCTTGTACCTTTTCAGCTGAATAAAACCATATGGGCGGGCCCCTTTTGGGCTACTGTCTGGGGCCCCATGCAGTCAGATATTGCTGTTGTTGCTACAGCAATGTAATTAGTCTTGCTGGGAGCAGTATCCAACAGGTTTTGTTCATGTACCTTTTCAGCTAGATAAATTAGCCAACAGTTGGTTGTACCGCATGGCCCATTCTAGGGCTACTGTTTGGGCCCCTATGCAGGACAAAGTTACTGTCATTAGTGTTTTAGTACACCCCAATGTGTAATAGTTCAAATGCAAAAGGATCTACCCTTGTACCTTTTCAGCTGAATGATACCATATGGGCGGGCCCCTTTTGGGCTACTGTCTGGGGCCCCATGCAGTCAGATATTGCTGTCATTGCCACCATGATGCAAGGTACCCTCCTGGGTATAAAACCCAGAAACTTGTGTGCTTGTACCTCTTCAGCTAAATAAAAGCATATTTTGCCCCCTTATTTTGTGACCCCCTCACCTACCATGCAGGGTGTGCCCCGGCAGCAACACATTTTATTGAAGCTTAGTCACCTACCAACACAATCAGGCCACCAAACCTTTTGTACCTCTTCAGCTGAATAAACCTTCTGGGCTCCTGGACTATTTGTATTCCCAAATGAATTAAATATCGGAAATAGTCCCTTTTTCCCTCTTTCCTTCTACGAATGTCTCTGACCCACGTGAGTGATATTGTTCAATGTTTGAACGTTACTGCATGTGGTTTATTTCTTTGATTGTTTGTCCGGCTGTAAGCTTCAGTTGAGCTTTAATACAGTGCATGCCTGCTACAAGCCTGCTACAACATTGCTACAGCCCTGGAAAGATGCTGTCGCTGTATGCCATTGTCTTCAAATAACTGCCACATTGCAATTTTCCCTTTTGATTAGGCTGACATTTCGTAAGTGATTTGCGCAAGCTAAAATGTTATATATGCTGACAAATAGATGAATTCAGAAGTCATTGAGAGGTAACTTTCTAAAATTGTAAAAACTTTCCTACAGAATTTGACCATATATAGACATGCGGCCATTAATTGGAATGAACTGAACACAAGTTCTCTTTTTTTCATTCATTGAGGGTCCAAAGTTTAATTTGTAATGCTATGGGTTGACACTAAACGCACTATACATAACATATGAGATGGTCGTTAATTTTATTGTCCAGCTTAGTAGCGTTTATCGGCGTAAGTAGGAAAATGTGATCAGTGTTAAATTTTTCGTGATTTGGGGAAAATGCCACCTGTAGTTGACTTGATCAAGTCAAAATTTTAATTCCGTCCTGTCTTTCTGCAAATGCCTGCTTGGAAGTTCGAAGTTTAAACAGTTCCATTATGTTTGGCAGAAACAGCATATTTTGGATCAAATTCTTTCGCTTATGTTCGCGATTTGGCGATGTAAGAAATCAAGGTCATTCCTGTAGTCACTGAACCAGGACTCCATTTACAGTTGAATGACATCTTAACCTGTGGGTTGACCACATTCTTAGAAATGTTATGTCATTATTGCAGTGTGCGTGCTCGCTACAATATTGACATTACTGTCAAAGTGAACGATCCTAAATGACTGGACGTCGCAACTTTAAGTTCCTTATAGTCTCTGTGCCCTTGCTGTTTCAGAGGCTAGCTACGCATGACGGGTCATCAGTCTCAAATCGTGGGGAATCGACAGATACTGATTGAAATCGGCATATACCAATTTCCTTCGACATATCATCGATTTAAATCGACATATACAAATTTAAATCGATGATATGTAAAATAAATCGGTATATGTCAATTTATATATCGACATATACCAGTTTAAATCGATGATATGTCGAATTAAAGTGGTATGTGTCGATTTAAATCGGTAGCTGCTAGAAACTGGTATAAGTCGAAGAAATTGGTATATGTCGATTTATATCGGTATATGACGTCACGAATTCACTCTGCATCTATATATCCAAAGCATGGCATAGCTGAACCATACATATCTCATAGAACAATGTAAAATACAACTTATAGGTGTTGACATAAGACTGCAGACACCACAAATTAGAATTTTGCCAAATGTTCCAAGTTCATTGCACTGTTTAAAACGTGTATTAGTTCAATCCAATCTTTTCGATTGCACTTAAGGAGTAAATAACTTGAAGAAAAGGTGATTGAGCCACTCAATAGCATACACTGATTATACTTACTGCCTTTTAGCAGCAATTATTCCCTTCATTTAGCTAAGTTTACTTAATTTGACTTCTCTGACACTATACTTTATAATTCACAATACTATGTACTGAATGACACAACATATAGTGTAGGTAAATGGTCTGAAATATTAGTACACTGTGGTGGCTGGACTAGGCGATAGAGCACCTTGAAATAATGTGGACAGTTTCGACAAAGTGAATATGTGACGACGACGTCATGTTCGTACTGTTTAAAAGGTTACTGTTTAAAAGGGTCTCTTGGCATGTATTAAATGTCACCCTTCTCTCAACTTGTAAACCAGATAATTAAATGCTTTAATGAAGTATGTTGTTTTGCAATTTGGATTATATATTATTAATATGAAAAGTCTCTGGACAATTCTTGTAAAGGACAGTGTATCTGTTGAGAGACTGGTTGAGTTCTTCGCTTTTGAGGAGATCACCATAGCTGCAATAGGACAACATCTGTTTTATTGCCTGAAGGAATTCAACTGGATCCCATTTATGCAGATCAATAACATGATGACGGGACAGGGAACATGTCGCTGGAGTTAAAAGCAATAGTTGGTCAGCAAAGTTCCATGGAGTAGCCGATGCTGCAAAATACTACCGATGTGCTTGTCATAGATTTAACTAGGCAAAGCATTCAAAATCACAGAGATGGCACATATTAATGATGTCTATAGCGAACAAACAGTAAGATAATATATATTACGTGCATGGGATTCTATTTTAACTTAATGTAATATTATATCGGGACTCGCGATAGAAAGGTACTGGGGTTATCTTGATGCCGTATTTTATGCTTCTTCAGGAGACGTCTCGAACGGAAGATAGAAGAAAACAATGAGTTCTCAGAAAAACAATTTGACAAGATCGGATTTGATTAGTGATTCGGTATAATTTCTTCTCTGTCGATTCTCTTACAAATAAAACAAAATTACAATGATTTGACTCCGTCAATTACGCAGTTCGAAGGAGTGATGAAATGGTGACGAAGTGAAGAACTTGCGAAACATGCCGCCTTTTATACATTACTCTACCGAAATCCCTCTGCGCATAATCAGCAGGCAGCCAATAACCTGCCCATCCTACATTAGCTAACGATATCAAACTCATTGGATAAATGACTGATCTGCCCTGATTGGTTGGGAGTTTGGAAGTCCACCCCTTTCTATGGAAACTTCCATACCACGTGAGAAGAACCTTCTGGAATGTTCCACAGACACAGTGGAATCTATTTTGGGAAAAGGCCCTGTGACACGATTCAATAAGATAGTTAAACTTCTCGTGGGAAAACTGAATCCTCGACCTAGATAAATATGTAAAGGGCCTGTCTCGATGGAGTTTTTCGGGAACATCAAAGAGGCAGTATTACTATTTCATAACATTAAGTAGAATTCAATTTCACTTAAGCGAATTTATAAGTGAGGTCACTTGTTCGAAACAAAAATCCTTTTGCTCTTTGCCGTCGTAATTCCTAGAAAATACCAACCTGTATAATAAAACGTATGCACACCTCTACCCCACCCCTTCTACCCCCCCCCCCAACTGAGTAAAATCCAGTAACATAGCCCTTGACGACATAAAATGGCAGATGTTCATAAACGTGGTCAATTTATTTCCGCAATGTAAGTAAATATTTCTCTTAAGGGTAACGAAATTATGAGACCAAAGATATCGTTGCAGTTTCCATTTAATCGTTTCATTTTATATGTCAAGCACTGAAGGCAAAGCCAAAACAAATAAATCAAACGCTTTGTTGTTTAATAAGATTCGGCCAGGCCGTATCGAACCCGGAACCTCCCGATTGCTAGCCCCATTGCTTCGAATGCCACAGCACCCGTATAATGATTGTGTTGCACAGACTTTCCCTTTATTCGTATAAAATTATGCTGATGTGTGTAAATTTCTTGTACATAAAACAAAATCGTTGAAAGCGTATGTTTGATTTTCTTTACAATTATACTTGCAAAATGCGTCATATGAATTTTTAATATTTAACCAATTTACATAATGTATGTATGTGAGTTCCAGATGTCATCAAATCTGAACCATTACTTACAGTACAGTAACATGCAAAAATTAAAATATTTACATATAAAAGCAAAACTGAAAAGTCTTAATTTTCAGAGACCTTATTTGCAAAAGCTTACTAAACAGAATTGTCCTAACAACCCAATGTATGATATAATGAGTGTGTACAGATTATACAGAATTCACCAATGTCGTAACGTTAAACTGACACGTGTAACTTATATGTGTCCATAGAAAATGCACAATTGGACTTCCAAGTACGTTTTACGAAAACATATAATAATTAGTTTTTAACTAAGGCTAGTCAGCTTGACTTTGTATAAATATTGTTTATTTGCGCCCTCTATTTTCATGACATGTATAGCCTAGTTTATTTTGCTAATTGCTAATAAAGAATTATCACAAATTATTGGGTGTGACCCAAAAGTGTGTCGCAAAACTTTTTCGGTGGGTCGCGGGATTTTCCGGAAAATTTATTTCAGACCTTGCTTGCCTTGATAGTCCAAGCTTTCATCAATTCTGAGCATCGATTTAAAGGAGTGGGATTTGGTCATGGTGAGGAGAGGGGTCTGGGTGGGTCGTGGGCAGTGTTCGATTTTTCCGGTATCGCATCGCAAAATGCGATCCAAAACGACAAACTTGCGAGACGTTTCCAAATCAGCATCGCACATTGTGCCGATTTGTGCGATTCAAATTCCTAGTCAGATTTGGGAGCAAACACTCAAACCTTAACTTACGAACTGTCGATCACAATGTAGAAGTTATAATTTATTGAGTTTATACTCAATGTACAACTTATTCACTTGACCATATAGCGAAAAAAAACCTGAAAAATAATATCCTACCATAGTTAAGTGTAAAGCAAATAGCCTAACCACCTCGGCAGTTACGGATCTCACGTAACTAAAAGGTTCCCTGGCAACGTGCCAAAAAAATGTTAACAAACAGGTGTTACACAGGGGATGAGCTCACAGTTGTTGGGAAGGTACCTGGGCAAATTCGCAGCACATGTACCGTGGTACAGTAGTTGGGTATAGGGTTAAACACTGCAGTTGTAAAAATGTACGCATAGTGCACGCTATTCATTGTTAGGCAGTCTAGAAACGGGGCTTTGCTGAACGTTGTTTGTTTCATAATATCGGAAGTTTTGTAAGTTGCACTTTTTAAAGATTGAAAGACAGATTAAATCTCTTTTCATTTTATAACATAATATAGCTACTTTAACTTGTCATTTTAAAATTTTCATCAGTTTCGTGACAATTTAAATAAAAAAAGTTGTCAGTATTTTGCATCCTCAACTGCGAATTTTTGCATCGCCAGACATCGCAAAAAATGACAATTTTCGGGGGCTTTCGCCCCCAGGATCCCCACGAGGGGTTCTACCCCATGACCCCACCATAGCCCTAAGACGGGCCCCTGGACACCACGCCTTTATGCTCGCACGTTACGCGTGCTAGGCAGGCGAACACCGGCGGGAAATCGGCAGTGTGTTCGCGGGAAATTGAACAAGGTTTTCCAACACTGCTGAACTGTGCAGTTACTGCATGCATCATGTTCAAGGTTTTCACGGAGGCCTTTGAGGAAATGAATGGAGAGTACAGTGTATATATGCTGCACTAATGCTGTGTGTAGGCCAAGGTTCACGAAGGTCATTGGTTATATTCGCGCGCCGTAGACGTGTTTTTAGATGTTACGGAGAGTCAGGTTTCCATGGATATTAATCGAAAATGAATCTGAGTTTAACTGACGCTAAAGAAATGGATCCTCTTGGGCAGATTAACAAATCATTGCAAGTATAAATAAGTACAGGTAGCTCTGCTGTTAAAAAGAAAAGTTCAATATCGGTTTGCTGTTATTGGCAATTAGGCAAAATTTTACCGATACCGATATGCTGCCGATATTGCAAATATCGGCCGATACCGATATTGAAAACGATTATCGTAGCAACACTAGTATAAATAATAATAATAAACAAACATTTTCTAGTTAATACATTGATCGCCAACATTTGGTCCGTTTTGTGGTAATTTCAAAACTGCTATTCCATATTGGGGAACTGCTATGCAACAAAAATATTGTATAGCAATTGTCGAAATTTGTTGCTATGCAATTTTTTGGCCATAAGTCGAACCCTGGTCGTGGGTCAGTCCTAGTAGAAACTCCCTTTTATAGTATTTGACATTTCTGTTTCTTGTAATTGACTGTTTTAGCCTAATTTGTAGTGTGTCGATATCTGTTTGTAACCCAGAATTTTAAACTTTAAACGAAACTTTTGATTCGAAATAAACATCACATTTGCTAAAATTACAGCGCAAAATTGAAATCATTGACAAACGAAAATATGTTAAATTAAAATGTTTATGAGTGTAGTCGATTATTGTCAACTCAAAAATGAAGCAAACCAATTTCGCGGAACCGGGATTAATCCAATTCAACAGATTGAAAAGCAAGCACTGCAGTAAATCGTCGATGATCTTTTTATTTGAAGAACGTCTTAAAAACCGCCATCTTTTGATTTATTCTATATGTTTGAAAGTACTTTTCAATCTGGGTTGCTGTTTCTTCTCTTTATAATTTTATTGTATTGATTTTGCCAGAGAGAGATTGGTTTAGTTTTGTCTAATTATTAAGCATTTTTTCAAGCGCATTTTGTAATTGTTTACTTGTTTCTTATCTTTTCATTTGCTATTGATTAAACACATTTCTAATTTTAAATTCGATAAGTATGATTTTGAATTTTAAATTGCAAATTAAAAGTTTTGTTTATATTGAATAGTTGCTTGATTAGGCAATATATTCAATATTTTTGTGACAACATACTTTGATTTTGCATTTATAATTTGCAGTAATGGATTCCCATAGTGGCTTGATTACAAATGGTGGCTAATACGTAGTCCAGATAATTAATACCTTATAGCGTTTTACGTGCGATATCTGTTGTCAAGAGGTATTTATATAGATCGTGACAAAGTTAACACTGTGATATTTTCTGGTTAGTTCAAAGCACGAATCTGGCGATCGAATGATGTAAGTTTAACGGACAGATGATGGGTGACGATCAAAAGACTTCCTATTGACACTGCAAAGTCCCTTTAGGCCCCGATACTATTTGTATATTCCTCCCTGCTGCATGGCTGCTCCCTCCTCTCATCTCTCAACGTCCACCAAAAGAGGATGGTGCGCAACAACCGAAAATAATATATAGCGAGAAGATCGCAATGTATGAAGATTTCACCTAACTCGACCGAGTCTTTGTCTGCAGGGGCGTAGCTATAGACTTCTTTTCTTGAGAGGCGTCGATGCTTTTCTAGGTTGGCAGTCTAGCACCGACCCCACCCCCCCCCGCCCTCCGTGGCTACGCCACTGCTTGTCTATCTCAAAGTTTATGGTATTCCAGAAGCCACAGGGGTAGTTGGTTCACATAACTGTCCACACTATAAGTTTGCCTTATGTAGCATATACGTTATTGCGCTGCGTATCTTACAGTTTCCTCCCACAAGTCTGTATTTTCACCTTTTTTTCCACCTCGTACCGAATCAAACGTTATTGACCACATTGAAGGTTACCATTGAAATTCGTACCAATAAGTTGAATTAATGATCACGAAGCAAATCGGACACCTTTCCTTTGTGTTTCTTGGGTTGTGCAAAGGTCGGTTCACCCGGGTGTTTTCTCAAGGCAAAAACAGACTTGACCGGATCCGACCCGGTTTATACAGGGATTTTTTTTAAGGGAATCTGACGGAATCACGAATTTATTTGCTACTCTCCGGTTAAATATCGTTTAATACTATTATCTGTTTAATATATTGTGATCAGTAATGAACCATGCGTATATACTTTAGGAAAGTGTAGAGATTCCACTTCGTTTTTCGGGAAATAAATGTATAAATGCTGCTGTCATTGTGCAGCGTTAACGTCATTGCTGCAATTAGTGTTTATGGAACCTATAATATTGTAGAGTTAACGTGTAAACGCTGATTCTCTAATATGTTTCAGAGCACTATCTTGTTTCAGCTGGATTTTGCCGAATTCTCCCTATTTGATCATTTTTTTTTTAATGCGTGGGGGGGGGGGGGTTGGAGAAAGTCCCTGATTTTGTGAGACACATGTTGTCAGGTCTGCAAATCAATATAGACCAAGATATACTGGAGTAATAAAGAATAATAGTTTTGGGAAATTGATGTATATCCATAGAGGTGCAGTTTTTATTCAAAATGGAGAAATAGTTTCCATAGGTTGACAGCTATTAATGAATGAGAATGTTTCATTACTTGTTTAGTAGGAGTATCATTTAGTTTAACATACGTATTTCATATATTTAAAATAAAAGGCATAAGCACACAATTAACTACAGCATGGAGCTACCAAGCTGCAATGAGACTCCTCTATACCTCTATCTCATGGTTAACTGTACACTCGCTTCCGGCTCATAAAATGTTACGGAATTAAGCCCATGACGCAAATGACTGTTAGATACATCGTGGTCGATATCTATAAATCGAGAGAAGCTTTCAGATGATAACGCAACTTTTAATCAATGATATTTACTCTCCAACGTATAATTTCAAGTTTTGTAATCTAGATATCTGAAATAGAATTTCAGATATCTTATTAGGGTTCAAGATATTTGAAATTCTAGTTTTAGAATTAGAGTTTCATATACCTTAAATTCAATTTCAGATATCTTCATTAGCATATCAGGTAGATGAAATAACGTACAATTTTAGAAGTTATATGCTAAAAACGGCTTTCCGTATACTGGCGGTGAGAGGAGGAGGTGTTGAAATAATCAATTTTGGAATGATATATTGGTTTAATATAATTGTTTTGTATTACAGGGCACGGTTTTCAACAATTGGAGTCAGTGCTTCAGAGACTGTTTGATATTTTCCATCATTTATTATAACACGAACAAAAAGAACAAGAAAAAAGGCAGAAGAGAGGCTGTGGTGAGAAGTATATATATCGTTAAGTCCAGGCTAATTCGGTGTTTCTACAAGGCGATCTTACAAATCAAACCGAATGTATTGGTGCATGTCCAATCATTCCACTTGCCTAATTCATAATCTTTTGGCCTCCAGATGCTTCCGCAGTCCTGGGCATCATTATAATTGTTTGGCTGATTTGGCCACCAGTCTGTAAATGCCGGGACAGAGCCATCTACTCCGACAAATATTCCTTCCTCATCTCGATCACAGTAACCGATCCACACGGACTGAAAGAGAAAACGTAAACATGTAACGAATGACAAGATTTCAGTCCTCGGTTATCCAGTATTTCCTGGCCTATACATAGGTCTTACGTAGGGATTTTACAGACCCGTTCTTAGACCATTAAGGTGTACCGTGTATGGTATGTATTTTACATGTATTGACACCTGAGCAAGTCTAGGTAAGTATGATATCATCAGGCTAATTGTGCTTGGATTGTTAACGTATTCTTCTTTATTTACATTACTTTTCATTTCCTTGATAAACATCAGTCTTGTCAATGCCGATGCTTGATTTTAGCAGTGATAATATGAGCAATAACGAGGACTCTATTAGCGCAGCTGAGCTATAGCGATCATGCCATTCTGCCGAAATTATGTCACTTTGGCCACCGTGTTTGAATGACTGCCATTTCGTAATTTTCATTTGATTTGGCTAGAATTTCGTAATTAGTTTGTGTGAGTTAAGTTTCCATACATGCGTTCACATTTTGTCCACATAGTTTGTCAATTTGAAGGTCATTTGTTGTCACGAGAGGTCTTTTCTGCAAACGTAAAATCATGCTACTCCTCCTAGAGCGTTTGTACAAATCTGCTGACATGTTGTTGATATAAAGTCTAAATGGTGGTGAACCAAAGTTGTTCAGGAAAACTACTTTTGTCGTCGTGATGGCCCAATACAAGGCCTTCTGGAGAGTTTTCAGTTATGATAAAATGTAGGCCACAGATCATATGCAATGATCATGAAATTTGTTTTTCAACTTTTTTTCGGGGACTAACAAGGAGCGGTTCATATACACCGTACAGTAGTTATGGCTAATATATTACCGTTGAAATCAGCCCATTTCCGGAAAAAGTCACCGGATTTCAGGATATGTAGCGACGCAATGAGCGGAAATTCATTTCTGACAGTCATTTGACGTCAACTTGCTCAAAGGTGAAAACGCTGTGACCACCATAGCTAAGGAAATGTAACCTTGACAAGTTGTCTGCTTACATTAGAAGGTGTCATTTTGATTATAAATGTATCAATTTTTGTGAAGGAAAAGGTCTGCAGAACTCATATAAACAAAAGTTTCTCATGATATCTTACAATGATAACATTGGCTCATACCCTGTTATAATGAAGTCATCCATTCAAACCTCAATACAGTTCTGCATTCTGGTTTAAAAATACTACAAAGGCAGCTGTGCATTTTAAGTATTCAAGAACACAACTTAGCGGTAATCATAGGTTTTGACTTTTCAAATTCATTTGAAACTTTTTATCATTGTTTATCTCAATAAAAATTACATTTATCTTTATTTTTGTTTCTTTTTCAAAACAAATGTTTAGAACTTTATAACATTGTAACAAACGATGTCTGCTAAGAAGGAGCATAGACAAGGAAAATGGAGACGAGAAGGTTCAAAAGGAAATGACGCCGTTATCCCATTAAACTGCTCAGAAATATTGTCAATCAAAACAAATGTTCTCAAATAGAAACTTAGCTGAGCTATTGAAGTGTTGCTGCTCTTGGTCTTTTATTATCAACACTGTTTATGTTCACGTTGAAAATATGAAAGGAAAAACAAAGACCAAGTGACAGGTTTCACCCCTAGTGGCACTATGACATCATAAGTTGACAAAATGGTGGCTCCTGACACGACTTGAAAACCCTGATATATAGGCATATCTCCTAGACAAAGTAAGATATCTCAGCTTTTTGATGAGATGTAAGTTCGCATGTATCTCAGTAAAGTTGAACTGTGTGGTTTCTTCGTCTTCAGTAAATAGTGCATAGTTGTTCAGATATATGTATGATCAAATTTCATGAAAATTCAATTAGCTATTTACTATACAGTACCAGTCTTGTCTCACAAATACTAGTATGGTGACAATTACACAATCTTAAAGGAGACACAAACCCACCCATCATTGTTTGTCTATGTGATAGATCATATCTGTGATGAATAAATTCCCCTTACAGTTAAGAAATAAATAATTCCATTTGGGAGATTCTAAAAATTTAATGTTTTTTTTTTACACAACGGAAGGTTACTGAGACTTCACCAAGTCTAAATATGACACCAACGAACCGCATGTGCTTCAACTTGTTGTTTTTGATGATTTTTCGCTATTTATTCTTTCCTGTAATGGAGGAGGGTTTTAAAATTGCTGAATCTAAGACAATGAAGGTCTTAATCTTAGCATGAACTAATGATGACATTGGTGTAATTGTCAATACTATGAATATTTTACCTTGAAAATATGAAAATAAAATAAATATATATTGAACGATTTTAGAACAAGTTTTCATTACAAACTTGGAAAGGGATACTTTTCATTATCAAAAAGGGGTACTTCTAATTTACGAAAACGGGAAACTTGAAGTTTTCCCAAAACTGAGAGAAATCGTACCGGTTCCGTCTCCCTTGTAAATGTTCACCCGATACTCATAGCTAGTACAGTAACTACTGTTCATGTTCCACGACCGTGCATCAGTAACTACTGCGCTGTGTTCGCAACCGTGACGGTAACATGTGTTACAGGTGGCACAGTAATTACTGCATAGCTGTTACACGTTCCCATGGAAGACAAAGAAATGCGCGACTGGACAAGGAGTCTATGAGTATTTGACGTGGTAAACTCTTGCTATATTAAGGCCTAATTTAGACGTGGAGCTACCCATAAGGATAATCTAGGTCCCCCCTCCCCCACCTCTATCTATTTGAGACTTGCGCACTATCACCTGTCCGTGAAGAATGTTTCAAATCAAATGGATTAACTAATACGATTAGAAAAAAGTTAGGCTACCATTTGAATCTCGCATGCAGTATAAAACTATAGGGAGTAGTCTTCGTTACCCAGCCGCCGGTTCGGACTCTAAGTTCAACGTGTAACAGCTTTGCAGTAATTACTGTGCCACCTGTAACACATGTTACCGTGTTGCGAACACAGCGCAATAGTTACTGATGCACGGTTGTGGAACATGAACAGTAGTTACTGTACTAGCTATGAGTATCGGTTGAAATGTTACTCACCTGTTGTTCTGAGGCAGGTTTATCAGGTCTCATGGTCTTCCAAAAGTCATTCACGAAATCATTTTCTTCGCTTGACTCAATCGTTGTCAGGTGTCCTTTTACTCCGGATGTACTAAACGTTTGACAAAAAGTTTCCGCGTCCATCCATGTCCGTAACGGGTCATTGAAAAACCTTTTACAAATAATTAAGATAGGATACTTTATAACCACTACGGTGATAGAGTTAATAAACAGGGCGGGGTTTTAATTTTAAGTTTTAATTTGAAGTAATAAGGCAAACATGACTTAACTTACCGTGATAACGTCGTAGTTTCAAGTTACATAGCGGCATGGCTTGGACTGATATTAAATTGGCAGAATTTGGAATAAAGTACTTCAACAAAACACTTAACATAACCATCAATTTTCATTTAAAATAAGGAAGAGAAACTAGAATTGACGAAATGTCTAATTTGCTTTTGTACGTGATTAATCAAAACCTGTCGAGTATTCCTTAATTAATCGCTTGTTAATTAACATGTGATTGTTTTACTATATGGATTAATTCCAATCCGGTTGTGTATGGTAGTGCAACATGACCAAACAATGCTGTTTGTAATGTAAACTGGTGTGCTGTTAGGTTTTATTGGGCACATATTTATCTAATTAACTATACAAAATACAAACGAGTATAACATTAACGTACTTTACAATTATTGTTATTCACTGTACCTGTAACAGTTTGTACCAAATGATGTCCATCCGGAAGGACACTTACGCGATGAGCAAGAAGCTTTTGCCAAGTAGATGCTTGATGACAGCAAAACTAAAGCTGTGATGCCGAAAGCCTTCATGATGTCAATAAACACAGTTCTGCTGGAAGCACGATCTCAAAACGGTATTCAACTCTGTCGAATTCTTGTTGTGCTCAGGTTTACTCGCAAACACGGCTTTTTATTCGTTCTTGTTGTTACAAAAAGGAGCAAAAACATTAAAAATTCAAATATAAATCATGCAAATATTGTTAACCTAGAAATACTAAATTATACAATGACGGCTTCTGATTGGTGGAATCAAATATTGCTCTTTGATTACTTCATGCCTGGACGATTTGATTGGCAGAAAGTGTGCGGCTGGGTGGGACTGATACTAATGGATCTGTACTTTTAACACATGTTTTCCCAGAATCACATGCATATTTTAAAATTGCTCTCTCCACCCACCTCTCGCTCTCTCTCTCTCATGCTGTTTACAATATTTTGAGCGATAACTTAAGAACAGATGTACAATTTAAATCAAATATTGTAAAACATTATGCTAAAATTATGTGACATTCTAAGTTAACGATTTAATTGTTTCGATATAAAGGCTGGGTAACTGTAAGAAAATTTTAAAACAAAAGGGTTGTTATACATCAGAATTCTACATACGTAAATTGACGGTTGCTTGTTACCATTAACAAATTAATGCTTTGATTTTTCGAAATGGTTAAAGTTATTGTTTTATCAGATAACCGTAAGAAAGTTTACCACAAAGTTAACAACATCAGAATGCTTCTCACGTAACTTGACGGTTGCGTGGTTACCATTACAAGAAAGCTGACCGCTGATTCATTTTTACGTCATTATTTGGGGGGGCGGGGCTAACGGCTGTTAAATTACGTCGAAGCACAGGCTTTCTGGCTGCCGGTATCTTACCGCCAGAAAGACAGAAATGTTATCAACAGTGTTATAGATGAACAACTTGATAATTATTCTACATGTTTCATATTTTTAGGCCGGTCAAGGATCGAACACACGACCTCTATGCTAGGTTACATTACTTCTAATGTCACTGCCTTTATTCACTCGACCAGACAGTACTAGTTTAAAACAACCAACTCAGTATCATAACATTTTTCTATTGTGGTTGGTCATAACATTACTGATGTACCATATTGTTCCAATGTATTACGGTTGCATTCACTGGCGGATCCAGGGCCTTTGTTTGGGAGGGGCCAAAGTGGCATTAGAGTGATATGGGGGAGGGGTCTAAGGGGAGGGGGTGCCCCCTCCCCTTTGGAAAATTTTCTATTGCTGAATGCCCTCAGATTTGGTGCGACAAAAGTGTACAATGGTGATGTTAATTTACTTCTAAAAAAAAATGTTTCACAGGTGTAATTTTCTAAAATATTTATGAAACAAAGTTGGGATCATCTTTCTCAAGAAATTTTATTTCTCATAGGTTATAAATTTCTTACAACCAGCCTGTAACTGCAAAATGGTGTTAAACTGTAAATCCTCATGCTCATACATTTACATAGCTCCCAACTCTTGAGAAGGCAAATGCTGGTCCATGCCACGAATCGCCTGGGGGAGGGGTATAAGGGGAGGGGGTGTCCCCCTCCCCTTTTGATTTTTTTTTGGAATCCTGGTGATGCCTACAGGTAAAATGGTGGCACTTAGAAAGGCTTTTGTCACCCAAACTTTTCTGAGAAATATGCATTTTTTTGTGTGTAACATCAATAAATTGAATAGTAGGTGATAATTCATTCTTTCCCGTGGCATGAAAATGTTCGCTGCTCGCCCCAATGAAAAGAAATATACTGTAGGCTTATTTGAGGTTCAAATGATGCTGTAAAGGAGGTTTTATACTCTATTATGCTAAATGATAAAGAAATGATGATTGCTAAGTCAAAATTTGATGCAAATTTTTTTATGTATACTTGACAATTACAATGCGGTTTTTTTCGGACGCTTGTGCGGGTCAGCGGGTTTGGGTGTTAGAATGCGGGTCTAATTCCCGCGAATTGCGGGTCAGTTGGGAGCTCTGCATTTAATTTTAAACCAGAAAACGAAAAGGTTTAGACTAGTCTACCACTGCTATTCCTCTCGTTTTTTTTAAATTTCCAATCATATGATTTAGCGGATGTTCGGAAACACTTTTTGGCTCACCTTGGGGGGGGGGGGCATGGCCCCCCTTGGCCCCCCCTTGGATCCGCCAGTGGTTGCATTGTCTATACTCATTAGCCTAGCTGTTCGCCTTTTTGTCAGATTCCTACATTAATTATACAATATATATATATAACCAGGGATGCATTTAATGACATGTACCGGATAAATTACATTCTTCATTAAACTACAGACATTTCAATTTAAACATGTACATAAAAAGAAAACAATCGTTGAAAATGCTTCTTTCTTAAAATTGGCTAATTGCATATGCTGAACGAGTAATTACAATTAGAACAGATAGTTAGTGATGTATACCTGTATAATAAGTTACATAAATTTCATCGAATTGGTTTAATTATACTAAATTGTGGGTAATTAAAATCGGAACTTATATAAGTAATAATTGAAAAGGCTTATTATATTATTCTATTTGAATAATAAATCAATTTACTAAATAATATATGCTGCACAGGTTTCGACGATTTCACGACGATTTACACGCAAGTGTATAACTTAAAATACTACATCATTATAACATTGAAGCTTTAGAAGTTCTTGCAAATACTTAATATTACGAGGGTTTAATACAATGTACTGAATATGTTGCGCAGGTTGCACCGAAGCACTGATGCAGAGGATGTCGGTGTATACCCACCCCTTCCCTTTTAATTCTCAAAAACAGGTAGTTATTAGTGCAATTTTGCTTTTAGATATAATTGTGCTTATACTATATCACTATTGTTGTGTCACCCTTACTGATTATCGTTATGTACTTGTACATGTATTAGGTAGATGGGTCTACCCATGTCAAGTTGAGCTTTGTGTATATAATTTCATATTTTCATACTTATTTTAATTGCTTTTGATTACTGTGGGAGATCGTTGACCCCTTGCCCCTTGTTTAATTACTTTGTAATGTATTAGCAATATTAGCAATGTGACTATTCACCAAGACACTCCAAGCTGCCGTACACCTGCAGTAGGGACGAACTGTACGAGATAGTTAGAAATTGATTACATTAATTTCTAAACAGTATTTTGATACGGTTGAAGTAGTTGGCACCCTATCGAGACACTTAGTCGGTATTTTCAGACGCCGGAGCCCACACTCCTTGTCCTGTGAACCAAGGAACGTAATTGATGTACCCTCACTAGTAGACGCCATTCGTAGACTGAGGGATCATTCTACCTAGATGAGATGGGCGTACCCCTTGAATTGGTATATTAGTAGACCATTAGTGTAAGGTCATGACAACTGGCATGTTTTAACTTTATTTTATTTTATGCATATCGTAATTCACTTTCATCGTGATGGTGAATAGATAGTATTTACCCTGCGGATTACGACAAAACTTTGTGTTTGTATTTATTTTTAACATACTTGTGTCATATATCTTGGCAAAGGCTGGCGACTTGTCGCAGAATTTAAATCCTGCTTCCCTTGATCTGATGTATCTCGAGGTTACCTTAATATTACAGACTAGTCTTTAAACTAGGTGCTACACTTCTATAAAGGAAAAATAAATCCAACCATCCCATTCTCCTCATTATAATGAAAAGGTGGATGTGAGCAACGAATCTTAAAAAATCTAAGAAAACGTTACTCCAGTTTCAAATTTATAATGGTTCAAAAGTCACATTATGACTTGAAATTTGTTAAAATAATCATAAAACTGTCTATCATATGAATAAGTGCAACTTGTGATGGAAGGTAATAGGCTACATTACATATGTTCATGAGAATCTACATCTAGCGTTTTCTGGGGTTACTTTTGCAAATCTAGCGTTTTTGGCATTTGCCGCTGGTAACGCTGATTGACACCCAAATCAGCAACTGGGGATTTCCATTATTATCGCGTGGTTTTGGACGTGAATCGGTACTTTGCGTCTCTTCTGTTGTACTTTCAACATTTGGATAAACTAGGAGTCAAGTAATTCTGATATTTCAACTATAACTACAAAGAGGCCTTAAATACTTCATCGACTAAAAGCACAAGGTTAGTAAGTCACTACTTCTGTTCCGCGATAGGTCTCTGTGTTCAATGTTTGAAGGAAGGTGCACGGCCATTTTAACCCGGAAGTAGTGAATGGTACATGGTTGGTTATAAAAATGAAGTACGGTAGATCATTACGGTGTTAAACAGCGAGCTTTGAATCGAGTACAGTAATAATGTTCTATGGTAGGTATTTTACGAATTAATGGAATAGTTTAGAAGTACAGTCAACACTATTTCAATGATAATAAACACCATATTACAGTAGGGAATTACACTTTCATATAAAATGTGTGTATCGTTCCTGTCATTGATGGTACTAATGCATAAGACCTTCCTAATAAAAGTCAGATCAAATCACATATGAGACCATAACGTTTAAGAGCCGCCACATGAAGGTAGTGATGGAATGACTATAACTATCTCTCCTGTTTTAGGTAGGGGCATCAAGCGTCATGGAATAGCTACAGGCATGGGCGGCGATCATGTGGGGGGACGGGGGGACGTGCCCCCTCATTATTTTAGGTGGGGGTTAAAGAATCTAATATCCCCCCCAATATTTGATGGCATAGTTTTTTTGTGTAGCTATAAATAGAAAGTAATGCATGAGATAATTTATCAATCATACTTGGCGGTGGCTAAAACTTCATCCAAGACATGCTGAATGCGGTAAATGACACTTCGTGGTCGTTTCTGTGAACTGTGACCGTATAGCAAGTTTTCACTCATGATTATTATCATAATGTCTGTACTCTTGTGTATGAGTGTAAGAAGGTACAAACACACATATGATCCACATCGATATGTGTTCACTGGGTATCCATTTTGTCTGTTTCCTACCAGATTTCTAACCGCAGGCGCGTAGCCAAGAGGGGGGGGGGCGAAGGGGGAGACCACCCCCTTGAGCATACGTTTTGTATTTTTCTTATGATATCACTAGTAATTTCAAAATAAAAAATGCTTAGATGCAACTTACAAGGCCTGGGAAGTGCCATTTCCAGAGATCTGGGAGGAATTTTCGGCCAAAGTTTTCTTTTACGCTTCGCGCCAACACATAGTGGCGCTACGCTTAGTTAGTTTGCCTACAAGCTTAGCCCCTCCCTCGGCAAATTTCTTTTTACGCGCCTGTCTAACAGTGTCATAATTTGTTACATATTATCACCACAGCGGGACACGTCCCCACCAACTATTTCAGTGGTGGGGACATGATATACCGTGTTCCCACCAATTTGTCTTGACCAAACGCTGCATTTCAAATTCCCCTGTATTGAACTTTGGCACAGTTTTATCCAGCATTGTGCAAATGACATGCAGCAGTTTTTCTCTTTATTATATTTATCCACAGTTGTTAATTTCCCTTTGGGATCAATAAAGTTTTACTTACTTACTAACTTACTTAAATATAGGACGGAAATCGCATTTGCGGCAGTCTATAATTGTTTTCTGGGCGGCGACATCGTATGCAAAAGTCTACTTGTAATATTTGTGCCCTGATTTTTTTATGCAGACGCCTATGTATATTCCCCTAACTAAATTTCAAAGCCATGAGATCTAAAACTTAAGGAGGTTTGGGAGCATCATTGGGTCTGGGAAAGTTTTATTTCCGGCGATCTGGGAGGTATATTTGCCCACAAAAATTATTGTACGCTAGGCGCGAACCCATGGTCGCGCTCCGTATAGATAGTATCAGAGAACACACACGCGTCCCCACCATTATCCAAGACTGATCTGCACCCATGCCTGCACCAAAGCAAATGTCCCCCAAATGTTTGAAACAAATTCCCCCACCCCCTGGCTAAAGGTAAATTTAAAGAACTTGTAAAAGAGTGAATATGGTCCTGAGGTCATTGTAGCCCCGTGTAGGGAATCTGTGAGTTTTTCTCAGCCAAAAAATAGACGTTTGGACGTCACATGGTGAGTTATAGAAATATATATAGAAATATTGAAAATCTGCTACTGAACCATTTCAATTTCTCATCAAGGTTCAGCCATCTATCTTCAACAGTGCAAGGATTGTTGGTTTGATTTTTGTTTATTAGCACAACCTTCCATCTAGAGATACTTATACTATAATAAATTATACTCAACATGCCTGAGAATGCACCATATGACCTCTTGAGTTTACTTACTATAAGACCGCCAGCTCGCCCCTCCCATACAGGGCGGGTGGGGGGAGTTAGCTTCATTGACCCAACAACAGTACCCCCTCTTTTATATAGTCCTTCATTGACATCTGGCCCTGCCAAAATGATTCACTACCCAAATCAGTTGGGGTAATTTTGGAGTTATGTTATTAGCACGAAATTGTGTTCAGAGCTACTTTTACACAGGGTATCAATCCCAATTAAAAAGTGGTGGTGGGGGATGGGGGAGGATATAAATGACTGAACATGGATAAAACTGAAGGAGTGAGCGTCTTGGCGCAAAGACTGTATCGGGTGGGGTGCAGGGGCCCGCCTTGGGCCCCTCATGGGGTCCATCGGCGAAGCCCCGACGGGTTCAAGGGCCGGAGTCACACCTATAAATCTTCAAGTGTGATTCTGTTTGGTCCCTGAATTGATATGCCAGTCATAAATCTATTGTAACTAACGTCACATCTGACAAGTGACTAGACATAAATTAAGAAAGACTTATCTATTCAACATCCAGGTGTCACGCAAGAATAAAATCACCTTGTTATATATATGTCTACAACATGCACACATTTGGTATATGTTTATGTGTATATATATACTTATAATTTACGCAATATTACTCTTGATATAAAACACCAACCATATCAGCTCAGCGTGGGTGTTCTCTTGATATTAAAGTCCAAACTCAGTTTTATAAAAGTTCCGTGCGTTATATACATTGTACATATATGTACTGTGTATATTGTCATGTATTTCCTTCTTGGTCCGGTTCGTAACAACGTAATAAAGATAAAATCCAGCTAGGTTGATACAAGACTAAGGGAATAGGTCAACATTAAAGTAAGGTCGGTCTTAAAATATAAAACAGTGGTAATTCCAAACATGTTTCCTTAGTTCATCTGTTTTTTTGGTATACCATTAAGTGGGAAATAATATAACCAAATTACAATGGTGATTAGTATTATCGTTAAATTTTGTATATCTATTAGCCATCGGTAGTACTAGGACTAAAAAAGTCCCAACAGGACAGATATCGAGATCATTGACATGATACAAAATTCACTAAACCCTGGAGTTACTGACTGTTTGAGTGAACTTCAAATCATCAAGTATTGTCATTACAAGTCAGAGGGTTCTTGTATCAAGTTAAGTGCACTAAAGGCACGGTGCGCGAATGGTGGTATCGTTCCAGCACCATAAACGTCTATGGGGTCGTATTTGTCATCAGCTACGCCCGAACAGTTCCATTATGCCAGTGATCGAGTTGCACCAATATCTCGACTTCTGTGTTTATATGCGGCAAGAAATACCCGTCATACCGTAGGTTACATGCATTCAGTTCATTAAAAGTTTTCTACTTAATTTTCTTACTCTCAATTTGTTAATCCAAAGTATGATATTCATAAACACTGATCTTAATAACTTTCTCTTACAGCTTAAATTTTGAGACAGATATGGCCTGCCCATCGCCTTGGAAAGACATCGCAGATACATTCTTCGAATGTTCAATTTGTTTGGATCTGTTTAAAGAACCGAAACTATTACCATGTCTGCATAGATTTTGTAAGCTATGTCTGGAATCTTTACTAGAAGGACAGGTTGGGACATTTGAATGTCCTCTTTGTAAAGATGTCTGTAAAATACCAAACAATAGGAGCGATGGATTCAAGACTGACTTCCATATGAAAAGAATGATGCAGTTTATTCAGCTACAGAAAACATTTGAAAACAAAGAAGAGAGAGAATGTATTGGCTGTGAAGAGAAGTTAAAGGTTACAGCGTACTGTTTTATATGCAATGGATTTCTTTGTGTTCAGTGTTATCAATTTCATTTGACCAAGAAGATGTTTGTCAAACATCAGAAACACTTATTAGCTCTGAATGATCTTGAGGGGAAAAGTCTCACACAAGAAAAACTTGCATCATTGATGGAAGCTCCTAGGTGCCATATTCACCCGGAACACATGGCTCAGTTGTGTTGTTGTACATGCGGAAACCTCCCCGTTTGTGTGACATGTACTTATGATGAACACAAAGGTCATGAACTTCGTGACGTCAGGAAAGTGGCGAACGACGAAAGGGAACACTTGAAGGAGATATTGGAAGAACTTGTTAAACGTAAAGACACTGTATTCAACTTTACCGATAAAATCAACAGAGTGAATAATGACGTTCTGTCCATTGTCGCTGAAACTAAAGCAAAATGGAAAAAGCAGTACAAAGATCAGACCAGGAAGTTACAGAATGAGAAAGAGAAAGAAAAGAAAGAATTCACCAGATTCAAAACAGTTCTTGAAGAGAGTACTCGAAACAAAATGAAAGAATTAGAAAAAGAAATGAAAGAGAAAATTAGAGAAATAAAAGACGAGTACGACAGAATGATTAAAACCAAAATTAGGGAATCAAAAGAGAAAGAGGACACCAAACGAAAGGAAATAGAAAACAGAGAATTAAAGATTGTCGAAAAAATGAACCGACTTGATGCGGTAATGAATGAGAGAAATAAAACAATAGACGAACAACAGCAACGCAAGCTTAAAGAAACACAAAACTTATCAGATCTTTGTAATCAATGGGTCAATAAGTTTGAAAATTTGTCGACGATATCTTCGAGTGTCCTTGAATCACATAACCACTGGACAGACGCACAGTGTATTCCTGATATAAGAGCAGCGAGTGAACCTCTGGTTGAGGATATAATGAAAGATTTTCCAGAAATTGAATCTTTATCTGATATAAAAATGGATGATTTACCAATATTGTGTATTGATAAGGTACATATATCGGATAATGCAGAATCTGTTGTTGATGTTGATGTGATCAAAGGGAATCACCTTCTTTTAACTGGTATAACAAGTACCGGCTCTGGTAACATCGTCGTCTCTGGGAAGTTATCATCTGACCATTCATTTATCAAAGTCATAAACAGACAAGGACGTCAGATTCGTCATGACAAGATAGATAAGGTCAAAGGGAGCTCTCTTTATCCCGTTCGTCACTGTGCTGCTTTCTCACGTGATAAGATAGCTTCGGTTTGTGAATCCAATCAGGTTGGTGTTTATAATATTCAAGATGGGTCATTTACTCAAAATAGCATCACGTCCCTCTTTGATGACATCAAAACGGTGGGTAAGAAATTTGCGAGTTGTATAACTACTGATACTGTACTAGGCCACATCATTGTAGGTACACGAAATACTGGATTGCTATTCATATTTGATGAAAAATTGAATTTCATTCGAGCTCTGAAGCTGCCAGAGGTTATGACATTGTCAAGAGATATCCTTTATCATGAAGGCGTTCTGCTGATATGCGATGGAGAGAGTGGATGTGCATACGCTGTAACCATGGATACATCTAAAACAGAGGCAGAGTTGCTATACAAGCTTCCGAAACCAAATATTGACGGAGAGACTTGGCGTCCTCACAGTATATGTACAGACAGGGCAGGATATGTATACATCTTGTGGTCACAAACAACGCATTTTACTGGAAAATGTATCATCACACAGTACAGTCAAGATGGTCAGCAGTTGTTGACAACTAAATGGACAGAAGATACAGCACGGTGTATGACAACATTGATGACAGCGGAGGGAGAGAAGCTACTTGTAGCTACATATCGGTCAAGAAAGATGCTTTGTTATGGTCTGGTGAGTATATCTCAGTGTTTCTTACTTTAATATTACTAGACATTACAGGGAACTCTGAAAAGGAAAGAAGAAAGGAAAAGATCAGAAAAAAGGGATTTGTTTGCTGTAGAACAGTTTGTTTGAGCACTCTAAATGTGCTTCAAAACTCAATAGAACTGGATCAACGTTTGTAACTTTATCAATGTTATTTCCAACAGATGCCAGAATGAAGTCAACCGCGAAAACTTACATCAAAGAAACGAATATCCAGAGCCTACACCACACTGAATCGAATATTAAGGGCAACTGACGAGGAGAGAATAATCAATATTCACAGAAACAACTAGAAACTTTAAGATGAAACGGATCCTTTATCTGTATCTAATGATATGGAGATACAGTTCCTGATGATTATCAACAGCCCCGACGAACAATAGTAAGAAGAAATAAGTCTGGAAAGTTATCAAAGATGGTAAAATGAATTTATTGAAAGTATCACAGTTATTTGTTTTATTGCAAGACCATGTTTATGTTGTGTGTTTGCGTGCGACGCCTTGCTTGAAGCTTGGACAATCTCATATTTCGTGTGTAGGAGAACCACATTTAGGAGTAAAAGCCAATTAGTTTTGGTGGAGGTCATATGTCATTTGGGGTCACAATGTGTCAAATAGTGAAGCCCTGTAAACATGATATCTCAAGAAGAAAAGCTTGTACCAATCTCATATATAGTGTGAAGGAGCAACACATTGATTAGAAGCAGCCGATTGTTTAGAGTGGCGGTCAAAGTCCGTTTCGGATCACTAGGGGTACAAAAGTTTAGGAAGAGTTGTACATTTACAGAACCAAATAAATGAGCAACATAAAACAATAATATTTAAAAGCGTCATGTTTGTTGGAACGTTTTCGAAGATATCTCATCTTCCTCCTCAGGTAGAGTAAGGCTTTAAAAATATATAGTTCCATAAGTCTTTAGCCATTTCGTGATAACATGTTGATAAATGTAGCAAAGTTTAAAATACATTGAGTAGGTAGGAGGATCCATGTTGTAATAGCTGACTATTTAAAACTGGTTTCAGTTTTTGATGTAGAGAGCTTCCTTGATTGTAATCTCAAAGTCTGAGTTGCCAGAGTTGCCAGTTGCTATACCATGAAAATTAAAGTTTAGGAAGAGTTTTACATTTGTAGAACCATATAAACGAGCAAAATAAAACGAATCAGTTGATGAAAGTCATAGTAGTGTATATTCAAACGTTTTCGAAGATTTCCCATCTTCCTCGTCAGGAAATAGATAACAATATAGTCACTTATGTATAGTGCATACGAAAGTTGTAGTATTAATGTTGACTATCCATGTTCAAAGATATAGGAGGTTCTAAAATAAGTTGAGTATATATGACGATCCATGTTGAATTAGTTGATTGTTTAAAACGGGTTTGAGTTTCTTGATGTACAGTGCCTCCTTAATTTTAATTTCAAAGTCTGTATAGCAGCTGTCTATGACACTAAAGTTGGTGATGTTAGCTGTTCGGCATTCTATACAGTGAGTGATATGCTCATAGATTGCAGATTTGTCAGATAAGTTCTCCTTGACCCTTGTAGCCAGATGTCTTTTAGTCTTACCGATGTAAGTTTGGTTCTTATGACAGGAACCTTCAAATGAATAGATGACATTGGCTTTAAGGGTCATGGGGGTCTTATCTTTCAAAGAAAAGTAATTAACGACTTTAAACGTTTGAAAACTATGATACACTTCTTGTTAATGCCTCTAAAATGTTTAGTTAAGGATCTCTTGAAATTTAGTGAAGGGTGACCTATGAATGGAATGGTAATCATGTACTTACTGTCATCATCCTTATCCTGATTATCCACTTCAGAACTAAGTTTCTTATTGAGGAATTTGTTTACACACTCTTCCAAAATCCTGCTGGGATAACCGTTATGGTATAAAATCTCTTTTAATTTGGAGACCTCTGTATGGAAACAATTAATTAAGCCGATCTTCCAAACCCATGGACACGTGGCATGGAAATTGAGAATTACATTTGTACTAGTTGGCTTACGATAGACCATTGAAGTGTCTGATGAGTTAGTTTCAGAGGTTAAACAAACCTCTGTGTCAAGAAAAGCAAGCTGATTCGGTCCAATTTCATGGGTAAATTTCAAATTTGGATGTAATTGGTTAAGAAAACCAAGGAAACTGTGAACATGATCCAAAGAATTAAACACACAGAAAATGTCATCCACATGAAAATTGTTTATGCTGCTTTCGGTCTTTCAATCTCTGCACTGGTTTATATGTTCAAAGATGGCAGATTTCCCAGAAAGATGCTTCTTGACTCTCACAGCTAAATGCCTCTTGGTCTTACCAATGTAAGCCTGATTCCTGTCACAGGAACCTTCGAATGAATAAATGATATTAGCTCTGAGTGCCATAGGAGTCATATCCTTCAGGGAAAAATAATTGCCAACTCTGAAAGTTTTGAATACAACAAATCACGTCTTATTGATGCGTTTAAGATGATTACTTGGAGACTTTTTGAAAATCAGTGATGGGTGTCCATTGAATGGAATACATATAATGTATCTTGTATCATCATCCTCTTTATCCTGATTAGCCTCTTTTGGACCAAGCTTGTTAAAAAGGAATTTGTTGACACAATCATCGAAAATCTTATTAGAATAGCCATTATCAGAGAAAATCTTCTTTAATTTGGATAATTCTTCATGGAGTAGAGACCAATTGCTACAAACAACGAAAGCACGATTAAGAAAGCAATATATTAGTCCTGTCTTCCATGCCCAAGGGCAAATGGCATTGAAGTTTAGAATGACATTTGTATTAGTGGGCTTACGGTAGACTGTAGAAATATGTGTTGCATCACTTTCAGTCGGTAGACAGATATTGGTGTCCAAAAATGATAACTGGCTTGGTCCAATTTCACAAGTAAATTTTAGATTTGGATGTAGTTGGTTGAGAAAGGCAAGAAATCTATGCACAAGCTCCATTGAATCACAAACACAGAAAATGTCATACACATATCTTAGATAAAGAGCTGGCAAAAACTCATGGCATTCGACCATAAACTGGTTTTCTAAATGTGCTAAGAAAAAATTGGCTAAAGTTGGCCCCAAGGGGCTTCCCATCATCACACCAAGGGGCTTCCCATCATCACACCATCAATTTGGCAATTGATGGTGTGACGATGGGAAGCCCCTTGGGGCCAACTTTAGCCAATTTTTTTCTTAGCACATTTGGAAACCAGTTTATGGTCGAATATCCTAAAGTTTCTTTAGGATATTCTGGCTTTGTTTTCTCTGATAACCATATGTTATATTCTCAACCAATTAAAAAACGTTATTAAACATCACCACTGGTTATGCACAGGCAACCCCTACACAGTAGAGTATAGTACTAGCCGCCCGGTATAGACATAAACATTGGTCATCCCCATCTGAGTAAGGTAAAATTGGGTTCGTTAACACAAAAACGTGAAGGATAAAATGCTTCATGTCGAATGCCATTACATTTAACGTGGTCAAACATCTCCTACTTAATTTCTTAAGGCATTTCCACATGCCATCAGTCATAGATCGCCAAAAATACAACAATTAACGGAGTTTTGAGACAAGTTTGCTGTTACCGCTGCCATGATATTTTCATACTGCACAGAAATATAATTTTTCAATGTGCAATTACGAAACACCATGTATCTGCCTAAGTGCCTAATCTGTAGTTCATAGAAAGCATTAATGTTGTAGATCTGTACTATGGAGACTTGAACGGCAGTGAAACCATGTTTTACACAATATTTCAACAAGGACTGATGTCATATTTAGTATGTTGATACCACTATGCATTTTGGCATTCTGGTTTTACTTGGACGCTAGCAAGGTCTTGCACAGTGCCATATTAGCTTTTTACAATGGTGTATCACATTTATTTTTAAGGAGGCCTGCCAATTCACCCTGTTAAGGCGTAGACTCCGAATTCCAAGATCTCCAGCCCTCTTTGTTGCCCTGTTCAATCTCCCGTCTTTTAAGACCTACTTCCTTCCCTGATGTCGCTTGAAAAGATTACGCTACGGCGAAGATAGTCAATTTCAAAGCGGCAAGTGTTGCCGTTTATAGGTAGACTTCATTACTGCAATATCAACGTTTGCTTACCTGAGACAAATCGCCAATCTTTGACGAGCAGAAATTAGTTTTCTGAGCTGCGGCACTTGTCTTATGAGGTCATCTTGTACTAGGTTACCAATGTGGTTAAACTGGTCCTCGTTCATTCTAAAGTAATTGTAGAACTTGTCTTCGTGACTAGAAAGTTCTCTTACCAGAGTGTGGTACCCGCCGAGCTCTCCATGCTTTTCATCTATTTCATGTACCCACAATCGGGGACATCTCTCACGGTTCCTCTTCCATAATTGATAGAGGAGCATATCTTCGTCCATTTCGTGGTCTGCCATGTTTCTCACTTAATTAACTGAGTTGCATTGAAGTTCAGACAAACGCGCGCATACATGTTGCTAACTAGAATATGCACTCCTTTAAATATCGTTGTAGTGTGACCTGTTCCCCGATTCGATTTATAGGAGCGATTTTATATCGGATCAGTTTCCGGTCCGATATCGCTGTAGTGTGACCGGCCCTTTACTGCACCGGCCTCTACTGTAAGCGTATGTAGAAAAGGGAGGAAAATATACCATCCGTAGCATTTTCTTATTTTTATGTAGGGAGACTCATTCGCAACGCTGAGCAGACTCGGCAGGGTCGAGGTTCATCTTCGCTTCTGGATCCAGCCTATAACTTATAAACGCGTGCGTGCGTGTGTACGCTGGATATATCTACTTCATTGTGCCTAGGTACAATTTTATTGTACTGATTTTCCAGAGAGAGATTGATTTATTTTTCTCTAATTAATAAGAATTTTCTAAGCGTACTTCTTAATTGCTTACTTGTTTTTTATCTTTTCATTTGTTATTGATTTAACAATGTGCCTTATAATAAGTTTGACTTTGAATTTCATATTTTCAAGGCAAATGAAAAGTTTTCTTATAGTTGGACAGTTGGTTGATTATACAATATATTATATATGACGAGATACTTTGACTGCGCATATTTTATTTGCGGTAAATGGCTTCCCATTGTTCTTGTGGCTTTGATGACAAATGGTTGCTAATACGTCACGATGTTCGTAGTCGAACCAATTAACGCCATGTAGCTGGTTATATGTAATATCTGTTGTCTAGGGGCATTTATAGATTGTGATGAAGATCACACTGTTGTATGTTTTCTGATTAGTTTAAAGTATTCACGGGTATATAATGGGTGGGTGGGGCTGAAGAATTTGACGATCTAATGATGTAAATTTAACAGACAGATGACGGGCGACGATCAAAATACATCTTATTGATACTGCAAAGTGTCGTTAGGCCCGAACATAGTAATATTTGTCGTACATTCCTCCCTGCTGCATGACTGTTCCCTCTCATTTCTCAACGTCCACTAAAAGAGAATGGTGCGCAACAACCGAAAAGAATGTATGAACTCGATCGAGTCTGCGGGGATGGGGGGGGGGTAGCTTGTACGTCTCTTGTCCATGGTATTCCTGAAGCCACAGGGGTAGGTAGTAACAAAACTGTTTCCCTTTCTGTTTGCCATGTGGAACATACGTTATAGCGCCACAAGTCCGGAATTCACATTTCACCTCGTCCCGAAAACAACTTTATTAACCACAGTGGAACCAAATGTGAAATTCATGAATCCGAGGTAAGCTTGGCTTGTGCAAAGGTTGTTTTACCCCGTGTTTTCTCAAGGCAAATGGAAATTTGCCATCTGTCCTGATTTACATGAACCTTCCGATTTATTTAGGAAATCACACGATTTTATTTGCTACTCTCCCGGCAAAATTTGAATTGCACTATTTTTCTTTACCGTAATTGTGATCATAAATGAATCCTTTGTATGCTTTTACTTGCTGCAAGAACGGGTAGATGTTCCACTTGGTTTTATGGGAACTATATGTACAAGATGCTGATGTCATTGTGCAGCGCTAACGTCATTACGACAATTAGTGTTTATGTAACCTTTAACATTGCATAGTTTGACGTGTAAACAATGAAAATTTTTCTCTGATACTTGTTAGATCGCTTTCTTGTTTAAGTTGGATTATATCGAATTCTCCCTAATTTCTCCCTCAGACTTGGAGAGGGGGGGGGGGAGGGATTATAAATTTCCATATTTTTGTGAGAGACAGGGTTGTCAGGTCTCCAAATCAATATATACCAAGATATACACTTACAATCAAGTGTAACATTGTTTGGAAATTCTCGTATATCCAAAGAGGTGCACTTTTATTCAAAATGGAGAAATATTTTCCATAGGTTGACAGTTATACATAGATGATAATATTTCATTACTTCTTTAGGTTGAGTCTTACGAAATCGTTCAGTTTCATATAATCAATGTATTTAAAATAAAAAGCATAAGCAACAATTAACTGTATAGCAGGAAGCTACCAAGCTGCAGTGAGATTCCTCTATCTATCTCATAGTAATATACTGTACACTCGCTTCCCGCTTCTAAAATGTTACGGGATTACACCCATGGCGCCCATGGCGCCCATGACGCCCATGACGCCCATGGCCGTTAGATACATCGTGGTCGTCATTTATAAATCGAGAGAAGCTTTCAGATGATAACGAAACTTTTAACCAATGATACTTAGTCTTCAAACGTACAATTTCAAGTTTCGGACGTATGGAACACCGTTTTAACATTTATTACGGAGTATAACTGAAATCAATTTCAGTTATCTCAATATACCACAGAATTTCATATATGTTTAAATCTCAAGAAATCTGTAATTCTATATTATACATCTGAATTGGAGTTTCAGATACCTTCCATTCAATTTCAGATATCTTAATTAGAAATTCAGATAGATGAAATAACGCACAATTTTAGAAATTAAATGTTAAAACGGCTTTCATGCGGGCCGTGAAAGAAGGAGGTGATGAAATAATCAATTTCGGAATGAAATATTGGTTTAATATAATTGTTTTCTTATATAGTTAATTGACAACCTAAAACGCTACTCAATGAATGTAATGTTGTAAATTATTCTATGAGATATTACAGGGCACGGTTTTCAACATTTGGGGTCAGTGTTTTAGAGACTGTTGGATATTTTCCATCATTTATTATAACACGAACAAAAAGAACAAGAAAAGGAAGCAGAAGAGAGGCTGTCGTGAGAAGTATATCGTTAAGTCCAGGCTAATTCGGTGTTTCTACAAGGCGATCTTACAAATAAAACCGTATGTATTGGTGCATTCCAAATCATTCCACTTGCCTAGGTCACGATCTTTTGGCTTCCTGATGATTCCGCAGTCCTGAACACCATTCAAATCGTTTGGCTGACCTGGCCCCCAGTCTGTAAATTCCGGGACAGAGCCATCTACTCCGACAAATATTCCTTCCTCATTTCGATCACTGTAACCGATCCACACGGACTGAAAGAGAAAACGTAAACATGTAACGAATGCCAAGATTTCAGTCCACGGTTATCCAGTATTTCCTGGCCTATGCATAGGTCTTACGTAGGGATTTTACAGACCCGTTCTTAGACCATTAAGGCGTACCGTGTATGGAATGTATTTTACATGTATTGACACCTGAGCACGTCTAGGTAAGTATGACATCATCAGGCTAATTGTGCTTGGATTGTTAACGTATTCTTCTTTATTTACATTACTTTTCATTTCCTTGGTAAACCCCTGGTAGAAATTCCAGTAGAACCCAGTTAAAAAATCAATGAGGTTCTACTAGGGCCTACTATGTTTAACTGGTTTTTAACTGTGTTTAACTAGGTCTTACTGGGTTCCAACTGGGCTATGCTGTACATGAGCTAGGTTCAACTGGGTTTACACAATGTTCAACTGGGTTTGTTCAGGCCCAACTGAGTTTGAACTATGTTTGAACTGATCCAGTTGGGCTTCAACTAGGTTTCACTGATTTTTGCACTAGCCCAACTGGGTTTGAACTATGTTGACTGGTGAACTTGCCCTGTTGGGGTTGAACTAGGTTTCAACTGGCTTTGCACTGGCCCAACTGGGTTTGGACTATTGGCTGGTGAACTGACCCAGCTGGGGTTTAACTAGGTTTCACTGGTTTGCACAAGCCCAACTGGGTTTGAACTATGTTTACTGTTGAACTTGCCCTGTTGGGGTTGAACTAGGTTTCACACTGGCCCAACTGAGTTTGGACTATGTTTACTGCTTTTATTTTAATTATCAAGAAATTATAATGTAAGTTCGTAAGCAGTAACCGTATAGTAATATATTGAAACTGCTAAATTAGCCAACTTATGAGGGGTGTAAAATAAATCTTTGTCATATTTATCACAGTTATGATTAAACGATTACATTTTTGTACCGCAATGATTAAAAATATAAAATATTTCCTATATAATAAATTTGAAAAAATTATGTTATAATTTGTTCGTCGATTTGAACAATTGGTAGACAAAATGCCTTCCTAGTGCAAAATAGTATGATCCGACTTAATTTGAACTTTGACATTTGTACCTTGTGTTAGCGCAAAATTTATAAATTCCGAATCCGCAAACCACATACGCCAACAGAAGCTTCGCAGAATAATCGCATTTGTAACCGATTTTGCCAACAATTTTAAATTATTACCGCGGCTAAGTTCCCTCCTTTGTGATCTTGCAGTATCTTTATATTATTGACACATACTTGTAACATTATAATTGATTGTAAACGTGCTCTTTATCATAAATATTTGAATTGAACAGAAACTTTATAGGCCTATATAGGCTAGTGACTTAGGACTATAGTATAGGCTAGGTCTAACAAACCGGTTCCCTACTAGGTATACCACATGGTACAATTACTAACGTTAGGCATAACCTAACGTTATAGTTGCACAGCTTATAGGTGCCTAACCTAGTTATACTCAAGTTAACACCTATATTTAGCCGTATGATTTAAGGAAAGTTATTGTCAACTAGCAAACATATAATAGCAATTTTCAAAATTTACGCAATTTCCTTGATTGTTGTTTCAAACATGAAGTGTCCTATTGGCATAATAACATACTTTGCAAAAGTCATTAGCCTAGTGAAGTGTACAGCATACACTTATATGCTACAAATATGAGGATGCCCTACACTGAACATTATGAACATATGATTAAACTATCAATCTAATTCCGAGGCGGAGTGTATAGCCTAGTGGTTAACGCCGGCGTCTCCCAGTCATGAGATCCCCGGTTCGATTCCCCGCCGACAGCAATGTGTGTCGCCTGGCAAGGGTGTTGTTCAATAACAACTTCCTGACATGGACGTTAAATGGATGTGTGCCGAGAGATTGGCTTCGGTCAGCTTGCGAGTCTACAAGCCTCCATGGCTTCTTTCGCGAGTTCCTGCTTGCGAGAAGATCACATATACATACATACATACAAGTGAGGCTTCATTTGTACAGTGTAAGATGGTCAGCTCTTACATAAAGTTTTGTTTTGTACCTTAGTTTTACTTGTTTATTAGTGCCCTGTTAAATGCTCACTGTACAGAGGGCTATACATTTGTACAGTACATTTGTATGTTGTCTTGTGGTAGCAAAAAGGTTGATTATCAACTTTCTCTCTTCTGGGTTGCTATGCAACTATCTTGCTCTTCCTGGAAATTAGCCCTCACAGGAAATGGGGTCTGTGTGTATATATTTTAGGAACAAAGGAGTTTTGTGAGGGTACAGTATAGGGAGTTGGCAATTGGCTATGAGTATCTGAGCAAGGCAGTTTTAAAAGAAGAGAAAGATAGTTTAATGGCTGGATAGTTTATTTTAAACCTTAATTTACATAGTTCAAGTTACTGTACATGGACCTTATTATTTTATGGAAATTGTGATATTCAACTGCCAGTCTGGGACACTATTTATTATAAAGGATACTATTTACTATAAAGGATATTGTTTTACAATAAAGGATATATTCCAGGACACCATCACTTATAAAGGACATTATTTTACTACAAAGGATATTGACATTATTTTACTGAAAGGATACCCTGGAACACTATTTCATAAAAAAAATTAAAGGATACTTTTTTGCTGGGATCGGACATTCATAATACCTTTTATTGGGTTCAACTATACTGATGTCATAGAATATCTGATGTCGTGGAAAGTCTGAGGTCGTAGAATACTTGAGGTTACCAGCAGGCCAACTCACCAGAACAGACTTTTAAATTAAGTGTATTTCAGTATTTCTTTATATTTTGGGTGCGCACCTCACTACTGTAAGTTGTTTCATTTAATTCTTTGACTGGGCCCAGATCAGCTGTACATTGTTTGTTATTCATAATTATAATTTCTTTTGATCCAATCCAGTTGACTTCTTCATTTTTATATGTGTCTTGCTCTGTGTTAGGTCATCACACCAAACCCAGAGTTCTCTGATCAAGAACAAACATTTATTTTCAGTGGCTAACACCCTTAATACTTACAGTATATATCTACTGTTAAAAAATGAAAACTTCTTATAGTATGGTGTTATATTAGTGTAGATAACACCAGTTGAGAATCCCAGTTCAAACTATTTAAAAATATAAGAAGTAAAAAAATAGTTCACCCAGTTTAACCCAGCAAAACATAGTTGACCCAGTAAACCAGTTGGACCTAGTAAAACATAGTTGAACCAGTTGGACCCAGTAAAACATAGTTGAACCAGTTGGACCCAGTAAAACATAGTTGAACCAGTTGGACCCAGTAAACATAGTTGAACCAGTTGGACCCAGTAAAACATAGTTGAACTTGGACCAGTTGAACCCAGTTAAACATAGTTGAACCAGTTGGACCCAGTAAAACATAGTTGAAGTTGAAGTTGAAGTTGAAGGTTTACAGTCTTGTATGAGGCTAAAGCCTCCTCACACGACTTTACAACTTGAACCAGTTGGGAACCCCAGTTCACCCAGTTCAACCTAGTTCAAATTTGGGCCAATTTCCGTATAGAAAATTCCAGTTGAACCAAGTTCAAAAATTCAACTGGAATTTCCACCAGGGACATCAGTCTTGTCAATGCCGATGCTTGATTTTAGCAGTGAGAATATGAGCAATATTAATGAGGACTCTATTAGCGCAGCTGAGCTATAGCGGTCATGCCATTCTGCCGAAATTCTGTCACTTTGGCCACTGGGTTCGAATGACTGCCATTTCGTCAGTTTTCATTCGATTCGGCTGGTATTTCGTAAGTAGTTTGTGTGAGTTAAGTTCCATAGATGCGTTAACATTTTGTCCACATAGTTTGTCAATTTGAAGGTCATTTGTGGTCACGAGAGGTCTTTTCTGCAAACGTAAAATATGCTACTCCACCTAGAGCTGACATGTTGTTGATATAAAGTTTGAATGCTGGTGAACCAAAGTTGATCAGGAAAAGTATTTTTGTCGTCATGTGATGGCCCAATACAAGGCCCTCTGTAGAGTTTTCAGTTATGATGAAATGTAGGCCACAGATCATATTTTTGAAAGATTTTTTCGGAGACTAACAAGGAGCGGTTCGTATACACCGTACAGTACATAGGGCTAATATATTACCGTTGAAATCAGCCCATTTCGGGAAATAGTCACCGGATTTCAGGATATGTAGCGACGCAATGAGCGGAAATTCATTTCTGACAGTCATTTGACGTCAACTTGCTCAAATGTGAAAACGCTGTGACTACCGTTGCTAGGGAAATGTAACCTTGACAAGTTTTCTGCTTACATTAGAAGGTGTCATTTTGACTATAAATGTATCAATTTTGGTGAAGGAAAAGGTCAACGGTTTCTGCAGAACTCATATAAACAAAAGTTAAAATGAAGTCATTCATTCAAACCTCAATACAGTTCTGCATGCTGGTTTAAAAGTATCACAAAGGCAGCTGTGCATTTTAAGTATTCAAGAACATAACTTAGCGGTAATCATAGGTTTTGACCTTTCAAATTCATTTGAAACTTTTATCTAGTTAAAATTACATTTATCTTTATTTTTTATTCTTTTTCAAAACAAATGTTCAGAACTTTCTAAAATTGTAACAAACTATGTCTGCTAAGAAGGAGCATAGACAAGGAAAACAGGAGACAAGAAGGTTTAAAAGGAAATGACACCGTTATTCCGCCTATGTCTTATATTTTCGCACAAACAAATGGATAAACTGCTAAGAAATATTGCCAATCAAAACAAATTTTCTCAAATAGAAGCTTAGCTGAGCTAATGAAGTGTTGCTGCTCTTGGTCTTTTATTATCAACACTGTTTATGTTCACGTTGAAAATATGAAAGGAAAAACAAAGACCAAGTGACACTTTTCACCTCCTAGTGGCACTATGACATCACAAGTTGACAAAATGGTGGCTCCTGACACGACTTGAAAACCCTGATAGGCATATCTCCTAAACAAAGTAAGATATCTCAGCTTTTTGATGAGATGTATGTTCGCATGTATCTCAGTAAAAGTTGTACTGTGTGGTTTCTTCGTCTTCAGTAAATAGTGCATAGTTGATCAGATATATGTATCATTAAATTTCATGAAAATTCAATTAGCTATTCACAATACAGTACTAGTCTTGTCTCACAAATACTAGTATGGTGACAATTACACAACCTTAAAGGAGAAACAAACCCACCCATCAATGTTTGTCTATGTGATAGATCATATATGTGATGAATAGATTCCCCTTACAGTTAAGAAATAAATAATTCCGTTTGGGAGATACTAAAAATTTAATGTTTTTTTTTTACACAACGGAAGGTTACTGAGACTCCACCAAGTCTAAATATGACACCAACGAACCACATATGCTTCAACTTGTTTTTTTTTAAATGATTTTCGCTATTATTATGTTTCCTTCCTGTAATGGAGGCGAGTTTTAAAAATTGCTGAATCTAAGACAATGAAGGTCTTACTCTGAGCATGACCTAATGATGAAATTGGTGTAATTTTACCTTGAAAATATGAAAAGAAGAAAAAATATATTAAACGATTTTAGATCAAGTTTTCATTACAAAGTTGCAAAGGGGTACTTTTCATTATCAAAAAGGGATACTTCTAATTTACGAAAACGGGAAACTTGGAGTTTCCCAAAACTGAGAGGGATCGGACCCCGTTCCGGTTCCGTCTCCCTTGTAAATGTTACTCACCTGTTTTTCTGAGGCAGGTTTATCAGGTCTCATGGTCTTCCAAAAGTTATTCACGAAATCATTTTCATCGCTTGACTCAATCGTTGTCAGGTGTCCTTTTACTCCGGAGGTACTAAACGTTTGGCAAAAAGTCTCCGCGTCCGTCCATGTCCGTAACGGGTCATTGAAAAACCTTTTACAAATAATTAAGATAGAATACTTTATAACCACTACGGTGATAGAGCTATTAAACAGGGTGGGGTTTTAATTTTAAGTTTTAATTTGAAGTAATAATGCAAACATGACTTAAATAAACGTGATAACGTCGTAGTTTCAAGTTTAATAGCGGCATGGCTTGGACTAATATTAAATTGGCAGAATTTGGAATAAAGTACTTCAACAAAACACTTAACATGACTATCAATTTTCATTTAAAATAAAGGAAGAGAAACTAGAATTGTCGAAATTTCTGATTTGCTTTTGTATGCGATTAATCAAAACCTGTCGAGTGCTCCTTAATTAATCGCTTATTAATTACCATGTGATTGTCTTACTAGATGGATTAATTCCAATCCGGTTGTGTATGATCGTGCCACATGACCAAACAATGCTGTTTGTATTGTAAACTGATGTGCTGTTAGGTGTTAATTGGGCACATATTTTGTTTAATTAACTATAGAATATACAAACGAGTATAACATTAACGTACTTTACAATTATTGTTATTCGCTATACCTGTAACAGTTGGTACCAAATGATGTCCATCCGGAAGGACAATTACGCGATGAGCAAGAAGCTTTTGCCAAGTAGATGCTTGATGACAGCAAAACGAAAGCTGTGATGCCAAAAGCCTTCATGATGTCAATTAACACAGTTCTGCTGGAAGCACGATATCAAAACGGTATTCAATTCGGTCGAATTCTTGTTGTGCTCAGGTTTACTTGCAAACACGGCTTTTTATTCGTTCTTGTTGTTACAAAAGGAGCAAAAAAATTCAAAATTCAAATATAAATCATGCAAATAATGTTTACCTAGTAATACTTAATTATACAATGACGACTTCTGATTGATGGAATCAAAGATTGCTATTTGATTACTTTATGTCTGGACGATTTGATTGGCAGAAAGTGTGCGGCTGGGTGGGACTGATACTAATGGATCTGTACTTTCAACACATGTTTTCCCAGAATTACATGCATGTTTTAAAATTGCTCTCTCCACACATCGCTCTCTCTGTCTCTCTCTCTCTTTCATTTGCTGTTTACAATATTTTGAGCGATAACTTAAGAACAGATGTACAATTTAAAACAAATATTGTAAAACATAATGCTAAAATTATGTGACATTCTAAGTTAACGAATTAATTGTTTCGATATAAAGGCTGGGTAACTGTAAGAAAAGGTTAAAACAAAAGGGTTGTTATACATCAGAATTCTACATACGTAAATTGACGGTTGCTTTGCTGCCATTAACAAATTAATCAATTTTTCGAAATGGGTAAAGTTATTGTTTTATCAGATAACCGTAAGAAAGTTTACCACAAAGTTAACAACATCAGAATGCTACCGACGTAACTTGACGGTTGCGTGGTTACCATTACAAAAGAAAGCCCGTTGTTTCATTTTTACGTCATAATTGGGGGGGGGATAACGGCTGTTAAATTACGTAGAAGCACAGGCTTTCTGGCTGCCGGTATCTTACCGCCAGAGAGAAAGAAATTTATCAACAGTGTTATAGATGAACAACTTGATAATTATTCTACATGTTTCATATTTTTAGGCCGGCCAAGGATCGAACACACGACCTCTATGCTAGTTTACATTTCTTCTAATGTCACTGCCTTTATCCACTCGACCAGATAGTACTAGTTTAAAACAACCAACTCAGTATCATAACATTTTTTTTATTGTGGTTGGTCATAACATTACTGATGTACCATATTGTTCCAATGTATTACGGTTGCATTGTCTATACTTATTAGGCTAGCTGTTCGCCTTTTTGTCAGATTCCTACATTATGTATATATATATATAGATACCAAAAGGATTACTGAATTGTCCTTTTCAGAATTTTCAAATTTTGCGGAAAATCACCCTTTACGAATGTCACGCGAGTCACGTCACGCGAGTCACATCAATTCAAGATGGTGTTTCTACCCATATTACTGTGTGAATATTACAGGGATGTTATAGTTTGATGAATGAATCACTGAATAGAGATTTTCAATATTTTTTCGACATCAAGGCATTAGACAACAGTGGTGAATTGAAAACACCCTCGATTTACTGTCACGAGAGTCACAAAATTTACTGTTTTTATTTTTTCTTCTTGGCTGCTCAAAAGCTTTACTCCAAATAATGAATATCAAGTCTTCACATAGATAACAAAAAGATTACTGAATTTTCCTTTTCAGAAGATATTCAAATTTTGCGGAAAATCACCTTTAACAAATGTCACGTGAGTCACGTCACGCGAGTCACGTCAATTCAAGATAGTGTTTCTACCTATATTACTGTGTGAAAATTACAGGGATTTATAGTTTGATGAATGAATCACTGATTAAAGATATCATATATGCATTCCCCTTTTAATTAGGCAACTTGAGTAATATTGGCACACATAATTCAACCAATTATAATAATTTCATTTGAAATATCAGAATTTAAATTCATGAATATTTATTCGCAATAAAATGCCTATATTATCACCACATTTGGAAAGTTAGCATGTGTCATTGATTTTTTAGTAATATACAAAAACATAATCTATATTAGTATCTGGCAATGCAATGTGCTATGACTTGACAACCTTAAGGTTAACTGCACAATCATTCCCAAAATCAAAATGAGAATGGTAATTTGATCAAAATGAATAAAAAATTGAATACAGCCGTAACACTTTTGGTTTATTCAAATATGACAAATGAGAATGGTAATTTGAATCACATTTTGATAGATGTTTCTTCTATAACTTTCAAATGAGTGACTTCAACAGACTAAATATTGTTATAAATATTAATTGACGAGATATATTGCCTGAAAAACTGTACTACCCGTACAGTATATTACCTACTGTCTGCAGTCATGAGGGTAACTCGGGGACATTAATATCATCTGAACATTCCCAAGGGAAGTTCCTTTTGGACAATTTCTAGACCAATGAATGTTATATTTGACTATGCAAGATCTATACCTTCGATTCACTACTGCATTTGGTCTAGAACTATCTGAAAAGTGAGCTCGTCACGCGAGTCACGTTTTCTTGTCACGCGAGTCACAATACATTCTTCAACGTTATTTTCATGCGTTACAACATTTTCTCAAAGTTGCATAGCAATTGAGGTAGAGGTGTTTTTCAACTTCGGTATGATTATAAAAAGTTATTGGAAACATTTTAATAAGACATAAGAAATCGAACATTTGTGTGTGCATTCTGATTTTCGCTAATAGTAACTGTCACGCGAGTCACGTTTAGTTTTTGACCAATTTCACCCCCAATACTTGAGGTATAAATATTTTTCGCTACTGTTGTAAACATTAAGGCTTACCTTCACTGACTACATGAATGCTTTTCTCCCATGTATTTCCTTATTTGTTTAATGATATCAAATAGAGAGGAATTTTAGTAAAAATGTCACGCGAGTCACCACGGAATTGACCCTATATATAATGAGGGATGCATGTACCGGATAATTACACCGTCTTTATTACACTACAGACATTTCAATTTAAACATGTTCATAAAAGGAAAACAATCGTTGAAAATGCTTCTTTTTATAAATTGGCTATTTGCATATGCTGAACGAGAAATTACAATTAGAACAGATAGAACTAATATACATAATGTATGTATGTGTGTTGCAGATTTCACAAAATCTTTACCATTACTTGATAACAGTGACATGCATAAATTAATATATTTACATATAAAAGCAAAATTTAAAAGTCTTAATTAAAAAAAATTATGCTGATATGTGTAAATTACTTGTAAATAAAACGAAATCGTTGAAATGTGTTGAAAATGTGTGTTTGCTTCTCTTCACTTGAAATTGCGTCATATGAAATGTAATATTTATCCAATTCCCATAATGTATGTATGTGTGTTACAGCTTTCACCAAATCTGTACCATTACTTGAATACAGTGGCACGCATAAATTAAAATACTTACATATAAAAGCAACATTGAAAAGCCTTAATCTCAAATATTTGACTTGTAAATGCTTACTAAACGGAATTTTGATAACAACGTAATTTAATGTATAATCAGTATGTACAAAGTGTGTACAGAATTCACCAAAGTCGTAACGTTATACTGACACGTGTAACTTAAATGTGTCCATAAGAAATGCATAATTTGACTTCCAAATACGTTTTATGGAATCATATTATAATAAGTTTCTACTGAGGACTATATTTAGAATAACTTTGTATGAATATTATTTATATAAACCCTCTGTTTTCAGGACATGTATGTATAGCCTAATTGTTCTATTATTAAACAGATATTATCGAAAACTAGTAGGCGTGACCCAGAATTGAGTCTCGGAAACTTTTCGGTGGGTCGCGGGATTTTCCAGATGTTTGAGCCGGGTGTGGGGTCGGGTGTGGTTCGGGTGTGAGGTCGGGTGGGTCGTGAGGAGTGGGATCTGGTGGGTCGTGGCTCAGCCCTCATAGAAACCTCCTGGGTCTAAAAGTTTGCGAATCGCTGATTAACAGCATTTGACAGCTGTTTCTTGTAGACTGTTAGTAGTGTTTGAAGTGAGTCGACATCGGTCTGTAACGCAACATTTTAGATGGATTACATAAGTCAATTTGCTGATATTGTAAATATTCAACGTTGAAACAGTTTGCCATTTAAATAAATGCTTCGGAAACGTAGTGTGATTTTCTTCGTGCCGTAGTTTACTTTACATTTATTGTTTCTTCCAGGGCACTATCCTATGTGAACACATAATATATACATAACACGACGTGCTTCTGCATACACACAAGCACTACATGTAGGGCTAGTACGCCCGGTCAAGGTGACATACCGTACCCTTCTATGACGTATAAGAACCGTCCTCGGGGTAGCTCCTCATTCCGGCAAAATTTAATTTCTCCCTATTTAACAAAACAATAGTCTCGTTGACTTATCTAGTCAATGATGAAGCCATTAAGGCATGAATTTTTATAACCCCGACATATTTCTACAGGCAGCTGTTACCGAATACCAAAGTGCGTAATCAAACTACAGTGAAACTTTCAATTCGAAATATAATTTGCCAAAGTTACAGTGCAGATGTGAAATATATGTGAACTACAATATATGTGAACTACAATGTTACTGAGTGCAGTCGAATATTGTCACCTGCAAAAAAAGGAAGCATAACCAATCTCGCGGAACCGAGACCAGTGCAATGCAACAGAATGAAAAGCAAACCCTGACAATGAACTGTCGATGATATTTTAATTTTAATTACTTTTTAAATAGCGCCATCTTTTCTATTTGCCGAATTTCTCACTATTTTTTACTAAGGGGCTAGGGGGGGGCGGGTGATGGAGGAAAATTTTCATTAATTTTGTGAGAAACAGGTGTGCAAATAAATATAGACCAAGATATACTAAAAATGAATACTCGTATATCCAAAGAGTTGCACTTTCATACAAACTGGAAAAATAGTTGTGTTAGGTTGACAGTTATAAATAGATGATTGAGTTTTACGACATCATTTAGTTTTACATATGTAATGTATTTCAAATGAAAAGCATAAGCATACAATTAACTGTATAGCAGGGCGCTTAGAACCAGGCTGCAGTGAGACTTCTCCATCTATCTCATAATAATATATTCTACTCTTGCTTCCCACTCATAAAATGTTACGGGATAACGCCAACGACGCCCATGGCTGTTAAATAAATTATGGTCGTCATTTATAGCATAATCGAGAAAAGCTTTCAAATGATAATACAAGTTTTAACCAATGACATTCATTCTCCAACGGTGCAATTTCAAGTTTCGGACGTATGGAAAGCCGTTTTAACATTTCCTCCGGAAGTTTAGAAAATTGAATTCAATTTTGGATATTGAAATTTAATTTCAGACATCTTAAAATCAATGTAAGATATTTTACCATTTGTAATCTAGATATCTGAAATAGGATTTCTTTCAGATATCTCAATATGCACTTCAGATAGATGGAATAACGCACAATTTTAGCAACTAAATATTAAAACGGCTTTCCATGTACAAGCGTTGAGAGGGGGGGGGGGTGTACTGAAATAATCAATTTCGGAATGAAATATTGGTTTAATATAATTGTTTTGTTGTTTAGTTATGTTACAGCCTGAAACGGTATACTCAATGAATGTAAAGATGTCAGTTATTACAGAGCACGGTTTTCAACATTTGGGGTCAGTGCTTCAGAGGCTGTTCGATATTTCCATCATTTATTATAACACGAACAATAACGAAAAGAATAGTAAGAAGAATAAAGAGAGGCTGTGGTGAGAAGTATATCGTTAAGTTTAGGCTAATTCGGTTTTTTACAAGGTAATCTTACAAATAAAACCGAACATTCTGCTGCATTTCCAATCATTCTACTTGCCTATGTCACCGTAAAGGCTCTTCCAGATGGTTACCGATTACCTCCTGCAGTGTTTGACTCATTTCTCCACCAGTTTGGGAATCTCGGAACACATCCATTTACGTCACGAAATGGAGTTCATTCTCGAGCCTGATCAATGTAACCGATCCACACGTGCTGAAAGAGAAGATGACATAAATATGCAACGATTGCCAAGATAAAATCTATAGGAAATTCAGTTTTTTCTAGTATATACATAGGTCTTACGGTTGGATTTTACAGGCCCGTTCTTAGAGCATTAAGGCATACCGTACAGGGTATGCATTTTACATGTATTGACACCTGAGCAAGTCTAGGTAAGTATGACATCATCAGGCTAATTGTGCTTGGATTGTTAACGTATTCTTCTTTATTTACATTACTTTTCATTTCCTTGATAAACATCAGTCTTGTCAATGCCGATGCTCGATTTTAGCAGGTATGATATGAGCTATAATGATGACATTATCAGCGCAGCTGAGCTATAGCGATCATGCGACTCTGCCGAAATTCTGTCACTTTTGCCACCGTGTTTCAATGACTGCCATTTTGTCAGTTTTCATTCAATTTGGCAGGATATTCTTCAGTTGGTTTTTGAGTTAAGTTTCCATGCGATCATATAAGTAAATTTGAAGGTCATTTGAGGTCACAAGAGGTCATTTTCTGAAAATGTAAAATATGCTACCCCTCTTATAGCTTTTGTCCAAAACTGCTGAAATGTTGTGGATATAAATTAGAAAGTGGTGAAATAAAGTTGTTCAGGGGGAAAATTGACGTTATGTGAGGGCCCAAAACAGGGCCTTCTGTAGAGTTTTCAGTTATGATGAAATGTAGGCCACAGATCATGTGCAATGATCATGAAATTTGTTTTTTCAACTTTTAGTATTCATCGCCAGTATGCGTTTTGGTATGATCAGCAAAATGGGAAATAATTTCACCCGCGGGAGACTTGATCAAGTCAAATATTTACCTGTTGTTCAAGCTTTCCATCTAGTTCGAACTTTTCCACAGTTTGCGTGTGGAATACGACATTGTGAGAATGACCTGTATTGTTGGAGCCGAATCCGAGGTCTGCTCTTTAACGTTACAAACGTAGTACGTCGTTTGTAAGCAAGTTGCGGGTCGTTCTATTATTGTAAAGGTGCAGTTTTCGTGAGTAATTTTGGGTCAGCCCAGTTCAAACGTTGATATCCACATTTGTTGGCAGATTTAGCAGAGGAATACTTTTATACGTTTTCTTTCTATTCTTGCATGAGTTTAAACTTAAAAGTGCATATACTGTTGGTTGTTTGTTTTTGCAATGGGGCACAGTTTATCCCTAGTTATACGTACAATGATCTATTGCATAAAATATGTTCGTGACAGTGTTTCCACTTTGAAGGAAGTTTCTCGGAATACGACAATATCGGGATTTTGTCGGGGACTAACATGGAGCGGTTCTTATATACACCCAACAGTAGTTAGGGCTAACAACCGTTGAAATCAGCCGATTTCAGGAAATAGTCACCGGATGTCGGGATATGTAGCGACGCAATGAGCGGAAATTCGTGTCTGACAGTCAGTTGACGTCAACAGGCTGAAATGTGAAAACGCTGTGACCACCATAGATACGGGTGTGTAACCTTGACAAGTTTTCTACTTCCATTGAGTATAAATGTATCAATTTATCAAGGGTCAACAGTCTCCGCAGAACTCATATAAACAAAAGTTTCTCATGCTATCTTACAATGATAACATTCTCTTAAACCCTGTTACAATGAAGTCAGCCATTCAAACCTCAATACAGTTCTGCATTCTGGTCCAAAGATACTACAAAAGCAGCTGTGCATTTTATGTATTCAAGACCACAACTTAGCGGTAATCATAGGTTTTGACCTTTCAAATTCATTTGAAACTGTTTTCATTGTTTATTTCAATAGAAATAAAAATTACATTTATAATTATGTCTGTTTTTGCAAAACAATTTCATTTGGGAGATATTCAAAATGTAATGTTTTTTTTTGCATTCAGGAAGGTTACTGAGACTTCATCAAGTCAAAATATGACCAACGAGCCACATGTGCTTCAACTTTGTTTCTTATATTTTCCCCAATTTATTACAATGTTTTTTTCTGTAATGGAGGGGAGTTTTACAAATTGCTGAAATCTAAAACAATGAAGATATTACTCTTTGCATGACCTAAGAATCCAATAGGCTGGACCTAAAAAAAACGATAGGCTTCTTGTACTGAACGTTTCACAACTATATAGTCCTACTAAATATGAGATTGGTTCAAGCTTCCCTTCTTGAGATATTGTGTCTACAAGGTTTTCACTATTTGGCTCCTGGTGACCCCAAATGACTTTTGACCTCTCCACAAAACAATAGGGTTCTTCTACTCAATGTAGGTTCCGCTACTCACGAAATATGAGATTGGTCCAAGCTTCACTTCTTGAGATATCGTGTTTACAAGCAAGGTGTCACACACACAAAGACATAGGTTACGATTATCATCGAAACCAACTAGAAGGGGAATTACGTATTTTCTGTAATTTAAAAAAGGTTTATAAAAACAATTAATGGAAGATTTCATTAGATCTAAAAGTATTACAACACGTAAGTGGTGTGCGTCAAAATAGTGGGATACCGTACAGCGAATTTCTAACATTTTCAACTATATAAATGTCTTTATAACTCCAACGTTGGCTTTTAAATACCAAATTTGTTTTTGTTTGTACTTCTTGGTTTTTTGTTTAATTATAATTAGTTTTCTTTTCTTTCTTTTTTTTCTACAGTTTTAGAAATTCAACGTACTGGAAATTTAAAGAGTTTACCAAACCTGGTCAGATGCTTGGTGATCAAATGAGGGCGTCCTTGGCTCAGGATCCAATCAATCCGGTCTCAACCAACGATTTCTTTCCAGCCTTAGATCGAAGATTGTCCCAAATTCTCTCAGAACTTGATAGATGTATCGACAAATTTGGAAGAGACGCAGTACTTTTGGAAGACTGATTCAATCATGACGTCACGAGTGATTCGGGTTAAGGGGGATAGATCGATTGTTGGGCCATTTGGGTTTGTCTAACCCCATTCAATTACAATCAAAAAGGTAAAAAGAAAAACCTCAAATTGCCCTTACATTATAGTGGCAATACAAACAAAACAAAAACAAAAAACACCTTTGTCTGTCCAAGTATCCATTTAACGACAAGTGTTGAATAATTTTGATTGTTATTAAAACTTTCATTTCGATACCATTGAAAAAGGAAGACAATAAACGATAGCGCAAAACATATTGTAATTTTAATGTATAATAATACAAACAAATCATAGAAATATGTCATCAAAACTATGTGTCATCACAATGTGTCATCAAACTGTGTCATCAACACAAATCATCAACACTATTTTATAAAATTGGGTGAAATGAAATACAGCATTTCATTGAGATCTTCTGAGAGTAAAAGTTATTTCAATTCGTTTAAATAGAGTACTTAGGAAAGGCTCGTAAGCAAAAGGGCTAAAAATATGAAAGGTAAAAGAATTAAGTAAGGCTAAGTAATGTATGGGAAAGTTTCATCTCTTTTTGGGGGGGGGCAGTGAGCGAGTGGGAGGTGGGTGTGGTGGGGGTAAACCACTTACGAAGGAGCCCATGCAGAGAACCAAATTATAGTAGGCTATATACACTTACAGAGTTATCACATAAATCATACAACAAAGTGAGAAATATATCATGGACTAAATTTCAGAGTTTGTTTTGTAATGAATTGATCAGTTCTAAAGGATGACTCTAGGCAGAAATTTAATCTTAATATGTTATAGTCCAAGAAAAAAAAACTGCTAGTTTATAACATTTCTATTACTATTCCGGTATTTAAAGATATTCAGATTTAAAATATGCTAGTCTCTGGAATGCTCCTTTAAGGCTAAATTATATGATGACGTCACATCCTCAGTGCAGGCTTTAATAATATTTAATTTTATTCATAGTTTTACAAATTCTAAAAACTCAAAGCAAAAGTATTATTTTTAACTTCATGTAATCAGTGAGGCGTCTGGAATGACGTTCAACAGAATTTGTCCGTGACAAATCTGTAAACGAATTGTATATATGTCATTTGTGGTTTTAAAAGTCTTTTGTTTTCCCACTAAGCTTTTCACGTTGCATCAGAGTAATTGACCTAGTCCGTATATGTTAGATTAAAAAAACTATTCTTTATTATATAGTTCCCGGTCCTCCTAACGGACAACCCCTTCCCCCACCGGTCCCGGGTTTGTATATTCTCTCTCTTGAACTACCTCACGGTCACCTTCTCGTCTGTCATACGCGTAAGTAAAAAGAAAACATCCAGCGTTTAACAAATGGATTAATTAGTATTTAATCAACATAACCAATAGTTTTTTCGTTCTATATGAAAAAATTGTTAAGTCGTCAGATCTGCATCGTGTTAAAAACAGTATAGATTAGTTGTGTTAACTATCTATACCCGTTCTTCATATTGTCAGTAACATTCTGAGTTTCATTCCTCCTTGTACAAACTGCAAGTTTATCGTGAAGTATAGACCTAAACTTTCTGAACAAAAAACAACAACAAGAAAGAGACAGACAGAGAAAAGGAAGCTTATTCATAACAGAAAAACTTATGTATATTCATAATAGCTGTGTACTTGAATTATCTGCATTTCACGTAGCTTCACTTTCGTCACGTTTTATCATAATTTCCATCCAGTACGTCCTCTTTCAAAGAACAAATATATCCCAATCGGCACTAAAACAACCATCAAGTATAACTATAAAATATCTAGGTTATTGCTAACTGAAATCTCTCCACGGCTAAAGCAGTTTTATTTACCTTCGTGAGATTATGACACATGTTGTACGTAAATCGATGAGATTTCAAGCATTTTTACAGAATTGTTGACTTCCGTGTTGAATAAGTATGTAAACGAAGGTCAGAGAATGTTAGTTATGCTATTATGATTATCTACATCAAAAATGTTAACACCCGTCCATTGATGCAGATTCCGAGAGATTATGTAAACTTCATACAAAATTGGATTACAAAATTACAAAACATGTTACAAAAAAAAAAAATTATATGAAGGAAATGAAACAATTTACAATTTGTTTTCGTTTTCAACCCTAATTCATATATTTGATCAAAGATAAACGAACATTGGAAAGGCATACTTCCCAGTTATTGAACCAATGAACATATGTGACGTTAATCATTATAAGCCTATAAGCTCTAAACAAAACCGTTCCTTTAAACATAAAAAGTAAAATCTTTAATTGTACGGATAATCGTAATTCTATGTTTTTATCAGTGCCGGTCAAATTTTAACTTGTCCCAAGTGACAAGTTATCTGGACTAATTGAATAAAACGGATGAATTGTCTAGTTTAGTATAAAACAAGGAGTACGGTGTAGTGAAGGAAGCATAACACAATTTCAGAGTATTTAATACATTCATTTGAAAAGTAGTTACCAGTATCTGGGAAAGGGGCATCTGACCAGGCCGGGGAGTTGCTAGGGTCCCTGCTCCCAGCCGATACTCATGGCTAGTACAGTAACTACTGGTGCCAACTGTTACACATGTTACCGTGTTACGAACACAAAGTAGTAAGTACTAATGCACGGTTGTGGGGAAATGATAGATATACCTTAAAACGACTAGATACGACATTATTTAGAATCACGTATTAAATAATTCGCACTAAATGGTTGGTACAGCAACTACTGTAGTCTGTTCATGTCCCACATCCATCATCAGTAATTACTACTTTGTGTTCGTAACATGTGTTACAGGACTTCAACAATAGTTACTGTACGAGCCATGAATATCGGGTGCTGCTTCACAAGGTTTATGAGCGCTTCATCTCCTCCCTATAACAATTGTCTGATCTGACTCAGTATATAAAACCAGAATGCAAAAGACGCATTGAGGTTTCGATGACTTCATTGCACTAGACTTTGCTTGTTAACCAGAAATAGCTGTTACAATATAAATGGCCAGATCTACTACTTTGATGTTACAATTACACTATGGCATGGTAAACGCAGGTCAGTCTACTGTACGTGGCAATACACGCCTCCAACAAAAACAATAGGATGGTCTTGTACTCAATGTGATGCATCAACACACCATGTATGGGAAGTATCCACGATTCCCATCGTTAGATATCATGCAAAAGGATTTTCAGTTTGACTTCAGTTTGATGTCGCAGAATCATAAATAAGCCGATGAGCCTACGGAAATGTCTCAAACAATTAAAAATCAAACATCTGCAAAACTACCTACGAAGATAGCTCGGCTTCTGTTACAGTAACTGTAGGGCTCCTCTAGTACTACACTCTAAAAACTGGTTGGGCAAAACTGGTTGGGCAAACAAAGCATTGCCCAATATGAGTAAATATTAACCAACAACTGAGTAAAAGAAATTACACAACTGATATGGGTAAACTTTGTTGGCCAAAAGTTAAGATGTAGTTTATTGTTACTTTCTGTTGGGCAAACAAGCTTGATTTGCCCAATGTTGTGCAAAAACCAGCATTTTTGCGCCATTACTATACTGGTACTCTGCGCGATGTGCATGCATCATGAGTAGATCGTATATAGTGAACGTGTTATAACTTACACAATGGCTGACGAATTTGTTAGCGCAGTACTCAAGAGGTGGGAAATGCCAGAGTTATGTGCTACATTTGAAGGTGAGCGTAAAGAAAAACAATCCTCTGCTTGGTGTGCATCGAACACTGCGATCTCTACATATCAGTGGTATCGAATGATCGTTAGTTCTCTCGGTGCTACATGTAGGCTATACCAGGCATACGTAAAGGCTACTAATACTAATTGTATTTCCAGCATAGTTGTATTACGTTAGGCTAGCTTGTAGTGAAGCGATTGACAGGCGCCACAGGCGCGCCCGCAAGTGTGTAACCAGGTCTAAGTAACTCACATTGTATTAACGTTGCGAACGCCTGTGTAATGCAGAGCCTTGTCAACTTACGGAAAGCTATGCGTATGCACCAGGTCTCTCTAACCTATATCTTGGCTAGACAAGGTTTCATTGTAGCACATTTTCGTTGTAAATAATAAATTGTACTCCCTTTTTTCTTTTAAGTTTTATACGGCAAATGACCACATGAACCCTTATTAGCTTAACGTTAGACCTAGCCTGTCATAACTTAGGCCTAATGTTAGACTTACACGTACGTTGTTAATGCTAGTAGTAGTACGTACATACAGTAGTATAATAATGGACCCTTCGAAGTTCGAACACTTTAGCACTAAAATGCTCCAGAATTGTATCTGTTCACACTTCTTTTAAAATGATACTATCGATGGCAGAAGAAACATTCTCGTTAGAAAAAAAGTCGCTTCATAGGTTTCGTCAAATTGATCCTATTGTATTTGTGCCATGGTGAAATTATGCATTCGTTAGGGGTGTCCGAACTTCGAGGGTTTTTCAAACTTCAAAGTAGCCTAAGTTAGGCCTGGCATTTAATGAGTTCTAGGCTATAATAATATTAGTATAGCATAGAACATCAGCGCTAGTAATGTTATAGGCCTATAATGCTGTTTGCATATTTTTCTCTTTCCTACAGGTAGAACAGGACTTCGAATTATTACAAAAACCAACTGCCAACAAATTATACAACAGAGTGGGATATTTGACAATGGACATTTTGTGCTATACAGGCGATCATCCCAAACTGGCCGAACTTTTTGCATTTTGAGAAGACGTTGGATGCACTGACTGATGGAAAGCCAAATTTATTATATAGTCATGGCCTGTGAATTCATAGCTAGCTTCATTCGGAGCTTATGCCATGACAATATAGTTTCTCTTTCCAGTATGTCTGTAAAGATGGGTCAATATTTGGATTAACCTTCAAAATATGTTTTTGGTGGTTTGTTACTTTTTAAAAATCTATCAAAATCAACTGATCTGAAAGGACCAAAGCAGCTGGTTAATGTCAAATGGTGGCTTCTGAACCTTTCTGCAAACTTTCTCCAAACATTGCACTCAGTATGATTAATTGGCTACTATTTTATTTGTAGTCGCGTTCGGGTTTGTGTGTGGTTGAAGTGAGACCCAGCCCTGTTATAATATTAACTCAATGACAGTCACTTGGACATGTATCAGTGTTGTTTGTAGGTTCCACAAAGGGTTTGAATAATTCCTGTTGATTTCTCAACAAGTGAAATGTTTTTTTGTCAGCAGGAGAAATGACTGAAAACCTCATTATTAGCCTTGTTTACTCATTAATGCTCAATTGAATATAATATTTGGATTAATTCTACTGTCGATAAGCACAAACTTGAAAATGGCCAATGAGATGGATTCCTTATGTGTATACTTTTCCAATGCTGAGGAAAAGAAATTAACTTGTTGTGTTGTGTACTCTTCTCAAGATGTTTTATGAGCAGGAAGATTAAACATGTTAAAACGTCTAGAAGTTGATTTTTCCAAAAATCTTTGGACAATTGTATTCAGATTTTAGTACGACTGTGTCAATGAAAGGTTAGCACATACTATGGGCTTTTTCATTTTTTTCCTTCAAAATCTTATAAAATTTGGCTTGAAATTAGTGTGTACTCTCTTAAAATGTTAGACTGAAGAATTCAGTCTTCTGTGAGACTGAATTTTTTTTCAGTGTTATACACTGAGCTTAGACTGAGAAACACCTACTTAGACTATATTATCAGTTACACCGTTCAGTCGCTGTTTTGGACTGACTGTATTAACCAATCAGCTAATCACATGTGGCATGGCATCTTACCATTTTCAGTCTCTGTATTCCACTGAAAAATGTATCCAATCAGAGAATAGAAATGCGCCTACGTCATCAGAAAACTTGCAAATACGCCGCACAAAAATAAGTGACAACGAGCGCTACAATTTGTGTACATATATACTACATACTATATTCTTCGCTTAGCCAAGTACTCGCTGTACTGTACGTACGCACGCCGTACACACAGCTAGGCATGAACGAGACAGACGACCGTATGTCTAATCTAGAGTAAAGGTTATAAATTAGCAATGGCTGAGTCTTTAAGAACTTTTCTTACAAATAAAGGTTTCCACGAAGAAGTGATAACAGTGTTCGAGGCTCAGGGTATGTATGTATGTTTTTTGTTGTTTTCCAATTAATACAGAATAAAAGCTTGTCAGTTCGTAACGTTAGTTATTCTAGGCTTGTGCGCGAGGTAGGCCTAGCTAGGCTGTACTATAGCAAATAGGGCTTAGGCTATTGTTATAATTGGTGGGGCCTATTTACACGATCGTCGGGCGAATACGCACGCTGATCCTGCATATGTACCCGATCGTCGGATTCGTCGGGCAAATCAGCCCGCCTGTCCTGCATGTGTACCCGATCGTCGGGCGAATAAGCACGCTTGTCCTGCAATATGTACTCGATCGTCCCAAAATGAATCTAGCCTAGGCCTAGGCTAGGTTAACCTCATAACAAATACTTGAACATAATAATGCTCAAGAAATTGCAAAACACAGTACTATTATGCATAGATTGTAAGCACCCTTAATTATTTGACAAATGTAGTTACAGCCATTACAGCATGAAGCTATCACGGTACCAGATCGTCGGGAAAATTAGCCCGCCTGTCCTGCATATGTACCCAATCGTCGGGCGAATAAGCACGCTTGTCAGGACTGCATTATGTACTCGATCGTCCCAAATGAATCTAGGCTAGGTTAACCTCATAACAAATTCTTGAACATAATAATGCTCAAGAAATTGCAAAAACACAGTACTATTATGCATAGATTGTAAGCACTCTTTAATTATTTGAAAAAAAATGTAGTTACTGCTACACTACAGCCATTACAGCATGAAGCTATCACGGTACCAGATCGTCGGGCAAATTAGCCCGCCTGTCCTGCATATGTACTCAATCGTCGGGCGAATAAGCACGCTTATCAGGACTGCAATATGTACTCGATCGTCCCAAATGAATCTAGGCTAGGTTAACCTCATTACAAATACTTGAACATAATAATGCTCAAGAAATTGCGAAACACAGTACTATTATGCATAGACTGTAAGCACCCTTAATTATTTGAAAAAATGTAGTGACTGCTACAGCCATTACAGCATGAAGCTATCACGATTCTGTTAAACCATTACCATTGTATTTAAATCACGTGGAAACTGGAAAAGAATTGGTATGCTTTTGTTATTTTATTAAACATATAGTGGGCCATCAGTCTTTATTATAAGATTTTACAGTAAAATTACCATTCAATCACTAATCTTATGAAATCAGTGTCTTTTACAAGCAGATAGACATATTAGTGAAATCAGTAGGCTAAAATGTAAATCATATTCCTTGTTCACTGGTTTTCTATGCTGATGTAATGGAATCAGGAGATGTCATGAACAATTTATCCTTAAAAAGAGAAATTTCTGAAAACAACTAACAACAAACCTTGCTTGGTAACCATGTACCTGCCAAAATCAACATGATAACCCATAAAAGTTAGGTTGAATTTGACTCCACCTTCACATAACACATCTCACCCGCCATGGATGACATATTGCTGCCTATCGTGAATTGATATATCTCCTTCGTACAATGCCAGTCATGTTCTTGTTTCTCCATTCTCTCCTAAATATTATTCTAGTCTAGTCCACATCGAACTCTACCTCTCAACATATCTTTTTTTAAGAATGTTTTCATTCATACCATATTGCTTGTCCTTTATCACATTTACTTTTATCTTCACCAAACAGGAGGGCACAGATATTGAGAGCGCAGCACAGGGCAGACAAGGACAATATTGGCAGCCTTTCATCCTATCTCTCGGACCAGAATTGAACCCCAAACAATTCTTCATTGTGGCAGATAAACTGGCCATTCCACCAGGGACAGAGGCGTAGAACATACATTTAACATAGACTATGCTCCCCTCTACAACACTAGTTTTGTGAGTTCCATGCTTCCATGGTGTATGGAATTTTGCAACCAACAGAAGTGAAGTCTCTAGTCCGTATCCTTGCCACTTCAATAAGGGCAGTCAGCATGGAATAATTTCAAGGAGTGAATGTTACATTTTATTGCTCTGTAGTCCGGAACCCTGTCTGTCAGCGTGGAGTAACTTTAAAAGGGTGTGAAGACTCGCGCAAAAAGAACGTCTAATGCCGGTAATCTGACCTAGTTTCGAATGAAGTGTGACAGAAGTGTTAGACACTGCCATCGATCCCAGAAAATACAAACACAGCTTGCTACCGTTGGTAATTAGACACTAGTGTACAGTCAGTACATACAGCTGCGGTCAATACCCACATCACAGTGTATAAACGATACAGCGATGAACATCTCAGGTCCAGCTAAAGATATCAAGGTATCACGTTTCATTACTGTCTGTCTTTGTTAGCGACACGAACAAACATCACTTGCAAGCAACAGAAAGTTAACTTTTTCAGATGGCTGCATGCTGTTTGGGACAAGTCTTCAATGCCTTTAAGGAGTAACTAACAGATACCCTAAAATGTTAAATTGATTACCCTGAGTTTACCAACAGTTTTATATTAATAGGGCTCCAGAAATAAATATTTCATTGATTTTTGGTTGTCAAAAATGTTTTTTAATGATACTGATCTAATTATGAATGTAATTAAACAAACACCTAGTTGCCAACAAAACTTTGTTGTATGATTTTTCGAGCATGTTATTTTAATGTTTACTTTAATGTTCCCACATTTCACTGCACTCACTATGTTGAAGGTTTATTTAATTAAGCAATTAATTAAGCTAATATTATTTATTATGCACAATATTCCATAACTTGTGCCATGAAAAGCAAGTAACCTGATTATTATAAATTCAGTAACTGTAGAAAATTCCATTTGAGAATATCCTTTCCTCATTATTTTTTAGTCGAATTTGAGTGACATTTTTTTTCAGCTTGAGCCCGACATTAAATGATTCACGTCAGATAGTTTATAAAACTTCAAAATTTGATTGAAATCCCAATCAAAATCACAATACATGATTACTATCAGAAAGTTAAGAAATAATTGAGGGTGGTATAATAGTCACATGTGCTGGTTTTGCATACAAATTTGCTTTATATGAATGCCATATCATGAAATTGTGAATGCAGTATATAATAATTCATGTTTATCTAATAGCCACTATGAAGTTAGTGCCATTCTGTTAACTGCTTGTAATATGTTGTTTTGTGTGTGCTGGATAATGACTTTCAGCAATCGCCAATCTATATCATTGAAACACAAAGTATTAAATGTTGACGGCACTGATATATAGTTTAACCATTCCTAATATTTTATAAATAACCTGCTGAAAATTTGTCATATGTTTTCCCCATTTTGAAATCATTCTAAGAAATTGTTGCTACTATACATTAATGATTCACAACTGGAAAAAAGGCAATGTACCAGATCAATTGTACTATCGTCGTGTTTCCATCCTATCCCTTTTGTAAAGGCAGGATCGTATAGTTACTATATCCTTTACAGTGGAAAATTTAAAGTTCAGTGAGATCGGGAGATGGGATCAGCTGGATATATAACGACTCAATTTACAGCTGTGTTGTCAATGAATTCCAGGGTATTACCACCTGGTGGTAATATACAAAGAATTTAAAGTGCTTTCTGTTGCAGTGGTGTTGCCAGACATATGAATCTTGGTTGGTGATATGTCTATTTGTGAATTCCCTCTCGGGGGAGGGGTTCCCCAGGCCACCCATTGGTGACACCACTGATCTGTTCTCAGCTCACCTAATCCTTTTTTCCAAAAAAAAAAATTAAAGAACATTTTAGATGGCCCAATTCCAGCAGAAATTTGACAGATTAATATTGAACTGAAAATATGTCACTGTTATGTAAAGTATCTTTTTAATTTGAACGTTTGTTGGAAAGATAACATGTTGTGTTGAACATCCCTCAGAATATTGTAGTTTTGATTTCTGTTTTTTTTATTTTAATATGATAACGAAAATTATATAAGAATATATTAGTGGGTTAGTGGAAATAAAATTACTGTTCGGTGGATATTGACAATTATATTTCTTGATGGAATACCATTTTTAATGTACTTTGTGTGTGACTGTCACAACGATTTTCTGGTCTTTATAGCCTCACATGATTGGATGTGAAGGCGAAGTCACTCAATGAAGTAGCACCTTTCAGTAAATTCCCCTGCATTAACAGATCATTGAATGTTGTCTTTGATGGCCTTAAATGCATCTATATTGAAGAATTCCAGCACTAAGCTAACACGGAGGATCAATAGAAAAGATTGTTCAATCCAGGATTTGCAGTTTATAAGATTGACAGTATAGCTGTGATGTGTAATAATTCAGTCTAAAGGACCGACTGTTCAGTCTGATATCAGTCTAATAGACTGAGCGTATTCAATCTAATTAAGACTGGTGCTGCAATAAATCAGTCTAAACTGCTGACTGTTCAGTCTAAAGTGGTTTGATTTTCAGTCTATTAGACTGCAGAGTATTCAGTCTAATTAAGACTGACCTTCAGTCTTTACATTTCAGACTGAAATTCAGTCTAAGTAGTCTGATCCCTTATCCCATCCATCATTAGACTGAAATTTCAGTCGATTAGACTGAAATTTCAGTCTCTCATTTTAAGAGAGTAGGGTAGGTAATTAAGTCTTCTAATACAAATGTGTAGGTCCCCTATGAGTACACATGCCACATTAACTTTCATGTTGCTGTTATTAATGTGTATGAGCATAAAGTTGTGGAGCACATTTAGGGCGGTGTAGATCCCTTGAATTTTATCCTCAGTCCTTGAAGTTTTATATGGTCAGACTATAGTGTGCCTTATTAATGTTTTTGTCGTTTATACCTGCAATCATTCTCATTTCTTGCCTTAATCTCTTTTACAGATGAAAAGAAGAACTAAGCTTTCTTTCTGTTGCCATTGCTTTTTCGAGGACGGGCAAAGAAAAGCGGATCTACTACGGTGACTAGTTGCCTTCAAGCATTCATAGACGATCAGCCAGTAAGCAAAATCATTAATTATATATATTTTTTTGGTATTCTTTTGGTGGTACACCTTTTAGTTCATACCAGCTCAGCTGAAAGTTTGTTTAACCTCATAAACTTGGTGTGTTGTTGTTTATAGTGAGCAGAAGAATGCTACTTATTGTGCTAGTGGTCAAAGGTCATTTGAGGTTAACAAGGGCCAAACACTTAAAACCTTGTAAATATGCTAACTTAAAGAGTGAAAGTTAGATGAATCTCATGTGTGATGCATATAGGTTTGCCAACATGAGTACATGAATCCCATTGATTATAGTAGAGGTCAGAGGTCATTAGAAGCCACCAGGGCAATTTTTTTAAATTACACTAGTGATGAAATGGGGGAAGGTTCAATAAATTTCATCGTCGGTATGTAAACCCTGGTCATAATAATGAAGTGATCCGGTACAAGGGAAAGGTCATTTGACATTAATGGGGTGGGCGTTACACTTTGAAAACCTTGTCAAGATAATTATGTTGACTTTCCTGACCTGTTTTTTTCTTTTAATTATACTGGTCCACAGTATCATAGCATTGTGCAGAAGTCTTAAAACTCTGTCTATCCACCTGTTTTTGTTACATTTTATTTGCAACTCGAGGAGTTTATTTTCTTTAATTTGCAGTCGGTGACAAGTGTTAGAGGACTACTGCAAGACAATATCGAAGGATGAGCGACCACAGCTATTCATTCTGTGCTTAGGAGAGAGCAAAGGTTCCCCTCAGCATTTTTTTGTGATAATTTGAGAGACATCCAATAATGCAGTCCTCACTCCTAACGGCAGTAGACTATTTGTTTTAAAGTCATTATGTGTTGGACATTAACTTCCAAACTCAATGTAAGGGGGTTTGGGAGTTTTTCCATGCTCAGGTATATGAACTTGGTTTTATCAAAAGTCGTTCACTCAGTGCCTTTGGAGCTTTCGTAGCAAACAGAAGTGTTTAAGGGTCAAAGTGTCTTGCAACAAACTTTTCAAATGGTTTCTCGGTATTAACCTGACATGTTTACATTTCAAGGTTGCTTTAGTTTCATTTATATTTACATATTAAAGGGAAATAGTAACTGTTTGCCTTGGCAAACTGTACCAACAAAAAATCTGTATTTTTTTTGGGGGGGGGGGGGTGGGGGTAGATTTGTTATTGTATACAGTTGTGAAAGGTTGAGGCAGGGTTGGTATATCAAACAAACATTTAATTTTGTGTGTTTAACAGATCAGGTGCCAGCAGTGTCCCTATGATCACTTATAATTGTGATCTTGAAGCTGCTTTTATTTCTAGTATGTAGAATCAATGTGGGATGTGTAACCATTTGGCTTTTGTTTGAAAAGATGTTTAAATTTTACAGTTCATCAATCATCTAAGCACAATCGGAATGTTAGCAGAAAAAGCCTTGGCTCCTTGTTAAAGCAATTGCAGATACAATGGTGTATCAATATTTTTCGGTTTGTGTGTCCTTGTTTAAAACATAAAATGGTTAGCTTCAATTGACTATATGTTGGAAATTATCAGTGATATTATATTCACTTATTAAGACCAGAGTTGCTTGAAAGAGACCAACATTAAGCTGTACATGATTGTGTGTTGCACCTGTACCTTGTGTAGTTGATGTCAACATACAGGAGGTCTTCTGTGGTCAACACATTTCAAGAACTGAATATAGTAAACAATGGCAAAATATGGATAGCTAATATTTTCAGCTTTAATATTGTTGATATGTGTTTATCCCCATTGTGAGTTTATGAAATTATTGCTTTGGATGGAAGTCACAGATCATTTAACTACGTAAATAGAAGTCAAGCACTGAATGCTGTGAGAATTCATACTGGAGGAACAATCTGAAGACGGCTAAGACCAGAAAAAATAAAAGTATGAAAAACATGTATTACTTGTTTGTTCTTTATCATTCTCTGTTTAAGCTTTATAACCTATTAAATAAACCCAGTTGTATGAAAAATGTTACAATCCAATGTTGGTATTGTATTAGTTAACCAACCACTATTATTTTAACTAGCTGTTGGGCAAGAATCATTGGGTAAAGAAAAATCCATTGGTAAAAGGTTTTACACAACCATTGGGCAAATCGCTGACCAACATTGTTGGGTAAAGGCGTTGGGCAAAGGTGTTGGGCAAAGGTGTTGGGTATTTATTTAACCGTTTGCTGGGCAAAATCATTAACCAACTTAGTTGGGCACTTTTTTGCCCAACATCAACCAGGAGGCATACGGACCCAACGGTTGTGTAAATAATTGCCCAGGTTGGGCAATAATTTGCCCAACAATTTTAAGAGTGTAGGCATATACTATCCAGTGGCTATAGGTGTCCGTGAGTCCTAAGCCTATACGGTACCTCATTGCTACTTTGAGCCGCTCGATTAGCGCGACTTCGTGCATTTCCCAATTATTTATCTTGTCTTATAGCTGCAGATTGGGATGCGAAAAATATTGCTATCACTCCATTACACTGCGTACATCAAAGCGATCTTTTACGCAATGAAAAAATCTAAGGTTGAAAGAGCATCTATATCATTCACTCTCAACTGAAAATCTTTGCAAAAAGTCATGGCAGCGGTAACAGAAAACTTGTCTCCAAACTCCTTTAATTGTTGTTTATTTGGCGAATTATGACTGATGGCATGTAGGAAATGCCTTAAGAAATAATGTAGGAGATGTTTGGCCACCTTAAGTGTATTGGCATTAATTCTGACATGAAGCATTTTATCCTTCACGTTTTTGTGTTAACGAACCCAATTTTACCTTACTCAGATGGGGATGACCAATGTTTATTGTTAGTCTATACCGGGGCGGTTAGTACTATAACTGTACTGTGCATAACCAAGCCCTGGTGATGTTTAATAACTTTTTATAATTGGTTGAGAATTTAACATATGAACCCAACATATTTATGAATGCTTTTGAAACACATAACGTACTTCGTAAGCTTAAACGGTTCCCTGTAATGAATTGTTAGTTTAGAATTTAATGATGATTTCCCTGTATGTTTATAAATGCCCCGTCAAGTTTGTGATCAATCTCCGCACATGAAAACTTCCCGTACATAATGCACGGACAGCTAGCGAACCATTTTACACAGTTAATTCGCATTGAGATTGGTTATTGATAACAATCTAACTAGGCTACAGTTCAGTTTCGTAAGTTTCCTCAACGTAACTACATCCAAGCCTGAAGTTTTTATTTGGCACTAAATCTCGACAATTGCGAAAAACGACGGGGAAAACAGATATTTAATACAGGTTTCTGATTCACAACGGTATAGTTCATTCCAATGAACGTTGGATGTACAAACATCACACCTTTGTAATGGAATAACGTATGCAGTTCGCGACACGGTTAAGTAAATGGCGATTGGTTCGACTTTCTCTGGTACTATCTACGGATGCCCATTAGCTCATTTCCAATTGCCAACAACTTCCATTATTATGAGGTGTAACGCACATGTTATGTAATAGGCTGGTCGGTTGGAGATACGGTAGATTATGAAACACGGTTTTCCAAAATTTGACCTCTTGTGACTCCAAATTACCTTTGACCGCCACAAAAACCAATTGGCGTCTTCTACTAAATGTTCTACTTCACAAGAAATATGAGATTGGTCCAAGCCCTCCTTCTTGAGATATCGTGTTTACAGGGTTTTCACAATTGTACCCCTAGTGATCCGAAACGAATTTGACCGCCACTCTAAACAATCGGCTGCTTCTAATCAATGTGTTAACTCTTCACACTATATATGAGATTGGTACAAGCTTTTCTTCTTGAGATATCATGTTTACAGGGTGTCACTATTTGACCCATTGTGACCCCAAATGACATATGACCTCCACCAAAACCAATTGGCTCTTAAAATGTGGTTCTCCTACACACGAAATATGAGATTGTCCAAGCTTCAAGCAAGGCGTCACATGCAAACACACAAAATAAACATGCTCTTGCAATAAAACAAATAATTGTGATACTTTTCAATAAATTCATTTTACCATCTTGGATAAATTTCCAGACTTATTTCTTCTTACTATTGTTCGTCGGGTTTGTTGATAATCATCAGGAACTGTATCTTCATATCATTAGATACAGATAAAGGATCCGTTTCATCTTAAAGTTTGTAGTTGTTTCTGCAAATATTGATTATTCTCTCCTCGTCAGCTGCCCTTAATATTCGATTCAGTGTGGTGTATGCTCTGGATATTTGTTTCTTTGATGTTAGTTTCGCGGTTGACTTCATTCTGGCATCTGTTGGAAATAACATTGATAAAGTTACAAACGTTGATCCAGTTCTCTATAGTTTTAACAGCACATTTAGAATGCTCAAACAAACTGTTCTACAGCAAACTAATCCTTCTTTTTCTGTTCTTTTCTTTTCTTCTTTCCTTTTCAGAGTATCCTGTAATGTCTAGTAATATTAAAGTAAGAAACACTGAGATATACTCACCAGACCATAAAAAAGCATCTTTCCTGACCGATATGTAGCTACAAGTAGCTTCTCTCCCTCCTCTGTCATCAATGTTGTCATACACCGTGATCGTTTGGTTGCCAACAACTGCTGACCATCTTGACTGTACTGTGTGATGATACATTTTCCAGTAAAATACTGTCTATCTGACCACAAGATGTATACAAAACCTGCCCTGTCTTTACATACACTCAAAGGATACCAAGTCAGTCCGTCAATATCTGGTTTCGGAAACTCGTACAGTAACTCTGCTTCTGTTTTACATGTATCCATGGTTACAGCGCATGCACATCTACTCTCTGCATCGCATATCAGCAGCATGCCTTTATTATAAATGATATCTCTTGACCGTTTCATAACCCCTGGCAGCTTCAGAGCTCGAATGAAATTCAACTCTTCATCAAATATGAATAGCGATCCAATAGATGTACCTAGAATGATGTGGCCACGTATAGTATCAGTAGTTATACACGTCGCATATTTCTTACCCACCGTTTTGATGTCATCAAAGAGGGACGTGATGTTATTTTGAGTAAAGGACCCATCTTGAATATTATAAACACCAACCTGATTGGATTCACAAACCGAAGCTATCTTATCACGTGATAAAGCAGCACAGTGACGAAAGGGTTGAAGAGAGGTCCCTTTGACTTTATCTATCTTGTTTTGGCGAATCTGACGTCCTTGTTTGTTTATGACTGTGATAAATGAATGGTCAGATAATAACCTCCCAGAGACGATAATGTTACCAGAGCCAGTACTTGTTATACCAGTAAAACAAAACTGACTACCTTTGATCACATCAACATTAACAACAGATTCTACACTATCCGATATACAGGGGCGTATCCAGGATTTTCTAACCCGGGGGGCGCGAATTACTATCTAAGCGGAGCGCCACCATCGGTTGGCGCGCAGCGTACAAGAAAATTTCTGGTTTTGTTACCCCCAGATCACCGGAAATGACACTTCTCGGGCTTGAAAATGACCAACCAGATGTACACTTTTGCCTGAGAACCAAGTATTTCCTAATAGTTCTTTCCATCCATAACCTTTTTGAAGATTGTCACCAGTCACACATCATGTTCGACCTCATCGCATCTCCAGTGGATCATTGCTTTTTGTAGTGATTCGACGTCGCGGCCCACAATACCCAACAGCCCCACTTTTGAAGGTTTTAAGCCCATTTTTTGTTCAGAATTTCAAAATTCACATTTCTCGTGATTAAACTCACTTCAAAACATACCCATAATATTGCAAAAAATTTCATCTATGGACAACCAATATAGAAAAACCTCCTTGAACCCCTAACAGACTGGTCAAAATTACACGAGTAGAGGGAAGTATGGTGAAGAAAGTTGATCAGGAAATTTTCGAAAATTCAGACACAGTTAATTCATTGGTGTACAAATATTGAAACCTCCTACAACGGCTGTTATAAAACTTCGTTGAAGGAAATGAAAAAATACCAGATATTTCCGAAACCGAACACTACACACATAGGTCAAGGAGGCGGGGGGGGGGGGCTAACGAAATATTTCTTTCTGAAAATTCGGGCAATATGCTGAGAATTTTTCGGGCACCTATACTGAAAGAACATTGCAATGATGTAGCTAAAGGAAATGAATAGTTTAAAAATTATCTCCTTGGTAATTAAAATAAAGTTCTAAGCTTGGCCGACTAATTCACCATTACTAATGTAAAAGAGAGTTTTGACATAATTGGACCTCCATGCTTTATCTCCATCTACATAGGACAATTCGTTATTTATATAAGCATCCCGCGGTATACTGCGCAACTTTCAGTGACCGTACGGTACATGATGGCATGCGATGTAATAACCGATGCTTGCTTGTTTGATATTGACATTAACATGTTGATCGCGCGCGGAGCGCGCGAAAATGTTGGTTATATTTTCGGGCAAGTAGTTACAGCTCCCCAAATCAAATTGGGCTCCTTCGCCTTTGACTACACACATAGACAGTTTTGAGGCTGTTCATCCTGGAACGCCATTTTCATGCTCACTGATATGATGTGATATCTGCTGTTTGCTTTACAAATTCGAACAGGCGCGTAGCGAATAATTTGCCAAGGGAGGGGCCTGTAGGCAAACTATCTAAGCGTAGCGCCACCACGAGTTGGCGCGAAGCGTACAAGAAAATTTTGGCCGAAAATGCCTCCCAGATCGCTGGAAATGACACTTCCCATGCCGTGTAAGTTGCATCTAAGCATTTTGTATTTCGAATTTACTAGCGATATCATAAAAAAAAAATATGCTCGGGGGTGGGGGCGGCGGTCGTAAATGCGTCATGTTCCCCGACGACGCGGTCGAGTTCGGGACCAGCCACAGTTGGTTTCATAGCAAAATTGTTTAAGGCGTCCATACACACACACACGTTATGATAGACCATATATAGATACATTAGTGAGAGAGAGGAAAAATGGAAACGTCAAATATGGAGTTGTCGGTGTAAGGGGTAGGGTGAGGCGCTTGCCCCCTTCCGAAATCCTCGATCCGTCACTGGCTACCCGGCCATGTGTATATAATAGGGTTCAGCGCTGTAATGATGTCACTGTTCCTCCTTCTCTTCCCGGTGTCTTGGCGTGTATCTTCTACTCCCTCCTTTTCACCTTTTTCTCTCCTTCTTCTTTTCCCTTCCTTCCTCTCCTCCTCCTCTTTTTTCCCCTCTTCTTCCTTTTTTCCACTCTTTTTGCCCTCTTTTTTTCTCTCCTCTTTTTCTTACCCGGGAGGCGCGCGCCCCCAACGCCCCACCCCCACTGGATACGCGCCTGGATATATGTACCTTATCAATACACAATATTGGTAAATCATCCCTTGTTATATCAGATAAAAATTCAATTTCTATAAAATCTTTCATTATATCCTCAACCAGAGGTTCACTCGCTGCCCTAATATCAGGAATACACTGTGCGTCTGTCCAGTGGTTATGTGATTCAAGGACACTCGAAGATATCGTCGACAAATTTTCAAACTTATTGACCCATTGATTACAAAGATCTGATAAGTTTTGTGTTTCTCTAAGCTTGCGTTGCTGTTGTTCGTCTATTGATTTATTTCTCTCATTCATTACCGCATCAAGTCGGTTCATTTTTTCGACAATCTTTAATTCTCTGTTTTCTATTTCATTTCGTTTGGTGTCCTCTTTCTCTTTTGATTCCCTAATTTTGGTTTTAATCATTCTGTCGTACTCGTCTTTTATTGCTCTAATTTTCTCTTCCATTTCTGTTTCTAATTCTTTCATTTTGTTTCGAGTACTCTCTTCAAGAACTGTTTTGAATCTGCTGAATTCTCTCTTTTCTTTCTCTTTCTCATTCTGTAACTCCCTGGTCTGATCTTCGTACTGCTTTTTCCATTTTGCTTTAGTTTCAGCGACAATGGACAGAACGTCGTTATTCATTCTGTTGATTTTATCAGCATAGTTGAATACAGTTTCTTTACGTTTAACAAGTTCTTCCAATATATTCTTCAAGTGTTCCCTTTCGTCGTTCGCCACTTTCCTGACGTCTCGAAGTTCATGACCTTTGTGTTCATCATACGTACATGTCAAACAAACGGGGAGGTTTCCGCAGGTACAACAACACAACTTAGCCTTGTGTTCCGGGTGAATATGGCACCTAGGAGCTTCCATCAATGATGCAAGTTTTTCTTGTGTAAGACTTTTCCCCTCAAGATCATTCAGGGCTAATAAGTGTTTCTGATGTTTGACAAACATCTTCTTGGTCAAATGAAATTGATAACACTGAACACAAAGAAATCCTTTGCATGTAAAACAGTACGCTGTAACCTTTAACTTCTCTTCACAGCCAATACATTCTCTCTCTTCTTTGTTTTCAAATGTGGTCTGTAGCTGAATAAACTGCAGCATACTTTTCATATGGAAGTCAGTCTTGAATCCATCGATTCCATTGTTTGGTATTTTGCAGACATCTTTACATAGAGGACATTTAAATGTCCCAACCTGTCCTTCTAATATAGGTTCCAGACATTGCTTACAGAATCTATGGAGACATGGTAATTGTTTCGGTTCTTTAAACAGATCCAAACAAATTGAACATTCGAAGAATGTATCTGCGATGTCTTTCCAAGGCGATGGGCAGGCCATATTTGTCTCGAAATTGAAGCTGTAAAAAGAAAGTTATTAAGATCAGTGTTTGTGAATATCATACTTTGGATTAACAAATTGAGAGTAAGAAAATTAAGTAGAAAAATCTTAAATGAACGAATGCATGTAACCTACGATATGACTGGTATTTCTTGCCACATATAAACACAGAAGTCGATATATTGGTGCAACTCGATCACTGACATAATGGAACTGTTCGGGCGTAGCTGATGACAAATACGATCTCATAGACGTTTATGGTGCTGGAACGATACCACCAACAGCACACCATGCCTTTAATGCACTTTACCTCGATACAAGAACCAGTTGAGTAAGTAAGTGAGTGAGTGAGTGAGTGAGTGAGTGAGTGAGTGAGTGAGTGAGTGAGTGAGTGAGTGAGTGAGTGAGTGAGTGAGTGAGTGAGTGAGTGAGTGAGTGAGTGAGTGAGTGAGTGAGTGAGTGAGTGAGTGAGTGAGTGAGTGAGTGAGTGAGTAAGTAAGTGAGTCAGTGAGTCAGTGAGTCAGTGAGTCAGTCAGTGAGTCAGTGAGTCAGTGAGTGAGTCAGTGAGTCAGTGAGTGAGTGAGTGAGTGAGTGAGTGAGTGAGTGAGTGAGTGAGTGAGTGAGTGAGTAAGTAAGTGAGTCAGTGAGTCAGTGAGTCAGTCAGTGAGTCAGTGAGTCAGTGAGTGAGTCAGTGAGTCAGTGAGTGAGTGAGTCAGTGAGTGAGTGAGTCAGTCAGTCAGTCAGTCAGTCAGTCAGTCAGTGAGTCAGTCAGTCAGTCAGTCAGTCAGTCAGTCAGTCAGTCAGTCAGTCAGTCAGTCAGTCAGTCAGTCAGTCAGTCAGTCAGTCAGTGAGTCAGTGAGTCAGTGAATCAGTGAGTCAGTGAGTCAGTGAATCAGTGAGTCAGTGAGTCAGTAAGTAAGTCAACTTTATTGAATCCCAGAAGGAAATTACATTTCTGCGGTGAGGAATACAATGAATGATACAAAATACAAAGAACACTGATACAATGAATCATACAAAATACAAAAAAAACATTGATAATATACAACAGTTAATTGCAGTCTAAACAAAATATGCACTAACAGCGCAACTAACTGGAACGGCCACCCACCTACCTCGTGAAGTTCTTGTTGTGAACATCAATGGCAGTGCCTATAAACGAAGAACGATGTCTATTTGTGTGTGACGTCAGCGACCTCTATCTACTAATCACCATTGTAATTTGGTTATATTATTCCCCACTTAATGGTATACCAAAATACAGATGAACTAAGGAAACATGTTTGAAATTATCACCATTCATATTTCAAGACTTACCTTACTTTAATGTTGACCTATTCCCTTAGTCTTGTATCAACCTGGCTGGATTTTATCTTTCTTACGTTGTTACGAACCGGACCAAAGAAGGAAATACATGAGAATATACGCAGTACATATATGTACAATGGATATAACGCACGGAACTTTTATACAACTGAGTTTGGACTTTGATATCACGAGAACACTCACGCTGAGCTGATATGGTTGGTGTTTTATAACAAGAGTAATATTACGTAAACTATTAGTACTAGTACATATATACACATAAACATATACCAAATGTGTGCATGTTGTAGACATCTATATAACAAGGTGATTTTATTCTTGCGTGACACCTGGATGTTGAATAGATAAGTCTATCTTAATTTATGTCTAGTCACTTGTCAGATGTGACGTTAGTTACAATAGATTTATGACTGGCATATCAATTCAGGGACCAAACAGAATCACACTTGAAGATTTATATGTGTGACTCCGGCCCTTGGCCCGTCGGGCTTCGCCCTTGGACCCCATGAGGGGCCCAAGGCGGGCCCCTGTACCCCACCCGATACAGTCTTTGCGCCAAGACGCTCATCCCTTCAGTTTTATCCATGTTTAGTAATTGATGTCCACCCCCATCCCCCCCCCCGACCACCCCACTTTTTAATTGGGATTGATGCCACTGTGTAAAAGTAGCTCTGAACACAATTTTGTGCTAATAACATAACTCCAAAATTACCTAGGGCCAGATGTGAATGAAGGACTATATAAACGAGGGTGTGCTGTCGTTGGGTCAATGAAGCTTACTCCTCACCCCGCTCCCGCCCTGTATGGGTGGGGGGGGGAGCTGGCTGTCTTATAGTAAGTAAAATGAAGAAGTCATATGGTGCATTCTCAGGCATGTTTAGACTATAATTTATTATATTATAAGTATCTATAAACGGAAGGTTGTGCTAATAAACAAATATCAATTCAACATTCCCCTGCACTGTTAAAGATAGATGGCTGAACCTTGATGAGAAATTGAAATGGTTCAGTCGCATATTATCATATTTTATATTATAAATATTTAAGAATGCACCATGTGACGTCCAAACGTCTTTTTTTTTGCTGGGGAAAAGTCAGAGACCCCAACACGGGAGTCAGCTACAATGATCTCAGGCAAGGGCGTAGGAACCGGGGAGCTGGGGGGCGCCAGCCCCCCAATGAAAAATGTGGGGGGCGGAAGTATCATTCCGCCCCCCCCCCCGCTCCGCGAGTCAGAAAACCCCTTTTTCATTCTAAATGAGAAAAAAAATCTCATTTGGAGCACCAAATTGCATCTAAAAGGCCAGGTGAAAATGCAAAATTATTTACAAAATGGATTGGGTGTTGAAGTGTGCTATATTGCACCAAATTACATCTGAGGCCACATGGAAAGCAAAAAAATTCCAAAGGGGAGGGGGAACCCCCTCCCCTTAGACCCCTCCCCCAGGCCGGCCATCAGTCATCAGCCCCCCCTCCCCCCACTCAAAAGTACCTTCCTACGCCACTGATCTCAGGGTAATATTCACTCTTTTACAAGTTCTTTAAATTCACCTGTAGCTATTCCAAGAAGCTTGATACCCCTACCTAAAACATGGCAAATAGTTATATATAGTCATTCCATCACTACCTTCATGTGGCAGCTCTTAAACGTTATGGTATCATATGTGATTTGATCTGACTTTTATTAGGAAGGTCTTATGCATTAGTACTATCAATAAAAGGAACGATACATACATTTTATATTATAGTGTTATTCCCTACTGTAATATGGTGTTTATTATCATGGAAATAGTGTTGCCTGTACTTCTAAACTATTCCATTAATTCGTTAAATACCTACCATAGAACATTATTACTGTACTCGATTCAAAGCTCGCTGTTTAACAATGTAAATATCTACTGTTCTTCAGTTTTATAACCAAGCATGCACCATTCAATACTTCCTGGTTAAAATGGCCGTGCACCTTCCTTCAAGCATTGAACACAGACACCTATCGCGGAACAGAAGTTGTTACTAACCTTGTGCTTTTTGCTTTTAGTCGATGAAGTATTAAGGCCTCTTTGTAGTTATAGTTGAAATATCAGAATTATTTGACTCCTAGTTTATCCAGTTGTTGAAAGTACAACAGACGAGACGTAAATTACCTATGTCCGTTCAAAACCACGCGATTATAATGGAAATCCCCAGTTGCTGATTTGGGTGTCAATGTATTGAGCAATTACCTTACACCCTCCCGTAACTTGTTTAATGGTACATTTGTGCAGAGACATATTTCTACATTCCGTGCGTACACATACACACAGATGCCAACACAAATCAATACAGGGTATGCGAGTTAGCATGGTAACGATGTATGTTGAATAATAATAATAATTATTATTATTATTATTATTATTATTATTATTATTAATAATAAGGATAATAATTATAATGATAATATTAATAATAATAATCATAATGATAATAATAATAATAATAATAATAATAATTATCATCATCATCATCATAATAATCATAATCATAATCATAATAATAATAATAATAATAATAATAATAATAATAATAATAATAATAATAATAATAATAATAATAATAATCATAATAATAATCATAATAATCATAATAATCATCATAATAATCATAATAATAATAATAAAAATAATAATAATAATAATAATAATAATAATAATAATAATAATAATAATAATAATAATAATAATAATAATAATAATAATAATAATAATAATAATAATAATAATAATAATAATAATAAAAATAATAATAATAATGATAATGATAATAATAATAAGTAATAAGACTTTAAATTCAATATACAAACTTAAAGTAGAACGATAGTGACAGAAAAAAAATCTCTCATTTTCCTATATAATGTAGTTTATATGTTACCAAGCAACATATTTTTTTAATTTTCCAAATAGCACACCGGAAAGTAATAAAAAAGGGAATTGAAACATCATTTTTTCGTCTCCGTAATTAAGGAATTTGCAAACACTGCAACGACCTGGAACAGCCCTCAGTTCAGTGAATGACGTCACTGTGATGATCTTTTTTGTTGTGAACTGTTCAGTACGGAGCTGTGCGTGCATTTCGTGTCAGCATAACTGTTATTTTCCGGCGTAATGTTCAAGACATAAATAGAAAATGAATATCATGGTGTTTCTTGATTTCTTCACCTCGTGGCTACAAGTTTTTCTTTACGAAATTTGCGGCGATTTCGCAACGATTTCCCAATATCTGAAGAGGTAACTCGCAAGCTGACCTAAAGTAACGTAAATCTCAAGATCACGTTTTTGGCGGGTTTTATACAGAGTGATGTATGAATGTGCTCACTTACCAGTCAAACTGGCACAATAACAATAGTGACGATAGTCTCAAACGTAGTTTAGTATAACATCCGAAAGAAAATCCAAAGTTTTAAACAAAGTAGATTCGCTTGTATGCACTAGGCCTACTGTAAAACAAAAACGTTCCTTGTTCCGTGCGTCATTAAATCCAACAGAAAGGTTTCACTGAGCTTGAAATACAACCGCATTTGAACTCAATCGAGTAGTTAGTCTAGCTCGAACAATTTTCTCACTACATGCAATGCCTATTGAGTTTATTCACATGCATGCCTCGTGGTTTGGGCTTCAGGAGGAATCGTATTCTAGCCCAACTTCACGTAGGTCCGCAAACGGTACTTTCACACTGTGCAAACATAAGTGACATTGTGCGCTACCGTAAGTAATACTTCCACGATGTTTTGTTTCCCTCGAGCATACATACATTTCCTATTCGTATTACATTTAAAGTGGTTTGGAGGGTATGAACACATCTCTGCCCAAAAAACTCTGCCTAAGCGACGTCCATGCCGGCATGCCCCAATTGAAATTTGCACGTGGATTCTCTCCTCACATAGTCATTGGGTTGTTCAGGTCTGACATATGTCTTCCAGTTCCAACACTTTCTGTTGCATTTATCGGGATATATATAAATAATGCGGCATAAAAGCATCAATCTTTCAAACTTTTTTTACTTTAGTGACCTTGCCACACGCAAATTTCAATTGGGCCCGAGATGGCTCTATGACCGATTATTCCGTAATTTACATTGGGGCAGTTGGCTTCACTAAAACGACAAGAAAAAGCAGGAACAATAACACCTTATTAAAATTAGACCGTTAAATGTCTCACGCAGTGTATCAAATCTCCTCTCTGGTTTAGGTTGTTTGTCGAGTCCAATATAGAGTAGCTTGCGACTAAACTTACACACTAAGTGCACACTGCTGAAGTACACTACGCCGAGCTCACTTTGTTATCATCATAATGACGTCACATGTCACTGTAGATCACGTGATCATCATATCGCTGTTCGCGAAAAGCCCAATTTTTGTTTAAAAAATCAACGAGTTTAGGAATTTTGTTTAAGCCTTTCCCAACATCGGATTGACTTGAATTTTCACATGTGTAATATGGAAACCAACTAGAATACTCTTGAATAAAATCGTATTTTTTCGTCGATGCTGAAAAATCACTATCGTTCATCTTTAAAAATTCGAAGGGTGATGTTATTTCTAATAAAGAGGAAGTTCTTTCCGAGATTCGGACTATTTACCAACGCCTTTATAGTTCAAATGGTTGTATTCCAGATCCTTTTTTACTGACTTACCATGATCCCAAAGTAGAGGTTGATAATTTATTGGCTTGTGAGGGTTTGCTTTCTCTATATGAATGCACCAAAGCCCTCGAAGCGTTGAAAAAACGACAAGGCGCCAGGTAGCGATGGTCTTTCGGCCAATTTTTATAAAAAGTTTTGGGATTCAATCGGTGAATTAGTTTTAGAGTCTCTTAATCATGGCTTTGATAATGGTAGTTTTTCCACTGAGCAATCGAGGGGTATTATCACTCTCATCCTGAAACCTACGAAAGACCCCATGTCCCTGCAGAATTATCGCCCTATTACTTTATTTAACACTGACTATAAGATCGGTGCTAAATCTATTGCCACCAGGCTGAAAACTGTAATTCAATCTCTTATTGGCCCTCATCAAACTGGTTTGTTAAAAGACAGATTTATCGGTGAAAACATAAGATTTGTTTTAGATTTAATAGATTACGCGGCAGAGCGAGATATTCCTGGCTTTATTTTCATGATAGATTTCGAAAAAGCTTTCGATAAGCTTGAGTGAGATTTTATTAATAAGGCACTATCCTTTTTCAATTTTGGTACCAGTTTTAAAAAGTGGGTGAATGTTTTTTACAAAAATACTACTGCTTGTGTATGTAACAACGGTTTTTCCACTGGCTTTTTTCCCGCTTGAGAGAGGAGTAAGGCAGGGATACCCGCTAAGACCTTATTTATTTATTCTTGCAGCGGAAGTTTGTGCATTAAAAATTAATAATAAGGAAGTCAGGATCATGCAATACGCTGATGACACAACTCTTTTTCTCGATAATAGAAGAAGCTCTTCAAAGGAGGCATTTAACATTCTTAATCAACTGAGACTAGCTTCCGGATTGACAATTAACTTAACCAAATAGAGTCTTTTCCCGCTAGGTCCGCTTGCCTCCCGTTGTCCGACCTTTATTCAGGACTTTAACATCAGATTCACTCTTGGGCCCGTAAAGTTATTAGGTATGTTCTTTACTGGCAATGGAAATGATCTCTTCCGTTTGAATTATGTTCCTTAGCTTTCTCGTCTTAAAAAGTGTTTAAGTGTTTGGAAATGTAGGGATTTGACCCCGATCGGTCGTAATGTTGTTGTCAATACATTTGCTTTGTCGCAGCTTGTTTTTCTCTTTCGGGTCCTTCCAAATCCACCTTCCCACTTTACTAAGGAGATAGAAAGTATCATTTTTGATTTTATATGGGCGGGAAATCCTGATAAAGTGAAACGCTCAGTCATGATTAATTCTGTCGGTGAGGGGGGGGGGGGGCTAAAGGTAACTCATATTTCTAGTTTTATAAGCAGTCTTAAATGCACCTGGATTAAACGGTATAACAGCGACCTATATGGGTTGTGGAAAGTTTTTTTCGACATTTACTTAAGATCGTACGGAAAAGAACTTATTTTTTACTCTAATTGCTTAAAGAATGACATCATTAATATTTCAAATCCTTTCATTTACCAACTCCTTAGTGCGTGGTGTGAAATTTCTTTTATGAACCCGAATAGTAACTTTGGAAATCAAATTATCTGGAACAATTCCCACATACGTATTAACAATGATATTACCTTGTATAAGAATTTACTCTTGAAAAATGTATAATATGTTGGGGATTTGTTTGATAATGACGGGAGACCTCTCCCGTTTGATTGGTTCAAGCGCAAATTCCATATTATGCGTTTTCCTTTCACCCTATATTGGGGTTTAATTGATAGTATCCCGAAAAGTTGGAGAGGGCTGCTTGCGTTAGAAATAATATTGATAATGATAACATAATTCTATTCAATGAAGTTCTAAAAGCCTCATCAGTCTCCCAACTAGTTTATAAGCGCCATTTGCGTCGTCTATCAGACATACCAACCGCCATTGAAAAGTGGAATACGACCTTCACCAACTTAACCTAAAAAGACTGGCATCGCTTCTTTCATATGCCGTATTGCACTGTCTCTGAAGCTTAAATCCAAATTTTCCAGTTCAAATTTATTCATAGAAGTGTTGCCACGAATAGGCTTCTTTCATTGATGGGTAAAAGTGATTCAGATCTTTGTACCTTTTGTAAAATTGAAACTGAGAATATTGAGCACTTATTTTGGAAATATCCCATAACTGCCTCTTTTATTTTAGATGTTGAAAATAAGTTTCTTAGGAAGCAGTTCTTTTTTTTTAAAAGCAGGCTATCTTTTTTGGTTATAACAACGGGAGGGGACATCCCTACAACTTTCTGATACTTCATATGAAATACTATATTTATGATTGCAAAAGGAATGAACGAAATCCATTAATCAATGAGTTTTACGTTAAATTCAAATTCATAATCAGTATTGAAAGGTTCAACTATTTAAGAACTTCCAGCTTTAGAAAACATAAAGTTACTTTTTGTGGAGTTATGGCACGCCTTTTCCTTATGTCCTGATTTATTCAATTAAGCCATATCGATTCCGTTTCCTTTACACTAGTTTTTTGCTATATACTTGCACATGTACTCGAAAAGTGGTGTTCCATGTAATATATAGACTTACAAAAAAAATGAAGAAGTTATGTTAGAAATCTAAAGAGAATTTCTTTTTGCATTGATGATAAACGATGAATAAACGGAGGGAAAAAAATAATAATAATTATAATAATAATAATAATAACAATATTAATAATAATAATCGTAATCATAATCATAATAATAATCATAATAATAATCATAATCATAATCATAATTATAATAATAATTTTAAAATAACAACAACAATGATAATAATAATATTAGCGCAATTTAGTACATTTTCCAATTATTTACTTTGTCTTGTCTTTTAGATGCAGATTAGTGCGCAACAAAATATCGCTTTTACTCCATTACACTGCTTAAACCAAAGTGACTTTTCTCTCAGTTTAAATGTTTCTAAACTGCACCCCAACTATATAGAATTCAGAGGTCAACGTCTGAAAGCCTTATTTGTAGTTCGGAATAATTTGGTAATACTGAATATTTTGCCTCAAATTAATACCTTTGAAAGGCTATGGCAATGTTGTATGATTCATTTTTGATGTAACTTAACAAAAATTTCATTTTTTTTAAAATTACAAATCTAGTTTAAAGTGATGTTGTAAATATTTCTAATATAGGCTATAGCATTGTGCTATTATTAATTTTTCTAAAGATATAACCTTGCGGTTCTATTAATTTTCGATGTTAATTAACAAAATATTCCAATTCGAGAAAACTACAAATGTAGGTATCAAGTAATGTTGTAAATACTTCCATGGATGATGTATTGTCATAACATAGGTTCCTCCTTGAAACAAGCTATTTTCATTAGAAAGATCAGACCTTACCTTTATCTCTCAGTTTCAATGATTGTAGACACCATCGTAGTCGTTTAGAAGTCAGAGATAAACGTCTCGAAGCCTTGTTTGTCATCCGGAACAATTTCGTGAAACTTAATGTTTCAAATGAACTCTTTTTTGATTTTATTCATTTTCGATAAAAAATATTAACATTTTCAAATTAGTTTAAAAATGAAAATCTAGGGTAAAGTGATATTGTTAATACATCCATGAGTAAGTTATTTTCATGACATTTGTTCTTCCTTACAACGACAAGATCTGACTTTTTCTCTCAGTTTTTTAGTATTTTATACTCCACCGTAGCCGTTTAGAAGTTAGAGATAATAAACGTTGGGAAGCTTTATTTGAAAACGGAACAATTTGGTAAACCTGAATATTTTGCCTCAAATTAACACATTTGATAGGCTATATATAGCCTTTTGGTTTATTGATTTCGATGTAAATTAACAAAATTCTAAAATTGCTATTAAAAAAAAACAAATCTAGGGTAAAGTGTTGTTGTAAATACATCCATGTTAGAATGTTAGACTTGACCGTAGCCGTTTAGATGAAGTGATAAACGTATGTATTACTTATTTTATACGTTATTTTTTTATTCGATATAATGTTGTTTCTATTACTACAATACTTCTAGGAAATATTGATGTTGTAAATTAACACAATTTAAGTTATTTTATCACAAAGGTTCCTTATGAAAAGTTCTTATTATATTTATAATGTTGATTCAATTCAATTCAATTCATAAGACTTTATTTCAATCTCTCGCATTAAAGTATGCAATTATGACAATAGACGTGGGTAAATGTACAAGAGAACAAGAGAATGAGGAGTGCCAACAAGAAGCTCTGCAGAGCTTGTTTACGTTGACACCCCTTTACAAATAAAACATAGAAAGAAAGCTTAAGTATACAGAGAAAACAGAACAAAGATGGCAAAGAAAGGAAAATACAAAATCAATGATAGTTTGATATAAGATACTCTTTAAGACGTTTTTTGAAGGTGTTCAAACTTTTACAACCAGTAATAGTAGTAGGGAGGGAATTCCAAAGTTTTACGCCGACATAACGAATACCAAGTTGTGCAGACCTAACTCTAAAGTAAGGAACAGTCAATTGATTTGGCGCACGGTTGGGATAAGGATCGTTACGTAACTGAAAATAGTTGCGAAAAGTCGACGGAGCATTATCATGTAACCAATTGAAAATAAAAATACCAACATAGTAACGATTTATATCATAGATACTAAGAGCGTTAAGAGTAGTAAACAGGGGTGCTGTATGCTGGAGGTAATCCGCATTACAAATATAACGAATGGCTCTCTTTTGAAGTAAGTAAAGGGGTTGAATTCTAGAGGCATGGGTACTGCCCCAAATAACATTACAATATGTAGGATAGGGAAGTATGAGTGTATTATACAAAGTGACCAATGTGCTTCTGGGAATGATTTGGCGAAGTCTATTAAGAACTCCAGCGCCTTTAGACACTTTCATACAAATATTCTGAATATGATTATTTCAAGAAAGATGATTATCTATATAAACCCCAAGAAATTTAGTAGTCTTAGACAGCATAACATCAACACCGCAAAGTCTGATACTATTAATGTTAGGATTTAAGTGCGTTGAAGGTGTACTAAACACAATAGAGGTAGTTTTCTTAACATTTAGTGACAATTTATTTGCACAAAACCAATCATGAATATATGTAAACTCATTCTGTATAGTATCCAATAGAAAATTAATGTCATTACTGGAAAAGAACAGGTTAGTATCATCAGCATAAGAGATTATATGAAATGTGTTGCTGGCTCTATAGAGGTCATTAACATAAATTATAAACAACAATGGACCAAGTATGGACCCTTGAGGAACACCACACTTAATTGGCTTAGAATCAGAATTTATATTATTAATAACAACAAACTGGTGACGATCAGCCAGATAGCTTTTGAACCACTGAAGTACAGTTCCCCGGAATCCATAATGACTAAGTTTTTCAAGTAAAATGTTATGGTCAAGGGTATCAAACGCCTTCGACAGATCCAGAAATATACCAGAAGCATACTGATTATTTTCGAAAGCTTCCATAACTTTACAAGTAAATGTAAAATAGCATGTGTAGTTGAGGGAAACCAAATTGATAGTTATACAGTAAATTATGCTTAGCAATAAAGTTATATAACCGTGAGAACATTATTTTTTCGATTACCTTGGAGAAACATGGGAGAACTGAAATGGGTCTATAATTATTCACGGATTCCTTTTCACCGGCCTTTAAGACAGGAACAACTCGAGCTATTTTTAAAGATGTGGGAACAACACCAAGCTCAAAAGAGAGATTACAAAGATATGTGAGTGGAATACATAATGAATGGGCAACATGTTTTACAATAATAGCAGAAACACCATCAAACCAGCAGCGGATGGCTTGAGTGATAGGAGTACTTTAAGGACCTCATCTCTTGTTGCAGGAATAATGAATAAAGAGTCAATGACTGGTGCTTGCAGGTATATTTTGTAGTGAGAATTAACATTAGGAATCTTATGTTGAGTGGCTGGACCAATAGTAGTAAAATAATCATTAAAAATGTTTCCAATATCCAATGGATTAGAAAAACTGACCCCCTGATAATTAATCTGTTCAGGAGTGCAATTAGCTTGTCGACCATGTAAAAGTGTATTTATTGACCGCCACATACTTTTCGCATCCTGGTTGTTATTATTAAACATATTGGTGTAGTAAGACTTTTTGGCCAGCCTGATAACAGACGTAAGACGATTACGAAAACGTTTGTAGTCGTTCAAGTTGTTTGCAGTGCGACTACGGAGATATCTTTTATATAAATGATTCTTTGTACGGCAAGAATTAAGGATGGCAGGAGTCATCCAGTCACTCTAATACCCTTCTTTGTACTAGGAACACACGGAAGACAGTTGTTTAAATGCTTACTAAATATTTTATTAAACTGATCAAATGCAACGTTTACATCATTGCCATAAAAGACATCTTGCCAAGTTTCGTTTTCAATAGCAGACCGAAATAACCGTATAGTTGCTGGATTAACGTGCCTCCTTAAAGTAATTGACGGAATACTAGTTTTAACATTGTCAATTTCAACAATAGTAAAAACAGGGAAATGATCCGAAATGTCGTCACAAATTATGCCCGAGGTAGATGACAGTGATGGACTATTCGTAAACATTACATCAAGAAGTGTAGCAGAGTGTGACGTTATCCTAGAAGGCAAATTGTGGAGTGGACGAAAAGAGTGAGAGTGTACAAGGTTGATAAACTGATTACCGATGTTTTCCGATGTAATTAAGAGATTACAGTTAAAATCGCCCATTAAGAAACAACTCCTGCCTTCTCGATTCAATGAAATAAATAAAGTAGAGAACATGTCAAGCACAGTTTCGCTAACACCGGAGGGGCAATAAATAACCCCTATGATGATTGACGAATGAGAAGCCTGTAGTTCTACAAAGGCGACTCAAATACGCCTTCTACAAATGTACTCAAATCTGAACGAGATTTGTATTTAAGAGATGAATTGATATATAGTGCGAGCCCTCCACCACGCCCTTGCCTAGAGGCATGTTCCATATTATACCCAAGGATGTTGTAGAGAGTATGTAAAGTATTAGGATTACCAAGCCAGGTCTCGGTTATACCGATAACAGAAAAATTTTGCCTAACGGATCTTAGTGATAATAATAAATTATTAAAGTTACTACTCAGAGACCTAGCATTCACACGATACAAGGTAAGTTTCTGATCCCATAAATCGTTGGTAATATCTTGAAAGAAATTATAATCATAATACTTGCAGTTAGTAGCTTAAAACTTTGAACAGAATTGATATCAGGATCAATAGAACTGAGAGGGGAATTAATGTCGTCGCATGCTTGAAAGTGATTTCGAGTATTTTTACAAATGATACAGGTTATGTCCCCATGCAAACTAACAATAGGATTACTAATACAGTCATTATGCCATTTAATAACCCCGGAGCAATTACAGCAATGACCTATGGAACAGCGATCACTAGACGTTAAGCTATGCGCACAAATACAACAGAGGTGACTAAATAAAATACAATGCTCCATGCAGTATCAAATACAAACTATCAAGAAGTAAGAAAAGAAAAAAAGAGAAAGAAAGAAGAACAGAACAAAATAAGAAGAGTGAAAAAAAGTATTACAACGTATAATACCTTGAATGTGGATAAGACGGGTGGTTGGACAAACGAAAACACACGACAAAAGGGAAATCCTTTAAAGTAATCTGTACAATACCAGTAAAACGTGCAACTACTTGCTACATTTAACGGCAATGGTAGGTACTGTCCCCAAAAATCAAGATAGCGGCTTCAAATTCAAGATGGCGGCTTCAACTTCACCATTGTGTCCGTACATTACCGAAGTCTTGCCAGGTCCTCTGTATTAGCAATATGATGTTTATGATCGTTTCCATCAATGACGAAAATCTTCCCATCTAGGGTCCAAGACCGGTTAACTCTTTCATGTTTGCGGGCACGGGCGAATAGCTCCTGGTTCCTGCGGGTCAAATCCTCATTAATGTATATTCTGGTGCCTTTTAGTGAGGTCCTGGCACGATATATCCTGTCTCTTGTGTTGTATGAGTTCAGTTTGACGATTATAGCCCTGGGTCGGGTGGCGTTTGCTATGTTGTTAGCTCTAGGTCGGGGTGAAATGCGGTGTGAACGGTCGATTTCTCCAGGGGTAAGGGTAACGTTCAGTTTTTCGGTCGCCAGATTAATGACTTACTCGTCAGTCGATTCTCCAGGAGATTCAGGAATCCCCTGTATGCGGAGACAGTTACGCCTTGAATACTGCTCCTGGCGGTCAGCAGAGTCCTGGATTGCAGTTAAGTCTCGTCTGAGCTTGCATGTTTCCTCCCTGGCATCATCAAGTTGTTTTTGCTTTTTGGACAGTTCAAGTTGGAAGGTGTCATGAATTTCTTTACATACCTTCTCTTTCACTGCTTCCGCTATCGCTGGCACTAGTTTGCTTCATATTAGATTGGTGCAAAAGTCATCTGAGTTAATGGCAGCATTCAACTCTTGGCGAATAGAGTCTATAATGTCCACATGAATTAGATCAGTGTTAGGTTGAGGTGTAGGCTCATCGTTAGGCTGGGGTTCGCGAACCTGCCTTCTAGTTGAGGTCGATTTTGCTGCGTTTGTAGCTTTTTTAGGTGGCATCTTGGACGTTGTTTAGTACTAGCAATGAATTCTCACAGAATAATGATAAAGTAATATACTGAACGAATATTTAACTGAGAAATTTGAAGGATTTTCGAGAGGCGAAAAAAATGATGTGATCTTTACATGTTGTCTAGATAATAATGATTATTATTATCATTAACAAAAGTCTTTACTGTTTCTCTCACTTGGAAGGATTTTAGACTCCATCTTAGCCTTTTAGTATCTAACGTTTAGATAGAGCGTTGATGTAAAAACAGAACATAGGTGTCTTCTTCAAAATAAGCGATATTACAATGACGTAAATTTTCACTATATTTTTTATCTTTCAATGATTTTAAAATCCACCTTAGTTGGAAATTTATAGAACAAAAACTATGAAATTTCGTTACTATAACTTCATTATGATAATGACATAGTATTCTAACTATTGTACACATCGATGGAACATTACAGCCGCTTAGGATTTCAACAGCACAAGCGCAGAATCAAAACAATGTTGAGAAAAACAACAACAATACCATTGCGTAAGAAGCAGGATAATCTAATTTATTAATAATGAGATTAAATAAATTTCAAACGGACACGTTGTTGTAGCTTCATGTTATTACTATGGCTTAAAAAAAAAGAGGTTAAATGTTGTAGTCCTTGTATTTGCGTCGTATTATTACCTGTTTGAGGTACAAAGTATTCTGTGTTTTTGAACAACTGCCCGGGAGTCGTCCGCTGTTGTCCATCACCATGGCTACCTAATCGACGGCCCGATACCCACGTAACTACATTTTATTTGAGATATCCAAGCCGTTTCCCTTCTACTTATGTGTGGTGCACTTATATATCAGACATGAGTAATTTCAACAGCCTATACCAGTCAACATTATGGGTGAGTTAATGTGCGTAGTAAATTAACCCTCACGGGAAAATGATGGTGAGGAACTAACATTTGTTTTACTTCTAACACCAACATATTTGAACCTATCATAACTTTAAGATCTTTAGAATACATAGGAACGGTATGATTGCAGCTGAAAGTTGCGCAATTCTTTTCACCGGTGATTTCTTTTAGCGTTTATGCGTATTCACATACCCACCCATAGGTGACTGAAAGAGTAAGGGTTATCAAAGGTTAAATAACCAGGATGCAAAATGCATTGAGGTTTCGATGACTTCATGCACTAGACTTCTGCTTGTTAGTATAATTAGCACTAGCTATTACAATAACACTAAGGCATGATAAACACAGTTCAGTCTACTGTACGGCGCTATACACACCTCCACCAAAAACAATGGGGGTATTGTACTCAATTTTATGAATCCACACACCAAGTATTAGAGGTATCCACGATTTCCATCGTTAGATATCATGTAAAGGGGTTTTCAGAGTTTGACCTCTGGTGACCTATAGGAGATTTGACCTCACAAGCAACAGGATTCTTGTACTCAATATGGCAAATCCATATAATATTTATGAAAAGTATCCATGATTTCTACCATGAGAAATTATGTTTTGATTGTTTTCAGGTCTCGACAAATATTTCTAAAAGTACTCACTATTTGGCGACCGTGACTAAAAATCTACTCGCCAAATTCACTCGCCATTAGACCTATGATTGTTGTTCAAGTCTCCAAAGTACAGATCTACAACATCAATACTTTCTATGAACAAAGGTTAGGCAGGTAGGCAGATTACATGGTGCTACGTAATTGCGCATTGGGAAGTCATGTTTCTTTGCAGTACTGAAATTTAAACTTTTTCTACCAAAAGTAAGTGTTGAACAAAGTAAACCATGTCGCAGAATCATAAATAAGCAGCTAGCCCTACTGTAATGTCTTAAAGAATTTAAAGTAAAACGTCTGTAAAAACACCTACTAAGATAGCTTGGCTTCTGTTACATTATGGCTCCTATATTACTAGGTGTATACTATATACAGTAGCTATAGCTAGGTGTGCGCGAGTCCTATAAGCCTATATACAGTACCTAACTGCTACTTTGAACCGCTACTCGATTAGCGTGACTTCGTACATTTGCCCCGTTATTTATCTTGTCTTTTAAGCTGCAGATTGATGCGCGAAAAAATATCGCTACTACTCCATTACACTGCCTAAATCAAAGTAATCTTTTACGCAATGAAAATATGAGGTGATAAGAGCATCTATCTTCCAAAGATCAGCAACAACAGCAAACTTGACTCAAACACCTTAAATTGTTCTATACTTTGCGAATTATGACTGATAGCCAGCAGGAAAATGTCTTAAAGGAAATAATTAAGGAGTTGTTTTGCCATCTTAATTATATTGGTATTCTGGCTGGTATTCTTCACGTTGGTGTGTTAACGAACCCTATTCTACCCAACCGTTGCTGGCCTAGACAACATAAAATTGCCCACAGGCCTAGTCATGTTTGTTCAAGTTGTCACATAATTATAAACGTGACGAAAGTCGAACGTTACTTTTAAGGCCCAGCTATGCTGAAACTGGTGGAAGAGACTACACAAATTGAGATGAACAGCCAATCCAGACAAAACCTCGTGAACTCACTGCCAAACTAAGAGCTGTTTACACAATTATTTCGCATTGCTCATAGTCAAAATTTTACTAGACTGACGAACTGTTAAGTTTCATAAACGCTGCCTGGTCACAACGAAACTACATCCAACCTGAAATAAATACAACGGAAAACGTCCAATAGAACCGTTGTACTACAAAATACACCTGTTTGCACGCAAAGTAAGGCTTTCGAGCGGCACGTTGAAGCCAATGCAATATCATCAAGTTTTCAGTTTTAGATTCTACGGAAACCCATAAGCTCATTTCCAATACCCTCCTATTCGTATGATAGGCTGGTCTGTGGGAGATATGGTAGCTTATAAAACAAAGTTTCCACAATTTGGCGTCTGGTGAATCCAACTGACCTTTGACCTCGATAAAATCTTGTACTGAACGTGTACCAACTACATACTAAATATGAGATTCGTCCAACCTTCCCTTCTTGAGTTATCCTGTTAACAAGGTTTTCACAATTTGGTGACCCCAAATGGACTTGGACCTCCACCAAAAACAATAGGGATCTTGAACTCAATGTGGTACTCCATCACACAAAATGCGACATTGATCCAAGCTTTTCTTCTTGAGATATCGTGTTTACAAGGTTTACTCAATTTTACCCCTGGTGACCCCAAATGACCTTTGATCTCCACGAAAAAACTGTTGGCTTTTGCTCCTAAATGTGGTCAGTACTGCTCACGAAATATGAGATTGGTCCAAGTTACCTCATTGAGATATCGTGTTTACAAGGTGTTCACTATTGGGCCCCTGGTGACCCAAAATGACCTTTGACATCCCCACAAAACAATAGGGTTCTTTTACTCAATGTGCTATCATATACACCAAATAATAGATTGTTACAAGCTTCCCTTCTTGAGATATCGTGTTTACAAGCGAGGCGTGACACACACACACACACACGCACACACAAGCCATCATGAATGCAAATGGTAGCAGGGGTCGCTTTGCAACCCTCAGGGAGTGGTCGACCCTGCCCTTTTGCACACACATTACACACCCATCCGCCTGCATGACTGCATAGGTTACGAATATCATCGAAACCAAAACCTGTAAACCGGGACAGGTGAAAAGTCTGTTTTTGCGTTGAGAAACACCGAGTAAAAAGACCTTTGTACAACCCTAGAAACATCAAGGAAAAGTGCTTAACTTGCTTCGGATTCATTAATCCAACTTATCGGTACGAATTTCACAAGTATTTGTGCAAACAAGTATATCCAATGTGTTTAATATAGCTTACTTTGGTACGGGGTGAAAAAAGATGAAAATCCGGACTTGTGGGAGGAAAATGTAAGTCACACTTAGCTATAACGTGTGCTCCGTATGGCAAACTTATAGTGTGGACAGTTTTGTTACCACCTACCCATGTAGCCTCAGGAATTCCATGGACTTTGAGAAAGAAGACAAGCAGTACAATGTACTTAAACAGATTGAAAAGCATTGACACCTCTCAAGAAAAGAAGTTTATAGCTACGCACCTGCAGACGAAGACTCGGTCGAGCTTTGTGAAATCTTTCTACATTGCGATCTTCTCGCTATATATTATTTTCGGTTGTTGCGCACCATCCTCTTGTGATGGACGTTGAGAGATGAGAGGAGGGAGCAGCCATGCAGCAGGGAGGAATATATACAAAGTATCGGGGCCTAAAGAGAATTTGCAGTGTCGATAGGATGTCTTTTGATCGTCACCCATCATCTGTCCGTTAAATTTACATCATTCCATCGCCAAATTCGTGTTTTAAACTAACCAGAAAATATCACAGTGTGAACTTTGTCACAATCTATTAATACCCCTAGACAATGTGTTAATAAACCACCGTTTATCGTAAAGCCACAATTATTATGGGAATCCATTACCGCAAATATATATGCTATTATGTTGTCCAAAAAAATGAAAACATTGCTTATAATCAAGCCACTATACAACTAAAACAAACTTTTAATCACGTTGAAATTCAAAATCGTACTTATCAGTCTTAAAACTTTGAAACATTGTTAAATCAATGACAAATGAAAAGATTAGCAAAAAGCAAACAATTAAGGAGTGCGCTTGGAAAATTCTTATTAAATAAAATAAAATAAACCATTCTCCCTCTGGCAAAATCAAAACAATCAAATTACAGGGAGACAAAGAAGGAACACGGATTGAAAAGTACTTTCAAACGGGTAGAATAGATAAAAGGAGGACGCTATTTAAAAATAAGTCAAATTAAAAGATTATCGACAGTTAATTGTCAGGGCTTGCTTTTCACTCTGTTGCATTGCATTGGAAATGTCATCGGATAAGCTCCTCGTTCAGACAAAATTCAAAATTTTCCCCTATCCCTATTGGGTTAACAAAGCAAGAGTCTAGTAGATTAATTTAGTCTATGATGAAGCCAGGAAGGGTATAATTTTTTGGTAAATCCGAGACATATTTCTACGGGTAGCTATTACTGAAAAATGCGTAATCAAACTATAGTTTCAAAGTAAAAAATCAAGTATGCTGTCCAAATTATTATATATATCGCTAAATTAATGAATCTCCAACTATCGAAACATCATATTTCCTAAAACTTCAGTGCAGATGTGAAATCATTTACAAACGAAAATATGTGAACTAAAATGTTTATGAGTGCAATCATATATTGTCACCTCAAAAGAGAGCAAACTAGTCTCGCGGAACCGAGACCAATGCAATACAATGCAACAGTTTGAAAAGCAGGCCCTGACAATTAATTGAGGATGATCTTTTAATTTGATTTTCTTTTTAAATAGCGTCCTTTTTATTTATCTATTGTACCTGTTTGGAAGTACTTTTCTATTTGTGTTGCAGTTTATCTTATCGCTCCCATATGGAGGATGAGGTATTGTAGTTTCTCTGCCAGTTGGGTCAATTTTCTTCAAACTTGGTGGGAAGGTACCCCAGGGTGAACCATTGTGTTTCGCAGACCCCCGGAACCACAGGTCAAAGATTAAATTGAGTTAATATCGAATTGTTGATATAACGCCAAGGGGAACAGTGAATTAAACCCTTCATAGGTATAATGGAAATGTCAAGTGCTATCAAAATATGTGGTTGCCATGGAAACCGAGGTCAAATGTGTGTCACAAATTACCTTAACGGCTGGGCCGATTTTCTTTAAACTTGATTGGAAGGTACTCCAAGGTAAACCCTTGTGCCACGCAGGCCCCTGGACCAAAGGTCAAATTTAGTGCAAATCAAGTTTTTGCTCTAACTCAAAGGGAAAATATTGAATTGACATGGAACCTTCACATGTATCATGACAATATCAAATACCATAAAAATATGTGGTTGCCATGGGAACCGAGGTCAAAGGTCACGCCGTTGAATGTCAAATGTATATTTTATACCGGTACCTAGTCCTTAGTTACAGGCCTAGTGAAAATGAGGAGCATTAATCTAGTATATAATAAACCTAGATCTAGCTTAAGCTGCACTAGACTGAACCTAACTGTTATGTGAGGCCTGGGCAAATGATAAGATCAACTAGGCTACAAAGTACATATTGTGCCTGGGCTGGTCCAGTTATATGTGAAAACTTGACGGGCTTTGGAATTTCAAAAAATGTCTACGTGCCACACAAAATTATATTGGCGGTAACGCGCAACGCGATAATAGCGCGTTTAACATGGGAATGCGAAAAGTCGCTGTTTTGTGACGCGGTTCACCTTAGCCTTTGTTAAGGCGTATCGGCCAATTTTTCTTGCCAAATGCGCTGGGTCGATCCTCACTATTCATCACGCTATGAGCGATTCGTTACTGTTACTGCACCGGCCTGTACTATAAGCGTATGTAGAAAGGGAAGGAAAATATAACAGCCGTAGCATTTTCCTATTTTTATGTAGGGAGACTCATTCGCGTCGCTGAGCAGACACAGCAGATTCTAGGTTCACCTTCGCTTCTGGATAGAGCCTATAACTATAACTTATAAACGCGTGCGTGCGTGTGTACGCTTGGTATATCTTCTTCATTGTGCCTAGGCACAATTTTATTGAACTGATTTCACAGAGAGAGATTGGTTTATTTTTCTCTAACTAATAAGAATTTTCTAAGCGTACTTCTTAATTGCTTACTTGTTTCTTATCTTTTCATTTGTTATTGATTTAACATTGTGCCTTATTATAAGGTTGACTTTGAATTTCATCTTTTCAAGGCAAATGAAAAGTTTTGTTATAGTTGGACAGTTGGTTGATTATGCAATATATTGAAATATTTTTGACAAGATACTTTGATTTCGCATATTTTATTTGCGGTAAATGGCTTCCCATTGTACTTGTGGCTTTGATGACAAATGGTTGCTAATACGTCACGATGTTCGTAGTCTAACGAATTAACGCCATGCAGCTGGTTATATGTAATATCTGTTGTCTAGGGGCATTTATAGATTGTGAGGAAGTTCACACTGTGGTATGTTTTCTGATTAGTTTAAAGTATTCACGGGTATATAATGGGTGGGTGGTGGCTGAAGAATTTGACGATCGAATGATGTAAATTTAACAGACAGATGATGGGCGACGATCAAAAGACATCTTATTGATACTGCAAAGTCCCTTTAGGCCCGAACATAGTAATATTTGACGTACATTCCTCCCTGCTGCATGACTGCTCCCTCTCATCTCTCAACGTCCACTAAAAGAGAATGGTGCGCAACAACCGAAAAGAATGAATAAACTCGATCGAGTCTGCGGGGAAGGGGCGGGGTCGCTTGTTCGTCTCTTGTCCATGGTATTCCTGAAGCCACAGGGGTAGGTAGTAACAAAACTGTTTTCCGCTCTGTTTGCCATGTGGAACATAAGTTATAGCGCCACAAGTCCGGATTTCACATTTCACCTTGTCCCGAAAACAACTTTATTAACCACATTGGAACCAAATGTGAAATTCATGAATCCGAGGCAAGCTTAGCACTTGTTCATGATGTTTCTTGGCTTGTGCAAAGGTCGCTTTACCCGGTGTTTTCTCAAGGCAAATGGAAATTTGCCATCCGTCCTGATATACATGAACCTTCCGATTTATTGAGGAAATCTCACGAGTTTATTTGCTACTCTTCCGGAAAACTTTGATTTTGCACTATTTTTCTGTATCGTAATTGTGATCGAAAATGAATCCTGTGTATGTTTTTACTTGCTTCAGGAAAACGGGTAGATGTTCCACTTGGTTTTGGGGAAATATTAATAAATAATAAATATTACGTCATTACGACAATTAGTGTTTATGTAACCTATAACATTGCATAGTTTGACGTGTAAACAATGAAAATGTTTCTCTGATACTTGTTAGATCGCTTTCTTGTTTAAGTTGGATTATGTCGAGTTCTCCCTAATTTCTCCCTCAGACTTGGAGGGGGGGGGGGGTTATAAATTTCCATATTTTTGTGAGAGACAGGGTTGTCAGGTCTCCAAATCAATATAGACCAAGATATATACACTTACAATCAAGTGTAACATTGTTTGGAAATTCTCGTATATCCCAAGAGGTGCACTTTTATTCAAAATGGAGAAATATTTTCCATAGGTTGACGGTTATACATAGATGATAATATTTCATTACTTGTTTAGGTTGAGTCTTACGAAATCGTTCAGTTTCATATAAGCAATGTATTTAAAATAAAAAGCATAATCATACAATTAACTGTATAGCAGGAAGCTACCAAGCTGCAGTGAGATTCCTCTATCTATCTCATAGTAATATACTGTACACTCGCTTCCCGCTTCTAAAATGTTACGGGATTACGCCCATGACGCCCATGACGCCTATGACGCCCATGACGCCCATGACGCCCATGACGCCCATGACGCCAATGACGCCAATGACGCCCATGACGCCAATGACGCCCATGACGCCAATGACGCCCATGACGCCCATGACGCCCATGACGCCCACGACGCCCATGGCCGTTAGATACATCGTGGTCGTCATTTATAAATCGAGAGAAGCTTTCAGATGATAACGCAACTTTTAAGCAATGATACTTATTATTCAAACTTACAATTTCAACTTTCGGACGTATGGAACACCGTTTTAATATTTATTACTGAGTATAACTGAAATCAATTTCAGTTATCTCAAAATACCACAGAATTTCATTTATGTGAAAATTTCAAAATATCTGAAATTCTATGTTATACATCTGGATTAGAGTTTCAGATACCTTAAATTCAATTTCAGATATCTTAATTAGAATTTCAGATATATGAAATAACGCACAATTTTAGAAATTAAATGTTAAAACGGCTTTCATGCGGGCGGTGAGAGGAGGATGTGATGAAATAATCAATTTCGGAATGAAATATTGGTTTGATATAATAGTTTTCTTATATAGTTAATTGACAACCTAAAACGCTACTCAATGAATGTAATGTTGTAAATTATTCTATGAGATATTACAGGGCACGGTTTTCAAAATTTGGGGTCAGTGTTTTAGAGACTGTTGGATATTTTCCATCATTTATTATAACACGAACAATAACAACAAGACAAGGAAGAAGAAGAGAGGCTGTGGTGAGAAGTATATCGTTAAGTCCAGGCTAATTCGGTGTTTCTACAAGGCGATCTTACAAATAAATCCGAACTTATCGTCGCATTGGTCATCATCCCACTTGCCACAGTCACCGTTACTGTTCTTCCAGATGGCTACGCAGTCCTGTGTACCTATTCCATTATTTGGCTCATTTCCCCACCAGTTTGTGAATCTCGGAACAAATCCATTTACGTCATGAAATGTTCCTTCTCGAGACTGATCACTGTAACCGATCCACACGTGCTGAAAGAGAAAAATTACATAAATATGCAACGAATGCCAAGATTTCAGTCCATAGGTTATTCAGTTTTTTTTTCTAACCTATACATAGGTCTTACGGAGGGATTTACAGGCCCGTTCTTAGAGCATGAAGGCATACCGTATAGGGTATGCATTTTACATATATCGACACCTCAGCAAGTAGGTAAGTATGACATCATCAGGCCTATTACACTGTTAAAAATTTCTGTAAATTTACAGTTAATTCCTGTCGATTTTTACAGAAAAAGCCGGTTTTCTATATTTACATGTAAACGTCTGTTATTTTAACAGACGTTTTCTGTACAGCAAGTGGTTTACACAAAATTGTAGTATTTTTCCCTCCAAAGAAAATTTACAGGAAAATCCTGTAAAATTTTCCAGAATATGTCAGTTTTTAATATTTACATGTAAAATTCTGTGATTTTTACAGACGTTTTATGTTACAGCAAGTGGTTTACAAAAAATTGTAGTATTTTTCCCTCCAATGAAAATTTACAGGATAATTCTGTAAAATTTTCCAGAATATGTCAGTTACATGTAAACTTATGTGATTTTTACAGACGTTATATGTGTCATGTACTTTACAGAATAAGTTTTTTTTTTTTTTTTTTTTTTTTTTTTGCAATCTAATGCATGTAAATTGGAATTTGAAGAGTGTTATACGAAAATATACTTGAAGGTGGAACACGTTACCAATATACAATGGTATACAACAAAATCCATTGTGCAGTAACATTACCGTTTGGCAAAGAAAAGAATGAAATCCAACCATGAAGCTATTACCGATAGCTCCATGATCCAACCCACAATTACCAGTTAACTTTGTCCCTACAGTCGTTTTCTGCCTTAGTGTTACATTTGAGCAACAACCCCCAACCCCGTGAGGCTCATCAGTGACCCTTAATTATCCAGCGAACGAAACCAATGTGAAAGGTAACTTTGAAGGGTCTGTAGGTCAAATATGTGAAATCTAACCATTTAGAGTTTTAGAAACGAATTATTTGTAAATGCCTAACGTGTTAACTAATGAAAACATAATTTTACAATAGATGGTACTGTTCCAATTGGTTTACCGTTTGTTTAAGGAGTATACAACTTCCGAAATCCTATCAAAACAATAACTGCTGTGAGCTGCCAAGAATACAATGCCCAGCCTTCAAGATGTAGTCTAATTTATTGTTGTTTTATGTTAACTTGTATTGTCAGTAAAACATGAACCGATGACAATTCCGTGTGCTCAATGTACGATCACTGGGTCACACACATGCAGCTATTTATAGCTAAATGGGTCACCGAACGTATCAAAATGTTGTTAAATATGTCTAGTACAGTAAATGTCATTTCATTCATCTGAACCGCCCCCCCCCCCTTCAACCCCTCCTCCCATTCGACCCAGCCGGTCTAGCTCGATGATTGGCGTCAACGTGTCTGTAACAGCTATGACGTCTCGCGCACAGGCGGGAATTCTTTTGATACATTCTGGGCGGCTGCCGTTGGCTTTCCCGGAAAACTTGGCTACAGTCCAGCATGCAGTCACATGACCCAAGTTGGCGCGCGATGTCAGAACGTCCAGTACATGCTGCGCTGTTCTGTACATTATGATTGATCGCATCTCGCATTAACGTACGTATGAAGTGTATAGATTGTACAATACAATACTACAGCGCTTCAAAGTACGTCGACACGAGAGGGAAACAACTGCCGTTGCTGTCCAGTAGGCTACGCACATTTCCACACCAGAACAGGACTTCATTGAGTACTTCGTCAGACGTGAGTGGTAAATTTATTTTAACCATATGCCACATTTGCATTATCATAATCAACAAAACAACTTTGAAAGCCTGTCATAACAAAAAGTTAGTTTATATTTTAGTTCTTACCGTAGGGCCTAGCCTAGTACTACCGTTAGTTTGCCTATATAACGTAGACCAGACGAACGATAATTAAGAGTTAGACTATGGCCAGGTCGATAACGCGGAAACGAGGAAACCGCGGAAACCGCGGAAATCGAGAAACCGGGTTCGATATCAACGGTTTCCGCGGTTTCCGCGTTATCGACCTTGCTATATAGCAAGGTCGAAAACGCGGAAACCGCGGAAACGAGAGGAATTTGTCAAGGGAGGGTGACAAAGTCTTTTGGGCTCATTTCAGCCTATATTCGCCAGGAAGGGGTGCGGGTTTAAAGCTATTTCAGTAAATGTAGGTCGAACACGCGGAAATCGTACTAAGCAGTGGATGAGTTAGATTATTTTGTCAAGGGAGGGTGAAGAAGTTTTTTGAGCGCATTTCAGCCAATATGCGCCAGGAGGCGGTCGGAAAGGGCTAAGGTTTTTTTTTTTTACTAAATGCAGGTCGAAAACGCGGAAATGTTTTTGTACACAATGAATTGCGTAACTAGAGGATTTGTCAAGGGAGGGTAAAGAGTTTTCGGCTCATTTCAGTCAATACGCGCCAGGAAGGTAATGGGGTTGTAGGCCTTTTCCCTAAATGCAGGTCGAAAACGCGGAAATGTTTTTAACAAAGGCGGAACTAGAGGAGTTTGCCAAGGGAGGGAAATGAAGTGTTTTGGCCGGCGCATTTCAGCCAATATGCGCCAGCAAAAGTGTGGGGAGGTGGGATTGAGGCTTTTTCACTACATACAGGTCGAAAACGCGGAAATATTTTTTTTAAATGGCGAAACTAGAGGATTTTGTCCCGGAATGCACGGTGAAGATGTTTTCTGAGCGCATTTCAGCCAGTATGAGCCAGGGGGCGTGCGGGAGGGGGGGGGGCAGGCCTTTTCCCCTACTAAATGGAGGTCGAAACGCGGAAATGGTTTAACAAAGGCGGAACTAGAGGAGTTTGATAAGGGACGGAGAAGAAGTGTTTTTGGCAGGCGCATTTCAGCAAATATGTGCCAGGAAGGGGTTGGGGAGCTGGGATAAGGCTTTTTCACTAAATACAGGTCGAAAACGCGGAAAGGTTTTTTTTTACAATGGCGAAACTAGAGAATTTTGTCACGGCAGGCACGGTGAAGATGTTTTCTGGGCGCATTTCAGCCAATATGCGTCAGGAGGGGGAGCGGGAGGGGTGATTTTTTTTTACTTAATGCAGGTCGAAAACGCGGAAATGTTTTTTTTTTTTACAATGGCGAAACTAGATGATTTGTCAAGGGAGGCTGAAAAAGTGTTTTAGGTGCATTTCAGCTGTAATTCGCCAAGCAGGGATTGGGGTAGAAGATTTTATTTCACTAAATCCCGGTCGAAAACGCGGAAATGTATTCTTCTCATAAACGATCAAAAGCTCCTTTGCCGTCCCCTAGCTGTGAAAATTCTCTAGTCCGCCATTGTACATACGCACGTACTTTATATATACCGACAGGGTGGCCCAAGAGGGGGAGGGGGAAGCGGGGTAACAGTCCCAAAAAAATGACAAACGCCTACAGTGGAATTGCGACCTTCCTTACCGGTTTCGAACCTCTGGACATACAATCAGCGTCCATAGCCTAGTGGTTAGGGTGTCCGCGTACAGAGCGGAAGGCCCGTGGTTCGAATCCCGGTGGAGGCTGAAAGTTTGTTCACTGTTCTTGATATTCCAACTCATTACGATTTTCATTTATATATATATATATATATATATATATATATGTATACATTTAATATTACAACGTGCACACAATTGTTTTTTTATCTTTTTCTGCCTGTATTTAGTGAAAAAGAGCTTCAAACCCAAACCCTTCTTGGCGCATGTTGGCCGAAATACGCCCAAAACATTTCTTTACTTTTCCTGCATGCATTTAGAGAATTTCCGTCATTGTTAAAAAAAACGCGTTTACGACATGCCTTTAGTGAAAAGACCTCAACCTCACCCCTTCCTGGCGCCTATTGGCTAAAATGCGCCCAAAACACTTTTTCACCCTCTGTTAACAAAATTATCTAGTTTCGCCAAATGTTGTGAAAAAAATACATTTCCGCGTTTTCGACCTACACTAACTGATAAAAGTCTCATACCCCCACTCCATCTTTGCACATATCGGCAAACAGGTTTTCCGCGTTTTCGACCTGCATTTAGTGAAAAAGCCTCAACATCCCTCCTCACCCCCTTCCTGGCACTTTGGCTGAAATGCGCCAGCCAAAAACACTACTTTTCCCTCCCTGAGCAAACTCCTCTAGTTCCGCCTTTGTTAAAAACATTTCCGCGTTTTCGACCTCCATTTAGTAAAAACAGCCTACACACCCTCACCTTCCTTCCGCATATTGACTGAAATGCGCCGAAAACTCTTAACCCTCCCTGGAACAAATCCTATAGTTTCGCAATTGTAAAAAACAATTCGGCGTTTTCGAACGGCATTTAGTGAAATAAAATCTTCTACCCCCACCCTTCTTGGCGGATTACAGCTGAAATGCACCTAAAAAACTTTTCACCTTCCCTTGACAAATCATCTAGTTTCGCCATTGTAAAAAAAAAAAAAAACATTTCCGCGTTTTCGACATGCAGTTAGGGAAAAAGCCTACAACCCCATCACCTCCCTGGCGCATATTGACCCTTCCCATGACCAAATCCTCTAGTTTCGCAATTCATTGTGTAAAAAACAACATTTCCGCGTTTTCGACCTGCATTTAGTAAAAAAATACCTAAGCCCTTCCCACCCTCCTGGCGCATACTGGGTGAAATGCGCTCAAAAAAACTTCTTCACCCTCCCTTGACAAAATAATCTAACTCATCCATTGTAAGTACGATTTCCGCGTTTTCGACCTACATTTAGTGAGAAAGCTTTAAACCCGCACCCCTTTTTGGCGAATATAGGCTGAAATTCGCCCAAAAGACTTCGTCACCCTCCATTGACAAATTCCTCTCGTTTCCACGGTTTCCGCGTTTTCGACCTTGCTATATAGCAAGGTCGATAACGCGGAAACCGCGGAAACCGTTGATATCGAACCCGGTTTCTCGATTTCCGTGGTTTCCGCGGTTTCCGCGTTTCCGCGTTATCGACCTGGCCGTTAGACTATCACTATAGTAACACTGGCGCTGTATTAGACTACCTATCGTCACCCTACCGTGCATTTTGATATGTGCGTGTGAAGCTTAGCCTTGCTTCATGTTGTTTAGGTTAATATGATTTAAGGGTGGGTACATTGTAACTTGTAAGTTAATTGGTGCTGGTAGCCTACATACATGGATGATATTGGCTCTCATCTGGCATGTAATATGCAGTCTTTAGATTAGCCAAGGTTAATTAGACTTTTAGAACATGGCTGAATTTGAAAAGGCATAATTCATGTCTCTTTCAAATTATCAATAGTGAAGCAGGGCAGAAATGTACACCTGTAAAATATGCAATACACTAACAGCTACTATCCGAGGCTATGTTGATCATGTGAGTTCCCATAGGAATATACCTCGAGTGAGATTTCCATGTTGTTTTGTTAATTGTGGCTATACCCTATCAACTTTTGCTGCAATGAAGATTCATGTGACTAGGTATCACCGCCATATTCAAAAGCAAACAGCAGTTGCAGCAAAACTTCAGTCAGTTAACCTGTCATTGATTTGTATGTATGAAATCTGTCAAAAAGAACTCACAGATCTGTCCTCATATTTGGCACACTTAAAAGCACATATTAGAATCGGACAAGTTGTATCTTGTCCATATAAGAAGTGCAAAAGAGATTTTTCAAAAACCAGTTCATTTACAGCACATTTGTCACGTCACAGAAACTGGGGAGCTGTAAACATTTTGGATAAATACAAACTTTCTACTCGTGATCATTGCTCTTTGGATCAAGATATACCTCTAGACACTAACTGCTTTGATGTGTCTACAGAGACTGATAGATTTGTCATTGAAAATGACATAAGCTGTGATTTCGAAAACAGTAACAATTGCCAAGGTAGGGTGCAAGAAACAGGTCAGTCTAGGCTTCAATTTCAACAAAATTTTGCCTTGTTTCTTCTGAAACTTCAGGCAAAACAACTTGTTCCATCACAAACAATTCAAATGATTGTTGAGGAGCTTCAAACTATTCACAGTTTATGTCAACAAGATCAGGTTTTGAAAATTACTCAAAAATTGAGAGATGAGGGTTTAGCAGAAGAACGTATCAAATGTGTAGCAGATTATATGAATGAGATAGATGCATGGATTGCTATAGTTTTAAAGGAAAACTCAGAACGCAGCACTGTAGAAAAGAGTAATTTACTATAAATCAGCATTCAAGTTTGTTGCTCCAATTGCAATATCACTAGGGAGAGATTCAGCACAAAAAATGCAATACTATCATTACATTCCAATCAAGGAGAGCATTCAATTGCTCCTTTCGGATGATTTTGTGTTGGGACAATGTCAAAGTAGGCATCACAGTGAAGACTCATCTGTTCTAACTGACATAGTGGATGATACAGTTTTTAAAAAAAATAGTTTGTTTCAAAGTTGTGAAAGATCTTTGTCCATCATTCTCTATGAAAACTCATTTGAAATTGTAAACCCACTTGGGTCGGCAAGAATAAAACACAAAATACTAGCAATGTACTTTACACTTGGAAACACCCAACCTGAGTACAGATCTGTTGTTGATGCAATGCAGCTTGTGTTTTTTTGTAAAGAAGTTGATTTTAAGGTCTTTGGGCAGCAGAAGGTTTTTGAGAGAGTGATAAATGATTTGAAAACATTAGAGGAAGTTGGAATAGAAACAAGTGACGGGGTGGTCTGGAAAGGTGCGCTGTCTTGTATATTAGGGGATAATTTAGGTTCCCATTGTATTGGGGTTTCATTGAGAGTTTTTCAGGAACTAACATGTGCTGCTACTGTTTAATAACTTCACATGACTTTAAATGTAACGCACCATATGCTGTTGGGAAGCCTAGAACCAAGGAGGAGTATGATTCTTGCATTGCACACCTTGAAGATCATGAAGAAAATCATCATCAAGGAATTAAATTTAATTCATGTTTTAATTCTTTGAGGTATTTTCATGTGTGTGCACCTGGTTTGCCACCATGCCTGGGGCACGACTTGTTTGAAGGAGTTGTTGATTACAATGTAGCCATGTTTATTCAATACTGGATTAAACAAAAACATTGGTTCACATATGCAGATTTGAATATAATGTTGGTACAGTTTAAATTTCAAGGACGCGATGGTACAGTTTAAATTTCAAGGACGCGATGCAAACAATAAACCTGCATTTGTAAATTTATCAGGTAACCGCTTAGGTGGTCAAGCCGTTGAAAACTGGAACCTTTTGAGACTTCTTCCAATTATTTTGAGTGCATATGTTAAAGATCATAATGACCTTGTATGGAGACTCTTTCTTCTTTTACGAGAAGTTGTTGAGTATGTGTGTTCTCCAAAGATTTCACATGAGCAACTTGCATATTTAAGGGTGATAATGGAGGAATACTTGACTGAGAGAAAACAACTCTTTGCTGATACTCCCTTCAGACCAAAACATCATTTCCTGAGCCACTATCCAGATTTAATTATTAAGTTTGGACCATTAATGAGAGTGTGGACTCTATGCTTCGAAAGTAAGCACTCCTATTTCAAACGTTGTGCCAGATCTGCACAAAATTTCATCAATGTTACAGTCTTTAGCAAATCAACACCAGTACTTTCAAGCTTATAACAGCTCAGGGAAAATATATCCTGATAGATTGGTTATTGAAAATGCCACATCCCTCAATATAGAATGCTTCATGCCTGAAATAAAGCATGCTTTGCAGGCAGCAAATGCAAAGTTTGATGATTCTGTTATCAGTGACAGAGTTAAGATGTTTGGCACTTCTTACCAGAAGGGTTTCTTTGTAATATGTCAGTGTTCTGATACATGCTTTTCAAGTCTTAAATTGGGTTGCATTTTGTTTGTAGTTGTTGAAAGCCAAAAAGAACTATGTTTGAGTGCAAGCTCAATTATGGAACAACTAGGAGTATATAATGGGCCTTACAAAGAAACTTATAGTAAGCAAATGTGGCATATGAATTATTCTGAATTGAGAAGGAACTAAAACCTTCACTTCCATTACTCAGGTCTGAGGTTCTCTTGTTAAAATGAGCGTGTCAGAACAATCAGATGATACAATTTGTCTTGAAGATTTTGCTTTATCCATAATGCAGCATCTTCCTTCACTGCCACTTGAAATGGTGGACAAAGTAGTTGAACAGCTCCTGGCTGCTGGTGTGGAAAGTGTGTGCGATCTCAAGCTGATCACTGATGAGGACCTTTCCAGTGTACTGAAGCCAATACAGAGGAGAAAGCTGTTAATAGCATGGGCAAACAAGGCAGGTAAGCAGAAATATAATTGCACTTTCTAAATATGATTATCCTCCTTTTTTTGAGGAATGGAGAGGTGAAAGGGGAGGTTAAGAAGTAAGTTACAAGAGGAGATGGAAAAATTTCTAAATAGTAAGTACATGTGATACACAGAAGTTTCTCTTATTGTCTAAGACAGTTGCTGGTACCACAAATTGAATAAGGAAACTGGTCTCATACTACATCATTAGCATTTTTGTAATTCTCTAAAGAAAATTTTCTGGGTTAATTATTAGTATTATACATTAGATTTTTTTCAAGTAGTGAGCAAATAGAAAACACCAGGTCAAACTAATGAAATGATACACCACATACCCAAACTAAAATATTTATCAACAAGAAAAGAGGAAACCCTTCTTTTCAATTCAAATTAAACATAGAACGTACGTTCTATGTTGTTTGTAGAGTATGTTGAAGTTCATATGAGAGTATGACAAGGCTAAAGGTCACCTTGAAAAACAACCACTATGGGTTAGTATGTGGTACAGTACCTCTACTCTGGGATCATACTTGGCCCCCACTTTGGGGTCCAAATAAGCGGGCACTACGCAAACGTCTGCAGTGACCAAATATCGCCATGGACTCAACAATTTGATATGTATGAGTGTTACTTTGCCCCAAAAACACTTGTATACCAATAATCAACAAAAATTGCCCCAATAATTTCACACTTTGGCTATACTGATTGAAAGATGCAGGGAACTGTGGCAATGGCTTGCTTTCCATACAGTATAAGAATACACCTCAACAACTTAACAAACTATGAAGCACGCCTTGTCCGATGCTTATGCACAAGGTCCATATGGCATACGGTACGGTGTGTACATGTGTACAAAGCCATTGCCTACGTCAACAAACAAGCAGCGACTTAACCGAAACAGACCTGTCAGAGAATGCCCCTGTTGCCAATTGAAGATATGCTTGATTCGATAGATTGAGAGCTTGAGTGCTGCCCCTGTTTATTGTGTATATTATGTTATTTTATTGTGTTTATTGTGTTCTGTGAGTGTCCAAAAAAATAGTACCTTAATGCAATATATGTCTGTTATCAGGAAATAATTTATCAAGGTTGTTTATTCATTTCATATCATCTACTTTCATTGATGTGACATATTTTCATTCTTAAAGAAAAGTTGCTTGGATCAGCATCTTCACAATCATCTGAACCCGACTCTGTGGCCAGTTCACCAGGATGCAGCTAGGTGCCCAGTTCAGCAGGATCAAGTCCAGCAGTGGTAATTGCAGATTGGGCAGAGTCATTTAAAGTTGATTGGGATAAAATGCCTAAAAGCCTCACAAAATCACTCCAGAAGAAACAGAGACCCACTCCCAAAGATCGGCGTGAAATGATCAGAATATTATGCAATGACATATATAATGAAAGTTGAGTCAAGTCCAGGACGAAAGCACCTTTCTATTATTGCACAGAAGATCGTTCGTGAGTTTCCAGAACCCTTTAAAGATGACATTGAAGGACTTGTTGTTGGTAGTGGATATGCATCCCTTCTTACACAGTTGGAAAACCGTATGAGCAATCTCAATAGAGGCAAATTTCACCTAAATGTTGGTTACCCCCTGTTTGTAGAGGGTGAACAGAATGAAGCACTAACAAAGAAGCGTAAACTCAGCACCTCATATGGCTGCAAAAACTGGCAACCAGAGGACCTACCTGAAGGGGAGGATTGAGACACGCAGAGAAAAAAGACAGATGACTTAAAGGTGATGCATGAACTTAACATATGGGATGACAATGAGTTTGTTTTCCTCATGAAAAATGTATTTCCAACCATCCGTGCCAAGATAAACAGTCAGCAAGTTCCTGTATGTGCTCTCCTTGATGAATATCCTTTCTTGTTTGAGGAGGTTGGGATGATGGGACATTTTGAAGATTTAGTGGGCATCAAACTGAAATCAGTTGAATTCAGAAGTTTCTGCAAGTGTCAGCAAAGAAGAAGAAGGAGGTGCAAAATATAATAGCTGATGTGGAGAGTGCTAAGAAGGAAAGTGGTGATCATTCCCCTGATGTTCCAGGACTTATTCTCCTCCTCTGCAATCACCTTGGAGATAAATGGGATGATCTTTTCTACCTTGCAAAGGTAAGAAGAAGCTACCTTTATAAATCATTAAGCTTGTGAACTAGCACTATTTGTGAACTAGCACTATCAGAATAGCACTATTTGTCTGTGTTTTTCTCTGGTTTGTCGTTCTTACACTTACAGTTTTGTAGATGTATTGGTCAAGTTGATTGACTTTATAACGATTTTCCTCTGCGATGTTCACTGTTTGTAGGTCAGCTGTAATTGTTGTGTATTGGGACTCTGAAGTCCAAAGTTCAGTACATCATATGCCATCAGTTGATTAAGATCTTCCCCATTGTCATCATTTTGATTTCAGGGATGCATATTGTCCCTCAGTTTCATTTATTTTATGTTATGCTTTGGAAGATACTACTGTTTTCCCAGATGGCATCTTGAATGTTTTGTCCCACATAATAAGATAAGTATTCCAAACAATTTTAATGTTCCTACTTTTACATTATGTTCAGGAAACCAGTACTGTGCAGAATATTACTAAGGATCTGAAGTCAGCATTCCCATGCATCATTATTCAAGGTGAGAAGCATTTGGAGGATTTTGCTCTAATATGCATTTCCTCCAGTACATATACACTGCTCTTTTTCCCCTTTTTGGTTTGGATGATAGTTGTAACCTTTGAAATTTGTGATGGTGAGTATTTGTGCGTGTGCATGTATTTTACTGATGCCTACCTTGTAAACACAATTTCTCATGAAAGGAAGCTTAGATAGATTTCATAGTTGGCATGTGGGTGTACCCGATAGAGTACAAGAAGCCTACTGTTTTTGGCAAAGGTCAAAGATCATTTGGGGTCAACAGAGGTGAAACTGTGAATACTTTGTAAACATGATATCTCAAGAAGGGAATCTTGGACAGATCTCATGTGGTATGTAGGTGTGGTCACTTGAATCAACAGTGGTCAAAATTTGAGAATCTTTGATTAAAGAAACCTAGGAAGTTATATGTTGGCAAGTGTGTCAATGACACCTCATAGTGCACTATCACCTGTGGAAGACAAAGTCATGGGTCAATCTGAGATTTAACTGGGAAAACTCTGTTACAGCATCAATTCAGCATGTATGTGTGCATTTGATGCTCAGCATGTAACATGAAACTCAAGAACTATAGCCCATTTTTGACTTCATATGTGGTAAAAACATTTTGGTTGACCATTGCAACATTTTCAATGTCATTTTTGTGTTGCTGATCTAGGGTGCCTCAGTAAATCGATATATCAGATAAACCGTTTTTTCTTTCATATCCACACCGACAAAAATGAAATCTGCCATCAACGAATATATCGAAATACATCCGAAGCAAACCTTGAATACCGGTAAAAATAATATTGAATAAAAAATAATGACCCATTAGTACACGCGAGTTGGAGTATATTCACGCTGCAACTGTTAAGTAGTGGTAGTCATAGCAGTGGCATTAACTTTAAATGAACATTCTCTTAATAGTTCTAATTGATATTTATTTTTTGCAGGTCCAAACATGTACACTGGAAGAAAGTTTATGTTGGCAGTAGATATGGTTATTGTTAATGACCACATTCAAACTTTTGAAAGTGCAATGATCATGCTGTTTGCAATGTTTTTCATCTTAAACATTGAGTATCCATCTGAAGGTGCAACTTTAATGGAGTTTATCCAGCGGTGAGTAGGCTGAAAGTACCCTAGTAATAGTTAACCATTGTTATTTTGTGTGGACATTCCCTTGACATGGAATGTAAGAGTGTATGCATATTATTAGCCACCTTCAAAAGATCAGCCGATCATAAAGGTACCAATATAGAAAAAAAATCAACAAATTGCAGTTAACTCAACTCCTGGGCAGATCATTGAAATAAATCATACTCTGTTCTCAGTTACAGCTGATTTACTTATTTTGTACTGTTTGTTGTGGTCCAAGAATAACAGCAGCTTTGGTAACCTTTTGTAAACATTGATGACCTTTACATAATTTTCACCAATGGAAAGTTAGTGTAAATAGTTGAATGGCATGTTTTATTATTTTGGAGAAGGGTGGGAATGTATGAGTTTGGTTAATTACTGAGAACACCTTCACAATTTGTTACAACTATAGGGTATCAGCTTAAACTGAACAAAATTGAAATTAAAAGAGGATTCACAAATTAGCTCTTCTTTTCAGATCATGATTTCCTAGAAAACTGTTGAATTCCAAAGGCTTGTAAATTAAGACAGGTATCCATCTCAATTGCTTCTATCAACACCAGTGAGCACACATACAATTGGAAACTGAGTTGTGTCACATCACATATTTTGACCATATCTTACTATCATGTATGTCATACTGTAGTGTAAATTTGAGACCAAAGGAAATTAATTGTTAAATGGTTTAATAATTGCTAACTTATTTGAACTTTATGATTTCACAGTTCTAATTTTTGCTCCTCTTTGCAGCTGCTTTGTTGGATTGAATCCAGAAAAGGGAAGAAAGACCCCCAAATCCAAGAAGAGCTATCCTGTCAACCCAAAAATTTTGGCTTTGGTTGGAAACCTGAAAGAATTTGAGTCAGATTGGACAGTCTAAATGCTTTTCAGGCACTTCCCATGATTCGTCACATTAGTCTGACAATTTGGTAACGTTGAATTATAAATCTAGGTCACTTAGTTGATTTAAGGTGTTCCTAGTTGAGAAAATGTTAGCGAGCCTCTTGAGCCTCCTTAACTGGAACCATAGACTCTCCAGCTACAGAGAAGTCTCATTTACAAATGAACAGTTAAACATTTATACAGAGTTCAAACTATTGTGTTTAACTTTGTTGGTGGATATTTACAAGGTTTTACTTGTTGACAAACTTGTTAAAGACTATTATTTGGTGCTATTATGACACCTTTCCAATAACTCCATAAACTCTGAAACTCTTCCAAGCAGGTTCACAAATGTTAGAAAAGTTTTGAATCCATAATAGTTTCAGATGTCAAGTCATTCTGTTCATTTTGTTAATGCTATAAGCTTGATATCTAAATTATATTTTGTTGTCAAAATATAAAATCTCTATGCTAAATTTTAACATGAAATCTTTTCATAAAACTGCTCCTTCCACTCAAGCAGAAGCACAGGAATATAAGGACAACTTTTTTAATCATTTACGGGTACAAAGGTCAAATCATTGTTTATATATCTTTTGATCAGATGATTTACAATATCTTTGGTTAACAGATTAGTTAATCTTTATTCTTACCTATTGTAACATATCCTTGTCTTTAACTTCCACTTTGAACTTTAAGGGCTAAAGAAGGTCACGAAAATTAGAAAAAGTATACAATCCTTATCAGCAATAGAGGAGTTACCACAGTTACAGGTATTCATTTTCTGTGAACATTGATATGCCCATTAAAGTGAATATGGTATATGAGCGATATATTTAATACTGCTAGAACATTTAAAAATACATGAAATGAACATAGTTGTAATAAAGTTAAGTGAAGAATAGTGAAGACACCTAAGTTTCTGTGGTCACATAATACAGTGACCTTGAGTGAACTTTGCATACTTCAAGTGCATCTGTAAATAAGAGGGAAAGGAACTTTGTTGTAGAGCAATGAAAGGGCCAGGAACTAGCAGGTGTCAAAGCTTAGTGTTTTATGATCAGTCAATTGTGAAAACTTTCAGTGGCTGATCCAGGATTTCCTGAAGTGGCCGAAGAGACAAATATGGCCACATACAGACTTATCAGTATATTTCCAAACAATGAAAGTATCGTCTGTATAACAAAACCTCCAAAAGAAAGGCTGGGGCACCCAGCAAATACCCAGCCATCAATAAGAGATTGCCTTATGATGTTCAGTCTTATATATTACTTTAAAGGTTTTGACGTTCAAAAATATGTTTCAACAAGTTTTAAAGTTGTAAATAAAAGTTTCAGAGAACAATAAGTTGTTTTTTATTTTACAATCTCACTGATAATAGTAATTCCATCTGACAGCCAATTTTACAGACAAAGACCTATTTATTGCAAGGAAAAAGACTATAGATAACATTAAAGACTAGACTTTACCTAAAAGATACAGTAAATTAAAAGTCACAATACAGTTATTTTACAGAGAAAAAGACATACTGTATTTCAAGATAAACTGTGTAAATAACCATTTCAGACTGTTTATTTTACATAGAATGTAGTGTAAAATAACGGCTATCATATAGTAATTTACGGATGAAAACTTTTATAATGCAAAGAAAAACTGTATGAATTACGCTCTCATACTGTGTATTTAACATAGAATTCAGTGTAAAATTACGGTCGTCGTACAGTAATTTTACAGACAAAGACTTTTATAATGCAAAATAAAAACTGTATAATAACAGTTTTAGACTGTTTATTTTACATAGAATATGGTGTAAAATAACGGTTGACGTACAGTGATTTTACGGACAGAAACTGTTATAATTGGGGGGAAAACTGTGTAAATAACAGTTTCAGACTGTTTATTTTACATAGAATATGGTGTAAAATAACGGTTGACGTACAGTGATTTTACGGACAGAAACTGTTATAATTGGGGGAAAAAACTGTATAAATAACAGTTTCAGACTGTTTATTTTACATAGAATATGGTGTAAAATAACGGTCGTCGTACAGTAAGTTTACGGACAAAAACTGTTATAATGAAAGAAATAAACTGTATTAATAACAGTTTTAGACTGTTTATTTTACATAGATTATCTGCAGTTGGAAATAACAGACATTTCCTGGAAACTCTGCTGCCAGAGAAATTCTGTTTTTTAACAGAATTTTTTTTAACAGTGTATGCTTGAAGATTTAACGTTTCTCTGTAGTACGTCGTTTGTAAACAAGTTGCAGGTCGTTATATTATTGTATGAATGACATTTTCGTAAGTAACTTTGAGTCAGCACAATTCAAACGTGACAGTGTTTCCACTTTGAAGGACGTTTCTCGTAATACGACAATATCGGGATTTTTCGGGGACTAACAAGGAGCGGTTCGTATACACCCTGCAGTAGTTAGGGCTAATAACCGTTGAAATCAGCCCATTTCGGGAAATAGTAACCGGATATCAGGATATGTAGCGACGCTATGAGTGAAATTCATTTCTGACAGTAATTTGACGTCGACTTGCTCAAATGTGAAAACGCTGTGACCACAATAGCTAAGGAAATATAACCTTGACAAGTTTTCTGCTTACATTGGAAGGTGTCATTTTGATTATAAATGTATCAATTTTTGTGAGGGAAAAGGTCAAAGGTTTCTGCAGAACTCATCTTAACAAAAGTTATTATAAAGTCATCCATCCAAACCTCAATACAGTTCTACACTCTGGTTTAAAAATACTACAAAGGCAGCTGTGCATTTTAAGTATTCAAGAACACAACTTAGCGGTAATCATAGGTTTGACCTTTCAAATTCATTTGAAACTTTTTATCATTGTTTATCGCAATAAAAATTACGTAGATCTTTATTTTTGTTTCTTTTTTCGAAACAAATGTTTAGAACTTTCTAACATCGTAACAAACTATGTCTGCTAAGAAGGAGCATAGACAAGGAAAATAGGAGACGAGAAGGTTCAAAAGTAAATTACACCGTTATCCCGCCTACGTCTTATATTTTCGCACAAGCAAATGGATAAACTGCTTAGAAATATTGTCAATCAAAACAATTTTCTCAAATAGAAGCTGAGCTGAGTTTTTGAAGTGTTGCTGCTCTTGGTCTTTTATTATCAACACTGTTTATGTTCACGTTGAAAATATGAAATGAAAAACAAAGACCAAGTGACACTTTTCACCTCCTAGTGGCACTATGATATCACAAGTTGACAAAATGGCGGCTCCCGACACGACTTGAAAACCCTGATAGGCATATCTCCTAAACTAAATAAGATATCTCAGCTTTTTGATGAGATGTAAGTTCGCATGTATCTCAGTAAAAGTTGAACAGTGTGGTTTCTTCGTCTTCAGTAAATAGTGCATAGTTGATCAGATATATGTATCATTAAATTTCATGAAAATTCAATTAGCTATTTACTATACAGTACCAGTCTTGTCTCACAAATACTAGTATGGTGACAATTACACAATCTTAAAGGAGACACAAACCCACCCATCATTATTTGTCTGTGTGATGGATCATATCTGTGATGAATAAATTCCACTAACAGTTAAGAAATATCTAATTCCATTTGAGAGATACTCAAAATTTTATGTTTTTTACACAACGGAAGGTACTGAGACTTCACCAAGTCTAAATATGACACCCACGAACCATACATGTGCTTCAACTTGTTTTTTTTTGTTTTGTTTTTTCGCTATTTATTATTTCCTTCCTGTAATGTTGGCGAGTTTAACAAATTGCTGAATCTAAGACAATGAAGGTCTTACTCTGAGCATGAACTAATGATGACATTGGTATAACTGTCAATACTATGAATATTTTACCTTGAAAATATGAGAAGAAAACAATACAATATTGAACGATATTAGATCGTATCCTTAGTGGGACTGTGACATCATAGATTTACAAGATAAAAGCCTTCCCATTTGTAAACGAACATATCGGTATCAGAGGACTCTGTTGACAAAATCCATCTGATTGAACTAAAAACAAAATATGACGGTTCCCGACTTTACAAAGAGGGGATTATGCTCACTAAGGTGACTGTCCACAAACTTTGGGGACGCGACGCAAAAGTGGGTCACGAAAAAGTTTCGGTGGGACGCGAGATTTTTTCAGACGTCGGGAAAATTAAGCTAAGGTTTTTTAATCTCAATCAAATTATATAAGGGTAATTCTCTAACATCAAAGCTATACTCCAAACTAGTTTTCGTGCATTCTGAGCATTGATACTGAGAAGTGAAGGTCTTCATGGGCCGTGGGCCTAAACGTATAAACCGCTTCTTTAGAATTTTGAGAAAGAAAAACTTGCATGGACAGGAGAGGAGTAGCTGTACCCATGGGAGATGAACTGAGATGAAAAATTGAAACAGATCTAGCAACAAAATTTAGAAATAAAGAGAAATTGTAGTAGAGTATTGCTTTGTATCACCCGTGAGGGTATACGAGAACATTTCTCCGTAACTTTTGATTCTAGCTATTTGCAGTCCCAGAGAAACATCTAATCGATGAAGTGGGCTTTAGTTGGGGTCGATGGGACGACATGATTTGGACTGAAGGGGTTGGGGAAGAGGAGAAAATCACATGTGCATTTAAATAAGTTCCGTCAAAAACCTCTGTGCATTCTATATCACAATTTTCAGTATTTGAATGTTTTCGGTAAGTTTGCCCCTATTTCTCAACAAAAGGCACTTTGGAAATAACGAAATGGCAAGATTTCATTACAAAACTGATAACGGGGTATCAAATTTTCATTATCAAAAAGTGGTACTTCTAATTTACGATACTTTTTTGATATTTTCAAGTTTTTCACAAACTTGAGGGGGGACGTGTCCCTGTCCCGGTTTCGTCTCCCTTGTAACTGTTACTCACCTGTGGTTCTGAGGCAGGTTTATCAGGTCTCATGGTCTTCCAAAAGTTATTCACGAAATCATTTTCATCGCTAGACTCAATCGTTGTCAGGTGTCCTTTTACTCCGGAGGTACTAAAGGTTTGGCAAAAAGTCTCCGCGTCCGTCCATGTCCGTAATGGGTCATTGAAAAACCTTTTACAAATAATTAAGATAGGATACTTTATAACCACTACGGTGATAGACTTATTAAACAGGGTGGGGTTTTAATTTTAAGTTTTAATTTGAAGTAATAATGCAAACATGACTTAAATTAACGTGATTAACGTAATTTCAAGTTACATAGCGGCATGGCTTGGACTGATATTAAATTGGCAGAATTCGGAAATAATGTACCTTAACAAAACACTTCGTTAACATGGCTTTCAATTTTCATTTAAAATAAGGAAGAGAAACTAGAATTGTCGAAATTTCTAATTTGCTTTTGTATGCGATTAATCAAAACCTGTCGAGTATTCCTGAATTAATCGCTTGTTAATTATCATGTGATTGTTTTACTAGATGGATTAATTCCAATCCGGTTGTGTATGGTAGTGCAACATGACCAAACAATGCTGTTTGTAATGTAAACTGATGTGCTGTTAGGTTTTATTGGGCACACATTTTTTTTAATTTACTATACAATATACAAACGAGTATAACATTAACGTACTTTACAATTATTGTTATTCACTATACCTGTAACAGTTTGTACCAAATGATGTCCATCCGGAAGGACACTTTAGCGATGAGCAAGAAGTTTTTGCCAAGTAGATGCTTGATGACAGCAAAACTAAAGCTGTGATGCCGAAAGCCTTCATGATGTCAATAAACACAGTTCTACTGGAAGCACGATCTCAAAACGGTATTCAATTCTGTCGAATTCTTGTTGTGCTCAGGTTTACTTGCCAGCACGGCTTTTTATTCGTTCTTGTTGTTACAAAAAAGAGCAAAAAAATTAAAAATTAAAATATAAATCATGCAAATATTGTTTACCTAGAAATACTTAATTATACAATGACGGCTTCTGATTGGTGGAATCATAGATTGCTCTTTGATTACTTTATGTCTGGACGATTTGATTGGCAGAAAGTGTGCGGCTGGGTGGGACTGATACTAATGGATCTGTACTTTCAACACATGTTTTCCCAGAATCACATGCATGTTTTAAATTTGCTTTCTCCACACACCGCTCTCTCTCTCTCTCTTTCATTTGCTGTTTACAATATTTTGAGCGATAACTTAAGAACTGATGTTCAATTTAAAACAAATATTGTAAAACATAATTCTAACATTATGTGACATTCTAAGTTAACGAATTGTTTCGATATAAAGGCTGGGTAACTGTAAGAAAAGATTAAAACAAAAGGGTTGTTATACATCAGAATTCTACATACGTAAATTGACGGTTGCTTTGCTGCCATAAACAAATTAATGCTTTAATTTTTCGAAATAGGTAAAGTTATTGTTTTATCAGATAACCGTAAGAAAGTTTACCACAAAGTTATCAACATCAGAATGCTACCGACGTAACTTGACGGTTGCGTGGTTACCATTACAAAAAAAGCTGCCGGTTGTCTTATTTTACGTCATTATTATTATTTTGGGGGGGGGGGGGGCTAACGGCTGTTAAATTACGTAGAAGCACAGGCTTTCTGGCTGCCGGTATCTTACCGCCAGAGAGAAAGAAATTTATCAACAGTGTTATAGATGAACAACTTGATAATTATTCTACATGTTTCATATTTTTAGGCTGGCCAAGGATCGAACACACGACCTCTATGCTAGATTTCATTACTTCTAATGTCACTGCCTTTATCCACTCGACCAGATAGTACAAGTTTAAAACAACCAACTCAGTATCATAACTTTTTCTTATTGTGGTTGGTCATAACATTACTGATGTACCATATTGTTCCAATGTATTACGGTTGCATTGTCTATACTTATTAGCCTATAGCTGTTCGCCTTTTTGTCAGATTCCTACATTAATTATACAATATATATATATAACCAGGGATGCATTTAATGACATGTACCGGATAAATTACATTCTTCATTAAACTACAGACATTTCAATTTAAACATGTACATAAAAAGAAAACAATTGTTGAAAATGCTTCTTTCTAAAAATTGGTTAATTGCATATGCTGAACGAGAAATTACAATTAGAACAGATAGTTAGTGATGTATACCTGTATAATAAGTTACATAAATTTCATCGAATTGGTTTAATTATACTAAATTGTGGGTAATTAAAATCGGAACTTATATAGGTAATAATTGAAAAGGCTTATTTTATTATTCTATTTGAATAATAAATCAATTTACTAAATAATATATGCTGCACAGGTTTCGATGATTTCGTGAAAGTACACCAAAGTGTATAACTTAAAATACTACATCATTATAACATTGAAGCTTGAGAAGTTCTGGCAAATACTTAATATTACGAAGGTTTAATACAATGTACTGTATATGTTGCGCAGGTTGCACCGAAGCACTGATGCAGAGGATGTCGGAGTATACCCACCCCTTCCCTTTTAATTCACAAAAACAGGTAGTTATTAGTGCAATTTTGCTTTTAGATATAATTGTGCTTATACCATATCACTATTGTTGTGTCACCCTTACTGATTATCGTTATGTACTTGTACATGTACTAGGTAGATGGGTCTACCCATGTCAAGTTGAGCTTTGTGTATATAATTTCATATTTTCATACTTATTTTAATTGCTTTTGATTACTGTGGGAGATCGTTGACCCCTTGCCCCTTGTTTAATTACTTTGTAATGTGTTGGCAATATTAGCAATGTATGGTGACTATTCACCAAGACACTCCAAGCTGCCGTACACCTGCAGTAGGGACGAACTGTACGATATAGTTAGAAATTGATTACATTAATTTCTAAACAGTATTTTGATACTGTTGAAGTAGTTGGCACCCTATCGAGAGACTGTGCTGGTATATGTTCCCCCTTAGTCGGTACTTTCAGACGCCGGAGCCCCCACTCCTTGTCCTGTGAACCAAGGAACGCAATTGATGTACCCTCACTAGTAGACGCCATTCGTAGACTGAGGGATCATTCTACCTAGATGAGATGGGCGTGCCCCTTGAATTGGTATATTAGTAGACCATTAGTGTTAGGCCATGACAACTGCCATGTTTTAACTTTATTTTATTTTATGCATATCGTAATTCACTTTTATCGTTATGGTGAATAGATAGTATTTACCCTGCGGATTAGGACAAAACTTTGTGTTTGTATTCATTTTTAACATACTTGTGTCATATATCTTGGCAAAGGCTGGCGACTTGTCGCAAAATTTAAATCCTGCTTCCCTTGATCTGATGTATCTCGAGGTTACGTCATCATCAGAGACTAGTCTTTCAACTAGGTGCTACACTTCTATAAAGTAAATGGTGGATGTGAGGAACGAATCTTCAAAAAGCTAAAAATAACGTTTCTCCAGTTTCAAATTTATAATGGTTTAAAAGTCACGTGGCCGTCATTATGTTTACGTCGTAGTGATATTAGAAGGTGAAACATCCCAGTTCCCCCTTTTTTAGTCCTTATTTACACAGTTAAAGAAAGCAGTGTTATTAATCAGGGGCGGATCCAGGGGGCCGACCCGGCCCCGGCCCCCCCCCCCCCCTTTTTAGAAATCAGTTGCGTTTTTTTATGTGGGAGTACTTCAAATTCCTAATAGGCATAACTTGGTGAAAGAAAAGCCTAATATATATCCAGCTGCTCCTCCCTGAAACGCGATCGTTTTTATTCCAAATTTGAAACTAAGGCAATTATCAGGCCTACGCGACATCACGTATTAATTAGATACGGCTCAGTACTATAGTGCTGACTATTACTGTCAGGGAAAATCAATGCACAGTTAGCAAGTATATCATAATTATCTGAATGAAAAGGGGTGTAGGCGGTTTTACACTATCTAACGCAACGTATAGTCGCCAAGAACCTGAAGTATTTTTAAGGGAGGGCCAGAGGAACATGAACTTATAGCATGCTCCTCGTGGTGAAACATAATTGCACCTATTAGGTGAATTGACTGTACTGTTAATAGTAGGAGAGACTAGTGTAGGTTCTTATGACCAACTAGACCGGTTTCTGCTCTCAAACTTTATAGGAGCTTCATCAGTAGTAGCCTTTGAATATTTTATATTCGACCTGGGCGTCTTGTTCTCAAAATGCATCTATTTTCTGTGCACGAGTTTTTATGGACTCATAGTGCAGCTATAAGAGCATCTAAAAGAGCTTCGTGTGAACCTTGAGAGTCAGCTGATTCTTCGTTAGTATGAAACCTTGAGTTAACAAGTAAATCTTTGAGATTTTGGGCCCTTTTGTATGCTAGAATCGGTTCTTTTGGAAACAGTTTGGATAATTCCGCGTGCAGGGGCGTAGCGAGCGGGGGAGGGGTATGGGGGGTGTCACATTCCCCAATAATTTGGTCGCTGTCGGCAAATTTTGGGTCTGTCGGCAAAAGGAGAAAAGGTGAAGAGAGCGGAAAGGGAAGAAAGAAGGAAAGCTGAATAGAGAAAAGGAGAACGGGAGCTTCTTTATCGGTTATTTCGATTTTCCAGTTCTTCATCTGATAAACTCATTCACCAATCCAATCACCTGACGCCTGCAAGTTAAAAACCTCTCGGCAAATAACTGATAATGTCACGGCCGTCAGTATAGCTACTGTAGCCAGGCTCAGCTAGACGAGTGCAAGAATCGCCGGCAACTCAGTGAAAGAAATGGAATTAAAGGCTTCCGTATAGGCCGCAGCCCATGAGTCGTGCTATCGTGTGACAACGTGTTGTTATTATCCTCTGTTCAGAATGACGTCATCGCAGATGTCATTGTTCTCCGTGGAAAACTTAAGGACACGGCTCACGAACTGTACGCTTGTATATCACTGAATGTTGTTATTTCTCATTACCGGAAAGTTTTCTGAACATTTTCATCACGAAGTTTCACTATTTCAACGATCGGTGAAAGAGAAAACACAGTTCGATAATTGGTCCCAATTAATTCTTCTTCTGCCGACTGCCATAAAAATAATATCGAAATGGAAATTCTACGGTGCCAAATTTGACTTAAAATATGCACCAGATTGCATCTAAGGACGTTTCAAAACTAAAAATTTTCCAAAGGGGAGGGGGTGTCCCCATTTCAGTCACCACTTCCAGATCCGTCGGCAAATCAAATCCTCCACACCCCCCAACAAAAAAACCTTCGCTTCGCCCCTGTCCGCGTGTTGCGAGATTAAGTGCCAATGTTTCAAAAGTACATTTTTCAAGTGCGTGGTTTTGATATGGGGTGTATAGGTAAGCTGGAACACCATTGGTGGTTCATTTTGTTTAGGTTTGGTAGTGAGGTATTGCCCACGGTTTTCAAATTTTATGCCTTTCGTGGCTGAGGCAATTTCCTCTTTCTTATAGTTACGGAGTAACAGTTTCTCTGTGAACGCATTCTTTTTCTGTAAGAACTCAGTCTCATTGTTACATAGACGTGCGTATCGTAAGACTTCCCCTTTAATGAAGCCTTTAAAATTAGCAATTGGGTGTGCAGAGTTTCTGTCGAGGTATTGGAAGGTTTCCGTGGGTTTGGTGTAGACTTTGGTGTCTAATAACCCATTGGTTTCAAACCTTGGACCTTTGAAGATTTTCAAATCTAGGTATGTTACCTCGGTGTGTAATATTTCTACCGTAAACTTTAAGAAGCGGTGAATTTCATTCAACCTGTTTACTAGTTGTTCAAGTTCCAGAGGTGAACCGTCGTAAAGCAATAGAATTTCATCTCTATAGCGGAGCCATTTTAAGATTTTATTATCTGTCGGTAAAATCTGGTTTTCCAGTCTATGTATGACGATATCACAGATTTCCGGAGAGGCTTGGCTACCCATGGCGCAACCGATCTTTTGTAGATAGAATTGGTTATTGAACTCGAAACAGTTTCTTGTTAAAAATAAGTTCAATTAGTTTGCGCATGGATATGGAAGATATTTTATTTATTCCATATTCGTTTTTTCCGCCTTTTCATAGACTTCATGACATATATCTAATGCCTCCTCTTGGGGAGTATTGGTATACATGGCGACGACATCGAGTGTAGCAAGTACTACTGCTTTTGGTAACGGGGTGGCTTCCACAATTTTCAGAATGTGATTTGTGTCTTTCACATAGGTGCTTTGTTTTAATACAATAGGAAGCAAGAAATAGTCCACAAATTCCGATATTTTTTTGGTCGGTGATCCGTTTCCGCTTATTATCGGGCCCTCCCTTAAAAATACTTCAGGTTCTTGGCGACTACGTTGCGTTAGATAGTGTAAAACCGCCTACACCCCCCTTTCATTAATAAGTATATCATAATTATCTCATTGAATATATCTTATTTTATGTTTTTTCTTGGGGTGAATCTGGTGTCATAATTTTCGCGCAAAAGAAAAAACGAATCGACGCAATAATAGTGTATCCATTGTACATGCACTGTTGAGCGTTGTTAAATATGTGTCTATCGAGAAAAAATATGTGCCCCAAAAAGCGTGTCTGCAACGTTTCTGGTTTTTCTAGTTTTTGGCGAAATGTTTCACCATTTTGCATCTAAACACTCACAATTAACCAAAAATTTCCAAGGGGGAGGGGTTGTCCCCCTCCCCCAGGACGCAGATCACTAAAGTGCTACCATCGGGATGTCGGCCCCCCCCCCTTTCTCAAAATCCTGGATCCGCCCCTGTTAATGGAAATAACGTCCGAATATTGTTACCTAAGAATATATTAACCCTTCAATACTTGAACACCAAGAGTTACAAGGATGATGCCTATCAAAGAAAATATGCAAAGGAATGAAAACAGAAAACAATGTCATTATTAGACTTGCCCAAAGTCTGAAATCTTGTGGATGAATGAATTCCATTTTCAACTCTAATACCTCTCAAAAATGCATTTTCTCAGCTCTTTGAAGGAGTAGCTCATCACAAGCATCTTCATCGCAATGTTAACTCTTGGAGTGTATTTCGTTAATACTTATTTTACACTGACGGTATTTTCTGTTTGTTTGGGATCAAAAGATTTTGATTTGATTACCTCTTGTTTAGATTTGATTTGATTTGATTGGCAGAAAGTTTGCGGCTGGGTGGAACCGACATTATGTGATTAAGACCTTCAGTAAATGTTTTCAGCATAATGAGATAAAGGGTTTGAATTGTTTTCTGTGGTTATTTCTCTCTCTATGTTTACAACAAATTTGGCTTCTATTTTAGCACAGATGTTCGGGTTAAGAAAACTAATGTATAACCTTTCTGCCAAATTGTGGTATCAACATTTATAGCGGTATTTAACATTACACAGGGAGTTGATTAAATGATAATAGATCTATAACGTTATACCAAAGAAGATACACGATCTAAAAGCTTCAAGTATACGAAACCTCAGCTTAAAGTTGCAATGTATGCGCGCAGTTGTTGGTGGATCTACCGGCATGATAACAACGTTTATATAATAACACGTTCATGTTTGTATTCATTTATAGTTAAAAATTTAAAGAAAGGAAAACAATTACACATCGATTTGATTCAAAGGGTGGGTATGAGGGAGGGGGTGGGGTACTGACATTTTTCTCTATCACCATCTGAGCCCTCAGTAAAACGCCAAGGAAATACAATATTCTTGTGAAACGGTTCCGTTAAACCTCATTGGTCGTGTGGGCAGTCGAGGCCCTTAACACTATATATGAACTTGCGTTTACAATAATATTGGCTCATATCATGTGGCATATTTACTGCGACACCGTTTGCCAGCCCCATACGAATAGCATGGACAAATCATTGACGTCAAATAGTTGCAGCACTTATATCCAAAAACATTAACTCACCTTTCTACAAATAATAATAGTCCAATTGACTATATAGTGATTGTGTTACAAAGACTTTCCTTATTCGAATAATTTATGCTGATGTGTTTAAATTACTTTTAAATACAAAGAAATCGTTGAAAATGTGTTTGTTTCTTTTCACAATTGTACTTGCAAATGCGACATATGAAATTTAATATAGAACCAATATACATAATGTATGTATGTGTGCTGCAGATTTAACAAAATCTTTACCATTACTTTTGAAAGTCTTAATTTAAAAAAAATAATAATTATGCTGATATGTGAAATTACTTGTTCATTAAACGAATTCGTTGAAAATGTGTGTTTGTTTCTTTTTACAATTGTACTTGCAAATGCGTCATATGAAATGTAATATCCAATTCACATAATGTGTGTTTGTGTGTTACAGATTTCACCAAATCTGTATTATTACTTGAATAGAGTGGCACGCATAAATTAAAATATTTACATATAAAAGCAAAATTGAAAGCCTTAATTTCAAAAATTTGACTTGTAAATGCTTACTCAACGAATTTTGATAACAACGCAATTGAAGGTAAAATGCGTGTGTACAGATTATGTATAGTCGTAACGTTTTACTGACAAGTGTTACTTATATGTGTCCATAGAAAATGCACAATTGGACTTCAAAGTACGTTTTACGAAAACAAATAGTAATTAGTTTTTAACTAAGGCTAGTCAGCTTGACTTTTCATAAATATTGCTTATTTGCGCCCTCTGTTTTCATGACATGTATAGACTAGTTTATTTTGCTAATTGCTAATATAGAAATAACACAAATTATTGAATGTGACCCAGAATTGCGGGTCGCGAAAATTTTTCTGTGGATCGATGGATTTTTCCAGATGTCGGAAAATTTATTTCAGAGCTTGCTTGCCTTGATAGTCCAAGCTTTCATCAATTCTGAGCATCGATATAAAGGAGTGGAATTTGGTCAGGGTGAGGAGAGGTGTCTGGGTGGGTCGTGGCTCAGTCCTAGTAGAAACTCCCATGTCTTGGACATAATGTTTATAGTATTTGACATTTCTGTTTCTTTTAATTGACTGTTTTAGCCTAATTTGTAGTGTGTCGATATCTGTTTGTAACCCAAAATTTTAAACTTTAAACGAAACTTTTGATTCGAAATAAACATCACATTTGCTAAAATTACAGCGCAAAATTGAAATAATTGACAAACGAAAATATGTTAAATTAAAATGTTTATGAGTGTAGTCGATTATTGTCACCTCAAAAATGAAGCAAACCAATTTCGCGGAACCGTGACTAATGCAATTCAACAGATTGAAAAGCAAGCACTGCAGTAAATCGTCGATGATCTTTTTTATTTGAATAACGTCTTAAAAACCGCCCTCTTTTGATTTATTCTATCTGTTTGAAAGTACTTTTCAATCTGGGTTTCTGTTTCTTCTCTTTATAATTTTATTGTATTGACTTTGCCAGAGAGAGATTGGTTTAGTTTTGTCTAATTAATAAGCATTTTTCAAACGCATTTTGTAACTGTTTACTTGTTTCTTATCTTTTCATTTGCTATCGATTTAACACATTTCTAATTTTAAATTCGATAAGTATGATTTTGAATTTTAAATTTTAAATTGCAAATTAAAAGTTTTTTTTATATAAAATAGTTGCTTGATTAGGCAATATATTCAATATTTTTTGACAACATACTTTGACTTTGCATTAATTATTCGCAGTAATGGATTCCCATAGTACTTCTGGCTTGATGACAAATGGTGGCTAATACGTAGTCCAGCTAATTAACACCTTATAGCGTTTTACGTGCGATATCTGTTGTCTAGGGGTATTTATATATTGTGACAAAGTTCACACTGTGATATTTACTGGTCAGTTCAAAGCACGAATTTGGCGATCGAATGATGTAAGTTTAACGGACAGATGATGGGTGACGATCAAAAGACATCCTTAATATTGACACTGCAAAGTCCCTTTAGGCCCCGATACTTTGTGTATATTCCTCCCTGCTGCATGGCTGCTCCCTCCTCTCATCTCTCAACGTCCACCAAAAGAGGATGGTGCGCAACAACCGAAAATAATATATAGCGAGAAGATCGCAATGTAGGAAGATTTCACCTATAACTCGACCGAGTCTTTGTCTGCAGGGGCGTATCTATAGACTTCTTTTCTTGAGAGGCGTCGATGCTTTTCTAGGTTGGCAGTCTAGCACCGACCCCCCCCCCCCCCGCCCTCCGTGGCTACGCCACTGCTTGTCTATCTCAAAGTTTATGGTATTCCTGAAGCCACAGGTGTAGGTGTTCACAAAACTGTCCACACTATAAGTTTGCCTTATGTAGCATATACGTTATTGCTCTGCGTATCTTACAGTTTCCTCCCACAAGTCCGTATTTTCACCTTTTTTCCACCCCGTACCGAATCAAACGTTATTGACCACATTGAAGGTTACCATTGAAATTCGTACCAATAAGTTGAATTAATGAACACGAAGCAAATCGTACACCTTTCCTTGGTGTTTTTTGGGTTGTGCAAAGGTCGGTTCACCCGGGTGTTTTCTCAATGCAAAAACAGACTTGCCCGGATCCGACCCGATTTATACAGGGATTTTTTTTAAGGGAATCTGACGGAATCACGAATTTATTTGCTACTCCCCGGTTAAATATCGTTTAATACTATTATCTGTTTAATATATTGTGATCAGTAATGAACCATGCGTATATACTTTAGGAAAGTGTAGAGATTCCACTTCGTTTTTCGGGAGATAAATGTATAAATGCTGCTGTCATTGTGCAGCGTTAACGTCATTGCTGCAATTAGTGTTTATGGAACCTATAATATTGTAGAGTTAACGTGTAAACGCTGATTCTCTAATATGTTTCAGAGCACTATCTTGTTTCAGCTGGATTTTGCCGAATTCTCCCTATTTGATCCCTTTTTTTAATGCGTGGGGGGGGGGGGGGTTGGAGAAAATCCCTGTTTTGTGAGACACATGTTGTCAGGTCTGCAAATCAATAAAGACCAAGATATACTGGAATAATAAAGAATAACAGTTTTTGGAAATTGTTGTATATCCATAGAGGTGCAGTTTTATTCAAAATGGAGAAATAGTTTCCATAGGTTGACAGCTATAAATAAATGATAATGTTTCATTACTTGTGTGATAGGAGTATCATTTAGTTTAACTTTAGTATTTAATATATTTAAAATAAAAGGCATAAGCCTACAATTAACTGCAGCATGGAGCTACCAAGCTGCAATGAGACTCCTCTATACCTCTATCTCATAGTAAACTGTACATTCGCTTCCCGCTCATAAAATGTTACGGGATTAAGCCCATGACGCAAATGAATGTTAGATACATACATCGTGGTCGACATCTATAAATCGAGAGAAGCTTTCAGATGATAATGGTTTAATATAATTGTTTTGTATTACAGGGCACGGTTTTCAACATTTGGAGTCAGTGCTTCAGAGACTGTCTGATATTTTCCATCATTTATTATAACACGAACAAAAAGAACAAGAAAAAAGGCAGAAGAGAGGCTGTGGTGAGAAGTATATATATCGTTAAGTCCAGGCTAATTCGGTGTTTCTACAAGGCGATCTTACAAATAAAACCGTATGTATTGGTGCATGTCCAATCATTCCACTTGCCTAAGTCACTATCTTTTGGCTTCCAGATGCTTCCGCAGTCCTGGACACCATAATAATTGTTTGGCTGACTTGGCCACCAGTCTGTAAATGCCGGGACAGAGCCATCTACTCCGACAAATATTCCTTCCTCATCTCGATCACTGTAACCGATCCACACGGACTGAAAGAGAAAACGTAAACATGTAACGAATGCCAAGATTTCAGTCCACGGTTATCCAGTATTTCCTGGCCTATACATAGATCTTACGTAGGGATTTTACAGACCCGTTCTTAGACCATTAAGGCGTACCGTTTATGGTATGTATTTTACATGTATTGACACCTGGGCAAGTCTAGGTAAGTATGACATCATCAGGCTAATTGTGCTTGGATTGTTAACGTATTCTTCTTTATTTACATTACTTTTCATTTCCTTGATAAACATCAGTCTTGTCAATGCCGATGCTTGATTTTAGCAGTGATAATATGAGCAATAACGAGGACTCTATTAGCGCAGCTGAGCTATAGCGATCATGCCATTCTGCCGAAATTCTGTCACTTTGGCCACCGTGTTTGAATGACTGCCATTTCGTAATTTTCATTCGATTTGGCTAGAATTTCGTAAGTAGTTTGTGTGAGTTAAGTTTCCATACATGCGTTCACATTTTGTCCACATAGTTTGTCAATTTGAAGGTCATTTGTGGTCACGAGAGGTCTTTTCTGCAAACGTAAAATTATGCTACTCCTCCTAGAGCGTTTGTACAAATCTGCTGACATGTTGTTGATATAAAGTTTGAATGGTGGTGAACCAAAGTTGTTCAGGAAAAGTATTTTTGTCGTCTTGATGGCCCAATACAAGGCCTTCTGGAGAGTTTTCAGTTATGATAAAATGTACGCCACAGATCATATGCAATGATCATTAAATTTGTTTTTCAACTTTTTTTCGGGACTAACAAGGAGCGGTTCATATACACCGTACAGTAGTTATGGCTAATATATTACCGTTGAAATCAGCCCATTTCGGGAAAAAGTCACCGGATTTCAGGATATGTAGCGGCGCAATGAGCGGAAATTCATTTCTGACAGTCATTTGACGTCAACTTGCTCAAAGGTGAAAACGCTGTGACCACCATAGCTAAGGAAATGTAACCTTGACAAGTTGTCTGCTTACATTAGAAGGTGTCATTTTGATTATAAATGTATCAATTTTTGTGAAGGAAAAGGTCAATGGTTTCTGCAGAACTCATATAAACAAAAGTTTCTCATGATATCTTACAATGATAACATTGGCTCATACTCTGTTATAATGAAGTCATCCATTCAAACCTCAATACAGTTCTGCATTACATTTATCTTTATTTTTGTTTCTTTTTCAAAACAAATGTTTAGAACTTTATAACATTGTAACAAACGATGTCTGCTAAGAAGGAGCATAGACAAGGAAAATGGAGACGAGAAGGTTCAAAAGGAAATGACGCCGTTATCCCATTAAACTGCTCAGAAATATTGTCAATCAAAACAAATTTTCTCAAATAGAAGCTTAGCTGAGCTATTGAAGTGTTGCTGCTCTTGGTCTTTTATTATCAACACTGTTTATGTTCACGTTGAAAATATGAAAAGAAAAACAAAGACCAAGTGACAGGTTTCACCCCCTAGTGGCACTATGACATCACAAGTTGACAAAATGGCGGCTCCTGACACGACTTGAAAACCCTGATATATAGGCATATCTCCTAGACAAAGTAAGATATCTCAGCTTTTTGATGAGATGTAAGTTCGCATGTATCACAGTAAAGTTGAACTGTGTGGTTTCTTCGTCTTCAGTAAATAGTGCATAGTTGATAAGATATATGTATAATCAAATTTCATGAAAATTCAATTAGCTATTTACTATACAGTACCAGTCTTGTCTCACAAATACTAGTATGGTGACAATTACACAACCTTAAAGGAGACACAAACCCACCCATCATTGTTTGTCTATGTGATAGATCATATCTGTGATGAATAAATTCCCCTTACAGTTAAGAAATAAATAATTCCATTTGGGAGATTCTAAAAATTTAATGTTTTTTTTTTACACAACGGAAGGTTACTGAGACTTCACCAAGTCTAAATATGACACCAACGAACCGCATGTGCTTCAACTTGTTGTTTTTGATGATTTTTCGCTATTTATTATGTTTCTTTCCTGTAATGGAGGAGGGTTTTAAAATTGCTGAATCTAAGACAATGAAGGTCTTAATCTTAGCATGAACTAATAATGACATTGGTGTAATTGTCAATACTATGAATATTTTACCTTGAAAATATGAAAATAAAATAAATATATATTGAACGATTTTAGAACAAGTTTTCATTACAAACTTGGAAAGGGATACTTTTCATTATCAAAAAGGGGTACTTCTAATTTACGAAAACGGGAAACTTGAAGTTTTCCCAAAACTGAGAGAAATCGTACCGGTTCCGTCTCCATTGTAAATGTTCACCCGATACTCATAGCTAGTACAGTAACTACTGCTCATGTTCCACGACCGTGCATCAGTAACTACTGCGCTGTGTTCGCAACCGTGACGGTAACATGTGTTACAGGTGGCACAGTAATTACTGCATAGCTGTTACACGTTCCCATGGAAGACAAAGAAATGCGCGACTGGACAAGGAGTCTATGAGTATTTGACGTGGTAAACTCTTGCTATATTAAGGCCTAATTTAGACGTGGAGCTACCCATAAGGATAATCTAGGTCCCCCCTCCCCCACCTCTATCTATTTGAGACTTGCGCACTATCACCTGTCCGTGAAGAATGTTTCAAATCAAATGGATTCACTAATACGATTAGAAAAAAGTTAGGCTACCATTTGAGTCTCGCGTGCAGTATAAAACTAGGGAGTAGTCTTCGTTACCCAGCCGCCGGTTCGGACTCTTAAGTTCAACGTGTAACAGCTTTGCAGTAATTACTGTGCCACCTGTAACACATGTTACCGTGTTGCGAACACAGCGCAATAGTTACTGATGCACGGTTGTGGAACATGAACAGTAGTTACTGTACTAGCTATGAGTATCGGGTGAAATGTTACTCACCTGTTGTTCTGAGGCAGGTTTATCAGGTCTCATGGTCTTCCAAAAGTCATTCACGAAATCATTTTCATCGCTAGACTCAATCGTTGTCAGGTGTCCTTTTACTCCGGAGGTACTAAACGTTTGGCAAAAAGTCTCCGCGTCCATCCATGTCCGTAACGGGTCATTGAAAAACCTTTTACAAATAATTAAGATAGGATACTTTATAACCACTACGGTGATAGAGTTAATAAACAGGGCGGGGTTTTAATTTTAAGTTTTAATTTGAAGTAATAATGCAAACATGACTTAAATTAACGTGAGAACGTCTTAGTTTCAAGTTACATAGCGGCATGGCTTGGACTGATATTAAATTGGCAGAATTTGGCAATAAAGTACTTTAACAAAACACTTCGTTAGCATGACTATCAATTTTCATTTAAAATAAGAAAGAGAAACTAGAATTGTCGAAATTTCTAATTTGCATTTGAATGTGATTAATCAAAACCTGTCGAGTATTCCTTAATTAATCGTTTATTAATTATCATGTGATTGTCTTTTTTTTTCTTCCTCCTCCATATGTATTTACGATCACTTAACATGGTACACAATAAAATTATACATTGCAAAAACAAAAATGGTATGGTCTGTTACATATTCAAGCAACTGCAGTTAATATCACATGATGTAAGTAGACAGCAAAAGAAACCATTTGCACTACACACAGCTAAATAAGAAACTTCTACGTAAACAGGTTTGGACAATATGAAAAGGCATTTCTAAGCTCCGGGAAATTCACTTTATTTTTCCGTGGCTGCTTTCGTTAAAATAATTTAAACTTTCAACGCTCAAAGCAAATTTAAATTTATAAAAAGAAATCATCGATATTTGGCTCGGTGTTACTTGTCTTGCATGCGAAAATATAATACTTCAGGTGGATAATTAAGAAGTTGTAAGGGTGACAGTTAACGTTGCCAAAACCAAAAAAGATATCTTGTTTGGAGAAAAAGAATTGCTTATTTAAGAAACGCATTTCGGCATTAAGGATAAAATTTGCCGTCACGTAGCAGTCCCAGAAAAGGTGCTCGGTTGACTCCTCGTCAATTTTGCAAAAAGAGCACAGTGGAGATTCTGACTTCCCCATCAAAAATAAAAGTTGTTTATTAGTACCTAAAATCCTGTGCAGAAATCTAAACTGAAAGAATTGAAGCTTGGCCTCAGAAAGAGTGCTCCAAGGAATACTAAAAATGCGACGCCAGTCGTGCTCGGTAATGTCGACAAAAGTATTTTGCCACTTGTGAATGGCGGTAGGCGGCCTAGAGATTTTTTTGAGATAGAGTGGGTAACAGAATTGAGAGGCCGAATAAGAATGAATACACCTTTCAAACAATGTAGAAGATGGATTAGAAAAATTAACTTTACAACAGCCAGACCTCCTCCATTCAATTGGAATGGCATTATTAATTAAGCCCCAATATCATGTGATTAATCAAAACCTGTCGAGTATTCCTTAATTAATCGTTTATTAATTATCATGTGATTGTCTTACTAGATGGATTAATTCCAATCCGGTTGTGTATGATAGTGCAACATGACCAAACAATGCTGTTTGTAATGTAAACTGATGTGCTGTTAGGTGTTAATTGGGCACATATTTTGTTTAATTAACAATAAATATACAAACGAGTATAACATTAACGTACTTTACAACTATTGTTATTCACTATACCTGTAACAGTTGGTACCATTTGATGTCCATCCGGAAGGACACTTTAGCGATGAGCAAGAAGCTTTTGCCAAGTAGATGCTTGATGACAGCAAAACTAAAGCTGTGATGCCGAAAGCCTTCATGATGTCAAACACAGTTCTGCTGAAGCACGATCTCAAAACGGTATTCAATTCTGTCGAATTCTTGTTGTGCTCAGGTGTACTCGCAAACACGGCTTTTTATTCGTTTCTTGTTGTTTCAAAAAGGAGCACAAAAAAAATCAAATATAAATCATGCAAATATTGTTTACCTAGAAATACTTAATTATACAATGACGGCTTCTGATTGGTGAAATCAAAGATTGCTATTTGATTACTTTATGTCTGGACGATTTGATTGGCAGAAAGTGTACGGCTGGGTGGGACTGATACTAATGGATCCGTACTTTCAACACATGTTTTCCCAGAATCACATGCATGTTTTAAAATTGCTCTCTCCACACATCGCTCTCTCTGTCTCTCTCTCTCTTTCATTTGCTGTTTACAATATTTTGAGCGATAACTTAAGAACAGATGTTCCATTTAAAACAAATATTGTAAAACATAATGCTAAAATTATGTGACATTCTAAGTTAACGAATTGGTTTTAATTATACTAAATTGTGGGTAATTAAAATCGGAACATATATAAGTAATAATTGAAAAGGTTTATTTTATTATTGTATTTGAATAATAAATCAATTTACTGAATAATATATGCTGCACAGGTTTCGACGATTATGTGAAAGCACACGCAAGTGTATAACTTAAAATACTACATCATTATAACATTGAAGCTTGAGAAGTTCTGGCAAATACTTAATATTACGAAGGTTAATACAATGTACTTTATATGTTGCGCAGGTTGCACCGAAGCACTGATGCAGATGATATCGGTGTATACCCACCCCTTCCCTTTTAACTTCACAAAAACAGTTAGTTATTAGTGCAACTTTGCATTTAGATATAATTGTGCTTATACTATATCACTATTGTTGTGTCACCCTTACTGATTATCGTTGTGTACTTGTACATGTATTAGGTAGGAGGGTCTACCCATGTCAAGTTGAGCTTTGTGTATATTATTTCATATTTTCATACTTATTTTAATTGCTTAGTAATTGTTTGAATACTGTGGGTGATCGTTGACCCCTTGCCCCTTGTTTAATTCATTTAACTTGAACAAACCTGGCTAGGCCTGTGAGCAATTTTATGTTGTCTATGCCAGCAACGGTTTGGTAGAATAGGGTTCGTTAACACAACAACGTGAAGAATACCAGTCAGAATACCAATATATTTAATATGGCAAAACATCTCCTTAATTATTTCCTTTAAGACATTTTCCTACTGGCTATCAGTCATAATTCGCAAGTATAGAACAATTTAAGGAGTTTGAGACAAGTTTGCTGTTGTTGCTGCAAGGATTTTTGGAAGACAGATGCTCTTATAACCTCATATTTTCATTGCGTAAAAGCTTGCTTTAGATTAAGGCAGTGTAATAGAGTAATAGCGATACTTTTCGCGCATCAATCTGCAGCTGAGAGACAAGATAAATAACGGGGAAAATGTACGAAGTCACGCTAATCGAGTAGCGGTTCAAAGTAGCAGTAAGATACTGTATAGGCTCTCACGTACACCTAGCTAGTAGCTACTGAATACAGTATATACCTAGTAATATAGGAGACACAGGTGTAGGAGGCGGGGGGCTGTGGGTCTGCAGCCCCCCCCCCCCCAACCAAAAGTGTTTTTGAAAATTCGGGCAATATGCTGAGAATTTTTCGGGCACCTACTGAATGAAAAATAATTTTCAATGTGTTTTTCAATGTTTAGACTGATATTATTATTATCATCATAATTGTAACGACTTCCCCAATTATTATAACCAATATGGAAGGGTAATAACACGGCAAATGATTGTATGTTATTGGCAAGCGATGTTAATGACCAATGCATGCCTATATGATATGCACATTAACATGGTGTACTCGCGCAAAATTTTGGTTATATTTTTCGGGCAAGTCGTTACAGCCCCCAGCCCCCCCCCCCCCCCAACAAATTGGGCTCCTACGCCTATGATAGGAGACATAATGTAACAGAAGCCAAGCTATCTTAGTAAGTGTTTTTACAGACGTTTTACTTTTAATTCTTTAAGACATTACAGTAGGCCTAGCTGCTAATTTATGAATCTGCGACATGGTTTACTTTGTTCAACACTTACTTTTGGTGGAAAAAGTTTAAATTTCAGTACTGCAAACTGAAACATGACTTTCCAATGCGCAATTACGTAACACCATGCATCTGCCTAACTGCCTAACCTTTGTTCATACAAAGTATTGATGTTGCAGATCTGTACTTTAGAGACTTTAACAACAATCATAGGCCTTGTGGCGAGTGGAATTTGGCGAGTAGATTTTTAGTCACGGTCGCCAAATAGTGAGTACATTAAAAAAAAAATGTCGAGGCCTGAAAACATTCAAAACATAATTTCTCATGGTAGAAATCATGGATACTTTTTATACATGGTATATGGATTTGCCATATTGTGTACAAGAATCCTGTTGCTTCTGAGGTCAAATCTCCTATAGGTCACCAGAGGTCAAACTCTGAAAAACCCTTTACACGATATCTAACGATGGAAATCGTGGATACCTCTAATACTTGGTGTGTGGATTCATAACATTGAGTACAATACCCCCATTGTTTTTGGTGGAGGTGTGTATAGCGCCGTACAGTAGACTGACCTGTGTTTATCATGCCATAGTGTTATTGTAATAGCCAGTGCCGGTTATACTAATACGCATAAAACGCTAAAAGAAATCACCGGTGAAAAGAATTGCGCAACTTTCAGCTGCAATTATACCATTCCTATGTATTCTAAAGATTTTAAAGTTATGATCGGTTCAAATATGTTGGTGTAAGAAGTAAAACCGAAACAAGTTAAACCACATAATAAGATTTTCTAAAAGGTTATATTTTTATAACAAATTCAAAGATAGTAACAATAATGTAAATGATACCTGGGGCGTAATCAATGAGGTTCTTAAGAAAGACCGTAAGAAATCATCGTACCCATCTGTTTTCAAAGACGGCGATCACGAAACCAGCGACGATCAAGACATTGCAAACGGTTTTAACGATTTCTTCATTAACCTTGGACCCTCACTTGCCAGCAAAATCAGTCATACTGCAAAATCAAACAACCATATGTATAGCAATAATAGTACGCGAAACTATATTTTCACCTACCCTGTCAGGGAGGAGGAACTCTTACGTGTTGCGAATCATTGCTTAAAGCCAAAGAAGGCAGCTGGGTATGATGATTTCAAGCCAGATATTGTTAAGCAGGTATTACCTTTCATTGTCACCCCTCTTACTCATATCTGTAACATATCGTTCACCACTGGGGTATTCCCAGACAAGCTGAAGATTGCTAAGGTCTTACCCATTTTTAAGAAAGGAGAATCCAATATCTACGAGAACTACCGACCAATCTCTATTCTATCATGCTTTTCCAAAATTCTCGAACGTCTCATGTCCAACAGAATAATAAATTTTCTAGATGCTAATGACATACTTTGCAAGGAACAATATGGATTCCGCCCTGGTCACTCAACTGAGCTTGCCCTGGCAGATGCCATTGATAAATTATACGATAGCCTTGATAAGAAGAAAACATGTATTGGAATATTCTTAGATCTATCAAAAGCATTTGATACCATTGACCATCGTATTCTGCTAAACAAGTTATCATTCTACGGTATTAGAGGACCAACCCTTAACTGGATGGACAGCTACTTATCAAAACGTTTACAGTATACTTCGTATAAGAAGACCATGTCTGACTATGCTGAAATCCGCTGTGGTGTTCCTCAAGGTTCAATATTAGGACCACTTCTTTTCATTATATATATCAATGACATCTGTCATATCTCTAATATTGCAAAAACTATTTTATTTGCAGATGACACTAGTATATTTTTCGAATCCAATAACTTGAATACTTTACATGACATAGTATCCATGGAGTTGAATCAATTTAACGACTGGTTTGCAACTAATAAGCTTTCACTTAATCTTGATAAAACCAGCTACATTGTGTTCAATAAAAGCAAATCTTTTTCTTGGAAAAAAGACATTTTAATGGATGGTAAGCCTATCAAGCATGTACATAGCATAAAGTTTCTCGGAGTTTATATTGATAGTAAACTTACTTGGTGTGAACATATATCAAATATTGCAAACACTGTGGCGAAAAATGTTGGTATCATTTCTAAGTTGAAACACTATTTTCCTCAGAATATTCTTAGAATGCTTTACCAAACATTAGTGTTCCCCCATTTTTCATATTGCTCTATAATCTGGTCTGGCACCCATAATGTTTATCTTCACCCTCTTGAAATCCTACAAAAGAAAGTCATTCGTCACATAACTCATTCTGAATATCGTGAACACAATTTAACGATATTGTTAGGCTGAATGTAGCCACATTCTTTTACAAGGCTTGGAATGGCTTACTTCCTGCAGCCTTTCATGACTTATTTACTATTAACAGCGCCATACATAGTCACCGCACTAGAAGTGCCGGTCAAGCACACCACAACTTATGTAATACAACATTTGGTACGTTAAGTTTAAAGAATCGTGCTATGAGGACATGGAATGATCTAACTGCTACTATAAAATCTAAACCATCTAAAGAAACATTTAGAAAAGCACTAAAAAAAGAAGTAATTTCTCAGTATTGATACATCGTTTATATTGTATGTTATTAATTATTCTTTATTAAGACACTAGTTATATTTTCATTTATGTATATATGCTTTTTGTTTGTTTTTTTGTTTTCCCGTTCTTTCTTTCTTTCTTTCCTGGGAGTCCTTTACCTTGTTAAGCCTGAATTGGCTTTTTAGAGGACTTCCCTCCACATGTATATATCCAGTGGAAAATCAAATAAATCAAATCAAATCAAATCAAATCAAAACAAATGTTAGTTCCTCGCCATCATTTTCCCGTGAAGGTTAATTTACTACGTACATTAACTCACCCATAATGTTGACTGGTAAAAGCTGTTGAAATTACTCATGTCTGACAGTGGCGGAGCTAGGGGTATTGGTCAGGAGGGGCGAGAATGGTCTGTAGGGGCGCTTTCGACACTATCTAAGCAGAGCGCCACCACTGGTTGGCGCGTAGCGTACAGAATTTTTTTGAGTAAAGATACTCCCTAGATCGCCGGAAATGACCCTTTCCGGGCCTGGCTAATTTGCAGATAAACGAAGAATAAATAGGTGTCATCACCAAATTACACCAACAAAATGTGACAAATGTCAATAAGTAGATGAGAGAGACATAAAATAGTCAATAACTTTCACGATTAAGTAAAAAGCGGTAAAGAGCTGAAAAGGGCGCCAGCAGTCCATTTGACTCCGTCAGGGGGGGGGGGGCATCCGGTGACGGACAACAGCGGACGACTCCCCGGGCAGTTGTTCAAAAACACAGAATACTTTGTACCTCAAACAGGTAATAATACGACGCAGATACAAGAACTTCAACATTTAACTACTTTCTTAACCCATAGAAATAACATGACGCTACAACAACGCATCCGTTTGAAATTTATTTGATCTAATTATTAAAAAATTAGAATATCCTGCTTCTTACGCAATGGTATTGTTGTTGTTTTCTTCTCAGCATTGTTTTGATTATGCGCTTGTGCTGTTGAAACCCTAAGCGGCTGTAATGTTCCATCAATAGTACAATAGTTAGAATACTATGTCATTATCATAATGAAGTTATAGTAACGAAATTTCATAGTTTTGTTCTATAAATTTCAAACTAAAGTGGATTTTAAAATCATTGAATGATGAAAAAAAATTGTGAATATATACGTCATTGTAATATCGCTTATGTTTAAGAAGAACCTATGTTCTGTTTTTACATCAACGCTCTATCGAAACGTTAAATACTAACAGGCTAAGATGGAGTCTAAAATCCTTCCAAGTGAGAGAAACACTAAGGACTTTCGTTTATGATAATAATAATCAACATAATAAAAATAATAAGAACTTTTCATAAGGAACCTTTATGATTAAAATAACCTAAATTGTATTAATTTACAACATCACTTTTTCCTAGAAGTATTGTAGTAATAGAAACAACATTAATTCGAAGCAAAAATAATGTTTGTTCCGCATATAAAATAGGTAATACAGACGTTTATCACTTCATCTAAACGGCTACGGTCAAGTCTAACATTCTAACATGGATGTATTTGCAACATCACTTTACCCTAGATTTGTTATTTTCATTGCAATTTTAGAATTTTGTTAATTTACATCGAAATCAATAAACCAAAAGGCTATATATAGCCTATCAAATCTGTTAATTTGAGGCAAAATATTCAGTTTTACCAAATTGTTCCGTTTTCAAATAGAGCTTCCCGACGTTTATTATCTCTAACTTCTAAACATCTACGGGAGAGTATAAAATACTTCAAAACTGAGAGAAAAAGTCAGATCTGATCGTTGTATTAATGGAATCTTGTTTTAAGGAAAACCAAATGTCATGAAAATAACTTACTCATGGATGTATTAACATCACTTTACCCTAGATTTTTATTTTTAAACTAATTTGAAAATGTTAATATTTTTTATCGAAAATGAATAAAATCACAAAAGAGTTCATTTGAAACATTAAGTTTCACGGAATTGTTCCGGATGACAAATAAGGCTTCGAGACGTTTATCTCTGACTTCTAAACGACTACAATGGAGTCTACAACATTGAAACTGAGAGATAAAGGTAAGGTCTGATCTTTCTAATGAAAATAGGAGGAACCTATGTTATGGAAGTATCTATAACATCACTTGATACCTACATTTGTTGTTTTCTCGAATTGGAATATTTTGTTAATTTTCAGGGAAAATTAATAGAACCGCAAGCTATATCTTTAGAAACATGAATAATACCACAATGCTATAGCCTATATTAGAAATATTTACAGCATCACTTTAAACTAGATTTTTTATTTATTTTTTTTTTTTAAATTGAATATTTTGTTAATTTACATCAAAAGTAAATCATACAACATTGCTATAGCCTTTCAAAGGTATTAATATGAGGCAAGATATTCAGTTTTACCAAATTGTTCCAAACTACAAATAAGGCTTCCAGACGTTGATCTCTGATTCTATACGGTTAGGGTGCAGTTTAGAAACAATTAAACTGAGAGAAAAAGTCGTTTTGATTTAGGCAGTGTAATGGAGTTAAAAGCGATATTTTGTTGCGCACTAATCTGCATCTAAAAGACAAGAAAAAGTAAATAATTTGGAAAATGTACGAAATTGCGCTATGATGATGATGATGATGATGATGATGATGATGATGATGATGATGATGATGATGATGATGATGATGATGATGATGATGATGATGATGATGATGATGATGATGATGATGATGATGATGATGATGATGATGATGATGATGATGATGATGATGATGATGATGATGATGATGATGATGATGATGATGATGATGATGATGATGATGATTATTATTATTATTATTTTTATTATTGTTGTTGTTGTTATTATTGTTGTTGTTATGATTATGATTTTTTCCTCCTGTTTATTTCTTCGACAATATATATACAAAAACATACAATGTCAAATTTTATTCTGTTGTTACACAATAATTAATATAGAATGAAACTGTTTTTTAAGTCATCATATAAATTGCGTTTCTTACAGTACTGTTGAACTTTTACAGCAAACTTAAGCTTATAAAAGAATGTTTCCATGTCTAGTTGTACATTTCTTCTTGAGCAATCAAAAATATAAATCTTCATATGTAATATCAGAAAATTATATGGACTATATTCCTGACATAGAAAACCAAAGAAAATATCTTCTTTCGAAAAGAAAAACTGCTTGTTCAATAGTCGTCTCTCAATATGTAAAATATAATAGGAGACAAGGCTACATTCCCAAAAAAGGTGTTCAATAGTCTCCTCATGTAACTTACTAAAAGAACAATTTGGCGAGTCTACAATATTCATATTAAAAAGCAATTTCTTAGTAGGGATAATTCTATGCAAAAATTTGAACTGAAAATATTGCAAACGTGCTTCAGTAATACTCTTGTATGGCATCCTAAACAACATCGCCCACTGCTCAGATTCAAAAGAATAAACAGTCTTCCACTTATTAAGTGAGGTGGGCAAAGAGGTTACCCCTTTTAGAAAAACCGGATAAAGTATTTGGGAAACGGAATAATGACCCATAATCTTCTCAAGTAAGAGTTCACTGACAGTAGGGTTATTATCGGTATCCTGTAAGCCGATTTTCCAATGACGAGAAATCGCTTAAATTAAACCCCAGTAGTGAATAAACGCAAAATTACCAATATTGTAGGTCCTAACAAAAGTAAGGAAATCAAGAGGTCTATTATTAACATAAAAAAGTCGGCAATTTTCATAATCCCCTTTTTGAACAGAATATCATAAAAAATGGTCTTACTGTTAATTTTTACACTGGAATTATTCCAGATATACTCATTTCCAAAATTATTATTAGGTGGGGCAGAAGATACTTCACACCAAGCATCCAAAACTTGGCGGAGAAAAATATTCTTAATAAAACTAATATCCGTTTTTGAAAAATTACACTGGAAGAAGAATTTATTTCCATATGGCTTTAAAACGGTAGTGAAAAATATTTTCTAAGGGCTCTCATTAACAGAAAAATTACGGCGAACCCAAGTATATTTAAAGGATTTCATAAAACTATTAATGTGTGTAACCCTTATTCCTCCTTCATCAATAATATTAATCATAGTACTCCTCTTAACTTTGTCAGGGCGCCCACACCAAATAAAATCGAAGATTATTCTTTCCACATCTTTAACAAAACTAGAGGGAGGGTTAGGTAAGACAAGGAATAGAAACACAAGTTGCGAAAGGGCAAGAGACTTAACTATGGAATTCCGGCCAATTGGGGTCATATCCCTGACAGACCACGAACGTAGGCATGATTTTAGCCGGGATAACTTTGGAGTATAGTTAAGCTCGAACAAATCATTTCTATTGTTCGTAAAGAAAATGCCCAAATAGCTAACTGGTCCACTGCTAACAGCATTACCACTGAATGAAGTAAAAGGCCAATCACGAGCAAAAGAGCCAAGAGGAAAAAGAACAGACTTATTATAATTGATAACCTTCCTTCAAGTCACTTAAAATTTGCAAAGTTTTCTGTAATGAACCTCTAGAGCTATCTAAAACGAAAACAGTATCATCAGCATACTGTAAAAGTTTGTAATTATAGCTTCCTACACAAAGGCCCCTTATTTCCTTATTATGCAAAACACTAAGTGATAAGAGTTTTGCGCATAAAATAAACAAATAAGGGCTCAAGGGGCATCCCTGCCTAACTCCTCTACCAATACGGAAGTAACCTGTTGAGTAGCCGTTATTGATTACGCAAGCCATACTATTATTGTAAAGTACAGAAACCCATTTCCTAAAATCTTCACCAAAATTAAAGTAAGCAAGGGTTTTCTGAATAAAACTCCATTAATCTTGTCGAATGCCTTCTCAAAATCAACAAAAAAACAAAAACCCTGAAATTTTACTGTCAGTTGTATAATCAATTAAATCCAAAATACATCTTATATTCTCGCCATGAAACGACCCTTAATGAAACCAGTTTGTGTAGACCCTACAAGAGAAGAAATACAAGATTTAAGTCGAGTTGCCAAAACTTTAGCACCGATCTTATAGTCAGTATTGAGTAAAGTTATTGGATGATGATGATGATGATGATGATGATGATGATGATGATGATGATGATGATGATGATGATGATGATGATGATGATGATGATGATGATGATGATGATGATGATGATGATGATGATGATGGATGATGATGATGATGATGATGATGATGATGATGATGATGATGATGATGATGATGATGATGATGATGATGATGATGATGATGATGATGATGATGATGATGATGATGATGATGATGATGATGATGATGATGATGATGATGATGATGATGATGATGATGATGATGATGATGATGATGATGATGATGATGATGATGATGATGATGATGATGATGATGATGATGATGATGATGATGATGATGATGATGATGATGATGATGATGATGATGATGATGATGATGATGATGATGATGATGATGATGATGATGATGATGATGATGATGATGATGATGATGATGATGATGATTATTATTATTATTGTTATTGTTATTGTTATTATTATTATTATTATTATTCAACATACATCGTTACCATGCTAACTCGCATACCCCATTCCGTGTGTACACATACACACAGATGCCAACACATATCAATACAGCTGTATTGATTTGTGTTGGCATCTGTGTGTATGTGTACGCACGGTATGTAGAAATATGACTCTGCACTATTGTACCATTAAACAAGTTACGGGAGGGTGTAAGGTAATTGCTCAATAAATTGACACCCAAATCAGCAACTGGGAATTTCCATTATTATCGTGTGGTTTTGTACGGACATAGGTACTTTGCGTCTCGTCTGTTGTATTTTAAACAACTGGATAAACTAGGAGTCCAGTAATTCTGATATTTCAACTATAACTACAAAGAGGCCTTAATACTTCATCGATTAAAAGCAAAAAGCACAAGGTTAGTAACTGCTTCTGTTCCGCGATAGGTCTCTGTGTTCAATGTCTGAAGGAAGGTGCACGGCCATTTTAACCCGGAAGTATTGAATGGTGCATGGTTGGTTATAAAATTGAAGTACAGTAGATAATTACCAGGGGCGGATCCAGGGGGGGGGGGCCCGGGGGGCCCGGGCCCCCCCTTTTTGAAAATCCTGATTTTTTTTTTTTTTTTTTTTTTACCGCGTTCGAGGGAAAGAGCCCCATGCGTGATCAGTGGCGTAGCTACGGGGGACCTGGGGGACCGAGGCCCCCCATGAAATAGGCTGGCCCCCACTGGCCCCCCACTGGGAATGGGGTAAAAAAAATGTTGTAAACAAATAAAAAAATAAAAATAAGTGCGATTCACTTATATTTTTTGTTCAATAATTTGGGAAATAGAGTTACACAATTATCGTCTGCATCTGGCAGAATAAGAAAATACAATATCTGTAGTAATCATGAGAATGGTCACACAGCATGGCATGGCAATGGTCGATGCGACGATTGCGACCATATACCACGAACCTTGTTGTGCTGCGCGATATCGATATCTGCTGAAAATATGTTCAGTGCTTCCACCTAGCGCAACAATCTATCAAAAGATTGGCTCCGTTTGTACAGAGCCGAGGTATCAGGTTTTCATATATTGCCTCGAGTCAAATGAATATATGCAGGCGCGGATCCAGGGGGTCCAGGGGGTCCAGACCCCCTGCTCTTGGCCAAAAAAAAGAGGAAAAAAAAGAGAGAGAAAAAATAATTAATTTAAACGCCAATTTAAAACATGTAGGACGTCAGAAAAGCGGTTATCCTCACAAGTCATCCAGGTGTGTCTTTCTGTCAAATGAACTATAGTGTGCACGCGTGCTACACGTGCCAAAAATGCCTAACGATCTCAATTTTCAGACCGAACAGTTTCAAAACAGAGCGGTAGGCTGCTAGGATGCGCTAACGATTTTTTCATGAGCAAACCCGTCACCCTTCCAGAATCCTGGATCCGGCCCTGCATCAAACAATGGCGACGGAACGGGAGGGGATTGGGGGCTAAAGGCATTATGATTTTTGTATCATCTCAACTCATCTGATATGTAATACCATATTTCATAGATTGTTTTTTCTCATCAATTGAGAAATTGCAGACATGAGATCCATATTTTCAGGCTAGGTACATGCTGCTTAGAATACTCGGGAAGTGCCGTTTCCGGCCATCTGGGGGGTTTGTAAAGCCAAAAATTTTCTTGTACGCTCCGCGCCAACCGATGATGGCGCTCCGATTAGATAGTCTTACGTTCAGGCGCGGCTGGACCAGTCAGACCCCCCCCCCCCTGTCACAAATCTTGCATCCGCCCCTGAATATGTCATTGAATATTCCACAAAACAACTTTTTTATGCCCACGAAACTGTCGAAACATGATTTTCACTACTGGTAGAGATATAAAATATCGGGAATTCTGAAATTCCTGCAAACATGCGGCTGTGCCTGTTCAATACTCACTACTGTATCGCCTTAAAAAATGATGAGTGGAAATAGTTTCTCCAGGACCGTATCGTAACGTGGGTATCGAGTGCGTCTGATATACGAACGTACGTAGTACGTACGTCTATGATGATATGCACTGTACTGTACTGATAAAAACATAGGTGAATTTCATTCCATGGGAGTGATCACTGAGCACATTCCGGTATAAGAGTGAATTTCCACTCCATTGGAGTAAATCTTGACTCGTAATAGAGTTATATTCACTCATATTAGGAGTGAGGGTTAACTCCAATAGAGTTAAATTTCACTCTTAATTTGAAGTGCGCCGAGTGATCACTCCAATGGAATGAAATCCACTCATTTGTTTTTAGAGTGTTGCTAGATATATGAAGAAGAAATTTACATACCAATACATGTTATCGGTCATCGATTGGCACAAAAACCCAGATTCTGATGACAGCTGCCTCAAGAAACCCAATAAATGGCCTAATTAGCACCGAGCCACCAATGTGGACCATTACCGAAACATCGATGCGTGTTAGTCTTCCATCCCCTTCCTCTAATGCTATTTAAGTCCACATGTGGGCATATCCTGCAAACCTACCGGTAGCCCACAGGGGGTTTGAGTTGGGAGAAAGGCCTTGACAGCTTGAAACGACAAATGATGTCAACTTCCCTCAAATTAAAAGTCTGGCTGAGTTGGCAAGGCCAGTCAGCATGAAAGAGAAAAAACTTTTTTTGCATTTTCTGTCACCAAAGTTGAACATCTTTTTGGTTGCTATTTTGCCTCACAGGTGCCATCTCCTGCGATCTGGAGGGTGCTGAAATCTCAAATTTTCTCTGTACGCTCCGCGCCAACCAAGGTGGCGCTCCGCTTAGATAGTAACCTCCGCTCCCCCCCCCCCCCCACAAGAAAGAACAGCCCCCAATGGCCCCCACAAAAAATCCTAGCTACGCCACTGTGCGTGTAATTTTTTGTAAAATAAATTTGCAAAAAGAGTACACCATCATTCTGATAAAGTGAAGGTGAGAGGGGCACTCTGACTGCGTCAATAGTCTCCATCTGGAAGAGGGCATCCAAGATGAAATGGCCTGGAGTAGCCTGGTAAAAAAGTAGTTTGCATCACCACCTACTCCCCAAAGACGTAAATCCCAGCTCATTGCTCGAAATTGCAAATATATGCCCGGCAAACCATGAATACATGATTTATTGGAAATACATTTTACTCCAAACTTTCACGAAAAGTAGCACCAGATTGCACCGAGGACCTCCATATTTTGTGAAATTTTCCAAAGGGGAGGGGGCACCCACTCCCCTTACACCCCTCCCCCAGGACGACGATTAGGCATTTCCCATCTGGGCCCCCCCCCCCCTTCGGCGAAATCCTGGATCCGCCACTGATTACGGTGTTAAACAGCGAGCTTTGAATCGAGTACAGTAATAATGTTCTATGGTGGGTATTTAACAAATTAATGGAATAGTTTAGAAGTACAGTCAACACTATGTCCATGATAATAAACACCATATTACAGTAGGGAATTACACTATCATATAAAATGTGTGTATCGTTCCTGTCATTGATAGTACTATGCATAAGACCTTCCTAATAAAAGTCAGATCAAATGACATATGAGACCATAACGTTTAAGAGCCGCCACATGAAGGTAGTGATGGAATGACTATAACTATCTGCCCTGTTTTAGGTAGGGGCATCAAGCGTCATGGAATAGCTACAGGCATGGGCGGCGATCATGTGGGGGGGGGGGGACGGGGGGACGTGCCCTCTCAATATTTTAGGTGGGGGATATAGTATCTAATATCCCCCCAATATTTGATGGCATAGTTTTTTTGTGGCTATAAATAGAAAGTAATGCATGAGATAATTTATCCATCATACTTGGCGGTGGCTAAAACTTCATCCAACACATGCTGCATGCGGTAAATGACACTTCGTGGTCGTTTCTGTGACCTGTGACCGTATAGCAAGTTGTCACTCATGATGATTATCATAATGTATGTACTCTTGTTTATGAGTGTAAGTACGTACAAACATATATATATGATCCACATCGATATGTGTTCACTGGGTGTCCATTTTGTCTGTTTCCTACCAGATTTCTAACCACAGGCGCGTAGCCAAGAGGGGGGGGCGAAGGGGGAGACCACCCCCCTGAGCATACGGTTTGTATTTTTTTTATGATATCGCTAGTAATTTCAAAATAGAAAATGCTTAGATGCAACTTAAAAGGCCTGGGAAGTGCCTTTTCCAGCGATCTGGGAGGAATTTTCGGCCAAAATTTTCTTTTACGCTTCGCGCCAACACATAGTGGCGCTACGCTTAGTTAGTTTGCCTACAAGCTTAGCCCCTCGCTCGGCAAATGTCTTTTTACGCGCCTGTCTAACCGTGTCATAATTGGTTACATATTATCACCACAGCGGGACACGTCCCCACCAACTATTTCAGCGGTGGGGACATGAGATACTGTGTTCCCACCAATTTGTCTTGACCAAACGCTGCATTTCAAATTCCCCTGTATTGAACTTTGGCTCAGTTTGATCCAGCATTGTGCAAATGACATGCAGCAGTTCTCATTTTATTATATTTATCCACAGTTGTTAATTTCCCTTTGGGATCAATACAGTTTTACTTACTTACTTACTTAAATATAGGACAGAAATCGCATTTGCGGCAGTCTATATTTGTTTTCTGGGCGGCGACATCGTAAACAAAAGTCTGCTAGTATTATTTGTGCCCTGATTTTTTTTTCTGCAGACGCCTATGTATATTCCCCTAACTAAATTTCTAAGCCATGAGAACTTAAGGAGGTTTGGGAGCATCATTGGGTCTGGGAAAGTGTTATTTCCGGCGATCTGGGAGGTATATTTGCCCAAAAACCGCGAACCCATGGTCGCGCTCCGCTTAGATATTATCAGAGAACACACACGCGTCCCCACCATTATCCAAGACTGATCTGCGCCCATGCCTGCACCAAAGCAAATGTCCCCCCCCCCCCAATGTTTGAAACAAATCCCCCATCCCTGGCTAAAGGTAAATTTAAAGAACTTGTAAAAGAGTGAATATGGTCCTGAGGTCATTGTAGCTGACTCCCGTGTAGGGAATCTGTGAGTTTTTTTTTCCCAGCAAAAAAATAGACGTTTGGACGTCACTTGGTGAGTTCTAGAAATATATATAGAAATATAAAAATCTGCGACTGAACCATTTCAATTTCTCATCAAGGTTCAGCCATTTATCTTCAACAGTGCACGGAATGTTGATTTGATTTTTGTTTATTAGCACAACCTTCCGTCTAGAGATACTTATAATATAATAAATTATACCCAACATGCCTGAGAATGCACCATATGACCTCTTGAGTTTACTTACTATAGGACCGCCAGCTCACCCCTCCCATACAGGGCGGGAGCGGGGGAGGAGTTAGCTTCGTTGACCTAACGACAGCACACCCTCTTTTATATAGTCCTTCATTCACATCTGGCCCTGCCAAAAAGATTCACGACCCAAATCAGTTGGGGTAAGTTTGGAGTTATGTTATTAGCACAAAATTGTGTTCAGAGCTACTTTTACACAGGGGCATCAATCCCAATTAAAAAGTTGTGGTGGGGTGGGGGAGGACACAAATGACTGAACATGGATAAAACTGAAGGAGTGAGCGTCTTGGCGCAAAGACTGTATCGGGTGGGGTGCAGGGGCCCGCCTTGGGCCCCCAACGGGTTCAAGGACCGGAGTCACACCTATAAATCTTCAAATGTGATTCTGTTTGGTCCCTGAATTGATATGCCAGTCATAAATCTATTGTAACTAACGTCACATCTGACAAGTGACTAGACATAAATTAAGAAAGACTTATCTATTCAACATCCAGGTGTCACGCAAGAATAAAATCACCTTGTTATATAGATGTCTACAACATGCTCACATTTGGTATCATAAGTGCTTCATTCTTTACGTGCGAATACTTGAATTTTGTTCAAGTAAAACGAATTACTTGTCACTTATAAGTTCCCCTATTGGGAGCGATTAAATATTCATATTATATATGTAGAGACTCAACGTTGCGTTCTCTCATATATATATATATATATATATATATATATATATATATATATATATATATATATATATATATATATATATATATATATATATATATATATATATATATATATATATAACTATATATATATATATATATATATACTAATATACTACTATAATACTACTATATATAACTATATATATATAACTATATATATATATATATTTATATATATATATATATATAAATATATATATATATAATATATATATATATATATATATATATATATATATATATATATATATATGATCCAGAGTAATATATATACGTACTATATGTACCTTAGGTCGACAATTTATGATAAAAGTGTACCTATAAACGTTAACGTAAACGTTTATATATATATATATATATATGTGTGTGTGTGTGTGTGTGTGGGTGTGTGTGTGTGTGTGTATATATATATATATATATATATATATTTATAAATGAAAACGTAAACGTAATATATATATATATATATATATACATATATATATATATATATGTATATATATATATATTAATAGTTAACGCAATGTTTAAATTTGATATAAAATACTCACCATATCAGTTTAGCTTGGGTGTTCTCGTGATATCAAATTCCAAACTCAGTTGTATAAAAGTTCCGTGCGTTATATCCATTGTACTTATATATTCAATGCACTGCGTATCTTCTCATGTATTTCCGTAACAACGTAAGAAAGATAAAATCCAGCTAGGTTGATACAAAACTAAGGGAATAGGTCAACATTAAAGTAAGGTAAGGGTTGAAATGTAAAACGGTGGTAATTCCAAACATGTTTCCTTAGTTCATCTGTTTTTTGGTATACCATTAACTTGGGAAATAATATAACCAAATTACAATGGTGATTAGTATTATCGTTAAATTTTGTAAATCTATTGGCCATCGGTAGTACTAGGACTAAAAAAGTCCCAACAGAACTTATATCGAGATCATTACCATGATACCAAATTCACTAAACCCTGGAGTTACTGACTGTTTGAGTGAACTTCAAATCATCATGTATTGTCATTACAAGTCAACTGGTTTTTGTATCAAGGTAAAGGGCATTAATGCATAGTGCGCTGTTGGTGGTATCGTTCCAGCACCATAAACGTCTATGGGGTCGTATTTGTCATCAGCTACGCCCGAACAGTTCCATTATGCCAGTGATCGAGTTGCACCAATATCTCGACTTCTGTGTCTATATGCGGCAAGAAATACCCGTCATACCGTAGGTTATACATGCATTCAGTTCATTAAAAGTTTTCTACTTAATTTTCTTACTCTCAATTTGTTAATCCAAAGTATGATATTCATAAACAGTGATCTTAATAACTTTCTCTTACAGCTTAAATTTTGAGACAGATATGGCCTGCCCATCGCCTTGGAAAGACATCGCAGATATATTCTTCGAATGTTCAATTTGTTTGGATCCTTTTAAAGAACCGAAACTATTACCATGTCTGCATAGATTTTGTAAGCAATGTCTGGAACCTTTACTAGAAGGACAGGTTGGGACATTTGAATGTCCTCTTTGTAAAGATGTCTGTAAAATACCAAACAATAGAAGCGATGGATTCAAGACTGACTTCCATATGAAAAGTATGCTGCAGTTTATTCAGCTACAGAAAACATTTGAAAACAAAGAAGAGAGAGAATGTATTGGCTGTGAAGAGAAGTTAAAGGTTACAGCGTACTGTTTTATGTGTAACGGATTTCTTTGTGTTCAGTGTTATCAATTTCATTTGACCAAGAAGATGTTTGTCAAACATCAGAATCACTTATTAGCTCTGAATGATCTTGAGGGGAAAAGTCTCACACAAGAAAAACTTGCATCATTGATGGAAGCTCCTAGGTGCCATATTCACCCGGAACACAAGGCTCAGTTGTGTTGTTGTACATGCGGAAACCTCCCCGTTTGTGTGACATGTACTTATGATGAACACAAAGGTCATGAACTTTGTGACGTCAGGAAAGTGGCGAACGACGAAAGGGAACATTTGAAGGAGATATTGGAAGAACTTGTTAAACGTAAAGATACTGTATTCAACTTTACTGATAAAATCAACAGAGTGATAATGACGTTCTGTCCATTGTCGCTGAAACTAAAGCAAAATGGAAAAAGCAGTACGAAGATCAGACCAGGGAGTTACAGAATCAGAAAGAGAAAGAAATGAGAGAATTCACCATATTCAAAACAGTTCTTGAAGAGAGTACTCGAAACAAAATGAAAGAATTAAAAACAGAAATGGAAGAGAAAATTAGAGCAATAAAAGACGAGTACGACAGAATGATTAAAATCAAAATTAGGGAATCAAAAGAGAAAGAGGACACCGAACGAAATGAAACAGAAAACAGAGAATTAAAGATTGTCGAAAAAATGAACCGACTTGATGCGGTAATGAATGAGAGAAATAAATCAATAGACGAACAACAGCAACGCAAGCTTAGAGAAACACAAAACTTATCAGATCTTTGTAATCGATGGGTCAATAAGTTTGAAAATTTGTCGACGATATCTTCGAGTGTCCTTGACTTACATAACCACTGGACAGACGCACAGTGTATTCCTGATATAAGAGCAGCGAGTGAACCTCTGGTTGAAGATATAATGAAAGATTTTCCAGAAATTGAATCTATATCTGATATAACAATGGATGATTTACCAATATTGTGTATTGATAGAGTAAATATATCGCATAATGTAGAATCTGTTGTTGATATTGATGTGATCAAAGGTAATGAGTTCGCATTAACTAGTATAGCAAGTACCGGCTCTGGTAACATCGTCGTCTCTGGGAGGTTATCACAAGACCATTCATTTATCACAGTCATAAAGAGAGAGGGACGTCAGATTCGTCAAAACAATATAGAAAAAGTCAAAGGGAGCTCCCTTCGACCCTTTTGTTACTGTGCTGCTTTATCACGTGATAAGATAGCTTCGGTTTGTGGATTCAATCAGGTTGGTGTTTATAATATTCAAGATGGGTCCTTTACTCAAAATAGCATCACGTCCCTCTTTGATGACATCAAAACGGTGGGTACGAAATATGCGAGTTGTATAACTACTGATTCTATACGTGGCCACATTATTGTAGGTACACTAAATACTGGATTGCTATTCATATTTGATGAAGAATTGAATTTCATTCGAGCTCTGAAGCTGCCGGAGGTTATGAAATGGTCAAGAGATATCCTTTATAATGAAGGCGTTCTGCTGATATGCGATCGAGAGAGTGGATGTGCCTGCGCTACAACCATAGATACATCTAAAACAGAAGCAGAGGTACTATACGAGTTTCCGAAACCAGATATTGACGGACCGACTTGGTATCCTTTGAGTATATCTAAAGACAGGGCAGGTTTAGTATACATCTTATGGTCAGATAACAAGTATCGTACTGGAAAATGTATCATCACACAGTACAGTCAAGATGGTCAGCAGTTGTTGACAACCAAACGGACAGAAGATGGAGCACGGTGTATGACAACATTGATGACAGAGGAGGGAGAGAAGCTACTTGTAGCAACATATCGGTCAGGAAAGATGCTTTGTTATGGTCTGGTGAGTATATCTCAGTGTTTCTTACTTTAATATTACTAGTCATTACAGGATACTCTGAAAAGGAAAGGAGAAAAGAACAGAAAAAAGGGATTTGTTTTGCTGTAAAAACAGTTTGTTTGAGCACTCTAAATGTGCTTCAAAACTATAGAGAACTGGATCAACGTTTGTAACTTTATCAATATTATTTCCAACAGATGCAAGAATGAAGTCAACCACGAAAATTTACATCAAAGAAACGAATATCCAGAGCATACACCACACTGAATCAAATATTAATGGGCAGCTGACGAAGAGAGAATAATCAATATTTGCAGAAACAACTAGAAACTTTAAGATGGAAGGATCCTTTATCTGTATCTAATGAGATGAAGATACAGTTACTGATGATAATCAACAGCCCCGACGAACAATAGTAAGAAGAAATAAGTCTGGAAATTTATTCAAGATGGTAAGATGAATTTATTGAAAGTATCATAATTATTTGTTTTATTGCAAGACCATGTTTATTTTGTGTGTTTGCATGTGACGCCTTGCTTGAGGCTTGGACAAGCTCATATTTCGTGTGTAGGAGAACCAAATTTAGGAGTAAGAGCCAATTAGTTTTGGTGGAGGTCATAAGTCATTTGGGGTCAAAATGGGTCAAATAGGGAAACCCTGTAAACATGGTATCTCAAGAAGAAAAGCTTGTACCAATCTCATTTATAGTGTGAAGGAGGAGTAACACAATTGATTAGAAGCAGCCTATTGTTTAGAGTGGCAGTCAAAGTTCGTTTCGGATCACTAGGGGTAAAATTGTGAAAAGCCTGTAAACACGATATCTCAAGAAGGAGAGCTTGGACCAATCTCATATTTCGTGTGTAGTACAACATTGAGTAGTAGAAGAAGCCAATTGTTTTTTTGTGGCGGTCAAAGGTAATTTGGAGTCACAAGAGGTCAAATTTTGGAAAACCGTGTTTCATAATCTACCGTATCACCAACCGACCAGCCTATTACATAGCATGTGCGTTACGCCTCATAATAATAGAGGTCGTTTGCAATTGGAAATAAGCTAATGGGCATCCGTAGATAGTACCAGAGAAAGTCGAATCAATCGCCATTTACTTGACCGTGTCGCTAACTGCATACGTCATTCCATTAAAAAGGTGTGATGTTTGTACATACAACGTTCATTGGAAAGAACTATACAGTTGTGAATTAGAAACCTGTATTAAATATTTGTTTTCCCGTCGTATTTTGCAATTGTCGAGATTCAGTGCCAAATAAAAACTTCAGGTTTGGATGTAGTTACGTTGAGGAAACGATCATGCGCCATTTACGAAACTGAACTGTCGCCTAGTTAGATTTTTATCAATGACCAATCTCAATTCGAATTAACTGTGTTAAATCGTTCGCTAGCTGCTAGTGCATTATGTACGAGAAGTTTTCATGTGCGGAGATTGATCACAAACTTCACGGAGCATTCATAAATATGTTGGGTTCATATGTTAAATTCTCAACCACTTAAAAAAAGTTATTAAATATCATTACGGCTTGGTTATGCACAGGCAACCCCTATACAGTAGAGTGTAGTACTAGCCGCCCCGGTATAGACTAACAATAAACATTGGTCATCCCCATCTGAGTAAGGTAAAATTGGGTTCGTTAACATAAACACGTGAAGGACAAAAGGCTTCATGTCAGAATGCTAATACACTTAAGGTGGCCAAACGTCTCCTACATGATTTCTTAAGGCATTTCTTACATGCCATCAGTCATAATTCGAAAAATATACAACAAGTAAAGGAGTTTTGAGACAAGTTTACTGTCACCGCTGCCATGTTTTTTGCAAAGATTTTTAGTTGCGTGTGAAAGATAGATGCTCTTTCAACCTTAGATTTTCATTGCATCGCTTTGATTAAGGCAGTGTAATGGTGTAATAGCAATATTTTTCGCACACCAATCTGTAGCTATAAGACAAGATAAATAATTGGGAATATTCGAGTAGCGGCTCAAAGTAGCAGTGAGGTACTGTATAGGCTTAGGACTCGCGGACACCTATAGCTACTGGATAGTATATGCCTAGTACTAAAGGAGCCCTTCTGTAACAGAAGCCAAGCTATCTTCGTAGGTAGTTTTGCAGATGTTTGACTTTTAATTGTTTGAGACACTTCCGTAGGCTCAGGTGCTTATTTATGATTCTGCGACATGTTTAACTTTGTTCAACACCTAATTTTGGTGGAATTGAATTGTTTAAAGTTCACACTGCACAGAAACATAATTTTCCAATGTGCAATTACGAAACACCATGTATCTGCATAAGTGCCTAATCTGTAGTTCATAGAAAGCATTAATGTTGTAGATCTGTACTATGGAGACTTGAACAGCAGTCATAGTGGCGAGTGAATTTTGCACTTTTGCGAGTAGTGTTTTAGTTACGGTCGCCAAATAGCGAGTACTTTAAAAAAATCAGTGTCGAGGCCTCAAAACCTTTAAAAGATGATACATACTGCAAAGAAACATGACTTTCCAATGCGCAATTACGTAGCACCTTGTATCTGCCTAACTGCCTTACCTTTGTTCATAGAAAGTATTGATGTTGCAGATCTGTACTTTGGAGACTTGAACAACAATATTAGGCCTAAAGTGGCGTGTGAAATTTGGCGAGTAGATGTTTAGCCACAGTCGCCAAATAGCGAGTACTTTTAAAACTATATGTCGAGGCCTGAAAACCTTCAAAACATGATTTCTCATGGTAGAAATCATGGATACTTTTCATACATGGTAAATGGATTTGCCATATTGAGTACAATACTGTTGCTTGCGAGGTCCAGTCTCACTTGAGGTCACTAGAGGTCAAACTCTGAAAATCCTTTTGCATGATATCTAACGATGGAATCGTGGATACTTCTCATACTTGGTGTGTTGATGCGTCACATTGAGTACAAGACCATCCTATTGTTTTTGTTGGAGGCGTGTATTGCCACGCACAGTAGACTGACCTGCGTTTACCATGCCATAGTGTAATTGTAACATCAAAGTAGTAGATCTGGCAATTTATATTGCAACAGCTATTTCTGGTTAACAAGCAAAGTCTAGTGCAATGAAGTCATCGAAACCTCGATGCGTCTTTTGCATTATGGTTTTATATACTGAGTCAGATCAAACAGTTGTTATAGGGAGGAGATGAAGCGCTCATAAACCTTGTGAAGCAGCATCCGATAATCATGGCTTGTACAGTAACTATTGTTCAAGTCCTGTAACACATGTTACACATGTTACGAACACAAAGTACTGATGATGGTTGTGGAACATGGACAGACTACAGTAGTTGCTGTACCAACCATTTAGTGCGAGTTCTTTAATACGCGATTCTAAATGATGTCGTATCTGGTCGTTTTAATGTATACCGTTCATTTCCCCACAACCGTGCATTAGTAATTACTACTTTGTGTTCGTAACATGGTAACATGTGTTACAGTTGGCACCAGTAGTTACTGTACTAGCCATGAGTATCGGCTGGAAGCAGGGCCCTATCAACTCCCCGGCCTGGTCAGTTGCCCCTTTCCCAGATACTGGTAACTACTTTTCAAATGAATGTATTAAATACTCTGAAATTGTGTTATGCTTCCTTCACTACACCGTACTCCTTGTTTTATACTAAACTAGACAATTCATCCGTTTTATTCAATGAGTTCAGATAACTTGTCAAATATGGGACAAGTTCAAATTTGACCGGCACTGATAAAAACATAGAATTACGATCATCCGTACAATTAAAGATTTTACTTTTTATGTTTAAAGGAACGGTTTTGTTTAGAGCTTATAGACTTATAATGATTAACGTCACATATGTTCATTTCAATAACTGGGAAGTATGCCTATCCAATATTCGTTTATCTTTGATCAAATATATGAATTAGGGTTGAAAACGAAAACGAATTGTAAATTGTTTCATTTCCTTTATATAATTTTTTTTTTTTGTAACATGTTTTGTAATTTTGTAATCCAATTTTGTATGAAGTTTACATAATCTCTCGGAATCTGCAACAATGGACGGGTGTTAACATTTTTAATGTAGATAATCATAATAGCATAACTAACATTCTCTGACCTTCGTTTGCATACTTATTCAACACGGAAGTCAACAATTCTTTAAAAAGCTTGAAATCTCATCGATTTACGTACAACATGTGTCATAATCTCACGAAGGTAAATAAAACTGCTTTAGCCGTGGAGAGATTTCAGTTAGCAATAACCTAGATATTTTATAGTCATACTTTGATGGTTGTTTTAGTGCCGATTGGGATATATTTGTTCTTTGAAAGAGGACGTACTGCAGGCGCGTATCCAGGATTTTCTAACCCGGGGGCGCGAATTACTATCTAAGCGGAGCGCCACCATCGGTTGGCGCGCAGCGTACAAGAAAATTTCTGGTTTTGATACCCCCCAGATCACCAGAAATAGCACTTCTCGGGCTTGAAATGACCAACCAGATGTACACTTTTGCCTGAGAACCAAGTATTGCCCAAAAGTTTTTTCCATCCATAACCTTTTTGAAGATCGTCACCAGTCACACATCATGTTCGACCTCATTGCATGTCCTATGGATCATTGCTTTTGTAGGTGATTCTACGTCACGGCCCACAATATCCGAAAGCCCCACTTTTCAAGGTTTTAAGCCCATTATTTGTTGAGAATTTGAAAATTCACATTTCTCGTGAATAAAATCACTTCAAAACATACCCATAATGTTGCACAAAATTCAATCTATGGACAAGCAATATAGAAAAACCTCCTTGAACCCCTAACAGATAGGTCAAAGTTGCACGAGTAGAGGAAAGTATGATGAAGAATGTTGGTCAGGAAATTTTCGAAAATTCAGACACAGTTAATTTATTGGTGTATAAATATTAAAACCTCTTATAATGGCTATTATAAAACTTCGTTGAAGGAAATGAAAAATAGCAGATATTTCCAATATCAGGTATATCGAAACCGAACACTACACACATAGGCGTAGGTCCCGTAGGAGGCGGTGGCTGCAGCCCCCCCCCCCCCCCCCGCAACCAAAGTTTTCCCCATCTTTTTCGGGCACCTACTGAAAGAAAAATAAATAGCAATGAATAGCTTAAAAATTATCTCCTTGGTAATTAAAATAAAGTTCTGAGCTTGCCCGACATTACTACTGTAAAAGAGAGTTTTGACATAAATGGATCTGTATGGTTTTTCTCCATCCACATAAGACATTTCGTTGTTTACATAGCATCCAGCGGTATACTGTGCAACTTTCACGGACCGTAAGGTACACGATGCCATGCACTGTAATGACCGATGCTTGCTTATACGATATTGGCATTGATATGTTGAACGCGCGCTAAGCGCGCGAAAAATGTTGGCTTTTTTTCGGGCAAGTCATTACTGCCCCCAAATCCAATTGGGCTCCTTCCCCCATTAATTACACACAGACAGTTTTTGAGGCTGTTCATCCTGGAACATGCATTTCAATGCTCACTGATATGATGTTATATCTGCTCTTTGCTTTACAAATTCGAACAGGCGTGTAGCGAGTAATTGCCAAGGGAGGGGCGAAGCCTGTAGGCAAACTATCTAGGCGAAGCGCCACCATGAGTTGGCGCGAAGCGTACAAGAAAAAGATCGCTGGAAATGACTCTTCCCAGGCCTTGTAAGTTGCATCTAAGCATTGTCTATTTTGAAATTACTAGCGATGTCATAAAGAAAATTTGCTCGGGGGGGGGGGCGGTCGCCCCCTTCCCGAAATGCGTCATGTACCCCGACGAATCGGTCGAGTTCAAGACCATCCACAGTTGGTTCCATATAGCACAATTGTTTAAGACGTCCATACACACACACGCGTTGTGATAGACCATATATAGTATTTATATAGATACATTAGTGAGAGAGGAAAAATGGAAACGTCAAAAATGGAGTTGTCGGTGTAAGGGGTAGGGTGAGGCGCACACCCCCTCCGTAATCCTTGATCTGTCACTGGCTACCCTGTGTATATTATAGGGATCAGCGCTTTAACTATGACTGTTCCTCTTTCTCTTCCCGAGTTCTTGGCTATCTTCCACTCCCTCTTTTTTTTCCTTTTTCTCTCTTTTTTCTTTTTCTTTTCCCTTCCTTCCTTCCTCTCCTCCTTTTCTTTTCCCCCCCCCCTCCTTTTTTCCTTTTTTCTTCTCTTTTTTTCTCTCCTCTTTTCCTTACCCGGGGGGCGCGCGCCCCAACGCCCCCCCCCCTGGATACGCACCTGTACTGGATGAACATTATGATAAAACGTGACGAAAGTGAAGCTAGGTGAAATGCAGATAATTCAAGTACACAGCGATTATGAATATAAATCAGTTTTTCTGTTATGAATAAGCTTCCTTTTCTCTGTCTCTCTCTTTCTTGTTGTTGTTGTTGTTGTTGTTCAGAAAGTTTAGGTCTATACTTCACGATAACCATGCAGTTTGTACAAGGAAGAATGAAACTCATAATGTTACTGACAATAAGAAGAACGGGTATAGATAGTTAACACAACTAATCTATACTGTATTTAACACGATGCAGATCTGACGACTTAACAATTTTTATAGAATTTATATAGAACGACAAAACTGTTGGTTGTGTTGATTAAATACTAATTAATCCATTTGTTAAACGCTGGATGTTTTCTTTTTACTTACGCGTATGACACACGAGAAGGTGACGGTGAGGTAGTTCAAGAGAATATACAAACCCGGGACCAGTGGGCGAGGGGGGTTGTCCGTTAGGAGGACCGGGAACTATATAATAAAGAATAGTTTATTCTCGTAAGGTGACTGGACAATTTAATCTAACATATACGGACCAGGTCAATTACTCTGATGCAAGGTGAAAAGCTTAGTGGGAAAACAAAAGACTTTTAAAACCACAAATGACATATATGCAATTCGTTTACAGATTTGTCACGGACAAATTCTGTTGAACGTCATTCCAGACTGCCTCGCTGATTACATGAAGTTTAAAATAATACGTTTGCTTTGAGTTCTTAGAATTTGTAATACTATGAATGAAAATTAAATATCATTAGAGCCTGTACTGAGGAGGTGACGTCATCACATAATTTAGCCTTAAAGGAGCATTCCAGAGATTAGCATATTTTATATCTGAATATCTTTAAAAACCGGAATAGCAGTAGAAATGTTACAAACGAGCAGTCTTTTTTCTTGGACTATAACATATCAAGATTCAATTTCTGTCTAGATTCATCCTTTAGAACTGATCAGTTCATTACAAAGCAAACTCTGAAATTTTGTCCATGATTTCTCACTTTGTTGTATGATTTATGTGATAACTCTGTAAGTGTATATAGCCTACTATAATTTGGTTCTCTGCATAGGCTACTTCGTAAGTGGTTTACTCCCACCACACACCTCCCACTCGCTCACTTCCCCCCCCCCCCCCCAAATGATGAAGCTTTCCCATTCATTACTTAGCCTTACCCACTCCTTTCCTTTCATATTTTTAGCCCTTTTACTTCTTTACGTTAATGCTTACGTGCCTTTCCCTAAGTACTCTATTTAGACAAATTGAAATATCCTTTACTCTCAGAAGATCTCAATGAAATGCTGTATTTCATTTCACCCAATTTTATAAAATAGTGCTGATGATTTGTGTTGATGACACATTGTGATGACACATTGTGATAACACATAGTTTTGATGACATATTTCTCTGATTTGTTTGTATTATTATACATTAAAATTACAATATGTTTTGCGCTATCGTTTATTGTCTTCCTTTCTCAGTGGTATCGAAATGAAAGTTTTAATAACAATCAAAATTATTCAACACTTGTCGTTAAATGGATACTTGGACAGACAAAGGTGTTTTTGTGTTTTTGTTTTGTTTGTATTGCCACTTTAATATAAGAGCAATTTGAGATTTTTCTTTTTACCTTTTAGATTGTAATTGAATAGAGTTAGGCAAACCCGAATGGCCCCAACAATCGATCTACCCCCTTAACCCGAATCACTCGTGACGTCATGATTGAATCAGTCTTCCAAAAGTACACATTGTGATGACACATTGTGATGACACATTGTGATAACACATAGTTTTGATGACATATTTCTCTGATTTGTTTGTATTATTATACATTTAAATTACCGATATGTTTTGCGCTATCGTTTATTGTCTTCCTTTCTCAGTGGTATCGAAATGAAAGTTTTAATAACAATCAAAATTATTCAACACTTGTCGTTAAATGGATACTTGGACAGACAAAGGTGTTTTTGTGTTTTTGTTTTGTTTGTATTGCCACTTCAATATACGAGCAATTTGACATTTTTCTTTTTACCTTTTTGATTGTAATTGAATAGAGTTAGACAAACCCGAATGGCCCCAACAATCGATCTACCCCCCTTAACCCGAATCACTCGTGACGTCATGATTGAATCAGTCTTCCAAAAGTACTGCGTCTCTTCCAAATTTGTCGATACATCTATCAATTTCTGATAGAGTTTGGGACAATCTTTGATCTAAGGCTGGAAAGAAATCGTCGCTTAAGACCGGATTGATTGGATCCTGTTCAAAGGACGCCCTCATTTGATCACCAAGCATCTGACCAGGTTTGGTAAACCCTTTAAATTTCCATTATGTTGAATTTCTAAAACTGTAGAAAAAAAGAAAGAAAACAAAACAATTATAATTAAACAAACAAACCAAGAAGTACAAATAAAAACAAAATTTGGTATTTAAAAAGCCAAACGACCTTTGTACAACCCTAGAAACATCAAGGAAAAGTACTAAACTTGCTTCGGATTCATTAATCCAACTTATCGGTACGAATTTCACAAGTATTTGTGCAGACAAGTATATCCAATTTGTTTAATATAGCTTACTTTGGTACGGGGTGAAAAAAAGGTGAAAATCCGGACTTGTGGGAGGAAAATGTAAGTCACACTTAGCTATAACGTGTGCTTCATATGGCAAACTTATAGGCCCTAGTGTGGACAGTTTTGTTAGCACCTACCCCTGTGGCTTCAGGAATTCTATGGACTTTGAGACGCATCTCAAGAAAAGAAGTCTATAGCTACGCCCCTGCAGACAAAGACTCGGTCGAGTTAGGTGAAATCTTCCTACATTGCGATCTTCTCGCTATATATTATTTTCGGTTGTTGCGCACCATCCTCTTTTGGTGGACGTTGTGAGATGAGAGGGAGCAGCCACGCAGCAGGGAGGAATGTACACAAACTATCGGGGCCTAAAGGGACTTTGCAGTGTCAATAGGATGTCTTTTGATCGTCACCCATCATCTGTCCGTTAAACTTACATCATTTTATCGCCAAATTCGTGCTTTAAACTAACCAGAAAGTATCAAAGTGTGAACTTTGTTACAATCTATTAATACCCCTATAGACAATGTGTTATTTAGCCACCGTTTATCGTAAAGCCACAATTATTATGGGAATCCATTGCCGAAAATTTTTATGCAAACTTAAAGTATTTTGTAAAAAAAAATTGAAAACATTGCTTATAATCAAGCAGCTATACAACTAAAACAAACTTTTAATTTGAAAATCAAAATCGTACTTATCAATCTTAAAATTTGAAACATTGTTAAATCAAAAACAAATGAAAAGATAAGCAAAAAGTACACAATTATGAAGTGCGCTTGGAAAATTCTTAGTAAGTAAAGAAAAATAAACCATTCTCCCTCTGGAAAAATCAAAACAATCAAATTCCAGGGAGACAAAGAAGGAACACGGATTGAAAAGTACTTTCAAACGGGAAGAATAGATAAAAAAGAGGGCGCTATTTAAAAAATAAGTCAAATTACAAGATTATCGACAATTAATTGTCAGGGCTTGCTTTTCAATCTGTTGCACTGCATTGGAATCGTCATCGGATAAGCTCCTCATTCAGACAAAATTCAAAATTTTCCCCTATCCCTATTGGATTAACAAAGCAAGAGTCTAGTAGATTTATTTAGTCTATGATGAAGCCAGGAAAGGTATAATTTTTTAATCAATTCTCCGACTAAAGCGAAACATCAAATTTCCTAAAATTTCAGTGCAGATGTGAAATAATTTACAAACGAAAATATGTGAATTAAAATGTTTATGGGTGCAATCAAATATTGTCACCTCAAAAAGAGAGCAAGCCAGTCTCGCGGAACCGAGACCAATGCAATACAGTGCAACAGTTTGAAAAGCAGGCCCTGACAATTAATTGAGGATGATCTTTTAATTTGATTTACTTTTTAAATAGCGTCCTCTTTCTTTATCTATTGTACCTGTTTGGAAGTACTTTTCGATTTGTGTTGCAGTTTATCTTATCGCTCCCATAGGAAGAATGAGGTATTGTAGTTCCTCTGCCAGTTGGTCAATTTTCTTCAAACTTGGTGGGAAGGTACCCCATGGTGAACCCTTTGCAGACCCCCGGAACCACAGGTCAAAGATTAAATTGAGTTAATATCGAATTGTTGATATAACGCCAAGGGGAAGAGTGAATTAAACCCTTCACATGTATTATGGAAATGTCAAGTACTATCAAAATATGTGGTTGCCATGGAAACCAAGGTCAAATGTCGCGTGCTTAAAATTCAAATGTATTTTTGAGCGCAATTTTGTGTCACAAATTTCCTTCGGCTTGGCCGATTTTCTTTAAAATTGATGGGAAGGTACTCCAAGTTAAACCCTTGTGCCACGCAGGCCCCTGAACCAAAGGTCAAATTTAGTGCAAATCAAGTTTTGCTCTAACTCAGAGGGAAAATATTTAATTGACATGGAACCTTCACATGTATCATGACAATATCAAATACTACCAAAATATGTGGTTGCCATGGGAACCGAGGTCAAAGGTCACGTGGTTGAATGTCAAATGTGTATTTTATACCGGTACCTAGTCCTTAGTTACAGGCCTAGTGAAATGGGGAGCATTAATCTAGTATATAATAAACCTAGATCTAGGTTAAGCCGCACTAGCCTGAACCTAACTGTTATGTCAGGCCTGGGCAAATGATAAATTCAACTAGGCTACAAAGTACATATTGTGCCTGGGCTGGTCCAGTTATATGTGAAAACTTGACGGCTTTGGAATTTCAAAAAATGTCTACGTGCCACACAGGATTATATTGGCGGTAACGCGCAACGCGTTAATAGCGCGTTTAACATGGGAATGGGAAAAGTCGCTGTTTTGTGAAGCGGTTCACCTTTGTTAAGGCGTATCGGCCATTTTTTCTTTGCCAAATGCGCTGGGTCGATCCTTACTATTCATCACGCTATGAGCGATTCGTTACTGTTACTGCACCGGCCTCTACTATAAGCGTATGTTAGAAAGGGGAGGAAAATATACCAGTCGCAGCATTTTCCTTCTTTTTATGTAGGGAGACTCATTCGCGTCGCTGAGCAGACTCAGCAGAGTCTACGTTCACCTTCGCTTCTGTATCCAGCCTATAACTTATAAACGCGTGCGTGCGTGCGTGTGTACCCTAGATATATCTACCTTATTGTGCCTAGGCACAATTTTATTGTAATGATTTCCCAGAGAGAGATTGGTTTATTTTTCTCTAATTAATAACAATTTTCTAAGCGTACTTCTTAAGTGTTTACTTTTCACTGTCATATATCACCATTTACAAAGTTAACTTTATCCTTTTTTGAAGGAAGGTGTGGTGAGGTGGTGTCGAAAAGTTTATCTTTCTTTTTTGTTCTTTTCTTTTTTTCTTGAGTAACACTAGATTTCAATTCTGTCAATAGATATTAAACTGATTACACATTTTGAATGCTTACTCATCCTTTCCTCTGTCCTGCTCAAAGAATTACACTGGCCAGAACATGTAGGCATATTTGAGAATGTATTTTGAGAGATAACACTCTCCAAGCACTGGGTCGACCGAGCATAGACTTCCCTGCTTTATGCGTCCTGCACTGCCAGCCTAGCCTGTTGCAATTGGCTGCACAAAATCTTACCTGACATAAAAAAACAGAAAGGGCTAGGGGCCTAGGCCTATTACTAGTGTTATGCCCTACGCCTACTAGTAGCATGGACACTGCGAAGTTCTGACACCTAAGCCTTAAAACACCCAAAACTATAACTTCCTTTTATTGACAAATATGTAAGTACATACTGTACTGCACACGGGTCATTTTGGAAAGAAAATAACTGTAGCTTCGTAGTTTTTCGTGAAATTGGCTCTTGCTTGTAGGTTGTCATGGTGAAATTGTGTATTTCTTAGGGGTAGAATATACAGTTTTTTCTTATCTTTTCATTTGTTATTGATTTAACAATGTGCCTTATTATAAGTTTGACTTTGAATTTCATATTTTCAAGGCAAATGAAAAGTTTTGTTATAGTTGGAGAGTTGGTTGATTAGGCAATATATTCAAATATTTTTGATAAGATACTTTGATTTCGCATATTTTAATTGCGGTAATGGCTTCCCATTGTACTTGTGGCTTTGATGACAAATGGTTGCTAATACGTCACGATATTCGTAGTCTAGCCAATTAACGCCATGCAGCTGGTTATATGTAATATCTGTTGTCTAGGGGTATTTATAGATTGTGAGGAAGTTCACACTGTGGTATGTTTTCTGATTAGTTTAAAGTATTCACGGGTAAGGGGTGGGTGGAGGTTGAAGAATTTGATGGTAAAATGATGTAAATTTAACAGACAGATCATGGGTGACGATCAAAAGACATCCTGTTGACACTGTAAATTCCCTTTAGGCCCCGATACTTTATGTATATTCCTCCCTGCTGCATGGCTGCTCCCTCTCATCTCTAAACGTCCACTAAAAGAGAATGGTGCGCAACAACCGAAAAGAATGTATAAACTCGATCGAGTCTGCGGGGAAGGGGGTAGCTTGTTCGTTTCTTGTCCATTGTATTCCTGAAGCCACAGGGGTAGGTAGTAACAAAAATTGTTTCCCGCTCAGTCGCTCTGTTTGCCATGTGGAACATACGTTAAGGCTCCACAAGTCCGGATTTCACATTTCCCATTGTCCCGAAAACAACTTTATTAACCACATTGGGACCAAATGTGAAATTCATGAATCCGAGGCAAGCTTAGCACTTGTTCATGATGTTTCTTGGCTTGTGCAAAGGTCGTTTTACCCGGTGTTTTCTCAAGGCAAATGGAAATTTGCCATCTGTCCTATATACATGAACCTTCCGATTTATTGAGGAAATCTCACGAGTTTATTTGCTACTCTTCCGGAAAACTTTGATTTTGCACTATTTTTCTGTATCGTAATTGTGATCGAAAATGAATCCTGTGTATGTTTTTACTTGCTTCAGGAAAACGGGTAGATGTTCCACTTGGTTTTGGGGAAATATATGTATAAGATGCTGATGTCATTGTACAGCGCTAAACGTCATTACGACAATTAGTGTTTATGTAACCTATAACATTGCATAGTTTGACGTGTAAACAATGAAAATGTTTCTCTGATACTTGTTAGATCGCTTTCTTGTTTAAGTTGGATTATGTCGAGTTCTCCCTAATTTCTCCCTCAGACTTGGGGAGGGGGGGTGGGTTATAAATTTCCATATTTTGTGAGAGACAGGGTTGTCAGGTCTCCAAATCAATATAGACCAAGATATACACTTAAAATCAAGTGTAACATTGTTTGGAAATTCTCGTATATCCAAAGAGGTGCACTTTTATTCAAAATGGAGAAATATTTTCCATAGGTTGACAGTTATACATAGATGATAATATTTCATTACTTCTTTAGATTGAGTCTTACGAAATCGTTCAGGTTTATATAATCAATGTATTTAAAATAAAAAGCATAAGCAACAATTAACTGTATAGCAGGAAGCTACCAAGCTGCAGTGAGATTCCTCTATCTATCTCATAGTAATATACTGTAGACTCGCTTCCCGCTTCTAAAATGTTAAAACGTTAGATACATCGTGGTCGTCATTTATAAATCGAGAGAAACTTTCAGATGATAACGCAACTTTTAACCAATGATACTTAGTCTTCAAACGTACAATTTCAAGTTTCAAACGTATGGAACACCGTTTTAACATTTATTACTGAGTATAACTGAAATCAATATCAGTTATCTCAAAATACCACAGAATTTCATTTATGTGAAAATTTCAAGATATCTGAAATTCTATATTATACATCTGAATTAGAATTTCAGATACCTTAAATTCAATTTCAGATATCTTAATTAGAATTTCAGATATATGAAATAACGCACAATTTTAGAAATAAAATGTTAAAACGGCTTCCATGCGGGCCGTGAAAGGAGGAGGTGATGAAATAATCAATTTCGGAATGAAATATTGGTTAAATATAATTGTTTTCTTATATAGTTAATTGACAACCTAAAACGCTACGCAATGAATGTAATGTTGTAAATTATACTATAAGATATTACAGGGCACGGTTTTCAACATTTGGGGTCAGTGTTTTAGAGACTGTTGGATATTTTCCATCATTTATTATAACACGAACAATAACAACAAGACAAGGAAGAAGAATAGAGGCTGTCGTGAGAAGTATATCGTTTAAGTCCAGGCTAATTCGGTGTTTCTACAAGGCGATCTTACAAATAAAACCGTACTTAAAGTGACATTGGAAATCATCCCACTTGCCAATGTCACCTCTACTGTTCTTCCAGATGGCTACACAATCCTGTTTACCTCCTGCATTGTTTGGCTCATTTTCCCACCAGTTTGTGAATCTCAGAATAAATCCATTTACGTCACGAAATGTTCCTTCTCGAGTCTGATCACTGTAACCGATCCACACGCGCTGAAAAAGAAAAATTGCATAAATATGCAACGAATGCCAAGATTTCAGTCCATAGGTTATTCAGTTTTTTCTAACCTATACATAGGTCTTCCGGAGGGATTTACAGGCCCGTTCTTAGAGCATTTAGGCATAACGTATAGGGTATGCATTTTACATGTATTGACACCTCAGCAAGTAGGTAAGTATGACATCATCAGGCCTATTATGCTTGAAGTTTTAACGTTTCTCTGTTGTACGTTTGTAAGCAAGTTGCAGGTCGTTATATTATTGTATGGGTGACATTTTCGTGAGTAAGTTTGAATCAGCACAATTCAATCGTGAAAATGTTTCCACTTTGAAGGAAGTTTCTAGGAATACGACAATATCTGGATTTTTACGGAGACTAACAAGGATCGGTTCGTATACACCCTACAGTAGTTAGAGCTAATAACCGTTGAAATCAGCCAATTTCGGGAAATAGTAACCGGGTTTCAGGATATGTTAGCGACGCAATGAGCGGAAATTCATTTCTGACAGTCATTTGACGTCAACTTGCTCATATGTGAAAACGCTGTGACCACCATAGCTGAGGAAATGTAACCTTGACAAGTTTTCTGCTAACATTAGAAGGTGTCATTTTGATTATAAATGTATCAATTTTTGTGAAGGAAAAGGTCAAAGGTTTCTGCAGAACTCATCTAAACAAAAGTTATTATAAAGTCATCCATTCAAACCTCAATACAGTTCTGCATTATGATTTAAAAATATTACAAAGGCAGCTGTGGATTTTAAGTATTCAAGAACACAACTTAGCGGTAATCATAGGTTTTGACCTTTCAAATTCATTTGAAACTTTTTATCATTGTTTATCTCAATAAAAATTACGTTGATCTTTATTTTTGTTTCTTTTTCGAAACAAATGTTTAGAACTTTATAACATTGTAACAAACGATGTCTGCTAAGAAGGAGCATAGACAAGGAAAAAAGGAGACGAGAAGGTTCAAAAGTAAATGACGCCGTTATCCCACCTATGTCTTATATTTTCGCATAAACAAATGGATAAAAGGCTCAGAAATATTGTCAATCCAAACCTTTTTTTTTTCAAAATTTCTCAAATAGAAGCTTAGCTGAGCTATTGAAGTGTTGCTGCTCTTGGTCTTTTATTATCAACACTGTTTATGTTCACGTTGAAAATATGAAAGGAAAAACAAAGACCAAGTGACAGGTTTCACCCCCTAGTGGCACTATGATATCACAAGTTGACAAAATGGCGGCTCATGACACGACTTGAAAACCCTGATAGGCATATCTCCTAAACAAAGTAAGATATCTCAGCTTTTTGATGAGATGTAAGTTCGCATGTATCTCAGTAAAAGTTGAACAGTGTGGTTTCTTCGTCTTCAGTAAATAGTGCATAGTTGATCAGATATATGTATAATCAAATTGCATGAAAATTCAATTAGCTAGGCTATTTACAACACAATACTAGTTTTTTTTTTTTACACAAGGAAAGGTTACTGAGACTTCACCAAGTCTAACTATGACACCAACGAATCACATGTGCTTCAACCTGTTTTGTTTTTAATGATTTTTGCTATTTATTATGTTCGTACCTGTAATAGAGGCGAGTTTAACAAATTGCTGAATCTAAGACAAAGAAGGTCTTACTCTTAGCATGAACTAATGATGGCATTGGTGTAATTGTCAATACTATGAATATTTTACCTTAAAAATATGAGAAGAAAACAATAATATATTGGACGATTTTAGATCATATCCTTACTGGGACTGTGACATCATAGACTTACAAGATAAAAGCCTTCCCATTTGTTAACGAACATATCGGTATCAGAGGACTCTGTTGACAAACCCATCTGATTGAACTAAAAACAAAATATGACGGTACCCGACTTACAAAAAGGGGATTATGTTCACTAGGATGACTGTCCACAAACTATGGGGACGCGACGCAAAAGTGGGTCACGAAAAGTTTCGGTGGTTCGCGATATTTTTCTAGACGTCGGGAAAATTAAGCTAAGGTTTTTTAAGCTCAATCAAATTATATAAGGGTAATTCTCTTACATCAAAGCCATACTCCAAACTAGTTTTCGTGCATTCTGAGCATTAATACTGAGTGGTGAAGGTCTTCATTGGCCGTGGGTCTAAACGTAAATCCACTTCTTTAGAATTTTTAGAAAGAAAAGCTTGCATGGACAGGCGAGAAGTAGCTGTACCCATGGGAGATAAGTTGAGATGAAAAATTGAAACAGATCTAGCAACAAAATTTAGAAATAGAGATAAATTTTAGTAGAGTATTGCTTTGTATCACGTGAGGGTATACGAGAACATTTCGTCGTAACTTTTGATACGAGCTATTTGCAGTCCCAGAGTATCATCTAAACGATAAAGTGGGCTTTAGTTGGGTCGAGGGGACTACATGACTTGGACTGAAGGGGTTGGGGAGAGGAGTAAATCACATGTGCATTTAAAAAGTAAATTCCGTCAAAAACCTCTGTGCATTCTATATCACAATTTTCAGTATTTGAATGTTTTCGGTAATTTTTCCCCTATTTTTCAACAAAAGGCACTTTGGAAATAACAAAATGGCAAGATTTCATTACAAAACTGATAACGGGGTAATTTTCATTATCAAAAGGGGTACTTCTAATTTACGATACTTTTTGATAATTTCAAGTTTTTCACAAAACTGAGAGAGACGTGTCCCTGTCCCGGTTTCGTCTCCCTTGTAAATGTTACTCACCTGTGGTTCTGAGGCAGGTTTATCAGGTCTCATGGTCTTCCAAAAGTTATTCACGAAATCATTTTCATCGCTCGACTCAATCGTTGTCAGGTGTCCTTTTACTCCGCAGGTACTAAACGTTTGGCAAAAATTCTCCGCGTGCTTCCATGTCCGTAACGGGTCATTGAAAAACCTTTTACAAATAATTAAGATAGGATACTTTATAACCACTACGGTGATAGAGTTATTAAACAGGGCGGGGTTTTAATTTTAAGTTTTAATTGAGCTAATAATGCAAACATGACTTAAATTAACGTGATAACGTCGTAGTTTCAAGTTACATAGCGGCATGGCTTGGACTGATATTAAATTGGCAGAATTTGGCAATAAAGTACTTTAACAAAACACTTCGTTAGCATGACTATCAATTTTCATTTAAAATAAGAAAGAGAAACTAGAATTGTCGAAATTTCTAATTTGCATTTGAATGTGATTAATCAAAACCTGTCGAGTATTCCTTAATTAATCGTTTATTAATTATCATGTGATTGTCTTTTTTCTTCTTCCTCCTCCATATGTATTTACGATCACTTAACATGGTAAACAATAAAATTATACATTGCAAAAACAAAAATGGTATGGTCTGTTACATATTCAAGCAACTGCAGTTAATATCGCATGATGTAAGTAGACAGCAAAAGAAACCATTTGCACTACACACAGCTAAATAAGAAACTTCTACGTAAACAGGTTTGGGTTTGGACAATATGAAAAGGCATTTCTAAGCGCCGGGAAATTCACTTTATTATTCCGTGGCTGCTTTCGTTAAAATAATTTAAACTTTCAACGCTCAAAGCAAATTTAAATTTGTAAAAGAAATCATCGATATTTGGCTCGGTGTTACTTGTCTTGCATACGAAAATATAATACTTCAAGTGGATAATTAAGAAGTTGTAAGGGTGACAGTAAACGTTGCCAAAACCAAAAAAGATATCTTGTTTGGAGAAAAAGAATTGCTCGTTTAAGAAACGCGTTTCGGCATTAAGGATAAAATTTGCCGTCACGTAGCAGTCCCAGAAAAGGTGCTCGATTGATTCCTCGTCAATTTTGCAAAAAGAGCACAGTGGAGATTCTGACTTCCCCATCAAAAACAAAAGTTGTTTATTAGTACCTAAAATCCTGTGCAGAAATCTAAACTGAAAGAATTGAAGCTTGGCCTCAGAAAGAGTGCTCCAAGGAATACTAAAAATGCGACGCCAGTCGTGCTCGGTAATGTCGACAAAAGTATTTTGCCACTTGTGAATGGCGGTAGGCGGCATAGAGATTTTTTGAGAGAGAGTGGGTAACAGAATTGAGAGGCTAAATAAGAATGAATACACCTTTCAAACAATGTAGAAGATGGATTAGAAAAATTAACTTTACAACAGCCAGACCTCCATTCAATTGGAATGGCATTAATTAAGCCCCAATATCATGTGATTAATCAAAACCTGTCGAGTATTCCTTAATTTATCGTTTATTGATTATCATGTGATTGTCTTACTAGATGGATTAATTCCAATCCGGTTGTGTATGATAGTGCAACATGACCAAACAATGCTGTTTGTAATGTAAACTGATGTGCTGTTAGGTGTTAATTGGGCACATATTTTGTTTAATTAACAATAGAATATACAAACGAGTATAACATTAACGTACTTTACAATTATTGTTATTCACTATACCTGTAACAGTTGGTACCAAATGATGTCCATCCGGAAGGACACTTTAGCGATGAGCAAGAAGCTTTTGCCAAGTAGATGCTTGATGACAGCAAAACTAAAGCTGTGATGCCGAAAGCCTTCATGATGTCAAACACAGTTCTGCTGGAAGCACGATCTCAAAACGGTATTCAATTCTGTCGAATTCTTGTTGTGCTCAGGTGTACTCGTAAACACGGCTTTTTATTCGTTTCTTGTTGTTACAAAAGGAGCAAAAAAAAATTAAAAATTCAAATATAAATCATGCAAATATTGTTTACCTAGAAATACTTAATTATACAATGACGGCTTCTGATTGGTGAAATCAAAGATTGCTCTTTGATTACTTTATGTCTGGACGATTTGATTGGCAGAAAGTGTGCGGCTGGGTGGGACTGATACTAATGGATCCGTACTTTCAACACATGTTTTCCCAGAATCACAGGCATGTTTTAAAATTGCTCTCTCCACACATCGCTCTCTCTGTCTCTCTCTCTCTCTCTCATTTGCTGTTTACAATATTTTGAGCGATAACTTAAGAACAGATGTTCAATTTAAAACAAATATTGTAAAACATAATGCTAAAATTATGTGACATTCTAAGTTAACGAATTGGTTTTAATTATACTAAATTGTGGGTAATTAAAATCGGAACATATATAAGTAATAATTGAAAAGGTTTATTTTATTATTCTATTCAGTGGCGGAGAAACAGGGGGGTTGGGGGGGTTTTAACCCACCACTTTTTGAAGAGGGGGGTTGGCCCACACAATCAACCCCGCTAGTTTTTGCCAGTAATGTTCTGTTATAGCCTATGTTATGTGCTCCAAATGGCGTAATAAATCAAATTATTCAATTTGAAATTGTTAAAGTCATTTCAACCTTTTACCTGGTAGGCTACATCAACAATTAACGACCGAAAACCGAGTTAGAATTGACCCACACATTATTTCTAGCCCCTTTACCCCACCTTGCGCATTGGAACTTGTAGCTCATAGCGCTAACTTCACCCCACAACAGACATACACAAAATAACGTTTTGTTGCTGTTGAATAGCTTTGGAACTGTATACACTTGCCAACTTCAACGAGGTGAAGGAAGGAAAAGAAAAAGAAGAAAGAGAGAAAAGGATGGAGTAGAAAATACGGCAAGAAAACGGGAAGAGAAAGAGGAACAGTGACAAAATTATTCGAATTTGTAAAGCAAACAGCAGATATCACATCATATCATTGAGCATGAAAATGGCGTTCCACGATAAACAGCCTCCAAACCATGGGCGCAGATCCTGGTGAGGACAGCGGGACGCGTCCCCACCAACTTTTTCAGTAGTGGGGACATGATATACCGTGGCCCCACCAATTTATCTTGACCAATAGCTGCATTTCAAGTTCCCCTGTATTGAACTTTGGCGCAGTTTGATCCAGCATTGTGCAAATGACATGCAGCAGTTCTCATTTTATTGTATTTTATCCACAGTTGTTAAATATAGGACGGAAATCGCATTTGCGGCAGTCTATATTTGTTTTCTGGGAGAGGACCCCAGACCCATCGTATATACATAAGTCTACTTGGATTATTTGTCCCTGATTTTCTTTCTGCAGACGCCCATGTATTTCTCCAAACTAAATTTCTAAGCCATGAGATCTAAAACTTAAGGAGGTTTAGGAGCATCATTAGGTCTGGGAAGTGTTATTTCCGGCGAACTGGGAGGTATATTTGCCCAAAAAAATCGTACGCTACGCGCGAACCCATGGTCGCGCTCCGCTTAGATAGTGTCATAGAACAGACACGCGTCCCCACCATTATCCAAGACTGATCTGCGCCCATGCTCAAAACTGTAGTGTTCGGTTTCGTAAATATCTGGTATATTTTTATATCCTTCAACGAAATTTTTTAGTAGCCGTCTGAATTTTCAAAAATTCCCTAACCAACATTCTTCATCATACTTCATCATACTGGTGCAATTTTGACCCGTCTGTTAGGGTTTGAAGGAGGTTTTTCTATATCGGTTGTCCATAGATGATACTTTGTGCAACATTATGGGTATGTTTTGAAGTGAATTTATTAACTAGAATTGTGAATTTTCAAATTCTGAACAGTGGGGCTGACGGATATTGTGGGCCGCGATGAAGAATCACCTACAAAAGCAATGATCCACAGGATATGTGATGAAGTCGAACATGATGTGTGACTGGTGACGAAGTTATAGATGAGAAAAAAAAGTATTTGGAAAAAACTTGGTTCTCAGGCAAAAGGGTACATATGGTTGGTCAGTTTCAAGCCCGAGAAGTGCCATTTCCGGTGATCTGGGGGTACCAAAACCACAAATTTGCTTGTACGCTGCGCGCCAACCAATGGTGGCGCTCCGCTTAGATACGCGCCCCCCCCCCCGGGTTAGAAAATCCTGCATACGCCCCTGGTTAAATGCAGCTTTTCAAGGCCTGGGCAGTGCCATTTACTGCAATCTGGGAGGCAATATTTGCCAAAAAATTCTTGTGCACTTCGCGCCAACTTATGGTGGCGCTCCACTTAGATAGTGAGCCAGCAGTTATGACTTTTTATTTCATCAATGGCCTGCAACCCCCCTCCCCCCCCCCCCACTTCTGACAAGAAATCTCCGCCACTGATTCTATTTGAATAATAAATCAATTTACTGAATAATATATGCTGCACAGGTTTCGACGATTAAGTGAAAGCACACGCAAGTGTATAACTTAAAATACTACATCATTATAACATTAAAGCTTGAGAAGTTCTGGCAAATACTTAATATTACGAAGGTTAATACAATGTACTTTATATGTTGCGCAGGTTGCACCGAAGCACTGATGCAGAGGATATCGGTGTATACCCACCCCTTCCCTTTTAACTTCACAAAAACAGTTAGTTATTAGTGCAACTTTGCATTTAGATATAATTGTGCTTATACTATATCACTATTGTTGTGTCACCCTTACTGATTATCGTTGTGTACTTGTACATGTATTAGGTAAGAGGGTCTACCCATGTCAAGTTGAGCTTTGTGTATATTATTTCATATTTTCATACTTATTTTAATTGCTTAGTAATTGTTTGAATACTGTGGGTGATCGTTAACCCCTTGCCCCTTGTTTAATTCATTTAACTTGAACAAACCTGGCTAGGCCTGTGAGCAATTTTATGTTGTCTATGCCAGCAACGGTTTGGTAGAATAGGGTTCGTTAACACAACAACGTGAAGAATACCAGTCAGAATACCAATATACTTAATATGGCAAAACATCTCCTTCATTATTTCCTTTAAGACATTTTCCTACTGGCTATCAGTCATAATTCGCAAAGTATAGAACAATTTAAGGAGTTTGAGACAAGTTTGCTGTTGTTGCTGCAAGGATTTTTGGAAGACATGCTCTTATAACCTCATATTTTCATTGCGTAAAAGCTTGCTTTAGATTAAGGCAGTGTAATAGAGTAATAGCGATACTTTTCGCGCATCAATCTGCAGCTGAGAGACAAGATAAATAAAGGGGAAAATGTACGAAGTCACGCTAATCGAGTAGCGGTTCAAAGTAGCAGTAAGATACTGTATAGGCTCTCACGTACACCTAGCTAGTAGCTACTGTATACAGTATTTACCTAGTAATATAGGAGACACAGGCGTAGGAGGCGGGGGGCTGTGGGTCTGCAGCCCCCCCCCCAACCAAAAATGTTTTTGAAAATTCGGGCAATATGCTGAGAATTTTTCGGGCACCTACTGAATGAAAAATAATTTTCAATGTGTTTTTCAATGTTTAAACTGATATTATTATTATCATCATAATTGTAACGACTTCCCCAATTATTATAACCAATAGGAAGGGTAATAACACGGCAAATGATTGTATGTTATTGGCAAGCGATGTTAATGACCAATGCATGCCTATATGATATGCACATTAACATGGTGTACTCGCGCAAAATTTCGGTTATATTTTTCGGGCAAGTCGTTACAGCCCCCAGCCCCCCAACAAATTGGGCTCCTACGCCTATGATTGGAGACATAATGTAACAGAAGCCAAGCTATCTTAGTAAGTGTTTTTACAAACGTTTTACTTTTAATTGTTTAAGACATTACAGTAGGCCTAGCTGCTTATTTATGATTGTGCGACATGGTTTATTTTGTTCAACACTTACTTTTGGTGGAAAAAGTTTAAATTTCAGTACTGCAAAGAAACATGACTTTCCAATGCGCAATTACGTAGCACCATGCATCTGCCTAACTGCCTAACCTTCGTTCATAGAAAGTATTGATGTTGCAGATCTGTACTTTAGAGACTTTAACAACAATCATAGGCCTTGTGGCGAGTGGAATTTGGCGAGTAGATATTTAGTCACGGTCGCCAAATAGTGAGTACATTAAAAAAAAAAATTGTCGAGGCCTGAAAACATTCAAAACATAATTTCTCATGGTAGAAATCATGGATACTTTTTATACATGGTATATGGATTTGCCATATTGTGTACAAGAATCCTGTTGCTTCTGAGGTCAAATCTCCTATAGGTCACCAGAGGTCAAACTCTGAAAAACCCTTTACATGATATCTAACGATGGAAATCGTGGATATCTCTAATATTTGGTGTGTGGATTCATAACATTGAGTACAATACCCCCATTGTTTTTGGTGGAGATGTGTATAGCGCCGTACAGTAGACTGACCTGTGTTTATCATGCCATAGTGTTATTGTAATAGCCAGAGCCGGTTATACTAATACGCATAAAACGCTAAAAGAAATCACCGGTGAAAAGAATTGCGCAACTTTCAGCTGCAATCATAGCGTTCCTACGTATTCTAAAGATTTTAAAGTTATGGTCGGTTCAAATATGTTGGTGTTAGAAGTAAAACAAATGTTAGTTCCTCACCATCATTTTCCCGTGAGGGTTAATTTACTACGTACATTAACTCACCCATAATGTTGACTGGTATAAGCTGTTGAAATTACTCATGTCTGATATATAAGTGCACCATTCATAAGTAGAAGGGAAACGGCTGGGATATCTAAAATAGGATGTAGTTAGGTAGGTATCGGGCCGTCGATTAAGTAGCCATAGTGATGGACAACAGCGGACGACTCCCGGGCAGTTGTTCAAAAACACAGAATACTTTGTACCTCAAACAGGTAATAATACGACGCAGATACAAGGACTACAACATTTAACTACTTTTCTAAGCCATAGAAATAACAGGAAGCTACAACAACGCATCCGTTTGAAATTTATTTGATCTCATTATTAATAAATTAGAATATCCTGCTTCTTACGCAATGGTATTGTTGTTGTTTTTCTCAACAACGTTTTGATTCTGAACTTGTGCTGTTGAAACCCTAAGCGGCTGTAATGTTCCATCAATGAGTACAATAGTTAGAATGCTATGTCATTATCCTAATGAAGTAATAGTTATGAAATTTCATAGTTTTGTTCTAAATTTCCAACTAAGGTGGATTTTAACATCATTGAAAGATAAAAAATTAGTGAAAATATACGTCATTGTAATATCGCTTATTTTTAAGAAGAAACCTATGTTCTGTTTTTAAATCAACGCTGTATCGAAACGTTAGATACTAAAAGGCTAAGATGGAGTCTAAAATCCTTCCAAGTGAGAGAAACAGTAAGGACTTTTGTTTATGATAATAATAATCAACATTATAAAAATAATATAACTTTTTCATAAGGAACCTTTGTGTTTAAAATATTATTATTAATTTAAAACATCACTATTTCCTAGAAGTATTGTAGTAATAGAAACAACATTTATTCGAAGCAAAAAATAACGTTTCATGATTTTGTTCCGTATATAAAATAAGTAATACAGACGTTTATCACTTCATCTAAACGGCTACGGTCAAGTCTAACATTCTAACATGGATGTATTTGCAACATCACTTTACCCTAGATTTGTTATTTTTATTGCTATTTTTTAATTTGTTAATTTACATCGAAATCAATAAACCAAAAGGCTATATATAGCCTATCAAATCTGTTAATTTGAGGCAAAATATTCAGTTTTACCAAATTGTTCCGTTTTCAAATAGAGCTTCCCGACGTTCATTATCTCTAACTTCTAAACATCTACGGGAGAGAATAAAATACTTCAAAACTGAGAGAAAAAGTCAGATCTGATCGTTGTATTAATGGAACCTTGTTTTAAGGAAGACCAAATGTCATGAAAATAACTTACTCGTGGATGTATTAAAAACATCACTTTACCCTAGATTTTTTTTTTTAAACTAATTTGAAAATGTTAATATTTTTTATCAAAAATGAATAAAATCACAAAAAGAGTTCATTTGAAACATAAAGTTTCACGAAATTGTTCCGGATTACAAATAAGGCTTCGAGACGTTTATCTCTGACTTCTAAACGACTACAACGGAGTCTACAAACATTGAAACTGAGAGATAAAGGTATGGTCTGATCTTTCTAATAAAAATAGCTTGTTGTAAGGAGTAACCTATGTTATGACAATACGTTATCCATGGAAGTATTTACAACATCACTTGATACCTACATTTGTAGTTTTCTCGAATTGGATTATTTTGTTAATTTACATCGAAAATGAATAGAACCGAAGGCTATATCTTTAGAAAAATGAATAGTACCACAATGCTATAGCCTATATTCGAAATATTCACAACATCACTTCAAACTAGATTTGAAATTTTAAGCAAATTTGAATATTTTGTTAATTTACATCAAAAGTGAATTATACAACATTGCTATAGCCTTTCAAAGGATTTTTTGTCATGGATGAAACTGAAGGGATGAGCGTGTTGGCGCAAATACTGTATCGGGTTGGGTGCAGGGGCCCACCTTGGGCCCCTCATGGGGTCCAAGGGCGAAGCCCCGACGGGGTCAATGGCCGGAGTCACACCTATAAATCTCTTAGTGTGATTCTGTTTGGTCCCTGACTTGATATGCCAGTAAAAAATTTATTGTAACTAGCGTCACATCTGACAAGTGACTAGACATAAACTAAGAAAGACTTATCTATTCAACATCCAGGTGTCACGCAAAAATAAAATCACCTTGTTATATAGATGTCTACAACATGCACACATTTGGTATCATAAGTACATGCTTTATTCTTTACGTGTGAATACTTGAATTTTGTTCAAGTAAAACGAATTACTTGTCACTTATAAGTTCCCCTGTTGGGAACGATTAAATAGTCATGTAGAGACTCAACGTTTGCGTTCTCTCATAAATATATATATATATATATATATATATATATATATATGTATTTATATTTATATATATATATATATATAATATATATATATACATATATATATATATATATATATATATATATATATATATTAATAGTTTACTAGGATAGATATTAATAGTTTACTAGGACTAAAAAAGTCCCAACAGAACAGATACCGAGATCATTGCCATGATACCGAATTCACTAAACTCTGGAGTTATTTGCTGTTTGAGTGAACTTCAAATCATCATGTATTGTCATAACAGACAACTGGTTCTTGTATCATGGTAAAGTGCACTAAAGGCATGCTGCGCTGTTAGTGGTATCGTTCCAGCACTATAAACGTCTATGAGGTCGTATTTGTCATCACCTACGCACGAACAGTTCTATCATGCCAATGATCGAGTTGCACCAATATCTCGACTTCTGTGTTTATATGGGGCAAGAAATACCGGTCATACCGTAGGTTACAAAGAACAAGGTTTGAATTCAGTTCGTAAAAGGTCTTTGTATACTTAATTTTCTTTACTCTTAATTTGTTACTCCAGATATTAATATATTCATAAACACTGATCTTAATCAATTTCTTTTTACAGCTTAAATTTCGAGACAAAAATGGCCTGCCCATCGCCTTGGAAAGACATCGCAGATACATTCTTCGAATGTTCAATTTGTTTGGATCTGTTGAAAGAACGGAAACTATTACCATGTCTGCATAGGTTATGTAAACAATGTCTGGAACCTTTACTAGAAGGACAGGCTGGGACATTTGACTGTCCTCTTTGTAAAGATGTCTGTAAAATACCAAACAATAGAATCGATGGATTCAAGACTGACTTCCATATGAAAAGTATGCTGCAGTTTATTCAGCTACAGAAAACATTTGAAAACAAAGAAGAGAGAGAATGTATTGGCTGTGAAGAGAAGTTAAAAGGTTACAGCGTACTGTTTTATATGTAAAGGATATCTTTGTGTTCAGTGTTATCAATTTCATTTGACCAAGAAGATATTTGTCAAACATCAGAAACACTTATTAGCTCTGAATGATCTTGAGGGGAATAGTCTCACACAAGAAAAACTTGCATCATTGATGGAAGCTCCTAGGTGCCATATTCACCCGGAACACAAGGCTAAGTTGTGTTGTTGTACATGCGGAAACCTCCCCGTTTGTGAGACATGTACGTATGATGAACACAAAGGTCATGAACTTCGTGATGTCAGGAAAGTGGCGAACGACGAAAGGGAACACTTGAAGGAGATATTGGAAGAACTTGTTAAACGTAAAGATACTGTATTCAACTATGCTGATAAAATCAACAGAATGAATAACAACGTTCTGTCCATTGTCGCTGAAACTAAAGCAAAATGGAAAAAGCAGTACAAAGATCAGACCAGGAAGTTACAGAATGAGAAAGAGAAAGAAAAGAGAGAATTCACCAGATTCAAAACAGTTCTTGAAGAGAGTACTCGAAACAAAATAAAAGAATTAGAAACAGAAATGGAAGAGAAAATTAGAGAAATAAAAGACGAGTACGACAGAATGATTAAAACCAAAATTAGGGAATCAAAAGAGAAAGAGGACACCAAACAAAATGAAATAGAAAACAGAGAATTAAAGATTGACGAAACAATGAACCGACTTGATGCGGTAATGAATGGGAGAAATAAAACAATAGACGAACAACAGCAACGCAAGCTTAGAGAAACATAAAACTTATCAGATCGTTGTAATCAATGGGTCAATAAGTTTGAAAATTTGTCGACGATATCTTCGAGTGTCCTTGAAACACATAACCATTGGAGAGACGCACAGTTTATTCCTGATATAAGAGCAGCGAGTGAACCTCTGGTTGAGGATATAATGAAAGATTTTACAGAAATTTAATCTTTATCTGATATAACAATGGATGAATTACCAATATTGTGTATTGATAAGGTACATATATCGGATAATGTAGAATCTGTTGTTAATGTTGATGTGATCAAAGGTAATTGGTTTTGTTTAACTGGTATAACAAGTACCGGATCTGGTTACATCATCGTCTCTGGGAGGTTATCACAAGACCATTCATTTATTACAGTCATAAACAGACAAGGACGTCAGATTCGTCAAAACAATATAGATACAGTCAAAGGAGCTCTCTTCAACCCTTTCGATACTGTGCTGCTTTATCACGTGATAAGATAGCTTCGGTTTGTGGATACAATCAGGTTGGTGTTTATAATATTCACGATGGGTCCTTTACTCAAAATAGCATCACGTCCCTCTTTGATGACATCAAAACGGTGGTTTTGAAGTATGCAAGTTCTATAACTACTGATACTATTCGTGGCCATATCATTGTACGTACATCTATTGGATCGCTATTCATATTTGATGAAGAATTGAATTTCATTCGAGCTCTGAAGCTGCCAGAGGTTATAAAACGGTCAAGAGATATCTTTTATCATGAAGGCGTTTTGCTGATATGCGATTCAGAGAGTGGATGTGCATGCGCTACAACCATAGATACATCTAAAACAGAAGCAGAGTTACTATACGAGTTTCCGAAACCAGATATTGACGGACCGACTTGGTATCCTTTAAGTATATGTTAAGACAGGGCAGGCTTTGTATACATCTTATGGTCACAAACAACGCATTTTACTGGAAAATGTATCATCACACAGTACAGTCAAGATGGTCAGCAGTTGTTGACAACTAAACGGACAGAAGATACAGCACGGTGTACGACAACATTGATGACAGCGGAGGGAGAGAAGCTACTTGTAGCTACATATCGGTCAGGAAAGATGCTTTGTTATGGTCTGGTGAGTATATCTCAGTGTTTCTTACTTTAATATTACTAGACATTACAGGGAACTCTGAAAAGGAAAGAAGAAAGGAAAAGATCAGAAAAAAGGGATTTGTTTGCTGTAGAACAGTTTGTTTGAGCACTCTAAATGTGCTTCAAAACTAAATAGAACTGGATCAACGTTTGTGACTTTATCAATGTTATTTCCAACAGATGCCAGAATGAAGTCAACCGCGAAAACTTACATCAAAGAAACGAATATCCAGAGCCTACACCACACTGAATCGAATATTAAGGGCAACTGACGAGGAGAGAATAATCAATATTCACAGAAACAACTAGAAACTTTAAGATGAAACGGATCCTTTATCTGTATCTAATGATATGGAGATACAGTTCCTGATGATTATCAACAGCCCCGACGAACAATAGTAAGAAGAAATAAGTCTGGAAAGTTATCAAAGATGGTAAAATGAATTTATTGAAAGTATCACAGTTATTTGTTTTATTGCAAGACCATGTTTATGTTGTGTGTTTGCGTGCGACGCCTTGCTTGAAGCTTGGACAATCTCATATTTCGTGTGTAGGAGAACCACATTTAGGAGTAAAAGCCAATTAGTTTTGGTGGAGGTCATATGTCATTTGGGGTCACAATGTGTCAAATAGTGAAGCCCTGTAAACATGATATCTCAAGAAGAAAAGCTTGTACCAATCTCATATATAGTGTGAAGGAGCAACACATTGATTAGAAGCAGCCGATTGTTTAGAGTGGCGGTCAAAGTCCGTTTCGGATCACTAGGGGTACAAAAGTTTAGGAAGAGTTGTACATTTACAGAACCAAATAAATGAGCAACATAAAACAATAATATTTAAAAGCGTCATGTTTGTTCGAACGTTTTCGAAGATATCTCATCTTCCTCCTCAGGTAGAGTAAGGCTTTAAAAATATATAGTTCCATAAGTCTTTAGCCATTTCGTGATAACATGTTGATAAATGTAGCAAAGTTTAAAATACATTGAGTAGGTAGGAGGATCCATGTTGTAATAGCTGACTATTTAAAACTGGTTTCAGTTTTTGATGTAGAGAGCTTCCTTGATTGTAATCTCAAAGTCTGAGTTGCCAGAGTTGCCAGTTGATATAACATGAAAATTAAAGTTTAGGAAGAGTTTTACATTTGTAGAACCATATAAACGAGCAAAATAAAACGAATCAGTTGATGAAAGTCATAGTAGTGTATATTCAAACGTTTTCGAAGATTTCCCATCTTCCTCGTCAGGAAATAGATAACAATATAGTCACTTATGTATAGTGCATACGAAAGTTGTAGTATTAATGTTGACTATCCATGTTCAAAGATATAGGAGGTTCTAAAATAAGTTGAGTATATATGACGATCCATGTTGAAATAGTTGATTGTTTAAAACGGGTTTGAGTTTCTTGATGTACAGTGCCTCCTTAATTTTAATTTCAAAGTCTGTATAGCCGCTGTCTATGACACTAAATTTGGTGATGTTAGCTGTTCGGCATTCTATACAGTGAGTGATATGCTCATAGATTGCAGATTTGTCAGATAAGTTCTCCTTGACCCTTGTAGCCAGATGTCTTTTAGTCTTACCGATGTAAGTTTGGTTCTTATCACAGGAACCTTCAAATGAATAGATGACATTGGCTTTAAGGGTCATGGGGGTCTTATCTTTCAAAGAAAAGTAATTAACGACTTTAAACGTTTTGAAAACTATGATACACTTCTTGTTAATGCCTCTAAAATGTTTAGTTAAGGATCTCTTGAAATTTAGTGAAGGGTGACCTATGAATGGAATGGTAATCATGTACTTACTGTCATCATCCTTATCCTGATTATCCACTTCAGAACTAAGTTTCTTATTGAGGAATTTGTTTACACACTCTCCCAAATTCCTGCTGGGATAACCGTTATGGTATAAAATCTCTTTTAATTTGGAGACCTCTGTATGGAATAAGGACCAATTGCTGCACACAACAAATGCCCTATTAAGGAAACAATTAATTAAGCCGATCTTCCAAACCCATGGACACGTGGCATGGAAATTCAGAATTACATTTGTACTAGTTGGCTTACGATAGACCATTGAACTGTATGATGAGTTAGTTTCAGAGGTTAAACAAACCTCTGTGTCAAGAAAAGCAAGCTGATTCGGTCCAATTTCATGGGTAAATTTCAAATTTGGATGTAATTGGTTAAGAAAACCAAGGAAACTGTGAACATGATCCAAAGAATTAAACACACAGAAAATGTCATCCACATGAAAATTGTTTATGCTGCTTTCGGTCTTTCAATCTCTGCACTGGTTTATATGTTCAAAGATGGCAGATTTCCCAGAAAGATGCTTCTTGACTCTCACAGCTAAATGCCTCTTGGTCTTACCAATGTAAGCCTGATTCCTGTCACAGGAACCTTCGAATGAATAAATGATATTAGCTCTGAGTGCCATAGGAGTCATATCCTTCAGGGAAAAATAATTGCCAACTCTGAAAGTTTTGAATACAACAAATCACGTCTTATTGATGCGCTTAAGATGATTACTTGGAGACTTTTTGAAAATCAGTGATGGGTGTCCATTGAGTGGAATACATATAATGTATCTTGTATCATCATCCTCTTTATCCTGATTAGCCTCTTTTGGACCAAGCTTGTTAAAAAGGAATTTGTTGACACAATCATCGAAAATCTTATTAGAATAGCCATTATCAGAGAAAATCTTCTTTAATTTGGATAATTCTTCATGGAATAGAGACCAATTGCTACAAACAACGAAAGCACGATTAAGAAAGCAATATATTAGTCCTGTCTTCCATGCCCAAGGGCAAATGGCATTGAAGTTTAGAATGACATTTGTATTAGTGGGCTTACGGTAGACTGTAGAAATATGTGTTGCATCACTTTCAGTCGGTAGACAGATATTGGTGTCCAAAAATGATAACTGGCTTGGTCCAATTTCACAAGTAAATTTTAGATTTGGATGTAGTTGGTTGAGAAAGGCAAGAAATCTATGCACAAGCTCCATTGAATCACAAACACAGAAAATGTCATCCACATATCTTAGATAAAGAGCTGGCAAAAACTCATGGCATTCGACCATAAACTGGTTTTCTAAATGTGCTAAGAAAAAATTGGCTAAAGTTGGCCCCAAGGGGCTTCCCATCATCACACCATCAATTTGGCAATTGATGGTGTGACGATGGGAAGCCCCTTGGGGCCAACTTTAGCCAATTTTTTTCTTAGCACATTTGGAAACCAGTTTATGGTCGAATATCCTAAAGTTTCTTTAGGATATTCTGGCTTTGTTTTCTCTGATAACCATATGTTATATTCTCAACCAATTAAAAAAAGTTATTAAACATCACTACTGGTTATGCACAGGCAACCCCTACACAGTAGAGTATAGTACTAGCCGCCCCGGTATAGACATAAACATTGGTCATCCCCATCTGAGTAAGGTAAAATTGGGTTCGATAACACAAAAACGTGAAGGATAAAATACTTCATGTCGAATGCCATTACATTTAACGTGGTCAAACATCTCCTACATTATTTCTTAAGGCATTTCCACATGCCATCAGTCATAATTCGCCAAAAATACAACAATTAAAGGAGTTTTGAGACAAGTTTGCTGTTACCGCTGCCATGATTTTTTCATACTGCACAGAAATATAATTTTTCAATGTGCAATTACGAAACACCATGTATCTGCCTAAGTGCCTAATCTGTAATTCATAGAAAGCATTAATGTTGTAGATCTGTACTATGGAGACTTGAACGGCAGTGAAACCATGTTTTACACAATATTTCAACAAGGACTGATGTCATATTTAGTATGTTGATATATATATATATATATATCACATTAAGTACAAGAAGCTTGTTGTTGAGGTCAATGGTCATTTCAGGACAGCCTGTGTCATTGTGATATTATTGTTTGTCACATCGCACTGCTTTTCACTGTATTACTAATATCAAGTATGTTGTACTCCATCAGTAAATATTACGTCAGATTCATGCAGAAAATAGGTGAATGTTAGATCATCGAAACCACTATGCATTTTGGCATTCTGGTTTTACTTGGACGCTAGCAAGGTCTTGCACAGTGCCAGATTAGCTTTTTACAATGGTGTATCACATTTATTTTTAAGGAGGCCTGCCAATTCACCCGGTTAAGGCGTAGACTCCGAATTCCAAGATCTCCAGCCCTCTTTGTTGCCCTGTTCAATCTCCCGTCTTTTAAGACCTACTTCCTTCCCTGATGTCGCTTGAAAAGATTGCGCTACGGCGAAGATAGTCAATTTCAAAGCGGCAAGTGTTGCCGTTTATAGGTAGACTTCATTACTGCAATATCAACGTTTGCTTACCTGAGACAAATCGCCAATCTTTGATGAGCAGAAATTAGTTTTCTGAGCTGCGGCACTTGTCTTATGAGGTCATCTTGTACTCGGTCAACAATGTGGTTAAACTGGTCCTCGTTCATTTTAAAGTAATTGTAGAACTTATCTTCGTAACTAGAAAGTTCTCTTACCAGAGTGTGGTACCCGCCGAGCTCCTCATGCTTTTCATCTATTTCATGTACCCACAATCGGGGACATCTCTCACGGTTCCTCTTCCATAATTGATAGAAGAGCATATCTTCGTCCATTTCGTGGTCTGCCATGTTTCTCACTTAATTAACTGAGTTGCATTGAAGTTCAGACATACGGGCGCATACATGTTGCTAACTAGAATATGCACTCCGTTTAAATATCGTTGTAGTGTGACCTGTTCCCCGATTCGATTTATAGGAGCGATTTTATATCGGATCAGTTTCCGATCCGATATCGCTGTAGTGTGACCGGCCCTTTACTGCACCGGCCTCTACTGTAAGAGTATGTAGAAAAGGGAGGAAAATATACCAGCCGTAGCATTTTCCTTCTTTTTATGTAGGGAGACTCATTCGCAACGCTGAGCAGACTCAGCAGAGTCGAGGTTCATCTTCGCTTCTGGATCCAGCCTATAACTTATCAACGCGTGCGTGCGTGTGTACGCTGGATATATCTACTTCATTGTGCCTAGGTACAATTTTATTGTACTGATTTTCCAGAGAGAGATTGGTTTATTTTTCTCTAATTAATAAGAATTTTCTAAGCGTACTTCTTAATTGCTTACTTGTTTCTTATCTTTTCATTTGTTATTGATTTAACAATGTGCCTAATTATAAGTTTGACTTTGAATTTCATATTTTCGAGGCAAATGAAAAGTTTTGTTATAGTTGGACAGTTGGTTGATTATGCAATATATTCAAATATTTTTGACGAGATACTTTGACTGCGCATATTTTATTTGCGGTAAATGGTTTCCCATTGTTCTTGTGGCTTTGATGACAAATGGTTGCTAATACGTCACGGTGTTCGTAGTCTAACCAATTAACGCCATGCAGCTGGTAATATGTAATATCTGTTATCTAGGGGCATTTATAGATTGTGAGGAAGATCACACTGTGGTATGTTTTCTGATTAGTTTAAAGTATTCACGGGTATATAATGGGTGGGTGGGGGCTGAAGAATTTGACGATCGAATGATGTAAATTCAACAGACAGATGATGGGCGACGATCAAAAGACATCTTATTGATACTGCAAAGTGTCGTTAGGCCCGAAAATAGTAATATTTGGCGTACATTCCTCCCTGCTGCATGACTGTTCCCTCTCATCTCCCAACGTCCACTAAAAGAGAATGGTGCGCAACAACCGAAAAGAATGTATGAACTCGATCGAGTCTGTGGGGATGGGGGGGTAGCTTGTACGTCTCTTGTACATGGTATTCCTGAAGCCACAGGGGTAGGGTAGTAACAAAACTGTTTCCCTTTCTGTTTGCCATGTGGAACATACCTTATAGCGCCACAAGTCCGGGATTCACATTTCACCTCGTCCCGAAAACAACTTTATTAACCACAGTGGAACCAAATGTGAAATTCATGAATCCGAGGTAAGCTTGGCTTGTGCAAAGGTTGTTTTACCCGGTGTTTTCTCAAGGCAAATGGAAATTTGCCATCTGTCCTGATTTACATGAACCGTCCGATTTATTTAGGAAATCACACGATTTTATTTGCTACTCTTCCGGCAAAATTTGAGTTGCACCATTTTTCTTTACCGTAATTGTGATCATAAATGAATCCTTTGTATGCTTTTACTTGCTGCAAGAACGGGTAGATGTTCCACTTGGTTTTATGGGAACTATATGTATAAGATGCTAATGTCATTGTGCAGCGCTAACGTCATTACGACAATTAGTGTTTATGTAACCTATTACATTGCAGAGTTTTACGTGTAAACAATGTTTCTCTGATACTTGTTAGATCGCTTTCTTGTTTAAGTTGGATTATATCGAGTCCTCCCTAATTTCTCCCTCAGACTTGGGGAGGGGGGGGGGGAGATTTTAAATTTCCATATTTTAGTGAGAGACAGGGTTGTCAGGTCTCCAAATCAATATAGACCAAGATATACACTTACAATCAAGTGTAACATTGTTTGGAAATTCTCGTATATCCAAAGAGGTGCACTTCTATTCAAAATGGAGAAATATTTTCCATAGGTTGACAGATATACATAGATGATAATATTTCATTACTTGTTTAGGTTGAGTCTAACGAAATGTTTCAGTTTCATATAAGCAATGTATTTAAAATAAAAAGCATAAGCATACAATTAACTGTATAGCAGGAAGCTACCAAGCTGCAGTGAGATTCCTCTATCTATCTCATAGTAATATACTGTACACTCGCTTCCCGCTTCTAAAATGTTACGGGATTACGCCCATGACGCCAATGACGCCATGACGCCCTTACGCCATGACGCCCTTATGCCATGACGCCCATGACGCCCACGACGCCCATGGGCGTTAGATACATCGTGGTCGTCATTTATAAATCGAGAGAAACTTTCAGATGATAACGCAACTTTTAACCAATGATACTTAGTCTTCAAACGTACAATTTCAAGTTTCGGACGTATGGAACACCGTTTTAACATTTATTACGGAGTATAACTGAAATCAATTCACTTATTTCAAAGCACCACAGAATTTCATTTATGTGAAAATTTCAAGAAATCTGAAATTCTATATTATACATCTGAATTGGAGTTTCAGATACCTTCCATTCAATTTCAGATATCTTAATTAGAATTTCAGATAGATGAAATAACGTACAAATTAAATGTTAAAACGGCTTTCAATGCGGGCGTTGAGAGGAGGAGGTGCTGAAACAAACAATTTTGGAATGAAATATTGTTTTAATATAATTGTTTTCTTATATAGTTAATTGACAACTTAAAATGCTACTCAATGAATGTAATGTTGTAAATTATTATATGAGATATTACAGGGCACGGTTTTCAACATTTGGGGTCAGTGCTGTAGAGACTCTTTGATATTTTCCATAATTTATTATAACACGAACAATAACAGCAAGACAAGGAAGAAGAAGAGAGGCTGTGGTGAGAAGTATATCGTTAATTTCCAAATTAATTCGGTGTTTCTACAAGGTGATCTTACAAATAAAGCCGAATGTATGTCCGCATTTCGAATCATTCCACTTGCTTTGGTAATCATTTGCTGGCTTCCAGATGCACCCGCAGTCCTGACCATCTTTATAATTGTTTGGCTGATTTGGCCACCAGTCTGTAAATGCCGGGACAGAGCCATCTACTCCGACAAATATACCTTCCTCGTCTCGATCACTGTAACCGATCCACACGGTCTGAAAGAGAAAACGTAAACATGTAACGAATGCCATGATTTCAGTCCACGGTTATCCAGTATTTCCTGGCCTATACATAGGTCTTACGTATGGATTTTACAGGCCCATTCTTAGACCATTAAGGCATACCGTGTAAGGTATGCATTTTACATGTATTGAAACCTGAGCAAGTCTAGGTAAGTATGATATTGTGATAACGTGGAATTTTGCCCTTTTGGCACTCCAAGGTTTCAGTCATCTGCACAGGTACAGGATATTCTCTGCCCTTCCCTTGTTCCCTTTGCATATTCATTAGGAGAGCACTGCTACCCATCATGTTACACAGGTCTTTGTTCTCTGCTCCATAGTACTTAACCACATACTCTTCCATAAAGAAATAGGGCTTATAGTTTTAGTGATTGTGGAAAGGTTATTCCCAATGGAGTCTTTATTTCTGTTGTATGTTGTTAAACTGAGTTGTCATGTTCATGCGTATAAGTTAACCAACATGTTAGTTGCTTGTGTAATAATTTTAAGTTGGTATCCTTTCACTTTGTGAAGGGGTTGGCTACTGAACTACTTTTACTCCCAGAGGCATGTGCTTCATTCCTTCAGTTATCCTTTGTTAGAGAAGACATTGTATTGATTGTTTTGTGAGAGGATATATTCAACCATTCATGTGAAGAAAAAGAGCTTATTTCAGTGTATCTTGGCAGTTGGGAGTCTGACCCCGTGACCTCGAAGAATGATCAACGATCACGCATATCATTAAATTTGAATTTGCCCGCATTTTACGTAAAGTCGGTCCTACGTTTCACTCACAGAATTTACAGACATTGATAGTTTACAACTTACCGGAACCTCACAGAATGGATTAAAAGTAATTCCAATGTATGGTAGGGCAAAGATACCCTAGAAAAAATCAACGAAAACCTATGAAACAACGATTGCAATCCAACTTCGTCCTCACACATGTATTCCTAACTGACACAAAATAGGTCAAAACGAACCAACGAAAGAGAGTTACAGCAAAAAAGTTCTCCCATTTGTGGATCTTCTACTCTCCTACGTGATGCTGTAAAGATTAGGTGAAATGGTTGTCTAAGACGGCCAGTCACAAAACGATTACCTCGACTCGGCGATTTTGTTGCTGTCGCCGCCATTTTGAAATTAGGTAGACTTTCGCCAAGCTGTTTGCATGCTATGGGCTACTACCGACAAGACTTCACTCAAATCGTTTTCAATGTAGTGGAACCCATTCCTTTAGTGTACGGTCTATTAGGAATGTTAGGTTTTGTGGCGTAATTTAAATTGTGCTAAGGTTTGGAAGAAATTTTGTCCCAAATTCTAATATATGATTAGGTAAAATGTGAAATTACTGAGAGCTGCGTATGGGAGGGGTAAGAGAGACAAAATGGGGAGGAGGCAAGGGAGATGGTGTTTCCTTTCTAGCTAAATTAATGGTGGTAACTATTAAGGTAACACAAATTTTCCTGAGTCTGTTGTCAAAACTGAAGGGGTCATACCACATGTCGAATATACAAAGGTAACATGGCCTAGGCCAAACCTTATTTCTAGTTGTTTTCTAAGGAACTTCCAACAATTCCGAATGATTTATACCTACAATACCAAATGATTTATACTTACCCACTTACCATAATTCCACAGTAGCCCTTACTCAGTGAGATTCTGCAAAGCTGGGTACTCATCTGTTGCTTATATTCATCAATAAATATCAGTTAACAGTTTTCCAGTCAATACCAATCCTTGTTTGGTTCATGTATCACACTACATAACCACTTGTCAATATTGGAGTTAAGTACTGTGGCTTGGGTAGGGGTGTGTTGTTTAGGGGAGGGGTGTGGTGTTTTTAGGGGTTTTGGGGGAGGGAATGTGGTGCTTAGCGGATTTGGGGAAGGGTTTTGAGTTTCCCAGCTTTGGGATGGGTGTGGTGTTCACCAGCTTTGGGGAGAGTTAGGGTATTTTGGAGGGATGAGGTGGTTTTGCCACATATGGGGACTTTAATTAAAAGCGGACTTTCAGTACACAGGACGTGTTTGGATACATTACGTTCTATGGATACTCTGACCAAATATTTTGAGTAGGGCTGTTTTCTTTTTCTTTTGCACATGCATAGTAGAACATTAGTCAACAGTGGAAATAGAGTTGCCTGGTCTTTTATTGATTTTATAACTGTAACAATAAGGCACTTTAAGCAACAGAAAAAAGAAAACAAAAACATTTGGTGTGACACTCTCCATGAAAGAACATGTTTTAATGTCCTGTGAAAATATGGGCATGAAATATAAATTACTTTGATCACTTCAAAGTGAAATACTTTGTTCAAATGGAAAGAATAGCTTAACAAAATTTGAATACTTCTTGAAATGAAACACACTTCATACTGTGAAGACTTCATACAATAATATTGTCTGAAAAAAAAATCACACACAATGTCAAGTGCATTATGACTGGAAGGGGTATTTCAAGGTGGCATAGTGAAGGCATGACATAGCAACAACAGTTCAGGTGGCAGGATGGATAGTTTTGTAACTTTGAAATGGTGAGATATAACTGTGACATATAGAATAAGATATAGCATAAGATTAAAATTAAAAGACAAATATATAAAAGTAAAAGGTAAGAGTAGAAACTAGAAAGTAAATAAATAAGTCCAAACTTGACATATAACTTTAACAACCTGGTCTTCTTCAGAAATAGGAGCACCAATAGCAGCCCAACGATCCATAATTCCTTTCATATAATTCAAATTATTTCCAACTGACTTGCCCTCTGCCATTTCAGTTCTGAGGTACTTTTTCTTGAGCTGAATTTTGTTGGTTAGAGAATCCTTTTCGAACAGAGTACGCAAGGCATCCTAAGCATCACTTGGTTTGTCACTTGTTGTAATTAATTCCAGCTGACTAGATGCTATTGCAAGCACAATGGTGAAAAATGCCAGTTGTGTCTTTTTCAAGTTTGCACTCTTCTACTTCTCACATACAGTAACCCCCAACTTTCCTGAGCCATCCTCATAGCCCACAGGCCTTTTGCAAGAAACAAATGTCTCATCTGGAAATTCCATGTCAGCCAGTTCGAGCCATCCATTTTGTTAATTTTCCACGTCATATCTTCTGTTGTTCCAGCCATATTGGTCAGTTGTCACGACTAAATTAACCAATTTTAGTACCTACATTTCCCAAGAAATGGTTCCAAAATCAGCACATAAATTCCAAACAACAATCTATTCTACACAGTTAACTTCCAGTGTATGTGTCTGGGCCAATAACCTGTTCGAGTTAGCTAGAGAATAGGCATGAGACTGCTGAGTATATTACAGCCTGTTGCTGCACACAACTTGTTCTTTCTATAAGAGTATAACAGAAACTGAGGAAAAATGTAAATTACATATATATAGAAAAACAAAATTGCTTAAAGGTAGCACACTAATAATACAACCTGATTAAACAAACAATAGTTTGGAGCAGAGTTGTAACAACAGGCACTTAACTGATCCACAGGCTGCATTCCTTCTTACTACGGGTACATATAACAGAGCTAGGAACTTAAAGATATATAGTATTAAATAGAATGTGAGACTACATTTATTAACAGATTTCTATAAATAAACTCTTATATGAAGACTTCAGATATGAGGATAATAAACATGGGGATGTAATAAACTCTGGAAGCTCCCTGGGCTAATACTTAATACCAGTGGAACTGCATTTTGCAATGTTAGTCATTATACATAACAAAACAAATTTAATAGTGAATGAAACTTTTCTTCTTTTTTGGGAATAACTTTTTTTTGGTCATATATACATGGGAAAGCACCTTAGAGAAATCTGTGTGTGACACACACACACACATAGGGAAGACTGTACGTGAATGGCTAACTAAGTACTTCTACTACTGAACCTATCATAGAAAACAACTTAACAATAAAAAGATCGTAAACTCTCGTTGACAGCAAAACATGTTGTCACAAAATGATCCCTGATATTGTTTCAGTCACCTGGAATTATAAGTAGCTATGTACAACTACATGGCTCTATGAGGTGCAATTGTTCTCAAGTACCAGCAGTAGGTCTAACTGTAATAGCAATAAGTATAAAGTGTAAGCAGTATAAAGCAAGCTAGTTTTATTTCTGTGTTACGTATCTTGCTCTACCTAACTACATATTAAGCATAGGGAATTGGGCCTAGACTTAAGTCATGGATCTAATAACGGTCTTGAACACTTGTAACAAAGTGACATTGAAATGGATCCCGATCCCAGGATGGAGGCAATTTTCACCCAGTCCAGCTTTAATAAAACTCATAAGCCATGATCTTAACTTATACATAGTACAAAGGCAGTCTACTAGTACTACTAATAATTTTTGTATAATAATAATAATACTAAATTTTATCTTATGCAGTCCAAATCTTTTCAAGAACAGACCCCTTAGAATTATTACACAAAGACAAGAAGGCGTAGGCTAAGAACTAAAGGTTATAAGCCTTAGTCCGTTATTAAAATTGGACTAAACTATGCAGGTATTCTAGTATTACTAAAACTAGGCTAGGGCCTACCTGTAGTAAAAACTTGTCGTAGTATATTACTTTAGTAAATACAAAAGTACTAGGCCTATAGGCTAGCCTAGGCCACAGGCACTCGTAACGTTATGTAGGTGTATAGTAGAGAGCTCCGTGTTTATATACTATACACCTACATAACGTTACGAGTGCCTGTGGCCTAGGCTTGTACTAGTAATATTACTGTCCGCTATGCCCTCGAATTTTTAAATTTTAACTATTTAGTAGCCATAAGTAGTACCGTGACTTATCAACTCCCTGATTTTTCCATATTAACGCAAAAAAATGAAGGGAATCTATGCCGAATAGAAAGATTACGAAAATTACGAGACGTTGCAAATCTAGCACTGCCACTAGCTACATCATAGTCGACATACAGCGCTAGGCTGCACGTTATAGGATACGGTGCTTTCGTGTATATGTGTATTATGTACGTTAGGATACATGTATTAGGGGCAACCAAAACCACATAGGAGCAATATTTTCGTTGCCCAAAAAATCACACTTTTCGGGGGAGTTACAGCTTTTCTGAAAAATATGAGTAAGATTCAAGCTTACATATTACAAAAATGCTATTTTTACGGTTGAAAGTTGTCTAAGACGCGAAAGTCACATAACGATAGACGTCGACTCGATTTGACTTACCTTTATGTTTTTGCGTTGGTCGTCGATAAGAAAATGCACTGTTCTATTGGTAAAATCTTCGTTTCTTTCCGGAAATGATCGTATTTGAGTCTGTAAAGTATCCTTTATCGAGCTACGATACTCGTAAACCCGAATGACATTGGGATGTTTGCGAATTTTACCGATTACATCCATACATTGAAGTAGCGAATCGAAATCCGTAGAACCGGATTTGCGCGAAACAATTACTTCCTGGTCAAGTAGCTGTGCTCGAAAATTTGCTAGTAACGGTCATATATTGAGGTCAGACTTCCAACTGTTGGTGAGTTATTTCATATTGATTATTAGTTAAATTTTACTTAATGGCATATGTTGTAAGAATTATTATTGTTAGAGAGAGTGGGGATATTAATGAGTTTCTCTCAAAGAGGAATTGAGTTTTGCCATGTGGTGGAGCATCCATACATATTGTTAGGTAACAGTTAGTAGGGGTATTTAAGTCAGTGTTATACTTAAGAAAGTTTAGTTTCAAGGAAGGTTGCATTTCAAACTGTTTTAATTTGATATTTGTTTATTACCTTATTTACCTGCCAATTTTATATGTTAGTAGCTTCTCAGTTGTGACATTGTGAGAATAATTCTTAGTCACATGGTGGTTAAAGGGGTAGTACTGACTGAGTTGATGTTTTCAGCTATGATCATTTAATGTCCTTGATATTAGTTCAGGCAGAGTTAAGTTAATTATGATTCATTTACAATGTGCTTTATAGTAATTGATGTTAAAATGATTTATGGGTTGTAGGTGTTTCGGTGTATCATAGGAATTCTTTTGGGACTGTGTGTACAACTCAAATGTGACAATATTAGTTATTATATTTCTAGCAAATTACTTCAGTTTCAGTTTTGTGTTAATCAAGTGTAATTAAGGGATTAAATGTTCATCAACTCTGACATTTTGAAAGTTTCAGTTGTACATCAAATTAAAGGGGCTGTCTATGAGCACTATGTAGTAAATCCAAGCATGTATGAAATACCCCTGTAGTGTATTGTTCTCAAAAAGGCAAATGTTGTATCATACTTTTTTGTAATACTTTGGGCGGCTTGTGTAATGGTGCTCCTAAAAAGCATATCTGACTTTACCAAGTTGTACTTAGTACTTTAAGTGCTTATATGTCATATTTCAATTAAATTAACCTTTGTTAGGCTGTTCCAGATTTTATATGGTTATTGTCACAGGTGACACATAGTGACCCTTTCTAGAAAGTAACGCTCAATTGATAATCAAGAAACCACGCAAACACTCTGCTTTTAATTCTCATGGATTTATTGGCACGAGATATTTCAATGATTATTGGTAAAAGAAAATATAAAAGAAATGCATATATGAAAATAACTAAACCCCCTTGGATACTTATCCAGTGAATCCTACCCCCTTTTATGCTAACTGACACTGCTATAGTACGCTTTATGACAGACTTCAGAAGATCACCGCCCACAAGGTAGTCGCTATAGGCGGAGTCAAACCATTCAGCTTTTGGCACGTGTCAAAGGTAGGATACCTGTATCCGGCGTCTTAAAAGTGTGGACCAGACCACATCTATTGGCACGGAAGAATACCCCCGTGACCACAGGCAGTTAGTTTTGGAGTCACCAAAAATAAAACCAGATTATTGGGGGTCGCCTGCCCGTAATCTGGTTTACTATACAGCAAACTCCGTTTGTCACACTAAACGAATAAAGCACGTGCGTCGAGAATATACGGTATTGTAGCGGCTTGTTCTCAATAACAAGTATACGCAAAATTGTCCTCATTGACAATATTATACTAACTCAATTTAAGACCTCATTGCCTTTTTATGAATATGCTAACTCCCGTTCTCAATAACGGAGAAACTACCTCTCTGCCCGACGTGATATCGTTACCAGATGGAATGCAACTGACTAACTTTCCTGTACCCCACCCTAACATCAACTTTGCAACAACAAAACCACGAATCTAATATGACGTTACGGCTCTTACAATTTGTAAGCACAGGTATTCCGATATATCTCGGTGAAACATACCAACAATAAGGAGCCGAGAAACCCGGAATTTAGTTACTCGTTATATGCGATACAGGTGCTCCAATGCACACAGTGAAGCATATCAACACCAGGAATTTTGCATCCACTTACGTGACAGTTATATATTAATTTTCTGGTTTAGGTTCTTTGAGCTGAGTCGTGATCCGGTGATGTGAGGATTACTGATCACTGTTGTTAGATGACTGGCTGGTAAGTGATGAATGATATTTTGCAGGGTATTTCCTTTGTGGTCATAATTGTTCATGCGAGGACCTGAGGTTACATTTTAGCTATTTTGTTACTTTTATTTTATTATTTTATCTGGCCAGGAGCGAAAGGATATATATACGCCATGGCATTGATTCGCATTCATCGTCATGTTACAGAAGGTGTTAATTAAATTTCATACTAGTTATGTGCTAGATTGGTACGTCTGTTTACAAATATTATCATATTCTGCTATAATCATTTTTATGGTTGACGTACGCAAGAGATTCACTTTTACACTCTTCGGGTTACCGTAATAAGGATGATCCGATAACTTCATTCTTTCTTCAATTCATACTCGATTCATTCAAGTCTTACTAAATTATTATCTTGTTATCATCAGTAGAGATGAGCTTTTGCAGGTTTGCTATAGTCGCTTGTTTATTTTTAGATTGTCTTTATCAATTAACTGCTGTTTAAATATTTTCATTTAAATGAGGAGTTTCACACCAATGGAAGGTTGTTAGGTAATGTATACATGGCTTATCTGGACAATTGTTTAGTTCTTAATTTTCTCTACTCATTGCAGGGGCTGTTTGCTTGTTTGTTTGCTCTTTTGTTTTAATAAATTGGAAAAACCAAGTACTACTCTTCATCATTGTCATTTGCGTGGCATGACTCACCGCCAGCTCCCCATTCAACTAGATTCCCGAATCGCTTCAATATCATCATGCCAATTGTGCTTGAATTGTTAACTTGTTCTTCTTTATTTACATTACTTTTCATTTCCTTGATAAACATCAGTCTTGTCAATGCCGATGCTCGATTTTAGCAGTGATGATATGAGCTATAATGATGGCAATATCAGCGCAGCTGAGCTATAGCGATCGTGCGATTCTGCCGAAATTCTGTCACTTTGGCCACCGTGTTTGAATGACTGCCATTTCGTCAGTTTTCATTCGATTTGGCTGAAATTTCGTAAGTAGCTTGTGTGAGTTAAGTTTTCATACATGCGTTCACATTTTTTCCAACATAGTTTGTCAATTTGAAGGTCATTTGTGGTCACGAGAGGTCTTTTCTGCAAACGTAAAATATGCTACTCCACCTAGAGCTGACATGTTGTTGATATAAAGTTTGAATGCTGGTGAACCAAAGTTGTTCAGGAAAAGAATTTTTGTCGTCATGGGTCCAATACAAGGCCTTCTGTAGATTTTTCAGTTATGATGAAATGTAGGTCACAGATCATATTTTTTCAACTTTTTTTCGGGCACTAACAAGGAGCGGTTCGTATACACAGTACAGTAGTTAGTGGGGATGCACCGGATCCAATTTTTGGATCCGGCCGGAACCGGATTTTGCCGGATAGTACATGAAATCCGGCCGGAACCGGATTTTTTCATTACACAAAAGAAAATCATTAATAAGAAGTAGAAGTATGAAACAAGGAGCAAATCTTAGGTGAGGTATAAGCATATTATAAAGAAGGTGAAATTAAGACCCCACTTATGAGATTAAATATGACTTGAAGTGGTGTAATCTACATTCTTCAATAAAATAACTACAATGTAATTGTTGACAAGCTTGATACAGTATGTAAATTTGTTTGCTGGAAAAATACTGCATACTACCTTTATTAAAACGGGAAGCTACATTTCACAAATCTAATACTTTATACTGAATAAAAAGATTTTAAATGGTAATAACACTACTATCTGGATTGAGAATTGTCTTTTATTATTCATTATTTGGTAACAAATTTTTACACTGCAATATTATCTGTAAATGAAAAATAAAAGCATTGTATCTTTCCAGAAGTGGAAGAAACTTCTTATCCATCTTTTATCTATCCTTTAAAATGGAATTGAATGTTCATTAGAACACTGAATGATTTAGAGTTTCATGAATTTTTAGGAACTTTCATGGTGACAAGAGATATCTCTTTCTGTGAGAAAATTAGATACTGTTTTGTCTGTGACTGGCACCCCATTCGGTGGAAACTCTTCTAGTCCATTGCTTCATCTATTTATAAAAGTGCCAAGATTACAATTTGCATATTGCCATGACCTCAAACAATGAGTAACAATTGACAGCTTTCTAGACAGGAAATGGGCTGTAGTGGTCCACATAAAGATCCATTGTTTTGACTTCTTAAGGTCCTAATGCAAAAGTTTAGATAATTATTTAAGGAATGATAGCTGGAAACCTAAAAAAGATATAAATATGGAAATAATTTTGTTAGATCAGTCAAATGTTGTTAAATTATTTACTAAGATGTCTCTGTATGTGATAACTGAGAATGGTTACTTTTGAAATTGTTTTCATTGTCAGCTCTGGTATTAATCTTTTTCGATGAGAATTAAAGTTATTTTAAGGTTTAAAAACGAACTTTAAGATGAAGTAGTTTTTGTGGAATTAAAAAAAAATCAGACGTATTTAACCATATAAGAGATTGTTTCACACATAAAAATTCAGAGAAAACATGAATGCCAACAATAATGGGAAAGTAAAGATTCAATGGAACAGTATTTTGACTGATAAGTATTTGAATGGTCTATTTTAACTGCACAATATTAAACTGATGAAGGCTGCAAGAAATGATTTCACTGCAAACTGTATTTGTTGTATATAGCTTGATATTATTACAGTAGTTGTATTGTTTTGGTTGATCTTTAGAAACAGTGGGTCAGACCATTGAGAAAATTAAATTAAACATGTTAAACCTAATTTTTCCTTACTTTGAATGGAAATAGTTTACATTGATTTAAGTTAATACCAACACCTTTTTAAGGAATAATTCAGGCCAGATTTTGAAAAAGATCCGGCCAGATTTTGAAAAAGATCCGGCCGGATTTTGAAAAATATCCGGCCGGAACCGGATAATTGCTCACTATCCGGCCGGATAGTCCGGCCGGACCGAATATCCGGTGCATCCCTAGTAGTTAGGGCTAATAATGATTACCGTTGAAATCAGCCCATTTCGGGAAATAGTCACCGGATTTCAGGATATGTAGCGACGCAATGAGCGGAAATTCATTTCTGACAGTCATTTGACGTCAACTTGCTCAAATGTGAAAACGCTGTGACCAACATAGATAAGGAAATGTAGGCCTAAACTTGACAAGTTTTCTGCTTACATTAGAAGGTGTCATTTTGATCATAAATGTATCAATTTTTGTAAAGGAAAAGGTCAACGGTTTCTGAAGAACTCATATACACAAAAGTTATTATGAAGTCATCCATTCAAACCTCAATACAGTTCTGCATTCTGGTTTAAAAATATTACAAAGGCAGCTGTGCATTTTAAGTATTCAAGAACACAACTTACCGGTAACATTAGGTTTTTACCTTTCAATTTCATTTGAAACTTTTTATCATTGTTTATCTCAATAAAAATTACATAAATCTTTATTCGTGTTTCTTTTTTTTTCAAAACAAATGTTTAGAACTTTGTAACATTGTAACAAACTATGTCTGCTTAGTAGGAGCATAGACCAGGAAAAAAAGAGACGAGAAGGTTCAAAATGAAATGTCGCCGTTATCCCGCCTACGTCTTATATTTTCGCACAAGCAAATGGATAAACGGCTCAGAAATATTGTCAATCAAAACAAATTTCTCAAATAGAAGCTTAGCTGAGCTAATGAAGTGTTGCTGCTCTTGGTCTTTTATTTTCAACACTGTTTATGTTCACGTTGAAAATATGAAAGGAAAAACAAAGACCAAGCGACAGGTTTCACCTCCTAGTGCATGGCACTATGACTTCACAAGTTGACAAAATGGCGGCTCCTGACACGACTTGAAAACCCTAATAGGCATATCTCCTAAACAAAGTAATATATCTCAAATTTTTAGTGAGATGTAAGTTCGCATGTATCTTAGTAAAATTTGAACAGTGTGGTTTCTTCGTCTTCAGTAAATAGTGCATAGTTGATCCGATATTTGTATTAAAATGTTATAAAAATTCAGTTAGCTATTCACAATACAGTACTAGTCTTGTCTCACAATTACTAGTATGGTGACAATTACACAATCTTATAGGAGAAACAAACCATCATTGTTTCTCTATTTGATAGAACACATACGTGATGAATAGATTCCCCTTACAGTTTAGAAATAAATAATTCCATTTGGGAGATACTAAAAATTCAATGTTTTTTTGTTTTTACACAACGGAAAGTTGCTGAGACTTCAACAAGTCTAAATATGACACCAACGAACCATATGTGCTTCAACTTGTTTTGTTTTTAATGAATTCGCTATTTATTATGTTTCTTTCCTGTAATGGAGGCGAATTAAAAAAAAATTGCTGAATCTAAGAAAATGAAGGTCTTAATCTTAGCATGAACTAATGATGGCATTGGTGTAATTGTCAATACTATGAATATTTTACCTTGAAAATATGAGAAGAAAACAATACAATGTTGAACGTATTAGATTGTATCCTAAGAGGGACTGTGACATCATAGATTTACAGGATAAAAGCCTTCCCATTTGTAAACGAGCATACCGGTATCAGAGGACTCTGTTGACAAAACCCATCTGATTGAACTTAAAACAAAATATGACGGTACCCGACTTACAAAGAGGGGATTATGTTCACTAAGGTGACTGTCCAAAAACTATGGGGAAGCGACGCAAAAGTGGGTCACGAAAAAGTTTCGGAAGTTTGTGAGATTTTTTCAGACGTCGGTCAAATTAAGCTAAGGTTTTTTTAGCTCAATCAAATTATATAAGGGTAATTCTCTAACATCAAGGCCATACTCCAAAATAGTTTTCGTGCATTCTGAGCATTTATACTGAGAAGTGAAGGTCTTCATGGGCCGTGGGCCTAAAAAACTTGCAAGGACAGGAGAGAAGAAGCTGTACCCATGGGAGATGAATTGAGATGAAAAAAATTGAAACAGATCTAGCAACAAAATTTAGAAATCAAGAGAAATTGTAGTAGAGTATTGCTTTGTATCACCCGTGAGGTTATACGAGAACATTTCGTCGTAACTTTTGATTCTAGCTAATTGCAGTCCAAGAGCAACATCTAATCAATAAAGTGGTATTTAGATGGGGTCGATGGCACGACATGACTTGGACTGAAGGGGTTGGGGAAGAGGAGTAAATCACATGTGCATTTAAATAAGTTCCGTCAAAAACCTCTGTGCATTCTATATCACAATTTTCAGTATTTGAATGTTTTCGGTAATTTTGCCGCTATTTCTCAACAAAGGGCACTTTGGAAATAGCAAAATGGCAAGATTTCATTACAAAACTGATAACGGGGTAATTTTCATTATCAAAAAGCTCTTACTTCTAATTTACGATACTTTTTTGATATTTTCAAGTTTTTCACAAACTTGAGGGGGACGTGTCCCTGTCCCGGTTTCGTCAACCTTGTAAATGTTACTCACCTGTGGTTCTGAGGCAGGTTTATCAGGTCTCATGGTCTTCCACAAGTTATTCACGAAATCATTTTCATCGCTCGACTCAATCGTTGTCAGGTGTCCTTTTACTCCGGAGGTACTAAACGTTTGGCAAAAAGTCTCCGCGTCCGTCCATGTCCGTAACGGGTCATTGAAAAACCTTTTACAAATAATTAAGATAAGATACTTTATAACCACTACGGTGATAGAGTTAATAAACAGGACGGGGTTTTAACTTTAAGTTTTAATTTGAAGTAATAATGCAAACATGACTTAAATTAATGTGATAACGTCGTAGTTTCAAGTTACATAACGGCATGGTTTGGACTGATATTAAATTGGCAGGATTTGGAAATAAAGTACTTTAACAAAACACTTCGTTAACATGACATCAATTTTCATTTAAAATAAGGAAGAGAAACTAGAATTGTCGAAATTTCTAATTTGTATGTGATTAATCACATTTTTATTTTATTTTATTTTTTATTTTTAATTATCATGTGATTGTCTTACTAGATGGATTAATTCCAATCCGGTTGTGTATGATAGTGCAACATGACCAAACAATGCTGTTTGTAATGTAAACTGATGTGCTGTTAGGTGTTAATTTGGCACATATTTTTTTAATTAACTATACAAAATACAAACGAGTATAACATTAACGTACTTTACAATTATTGTTATTCACTGTACCTGTAACAGTTTGTACCAAATGATGTCCATCCGGAAGGACACTTACGCGATGAGCAAGAAGCTTTTGCCAAGTAGATGCTTGATGACAGCAAAACTAAAGCTGTGATGCCGAAAGTCTTCATGATGTCAATAAACACAGTTCTGCTGGAAGCACGATCTTAAAACGGTATTCAATTCTGTCGAATTCTTGTTGTGCTCAGATTTACTTGCAAACACGGCTTTTTATTCGTTCTTGTTGTTACAAAAAGGAGCAACGAATAGATAAATTAGAAATTCAAATACATATCTTGCAAATATTGTTTTCCTAGAAATACTTAATATACAATGGCGGCTTCTGATTGGTGGAATCAAAGATTGATCTTCCAGCCATTCGAGATGCTAGGAAAGCTCTTTGGGCGAAACTACCAGAGTCAGATACGCCTATGTTCCGTGATCCGTACCAGCCTGTGTAGTCGTGGTGAAGACCGATGGGAGTAGACAAAATATATAAATGAGAGACATGGACCCAGACTGAAGTGTCTGCATGTATCTGTTTTGAATCATGGAGAATTCGATAGAGGTAACTGCTATAGTTTGATGTGTGCTCCTGGTTGGATGATCGTGCTATCTTTTTTCGTATGTGTTTCTTAGTTTTTCAGCACCGTATTGGTGCTTTGTTCTGTGTTGTTCTTTGTTTTTCATGTTTGTATCGTTGTTATAAAAAATCTCTTGCATGATGTGTTGCTTCTTGGAGTGGTGAATAAGAAGTATTCTTATGGTGAATAGTTTCAACATTTCGTCCCTCAAGTGCCGGGGGCTTAATAATAAAAATAAAAGACAGGATGCTTTTGACTACTTGACACAGGTGAAAAGTGACATTTATTGTTAACAAGACGTTCATTGGGATGAACATTTGGTTGAACATTTGGTTGATAGTATTCTCTCAGAATGGGATGGAGATTGTTATATTTCACCTGGGACGACTAATTCAAGGGGGGTCGCTGTTTGTAAGTCAACAGGAAATGTTACTGTTTGTAGACATCATTCTGATAATGGGGGTAATTGCATTAATATTGCATTAATCATTGAGACTGCAGGACTTACATTCACTCTCGTGGTCCTTTATGGGCCTAATAACGATACTCCAATTTTTTTTAACAACATTCAGGAGGTTATTGAGGATTTTAATACCCCTCATAATATTATTGTTGGGGACTGGAATCTCGTTGTTGATCCTGAATTTGATACTTAAAATTATCTCTATATTAATAATCCAAAAGCTAGACAGGCAGTATTAAATATGCAGAGTGATTTAGAATTGTTTGATGTGTGGCGAGTTTTGCATCCTAATGAGAGAAGGTTTACCTGGCGTCAAAGGAATCCAGTCAAGCAAAGTCGATTAGATTTGTTCCTAGTTTCTTCTGGTTTACTCAACATGGTGTTGAAGCCATCTATCACAGCAGGTTATAGAACTGATCATTCTTTAATTACTACGTCTTTTAACTTCAATGAAATTAGGATTGGTAGGGGCATTTGGAAGTTCAATAATTCTTTGCTTGATGATGAAGGTTACTTGAGGAAAGTCAATGATGTGATCGACTCAACGATTGATCAGTATGTATGCTTCCCATATATTTGCTCTCATTTGCCTCTGACATATAAGGAAATTACAGGAGTTTTGAGGAATATGAAGAAAAATAAGTCGCCAGGTTCTGATGGTTCCTCCGTTGAATTCTTCAAATGTATTTGGGACGATATTGGTCTCTTCTTATTACGGTCACTGAACTATATAAAAACTGTATAAAAACCATCTTTCTGTGACACAAAAACATGGTGTAATTACCCTAATTCCGAAAGGTGGCAAACCACGTTATTACTTAAATAATTGGAGACCAATATCTCTGTTGAATGTTTCCTATAAAATTGCATCTTCATGTATTGCTAATCGTATGAAAAAAGTATTGCCCAATTTTATTTCTCCTAACCAGAGTGGCTTTCTTGGTGGTAGGTACATTGGTGACAGTATTCGCACAGTGTATGATATTATCCATTCCCTGGAGTAAGATAATACACCAGGTATTTTGTTTGGGTTGATTTTGAAAAGGCCTTTGACAGTATATCAGTTACTTTCATTAGAAAAGTTCTTAATCTCTTTAACTTTGGGCCGTCTATTATTAGATGGTTTAATACTTTCTATAGTGATAATTACTCATCAGTGTTGGTAAATGGTTTTCTGTCAGAAAAATTTCCCATTGAGCGTGGTTGTAGGCAGGGTGACCCCCTGTCCCCTTATTTATTTATTCTTTCTGCTGAACTTTTGGAAAGCCTCGTTAACAATGATGATTCTATTCGTGGTATTTATATTTGGGGACAGATTTTCAAAACTGTTCAATACGCAGACGATACAACCTTTTTTATGCATGGTGACAGTACTTCTTTCAATAGGGTTATGGTTAAACTTGACTATTTCAGAGATTTGTCTGGTCTCAAATGGAATTTGGACAAGTCCCTTTTAGTGGGACTGGGTAGTTTGAGAGGGCTTTCCATTCCAATTGATAAGAAGTATGCTACTCGTTGGAACACAGGTGAAGATTTCACTCTTTTAAGAATTGTTTTCAATACAGATTTGGGGGGCATGGTTAAAAAAAATTACGATAAAGCATTGAATAAAGTTTCAAATGTGATACAATTGTGGGAAAAGCGTTATCTTACAGCTCTTGGTCGTATTACAATTGTTAAGTCTCTTATGTTACCATGTTTCAACTAATATATTATGTCACTTCCGCTGCCTGACTTGGAGTATAGAAATAGGGTAAATTCTCTATTTTTCTGTTTCGTATGGAAAATAAACCAGAACGTATAAGCCGTAAACAATTAAAGCTCAGTTATGCAGATGGAGGGTTGAATATGATAGATTTTTTTAAACACTGTGAGGCACTCAAAATAAGCATTTTTGGTCGTCTTCTGAAGAGTGATCATTTCAGCTTCAGTTCTTGTTACTTACGTAAATATAATATTTGCACCGACATGTTTTTTTTTTACCAATGGAGATTTCTATACAAAATTAGCTAGTTTGAGATCTGCTAAACCCTTTTGGAGAAATCTCTTCGAAATAACATATATATTTATTCGAGATGAGCTATCTACCATTAATGATGATGCGACCATATTAACTTTGCCTCTCTGGAATAATGGGCTGATTGAAATTGGTAACAGTCTAGTGTATTACAAGCGCTGGTATGACAAAGGTATCCGGTTTGTTTGCGATTTTGTCACAGTTGATGGCAGTTTTTATAGTTTTGACAATTTCATCCAAAAATATCTTGTTTCCACGACTTTTGTAGAGTATTATGGTATTATTAACCCCATTAAAACTTCTTGGAATGGACCCGCTCTGGATGGGAATATGGATTTTGCTTTTCCAAACAATTGCTACTTTAACAAAATGCTTTACAATGGTATGATCCGTTCGAAAGATATTTACAACAAGTTACTAGAGGAATCGAAGTTGATTCAGAAATCCTATACGAAATGGTGTGCTACCATCAATATTACTGAGGAAGATTGATCTTTTTATTTTTCAGTGCCATTCAAGTGTTCTAGTGATGTTGATTTGAGGTGGTTTCAGTATAGGCTGCTTCAGAGGATTATCCCGTCCAATAAGTACTTGCATTTGATAAAAGCAATTACTCATGATACTTGTACTTTTTGTCATAGGTATGTTGAGACAATTGAACATTTGTTCTATTATTGCCCACTCTCAGTTAGGCTTTGGAATCATCTCCAAACTATGTTAAATAAAAAAGATATTGGTATAGTAATAGACATTAAGACAGTGTTGTTTGGTGCGGACATTGCCAGAGAGCTGAATTTGATTATAATTTTAGTTAAGAAATTCATTTTCAACTGCAAAGTACGGAAAGAAATTCCACTGCAGAGTAAGTTACTATTGTTTCTGAGGGACTATTTTCTATTACAAAAAAAAAACATTTTTTTGCGTAATATGAAAAGCAGTGTTTGGAGGAAATATTGGTACCCTTGGTATAATTTTTTTAAACTTCAGAATGTAATAAAATAAATACTTTTTAGTTTCATCTAGGAATTTTTCCTAAGTCACCACTAGAGCTATATTATGTGAAGTTATAGTTGTAAGAGAAATAAATTTAAAAAAAAGAGGGGAAAAAATTGCTCTTGATTACTTCATATCTGGACGATTTGATTGGCAGAAAGTGTGCGGCTGGGTGGGACTGATACTAAGGGATCTGTACTTTCAACAATTGTTTTCCCAGAATCACTTGCATGTTTTAAATTGCTCTCTCCACGCACCGCTCTCTCTGTCTCTCTCTCATTTGCTGTTTACAATATTCTGTGCGATAACTTAAGAACAGAGGTTCGAGTTAAACAAATGATGTAAAATTCAATTTTAAAATTGTGTGATGTTAAAACTTAATGAATTAATTATTTCGATATAAAGTCGGTTGCTTGGTTAACAATAAAAAATATTGCACAGTTGTTTTATGTTTTTTTTGGGGGGGGGGGGTTAAATTACGTCGTAGACCAGACCTTCATTACTGCCGGTATTACGTATTATGCTCACCTTCTAATTTACCACAAGTTTCCAAATGGGAGGGGACACCTCTGCGCTTAGACTGATCCCCTACACGACTTAACATCTTAGTCTCCACCCCCGGTATAAGCAAGTGGTTGCGCCCCTGATCGACAACCTTATCAGAATTGGAAGGATGCCCCTAAGAATCTGAAACACCACTTACAGTTTCAATATTTCTAGAAGTCGTATATTCATGAAGCCTTGTAAGCATTTAACGAATCTCGTGATCTACGTGATGACGCTACGGCAGAAACTCAAGATCATGGGAACTTTAGAGCTCTTCAAGAACTGGGCATTGTGTCTGGGGACAAGGAACTTAAGAAAAATCTGGAGATGAGAGAATGAGTTTCCCATCTGCATTTAAAGAAGACATGCAAGGAGAAATTGTGGAGACGATGTGAGCAACGTATAGTCATAGGGCGTCGTGATCCAGAATGTACCAGTGATAGCCTTAACTAGGCTTCCTGCAAACTCCCAGAGGTGGCACATAATTATGATGTCTATAAGCGTACAAACAGTAGGATACCAATTAAGTGCATGATATTTTAGTTAACTTTAGTAGAATTCATAAGCTTATTTGCAGTTACGGTATTTCAGTAACGGAACTGGTTCGAGAGGGGGGAAATCGCTTTGCTCTTTTCCTTTGTTTATGATTTCCCAGTATTACGTACTACCCTTTACTTTAGAAGATCTCTATGTGATTCTGGATCATCTTGTAAGTTAGCAAGTAATTCAGCCTTGATGATTTTCCAGCCACCAATGTCTTATATGCAATCGTCCCAATCAACTGTTGAGATAATTAATGTACTCTGCACTTTTTATCCCACCGAGAAAACCAAGGAAGGGAGTCTTCCGGTCACATATTCTAAATTTGTACCTTCTAACCTTCATGAGATGTGTAGGGAAGTTGAATTGAGTTGGAACATCATCTTGATGGAGTCAAGTTGTTTGACCAGTGTGGTCAAACTGTCACCTCTCTTGGAAGTGATCTGAACAAATAACAGAGAAGTTGCGTGGATTCCAGTAGTCCCTCCTCATCTTCACCAGCCATTCTTTCTCAGAAATGATGGACTCCTGAGAGGAAACCTGTTAAGTTTAAATGGGAATATTACAGTAAACGAGTTCTTTTGGTTGACAAATACTAACATAATGTAGACCGTGAGAGTCACTGTTTCAGATGTCGTCTTAAGGTGAAATCTTCAAATATCAGTTAACTCTTGAAACCAGTCAACAAAATATACAATTATAGTTTTTTTTTAATAAATACAGAGATGTGAGATGTACTGTGGAACACATTTTTAAATTTCCCGGTTTGAGGCACCAATCTCAAAGGTTTTTTTTTCAAAGGTTTCTCAGTTCCCCAAAAGTTGTTTTTTTGGGGGGGGGGAGGGGGGGCAAAAATCTCCAGGTTCACACATTTGAAGGTTGGCAGGTATTCATTTATATCTATACGCTAAAGAATTCTGTTTGCTTCACGTTTTTTTTCTCAAATTTCGTTGTGCATTTTAGTTTTTCATACATTTTGTTTTGCTTGTTTTCATTTTCTCAAATTTCTTTTCCAGTTTAAACTTTTATATTTATTTATGCCTAGCTACGACACTCAATGTGGTTGGCAAGAACCCCACCAGTCAGAGATCTTGCTGCCTGCTTGCCCCCCCCCCCCCCCCAAAAAAAGACATTAGTAAGCCAAAATATCGGACATATATAATATCAAAACAAAATGTTCTTAAGCCTACAAGTACAAAATAACGTTACTAACATTCGAGTAACGATGGCTTTCGCCAATGGCTAGCCTAACGTTAGACATAAACTTTACTTGTTAGGCCTAACGTTATCAGTATTACTGTTAGTGAGACACAAGGTCGTGTTCAACTTTATTAGATCCCCAAAAGGGAAATTACATGCTCGCATAAAATGAAAATTAAGAAAAATGGTAAAAGGTTTGTGTCAGTATACGTAGCCTATTCCAACATAAGATAATACCGTAGACCTAGGCTAAGGGCCTAAAGTCAGTGGCATAAACCAGTCTTTTCTAATTTCATCTGGAGTGTCTCTGTTGTTATTATTTTGCATCTTTCTCTTTCGGAAGGGACCAGACTAGAAAAGCTTATATGCTTTTTCTGATTCCTCTACCAATAACTCCCTCTATAGTTTGGAATTTATACTAGAGACAAAATCACTCGTTACCATGTTGAAGATCAGAAAAAAATATTAAATGATGTATTGTGTTTATTAAATAAATCCTCATGAAATTACTTTCTGTATTATGTGATAAAATAAATGTATTATGTAGAAATAAACTTTAAATTATGCGGGGACATGTCGACCGTATCAGATAACGTAGAGCCATAGAGGCATAGGCCACCCTGGATTGTTGCTAGGTGTGTTAGGCTACTGGGTGTGTGTACTTTTAGAATTAATGGCACTTGTGCAGTTTGTGTTAGACCGGTTGACTAGCTTGGACTGAGCACTCGCTCGTGCCTTGTTAGGAAAACGTTAGGGTGAGATTGCAGTGGATTATTGTCATTCAATACAGGCGCGTAGCCGAGGGGGGCGAAGGGGCGACCGCCCGCCCCCCCCCCCCCGCCCTTCAGCATATTTTTTTGTAATTTTGTTATGATATCGCTAGTAATTTCAAAATATAAATGCTTAGATGCAACTTACAAAGCCTGGGAAGTGCTATTTCCAGCGATCTGGGAGACATTTTCGGTCAACATTTTCTTGTACGCTTCGCGCCAACTCATAGTGGCGCTACACTTAGATAGTTTGCCTGCAGGCTTCGTCCCTCCCTTGGCAAATTCTTCGCTATGAGCCTGATTCAATATGGGGTATTTATATGGGGTATTGTCATTCAATATGGGGTATTCATATGGGGTATTGTCATTCCTATTGGGATCTGACTGTTGCCCGTTCTCTATGTTGCATGCAGGAGCTGTTGGATATTCCCAGGGGTGATTTTTTTTTTTTTGTCCTTATCTTTTATTTGTATATGTTTGTTTTAAAGGTGTTGTAATTTAGTGTATTATCTCAACTTGTACTTTAAGTTCTAAATCTGATTTGATTTTGAGGCTTTGGCTGCTATACTCAGTACTTGTAATTCTGGTGAGCTGTGGAAAGCGAGCACAGCATAATATTTAAAATAACCGAACCAATCATTTTACTTTCTGTTTGCTGTACTCTTTTACAGTTTTAGTCTGTTAGAGTCCATTTGGGAACCCAAATAAACCGGGTCCAGCATCGTACTGGCTCACCACATTTTCATTGCCTCATTACCTATATAGAAAATACCAACCTGTGTACTAATAAAGTAACCAGGCCCATTGACGCCAACCTCTACTCCCCCCCTCCCCTCCCCTCCCCCTCCAGGAACCGAGTAAAATCCACTAACATAGCCTTTGATAACTTATAATGCAGGTGACCATAAACGTTGCCAAGGAATTTCCGCACTGTAATATTTCTCTGAGGGAAACCAAAATATGAGATGAAGGACATCGTGAATTTAATCCCTTCTTTTCTATTTCAAGCACTGAAGGCAAAGCAAAGGCAAAAACGTTTATCAAACACCATGTTGTTTAATACGGTTTTGCTACCAAATATCAAACTGCATAAAAAGTAAAATGCACTTAGCAGTAGAGGAAACATTATAACTACATGCATCCAAAAGTTTGTAAAATGCCTGGTAATGTCGAATTGTGACACTTAGCAGGTTATACTGCGAGTAATATGTGTTGCAGCGTCAGCCATTATAAAATCCCCAGGGTAGTTTATCCGAGGGGGATACTAACCACTGTGAGACATCCGCCACGTGGGGTCAGCACAAATTCAATTTCACTCACTTTGGGAATCATACACACACACATTCATATATATATATATAATTATTATATATACATACCCAGACATACACAGGAACACACTCTTCAAGTGATGGTCCAAGAATGTTTTTCAAGCAATGCTAATGTTGAGTGTGGGGTGTTTTTTATCCTGATTTAATACATGCGTGCACAAAGTTTTTTTTCTCACAACAATGGTGCCTAGTCACAGACAAACAAATTCTTCCATAAGTATTATAATAATATACTAGAATTTTTTTTGTTTAAACAAAGAATTTCATTCTTCCTGGCTTTTATGTAATGAACTTTACTGAACAATACCACACAAAGACAAACAAAATAAGAAAAGTACAATTAAAATTTAAATTTCATTAAAATAAAAAAACCAATAAAAGCAATTAACATTCTTCAAAATTTCAAAGTCTTTGCACTTTTAAATTGATCGAAATTAAATGAAAATATAGAAAGCCAACCAACTTTGAAAAATCAATATACAGCGGTTAACAGTTGAATCAATAAATGGAATGTACATTGCAAGATATACATGATGAATAAAATTTCATATCTAAATAAATTATTAGCATTAATATGAGGTAAAAGATGGAATAAATAATACTAAATTACCACATACACGGATCATTAATTCATTGATTCCATCGCATCGAGTTACTTGGAAAATGTTGCAAAACATGTTTTACCAGTTCATTGACTGCCAAGGACAAAGTTTAAAACTTATCACCTAGGTTATAGCTTAAGATTTCTTACAGAACATTTCCTATCTCGGCACATAATTTCAGAAGCCATTACAATATTAATACAACCAGTGGATGATGTCAAACAACATCTAGTAAAGCCAGTGGTTTTTTTGCTGGTGCTTTATACACCCATGCTACATTTGGGTAAGCTACCAAAAACCTGTGCATACAGTTATCAAAACGTTAGGACAAAACCTGGATTTGATAAACTCTTCAGAAAACATATTTCAGTGCTCCTTGAGCTTTGAGGGTTATCTATTGGGGAATAATGATTCCTGTAGAGGTCTATACAATTAGTTTGTGACCTTACAGCAATCAGCCATGTCGCGATTCGGACGGCACATCTTGATATATATGTGACATTTTAAAGTATGTCGTCTCGTATGTTATGAATATTCGTCACATCGCAGGAAAAACTATCAGGAAAACTAGCCTACACATTCAGTGTTGGTAGGTTGAGTAAATGTCTTAATATTAATAACATATATATATATATATATATATATGAGACAACATACTTTAAATGTCATACATATATATATATATATATATCAATGGTTTACTTGACAATTAAAGGGTGTGAAGACTCGCGCAAAAAGAAACGTCTAATGTCGGTAATCTGACCTAGTTTCGAATGAGGTGTAACAGAAGTGTTAGACACCACCATCGATCCCAGAAAATACACACACAGCTTGCTACTGTCAGTAATTAGACACTAGTGTACAGTCAGTACATACAGCTGCGGTCAATACCCACAACACAGTGTATAAACGATACAGCGATGGACATCTCAGGTCCAGCTAAAGATGACAAGGTATCCCGTTTCATTACTGTCTGCATTTTGTAGCGACACGAACAAAACGTCACTTGCAAGGAACAGAAAGTTAACTTTTTCAGATGGCCGCATGCGGTTTGGGGCGAGTCTTCAATGCCTTTAATAGCCACAGTTTCACTCAAATACAACCGTCTGTGTTACATTAATTGATTACTTTCAGAATTCTGGATAAAGAATGATAAAGTTATTCATGTCATGAAATTTAATCTCATTTTGATTGAGGATGAATCAGTGAGACATTTCTTTTAACAATAATAAGGATTTTCAATTGAACCAAATAGCATGCAAGACTAACCATTATAATGATCCACCAACAGTATGCAATACTAACCATTATAATACTTCAACAGTGTCTTTCCAATACACATGAAATCATTTACATCAGTTTACATCATTTGTCTATATACCTATATACATAACATATGGAAACTTCATTAATGCTTCCATCATTAACATAGAGTTACACTGCTGCCAGACCAACAGAAAGCAAGGTATGTTTGGTTATTACAAAGACCTACTGATTACATCATGTGTTGTGCAGGACTGTGGTTCTGGGCAAGGTACATTTTCTGGCAGTAAAACTTGATAAAGGTGATAGCTATTTTACTGATAAAACTTTGAGGGAAAGAATGTAATATGGAATAAGTTATAGGAATAACATGAATACAATTGCAGTTGGTACGATGAGGTGAGCAAAAACCCACACTAAACCATAAATTGATGGGTCACAAAGCATACCAAGGCTAACTAGAGTAATACATTATGTTTACTTACATCTTCTTAATACCTCATTTTTCATCCAGCTATATAAAAGTACAAGGGCAATGGCAGTGCAGGTAAATGATAATGAATTGAGGTAATAACATTTTACCACTGAGATGCTGTTACAAAATTATCTAGATTATCTCCAATGTTTTAGTTGAGCTTGCAATTAGACAATTAAGCAGGCGCGTAGCCAAGAGGGGGGGAGGGGTGACCGCCCACCACCCCCCTTGAGCATATTTGTTTGTATGTTTTTATGATATCGCTAGTAATTTCAAAATAGAAATTGCTAAGATGCAACTTACAAGGCCTGGGAAGTGCCATTTCCAGTGATCTGGGAGACATTTTCGGCAAAAATTTTCTTGTACGCTTCGCGCCAACTCATGGTGGTGCTACGCTTAGATAGTTTAGATATATGGCTCTGATAGTTTGCCTACAGGTTCGCCCCTCCCTTGGCTAATTCCTGGCTACGCGCCTGCAATTAAGACTATGATGATGTTTCACTCCAATTCATGATTGTGAGATAAAGCAGTAGTATAACTAGTGAGGAACCGAGATTGAAAACTTAACAGACTGGCAGGTCAAACAACAACCCCCTGGCAAAAAAATATCAATTCCAAAGAAATTAGAGAGGCAGTGTTAAACTATTTCTGTGAGTGAACTATCGTAACCCTCCCTCCACCTCAATACTTTTCACATTTCACAAAGAAAAGATTGGGCTACTCCTGGTAATAATTAACAATAAATTAATAATTAACAACACAACAATTGTCATTTCAGTACATGTCAGGCTTTCACTCGTGACAATAGAATCGGCACACTAGAACTACATTAAAGTAGAACAATAATGAAATATCCAATTAATTTCTTTTTGTTGACATTCAGTTACGGATTTGAAGTTAGAGGCAACTAAAATACATTGAAGGTTATGCGAGAATATCTATGAAGATTGAAGTGTTCGGAAACAGGGAATCCTGCAAAATTATCACGATTAGATTTTTTGTGATTATTAAAACCAAAGCGGGAACCAAGAATTTTAACCACAGTGCCCGGGGTAATATGAGGGCATATTTGGCACTGAGGTTTTCCGCGACAGAAGTTACCTGCGGAGGTGGAAACTGGGTAAGGAAGTCTGTAGGAAATGAGTCAAAATCTAACGTTGGGGGCTTAACAAATAGATAACATGGGGGGTACCTTAAAAGATTCTCCTACAGACAGTATTATTATCTAAAACAGTACTCTTTGTCAATTTATTTCTCTGCGGAGTACACATGGATTGTCAGAAAATATAAGAGAAAAGCAGAGAAATATATATATATATATATATATATATATATATTATTTCAACACCTGTCACAATAGGTAGCTGGTTTAGGCAAAGTATGACAGACAGGCTTCAAACTTCAATATGTTTTACAATGTTAGTTGGGGTGCAGTTTTGAAACTGGATAGTATAACATGGACTAATAGATACAGATACCCTTGTTACAATGAGTAGCTGTTCTACTGAAGGTAAAGCATTCAAGATTAGCAGTGTCTTTTACCAAGGCTTAAGTATATTCAAACAAGAACTCATGAAAGCATAATGTATCAGTTTCAACTAGATACATAGCTCAAGGAGAAAAAAGACTATAAAATGTGGACAGTAAGTTTGACTATAAATACAGTTGTGTCTTGCAAATTTATGCTTACATGGCTGCAAACATCATTGTATCACTGAGGGCTATGAGAAGACAGGTGCAATGTGCTTCAACATGCTTAAGGCAGCTAGTAACACCATGACATGACACCATAAGTGGTAATACATCTGCAAGTCTATAACAGCCTAGAGAAAGGTGTACTAATTGAAAAATAAAAATATGTTTATGAGACACCATTCTTTTAACCATGATATAAGACCTTATCACTGACTGATATATAGCACATTTGCACCATCCCAAACTGGTCTCATATTTTCACACACACTTCATCTAAGTCCGAAAGCTGTAACATCAGGAGCATTTCCGTTCAGGTCCTTTCTGATTTATACCGGCCACTAATCACAAAGAAGTCTTCGGGTACTGGTTCCCCAGACTCAGTGGTCATATTCCTGCTGTGGAGTCTAAAGCTGGTTGGTTCATGTCGTATCAGGTAGTGTTCTAGGGTGTCCCAACCACCTCCGACTCTTACCATGACATGTCTACCACGTAACATCTGAAGAAGGAGGAGTCACAAATTTAAGAAACAATCTTGCATTTCCAAAACCTGATGTGATTTATTTCATTTCAAACTTTTTTTATAAGGCTCTGTCCCTTTTAACATATTTGAATTAGTACTGCAGTGCATGATGAATTCTGACAATAACAGATCAACTTTAAGCAGCCAAGAGAAAGATAAAATATGTCATTGTGTTGATAATAACATTTAACAAGAAAGCCAGTTAGCTCTGTGATTCCTTGCAGGTAACCCACATCTATCCATGGACCTTTCTTAACACATGAGGTGTCCTTAGACTAAGGACTAACTATCTGTATGATTCAATCAGCTCCTGCTGCTGCTTAAGTAAATAAGGTTTCCTCCAAAGGTCACAATATGATAACGATCCATTTCATTCTAACAATATCATAACTCCTCTATTTTTCCGTACTAGTTTCAAGTAGATTGTTAATCCCATGGGCACCTCCAAGGGTCACAATATGTTAAAGATCCATTTCATTCTAATAATATCGTGACTCCTCCCCTACTTTTCCATACTAGTTTCACGTAGATTGTTAATCCCCTGGGCACCTCCAAGGGTCACAATATGTTAAAGATCCATTTCATTCTAATAATATCATGACTCCTCCCCGACTTTTCCATACTAGCTTCACATAGATTGTTAACCCCATGGGCAAAGAAAATCAGACATTTTCATTTCTTTCAATGTTTGTGTTTTTGCATCATTACTGAAATGAAACTTAGAACTGTCAAGCTAATTAGATGCATTGTTTTATGATGAAAGTTGACAACAATAACTCATCTCTCATGTTGTCAGATACATTCAATTCAAGTTAAAAATAAACTATTAAATGTGCACATCTTTCCAATAAAACGACAAGACCAGGGAATGAGCTACTCAGTGGCACATAGCACAATGCTATTACTAACTGATCAAACTGTTGCACAGCTGCAGGTTTATAGTTTTCTTTGTTACACATAGATCCCTCTTGTATTTGAGAAAAACAATGTATGCCTAAACCTAAAAAAATTGCTATGGGAAATGTTACATATTATTCTCTATTCAGTCTGCAGATTGGGTCATAACAGAAATATGTTGCATACAACAGATAACATTGCTAAATACTGTCCTCTGTTAACAGGGATTTATGTTAATTAATGGGTGTGAAAACTCGCACACAAAGAAACGTCTAATGCCGGTAATCTGACCTATTTTCGAATGTGGTGTAACAAAAGTGTTAGACACCACCATTGATCCCAGAAAATACACACACAGCTTGCTACCGTCGGTAATTAGACACTAGTGTACAGTCAATATGTATGTATGTATTTGAGATCCTCCTGAATGCAGGAACTCGCGAAGAAGCCTCACTGGCTTATATACAGCTACGGTCAATACCCACAACACAGTGTATACAGCAGCGAAGGACATCTCATGTCTAGATCAAAGATAACAAGGTATCACGTTTCATTACTGTCTGCATTTTCTAGCGACAAGAAAAAAACATCACTTGCAAGCAACGGAAAGTTAATTTTTTCAGAGCGCAGCACACGGTTTGGGGCGAGTCTTCAATGCCTTTAAAGAGCTTATAGCTGACTTACCCGCACAAAGACTAGCTTTCCAAGTATATTATATCGCCCTTCAGATACCCGGTGAACATCAACCTTACAGACCTTGGCGATACACTGGACCTGTGGGAATAGGAAAACTAGTAGTAAACCAGCAGTTACTTGACATTAAATACATTACATATGTAGTGCTAACCCTGGCTGAAGTTCATACTGCAGATGGAAAGCAGTATAGATCTAAACAGAGTCAGTGCTTACATGGTTGATGACTGGGAATCATGTGACATAATACCACAATCATGAAAGAAAGACAGAGGGACATTGTTTGTTGTTGGTAACATATTTTGCATGCTAACTCTAACAACAAAGAGCTGAATTTGCATTTGTAATAGTTAACCTGATGAGAACCATTTGATATTTTGACATCTGAACCCTCTGCTGACCCCATATGACCTTTGACCTCCACACAAAAATAATAGGATTCTTGCACTCACTATAAGAGAAAGACACATGCCAAATATGAGCTATGTGATATACCTATCTTGGGATATCATGTTTTTTACAAGGTTTGTGTTGATAATTTTTTACAGAGTGTTACCTTCAAATGACTGCAAATTACCTTTGACCTCTACCCAAAACAATAGGGTTCTTGTACTCATTATAGGGAGGCCACATGCAAAATATGAGAGCCAATGAAGTTTCCTATCTCGAAAAATTGTGTTTAGAAGGATTTCAAGTTGACCTTATATGCATTCTGAACTACACCAAATTGTATACAAACAGGTTCAGGAGATGTTCAAATTTTGCCCTCTGCTGACCCCAAATGACCTTTGACCTCCACCCAAGACTATGGGGTTCTTGCACTAATTATTCGAAAGCCACATGCCAAATATGAGAACTGCAGAGGTTACCTACCTTGAGATAGCATGTTTACAAGGTATGGAGTCACATACACACGCACACACCCAAACACACACACCCAAGCCAACTTGACTACCTATGGCAAGTAACCAAAAATAACCAACCATTTGATACAATCAATTTAATCTGCAATCTCTCTTTATTTAGAGAAGTTATTTGTGATTTCATCATTACAAAGCGAGCAGGTGCATGAATCCCCAACCATTCATTTTGCATATATAAAATCATAAAACATGTTTACTCAGGAAAGTCTGTTTTATTGTGATTACCTGTGTATAAAAGATCCATCTTCAAAACAAATCTTGCAATAGCTTAAATCAACAATTGCAAATCGATTACCAAAATTTACAACTCCACAGGTGACAAAGTTACATTCACACTTTGGGTAGGAGCCTTCAGCTATATGAATTTTGTTTCAAATACAAAAGCACTTAACATACTGTATTTCTGTGTACCACATTTACTACTGATAAAAGATGTTACAAATGTATTGATTGTTGCCAATTTTCCAATACTACTTAATACCAGATTAATGATTACTGGAAACCTGGTGCAATTCCAATTTTTCACCCATTCAAATGTATTGTTCCTTAAAGCATCACCTTTTTCATCTCCATCAAAGGGAGCAATCAACAAAGCCTGCTCAAAGACCGACAATAACAATTGGTTAACCTTACATTGGGGCAGGCCTAGGCTAGTTACTTTACAATGGCAAATTAGCCCACTAACACAATGTCAACAATATTTTTGCTTCCAATGATAACATACATTGTCTTTGTTTAGGGAATATGTCCTTGACTGTAGGGTTGACTCATATGCAGTGTTGTATAATTATGTATGTAAGGGTGTATGTATGCGTGTATGTATGTATGTATGTATTTTAGATCCTCCTGCAAGCAGTAACTTGCGAAGAAGCCATCATTGGCTTATCAAAGCTGCAAGCTGACCAAAGTCAGTCTCTTAGATTCATATTTAACGTCCATGATTATGAATTGTCAACAAACTCTGTAACTGGACGACATACATTAATCTTGGAGTGACTCAAACTCGGGACCTTATGCTTGAAAGGCACCGGCGTTAACCACTGAGCTAACACTCCTTAAATGAGGTACAGATGCTCCAATGTTTACTGAATGTTTCCACCGGGTACGTTACCTCTTTATCCAGCTTTCCGAGGGTCTTCTTACTTTTGCCCAAAGGTGGTCTTGGGTTCTTCTCTTCTCTCTCAATCTCCTTCTCAAGTTTCAGGAGGGCGGGAGGTTCGATGCCGTATTTACATCCCATCCTCGCTAATTCATACACACAGACTAAAACATTCTTTGGTCCTTTCTGTAAGACTATAACATATAACAGTAGATACAGTTAAAAGGGCATTAACGGTGTGCAGTGTCATAATAAGTAAGAGAACACAGACAGCATTCATCTCGTCCACCATTTAGTATATTCTGTATTTGTGATGATACAGTATAAGAGAGGTTAAATTCAATGGGGGCTGTTAGAGCCCCACCAATCAATAGGTGTTTGTTTCAAGATACACCAGCATGTTATGTTTATAGTCTTGTATGAAGACTCTTCTCACACATGACCGTTGATAACGAGTCACATCCACGCACCATAAAGAACACACAATTCAAACAGTCCTTCCCAGTGCACTATGGTGTGCCACATGTACGTGTCTCCCAGTGGGGCAGTTACTATTAGGTGAACGCATTGAACTATCATTACAGCTTACCTTACAGGTCCCCATGTGGTTACACAATCATGCAGTGCTGTGGTCAAATGGTTAATGTAATGGACTCTGATCTAATGTCAGTTAAAGGTTTGAGTCCTGTCTGACCTGTTGGAGTACGAGTCCTGGCCAGATAATTACATTTTCTAAAGTTCATTTTCAGAAGTTTCTACTTACTTCTGGTTCCTCCACTTCCATTATAGCATATTTTGTACTTTGTTTATTGTTATTTCATCATAATTTGAGTAAATTACTCATTGACTCTGTTACTGTTTATATATATGGAAAGTGGAAAAAATAAACTTGAAACATTGTTTCCTTGGGCAAGGCACTTGACTGAAGGGATTCATGGCCTGTACTAGTTAAACCTTCAACTAAAAATGTCTAAGGTTTGGCTGAAGCTACTGTACAATGAAAGACCATCTGGACCGGATATAAACCACAAATAGGATTTGATCGGTTTCTTTGTGTCCTTCTGCAAGTCCACAGAGTTTGCTGCACTGCCACGAGCAGTAGATTTTTGGTAAACTCTTTCCTGGCATATCTTACCTAGATCATCGGTTTCAAACAAGCAGGTATCCGCCAGCCCAAACTCTCTGCACCACGATAGGAATGTTGCTACGTTATCTCTTGCGATGAAAGACTCAGCGGGGGCTCTCTCATGGAATCGAATCTTCTTTGTTGGTAAATTCTGTAATCGCGCCAACAACATCATCACAGGTAATATATTCAGTTGCAGAGATACGGCAAAAACATGGCCAGTTACAAAGGTCACATAGTACAATCGTCGGAACAGTGACGCATTTCATATTTGCTCACACCGACATTCACATTTTTTATAGATAATGAAGTAGAATGGTTTTTCGCAGCTTTTCGTGTTTGCATTGTTGCTTTATCTCTGCATTCAAACATAAAAAAGACTGAAACACTAAAGATGATGGGAGTCTGCAGTATTTTTTGTCAAAGTACATACTGAAAACCTCAGAAAAGAGTTAATTTTCAATGAAAATTGTCAAATACCAACATCAAGCTTATTGTCAAATTTAGTGACAGAAAACATGGTACTGTAGGTGTGAAATACTTGGGTAGGTTTTTAAAAGCAAAAAAGCTGAAAATTTGGCAAATAAATAGACCGGCACCCATTTTTAAACCTATAGGTATTATTTACATAAGGTTGTAACTTTGGTTAAGCCACAAGTGCATTCACACATAATTGGGGAAACTACAATCTAAACTAAGAGAAATTTGATGGTAAAGATCATTTAGCTGTCTCCAAGTAGCAAGTCATTTACTGCTTTGTTCCTAGGGATCTCAAACTACAATTTTCTGCCTCACAAATTTACTACTCTGTTACTTTGCTCTGTTGTTTCTTATGGAAACCAAGGAAAAATCGGTTGAGTGAGTCCATGCAGGCCTCCGTTTCTGAAATTTATTTGGCACTAAAAATTAGTTACAAACATAATATTTGGGATCTTTACAATAATTCACATAGTACAGTGTATAGTGGAAAAGTTTTGGCACACTTCACACGCATCCATTTTTTACATTTTACCACTTTTTCTTACATTTCTTATAAATATGATTTTCAAATTAGTCCCACAAGATAGTGGTGAAGTCAACACAATATAGTATTAAGGTACATGCATTAGGTTAAGATTGACCTGTAAAGCTCTGTGAAATTAAATATACCCACTTAGTTTTAGTTCTTTTTAGATTATGTTATAAAAAAGTGTCTGAACTTATATAGGATCATCTACCATTGAAACACCTAACCTGAGCATTGTTGACAAAAAATGGTTTCACTGACGTACATGTGCTACACGAGTTGAAATTTGAAAATTTAGATAACTAAACAACTAACACCACAACTGTAATCACATAATTATGTAATCACATAAGTATATATAATAATCACATAAGCACTTAATCACAACCTGCTCAACCACCTAAAAAAAAACAGACAGCCAATTGATGAAGTGATTCCTTGCAACATGTTATATGAGTTAAAAAGCAACATTGCAAACTTGATTTGTAAGTGTTGGCTACTACTTACTTTAAGTGAGCTACTGTCTGAGTATTCGTTTGTGAACTAATTTAGACCTATTTGGGTTTTCATACTTTGATTTCTGTTGACTGCAAATGACCATTGATATTCACAGACTATGACACGATTCTTGTATGATCTAATTAATGTGGATCTAACTAACGAGTAAAAAGTTAATCAAACTTTAAAATTCCAGTTATTGGGCTCAAAAGGTCCCAACAGTTCAAACTCTGCTGACCTTCAATGACCTTTGAGTTCACAGAAAACAATAGCGTTGCTAAGGTAAGGTGGATCTACACACTAAGTGTGAAGTTAATGCAGTTAATCCATCATGTACAGTACTTGTGAGTTTTCATGTTTATAAGCCAAGGGCATCACATACACACACTCCATTACCAATCTCATAGATTCCTTTTGCCTCCAGCAAGGAATCAAATAAGAATTAACCATACCACTTAATTGCAACACCTCCCCCCCACCCCCTCACAAAAAAAAAACATTATAACCATCACAGCTGGGCATTGATAAATTAAGTCATACAAATGATAGAATGATTCTTACATTGTTATTTTTTCCGGCACCGCAACGCTCTGCGACCTTCCCCTGAATCAGCTGTGCTAATTTACAGAGCAGGACACCGTTGGAGAGAGAATCGATGAAATTATCATTTGTTATCCGAACACCTGTGAAAATCAAACAAAACAAACTAGCTAGAAAAAATGTTCTAACTTGAAACACAGAATTTTCATTTCAATTAATTTTGCTGAATATTCAATATCAACAGCTGTGCTCTGTACAAGACCTTCTACTACAGAACATGACAGGTTTTGTTGAAAAGGTAAAACTCTGTCTTGAGTCATATTGTTCTAAAAAGTTGATAAAAGGACAGGCCTTGAAATTTTTGCTCTTTCCGCTCTACATGCCAGTAGATATTGACATTGTCAGTAGAAAACATGGCACTGTAATTTTTCTGCCAGTAAATATTAAGAACATAAACACATGGTTTTAATCGGTTAACAATGGTGAATCAAAGAATCCTTATGATTGCCATACCTAACATAAGACCAGTATCATTGTTTATCGGTTAACCCTTGGTCAATCAAAGAATCCTCATGTTTGCCAAACCTAACAAAAGACCAGTATTATTGTCTGTTTATAGGTTAACAACGGTCAATCAAAGAATCCTTATGATTGCCATACCTAAAATAAGACCAGTATCATAGTTTGTTTATCTGTTAACAATGGTGAATCAAAGAATCCTTATAATTGCCATACCAAACATAAGACCAGTATCATTGTTTGTTTATCGGTTAACAATGGTCCATCAAAGAATCCTTATGATTGCCATACCTAACATAGGACCAGTATCATTGTTTATCGGTTAACAATGGTCAATCAAAGAATCCTTATAATTGGCATACCTAACATAAGACCAGTATCATTGTTTGTTTATCTGTTAACAACGGTCAATCAAAGAATCCTTATGGTTGCCATACCTAACATAAGACCAGTATCATTGTTTGTTTATCGGTTAACAATGGTCCATCAAAGAATCCTTATGATTGCCATACCTAACATTAGACCAGTATCATTGTTTGTTTATTATCAGCACATATTATTGGGCTTCTCTCAAAAGCCACAGGTACAGTAAATTGATGTGTGAGGTAATTCAAGAAAATACTAGTAACAACTTCATTTCGGCCAAGTAGAATTTTTATGCGCAACTTTGCATTGTTTAGCGAGTGGCTAAAATTGTCATATTCTAGGCCTGAAAGGTATTTCACTAACCTATTACTTTTAAATGCTGTACTGACAGTACTGACAGTGATAATTCAATACCAATTTTTCTGTTCATAAAAGTCTCCTTTTTATAGTGGTATTTACAATTAACGTCATTATTTTGTGAGTTACTCAATACAAGCCAGAGCTGTTTTGTTCATTTCTTTCAATACAAATTCCTAAGTATTAAATTTAATTTAAATTAAGTTCCCTACTGAAATCCTGTCAAAGTCAGTTATATTCACAGAACTGTATGTTATTATCCCAACAACAATGTCATGCAGTTAAATTCCCAATAAGGCTTTCCCAGCACAGTTCTGTTCAATCATTTATTAAAAATCCCAACTACCCTGACATCTCAACAAAAGCTGTATGTTTACTAGGCCCGAGTCCGGTAGCAAAACATTGGAACCATGTAGTCGTTATCATTACCCGGTCGGGTAAAAGGTACCCAAACTCAGAACGTAATATTGGTACAAAAATCGCAGAACGAGCACAATGTAAAATGTACATGATGGCATATCACTATGCCACCTTACATAACACCTCCTCAATATACGTTTTCAACCGATGTTGAAAACTGAATTTCATGTTTTGATGTGTAATTAATTATAATGCAAATGCACATGAAATAATGAAAATCCTTTCAAAAAATTATTCTGAGTGTTTCTTTACTACGATCCAGGGTGCGCATTAGCCACGGGATTGCAGGATTGTGGGATTCCCGCAATTTGATTTCAAATCCTGCAAGTCAAAAGTTGCCATGAAGGGATTTCTCATAAAAAATTTCAGCTCTCAACTTGAATTAAACAGATATTACGGCTGTGATCGTGTAGCAATTCATCGCTAAACGATGGCATTTGGAATAAACGCTTAGTAAAACCCACTTGGGATTATTTTTGTTTTGTTATCCCGTCTATAATCCATCTTAACATCCCGTAAATTTCCTTCCCAATCTTTCTTTCTATGCTGCTATCTTAGACCACATGGTAGCCTAACACCACACTAAGTCAATGGGAAAATCTTGCCTAACCATCAGTTTGCAAAAAAAAACACACTTTGCATAGCCTTGTTTACAACTTTCAATTAGTTGGAAATTGACAATTGTTTGGATGTGCTATGTTTTGAAGACGGAATGTTTTTATTTTACGTACACTGTTGCTGTTGTGATGGATTGCAGGGTTCAATTTTGCGTAGTTTTCACTGGTATAAAATTTTCGTTTTTGGTGTGGCGTGATTTTATCCACACACGAAGAAGAATCATTAAGAATGGCTAAAACTTGAAATAGCAAGTAATTAAAACAACCATCTACACTACAAGAAAGTTATTTCATGAAATAAATCTTCCGTATTCGCGTGTCTTGCTTAATCAAAACATGCAGACCTACAGAATTATTGAAATCATAAAAGTACTTGTGAGGTAGTTGGCGATTTCCCCCCCAGAAAACAGGTACCCGTTTTGTGTTTTCGATTAGGGTACCCGAATGTTAGGTTGGGTACCCGGGTACCCGACTCAGGCCTAATGTTAACAGTTATATAATTTACAAAATTTGTTAAAAGATGACTGTAGACACAAAATTGGTTTTGATATGCTATATATAGACCATTACAGATCACTTTTAACAGTCCAGGAACAGGTGGTTTTTCTGAAGTAAATTTAATTTTTGAGATATAATTCTGAAAAACGGTTGAGGCTCATCAGATAAAGTGACTGGACCTTGCAGTCTGATACACAGACCATTAGATCAGTTCCTCAGATGCAATGCAAAACTCAAGACTTTTACGGTCTCAAATGACACATGTGTTTATAAATGACAAATAGTGTTGAATGTCATCCAATTGATGCTCTGTTATAAATTCCCTCCCCCCTTCCCTTAATCCTCTCTTTGTCCCTCTACTGTTTATCTCCTACCTCTCCTCTTCCCCTGTTGGTTTCTTTCATTCTTCTCTCCATCCTTTGTCTACTAATCTCCTTACATCTATCTCTTTGTGTTCATCATGCTCATTAACCTGTCTGTATTCTGTGCGTGTTTTTGTCCCTTCTGTTACTGTTACTTGTCAATTACCCTCTGAAGAAGATCCTGCTAGGATCGAAACGTCAGGCTAACTTACTTTTACACATTCTCTTTACACAGGCTCTCTAGTGGATAAGCAATTTGCTAGCAGTTTTATTTTATTTTGATTTAAAGTTAAAAGAATACAATTTAGTTGTGTCATTAGAATTTAACAAACAATGGATTAACATTCTTAAAGAAGCATTCCAAAGATTGAGCATATTTTATAGGTGAATATCTTGAAAACTGGAATAGCTACAGAAACATTATTAGCACCTAGGTATTCAATTTTTCATATCAAGACTAACATTCTGCCATTCTTTTAAGTGAATGATTTTTACCCAAGGTTACAGTACCTAATAATCTTGTAAGCCACTCAGCTAAGTCTTCTTGTAGTGGATGAAGGCTAGCCACAGCCGCCCGGGCTATTTCTTGAGTGAACGCCAGAGAAACATCCTGGTCTAGGTTATCGTCTCCATGTGCCATTTCATGTTCAAGAACTCTGTGTGTGGAGAAACAAATCGATAAATGGTTTCCACTGAGGAGAAAATTAAGAAAAAACAATTTCACTAATCAAACCAACGTCCCTTTTACAACAACAAACCCTGTTGAAAATATGTTCAAATTTTCTCATTTGATCATGTCTGAACAGCAATTTTTATTTTCCAAACAACTTAAAACAAGAACAACTGGTATAACCACTTCCATACTGTCTTCCCTTAACCCCCCTCCCCCGGGGTCCCCCCACCCACAAACTGACCAATCCCCCCTCAAGTAAAATATTGATGAACAGCAACTCCCATCAAATCACCACTGACAACCAACAAACTTTCCATTTTCACTCTAGTTCTTTCAGTGCAATGAAACAAGTCCCCACCTGTCCCTGTTTTATTTCTCAGCCCAGTATATAGCTTATCTAATACATTGTAGTCTTCCACAGGAGCGTTAAGCCCTAGTTTACCTCTAGTCATTCTCACCAATGATACAATGAAACTACTGTATAAGAAAGTATATCAGTGAGCCTTACTACAGTGTTTTAAGGAGTCATGACTCCAGTCAAGAACATTTCAAATAAAGTGACTAGAAAAAGATTTTTTTTTCTCGTAGAAATGATACAGAGTCTCGGGTCAGGACAATCACTGGTAATGACATGACAGTGGAATGAAGTGACTCATGACTTAAAAGGGTCTGAAGACTCGCGCACAAAGAAACGTCTAATGCCGGTAATCTGACCTAGTTTCGAATGAGGTGTAACAGAAGTGTTAGACACCACCATCGATCCCAGAAAATACACACACAGCTTGCTACCATCGGTAATTAGACACTAGTGTACAGTCAATACATACTGTACAGCTACGGTCAATACCCATAGCACAGTGTATGTATAGCGGAGATGGACATCTCAGGTCTAGATTAAAGATAACAAGGTATCACGTTTCATTACTGTCTGCACTTTGTAGCGACAAGAAGAAAACTTCACTTGCAAGCAACGGAAAGTTAACTTTTTAAGAGCGTGGCATGGGGTTTGGGGCAAGTCTTCAATGCCTTTAAGGACATTAATACTAGTTCTCTGAATATTAGGGGGAAAATTACATCAAATTGAAAAAAACTTATCACTTAAAACTTACAAATTTATCTGTTGGTGCAGATATATTTTGCAAATTTTCACATAACAGCCAAATTCCTCAGACTCCAAAAATACCAGTTTTGAAAAAACCGTTATCCAACTAGGAAAAGGATAGATATCACGAAGAGCTATTAGGAAGAAAAAAAACATCACAATACAGACTATTGCAGATAATCATTTTTGATTGAAATAACAATGGATTCCTTCAACAAGAAATCAATTGATTCTTCCATATTGCTTTCAAATTAATTTTCCTTGCCTCCTTCTAAGATTTCTTGGCATATTATAAGTACTGTTTGTTTGCGGATTAATAATCGGATAAAAATCTGCCGGATTTTATAGTGAATTCCACGCCGACAAAGCCACTCACTGGCCCTTTTTGCTTACATCATGATCAACACACCATCTGCGAGACCCACATTGAATATACATTTCAACAGAAGTTGCATCTATATTCAAACGCCCTGTTTAGACCTAATGAATTAAACATCTGTATGTAACAGATTCATTATATTGAAATACTTCCTGTATCTTGTCAACATGTCTATCATCATCTTTAAAGCAACTTCCTGTAGTTTGTCTGCAATTTATACGGAGTATTTCTCAAACAAGAACATTGCAGGGGACCAAACCAAGCCACCCATCTCGATTGTTTTACTAAAATGAAGGTAATTGCTGAGTGAGTGATTTATGAATTAACTGGAATGATTCCTTGTACAGATACATACTTTCATGTTTACAACAGTTTACACCTTTAAGAGGAATTCAAAATTCTCAAAAACATTGACTTCTGCTTCAAACATTATTTGAACGAAACGAAAATTGACTACTGAAGCATTATGACCTACATTGGTATGAGACTTCAGTATCGAATAGCATTACAATCTCCTTGAAATCAAATATAAGAGCATATAGCACTTTAAGAATTTGTTTTCCAGTAGAGGTGAAAGTGGAAATGATGAGGAAAATTTCTGTTTGTCACCAAACAGGTTGTAGAACTTTGAAATAACCTGAAATATGCTATAATTCAGATGCTAATTAATTCAACACACTGTCACAGATCAGGTAGAGTTCAGGCACAATACATGATTCTTGAAGAAACACTAGTAAAGACAGGAAAAGAGTGTTGTTCTACTTGTTAAGTCTAAGAACTGCAAGTTATGGTTTAACTGTTCAGTTACAGAAGCAACAACTGATCTTCAAAATATAATTTAATAGTGTTTGTTTGTCTGGTTCGTTGGTTTATATTATTATTATTACTATGTGTAAAAGTAAGTTGACCAAACGTTTCGATCCTAGCAGGATCTTCTTCAGAGGCTAAATGACAAGTAACAGTAACAGAAGGGACAAAAACACGCACAGAATACACTTACTTTTACACATTCTATTACACAGGCTCTCTATAGTGGATAAGCAGTTTGCTAACAGTTTTATTTTATTTTGATTATTATTACGACTATTATTTTTTATTATTATTGTTATTGTTATTATTATTGTTATTCAAAAAAAGTATATAGCGCTCGCTCATACAGAACAATGTAATATCTAGTGGTGCTTTACAACCTAACAGTACAGCAAATTACACATTAAAAACGGCAGAACATGTGTGTCTTTAACTTCTTTTTAAACACTCCGCAACTAAATTTAGGCACAAGGAAGAACCAGAGGATGACCTGAGACTGTACCCAGATGATTCACTGACTCCTAGGTACCCCATGATTGAAACATTGGGTGCTTGACTGGTTACACATTTAAAACATACACAGAATAAATGAAATAATATTCTGTACTTAATGGGAAGCCATTGGAGATCACTAAGACAAGCTGTACTATTATCGTACTTCCTTTCATTCAAAATTAGTTTGGCAGCAAAGTTTTGAACCCTTTCGTAAATTGGGTAAGCAATGACAAGCTACTAGAATAATCTAGCTGTGATATACTGTAACCTATGATTGAACAATCTCTACCAAACACACTTTACTCAAATGAATACGTATGGACCTAATATGTATGGTGTAAATAACTTTCTTGCACTTCTCCCTGATGTGCTTTTCGAAAGACAAATTAAGAGTCCAACTAAACCCCTAAGAAATATATGCATAAAATAGGCTTTAACTGTTCATTGTTAATTCCAGATGTTACACACTTTCTGTTTGAACCTTATTGCCAAATTTAATTAATTCTGTCTTGCTGTCTTATTTTCTTTCATCCACTCTAAATAATTTCAACAGACTTGCCAGCCTTGAACGAGTTACAGCAGGAATGATCCTTGGCATATAGCATTCAGAGACACCCAGTCATCAGTGGTATTCCTACACATATGATCAATATGGGTACTAGCATGTATATTGCAGAGAGCAGGACCGGTGAATTAAGCTCCCCTGTAGGACTGAGAATGGGAGGTCCAGCTCCTCAGAAGAGCAATTATTTATTTGAACAGTTATGTTCCTAGTAGCATTTAAGAAGTAATTTATATGTAATATGACCATTGTGAAGCACTCATTATGGCTTTAGATCTGTCACGCCGGCTAAGGTAGTCCCTGTAAGATAGTAAAACCCTATCCTTACAAATAAGAGCTTATGATCTGTAAGTCTTAAGCACTACAGGTGATCCCAATGACTTGCATTAGAAGAGATTATATCTGTTGGCTGGATGTAAATGTCATTGGCATGCAGAGCCTGTGTGCTGTACAGTAGCTTCTGAATCTGATCCTTGCCAAAATTTAATGTTCTGGATCTGGAGTGTTACTACTCAACTCCCCTAAAAGGGGTATTAAAACGAGTAGGGTGGTGCAGTCTTGTTTATGCTGTGATTGGTTTCTGGCTGTAGTGTTGGGCGACAGCCGCTTTGAAGTTATCCTTGTCCTCGATTTCTTTGATGTGTTGTGGGAGGGCGTTCCAGTCTAATAGAGTTTTTGGCATGAATGAGAATTTTAAACAGTTTTTGTTGCAGGGAATTTGAATGAAAGATCCGTGTCTTGAAGAGCGCAGAATTGTTTGCGTTGGTATGGCAAGGCGACCCGATTGGGCTTGGTGTAATATGGAGACCCTAGTCACTCTTCTTCTTTCCTCCAACGGTTCCCATTTCAGTTCTTGTTTCATGTGTGACACACTGCTTGTCCTTCTGTAATCAGCGGTTATGAACCGAGCACCCCTATTTTGAACGGATTCTAGTTTCTGTTTAAGTTCTTTGGTTGACGGATCCCATACAGATCCACAGTACTCCATTGTTGGTCGCACTAAAGATTTGTATGCTAAGTTTTTGACCTGTTTTGAGCATGAATGTAAGTTTCTCTTTATAAACCCTAGGGTTCTGTTTGCCTTTGCAGCAGTATTATTTACGTGTGAGTTCCATGACCAATTTGACGTAAGTGTTACCCCAAGGTAAGGGTCTTCTTTCTTTTCAGCCAACTCTGTATTATTAAGTGTGTATATGAATTTTTTGGGAGATTTTGAATGAGTCACTCTCAGAACATAACACTTTTGGGCATTAAATGCCATTTGCCACTTTGACTGCCATGTAGTGAGCACATCTAAGTCCTTTTGTAACATGCCAGCATCCTCAGGACCGGCTACTTTTCTGAACACGATGCAATCATCTGCAAAGAGTTTCACACTAGATGTTAAGTTCTGAGGCAAGTCATTAATAAACACTAGGAAGTCCATGGGTCCCGTAACTGTTCCCTGAGGAACACTAGATTTCACATCTACCCATTCTGAACATTTACCATCTATCACTACTCGCTGTTTTCTTTGAGTGAGGAATGCTTCTGTCCAATTAATTAATTGTTGCTACAATGGTCAACATAAAGGGTGAATAAGAGCCTTAGCTTTGTAAAATTAAGGAATATAATGTAGTCTAATAATAAGTGAGCTTAACGTATGCCTAAATCACTGGTATACTGCAGGGGACTGAGTAACATTTATGGCCTAAACCTAAGTTCTAGGTTATACTCATGTGCTATTCATACTTTCATAGTCTAGGCCTAGCAGGTCTAATGAGCTGGAAATTTCATACTGCCGTTATTTATTAGTTAACCAGTTGGTTAGTTTTTTAAAAGAAATTTTGCTTACGGAATACACCAACTGTTACTCTATGGGCGTTTTATTCTGTTTGTTGTGAAATTTGACAACGGTTACTTGGACATCGCCGTTCACGATACTGTAATCCCTATGCGATGCCAAATATTGAAAGTGCTCATTTGTATTTTACCAATTTTCAGAGAGCGACGTGAACACCTTGTAGTCTTGAACTGAGTGATGTTTGTTTACCTTCGAAACTTACACACTAATTGTAAAAGTGCGCCATCACCTTATTTTCATACGCATATCCTCAAGTAGCATTGTGTACATGGCCGATCATAATTGTCAAGGTTGACACTGATATAACGGATTGTCATTTTCCATGCAAAGTTAACAACGCAAGTTTGCCGAAGCAACTGCTACATTGGACTATTTTCTTTTATTTGACAACGTGCAACCCCATACGGATCAAACATCCCATAGCAATAATCAAAGGATTAACCGGTCCAGTACCATGTACGTCTTCTCTCACCTCCTACTGTTTTAGAGTTTTAGTGTTTTAGTGTTGGCACTTTGGCCAACGAGAATCTGTTTGCCCCAACAGAAGGTCTCGAATTACACATAACCCACAGGCGTAGGAGGCGGGGGGATGGGGGGCTGCAGCCCCCCCCCCCCCCCCACCAAACATTTTGATTAAAATTCGGGCAATATGCTGAGAATTTTTCGGGCACCTACTGAAAGAAAAATAATTTGCAATTTGTTTTTCAATGGTTAAACTGATAATATTATTATCATTATTATTGTAACGACTTACCCATTAATTATAACCAATATGGAAGGGTAACATGGCAAATGATTGTATGTTATTGGCATGCGATGTAAATACCGACGCATGCCTATAAGATATGCACATTAACATGTTGAACGCGCGCTGATCGCGCGAAAAAGTTTGGTTACATTTTTCGGGCAAGTCGTTACAGCCCCCCAAATCAAATTTGGCTCCTACGCCTATGACATAACCCATACTCCTAACTCAAGCGTCATAGATGCTGAATACCGCACTATCGACAAATGAACAATCACCTCATTCAGCTACTCTCGAGCATTATTTAGAATTATTATGTCGACAGAGGCGTATCCAGGATTTTCCAATAGGGGGGGGGGCGTCAGGCATGAATGATCGCCGTCCTGGGGGATGGGTTTAAGGGGAGGGGTGTACAATTTTTGCTTTCGAAGAAGGGCTGAAATGCAAAATGGTGTCATATGCATGGGCGGCGATCCGTACTTCCGAGTGGGGGGGGGGGGGGGGGGAATATGACCTTGTTGACTATCTAAGCGTAGCGCTACCATGAGTTGGCGCGAAGCGTACAAGAAAATTTTGGGATTAACAAACCCTCTAGATGGCCGGAAACGGCACTTCCCGAGGTTTCCAAGCGGCATATACCCAACTTTAAAATAGGGATGTCAAGTCCGAAATATCTCATAATCAGGATCCAAAATACTTTTTTTTTAATTTCGGGTGTTATTTTGGGAAAATTGCCCCTGTCAATCTTGTTTCAGGCGCAACGTTAGAATGTTCGAGAGCTCTTTTATATTATTCGATGAAGAAAATGGCCTCATGCAGGCTATTATAGGCCTATACACATGCAATACACAATTACACATAGTTACATTCCTAGGTACCGATTGCTAGGGCATCCAGGTGAAACGTGTATTAAGCATTACCCTGGTTACATGAGATTCTCAGCTGTTCGAGGGAACATGTACGTTTGTAGGCCTACTATAGGGCCTATATGAATACTATGAGGGTGCATATATGTACTATATCCAGGCGCGTATCCAGGATTTTCTAACCCGGGGGGCGCGAATTACTATCTAAGCGGAGCGCCACCATCGGTTGGCGCGGAGCGTACAAGAAAATTTCTGGTTTTGACACCCCCCAGATCACCGGAAATGGCACTTCTCGGGCTTGAAAATGACCAACCAGATGTACACTTTTGCCTGAGAACCAAGTATTTCCCAAAAGTTTTTTTCCATCCATAACCTTTTTGAAGATTGTCACCAGTCACACATCATGTTCGACCTCATTGCATGTCCTGTGGATCATTGCTTTTGTAGGTGATTCTACGTCACGGCCCACAATATCCGAAAGCCCCACTTTTGAAGGTTTTAAGCCCATTATTTGTTGAGAATTTGAAAATTCACATTTCTCGTGAATAAAAATCACTTCAAAACATAACCATAATGTTGCACAAAATTCAATCTATGGACAACCAATATAGAAAAACTCCTTGAACCCCTAACATACAGGTCAAAATTGCACGAGTAGAGGAAGTATGATGAAGAATGTTGGTGAGGAAATTTTGGAAAATTCAGACAGTTAATTTATTGGTGTAGAAATATTGCAACCTCTTATAATGGCTATTATGAAACTTCGTTGAAGGAAATGAAAAATAGGAGATATTTCCGATATCAGGTATATCGAAACCGAGCACTACACACATAGGCGTAGGTCCCATAGGAGGCGGGGCTGCAGCCCCCCCCCCCCCCCCGCAACCAAATTTTTCCCATTTTTTCGGGCACCTACTGCATGAAAGAAAAATAAATAGCAACGAATAGCTTAAAAACGATCTCCTTGGTAATTAAAATAAAGTTGTAAGCTTGGCCGACATTACTACTGTAAAAGAGAGTTTTGACATAGATGGATCTGTATGCATTTTCTCTATCTACATAAGACATTTGGTTGTTTACATTAGCATCCGGCGGTATACTGTGTAACTTTCACGGACCGTAAGGTATACACGATGCCATTTGATGTAATGACCGATGCTTGCTTATGTGATATTGGCATCGATATGTTGGACGCGCGCTCCGCGCGCGAAAAAATTTTGGCTTTTTTTCGGGCGAGTCATTACAGCCCCCAAATCCAATTGGGCTCCTACGCCTTTGACTACACACATAGACAGTTTTTTAGGCTGTTCATCGTGGAACATGCATTTCAAATGCTCACTGATATGATGTTATATCTGCTCTTTGCTTTACAAATTCGAACAGGAGTGAAGCGAGTAATTGCCAATGGAGGGGTGAAGCCTATAGGCAAACTATCTAAGCGAAGCGCCACCATGAGTTGGCGCGAAGCGTACAAGAAAAATTTTGGCCGAAAATGCCTCCCAGATCGCTGGAAATGACACTTCCCAGGCCTTGTAAGTTGCATCTAAGCATTGTCTATTTTGAAAATACTAGCGATGTTATAAAGAAAATTTGCTCGGGGGGGGGGAGTGCGGTCGCCCCCTTCCCGAAATGCGTCATGTTCCCGACGACTCGGTCGAGTTCAAGACCAGCCACAGTTGGTTCCATATAGCACAATTGTACAATTGTTTAAGGCGTCCATACACACACGCATTATGATAGACCATATATAGTATTTATATAGATTAGTGAGAGAGGAAAAATGGAAACGTCAAAAATGGAGTTGTCGGTGTAAGGGGTAGGGTGAGGCGCACACCGCTCCGTAATCCTTGATCTGTCGCTGGCTACCCTGTGTATATAATAGGGATCAGCGCTTTAACTATGACTGTTCCTCTTTCTCTTCCCGAGGTCTTGGCTATCTTCTACTCCCTCCTTTTCTCCTTTTTCTCTCTTTTTTCTTTTTCTTTTCCCTTCCTTTCTCTCCTCCTTTTCTTTTTTTCCCCCTCCTTTTCCCTTTTTTCTTCTCTTTTTTTTCTCCTCTTTTCCTTACCCGGGGGGCGCGCGCCCCCAACGCCCCCCCCCTGGATACGCACCTGATATCAATACCGTGGGCGCAATAATACATTTTGTTGGTATAGGGCCAATGAAGCCTACAGTCAACTATTTTTGCTTTATAAAGACGCTTTGTTTGAAAAGATCGCACTGCGTTTATGGTAGGCGAGAAATGAAACTAAAAAAGAGCCGTACATTAACGAAGATGCATAAATGTAGGCATGAAAATATTCTTATCCCTGGCATTTGAAGGGGGGGATATGGTGCATTACATCCCCTCCACCCATTTTCATAGGGGGATATATCCCCCCTCCACCCAGGATCGCCGCCCATGGCCATATGTGATCCATTTTTCGACCTTAATAATAAGCAACATTTCCAGTAAATATGGACACAAAATGCACAATTTAGTATGGCTGGCATGTCACTTAGTGTTTATAGTGATAATACAAACACAAATACCATCTATGTTTCTAAAACTATTATGCCGCCGAACTTCGCCAGAACCTTTTTTTGGCAAACAAAAAATAAAGCATACGGGAGGGGGGGGGGGGTGAGCGATCACCGACATCTCACATAAAGGTCGTCATCAATTTTTTTTTTTTTTTTTTTTGCTAAACTTTTTTTTTTTTTGGTGACGGCCAATAGGGGGGCGCGCGCCTGTTGGCCCCCCCCCTGGATACGCCCCTGTGTCGATATCGACAAATGAAAATTGTTTAGATAAAATATCGAAATTTCCGCGACATAAAACTTCTAATTTACAAGACATAACATCGACATTTCCAGAAAAAAATGTCGAAAATTAGAGAAGCAAAGTCATTTTTCCCAAAAAAAACGTCAAACATGTGAGATTACACGTCACAAAGTTTGACAGTAAGTGTCGTGAGGTAAAGGAACTATCCACATTTACATAAAACTAAAAGGAAAAGAAAATGTACACAAAGGACGAGGAAGATTCGACATTTAAACCTCGAAAATATATTATGGTGAAAAGCGACAATTATACCCTTCCCTTTTCCCCTAAGTGACGCTCGTTTTATTAATAGGCGCCATATAATACTAAGTTGGCTGAAAATAGTTACGGATGCACATACGTCACTCATATTTAACATTTCAAAAGCGATTTATAGTCTTCCGTACATTTCCTGTATCGCTCTCTCTCTCTTCCCTCGGAACTCAGCTATACACATTACAAAATGGTGAGTTGTAACAAAATGTTTCCTTTGTGAAACATTTACATCTTGGTTTTCGATGACGAACGAATCTTCGGCATTGAAGAACCTGAAGCAAAGGCTAAAATAGAGTTTTCCAGGTCTTACATTGAAAAGAAAGGCTGCATTCATTTCTTAAGCCTTGCTCGATGTACACGTAGCAAATAAGCCTGCGTAGCCTAACGTGTTAATGATAAGCAAAGATCATGTAGGCTCGTGTATACGGTGTCAATTGTAGTGGAACTGGGCCATACACTGTTGTGTCGCGTGTATGTTTGGTACTGATACGGTTTCAGTTGTTTTCCGCATACGTTACTTTCCGCTGATTACTTTCCGCTGAAAAAATTCTGCGGAAAACACCTCTTTTTTCACTTTCCTGTGTACTATATTTTTCCGCAATTTTAGGATACCAAATTCAGGCAGGATGATTAAAATAACATATGAAAGTATCAATGAACGTCGATAAAGGATGGTTAAACTGAGTTTATGTCAGAAAAGTTAAGCTGCTTATAGCCTAATATAGAGGAGGCTTTCGGGTGTGTAATTAGGGATTATTAAAGAAGTATGAGGCGGTCGGCCGATAAAAGGACAAAGGGACGCCCGCGTTATGAAGGATTGACTATCTAATAAAGTATTAAAACTGCAGTCCGCGTAACGATAGTTTAAAAAAAAAGTTGTAAAAGGTGGTATCTTTGATTTTCGCTGGAAATGGCTGTATAAGTAAGGGCTGTTTTAATAACCGAACACCCATTTTGCACCGCCTTTCTTACAAGTTATACTAAAATCATGGCAGATTTATCCTGTTACAGTTAAATCCTATCTTCTCCATCTTCCTAAGTCATTACATGTGCCTAATCAATTCAGTAAGTTATTCTGTTCCTCCCAAAAAAAAAGGTTACTTTCCGCTGGAAAAAAACGTTTGCGTTGACAAATTTGTTTGCGGAAAACACCGTTTTGTTTCAGCGGAAAGTAACGTGTGCGGAAAATAACGGTACCCTACTGATACTAGGTAGATTGTGTGATTGGAAAGTTTGATTCAGTCGATCACTTACTTGGGACACACTGAATGAATATGACATGGGGACTGAACTCCAGAACAAAGTGCAGAGAACAGTGCATCTCTTCAGAACATGCTTTATTACCACATGTTCATGTGTTAATTGACCACGCAATAAAGGTACAGGCAATGGCATAGTCATGCATGGAAATCAGATATATACAAATAAAACTCTTTATTCGATCACTTAACCAAGCTCAAAATGACAGATGTTACTGTTTTTTAACGACACTAGCTGGTGCATAAGGTTGTAGCATGCAGTGGTCACAACACTCCCAGTCCCAGTGTTGTGATTCAATCATACACAGTATTGTTACTAGAATTTTAAACGAAGTGATTATTCGCAGGGCAGCCCGGCGAATAACGTACACAGACACCTTATTCGCAGGGCTGTGACGATTTTGAAAATAGGTTTATTATTAGGTTTTGCTATTGATACCAGTCAGTTTAGGGGCCTTGAAAAAGCCAACCTATTGGGCCCAAATAGTCTTAGCCACTTCATAAGCTAATTTTTGGAGCCCCAGCAGTTCAAGTTTAAAAGCTTATTTTAAGGGAGCTTATCTTGGGATTCCCCAAAAGCCGATATTGCCTGAAAGCCAATATGGTCAAAGGTGTGACACCCCCCCCCCCACCTCCCACACCTTTACATGCAAATGAGCAGTCACTCTGCAAAAACAAAGGTGAAAATGATCGTGGGATGACATTTTTATGTTGGCGGTACTAATGCTTATCTTAAGGCCCTAGGCTCCCAAAACCAATCCTAACAGCATTAAGATAGGAATCCCAAAGGCCAATAAATTCCTCAAAATATAGAGGCTCCCAATTAAGACTCTCAAAAAGATAGCTGGTGCCCAAAAGCAAACTCGAATAGCCCCAAAAGCAAACTCGAATAGCCCCAAAAATTACTGAGCCCGTTAACCCAGTCTAAGGCTGATCTGTGAATAAGGTATATGTGTCTGGCTATTCGCAGGGCAGCCCTGCAAATAAGATGCTTGTGTCTGGCTAATTCACAGGGCTGCCCTGCGAATAAGGTGTATGAGTCTGGCTATTCGCAGGGCTGCCCTGTGAATAAGTTGCTTTTGTCCGGCTATTCGCAGGGCTGCCCTGTGAATAAGGTGTATGTGTCTGGCTATTCGCAGGGCTGCCCTGCGAATAAGCCCCACCAATTTTAAAAGCTATGTTCGCAGGACGCAATGTTTTAAAAATATTTGTGTCCGCTCAGAGAAACTTGCATCCCTGCAGTCAGAGAGATGTGGTTGACATAAGCATTCAGCCACTGGTAGTACTTTCCAAGACGAAAATGGGCCTAAAGTGAAAGATGTGTATGCACAGGTTGAATTCAGCGGTAGCTACAACGGGGTGATTGTCAGTGATTGGCAATCTGCTAGAATGCTCTCCAAGTGTGAAAGTGTGCAGTATATCACAGAATTGTGTATAAATTTGGAAAACAAGTTTTGAGCCAATTTAATGGGGCTCCTGAAGTCAATCTCGACACAATTCTGAACCCTACCAACATACCCACTACTGCTGCAGGACTACGGGAATATGGTGTAGATGACATGCAGGTGACATATGCGATGTGTTCGGGGCTGAAGCTGTTACCATCCCTTCAAGTCAGTTGTGTGATTCAGACTCACTACTACCACTATCTCTCCCTCCTATCATCGACACAGAACGAATGCAACCTGACTTTCATCAAGTCAAAGTATTTCTCCGTTCTGGGAATTTCCCTGGGCTACAAGCTGCATGTCAAAAGCTCTACCAAGTATCTGACATGTTTCCAGACTATGATTTAATTGCTCAAGTTGTTATGGCATCACCTATTACTTCAGTTGCATGCGAACGCAGCTTTTCCGTTCAAAATCGGTTGATTACCAATTTTCGGGCTCGTCTGTTAACAACTTGCGTTGCCAAATTAAAGCGTATCATGCAGGAGGGACCCAATTTTACGTGACTTCGAGGTCGCTGCCGCAATATTTGCTGACGCAAAGCAGAGAAGGAAGTAACCAACAGTAACTGGAGTTTCTTCATATCTGGTGTTCAACAGTTTTCTGTATATTTTATCAAAAGTAGTTTGTTCAGATTCTTATATGATTCTTTAATGTGTTTTATTATGTTTGGCATAGGCCTAACTGTGAGTGTGTGTACTTTGGGTTTGTTTCTCAAAAACATAAAGTTTGCAGTTTGAAGACTGCGTCCCTGGATAATACCTTGTGTCCTGGCTCAGACCCTGCTTTTGTAACAATGCTGCAATCAATATGTACATATAATGGCCTTTCCATACAGAGAAAGGTCTGACAATCTCAACCTGTATGTGGTATGTCTTTATCAGTGTTCTGTTTCCAGACAATATAGTCCTATTACAGTGCAAGGTTCATCATACATCATTCTCAAAGTAGTTATGAATAATTTTGAATAATGCATTTTTCTTAAATCAGTTTGGCGAAACAATAATTTATACGACCAAATGGATAATAGACCTCGCATTAACGATGTGGTATTTTTAGTGGAAATAGTCAGTTACCGCGGAAATCTCAGCTTACAAATTTGGGTTGGGCTCCGAGCCATGGTAACTTGTAAGCGCTGTGATATGGTTTACCATGAATAGCGTAGCTAAATGCCTAATATTATTATTATTATTATGGTAAGGTGTTTGGTAATCTTTCACTCGGAAATTGCAAAATATAAAATATTTTAAGGATGAGGGCTAAAGTTCTTTCAAGGAAAATCATGATCTTATTGACTGAAGGTAGCACACAGTCGATAAAGCTGAAATGTCACCAAGTTGGTTACACAGGCCGAGAACATGAAGGTATAGTCATCCACCTTAGTTAATGCTGTTTGTGTTTTACATTGTTTATGTTAACTACCAACACAATTTCTTTAAGGAAACTCCATATAGATATTATGCATTCACACTTACAAGAGTTGAGTACATTCATATCATCTTAAAGTTGTTTCATATTTAAATGTATGTGTTGCAAATAATATTTTCCTTTGTTTCATTCCACAGTCTGTCTCTATCGAGAGTATGACGAGGTATGTTAGCCCGGTTAATCCGGCTATCTACCCGCACCTGACATTGGTTCTGCTGTCCATTGGGGTCTTCTTCATGGCATGGTTTTTAGTGTATCCTTTGCAATCCACATTGTTTTTGTTCTATTTTAATATATATAAGTATATAATTGTTATTATTTAAGGAAAAGCATGGTTTTACTCATTTTGATTGCAGTCTGATGCTGAAAAGCTTTAATTAGTGAATTAACATTGTATCATAATAAAATAAATTGGATTTACCTAACCTTTGTTTAAGTAGGGCAGAAGGAGGTAAACATTTTACTTGTAACACATAAATACTTTGTAGTACAGTATGCTGTGTGGAAAGAAAAAAAAATGGATCTGTTTCTGAGTGATCTGAAAATTGTTTGCTGAAAGAAGAATGGGTGATGCTCTTATGAGAAAGTCTGTTATGGATTTTTAGCATTAAAGGGAATATTAATAGCTAGTAAAATTTCTGTAGCTCTGTCAACCTTTTTGATGGATGTAGGTCCAGATTTGTCAGGATATGAAAGGGTTATAGGAACTACAGCATTGTTACGAATGCAGGATTCTGCGTCCGGGACGCAATGTTTTGGCCAGGGACGCAAAATCTTCAAATTGCTTGCGTCCCGCGGACGCAAACCTTTTTTTGAGAAGCAAACCCCAAGTATACACACTCACAACTAGGTCAACGGAAAACATAACAAAACTGTCAAAACACATTTTGGAATGAACATTATTTCTTTTCAAAAACCACAACTTCTTCTTACAAGAAGCAAAAGTTCTCCTACTCCAACAGATCATTGAATTTGTTTGAAAATAAATATATCATAACAATCAACTGCAAGGTACAGGATTAACAACACCCCATTACGGAGATTTTCATGCTAAAAATAGACAATGATGCTTTTCCAAAATTCCCGTGATTTGATTGGTTATAAGTCCCCATCCATTGTCTGTGAAAATTCTTGCACCTGTAGTGCTCAGTGAACACGGAGTATGTTGTTTAACAACAATTACTTGCAACTTACTTTCCCCTGTATAGAGATAGTGAAGTTTTTGCGGTACATGCTATCATGTGTGTGCACTCCAATATCATAACGTTAGGCCTTGTCACATACAGTACGTATACCTTTTGACAACGAAGAGGCTTGGTAATATTTGAATCATTGTTTTGTTCAGAAAATGTTAATGAGTGGAGACAATCTATGAATTTTGTGGGACGCTAACATATCTGATCCTGAACAGGATATCTCAGCTCACAGTATGTTTCTTCTCTCTGTATTAATAGTTGCTAATATGTAAAATGTGCATTCTTACCATCAGTAGTTTCTGTTGCAAAAAATTTTCCTCGGTCCAATTAACCATGTGCTTCAGTAAATGTTATTTTGGCGCAACATTCGTGTGTAAACTACTGTACTTTAGAACATTGAACTGATTTTTTTTAAATCTACATTGCGTAAAAAACTATTCACATAGACCTACTGTAATTTTCGTATAGATGATTGCTTGCAAAGAGCCAGGATAAATGTTGGATCAGATTTTAAGGATTTGCGCATGTGTAGTTGAAAATGAAGCTCGAACAGGCATATACATGCAGTAGTACAGTGAACTGGAATTTAGCGAGAGATATGCACAATGTAGGTACTGGGATTTTTGGAGAGTTGTTTGTTGGAATCGCTGCAAGGTCAAAGCACGGATCTACTACGGAGTTGGCGAGTAGGGAAGTAGAAGGACGGATGAAGGAGGGGGGGGACTGGGGGTAAAAATGGGTTGAAACGGCAGGGTGGTCGAAAGGAGGGGCACCCCGGCCGCCCCTGAAAAATAGCGAAGTTAAGGCACTGAGCATTTCTGCCCTATATTGTGTATAACTTTCACAAAGTATAGGCTGTGATACGACACTAGTATTAGTAACAGTAGGTCATACAATAATTTATTGAATAAACGTAATTGGTTTTCGATTGGGACGCAAGCTTTTTTTACGGGACGCAAACTTTTTCGGGGGCTTGCGTCCCTGGGACGCAAACTTTTTTTCACTAATAACATTACTGGAACTATATTGATAGCATTGCTCTTTAATGGTCGACAAAATATCAATACAAATGGTGTGTCTACAATCAAACTATGTATTCATAATTTATCTAATAATCTTGTATAGTATATATAAAGTAATTCCTTGACCCACTCATCCAGATATGAAGTTACAGCAAATAAATACACTCGGGATTTTTACAAAGAATTGCTTGTCGCATTAGTCGCCAGTTTGTTTATGGGATTTGGAGTGCTGTTCTTACTTCTTTGGGTTGGAATATACGTATAGCAAACAGTAACATTAAGGTAAGTAACGTTGGTTTATGGATGTAAGCTGCAGAGCCATTCACAAGGTGAAGCTTGACTGTGATAAATAGACTAATGTACGTTCCCTGTCTGTTGATATCAATGCACATTCTGGCCAGTGAGGATCATTTTGCAGGACTGATTTGCAAGGCAATTGTCCAGGACTTTGATAGGACTTAATTTTTAAGAGAGAACAGCTCTTACATGAAAAGCATAAAGCTGCATTTTTAATGGTGTTGTAACCTTTTACTAATATTGTGAGTGTGACCAATGATGTGATGTCTACACATATTGGAACACCCCTCGATTTAAACAAATAGTCTTGAATGTTCTCTGTGGCTACAAAGATTAGACTGCTGCTAATTATCAAACTATTAACAGGTTAATTCCATACAGAACTTCTTGTGTCCCACCAATTTCATGTTCCGTTTTATTTGCATTGGCGAGGATTTGAAATGTTTGTCGTTTTGTCCTGATGTTAGTTTGGTGGCATAAAGAAATAGATTGTTTTGCAGGTATCTTATATGCTACCTTTAAATGTTGAGGATTCTAACAGCAGATTGTTTGAACTCAACTTGTAGCATTCACTTACTTTCTCGCCAAAGAACCTAAATTATTACATTCAGATTATTTTTTTAAAAAAGCAAACACTTGTACATGGCATTATGTATTATATATCATTGAACTGGCAGAGCCAACTTGATTATCAGCCCCAGATTGGCAGAACTAGAATGGTGGGGAGGGTGTGTTTGAGGTGGGGCAAGGGAGGTGGGTGAGGGTTGTACTGCATAGGTAAGTTTAGCTTGAAATTTATGGAAAGGAACCTTTATTCATCTGCCAAAACCTTAATAGATTCATGATAAGCCAAGCACTGAGAAATAACATCCCTCATGAGCTTACTAAGCACAGCTTAGCATTATAAAGTTTGTAAGAAAACCTTTACTTTTTCATTCCTACACAGATGATCCTTTCTATTTTCAAGATTACAATTCCAGAACAGCTCCATGACACTCTTTGTAAAAATAGATCATCCAGCCAGCAGCAGAAGTTTTGGATGTACCTTGTCTGGGCCATTCCTTGCAAATCCAAAATCTGATGATAGATGTGGAAGGAGATGGGAACCAATACAGAAGACTAATACTTAGATGAAACTGCTCATTTCAAAGAATTTAGCAATCCGAAAAGACTCATATATAGTCAGGATCCCTAGCTGCTATGATTGCATCTGTGGAAACCTTCTAGCTGCTACCAATGACTTATAAACTTACTTGTGAATCCATTCTCCAGTCAGGATACTTTAAATCTATAGAATGCGGCTTGCTACGATTTAACCATTATAGACTCTCGATTAAAGGATTTCTATCAATTAAAGTGTAAGGGATACAATTTTGTTCATTAATTAGAAATTCGTAACTGGATGCAAATTTAGTCTCCTTGTTCCTATACAAAAATTGTTCAGTATCGTGTCATTTGATCTACTGTCAGTGTTAGTGGTGCGTCTGTAGTTTGTATTTCAGAATAGGACAAGAGTTTTAGAGACAGAGGGCAAACAAGCTAGTTGTGTAAAGTTGAGGTATCATTGAAACAAGACCAGTGTTTGATAATACCCGGTGCATTGCTTCAAGCAACATCTAACATGATGGAGATCTTAGGTAGCACTACTTGCACTTAAAAAGTATTCCTCTGTCTCTTTAGGAACCTTAAAAATCTCATTTTTAAGTAGTAATAGAGAGAGCGTGGAAGTCATGAATAAGTGGGCTTGGGATTGATTTATCATTAATGATAACATAAATTTATGTTACAATGTTTCCGTTGGTAAGAAGATGGTTGCTACAGTAAGTGTTAAGATGTAAGAACCCTTGATGTTTGGTTTCATCTCCGAAGGTTTTTATGTTAACATCTCAGACTGAAAATGAGTTTTTATAATTATAATGTCACTAGAGTGAATATGGAGCTGAATAGGAAGGAATCCTTGAGGATACATACACAAACTATTTCATTCCATACTGTACCTACCACAACATGCAGTTCACATGTACAGTAACATCTGAAGTTGTACAACTATGGAACATCTCAACTACCGTACAATCTGAAGTTTCATACCATGGCCCATAGCAACCAGGGTACAATGTAAAGTTGTATTACTATGGCTAAACTGATTACTTTTAACCAGATATGGTTAGCCATAAAGACAAATTAAAGAAGTACTGAAGAATATATGTTTGTATTCAACATTCCTTGGGTACAGTAAGTTTTGAAACAAAATAAAAAAGCCTCATATTATATACATTTTCTCTCTGTTGTGGTATATTTTCATCATTCAGGGATGAGACTGAGCCGGGGAAAAAAAATCTGAAATTCATCGATCGCTGTCCTGGGGGAGGGGTTTAAGGGGAGGGGGCGTCCCCCTACCCTTGAGAAAATTTTTGCCAGGTAAGGAGGGCTTAGATGCAAAATGATGGACTCTAGATGGAATCTATCACATCACGTAACTCGCCAAAAAAAGTGTGGAATTCTGCTTGTATAATTTATCCATTAGCTTTTTTGAACCCAAAAAAGGCTTTTTTGCTTGCTCTGTGCTACTTGATTCCACCACTGGTCAAATTCGGTGTTCCTTCCCTTTACAGTCCAGCATGTTCGGCAAAAAACAAAATGCGAAAATGAAAAGAAAAAAAATCGGAAATCCGCGTTTCCGCGGAAGAGTCTCATGCCTGATCATTGGTTTCTTGTGATACATTGAGTTGATAATAACCTGAGAAGTGAACCAGGAGTGAGGAACTTTAATGCAGCTGTTTACTGTAGTAGTGGTAGAAAATAAGATCTGCCATTATATTGAGACTTATAACTGGATTTTGATTTGACTTTGTTTATCTGGTGGTTCCAAACAAATTAGTTAATGATGATTTAGCTGGTGTCGGGAAGGAATTAAGGTAAACCTTCAAAAGATTTACCAATGAAAGCAAGGACAACATATTTCTCAATTGGTTTCAAACAGTTAATAACTCTCCTGCTAAATGGTTTTAGAGGCATTAACCACTTAGTTTGAAGGATAGATTGATTGAATGGCAAACCAATGCAAAATGCAGGATTATGTCTATTGTTCTATAGAAGATATCAGTTTGCACCTACAGTCTGCAACTTTGCCAGCCAGAGCAAAAATATTTGTTTGAAGATGCCTTTGAAGAGCCCACCCCCCCCCCCCCCCCCCATTACTGTCCTCTTGACGTGAGCATAACATACATTACTTTGATGGGTTAGAACCCTTAGGTTAGAGACTAGTGTATTGGTTACACATCACATTACTTTGATGGGTTAGAACCCCCAGGTTGGAGAGCAGTGTATCACATTACTTTGATGGGTTAGAACCCCAAGGTTGGAGAGCAGTGTATTGGTTACACATTACTTTGATGGGTTAGAACCCCTAGGTTAGAGACAAGTGTATTGGTTACACATCACATTACTTTGATGGGCTAGAACCCCAGGTTGGAGAGCAGTGTATTGGTTACACATTACTTTGATGGGTTAGAACCCCTAGGTTAGAGACAAGTGTATTGGTTACACATCACATTACTTTGATGGGCTAGAACCCCAAGGTTGGAGAGCAGTGTATTGGTTACACATTACTTTGATGGGTTAGAACCCATATGTTAGTGTATTGGTTACACATCACATTACTTTGATGGGTTAGAATCCCTAGGTTGGAGAGCAGTGTATTGGTTACACATTACTTTGATGGGTTAGAACCCCTAGGTTAGAGACAAGTGTATTGGTTACACATCACATTACTTTGATGGGCTAGAACCCCAAGGTTGGAGAGCAGTGTATTGGTTACACATTACTTTGATGGGTTAGAACCCCAAGGTTGGAGAGCAGTGTATTGGTTACACATTACTTTGATGGGTTAGAACCCATATGTTAGTGTATTGGTTACACATCACATTACTTTGATGGCTTAGAACCCCTAGGTTGGAGAGCAGTGTATTGGTTACACATTACTTTGATGGGTTAGAACCCCAAGGTTAGAGACTAGTGTATTGGTTACACATCACATTACTTTGATGGGCTAGAACCCCAGGTTGGAGAGCAGTGTATTGGTTACACATTACTTTGATGGGTTAGAACCCATATGTTAGTGTATTGGTTACACATCACATTACTTTGATGGGTTAGAATCCCTAGGTTGGAGAGCAGTGTATTGGTTACACATTACTTTGATGGGTTAGAACCCCTAGGTTAGAGACAAGTGTATTGGTTACACATCACATTACTTTGATGGGCTAGAACCCCAAGGTTGGAGAGCAGTGTATTGGTTACACATTACTTTGATGGGTTAGAACCCCAAGGTTGGAGAGCAGTGTATTGGTTACACATTACTTTGATGGGTTAGAACCCATATGTTAGTGTATTGGTTACACATCACATTACTTTGATGGCTTAGAACCCCTAGGTTGGAGAGCAGTGTATTGGTTACACATTACTTTGATGGGTTAGAACCCCAAGGTTAGAGACAAGTGTATTGGTTACACATCACATTACTTTGATGGGCTAGAACCCCAGGTTGGAGAGCAGTGTATTGGTTACACATTACTTTGATGGGTTAGAACCCCTAGGTTAGTGTATTGGTTACACATCACATTACTCTGATGGGTTAGAACCCCAAGGTTGGAGAGCAGTGTATTGGTTACACCACATTACTTTGATGGGTTAGAACCCATATGTTAGAGGGTCAACTAGAACTAGATTAAGTATGCTCAAATTTAGGGGCAACACTTCAGCTATATTGCACCCAGTAAAATACACCAACAAAAGATATACGTCCAACAAGATGGTTATTGGAAGCATTTTTAAATGCCTGACCATTTATTTCATACATAACTTCACAGACATTTCACATTTTGTAGTCTCACATCAAAGAGCAAACATGTAAAAAGAAATTGTAGCATCTTTACTTAAATGGCTTATAAAAAAGAATGTGTAGAAAAAAGTCACTAAACTTATTTTAGCAGTATTCATGAAATGACTTCATAACCAACAACAGTTGTAGTTAGTCTTAATTTGACTATGAATTTTAGTGAAGTTCTCCCTTCATAGAGAGAAGACATTACCAGGATTCAAGAAAATATATGGTAAATAACTGGACTTGACCTTTAAACATTCAAATGTATTTTAGATCCTCCTGCAAGCAGGAACTCACGACGAAGCCTCATGGGCATATCAATGCCGCAAGCTGACCGAAGTCAGTCTCTTAGATTCATATTAAACGTCCATGATTATGAATTGTCCATTGTCAACAACTCTGTAACTGGCCGACATACATTAATCTTGGATTGACTCGAATTTGAGACCTTATGATTGAAAGGCACCTGCGTTAACCACTGAGCTAACACTCCCAAATGATGATTGATGTTACGTCTTGTGAGATGAAGAATTGTTATGGACATGATGATGTTTGTGATACAATCGAGGAAGGAGCCAAATCCAGAGACACTACATGACATCCACTCCATGTTTCCACAAAGTTTAAATTACTCACTGAAAGGGTGAATCCTTCATTTCAAAGATGCCAGTATTTTTGTCTCTGAAACTTAGCTGTTTAGCCATATCATCTTCAGGACACCTCTTTTAAGTGTTGCCTCTCCTGCATAGTTGAAGTGCAAGCTAAAAAATTGTGACCCACCCCCTTCCCCCATCCCTCCATCACCCTCCTCAACAAGTTTTAATGGACCTGCTAAATATGAATCCTTTGCCACATTCTACGATTGTCACCTGATCACTATTGTCAAGAAATTCTAGGAAAGCATTGGTAAGATTTCACATGTAAAACTGAAGCATCAATACAACACAGCACTACAGTACATTGTTTGTTCGGAATGTTGTACGTCTTAGCAGTTGACATTAAGAAATCTACTTCTTTAAACAAACATTTGCAATCTACAGGAGAAAATTGCATGCTCCTAAGCGGAGCAAAAGGCTTCAAAATTAAAAGTAAAAACAGTTACACAACACTCAGTTCTGTTAAGATTATGACAACTAATAGATCATCAGTTTTATATAATGAAAAAAAATACAGCCAATGTTATATCTGTCAAGGATTTTAAACAGATGAAGGGCCTTCGACACATATCTTGACAAACAATGCTACAGGATTTCAATTTGCCTATACTGCTGCCATAGGGCACCTTTACGCACAAGTTGACACTTATTTAAAGCTTGACCATGGTCACGCTACTGCCCTGCAAGGAATTACAGAGCGCCCGCCCTATGGTGAAGGCTGTCCAAGTGGTCCGGTCTCTTCAAGCGGATGAAGAGCCTAGTACATCAAGGAACAGTTTGAAATAACATCATCAATGATGATCTGGAGTACGTTGCCTGCAAAGAGAAACAAAATCAGAATAATAAATCCAAAACAATCTGTCATTCACCTACCAGGGATAATTGTGTCTATGCAATAAACATCAAATCCAAATTAAGGAGATATATGGACTTCTGTTTATTTACAGAAAGACCCATGATCCCCTTTCCTTCCTTTTACATTGCACTGAGACACAAGGAAAGAAGAGGTATCTCCATTCCTCAGAATGTTACCACAGAGTGAGAAAATTTGTTAACTGAAATGAAGTATATGGTGTAAACGCGCTCACACGATGTGTTGTTTGTGTATTGTTACGAAGTGTGCGTCATGTAAAGTTGCAGTGCTACTGCGCGTGTGCGTGTTTGTGCGAGTGTGCGTGCGTGCGTGAGTATGTGTTTGAAATTTGTTGTTTTCGTTGGTTCTGTCTTTACGTTCATTTACCGTAATTTGAGTTCAGTCGATATCAAGAACGTATTGAAGAAAGAAGTATTTTCCAGTGTTAAACCAAAGATTTTATGTAAGTCGTGTTTTTATTGATATAACGTTGTATATTTGTTGCATACATGATTATTTATTCTGTATGATTTGGATGTATGTATTTATTCTTCCATAATTGACTTATTCATTAATCGATTTCCTGATTGTTTAATTACAAACGTATGTTTCGTTTTTATTTATTTAGTTACCAGACTGACAGATTGACAGATTAGCAGATTAACAGATTACAGATAGTTACCAGATATCAAAGCTAATAAACCACGAATCGACTCAACATTTCTTCTGCGTTGAATAATCTTTGGATTACAGGAATACGGAATAAAGAAATCTATATTGATTTACAGTAAATAAAAATCTATAATTGAAGATGTCAACAGACGAGGCCCTTACGATGAAGACGCTGTTAATACGGCGCAGGAATAAGAAGGGGATCTTGACTAGAGCAATTAATTCTATTTCTACTCTCATTAGAGAGGACGCAGGAATAGACTCTGTGAAGGAACTCTTAGAGAAAGCGAATACAAATTTAGAAGCAATAGAAGAGGCCCACCAAGCTGTGATTGAAAAGCTTTTGGAAGAAGATAAGTTTATTTTGGAAGAAGAATGGATGGCGAACGTAGTCAGCAAGTTCATCGCCGTAAAGATCGAAGTCGAGAGGTATGTAGACCTCAGCAGAAAAGGGCCCGAGAGGATCTCAGAAGCTCCCGAAGGCGAGGAGGAAAAGAGGTTAACCGACAATGATGATAACGGTATTTTTACTAAGAATAGTAACGTTAGTCATTGTGTTAGCTCTAAGGAAGTTAATGATATTACCGATGGTAATAATAGTAACGTAGACATGAAGAATGGTGAAGGTCTTCCACATTTAAGTTCAAATAGGTATAGTTCTAGTTGTGATTCCAACTATGTATTCGGGTTTAACGAACTCAAATTGGCATTAGAGTTACCGAAGGCTGAGGTATTTGAGTTTAATGGAGACCCCACAGATTATTGGTACTTCATAACCAATTTCGAAGTTAACGTGGCAAGTAAATTGAGCGGTGATGCCGCGCGTTTGCAGTATTTGCTGCAGCTATGTAAAGGTAAAGCGCGTTTCTGCATCGAAAGTTGCGCGCTTCTAGGTGACGAAGGTTATGAAAGCGCGAAGGCAATTTTGAAACGTCAATTTGGTCAACCGCATCTGATTCTGAATTCTTTGATGAGTAAATTGGTTAGTCGCAAATCGATTAAGGCTAATGACGGAGAAAGCTTGTGGAAGCTCATATCCGAAATGCAGAGGTGTTACGTTACCTTAACTCAGATGGGGTATGTAAATGACCTAAATTCAACAAGTAACCTTCTTAAGATTCACAGTTTGTTACCTGTTTATCTTCAAACTGGGTGGGCAAATGTCGCCCAAAAGATACATGAGAGTAGAGAACCAGAATTTAATGACCTTCTATCGTATCTGACAGGTCAAGCTGAAATTTCGTCTAACATGTTTGGTAGGAATATAGGCAAGTCGAGTAGCGTAGTGAGTGACGAGAAACCTCGCGTGAAATCTAATTTTATGAAAGGTAGATCTCTTAAGTGTTTTGCCTGTGATGATGATCATAGGATTTTTGACTGTGAGTCGTTCTGCAACATGAGTTACAACCAGAGGCTAGACATTGTTAGGACAAAGAGGTTGTGTTTTAGGTGTCTATTTCCTGGTCATTCGGTGGCTAAATGTAGAAGGGATACCGTTTGCACGTTTTGTCAGTCTAACAAACACAATGATCTACTTCATCCTCCACCCAATCAAGAGAATATCTCTGTTATGTCAAACACCGCTGTTTGTGGTAGTAACGTTTTCTTGAGAATTCTGCCGGTTACAGTGACCGGTAACAATGGTAATCGGGTGCATACCCTGGCTATTTTGGACAGTGGGTCAGACACTACTCTGTGTTCAGAATCCCTTAGGAAGAAGTTGGGTGTTAAGGGAAAACCGACGTCTTACACGTCTTCGACGGTTAACGGAGTCGAACCTAAGATCGGTTCAACATTTGATATTACCGTTAAAGGGGAGAATGAAAGTAATGATTTGTCAATAACTGCTCTTTCTGTTCCAAAACTACCCAATAGTGATGATAGTGTCCCCTCTGCTCGTGACCTCAACCGGTGGCAACATTTGAAACTTATTCCCTGGGGGGATATCTCAAGATACAACCTTGAGCTACTAATAGGGGCGGATGTTCCCGAGGCATTTTGGGTTATGGATGAGAGGCGTGGTGGAACGGGGGATCCGTATGGAGTAAAGACACCCCTTGGTTGGTCTGTTATGGGTCCTACAGGTTTCAGTGGTCGTAGCGATAGAAAGAACATCCATCGTATATCTTGTTGCTCGAATGGAGAGATCTTAAGTTTACTTAAAAGTTCTTGGTCTGTAGACGATGCGAGTATTGGTGAAGGTGATTCTGTCCAAGACAAGAGAGCCAAAGGTATATTAGAATCTACTGCCTCACTTACTAGTGAAGGTCACTACCAGATAGGACTTCTGTGGAAGGAAGATTACCATTACTTGCCTTCCAATAAACCGTTAGCTGAATCACGTCTAAGAAACATAAAACGTAAGCTATTAAGAGACAATGTAATGCGTCAAAAGTATACAGAAACCGTAGAAGGTTACATTGCGAAAGGTTATGCCGAACGGGTTCAAGGTGAAGGTAAGGCTGGTAATGTTTGGTATCTGCCTCACCATCCAGTTGTTCATCCCCACAAAGACAAGGTCAGAGTAGTCTATGATTGTGCAGCGAAGTGGAGGGATACTTCATTAAACTCGTGTTTATTGAAAGGCCCAGACACGATAAACAGTCTCGTGGGTGTTCTCCACAGATTTAGGCAGCAGCGAATTGCACTAGTTGCTGACGTAGAGGCAATGTTTCACCAAGTGCAGGTGATAAGCGAAGACCGCGATGTCTTCAGGTTCTTGTGGTGGCCTGGCGGTAATCTAGAAAGTGAACCGCTTGAATATAGAATGACAGTGCATCTCTTTGGTGCCACGTCAAGTCCAGCTTGCGCCGGCTATGCGTTACAGCGCACGGCCAGGGACAACGAGTTACATAATCAGGACATTGTAGGTAAGAAAGCCATTCAGTTCATAAGGAACAACTTTTATGTAGACGATCTTCTGGCTTCAGTCGATGATCCAACTGTTGCAATAGAAGTTGTGGAACGCATTAGAAGTATTTTAAGTAAGGGCGGCTTTAGACTCACGAAGTGGGTTAGTAACGATCGTGCCGTTCTCCAAAGCATCCCAGAGTCCGAAAGAGCTCCAAATTTACGTAATAGCCTGGAGACTCTTCCAACTGAGCGAACACTGGGAGTGAGTTGGAATGCCGAAAATGACAATTTCCTCTTCAACGTGTCGTTGCCCGACAAACCCTTTACAAGGCGAGGGTTATTGTCAATATCAAGCTCGATCTTTGACCCATTGGGTTTTGCTGCTCCCTTTGTTGTCATTGCACGGTGCCTCTTACAAGATATTTGTCGCAAAGGGTCTGATTGGGACAAACCCTTGACGGACGAAGAACTTGTGACATGGAAGAAGTGGCTTCAAAATGTTCCTCTTCTTTCATCTATACAGATCCCTCGTTGGCTACAGTTAGATAACGCACAGCGCGTCCAGCTTCACGTGTTTTGTGACGCATCTCAGAGAGGATATGCTGCAGTAGCATATCTCCGCGTGATAGGTGCTGACAGTGAAGCAAGCTGCTCATTCATTCAAGGAAAGGCCAAAGTCAGCCCAATGAAGCCCGTGTCTATTCCTAGGCTCGAGTTAATGGGCGCGGTTCTTGCAGTGACGTTGTACACGTCGATCAAACAAGAGATTAGGTTTGATCTCGACAAAGTAATATTTTGGACGGACTCAATGATTGTCCTTGGGTACATTCGCAACGAGGATAAGCGATTTAAAACCTTCGTTGCGAACCGAGTGTCCAAGATTCATGAGTTCTCCTCTCCAAATCAATGGAGACATGTAGGCTCCAAAGAAAACCCAGCCGATGATGGCTCGAGGGGTACGTATGATTTAGGAACGTGGCTCTCCGGCCCAAGTTTCCTTTCGAAGAAAGAAAGCGCATGGCCTTCACTGAAACATGATGATATTGATTTGTCTGGAGACACAGAAATAGGAAAGTCTGTTGTTCTTAATGTAACTACTTTAGTGAATGATAATTTTTCTGAGCAGTTAATCTCCAGGTTTTCATCGTGGACCAAGTTAGTCAAGGTGTTAGCTTGGGTCTTTCGCTTTGTTAATAAGTCTAGAGGTTCATTGGCAGCAAGTGGATTAAATCTGTCTGTATCAGAAATCGAAGCGAGTGAAACTACCATAATTTCGTGGGTCCAAAAATCGGCGTTTAAATCCTGGCAGCGTGACCAGCGATTATTTAAACTCAAACCCATTCTTCTTGGAAATGTACTTAGAGCGGGGGGTCGTCTCGACAATGCTGATTTGGGAAATGACGTTAAGCACCCAATTATCTTGCCCCCTAGGGGAGCAGTAGTCACACTCATTATTAGATATTATCATGAGTCGGTAGGTCATGGTGGTTTGGCCATGACGTTAAGTGCCATTCGGCAGAAGTTTTGGCTACTGAATGGTCGAACAGCAGTGAAGAGTGTAGTAAGTAAGTGCGTTATTTGTCGTAAGATCCTTGCACGGCCTTCTTGTCAGATAATGGCCGCATTGCCTTCGGAGAGAGTCTCCTCTGACAAACCTCTTTTTAGTTTTGTTGGCGTGGACTATTTTGGGCCATTCGAAGCGAAAAGAGGTCGCTCGACCGTAAAGAGGTTCGGTTGCATTTTTACTTGCTTGTCCTCCAGAGCTGTTCATTTGGAAGTGTGTGAATCCCTTGATGCTGATTCCTTCCTTAATGCTTTCAGACGTTTTGTAGCAAGAAGAGGTCAGCCAGTTAAGATTTTTAGCGACAATGGCTCTAATTTCCAAGCTGGCGAGAAAGAGTTGAGAAATGCCTTTAAAGCTATGAATAAAGATGACGTAGAAGCCTTTCTTCATAGTAAAGGTTGTGAGTGGCAATTTAACCCTCCTACAGCCAGCCATTTCGGAGGAGCATGGGAAAGGCTTATCAGGTCGGTTAGAAGGATTCTAAGAGGCGTCCTGAGGCAGCAAACGATCACTGATGAGGTTCTTACTACTGTACTTGCTGAGGTTGAATCTATTCTCAACTCAAGACCTCTCACTGACTTCTCCTCAGATCCAAAAGATGAGGAACCTCTTACTCCGAACCACCTACTTTTGATGAGACATGGGCCTGACAACCCAGTCGACGCAGGAGTCTCTTACGGCCGTAAAAGGTGGCTTCAAGTACAGTACCTTGCTTCTTTGTTTTGGAGTAGATGGCGGAAAGAATATCTGCCTCTCCTCCAAAAACGCCATAAGTGGAATTTTCCGAAAGAAAATGTTGTCATTGGGGACATAGTTCTCCTCACCGACGAAACAATTCCACGCGGAAAATGGCCTTTAGCTAGAATCATTACAGTTTTCAAGAGTAGCGATGGGAAAGTAAGAAGCGTTGAGGTTAAGGTTCGTAATAAAATACTCAAAAGACCGATTACGAAATTGTGTATTGTAAAGAGAATGTCTGATTAGTCTCATTGTTGATTTTTCTTTGAATATATATATTACTTTGTCTCAGTGTACTAAATTGTTTGATTGGTTGTAAATGTGTGTAAAATCCATATGATTTAACAGGGGGGAGTGTAAACGCGCTCACACGATGTGTTGTTTGTGTATTGTTACGAAGTGTGCGTCATGTAAAGTTGCAGTGCTACTGCGCGTGTGCGTGTTTGTGCGAGTGTGCGTGCGTGCGTGCGTGAGTATGTGTTTGAAATTTGTTGTTTTCGTTGGTTCTGTCTTTACGTTCATTTACCGTAATTTGAGTTCAGTCGATATCAAGAACGTATTGAAGAAAGAAGTATTTTCCAGTGTTAAACCAAAGATTTTATGTAAGTCGTGTTTTTATTGATATAACGTTGTATATTTGTTGCATACATGATTATTTATTCTGTATGATTTGGATGTATGTATTTATTCTTCAATAATTGACTTATTCATTAATCGATTTCCTGATTGTTTAATTACAAATGTATGTTTCGTTTTTATTTATTTAGTTACCAGACTGACAGATTGACAGATTAGCAGATTAACAGATTAACAGATTACAGATAGTTACCAGATATCAAAGCTAATAAACCACGAATCGACTCAACATTTCTTCTGCGTTGAATAATCTTTGGATTACAGGAATACGGAATAAAGAAATCTATATTGATTTACATATGGTTCTTTGTATTTGACTGTTAGTTGAACACTTGTATATTCTTGAACTGGTGCACACCTTGCCACCCTCTCCCCTCTTCCCTATTCTTTATCACCAACTAATGGACAGGGTCTTCTACCTTACCAGTAGCAATGCATAATTGATACTAAGAACATAAACATATCAAATGTAATTTAAATCAAAATGACTCACAAGAAGACTACATTTTAAGCAAGCATGGATGTATGGATTTGACAGCTGATACTTCAAACAGACATTGTATGAACTCTTCTTATACAACCAACATCAATACTCGCACTCTGTTAATAATTAATCCACTTCTACCTTGGATGCAGTGGTTCCTGGAAATGGTTAAACACTTTTTATAGTACCAAAAAAAGACACTTTCAATAGCTGCACAATGGTCTCAATGACAACTACCTTGTTGACATGTTGAGAATGGGACAACAACTCACCTTGGGGCACATTTGATGATGTCATCTACTCGTAAGATCATTTCTGCTGCCTCGGCTCCACTGGTCAACATTTGTTTCTTGGCCTTGTATGATTCCACGACTCCCAGAGTGCGCATGTCACCGACTGTGCCCTCTTTCATATCTGTAAATATCATCACGAGGGAAATCAATTCATTAACAAATTATAAACACATATGCATTAACAGCAGTAACTCTTTAGCATCTGGTGGTTATCATTTGTTATGCTAATGATCTGCATTATAATAGGACATTAGTATCAAGCATAACAAAATTACCAAAATCAGTCCAATTAAAAACATCTTAAGTAGCAACACTACTGCATTTACACTTGTATCCTGTTGTTTGCATACAAACTGACACCTAGAAAAGCAAAATATCAAGTATTAGAATTCTTGAAGGGATACACTAACCACTTTAGCACCTGCCCCAACATTTCCTATCTGTATCTAGAATCAGTATTGTTATCAGGCAACAACTCATTCTCCTACCGGGCAATACTTGCCATGGACCTTCAAATCTAATGGAATCGGTTTCAAGCGAAGATAAAGTTCCGATAAAACCAAACAGAAGCTACCAGCCCTCTTACCTTAATCAGATAATTTCCACTAACCACAAACGATTTACAACTTCATCATCATTTTCCTTGTCAAGATAGATTAACGATCTTGCACTTACCCAAACCTAGTGTAAGTTGTCCCTGAGTGTGTGCTGCCCTCAGTTGAGACACCAGTTGCGCACTGTCATATCCAGCATTGTCAGCGATGATTGTTGGAAGCTAAACATGGATGCAAAACAGAATGTAAAGCATACAAATTTGCCGAAACACCATTTACAAATTTTGACTGATATGGCAAAAACAAAATTATGATCTTCTCTACTTTCTAGGGGATGGGGAGAAGAAATGGAAGGAGGGAAGAGGATATAGGTAGGGGGATGTCTGGAGAAGGCAGAACTGCTAGGTAAATACAAACCTGTCGTAAAGCAGCTGCAAAAGCTTCAATTGCTACGGCTTCTTTTCCTGGAGTCTTCGAAGCAAGTTCTTGAACAGCATTAGCCATCAACATCTCAGAGGCACCTGATAAAAGAAAGTTGAATCATTTCAATTGCATGCCATACACAAATATATGAAGAGCCATTTTAAGGTTATATTTGATATAAACACCTTCAATATACAGGATTCTGGACTTTTCTTCTGTTTAGAATTACTTAAATCAGACTGCAACACTTGCAATAATATTTCCACTATTTTCGATGTTTGTGGCTATATACCCAATGTTAAGTGAATAAATACTTTGCAGTTTTTGGACGTGTTTTTGGGGGGAGGGGTGTGTACCCCACCACCTGGATCTGGGCCTGATCCCCATTTTTTTATCGCCCGAAGGTCCATAAATGAGCTACATTTAACCAGATACATTTGACCTACAATCAGGTAAATAAGCACCCCTTATTTAACAGACGATCGTACCAATAGACAAGGGCCCCATCCTTATTGAACTTACGATCGGGTGAACAGCACCCACCATTTTTAAATGCTATAATACAATTGAGCCAATGAAAGCATTCCAATAACTTTTACACTTGTGGATGAGTGACATCATGCTCTCTACCAGTAGACTCAATCAAAATTAAAAGCTAGGTCTGGAGACTCACCTCCTCCGAGTACGGTCCTAGTCTCCTTGACCGTCTGTGAGAGGACACAGAGAGCATCGTGAAGTGACCGTTCAACCTCGTCTAGGATCTGCTGTGTGGCTCCACGGAGGACAACGGTACAGGCTTCACCCAGTGCGACACCAGAAAACTTAATCAGCCTATCTTCACCTGTGAATGCAGACAAAAACCAGAATCTTGATTTTGTATGAGTAACTGGTTATTCCTATTGTTTCATACAACTTTGAATGTTTTACTTATATATCAACCTGCTTGAAGATCCCTAAAAAAATATACGGTAAAGAGTTAACTTTTTCAACTTTCACAGATGATAGGACTAATTTAATCTTGCTAACACCTCTGTACCATTTTCCTACTCAACATCAGAGTCACTTTTCCACTGATGAGATTCAAGTGATTCCTTATCACCATATATCTCTTGTAAAGACCCCCTCCCCCATATGCCTCCCCTCTATACATTCCCCCTCTATACATTCCCCCCATATGCCTCCCCTCTATATATCCATCCATAGTTTCCTCTTTCTTCCTTTCTCCCTTTCTCCCACACACACACCCCTCCTCTGCATCTAAATGGCATAGATTTCTCACCTATCATGATTTCTTCAATCAGGTCACATTGCCCAAGTTTTACTTTTCCGGGACTGTCAAAAGTAGAGACGATTTCTCCACCGGTCACGAGAGCTAAACGTTCAACTCCCTCAAAGTCAGCATGTTCTATGGCCATGACACCAGCATCTGCAAAAAGTTGCTCGGGGTAGTTGTAGATAAGTTGTCTGTTGAAATAAAGACAATTAAAAAGTAAAAGTATTAAAAAGTATACAATGGTTCTTAAAATGGAAATGCATAAACATTACAATTTTTTTTTTTGGTGCTTTCCTCTCTTACTGAGAGGTGACAAACTTATGACTGATATGCTTGCAACCCTTTTTAATTACGGTCGCCATGGTCGCATTGGCGACCACAATTCTCGGCTGGCGATGAGAATTTCTCGAAAAATTGATGCTAGTCGCCAGCCCTATAATACTGTGGCGATCAGTTTTTGCAACTGAAAATTTCACCAATGCTTTACAAAACCAGAATGAAAACATTTCATGGTTCCTTGCTGCTGTTCATTAGTTTCATTCATAGGGAAATTTCTAACAAAGCCCTAATACAACAACAGTAATTTATGCTCACCAACTTTTGTTGCCAAAGTAATGCTAAGCCCTGATATCAATTGCAACACACATCAGTGTGTGAAGACTATCTACCATTATCATCATACCAAGTTTGACGAAATTCCGACTAGTAATAGTAGCCAAGTAATTGCAATTTGGAGTATTTCACGTTTGACCCCATGACCTCATTAATATTCATGATATGAGCACCAAAATCAACAGAGTTAATCTACTTACTATGGGCCACCCACTCACCAAGTATGGTAATGATTGGTCATTCCCGTGTTGAGTTATTGTGCATACAAACTTTTCATAACGAAATAATGCTAGGCCCCCCCCCTTATAAACATGCATGATATCAATTGCAACACACATCAGTGTGTGGAGTACTATCTACCAATATCGTCAACCAAGTTTGACGAAATTCCAATAAATAGTAGCCAAGTTATTGCAACTTGGGAGTTTTTCACGTTTGACCCGTGACCTCATTAATATTTTTTAACTTTGACCTCGTATAACTTCGCACACGAAGGTCACACAGGGGTCAACTCATTGACATTTATGATCAGAAGGTACCTTTGACATCTGAAAATAGCATCGAAACTGTAAAAATCCCCAAAACACGAAAAGGTCACCAGAGGTCAAATTGAGGTCAAGGGTCACCCAGATGCGGGTCGACAACTGGATTACATTGAAGCAACTCCCAACCTTAACGGACAGTTCGTTCTCAAGTTATCACAAAAATACTAGTTTTTTTATCATTAATTGACCTTTGGTGACCTCGGATCACATGACCGTTAAGCTTGAAAATATTCCCCTCTACCATTTACAACTTGTCCCAAAATATCAACCGTGTCACACCTTGAAACTGAGAGTTATTGCATTAAATGTCTGAAAATTAACTTTGACCTCGTATAACTCCACACACGAAGGTCACACGGGGGTCAACCCATTGACATTTATGATCAGAAGGTACCTTTAACATCTGAAAATAGCATCGAAACTGTAAAAATCCCCAAAACATGAAAAGGTCACCAGAGGTCAAATTGAGGTCAAGGGTCACCCAGATGCGGGTCGACAATTGGATTACATTGAAGCAACTCCCAACCCTAACGGACAGTTCGTTCTCAAGTTATCGCAAAAATACTAGTTTTTTATCATTAATTGACCTTTGGTGACCTCGGATCACATGACCGTTAAGTTTGAAAATAATCCCCTATACCATTTGCAACTTGTCCCAAAATATCAACCGTGTCACGCCTTGGAACTGGGAATTATTGCACTAGATGTCTGAAAATTTACTTTGACCTCATATTACTTCACACACAAAGGTCACCTGGGGTAAACCTATTGACATTTTTGATTGGTGAGACGTGAATATAGCATCAAAACTGTAAAAATTCAAACATTCTTTTCTTTGCCCATTTTCTCACCCAAAAAACTAGTTTTTTTAACATTAATTGACCTTTGATGACCTCGGATCACATGACCGTTAAGTTTGAAAATATTCCTCTATACCATTTGCAACTTGTCCCAAAATATCAACCTTGTTACACCTTGGCACTGGGAGTTATTGCATTAAATGTCTGAAAATTAACTTTGACCTTGTATAACTTTACACACAAAGGTCACCCGGGTGTCAACCCATTGACATTTTTGATCGGAAGGTACCTTTGATATCCAAATCTAGCATCAAAACCAAACATTTTCTTTTTCGCCCGTTTTCTCCCAAACTAAGCACATTTTTTCTAATGTGACCTTTGACCTTTTGACCTTGGTTTCAAATGTAGTTTGATCTGCTGATTCCAAAAATCAACACGACAAGTCTGTACAGCCATCCTAACTCCGACCGAAAACTTTGACCCCATATAAGTTCGCACACAAAGGTCACAGGGGGGTCAACCTATCGATATTTATGATCGGAAGGTACCTTTGACATCTGAAAATAGCATCGAAACTGTAAAAATCCCCAAAACATGAAAAGGTCACCAGAGGTCAAATTGAGGTCAAGGGTCACCCAGATGTGGGTCGACAATTGGATTACACTGAAGCAACTCCCAACCCTAACGGACAATTCGTTCTCAAGTTATCGCAAAAATACTAGTTTTTTAACATTAATTGACCTTTGGTGACCTCAGATCACATGACCGTTAAGTTTCAAAATGTTCCCCTAACCAGTTAACAACTTGTCCCAAAATATCAACCGTGTCGCACATTGGCACTGGGAGTTATTGCAGTTTTAGTATTTTGGGTTTTTGGACCATAACTGACCTTTGGTGACCTTTGTGGGCACCAAAAACAATAGGGTTCATCTACTCACTATGGGCCACCCACCCACCAAGTTTGATCATGATCAGTCAATCCCTTGTTGAGTTATCGTGCATACAAGCTAAAGCGTCACACACACACACACACACACACATACACACACACGCCAACCTGAATACATAGGTTCCTTTGCTTTTAGCAAGGAACCAAAAACTGAAATGTACCTACTGACTAGACACACGTTGCTATAAAATTAATATTGAATGGATTTCCCTTACAAAACTGTCGATATTATGAAACAAACTACGTTTGGCAAAGTCCGTTTCTAGACTGCCTAACAATGAACAGCGTGCACTATACGTACATCAGTTTACAACTGCAGTGTTTGACCCTACTTAAATATCACGGTAGGCTGGCTACATGTGCTGCAAATTTCACCAGGTACCTTGCCAAACAACCCCCTGTCTAACACCTGTTTTTTAACATTTTTGGCACGTTTCCAAAAAAAACTTTTCATGGAGTAAACTATTTTGGCTCCACTGTAGAATTAATTATGTCAGTCAGTAAAGGATCGGTAAAGTTATGCGAAATATTATCTTAGACGTTCAAGAAAAGTAGGTAAATATCCCCGTAACATTTAGGTCAGAAAAACCATGGAGGTAAAAACAGACCTCAAGCTAACCGACTCCTCCGCATGAACAAAACAATTAATTCCCCATGATACACGAGGCACAGTCTATACCATACAGACATAGCACGATATCAAGGCCTCAATAGCTACAGTACGGCCATCTTTATGAAAGTAAACCTTGCAATCCCATGTTTTAGGCCACTTGGCATGATTAATTAATGCTAAATATTGTTTCAATGTCCTTGTAGAGAACGTCAACTTCGCAAAATACAATTAAAGTTGTGTTTTTGTTGTTACGTGAGATCCGTAACCGACGCAGTGGTTAGGCTATTTACTATACACTTAACTATGGTAGGATATTAATTTTTCCTTTTTTTTGTGGAAATTCTAGAAAATACTTTCGTTTCCCCCCCGCTTAACACCAGATGTGGTCTTATGGTTAATTCATAAATGGGTGTACTAGAGCCTTGTTTACATGAAATTAGTTGCATTTAGCACGATATGCCAGTTTCGCTTGAATTTTTCGAAAGTATTTTGCTCGATCTTTCGTAATATTTGAAAGGTGTACCAACTTACTTTTCCTACACAATTGGTAATTTCTCTACTGATTTTCAGAGTTTTGTTCTCTATACAGTGAATGTTGTAAAGGACGGGTTCTTACGAACTTCAAAAGTCATGAAGTTGATAAACTTTATTTCTTTTCAACTTTCTTAACCATGGAATGCTAGAATAACATTTACACATAAAACGGAGAAAGGAAAATCGCATTTTTTTTCACATTTATATCAAATTTCTTCTGCAAGAAATTATCGTCATTTGTTTATCCTCAAAAAATATCGTCTTCAAAAATTATTATCGCGATAATAATTTTTGATATATCGCCCAACCCTATAATAGCGCGGGAATTATACCTTAATTATACTATAGTTCAACGTTAGTGTAGTCAGTGCTGACAGTAGTTCTACTTGATGTTGAGCCTAGGCCTAGTGTTTTTTGTACTAATATTTAGCATATCAAAGTGGCGATCACATTTTCATTCTAGGCGACCAGAATTTGGGGAAAATAAAGATCTAGTCGCCACAGGATGTTCCTCCTGGCGACCTCATTCACTGGGGAATTAAAAAGGGTTGTATGCTTGCAAAATGCATTGCACAGATTATCCAAAAGCTCTTTATCACTCAAATTACACAAAACTATGCTACCTTCTCTAAATTGTTTCTGACTTATAGGAAGCAGGTTCAGTTTGTTTACTTGATGCAATAATTCACAATGCAGCCTTTTCAAGACAGTTGTTTGTATGTCTCATATGCACATGATGTACACATGTGTAAATTAAGGTGACATAGACTTATAAAGTAAGAAACAAAAGGCAAAAGCCTAACTACTTTAAAATTTATGAACAAACAGTTTTTCCCACATAAATGAGTATATTTGTTGTCTCTTTTATCAAACTTTCAGCATTCCAATTACTGTCACCGTAAGAGTAGCTTATTTTAGTCACTGACACATTCAGAGCTCGTATTTGATCATTCGGAGGAATAGAAACTTACTGGAAATACCTAAACTAATAATAATAAATCAAACTTGTACCAAGAAGTATACTCATACCAAGTTGATTATTTGCATGCATACATGTATAACCAGCATTTACATGACTGATTTATCAACAGGATGCTTTCATGTATTTAACTGTAAGGGAACCACTCACCTGTTTATAAAGACATTGCATTCATGTTTTACGATTTTGTCAACCTTGTCTTTCATCTTTTCTTTCTCTGCTAATTCAAGTTCAGCAATTTTGGCTGTTGAATCTACTTTCACTCTAGAGCCAAAGACCTGATGTGATAAAGAAAAAGGAAGTAGCATTATAGGTCCAAAGACCTGAACCAGATTAACAAACCGCAACCAAAGAAACCAGAGGTACACCCGTCCCAGCAGTTACTTGCCTTTAAATACATTATATGCTATAGGCATATGGCAAGTAACCAAAGCCCACAAAAACAACACAGTTTCATACACAAGTTCATTTCACAAGATGGATAGGCCGAAGGGAAATTGTTTCTTCATAAAATTTTAAGGTCTATAAACTAAGCGAGTAGATTATTTTGATCTTAAAGCCATAGGTTGTGTAGTCTTGCACTGTTATGCTTCTTCAGTAAATATATGTTAAGAATGTTGACAGTGGTGTAATTCACAACATATCCTGTTTTATGTAAGCATTGGGTTATACAACTGGCCATCAAGGTGTAAGAAACCTGTTCATTCAGATAATCTATTCTACAAGTATGGAAGTATTGAAGTAGTATCATTCAAGTATTAGTCAATAATTTAAACATATTCATTCATACTTATCACGTAGCTCTAAAGATATAACTATCCACAGATGTTTTCTAATTTTGCTTTTATGGATTAAACATGATTTTCACCCTACCAGCACATCACTGGAACACAGCACACTATAATGAGTGTTTGTATCACATCACCTGACACTAGAACACAGCACACTATAATGAAAGTGTTTGTATCACATCATCTGACACTAGAACACAGAACACTATAATGAAAGTGTTTGTATCACATCACCTGACACTGGAACTCAACAAACACATGAGTAAATCATGGAACTGATTAGCTAATTTACATCAGGTTGCAAAGTGTCTTTCATATACAACTGACCTTGACTTTATCTGTGTCCATTGCTGTGTTTGCAATCAAGATCTTAGCGTTCTCAATCCTCTTTGGCTGGTTGACTCCAACCTTCTTGTCCAGTAGGAAGCCTTCATCCAAATATGAGTCATTCATGTTACCACCTTTTTTCTTGATGATCTGAATAGCATGCAAATCTGTCTTGCCCTGAGAGAGAGAAAGATAGGAAGGATACTGACTGATTGAATGTTTATTCCTTCGTGAAAGTTATATAGATAAGATGCCATTCTAAAAACTGTGTCACCTAAGGCTTCATCTTGATTTTCATAACCCACAAACTTTCAGATATAATGGAAATTATTGGCAAAAGAATAGAATAGATATCCTCATTATTCGAGCAAAAAAAAGAAGCTCAAGTTTTGACTCACCTTCAGTCTCATCACAGCTTTGACACAAAGGTTAGAAAACTTTTCTCTTCCTTGTTGGACTATCTTTGAACTCAAGGTGGTGTGAGCAATATTAAACAAGTCTTGTTTGAACTTCTCTGGATCATTTCTAAAAAGAAAATTGGGAATAGAAAAAAAAAAAAAACCAATGTTTGTACAGGATACGAGTTGTAGCAAATCTAAATGTGACCTTATCTTCTGATACATGGTATTCCATAATTTCCATGGGCAGTAACTTTTTTCTCTTACTGAAAATAACAAAATAACATCAGTTTTCCAAAAAATTGCTGAAAATTGTTGACTAAGCATATCAGATGCTCCCTACCCGGAATGAGAGCATGGTGGCCAATTGGCTAAGGCGTCGGACTCGTGATCCAAGGATTGCTGGTTCGATTCCTGCCTAGTTTATTACGTTGTCTCCTTGGGCAAGATGCTTTATCTCACCTGCCTCTCTGCACCCAGGGGTTAAATGGGTACCTGTGAGATAACTTGTCATCGGGCGCAGTATATAACTGCAGCCGACTAGAGGGATTGTCTCTGGGACAGGTTATCATTGACCAGGGGTAATATAACGTCTGTAAAGCGCTTTGAGACCTATCGCTGGTGTAAAGCGCTATATAAAAAGCAAATATTATTACCCGTTATCTGTAGCAGATTTTTCCAGGGCAGCTGCTGCAGTATCCACAGCTTTCCTCCAGCCGGCGATGATGGTCTGAGGATGTAGCTTCATCCCTATTAGCTTCTCAGCTTCCTAAACATAAATCAGAACAAATTGGATAACAGTCAAGTAGGCAAGCAGCAAACATTTTCATCTACAGTAGGAGTGCACTGGAGTTGCACATTCCTTTATCAGGCATATTGCAAACTAGCAGGCTGTAACATTTACATTACACAGAGCTTCAAAGAAACTTCTCAGATGGCATGGTTTCTTCCAATCTGGATATTATAGCCAAAGTTAGTCAGTTACTTTATAGTCAATCCATTGACTAATTTTACAGCAAAATTCAAACTTGATATGTTGATTGTTAATCGACAATCGATGGCTTGTAATTAAAGTATCTGACATTTTATGTATGTGAATATGTGAAATCTGCAGTGAATTGAAAAGTTTATTGTAGTGGCTGCACAACCAATAACCATGAGTAAAATTCATTAATTTTTATCATGTTACATCCATTGTCTCCTGCAGTAATTGCGTCAGCCTGCATAAATGCCATTGTCTCATGTAGTTATTTCATCAGCCTGCATAAATGCCATTGTCTCATGCAGTTACTGCATCAGCCTGCATAAATGCCATTGTCTCCTGCAGTTATGCGTCAGCCTGCGTCAATGCCATTGTCTCATGCAGTTACTGCATTAGCCTGCATCAGTGCCATTGTCTCATGCAGTTATTGCATTAGCCTGCGTAAATGCCATTGTCTCATGCAGTTATTGCATAAGCCTGCATAAATGCCAATGTCTCATGCACCTATTGCATTAGCCTGCATAAATGCCATTGTCTCATGCAGTTACTGCAGAAATGCAATTGTCTCATGCAGTTATTGAATCAGCCTGCATAAATGCCATTGTCTCCTGCAGTTACTGCGTCAGCCTGCGTAAATGCCATTGTCTCCTGCAGTTAAGGCGTCAGCCTGCGTAAATGCCAGTCTCATGCAGCTATTGCATTAGCCTGCATTAATGCCATTGTCTCCTGCAGTTATTGCATAAGCCTGCATAAATGCCAATGTCTCATGCACCTATTGCATTAGCCTGTATAAATGCCATTGCCTCCTGCAGTTATTGCATCAGCCTGCGTAAATGCCATTGTCTCCTGCAGTTATTGCATTAGCCTGTATAAATGCCATTGCCTCCTGTAGTTATTGCATCAGCCTGCGTAAATGCCATTGTCTCCTGCAGTTATTGCATTAGCCTGTATAAATGCCCCTTCTCACTTTGTACATCTGACTCACCCTCAACAGTTCACATGCTAGGACGGTCACAGATGTGGTGCCATCACCTACTTCATCATCCTGAACACGACTGATATCTACAATGAAGAGGAAAAGAATCATCTGTAACAGCTAAAGTCGCAGCTAACGTAGAGAATATATAAAATGATTCTGTTGAAAGCTTCAATCAGTGAAATCAGTATATGTTAATGGTCGTCCTGGTGATAGGAGGGTGGGGGTGGAAAGGGAAGGAACTTTGCTATGTGTTCAGGCCGGTTGCAGTAGTTTTACTTACCCACTAGAATCTTTCCGGCTGGGTTATCGATGCCGATTGCTTTCAGAATGGTAGCTCCGTCGTTGGTGACTTGGACTGCTGCATTCATGTCAGTTGACTGTAGAATCTTATCCTGCAAGAAAGATACAAGTTTACACGACTCAACTTATAGACCAAATTAGATCAGATACAAATAAATAAAACAAAAATATGAGATTTCAGTTACAAAGTATCTATGTAAAGCAGTCCTTGGAATAATAATTGATGTCATAATAAATGAGGATTTTTGAGAAAAAAAAATGAAAGAAGATGCTAGCGATAAATTTAGCAGTTAGACCAACCCTGAACTTGCTTCAGAGATTTTAAGAGTTTCAAGATCTCAGAAAACTGGTTTTGCTTCCAGATCAAGAAATCTCATACTCATGCCCCGGTGAGAATCTCCCATAAACCTTGTGGCAGTCCATTACTGATTGTATTAGGCTTCAATGACTCTACTGTAAATATAGAGACCTGTGTATCTTTATTACATATGTACATATTCTGTCTAGATTTACACTGGTGTAGGGCCAATCCGGTTGACCTTGTTTAAGTTTAAAACCTTTTTAAATTTAATTTAACTGTGGTTAGTGTAGTCTATTCTAGGCTAGATTCAGACTGAGATGATTGTTATCAGCATCATCTCTCTATTCTTTTACTCTGCAGCCATAAAGTAATACCTGTTGGCCAGCTGCATAATACTGTAAATTTAAAAGTCAAGTCAATTGTAATGAAAACGGATATATGATAATATGGCTTACCATTCCCTTTGGTCCAAGAGTACTTTTGATCAGGTCACCAATAGCAATGGCTCCAACAAAGCTGGATAACCTAGCTGTTTCTGACCTCTCTTCTTCGGCATTATCCTTAAGGACCTGAAGTGGCTGTAGTGACACCTGTCATACAAAGATCAAACATTACACATTTACTACATGACGAAACTTAGGCCTAGAGATCCTATCATGAGCAAGTTTTTAATGCACTAGCATTCCCTCCGCAGTTACTAGGCCTCAGTAACAGTATGCTCATCAACTCGTTATTGGGGAGTAGATTATTGGTTCCGGCGACAAGACAATACACTATGCTCGACATTTTGGCAAGGGACTCAAAAGCTAGTCAGACTTCAGTCCATCAGTATTTTTACTAGCCAAGACTAAGACTATCATTAAAACATGGTGTTTACAAGTGGTCCAAAAATTGGGAACCGGGTACCTGAGAGCCGTTACCCGTCGGGTATCCAGGTACCTGGAAAAAATTGTTTACCCTTAGTGTATCACAATTTACATATAATTACATATTGCTATAATAATGCTAATGCTATAATAAATGAATTATATTCTCTACTGACAATGTTTTCATGTTCAAATATTTAGGCGTAAGATAAGGTATAAAACCTTCCTCAATAATTTCTATTTGCTTTTGTTTCTTTCATTAACTTGTAAATAACTTCATATAATTAACATCACTTCTAACATTGCACTGCCGCCGCTGCTTATGCTTGCTTTCCACCTCTATTGGATCAGACCATATAAATATCCAATTAACTCTTAAACAGTTGTTGCTACTACTATCTATTATGCAGGCCCAGGGTTCCCATTAGCCGCGTTTGGAATAAACGTTCAGTAAAAAAGCCACTTGCAATTAATATTTTTTAGTTATCTCGTCTATAACCATTAACATCTCCTAAAATTCCTTGTCAGCCTTTCCTTCTATGAAATAAACGAATGAATAAGTAATAATTGTGAGAATTCTTTCATATTTCTTCCACATGGTAGCCTAACACCACACTAAGTCAATCAGAAATCTAGCTAAGCCTAACCATCTGTTTATTTGCTGAAATTGTGACACAGTTAAGATATCCATGGAATACTTTCGTTATTGCTGTTACGTTCGACCACATGGTTGCCTAACACCACACTAAGTCAATGGGAATATGCCGTCGGTTTGCCAAAACACCAAAAAAATCCCACTTTGCGTAGGATTCGGGTAATAAATTAAAAACCAGGTAGTATCATGTCGGGCAGGTACCCGGATACGGGGTACCCGGTTTAGTATTAGGTGTGATAAAAGCAGTACTTAGCGAAGTCTGAAGCAAGTTTAAACTGCAAAGCTGATTTTTGTCAACAACCAATACCGTGGTTCACTTTCATGTTCACAAACTTCACACAGCATTATTTGCTCCAGTTGAAAAAGTTTCAGAGAGAAGTTAGAACAATGATCAATTTAAATCAAATATTGCCTTTAATTATCTGGACTGAGCTTGAGAAAATTGTACTAAAATGGGATTTAAGTTCATTCACAAAAATGTGGTACTCATTTATTCATTCCTGTCCAATTGAAAATGGTTTTTGACCACCGATCTCATGACAGGCTTGACTAAGCTCAGGCAACTCCACAAACTTCAGTCAAGGCTAGTAAACTATTTAAATTAACTAGTGCAAACCCCTGATGTTTTTACAGATAAGATTATAAGATGACTACAAATTACAAAACGTTTGAGTAGGTTTTAACCTAATAGTTTCACCCATGAATCTATCAATGAGTTACTGACATTAGAGGCTGTTAGAAGTGATATGACAAGAATTAAACCCACCGTTCACGATTATGAGCCAATTTGATAAAAATATGTTTGTCGACAAGCATGTAACTGCCTACTGTACTTGGTAAGGCATTAAAGAAAACACTGGGACCAATCGAAAAAATATCGTATAGTCGTAATCGATTAATCGCCAGTAGTCTACACGATTACACTTTGGAAGTTTGATTAATCGCGCAAAAAATCTAAGTTGCGATTACTCGACTACAAGCTAGCACCACACATAATCTGCTTTTGAGAAATAGCCTAACCTATCAAAAAAATACTATAGCAGTTTGTCAGCAAATATTGCTAAAGTACAGGTTCTCACAATGCTACAAAGTGCGAGCACTGTGCTGTGTTAAATATGGCACGCACCTGCCAATTTGTAACAATCACTAACATCATTCTCAATTTTTAGCTACATTCGTTTTCAAATAATGGAAAGTGAGGATACAATCATTGTGTTCTTCCGTAATTATCGTAATAATTATTCTTGCCATCTTGGTCACTAGCTGATACAACCGCCTTGCTGTTTTTCTAGTGTCCTTCATATGGTAACCTTTCGGCCTAACTTTAGAATCCGTACCATATGAATGGGAAAGCTTACTTCGAATCGGCAGAATAAGGTTAGGGGTTAGGAAGTAGGGTTATGGAGTAGGGTTAGGGGTTAGGAATTAGGGTTAGGAAGTAGGGTTAGGGAGTAGGGTTAGGAAGTAGGGAATAGGGTAAGGGGTTAGGAAGTAGGGTCGAATGGTACAGATTCTAAATTAGTACCAACCTTTCTACTGTGATGTTATATTGTATGTATCTTGTAAAAACAATTGAGAAATAAATTTGAAATTGAAATTCATAGGCCAGGCCTAAGTCATGACATTAGACAAAGACACTCATATCTTTGAAATATGGCCTACATTCATAGTTTAAATCTTGCATTGCTGGTTGAAAGTTGTACAATTAACCACGAAACTATCCGTATCACTATCAGTACTGTTCTAAACTTGGGAACAGTACGGAGGTAGGCTAGGCCTAAGTACAATGCATTGAGTTACAATGCGTAATGGTAGGAATGAGCCTTTAGTCATTACTAGTAATATTAGCCTAGGCTAGATTCGACCCACATTGTGCTGGAGGTAGCCATAACGATGGTGTTACTTGCCTAACACAAACAGTGGGCAAGTGAAACACAATTACTTTAGGCTAACGGTCTATTGGCTCGGGCGAAACCATGATGTTAATGTCTCATTTTTGAAGACCAGTCTTTAATCAACTTTACATAAATGTTAAATTACCATCTTTGCTGCAATAGTTTCTCTGTATTGTTTTGAACTCAAGAAATTATAACTTTGGACACGAACAGCACTCCAGAATTTCTCGAATCTTCGACCATGTGTTGTCAAAGGGTGGCATACACGATCCGCTTGTTTGATTCAGTCGTTTTTATCTACGACAAAAAGGAAAAAGAAGTACGCCCTCTCTTCAATGAAACTTTCTACACGTGCAAAGATCAATACTCAACATTATATAAGGATGGAAACTATTTGGTTGGGGGTGACAGTTCAGCTTTCCGAATCACGTAAAATGTTAGACATATGTCCGAATACTTATGGGAAATCCCCACCCACATACCCCTCCCCCCTCACAGTGAACTCACGTTTGTGATAGCTTCCTAAACCATTTTTATATTTCGAATGGACGTCTTATCCTGAGGCAGTGTTGTTGACTCGAGTCACATTTTCTTGACTTGTGAGTTGACGTGACTTGGCGATAAATGACTTTTGATTTGACTTGATTAAAGTTATTTGACCTCTTGACATCATTAAAGTAGAAGCAACCAATTTGTTATAAGAAAATGGAAAGAAGTATAATTTTACTTTGAAGTGACGCATAAATTTCAAGGAAGACGCATGCCGTCTGACTTGCACGAGTGATTTATAGGTTAGCATTTTCAGTACCGTTTCAACAAATTCTAGGATATTTCATTTTTATTTTCAAACTTCATTTTCGGATCATTCACAGAGAAGGAGCAAATGAAAAATTCGAAACAAAATATTAATGGACGCATGCGCGAGCAAATGTCTTGATCTCAATGTAACTTTGAAACACTCAGTAAGTACAGTCTACTCATGAAACAAAGAAAAACATATGATCAAACCATGGGCGCAGATAAGTCGATGTAACTTAAATTATCAGTAATTCTCATTTTATTATATTTATCAACAGTTGTTAAATATAGGACGGAAATCGCATTAGCGGCAGTCTATAATTGTTTTCTGGGAGAGGACCCCAGACCCATCGTATACAAAAGTCTACTTGGATTATTTGTCCCCTGATTTTTTTCTGCAGACGCCCATGTATTTCCCAAACTAAATTTCTGAGCCATGAGATCTAAAACTTAAGGAGGTTTGGGAGCATCATTGGGTCTGGGAAGTGTTATTTCCGGGGATCTGGGAGGTATATTTGCCAAAAAATGTCTTGTACGCTACGCGCGAAACCAGGTCGCGCTCCACTTAGATATAGTATCAGAGAACAGACACGCGTCCCCACCATTATTCAAGACTGATCTGCGCCCATGGATCAAACAATATCTTATGTTGTATGCAGTGGCGTAGTCAGGATTTTTCAGGGGGGCGCTGGGGGGGCTTGACAATTTCCTGGGAGGGCTTCTTGTTACTATCTAAGTGGAGCGCCACCATGGGTTGGCGCGCAGCGTACCGGAAATTTTTAGCTAAAAAGGCCTCCTAGATCGTCGGAAATGACACTTCCAAAGCCTTGTAAGCAGGGGCGTCCATCCGATTTGAAACATGGTGTGGGGGGGGGGGGGAGGTGGACTTAATCGATTCGAGTATTCCGGCCGCAAGTACTATCTAAGCGGAACGCCACCATCGCATGGCGCGCAGCGTACCAAGAAAATTTCAGATTTCAATACCTGCCAAATCGCTGGAGATGGCACTTGCCAGGCTGGATAGTAGCCATCTAGTTGCGTGATTTCGGGAGAAATTTACAAATTCGTCACTCAGGAAATCTGCAATAAAGTTCATGTGCGGCCTTAATTTTTGGTGGATTATTTCTGTTATTAGTAATTCCAATTGACATCAACATTAGAACCCAGTGCAAGTTGACAAATGATGCGGCGAACTGGAAACCACAGCCCCATTTTGCCCTATGTTTCAGGATAGAATACCCCTCATTTGCTCGAACCCATGACAACTAACAATCTGTGAATAAATTTACTTCGAAATGGGCACATTATATTGCACCAAGTCGGTCAAGGAATGACCCCAGGGCCTCAGATATAGGCCTATATAGGAACGATAACCCAAAATGTCCCCGGTCATACTATAGGCGAAGGAAGCTATCCGCCGCGACTGCATGTGAGTTTCTCGACTTGCCGTCCTGGGAGTCATACCACAAAATTGTGAGTTTTTACACTGGCATTGACATTTTTCAACAAATCTGCAAATTGTGCGTGGAAAATAAGGAAAGATTGACTGGGCTTTCGCCAAGAAACATACTGAATGACCGAACTATAAGTCAAACTGACATCAAATATTGCGTCTGAAACATTATTAGGGTGATAGACTGATTCTCAGCAATAGTATTGTCTCCTTTCTTGAAAATTTGTTTTTTAAGCCGTTTTAAGAGCATCAGGGTACGTCCCAGAAGTGAAAACCCGGCCTATGCGCTATGTCACGTCCGGTTTTTCAGCAATTCTAGCCTACTGCAGGTCCGCGGTCGTATGGTAAGCCGTTTTAACATTTAATAAGGAATTTCAGATATCTCGAAATAATTTCAGATATCTCAAATTAAATTACAGATATCTCCAATTTATTTAAGATATCTACAAATAATTGCAGATATCTTAAAATCAATTTCAGATATCTCGAAATACAAGGGAATTTCAGATATCTGAAATTTAATTCGAGATATCTCGAATTCAATTGCAGATATCTCGAATTCAATTTCAGATATCTCGAATTCAATTTCAGATATCTCGAATTCAATTTCAGATATCTGAAATAGAATTTTAGATATCTCGAATTCAATTTCAGATATCTCGAATTCAATTTCAGATATCTGAAATAGAATTTCAGATATCTCGAATTCAATTTCAGATATCTCGAATTCAATTTCAGATATCTCGAATTCAATTTCAGATATCTCGAATTCAATTTCAGATATCTGAAATAGAATTTCAGATATCTCGAATTCAATTACAGATATCTGAAATACCCGATTAAATGTTAAAATGGCTTTCCATACGTGCCATTTTAACATTTAATCGGGAATTTCTGCATATGCATTACAGATATCTGGAATTCAATTGCAGATATCTGGAATTCAATTTCAGATATCTCGAATTAGATTTGCAGATATCTTGAATTCAATTTCAGATATCTCGAATTCAATTTCAGATATCTCGAATTCAATTTCAGATATCTTGAATTCAATTTCAGATATCTGAAATAGAATTTCAGATATCTCGAATTCAATTTCGGATATCTCGAATTCAGTTTCACATATCTCGAATTCAATTTCAGATATCTGAATTAGAATTTCAGATATCTCGAAATCTATTTTAGATATCTCGAATTCAATTTCAGATATCTGAAATAAAATTTCAGATATCTCGAATTAAATTTAAGATATCTCGAATTTAATTTTAGATATCTGAAATAGAATTTTAGATATCTTAAATAAGAAACAATTTAAGATATCTGAAATTCCCGATTAAATGTTAAAATGGCTTTCCATACGGTCGAAGGGTCGTACATGAGTGGTCATAATGGAGATTCGAGACCATTCAGATCAGTGATATATTTTTCGCACATGTAAATTTTTTTCGACACCTAAAATCCCAGTGGGGCGACTGGGGGGCGAAAAGCTTTCATGAGGGGGCCGTCGCTCCCCACGCCCCTCCCCCCTTGGCTACGCCACTGGTTGTATGCACGTAATCTAAATTCTAAACTCTTACCCTAAGCCAGGTCATCATTCAAGATCGAGGCCCTCGAAAAGAGCGTAATACATCTTCCCGCTTATAGACTTATCACGTGCTCTCAAATATCTGGCTGGTATGCCTACCCAGTATTTTCGCGACCACGCCCATGACACTGAAAGCCAATCACAAATGCGACAGAGCAAAAAGTTTGAATTACTCCTCCACATGTCATTGTGCACTCGAATTAAAGGTTTGAAATTTTTTAAAGACAAGTGGTCTGCTTGCATAAACAACGGACTCTTTACGTAGAGAACACTGCGTTGCAGCAAAACCACGGTGAATTTTGTAAACCGGTATCATTTCAAAAGTTGAAGAAAACGTCGCCATATTTCCCAGCAGTTTGTGATTATCTGTTCAGTCAAAATTTTGCGACCGTACCTGTACCAACATTCAACAGTAAGGATAAATCTTATTTGTTCAAATCATATAATAATGCTAGCAGTAGCAGCCTAGGCCAATTACTTGGCCTAGTACTAGTCGTATTACTAAGCCAAGTACTGCTACTAGTTAGGGCTAATAGGCTAGGTCTAGCATCCGCCAGGGCCAACCAAGTAATATTAATTATTATACAAAATTCTGACCAGTAAATGTCAGCGATGTAAAGTTATTATTTAACCATTTTCAGCTAACCTATGAAACACGTAGCACATGATGTTACGCCTCGAAGTATAGGCTGCTGTGTCTTAATTCTTACTTGACTATTAGTAATAGTATATGCCTTGTGTGACATTGGCATTTGATAGCCCAACCCCCTTTAAGTTTTAGTTTAAGCTGCCCTCTAGGCTCTAGTGTTAATGAACCTTTGAGAATTCTTATTAAATATTAGTTATACAATTCATGGTGATGACTTATGCACCACCCCTTGGATTGTCTGTTTGCACCCATGTGTTACCACTCTTCATCTTGAGATCATTGTGTGCACATGCATTTTATGGATTCTATTCGTTGGATTTACTAGTTTCGTTCTTTCATGCATCAAAAAGATTGCTGTAAAAAATTCTACTTGATTTATTCATTTAAGGAACAGGGCTAGGGTAAGTTTTCATGGTTTTGTGTCATTTCAATAATTGGCATTCGTATAAGTTGAATTAGTATGTGTATTCAGTAAACATCGATGGCTTGGAATTCATCATTTGAATTGTTGGATATTGTCTTAATTGGTTCAATTAAGATTACTTGTATTTGTAACCTATCTGATATTGTATCATTGTCCATGTATAAACCATCATTGCTATGATATACATGTTTGGTTTGGTATAATGAAAGTTCAACGGAAAGTTCTGTGTTAACATGTTATCAACTATCTACAGTAGGTTTCTATTTGGTATAAAATTGTATTTTATGAACTCTTAATATATTTTTGATAATTATTCGAAATGTAACTTGTTAGGCTCTTAGAGATATAGAGAACATAGGATTAAGTTCACCATGTGTTCTGTTTCTAATAGTGATTCATTCGAATTGACTTCTAAGAAGTTACTCTGTCACAGATGGTATACCATCTTCAAGTAGTTGAATCTTGTGTTTACTTTTGAGCTTGTTTCATATGGTATATCCATACACTGTGTAAGCATCTTTAACTCTCTTATAGGCTATCCCTTTTAGAGGTTAAAAGTTCATGCAATATCTTTTGGCATAAGTTTCATTCTCTGTTGCATAGGACCATTAACATACCTGAATTATAATCAATCATTTGGATTTTCCAACACAGTTCATAGGTTAATTGTATTTTCTGCTCATATTTGTATTCCCTTATGAATTAAATAGTGAAAGTGGTTACATCTTTGGTGTATTAAGTGGTAAAAGGCAAGGTGGTTTAAGTACTAATGGTATTCCTTTAAGGCTCTGACTGTTTTATCTACAGTATTACTCATTGCTGTCTGTACTGTGAATGCTATAATATTAAAACAGAACTATAGTATCATTCTCCTGTACAATGAAGTTAAAGTGATATATTGATTTTTGCTCAAAGTGATGTATATAATACCATATCTGCTATTGGTATTGATGATAGTTATGCCTGATAATTGTAATTGTTTGTCTTCCGAAGTTGATGTTTCAAGGCCCAATCAAATGCAGAGTAGATGACTTAGATACATATAAAGAAGAGTGCATGGCATTCAACACCATTTGCCATTGGCGCTTTTGACAACTATTTTGTTTATAATTAGCGCATTATAAATCTAAGTTATTATTATTGATAAATTTATGATGAACATGTCATATCAGGCCATTAAAGACTTGTTTTCCCATTGACTTTTGTGTTGCACGTGAGGAACTGATATAATTGTCTGTTTATTTGACTTACTATCCAGTCACCTTTCCTAAACTTTCATAAAACATTATGGTTCCAGTGTGCAAAAAAAATGCTGTACATCTTTAAACTTGTTTAGCAATATGTCCATTTTGCATAGTATATTGCAATACCAAAAAAAAAATTATCTCTGTATGTGTGTGTAAAAAATACAAAGGAATTGGGACTTAAACCAATTTGTAAATTTAGTTTATTGGGCATAGAGGGGTCTGTTTTGATTGAGTTTACAGAGGACAGGACTTCAAAGGGAACAATAGTTGTATTGCCTATTAAGGGTTACCCTTTGTTACTCCTTGGTATTAGTATAATCTTTCCATTGTTACCTTTCACCTCGTTTTATCTCATTCAACCCATGCCATTTATTACTTTCTTTGATGTAACCACCAGTTGGTCAAACATTCTGTAACCAGTTTAATACATAGTTTATAGCTTGTGTTCAGTTCTTTACTCTTCCAGTCAGTCAACTGTGAAACATTTAGTTTTCATAAGTTTATCACAAGTTCCTCAGAGAAAGAAGTTCCTGTTTAACATCCCAATGAATGATAAAGTCCTTCCAGTGTGATACAGCTTAGGAAGATATGTTGTGTGGAAAGCAATTAATCCTTTCAACAACTTCTACTTCACTGACCAAGTGATAGTTCACAGCACAGTGGCCTTCTCACCTCTCATGTGTCAAACAGCCAACACAAACAGACTGGTTACAATTTTGTGGGTAGAGTGGTCACAGGGGACATCAGAGATCAGGTTGCATTGGGATTGTTATCTTCTGATCTTGCAAAGTTTAGGAAACTGAAAACCTGTTGAAGTATCAAAGTGTGGAAAATTATGTCAATTATTACTGCTGTAAGTTTGACCAGGGAGTTGTTGTGGTTTGACAGTCCAAATGGACTTGATGTGCACATCTAGGTCATTAATGGGGAGCCAAGGAGTTGTTATGTCACTCCCTGGACAAACTCATGGAACCAATTTTGACATAAAATTCTTATAATGGCAATATCTTTTCAACTGTATGTCTGGGTTAGTTCATACTTGGTATGGTGATGTAACTACATATTAAGTATATGTTCTTTGCAACAACAACTTTGACCTCATAACCTTCATGAGTTGATGGGGCTTAATGGGAAGTAGTCAAAAACAGCTTATAAACAAGATATCTCATCAACCACAAGTTGAATCAGTGTCATACTTGGTAGATAGATGTCCCATGATTGAAATTGGTAGAGGTCAAGAGAGCTCAATAGGTGTCAAAGTCTCAAAATCTTTCAAATATGAGAACTCCAAACATAAAGCTACAATAAATAGATCTGTCAATTCTCCAATGGTATGATTTTCTTTCGGTGAACATAGTTTGGTCAAGTTGAGTTAAGTGTTGTGAAGGGGCTCTTACAAGTCTTTAACAGAACATAGGGAAATGTTTTGAGCAATTTATTGCCATTCCACGTTTTCTTAAAGTTTTATTGTATGTTAGTAAATGTTTTCTTTGGTATGAATTTGAATTCAGTTCAGTGTTCCCTCTAAGGTGTGGGATTCCCTTCAACTGACATGGTAATCCCCAGTGGTGTTGCCAAGAGGGGGGCTGGGAGAACGTGCCCACCCAATAAAAATTGTGCCCCCTCCACCCCCCCCCCCCCCAGGCACCCTTGCAGATGGAATTTATTACAAAGGACAAACGTATAATGTTCTCTAGTAAAACTTCTTTCCACAGACCATCACAATAACCAGCTGTTTTCTCACTAACAAGGTCACAGAGGCCCCGGCGTGAATCACCAGTGCTTAAACTTCACTACTACCCTGCATGAATTTCAATTTTCAACACTCTTATTTGAAAACATTATCAGAACAAAAGGTTTAAATTTCCAACTTTTGTATAGCTTTTTTATCCGCCTCTATTAAAACATAAATATCGGACAGACTAAGCCTGAAAATTCTTGAACAAAAAGTTACTATAATATGTCACCAGATTGCATCTCAGGACCCATAATTAATCAAAAGTTTCTGACACCCCCTCCCCTTAGACCCCTCTCCCAGGACGGCATCACAAATAGACATTGTGCCACCCCCCTCCCCACCCCAAGATTGAATTTATGGCGACGCAACTGGTAATCATGCAAAGAAAACATTTGTCTGCTGGAAATCCCCGCATCGTTTTCTTGCATTCGCGATGAGGTTATACTGAATGCACAACTTATTCACTTGACCGTATAGAAATAAAAACTCTGATAATCAGTAGCAAAGTTACCAATTATGTACGAAAAGTAAGATCGAGCAAAAAACTTTCGAAAAATTCACGCAAAACTGGAATATCGTGCCAAATGTAACTCATGCCATGTAAACAAGGCTCTAGTACACCCATCTATGAATATAAGACCACATCTGGTGTTAATTGCAGGGGCAAAAGAAAGTATTTTCTAGAATTTTCCCAAAATACGAAAAACTAATATCCTATCATAGTTAGGTGCATAGGCATACAGGACCATTTCAGTTTGGGGGGGCAGAAATTTTTGTGCCCGAAAGTTCCTGTGACACTATCTAAGCGGAGCGCCACCATCGGTTGGCGCGTAGCGCACAAGAAAATTTTGGGCAAAAAATGCCTCTCAGATTGCCGGAAACGGCATTTCTGAGGCCTTGCAAGTTGCATCTAAACATTCTTTCTTTTATAATCTCACGTTTTAGAAGTTTACACTTCCCCCAAAATTTGGTAAATTAGAAGAAGAAAAAATTGAAACATCACTTTGTAGGTGAAAAATAGGACAGTATATTTTTTAAGCTCCTATTTAGTTACCGTGTTTATTATTTTAACACAGTACTCAGCTACCTCCAGAAAAACATACATTGTTCAACATCACGTAGGCGGGATAATGTCGCTGTGTCGGGTGAGACTGAAATTTGTCTCACAAAAAAAGTATTAAATATAACAAAGAATATGATAAACCTGTACTTCTAGGCTTGTAGGCACTCCCCCTCCCCCCCCTACCACCATTCATGAAAAAGAAAATGTTTCTTATATACTAATGTCGGGGATGTCCAGGTATACAGTTGACTAGTTAAAAAAAATTTTGATCGTGCAAAAAGCTTACGGTGGTGCTACACGGAAATATTCGGGCATCGTGATGCTAAATAAAGAAAATCATGGAATTGTCGGGCAAAAATTTGAAAAAGATTTGGGCAAGCTACTGCATATTTATATACATATATATATATATTTATATATTTTCTCCTCTTAGGCTGCCCAAATTTTTCAGGACTTTTGCCCGAATTTCTTGTCCTCTGGAAATTTGGGGGGGCAGTCTGCTCCCCCGCCTCGTACGCCTATGGTTAGGTGTATAGCAAATAGCCTAATCACCTCGGTGGTTAAGGATCTCACGTAACTACAAAAACACAACTAATTGTATTTTGCGGAGTTGACATTTTATACAGGAACATGGAAACAATATTTATCATATCAGTATTTAGTTAATCATACCAAGTTGGCTAAAACATGGGACTTCGATATTCACTCATAAAGATGGCCGTAGCTAGGGGTCCTGCTATGCGTATATGGTATGGACTTGTGTTTTCTCGTGTTTTCATGGGGAATAGACAGTTTTGTTCATGTGGAGGAGTCAGTTGGCTTGAGATAGACTTTTTGAAGTGGGGGTCAAAACATAAATGTCAATAAAAACTCCTATATATCATAAAGCCAATTGACGTGGTGGGTGAGTGTAAGGGTGTGGGATGTACAGTAGTGCCTCTGTGGTCAGATTTGTGCTATCATAGGGTCAAACGTCAAATAACCCAAAACAGCATTGTGGCCTTTATGCCTGGGGAAACAATTGTCGGAGACCCATTAATTCATGTGGGACATCAAGCTGCAAGTTTACAGTGTATTATTTATGTGAAACTCCAGAGGTCACATAATCAAAGGAAGTCAAACTTGGCAAATATTGTGTGCTAAAGCATTTCACAGACTATTCCTTAGCCACAAGCAGATGAACTTGATGGGTACGTGTGTGGGCAAGGGTTGTAGTGGGTGTGTGACTTATGAGGTCATGGGTTCAAATGTTGGGGTCAAAGGACAAATAACCAATAACCAGCATTGTGGCCATTACATGTGTACCAAGTGGACCAATTCTTCTTACACAACTAGGTTATCACAGACAATATGTCTACAGTGTATCAATTAATGTCAAACGTCAAAGGTAACATGATCAAAGGAGGTCAAATGTCAAACATGGTTAAATTTCTGCAGAAAAAGTCTTTGGCAAACTATTCCTTGACCATAATGCTGATAGACTTTAAACTTGGTGGGTATGTGCCTGGGCATGGGTTGTTGTTACGTTGCTGTCCACAACTTTCAGAAGGATATATGTTTGCAATGGTCAAGTTATTTGGAACTCAGTATGTCTCTCTGATGTTCCGGTATTTGACTTGAGGACAAATTTTCCTCAGGTCATGCTCTATCAATCAGGTGATTGCTAAATATGAACTTATAAGACAAGGAATCCTGAAGCATTCTGGCTTTCTGGTTAAATATTGTGAAATCACCATCATGAAAGACAGCAACCAAAACAGTTTAATATCTTGGGAAATTCTGGACATTTTCTGCATCTGTAGTTTGATTTCTTCACATGATGTGTATGTTAGTAAGATGTAATTTGAAGTGTTTCTTAAATTTTGGCGGGTAAGTACTGCGTATTTGTATAACATGCAGCTGAACTGATTAACAGTCTCAATGCAGTTATTGAAAAGTGGTTAAGTTCATTACGATCTTCCTTGCCTATAGCAAATACCACCCAAGTCGCCTGTTTTTGGCCAAAAACAGGGGAGATGAAATATCTACAGGAGTTGGTAATGCTAGCTTTACTTACCGCACCTCTGCACAAATTCATGATTAAACACACAGTGTACAATTTCAGTGGTCAAGCCAAATTTGTCTGCACACACAGGAAAGTAGGCCTTGTTCCCATATAAGAATGCACCCATACTTCAAGTCTGCAAGGGCGATTAATTCCCTTAGTGTGAACACTTGCGTACTCGTACTTCAAGTCTGTGCGCATTCTCAAGAAAAATCCTCTTTTCGGGATGTCTTCCAATCCCTCTTGAGCTCTTAGAAAGTGTAATGTGAACGGTCGCAGACTTATGGTGACCCGAGATTGCCGGTTAAGTTATAATATCCGCTCTATCCAGTTGAAATTTGGGGGGCATTTTGTAGTGTTTACACAGGTCCAAAAATCGGGAACCGGGTACCCGAGAGCCGTTACCCGTCGGGTATCCGGGTACCCGGAAAAAACTCGTTTACCCTCGTGTATCACGATTTTCAAGAAATTACATATTGGATGCTATGATAAATGAATTATATTCTCTACTGACAATGTTTTCATGTTCAAAAACGTATGTGTAAGGTAAGGTATAAAACCTTCCTCAATATTTTCTATTTGCTTTTTTTCTGTCATAAACTTGTTAATTACTTAATATAATTAACATTAATACTAATTAGAAGTAATGTTGTTAACATCGCACTGCCGCCACTGCTTATGCTTGCTCTCCACGTCTATTGGATTAGAACATAAAATATCCCTTTAGCTCAGTTGTTACTACTACTATCTATCATGCATTAGCCACGCGATTCGCGCAATTTGATGGCATTTGGAATACACGATTAGTAAAAAGCCACTTGCGATTATTATTTTTAGTTATCCCATCTATAATCCATAAGCATGTCGTAAAATTCCTTGTCAGCCTTTCCTTCTATGAAATGAACGAATGAATAAATAATCATTTCTTCCACATGGTAGGCTAACACCACACTAAGTCAATGCATGAGAAATCAAGCTAAGCCATAACCATCTGCTTATTTGCTGAAATTGTGACGCAGTTATAAGATATCCATGGAACACATTCATTATTGCTGTTACGCTGACCACATGGTTGCCTAACACCACACTAAGTCAATGGGGTAATCTAGCATAGCCATTTGTTTACTACAGTAGCTGAAATTGTGACGCAGTTATAAGATATCCATGGAATAATTTCGGTATTGCTGTTATCTCCAACCACATGGTAGCCTAACACCACACTAAGTCAATGGGAAATCTGCCTAACCATCGGTTTGCATTTTTTTTTTAAATCACACTTTGCGTAGGATTCAAGTTATAAATTAGGAACCGGGTAGTATCGCGTCAGGCGGGTTCCTTCGTTATTGCTGTTATCTTCGACGACATATGATAGCCTAACACCACACTAAGTCAATGGGAAATCTGCCTAACCGTAGGTTTTTTTTTTTTTTTTTAAATCACACTTTGCGTAGGATTCGGGTAATTAATTAGGAACCGGGTAGTATTGCGTCGGGCGGGTACCCGGGTACCCGGATAACCCGTGCAAACACTAGCATTTTGTAACGTGCAGTAGGCATACGACACAGTGTACAGATCAGTGAGGCATACCTACATTGTGTTTGTTTGTTCAAATCAGGGTGGGAATTTGGCAAAAAAAGTTGGTAAGCATTTCTTCATTTTTTGATGAAATGTGCTTACCAACATGAGCCAAGATTTCTCAGTTGGTAAGCACAATTCATGAATCGGTAAGCACAGCACAATGACCTGAACGCTGTTATCCTTTTGTGAAAACTTCCTGATTCGCGGCACAAGTGTACTTTATATCGAGCCGACAGCGGCGGCGCAGGTAATCCAGTCAATGCATGTTCGATCGAAATAATTACAATCCCTGTCCATCACGTTGAACTCTCCGACCAGACAATACCGGGTCGAATACTCGACTTGGTATTAGTTATTCAAATACATGATCAAAGGAAATGTATCGACTGGAGATCGTAAAAAAAACTCTGAAAATCAGTAGAGAAATTACCAATTGTGTACGAAAAGTAAGTTCGGTCTTTCAAATTTACGAAATTCATGTGTGAAGTTGGAATAATTTGCGATGCATACACAGTTAGTCGTAGGTATGTGACGGTCCAGGCACGATCGCTGAGCTAGCAGCCAGCTGTGTGCGGCCTGTTCGTTGGTGCTTTTTGCTAGCTGCGCGACAAATTAATCCTCCGTAACTTAGAAGCAGATTGCAGATAAGCCTACTACAGTCCGATGCAGTCACTTACGGTCAGAATTTTTGGTACGCTCATTACAAGGGTGTGTAGTACTAGGCCCATTTGATTTTTTTATTTTGGTAAGCCATATTTTCATTCCAGTACGCTAGCGTACCGGCGTACCGTAAAATTCCCACCCTGGTTCAAATATCAGACCGTTGCCTTTCTTAACAGAAACAATACCTAACGACGCACATGAACCCATTTCATATTTCTTTGCTTGTGAGACTAAAACAAACTGAATGACAGTCCACTTAAATCTAATAAACTATAATTCATTGTATGCCAAACTCACAAGTTTTTAAAGAGACCAATATCTGTAATTTTATGTTTATTTCGAAATGGGTGACTTTGGAATCGTTACTACGGCAGTTGGGTCATTCCGCCTAAAATCAACCAATTTTCTGAAAAGTTCCCAGGTGACCCTCTCAGAATTAGATGAAATTTTGTAAGAATGATTGAGTATGTCCCAAATGAACACATACAAAAAATTAAAATCATACTCCATGTCGTTTTCGAGATATGGCCCGTTGAAATTTGGTCGAAATGGCCATTTTGCGATTCGCGAAAAGTGTCTTTTGTGATATTTTCCGACTTTGAAAGCTCATAATTCAGTCTTTGTACCAGGTAGAGAGCTCAAATTCGGTATTCTACTGTATCTTACTTCTTGCCAAAATTCATGAATCTGCACTCAATTTAACTGTATCTCCTTTATTTTTCTGGTTACGAAACTTACGATCACCCAAAGTAGGCACTTTATTCAGCCGAAAATGATTTTTGTGATTTTTAAGGTCACCCTGTGCCCCCATGAGGGGTCACATGAATCCTATATTCCTTGGGTATTATCTATGGTTGCATGTTTACACCCATAAGCAATTATAAGCCCACCAATGCATTAATTAAGAAATGGCATGGGCCCAAAGTTGGCTCCAGACAGAAAAAGGTCAAAAAGACCCCGTCCGTCTAGCCTATAATGAAGTTACATGCTCCATACTTAATAGTTAATCATCCTTTTGTGGATTAAACAATCCCATTGTTTCTTGTAGAAGTTAAAGGTTAATTTCTAAAGTCACCAAAGGTCAAAGACTAAACCTTGTAAACGTAACTTGACAACCGAGAGTAAAATGAGCTACATAATCGGTATGTAGATCCACATTGGTGAGTACAAGTAATTATTTTGATCTACTCCGGTGAAAGGTCAATTGAAGTCGACTGAGGTCAAAGACTGGCATGAACTCCACTTGTGATTGTGGATCCAAATTAGTGAACGCAGTGACCCTATTGTTCCAATTAGTGAATGCAGGGACCCTTTTGTTTGTTATAGAGGGAATATCTCCATAGTTACTTGAGGTCCAAGTCTTACATACTTGTAAATACGCTAACTTTAAAAGTAAAAGCTTGGATGAATTTCATAAAGTAAGTAGCGTGTAGCTCCACTTTATTGAGTTATATTTGGTGGAGGTCAAACTATCATTTGGATTCCCCAGAGGTCTGAGTCTGAAAACCTTATCAACGCAATCTCCAATTATAAAGGTGGTTAAACTGAATTCTTACTAAGTGTGGAGCTTTACCTAAGTGCCAGAGTACCAGAACTGATGTTTTCTGTTGAGATCAAATTAAGATGGTTTGCGTGTGGGCGGTACATAGCGTAGTATTGTCACCCTCAGGCAATGCAACCATGACAACAAACGTTTTGGAGTGTACGTACTACATGATCCCCGGCTGCATATCACACATATCCAATCCGATAATTTTAACCAACATCCGGTGAATAGCGGGACAGGATCAGAGTATGACACAAGTGTAAATGCATCCGGATCAATGCACAAGTTTACCCCATGAAGAGATGATCGGCTGATAACATCAGGGGATTTAATCGGGATCTAGTGTAAAAGCACCCTACTGTACGTAGGAATTAGCACATGCATGATACCAGGGAGTTGTTCTATAACAACTCACTGATGATAATTAGGACTGGAATTTCACATGGGAATGCATGTGACGTAATGAGGTCACCGGATATTTTGGGTCACTGTTGATGCGGGAGTGTTTACATTACAAAATTGATCTCGACCTTCGGATCAGATCCTGGTCTCTGCCAGCATCAAAATAGGAGGATCAGATCCGGATCTGAACTGCATTTACACTACAGAGCTCTGTGATCTTGACATCAGGATCAGATCCTGACGACGCATGCAATGATATCCCCACAGTTGAAAATGAGTTTTCAAGATTATATCATTATTGCAGTTATAAAAGAAGATAAAAACATTTGTCATGCAGTCTTGTGCCATGAAAGCTCATAAGGCAAATGCACTGACTAAACTAAACCAAATAACCTGAAATACTTCATATCGCAATTGATGATTCTGGGAGTTAGATCAATGCTCTTCCTGTCTTGGTCTATGAATGATGCATTTGACAGTCTGAGTAATATCTGTGAATTATTTTCATCTCATTTTCTTTGGTTTTTTACAGATTTGGAGTGCCCTTTGCAGGTTCCAGCATGGATGTTTTAAAGCCCTCATCATACTCAGTTGACTATATCCCGGTAGGTGGTCATGTCAATCTTTCGCCATCATCCTCTGCATCAGTATACACGGAATTTCCCCCAGACAAGCAATTACCGTGGCAACACTCAAGTTTTGAAGTTGATGATAACATCCAACCTCTTTTGGACACATTCTATCAATCCATAGACTCTCCTTTGGAACCTACTCCAGACGAGCAATTACCGTGGCAACACTCAAGTTTTGAAGTTGATAATAGCATCCAACCCCTTTTGGAACCATTCTCTCAATCCATATACCCTCCTTCGGAACCTACTCCAGACGAGCAATTACCGTGGCAACACTCAAGTTTTGAAGTTGATGATAAAGTCCAACCTCTTTTGGAATCATTCCCTCAGTCTACATACTCCCCTTTGGAACTTCCAGACAAGAATTTACCATGGCAACGCTCAAGTTCCAGGGTTGACCGTGTTGCTCTCTTGAGATCATCTCCTTCATCCGGATTTTCTCCTTTCCAATCTCCTCAAAAGCAACAATTACCACCGCGTCCTTCCGAATATTCATTCCAACCTCTGGTCACGGATTACCATGACACATCATCTCCCAGTCCTCGATTTGTTCATCCACAAACTGCTGCTCGAGTAGGGCAACCCTCCCCGATACCTATCGTCATACAAGGACAGGTTAATGTTGACAGTGTGAGTCTGGCAGAGAAGGTAAGCCCATTTCATGACAAAGACCGGGATCTGTTGGTCCCTCACGGAAGTACACCACCAAGCATCATCGACGAGGACTCTGGATTTGAATCTCTAATCGATAGTCCGCTTCTATCTCCAGACACGCCTCATATCCCATCGTCAACTGATTCATCTCAGCAGACGAAGAGTCACTTCACCGGGAAGCCTAATATCAAGGAGCCTTTAACACCAGACATGCCCAATGTCACCCGCAGAGTGTCCCTTGGCAGAGAATGTGTATCCTCCCCAGACACCAAGGTTCTTTCAATATCACCTGCTTTATCTCAGCAACCCAGGAGACACTTGACCAGAAATTCCTATCTGAAAGGACCTTTGCCCATGCAGCCCTTGATGACACCACCGCCTAATAGACCGCGTAAGAGAAAGCTAGAGAGTTGCGAGCCTACCTCGGTGCCCTTTAAAAGGTTGAAGTTTGGCGATCAGCGGACCGTTACTCATTTCCAAACTGATCTGAATTCTATCTTTCTGAGCATTAGGAACATCTTTAACTTCAACTGCCGTGCATTGACAGAGCTGGGTTACGAAGCAGAGAAAGATCGCTGCGTTATGGAAATGAAAAGGACTTCTCGTTCTTATTCTCATAACAACTTGGTCTCCAAGGATGACCGTCAGGATTATTCTGACTGGCAACCTAGATGGGGTTACATGTTCATGTACATGATGCGGCATGCACACCTGGTATTACACTCCTTGAGGGCGTTCTATCGGGGGGTAAATCCTGCCATACCTGCAGAATGGAATTTTCCGTTTGACCACAATAGATTGTATTCGGCCAATTTCCTGCAAAAGTGCGCTCAGCCTGGTGGTGTGTTGCACGTCTGTGCCATTGGAGGTGGTCCCGGTAGCGATCTCATAGGTCTAGCCTTGTTTCTCCGAGCTAATCGTTACCCAGTCAAGATAAGAGCATACATATTAGATCTGTGTGGCCACTGGCAGCGCTCATGGCACAGCCTCGTACAGCAGTTACCGCCATACATTGCTGGTTGTTTCTTAGATGTCCAATATGTGCCTTTCAACTACCTCAACCCTAATCTGTCTCTTGAACAAATAAGGATCATCTCATCGGCTGATATCATCACCATTGTCAAATCCATGTCTCCCGTAGCAACAAAGTTGTCCACGGTCAAACCGACGAGGCTCATGGGCAGTCTCCATTCTGACGGCATGGTGAAGCAGACCTCCATTTTCAACATCCTCTCCTGTGTCTCTTCGGGGAGTTTAGTGCTGTACATCGATAATAGGTTTGGAAAGCAACGCAGGGTGATGCAAGAATCCCTCCAAGCAGCTAAAGGGTATAGTCTGTTACATTACCAAGTTACCAAGGTAGATCTACCCTCAACAGGATTTTCACCGGTCAGCTTAAACTTTATGAAGTGGGTTGGCTATGGGCCATCATTTTGGAGCGGGAGAAATGAAGTGGTAGTGTTGGCCAGACGGTTTCAGTTTCATTTTTAAAGCGTCGGGAAGATGGTGTGTTATTGTTTGAAGTTGGCCCGCCATATCAGGATAATTGTAATCTCTGTTATTGCATTTTGGAAGTTTATAGTTGTTGGGTAAGCAAATTTTAAGTGTTTTTATTGAAAAAGATTGTAAAATTATGTTATTCAAGTGCTACCAATTTTACTTTGCAGCCTTTGTGATCCAGTTGGAATGAGGGATGATTTGAATATTGCTGGTAACTTCCAAAATTTTAAGTAAGATTCAGACTGGATTTCCAACTTGTAAACAGCCTTTATCTTTTATTTTGTGTGCATTTACGCATGGGATCTAGTGTACATAGCAAACTGCATGTTAGCTCTGGGGTAACTTCTCTGTACAAGTAAATAAACCTAAGTTTCAAAGTTTGATTTAAATCCCAGTTCCTTTCATATTTAGTCATTTATCAAAATAAATTTGCTTGAAGTATAGATTTTTAGTGTGTCCATGATTGTAATTGGTGTCGTTAGCATTTTGCTTTTTAGCATAATTCTCAAAGTTGTGCAACAAACCCACATTACTTTGACATACAGTACAATGTGCACATTACATTAAAACCTTGAGTAAGTAGAAAACCAGTGGCTTTGCATGAAAAGGGTTGTAAGGGAAATCTCTTGAGCATAGTTTGAAATGTTGAGCACGGTTGCAAAATAGGTAGGGGACAGGGCAGGGGGATGGGGGTAACATGATGGTTACATTCAGTGGTATTGGGTAGATCAGTTGGGTATCAGTTAACTTTCAGTTGTTTCAATAGGTTTCATGTGTTGTTTTTAGTCTTTCCACTCATACATTAATGTCTTCTTTCTGGTCAAACATTCTAAAGCCCTCAAAAAGGTCTTGCCAAAAATCATCTATGCAACTCTCAGTTTTTTTTTCTCTCTTTTTTTTTTTTTTGGGGGGGGGGGTTGTTTCTTATTGTAAATTATCAGGTTTATCACTGTTCATCAATTATTTTCACTTTCCTTGTTCCTATAGGGCATTAAGAATATACAGCTCAGTGCTCTGAGGTTTAGAACTCTAGAAGTTAATTATTCTGCTTAGTGAGGGGAAATGCACTTGTTAAACTTCATTTGAAATTGAGGCATATTGGGGAAAGAAGTATTGGGAACTTCTTCTGTTAGTGGAACAGAAGGAGTTATGGACAGGTGATAGTCCTGATATAACTTAATTAACCCATGCCAGTATGCCATACATGTGGTTGGTATATTATACCACCTTTGTTCTTTCATACAGTAGTTTCAGATTCCATCCAGTTGCCAAAATATGTGAAGAGGGGCAAACTTCAGAAAATTTATAAATTTATGTTTTTCAAAGTGTTCAGTATTTTTGACAGAATTAGTTTGTGTCAGAAAAAATGTGATATTAGGCAACTACAGTATGTGTTATGATGCTACTTTGAGTCCTTTTAATTGCCAGATACAACTATACATTCCTTATGTTGTCATTTTCATATATTTACTATATCTCTTCTTCTTTTGGTATTTTCTTTCTTGTTAATTTTGTGTATCCAATTATCGTCATTCTGTTTGAACAGATTTGGCGGTACACAGACTTAGGCTTGGTGTCGTTATATATCTTTGAATGGACACCATTCTGCATTGCTTACTTGCCCAATGAACATTCCTGATATCCTACAAAGATCTTGTCATCTGAACTATGCAAATCATTTTTCAAACATAGTTATTATGCATTAGTTAAATATTTTGATAGCTTCACTTGCACAGCTGATATTTTTCCAAATTGAGTTCGATTTTTTTCTGTTTCCGTGAGGTTTTTAGATGAGTAGTAGTGGGGGTGGGGGGGGGGGTTTCAAGTAGCTGGGTATAGATGAAATCATTTTTCTAAACGGTCTGCAGAGGGGAGATTCTGTCAAGACAAAGTATCCCTTCGTAAGCTGTTTTTCAAGTGCAATATTGAAATCCCTATTATAGTATAATTGTTGCTACTAATGATGTTATTACAATCTTGACGTGATAAACTGTTAAATCTGATTTTAATAATGACATTTTAACAAGGGCTTTTAATATTATACTCTGTACCAACCAAAAAAAAACCCTACAACATTTATTTCTGTTTATCACGAGACAAATGTGATCAATTCTGTTTAGCATCTGACAAGATTGGTTAATGATGTTCCATGTTCCAGTAGACATATCAGTAAGTTGCATGTTTTGAAAGTAATTTCTACAGAATTATCACAAGTGAGGTACAGTAAGCTAGGATTCTGTATGAGTACTTGTTTGGTGTTTTCTGATTGGTTCATCTGGAACCCAGTATTATCAGATATTCCTTCTAAGTTGGCACTTTTAAAAAGCGTTGATGTGGACTAAATGGATTGGCAATGGAGCTGCTAAGTTAGTCCAGATGGAACCATTTGGGAAACATTTCACCTTGTTGGCTGGGATAAAGTATTTGAATTGTTTCCAGACAATGGGCTATTGTTTGCTGCACCTGTCAATGAATTAGGTAGACCATGGATCTGTTTATAGCTCCATGGGTAGACCAAGAGTGATTTGAAACCCATACTTAATTGAACCACATGAGTTTCAGTGACCATTGTGGGAGCTTTCTAGCATATTGGCAGCAATAGTTTTTTCACATGAGATTTATTATTGGGTGGTTGTTAGTCCATAAATGAGAGATTTAATCATTTTGGTATGATACTTTTGGTTACTGCATGTTTTTTTTCAATTTGATTTACTAATATGGACATAAAGCAGGGGTTTTGCTAGAAGTTACAAAAAAAGTTATGTCAAATTGAAATGTCGAAACATGAGCTTAAGTTACCTATTATGTCAGCAATGTTGACAACAAGTTCAGGTACTTCACAAATTATGACAATTCTGCAAAATCTTGGTTTAGTCCCCTTGCAAGATAGCAGTTTGACATTTTTGCAGATATTTGACAAGTTCTTCACTTTTGGTTCAATTTATTGATCACCAATTGTAGGATTATATTGATCATATAAAGTATTAAATAGCTCAACTTTATGTTAAGTGAACAATTCATGGGTTTTGCTGCAAAATGATAATTGTTGGAGTGTTAAAAGTTATTATACGTCCTTTTGCATAAATTGTGAATTGCTCATATACCCAATGACGTAATTGGAACCCATCCATTCACCGAAAAACGTTAACATATTAAACCTACCAACCTGACATTTTTCACATTATTTAAAGCAGGCTATTGAGTATGGTTTTCACTATAATCTTATAGTACTCAAAATAAGAATAAAATTTTCTACACAAATAAAGGCGTCCACCTAGGTTTTGTACATTAAAGTTTAACAGGGCACTAAAAACATTTAGTTTGACCTTAAACAAGTTGTAAACCGGACACTTTTCGTAATCTGTAATAAGTAAAAAACAAATCACCCAATTTTTTTTATAATGTTTGGACTGAAAGATGATTAGTCATGCTACCGAAAAACTTTCTCTATTAAAAATGACATTTATAAAACATTTTGTGATGCTCAACTCAGAAAGCCCCTTTAAGTGACCATTGTAGTATATTTTGGTCGTTTGGTAAGGATTTTAAAAGAAGCTACAGACTAGAATTGTAAACAGTCTGATGCAGTGTTTACAAACTGGGGGTGTCATGAACAATTATGAATTGGCTAAGACACCGATTCCTTTTATTGCACATCAAAAGTTATGAGCACAAATATAGGTCCACATTTTGTTACTTTCATCTACACACCTTGCAGAAGTATATTTTGTTTCTATTATTTCTCATTTTCTTTCAGTACTTGCCATATTTTGATAAACTCAGACCAGTGTACCTCGATCATTTATATATAGGTGTTTGCTCCACATTGAACCAACTCAGTATTTGATTTGATGTAAAGTTATTTTGTGTTCTTGGACCAGAAATGACTTTAGATATTTGCCAGCTGTTCTCCTTCATTTGACAGCCTCCTTCTTTTGACAGCATATTTTACCTTATAATCTTGCGCACAGTTGTATTCATTGATTAAGATTAGCATCAGAAAAGGTTTCATTTACTATTTACACAAAGTTAAAATAAAAAATGTGCTAGTTCAATTCAGCCTTGTTTTTTTTTTTTTTTTTTTTTTAACAGCTTAATTTTTCTTTGCTCCTTGCTTAAATATAGTATGGGAGTGTCATCGTCAGAAATATCATAATATGCCTCAGACCCCCTAGCTCGCACTACATGAACAGCATATTGAGTAATTAAATGGTCCTTTTTGGTTTCGATGATAATCGTAACCTATGCTTTCATGATGGTGTGTGTGTGAGTGCATTTGTGACACCCAGCTTGTAATCACGATATCTCAAGTAGGGAAGGTCAGATCAATTTCATATGTAGTGTGTAGAAGTACCACATTTAGTACAAGAATCCTATTGTTTTTGGTGGAGGTAATTTCGGGTCACCAGGGGTCAAATAAGGAAAACCTTGAAAACATGTTATCTCAAGAAGGGAAAGTTTGACCAACTTCATACTTAGTGTGTAGAAGTACCACATTAAGTACAAGAAGCCTATTGTTTTTGGTGGAAGTCAAAGGTCATTTGGGGTCACCCAGGGTCAAGTTATGAAAAACTTGTAAACACGATATCTCAAGATGGAAAGCTTGGGAGGACCTCATATTTAGTGTGTAGAAGTAGCACCTTTAGTACAAAAAGCCTATTGTTTTTGGTGGTAGTCAAAGGTCATTTGGGGTCACCAGGGATCAAATTGTGAAAACCTTGTAAACAGAATGTCTCAAGGAGGGAAGCTTTGGCACACCTCATATTTGATGTGCACATAAGGGCCTATTGTTTTCTGTGGAGGTCATTTAGGGTCACCACTGGTGAAATTGTGAAAATCTTGTGAACACGATATCTCAAGAAGGCAAAGTCGGACCAAGTTCATACTTAGTGTATAGAAGTACCACATTAGGTACTAGAAACCTTTTGTTTTTGGTGGAAGTCATTTGGGGTCACCAGGGGTCAAATTGTAAAAGCCTTGTAATCACGATATCTCAATACTGGAAGCTTGGGCCCACCTCTAATTTAGTGTGTATAAGTACCACAGTGAGATGAAGAAGCCTATTGTGTTTGGTCATTTGAAGTCTTTGGAGGTCAAATCGTGAAACCCTTGTAAACATGTACACCCTCACTATACATTTAGTCAGATTCATAAGAAAACTGCTCATGTTACGTCATCGAAACCACAATGCATTTTTGCATTCTGGTTCCTTTTTTAATAACATTGAACCCAACCACCCCCCCCCCTCTCCACCCCCAACAGAAAGCTGCATATGGACCTGCCTTGGAAACACAACCCCAACTGTACATACAGTTTAGTTAACGATAAACTTGGTATGTTGATACACCATAGTAAGTGCAAAACCTATTGTGTGCATGAAAACCAAATTTATTTTGGGGTCAACTCAAAGGGTGGAAGCCTTGTAAATGAACTAATAACGTTGTCCCTGATACATGATTTCTCTCTGAAACGTGATACTTTGTTATCAATTTAGCTTGACCTGAGATGTCCATCGCTGCTATGTACACTGTGTTGTGGGTATTGACTGTAGCTGCATGTACTGACTGCACACTAGTGTCTAATTACCGACGGTAGCAAGCTGTGTGTGTATTTTCTGGGATCGATGATGGTGTCTAACACTTCTGTTACACCTCATTCGAAATTAGGTCAGATTACCGACATTAGACGTTTCTTTTTGCGCGAGTCTTCAGATCCTTTAAGCTTCTTCTTTGATTCCCTCCCCCCCCTTTACTCCAATCTCAAACCTGTGTCAGAGTTCCTGAATTTCAAATCATATTTGAATTTAGTAATGGACTATGTCAAATGTTAGCAGAATTGTTCATTGACTGTAAACAACCACTGGGTCCGACCCTTCCCCTCCTGTACTAGTCTTGTTAAGACCTAGTATGAACAGCCTAGCTAGTGTACCTTTCTTTTTCACATAGCTATTTTCCCGTAGCTATTTGCTGTACTGCCCATAGAACGCCCACGGCAACGTTTTCGATTGATACTAGGGTCTTGCACATTTCTCCCAAGCTATCCCCCCCCCCTTGATTTTGGAAGATTTGCTTCGGAAAGCGAAGAAGAAATCAGGTTTGTCAATTGCAAGGGCGTAGGAACCGGGGGGGGCGCCAGCCCCCCAGTGAAAAATATGGGGGGGCGGAAGTATCATTCCGCCCCCCGCTCCGCAAGTCAGAAAACCCCTTTTTCATTTCCAAATGAGAAAAAATCTCATTTGGAGCACCAAATTGCATCTAAGGCCAGGTGAAAATGCAAAATTCTTTACAAAATGGAGTGAGTGTTGAAGTGTGCTTTATTGCACCAAATTGCATCTGAGGCCACCTGGAAATGCAAAAGAAAACCAAAGGGGAGGGGGACACCCCCTCCCCTTAGACCCCTCCCCCAGGCCGACCATCAGTCTTCAGCCCCCCACTCAAAAGTACCTTCCTACGCCACTGGTCAATTGGGCCCACTTCCCCCAAAATGTTTATCCAAGCCCTGCCTCCCTCAGTGAAAAATCGCTTGGCCTTATAATGTTTTAGCTTAGTTAAGTAGGAAAAAAAGGATCAGGAGGGACACTCATTAAGTGCCCATCAAGGACCCTACCTATAGGAGAGGGAAAAAACTGAAGACACAAACACTCAGACCCGATTACAATGCTTAAAGTGCTTGTCCAAAGCATTCTTAAACCCATTCACACTTCTTGCAAGTACAACTTTCTCAGGGAAACCGTTCCACTCATTCACAACCCTATTAGCCAAAAAGTTATGCCGAATATTAATCCTACTTTGTGACTTTTAAAGTTTAAGACAATGACCTCAGGTACAACCACTATTACTAACAAACATGAAAAGGTTAGTGAAGGATAAATTGTCAAATCCATACAATATCTTGAAAACCTGAATGAAGTCGTGCACGTTACCTCCTAAGCTCCAGTGTGGTGGGATTCAACAGTTGTAACCGTCTATGATAAGGAACACTCTTTAAGGAACTAATCATCCTAGTAGCCCTCATCTGAACCTTTTCGAGTATGGTAGGCCATACGGGAAGTAATTGTTGATTTATTGTCCTCACGAAATTAAATTATTACCGGTATCAATTATATATATTACCGGCAAGGGCGTAGGAACCGGGGGGCTGGGGGGCGCCAGCCCCCCCAGTGAAAAATGTGGAGGGGCGGAAGTGTTCCGCCCCCCCACTTCGCAAGTAAAAAAAACCCTTTTTCATTTCCAAATGAGAAAAAAAAATCTCATTTGGAGCACCAAATTGCATCTAAGGCCTGGTGAAAATACAAAATTAAGTTTACAAAATGGAGTGGGTGTTGAAGTGTGCTATATTGCACCAAATTGCATCTGAGGCTACCTGAAAATGCAAAAAATTCCAAAGGGGAGGGGGACACCCCCTCCCCTTAGACCCCTCCCCCAGGCCGGCCATCAGTCTTCAGCCCCCCACTCAAAAGTACCTTCCTACCCCACTGATTACCAGCATTAATTCTCAGCCAATCACCATGCAGCTTCATAAGCTGGCGTTTAATAGAATCAATATCGACGTTAAATAGAATTAATACCGGTATTACATCGAATTAATACCGGCAAAAAACAACAGTTAAAAAATCGACACTGCAAAAGAAGCCGTCACTCCCCCTGCTCCCACCCCGCCCCCCCCCCCACCCAATGGCTACGTCCCTGTATCACTTGACACCCAAATTCGTAATAATAATATGAATAAAGTTTTTTGTAGTTTGTATAAGTTCACGCCCCTCTTTGGAGAAATGTCGAGAGGTGGCTATAGCGCCAATTTTACACCCATTGACTTAGCAAGTAAAGCGATTTTCAAGAAAAACCTAAGTCCGTGATCCGTTCGTGCTTGACGAAACCCTTGCCCCTATTATACAAAGGAATTAGCCCGGTGAAGGGGGTTGTGATAAATTTCGTATACACCCTCTAAACGTTGTATGAATTTGGGGGCGAAAGGTTGTCGCGTTTTCCCGTGGGGGCCAAAACTTTGTCAACCTCTCAGTGATCACGGACTAAGGTTTTTTTTAGATTAGTTTTACGTGCAGTCAATGTGAGATTTGGACACAGTCGAGATTTGTGTACTACTGCTTGAGATTTAGCCTCTGTTAGCGCTATAGCCCCTACTGGAAATGTCTAAAACCTTTGTATCGGACAGATCCTCGGGCATGTAAAATACAGTGGGAAAGCACATTCGTGGTAGGCAGAAACGGACACTGAGGCATGTACGGTTGCACGCGACAAACTGACAAAAAGAGACTTGGCTAAGAGCCCAAGACTACTACTCCTGTACTAGAACAGCTCGCCTTCATCTCAGAACACAGAAGGGATCGATATACATATTGCAGTTGAGGGGAAGGTGAAAAATTGCTATGTCATATCTGGTGATTTGTCAGGATTCACTATAGTTGTATGAAAGGTCAAATGGCAATGACGTAACCTTTGAATTCGCGTAAGAACGAGTAAACTTTCTGGAATTCTCGTCATTTCAGACACGTCACTTTTGACATCACATAATAAGGGCAAATGAATCATCATTATTTACCAACAGATATGTTTACCGCCATGTCTACACGCCCATAACAATGATGTCACGCGGAAATCACGCCTCTTCATTCACGAAGCCAGTCACTATGGTGTTAGTAATCCAGTAATGCCCTAAAAGTGAAAACAGTTAATCACAAATTTTGGATATTAGTTCATGTGCGTTTATCATCTACAAATCGTATGTTATTAGTAATGAATGAATGGATATAAGGGTTATAAGTTGATCAGCTTGAAAATTACCATTCGTGTTTTATTTGGCCGAAGATGTTTGTTGTGATTCATTTTCAGTGAGTCTTCAATCCCTAATACAACCTTTATAGTTAACCGCTTTAGAAATCGTAAATCAATTCCTTGTCAGTGATTGGTTGATTTTCTGAACGCGCGCATGTCATATGGCATACAGAGACGTCGGCGCCATTTTATGAAAGAGTAACATGTACAACGTGTACGTATGTGAGTGTATGTAAGGTATTATTACCATACTGTACTGTGTATATGTATTGCATACACACCATACCTCAAGTACAGTATGATCGCACGTCACTGATGTTGTTTTGGAGTTTACGTTATAACATGTTATCACTGTTGGTGATCAACCGGGATTGAAGTTGCGCAAGACAGCTATTTTAAATTTAAGTGCTCAGACTGGATTACCGTTACTCTGTAATCTTAACTTGTATAATTTGTAAGTCTAGATTGGCTTAGGCTTGTTAGTAATAGCAGTAGATAGAGAAAGACTGACTTTTGTGAGCCTGGAATTTTAAACTTTCGCAAGTAGCCTAGGCTATCCTTGATCTGAAAATGCCTAACGTTAAAGCACCAGTTCAAAGGCTTAATTTTAGTCGTGACAGTGATGATGGGGACGAAAGTTCTGGTTACCATTCACTGGACAGTTCTTGTTCAATTTTAAATTTGTCAGACGAAAACAGGGACATTTCATTTGGAGGAAGCCCAGACTGTTGGAGTCCAGGTTTAGCGACACCAAAAGCAAGCTCCAAGAACAGTTTTCGTAGGACATTAAGAAGGTCTGAATCACCTGTAGACTCAGATTTAGGTATCCAAGTCTCACCTGACGTTAGTATGCTTAGCAACTCTAAAACCATCTCGTTTATGTCCAACAATACTAGTGATAGGTCTTGTTACACTACTAATACTAGGCCTAGTACTAATGGCACTCCGCCTCATAGGAGGCTGAAAAATTTACGCCTGTTTGATTCTCCTCAAACACCGAAGTCTTTGTTACAGCAACAAGAACAAAAAAGTAGTGAAAGGAGAAGAAATCGTAACATAGCAGGCAGATTGTTTTCAGGAGGCACAAGAAGTAGAGAAACGAAAGGAGTGATAGCACCTCGAACTCGTCGAAGAGCTGCAGCAAATGTCAACCCTTTTACCCCACAAATTGTTATGAATGTAAGCGGAGCTGCTAAGAAACGTCAACGACCAGAGAGAAAGTAAGATAAAATTTAAGTCTAACTTTACAGAAATTAGGGTTGTTGCTACTGGAGTCTAAAATCAAATGTAATTGCTCTTTGCTGTGTAATGTTGCCTTAGCCTACTTACCTGTTCCCCCTTGTGACAATTCAGTGCACCACCTAACATGGATCTATTATATGTTCACTTGCATCAGATGTAATATCAATAATTTGCCACATGTAGAAATAATATTCTGAGGAAACTTGTCATGATACACATGTAGCCTAGTCCTATTGAACTTTGTTTTAACTAGGTAGGGAATCAACTTTCTTAGGCTAAATCAAATAAAGTATTCATTGTACACATGCAGCAAAAATTATGACTTGAGTCAATGTGGCATTCATAGCCTATATTTACAATGTTCTTTCTTGCAGAAATAGTATCACAGATGAACTTGAACCAATGGATGATGAATACGATCTTAGTGACACTGAATTTGAAAATCCATCCAAGGTAGGTATTTGAAGTGTTTTGAAGTTACAACTAGAAAGGCTCACACAATCAAGTACCACTGTTTTAGAAAAAAGCTGGATGTCTGAAGCTGGAAGAGATCCAATAAGCTACTAGTGTTACACTTTTATAATCAGTATATTGAAGACATTCATTAGGAAAGATTTATAATTGATAAAGACTAAGCATTCAATTTCTTCAAATTAAATTCCATACATCAATTCTTTCAGAACTTTATTTACAAAATACATCTCCAATGGTGTTTCAACAAAAGTCAGTAGAAGTTTCAGGGGGAAATTCAACTTTGAATATAATTGTTTTTCTTTACTATTGTTAAGCAATAGGAAAACCCCTAGAGGCTACATCTAACAAGTGATCATATAAACAGACCTATGTAATCATCTCAGTCACAAGTAAAAGCTGTAGTAACATGTAGGTAGTACTGTGCAAGAGAACTTGAGAAAACACATGCTGAACTACATATGCCTCTTAAATTATATCAGTTCTATATCTTTGCATAGAAGATATAAAGTGCATTGTAATCGTAAAAGCTTTGTTTTTTTTAATCATGCTTGTACTAGTTGTGATCAGGTCATAGAAATATTTTTACTTAAAATTCGGATGGTCCAAAAAAGAAGTTACCTGGCTTTGACTGATGAAAGCTATAGGAACATATGGCATCCCGATTTCAATGCCTAAGCACCATTTTCAAGATGACAACAATTGAAGTTCACATGATTTTCAACAGAACTGAATTTAGAGCAAACAGGTGTGATGTCATAAAAGCACTCTGACAAATTTGTTTTAAATTTTTCTGCAAAAGTTAAACTGCAATTTTCTGCTTCAAAATTGTGATGCATCTCAGCATGAATACTGTACCAACATTGGCATATTGTTAACTTCACATCCCACAGGTAACATTGAAACCCCTATCCAATCCAGTTTCAAAACATTAAAATGAAAAAGTGAAACAAAACATTATGCTGTCAGTCTGCAACTATGACATCACACCTGTTGGCTCTGAAGAACACTAAGTGAACACTAAGTACATTAAAACTAGTCATTTCAGTTATCAGTGTCTTGCAAATACCCATTTAGGAACTGAATGCAAGATTTCACCAGGATGCTGAGAATGTGTTCCTCTTACATCAGTCGAAAATATATTTTCCTCTGGACTCTCCCCTTAACTGGCTACCAACAATCAAGCTAGATATTCACTTCCTTACCACTCATTGGCAGAAGACTTCTAAGTATTAAGTTATAAACTTGTCTTGTTCTCTGTACAGAAGATGTGTCCCGCAAATTAGGTGTGGTGCTTTGAATAATTACAGCAATGGCAAATCTTTCAGGGTTTTCTGTAGTTTCATCATTACTGTTGTGATTTTTTTAGGAAAAAGGTTACAAGAGATTGTTTTGACTTTTCATGTACTTTATCATGTCTTTAATTTTTAAAGGCATTGAAGACTCGCCCCAAACCGTGTGCGGCCACCTGAAAAAGTTAACTTTCCGTTGCTTGCAAGTGACGTTTTGTTCCTGTCGCTACAAAATGCAGACAGTAAAGAAGCGTGATACCTTGTTATCTTTAGCTGGACCTGAGATGTCCATCGCTGTATCTATCGTGTGTAAACTGTGCTGTGGGGATTGACTGCAGCTGTATGAACTGACTGTACACTAGTGTCTAAGTACCGAAGGTAGCAAACTGTGTGTGTATTTTCTGGGATCGATGGTGGTGCCTAACACTTCTGTTACACCTCATTCGAAACTAGGTCAGATTACCGGCATTAGACGTTTCTTTTTGCGCAAGTCTTCACACCCTTTAAAGTAAATTACCACCAGATTGAAAGCTGTAGCTGAAAGTTTATTGTAGTTGTCAAGGCAACAGGACCCTTTACAATACCTCTCAAGCAGGCCCTTTTTTTCCTTCTGTTTGACAGAGAGTTGCTATCCATGATAGTAACATATCAAGATACAATGCAGAGTTTGTAGAGATCAGCAAGATCGGATGCGGTGAATTTGGTTCTGTCTATAAATGTGTCAACAGACTGGATGGTTGTACTTACGCTGTCAAGAAGTCAAAGAAGCCTGTGGCTGGATCAATTCTCGAGTTAGTTTTCTATTAATTTTTGAACAGTACTTACATAAATGCCTTGAGGGAATGTCTACAGTAATATTAATAATGATCAGGTAATTGTAGGCCGTTTCACTCAGATTCTGAAGTAGTAACATTCAATCTTGATGCCTCTTATCCTGCAAACATTGACCACATGTGACAAAACTTAATGCTGTGCAGTCATTGGTGTGTAACATATTGTTATCATTCTGTGGAAAGTATATTATTACACAGCCTCAACATTACAATTAGTTATTTCTGTGGATAACTTCTGATTATTGTGTTGGTTGCCATTGCATTAATATCCTTCACAAACACATTATTGAACAGATACCACTTTGGTAGTGTACTGTATAAATATCGCAACATTCACTGAAATGTTGGGACAGTCTTTTTGCTTTCAAAGGAAACATCAGCATTTGGTGTGTGAATGACAATGTATTTCAAGGGAGCAGTTTGTCTTCTAGCCTTATAATCAAATGTTAAAACATTGCAACTGTTACTCCCTAGTCATTGTTATGATGAAATGGTGGAAGACAATAACTGGCTGATTGTAACATCAGACATATTTATTAGACCTCTTAGAGTACATTCTTGTAATAATTCCAGTTTGAATTGTCATCTGGTTTTAATGCAAGGCTGCAGCTACAGTATATTAATGCAGCTGGTAGTGTGTCCAATGTAACAGAGCTCCGTATCGCCAGGCACAACAACATACGGTTTTTTGCATTTAGTGCAAGATGGAGCTATACTATGTATTGCAATAACATCTGTTAGTCTGAAATTGATAGTATTACATATTACAAATTCTTCTAACATCGTAACAGATGTATGTGTTCTGAAAACTCTTTGCTTGCTACTCTCAGGTTTTTACAAATTTATTGTGATATTTAGAATGTAATCTGTCAAACTGGGCTCAGAAAATCACTTATGAAAAAACAAATATTATTCTCTATAGTGATATATATTTTTTTAATGAAGTGCAGCTCAAAGATTCCTCTCTAAGGTAATATTATGAGTTAAAACTTGCTCGAATACTCATCAAATTTTCTCCTCTACAGGAAAATGGCTCTAAATGAAGTTTATGCACATGCAGTTTTAGGGGCTCACATTCATGTAGTCAGGTATTTCTCAGCATGGGCTGAAGATAATCACATGATTATACAGAATGAATTCTGTAATGGTGAGTCTAGAGTTACTTTTAAATGATTTAAGACACCTTTCATGAATGTAACTCTCACTGCACAGCGAGAAATTAATATACCAGCATGATATGTGGTAACTTAATTAATGTTATAGGAACCTGTTGTAAATGTCTCAACTGAACTTGTTCACTTAAATGTACAACAATTGTTTGGTCCGAACTCTCGATTGAGTTGCTGCAGCTGAGCCATACCATTCTGATCCAAAAGCTTAACTTCTATTGTGTATTGTTACTAGTGAAAATCAACTAAGTATATTATGATAATCATTTTACTCCTGTTACAGGTTGTAAGTTTGAATTGGTGAAAGTGTTCACATTCATTGGAGGCATAAATTGTAATTTTTAATGAAACCTTCTAGGCCTTGTAAATAATGATCGATCAGTTGTGCTAGATGTTACCTTAGAGTGTTTGGTTCTCTGGGTTTTATTGTAATTTATCAAATGTTTCTGTTTATCCTTTTCAGGTGGTAGCCTGGCTGATGTAATTGCCAGGAATCATGTAGAGGGACAGATGTTCTCAGAGCCACAACTCAAAGAGATCTTACTCCAAGTGGCTAAAGGGTTAGAATACATCCATAACCAAGGCCTCGTTCATTTAGATATCAAACCAGGTAAGAATCATTCAAATGTCCCTTAAAAATATGGAGAATGGTATGAGGAGAGAAGATGGCAGAGGAAAGTGCGAAGACCACTAGATACCAAACTGTTTATCAATTTGGCACATTGATACTTATCTAGGTCCTGTCTTGATCAGCCTTGCCCCCCCTGCCCCCCCCCCCCCCCCCCCCGTTGCTTGTTAAGAAACTACTTCAGGTTTGTTGATCATGCCAGTGGGACCTCTTCTGTGTTGTTATATTTAGAACACTTTTGTCATTGTACTGTTCTTTCTCTCTTAAAGGCATCAATCTTATCTTGTTTCACTCTAGCTTGTTTCAATCTTGCATAGATTCAATAGTTTCATTTTCGGTAATGAATTTAATATTTAACAAAAGCAATTTCCAAATTGCTGACACACTTGACTAATGCTGTATAAAAAGTGACGGATAACATGAATTCATTTTAAATTAAAGCTTTTTTTAAACTAATGCTATATAAAAAGTGACGGATAACATGAATTCATTTTAAAGCTTTTTTTAAACTTTCTTTGGTGAGAAGTATAGGAAGGGCTCTTGGTTTAATTAACTGCAATCGTATTTGGAGTAAGATCTACAAGGATTGTTAAATTTGCCAACAGCTTTTTGAACTGAAGATTTCCTTTCACCATCCTACTTTTTTTCTATCCTTTCATAGGAAACATCTTCATCTCCCATCAGTCTGGTGTGAAAGATAGGCTTAAAGATATCCAAGAGATCCCTGAGGATGAGAGGATGCAACTCACCTCATCACCAACCTCACCCATCTATAAAATTGGTAACAACTCTTCTTTCTTTTTTTTTCTTATGCCATTTAATACCATTTAAATTTTTCTTTTGTTCTTTCATTTATTTATTTTGTTGGTAATTTTCACAACGTATGGTAACTTTTTTGTGGGCAAAAAGAAGTATGTTTGGTTAGTGTGCATTCAGAATTGTTATAGATCAGTAGGACACAAGCTTGATACATTTCCAGTATAGTGCATTGACTGCCATTTCCACAGGACTTACAGAGAGGGTACAAGTACCAAATTACAGCGTGTCTGTTCAATGATTCAATGCCACGTTATTAAGAGTAAGAAAGTTCGATTTCATTTATTTTCTGTTTGTTGATGTAAGTCTGTCAAAAGTTACAGATAATGTCATTGTCCTCCGCAGACAATGCAGTCACCATAAAGTATTGAGTTTCCACAGTTTTGTGGAACAAAACCAGCTTGTCTGCTATTGGTTCATCTATCTGACAAAACAAACATAGAGTAGACCTCCCCTTTGATCAGAGATGGCCATGTCATATCAAAGCATGATTTTAAACAGATAATAAGATAACTTACATTTTCATCACATATTAATTTATAGAACTTTTTTTACTCCCATTTTTCTTGTGTGTCTGTAGGTGATCTTGGTCATGTGACCTCAGTACTAGACCCAAAAGTTGAAGAGGGTGATATAAGATACCTACCAAATGAAATCTTGCAAGAGGTAAGTCAGATCTTTGCCATGCAGTTGTACTACAACATAATAATATTAAAATTATCTGTATCATTAATATTAACTTTCCTGTTTTCTTCAATTTTAATCAAGTGGAATTCGTCCCCTTAAATGAGAAGTTTGTCATCCACGTAAATTAGAAGCTTCTAATGCAAATATATTGATCCTTTACAGTCAAGCCATCAAAGACGTCATAAGTTTTGTCATTCTGAAGCATGTTGTATTTGACCCAAAGCATTTAGCAGGATTAGAATTTTGTCTGGAATCAGAAAATGTCATTCTAGACACTTCTACGATAACTGGCTTGATCTGTCATGTTTTTTACGTTACTGTAATAAAAGCATACAAGCCTGTCTTATAATTCATACCGATCCATATTTCTTGAAGAGTTGAGACATATGTTGTCAAATATTATTCTTAAAGTGCCATTATCCATAACTCTATTAGTATGAGGCCGCAGGCCCAGCTCAGTCCCAGAGATACTTTTAAATGACAGAACGGTTGGTTTTGTGCACCAGGGAATTATTTAGTGTTCAACCATTTTGTAGCAGTTCTTAGTTTAAATATTGTCTTTATAAACTACTATGGTTCCTCTGTAAGAAAATCCTGATAAACATCTGTGGATTTATTTAGCAATTTGGCCATTTTGTAATTGAATGAGCTAGATGAATCATTTTGGTTGTTTGCTTGTTCATGTCACAACAGGTAAGTGAAATGTTTGTGTTGGCTTGAAGGCAAGTAACACCAACACCTCGACTAGATTGTAACTAGCCTACTGGTGCATTTAAGAATTAGGGTTCAATGTTTTATTTCTATTGGCCTTGACTGTTGAGCCTGAGAACTGGCTAACCACATATTTTTGGAGGCCATGAACTTCATGATTTTCATGTTTTTGAAACATTTTTTGTGGTAACTAGATGAATCTTTTAGATTGGGAATGTAATCATTAACAGAAAATAGCTAAAACTTTTGGCTTTAAAGTTAGAAAATTTCTGTATTTTTCTCTTTCCAGGATTACTCTCATCTCCCAAAGGGGGATATTTTCTCGTTGGCCCTCTCAGTTTATGAGTGTGCCGGTGGGGGTCCATTACCCAAGAATGGTGAAGAATGGCACAGGATCCGAGAAGGGATGCTTGGCCCACTCAGACATCTATCTCATGATTTGAATGAACTGTTAAAGGTAAGACAGCTTAGTGTCACTATACAAATGTTACACAGTAGGCAATCACAAATGTATTATTCTAGGCAGTGTACACTCACTGTACTCATGTTGAATGGTGGGTACTGTGCTGTCATTGTACAAATGTAACACTGTAGGTAATGTACCATGTCTGTACAAATGTATTACTCTAGGCAGTGTACTGACACTGCACTGATATAACACTCTACATAGTTTACACTCACTGTGTAAATGTTACATGGTGGGTGCTGTGCTGGCATTGTACAAATGTAACACTGTAGATAATTTACCATGACTGTACAAATGTATTACCCTAGGCAGTGTACTGACACTGCACTGGTGTAACACTCTACATAGTGTACACTCACTGTGTAAATGTAAAAAGGTAGCACTGGGGAGGGCTAGATCAGTGCAAAGTCACTGTAGAAGTATAACACTGAAGGTTTCCAATAACAACAGTCAGTCTAGCTGTGTTTCTATGCACAGAAAATTGGTATCTTAATTGTTTTGTGACAAATATAATTTCAAAACCAAAATCGCAAACTGCTTTATGAGAGAGGGAACCAAGACAAAATATGTGGAAATGCTTTGCAGATATATTTAACATTCACATGTGTGATTACAAAAATGCTATTGTTACAATAATTACAGCTTATTAAACTTAGACATCCCCTAGCTGTTACCAATATGCTGAGTATTGTTTTAAGTATGTTTAAAGAAATTAATTTGAATGAGACTAGAATATGAACAGTGTTTGCATCTGTGGGGTTTCTTCTGTGTGTGAGTTATTTCTCCTTCACTAATCTAAATGGTGTTCTGTTGTTCATATCATTCACTGTTTTTGTTTTTTTCCAAAGGACATGGTGGCATCAGACCCTTCAGAGAGACCGTCCGTTCTTACCCTGGTCAAGCATTCAATTCTATGCCAACAGTCCAATGTCATCTTCACAGAACTGAAGAAGGAATTAAATGCTGCTAAATTCCAGAATGTTGTGTTATCAAGGTATGTTACATAAAGGTACATTGCACTGACATGAAATGTACTATGTTCTTACAATATTACATGTAAACTGAGAAGGACATGAAGTATAGAAGAACAAGGAGAGAGGAAAACCTGTTAACAAACTGCATATCTACTGCAAAGAGCCCAGTGTGAACTTTAAATACACAAAAATTAGAGAGCCTGGCATTTCGATCCTTGCATGTAACTGAAACAAAAAAAGACTACATTAGCACACATTTAAGGTATATAGCAGGAACGATAAATTACTAATAGCTCTGCTGTAGTCGATAGTGGCACAGGTAGATTGTTGGGCTTCTGAAACGGCTGTGGGTTGAGCATAGATGTGATGAACACATCGACAGGAGACAGGAAAAATAGAAGAAAGAGAAAAAAGGACCAAGGAGGAAAAAATAAATATGGATGATTACTTGAAGGGATAGGATTACAGGAATATTGAAAGTCAAAGAGATCTAAAACTGTTAACAAACTGATTATCTACTGCAAAATGTATAGAGAAATGCTGCAAAAGAGTGTAGACGAACAGAATTAAAGCTGCCAGTAGAAAACAGGAGCCTCCAACATTTTGGGGGTTTGAGTATAGTAGAATGCATGCTGCTAAGCAAGCAATGAAACTTATTTCAGGAATATGTATTGAAAAGATTGACTTTGTTAGGGAGGGACACATACGTTCAGTATTTATAGATAGAGTTCACAATGACAAACACACGGTAAATTTGTAGTGCTGCAGTTTACAATAGTAAATGATGTGTTAGCAGTTGGCAGGGATTTTGGGGGGTTGTTTACTACTTTACCAGCCTGATGAATGTTCTGCATTAACTCACAGGACCACAGTAAGGACACTGACTATGAATGTTAATTGTCTGCCAGCTGTTACTGCAGGTTGAATCCTAATCCATAATTCAACGATTCTTTTGACAGAAAACTTAAAGAAGCAAGAAATGCCACATCAGACAAAGACAAGACAAGTGCAAAGTTTCAACATCCAGTAGTAAACAGTTCTCGAATGGTTGGTAAGAAAGTCAACCGCAGTATGAGTGTGACCATTTATTGAATGAAGAGATCTGCCAAGGACAAAGTGACAAAGCTTACTTCAACAAGTAGCACAGAGGCGATGAATTTGCTGAAGATGGTAAAATGTTGACTCGTGCTTGAGTTTCTCCATTGATGCTTATTGCTGAAAGAGGATAGTCATGTACTATGTATAACATTGGATGCATGTAACCTGCTAGGCATTTAACAGAGGTGGGGCTTAAAGTACCAGTCATGTTGGATATGTTAGAAACTGTATGCTGAAAGCACGAAGGAAAAGGTAAAATGTGCATTCCTCACTGGCTTTTAATTTGATTTCACAGAGTAAAACTCTATACATGTTTGTAACATTGTAATAAAATTCTCTCTCCAAAAATGTCCCTGCATTTCTACATGAATCCAAGTTGTTGTAGAAAATGTGATTCCTGAATCTTTGAAACTATTAATAGCAGCTTTGTATCTCTTGTCATCCCTTTATTATCTTTAAAAGTAATAAGAGAGAAGTGTGTGTGTGGGGGGGGGGGGGCGGTATTTGAAGGCATTTTAGTTACATTGTGTGCTCGCGTTATGTTGGTTTTTGGGGGCATTACTTTAATATCACTTTACATCATAAAGTATCCACATTCATCCTTTCTTTGCCATTATTTTGTGGTCTCAGAAACTACCCCATTGGAGTTATACAATTCCTCAATAACACTGTCAACCTTGACTTGTATCCAAATGTGTAATGCTGCAGACATTTTAGCAGATTTTTTAACCTGCAGTACTGTAACCAGTCACTGTCATGACTCATGATATAACAGAAGAGCATGATGGCTACATGTCATATATATAATGAAATATACACAAGTAAACACAATTCACCAAGCATTGAGTTTGTATGTTAGAAGGGTATGTAGGATAATAAATGCCCTCATAATTTGTACAGGAATTTAATAACTTTTTTATCAAAATGTATCCTTTGCCATAAATATTACTGTAAGTACTAACCAGTCTTCTTTATATAATATGTTGAAACCTATCCATTAAAGTTGACACAAGGAAGGGAAAGGAAAAGAGTTAGATTGGTGAAAACTTACCTACATGTGTTTAGGTTCTTAAAGGGATGGCAGCGTCTGTGAATTTAAAATTTGTTTAATAAGCTGTGATGTTATACTTGGAGGATTACTTCAAAACTGCTTGTGTTACCCTTGGTATGTATGTATTTAAGATCCTCCTGCAAGCAGGAACTTGCGAAGAAGCCATCATTGGCTTATCAAAGCCGCAAGCTGACCCAAGTCAGTCTCTTAGATTTATATTTAACGTCCATGATTATGAATTGTCAATTGTCAACCACTCTGTAACTGGACAACATACATTAATCTTTGAGTGTCTCAAACTCAGGACCTTATGATTGAAAGGCCCGGCGTAAACCACTGAGCTAACACTCCTACTACCCAACTACTCCTACTACCCTACACTCCTACTACCCTTTAAAACTGAACTAAATTACTAACAAACAAGTTGATCCAACCTTGTAAACTAATTGAACTATCACAGAATATGATCTTATCTTAATATTAAGAATGATAATTAGCTTCATCAAAAGTATGCAGTGATCAACGACAAGGATATTCTGGTAGCTGAAGTTGATTTCTTAGCCAAAGTTCTGATCTTTTGACAAAACCAGATACTTATATCATTTTGTATTGTGAAGATATTGAAATTCAACTTTTGTGATATTTTGTCAATGTATGTGACAAAAACACAATGGATGATGTTATCAGGGTAATTCAGCTTGTAAATGTCTGGTATTTCTCTTTAATTTGTCAACCATTTATCAACAACAAAAAATGATATTACACTTACTAAATATGTCTTTGATGTATCAGCAACAAACTTGATACACTAGTTGTTTTGTGCTAAGGCTTACAGGTTCTGCTTGAATTCCTGGATAGGGATAGATATGCTATTTAGAGGTCCAGATTTAGTCACAAAGTAACACTGGTTTAATTTCCATCTTGAAGAATGGTTTTGAGAGTTGAGACATATAACATTTTAGATGGGCAAATGAAATAATCAATTGATTTTATCTGTGTTGTTATCATTGCTGGATATATGTGTGAACTAGTCAATGCAAGAGTTTTTTAAAAGATTTTAATGTTTAGCTCTAACAATACTGAAAATAAAATGTTATTAGTATGAGATATTTTATTCTTCATCAATTATCGTCTTTTTCATGTTTTATTCATAAATCACATACCATTATGGTACTCTTTAAAATAAGAATTACAAAATTAAGAGTAAATAAATATTTTTGTCTAGCAAGTATAAAACGTAGTTTGTTTTTATCTTTGTTTCATATTCCTTTCCCACAAGATTTTCTGAAGTTACTAACTGTGCAGTGTTCTGCAAGTCATTCTTCCTCTCATAAGAAATTAATTGTATTAACTAATAATTCATCACCACATTTAACGAAATAAACAACTTCAGCCCAAATTCTTCAATGCAAACAGATTAAGATAGATTCATCTTTAAATACATTTGGATGATTTCAAAAAAATAGTTGATTTTCAGTAGTTTATCTTTCCTTTTAGTGTAATATGCTTCCATTTTACTGTGACCAATTCCCAGCACAGTGTGGTGCTTTTAAAGCTGTAATTCAATTCTCAGCACAGAATGAGGTATTGTAAGCAGTAATTCAACATATGCTACTAACAACTTATTATTTGTTCTTCTGTCTGTTTTTTGTCATAAATGAGTCATAAGTTTTCATTGCACAGCATTTTTTTTTTTAGGTCTAATGAAAACCACTGACTTTTATTACATAGTTTAAACCAAGGATTAAAAGACATTCATTTTTACATTTTTTAATTTTGTTTTAAATGCTTTTACCACCAACAGTGCCTTTACAAAGTATTTTATTTATTTCACATTCCTTCCTGATATAATTAAGTTCTTGTTTTTTTTTTTCTTTTCTACTGTGTATTTTCATTTTCAATCATTGCAGTACTCATATTTTTTTTAATTGATCTTCCTGTCCATAGATTAAACCCCTTAAGGCCTTTTGTATAATCAAAAGTACATCATATCTAATATAAAAAAAAAAACATGTAAATAAACTTCTGGCACTTCAATTGCAGTTTTCTTTCTACTTCTTCATTCTCTGAATTTTATGTGAAATCTGCATGATGTAAGAAAAATTAAAATCACAAAAAGTAGAATAAATCAAACCATCTCATAATCTTAGCCAGATGGAAGGGAGTTACTGTTGCAATTTTCACATCTTTTTTAACAATTTTTTTTCTCATTTCTTCCAACAAGGTATTTTCTTTCATCACATTCCCTTCTGATATGTAACAATTTCTCTCTTTTTTTTCTATTGTGATTTTTTTTATTTTTATGCAGTATTGTAGTAAGGATTTTAAGATGATCTTCCAGGCTGTGGACTGAATACACTAATGTTTGTTGTAATCAAAAGTATATTATATGTAATAAGAAGCACATAACCATTATACTGGCATTGCTTGTCTTTTATTCCTTCTACTTCACTATTTTGTTTCAGTGATGTATTTAATATCACAATTGTACAATAAATCAAATTCAACTGGTAGCTAGATAGCTAGAGAATTACAGTGTCCAATTAGGCACTGGTTTGTGTAGCTAGTTTACGGTGGCCCGGTATAGGAACCTGTGGAAGTACGTAGTTTACGTACTTTCCAATTCATATAATTACTATAGTTTGAAATTCGTTGTAACGAATTCTAAATTCGTAATAACAAGTTTGAAATTCAATTTGTTATAACAAATTTGAAACACGTTATTATGATGTAGCGATTCGTTATTGAATTTGAAACCGTTATAGCAACTTTGAACTTGTTGCGTCGTATTCAGGTACATGGTAAAATACGTCATATCTTGACATTACAACTTTTAATCTGGAAAACTCAATAACATCTTGAAACTTCAACTGTACCTCTCCAAAGTCGATACGACAACTTTAAGATTGACCATGTCCCTAATATAGACCCATATAACAGTAGGCCCTATATAGATGCAAGTACAATCATTGTTCTTTGTATTTCAGAAATAGAACAAATCTGGTTTTCGTAAAGTCGTAGGACTCGTACATAAACTTGCTCAGGTGACGTGCTTGTATCTGGTATTGAGGGCAAGGGCGTAGGAACCGGGGGGGGGGGGGCGCCAGCCCCCTCCCAGTGAAAAATATGGAGGGGTGGAAGTATCATTCCGCCCCCCCCCCCCCTGCTTCGCAAGTCAGAAAACCCCTTTTTCATTTCCAAATGAGAAAAAAATCTCATTTGGAGCACCAAATTGCATGTAAGGCCAGGTGAAAATGCAAAATTATATACAAAATGGAGTGGGTGGGTTGAAGTGTGCTATGTTGCACAAAATTGCATCTGAGGCCACCTGGAAATGCAAAAAAATTGCAAAGACCCCTCCCCCAGGCCGGCCATCAGTCTTCAGCCCCCCCCCCCACACTCAAAAGTACCTTCCTACGCCACTGATTGAGGGAAGTCAACTGCTAGGTGTCACAGCTCTAAATCTATGACGTCACGTTCTTTTCCAGGGAGGTAGCCTACTATCTATTCTAATCTGGCTAATTGAAAGAGAAAGTGGCAAAATTACATGAAAGTAATCTGGTAATATGAACGATGAACAAAACTGTAAAACATGTGCAAATTCTTCTCAACACCATTGCGCGGTCTGTTGAGGACTAGTGACATGCACAGGAAGTCAAAAGTGGGCCAACGTCCCCAACTGATTTAGGTAGGGGCTGAATAATTATGGAAGGGCCACAGGTGAATGTAGGATCTTTACAAAGGGAAAATGCGGCCCTGGGTGATTGAAGCTGACTCCCGTGTTGTAGGGGTCCTCAAATGCTGCAGTCTGAGGCATATTTAGACCATAAATAAAGTCTACAGTTAGCTCTAATCGCAAACTTGTGCTAACAAATACTCATTAAGTGTCTGTGTGATGTTGAAAAAGTGCACATCCATAGAAGTAGTCTCATTCTTCCACAGCTGAATGTAAAAATGGAAGGCAGGAGCCACTCACAATTACTGTGAGACCAATAAGCCCCCCCCCCCCCCTTTTGCACACGCCACGTTGAGGACATTTCTAGATGAAGCAGATGTCATTTCCGGTCTGACTGCTCACTGTTACTACGGATGTATATAACTACGTTTCTCACGCTTATCGATTATATATCTCATGCTGATTAGCAATTGTTGATCGATCCTCCACACTTAAATCAAACTGTTCCATTCTTTCAGGGTAATTCCCAAAATATCAGATATATCACTCAATGAATATTCGGAATCACGAATTGGAAATGGACGGGGATAAATAAACTTCCCGAAATGGTTTCGGAAATATTATGTTTGAGGCTTAAATTTTAACACTTTCCTTTCGGATCGTGGGGTGTTTAGCAAACAAACACACTAACAACAATACATGATCTACATAAAAACAATGGAATTGGAAGAGTCAGAAAATTCATATTGCATGGGGTCTATCAAAGAATTGAGCTATAAGTTTGCGATCATAGACAGTGTAATTATGCAGAGAGCCCAGTGCCACAATGATCTAATTATTGTATAATAGGTACGTAGTATAAGCTTTGCAAAATTACAGGCTTGTATTTACAGCCGTAGAAATGGGTGTGGATCAAGCTCTGGATATCGTACCCTCGCCTATGGTGTAAACGGTTTCATTTGAATGAATCCACTTTAAAATTATAATGACAAAATGATTTGCAACAACTCAATAGATTAATTCCTCTTTAATTAACCGAGCAACGAATAGTAGTTATAAAATGATTATCAAATTTCTACAATTCAAATCTTCGCAGCAAACTGATCAATTGTATTGTTCATGTAACAAAAGGGAGCATTTTAACAAGTTGCAACAAAATGTTTTAATATTTGTGATGCGCTTAATTCACCATTATTCCAAACAAAAATTCAATAAAACTTAGGTCGATATATTGATAAATTTTCTGCCACAATATGCCCAAATGCAAATCTATAAATGACCAAGTGTAAGCATATTTTAATAGATAAAGAAAAGCAATTAAAACTCCCAGCATATATGGCTCGATTATTTAAAATATAATTGTCAGAAGTTTTCAGTCGTATATGTGTGAAGGAACAATGATTAACTGTGATATCTCTTTGCAATCGTGGATTATACTTTTTGTTTGCCTGATTGATGGAGTTGCATAGTTACATGTAGTAAGCTTATCCCTATCGCATGGGCCAATGATGATGAATCATTGATGGGGTTGCTTCAGTTAACAATTTATGGTCAAAGTCATGTAAAGTGTCTTTATCAACTCTTCCACACGCCTTAAATTGTTATATGAAATTAGTGTGAAGAGCTGAGTGAGGATTAATCAACCTGTCTTGAACATCTGAACCTTTCTTGGTAAGCTGCTGCGACGTTCGTGTAACTCATTCCCCATGGACAAACACTAAGTCCACTCTCTGAAATGTTCTCTCGCCTCTTCCCAACAGGCTCCTCCACTACCACTGAATACCTCACAGTTCAGGACGCTAACTTACGCGGGATCTGTAACTTTATGTGCATTGTCTGTATTTCATTGCTGTTCTTTAAGAGCAATAGGACCGCAGAACATGTTGACCGAATATAACCTGAAGGGTTCAATCAATTATACCGCACAGAACCACAGTAAATTTAATCATTGCTGTGACCACTCAAGAAGTTAGTTTTCTCCAAACTTGAAATCAAATTCATAGCTTACATTGATCATTTCTAGCTTTACAGTGGCCACATCGGTCAGTCCTTGTAAAATCAATAAACCGGCTTATGACAAGTCTCAAAGTTTACCACGACCGTCGTCAGGAGGCCCTCGTTGCTAGGTTACTTGAGTTTGGTGTATTGTTACATATGTTGTGTTGGTCTACGGTGCAGCGTACAATGCAATAATCTCGTAAGATACATTGGGGAAACAAGACGTGTACTTGGAATCCAGTTCTGACTTTTCTCGGTCACTGCTAAACGAAGCCAAATTTTTCTTTTCTTCTGCCGTTTGGTAAGTTAATTTTCATAAAGCAGTTCAACTAATTGTATCAAATAGTTTTTGGCGTATTTTCAATGGAAAATATTATTAGTATGGTGAGATATTTTGCTATAAAAATTGTGGTGTTCCCATTCTTCTATGGGACGTTTCGCGTACATAGGAATAGAGACGTGGCGTGGCTTTGCGAACAATATGTAGTACCATGACGATAACACAACTATCGTTACAACTTCTGATATATAAAATTGATGGCTTGTACAACTAACGAGTTGCATTAAGACTAAGGGACCTATTTACCCTTAGTTTAGGCAGACTTGGAACCGGCTGAGACCCTAACAAAGTTACATTATGTATGTACGGTCTATTTTCTGCAGCTTAGAGGATAGACAGTTTTATGTCTCGGCTTGAGCCCAATGGTGCTGATTCTAACTTCGTTGCTAAGTAAAGCATTGTTTGTTATACCCAGCTCCATCTAAGTTAGACACGTTACAGCAGTGTGTTATTGTGGTCCAATGGAAAGATGTCTACAAATTTTCGAAGCCCCCGAAATAGGCGAATACAAAACAACACTTAACCATTACTAACCTTGTTTGCTAACATATGTAGCTATCGTAGCCTCATTACATGACAATTTGACTATGGTTGGATCCTACTAGCCTAGTAATACATCATGTGTTACCTAACTTTGTGTGTTATACATGTAGCAGTGTTGATAGAAAATGTTTGTCTTTTATGCAAACAGCATTAACAGAAATAGGTCTTCTCAAGTGAAGTTGATAAAGTTAAAAGATGAAAACATCAGTTTTGTATTCTGAGGCACTTTCAAGCATTACCCCCCCCCCCACACTCATCCCTCCCCACTTACTAAAATTAAACATATATTTATGTTTTTAACGCATGCTCAATATTTGGACCATTTTTGTGCATAGAGAACTTTCACTTGAGACCTCAACAAGTATCTAGGCATAATTCTCTTTCTCATTAAAATTTTATCTAAAAAAACATACATGATATCAGCATAACAGTTATGAAACATGACTCAAGGTTTGGATGATGTAATGAGTTGTTGAATTTTTAAGAATGTCACTAAAAAAGTTGCAACTAGCTATTCCATAGACATTCCAGATTATGTACTCAGAAATCAATGTTGTTTGATCAGTATGTTGTTGCTACTAGCTAAATTCCATAGACATTCCAGATCGTGTACTCAGAAATTAACATTTATTTGATCTTTATGTTGCTGCTACTAAGAAAAACTTTGCATTTAACAATGGCAAGGCTGTGGTGTACATGTGAGTGTTGTTTGTTTTCAATTGGTGCTCTTAATGTAGAAAGTCTTAATAAAAAAACCTGTTGGTGTCAGTACTGAAGAAGCTTTACAAAGTATTACTTAAAACACCTCAACAATCATTCAGCCTAACTATCATTTCAAGGTGATAAAATTGATCTCCAATCGAGTGTAAGTAATTAAACTATTGACATGTTGAAACATCTTCAATAAATAAAAGTTGATGAAAGTCATCATGTTTGTCCTTAAGTGACCTTATATTGGTCCAGATATCTGCAGTGGTCAATTCTCCCATAAACAAGGCTCAGATGACCAATTACTTGTCCACACTTCATTTTGTCTGACCACTATAGTCACAGTATATCCTTTGTGATGTATCATAACCACTCAACCATGAATGTCAGACACCACACTGTAACAATTTCACCAACTGGATTGTAATTGAAGCAGCAAAGTGTAAACTTCACTTGGAAGACCCACTATGGTAATTTGAGATGATTTCCACACAGAGGAATTCATTGTGTATTAAAGCCAGAAGTTCAGTTGAAAGATCAGGAAGTTGATAACAACTCCCTGGATAGACCAAGCATGTATACAACTACATTGGCATTAGTTGCAAGCTGCAGTATGTTGTTTATGCAACATAAATTCAAATTATTTGTAGATTATGTCATTCAGTTGTTAACACTATTGCTACAGTAAGAGTTTTACATGCATCCATTCAATGTTCATAAAAGTGTAAAGAAAATTTTGAAATGATATTTATTCTGGATAAGAGACACATTTAGCATGTTTTACTGAATACAGTTTCATCCCTTAGGAGGACGTGTTTTGAGCAGACAAACATGAGCAGAACTGATGGTTCCGACATTTGTAAGAGCAATGTCAATCGTAGACTTTTATTTGAATAAAATTTTAAAAATTTAGTGAAGAATAGATAATGTCCAAACCACAGTAACCGTGGGTCTTGGGTCTTTGCTTTAAATAACAATTTATATCATCTGTAGACCACAAGATGTGTTATTCTAGATGTGCATTTTTCACACTGTAATGTTTGATATCGTGAAGTGATACACTGCATATTTAGCTGAGTGCAATACATTCACCACATTTGTTTATTTGGTACCATGTACAAAATGTTAAAACAATAATTCGGCATGGTTTGCTGCTTACCATAAATGTTGCATTTTGCATTGAAATTTTCAAAACCTCATCAGAAACGATATTTAACTGAATAGAATTATGGAACACAAAATTATTTTTTAATTCAATTTATATTTAAAACTTACTAACTAGGAGCAGCAATATGGTTGTAACCAGGTAGATCCCTTAAGATTGAAAAGTGTTCTATTAAACATGTGGATGGTATTTTTCCTTGGTCAGAGTGGTGCAAGGTTATGTAATCCAACAATCTTTTCATGTATTAGCAAAGTTTTATTTAATCTTCTAGAAGTGGAAATTTTGGAGTTAATGTGCAGGTGGAGAAATGTAGTAGCTTATTATACTGGCAATTGTGCTGACCATCATATTTGTATTGGATGTCATTCGCTGTTTTGGCTCTCATGTTTTAAGAGTTTGTATGGTTATGGTTACCTTACCTGTAGGGCAAATTGGGTTTTCTGTGGAGATTGTCGTGGAAAGTGTTATTATATAGAAGTACCTTAAATGTCCATAAGATGCTTTAACATTGTGTGCTTGTGCTTAACTTTGGAGTCATTTCTTTACAGAAACCAACAACAAAATGACTGATACTTACCAACCAACAAAAGCAAGGGGACCCATTGCTGCCATGTTTGCCAGCCCTGGCCCCAGATATGCCCTACCAAGCAACACAGGCACCACACAGCATGATATCAGAAAGAAAAAGGCACCAGCTTACAGCTTTGGCGTGAGGCATCGCAAATTTACAGATGATTGCAGCCCTGGCCCTAGATACTTAGTGGACCCAAGGATATCTAGATTTGGCAGCAATGGAGAGCCTCATTATTCTCTATACAGTCGCCCAATAGACCCCCAGCAATTCAGCACCCCAGGACCAGGAAATTACTCTCCAGAGAAGGCAGGCAAATCAGCAAAGTTCTCAGCTCCAGCATATTCCTTTGGTGGCAGGACAAGAGGTTCAAAGTTTGACAAATGTCCAGGTAAGTGGTGCTATTTGTGATATAAATTATGATACCATTAAAACTGTTTCTTGCCATGTGTAAGGAGGGACACAGTTAACATGTTAACCCAGCCATCATACTTATTACTTAGGAACGTAAAGTTATGAAGGTGCTTGCTATTGTAAAATATATGAAGGCAAGGTGTCATTCGAATTACCGAAATCTGTGTTAGTGTAACAGCATACAGTATTTTGACATCCACAGATATTTGTCAGTAGAACTCTTTTTAAGTAATGAACAGCATCAAATATCCAATCACTGGTGGTTCTATGGTGTCTTTGTAAAATTACTTTAGTTCTACTTCTTTGTATCTGAAAAAATGTTTAGTCTATCTCCACAGTGGTGGGAGGTTTTGTTACAAAGATATAAAGAAATAAAGATAAAAGCCTATGTACAATAGAAAGTTACAAATACCTTAAGTTAATGTGTCATGCATTTTGCTGAGAGAATATTTAACAATCGCCTTTGCTCTCCTAAGGAAAAAGGGACATAAATGTTCACTTACAATCGCAAAGTGTAATAAGTCTCACTGCTTTGTCTTGCCCACAGCACCTAACAACTATTCATTGCCGCAAATTCTTGGTGGGCGTTCCATCGCTATGTCTTCAGCACCAGTATATTCTATGACTGGAAGGAGTAAGATTGGAGGTTTTGATGCTGATCTGCAGAAGACACCAGGCCCATGTACATACAATGTAACCAATCCTAGTATTTACAAAATGAAAAGTGCACAGTACTCCATGACAGGAAGGAATGTTATGCCTAGTGATGCCACACGTAAACCAGGACCTGGTCAGCACAGTCCAGAAAAGGTAATTATTTTATAATTTGTTTGTTTGAGTGTTCACCTACACCCTAAGGTGTCTTAGTGAGTGTGACTTGCCTGAATGCTTTGAAAAAACCCAGTCATTTTAGTTAATGTTGATGAATTGCATATTTATAATAGGAGGATCATACTCATGTATGCATTTCACATAAATTTATGATAACTGTTGTCCACTGACTCTCCAGCTCATTTACTTTGAGAAAAGTGTTGTTCTCTTGGTCTCCTATCTTAATCGTCTATAAACTTTGTATGAAACCAGGGCTCCATAAGAACTAGTTTCTTGAGAATTAATATTATTTCTATGTGATGATAATGATGTTTTTGTGTGTAAGTTCCACATGTTTTGTACTCCCACACTCCAACTTAGTAGTGCTTTTTTTTCTTTTATCAAGGAATCAAGAATAATTCAATTCATGACAAAAGGTGATGAATATGCACATACTCAAATTTAAAACTGAATTATTTTTTTCCAGGTTAACATTAACAAGCAGAAGTATCCATCCTTTTCCTTTGGAATCAAGCATTCAGAATATACAACGCCAAATATCTTTGAACCAACAGACTAATGCATTTTAAATGGTGAGTACAATAATGTATACTGTAGTTTCAGAAGCTGGGTATGTTAGCACAAAAAGATATTGCCTCCTTGTATCAATATTACTGAAATACTGTGTTGCTCCCTCTGTGCCCCAGCAACAAGTTATTTCATCTAATGTAGGTATAATATGCATGAAATAGTGGGGGAAATTATATTCACAACTGGTAGCTGTGTTATCAGCTGAAAGAAATGTTCATGTTTGATATTACATAAACGTTCTGCCCATGGTGGTTTTGCTTAACAACAAGTATTTGTAAATTAACTGAGTTTTAAAATAACATAAGCTCACACATGTTATTGGTACGGCAAAATTAAAACCTCCAACCATTGCGTTTACTATCATTGCACAAATTAATTTTTTTTCCCAAAAAATCTAATATTTTCATTCTGTTTTTTTCATATTTGCAGGTTTCGTTGAAGAATATTGTCAAATATTCATAAAGCAGAAGAAGGAAACAAAGCCAGAAATTGGAGAAAAGAATCAGATATATTAAGAATTTGAGAAAGAAGGAACACTTTTAAGAACAATTTTTGAAAACTGAATAGAAATCATCACTGAATACAATTTGAAATCATGTTAATGTAATGGACAATACATTTGAAAGACACAAGCTGTGTTTGTGAGTTGTAAATATTTGTACATAAATTATAAGAGAAGACTAATATTGTTTAGTTACCTCATTTTTTGAAACATGGTGCTGCAAAGAGTGCTAGCAGTGTATCATTGAGATAACTGAATCACTGATAATTGACTTTATTACCATATCATGCTCAAACTTGGTTCTTATAATCTTTATAAAGTCAATGACAACACTTCCAGGATCTTCCTTTCAATATATATAATGGAGGGTTGATCACTATGTAGCAATAATTAGAATGGCATAACATATAGAACATAATTGCATTACATATGTGGTAACATAGTAGGCAGGAATGAGAGGCTAAACTGTGTTTCATGTAAGCCCATGAGAGCTATACTATGTGACAGGGTACATGCCTTGTACACTGTGTAACATGCCTTGTACACTTGGTAACCAATGTGTCACATGATATACTTTGCAAGCTCTTGATGCTGATCCAGACTTTGTAGTGTGCCATGGCGTTATATTACAATTGCTCCGAGTGCTTATATGACTTTCAATGGTCTAACTTGTGGGAGTGCTTCATTTGTAACATTTTATTATTTGGCAGAGACTGGTGCAAAGTTGATTGTTTTTTTTATATTAGTTTGAGATGATGATGTTATGTTGTGTCACTTTTCATGACATTAGCCTTGCCTTCATACCATAACTGGTAAACAATCAGAGAGGTTGCACACCAATAGCTCTACCAGCCACATAATCCAACCTACTTTGTGCAAAATGTACAACATTGTTATTTTCTGCATCTGAGGTAAATTTATAATTATATTTAAATCCCTTGGATATGCTAAGTAAGTTAAGAATAGCATTTTTACCTTGTGCATGCAACATTTTCCTCAACTTTTATATAATATAACCATTGACGTTTTGAGTGGACGTGCTATAGAAGTGTGTACAGTTTGTAAAAAGTTGAACAAGAAGTAAATGACCAAATGTAATGTCTTATCGTATCATTCCTATATTCTTTTTTTGACAAGGATTAACTGGCTGAAATGAAAGTCTGGCTAGAGGAGTGGCAACAACTGAGATCTTATATCATCATGAGATGTTGATAGTTATTTACATATTACTAACATGTTCAAGAGCAATGTAAACTTAACCATTTCAACAGAATCTACCATTTAATTTCTAATAAATATAATAGAATAGTTCTAGATTCATAAATAATATTAAATAGTTCTATCCATCACATAACTCTCTAACATAAGAAAAAAATGTAACTTGAGCAAATAACAATAGTTAATAAATTACTTTATTTCTTTGCATTTTATTACAGTAACTTTTCTATTACACATACTCCTACATCTGTATCAGATTCATAAATAATTCACGAATAATAAAAGATTCATAAATAATATTAAATAGTTCTGTCCATCACATAACTCTCTAACATAAAACAAAATGTAACTTGAGCAAATAACAATCGTTAATAAATTACTTTATTTCCATGCATTTTATTACAGTAACTTTTCTATTACACATACTTCAACATCTGTATCATTTTGGTAAAGTAATTTAAAAAAAATTAAAACAAGGCAACATTTCATATGTGATGAAGCAAAAGACAAAGAATATTTTGAACAAGAAAAAGTCTTGAAAGTTTTAATGCAGCACTGATATCTTAAAGTTGCTGATTGTGTTTTCTATAGAACATCTCTTCCAACATTTCATAAACTTCAATTACTGATGTTCACAATTTTGGGAAAGTGCTCCCATGACAGCCAACTATTGGGACCTTCCCTATTCTTTATGACACTTTCATGGCTAATTTACATTCTTCAGCCGTGTTTAAATGTAACAGAACAAGTTGTTTTGTTGGTACTGTTATTAACTTGTAGGATAATTATCACCTGATTGGGCCTTGTCTTCATATGGAACACTGTTAAGTGCAAATCTAGCACATTGGAAGCAGAACATGTTACTTGGGTAATGTCCAGCTGCTTTCATCTAAGACCACAAATCAGAAAGATGAGACCTTTCATCTCCAAACAACAGAGGAATGAAATTAATAAATCTGCACATTTTGGGAATTTCAAGTAGAGATTTGTTTACTTTTCAATCTCTAGATTAACCGATATCCAATTTCAATTATCAAAGGTTGACTCTAGGTATAAGTTTAGTGTTGATCTGTTATAATAAAATGACTACAGGTACAGCTACTTCAATTTTCAAGATATCTGGAATACACTTTACGACTGAATCAATCATCAGATCATCTCCTCATTCAGGAACTAATTGCTAATCGGATCCTTAGTTTTAAAAAATCGTAAACTATGTCAAAAAAGTATATTTAATTCAGATAGTTACCTGGTAGGGAATCTCTTCCTTTGTAACAAATTTTGAAGATGGCATTTGTGGCCATCAATTGCTATTCATATAGTTGTTTGCATTGCTTATGATATGCTAATGGTATGTTTACTAGTGCCACTACCATAGGTGAGTCTGTAACATTTGATTGCTAGTCAAGACAATAGTATAGAAATACAACCAAAATGGATAGCAATGGTTTGGAATGGTCTTCAACATCAAAATTAAAAAGATGTACAGTGGAAAATAACATTAAACAGATGAAAGAAGAACATATTCTTAACATCCTGGTGAAATTTGCATAGAATTCCCAAGTACTGTATTTGAGATGACAACATTTGAAGTTAACACATTTAGCAGCAAAAGCGATTTGGAAGCAGATAAGGTGTGAATCATTGCAAGCACTGACATATTTGTTTTGTGTTTTTAAATTGAAGATCCAATTTTCTTCTTCAAAGCTGGAATGCATTAACATATGGATACACCAATCATTGGGGTAATGATACCCCACTGTCAAATTCAAGCTCAAAACAATGAAGTTAATGTAAAATTTGTAAAATGTTGCTCAGTGTGTAACTATGACATCACACCTGATTACTCTTGAGTTCACTTATTGTACAATCTGTGTCGAATTATCAACATCTTGAGAATGCCATGTAGGAGTTGGATGCAAGTTTCACCAATGTTTCATTTGGCTTTCTTTCTTTGAGGGGAGGGGGGGGGGGGATTGGATTATATCTTTATTAACTACTCAATAAATCCAAATACTGCATCATTTTCAAACCAAGAGACATCTTTTTTCTTGGATGTTTTAGTAGTGATCCTCTTTTTCTTCTTCCTGTAAGGGGAGTCACCCCAACTTTTGACACAAAAGGTTTTCTTGGGAGTCTTCCTGGTATTTGCTTTCTCAGACTGGCCCTAAAATAAGAGAAACAAATGCACCAATGAAGACTTGATTTGGCAAGCACAGACCACTGGATTTAGGTAGTGTTTGAAATATGTTTATGTATCAAGGGGGCATTCTTAGGGGGGGGGGGTAATTTAAGAGAGTAGGATACAATTTCCAATGAAATGATGGATGAGGACACAACACTGATGTTGCACATACCCTCATGAAAATGTCTATTTGTGAGAATATGAGCATGAAAATATTAAACTGATATTTTGGCAGGTTATAAACAAATTAAAGAAATGGTTGAATATTTAAACTGTGAAAATAATTGTGTCTTTTGAATGAAAATAACACAAACATGACATTAATCAATATCCCAGCTTCCCAAATTTTCACAACTTATGAAATATATAAAAAATCATACTATTAACATGAGCATGTAATGTAGGTGAATTCATTTCTTAATCTCAGATTAACCACTGCACCTACCTCATGTTGTGGTGCTGTTGAATATGTCTTCTCTGGTGGTACCAGTTGTAAATTTTTCTCCTTTAAAGAAGATTTACCATATTTGAAAGGAGAAGGGCGAACATGAATAGGAGTAACCGTCTGACTTGGAACTTGTTTCTTCTTTGGTTTGTCTTGAAGTGGCGGAAAAGGAACATCATCCAACTAATAGAAAATAAACAATTGGTGCTCAAAAGACAATACTTCAAAACAGCATTCATGGTAACACTAGGCATATCAATGCAGAACATATTCATAAAACCAATTATAAAACACTTGCAAAATTTAAATATCTAGCCTTAAAACTTGTGAAGGTGTAGAGTTTTTGTTCATTTAAATTGTGATAAAGTTCTTATGGTAGGGTCTTACAGGTTCAAAAGTACCAATGGGTGTCATGGAACAAACAATCTTCCGATAGTCCAAAGGTTGCAATATCTCTTTGCTTTAGATGCCTTTGCTCATACTTGTATCAGAAAAGTGACACCTTGTTTATAAGAAAGGCTGGGCACCTAACATGTATTTTTGATGCTCAGGAATCAATTTAATATCAAGATTACTATTTGTAAGCAACAAATAGGAACCTACTTCATCCATGCTCTTTGGAAGTTAAATTTGGGCAATTGTGTAATTTAGGTAATATGTGCCATTGGTGCTCTAGCCAACAAGTGGCACATTTATCCTGCCCCATTTCAAAGTTATGCCAGGCCATTGTCTTGTGACGTTCCACAGATTGGATTGGTATAGAAGACAGTGAATACTTTTACAGTCAAATAAACACTATTTAAATTGCTGTTCAATAGACAAGTATTACTAAAGACAATTAGCAAACGGAGGATTTTGCAAATATTGCCACAACTACAAACAATTGAAGAATTACGTATGCGAGCTGAACTACATAAAGTTCTGGAGCAAGAAAGGGTTAATATTTAGTGCATGGATGTTTACTCTGGTATAAATTTGTTTAATTCCCACCTCAATCTCCATGAGTTGAGATGTGGATGAATCAGAGTCAGTGCCATCTTCTTCATCAGTTGGTTTATCTGGGGCAAACATTACTCGGCTTCTCTTCTTAGCACTAGCAGTGTCTCCACTCTTAAGGATACCATGTGTTGGTGTCTTCATCCTGGGAGTCACAGGCCTCACTATTATCCAAAAGATGACAAATCAAGGATACCTTTACTCAATGGCTGTAATTATATTGGTACAATAGAATTAAATCAATTAGGTAAGTGTCTAATTTAATCAATAAAGTCTGTATGGTTAAGTCAATAAAATAATCAAATATCACTTATATTATAAAATAAAACTCTCCTTATGGCTACTTAATTAATGACGTGCTATTATGGAAAATTGACTTTTCTCTCTTTCTTTATACAAAGTATTGACTATATAAGCATGTGATAATCCAATTAGTGGCTGGTTTGGTCTGTTTAATATTTCAACAGACTGAAGAAAACATAAGATTTAGCCACTATTTCCAAAATGCTACAAAATCATGTTTCATTCAACGACAACAAGACGTCACTTTAAAATGATTGAAAACAATATTTTGCACAAGTAATCTGGAAATGAGGAGGGAATCTATTCCTTACTTAAGCTTAATACATGCTACAATTGTAAATACAGTATTAAAATATGTTTTCAAAGCTTACCAGACAAAGGTGTTTTAGGTGTGCCAAGATTAGCATTCTTTGGTTCTTTTGGAGTTTTAATTGTTTCCACAGGTGACTTGGAAACATTTGGAGCAGGGATCTCACTTTTCTTTAGAGCATCTAATTCTTTCTTCTGGGTGGCTAATAAATTTTCCTGTTTAATAAATGAAAACCATTCAAACAGTAAAGTATGTAGATCCTTTATAAGTGTCAGAGTAATCAACTGGAAAGAAGGAAACGAATATCAGCAAAGTGCTTATCAACCCAAAAAGGTTGACATGCGTAAGTTGATTTCTACATGCATATAAAGTAATCAGCCAGACCAGTGGCAGATCAACACCAATGAGACCCTAGGACATCATATGCTTCACCCCTCCCCCACCCAACCATTTTACGTTTTGCAAATCGTACAACATACTAGTTGGTATATGTTACCTGGAGTTGTCCAAATACAGTACATCCCTGACCTTGTTGGCTCATATACAATCACCTCTTCTGCCTGATGTTTTATTCCTAACAGGATTTTAGATAACTTGTGTTTAAAGGGGGAAATCTGCAATACTAAATAACTCACACTATTGTTGAATAAGCAGGAGAAAATCTAATGGAGGGCAGGTCATGTGAATTGAGGTAAACCTCCTCAAACTAACTGCAGAAAGTGAAAGTAATTAAAACAAAAAAATAACAACTTCCATTTAAATATACAATGACAATGCCAACATTAGTACTCCAGGACAGCTAAATGAAATAAAAGAATACCAACTAATTGTCCAATTACCTTTTCCTTCATTTGCTTAATCATTTCATCTAACTTAGACTGGCCATCATTTTGGAGCTTCTCCTTTTCCTTTTTAAGTTTTTCCACAAGATTCTTCAAATTCCTTCTTTCTGCCTCAGCCTGCTTATTTAATGTTTTCTCCTATAAAGGAAGGACATAAGAATGGTTCTTTTGCATTATGTTAAACCAGTTGGTCTCATCCAAATCTGCATGCAACTATAACTGACTATTGACTATCTAACTGCAGCATCAGAGATAGTAATTTCAGTAGCATTTGTAAGAACAATCTTTCCAAGTTTGATACAGACATCCTTGTTCTTAAATGCAGAGATATCATTATGAACAGAAATGAATAAAATAGAATGATAACGTACTAAGTAACAATACACTAAAAACTGATTTAAACTTGATTTAATTTTACATCCTGAAGGTCCTGGATACACATCCCTAGCAAAATTACTTTCATTCCACTACCAACTAGATTCACTACAGTAACTTCCATTCAGTTTGAACGTTGTATTCTAACTTTTTAAATTGTTCAATAAAGTGGAATAAGGTTTCGATGAGAATTACCTGTTAATGATAATGTTCATTCTGCCTTTATTCTAATATCGGTATTTAGGGTAGGTAAGTGTTGTGGTCCTACAGTAAATAATACCGACTATTCATCAACATTTTGAATATAACAGTTTCTTCAGACATGGATTATCTCATTAATTGCAACAAAATTACATATTTAATTTTCTTTCTTTTTGTATATACAATAGGGAGACATTTCGTTTCAGTAAGGTTTTACACTACTAACCTCTGACTTCTTGTTTGTGGATTCCTTTGTAAGTTGTATCTGCAGTTTCTCAATTTCTTTATCCTTCTGAGCAACAATCTTCTGATTTTCAGACTGCAATGAGAGAGATCTAACATGGTCACATCATTATTTTCATGGTTGTATTAAACAATATGAGCAGAAAGTGATACAATGTTTTATTGCCATTTAATATATCAGTAAAGAGCAATTTAAACATTCTTTGTGTATGCCTTTCCTTTTCCTCTGAGGATCAAGAGAGCACCATCCTGTCAAGAAAATCCCCAGGTTATTTAACATTATTTAATGTAACTTAATGTAGGACAGAAGGATGACCTTGTATCTGTCTAGCGTCGCTCCAACTTCTTTCATCTGTTGCTCACATGCTGCTTTTGCTGAGTCATGTTCTTTGATACATTTTTCAGATTCCTGCGTCCGTTTTGCTAGTTTCACTTCTGCCTCAGAAATCTCCTTCTCTTGTTCCTTTATCTGCAATTTAGTTGCTTTCAACTATCAGGGATGAAAAAGAGATATTTATAAGAAACATATCAGGTACATGAGCATTTGTAATTAGGACCAACACAATGAATGCTCCAGGAATTACCCAAAAAATTAGGGAACAGGGATATGTGCAGGGAGGAAGTGGGGTTCAAGGTGTTTGGAATCGTCAAGTTTGAACTCTGCTGAAGAAATGGGGAAGCTTTGTATATAACTAATTTGTCACATTCTGTAGAAACATGCCAATTGTAGTAACAGTTTGATGTGTGGTTTTAAGTTGTCTTACCAAAATAGTGATAATTGTGGCCTGTTGGAAGGACTTTTTCCTGTATACTATAAAACCTCAAATTGTACTTTATGTGTAGGCCTATATATACTGACCTCTTCTGTTTGTTTCTGGTTCAACTCTTTCTGCTGAGTAATCTTGTCATTCAAATTTTCAACCTGTCAGAGGGGAAGCAGAGTGAATCAGTAATAAAATCTATGAAAAAAATTATTAAAAATTATGGATGAATAAATGTATAATATTAATAAATAAATACTATTATTTAAAGATATTCAGAATATTTGATTAGATTTTATCATACAAACTGATCCCCTCAGCAATCAGAAATATTTAATGTACTGATGTGAGAGACAGGCAGGAAATCATTTCTCTAGATGTTTGGCAAACCTTGCAGCATGCTGATTTTATGTTCAATGCATACTTTGGAAATAACAAGAAGCATAATGACAAACATTGCATGAAAGTGTTTAAAGTACACTGTATGTTTTGTATTCCATATGTTCTTTGAATGCAATCCTCATCATATGCATAATTAATGTAAAAATGTTTAATAGCTATAAATATCATCAATAATGAAGATTTTGATTACCTCTTTTTGAAGCTTAGACAATTGTTTTGTCTGAACAGTATTTTTTGTCTTTATCACTTTGCATTCTTGCTGCTGTTCCTTTATCAGTTTGTTTTTCTGGCTGATTTGACCTTGTAAAGACTTGTTTTTCTCTGTCAAGCAAGCTAATTGTTTCTCCAAATCTTGAAGGTTCTTTTCCAGCTTCTCAATCTAGAACAAATTGGAAAATAAGAAGACAAAAAGTTCAATGACTTAGTAAATATAAAAAAGGATAGACAATAAGAAAGAGCCAAGTCATATAATGACTAAAGAGCATTAAATAAACTTGAGATAGAACCCTATGCAATTTCATATAATTCCACAATATTCTGTGTCATTACATTTGTCATTTCACAGCCAATTATGTGATTTATTGATTAACAATTTACCGTGTGTCGAGCAACTTTGTTCACTCGATTTTAGTGATGCAGTGAGGAATTCAGTCTAGGAACAATAGGGACTGTCTCCATACAGTGATCTAACCTATTAATTAATTTGCCAAGAAAACAAATGGGCAGTTTCTAAAGTTTGCAACTGGGAGGTGGAATTCTACCACTGATATTAACTTGAAATTGGCTTTTCAAAATCTGCAGAATTGTTTGAACTATCTATTCATAGTGTCTGGTTGGGAATATACACAGAGCAAATTGTATGTATGTATGTATGTATATGTATGTATATTAGATCCTCCTGCAAGCAGGAACTCGCAAAGAAGCCTAATTGGCTTATCAAAGCTGCAAGCTGACCAAAGTCAGTCTCTCACAGTTTTCTCAGTTTTTTACAGTTTTCTCAGTTTTTTTTTAATTTAACAGTTTTCTCATTTGATTTTTCTCATTTTAATTTAACAGTTTTTTTTTTGTTTTTTTTTTTTAACATTTTAATTTTAATTAACAGTTTTAATTTAACTCATTTTAATTAAGAGTTTAATTAACAGTTGAACAGTTTAATTAACAGTTTAATGAACAGTTTAATTAACAGTTTTAATTTAGCTCATTTTAATTTAACAGTTTTCTCATTTTAATTTAACAGTTTTCTCAAAATTTAACAGTTTTCTCATTTGTTACTTGTTACCTGGTGAAAGTTAATCTTACTTGGGGTTAACTCTTCAATGAAAAGGCGTATTATGTTGTGGTTAAATAGCTGTATGTTCTACTTAAAGCCAACAAGATTAAACACCAAATAAAGTAACTCATTTCTCAGTTTTGGTACCATATAGGCCGTTCCCACGAACGCAGGCTTGCTTCAAGCATGCATAGGTAGAGCTAAAATTAAAACCACAGATAAGCCCTGCAATTTGAACCTGCAATTCAACGAGTTAACACCAGGCGTAGCGGCATGAATGAAAAACCTTGGGAAACTTCCAAACCAGGTTCGCGGGAAATATTTTTGCTATTTTGTACTAAAAATATTCTCAGTATCACTTTATAGACACTCTTCTTCTGTTCTTAATAACGGCATAGTTTTAAGAGCGTATTCAATGTGATCAGCATATAGCATCTGATTTCTGTCCATGACTGTAATTGAAACCTAACTGTTGGAAAGAATACCAGTTTAATGGTTGCAAGTGTGGGCAAAGGATTAGGCATTTACTGTACTTGTATGAGAATGCGAGCAGCGGTCAACAGCTAGGCAGTGAGTCTGTTCGGCATGTGCATACATCATCCAAGCAGGGCACATGTGCTATTTTCTAACGGGACTTTCCTGATACAGCTGACGTTTACCAGCTATTGAAAAAGTCAAAGCACTGCGCAGGGAAACATTGTTCATCTCTGAAAAGCAATATTTTGGGTGGTACCACTTGTCGCCGGGTTTACATTAAAAAATCATTGAAGTAAAACAAATCGTTCACAGTTTCCAATCTGAAAGCAAATAAAATGGAAGACCTAAAAATAACAGTATTATTCTACCAGATATGCCAACTTTGCATTTGTAAAATTTTTCCAACAACTCATGAAAAGAAAACTGTTTGCACACTTTACCCAAAAAGAAACCCCTAACACAAAATGGTTGGGTTGGGCTCGAGACATGCTGCAAATGGTTTTGCTGCAACTAAGTGTCCACACCTGTTTTATTCTGTATGATTTTACTTGACATTAATGTCAAACTTTCTTCTTGGCAAGATCCCAACAAGAAATTCCACTATCAGTGTATTTCGCTAGTTTTGCGTCAAACAAGTTATGGCGTGTAGACTAGACGCTTTACGGTCACCGGTCACCGTGGCACAACCTTTGTAGCCTGGGCTTTACACTCGATCTCGAGCTATAAATGTAATGAAGAATGCGAATAAGCCTATCTTTTTTTAGTAGTTATCAAAGCAACATGTATATCTTTTCACATTTCCTCTTATTATTTTATAATACAAAGTTCCAGCAATTGTTTATTTACATTTGACAACGTTTACCCAGGTTGAGCTGTCCTAACCTCACCTCTCACGAGTGGCTTAATAAAGCTTGGGCTAAAAAAAGGGTGGAGCAATTTGCCCTCCTCTCAATAGGTCGATCAAGGGTGAAGCAAGCCTGCATGTGCGGGAACGGCGTAATAGATAAATATCAAAATTTTATTGAAACAGGGTAGTGAAAATCTTGTGAATGGTATTGCTTTCTACAATGCTGTTCTAACCATATTTTCATGAGGAAATTTGGCCATTCATAATCAAAAATACATTCCAGACAGTTCAGAACCAACCTCCCATGTACCAAGTTAAATTAATACTAATAACCTGTGTGTTTCCTTCAGTCATTTTCATCTGGTTGCTAATGTCTTGTTCATCCTTCTCTGATGAAAGTTTTCCTATCTTTTCCATAAGTTCAGTTTTTAGAGAGCTCATTGCTTCTAGTTGCTCCTTATGTGCTGCTAGATCATCTTTTGTACTCTGCAAAGAGAGGATTACAAAACATTAAGTGATTCATACTTTGCTCTGTAGTAGTTCATAGAACTGACATCCTTACACTAATACAAACAATATATATATAAAGGAGTGAGAAGGTTTCATCTTCCATCTCTTCCTTATCACGGCATTCTTTTAATCGAGAGAAGCAAATTTGCTCTTCACAGAGTTTCCCATTCACAAAGGAATGAATTCTGTTGCCACATAATGGGTTTCAAAACCAATATGACACTTGAGGAGCAAGACAAAAAGTCTACTATGGCAAATCACTAGGGAGTTCAGATGATTCCTTTTAAAGTCAAGTAAAAGGTTGAAGTGTTTCAACACTATAAAACCCATTTGTTATATAGTTTCTTGAAACTATTTCTATTTCTTTTCAAATTGAACTCTGGGGAAAATCCAGAGGAAGGTAGGAAAATTTACAGGTCTGAGAAGTTAGATCCAAAAGAAGTCATATGTTATGGTGCTTTCATTCACTATGAACTTACCTGCAATTCCTTTATCAGTTCATTGGATTTCTCTTCAGATGACTTAAGCATTTCAACAAGCTCTGAATTCTCTTTTTCGATGGCCTGTTTCTCTTTCTGCAAATTTTCACTTTCAGATCTAACACAAATGGTATGCAAAATCATTATTAAAGATTGCAAGACAGGTGAAGAAATAGTAATTTTCATACAATTGATTAAGTAATCTTTGGATGCAAAGAACTTTATATGAGTAACTCTACTCAACTGAAATCTTATGCAGCATAAATGCAGACACATCAGGATACCTATAGGAAAGCACATGCACAGAATAAACAAGACAGATTAAGTATTACATTACAACATGAGTATCTTGAAGCCATATCCACTTGTTTTGAAAAACTTCACTGGTTGCATTTTAATAGTATAAACAACTGTGTAACATTCCCATTATTTATTAAAATAAAAACCAACAGTTTGGTTACTTCTTCCCAGTTGATTCCAAAACATAACCAGAATGCAATAATGCATTGTGGTTTCGATGATGTCGAACATGGGCAGTTTTCTTCATGAATCTGATGCAATGTATAGTGAGGGTGTACAACATATATGATCTTAGTAATACAGTGAAAAACAGTGTGATGTGACAACCAATAAATTCACAATGACACAGGCTGTCCTGAAATGACCCTTTCATGACCTCAACAACAGCCTTCTTGTACTAAATGTGATACATCAACATACTAAATATGACATCTGTCCTTGTTGAAATATAGTGTGAAACATGTTTTTCACAATTTGACCCCTGGTGAACTCAAATGACCATTGACCTTTGCCCACATTAGGCTTCGTGTAGTCAATGTGGAACAACTTCATACCAAATATGTGATCTGTCCAAGCATCCCTTTCAATATTATGTCTAGGAAGGTGCGGTAGTATAGGGAGACAGGTTAGAGGGGAGTGAGGTAAATGTTTGGCATTTGATGACTTTAAATGACCTTTGACCTCCACCAAAAGCAATAACAGGCTCCTTAAATTTGATATGGTACCAAAGGTTCCCTTCTTACATATAATGTTTACAAGGTTTTCACAATTTGACCTTTGATAGCCCAAAATGACCTTCGACCTCCACAAAAACAATAGGCTTCTTGTACTCAATGTGGTACTTCAACACACCAAATATGGAATTGGTCCGACCTTCCCTACTTCAGATATCGTGTTTACAAGCTGCTCGTCACAAACACACACACACACATACATATACAGGCAGGCCATCATGAATGCAAAGGTTACGATTATCATCGAAACCAAAAATCATAACAAATTTTAATTTGTGAAGTACATAACAGAAAAGAAGAAATTTCTATGAAATAATGACATGACACCAACAACACAAACATTTCAACCTTCAAAGATGGCTAAATTGGAGGACGCTAGATCGTCAAATTACTCTTCTTTGTAGCAGTTGATTTTCTTTTTATAGTTAGCAGTCTTGAAACTTGTCGCTCTCTCTATTGAATACTATTCATTGTTTTATGTCAATCTTGTTGTACTCATAATTATAATGTGAAGGATTACTGGTTACTTTTATATTTATCCAGTAAATGGAACCATATTTACTCTACTTTCAATAGCTGAATCAACAGTACACAGCCATGTATCTGCCTTATACTCACATCCTCAAAGCATTACATATCTAAAACTGTTCCCACTGGTTTGTCAAGAACCCAATGCCAAGTTGTAAAGAAAAACTCTTGCTGATTCTTACCTTGCCCTTTCCATATCTTTCTTAAGTAGATCCAGTTTGTCATAACTTGCCTTCTCTCTTTCTAAAACATCTTTTAGTTCATCTTTAAGGGCAGCTATATCAGCCTGTAAGTAAGCAATTAAGCACTACAATATTCAACACCTTCATTTTGTTAATTTATCTCTTTATTCAGAACACTCATCCATCCTGCTTTCTTCCACATCACCCCACACCTGCTACAATTTATTTTCAAGCAACTCTAAGTTAAAGATCATCAGTATTGTCACCAAGTGTTAGAATTCCTGGTTTTTAAAAATACTTTCCTGGAGGTTCCTACAAATTCTTCCAAGATATTAAGAACACTGAGACAATATATGAATATTAAATGTCTCAATAAGATGTACATGTTCTTCATAGGGTCTGTTTTCAGACAGATCTCTGCAGCACTATTTGACACACATAGATAAGAGAGAAGAGAGATGTTTATCATGAACCCGCATTTTGTCCTCAGGTTCCAACACACAATCAGAGATGTTAGCACATGTATTTTAGAAACTCCTACAGCAGGAACTCGCGAAGAAGCCATCATTGGCTTATCAAAGCCACAAGTTGACCGAAGTCAGTCTCTTAGATTCATATTTAACGTCCATGATTATGAACTGTCAACAACTCTGTAACTGGACCACATACATTAATCTCGGAGTGACTCCAACTCGGGACCTTATGATTGAAAGGCACCATTGAAAGGCACCATTTTTTATACTTATAATAGAAATTAATTCAAAATACCTCTTTTCTCTGTGTCAGTTGCAATCCTTCTTCAATGCTCTTAAGCAAATAATCTTTTTCTTCAAGTACCTCCTTCATCTTTTTCTCTAAACATTCCAAATTCCTCTTAATTGAAAGTTGTTTGAAAAGAAAAACACTGAATCTTCCAGGCAAATTAAATTAGATTATGTACTTGATCATTTGTACGAAAACATTAGATGGTGAAATTGTGCAATTTAAAATAAAGAAAATCACTACAATGAGCAAGGTGACAGTAAGTACTGACTACAGAAATCTCTATAACATGGTATTTGAAGCAATTTGAACTGGGTTACCCCTCACCCTCCCCTCCAGAGTGAAACTATAATGCTAGTGTTGTTCAAATAAGATGAAAATGTGGGAATAAAAGAGAAAATCAATGTTAGGAACTAACTCAGATATTGATAAAATACTTCTAGTACTTCAGTCCTAATGCAATATCCTCCATAACTAACTAGTGAACTCAGTGTCAACATTATGCAGCAAATACTTATTTAATATATTTTACTGACAAACTTTCCTTCCTCAGGATGAATTTTACCGTAGCGCCCTCATTTTCCAAAAGTTGTTGCTTGTTATTGACAGATATAATCAATGGTAGTCTTCAACTTTTGTGCTTATTTGTGGATACAAGGTTCTAGTTACGAAGGCAGTTGATTTTTTTACCATTTCACTTTTTGCCATAATTCAATGTCTCCATAATTTCTTCTGAAATTCTCATCAGATTTATTTATTACCTGAAGTTGTTGCTTTTCTTTTTCAAGTTTGTCAATGTTTTCTTCTCTGGTTGCAATAGACTTTCCAGATGCATCTTCAATCTGTAGTATTTTACGTCTCAGTTCCTCACATTGTTGCTGTTAGAAAAAAAATTAGAAAAATATGACAAATAAGCACCAGTGCCAATTTTTATGCCCCACACACAGTGGAGATGAGGTGAGGGGGGGAGGATGCATTTTGGTTTCCTTTTGACATGCTTCAGTTACCTATTGTCTGTACTTGATTAGGCTTGGACCAAATGTTTATTTTTTTCATTCATTTAGTTAATTTGCTTTAATAAATTGACAGTCTGCATTATCTTTTCAAACAATAGAAACTTTCCTTGGTTATCTCATCCTTTTGACAGTGGTAATGTCTAGAAAGTGGAGGAATGCTATTTATAAGACCCAAATAAACATTGGAAGGGAAATCAGGGATTTGAAACTTATTTTAAGAACCTTGGAAAAAGGGGTCTACCTGTATTATCAAAGAGGTCACAATTTAGCATCTTAGGTATATGAACATGGATAAAAACCTACTTAATTGCTGATGTGAATGTGAGAGTTATTCCAATATATTTGATTTACCAAAATTTTAACTGGAGCATAAAAGAAACTAAATGTTTAAATATGATTATGCGCAATTAGCAGATTTCTTTACACAAGCAAACTGCACCCATTCGACAGGAGAGGGTGAGAAAGGGCCTTAGTTTGCCCCAAACTATATCAGCATCCCCACCCATCATTCAATGCCCCCCCCCAGGTAGATCTCTCTCTTTCTCTCTGAAGGATTCTGCTTCTGTTGTTGCTCACTGTACACACGACCTTGGAATGGTTGTGAAAAGAAGAGATAGCTTAAGTGGTTTGTTCTATTTCAATACCATTTCCAAAATGATAATTAACATCCAAGTCTTTTTAACAAAGAAGAGAGTAGAATATATAAAAGTCCATTAAATATGACCATCATTCTGTTTCAATGACTTTGGTGCATTTTAAAGCAAAATACATTTGGCATACTACTGTGCATGTATTATTGTCTTCAATACAAAAGAACCATTGCTTTGCATGTAGGTTTGTACATCACATCAGGTTCAGTCTGCATGAGGAAAGCAATAAAGATGTTTATTCAGTAAGAAAGCAACCAATCCAAGAAATCCAAACTCAATACAAATAACAGGTTTTGGTATATTCCTTACTGGTGATTCTGTTAATAAAATTATAGAGACTTCCTTCTCTTTTTTCATCATTGTAAAAAGCACTAGATTTCTTTGTTCATTGAAAAGAAGATCACACAGTCAAAAGTTCTTAAATAGAAACCTCCAAGTAGCCTCAAGTAAAATTTCCAACCAACCTCTTTTCCAGCAACTGTTTCCTTTAATTGAGTACAGTCATGACTCATTTTGTCTCTTGCTTCAGTGAGTTTTGCTGCATCTTCCATCTGCTTAGAGATAATTCCATCTAATTCTAGCTGATTGTTTTCCTTTGCCTTCATCCTCTGATGTAAATCATCCTGTGTTCAAGTTTGACAGAGAAAGAAATATATGAACTTAATTAAAATTGTACATTATTTATGTTAGGAAAGCTTCATACGACTTCTTACAAATGTGTATATCATATGACTGAAATACAACTACAGCCATCTATACTTCTTACTCATTGCAATATCACAGCAGAATTACAAAGATTACATAAATTGAATGCATGCACTTTAATGGAATAATGGTGACATCTCAAACCTCTTGCAATTTAGAATTCTGTACACAAATATAACATGCCTTTGCTTTTGTAGATGGAATGTGAGATGGTTCCTTCTTTGTCCACAACCCATTAAGATAACTACCCCACCTAGTGAATACATCCCTATTCCTGAGTGGTGGTGTGGGTGTGACATGATAGAAATATTGAGATTAAAGCTAATTTGTGACAAATCCGCTTATGGTTAAGAAAAAAATGAAAACATAATTGATCAGAATGTAGAAACATATTTGTCAATGATTTACTGAGTTATGAAAATATTTAATTGGGATCACTCTGGATGGTCTCTTCATATGTAGTTTCATACAAAGGAAAGACAAGGTCAAACCAATATTAACTTCAAAAGCTTGTTTGAAGTACAGTGAAGTTCTAAATGTCACCATGCTTAAATTGTAATATCACAGCAGAATTACAAATATTTATTGGGATCACTCTGGATGGTCTCTCCAGATTTAGTGTCATACAAAGGAAAGACAAGGAAAAAGCAATACTAATTCTAACAGCTTTTTTGAAGTACAGTACATTATTGTTTATTATTGTACATTATTGTTTATTATTGTACATTATTTGTTGGTATTATTTTTCTTGTAAATTTTAGCGCATTGATCATATGGAGTTTGCGCTTTATAAAAGTATGTATGTATATATGTATGTCCAGTACAGTTCTAAATGTCATTATGCTTAAATTGTAAACATTATACCATGGGCATACTTTTAGCATTCGGATTATTCCCTACAATTAGGTCACTGAGGATAGTCCTAAAATTTAACATTTTGTTTTTGTTGTACAGTGGAAGTGGTCTACAGCCACAGGCCTCAAAAACACCCTCTTTTGGTCACATGCACACTCCTGAGATGGACAAAGAGAGAGAGAGATAGTAATTACCTACTGAGAGTAACTGTCTTTACATGTAACATCTTTCACACTTACTTTTTCATCTTTTGATAGAGCTAACTGCCTCTGCAATTCAGAGAGTTCTTCATTTAACTTGCCAATTTGTGTCTTATACTGTTGCAAGGAGGCCTCTGACTTGTCCAGTAATGTTAGAACTGATTCTGTCAACATATGGAACAAAATTCATAATTTGATATTACATGATTAGCATCATAATTGAAACATTACCTTGCTTTAAATATGTATCAAATCATAGTAAACAAACAAATCGTTCTCTAGGCACAAATGCATCAGATATGAGTATATTGATATGAGACATGTATCTTCAGCCTTTAGTATGATGCTGAACACATTTCACAACATCTAACTTGACACAAAATCAATGATTGAAGAAGCAGATTATGAAACATGTTTATTCATTATAATGAATAAATATTTTCAATGTTATCTTTATTCGATATTCAGCCTAATTCAATATTACCATTTCAATGAGCTGGCCATGCTGTAGCAAATTCTCATAACTCCCCTACCCAGTCAATTTGTATTAACTGTTAACTTGAAGAGTGAGCAACAATAAGAAAGTACCTTTCTCTTTCAGTGTAGCATTCAATGAATCTGCTTTTGTCTGCAATTCTAGAGCAATCTGAGAGAGGGTTTGTTCTTTGCATCTGCAATCTTCTTGGTGCATCTTAATCTGCATGGTAGTATGAATATCAACAAATTATTAAATATATGCACACTATGCTAGACTAAGACAATAATGCAACATTGTGTCTTATGCAGTATGTGATATTGTCCAAGGAAAACTTTATTTCTAAAAAAATGACTTAAGAAAGAAAGAAATAATCAAGATAATAATAAAGATTAGCAAACAGCCTAAAGTATGAAATGTATTCTACGCATCAGTAGTTTTTATTTACTGGTATATTATAAGCTGATGAATTATTTGAATTGTTTTTACATCTAGGGATGGATAAGGAAAAGGCTGGTATTGCAAGGTCTTGATACCCTTGATCATAGGCGTACGGGACCATTTCATTTTGGGGGGGCAGAAACTTTTGTGCCCGAAAGTTCCTGTGAGACTATCTAAGCGGAACGCCACCATTGGTTGGCGCGTAGCGTACAATAAATTTTGGGGCAAAAAATGCCTCTCAGATTGCCGGAAATGGCACTTCTGAGGCCTTGCAAGTTGCATTTAAACATTCTTTATTTTATAATCTCACGTTTTAGAAAGTTTAGGCGATAGTGCAAAAAGAGTGGTAGCCCAGATGAGCTGCGCTTACTGCTGTGTTACACAGAAATATTCCGGCATCATGATGCTAAATAAAGAAAGTCATTAGGCATATCTTAATATTAATGTCACAAAACAAGTAACACAAAACGCTCTCCACAGAAATGTCAGGCAAAAATTTGAAAAAGATTCGGGCAAGCTACTGCATATTAATATCTATATATTTTTTTCTCCTCTTAAGCTGCATGAATTTTTCAGGTCATGTGCCCAAATTTCTTGTCCTCTGGAAATTTGGGGGGCAGTCTGCCCCCTGCCACCCCCCCCCCCCCCGCCTCGTACGCCTATGCCCTTGATAAAAATGGTTAAAGTTCAGCAAGCCTTTAACAAATTCATATATGGAGCAGTGAGAATTGAGGATTTTGAAATGCCAGAAAACAACTCACCTCATTCTCTAGAGTTAGTATATTTTCTTGATATTTTACTTCCAACTGAGTGCTGTTAGTTTTGTTTTCTTCAACTTAAAAAGAGAATAAACAACCATTGCAAAAATGTATGTCATAGAGCCTAATAGTGGCATTAATGGCAACACAACAAAATCCTGTGTGTATTGACCAACTGAAGCAGTTTAAATTCCATTCCCATAAAAGATTGCAATTCTGAATTCTGTTTGTATGAATGATGATCTGCAAGTTCTTTACATACTCAAATGAGCACTTACCAATATGAATAAATACAATTTCTCCACATCAATTGAACTATTTCATGTTGAAATGAACCTATGTGATGTTATCTACAGTAACATCATAATCCTTTACGATTATAATAACACAGTTCTGAAATGCAATAATGGTTTAATTTCTTTGTACTATGATTTCCAAAAGGCATCTAGAAATCTCATAGGCTCAAATTTGGTCTCACAATATGCAAATATGGAAACAATATTTTATATCAGCATAACCTCTCACCCTAGAAAGCAAAAACAAAAACAAGGTTTTGTTGCTACTGGTTTCTGTAGCACAGTGTCAAAGGGGTTTTGTGGGCAGCATGGAAAGTGTGACAGTGAGTATGTGCCTTAACATTACCTTAATTCATATTTAAATTTCTTATCCTTGAGAGGGCTTTTGGGTTATGTGACTTTAAATTCACTTTCCCATTTGATTTCATTTTTCTTGTTCATAATAATATAGGGTAATTAACTATTGTGTGGTAATGGTTACAAATATCTTAAATAATAAGTACAGGCATGACTATACAATTTCATGTACACAGAGTTCCTCAATAATTGCAGATCCTATATCACATAACTCAGCTTGAGGGGCAGAAAGAAATTGGATTGACACTGCAATACTTAGACTGTAGATTTTGAGATCTTTTCACATGCAGCTTCCTTCAATATTTATTATCATGTTTCATATGAATATACAATCAGCACACAATTTAATTGATATAGGACAAATGTAGGAATGAGAATGTACACAATGTAGTAGGAAACTAAGGAACAGAGGGGAAAAGGAGGTTAAGTATGACTGAAACAGAGATACATGTAGCAATGTCAGCCATGCTCACACTGGATAAGACAACATGTACAATCTAGACAATGATTAAAAGTGAGAAGATACACTGGTCCTCAGCTGCTACCTATGATATCACAAAAATAATCCTTTCCACAATTGTTCATATTCATAATCATGCAGGTGATTAGCAAACTGTCATAGTATAAGCCACATTTTAAAATTATGCATTACATAACAAAATACAAAAGTTGGAAAAAGATCTGTTCTGTTTTGCTCAAAAGGGGAAAACTGGATTGAGGCCAGTATACAACAGTGTAGGATTGCTGGACAGCCTGTGAAATTGTTACATGTAAACAAGTGAATAAAATTAAGAAATGAAATTGATGTACTACTTACTCAAAGCTTGGAGCTTGTTCACTTTTGTCACATGTGTAATGCTCAATTCTTCAAATTTGTTTGTTAAAACCTATGAAAAGAAATACTTGCAAATTCAGACATGAATTACTTGTAAGGTCAGACATGTCCATTAGCAAAGGTATTTGACAAATACTTCTTTCATTGGAACTAAACATTTCTCTACTTCAAAGCTGTAAATTGTGTTGAATTCACTACACTGGATGGTAATATGCAACATTTTTGCACAAGGATCGATGAAACAAGGCAAACAATTCAAGATTTGTCAATGAAATATAAATAAAGCATTACAATAAATGTTCAATGGAGCCAATCTTTTCAGCATAAACAGAACCCAAGTGAAATATATAATTAAACACTGGCAACACTAAATGTTTATGCTAAATGAACCTATTCAGTCCATAGAGTGACTAAAGTTAATTTATTCATATTAATATAGACCTGTGTAAAAATGTGTTTAATAATTTACAATGATGACAACAATGTGTCACATATCCAAAGAAAGAATTTTTTTTGTGGCAAGTGGACATGCAAATGGGAAAAAATTGTCTCTAAAGTATTAGTCTGGTTAACATAGAGAGTAACAGCTCTAACACTCAAGTGTGATTTGTCTACACTAGAAAATTAGTCTACACTAATTTTGTGATCAAATTGAGGTTTTTCAAATTTGCATACTTGTGGAAATTGTGGACAGTAATTTGGACATACTGGCATATTGTCATATTGGCATATTGGACATACTGGACATATTGTCAATGCAGCCTTTAACACATTGCTACTAAATTCCTACCACAAAGTCCTCTTGGTATTTCTTTTGGGTTTCTTGAATGTCATCTCGATCTTGTTCGCACACAGTTAGCTTTTCTTCCAGTCTAACAGAGTAATCTTTCACCACTGAGCATAAGTCACGAGTTGCTTCAATTCTTGTATAGGAAAAAGAAGATTGTCAGGGAATACCATTCTTTTGGAAGGACAATATAAAACTTCCCTCTAATTTCTAGGACATGAACTAATATGTAACAGCTACAAAAGTTTTGAAGGTTGCATATAACTTATAAATAGGAAATAGTTTTCTCAGCAAATCTGAAGTTGACTACATCTCTTATGTCCCAACCACCCATTTGCACATTATTCTTTGTTGCATCTCCAAAGACAACTGATGACCACAATTTTGAGAAACACAACTTTGGTAAACCTTCACTGCATTGCAAAAGTAAGGGCAATACACTATTCCAGAATTCACAAAGTTTCTGTCATGACTTCAATGAATTGCCCATTTATCTAGAACCCTCGACGGAAGTGATTAGGACTGAACTAGTTCCGTCTATCCATGCAAGAGTACTGGCTATTTTGGTATGTGGTTCTTAGTGGGTATCCGTCACCAAGGCCACACATAAATAGGAAGTTTGTCACAACGGTTCATTTCCAACTCTGTCACATTTGCTTCCTGAATTAGTATAGATTAGTTTTTTTTTTATTTTGCAAGGTTCACTTGTTTTAACTACAAACAGTTCTTTTTAACAATGTAAACACAGGTGGTTCCTTCTGAAAACAAATGATATGTTGATGATCATGTTACTGTGGCTGAATTTTTGCTTATTACTATATATTCTGACTAATACCAAGCCTGAAAGGAGCTTACCTTAAATAGAAATGCAAACTGCAAAAAGTTATGGTATGATTATCTTTTGAAGCAGCTAACTGTCTTATGAATCAATGGTACACAACAACATGCAGAACTGTATACAGCTCTTGTCGCTCAAAATTATAGATTATACATGACTTCTCAAGACCAAACAGTAGAAAACACCAGCCTTTTCTCTAATTTCAATTATGCAATCAAATATTTTATACTTCTCTTCCATATCTGATCTGCCATCAATTTCCTCCTTGAGTTTGGCACTAAGCGTCTCATTTTGAAGCTGAAATGCAAAAGCAGTAAATAAGATAAATCAAATTTATACCTTCCTCAAACCGCAGCAATTAAACATAGTGTCCTCCTGAATTTTTCGTGTAACATTGCATTGTAAAAAAAAGGTAACCCACGCAAACACAGAAAATGTTTTTCCTTTATTGTTCGTTAATATCTCTTTTTGTGAGCTCCTAATTGCTTTGTTTTCTCAAAATGTGACTGTTGTATCTTATACAGCTTCAAAAAGCTAAAAATGAACATGGAAAAGTGATTATTTAATGACAATGCACAGCAACTTTTATATTTTTATCAATAGGACAACAAACTCTTTAGCTACCCTTGCACCATCAACAATCAGAATACACTAGCTGTTTCTTGCTTTTGTCCAACTTCTTTCACAATCTTATCTTTGAAATTATTTTGAAGATAGGTGGTACTAGCCTGCAGTTCCAATAAAGACTGCCTTTGAGATTCTATTGTCTGTAACGAATCTCTCAGCTTCTGTTCCTGTTGTTTCAGTTCAATCTCTGTCTGAACTTTCCATCGCCTTATTTTTTCTGCTTCTTGGTGAAGACGAGAATGTAGTGTAGTAAGCTTTTCATAGTTATGAGAGGCTACTTCAGTTATTGGTTCCCTCTGAACTCCTTCAATCCCCTGCCTTTGTTGATGTCTGGTCTGCAGGGTTTGGTAGCTAGGTTGGGTTGTGGTGGTCGTGGCTGGTGCAGGGAGTTGAAACTGAGGATGTTGCTTTCCTTGATGCAATGGAGATGGTGTTGGATCCTTGTGTAAGAAATATTCATATCAATTTATGAGATATTTGAACACTTTAGCATCTAATTAATTCAACTACAGTCTTTCAAAACAAATAAAAAATTGACAATGAGCTACACTTAAGGTTGAAGTTTGATTTAGAAGATGTTCTTTTCATAATTCACTTCACATATCTTAAACTTTGGGAGACAAAACTGAATTCAAAAAATGAACAAAATACTTGCATGCATTTGTAACTGATAACTTTTCCAATCTTTCTGTGAATGTACCTTATGCACATGTAAGATACACATGAGTTTTCCATGAAAATAAATATTACATTTCTTACCTTAAACATGGAAACTGCACTTGACTTTGCTGATTCCTTTGTAGGTTGACTTGAAAGGAGAAAAAAGCTTTGTTGCTGATTAGCTGTCTTATTGTGTGATGAAATTTTGAAAAATGGTTGATCCTGGGCTTCATCTTGGTGACTAGACATCAGCATAATGCAGTGAGGTTTCTGTGAATATTAGATTACAAAACACCTACTGAGGTACGCAATATGCTCATTATAATTTTGTGATCTAGGACTTAGTCATAGGGCTAGTTGAACCTACGTAAGTTTTTGTGATGGAGATACCACATATTACATCAGTCTTTATCAAGATGTTCACAAAATAATAGCACTAATAGTAAATAATACTGTTGTCTTGCAGTTTGTTGAGGAGGGTGAGCTTTCACTTAGCTATTACCCTTGAGGGTTTCCTACATAGCTGGAATAAGTCAGTACTAACTTGGGTCTTGAACTAACAATTTATTTTAGTTTGAATATAGAGCACTTTCCTCAAACCAAATATCAATTCCAAGTAACTTCAGTCGCTGAAAACATTCAATTCTCTGACAATTATGGCTAAATTTCAGAGGGAAAATGCCGCTAAAAAATATCACAATATTTTGAACCCTAGAGTATCACTCAGCATTCTAACTTTTATATGCAATTAGTGCAAAAGTCATTAAACATACATCTAAAGGGAATGTACAATTACAAAATATGCTATTAGCAGACCTGGGACCATGAAAACAAATAAACTGACAAACTATTGATTGAAATGATTTATGAAACTTCAAATTCAAACACCACTGATAAACTTTTGACAAGACTGAAAACAGTGTTGAATAAAATGACAATAAAGGGACCCTGTGCAACATCTTTACTGCTGTTAGAACACCACGATTGAGTGTGGCCAATTTGCATAGTGCGTGTGCACTTTCAGCCAATCCACTGGCTATACAACTAGCCTAGAAAAGTTACATGCAACTCTGTTATTTCGTTGTCATAATTGAACGGTAAAAAGTCTCAGGTAATTAGACGCATTTATTGCTAGGAAAAGCCTAATATTATATTCCTATATTTTTGCAGCAATCAGCTTGTCTCAAATTTGTTTGTGATTCATGCCCTGTATTCTTACTTAGTGCTTAGCCTACCTATCATCTGAGGTTCCTTCTAAATCACTTTTTTTGACTGTCATCAAGATTAAACATTTCAGGCAAAAGTCAGAAACTATTTTCAATTTCTGTACATGAACACACCACATATGGTGGTGTAAGATAACTATGTGTGTCCACTAATTCCATCCATATAGCTGCATTGGTAGACACATGTTTTCAAGTCAAATTAATATAACCACTTTATCTATTCCAATTTTAATCTATAAAGTACAAAGCCTAAAGCTTAATGAAAACATCCAAAACTGCTAAAGTGAAACAAGGAAACATCAGTTTCGTATTAAAAACACATTAGTGAATTATTTCACCAAATATGCTAGTGTTCGGTAAATTTGCCCCTTAATATAAATATGAAAATATGTCCCTTAATTTGTGTACTGTGTTATACCTATACAGTTGCACTGATAGCCATGGTAGTTGCCCTGTTCATAAGTTAAATTGTAACCACTTTTTGAATGTGGCAAATATGGCGTTCCATTAGACCTAGCCTAGGCCTGGCGAAGGCTTTGTAGATTAATATTGCAACCTATAAAATGGTTACAATTTCACCTTCAAACACAGCGAAAACACGAGGGCTATCAGAACAACTGCATATGTATAACACGGTATTCTAATTTAGTGGATTAGTTCCCGTAGACCACCATACCAACCATCACACAATTCATAATTCACACTTCATAGTGTAGCCTAACGTTAGGCCTAGAACTTAGAAGTTAGGGACCACGCAAGTTACCCGATGCCTATACATCGCTATACCACACGGATGATTAAAAATGACACAGACACATATCGTACCCTAATTAATAAACGTCAATAATTAAAAGCAACAAAATTTAGTGATGTGACGGGTTATAAAACATCGTTAGACTCTAAGTAGTCAGTGTTGGCAAGTTAGACTAGCCTAGGCCTACACTAGCCTAACAACAATATTAATGAGTTCCAACGGTGTGGGCCTAGGCTAGTGCTAAATCTAAGATTTTTAGAATAAGTTCGTTCAGACCTAGCGGTTAGGAATGAATACCTTGACATGGAGCTGGAAGTCGGTATGATTTATAATCTTTGTCGGTTTATTTTGCTTCTTTTAAGTATTTCAAGCTAGGTTTTTTAGTATACGTTCGAACATAGTTCGAACATGTCACACCATTATTAGACGGTAGAAATGGTTGCTATGCAATTTGTTTCTCAGAACAGACGACCATCGTCTGAACTTCCATCCAATTAGATTCACGAACTTACTATGAGACGCCAATTACGTGTAGTACTGTCAAAAAATCATTTGATCTATTCGACCAGTTGAAATCTTAAATTTATCCATATGAAGTGGCAGGGGATATATCGGGAGGGGTGCTTGCAGGTTGGAGAATTGGGGACTGACAAGACCAAATACTCAACTGATTCAGATTTGACAGTTGACACTCATCCCGAGTCCTTATTAATTCAACATTTCAGATTTGATAGATCTGAATCATAAGTAAAATGCGTTTTGTTTATTTCTCATCAGCAAGGGAGAGATGATTTCACTGCAATGTCAGTGAAACTCTTCTGTAAAAAAATGCTGATCAAAGTGTTAAAGGTATTATTAATTTAAAAATAAAAGTTTAAACAGTGCAATTATCAGTGTCTGTTCATTGTCTTTTACGAAGTAAGTACATTCCGTGCATGTTTGTAGGTCTTTATTACATTGAATAATTAAATTACATACGGTATATAACCATATCGTACTTTGCATAAGTCAGTGCAATGTTCGCTACGCCTCTATGATCGTCTCGATAAAAGAAGCCACACCTACGCTGTATCAGTTAAAAAGGATGACTTTCTATGCAACATTTTAGACTTAACATATCTTAGTCCAAGAAAACAAGAGAACTGAAAGTGCATGCTAGTAAAAGTTTCCATGTTTCGGTTTCAAGATATGCACTGTCTTTTAAAACATATTAAACTCTATGGTGCTAACTTTATCTTGCCGTCGGCTCCTCAGTGCAGACCTTACAATGTTTATCCATTGGTTTATACATTCTAATTACTGAACTGAAACATGTTCTTTCAACTACAAATAAATAACAGATCACCCTTGATTGACATCCAACACCTTTTGTTTCTTGAGTAATTTTAATAACATGGATTTGAGGCCACAAAAGTCCTAAGTTTTCCTAATGAGTTGTGTGTTGCATCTGAGGAAATGACCTCATGGTCTGTGTGCTGGAGTAAATAATCTAGCCACGAACCTCAGCTGATTAAAGGGTCATTTCTCAAAATACAACGTGGACAGCTAGCAGTATTTTCTAACCGTCTATAACATATCGAAATTAATTAGTGTCTGAAGTCACCCAGTTATACAACATTACATACTTTCATCGTTGTTATGTACAGAACAAACTTAGGCATAAGGACTGCCCATAATTGAGTAAAGGGAACAAAATGTAAATACTGCGTTGGTCAATTTCACGGAATGGAATTAAAAATGCATATGAATTATGTCGTCTAGTTTCATGAACAATTAAACGATTTGAGAGTAAAGCATACACCTGTACTGATGATACAGCATGTTTATTTAATATCAGTATATATGTATTTACCCGTTTCATAGTCCACCGATGAAACACCCACGATGTTTCCAAACGTATAGTACGTTTCTTCGAAAACGTAAAGTTGTGGTGCGATTCCAAGCAACGGATTGTTGACATATACAAAGCGACGTCATAATATCTATATACAGTAAACCTCATTGGGACTTGAAATAGTCATGGACATATTACTCAGATAAAGATGTGTGTAGCTGATGAGTGGTGTACAGGGTTAATGAACTCAATCTTTCATATAAAGCAATAATGCTTGCATGTTTATTGACTTCCTTGTTAATGCCGTAAATAAAGGATAGCACGGTGAGCCCTATTACTACTGATCGTGTGATTAATGAGTCACGCAATCACGCAACCAGACATTTCAATCTTGGGGGTGGGGGCGGGCGGGCCTGGGGCACATCACTTAATTGGGGGCACAATTTTTGTTTGTGAATGCCGTCCTGGAGAAGGGATGTAAGGGGAGGGGATGTTCACCTTTTGATTAATTAAGGGTTCTTAGATACAATCTGGTGCTATATTTTGTAACTTGAAGTAACTTTATGTTCAAGAATTTTCGGGCTTAGTCTGTCCGATATTTTTATTTGAGGCAGATAAATTTTATGTTTGAGTATGTTGTTTAACACTACAAATCACATCTGAGGGGCACCTGGGAGGGGGGCACGATTTGTTTTGGGAGGGTACGCCCACCCCCTGGCGACGCCACTGCACGCAATGTACTATATGTTGCGTATCATCAAACCATTTCGAAAAAAAAAGGAGGGAATAACCAAGTATATTAGAAATATAATAAAAAAGCATATCCATCATTTTACCATTATTTATAGAGAAATTATCCCTCATCAGTTATATACGTGACTCAAATTCATATTAAGTTTCCCTCTATAAACATGAAATATCTTTCCACTTCAGAGGCTCCGTTAGGATTACAGATCTAGAACATATAAACAATAAATGGGATGTATTCTTCCGCCATGTCTGACCTCTTTTGTTTTTGATTGCGTGTTAATTAGTTATATATTGGTTGAGCTCAGAGTGTCACGCACGTTAAGTTAGTCATCAAGTGTGATAACATTAATCGCTAATTCAGAATAACACTATTAACACTATTAATAGTAGAAAACTATACGGCATCGTCAGTATTATAACTGATAAGCACTGTTGACGGAACAAACATTGTTGAAATTGTTACCATAACAACCGTTTTTATGACGTCATTAAAACAGACTAGGTAGTGAAACATCCATCACCTTTAAACCCTATACTACAAGTGAAGATCATAAAGAGAAGAATAAACATACATTGAATTACGTTTAACAGATAAGAGAGGGGTTAGTGAACATAATATGAAACTTTTCGTTAACAAAATCAATGCATAAATATATATATATAAATATATATATATATATATATATATATATATATATATATATATATATATATATATATATATATATATATATATATATATTAATATACGATTTTTATAGGAGGGCACGTTGCCCCCCCCCCCCCAGGCCACCCCTTGGCGACGCCACTGATTGTATCTTCTACGACCATATGATATGGTATCCCGATACTTCTCCATGGTTAGTTCTTCCCTTACCATGGATAAACATGACAGTAAACATGAATAGGCTCCGTGTTTTGTTATAGACTTTGTGATACATGCTGGGTCCTCACAGTATGCGATATATACTATATATACCAATCTATATACCTTTATACCTATTGATTAACTTTCCGTGTAACAACTTCCAAATTCGTCCTTGTAAGGATTTCCGACTGTTTGATTATCTAGCTGTGACGAACATGTGACGTCATCATGGTGTTGTTATAGCTAGTTGTTCGGCGCATTTGTTTTCTGTTTGATGACGTATACCGTACTGTTCTCCTCATCATGAATGAGAGGATATTTTATAGGCTGTATGTATATTTGCCATTCTTATCAAAACGTCTTTTTTTTTGGGGGGGGGGGGGGGACAAACAGGGTATATAATGGATAACGTTTAAGGCTTATCGTCATGAAAGGGTTTCTCGAACACAGTGATACCTGGCGTTGCCACTGATAGAACCCCATGATATATAATGAAGTATAATATACGCAAAACAGTATAGTATCCACAGTATGATATATTTCTGTCACTGCACTGTGTACACAGTTATTATACATATAGGTGTACAGCGCATGTGTGATGCACCCTGTACGAAACTTTCACAGTGCGATGTTATTGATTAATGCCTTCACAGAAAACTTCGATCAAAGTAGATCAAAAAATACTAGTGTGCTAAATATGTTTAAACCAATTCCAACATATTTACATATATGTACGAAAAGCTTCGTGTATTTTTGAACGGGTATACCTTCGTAAGAGCAGTTATAAGAAGGATACAGAGTGGGAGCTTAAGTCGCAGTTCCTACTACTTATACTTTTTATCGTGATTTCAAACAGCACCGTACTGCTTACCTTTTAAATGTGAGTCATATTAACCATTGGTTTAATGGTACAGGCCTTGAATACTTCACCCGACCGAAGTGGGGATGGGTGGGGGGCAGCGACGTAGCCAGGAATTTGAAAGGGGGGGGGGGAGCACTTTTTGCGATTGATATGGATTTTCAAAGTTGTAGGCACGACTATCTGAGCGGAGCGCCACCATCGGTTGGCGCGGAGTGTACAAGAAAATTTTTGGTTTTACAAACCCCCCAGATGGCCGGAAACGGCCCTTCCCGAATGTTCATTCTGGTTCCCTGGCCTCTTGCTAACTTGAGACACCTCATTCAATATCACTTTTAAACCCCCAAAAAACAAACGAGTTAAAATAGTACGTATATAATACATAATGTATTAAAATTAGCAAGGTACACAAGGGCGGCGGAAGCACTTTTAATCTGGGGGGGGGGGGGGGCACCGATGTCAAAGGGCACTTTGCAGAAATTCGATTGGACTGATGCAGCCTGATATTTAGTACCCTTTATAAATCTTATTGTATTATCTTATTTGCGTATACACATCACTCCATCAATGCCCCCCCCCCCCCCCCGTCTTAGTAGTTTTACTTTTCAACTTCTGATACTTGTAGATACAAAGATAGGTCAGAAATGTCTTTGATACAACCATAGCCAGTAATTGTCTTTGATACAACTGTAGCTAGTAAATGTTTATCGAAAAGGCTGTTTTGGAACTTGGAACGCCGATCGCGACAACAACAGGCAACAAAGTGCTGCAGCTCTATACATATAAAGTCTGTTAATCAACGATAGGCTTATTTGACTGTGGAATGTTCTCAACTGAAATTTTATCTGCGTAAACGGGTTCTTAAGTAGATGTTAAAAAACTGACAAGATCGTATCCTAGTCTTTTTCGGCGGGTAGAGTATTGAATGAAACGGCACGCGATATGAATGACAGCCTAGATGGCAGAAGAATAGGTCACCTAATTTAGCATAATCTTGCTACTATTTCCATTTCAATAGTTTTTCCTGTCTAGTGTCTTAAACTCGTCCAGCAAGCTTATGGATTTGAATTATGGCTGTTTTAATAAAAGAGATAACTTGGCCAAAAAAAGTGTAGGCCCGGGCCTACAGTGCTACATACTGGCTACGCCCCTGATAGTTGTAATTAGGATTAGATCTCTTACTGAAATATCGCTGATCTAATAAGTGATCAAGAGTACAAGTTTTATGTAGAAAAAGGGCACATTTTTAACCTGAGGAAAAGTGGGGGGGCACTTGCCCCCTGTGCCCCCCGGTTCCGCCGCCCTTGAAGGTACATGTACAAAGTAGTCTTACTTTTCAACTTCTGATACTTGTATAGATACAAAGATAGTCCAGAAATGTCTTTGATACAACTGTATAGCTAGTAAATGTTTAAGTTAGCCTAATAAGAGAAGGCGAGAGCTATCCGACGATTGCCATCGGATGCAAATTTCTCAAGTGTTTTCTCAACTAACATATTATCTGCGTAAACGGGTTCTTAACTACATGTTAAAAAAACTGACAAGATCGGATCCTATAGTCTTTTTCGGCGGGTAGAGTGTTGAATGAAACTATCTTGCTACATACTGGCTACGCCCTGATCATATGATATCATAATCAGCAGATTTTGTTTCCTATTTAAATTCTTTTACATGTTCTTTTACATAATATATCAGAAAGACAAACATAGTGCTCTTTTACAAGTTTTCCAGTAGGATGATTCTTGTTTATTGTCCAATGTCTGGACTTTAATACATTTGACGAACTTAACTGATGGACAATATAAACTTTCATATTTTGTAATACAGCCAGATATGCAGTGGCCTAAAAACAAATATCGTTATCGCAGTGTATTAGCAGTGTAATAATTATTTATAAGAAGTGCGTATCACGTACGATTGCTAGCTTAGCTTCATAACATGCTGTTCGTGCAACAACTTAGGACGACTCATTGAATGAACGTTGTCGACGTTGTTGTGCATACAGTTCGTGACATTCCATAGAGTGCGGTTAGGTAGGCAATATGTATTTTATTACGCAGTGGCCAACTGTAGGCTTGTTTTTGGCTATAAGCTAAATTTAGCTAATTGCATCTGCCAAACTAAGTAAGTAGTTGAATCAGTAGGCGTGAATGTTACTACGATTACAATCGAGTTAACGGAGCTGACGAGTATTCAATATCAAAAGAGCACTGACAAAATACCATGCTAAAAAACGACAGTTTAAAAAAAAAATCGACACTGAAAGGGGGAGCGGTCGCTCCCCCTGCTCCCCCCTGGCTACGTCCCTGGTGGGGGGTGGGCTTATTTGAACGACCAGGTAGTAGTATAAAAGTTCAACTGCAACTGCATATTTAACTGAGATCGGGTAAAATGTTCCCGAGTATAGGCTAATCCTTTGAGGCAGACATGTGCTATATGGCACCTGCGTTAAGGCCAATTACGATGCTCACTTTGTAGGCTCAAAATCCTCTTTGCAAGCATAACGTCATAGCTGTCACTTTCGTTTCCAGCTGAACCACCGAAGTGTGAAAAGCAGACAAAGTATTTGGTAAAAGAATAGCGAGACTTGAGCCTTAATTAGACTAGTACACCCCTCTCAAATGGAGTCTTACAATATTATTTTTTATTGATTATTTCACTTATTAAATACATAGGCTTATTGTTAAAGGGTTAAAGGCACTTCATAAAAGTAACTTCGCCAAGATTCCAACACACTATTGCATAAATACGTTAGCTTTGAAAGTGAAAGGCTAAGTTACTTTAAAGCAATTCACAGGCGCTCTACTTTCCACAATAAGATTTTTGAAACCCGTTTCATGAACCAGTTCACAGCATAAACCATTACCCTGATTAGCGAATGCGTCTGCATGGGTGCCGATAAATCGTCATATTGTGGGGCGAAACAGAAACCGGATGCAGGAGAACTGCCACTTACGACAACGACTCGCCAAGTTTAAGATGAAAGGATTAAGTTTAGCACTGAGAAGGGAGTATTATCCGTGTTTCCCGCAAGTTATGTCCAATAGGTAAGCTAAATAAAACACTCATTCAGAAATGGAAGCAAGCACACGGACGATAATATTTTACGTTGCCACTTCTCATTTCATCGTTGTGTACTGATGGCTCTAGGATAACATTAATGTGAATATGCTACATTGACCGTTAAAGACCACTTCTGTCATAACTGTTTGTAGTTATATTCAACATGTAAGTTTTATAGAAATGTCATTTTAAACAGTTGAAGTTTATCATTTAATGTGACCAGATCTTGTAGTCTAATTCACAGACCATTGGGTCAGTTCCTCAGATGCAACTCAGAACTCAATGGGAAAACATAAGTCTTCTCTGTGACCTCAAATGGCATGTTGATCATGTCTACCAAGCTTGCCATTTTTCATGGACAAATGGTATTGACTGTCATCCAAAGGTGATGTGTTAAGTCTGTTGTTTAGATCAGGGCCCCAACAACACCCTCTTCACACGAAGTTAAAATAACATGTTTCAGGTGAGTGATTAGAATTTAAATGCAATAGCTTAAGATCAACAATAAGGTCTGTACTGAGGAGCCGACGTCAACAATTTAGCATTAAAGGAGGATTCCAGACTTTTAACATATTGATAGATGAATATCTGAGAACTGGAATAGCTACAGAAACATTACTAAGCACTGTGCTTCTTCTTCTTCCTTGACTATAAATTATGAAGACCAAAATTCTGTCTAAAGTCATCCTTTAATTCGAACTGGAAAATCTAGTGTTGACAGTGCTTTCTTTTTCACTCGTCACCCACACCTCCCAGTTTCTACCATACCGTTCGTTTTTCTCACCCTTCTATCGAGGCGCTGCCACGAGATATTTAGAGTATATTAACCTATCTGAATATTCATAGCCGGAAGAGGCTCAATCAGCTGTTCGCACGGTGGGTCTTTAGTATAGTACACGCATCACATATATACACGCTACGCAACACTGACAAGTGATTATTTTGTAAGTGACTGACTGGATACGAAGCTGAGAGGTTCACTACTGTGCACAGTGGGAAAAAGTAAACTTTTGGTAACTCGAAGGAGTCAGAAGCAGATTAAACCTAATTCGAGTCTACCGTACCGAAATCAAATTGTTAAGAAGACTTCATTGTTACGTTCCTCTCGAGATTTTCGACCATGAAAGGTTTCACGCCAACCACCGTTTGTTTGCTATTCCTTTTCAAATTCGGTAAGTTTGTTTGCAGCAGTTCTCTTGTAAACTGCTAGAAATAATTGAGCTGTTCAATCAGGGTTGTGTGCCAAATGGTTACTAGGCTAAGTTAGGCCTAAGGCCTAACATTAGGCACAGGCTAGATGGACTTTACTAATGTCAGTATTGACAGTCAACTATCGCAATTGGCCCAGGTCTGTAAAATAAAATTCGTAACTTAGGCCTTAATTGTACCACAGGCTACATGGGTCATTAAATAACCTGTTTTGTACATAATTACCCAAATTGAAATCATTAAAAATGAGCACTTAATTTGTATCAAGTTGGAACTTGGATGGGTGAAGTATCGTTTGTGACCAGTTGCGTGGTACCTATTAATTGTTATTAACAAATATTATAAGGCTTAGACAATGTCATATCCAGTGCACCACTGCACCTGTTGCCAGAAGTGTGTCAGATTTGATTAGTTCTTCAAGGATTGTTTAAGCACATATGTATCTGTCCACTACAAGTTATGCATGCATATATGGTATTTGTTTTAGTTACATCATAAAGTGGTCATTGGAGCTACTGTACTCCACAAGTAGACCTTTAATACTGACTACACATAAGAACATTTTTGGAGCTGATTCTCATAGACAAATGGCAACCACTGCCCAGTTCTCTGGTAACATTATGATTTACACTGTGCCTAGAATAACCTGCATTTTCATCTCATTTATCCACGGAAGTTAGTGTACAACATATCAGTTTCATGCATGTACAAATAAACTGGTGGATAATATCATATTGTATTCAAAGGTTGAAAATTAAACTGTTTATTATTCAACGGAAGTGTTGGATTTCATGCAAACAGTGATGTGTTGTTCGTTTAGTTATTAGTTTTAAGTTTGCAGAACCTTATTATGCATGAAATGGAAAGTACAATCTTGTTGTCATGAGATTTAGCTTTAGTTAAAATTGTTAAATTTGTAGGCTTCAGAACCCCATGTGCATTTGAAATCTAAAGAGTATAGTGATACCAAATTTGCTACACTGGTTACACATTTAAAAGTTCAACAACAAGTTTTAAGGTGATTCAAAAGGCATTGATCAGTTAGTTTCCTGATAAACTTGTCCCAATTATGGATCCAAAACCAAGTAAAAATTGTCTCTTTTGAAAGGAGAGGAGAGGGCTTCAGATTCCTATGTACTGTAGTTTGGGGCTTGGGTACTGTATATTGTGCAAAATTTGTATGAGTATTCCAAAAGTTGTTAGTAATTGTAGTTTAAATTTGATACTGTAGAACTACCATCGTCCTCTTTAAATGCATTTTTTAAGTTCTCCTTCCAATAATCATCTTTGATTGCATCTGATGTTAAAATTGTCTTTGAAGTCTCATTGCATCTGATCGGAAGAGCAAAGAAAGCCAAAAGACAGGAAGTTAATGAACCAGGAAGGTAACAGGATTTAACCATTTCCTGTAATTAACTGTATCACATCCAAATTATGGCGAGACAAAGTACTGATTGAACTTCCCTGGATTTAACCCAAAGTTTACTAACAACAACTTGGGTTTAGGAAATGAGAGTCTGCTCAAGTACACTGGGAAGGCGAATAAACCATTTCATAAACCATTTCCACCATCTTAGAACGCACAGTAATGCTGTCGTACAGTACATAGAGTTTCATCATTGGTGCATGGTTCAAACTGGTGTTTAAATTATGCCCAACGCAAGTATGTTTTACTTGTGATTTAAAACACCAAGTGCAATTATGGAGAGCTACTGGTAGTGAATACTTAACGTTGACGGGTATCAGGTGCGTATCCGGGGGGGGCGTTGGGGGCGTGCGCCCCCCGGGTAAGGAAAAGAGAGAAAAAAAAGAGAAGAAAAAAGGGAAAAGGAGGGGAAAAAAGAAAAGGAGGAGAGGAAGGAAGGGAAAAGAAAAAGAAAAAAGAGAGAAAAAGGAGAAAAGGAGGGAGTAGAAGATAGCCAAGACCTCGGGAAGAGAAAGATCCCTATTATATACACAGGGTAGCCAGTGACAGATCAAGGATTACGGAGGGGGTGTGCACCTCACCCTACCCCCTACCCCGACAACTCCATTTTTGACGTTTCCGTTTTTCCTCTCTCACTAATGTACTTGAACTCGATCGAGTCGTCGGGGAACATAACGCATTTCGGGAAGGGGGCGACCGCCCCCCCCCCGGAGCAAATTTTCTTTATGACATCTCTAGTAATTTCAAAATAGACAATGCTTAGATGCAACTTACAAGGCCTGGGAAGTGTCATTTCCAGCGATCTGGGAGGCATTTTCGGCCAAAATTTTTCTTGTACGCTTCGCGCCAACTCATGGTGGCGCTTCGCTTAGATAGTTTGCCTACAGGCTTCGCCCTCCCTTGGCAATTACTCGCTACACGCCTGTTCGAATTTGTGAAGCAAAGAGCAGATATAACATCATATCAATGAGCATTGAAATGCATGTTCCACGATGTACAGCCTCAAAAACTGTCAATGTGTGTAGTCAAAGGCGTAGGAGCCAGATTGGATTTGGGGGCTGTAATGACTTGCCCGAAAAAAAAGCCAAAATTTTTCACGCGCAAAGTGCGCATTCAACATGTCGATGCCAATATCATATAGGCAAGATCGGTCATTACATTGTATGGCATCGTGTACCGCACGGTCCGTCAAAGTTGCACAGTATACCGCCGGATGCTAATTTAAACAACCAAATGTCTTATGTAGATGGAGAAAAAGCATACAGATCCATTTATGTCAAAACTCTCTTTTACAAAGGTAATGTCGTCCAAGCTTACAACTTTATTTCAATTACCAAGGAGATTATTTTAAGCTATTCATTGCTATTTATTTTTCTTTCAGTAGGTGCCCAAAAAATATGGGAAAACAATTGGGGGGGGGCTGCAGCCCCCGCCTCCTACGGGACCTACGCCTATGAGTGAAGTGTTCGGTTTCGATATACCTCATATCGGAAATATCTGCTATTTTTCTGTTCCTTCAACCAAGTTTTGTAAAAGCCATTATAAGAGGTTGCAATATTTCTACAGCAATAAATTAACTGTGTCGGAATTTTCGAAAATTTCCTCACCAACATTCTTCATCAAACTGTCCTCTACTCGTTCAATTTTGACCTGTCTGTTAGGGGTTCAATGAGGTTTTTCTATATTGGTTGTCTATAGATTGAATTTTGTGCAACATTATGGGTATGTTTTCAAGTGATTTTATTCAGGAGAAAAGTGAATTTTCAAATTCGCAACAAGTAATGGGCTTAAAACCTTGAAAAGTGGGGCTTTCGGATATTGTGGGCCGTGACGTAGAATAACCTACAAAAGCAATGATCCATAGAACATGCAATGAGGTCGAACATGATGTGTGACTGGTGACAATCTTCAAAAAGGTTATGGATGGAAAAAACTTTTGGGAAATACTTGGTTCTGAGGCAAAAGTCTACATCTGGTTGCTCATTTTCAAGCCCGAGAAGTGCCATTTCCGGTGATCTGGGGGGTATCAAAACCAGAAATTTTCTTGTACGCTCCGCGCCAACCGATGGTGGCGCTCCGCTTAGATAGTAATTCGCGCCCCCCGGGTTAGAAAATCCTGGATACGCGCCTGGGTATGGTAACATGAATACATTGTTAGAATTGATTGACAGGAACAAACTGTTAACATGCATGTATACATGTGTACTTTGATAGTGTATCTAAAGGTTAGATCCATATTTGCTATGTGAGTACTCATACAGGGTAATTAAGTCAGGTGGTTGGTGTGTAGTTTGTTTGATGAGCAAACACAGGGTAACACCAGCATGGTAAATATAATCCCAGAAGAGCTGTGTTTTTGCTATATTGTCATAAGTTCTCCTGGCAGTTGTGCAGTTTTTTTGGAATGACTCTCTGCACCATCATGTATCCTTGTAAAGAGTGTCTTTAAAATGAACGTACTGGATGTCACCATACCCTTTGAGGAGTGCTATCTGACTGCATAAGTGGCATCATTGAAATTCGAACTACAAAGCCACAAGATTTCTTTAGCAGTCAAATAGGAGGTATTCTTTTGAAGTTTCTGTGATTGCTAAGCCAATCAATTCAGACAACGGAATAGGACAAAGGAAGAGTTACGGAATATGCAGGCCAAGAACAAATCAATATAGTAAAAATTGTTTCGATTAAAATTCCCTCAGGGCTTACAGTATTTTACAGTGATACCATACTTGAAAACTCTGGTTTTGTTACTGACTTTGACATCCAAAGTGGAGCAAATATCATATCATGGACATGAACATTCCTGGCCTTGTTGTTATAAGGGATAATTCCCTGAAATCTGTACAATTGCCTGAGGACTGGTATGTTAAGCTCCCTTGTAAGGTCATCTTGAACATAATATGTCTTTGCATACTAAAGCCATGAATAACACAGACCTGTATATGATATTAGGTCAATTCCGTAGGTCTCTGTTGGCAAAATTGTTTTTACAGTACCTGATAACTTCAGAGTTTTAATGTAGTTATTTAATCCCAAAATATGTGCTAGTCATGAGATATTGTGTTTCTTAAATAGCTGTCACGTGTCCTCCCCCCCCCCCCCACCCCTATCAGATCCGTAGTTGCACTGAAATGAAACTTGCGTGGGTTCAAATGCAATTCTCCAATCCCCATACAGTATATCTGTTTATTATCTTTTATGTTTGTTTCTACTTTGAACTTTCTATTCAGTTATCCTTGAGAACAGGTAACTTTCTCAGGGATGTTGTGTTATTGCAAAGAGTGATATGTATTGGTGTCTTTGGTCATGATTTACTAGTAGTACTGTAATCTACTGCTGTACTGTGAAAGACTGAGACATGAACTGATGGTGGTCAGTATTTGACTGATGCTCTGTCGTGTACAGTAACTTTTGGTAGTATTCGACTGACACTTTGTAGTGTACATAGTAACTTTTAGTTGTAATCGACTTACACCCTGAAGTGTACAGTAACTTTTGCAATGTGGGAAAGTCTCCATCAACTTGGGAACAGCTCTACCTGTTTACTTCTTACTCATCCTCAATAGTACAGTATAATTTGTAACTTGAACAAAAAACAACATATTTGTCAAGATAATACATGGAGCTCTTGATTGGACTGACAGAACCCTACTGTATAGTCCCCTTCAAAATTGGAAGGGGAGGGGGGGGGGGGGTATTGGGAAGAGGGGATGGAGATAACTCAAAGAAGAAGTACATATTTTTCTGGAAGGGGAAACCCAAGGCACACTATTCACATCAGGACTGTGGAATTACTCAACAGTTTATTATGAGTAATTCACACAGTATAGTAGCAGAGTTAGTCACACCATCTTTGATGTCGGTTTGAGGCTGTCCACCTCCAGCAACTGTGTGTAGCACTCCTTACTATTACTTCATTATAAATCCTACATTCTGCCCAGTTTTTAAACAATGCAAAGCACTTTGTAGATAAAAAACAGAACTAGTTTGAAAACAATTAGGGTAACTATGCAGAATTTTGATCAACATCCTGATATAATTGTTTAAACTGATTAATAGTCAGGCTCCTAATTACCTGTTGCTCTCTTCAGGACCTGTCACAGCCTGTGCAAAGTATTCTTGTTTTGTGATTCAAAGAAAATGCTTACTCAAAATATTTTATAAAAGCATTTTAAATTGATTACAGATAAGGGTTCTATCTTTGATCCTGGGTAGAGATAAGCTACCAATCAAAATTTTAACCTTTTTAGTTAGAAATTTCCACTAAATTAAGTGTATAACCTGTTAAAGGGTGTATTTAATTTTAATTCCTTATAATGGGATTGGGTTGTTGTGACTCACATTTCTGAAGTAGATGATTCAAAGCTGTATTATTTATGGAAATTGCAATGACCTACAGTAGTGTTACCAATCTTTCCAGTGAAAAGAAAGATAAGGTTACTGGTATATGTTTACAGAAATCTGTCACAGTGTACTGTATAATTATAATAAATGATATAGCGCCAAATCAGTAGACAAAAGTCACTGCTCAAGGCGCTTTACAAAGAAAGCAAATGAATTTACAAAATAACAAGTGAAAAGATGGGTCTTAAGTAGACTTTTGAATGTAGAAAGTTTAGAGCATGTTCGAATGTGATCTGGTAACTTGTTCCAGAGATAAGAGCCAGAGTATTCGAAGCTTCTGTAACCATACAGTAGGTCTTCAAGCGTGGTTTAGGAACAGTTAAGTACAGTTTGTTGGAGGAACGAAGTGTGCGAGTTGGAGTATATGGCAAGAAAAGTTGCAACAGGTACGCAGGCTGTTCCAGATGATGAGCACAAAAGGTGAGAAGAAGTAGTTTATACTGAATTCTGTAGCTGATAGGGAGCTAATGAATTTCCTCCAGAAGTGGAGTGGTTAGGCATTTTCTTCCATTCCTTTTCACAATACGGGCAGCGGTGTTTTGGATCTTTTGAAGTTTCTGGATGGTCGAATCAGGAAGGCCGAATAAAAGTGAATTTAGAAAGTCAAGCTTTGGTGTCACAAATGCATGGACCAGTATCTCGCAGTCTTATAGTCAGTAAAAGGTATGGTTAACAACCATTCAGTGTGAGATAAAACATGGAATATTAGTGTTGCGCCGATAATCGTTTTCAATATCGGTATCGGCCGATATTTGCAATATCGGCAGCATATCGGTATCGGTAAAATTTTGCCTAATTGCCGATAACAGCAAGCCGATATTGAACTTTTTTTTCACAGCAGAGCTACTTATTTATACTTGCAATGATTTGTTAATCTGCCCAAGACGATCCATTTCTTTAGCGTCAGTGAAACTCTTATTCATTTTCGATTAATATCCATGGAAACCTGACCCTCCGTAACCTCTAAAACACGTCTACGGCGCGCGAATATAACCAATGACCTTCGTGAACCTTGGCCTACACACAACATTAGTGCAGCATATATACACTGTACTAACCATTCATTTTCTCGTAGGCCTCCGTGAAAACCTTGAACATGATGCAAAACTGCACCGTTCAGTACAGTTAGCTAGCTCTTCGGATCGTGTATGCATGGGGCGCGCAAAGCGGTGACTGTCAGTCACAATCTGAATATTCATTTTGAAGTTGCTTGTTACATTATCTCTGATTGGTTAGCCTTGTAAGTTGTTTGTAAATAAGCCAAGAATCTTGAATGAAGCGGATGACATATTTGAGGGAGGAGCGAGCACTGCAGCTACTGCAAGTTGTGTTATTTCAGCAGTAATAATTTTTGTCCCCCACGTAATACCAGTATCAGAGATGCGGACTGGGTAGGTCAGGGTCGACTACGGAGTTTTACTATCACAGGCGGTATACTACGGTTGCATGGCATGCGCCACATTGGGGATTGGGAAATATTTGCTTTAGAAATGGAATCACCCAGGTCCGTTCAAATCATCAATAGGCAAAAAAAAAAGAAATAACAAGAAAAGTTTTAGGAGAAGGGTGCTACAAATCGTGATTTACTTGAAAACTAATTGTGATCGACAGTTCGTAAACTAATTAATATGCAATTTGGCAAGCATACGTTAACACTGTAGCTACTTGTAAGTCTACGATGTTAAGGCTCACATTTACTGCGTCCATTTTATTATCGTGTGCAGCTCTGTTGTGAAAAAGATTCCGGTTGGGTTTCAATTACCATTCTCTTTTTCAAAACCAGGAAAAAAGTCATTCTTTTCAACTTAGGACAAAAGGAAAACAAAACACCATATTTTGTTGTTTACTTGAAGATTTATTTGTGAATGTATGCATGACTAAAAGTACGATTTTGCCTTTATTTTGTCTGTTAAAAAATATCGGTATCAGTATCGGTATCGGACCGATATTGGGATGATAATATCGGATATCGGCCAAAACCGATATTGGTAATATCGGCGCAACACTATGGAATATTTCTGTTCATCACTAACTTGTCCCCTCTTAATCCAAGCACCCTCAATCTACGCTGCCTCAAGTGACATGTGCAAAGCAAGCGGTTGTGTTTGTTTCTCTATATTAAAGTATCCTTTCCAAATTTGATGATTTTTTCAGGATCTCCTTATGGCCAAGTTTCTGCACTACAATACTATTTACATATTTAGTATATAAAGAATTATGCTATTGTGTGAAAAGTCCAATACAAAGTGAAATGTCAGCACTGTAACTGACAGTTTGTACATTTCTTGGCTGTTTGTGGTTTTCTTTGAACAAGCTTTGCACATGTTACACATGGGAAAGCCTATTACAACTTTTCATATCATGTTACACTTTCTTCACATTGTGAATTCAAATGGTTAACCTGTCACCATGAGGAAACCCACCCTTCCAATGACTTCCTTGATGATGGGTCCCGAGAGAGTGCTTGTCCTCTGACCCAAAATCAAAGCAGACAGCTTTATTTTCACAGAAGAATTTTGAACTTGACCAAACATTAACAAGTTTGGTGTTTTGGTTTGTTTAGTCAGACTATGCATTGGTCTGATTAAATCAAAAATATGTGTGCAAGTGATGATGAAGTGTTTGGTGAGTTGAATGGTGTGTCATTGATATAAAGTTATATAGAGCTGCAATAACAGAAAGATGTCGCATTTGAAACAGAATTAGTCATAGACGGAAGTGATGTCCAATACATCTTGACGAGAGTAACATCATCAACTTAATTGAAATGTTGGTTAAATTGTTGAGTTTGGTCCAGTGTGGAATCCCAGTAAATCCATTAGTTTGTCAAGCTTGACAAACTCTGGTTTGTAAATCAGTACTACTTATTCTAATGAAGTGACTTAGTGACAAAATTGTTTGTTTAATAACATCCATTTTGTGATGAAATCTACAGTAGTAGGATGTATTTATTCCAGGATAATGGTGTTTCTATTGTGTGTAAATGATAAATGTGGGTGTGGTAAACTTGTTGTCTGGAAAATGCAACAGAGTAGTTAGTATTGAAAAACAATCTGCTCTGATAGTATTGCTTTCAATCATCTGTCATATTTCAAGATCACAATTAAAATTTCCAGATCTTCAATATGATGCATATAATTTTTTTAAAAGAGAAATCGATATTAGAATATGATGTTGATCTTTATACAACCCAAACTGTTGTTTGTGACTAAGAAACAAAAAATAGGTCAGCAAGCTTTTATATTGAAAGGAACAAGCTATAACCAGTTGACCAAAGTTGAAAGTGTGTACAGGGGTTCCAAAAAAATTTGATGCTCTAATAAACAAGCACAGATGTAAAGGTGAGAATAACAGTAGCAAGCAGTCCAAGCAGATGTTAATGTAACACAACTGAGTGAAACAGCTGTGTACAGTATAGCTCCGAATGCACATGTTATGTACTTAACCTGTGGTAGAGTGCTTCTGCGTGCACAATACTGCCAATAGTGCCAAAAGCTGAAAGTTATTGCCACTGTCACCCAATGACTCTCCTTAGGTATATTGTAAAGCACTTCTTTGAGTTGATGTTGATATATTTGTATGTGTTAAAATTTAGAAGGGCAAAGCCATTGAGCAGTGTTTACACACAGGAACCATATAACTATTGTAAGAGGAAATTCAAAGTTAACTTGTTATGAATGTTGGGGTATAGACAGTTAATAGCAGTAAAAAGGATACCTCAGACATTAAGGAAGGGCAGATTTGAAACCATGGTACACTTAACAGTATAGCTGTATGGTAACCTTTCATATAGAGACTGTGCCATGAGCGTCTTTTTTGACGGATACCGGCGCATTATAAATGTCCATTATTATTATCATTATTATTATTATATGCCATTTCTTATTGGATTCTCTGAAATTATTTTGAAAAAAAATGTTTTCTATGAGGTCAGTCAATAGGCAACCTCAGCTACTAACATGACAATTTAACAAATTAAAATAGCCCTGATCTTTGTATGTAAATGAGGATATATAACTCTGCCAGTGTAAGAGTTTATTGATCGATGCCATTGAAGTAAAACAGAAAATTCTCAAGATTTTAAGCATTTATTTAACTTGACGTTGCAACAGCAACTGTTTGTGATACATTTAATGGAGACAAAGATTTAGCTGCAAACTTGGAAGCAATTGCTTTAAGTCAAATGAATGTTGAACAGGCAGTCACTCCTTTACATTTAATCAATGTGCATAATTAGCTAATGTTTATTCATAAATAAAATTAGAATTAAGAAAAGACTTGTAAAATGGTCAATCTTTGATGGATTTTGATGGGATTTGCAGCTATTTATATTATTTCTAAGAGTGATTAGGACATTGTTGTTCATAGGTGTCCATAGACTTTTTAGTAAACTTAACGTTGAACAGGTTTCTTACAAAATGCTTCTATTAAGCGAGCCCTGTCATATTCATAATAATTGTATCCTTCAATCTTGGTTACAACCATTCTGCTTCTCCTTAAACTGAATCATTGACTGTTTAATGATTTAATCCCATACAGAAAAAAGTCCATCCCACCAATTCAATGCCACCTTTTGTTTTCATGTAACATGCTGTATAATTTATTAATTTATGCCTAATTTCATTGGTTCTATTTTGATTTTGTTGAACAGCACACTAACTTTTCGATATATAATCCTGTACCTTAGCTTTCTTTAACCTGCCAAGTGCATTATGTACGGTTCTAAATTGTTCGATGCCGTAGAAACACAGCACCAAGTATCATGAGTTTCGCCTCTGTGTCAACTCAATCTGTATCGTTCCCAGGATCAGTCAGCAGGTACATTGCAGGTTTCATTTCCTAGATTGTAAGGAGAAGTGATTCATCAAAATGTCACAAAAGACCAGTCATTCTTCATTCGTGGAAAAGAATGACTGCTTCTGTTTACTTCTTCGCTAACGATTCACGGAGCCCTGTGTTCTTTCGCAGATGTGAGTAATTCTGCTTCATATGAGCAATCCATAAATTAAGACCTGTTCTTTATCAATCTCTAATTGTAGAGGAAGGAAATGTAATGGCCCAGAAGTTTATCGACATCAAGGAAATGAAAATTAGGGGACTATTGAAGTTTGCCAGATCTCGAACGAGCACACTTTTAGAGGCTTGACGTATCTCGGAAAATTAACGCAATGACTTATGCTTTGCAAACAATTGTAACGATTATCCAGATATGGTTTGATATTTTTTGAAGTTTTAATTAGTCTTAGAGGGGGGTTTAATTAGCTCAAACTAGCTCACAAACTGGGGTGATAGATGAATAATCTAATATGTACTGTGACAGGTGTAAACGGTGTCAGTAGTTCAGTGAGTGTGCTTAATTCTCAGAGGCCCACTTGCAAATATGATGGCCAGCATGAGGGGGAAAAAGATATGTTTTGTTAAATGAATAATAAAAAATGTTCACGTCCATTGGTTTACTATTTATGGCATGGTGTGACACCAGAATGTGGTAAGTTTCAACATCAGTAAATGTTTTCCGACCATCTGATAAATCTAGCTACAACAGTACACATCAAAAAGCCTGCAGTGGTGAAACAAAGCTGATCTTATAGTCTTAAACTCATAACCATGCAATTCATTAATAAACTCTGCAAGTTATTCTACACTAACAACCAAAACTTTAAATTCAATCACATGGATAGTCAATTTCCACCAACTTATAAAATTCCTTTTCTTTAAAACTTTTAGATATCATGGTTGATAATCCTTACAAGGAGGGTAGGGGGGGGGGTGGTAGGTTCAGGGGTGACAGTTTGTAATCATGTAATTTCATATTGCCACTAGGAGTTGAAATTTCATACTTTTTGTGTCTTTGCACTCATGGTGGAAGGTTGTCATTGCAAACCATTCAAAAAGTAAGTATATGGGTTAATGTTAAATGAAATGGTGTAGGATTTCAAGTAATATTTGATAAAGCATCATTGTCAAAAGACAATGACGTTTCGATCCTAGCAGGATCTTCTGCAGAGGCTGAATGACAGCTTAAAGTAACAGAAGGGACAAATACACACACAGAATACAGACAGGTTAATGAACATGGTGAACACAAAGAGAGATGTAAGGGGATTAGTAGACAAGGGATGGAGAGAAGAAAGAAACCAACAGGGGGAAGAGGAGAGGTAGGAGATAAACTGTAGAGGGACAAAGAGAGGATTCCTGCTAGGATCAAAACATCAGGCCCACTTACTTTTACACATGTTCTTACACAAGCTCTTTAGTGGATAAGCAGTTTGCTAAAAGTTTTTGTTTTATTGTGGTTGTCAAAAGAACACAGCAAAGAATAGATAAAGATGAACACTAAAAGTACAATCTTTTTTGGCCCTGTTTATTAATGTCCAATCATTTAAGACTTGTTTACTGAAGTCTTTATTCTCATATGTGAATCTACACAATAAAAAAACCTTATGTAGCTATTTAGGGAATGCTGTTCCTCCTTAACATCTCTATCTCATAGGGCATACATGATGCCTGTGTTGGAAAGTACCATAACAAAAAAACAAAAATAAAAAACAGAAGTACTGTACATGGAAAAAGCAGCTTGTGACAGTCTCCTGACAACTTCCGTCAAAGTACTCCTTTCCCATATATGGAAAGCAACCAGCCATACCTCCTGTGCCACAAATCTTCCAGTATGCATACTTGGCAATTGAATGAGTAATGACCACCTCATCCATTATTGATAATTAACTACCCTGGGGAAATTTGACGCAAAGTTTTGGTTTCGCATTGCCTCATTAATGTTTGGTGTCTTGTTTCATTGTTTGTGTGAAAGGTCTGGTTTCAAAATGAAAGGAATGTTTTTGTCGTTTATAATTCATTCATTATATATACTGTCTATGAAATCATTTCTTGGCTTACATTTGGTCATGAATTTTACCAAACCTACAGCGGTTTATTCTAAAGTCTAAACAATATTGCAATCCATCAATTTCAGTACTCGTATCTTCCTAGAGTTTTCTCACCATATGAATAATTACTGAATGACTCCATTCTGTAATTTTTATTCATTGCCTTGACACTATTTCATATTAGAATTAATCACACACAAAAAATTGAAAAGAAAAATATTAACTGGGCTATATTGAGGCTATTGCATTGCTACGTGGAAAACCCAGTAACGAAAAGCTAAGGTTTGATTATCAACTGAGAAATGTTTTAAGGTCATGACAGGGTGCACCAGTATACACTAATTATCATTCAATAACTGGAATCTTCTGTCTATCTTCTGATCCCTGCTGGGTGAGAGCATACATGGAAAGGGGAAGGGTGAATATTTAGGAATCTTGGACATTAATGGCAGATCTAATTCAGAGTTTTAGTGACTAGTGGAGTGAAAATATTGATATACAGAAAAGCCTAATAGGTCTGTCACACTATCTTTGTTTCTTCTACTGGTAGAGGGTGGCAGTGGGGGCCAACTAAAAGGAACAAAGTGGAGGCTTCAAAATTTTGTGGAGATTACTTGCCTAAAGGCAGCCACCTACAGTATACATGCAGTCAAGTTGTTGTTTACATACATTGCGTGTGTACATGTAATGCTATGCAAACAGATAACTACTTGGCATGTGGATTCATCTTAGTGATTACAATGAGTCTATTGAAATTGGTGGAAATCAAAGGTCATTTTAAGGTCAATAAAGGTCAACATCTGAATACCTTACAGACAATGGTAGCTCAAAAATTTTAGCTTGCATCAAGTTCATACAGTATCTGATATGTATACATGTCCACATTCATGAGTGGAAGTATGTTACTGGTAACAACAGTCAAATCTGGAAGATCTTTTGCACAGCTAGTGTCATATTAAATTTTCTTGTGAATAAATTATGGCTAGGAATCACTAAACCTTCTGGCTTTCTGGTTTGGATGTGGTTCGAATTGGAATTTTTTGTGACAAGTCACAAGTTGGAGGGTCATAACCCTGAAGCTCTATTGATTTGGACTTCCTTCCCTTCTGATAGACCTCCTAGTTTTCCCTCTAAGATCATCAAATGGAGTACAGTAAAATATAGACAGGATAAACAGTGACTTCACATTATGCCCTCTTCCCAACATACAGTAAACAGTAAGTCAATTCACCATCTCATTAATTTGATATGTTGACAATGTTGTTAGTCACACATTTCATGGAAATCATTTTTTTTTTTTGTGAAATACATTATATTGATAAATAATTCGTCTTCTGGATCACTAGGTATCCTCAATTGACTTCATAAATAGTTTATTTGGTATCACATAATGGTATGCAAAAATTGGCCAATTGCTACAAAAAAGCAAATGTAGCGAACAGCTTATTGCATGTACGCATGACCATAGTATTTTTTTAGCATTTTATTGGAAGCAAAGTGCATAATCTCAAAAACTCTATACAAAATATGAGGACTGGTCAGCTTTACATGCAAGTCATGAGCCATTTCCTATTTCATGCAATGACCAATAAGTGTTTGGGGTGTAGTCACCACTGGATGGTTATTACTCAGATACTTGGATGCAGTAAACCAAAAAAGTATGCCAAATTTGAAAAATAAGTGTACTGCCTTTCTAACTTTTTAATATATTTTAGAAACTGTCTGTTTTCTGCTGTTTCTATTGAGATTGTAATATGTGTTTTTTTTTTCATTTCTCTCCCCAGTTTTGGCAGCCAGAAACTATGGCATTGACCCTGCCACTGAGCTGGACCTAACAAAGGCCATTTCTTTAGATATCGACAACCTTCATGGGGTGGAACAGGTCCCAGGACTTCATAACAACGCCCCAGCATTCCTGTTTGAAGGTAAAATACATGTAATATCATTGGAGAGGTCTACCGAGAGTAATATTCAGTGTTCAGCATAGTTTACTTTGCTCATCTCTTATGCTGCTGTACTTGTCTACAATCTACAATCTGCATCTTGAAACAACCCTCCAATTCCCTGCTCATTAATGGAGAGCTGGTGAATGTGTGTGATCCGTAATGTAAACAGACTTCCTTTTTCATGATCCGTAATGATCCGTAATGTAATCACAGACTTCCTTTTCTTTTTCTTTTTTTGGAACAACTATCTAAGTACTGAATTTTGTACCCTCATGTTTACGGTGGATAAACAAGAAAAGTTCAATCACTTCTTGACTGAAGTTAACCTGATACCTATGCAAATTATGAAATTAATGCAATGAATATCTCAGTAACTGGTATAGAGGCATCAAATTGCATTTTATTTCTTTATTATACGGAAATGCAGAGAAACTGTTGATAATAAAAACAGTTACCAAAGATTCTTTTTATATTTTATTGAGCGAACTCAGCAAAGTATAATTGCCTAGTTAGTGAGTATTTATACTGTGCTAGAGAAAATATAGTCAGAAAATCTTAGATGAGCCCTTGAATGAGATAAAAGCTTTTCAAAAGTCGGCAACGAAAACCCATTTATGCACTGCTGTTAACAGTAATGCTTTGTTATTGCTCAACAGTTGAACATAATTTGAGCTACTATGTGTTTTGTATAGTCTTCCAATTACAGGAAAAAAACTAATTTAATATTCTGTAAACGTTTGCAATGTTTGACAGGTACCACAAGGAATGTGATGTTGGATGATTCCTACATGATGAAGCTCATGAATATGTTATCAACTGGTACAGAATTCACTATGATGGTCTCCTTCCTGCAAGATAAAAAGAACAGCGGTAGCATCATTTGCATATCCAAGGATCATAACAGGTAAACATATTATAAATCAATGTCATTGAACCTGTATCACAGTGCTCACACAGTAGAATTCTCACTTACAGGTCATCAGAAGATTGCCTCCAAATTTGAGCTTGCTAAAACTTGCTGAAAGTTTTCAAGAGTACTCTCCTAGAGGTTCTGATTATCAAGATTAATCATCAAAGAATACAAAGTTTACAACTAATTGTCTCGATAAGGGAAACACGTTTCGAGAGTGGCAATGTAATGGTTCTTTGAGTTTGAACATGTGTGACCATTATTTGACTTTTCTAGCATATCTGACAATATCTGACAATACTGATGAGGTTTAAACTCCTTTGATGTTAGTGTGGACTATGAGTGTGATCTCTTTATATAATTTGAACAAGGATTGGGTCAAGTTAATGTTTGTTAATTGGATAAAAATGAAGCATTATGCACAGGCATTGATCTATATATCAAACATGTCACATCATTCACCTGAGACTTCAAGAGCCTGTTTCCTCATCTGTCTGTCATTGCGAAGTGATAGTTAATAGTCATTTTATGCATGTTTCCTTTCAATCCAATGTTTGATCACTTTCAGTAAGACCTGGAAGTCCTTCATCATCCTGTTTTTCTGACATTCTGAGGTAGTTTGGAAAGTTTGCTTCCTGCTTGAAGTTACAAGTCATGTTTGTCCAATTTAATATTTCAAAACTTAAAATCCCCATCGGGACTTTGCATTTATTTTTCAATCACGGCATTAATTGGTTGAAACCAATTCAAAAGAATTCCTATAAACGGTTGTTAAACTACAGTATACATGTTGCATATGGTCAAATATAGAAGTTAGTTTGGCTCATTTCTGTGTGCATTGATATAATCCAAGAAGATGCTTCAGAATGCTCTGAAACAGCAGGCATCTTACTCTCTGAAAACTGAGTTTTGTTCAAGTTTTAAAAGGATAGTTTAGGGGTAATATGTTACCTTCAACTGTGGACTAGAAATAAATAGTTGACATTTCTCAAATTTGCACCAAAGGGGACCTTGAAGCAAACATGTGTGATTTTGTAAGGGTGCAGTATAGATTGCTCTTCTTAAAATACCCAAATCAGAAAGTTTTGGAGAGTCCTAGGTCATAAAGTAAGATAGTTAAGTTGTCTCAATCTTTTTTTCATTTCCTTTCTTTTTTTCGTTGCAGGTATATGGACCTGTTTGTCAGCACCAGGAATGGCCAGATTAAATTTTACTATTCTCATGATGGAGTTGTGAGGTCTGAATCATTTGAAGTTGATCTGACGCCCAACGAGTGGCATCAGGTCGCCATCACTATCAGCGGTCAAGAGGTCACTTTGCACTTGGACTGTGAAGAGGCCATCAATGTGCGGATACCTGAACCGGATTTAACCTTCAGCAAACGAGATTTGGGATTGTGGTTGGGACAGAGAGGATCAGAAAAGGCATTGTACAAGGTGAATTCTTAGTGCTAGTTTGCCAGGAGGGTCCACTTGGGCATTAGATGGGTTTCTACAATGTATATCAAAAGTCACATATATCATGTATGAGAAGGTATGCAGATAGCTCATTAAAATTGGCTTCTCTTATTTGTGGTAGTATGATGATACATGATGAAAGTTGTCTGACTAGAGCTAAACAAGTGTTATGTGTTTCGTTTGTTATGTGTTTTGTTAATCATGGGAGAGTAATTAATAAAAAACTATATTCTGATATCTTGGTTTTTGGAAGTCAAAACAACTGCAACATTAACTTCTTGTTTTTGCCTCCCTCCTCCCCAGAAATATCTTCTTCATGGAATATTGATATCTTATTTTGCTACTCACTCACTTTTCCTCTTCATTACATTGTTAACCATTCCTAAACCATGTAAAAAGTCTGCAATATCTTAGGAGTGTTACAATGAATTGAAAATATTTTTTACTTTTTGCATCGCATTCAAAGCATCCTGTATCAATTACTATCATACCAAAACCCAATTCTGAAATGCTTTTTTCTTTTGATTTGATTTTGAGTAACAGGGTTACTTGCAGGATGCTAAGATTATTGCTGGTACTCATGGTTTTGTGGCGCAGTGCCCATCAGCCGCCAGGGAGTGCCCAACTTGCGGTGAATACATGGACCTGGTTGGCTTAGTGGCTACACTGGAGAAGAAAGTTAAAACTATGGAATTCCAGGTAACAAAATATCAGTCAAATTTCAAAACTTTATACTCTCTTCAGTAAAATAACTCAATGCCGGCAAATATTTGCAATGTCTCTGCTATGAATATTCATGAAGTCTGCTATCAATCATTGTTATATACTAGTATAAACTATATATATACTGTATATATATATATATATATATACTGTATATATATATATATATATATATATATACTGTATATATATATATATATATATATATACTGTATATACTAGTATATATATAGTTTATACTATATTATTATACTGTATATATACTAGTTTATACTAGTAATAATAGAGGTCTTTAACTGTAGCTGGTGGTTCTTATCATTTGTCCTATTTATACATGATGATTTGTTCAGCTAACTAAGCTAGTTCTAAGAAAGACCTGTTTTTCCATTCACTTGAATTCTCTATCTGTGGACGTTAACTGTCAGCCTCAGGGTTTGAGGTATATGTGGATGACAATACAGGCAACTTATTTGTGTGGAATACTTATAATATATATATCATTGTCTTTGTCTGGAATACACATTGATTAAACATCTTACATGGTATGAAGAACAATCTGAGGCTTTATCTATTCATTTACAAAAACTCCCCCTCCCTTCCCCTCCTTCCCCCTCCCTCCCCCTCCCTCCCTCCCCCTCCCTCCCTCCTTAAACCCCATTTCACCATCTCAAACAAAAGTTTAGTTCCTGATATTACAAAACAATCCAAAATGTCACTCTCCGTCTAAAATCAGTAAGTTATAATTCTTCATATTGTAACGCCTTTACATGTTATGACAACTCTCCTAATGTTGTTTAAAACAGATGTCACTTAGATCTGGTTTAAATTATGCCTCTGGTTTGATTCTTAACATTGTTAGAATTCTTTTGTGGAAACTGAAACGTTTGAAAATTGGTCTGCATATCCAAAGAAACTGTTATTGAAGCTGGTATTCATGGATAGTATGAACATGTTACATGGTTAATTGTATGACTATAAACATATTGAATAACATAACAACCAAAATATGGCTATTATTGAAATTAATTCCATATGATTTTTATGATGGATACGTGAGAAAGAGTCTGTTTTTGACAGATTTATGTTGGAAATCAATATCTCCCTTGGAATGTGCTACCACACAGAACAGAACTATGTGCATGCTTGACTATTTGAGAGAGGATGTTAATGAATAACATTGCGTGCCTCAAACTGAAGCACACAGACAGCCTAACATACCAACCAATTGTATCATTGATGATTGTGCTGGGATATATGCATATTCCTATATTTGAAATTTTAAAACTGAAGTACTAATTACAGGCTCATGGGATACTTAACACAGAGCTGTGCCTAGTAGGGAACCAAACATTTCCATTCATGAGATGGTTTTAGCTGATGAAGCTAACAGACCCTCACCAGGAAAACTTATCATTAATTTATTAATTATTCCATTAGCTACTGACAAATTAGCCTTCAGACTTTTCTAACAGCTGTATTATTACAGAGATGAAGCCAGATTAGCATAGCCACAAATTTTCTTAGTCATTTGAAAATAAATATATGATGTTACTTATCATATAAAGGCAATGTACAGATTGAATTCAATTGTGATCACAATGAATACACGAAGGTGATAAATTCTATTGACGTTCTTCTTCCACAGCTCGCTGGAGCCCTTAATAGACTGGATCATGTGGAAAGTTGTGAATGTGTCAAGCATTGTGAATACAACGGCCAAAGCTATGCTCATGGAGACAAGTGGATGGAAGCTTGTACCTCTTGTACATGCACGGTAAAGGAAAAAATCATGTTACATGTTTAAGAATTAAATTATATAATTAGCTTAAATTTCCTCTGTTCCCCCCCCCCCCGGCCCCCATTTTGATACTTGTAGGGGTCACATATTGTTGCAAGCCATCCTTTAAAGTGACAGTGCTATAAGTAGTCTGCTGATAGTATGGTAGTGTGTATATTTGTTGCATACAGTTGCAGTGCATAATGCACTACATTTAACTTTTATAGGTTAGGCAGCTTCTATATGTCTGTTCTTTGTATAGTTAACAGTATGTATTTGTAAATATCTAAAATCATATTTTGGATGTTTATGTTTTTCAGGGTGGAGAAGTGGTCTGTGCACCTGCTGTCTGTGAACCAGTGTACTGTAAGAATCCAGTTTATCAAGATGGCGAATGCTGTCCATCATGTCTCAGTAAGTGCCCATTTAAACACTCTTTCAAACTTCCAAAATTTAATCTTATCCTCACTTTATGACTCTCCTGATTTATTGTTTTACTTCTACCATACTAATAGGTAACTATTTTCAGTGTTGTTCATGTTGGCTCTTGCAAACTACCCACTCCCCCCCCCCCTTCTTCCTTCTGTCTGTTACCATGATAGATTGGCAGATGTCAGTGACTATGGTTGTGTATGTAATTCAATATTTATTCAAGTGGTACATGGTTTGGCAATATAAGAAGACCACATTATGTAGTCAGCCTAATGGCAGGTGTGGTCATAAAGTTAAAATACCACAGTGAAGAGGTAACATTGACATAGGCTCTAATTGACAGCATTATGAGCTACCCAAAGCTTTGTGAATTTTATTGTCACGGAGCATTCATCATCACTCCTTCATATGTTAATTTGCCCAACTGTAAGTACCACAAGTTCCAGGTCATGACCTGCTAGACTTTTAGCTCTGAGAGGTCAGTCTGTGTGATCAGTGGTTTCCATTTGCATTGTACATTTCTCCAAAGCTGTAAAAAGTTGAAACTTTGCTTAACTGAGTCAAATTTACAAAGCATTCACAGTTCACTTGACAACTGAAGTGAGTTGGATGGATGCCAAAGGAATAGGATATTGTGCTGTACCAAACTTAACCGAAAAATTCACTTTTCTACCTTTGAAGGAAACTGTTCTGCTTCGAATGGGGCTGTGATTCACCACAATGAATATTACTACCAGAAGAATCGTGGCACCTTCTGCTCCAAGTACCAGTGTCAGGTAAGTGCAATCATCAGAAGGATGAAACTTAAAACATTCAGTTAGTTCTATCAGTTTATTACAAGTCAGTTACCTCTCTGGATTTCAATTTTGAAGAAGATTTCAGTTTTGAAGAAGTTGTAAAGCTGAACTATGAATTAACTTTGGAGACATTGTAGGATTTATTTAGTACTCTGGTAGTCTGTGTTGTGTAAAACATTTTGCACTTTTGGTTGGGAATGAACCTAGTCACTAGATTGCAATTTGTTTCACTTCCTTACAGTGAGTTAATTCAATCTTCATTACTATGTAATAGAAGAAACAGGGCTTCACGTAAGATTGTAGATGTATATGGAATATCTATCATCAAGGGACAAATAATTTTAGGGACAATGATTGCACATGTGCGTCAAATTTAAGGGCAGGATGGTCCAAATTGTAAACTTTGAAAGGACAGTGATGGTGAAATGAATTTCCCAGCTGTTGTCTACAATACGTCAATATGCAGCTTTTAGGTAGCTATTGCATCTTAGTTTTCAAATTATTATGATACAATTTGGTATATTCTCCACCATTTATTTCCCTGAGGTAACTATTATATTGTTCAGTATGATTGCTATGAATTATTTCTTCACACCCTCAAATATGTAATCATCTTGACAATTTGCTTGATTTTATGAAGACAATGATTTTAGCACATACATTTTATATGCTAATTAGGTTAGTCCTGGGTGTATCTGCTTTGGTCATCTTCTAGCTTTGTGTAAATGGTAATAATTTTATTAGGCAAGTAACATATTTTCCCTAGGTTCTCAACATTATTTGTACTGTATTTTCTGTAGTCATATAGTTGTATGAAGGGAGATGCTTTCATACCGACACAGCTAGCTTGTGTTAAACCATACACTACTACATATGAAATGTTGGAGTCTGTAAACCTCTTTGAGCATGGGATACTGGTATAATGTTCTTTGGGGTTCAAAGTTTCACCGTATATTTGTTTTAAAGGTAACCATAGGTAGCTAACACATGACTGTAATGATGAGTGTTTTCTTGTTATTGATTTCAAGGAGTTGTTAAACTGTTCTCTCGACAGGATGGAACTAAGAGACAGATATCACAGGACCCTATCTCCTCAGTGTGTACCACACCCAGCTGTCCAGCTAATCAGAGATTCAGCATCCCTGGTAGCTGCTGTCAATTCTGTGAAGGTGTGTATGTATTGCTACTGCTTTGTGGTTTGTATTTTATGCAAATCTGGATACTCTGCTTGAACGTTTAGTGATAAATAAAGTCCCAGACAGTTCTGTTAGTCCACGACGGTGACACCGAATGAAATTAAGGAATTGCTTGACTTTAGTAGATACACGAGTTTACTGTAGTTGATTTATTGTTTATGTACTCACTAATGAACAGCACAGTGTGTAAATGGTTGAAATTATGAAGAAGTCTTAGTTATATTTGAAGGCTATCCAAATATGTCAATACACCCTTTGTTTGAACACTAAAATTGCAACCGCTCTGGACTGCATATATGCCTACCACGTACACTTAGGGCCCGCTACAGATACTCATTTGTGCCTAATTCTATCCATATATTTAATACACAAGTGAGAAGATAAGTTACTTATTTGTAGGATTTGCTGTATATATGTTTGTATTACTGTATGTGTATCGCAGTCTATTGATACTTACACTATTGTTTTTCTTTTTTTCTTTTCTTTTTTTATTTAAGACCTGTGCAAGCCAAATTTCCAATTGTGGACAATAAATTCAAATTCAAAATTCAATATTATATGAATGAATGAGTTAAAGTTATGCCCTAAAAGTTAAAACATATTTTATAAAGTTCCTTAGTGTAATAGCTTATCCTATAAGTGTAGTTGTATATCATTGTTTTATCCATTAATGACTCTGCTTTTTTCTTTAACCTTAAATTTTTCACAGGTCACGATTTCTGCAATGCTGAAAACTTGTGTACCGCACCAAAGATCTGTCTCTCTCACTCTACCTACCACGAATGTGTCTGTCCTGGAGGATTTAAAGGAGTAGGAGATACCTGTGTGGATGTCAATGAATGTGCAGAGGGCTCTGATGCAGTCATGCACTGCCAGGAAGGAACCATTTGTGTCAATATCCAGGGCTCATACAGATGTGACTGTCTACCTGGTTATTCAAGGGCTAGTGATACCCATTGCACCAGTAAGTTTCATCAATTCCTTGTACACCCTTTTCTCTACCCACTGGGGCTAAAGGTATCTTCAACTGTAAAGGATATCTGTTGGGACCAGATGTAAACTTATTCAATTGCAAAAATTTATATAACTTGGGAGTTTTATTAATGTTAATAAATTAGTAAGTAAATTTCTGAGTGCAATTATTTGTTTATCAGGGTAATGAAAAAAATTGAATCTTGTTAAAGTTTATTTGTATATTTCAGTGTAAACCCCATCCCACTCCAAAACCCACTCCTACCCCACTCTCACCCCACCCTCATCCCAACTCACCCTCATCCCACTCTCACCCTCATCCCATCCCACTTCTACCCCCATCCTACACCCACCAAGCATAACATGGCATGTGCTATTTACCTACTGCTATGCTGTAGTTGATGGGAGCAGTTACAGTTTTGAAAGTTTGATACATTGTCAAAATATACAATTGATCAGTGAACCATGCTATATGATAAGTTCATATATCTTTTCCTTTGTCTACGATAGGGATCGATGAGTGCTCCCAAGGAGGCCATAACTGTTCTGCTGATGCTACTTGTGTTGATGCCGTAGACGGTTTCTCTTGCGTCTGTAACGATGGTTTCATTGGCAATGGAGAAACTTGTATACGTAAGTTATTTTGCAGCATTTTAGGTGTAATAAAATGATGATGATGATTAGGATAGAGCATTGGTTCTCAACTAAAGCATCGTTATGCTTCCATTATAGACACAAAGTAACCTGTTCCTAACTCCACACTCTCTGCTGGTACTATTGTGTAGCTAATAATCACATAATCATGACCATACACATCATTGCCAAACTTTTAGTCATTTCACAGATAACAGGCCAAAATGGGCCACGTGGGGAAAATTAGTTGGAGCGAAGGGTCACACAGAACTATAATCTCACTGTAACTAGATTGAGCAATTTATACATCAGGCCAATAGGGTTCTTAAGGTTCAAGGGCTGCACACCGGATTAGTTCAAGGTCCAGACCAACTTTTGTTGGGCCCCTGTTAAGGACCACTAGCAAAGTGACAAAAGCTTACAAATACACGAGTTGTGAAAACAGATGGGACAGGTGGATTAATTAATTAATAAGGAGATGTAATTTAAGAAAGTAACGGCAAAAATACAAAGGTGCAACCATTTAACTGCAAATATATTGTAACAAAAATGCTAACTTTCATGTTAGGTGATGTTACCTTTACAGTAAGGGAAAATGTAACATTTCAGTCATCTGTTGAAGAAATAATACAAACAGCGATATGTTCATTTAATTCAAATGTTTCATATTACATGGTTTTCTTTATACAGCTGAATGCTTCCCTCCTTGTCAGAATGGTGGACAGTGTGAACTATCCGGGGGATGTACATGTCCTAGAGGCTTTAAAGGAAAACAATGTCAGAATGGTAAGCAGAAATTCAAATGTATGTATGTATGTATTTTAGATCCTCCTGCAAGCAGGAACTCGCAAAGAAGCCTCATTGGCTTATCAAAGCAAGCTGACTGAAGTCAGTCTCTTACATTCATATTTAACGTCCATGTTTATGAATTGTCAATTTTCAACAACTCTGTAACTGGACGACATACATTAATTTTGGAGTGACCGAACTCGGGACCTTATGATTGAAAGGCACGGGTGTTAACCACTGAGCTAACACTCCTAAAATAGTTAAAGATGGTCACACAATCAGTACTGGTTTTTCTCCATTTTTCAGTTTGTCAAGAGTTACCAATCGTATACAAACTATTTCATGAACAGTGTTCTGACTGACCACATGATACCAAACATGAAGACACCAAATATTTCATGTTTAATTGTGATATGGGATGACACACTGTGTGATGCTGCAGCTCGTTATCTATCAGTTTGTCTGCTTAATAGAAGTAAAACACTATTTTACAATAAAGAAACAATAAGTACTCTGTACATTTTAAAGAAGTTTTAAGGATTCTTGTTTTTTCCCTATAATTGTTCATTTGTTTTCAGCTTCTTTCGTTTTAGCTAAGCATATTTGATATACATTATTCCATTTTTCAAGTTAAAGGAAACATTGCCTCTGATTTTTACTAAGCATGAGGCAGATATGGAATTTTTTTTCATATTGACAATAACATGTATGCGAGCCAATAAATGGGATGGAGAAAGAAAATGGAGAATGATTGATTGATAGAAATGTTGATTGATACTTTTGTAAAGATGTAAATTATGTGTTGTCTAGATCACTTAATGTTGTGAATGATTGGATAGTTACAGTAGATTACTATTTGCAGAATTACAAAGACATCACATCATGATTAGAAGCTATGAATATATTAAAACTCTCCATATACAGAAGGTACATATATGTATTTTATGTATGTATTTTAGATCCTCCTGCAAGCAGGAACTCGCGAAGAAGCCTCATTGGCTTATCAAAGCCGCAAGCTGACCGAAGTCAGTCTCTTAGATTCATATTTAACGTCCATGATTATGAATTGTCAATTGTCAACTACTCTGTAACTGGACGACATGCATTAATCTTGGAGTGACTCGAATTTGGGACCTTATGATTGAAAGGCACCGGCATTAACCACTGAGCTAACACTCATATAATATATCATCCTATATATGTTAAAGCAGATGGTTGCATTTCATTCTAGCTTCAAAGTTCTTGTCAGGAATCACTCTTCTCATTACACCCTTACAATTGAAGTAGGTGTGGCCATTACTTCTCTGTAAGTTGGTTTGACTTTTGAAATAAGACATTTTTCTCAGGGATTTAGACATCGATTCTGGCCTAATGCAACAAAACTGAAGTTCTGTTTTCAAGTTTATTCAATGCTTAAATACCTTGTGGAATAATTTGGAAGCTTTGTCTATTAAATTCTTTACTCAAACTTGTTTACCTTTCCCTAGATGTGGATGAATGTGAACGCCAAATTGATGATTGCACAGGAAACTCTCAATGTGTAAATCTGGTGGGAAGTTTCCACTGCGAATGTAACGTAGGCTTCGGGAGGACAGGAGCCATCACCGACAACGGGGAGAGCTGCGTAGGTAAGAAAGAAACAACACCTGTGGTTGCTTCTTCCACTCTCTGAGTTACAGATACAAAATGTTTGGTGCCTAATTAAAGGTTTAGGTGTAAAAGAGAAGTGATTTTGACAGACAAACTCAGCAGAGTGAAGTTTATACCAAACATTTGCTTATAAAGCCTGCAGCAAAGTTGCCAAAGAATTCCAAACTTTGGAATGCCTACAGTTTATTCTGCTTTGCAGTTATTTTTAGTGATTTTTTTTAGCTGCACAAAAACTTTGCAAGTTTGTGATATCACATTAAGCATATATTGAAATTCATGGAAATGTTAAGGTGAACGCCTTATGAATGCTTTATTTTTTATTTGATGGTTAGATATTGACGAATGTGCAGAAGGCCACACATGTCATAAGGGGACTCTCTGCAATAATCTGCAAGGTAGCTATGAGTGTCGATGCTCTCCCGGGGGTAACTGTGACCCCAATTGCTGGATTTCAAAGAAGAAGTCCAAGAAAGACGGAAGTACATGGGATCAAGGTTGCCAGAGTTGTTCTTGTGAGGTGAGGAAAATCACAACTGTTGAAAAAAGGTTCTACAGAAATTGAAACTTGAATTAAAAATTGAAACCAAATTTATTCCCACTATTCTGCTTGACGTTCTTGCAGAGAATATAAGAGAGTGCACATATTACTCATGTAACTTGAGAACCACACAGTTCTCAGGAGTCCTTTATGCAATGGAATGTACAATGAGAAATTGATCAAATATTTGGAAATTGAATATCTTTGGTGCATTCAGTGGATGCAAGGTAAACTTGACATATGTAAGTAAAATTTATGTTATATTTGTACATGACCTGCAAAGAATCAATCAAATTCAATTATTAAGCAAAAAGTTAAGAGGCATGTTAGATGTGCAATTTGAAATCCTGCTTCATACTGAACACACATGTTTATTTCTTGTATGTATTAAACAAAATTAAAGGTCAAGTTGCTATTTAAGTAATAATCTGTGAATAAAAAACTAAATAAATAAATAACGTAATAAATAAACTGCTTTGGTAAGCCATCCGATCTACCAAAGTACGTTAAGGTCAGAGTTTTATTATTATTATGATTATTATTATTTACCAAATTTATATAGTACTCTTTCATGTTCAAGAGCGCTTTACAATGACAACAAAATGACAAAATCCTTAAAATATGAATATGAAGAATAAAATTGACACAACTTAAAAATTAATATAATATATATATATATATATATATATATATATATATATATATATATATATATATATATATATATATATGTAAAAACGAAGGAATAATTTTGAAAATAATATAGATTTACAGTGGAATTCCTAAAAAAGAAAAAAAGTTAGTTTTAAGTACATTTAAGTAACAAAATGACAAAACCCTTAAAATATGAATAAGAAAAATAAAATGGACGCAGCTTGAAAATTAATATAAAAATATATATATGTATTCTATAAGGAAATTTTTTAAAAAACAATATAGATTTACAGTGACATTCCTAAAAGTGAGTTTTAAGTAATTTCTTCAAAGTGGCTAATGGTATGGCATCACAGATATTATTTGGCAGTGCATTCCATAGCTTTTTAGCAGCAAAGTTAAATTGTCTGTCGTCGTATGTAGCAGTCCTTACTCTGGGGACCACTAGTGTTAGGGAACTGGCCTATCTCAATGTTCTCTTAGGCTTGTACACAGTTAGCATATCAGTTAAGTATTTCGGTGCTTGAAAAGGAATTGGTTTATATGCATGTACTAATAGTTTGTAGTAATTTATTTCAAATGCATTTTCCTGGGCTGCAATGACTGTGCTATATTTGCTATTGTCACTACAAACAGTGTTCTCTCTTTCTTTTGCTCAGCGTGGAGTCATGTCGTGTGCCCCCAAAGTCTGTGATTGCTCCAATTCTAATGTGGACATTGAATGCTGCCCTCACTGTGAGGCATCACTTCAGTGCATGCACCAGTCCACAGGAGTGATTTATGAAGACAAAGAATCATGGGTCTATGATTGTCAGATTTGCAGATGTGTGGTAAGATGTTTAAAATCAACTTGCTTTTGTTTCAAAGTGTTGCAAAAAGATTCTTTCCTTGCTAATATGTAAGATGCTTGAGTTTTCATAGAAGTGTATTGCACTATTTTGAGTGAAGTGTATGCACTATTTCTATAGTGAAGTGTATATGTATGCACTGAGTGAAGTGTATACACTATCTATACACTAGAAGTGTATGCACTATTTTGAGCATAGTGCATAAACATTTGAGGTTTCTGAAGTTTTCATCCTAGCAGGACCTTGTGTTTAGAGCCAGATTGAAGTTACAACATGCAAATCAGTAAAGGAGCCATGTGAATAGAATATGGCAATTAGCTTATGTGTTACTGATCTGCAAGTTTTTCTTAGGTTTTGACTTTTGCATTTACTTTGAACTGAAAATATTTTGCTTATGTACTGCAGGATCTACATACTATATTAACATTAATGTCTTTCACAAGGAACAAGTGGATCAGAGCTTCTTAAAGTGACTTATTCAAAATGAAACCCAAAACACTTGATATGTTTACTTCAAATGTCATTTGACTTCATCACTGGATTTTGGGGGAAAACCGGTTTGTGCCAGCATTGTAATATCTTTGTAATGTCTTAAGTTGAGATCATCTATCTGCTAAACATTAGATATTCTGTGTATTTCTGACTGGAAAGTCCTAAAACACTAAATAGAATTCTTTTAATTTATAAGAGTGCACAGTTCTGACTGAAACATCCATATTTTGATATTTACAGTCTGGATTCGTGGAATGTTCCCCGATGGAGTGTCCCACAGCTAATTGCCGAGATACTTACACACCAACTGGAGAATGCTGTCCTAGATGCCAGCTTCACCCATCATGCGATGCTGTCATTAATTCACCACAGAACCTCGCAGAGCAGACCAGGTGTACCGCAAACGGTGTGTCATATCGTAGCAACGAAAGGTGGCTCATGGATGAGGACTTCTGTACCGAATGCATCTGTATGGTGAGTATTAGCTCAATACTTCTATTAGTATGGTTTAAAGCATAAAGGAATTCTGTAACGAATGCATCTATACGGTGAGTATTAGCTCAATACTCCTTTTAGTATGGTTTAAAGCATAAAGGAATTAACTAATGTTTTAGTATAGTCTTAGTCGTTAAGAAATTCATATACTTGGTGAGTATAAATTCAGTATTATTATTATTATTTTGTTTTTTACTTGTTTGGTGAGTGTGATGTTCATACTGGTCTTTTTTAATACTGCACAAGACAGATAATTTACCTTGAAATTTACATGTTTGGTCAGTATGAGGTCAATAAATGCACAGTTTGTGACAATTTAAGTACATGTAAAATTGTGGAATGGGTAAAATGAAAAAGGAAAAAGACCCATTTCAATTGCTGGAAGGTTTGCCACCTGTCAACATTTCTCTAAACTATGACCCACAGCTAACACAGCCATGAAAGATTCTATTACTGAATGTTTGTTTTCTAAGCCACAAATGTAGGATTACCAACTAAGGGCTTGTAGCCAAATGTTAATACAATCGAATTATATTTCACATTTGATTTTTTACAGGGAGGAAATATCTGTTGCCACTATAATTCATTATGTGAGTCTGGACTCTAAGATGATACCACATCCTCAGAGATCAAAAAAGGGAATGGATTCATTCAAAAAGACTGGAAATCCATCCATCAACTTCACTCTTGAAGTAGTAGTGGTGCGTTCCGTTCAGTCTACTAGATTCACCCTGTGACCTTTGACCTGCCTGTTCTTGACCCTTATGTACACTGATTAATAGAAGATGTTACATAATATATATTTTATTTGGGCTGTAAGCCTCACAGTTAGCTGTTACTGGTTGATGTAAGCTGTTAGTGATTACCAGATGATTAATATATCCAGCTGCTTTTCTCTCTCATTGAACAAGAATATTAAATCAGTAAAGCAACAAACAGTTAGCAAAGTTTGCTGTCTGTTTAAGATGGTTCTTGGAGATATTACTTTTTTCACTTTAATTTGATACATATGCAGTGAATAAAGAGTATGGGTCATGGAGAAGGAAGTCTTGTAAAATGAGGAAGTTGAATGCCATGAGGTGGAATTTGAGAAAGGCAGGCTTCCTGTAAACTTGTAATTTGTTGGGGTAGGGATGACTGGGGGTCCCATGGAGGATACCATAGGAGGGTGAATACAACCATTTATGTCTCAGCATGTTGTGAGGCATGTACACAAATATTTAGTACACGCTGAGATAATGGGTGTTTTGTGTGGGTTGGGTGTAGTTGAACAACAAACTTGGCTTTAAAATCTAACACCGAGTTGGTAACTTTTTCTTAGTCTCCACAGTGTCCACCTGCATATTATAATAGAGGCTTCCAGATAGTGTACAGATATATATAGGTTTTAATACATATGACAATTGTTTTGTTTTTATTGAATACAAGTAAATGTTTTTTGCTTCATATTGGTGTATAGCATATGACACATAATATAGTTTTTCAAAACATTTAGTCATTGAGCTACTTTAGACACACCCGCTCTCTTAAAGCCGTGGAATTCTTAGAAGTGAAACATGTTCTAAACAATTAATCTCTGTAACATTAAAAATTAATTAGTATTGCCTAACGGAAATTCTAGAGATATCAGAAATGGTTACCACTTGTCACACTGTAACATTTCTATATTGTTTCTGCAATATAAATAGATTTACTGCCAGTCACACAACATATGTCATAAGTGAAACAACTAGATGACAACATTAATGTAAATAACATTGTTCAGAGCTGGATTACTTGTTGCTTGATTTTGAAAACATTGAGTAATTTCAGCATGCTAAGGTTTGAGGTCAGTACAGATATTTCTTCGGTGCATTGTTATCATTGTACTTACCTGATTAAATTGGTTTTGTTTATGCTGCAGAGGAACTCTTACCATAACTTTCTTCCTTTTTGTGTGGTCATATACCATTTTTGTAAATATGTTTTCTCTTTTCATGTACAGAATTAACAATAAATTCTGATTAGTCAGCAGATCTTTTTGTAACAAACATTGCAGCAGACAATTGTTCCATTTTAGAAGAAAGCCATCTCCATATGTTTCTGTTCTCTTGGCGATGTGAGTAGCCTAACACACAAGGTGTATGAGAAATTAATGACTTAGGGTAATGATATAGTTTGTTGGTAACTCAAGTTATGAGTAGGCAAAGAGCATTTCATGTTGGGAATGAACTCTGTAGGTGCATATAGAAGGAGGAATATACCATTTTTTTATGGAACAGAATCTGTCCGATGGAAACTTTAATCAAATTTTAACACTTCGGACAGCTAAAAATGAATAATAAAGTAAATCGTTAGCATTGAACTAAGCAAACATATCTCTCAGTGTTCCATCATATACTATAAGAAGACTTGAACAAGTACAAATGCCATAATTGAAATGTTTCCTTTTATAATTTACTTTCTATTCTTGCTTATGATGGTTTTTCTAACATTATTCAAGTATTATAGTGACAAAGTTGTAAACTCATTTAAAAAACAACAGTTCACCTCAAGATTTCATTGCACAATGCCTTTTGAAGCAGCATATCATTTAATTTGAACAAGAATGATTTTTTTGGGGGGGGGGTTGGGGGTTGGTGTGCTGTTGGGGATAATTGTTTATCTAAAGTTCCTCTGTCATTTAAGATACAGATAATGGGTTTGTTTCTTTGCCTTTACCAGGTCGTCACATCATTTGTTTCCTATTTTCGGTGAGGTATTCAAAATGTCCATACATCATTTCAGACCATTTAGACTCCCAAATATTTGCATCTCTGCTTTAAACATAAATAGGAAGAGAAATATCCACTACTGTTTCCTTCCAAGTCTTTAGAAATATTTAAGACAAATGTTTACAATGTAAAGGTAACATTTATTTCAAGAGACATCTCCAATTAAGAAACAAGTTATTGGCTAAGTTTGCAGCATAGTGGGTAAAACATTTCAACATCTTTCTGAGATTTGGAATCACTTTTGTTTTACTCTATGTGTTAGATGTTTACTTTCACCTCAAAGGTATTTTAGTAACTGCATAAATCGATAGAGTGATAACAAATGTTTACATAAACGTCCATTGTCAGATGCAAATTGTGGAACAGTCAAATGAATGTAAAACACCTTTGTTCTCAAAGGCCAAGGTTCCCATTTCTGGTTATTTGATTGCCTAGCTAGTTGTTGCAGAGGCATAAAATGATGGCCTGACCAAGCTGAAACTATTTTTTTTGGGGGGGGGGGGTTAAAAATATGCAGCATTTCATGTGATGTGAATACTTAATTCTATTCTTACTAAAAATGTCAGTGGTTTAATGTCATCACAATAATATTGTTTCTATTGCTGAAGAATTCATCAGTTTATAACAGTTAAGCCATTAAAAATATGGTGTTTATACACGTAACCACATATTTCAAGTTTTCTTTTGAAGTTAAGCGGAATTATTTAATTAGAGAAGCTTCTTTAAAACATTTCAAAGCCCCTTTTATTATGTAAAGGTCAAAATAAATACCGAAAGCTTTACATATATGAATAATGATGTAGTACCTAAACAAAACTGAGGTCTGTTTTGTTCAAAGGGAGTTATTTCATAATCCAAATCCAATTTCCATTGTGGTTGGTGTTAATATTTAGATCAACATTTGTCTAATGAGTAATATTTTTGTCTTGGTCAAATGAGTGGATGGCATTTGTAGATTTAATAAGTCCATGTTATGCTTTCCATTGTTTCTATTTATGCTTTTTCTTTATTTCATTTCATCTTTTAATGATATCTATATATATTTTTTTTCTTCTTGTGATAGCAACGTATATGTATCTGATAAATTAAACTAAGACGTACTTGAAATGTATACTTTTGTTGGTGTTGCTCATTTGTTTCTGTTTTGTTCAGTAATATCTGTTGTCTTGTTACTTATTTCATTTCTGATCAAGTTCTCTATCTTTTCACTCATTTTGGCAGAAATGATGAAGGACTGGAGGCTTTTGGTTTCTTTAATATTTAAAAGCCTTATCCAGAGGTATTGTAGTGACCTGAAATTGTTTTATAAGTATGACATGAGAATATTCAGCAAATTGATAAGCCCTCATAAAAAAACAAAGAAACATAGATATGATTATGAACATTTGATACATATTATATATCGAGACACCACTCACCACCACCCCCCTACAATAAATGAGAGATAAATCATTCCAATGGATGCATTCTCCTCAATAAGAAAACTAAATCAATCGGGAAATTTGGAATTTGCCCGACCCCCCCATCCCCTTCCTCGCTTTATTACTCCAGCAAAATTTAGCTCCTAATGCACACGAGCAAGGGATAACCCACAAGGAAAGATACACACAGAAACACCTTTACCAACAGGAAGTGGTGTTACCCAAATCAATGGTTATTTGGGGGAAAAAAATATAAAAATTAACATCATCATATTCCCCTAATGGAGTATATGGTACCATTAAATCAAATATTCGGTACTGTTAAATCGAATATACGGTACCGTTAAATCGAATATATGGTACCGCTAAAAGGAATAAACGGTACCGTTAAAGGAATGTACGGTACCGTTAAATGGAATATAGGGTACCTTTAAATGGAATATATGGTAAAGTTAAAGGAATATACGGTACCGTTAAATGGAATATACGGTACCGTTAAATGGAATATACGGTACCTTTAAATGGAATATATGGTAAAGTTAAGGGAATATACGGTACCGTAAATCGAATATATGGTACCGTTAAAAGGAATATATGGTACCGTTAATCGAATGTACGGTACCGTTAAATTGAATTTATGGTACCGTTAAATTGAATATACAGTACCGTTAATTCGAATATATGGTACCATTAAATCGAATATAAGGTACCGTTAAATCGAATATAAGGTACCGTTAAATCGAATATAGGTACCATTAAATCGAATATATGGTACCATTAAATCGAATATATGGTACCATTAAATCGAATATATTATATTCAATTTCATGGAACCATATAATCGATATGAAACTGTTTTTTGATTGGCTGGAGTTAATGGTATCATATATTCGAATTAATGGTAACATTAATTCGAATATATGGCACAACTGATTAATCCCTGATTTTTGTCCGATGTGGCCAACTATATTCGAGAACGCTACTGTATATATAGTTTTGGCGGAAATTACAAGATGTTCTCGTGGAAATCTTTTACAACGGGTCGTCGAATTTTTATGACGCGTTTTCGGGAATTCTGTCACGCATCATTGTTATAGACGTCCAGAAATCAAAATAGTCAAAAACCGTGTGATCTTGAATCGATTTAATCCTGTGTCCAATTTCTTTGTAAATATGAAATGTACATGGTTAATCTGCAAATTTAGTCATTTCCAACCTCTCGTTAACGTATCAAGAAGAGTTTGTGGAGTTTCGAAGAACGCGGTCTCCTTATCTTGCATCTCGAAGTTCTAATTAACTTGTCAAAGTTTAGGTCCACAAACAAAGTTCCTCACGGATCCCCGAGGTCAGCGTTTTCAACTACATCTCGAATTTTCGAGTTCGACATAGCAATCTGTTTATTTCTATTGTCCCGTGCGGACCCGGTGTGTTCAGCTGGTAATAGTCAAATTTGTCAGTCACGTCCACGTCCACGTTAAGTAACAACACGATCATGTATCAAGTCAAGTATCAAGTCAAGTCATTCACGTTCAAGTCAGGTCACAAGTAAGAAAAATAAAATCATGGAGGCGATAAGTACTCGAGTCCGAGGCATCTGACCAATTAAAGGTAGTCTGTATAGGCCCAAAATTATAGCACGCTATAATTGCTAGAAGTTGTCGAAAGGTACTTAGCTGGAGGTCTTTACTCTCCAAATTGTTCTTAGACATTTTTTAGTAACACACAAGATGACTGAATATCCCAGTGAGGAAAATTTCCTCGAAGGTAGTAATAAAAAAAGTTAGGAATTTTGACCAAAGGTGACCATATTTGAATATCAAGCATATTTGGGGCCAATACAGCAAACCTTTAAATTCTCACAGTATACTAACCGTGGACATCGTTCGTATATAAATTTATAATCTGCGACATAAGCCAGGGGACTGAGGGTGGGGCAAATCCGGTGCTGGGTCAAGAGCCCAAGCCCAAAACGAAATATGTTGCACACAGCACACTGTACATGCATAGTATTATTTCGCCATTGAGGTGATGATAAGAAATTACATGTAGGGCCCTGCTATATCGATCAGAAATATTCGGGGCATTAATAAATATCACAACCTGTTGTCATCTTGTCTCTGTTTATCTATCTAAACGCACGGTTTTTATCATGTTTAGACATAAGAAGATAAACTACCCCCTCCCTCCACACCCACCCAGCGAATGGTGGCTCGCTGTAGGGGTCCATCTAATCCTTCATTCCCGAGCCCCCACGTTAATCGTTACACCGCTGTTTACAATCATGTAAAGACAACTATTCAAAGCATACCACTAACATAAGAACGCTCACACAATATGGAAAAAAATCACACAATCAAAATAAATAGGTTATAATTAACTACAATCCTTAGTCTTCATGGCCTCTCATGGTAGCATGCCCCCATTAAAAGCCCCATTGACTTACACCAGGGAGTTGTTATGGAACATACAACTCCCTGCTTACACACTAAATCACAAAAGTAATGTGGTCTATACATAAGTCTAGATAGGAGTTATCACTAGCTAAACGCTACACATAACCCGATATAGCTGACAAGTTGGCCTATCATGGCACTATCAATTTTCTGTATCATGACCATGTAGATTTTTTGCTATTCGGGCCGGAAGTTTTCGTCACTTGTAAACAAACCTTTTCACTCAGTAGTAAACAATTTTCGTACGCTGCTCCTGTGAGGCCTAAAGGGGTATAAAATGTTTGCACCACATGTACTTCCATGTATGCTCTTCAACATACAAGCCACACAAAAAAAAACTCCTGTTTGATAACGTATCAAAAAAGATGTTTTTCTACTGCATTTTGGGACTTTTTCTGAGGTAGGAGAACATCCGGGCGGACTGATATAGACCATAATAGGAGTGTGCTACTATAACGCAGCTTCCTGCTTTGGTTGTCAGGCTTCCATAGGCGTTGGGATACACGCTTTTATTTGTAAACATTTATCATGAGGGAAGTGATGTGCAGATATTCTGTTAGGAGGCTAGGACTAAGCCACAGGACAAGGGAACTGTACATTCATCAAACTGTTGTTTGAAGCAGTATTTAGAAGACGTGAGAATTTGTGTGACAAAACGGTGAGTGAACTTTTGTTCAGTTATCAGTGGTCTGCCTGCGATAAAGATTTGTACACTGTTTCAGCTATTTACAAAATGGTACATAACGCATATATAACGCGTATATCCGCTAACACTCACCCTACTACAACCGGATCATGCATGAGCAATGATATAGCGTATACGCTTAGTTTATACTACAGATGATATATTTGCTGTAAGCTGCATATACAGTTCTAACAAACCTCAGAGCTGGGGAGCAAGACTTGGACGGACGTGAACCAGGAGGCCAGGAGGGGACTGGAAGAAGATAGGTAGGTGTGATAAATCACGTTGCTAACGCATGTTCGGGAAGGTTTCATTTCCTAGGGATGTAGTAGATCTACAGTGATTACAGTGGCGTAACATGACTTTTTCATAGGGGGGGGGGGTCTGATGGGGAGGGCAAAGAGTTTGAGTGGGCGGAGCCAGTTTCGCGCGCGACCACTTTTGCAATAGGTCCCATTACCAAGCACTTGTAACCATGGTACGATACTGTTATGAATGTTTATTCCTGAGTTCTATCCGCTAAAATGTTGAAAAGATAGTCCAACTAAAAATAAGAACTTGATGTATCGTAGAGAAAGACATAAATGTATCGTTCACACCCTGTCTACAAAATCCTAAGTATCTCTTTAAAATTGGATAATTTTTTTCCAGTAAAATTTGTATGTGCCGAATCAAATTTAGAAGTTGTTTTTTGGGATTTTGACAGTTCTTTTCCCATATCTCGTCCTTTCAATTGTTTTGTCTGAAGTTATCATTTTGTTCTGGAATATTCTTTCAACAGTACAGTTTCAAACGTTATCTTATCTTGATTTATGATAATAATATGATATAAATAATTATGAAGCTCAGTTTCATCGAAGTAGGCTTCATTTATTCAGTCACTACAAAACTTTCTGTCCAGCGTCTTAGTCCACCGGTTTTATTTCATTAACCTGCTTAAATCTGTTTAGCTGTTGCAAAAAATATTTCGGTTAGACAAATCCTAACCACTGATCAGCCTGTGTGAGTTCACACGTGCGGTGTTGAAGTTACGTAATATATCATATTGCAGCTTCCAAATAACAATATCGGATTAACTTAGGACGGTCAACATATCGATGGTATAAAGTTATAAACGTACACATGGTGCATTGTAACAGGTTATCTCGTTGGGTAGCGTATGTGGCGAGGAGGGAGGGATGGAGGGGGGGGGGTGCTCTTAGCGTTGACAGAAGGCAAAATAATATTATAATATTTAACTTGAGACGTAATTGGCAGGTATTAATTTCAGAACTCATGTCAAATTACGGATTAACGTCAACCGCGAACTGGTTTAATTTAGCATTTTGTTTGTAGATTTCGTCCAAAATGTGTTTGCCTAACAATGTCATTGGGTGGGGGGGGGGCGTTGAACTGTGGAGCTCCCCTCCCCGCTGGTTACGCCACTGGGCTCCCGGTAGATGCAGATAGAGGGTACGGTTGGCGGATCTTGCGTGAGGGTCCAATAACGGTTTGGCTATGAAGGCTATAATTATACACAAATAGTCGATCAATCGAAATAATTGGAAAAGTTCCAGATAATTTTCTGTTGATTTCTTCTCTCAAATTAATACTGATTCGATTAACAGACAGAATGAAGTACCGTATATAACACGGCCGTGACTAAGATAACATTTACGAGGAAATTCTTCTGATTCGAATGCTTATTCAGATTTGTCGAGATTGCTAGTTAAAGGGGAGACTACTATGATGGGATATGTGGTATCCGAACTGTTGATTGGTCGAATAACAACACACAACAATATTTATATTATAATTATATACTACCCTTGCTGTAAAGAGCCAATACCAAGTGCATGCAACATATCTTCAAGCATCTTCAAGCAAGCAACGCCTACAATGCGTGCCTTCTAGACGTAAACACCTACCTATAAATTATCATTGTTCTACATGGATTAAATGGAGGTGATTAGAAAACAAGTTTGTTAATTATTTGTTTATTTTTTAGCGTGAGAACAGACAAGTATAAACACGCTTCCACGGATGCATTAAATCTGGGGACTATCTTCAGAGTTGCAGGAGGTATAGTTATAGGAGCTTACAAGTTAAATTAAGTATATTACATACATCTATCTTATAACATGATTTGTATTCCAGTACTACATGATAGCGTGTTGCTATATTAGCCTCATTGTAACAGTGAACCTTTCATCCTAATCAAGGAAAATTCATTCCGCTCGTTTCTGTGCATATTTTCTTTAGCTTAATATACTCATTTTGGTTTGTTCTTCTCGGGCCATTTCTACTATTTAATGTACAACTTTGCCCAGATTTGAGCAACAGTGGCTTATGGGCCTATATATATGAATTGTATTTTTTCGTGATCACAGATACCTAAAAAACACTGGAGTAAAGAGAATTTCCTACATGAAGCGGTATGGGGTAGGGGAGACGAGACGTGTACAGTGGAGATTCATAATATCATTTAGATCGTTTGTCTTAGAATTTGGGGTCCCGTAAAGTCGATCTATGATAGTTAATAATTTCCCACGTTAATCGCAAAATGTTGATGTTTTATCTCAAAACTTCGACATTGCGCCTCAAAATTTTACGGATTAGCCTGTGAGATTAAATGGAATACTTCACTATACAATTGTTCACAGGGATGTCAGCGTCCATGACGCTAGAACTAGGATTAGTATTCGAGACCTTTTGTCGGGACAAATATTTGTCGGGCATGTCACCAACGCCTCCTTAACCCAGTCCGTCGCACATTAGTGATATGCCTGGGTAAAACTCTAAAGACGTAAAGAAACATAAGTAATGACCACACTATGTGAACTTCATTGTCAATGACATACAGGAGGTTACTTTTTTGGTAGAGAAAAGATCTGTGTAGAGATATTCAATGCACAGACTATAGTGTAGGGTTTATATTGTAGAGAGTTTCTGTGGAGGTCAAGGTGTAAGTGATCTACTGGGACTTAGGATTTGCAACGGTATATTGTTTATGGCTTGCAAATAGAAACTGTTAGTAATATTTCTGGGAAGTGTGATGTAGGAGGACTTCCTGTATGTGCTATTAGCTAAGAGATTGTAAGGTGCACCCAGGGGCGTAGCGAGCGGGGGGGGGTGGGGGGTGTCACACCCCCCTATAATTTGGTCGCTGTCGGCAAATTTTGGGTCTGTCGGCAAAAGGAGAAAAGGTGAAGAGAGCGGAAGGGGAAGAAAGAAGGAAAGCTGAATAGAGAAAATGAACGGGAGCTTCTTCCGTGCCAAATTTGACTTAAAATATGCACCAGATTGCATCTAAGGACGTTTCAAAACTAAAAATTTTCAAAAGGGGAGGGGTAGACCCCCTATACCCTTAGACCCCTCCCCCATTTCAGTCACCACTTCCACATCCGTCGGCAAATCAAATTTGACTTAAGATATGCACCAGATTGCATCTAAGGACGTTTCAAAACTAAAAATTTTCAAAAGGAGAGGGGGACACCCCCTCCCCTAAGACCCCTCCCCCATTTCAGTCACCACTTCCAGATCCGTCGGCAAATCAAATTTGACTTAAAATATACACCAGAATGCATCTAAGGACGTTTCAAAACTAAACATTTTCCAAAAGGGGAGGGGGATACCCCCTCCGCTTAGACCCCTCCCCCATTTCAGTCACCACTTCCAGATCCGTCGGCAAATCATATTTGACTTAAAATATGCACCAGATTGCATCTAAGGACGTTTCAAAACTAAAAAATTGCCAAAGGGGAGGGGGACACCCCCTCCCCTTAGACCCCTCCCCCATTTCAGTCACCACTTCCAGATCCGTCGGCAAATCAAATTCTCCACACCCCCCCAACAAAAAAACCTTCGCTACGCCCCTGGGTGCACCAAGGGGAAGGGGACCGTAAAGTCATAGTAAGGTGCTCTCTGTTATACAAGAATCAAAGAAGTGCTTCGCCAGGTAAAGGAAAAGACAAACACTGCAACAATGCAATGAAAATCGCATCACACATTACTAACACTCTTATACACAGGCTGTCTAGTGGATAATAAGCAGATTGCTAACAGTTTTATTGCTTTAATATGATTACTAACACTCCACAGAATTAAACGTAATTTTGAGATATCCCGCTGGTTTTGAAAACTTGTTCAGGATTTGTACTGCATGGTTCTTTGACTAGATATATTCTCAGGGGCGTCGCATATGATTATGGGGTGGGGGAGGGGGTGAGACTCCGTGTCAGAAATGATTTTCGTCGGGTCAGATTGTCGGTTGTCGGGAAAAAAACTGTCATTACATTCGTTTTGATTTACTCGGGTCAATCATCCATCTCAGGCTGTCGGGTACATTCATTGGTGCCCGGTTTGTCCTGTCAGGGAGGAATTGACAGAATCACCATGGATACCATCGTGCGACTTTTGATGGAGTCAACATATATCTATTCAGTATATAGTTCTAAGGCTTTGTAGACTGTGATTATTCCATTCATCTGAATGTGATAATGGCGTTAATTGAGACTTTTGTAGGAGAAAAATATCAGCCAATCCGTCCGAACCATAGCAACGCCATGCTTAATCTACCAATTGCAATGAAAACGGTTTTCCAATTGTTCGAATTGATGGAAACATCTCCAAATATACATTTCATATATTGCCAGTGTGGTCTTGCTATTCTTGTCTACCTGACTATTCGCTATATACGATCCCCATTGTCTATTACAAACCCAGATTTAGAAAAGTGTCAGGTGATAAGAAAAGGCTATAGGTGTAAATTTGTTTCGTAATATGACTGCCAGGAGACCTCACACCTGCACGCTAATCCAGGCTTCTTCTTGTTGCTTTATCCGAAATAACAAATCTCTTAATTCGAACGAGAATGTTCAACCAGGCGTGGCTGCAATGGTGTCTAATTCCAAAGACAGGAAGTTGGTTGTGTATTGTAATTGTACTTGAATCATTTGTCTATTTGTTTTAATCCGAACGATGGAATGTAATATAGAAGGATAAACGACGTAAACTTCAAGAAGGTATATTTAATTAGTTGATGTGAAGTGGCCTGTTCACCGCTCCACATTCAGCTATATCATACGAGAGCCTATTAGTGCCGTTCGAATTGTTTTAATTCGCTGCTACGGCTATTAATTCGTTGCTATGACAATTAATTAATTGATAAATTCGTTATATATTATTCTTTTGCTACGGATTACCAGTACTAACTTTTGCTACGAATTAATTCGTTCGAACTAATGAATGATTCGTAAATCAGCGAATTATTATATATTTTCGAAGGGCAGTCATGGGCTTCCGTAGCTATTTCAGGACTGGTAGCGTTCAGGTGTAGACAATGTTGCTGTTTATAATCATCTAATACCACTGCTACATCAAATTGAAAGCATGCCGATCAACGTTGTCGGAAAACTGAAAGTCGTGTTTCAACAACTTGTCAAGACGGACCAATCTTTTGCTAGCCGTCTGTTGGTAAGTTATTCAGATTTTAAATTGAATAATCGAGTTCCCAATTCCTGCAGTAGTGTAATCGAGAGGAAAATCAGACTTAAGACGAAGTAGTGCAAAAAGAGGGTTAGAAGACCGCGAAGAACCACGGGGAGGGGGGGCGGGGGGTGGAGGGTAACATTTCCAAGTTGAGTGACAACCGTATGCTACTTTCCACAACATTAATGTGTACACTCTACAGTACTTCTCGCACAACTTAGTTGTATTTAGCAGGTTTTCTGTGTTCTCACTACAAAGACTGTCATAATTTCTTCCCAACTCCTAACTAGCTACGAATTGACAAGAAATGCGTTACTGAGTGTTAACAATTGCTTCTAAAAGGAACGTAGGGCGGATCCACGGGAGGGGGGGGGGTGGCTTGCAAGGACGGAATCACAGATTACTCGAACGTTAACGGTCCCTCTGTGAAGTCCAAAGATAAATGTAAATCACTGACGACAGTGGTGTAGGTGGAAGCTAGAAAACAGTGGAGGGGAGGGGACTGGGAGAGGAAGGGGGTAGAAAACTGTAGGGAGGGGAATGGAGAGGAAGGGAGGTAGAAAGCAGTTGAGGGGAGGGGACTGGAGAGAGGAAGGGAGGTAGAAAACCGGTGGCCAGTTTGTGTATTTTGACTATTTTCCCCAGACGAACTTTCAATTTTGCTGATGCTACGGTGGCCTTATAGATTGATATAGATATAGATTGAATATTAAAAACTTCAACATTTTGTCTCAAACTTTCGATTTTTGCTACTTTTTTAAAGTTCTCAAATTCTAATATTAGGGACAATACCTTTAAGACAAAGTTCGTTCTTTGCATATGGATCAAATCGCTAAGTGTGTAAAGTACATAGAACATTAGTGTGTAACATAACTTCATGGTTTTCTCAGGAAGTCAAAAAGTCATTTGACGTCAAAACGTCGACAATTTGTGCAGTGTTTTATAACACGGCAAGGAGCGACTGTTAACATCATAGGTTCAATATGGCATTAACAGGGTTTTGAAAGCCGGTGGATCGCAGAAAACTTGTCTGCATGCAGCATTTTTGCCCAGTTTCTCGAAGATAGAATCCAAACTTGAAGAAAAGTCGATATGGTGAGATAAACCGTCTAAATGTTGATACGACAGGCCAACATTTCTTCGCAAAAGCCGAAGTCACACGGTTTATAGTCGAAATTTGGAAGAAAACACATCTTTTAAACCCAAAGTTTTGTTGAAAGAAAAATTGAGCAGGAACAAAATGTTGAAATTTTTGATACAGAATGTCAAATATTTGAGCTTTCAAGGAAATTATCGAAACAATGAGATAGTATAGTCGAAATTTCGAAATAAATTTACAATATTCGGGAAAACAGTATCAACATTTTGAGATGAAAGTGATCAATTTCGGTAAACATAAAATCGTTATCATAATATTGAGAAAAACTTATTTGATCACTGCAGTATCTAGACTGCAAAACTAACATTCGTCTAAGGAGATCCCAAACCCCCATCACCCCCCTCCCCGCCCCTCCATGTTTTCATAGCTTTCTACGTCAATGAGTATAAGGCCTCATACCCACCCCCTAAAAATGTTAAGCATATCAACGTACTCGGTTGCGACATTGTGTATTGTAATATTGTATTGTCCTCGATAATTAGACAAGTGGCAGAGCTAAACTAACAATTTCTATATATGATTGGTGTTTGAATTATGATTTTAAGAAAACGATTTATTAACGGAATGACCATCTGTCCCAACCTTACAATCAGTGAGGACTTGCTTATTACAGAGAATATATTTCACCATCATCATTACCTGTTCAAATATAGCCATCGCTTGGGTTATACCCGGAAAAATGGCGATTTTCCGGGTATCACGTATAGTAACCAAAGTAATACCCGAAAAATCGTCGATTTCCCGGTATTAACTAAGCGAGGGCTAACCAGATTGAACTCGTAATGGTCGCATGTACATGGTAATGAAAAATATGATCTTGAATTAATGGTATGCTCGGAATTGCTTTACACAATCCCTAATATAGTTCCGACTATTGCCCTTGATAGTAATAACACTAGGATATGTATAAAATTATAGAAAATATTGAAGAAGAAGGTCATCCTGTGATCCAAGGTAAAACCTATGTTTGAAAATCAAACAAGCTCATATGTATTGGAGCACTTTTAGCACCATTCCCTTTGCATATTGGGATTTTGACCTTCAGTGCTAGCTATACTGTATGGTCTTAATCATACTGTAAAACATATGTGAAGAAATCGTTTACTTTAATCTAAGCGTCAATAATGAAGTGTTACGTGTGCTTTGAAGTTTTGAAAGGAAAATCTTTATAAACACTATTCATTATAATAAGCCAAAATGCCGAGAAGCGAGCAAGGTAGGCCTACAAATCAGATAAAAGATAATCCAGCTTTTCTATTTAAAACCTTAGTTTTTGGTCCCAAATACGTTTCTTTCATTTTGTTTGGCTTGAACTCTACGGATTCGACACAGATTGGGTGATCTATCGAACTCTTTGACATTTGAAGTAACGCCCATAATTATGCAGGTAATAATAAGTACATTTGGACCACGCCCATCTTAGTTGGACTGTTCCATTCTGCACTGCTGTGCTTCGTGCTTCCAGCTTGGTCAAGAGACGAATGATACGTAGAACGATACAGTTTCCATTTCCATAGCGTGACGAACGTATGGCAAGCCGTTTTAACATTTACCTCTGTATTCAACTTTAGTAGAATTAATTCCACTTAAGTAGAATACAATTAAGCTTAAGTGAAATGAATTGCACTTAAGTAGAATTGCATTTTACTTAAGCTTAATTGTATTCCACTTAAGTGGAATTCATATTAGCTTAAGTTCGAACGGTTTTTGTCTACATCGTAATTTACTTAAGTAAAATACAATTCTACTTAAGTAAAATACAATTCTGCTTAAGTAAAATTCAATTCTACTTAAGTAAAATGCAATTCTACTTAAGTAAAATTCAATTCTACTTAAGTAAAATGCTATTCTACTTAAGTAAAATGGCTTTTCAATTTCACTTAAGCTAAATTCAATTTTACTTAAGTGAAATAGAATTACGCTTAAGTGAAATGTGATTGGTCAATCTATTTCACTTAAGTAAAATGCAATTTAGCTTAAGTAAAATGTGATTGGTCAATCAGTATATGCTACTCATTGCGTCACGGTACTTGCCGCGAAGTCCGACTCTGTATACAATTTTAGGTACCTCACCACATGTTCATCCGTATGGCAAGCCGGTTTAACACTTACCTCGCAATTCGACTTAAGTTGAATACATTTCACTTAAGTGGAATACATTCTACTTAAGTGAAATGTTATTCCACTTAAGTAAAATGTATTCCACTTAAATGGAATTCGATTTCACTTAAGTGGAAATGGACATTTCTATTTCACTTAAATGGAATTGTATTTCACTTAAGTGAAATGCATTCCACTTAAGTGGAATACAATTTCACTTAAGTGGAATCCATTTCCACTTAAGTGGAATACAATTCCACTTAAGCTAAATAGCCCATCTATTTCACTTAAGTGGAATACGATTCCACTTAAGTGGAATACATTTCCACTTAAGTGGAATACAATTTCACTTAAGTGGAATCAAATCTTTTGGGCGTCAATTTCACTTAAGTGGAATTCTATTCTGCTTAAGTAAAATACAATTCCACTTAAGTGGAATTGTTGATATGTGGCATATATATAAATACAATTTAGGGTAATTTTCGTCGTAACGCATTCAATTGCTCATCACATATGATGATGTAGTCGATCCTCGTTGCACGTGTACAATTTCACTTAAGTGGAATTGTATTCCACTTAAGTGAAATAGATGGGCTATTTAGCTTAAGTGGAATGTATTCCACTTAAGTGGAAATGAATTCCACTTAAGTGAAATTGTATTCCACTTAAGTGGAATGCATTTCACTTAAGTGAAATACAATTCCACTTAAGTGAAATAGAATGTCCATTTCCACTTAAGTGAAATTGAATTCCACTTAAGTGGAATACATTTTACTTAAGTGGAATAACATTTCACTTAAGTAGAATGTATTCCACTTAAGTGAAATGTATTCCACTTAAGTCTAATTGCGAGGTAAATGTTAAAACGGCTTGCCATACGGATGAACATATGGCAAGCCGTTTTAACATTTACCTCGCAATTAGACTTAAGTCGAATACATTTCACTTAAGTGGAATACATTCTACTTAAGTGAAATGGAATTCCACTTAAGTGAAATGTATTCCACTTAAGTGGAATTCAATTTCACTTAAGTGGAATTCAATTTCACTTAAGTAGAAATGGACATTTCTATTTCACTTAAGTGGAAATGAATTCCACTTAAGTGGAATTGCATTCCACTTAAGTGGAATTGTATTTCACTTCAGTGGAATACATTTCCACTTAAGTGGAATTGTATTCCACTTAAGCTAAATAGCCCATCTATTTCACTTAAGTGGAATACAATTCCACTTAAGTGGAATGCAATTCCACTTAAGTGGAATGCATTTCCACTTAAGTGGAATTGTATTCCACTTAAGTGGAATACAGTTTCACTTAAGTGGAATAACATCTTTTGGGCGTCAATTTCACTTAAGTGGAATTCTATTCTGCTTAAGTAAAATACAATTCCACTTAAGTGGAAATGTTGATATGTGGCTTACATATAAATACAATTTAGGGTTATGTTCGTCGTAACGCATTCAATTGCTTATCACATATAATGATTTAGTCGATCCTCGTTGCACGTGTACATCATGGCTACGGCTAATCATTCACATCTAACATTGCTGGAATGCGATCAAATAATTGTTGTTGTTAGAGACACAATTCGAAGTGTTGTTTCCTCACTTGCACAGGGGAACAATCGGTATGATGCACAACAGAGGCGACTTACATCTTGTTTAAGTAACATAGGCAGAATTCGTAACTTTTTAGATAGTGAAACTTTTGACGAAATAAAAGATTCCATCCAAAACCCAAAATCCACAAAAAGTAAAACGTTTTCTTGCCCTTGTCAATGCGTTTTCGGCTGTAGCTCCAACCACTTATAATGTATTTGCCATGGCTTTATTTTGGTAATGGTATTCGTCAGGTACCAGGTCAGGTACGTACGTACACACCTTGCACGGATGTTAAGTGCTAGCTAGATCCCGATGGACAGCCGATATTCATTGTGCACATATCGACACCACGTACGTACGTATGGCAAGCCGTTTTAACATTTACCTCTCTATTCTACTTAAGCAGAATGAATTGCACTTAAGTAGAATACAATTAAGCTTAAGTGAAATGAATTGCACTTAAGTAGAATACAATTAAGCTTAAGTAAAATGAATTGCACTTAAGTAGAATTGCATTTTACTTAAGTTTAATTGTATTCCACTTAAGTAAAATTACCACTTTCTTTTAAGCTTAAGTTAAATTCAATTTCACTTAAGCTTAATTGTATTCTACTTAAGTAAAATTTAATTTAGCTTAAGTAAAAGTGTCATTCTTTTTCACTTAAGCTAAATGCATTTTACTTAAGTAAAATTGTATTTTACTTAAGTAGAATACAATTAAGCTTAAGTGAAATTGAATTTAACTTAAGCTAAATTGTATTCTACTTAAGTAGAATTGTATTTTACTTAAGTAGAATACAATTGCATTTTACTTAAGTAAAATTCAATTCTACTTAAGTAAAATACAATTTAGCTTAAGTGGAATTGAAGGATATGGCAAGCCGTTATAACATTTACCTCGTGCGGAGAAGTGGTTGGTCTGGGGGCAATGTTTACATGGTACCACATCTTGTGGTACTTCTACTACTAGTACCACTGATTGGTGGTATGTCGTGTTGTAGTCGTTCCCTTGTCCTCAAAAGTGCCCTTCCAACAGCATCAGCAACAGTTTGCAAGGGATGATTGGCTGGCTGCATTTACCAAATGTCTAACGTTCAGACTCAGTGATAAACAAAGCTTTGCTTCATTTGCTAAGTATGGTGTTATTTTCGTATATACACAACGAAAGCTGGATAAGTATCGCAGAATGGGGGAATGGCCGCAAATGGTTACGTAACTAGTACGTCTTGAACGTAACTCTATAGGTCTCGAATCAAAATTAATTGTTCCATTGACTTACACACTAAACTCATCACTTTCAAGACCTGCCAAAGCATAGATAGAAGTTTTCATCTGGTATATCCTACCTACCACATGATAGCTGTGTTCTGGTGGCCTATCATGGCACTTGCAAACTTCCATATCATGACCGTTTAGATTATGAGCTAGAAGAGGAGCAAGATTATCACACTGAACCTTTCCATATGCTCGTTTGGAGTAATATCAACATTTAACCAAAGATTTTTAAAATGGTTTATATCACCTTCGATCCTCCCTATTTTCACACTATCTGTACTTATAATTATGCTCGTTCGTATAAAGGCAGAAAAAACGATGACAGTAAATGATAACATGCTTAAGGAAGCTTTACGTTAGGTACTTTTACCTCTTTTCTGACAATGGTAAACCTATTGAGCGGATGAACACGTGGTGAGGTACCTAAAATAGTATACAGAGTCGGACTTCGCGGCAAGTACAGTGACGCAATGAGTAGCATATACTGATTGACCAATCACATTTTACTTAAGCTAAATTGCATTTTACTTAAGTGAAATAGATTGACCAATCACATTTCACTTAAGCGTAATTCTATTTCACTTAAGTAAAATGCAATTTAGCTTAAGTGAAATTGAAAAGCCATTTTGCTTAAGTAGAATAGCATTTAACTTAAGTAGAATTGAATTTTACTTAAGCAGAATTGCATTTTACTGAAGTAGAATTGAATTTTACTTAAGCAGAATTGTATTTTACTTAAGTAGAATTGTATTTTACTTAAGTAAAATACGATGTAGACAAAAACCGTTTGAACTTAAGCTAATATGAATTCCACTTAAGTGGAATACAATTAAGCTTAAGTAAAATACAATTCTACTTAAGTGCAATTCATTTCACTTAAGCTTAATTGTATTCTACTTAAGTGGAATTAATTCTACTTAAGTAGAATAGAGAGGTAAATGTTAAAACGGCTTGCCATACGTACGTACACGTATCGCGGCAAGTTGTTTATAATGGCGCGCAAAGGCATGGGCAAAGTTTGGCGGTAAATGTACTAGCCAATCACATTCCACTTAAGTGGAATAGACTAGCCAATCACATTTCACTTAAGTGAAATAGACTATCCAATCACATTTCACTTAAGTGGAATGCATTTCCACTTAAATGGAATTGTATTCCACTTAAGTGAAATAGACAGGAAATTCCACTTAAGTGGAATTGTATTCCACTTAAGTAGAATACAATTCCACTTAAGTGAAATGCATTTCCACTTAAGTGGAATACAATTCCACTTAAGTGGAATGCAATTCCACTTAAGTGAAATAGAATTTAGCTTAAGTAAAATGCAGTGACAAGTTGATGAATTCAGCTTAAGTAAAATACAATTAAGCTTAAGTGGAATGGTATTCCACTTAAGTGAAATAGAATTCCACTTAAGTTAAATAGTATTCTGCTTAAGTGAAATTGAATTCCACTTAAGTGAAATGTATTCGACTTAAGTCGAATTGCGAGGTAAATGTTAAAACGGCTTGCCATATGAACACGTGGTGATATGGCAAGCCGTTTTAACATTTGCCTCGCAATTAGACTTAAGTCGAATACATTTCACTTAAGTGGAATACATTCTACTTAAGTGAAATGGAATTCCACTTAAGTGAAATGTATTCCACTGAAGTGGAATTCAATTTCACTTAAGTGGAATTCAATTTCACTTAAGTAGAAATGGACATTTCTGTTTCACTTAAGTGGAATTGTATTTCACTTAAGTGGAATACATTTCCACTTAAGTGGAATTGTATTCCACTTAAGCTAAATAGCCTATCTATTTCACTTAAGTGGAATACAATTCCACTTAAGTGGAATGCATTTCCACTTAAGTGAAATTGTATTCCACTTAAGTAGAATACAATTTCACTTAAGTGGAATAACATCTTTTGGGCGTCAATTTTACTTAAGTGGAATTCTATTCTGCTTAAGTAAAATACAATTCCACTTAAGTGGAAATGTTGATATGTGGCTTACATATAAATACAATTTAGGGTAATGTTCGTCGTAACGCATTCAATTGCTCATCACATATGATGATTTAGTCGATCCTCGTTGCACGTGTACATCATGGCTACGGCTAATCATTCACATCTAACATTGCAAGAATGCGATCAAATAATTGTTGTTGTTAGAGACACAATTGAGAAGTGTTGTTTCCTCACTTGCACAGGGGAACAATCAGTATGATGCACAACAGAGGCGACTTACATCTTGTTTAAGTAACATAGGCAGAATTCCTAACTTTTTAGATAGGTAACTTTTGACGAAATAAAAGATTCTATCCAAAACCCAAAATCCACAAAAAGTAAAACGTTTTCTTGCCCTTGTCAATGCGTTTTCGGCTGTAGCTCCAACCACTTATAATGTATTTGCCATGGCTTTATTTTGGTAATGGTATTCGTCAGGTACCAGGTCAGGTACGTACGTACACACCTTGCACGGATGTTAAGTGCTAGCTGGATCCTGATGGACAGCCGATATTCATTGTGCACATATCGACATCACGTGCTTACGTACACGTATCGCGGCAAGTTGTTTATAATGGCGCGCAAAGGCATGGGGCAAAGTTTGGCGGTAAATGTACTAGCCAATCACATTCCACTTACGTGGAATAGACTAGCCAATCACATTCCACTTAAGTGAAATAGACTATCCAATCACATTTCACTTAAGTGGAATGCATTTCCACTTAAGTGGAATTGTATTCCACTTAAGTAGAATACAATTCCACTTAATTGAAATGCATTTCCACTTAAGTGAAATACAATTCCACTTAAGTGGAATGCAATTCCACTTAAGTGAAATAGAATTTAGCTTAAGTAAAATGCAGTGACAAGTTGATGAATTCAGCTTAATTAAAATACAATTAAGCTTAAGTGGAATGGTATTCCACTTAAGTGAAATAGAATTCCACTTAAGTTTAATAGTATTCTGCTTAAGTGAAATTGAATTCCACTTAAGTGAAATGTATTCGACTTAAGTCGAATTGCGAGGTAAATGTTAAAACGGCTTGCCATATGGTGAGGTACCTAAAATTGTATACAGAGTCGGACTTCGCAGCAAGTACCGTACCGCAATGAGTAGCATATACTGATTGACCACTCACATTTTACTTAAGCTAAATTGCATTTTACTTAAGTGAAATAGATTGACCAATCACATTTCACTTAAGCGTAATTCTATTTCACTTAAGTAAAATGCAATTTAGCTTAAGTGAAATTGAAAAGCCATTTTACTTAAGTAGAATAGCATTTTACTTAAGTAGAATTGAATTTTACTTAAGCAGAATTAAATTTTACTTAAGTAGAATTGAATTTTACTTAAGCAGAATTGTATTTTACTTAAGTAGAATTGTATTTTACTTAAGTAAAATACGATGTAGACAAAAACCGTTTGAACTTAAGCTAATATGAATTCCACTTAAGTGGAATACAATACAACGGGACCATTTCAGTTTTGGGGGGGGGCAGAAATTTTTGTGCCCGGAAGTTCCCGTGACACTATCTAAGCGGAGCGCCACCATCAGTTTGGCGCGTAGCGTACAAGAAAATTTTTGGCAAAAAATGCCTCTCAGATTGCCGGAAACGGCACATCTGAGGCCTTGCAAGTTGCATCTAAACATTCTTTATTTTATAATCTCACGTTTTAGAAATTTACACTTCCCCAAAAATTTGGTAAATTAGAAGAAGAAAAAATGGCTACATCACTTTGAAGGGGAAAATTAGGACAGTATATTTTTTAAGCTCATATTTAGTTACCGTATTTATTATTTTAACACAGTACTCAGCTACCTCCAGAAAAACGTATACATTGTTCAACGACACGTAGGCGGGATTATGTCGCTGTGTCGGGTGAGACTGCAATTTGTCTCACAAATCAGTATAAAATGTAACAAAGAATATGATAAACCTGTACTTCTAGGCTTGTAGGCACTCCCCCCCCCCCCCCCACCATCCATTCCATCAAAAAGAAAATGTTTCTTATACACACTCATGTCGGAGATGTCCAGGTATACAGTTGACTAGTTAGAAAAAAAAAATTGATCGTGCAAAAAGCGTGGTAGCCCAGGTGAGCTGCGCTTACGGTGGTGTTACACGGAAATATTCGGGCATCATGATGCTAAATAGAGAAAATCAATGAATTGTCGGGCAAAAATTTGAAAAAGATTCGGGCAAGCTACTGCATATTTGTATGCAGTAGCTTATACTATAGTAGTATATATATTTATATATATATATATATATATATATATATATATATATATATATATATATATATATATATATATAGGAATAACGGAAAAACTGTTAAACAACTATGCTGCATTTAGAGAAAGGCTGGATCGAGTGAGATACAATAATTGAATTAGGTAAGTGATTGGAAGTGAAACAGCCAATGTTTGGTTTTTGCAGAGCTTTCGAGCAAAACTAGCTCTTCTTCAGTGCATGGTCACTTTCGGTGATATATACATATATATATATATATATATATATATATATATATATATATATATATATATATATATATATTTTCCACTTATGCTGCCCGAATTTTCCAGGACTTTTGCCCGAATTTCTTGTCCTCTGGAAATTTGGGGGCAGTCTGCCCCCCTGCCCCCCCCCCGCCTCGTACGCCTATGTTTACCATACATATAGGTGTTTTGAACACGTCGTGAGGTGAAGGTCTACCTGTATTATGTTCAAGTTTCGTACTAAGCTTATTAACCTCAAATGCACCTACATAGCAAACGGCATGTTTGAAAAATTTACGAGGACATTGCATAGTATGTTCCTCTTTTACAGACCAAACTTATGGATTATTAGTTTTAGCTCAACTAATTGAGCTTTTGTCTTGGCAATGCGTCTGTCAACAATTGTTGGAAGGCACCGTGTGCATGCTGTTTGATCGTTTCTTGTCAAACTGGGTGAGGTAATGACGCATATCAACATGTTGATACTCATGCTAGCAAAAAGCAGGTCAAACGTCATTTGGGGTCAACAGTGAAATCACGCAAAAGCTTATCTTGGGTTAATTTTTAATATTTATCTCACTTGGTCAGAGTGTACACTTGGTGATTGGTCATGAAATTTGTTCTTACTTTTGATGTCAAAGGTCAGCGGAGGTCACATGAGGTCAAAATGTGAATTTAATATCAAACCTACTCCTCTGACAGTTTTTGTGTTATTGTAATTTTATTGGGCCATGGGGACGATCATTTAATGGGCCCAAATAGTTATTAATTTGTAAGATGGTCAAAGGTCATCTGAGTGATTCCAAGTACTGCCCAGAAACATTTACAAAGATGTGGTCAAATGTGGTCAGTGTGTGTTTTGGAGCATCACTAGCTGGGTTTCTCAATTAGGTTTCCTTCTCAACTGGGCCCAACTAGTTTCTCAACTGAGACTCCTGTCAACTAGGTCCTACTGAGTACATGTCTTTGTAACTGAACTGAGGTTTTCAACTAGGATTTCTGTCGACACAATGCCTGAGCTGAGTCTGGATGTTACTGTAAAGCAGGCTCAACTCTGCATGTTCAGTTACTAAATCTAACAGTAGTTAGCCATCTTCAGATAATGATTTGACAAGCCAGCATGTCACCAACTAACACACTCCCACTCACAACATACATGTACATACCAGCTTCACTACATGAGAAACCAGTGTAAGACAAAACAGTATTCTTGCAATACATCATTATTTGTTAATTCTTGGCGTTCAATTAACCATACCATTCTATGTACAATGTCTCGTTGACATCAGGTACTTTGTAGTTGAGCTACTGCGTCATTGGCGCTACGCTATTAGCTCAACCCACGAATGTGAAATCTTATATAATTGCTAGCTGAGTTTTGTGAAATTTGCAGTGAAGGTACCACAGTGGGACGGCAATTACAGCTTGGATAAAGGGAAGTGGTAATTTTTTTTCATCATTTCCCCGTGTCTTTAAGATTTCTCACCCCTTCGATAATGTGGATATATTATATGGTATAGTGAGCTTTATCTGGAGGGAGGAAGCTTAACATGCTTCGGAACAGCCAAAGTCATAAGCCATTGTACATTAAATATGGACCATCAGCATCTGATCTGGGTTTACAAGTTTATTCAATCTCTGTGCACCTCACTCGTGTGAGGTATTTAGAGTACAAATATGCTTACAAAGTTCATATGACAACAACGTTGACAAAAAGAATTAAAAGGAAAAAATATAAATATGTATACAATAAAAAAAAATGTATACATGGAAAATGGTGGCGCCAGGCCCCAGAGGTATAAAGAAGAAAAAGAAATGTGGACGGAAATGCGAAATGGAAAAGAATAAATGGCTTCACATGCATATAAGTGGATGAAAAATAAAATAGAAAGAAGAAAGAAATGAAAAAAACTAATTTACAATGCCTATGGCAAGAAACTACTGAAATTTGTAGTAAATTTCTCTGCAAAGCTTAACAAGGTTGGAAATGGTTGTTCTGTTACTTGATTGAAGCAATTGCTCCATTTTAATGTGTTCGGTCTATTCCAGAAATATGACTTCATATAAAGTGTACGGTAATTTTCAAAAGCCTTACACTCAAAAAGATAATGAAACTCGTCTCCAGTTTTTTTGCTTGTACATAAATGACATATTCTATTCTCGATAGAGATGTTCGTATACCTTCCAAGGATACTTGGTATTTTAAAATTAGAGCAAAGATATTTACAAAGAATTGTACGATCAAATGGTGAGAGTGTAGACACCTGTCTCCGTTATATTAATGAAATGTTAAGAAAAAGGTCCTATCACACGAAAAGGTCCTATCACACACAAAACAAACGTATATTCCCCACATAAATAAATACATAACTATTAATAGAAACATGCTTCGTGAACGCCAAATGCAGGGTTATCAATCATGTCCACTTGTCATTGAATATAACAAGCCTCAGAGTTTGACCACTTCTCACGAGCCCGGAGTTTACTTTACCCTAGTATTACGTAATAGCCACAAATAAGCTCGTCGTTTTAGATCCAGGTCACTCCAATGCTGAGGTAACAATAAATTACAGTCACTCTTCAACATCTGGAGAGATGGCTCAGGTAAGACCGCACACAGTACAGAATAAAGATCACACTCTGTGCGCTGATTTCACTCAAGCAACACCATTCAAGATTCTGTCAACTATCTGTATATGAATTAACAACTACAAATTGAAGTTCAGCCATCAGAAACTGCTGACACCTGTATTTGATATATATATATATATATTTATATATGTGTGTGTGTGTGTGTATTATAAAGAAAATCCAGGTTAACTCGAAAAGAAAATATTATTAGAGAAAACCAGAGAAATAATATGACTCAGAATTGACAGATAAGGAGTAATGTTTTAGAAAATATATTGGAATTTTCGGTCCCCCTGGGACCTTCGTCAGCAATACTTGGCAGTCGATTGAAATGTACAATGTGACACAAAGAAAGAATGACGCTAGATAAGTGTAATTTGCATTGATGGAATTAGAACCAAATAAACCATGACTATACAGGAAGCGGATTAAGGAGCAAAGAACGGATTACATATTTTTGAAGAACTGATAGTTGTTAAGGGGGTCCCAAGTCTCTGTTGAGGCCGCTGATGTGAGACTTAAAGGGTGTGAAGACTCGCGCACAAAGAAACGTCTCATGCCGGTAATCTGGCGAGTTTTCAATGCCTTTAATACGAAAGGTCCAATCGATTTCTTTACGTTTACGTTCAGTAGCGGATTCGAAGTTCGAGGCAATTAAAATACATTTTAAGTTTTGAGAGAATGACTTTGAAGATTAAAATGTTCGGGAACCAGGAATCCTGCAATAAACCGTAAGTGGAACGGGAGCTTGTTTCACCTACATTATTGCCCCCTTTGCAAAGTATACAATAGAAAATGTAAATAACATCAATAGAATCACAAGAGAGTGAAGGGGAACTATGGTTTACGTTGGGGATTTTGACCTCGGTGCCTGGGGTATTATGGGGGCATATTTGGCATCGAGGTTGCGGTAAGCCTCGATGCCCCAATATGAAAGTACAAAATGTAACACAACGAAAGTATGACGCAGTGACGCTATATATAAATGTAAGTGGCATTGACGGAATAGTATACCAAATAAACGATGACTATACAGGAAGCGGATTAAGGAGCAAAGAATAGGAAGAACGGATTTGTTTGTGGAACTGGTATTTGTTAAGGGGTCCAGGTCTTTGTTGAGACCGCCGATGTGATACTTAATACGCAAGATCCAATCGATTTCTTTCCGTTTACGTTCAGTTACAGATTTTGAAGTAAGAAGCAAATTAAATACATTTTAAGTTGGTGAGAGAATGTCTATGAAGATTAAAATGTTCGGAAACAGGGAAACCTACAAACTAATCATGAATTGATTATATGTGACTTATAAAACAGAAGCGAGAGCCTGTTTCACCTACATAATCGCCCTCTTTACAAAGAACACAGTAGAATATGTAAATGACTTTGCTAGAATCACAAGATAGGGAAAGGGGGTCTTAGACCATATTCAACATTAGAAATTTAACCACAGTGCCAAGGGTAAACATGGGGTAATATTTGGCACATAGGTTTTCCGTAACTGAAATAACCTACGGAGGTGGAAACTGGGTAAGCTGGGAAGTCTGGAGGAAGTGAGTACAAATCAAAGGTTGGGGGGGGGGGGTTGACAAAAAGGTAGCATGAGGGTATCTTAAACGATTTCCCTACAGACTGATCGTCTTTGAATGAAGCAAAAACCTGTTTGATAGAGCTCAAATAGGATTTGACGAGGTAGTAGAATTAATACATATACATTGTACTGGGCCTTCGTAAGGATCGGTATAAGGCTCTGATAGGAAAAGAAAAGTACACTGGAAAATCGTTTCTTCACTTTAAGTCTCAATGTGTGTTGCCAAATTTTAACTTCGACCTTTCCAGCTTACTGCCCTAAAAGCTCAGTGAAAATAACACCGTATGCGATATTCAAATTAATAATCATTATTTGTATTGAGTTATCTGTCTTTAAACATTTTGATATGAAGACAATTCGCCAGATTTTTTAACGAGTCCGTAGATTCTACAAACTTCAATTAATATGTGCAAGCCTCGCCCAACAGATCATGCGCCAATCAAATCTCTCTGTTTTGTTTACGATCGTTAGGCCTAGGACATACTTTCACTTTCGTGGCTAGTCTGTGTTAGGTCCATTCTCTTGAATAGTATCTATCTTTCGGTCTTACTGATGTAGCTTGCGAAATTGTGTCATTTCTTTCCATCGCAAGGAATAAACAGATGTTTTCAGACGTTTCCTCCGTGAAAAAAAAGTGGATGATAAGAATATATATAGGTTACATTTGTGTCATGCTTATATGGGCGGTCGCAGTGATTTTACGGTAAATCGTTCGCGCCATAAGGGCAACAGAAAATACATTTCTTTCTTTATATTGCGACAGCTTTTCTCCATTAAACCCACCTGATCAGAGTGCATTTAGAATAAGAAACATTGAATCTGCTTCGGAAGTTTGTTTTCCGAAATTCTTCAGCAAACACGTATTGAGAGTTTAAAAGAGGTGAACTGCCAATGATCACACACCTCACATATACCCAGTGGTTCTATCTGTACATACCAGGCGCGATTTTTATTTTCCACCTCAAATGCACTTTTCGGGCCTAAATTTTTGGGACCATCTGGATCCAACAAAATCTGGGCCCATTTTGGGCCGGGTGAGCCCAAATTTTTAATTCACTTTGTTTGGGCCATATATTCTTGGGACCATTTAGGTACAAAATGTTATCGGCCACAATTTTTTGGATGAGGGGCCTTCGATCAGGTTGTATCCAAACTTTTAAATTTTAATACAGTTGTTAGTTAATAGCTTTTACAAGTGGGCATAAATATCATGATATTTGTTGATGACATACAAGACTTTAAGATTCCACTAAGCAAGGAACCGTAGTGCCTGCTCTTGTGAAAATCCTTGATCCGCCCTGCATGCAGATCGTCATATGTGTATAGGCACTCTTCTGTACATTCACGTGTACTAGACTAATAGTCACTCACAACCTTGATGCATAATTGCACCCCCGCCCCCACCCACTCTTCACAAGAAATACTCTTATCATAACATATTTTCCCCATGTTACCAACAAAGTACATGATAAATTATCCCATCTTAGCTTGTTCTTTATTATTTTCCTTCGGTAGTGTTAATTGGTGGTAAACTGCTCAAAGTATTAATTTAAGAAGTGACAAAAATATGAAGTCTTTGTACAGGTTGTTGCGAAACTCAACAGGATGCTAGATGATTCTACCACGCACAACGCAGAGGTGTACCGAATTTGTAAACAATTGTCTAAATAGACGAAGTATCCATCAACGCAGTCATATGTAGACTCAAATCTATGCCGAAGTTTTAGATCAGAGCTGAAGTCTATTAGCCTTGTTACAGAAGTATACATCAACACATTGATATGTAGACTCAAATCTATGCATTATGTCGAAGTTTTTAGATCAGAGCTGAAGTCTATTAGCCTTGTTCTCACAGCGAAGAACTTTGCACCAGCTGGATATCGTCATAATATATATATATTTGCCGTCATTAGTGGTCGAAATGTGGTGATTAATCTTTCAATTTATTTGACTTTTCTCTTCTAATTCTCGAAGGGTTTGCCACATTGCCCTGGACCTTTGAACTCTGTCTAGCGAAAGTGATTAGCAACCGTGCGGTTGACAAACACTTCACATCCACTTGATCCACAAAACTTCGGTGGAATTGGTCCCTGTTAGACAGATAGGAAGGGAACACCAAGTCTATACTGTGTTAAGATTACAACTGGTTTGTGGATGAGATCATAACGTCCAACGCTGATAAATTTCTAACGTTTTGTGATGCGATCATTCGTGCAAGAATAACTCTGGAACACAAAAAGCAGCGAATGACAATTTTGTTACGGTAAGTATTCCAATTATTTTAATACCAGTTTTTGATTTATTGTCGAGGTGATGGCGTGTTTGTGTATACATTTATGTGACACTTATAAATAATTGTTGGATTAACTTCATACTTGGTATGTGGATCCGTCTTATTGAGTACAAGAAGCCTATTGTTTTCAGTGAAGTTCAATGGTTATTTGGGGTCAACAGAGGTAAAAGTCTGAAAACTTTGTGAACACATTAACTCACAAATTAGATTACATCTATCTTGAAATTCATACATGGTGTGTAGATTTAGCCTAAGTTTGGTTACAAGAACCCTTTTGAAATTGGTTGCGGTCAGAGGTCATTTGCGGTCAACATTAAAGTGAAAGCCATGAAAATCTTGCAAACACGACAACACAAGAAGCATATATTTCTTGAATTTTATACTTAGTATGAAGATCCAGCTTGGTGAGTACAGGAATCCTACTGAAATTGGGTAGAGGTCAAAGGTCACACGAGGTCAACCGGCGTGAAAGTCTGAAAACCGTTATAAACATGATAACTTTAAAATCAAAGCTAGTAGCTACAATTAAAGTCTCAATACGTGTTTGCTGATGAATTTCGGTAAACAAACTTTCCGAAGTTGATTCAATATTTCTTATTCTAAATGCACTCTGACCAGGTGGGTTTAATGGAGAAAAGTTGTCGCATCCGAAAGAAAGAAATTTATTTTCTGTTGCCCTTATGGCGCGAACAATTTACCGTAAAATCACTGCGACCGCCCATGACAGCATGTTCATTACACAAATGTAAACAAAATAGTCTACACATGCGGCCCGATCAAGATTTTAACGCAGTCCTATAGGCAATAACCTACTCGTATCATCCACTTTTTACAATTCCACGGAAGAAATGTCTGAAAAGTGATAACACCTGCTTATTCATTGCAATCATAATGGAAGGAAATGACACGATCGCTAAGAACGAGAGAAAGAAACGAGAGCAGGGACCTAAAACTAAGCCACGAAACTAAAAGTAAGCCTAGGCCGAACGGACGTAAATAGAAAAGAGAGATTTAATTGACGCATGATCTGTTGGGCGGGGCTTGCAAATGTTAATTGAAGTTTGTAGAATCTACGGACTCGTTCATAAATATCGCGAATTTTGGTCACCTCAACATTTTTAACGACAGATAACTTAATAAAACTTATGAATATTGATATGAAAATTGCATAGAACGGTGTCATTTTCACTGAACTCTTAGTGCAGTATGCTGGAAAGGTCGAAGCTTAAATTTGAAAAACACGTACTGAGACCTTAAATGGAGTGAAGACTCGCACACAAAGAAACGTCTGATGCCGGTAATCTGACCTAGTTTTAATGAGGTGTAACAGAAGTGTTAGACACCACCATCGATCCCAGAAATTACACACAGCTTGCTACCGTCGGTAATTAATTACTAATTAGACACTAGTATACAGTCAATACATGCAGCTACGGTCAGTACCCACAACACAGTGTACATAGCAGCGATGGACATCTCAGGTCCAGATAGAAGATAACAAGGTATCACGTTTCATTACTGTCTGCATTTTGTAGTGACAAAAAAAAAACTTCACCAGCAAGGAACGGAAAGTTAACTTTTTTTTCAGAGGCGGCACGCGGTTTGGGGCGAGTCTTCAATGCCTCTCATCTGTGAATTATCCAACGCGATGAATATCTTTTGGTGAAGTCAAGTCAAGGGGTCAAACGGTTACCTCAGATGGCAGAAAAATTGCCATTTTCTCAAAAACATTTCACAATCAGACACAATGTATAAACAATGTCATGTAACTCTCAACAATTGTTAACTTAGGGATTGCTAGCTCAAAATGTGTCTATATTTCCACATAGGAAGATTGTTCTTTCTGGATATGGAAACATTTTGGTTTAAAATTCTCAACTGTAAAAATCCTAATGGTTGATGCCCACAAGGGATTGCTAAATATCTTTTCTGGTTCTCACTTAATTCTTGAACAAATTTAACTCACTTGCTCTACATTAGTCAGATAATTATTTGAATTTTGAGCAGATTGTATGGCATGGAATCACAAAGCTAACTGGTTTTCAGGTTGTTTTTTGTTGTTGCTGGAAACAAAGGAACCCATGCAGTCAGGTTGGCGTGTGTGTTTGAGCCTGTGACACTTGTTTGGGTCCACGATAACTCAACAACGGAGTGATGGATATTTGTTACACTTGCTATGTAGATGTATTTAGTGAGAAAATGTGCCCTCTTGTTTTCTGGCGCTGACCTTATGAATATTAATGAGGTTATAGGATAACAGTGTGTAAATTTAGCGGTCGTCCGGTCGTCCGAGACGACCAAATTACCTGCCGGACAACCAAAACTTGTCAAATCGTGAAGTACTGGTTGCCCGGCGGACAACCAAAAACTTTCAAAAAGGCTGGTTAATGTTCCGTGAAACAAACGGAAAAAGACACGGAAACGAGCGTGAAACCAAAAACTTAAAATGACATTTCAAATAGGAAGAAACTCATTCCAAACTCCGCCTTCATCTAATAAATAATATACGTAGTAAGGCCAAGCCCTGACATTGACATGGACCACTCAAACCAAGCTTTATCATTTATGGTATTTTCTGTTCCGTCCGTTTGTCAACAAAGGCCAATCAGAGTTCAGGTTTACCCCCACGGACAAAGACCCCGCCCATCCACCATTTTTTTTTTTTGATAAACGAACACCAAGTACACACTCACAACAAGGTCAACGGAAAACATAACAAAACACATTTTTGAACGAACATCTTTCATTATTTCTTTTCAAAAAACCACAACTTCTTCTGACAAGAACCAAAAGTTCTCCCTACTCCTACAGATCATTAAATTTGTTTGAAAATAAATATATCATAACAATCAACTGCAAGGTACAGGGTTACCAAAACTTCATTACAGATATTTTCATGCTAAAAATAGACAATGACGCTTTACCAAGATTCCCGTGATTGATTGGCTAATAGTCCCTACCGATTGTTTGCAAACATTCTTGCATTTTCAGTGCTCAATGAACAAGAAGTAAGTTGTTTAACAACAATTACTTGCAACGTTAACTTTCCCTTGTGTAGAGATAACAAAGTTTGTAGTAAGGGCTATAATATATGTGCACTCAAATATCATAACGTTAGGCCTTGTCTCATATTTGTAACGTACATGTTGACAACAATCACTGCTGGTACGAAGATGCACTTGAATTGTTTCTGAGACTATCACTAATATTTTAATCATTGTTTTGATCAGAAAATGTTATGACTTTTGTGGGATGCTTACATATCTGATCCGGAAAGGATATTTTATCTCACAGAATATCTTTTCTCTGCAATAAGAGTTGCTAATGTGAAATGTGCATTTATACCACAGTAGTTTCTGTTGCAAACTTTTTCGCGGCTCAATTGACCACGTGCTTCAGTAAAGTTTATTTTGGAGCAACATTCGTGTGTAAACTTACTTCTGTATTTTAGAACATTGAAGTTTGATGTTTTTATTGCGTAAAAATCTATTCACATAGGCCTACTGTAATTTTCGCACAGATGATTGTTTGCAAAAAACCCAGGATAAATGTTGGATCAGATTTTAAAGATTTGCGCAACTGTAGTTGAAAATGAAGTTCGAACAGTCCTATGTAAATGCAGTAGTACAGTGTGGAATTTAGCGAGAGATATGCACACTCTAGGTACAGTGATTTTGAAGAGTTTGGCTGTTGGAAGCGCTGCAAGGTCAGAGCATGGAGCTACTACTGAGTTGGCGAGTAGGGAAGTACAAGGGCGGATGAAGGAGGGGGCTGGGGGTATTTTTTTTAAACGGCAGGGTGGGCGGAAGGAGTCGGCCGGGCCGCCCCTGTCAAACACCGAAGCTAAGACACTGAACCATCTGCCCTATAATATTGTGTATAATTCACAAAGTATAGGCAGTGATACTACACTAGTATTAGTACAGTAGGTCATACAATAAACGTAATTGGTGCTCGATCGGGACGCAAGCTTTCTTTTACAGGACGCAAACTTTTTCGAGGGCTTGCTGGGACGCAAACTTTTTTTCGCTAGTAACATTACTGAAACTGAAACACTAGACCAGTACTATGACGCACCTACAGCTTACCACGTGGTTATTGTATCGTTACGCCCTGCAGCAAAACATCATGTACCTAACTAATGTTCACAATCTTTGCTACATTCAGCATTATTAGAAAATATACACAGAATTTGATCTAGATTACATGAAATCGCTCAACATTCATGGTTTCTTAGGAGTCCCAAACAAGTTTTTTTCTGAAGATAAATTACTATAGCTTTACAGGACGACCAAAATTTCAGCAGGACAACCAAAAATTGGTGAGCTGGTTGTCCTGGGGACAACCACTTCAAATTTCTTAAATTTATACACCGTAAAAAAACGTAACAATATTTACATTGCAATAACTCTGCAACCTTAAGTCAGATTGTAGCCAAACTTTGTATATGGTCGTTGGTTTATAGCTGTTACTTGTAGGGCAAATTTTTTTGGGACCATCAGTGCCCCAAAAACTCCCGGGTCCACTTTTGTGCTGGGTGGGCCCAAATGTTATTTGCACCTCAAATGCATTTTGGGACACAATCTTTGGGCCCGATTGTTTGGGGCAATTGGGGCACCACATTTTTGAGGTTCAAATTTTTTTTTGAGGGGGGGGGTGTAACCTCGTACTAGGTATGTATGTTCCTGTAAGTGAGTTCATGGTTGCTATTGTGTTGGTGCTTGTCAAAGGTCATTCCTAGTTTATGGGTGAAAAAAATTGGTGAAAAATATGGAACGCTTCACGATTTTGCGTGTCATCCTTGCGCCGCCCCAACTTTTGCGCCCAACTCCGTATGATCTTCCCTACAATTTGGAACATTTGAAACAATTGAAACAATTGAAACAATTGGAGATGAAACATTTGAAACAATTGGAAATGAGACGTACGGAAAACAGACTACAGGAACGATACGAAGCTAATATTTTATTTAATGTGATAATGTTTGGCAATTTGTGATTTTTAATGTAATTAACGAGTATTAAATATGGAAATAACTTTGATGAGTGATTTTTTTAACAATTAAACCACTTCGCGGAACCAGGACTAGGCCTAGGTATACGTGACTGGCTTACGCTAAATAGTAAACATCAACGCAACTTTCAACCATTATCGGAAACGAAATACTAAAGCTCGAAATTTACCGACATTTTCCACGAAAATTCTTTGGTACCGAATGATTGAGGTTTGAAAATATTTAATTGTCTCCGAGAATGCAAATGCTTCCTCTGTTACGAAAGAACGTTAATCATTCCAGTGGACCTGTACCGTGTACGTTACGAGCACTGACCTCTAACGGCTGAGGTTAGTTCCAAGGTGTTTCGACAACACAGCTAGTTGACCTGTAACGTCACTTCCGTTTCAGATTCGCTGATCGTATTGTGGAGTTTTGGGATGTGTTGGGGATAGAGATGAAGATGCTAGTTACTTTTAGAGCATTTTTAAAACGAAATGCATAAAATCAAGTCAACAAATGATGGAAAACGAAACATTCAGTGTGCGGTACTAACTGTTTGCATCACTAAGGTATGCGAAACCCTCAGATCTAGGCCCTAGGTAAAGATGGTACACGAAACACTCAGTGCGCTGTACCAGGTGTCTGAATCACTGTCTGTGATGTGGTTTCGAAACACCCTGCATGGAATTCCAAGTGTTTGAATCAATGTGTCCTGGTAAGTGAAACCCTCAGAATGCAATACCAAGTTTTGTTGTCGAAACACCCTGAAACTAGCCTCAACTCGCTGTGTTGTCGAAACACCTTGACACTAACCTCATTGAAACCCCTCAGAATGCAACACCAAGTTTTGTTGTCAAACACCTTCAAACTAGCCTCAACTAGCTGCGTTGTCGAAACACCTTGACACTAATCTCTTTGTTGTCGAAACACCTTGAACCTAGTCTCAACTAGCTGCGTTGTCGAGACACCCTGAAACTAGCAGCGTTGTCGAAACACCTTGACACTAATCTCTTTGTTTTCGGAACACCCTAAAACTAGCCTAAACTAGATGCGTTGTCGAAACACCTTGACACCAATCTCAGTGAAACCCATAGAATGCAATACCAAGTTTTTTTTTCGAAACACCTTCAAACTAGTCTCAACTAGCTGTGTTGTCGAAACACCTTGACACTAACCTCAGTGAAACCCCTCAGAATGCAACACCAAGTTTTGTTGTCAAACACCTTCAAACTAGCCTCAACTAGCTGCGTTGTCGAAACACCTTGACACTAATCTCTTTGTTGTCGGAACACCTTGAACCTAGTCTCAACTAGCTGCGTTGTCGAAACACCTTGACCAACTAGCTGCGTTGTCGAAACACCCTGAAACTAGCTGCACTGTCGAAACACCTTGACACTAATCTCTTTGTTGTCGGAACACCCTAAAACTAGCCTAAACTAGCTGCGTTGTCGAAACACCTTGACACTAATCTCAGTGAAACCCTCAGAATGCAATACCAAGTTTTGTTGTCGAAACACCTTGAACCTAGCCTGAGCTACAGTAGCTCTGTTGTCGAAACACCTTGACACTAACCTCAATTAAACCCTCAGAATGCGTTACCAAGTATTGTTGTCGAAACACCTTGAAACTGTCCTCAACTAGCTGTGTTGTCGAAACACCTTGACACTAACCTCAGTGAAACCCTCAGAATGCAATACAAAGTTTTGTTGTCGAAACACCTTGACACTAGCCTCAACTAGCTGTGTTGTCGAAACACCTTGACACTAATCTCAGTGAAACCCTCAGAATGCAATACCAAGTCATCATTCATTCACTTCCCATGCTCCATTAATCCCCAATCTTTATTCCTCACCATGCCCCATTAATCTACCATACGCAATTCAACTAACACACCATTCACATACTGTACCTCCATTCTTTCACCTACTAACCCCACCCACCTTTTGCCATCCACTGATCTACCAAATATACTTCTAACCATTTAGTCAGTCCAACCTTAATTACAACCTTTACTCACTCTATTGCAATTCAACACACCTAGCCTTTATTTTAGTCTGACATAAGTTTCTAAAAGAAACATGCTCAACTTTTTTCCCATAGACACCAAATAGGGCTTACCTATTAACCAAATCAAATGTTATAAAAGTCTATTATATTTCCACTCTATTCTATTGACAGTATTGTTTTTCTCTACTTCTTTCCAGACGCTTTGTGGAGGTTGATCTGACAGATATACATACAGAAGGACGGCTAACGTGTGAACATACAGAGAGACAAATGGACCAACAGACAAATAAACAGATGAACAGTAACAGTGTTATGTCCCCTCTTCACCAACTTTGTCGGCAGAGAGATAAGTGCTTTGCATAAGGACATAACACAGGTGCATTGACCAGGAATCAAACTAGGAACCTCTTGCTGTGCGGCTTTGCTAAAAACATTTAAAAGAAAAGTACTAATAACTTTGTGTAGGTTTGAGTGAACTTACTTTCCTTGCTCCAATGCAACCATGCCTGTTCCATGTGAAAGGCATATAAAAACTTCTGTGTACCCGGAAACACTGCATGCAGTGCTTGGTATTCTTGTTCGGAATAGTCAAGCATGAAGAAGTTGGGGTTCATCAAGGTTCCATCTTTGATGATGTCAAGGGCCTCTGTTATCGCAACAGTCGTTTCATTCTCTGTGATGAATTCAGCCACAGGACTATAACCAACCTTGGTCCTCACAAATACCAAGAACAGGCAGAGCATATTTTGTGGTCGTGTAGGTGGCATCAATGAGTACCATGTCTCCATAACGCTTTAAAAGCAGTTGTTGCTGGCTGGTCTGATGGATGAACAGGAAAGTAGTGCTTTCTCTGGTGTCATAGCTGTCATCTTCCATGTCATCCCTATCATCTGTTTCTTGGACAATACCTTGTGTTTTGGGCTTTCTATGTGTAAATGAGCGATTGTAACGATAGGTGTATTCTTGTGTGGGCGTACATGTATATAGTGTAGCATTAGGCTATGGTGCGCTTGTAAGCGACGCATCGCTGTTTAATTACGTAACAGAGGTTTCAAATGTATCGGGCGCGGTGCGCTCTTTGTGGTGCGTGCGTGCATCTGGTGTGAGTGTGTGCGTGTGGTGTGATAGAACTTTCTTGTGTATGAAAAGGTTTGGCAGAGCTTATGAATGAGGCGGTGAGTACGGATGGTTGACCGGCCAAGACTTGTGAGTGAGTGAGTACGTTTGATTCATATGTAGTGAGCTTGTGACTTGTAAGTAAATTATGCTTTATATTTTATATTTAGTTTGCTCCAGTTGAGTTGTTAATTTATTCAAGTAAACTGTTGCTCCAGTTGAGTTATTAAATTATCCAAGTAAACCGTTAATCTTTTGTTTCTGCGTTATCTTTGCAACTTCTCTCCCCTGAGTCATCATACTTTTGGGAGGGCACGCCAGTATGGAAAACCACTAAATTTACATATGGATCCGCACATCTGAGATAGCTGTTTGTTTTGGCTTGTCTGAGCACTTGCGAAGAAAAAAAACAATCTCGGTTGTCTTCACTTTGCCATGCCTTCACTTTTTCTTCTAGATTGAGTTGGTCAAATTGTGAAAACCTGCCTATACATAGTGCCAGCTGTATGTAGTTTCTTATTGTTCTATTTGTGGGAAAATATCACCTGTCATGTTTCAGAGGATTGGAGTCAGGACAAAGCTCATTATAGACAAAATGCTCAAGTGTCTTTCCATAATTCCTGATATAATCTTGTTCCTAACTTCACGATGAATATAGCAAAAACTGAATTTTTTTTACAAATGTCACAATGTGACTTGATCCTATACAACACTTCTACCAGCCTAGATCAGTTTCTTGAATATGTGGCCTGATGCTTGTTCATCTGGGCTATACAGGGCCTCTTCTCCCTTCACAATTAGATATTATGCAGCTCTACAAGTGAAGCATGATGTTGGGTCTGAAGTGGGTACCAGTGAGAATAAAATAAGGGAGGTGCCTCTGTCCATTTGAGAAAATTGTGGTTTTATTAAGCCCCTATACATAATATGGTGAAGCTTTAGTAAGCTTATTTCCAAGTAATGGTTTTTGAGGAAAACCTGGGAGAGGGAACAAGGGCTTCTCCCCCACCCATCCCCTTTGGGAAATTTGTATTTCTAGTTGTGTATTTGAAAATTTGCTCAAGGTCTGGGAAACTGTGGGACAAGACCTTATAGAGTGCACCTGCCCCAACCCCCAGATTCCTGTCAGTGGGTTTGTTTGTACCCCTTGTGTACCAGATAAAAACTTCACATTGTTAAGTATGTTATGATTCTTGCATTGTATGTGTAACAAAGAAATATAAAATAAATAAGTTTTATCTGCTTGTTAGAAGTTCCTACACTCTTTGTCCTTCCTGAAGCGGGCAATGTTTTTGATCCTTCCAAGTTTGCTGGACTGAGCTGCTGCAATTTTCTTTAGACCTAACGTACACACTCCCCCAAGGTTTTCTTGCCAATCAAAAGCAGCTGGTAGTGAGCTTTAACAACATCAGCTCCCAGTTTTCTTGTTTAAAAAGGCGGGCACTGTCCTATGTGTTGTTGAAGAATTTTACACAATTTTTTTTACATTGTTGTATCAAGTTAACTGTAAATTAAGAGACCTTTTTGTACTGGAATTGCACTTCGAAGTGTATGGTGAACCAAGATGAACAAAAAAAATTATATCACACATTCACAGACAAAACTCCTCTGTAAGGAATGTCAGAATATTCATTGATTGATTTGCCAAATTGCCAAACAAAATTTCTATCATGGGATTAGCCTTTTTTTCCATAGCAATTAAGTCACATGCACAAATGATCAAATTCTTCTTGGAAACTGAGTGGCTTAATCTTATCTGTTGGTGGACTTGAACCACCTGCTGAATAAATTCTGCATCACCTGAACAGACTTTTATTATGGCCAAACAAATTACCAAGAAGAAATAAGTTACTTAGATTGACAGTTCACTGGCACCTTGAATACTGAAATTAGCTAGGTCTACCAGACTTCTGTAGACCTAACGTAGTGCCTATCTGAACGTATTTATTGTTATTATTAGTTTAGTTTGGTAGAAAATAAGGATCAGGAGGGGCACTCAATTGCCAAGGACCCTATAGGAGAGAAAAATCTGAAGACATAAACACTCAGACCAGATTACAATGCTTAAAGTGCTTGTCCAAAGCATTCTTAACCCATTCACACTTCTTGCAAGTACAACTTTCTCAGGCAAACCGTTGTAAGTTTTCACAAAACCGTGCAAGCTTACCCACCAATTCCATTACGAGTATCCCTCCTGTCCTGACAATACACAACATACCCCGTCCAGGGGAATTCCACGAGACCGAAGGTCTGCGAGACCAAATTTCCGAGAACCGATGGTCCGTGAGACCGATGGTCTATGCAGCATGCCCCCTACTGTAAATTCTTCACTGGTGGACGTCCCTGCCCCCCCCCCCCTTAAAATCTGAAGAGGTAAGGGAAAACGGGCGATTTAATCCAGTTTAAAACACTTTTTTAACATTGTCACATTACAAAAATATTATTTGAAATTCGAGTAGTCTAAAGAATTTTGACTCTTTACAGAAGTAGAACCGAAAACCGCAACATGTTCCCTTGTTATAGCGGATACTGTCATTATTATCCCACTTTACTATGAAATCAGGATTAATTAGGGGTCAACTTTTAACCTCTAGCCTGTAACAGTTGACACAATTTCCTCATAATAAACCAAACGTCTAATTTACTTCCTAAAATTTGTACACTTTGTAGCACAAACACACAGCAGGGGGGTTAGACATTTGAGAGCGGTGGCTTTTGCCCCCTGCAACCCCCTCTGGTTACGCCACTGGTGGAGGCCTAGTATCAATGCAAGCCGCCCCAGCCCCCTTGCGCAACTCACTGGTATCCATTATGAAAAGAAATGGTTGTAAATTCTTTTAAATTATGCGCTTTATCAAGGTAATATTACCGGTAGTAAGATTTGTCTTACCAAGTGATATTATAGGCCTAGTAGTTTAGGTCTCGCGGGGCATAGTATTTAGTAATAGTTTCGGTCTTGCGGACCTCGGTCTCGAAGATCTTCGGTGTTGCGGACCTTTTTACTTTCGGTCTCGCGGACCTCGCAGATCCTCAAGAAGAACAGTAAATTCAGCAAAAATTTTACAAATACTTCTAGCATTGGTAAAGACAATCTTCAGCTTACCCCTGTAGTGTAAGTGTAACTAGGCCTAGGCCTAGGTGTACCTTACTCCTTAGCATGCCTCCTGATATTATTAGAAATGACTTTCCTTCCTTTCAAAACACCTATAAGCACCTCCACTAGAAATATAATCCTTATCAAAATTTATGCCTGCCCCCATCGACCCCCAATTTCGTTTAAACATAGCTGTTCAACAGAGTAATTCACCAACCATTACTAGGCTAACGGTTATGCCGTTAGGCCTACAGTACCTTAGGCTACGTCTTGGGGCCTAAGCTGTGGCAGCTACAACCTGCAACAAAGCCTGGCTCATATAATTTTCTCAAACGTTAAAAGTTCAAGTCAAGAGCATACATTTAGGTCTAATCTTTACGTCCAGGCTTCAAACCCATGCTGCCCAGTTGCCGTCATCTTCAGGTTAATCTTCAGCCTGAGTAGCCGTCATCAACAACTTGGACAAGTAATTTACACTTTCCATTTCGCGCCATTGCCATAGCAATACTAGAGAGGGCTCTTGAAAACGGAAGTACGTCACAGGTCAACTTCTCTGTTGTCGAAACACCTTGGAACTAACCTCAGCCGACCTTCTAACAGCCTTTACTAGGAGGTAATATGCTACTACTATGAATGTCATACAACCTAGGTCCACATTATACGTACATAATATTCCCTTTTCGTAACTTAGGGCATATGCCTACAGTTTTATTATCTTTTTTTTTCAAGTTTGCGGGCAGTAAAAATGATTACAGTGATACCATATACTTCATTATTCTTCCTCCTCTATCATTCCCGTGACTCATTTCGTGGTATCGAGTATGTAATCAAGACACGAAGACGTTCTTAAGATAACTGCACGTGTATTGCCTCTGGGTCTCCACCCAGTCCTCACGTGACAGTATTTCTCAAGAAGACCGTTTTGCACACAGTTTAGTATCTCGAGAAATGTTATCATGTATGATACTACCCAATGGATGACGTATCTTGTAGACATGGGAAACCCCGCGAACTTTTGAGGTATTACTCGTACGGCGGTACGGAGGTTGTACACAAACCATATCGTGTGTAAACAACCAGGTAAGCAACAGGTCTGATATTTTGGCCATGATAAAATTTGAATTTATAGAGCTTTTCAATATAGTTCCATCACTTTTATTGAAAAGTAATAACTAAGGTAGAATTCATTTAGGAAACTGAAGAGCAAAGTACGTCAATGTAAAAAGAAAGTAATTACTATAATAAGTAATACTAGGCTAGTTTAACTAAGTTAAGGCCTGGGCCATAGGCCTACATTACATTTACAGCCCAGCCTATATGCCGGCTATGTGAGCTACTTCTATTATTTAAGTAGATACTAAGCCTGCGAATAATAGTTTAAAGACCCAAGGATAGCAGAGGACCCCAAATTACGTAGCTTATTTGAAACCCTATCCGTGTTAGATCATGAAGGAACATCGGGTAATTCATGCCTTCTGTTTTCGATAAGTGTTCAACAGATGTCAGTATAGGGCCTAGCATAACTTCATAACGTAAATTGTACTTCAGCCATATATAGGCTATCTATTCTGACTGTAATGACCAATTTTAGTCTGTGCTATTATTACTGCTATAGCAGCATTATATCCCAATTATAGGTCATGCACTAGCCTTACTGGCAAAGTGCAACAGCTATAGCATGGCGAGAATAAGTCCATTAACCATAGGTTGCATTTTTCAGCTCTCTTGACCTCAACTTACTGAAACTTTATGTCTTCTGCAAACAGACTGGTTAGTTTGGAAGAGTTGATTTGTTCACACCTTGCCATGTCTGCCTTAATCTGATAGTGATTTGGCTACTAGCTGTGTGAAGAGTTGCATAATAGATGAATATAGGCAGCTCAACTAAGGTGCGAAAAGATGGGACTGATCACTCAGCTAACCAACTGGAAAAAACCTGCCATTCAGTACAAACGGCGGGTTTTTGGATGCAACCTATAGCTAATGGATACTTTCGTGGCATGGGCCTTTAGAGCCATATGACTCAACCCAAGTCTTTTAAATACTCTAGGCCTAGAGGTCCTATAGAGTAAGACTAGGAATAGGCATGGACGAGGCACATGCATATGGATTGGGCACTGATCTTCATAAACTTTGATGCAAGCTCATAGATGTTCAGGAAGTGGAACCCCTCTGGTTGGAGTGTCTTCTCACAACCAGGAAAGTGGCTCGGGCCTACTGTAGACAGATTGTGGCATAGTATCGTCCCTGATTGTTAAATTAATACGAACTTGTGCAACATTTACATTGCTCAAACCAATAAAAGAGCTGGTGAAGCTGAAGGAAAAGATTGGACTGTATTTTGATTATTTTCAGGTTTTACATCATTCAATTTGAAAAGAAAAAAAAAGCCAGAACCTATGTTGACATTTAATGAACATGTGATGCCAGTATGTTCTAAGACTATGCCATCTGTATATATTGTAGCCCAAATTGGCCAGTTTTCTTTAGCTAGGTCTGCATTAAGTAATAGACCTCTTCTTAAACTATAGTTCCAGTTGTGCAGTACAGCTGGTCTGTTCCAGCCTGATGGATTTGTGAGCAGAAACAGAATTTGAAGCACTGCAGTCATCTTCTTGTCCAATCACTATTCATCATTATATTTCTGAATGCATTGCATGACTACCTCAACTATTGTGTCCTGTTTATTTTGTGTATCAAATCAATGACAGTTAATCATACTTAAGCTCTGTGTATATCTTAGAAATAAAATGACCCCAAAATATTTTTTCTTCTGTTCCAACAAAACAAACAGTTACATCAAAGGAAGCTTATGGTATCCTAGGCTTACACGCTATATAAGATTTCAGTGTTTCCAAAACATATTAACATTGTGAGTACTGAAAAAGTAGAAAGAAAGGAATATTGATTTTAAACAAATGTCATTATTGATGGGTAAAATCAGAGAGCTTTAATTTTGTTGACATTACAGAATCAATTGTGAAATATTTCAACCACAAAATTGTGAAGTACAGTCATTTTATCAAGTTCTTTAAACTTATTGAACAATTGGGTACCGTTGTTTTAAAGGTTGAATTTATTTTGTCCCCTTCTTCATTTACATTTATTGAAGAGTTTAAACACCTTACCAGAAGCGAGAGGCTTCAGAGATTTGGAAAGAGCTGGAGGACCTTAGGTCAGGATCAGAGGGCGCTGTTTAGAGCTAGGGCCAGAAGCCTCCCAATACCCACATACCAGAAATGGAGGAAGAAAGAATGGACGCAGACCACAAAAAAAATACTATCAATGGTAAATATTCATGCTTTCAATATGCCAAAAAATTCTCGATTTTAATATGAGAAATCTTATCCCATTGCCATAAACTACTGATTTGTACTTCAAACTGTGTTTACTTTATAAATGAAATGTGTCCTAGGTATAGTGTCAGCAGCTGTAGTGTTAGCTGTACTATCATTGCACTCCCTATAAAAACTTTATCAGTACATCCCTGTACTGTGTCCAATGCACCAAAAATGTTGGTGAAAATGTGATAATTCAAAGTTAGCCAATCAAGTTCCAAATTGTTGTTTCATTTCACATTACCATTTTACCTATTATACAGTACCCTTCAAAAAATCCATATAAGCAATGCAACTGTGTCACGTAATATGTTATATTTGTGGCTTGTACAGTTGTTGGATAACTTCAAGTATTTAACACCTTGGCAAGAATGTGGGATACAATACATTCAACTTGCTTTAAGTTTTAGCCCAAATGGGAAAATGTACGACTACATTCTAATATGTATGCATGCAGAGGAAAATATTGCATCTTGACACAGATAATGTCAGACAGGTCTATTTACATACTGTACTGTACATGACATAAAATTTAAATATAAGGTCAGATAAGAATTCAAGATAAAATTCGCTTAGTTCATTGGCTTTGTTTATCAACGTACAATGTATATCAACGTACTCAACAAGCATCATACAGCCTATTGGCTAGCCATTCTCCACAGTCAGCTGGCAGATGTGTTATTGGATAGGTTATTATAATTATAATTAAGCATAGTTGTAACATGTTAACAGGATACTTTTTAATCTGAGCTCTGCTTCCTGATCAAAATGAAAAGAAAATTATGGTAATTATTAGTCATGCAAGTATGACAAATGCATTTCATGGAAGTCTTACCAAAGAAACATTGGTGGGCTCATCCTACTGTATGAAGCATTTTGCCTTTTACTTTCCCTGTCATATTACTTGCAATATTTGTGCAGAAATTCCTAAAATTATAAATCTCATGAGATGTAACATAAATTGAACATTATCAGATATCAATTATTTTATTGAACTACAGATTGACAAACTAAAGGAAATATACCAACCACTGAGGGATATTTGGTCCTGAGTACCGGAAGTGAGATGATGTCCTACGGAACATCAAAAGGAACAATATTCCTTAACGAGTACCCTGGACTGGCCAAAGAGTCATTCAGAGCCTTCCTTAATTGTAAGTGATACATTGAGAAAGCATTTGGGGTAGCGACAAAGTCCATCACTCACAATATTTGAAGGCTTGATAAGAGTACAGATGGACCAAGGTACACTATTGATATTGAACAAGGAAGAAAATTAACTTTGCAGTGTAACTGTTGGCATGTACACATGTAATTATACCAAATATAATTGGTACCATATTATGCCCTGAATTTAAATATTAAATGCAGTGAAATCCAAGAATCCACCTATTTGTACATAGTTATGCCGTTTGAAAGGACAGTCTTGGATCACTTATTTGCTTTAAACGTTGAATTTGAATGATTTTTAAACCTGATTTGTTTGAAACCATTCACTTTGGAATATGTTGGAATCTGGGTCATATCGCCAGTACGATAATGATATCATCTCATTAGTGCAGATTTATTTTTAAGTATGAATCCATTTATAAGTTTTACTTACTGATACCGGAAGTTTTCTTCCAGCTTTAATTGAACAGACTAAAGAATGAAGGATTCCAAAACCATTCATTTTTGTGACAAGTTGTAATGCATTTAAAATATGTTACTCAAGACTACAAAGGTAAAAGTTATTGCATTGAGTTTCACCTAGTTTGTGAAGAGCTCATTTAGTATGTAACACCAGGTAGTCCAGTCAACTTAGTTAACAAGCAACCCCTCCAACCCCCCTCCCTTTCCATTTGACCCCACAGTATTGAAATGTAACCTGTTCTTGGAGAAGTTTTTCTTATTTTATGATTTTTTGGGTCTATAGCAAATTTAATGTAATGCTGCATTGGCCCCAAATATGCTAGACTCTCAAATATGGTCACCTTTAATCAAAATTCCTTAACTGTTTTTTTTACCACCCTTGATGAAATTCACCACACCGGGCATTCAGTCATCTTGTGTGTGCATGTAGAATGTCTGAGAACAATTTGGAAGTAAAGACCTCCAGAAAAGTACTTTTTAAAAGTTCTAGAAATTGTAGCATGCTATAATTTGGGGCCAACACAGACTACCTTTAAATTACAATTATTAAAATTGACCGGTGCTGTGGCCGAATGGATAAAGGCGGTGGCATTTGAAGCAATGAGGCTTAGCAATCGGGAGGTTCGGGTTCGATTCCCGGCTGGGTCATATGGTGGGTTTTTCATCCAAGAGCAATCTACGGTTTACCCATCTGAAATGACTTTCTAAATTGAAAAAATTCCAAATTTTAGTTAAAATGTTGAATTGGAAACCACTCGACGTTTAAGTTGTAATCCATAAGCCCCTGTGGGTTTCTCCCACATTTGTGGTCGCTTAAGCGTCGTAAAAATAACTGCTGATTATTATCATTATTATTATTCAAAAACACAATACTGATTATAGTACTTGGGAATTGTGCCATAATCATACCAATTTCCTAAAATATTACTTTGTTAGTTAAACCACAAAACTTGCTATGAACTGGAGTTGTATGTCCATACATTAACCTCTGTCCTTGGTCACATATATAATTTCACAATTATTGAACTTAACAAGAAGGGTTGCTGCCTTACATGCATGTATTGTGTGGATGTGTTTCGAGAGAATTAAATTTTCATTAGCGACCTTGCAGCTGTTTCCATTAACTATTTCCACATGTTTCTTGATTTTCTTTACCAAACAGAGGGTTTTCCATCCAGTGCTCTTGGAACAGAAAAGGTGACAATCAGTGTCATCCAACCAATTTTTAATGAGAAATATTGTAAGTTTCTTATGAGATTGTACAAACACTGTTAGAACATTCTTATTTCTAAGTGATCTTGCCATTCATTTTCAACAAAATATGTTAATCAAATAACTGATAGTTTCAATTCTGAACAAAGAGAGTTACAGTGACATGTCAGTAGTATATATATGCTATATTGTTTTATACTCAAGTCATGTCTGTCACAAAATTATACATAATTAGACAGGTGTTTGCTCAGCTGGTGTCTTGTTTAGGTGTACCACCTATGTTCTTGATGAATTCCTTAGAAAGGACACTGACTACTCCTAGGCTGCAGACTGCAGTGCTAGAAAACGTGATTTTTAATGCTTTTTACGTATGACATCAGTGCATAATGGACAGATGTACTTTAGGTTAATTACCTTATTAATAAAATCAGATATCACATTGTAAAATTAATTGTGTTTGTTGAAATCACTTGCACATGGCTACAGCACACATTTTAATATGGCATGAAATGACATATCACATAATATGGAAACTTCATATTATTTTCTTTATGCCTCGTTCTAGGTTTATGAGATTTTAATTTTCTTGCATACCGTTTAATCTTGCTCAGAATTTCTCTAACCACTTAACAGTTGGTCTTTGATTATGTTCTTTGTTAAGCATGAAATATTGTTAAGTTTACAAGCAATAGAAGCTAAGTATTAAAATGTGATGCAATTGAGGTTTGTTTGCCATTAGTTTATGACATCAATCAGAACATAAATTTTTGATGCATGAATTGTACAAACTGTTTTGTATTTGACCACTCCAAGCCAGCTTTTACACTAGCACACTGAAAAGTTAGCATTCATTAAAGCTGAACGTCACAACGTGAACTGTAATTGATAATGACCATTTTCCTTTATAATATTTGAAGCTGATGCATGTGGAGTAAGTGGCAGAAGGATGCATTACTCCAAGGTGACGCAAGGCATTGTGAAAATGGAAGGGATGCCCCCAGGATTTTTACTGAGACATCCATCATCTTATGAACCGAGGCAGCTAAGAGCAATTGATGCTGCCAAGATGTGATTAGATGTGTTATTAGTAAGTTGCTGCTATTATATGTGATCTGTAAGGATTCAAGTTATATCTAGTCATAATTGCATAAAAATAATGTGCAAGCTGTGGTGATGTCACATTAGATCTGACAAACTGTCATTAATTTATTGGAATTAATTGTACTGAGAATGAACTACAAAAAGCTCAAATATATTTACCCTCATTCTAAGCTCCTTTACATCTTCCCCATCGCATGTATTTTATAGGCAACTTCTACACATATTTTGGATCTGCAAATATATTGATTAACCATTTGAATAACAGTTGTGGTGTCCTTCTAGGCCAGGAGTGGACAACCTATGGCACGCGGGCCACATTTGGCCCGCCTGTGATTTTTTTGCAGCCCGTGAGATGTCTCAAGAAAAAAAAAACAATCTATCTTACATCATCACAAAAAAAAAAGCTAGCTGCTTAGAATTTATCGGCTCTAAGGCTGTCAAGTAAGCCTATTATCCCCATTAATTATCAACAGTACTGTATTGACATTAAGTTTTTGTGAATACAGATTAAATACACACACCTATTGCTTGAAAGTCCTTGGAATCAAAGGTTTGAAATCAACAGCAGGTTGTTGGTTAGGTGCAGCCCAATCAATTGTTTACTCCTTCTATCTGGCCCATTCATTCAAAAAGGTTGCCCACCCCTGTCATAGGCTATAATATGAGATTTTTCATTGGTTTCCTGTATGAAAATGTGGAGCCTATAAAATTGATTGCATTCAACAAGCTGGTGTTCAAGAGCACAGTATGTCATTTTTTATGCATATCCACAATAATCCATATTCTAATAATATGCTAATGCTATGGAGTTTCATTGGGTTATAATTTTGGACACATTTGCAACAAACAAGTACACAGCTTTGTTTCAGTAAGGTTTAAGTCTTATGATTAAGTAAGACTTATTGCCACCTCATGCTTTTACATTATTTCAATATCAAACAATAGTGCAACTAATTAGCAAAAACAAATATTCATTCTTTGTTTTACATTGTATTCAAATATTTATGGGTGTTATGTATATCATCATTTATTTAGAATTATTTCTTTAGTGTCAATGTTAACATAAAAGGAATGAAAATTAGTATGCATGGCCCTTGCAATGTGATGATTTCAGTACTTTACTTAAACAAAATTATTGAAAATTTGTATTTGTATTTCCATTTCTCCACCTGTGCAGATCACCAGGGACAACCGGACGGGTCCTATTGATTGTATTATCGTACCAGAGATATGTTTAAGGTCCATGGAAATTCAGCCACCAGTTTTAATTGTTCTATAAATACGATATCTCAAAAAGAGGAGCATGGACAAATCTCATATTTATTAGGTAGATGTTAATTACAAGAAGCCTATTGCTTTTGTGGAGGTCATTGGACATTTGGTTACTAGGGCTCAAATTAATGAAACCTTTTAAACACAGGTGTAATTTTATAGCTGCAGACAAAAATATATACATTTACCTCAACAATTACCTACCTCAGCTACCTATCTTCTCCCCTGGCCACTTACTGCATGTTAAGAGGCAGATTATTGCCTAACCAGAATTTTTCTTGCCATTTGATAATTGATTGATGCTATGTTTACCTTGCCAATTTGTCATCTATTATAGTGTAAAGGTATATTTTCCTTTAGGTATTTAGTATTGGTTTTCATTTATACTGTTGTTACTATTATGTTTCAAAATTAACATCCATCCATTTTATACATATTATACATATGTTTTATACATACTTAATTGATTTATGGAGTAAACAAAATATATATTGAACATGTTGATCCTCCTGGACCTTTCTCAACAAATGTGCAGTACGACAGTGTCAGTTCATCGTCCATAAAGGGTCTCATTTCTTAAAGCAGCATTTTGCGTCCTTTTCTATGATTTTTCTCAACCTCACTGACTCCACTATGCCATAACGACATATATAACTAGCTTATCTATTTAAATCTTACTTCAAATGGTGGCATAAAAGTCGAAAAATTGCAACTTTAAACTTTGTTTTTCACAAGATATTTCTGTTAGAACCCAAGAAACCTCGCCCATAATATGAATATTTAAAAACTACGAACTTCATTGACCAATAGGTCTATGTAATACAACACCATGCTTTGTGTACAGTCTATATGACAGTTGTACCAGGGAGCTCCATACATCTCCCTGGTTGTACCAACACAAAGTCTTAAATCTATTTTTAGCAATGCCTCATTACTAAACCTGCATCTCTGATTGGTTGAATTCAAACTAATGGGTTTTGCGGGAACTGTATGTGATTAATTTTAACTGTGGAATTTGTCGTGGACACTCTTCTCATTATCTGCAAATATCCTTAATTACTCGCAAATTAACGTTGTTGGCAGGGAAAAACTTGGCTAATATCTTAGTTTGCTGTTTTGTGATTGATATATGTATAAAACTTGATAGACATGTAAAAAAAGTAGAAAACAGCGACCAAACGCAAAATGCTGCTTTGTTTGTTAGAATATTATTTTCTTGCCATTTGATATGGGAGTGTGGTTACACACCTTGCCAATCTTTCATATTTAATTTTGCTCTTTCATACAGGTATGGAACTATATTCTTTTACATGGTTTCCTCATATTACAACACAATTGAGGAGTACTGCCTGTTATATAAATTTATGTTTATATCCAGAACTACCGTCCAATTTTTAAATTCAGTGATATAAATACATATTATGCCCTTTGATGTATTATTGCAGCTCGATACTTTGCCAGACTTTCATATTTGTATTTATTACAAATTTTTAACATATCATTCAAACATATATTTATGAAACTCTCAGCAGATTAAACACACAAGGTTTATTTCACAATATGAATTGGTTGTCTCTGCCAACTTGCATTTGTTTTTCAGTGTTTGAGTTTCTCATTTATTATCACTATTAAATGCAAATGATGACCATCAATGGTCTGATATCCTGACTAAACATGGCGAAGCATGTAGAGTGAAGACTGACTGTATTGGATGTTATCATGGAACAAAACCACAGACAATATAAGTAACAATGTTGATACAATCCATTGTGAGGAACCAACTGCAGAATGATCAACGTTAACAATACTAATTTAATAAAATAGTATCGTGCGACAGATATATTTCAGGGGAAAAAAATAGGTAATTATTTAAGAAAAGAAAAATAAGGTTATGATTTACATATTCAATACAAGCCAAAATCACATCCCGTTTCCATCAATCTGATAGAACTTGCTAATAGTGAGTTGTGCTAGTTTCACCTCTCAAATTTGAAAAAAAAGTTAACTAATTTTGATTTCATAGACTAATTTTAGTTTAAAACACAATTTTGGGTTGAAACAGTGTACCACACTAAGATTTCTGTTCATATATGGCACAATTGATATCACATTCCAATACCCATATTAAAAAAGAACATTCTGATAATATAGTAATCGGCTTAGTTTCACCTCTCAAATTGAAGAAAAAGTAACAATTATTGACTTTATCTTAGTTTATCTTAGAAGGTTTATCTTAGTTAAAACCCACAATTTTGAGGACAACAAGAACTGTTTGATGTACCACATGTAGAATTCAGTTTGTAGGGCCCAAATTATAACCATGTCCCTGCTTTTCGAGAGAACATCTTCAAGTAAAGTTTGTTAAAGGATTCTGTACATTGTTTGAAACGTCACACCACTAAGCTAGTACCGACCAAAACACGGCATTGGGAGGGCGTTAACGTGGGCGGGGTTACTTAAAATCCGTTCTGATTGGATAGCAGTGAGTTTTTAATGTACGGCAGCCGAGAATTACCATTTCAGAGATGCGAAATCAACAGTTCAAGTTTAGTTTAGAGACCCAAGGATCAGAAAGCCTTACAGTAGCTTAATTGAAACCCTATCCGTGTTAGATCGTTATCTTAAGTGTTTAAGTAAATACCAGTGTTTTGTAATCAAAATGTTACAGAAAGTTAATCCTAATTTTTGGCAGTTTTACTGTCATCATATTTTCATGATAGCCTTGTTATATGTATGAAAGGGAATGAACTATTCAAATACAGGGTTATATGCAATTTTAAACAAGTCAGTGCTTGTGTATTATAGAGTAGGCTACAACTTAGTTTGGTATGTGTTTTACAAACAAGGAACTGCAACTGTATCATCCTCGTTGGAGTGACTAACTGTTTGGATTTTTTTTTCTAAAAATGACATACTGTAACAAAGACAATAAATTGGGGAACAAGATTTAGTTATGAGACGATTGTCTATAGTCTCACGTCCAAAGTGTATTTTGAATGGCAATCTCAAAAATTGGGGGGTCGGGAGGTCCAATATATTGTCCGGGGTGGGTCTGATGTTATTGTACACTCCCCCAACAGTTTCGGTCACTTCCGGTCACATGACTTTTTTTATAAAGTAAAAAACTGAATGTGAACTATTATACTACCTGTAAATCTAATTTTTTAGTTGACTAACCTAGAGTAAAAGGTCGAAAATCGTAACCTTTGACCTTTGACCTCCAAGTTTTTTTTGGGTACTGACGGTCAATAAGGCACTAACATATCCAAAGTGGAAGTATATATGACTTCCGGTTCAGGAGTTATATTGGGTCAAAGGTCAAAAGTGTCGTTTTTTCAAAGATATGTTAAAACACGTAGGAGTGACCGATTTTCACGAAACTTGCAGCGATGACGTGTGACGTCATAAGAAACAGTCACGTGAAAAAGTTCGGCGATGAGGTCATCGGTTCAAAGGTCAATCAGAGGTAAAAAATGAAAGTCCCCCAACAATTCAAATTTTTATAGGAGATAATAATTCGGACCTCCAAAAACGGTCAAAAAGTTTCATTTTGACATAAGGTCATACCAATCAAGATGGCGACCACTCAAAGTTAACCCTAACCCTAGGGTTAGCTAGGATTAGCTGAGGGTTAGCATATCCGACTCCTGTGTGTACACGAAATAATTTTTCGTGATACAAATTGGTGTCGTGATGTAACTTGATCCGTACTATTACGTGATACCTTTAAACTTGTGTCAAGTCGTTTACTCTGGCAATGAGGGCGCTGTAAAAAATGTTCTAGGGGTGCGTTTTTGAGAGCGGAGGAATGTGTTATAACCCTGTAACTTACACTGAAGACTTATCACGTTATGATGTACAAAATATGTGCCGTTTTTTTTTGCCAATTTGTTCTGGCCGGAAGTGACGCCATCATAAGCGTTATTATTAATTTCTACAAAACTAAATCATCAATCACCTCATAAATAGCAGTAAAATTACTTCTAGACATTGCCAATCGACTCTCTGAGTTTTAATTTTGTTCCTTTACATTTGACAAAATGGCGGCGTAACTTATATATTCATAAAAAAATACTAATTTTTTTTATTAAAATCCAACCAAAGACCGGAAGCAGCTCAAACAGCCTTTACATAATCTCTTATTATCAGTTCTAACTAAATCTTTAATTTAAAGCAACTTGGCTAAATTATTTTTCCAGCTGAAAATAGCGCCCCCGCCAGATGACGTCATAAATTCGACCTCGCGCAAACTCAATGAAAATATTGTTCCTAATAGATTCGGACATGCTGAATCCATTACTGAGGTATGAGTGAAAAGATGTGAAAAAGGCGGTCACTTTGATGTCACGCTACATCGACAGGGGGACCCGATGGGAACGGGACTTCCGCTAATAGAAAACAGACACCATAGCGGTGGTGCCCTGAAAAGAACTGCGTAATCGAACCACCCCAGTAACCATGGTAATGCTCCAAAGTTTAAAAGTCGGCTTTTAACCATATATGATAACAGTATTACCGGTGAAAACACCTATTTTTTTTGGGGGGGGAGCCTCGGAAACGTATAGGCTATACCCCCTTCCCGAGAATTAAATGTAACTGTATGAGGTGTCTACAACCAACTGAACCTCTAGTCTACCACATACGAAAAATGCAACTCCGTTAGATACCCTCAGTGGATAGGAGGGGGTTCCAAAAGAAGTACTTTTTTATAGTTTTCAATACAAAAACACCTATTTTTGGGTGAATAGAAATGGTATAGACAAAATACCTTTCCTGACCAGATAATGACACGTAATTGGTAAATATCAAAGACATGCGTCTCTTCTACTCCACCTGAAATTGGGAAGTCGATGGGTCTTTCAGAGGGGACAGGAGGAGGGGTCAAAAAGAGGGGGTTTCCCGAATTTGCACGTAATATAGAACACGTATGTTTACAGGGGTCTTTGGGACCCATACCTACTAAACTGAAGCAGATAATGGACCTGGGAGCTGCGGATTGGGAATCGATTAATCCCTGTGACGTCATTTGGGCGAGTATATTTTTTAGCCAATTTTGGCCAAAACTGCAAGGTTTTTTAGGTCAAAAACCCTATTGTCGCAAAAACGGGCAATGTGTATCTTATCTGGTAGTGCTCGCTCGACACGGAGTTTATTTTTGCATTAGGACGTGAGGGGCAAAAAACATTGGAGGGGGGGGGGGCAGGGACCCAAGTAGGGGTGTCTCCAAAAACGAACAAATAACACCTCATCCGGAACACTTTAAATAGAAATCGTAAACGTTTACTTCAAAATGGTTTAAAGTTGCTGCAACCAAAAGTCATGAGGTTTCCTCAGGTTAATCCATGAGATGTTAACCGTATCTTGGTTAAACGTTCATCCTGTTTTGCGTGTTTCATCACGAGTTGCTGCAACCGTAAACGGTATTTTCTCCTTAAAAACGCAAGTGTTTCCTGAAATATTACCACGTTTGGAGTTACCTTCAACGGATTCAGTTTTAGTCTTCCTAATTATAGAATTTAGGGATCATCTTTCAATTATCTGTTCAGAATACTATTTACACAGTACATATATTTACGTGGAAAATTATGTATATGATGGAATTCTCTGCCTCTCAAGATTAATGTACAGAATAATAACAATGAATAGTAAGAGCTGTGAGACTGAACATGATTCAACCTTGATTTTAAAGTAAGAAATATTTATTAAAACCCAACAAATAATACCATGCAAAGATAATCAATGAAAATTTATAAATGTACAGTTAAGTATTGTATATGTATCACTAAAGATAACAACACATGAAACAAGCACCTATATGTGGTAAAGGGTGGGCTGCTTTTACAAGTGAAACTTAGAGAGTGAGTTTGAAACTGACAAAATTGGTCTCCAATACTTTTGTCCTTATTTTAACTCCGACCACCTTTAGCTCTAACACCCATCTTATATACATGACTGAGTAAAATCGTTCCAATGACATCATTTCATGCCTTGGCAGTGTCAGAATGAAGGGACTGTTAGCATTACACCCCTCACCCATAAAGAAAGAAAAAAAACGAATTCAAACAAGTTAAACATAATCAACTACAAATTATAAAGATAAGAAGAGATAAATCAATTTCAATTTAATAATATACAAACATTTATGTCTAGTATTATATAAAATAAAAATACAGCATGAAAAATCTCTCAAAATGCGGTGTAGGATGCGGTGACCATACAATCAAGAATTCAAAAGAGCTTCTCGATATATAACATTGATTCATATCAGGTCACCTTATTACAAGCAAATCTCACATTTAAACACCTACTATAGCACGTCATGCCTAACCAACAATTGTTTTCTTATTTACCCAAGGCTACATATAAACAAACACTATCATTTGAAGCAAGAACAAACAATCAATTACAATTAAATCATTCACAAAGATTATATGTTAAGCATTATTTAATTAATAAACAAAATGAAAAGCTGAAAAAATGACAATACCACCGAACACCTTTTAAATACCACCTGTCTACTCGCAACAATTTTCCTAATTTAACCAAGCTTATACCTTCTCCCCATAGACAAAATAGGTGTTTACAACAAAGTGTCATATGAATCAAGAACAAGCAGTCAATTACAATTTAAAAATATATACAAATATTATATGTCACCATTATTTGAAATAATTAATCGCAACACCACATAGCATCCCATGTGTACTGTCAGTCGACAAGCAACGATTTTCCTAGTGATCCAAGAGTGAAACCCCTGCCCCAGATATTGATAGATGTTGATCATGTCACCCTACCTAAAAGGTTTATTAAACCGAAGTGCAGGATATTCTTGTTGTCTCATCAACTGTTTTAATTAAATTATGCCCATAGTATTACACATCTCTATCATATATTATTTTCAAATAGCTGGGGGCAACCTGATGAATGACCACAGTTTTTTCTTTTCTCACAGTTCATTATATGATAACTTTGCAATTAATGGGCTTTTCCCCTGGAGGAATATATTTCAACAAAATACAAATTTGCTACCCTCTCACCCCCTCAAAAAATGTTTTAAAATTTCATTTTTCAATGCATTACTTTTTTATCAGTCCTTTTTTATCAACCTAATGAACAATGCTGAATCTACACCAGGCCTAGCAAAGAATTCCAAAACTTTAAAAAAAACTTTCTTTGAAGAAAAACATGCAGTTAGATTGTGCTTCCAAGCTTTTGTATAGTCACTTTTACATGCTAATTCTCTTTCCTGCTATCGTATAGTAGCTGTGCTGGATTTGCTTAATGTTGCATGTTCATGTGAGACCGCTTGGGAAAATTTTGGCTGAAAATGCCTCCCAGATCGCTGGATATGGCACTTCCCAGGAATGGAAGTTGCATCTTAGCATTTCTCTTTTGAATATACTAGCGATATCATAAAAACATTAAAAAAAAAAAAAATGCTCAAGGGGGGGGGGCGGTTGCCCCGTTCGCCCCCCCTTGGCTTCGCGCCTGGTTGTCAGTGATTTCAAAAATCTCTTTTTGTACATATGTAAATGTACAGTTACATGATCTCGGGTATTCAATATTTACACAATAAAACATACTACTGAGATGAATGAGACTGTCCACAGAATCACCTTCCTTGACCACTTTGGGACTCAGCAGCAATGGCACATGTACTTTCACTGATTAGAATTTTTGGGGTTGACACTGATTCTGCAATCTTTTGAAATTCGTTTGAAGTCTGAAATGAATAAAAACAATACATACATACAAAATGTCATAATGCAACAGGTTTATAATGACAGGATAAGACATGTCTTTCTCTTTGCAGTGCATTACATTTGATCCATGCGTGGACAATTGTCCTAACCCATACCCTATATGTGCGCATCCCTATATGACTCATTGGTGCTTCTATGGTAAGTTTTACCCATAGTAATGATATATACAACCAACTAAACTTTAATCATAAAATGGGATGTTGTTCTTGTTGTCATGCTGGAAGACTATTAATAAAGAATACACAAGAAAGGTTATGATTTACACACAAACACTTTAAGTCCTTGAGGAGTTGACTACAATGGATGCAATAAGTATATTGTAATCTTTGATAACAACAGGAGCAACACATTGGCTACAGTTGCAAAACATAAATCTCATAAATATTACTTGCTAACTCATCTCGCTGTAAGGAATAAGATGAGAGACAAAATCCCTTCTGTAAAGATTCAGTTTGGTTTGCTTTGATAATTGCTAATGGCAATTTGAGTAGGCCTGCTCTTAATAGGTGGCAGAGACCATCTGCAGACCACTGGAACAGCACAACAAGTGGCAGCCTAATCAAAATTAACATAGCTGGGCTTTCTACCAATCAGCGTTGAAGTCTTCAACGATCAATAGATTCACAATACATTGGGATATTAAATATAAACTAAATAAGATAATTAAATAAAGATGATCACTTAAGTGAGTAATATTGAGCTAACATCACTACAAGATAGATTGTTACCTCAAATGATCAAATGACATCTACTACAATACTGTACATGTGTTCAAGTTATATACACTTTTGTATAATCTGGTATATTTTTTCAGCCCTGCTGACAAAGAACACTGTACATCTACCCTATACATATCATCAGATGCACAAAGTTGACACTGGCATAAAGCCTATATGCTTAGGTTTGAGATACTTCAAAGATTTCATGTTGAAAACTATTAAATGCAATAAGACTAAACATGCCCTAAAATGAACCTGTAAATTAAATTCTGCATCCATTAATGCATCATACTTGATTTCACCTATAACTACAAGCATGACATGACACTTGACATGACACACGTCATGGCAGGTTCTGTAGAAAGTGGTGGGTGGCCAAAAGAGCACCGAAGACTTGCCTGTTATCTATGTCCTGTGAGTCTTCTGCCAGAATTTTGAAACTAAAGAAGCCCATTTTATATGCAATTTCCTGGATACTGACTCATAATCATAATCAGGATAATGAAATTTTAAGCATTTTCATCAGCATGTGAAGGTGGAAGGGGCTTTGGATGATTAATCACACCCTGAATCTACACCTGCATAAGATATGCTATTTTACTCAGAACATGAAAACAGGTGATACCAAACATGCCAAGATCACAAATATTCTTTTCAAACTTTGATCTTACATTTGTGAAGGAAACAAAGTCTTCTTCATTTTCCCGTAGCAGCAATGGTAGCAACTGTAACCCTGCTTTATTCTATTCCTCTGTTCTGTCTACCTCAGAGCTTCTTATATTCCTGGAATAATAACAATGGTGAAGAACACAATATGATAGTTTGCGTCATACATAGATTTACGTTTGATACACGATTCATGATTTTAAGAAGGGTAAAAAATGTCATAAGTACACGCAATGAACATAGCAACAGGTCGGCCCACGAAATAAAGAAATGTGGTCTTTGCGTTTGAAACGTTTTGGATTTCCTCAATCGCAACAAAACAAAAACATTTTTGCACCCTTAGGGGACTAATATTTTATATAAGGGATAATAGGTTTTTTGAAAGGTACTAGATCTGTTTGTGATTTAAAAGATAAAAATGAACACAAAAGAACACTCTATTACGCATTCCTATTTATTTACCTTTGAACGATTTCTTGGGGTCTGTGGGGGTATAGTCTGTCCATACTGGAGTGGGGATCGTTGGGAGCGTAAAGCTTTTGAAGGGGCGTAAGGCTAAGCACCCAAGCCTCCTAGTAGGTCAAGAACACTGGTAGAGATTTAAACTGACTGAAATTAAAGTTGAAGACTTACCTGTCACACCTGTGTAGAATTTCTTTGATCTTGTCATGTTTATTACCATTCTTGACACTCTTGAGGTAGCATCTTCCCAGTAAGGTGATACTTTTGGCCAATCTAGGAAACTTTGGTTCGAAGCTCAAGGTCAACCCATGACTTAAAATCCTCATCAAAGTACTGGAAAAAATGTTTCTTCTGATGAAAATGGAACACTCATCATTATGCAGAGAGTATTGTATAATGACTCAGAGAACAGTGTATCTTCATTTTCTAGTTCAATTACTTTCCTAGAATGACCATACTCAACAAGAATTTTCATGGTGGTGGGTGATGTTAAAGTGGTGATAGTTTTAGCTCCAACACCTGTTTTGGGAAACAAAATAAAACACCAAATTTTGAAATATACCTTGGCAAACTGACACCTCATGAAATACCAGCAGAAAGTCAATTCTTGAACAAATTTCTCTAGTCAGATTTTACTTTGATTTACTCCAAGCATATTCTATGTTTTAGGACCACAAAACACTGGCCAAAAACATTGTAAATGCTTAAAGGATAAAAACTTTCAGATCTTCTATTCCTACAAAGCACAAACCTTTCCTTTGTACCAGTTTTTGAATATGTTGGACTGCATACTTTTCAACAATTAACCACATATCTTCTCCTATTGCCAGCAACACCCTGATTAGACCAATGTCAAATCGTTCTTGTTGTCTCCATTCATAACAACTGCCATATGCTTGATAGTCAACACCACTAATCTTAATAGACTGACAAATTTCAAAGTCATCAACCTTTATACCTTGTATTGATACCCATTGAGTGATATCCTTTTCTAAGCAGCAATTTTTGGAAGCTACTTTGATTTCAAGTTCTGGCTTTAAGAAATTTTCAGCAAACAGATAACATGCCTGCTTTATTTGAACTCTGCTTGCAACTGTTAAGCAAATATTTTTAAAATTCTTGGAAATAGTGGCATACGATTTCAGCTCTTGGTGCTTTGCTTCAAACCGCATACACCAGATTGCTTTTAATTGGCCGGTCAGCATAATGCAAAAGGTAGTGTTGCTTTGGCTTTAACCTTTCCTCTGGGAATAACTCCTTAAAAAGTAAGAAGTGATCAGCTATTGTACTATCTAGTACTGCTAGCATTTCAACAGAAATAACTGGAGCAAAGGCCAAATCAACTATATCTTTTAGAATTAATGCCAAAATTAGTGGGGGGGGGGGGAGGTGGAAAAAGCTTTAAAGAAAACACAATTTGTTCGTCATGTGGCATATGCCCCTGAAATGGATTCAACATTTCAATCTCATGAAATATGTAACTGCTTCTCTGCAAAATGGTTTAGGTTGCCTGCTGTATCAATGCTATGGTACAATCTAGCAGTAGGCCTAGTAATATTTGAAGGTTCGTCAATTATGAAGCCTTTACTATATTAACTATAGTAAAAGTATTAGTAGGCTACTAGAGTACTCAGTAGTACTAGGCCAGGCAGTACTATTATCTTCGACTTTAGGCCTATGCCACTTTAAGTTAGCTATTTTAGTTCAGATGATACGGCATGAGTATTTTGGTTACTTACAACAGAAATCGGGCGATTTTTACCAATAAGGCACACTGTTTTACGCTGTTGTGTGATCACGGTACAATCGTTCGAAGAAGCCGCCGTAAAAATAATACCCCAGTTGCGCAAGTACAGTGAGGTCCATGCTTGGTTACGCCCATTCGATGGTTACGTCACAGCTTTCTACGTGTACGTCACTTGTCATGTAGTATCATGCAATACCGTACTTCTCGAGGCAATGCAACTTGCCACATTATAACTTGTCTTGAGAGATGAAAAAAACTTGAGGTCTTGGTGGGGTCTCGGTGATAACATATTAACAGATTAACATAAGGATGGCGCTATGCTAGTACAATATGTGACATCTCCCTTATCAAGGTGTGAATAATATAATATGTTGAATGGTGATGAAATAGTTATGGTGACACGATATGGTAATAACAAAACTAAACTACAGAAGATTTAATGGTAAAAAGAAAACAAAGTATAGACTGTTAGTCTATAAACTGATAAACTTCCAACTCAGCCACTACTGAACAACCTTAGTACTCTTCAATAAACCTTTTTGGTTTACTAATGACTCTACCCCTGGAACTGGTCCCCTGAAGCTGCTCCTGAGGGTTATCAGTGGGAGTTTCAAATGAGCTCAAATCATCTTCATTCACATTTTGAGGTAAGACAACATTTGCCTCTTTTGTCTTCATCAAATGCCGCCTATTTCGCCTAAGGTCCCCGTTTGGAGTTTCAATAATGAATGAATTTGGTTGTTTTGATTGACTAAGCACCTTGGCTGGATCCCAAGTGCCATTTGAATTTCTGACTCTGACTGTATCACCTGGATTCAGTGTTGAAAGAGGTTTTGTATTTCTGTCGTAATACAATTTCTGTTTGTTTTGTCGGTCTTGTAATTTGGCAATGACATTGTTGCCACTGTTTTGAATTTGTGGCTTGAGAAGTTGACTAGTGATTGGCAGTGTTGTTTTTAGCCTTCGACTCATTAACAACTGTGCAGGAGATCCAAGATTATTGTCTATGGGAGTGTTTCTGTACTCCAAAAGACTTAAATGTGGATCCTTTTGGTCAGTTTTTGCTTTTTTGAGCAATTTCTTGATTGTCTGTATGGCTCTTTCTGCCATCCCATTTGATTGTGGATAAGTAGGACTAGAGGTTGCATGATTGAACTGCCAGACTTGTGCAAAATGCTTAAACACCTGACTTGAAAATTGTGGCCCATTGTCCGACACCACTTTGTCCGGTATTCCATGTCTGGCAAATATAGCCTTTAGGCTATTGACTACACCTTCACTAGTTGTCTGTCTTAACTCAGAGACTTCTACAAACTTTGAATAATAGTCTACTACTAACAAGAATGTTTTGTTTTCCAGGTAAAACAAATCAGTTCCCACCGTCTCCCATGGCCTATTTGGTATTGGGTGAGGCTGAAGGGGTTCTTTGGCATTTGCGTTTTGGTACATCAAACATGTAGAACATTTTGAAACCATGTCAACAATTTGACTCATCATTCTGGGCCAAAATACTACTTCCCTTCCCCTTCTTTTGCACCTTTCTATCCCCTGGTGACCTTCATGAATTTTGACCAATGTTTCGTTTCTGAGGGAGGTGGGAACAATGAGTTTTTCACCCTTAAATAGCATATCTTCAGCAATATGTATTTCTTCTTTGTAATCCCAATACTCTTTTATCTCATCAGGCACAGCTGATTTACTTGCTGGCCACCCTACTTCAGTGACCTCTTTGAGTTTTTGCAGGGTCAGATCTTTTCTAGTTTCATCAATAAACTGACTTTTCTTTTGAACTGTCATTGGCAAGTTGGTCACCAATGTGTGGACTACAAGTTCAATTTCTTTGTCAAATTCATCATGTGTCTGATCTACCTCTAAATAGGCCCTGGAGAGAGTATCAGCAATGTACATCTCTTTACCTGGTTTGTATTCAACCTTGAGATTATAACGTTGAACCCGCATCAACAATCTTTGAATTCTGGGAGGTGCTGACACAAGAGGTTTTCTCACTATAGCCTCAAGGGGCTTATGGTCAGATTCAACCAGAACCTCTTTGCCATAGATATATTGGTGGAATTTTTCACACCCGTACACGATGGCAAGCATTTCTTTTTCAATTTGTGCATACCCCTGTTGAGTCGGGGTCAATGACCTTGACGCATAAGCCACTGGATGTTCCTCTTGTAACAACACTGCTCCCAGTCCCTTCTGAGAAGCATCTACTGAAATTTTCACAGGTTTATCAATATCAAAATATCGAAGTACTGGTGCCTTTGTGGCGAGTTCTTTCAGTCTTTGAAAACATTGTTCTTGTTCAGTGTCCCAATGCCATTCAATTTCCTTTCTGAGCAGCACTCTTAGAGGTGCTGATTCTTGTGACAGGTCTGGTAAAAATTTTCCCAGGTACTGTATCATACCTAAGAACCTCTCTAGATCCTTCCTAGATTTTGGTTTTGGGAGTTGAGTGACAGCCTTAATTTTGTCGGGGTCTGGCTTCATGCCATCTTTGGTTAGAATGTGGCCTATGTATTTGATTTCAGTTAGACCTATCTTGCATTTGTCTTTGTTCAATTTAAGGTTGTGATCCTTAGCTTTTTCAAGAACTTGACGCAATCTATTGTCATGTTCGGTGCGTGTTTTGCCCCACACCAAGATATCATCAATGTACGTGTGTACACCTTCTATGCCTTCAAATAGTTGGGCAACCGTTTTGTGGAATACCTCTGGTGCACTATGGATGCCAAATGGCAGCCTTAAAAATTTGTACCTTCCAAAGGGTGTGTTAAAAGTGCATAATTTGGCACTTTCCTGATCAAGGGGAATTTGCCAAAAGCCCTGGTTGGCATCAAGCACTGAGAAAAACTGGGCCCCAGTCAGGTTACTGGTAATTTCATCCACTGTTGGTAACTGAAAATGTTCCCTTTTTATGGCTTTATTAAGGTCCCGAGGATCTAGACAGATTCTTAACCTACCATTTGATTTTTCAACAATGACTAGGGAATTGACCCAGTCAGTGGGACTTTCCACCTTTTCAATGATATTGTCCTTTTCCATTACATCTAGCTCTTTGCGCAGCTGTTTCCGTAAGGCAACTGGCACTTTTCTTGGTGGATGGACAATTGGCCTGGCTTCTGGATCCACTTCAATGTGATGCTCTTCCTGTAAACATCCTATCCCAGAGAACACATCTGCATAGTCCTCCAAACAAAGACTGTTGGTTTCATCCTCGGGTGTTTTGTCGCTTATGTCCATGACCCTTTGAATTAATCCAAATTTCTCACAGCTTTGTAATCCCAGTATGGGTTGTGATTTCATATTTACCACCAGGAATTCTGTGTTGACGTTCTGTCCATTATGTTTGCACATCAACATGCATTTCCCTAAAACAGGAAGTGTTTCACCTGAATATGTTGAGAGTTTCACTCTGGTTTTGGGCAATGCTTTTCCATTTGCTGCTTTCTTGTAGAAGGAGAAAGGCAGAATGTTCGCCTGTGCTCCCGTGTCCATTTTGAACTGAACTTTTCGTTTTCCTACTGCCATATCGACCAGCCATTCATTGCCTGTTGTAATGTCATTAATTGTATACACTGTGTCTAAAAACAGTTCCGTTTCACTTTCACTGGTACAGCTGTCCTCAATGACATTAACCCTTCTTTCAAAACGACAGCACTTTGCGAAATGTCCAAACTTGTTGCAATTACTACAGTTTTTCCCATATGCCGGACATTCCCGTGGGCCATGTGTGGTAGCACACCTTTTACATTTGAATTGTTTTGGTTTATCACTGTCACGAGTAGGTCTAGTATAAGTAACAGTAGAGTTAGCATGGTTCTTGTTACCTTTATTCTGATAGTTCAAGGCAGCTGCATAACACATTTTTTCCTTTTCGGTGATTCCAAGATTTTTCACCTGTGTTTTAGACACTTCCGCCGCTCTACACATGTTTATCGCAGTGTCAAGTTTTATGTCTGGTTCCCGTAACATTCGTTCACGCAAACTGTCACTTCGAATACCACACACAATTCTATCGCGAATCAGGCTATCGTTCAAACCTCCGAACTCGCAAGTTGCGCTTTTGTTACGAAGGTCCGTGACATACTGGTCAATACTTTCATTTTCCTGTTGTTGTCGCGAGAAGAATTGGTGCCGTTCATACGTAATATTTTTTCTCGGGCTACAATAGTCCTGAAACTTTTGTTTCAACACTTCCAGGTCGAATTTATCCGATTCCTTTTCGAACTTGAAGGAGTTATACACCTCGAGTGCACTTTCTCCTAACACATGTAGGAACAACGAGGCTTGGAGCTTAGAGTCCTTTTTATCACTCCCTGTAGCTAACAAATACAGCTCAAATCTCTGAATCCATTTTTTCCAATTCACGGAAACGTTTCCTTCAAAACTTAAACCATCTGGCGGCTTTAACTGTTCCATTTTGGCGTATTTGGTTCAATTTCTGACACCATATCGAGTATGTAATCAAGACACGAAGACGTTCTTAAGATAACTGCACGTGTATTGCCTCTGGGTCTCGGTGATAACATATTAACAGATTAACATAAGGATGGCGCTATGCTAGTACAATATGCAGAGCCGTATATAGAGAGAGTTTGGCCAACCATGTAACCGATTTGGATTGGTCGAGAGGGAAAACGCCCACACAGGGTGGTAAAATAGGTCCACTTGAAAACTTTATAGCAGGCGACACGCATACTCACAGTGTATAGACTATCGTTTGTGTACACGAAAAAGTACGAAATTATGAAAGAAATGGTGCTGGGGATGCTGCAATCGGTCAGAACATGGATATTGTTGTTTGATTTTCCGACTGACCGTAAAAGAAGAGGAATTTTTTGGAAGTAGAAAGAACAAGATGGAGATCTAATGAAAAAAAGTCTGTGTAGCCTAGGCCCATACTAGCCATAGGCCCTAGTGTAATACGAGTAATGTACAGTACAAGCAATGCGAGAATTTTACGTTCAGACTGGTTTCTGTAATTACATTCATGGCTATTCTCTCTCGTTTTACGATCCACGAATTCGATTTCATATTATGCCAGCTCTCCTAATCATAGGCATGGCAGTTTCAGTCGCACATATAGTTATCCTAATTCCTAGTTATTGTATGCCTAGGCTATGCCTAGCCTAAAAAAGTATCACTTTTAGTTTAATGTAAAAGGGTGGGCTAGCCTCTAGGCATCACGTAAAGCCCTAATCCTTAGTTAAGCCTGAAGCATAAGTTAAGCCTGGGCTTAGTTAGACCTGGACCATTCTTGCTATTACTACAACTGTTATAGCACATTACATAATATGGCACAGTATAAGGCCCAATTAAACTAGGCCTAAGGAAAACAAAGTAGCCTAGGCCTAAACTAGTTAGGCTAGGTCTATACTCATTGGCAACTTGTGGGTTGTGTACACATACAGGCCTAATTATATAGACCCTTTTAGTATGCCATAAACAAGTGCCCAAATGGTTAAATGATCTTGGTTTGTGTTAATTGTCAGCATTGGCCTAGCCTTTTTAGGCTAACATGAATTCAGCCTAATTTTTTCTTCTTCAAAAGTATAGCCTAGGCCTTGGTTTAATTTGGATGCAGTCAACTATCATTTATCAAAGTAGCAGGGGCCTAGGCTACATTTCAAAGACCACTAGGCCAAGGCTAATTATGGTACTGGTAGCCTAGCCTTAGTCATGCTTATTGCAAAGACTACCCTACACTCTTGTCTTGGTCACTGAATTATCTTAAGAGCCCTGTCACCACATGTTGATAAAGAAATGTTCAAACTATTGCGTAGGCCTAGCTTAGACAATGCACGGTTTCGTTTGACTGTTTTAAAGTAACTCCTTATTCCCTTAATTGACACCCACATTGACGATTGAAGTTAAAAAAAATCTTTTTAAATTATCTTTAGACAGTAAATTTTAACTCCCTGAATTTCAGGACTTTTTTTACAAATCAAAGGTGACATGTGCTCTGAAGAAAAACTCCTAACATAAAAAGCCACAGTTAGCAGACTGTGATAAAGACGAACCTGGTGAGTGACTACTAGACTGAAATCCAGTTCCTGCAACCACAGCAATAAAGTCTTTGTTTTAATCAATGCACTTGTGTGTTTGAAACTTTTAAATGGACACTCAATGGCAGTTGGTTAAGATATAAGGTTTTACCTTCATCATGGAGAGTTGAAGGGAATCTGCCTCATCATCTGAATAATGGACTCAAGGATAGCAACAAATCATGATTGGATGATGATTTTGAGCAAGTAAATATCTGGCAATTTGAAAGTTTGTATTATTTTTTTACATATTATTTAAGCTTTTTAGCTCACACACAAGCAAATGATCAAGTGACAACAACCGATGCAGTATATTTAAAGGTATTGAAGTCTCGCCCTAAACCGCATGCCGCGCTCTGAAAAAGTTCACTTTCAGTTGCTTGCAAGTGAAGTTTTTTTTGTGTCGCTACAAAATGCAGACAGTAATGAAACCTGTTACCTTGTTATCTTTTATCTAGACCTGAGATGTCCACACTGCTATGTGCACTGTGTTGTGGGTATTGACCGTGATGTTTGTATTGACTGTACACTAAAGTCTATTTACAGATGGTAGCAAGCTGTGTGTGTATTTTCTGGGATCAACAGTGGTGTCTAACACTTCCGTTACACCGCATTCGAGACTAGGTCAGATAACCGGCATGAGACGTTTCTTTGTGCGGGAGTCTTCACACCCTTTAAGGAGAAGTACCTGTATTTATATCCCATTAATAGAGAAAGAATTATGTTTCAATTGGTAGCATGCAACTTAAAATTTTGCAAACATTAGATACAATCAAACAATAACAAGGTTCATTTACAAGGTAATCTACTGCCCTTTATTTCACTTTAGTCTGTCACATCAGAAGGTAACAGCTTTCAATAATTATACAAACAAATTCCCTTGATGGGTGCTTCGTTAGATTCCTGCAATTTTCAAGTTTATCAATGTAATAAGTTCTGAATGTGGCAATGTGGAGAAGCTTTGGGATAATCTGTGGATAAGACTGCCAGACTATCGACAAGATTCCACATCCATGCAACTCCAACTGCTTCCTTCACCTCCTTGCAGATGTACCACATGTCCAAAAAAAAGTCAGCATTGGTTAATGTAATTCAAATCTGGCTTCCTCCTGAGCTGGCAAATACACATGAATTGTCAAGTACAGAGGTCAGTGTGAAACCACTGAAAGATCTTCTCAGCTTTCAAGAAAACAAAGACTTGAAGCCAAATTGACAGAGGCCACACTGATACCATTCCACTCTCATAAGATGAAGGCATCACACACACTTCATTTTGCTTCTGCGATGCAGTGCCTGGTAGACTGTGAGGGTCACCCAATGGATGTTTTAACAACTGCCTGGTTTATAGAGCTCTGCAACAGATAATTCATCCTGATGTCTAGTCGTCATCCTGTCATGGAATTGAGCAAGTTGAACCCACTTCAACACAAAGCAGCTATTGAATTCTTGTCTAGGTACTGTCAAATCCACATCACCATCATTGCTGGTTCCAGCTACGCCGACCATAATAAAAGAGTACAATGAGGGTTTTATAATTCGCCCAACAGAGCTTGCATTCCAGTACCTTTGGGCAGCTGAAAAGATATTCAGAAATTGTTATATGAGTGTGTTTGTATGCATGCATATGTGTGATTTTCTTGCTTTACAGAACAGCTCCATTTTGATAAGCTATGTAACGTGGAAACCTGCCAATCATATGTTTGAAATAGGACAGGCTGAAACGATTCTTAAATGAAAAGCTTAACGACTTCTTGCATTTTTATACATCACTGTTCAAGTAAGGCCAGTAAGGGCAGTATGAAGAATAAGTAACAATAATTATCATTATGGCCATTTGCTGTCTGCATAATAACAAACTGAATGATGTCATCAGCCCTGTGCTCAGTTGACAACACTGACAAGTAGGCACACTATGTCAGTGTGATCCATGAAACCTTATTAAGGACATGACCGTATAGTATATATGTTAATGGAAAATACATAAGCTACAACATACACCAGTATTCAGTTGTTGCAGGTTTTTTTTTCTCGACAGACCCATTCAATCTGTTGCACCTACTATAGCCTAGTAAGTACATTCCTGAGAAATCAACACCACAATATCAGTCTTAGGCTTGCCCACAGACTCCCAACTATTGCTAACTCCTACACTCAAGTATATAGTTAAGTTTAGTAGAAAAAAAGACCAGGAGAGACATTCAAGTCCCCATTAAGGACCCTAAGGCTATAGGAGAGGAATACAACCGAGGACATCAAATGTCATACCCAATTACAATGCTTAATGTACTCATCCAAAGCATTCTTAAACCCATTCACACTACTTGCAATTCATCCTTCTCAGGCAAACCATTCCATCCATTCACAACCCTTGTATTAGACTTTAGAGAAAAAGTTATGCCGAATATTAATCCTACTTTGTAACTTCTGGAGTTTAAGACAATGACCTCTGGTACAACTACTTTTGGCAAACCTGAAAAGTTCAGTGAAGCATAAATTGACGTTTTATGTGTAGGCCTACTTTATTTAATTGAAGGATGTATTAATGTAGGCCTGATGCTATAGTTGTGCGTCTGTAATCTAGCCTAGCCAGGACTGTGATGTGTGCTTTTCGTTTGTATGACTAAAGAAGTAGGATGGTGACTTCGAAGTTCGCCCACTTAAGACTTAAAACACCCCAAAACTAAATCTTCTGGTATAAATCACCAGAAAATATACTTCATATGGTGGGAGAATTGTGTTTTAGTACGATACACGGCCAAACTTTCTTTCCTGCAAACTGTTTTCACGTTGTTTTCCAAGAAAATTCTTCGTGATTGTGGAACTGGTATTTCTTGCTAGAGTATTGCGAATTTCGGCCACGCAACCTACAGTGTGGCGCTGGTAAAAATTGGTGGCGCTGTTGCTTTTTCAGTAATTATAACAGACTTCATAGATCTTTCGTCATTTTATTGACAAATATGTAAGTAATTTCTTGCACACGGGTCATTTTGGAGAGAAAATAACTGTAGCTTCGTAATTTTTCGTGAAATTGGCTGTTGCTATAGGTTGTCATGGTGAAATCGTGTGTTTCTTAAGGGTGGCCGATTTTCGCAGTATGGCGAACTTCGCAATACTGACTATACTAGTAGTATGAGACGTAAAATAAAACAAGTGTAAATGACAGGTTTTCAGCTAGTTTTCTATGCATTTCAGGTGTGAAGATAAACGTAAATGTCATTAAATAACGCATACTCTAATTCATTACCTGATATCCATTTTGTTCCTCGTATGCCTGTCAAAATGTGACATTCTGAGTCGCTTCGTTTGTTCGCAACGAGCACAGTGTGCAAAGCTGCTATATATTGTGTGCGGTGTTTTTCGTGTTTCGCGCAACTGGTAACGACAACTGGACCTATTTTGATGCCCATGGTTTGCGTGTGACGTCACAAATCGCCAGTTGGCCAAACTCTCTCTATATACGGCTCTGACAATATGTGACACGTGGCACCTATTCTCAGAGAGTTTATCTGCTCATTCTCGGAAATAAACAATGCAGAGAAGAAAATAAACTCCCTGTAGGCTGAAGGGAGTCTAAATAATACTTTATTGTGTTGTGAATAGGTCAGTAAGCTGACCAACACAGGAAGTCAAAAGTATACAATTGAAGATTCTTGACTTGTGAAAATTTGGTAATTTCTAATCACTGCTGAAGTCTAAATGATAGTTGATGTTGTTGTGAATATAAAGGTGAGTACGCTGACCAACGCAGGAAGTCAAAAGTAAACAATTGAAGATTCTTTGAAGGATGCAGCTCCAGCATGTAAATAGGATAACTTTTAATAATTTCTAGTCAAAAAAAAAAAAAAAAAAAAAAAAAACATGGAGCCTCAATAATTACCGACTAAGGATTTCCTTAGTTTGCTGAAGCACCTTCGGGTGGAAGCAGAACACGAGGTGTATCGTATCGTATCGTATAATTTCTAGTCACTGCTGTTTTGGTGCTTGCAGGTTGAACATTGCTCCGGATCAAGTCATCTCTTAATCGAAAAGAAAAATGCCGAAAGAAGGCCTCACAGCATCCCAATGGCATGATAGGCTGAAGCAGTATGCAGCAGGAACGTTTAAGTTTGGCAGAGGACAGCGACCAGGGAAGGGTTCTCCTTGGGAGAAGAGACTGTCTAAGATAGATTCTTGCCCTGTAAAGCCTGGAGCAACAGCTAGCAAAGACCTGTTTGGGAGAGTACTTGAATGCATTTGCAGCTATCATACGGTAAGATTTATTCAATTATTTTATCAACAACAGTGGAAATGAAATTAAGTATCCTTCTCAATTCAACAAATTTGATTTCAGGCTGGGGTATATAATCTGCTGTTAAGGCTCAAGCTGTAAAAGAAGCACAGCTATATCAATTACCAACCAATTTGTTGCACGTAATGCCCATGCATGAGCCACATGCATGTACACCCGCATGGGCAACATGTGTTTATTGCTGTCACTATATAGGCCTACCAGTTTTGCAAAACTCAACCTAAGTATATATCACGCTTCACAGTTATTACTATATATCCTTTATCTATAGTTATTACATAGTGGTCTTGAAGAACTTAATCTGGTGCACTCCATAGCTTGCCTTAGTCTTAAGTTGAATTAAATGTTGTCTACAATTACCAATGTCATAGAGCATATATGTAAAAGGCTGAATTAGTTGCTGGTTAAATGCAAGACCTTCATCCATTATAAATTTATATCAAAACCTTAAGGTTGTCGGTATTAATTGGGCTCAAATTATATGCATGCTATAATTGTTACAATATGTTTTCTAAAAGTACTTTCCTGGAGGTCTTAATTACTTTCCAAATTGTTCTCAGACATTCTAAATGAATTACACATCAATCATGGCTGGATGTTTCAGTGAGGAAAATTTCCTCCAGAGTATTAAGGAAAATCTTGACCAAAGGTGACCATATTTGAATATCAATAGCTCATATTTGAGGCCAATACGTGCATACCTTTAAAGTGTCTTGAGTAGGCTACATTGCATATATGCACTTCAGTTGAGTTCTAAAATATACTGTTGAAATTTTTACTAATTAATCTAAATATTTCTTTCTGTTTTGCATCTGTTATAGGCAAGAAGTTCCAAAAAAGGACAAGATGCCCCATCGACATCCACGACCTACAGATTGGTGCCCAGTGAAGGCCAGTTCAAGAAAAGAAGTTCTACTGCTTCTGAGAATGAGGTAACTCTATTGGGTTTTTAGTTGGAATGATCTGTAGATATATGTCATAAGTAGAGTTTCAGTAATCATACATTGAGCCTAGCTATGTGGTCAATTAAAGTGGCTATAAGTGGTTCTACAATTAAACTTAATGTACTGCATTATCAGCAATATATATCCAACTGCATGTTTGGGGGGGGGGGTGAGGGGAGCAACTTGAGCCATATCCCCTAGCAATCCTCCTCCACCCTCTAGCTCCCTCTCCAGGTCACACAAAACTATATAAACAACAAGTTAGCAATTTTCCTGATGAAATTTGTTGTCAATTTGTGCCTTGAAGTTTGGTTAATGATGGACATAATCTCAAAAGCACTGCTTGTACAAACTAATTTGATGAGTGATAAAAGTACTGGCCAAGCAAATGTCAGAAAAAGAAATGTATTTTATTTGGTGTACAATATGCTACTGGTAAATTTAACATGACAAAGATCTCAAACTAATTATTTATCTGCTGCAGCTATCAGTATACTATCTTGGTACTTCCTATTTTCTTATTTAGGCAGCTGCATTGTGACATATACTTATGTATTCTAATTCTATTATTTGTATGGTCTGCTTTATTTAGCCAGCCTGTCATCCACCAACAAAAGCCACAATAGCTTCCGCATCCACTGTTGAAACCACCCCAACAACTACAACCAGCACTGCGAGAGAGGATCAATCCAAGGTTAGTACTCAAAGAGGATTGAAGAGTAACAAAACCAAAATTAAGAGATAGATTTTTAAGGAACATTCTTTAAGCCACCGCCATATACTTTAAAATGCAAGTTTGAGACCGCATAATGCAAGAAAACGTACGTCATAAATAAAGACAAAAATTCTATCAAATTGAATGTTAGCCACTGCAAAGGTTTTCCCATATATTCTTAATGTCGATGGCAGTTGTTGTTGATAGTCTCAAGTTATCTTTCTATATATTTGAATAATGTCCAAATAATGACAGGAGAATTTGTACTTAAAGTAGTGCTGGAAACAAATCTGTTTATTGAGGAATGCAGCTAATTAGTATACCAAACTAACTACTCTATTCATAGTACATATAGGCTGTAGGTACAACAAGACAATATGATATATGAGATAAGATATAGATGAGATGAGATAAGATAAGACAGTCAGCACTAGAGGGGTTATAAGGTCCTAAATTAATAACCTCTGGGCTGGCCTTTAGATGGACTTAATATCAGGGGATTACTTCGACTGTGAGCCTCAACAGATGGATAACATTTGTACTTCAGAGGAACATAGTTAACTTAAAGCAGTGTAGAAGCTACATAACATTACAACTAGGATAATAACCATAGCTGAAGCAAACTTACATATGGTCAGCCAGGCAATGGCTTAGATTTTCTGGTTGTCAATGTTAACTAATGGCTTGTAAAGCACAGTCTGGCTAGGGGGAGGGGAAGTGAAGGGGGCAGTAAATAGCAAGCCCCTAACGTGCTATGTTTTTCAGGTGAGATGTAGTCTGAATCCATTTTATTTTTTATTGGAATATTGGTTTACATAAGCATCTTTACCACATGCTTTTCTGTTAGATTTTTTTGGAGCCATGCTTTTCATTACATGCAGAAGTAGTATCGTTTGATATAGGTGATTAAACTAATGTTGCTTACTAGTAAAATAATTTTTACAGGGATCTAGTATTTAGCTGTTATTGTATTACAACTAGCTAGGGCTTATACATGCTATGCATGGGCATTTCCCACGGCATCGATCACATTCACCAATTAATGCAATATGTATCCCTTCTTTTCATTTTTGTCTTTAGGGTGATTTTCTCCACCGTGTCCCGGTTGGCTGGGCAGCCAACATGAGTGAGGGAGACAGGCTCTTTTATGGAAGAACCCTTTTTATATCAAAGGGAAGACTGAAGGATGGCCTGCAGCTTTGGTGGCACCCTCCCCAGCCTTCCACTACTGGAAAACCAGTTGTCGCTCAGTACTTCTCCAAAAGGCTGTTCCTATGGATGCCAAGACGAATGTACCAGGTTGACTTCCTCTGTCCCACGTGCAACATCTCCTTGAGGTCGAAGGGCATATACAATCGAGTGCGACTAGTCCTAGATGTCAGCGATTTCTACTACCTGGCAGCAGAGTACATGGATTGTAAACAGTGCCGTGGTACATTCATCTCGTACGACAATAGGATGATGAACCAACTGACGGACGCCATGCGGGTATCTTTTCCAGCACTGTTGACCAGGAAGTATGCGTGTGACCGATCTGTTCTGAGCCTGCTAAGAGCACGCACTTTGGGGAACAGCTCAACTGCTATGCAACATAACATCTTGGAGCGTCATAGTGAACAATGGCTTGGGAAGCAACTGCAGTATCTTTCTGCCAGCAAACAACACCAGAATGCCATGAGGGCTTTGAACATGCCAAATCAAGAGTATGAAGAAACCGTAACATTCAAGGCCTTCCCTACAGCAAGATGGTTTCTTGCCTGCTATGTGCGTGACGTTTGGGGGAGAATAGACATGTTAAAGGCAGCATTGACATCTGTCTATGGCACAATACTGAAGATTGACTCCACCAAAAAGGTAATTATTACTTTGTTTTTTAATATGTTTTTTAATAGTTTTATTTTGTTTTGTCTTTTTCTTCTTAATACTGCTTTATTCAATAGTTAATTTTCTTTCATTTCTATACTTGCATGGTTCCCTTATTAGATTGGAGTTGAAGGAGGTGGGGGGGGGGGGGCTGGTTATTGAAAAGGGAAGGCATTCTTCTTGCAATCCCTCCACCCCACCCCCCCCCCCCCCAAATCTCAACAGTTACGTATGAACTTGGATGGGGTCAAACAGTCAAGGAAACCGATCAAGAAGATAAAAAAAATGTACTGCCAAACCCCCTAAGACCCCCTGCTCTCCTCACCTACCCCCTCCCCCACTTTACTAGGCTACCCCTCAGTACCTTCAGAGTTTTCATGTTTTAATGAATGTACTGTAATGTTTCTGTTGCAGGTTTGCAAAAAACTTCAAGGATTGGCTGCTGGTAGTGCCCAGTGGTGTACTAACGTTGGGAATGAAAGGGGTGAGATTCTGCAGTCTGTACTAACTACGTCTGAGTCTATTTCTTCTTGCCAAGATCTTGCCAATGGTCTAATGAAGAGGTTTGAGACTGCACAGCAGGCTCCTCCTATAGTACTGTATACTGACCGAGACTGCTGCAAAATTGGTGGTGATTCAAAGTTTAAGGTGAGATAGAAATTTAAGTATAACAGAGGAAAACATGCACAGTGTCTCATGCATGCTTTGCTGCAACACCCCTCCTAATATTCTTGCATGCTAATTATCTGTTTTCTTTTACAGATTCTTTTCTCTAAATGGGAAGACTTAGAGGTGAGGCTGGATATTTTTCACTTTATGCGGAGGCTGGCTCTCGGATGTACTACCAAGTCCCACCCATTGTATGGGGTTTTCATGTCACGGCTATCCAGTGTCATCTTTGAGTGGGACAACGATGACCTAAAGAAGCTTCAGGTGAGCATAGATCAACACACAACAGTTGGTTTGGGCACAATTATGCTTTAGAGGTACTATGCTGTATTGGCCCCAAATATGCCAGATATTCAAATTTGACACCTTTGATCAAAATTCTTCAACTGTTTTTCTCACCACCTTGGAGCAAACTTACCGCACTGGGACATTCAGTTATCTGGTGTGTTCATTTAAAATGTCTGAGAACAAGTTGGAGAGTAAAGACCTCCAGGAAAGTACTTTTCGAAAACTTCTATCAATTACAGCGTGCTATAATTTGGGCCCTTTACAGATTACCTTTACGCATTCATCCCATAATTCTTGATTTTTAAGGTTTGGCTATCTACATATTCTAAATGTTTATTTACTTCCAGGATGCTAAAAAGAAAGAGCTGGAGATGGATGGCATCCCTAATCCTAGTCTATCTGCAGTTCAGAAGGCTATTACCAAAGAAGAGTTAGAGAGGTAATGTACCCTTCATACCAGTTAACCCAAACATAAGAACAACTAATGAATTGCAAATGACGTTTGCTTTCTGTCCATTACGTTGATTACAATAATTTGGGAATTACAATGAACATACAAATAAACTTTTCAAAAATCTTAACATACTCAAGCTTCCTGATTTAATACATGTATATGTAGCCACATTTTCATGTACAGCTATTCATGGACAGGTCCCACATGCTTTCATGGCATTCACAATTATAACACACGGCACATATGAATTTTACGCCCTAATCGTATTCACACCAATGTAGGAAAATATAGCCTTCGCCATTGTACAAGCATCTCATGGAACTCTTTGCTTAGGTCTCAACCTTCCCTAAATTCGTTGAAAAGCAAATTAAAGAGATTGATGATTCTCTTTCTTTCTTTTCTTTTTCTTGTTTTTCTTAGTTCTTTTCTTATTTTTGTTGTTGTAAGTTATATGCGTACTCCATGTACAGGGAGTGTATCACTCTATAAGTCCAAAAGGGGTTTTTGATACACTTCCTTTCACATTCCATTACTTTCTGTATTCGATTTGAATGATGTATATATGTTGTGATAAACAAATAAATAAACAAAATATTCTACTTTGCAGGTACTGCAAGAGGCAAACAAGGGGAACACAGAAAACTACCGATGGTATCGAGTCTCTAATTCTGTCTCTTAGTGGCAGCACTGATACTTTGGGCGTCCCTCTATTTAAAGAGGAAATGAAGAATATCTGGGCAGAGCAAAAGCGACATGTCGCATGCTTGCAAGATGTGCCAGGTAATTAATTAATCAGATGAAAGAAGATATTTATTATATGATACCTGGGAAAAATAACATTCTGAAGATGGTCACATTTACATTGATGGCAAACATTTTAAGTTAACTAAGCAATGTATATAACTTTGTGTATTTGTGTGCCCTCTTTCTTAATTCTCGTTCTTATTTGCTGGAACATTATTGGTGTTTACAGTACAATGAATCTACCATGCCATGGATATATTTCATTGAGCTCATTTGTCTTGCCCTCAGTAGTTCACTAAAATTGAAGTGCTAACAACCATGTTAAATGAGGGGAAAAAATTCTTGGCATCGACTGAGGCCACATTTAATGGTTGAGTCCCAAAGAAAAAAAAAGTGCAAAAATTTTTATTTTACCACAGCTGACTTTTCCAGAGTGCTGGGATATGTGGTTTTAAGACAGAACATATGGTTACCGTCATACTTCCCCAAAACTATCTGAATAACATCCTCATTTAGCACAGGGGTGTGTTACAGAATTGTATGTTTTATCATCATCTTTCCAAATTGTACTTCTAGGTGTTCAACTGTATACACAAACAGGAACCATCTCAAAAGGGGGCAGTTCCTTAGCTACCTACAGGTGTGGAAGGGGCACTACTTCCCTTGAGAGTTTACATTTGCACCTTGCAAGGCTCATCCCAGGTACATCAGCAAATGCCGTCAACTTTCAAGCATTCCTTTTGGATGGGCTATACCGCTGGAATTTACTCAGGGCTGCAACATCAGCACAGGCAGACAGCGGTCACCTACGGACTTTCGACCTCAGGTTGTCAACAAAGGTTAACGCCTTGAGCCAGCAAATCCACGGGAAGAAAATAATTCCACAGGCTTTAAATCCAGCAGAGTACACTGGAGAGACTATTGGTAAGAAATCATTCACATGCAAGGTCTCATTTCTGTAGATGCAAAGAATTCTACATGTACTGAATGCTTACGTTTGCACACATGCAGATTCAAGTTAGTCCTATTTTATGATGAGGTCTTTGTTTTAAAATTCAGTCAAAAGGTCAGTGAGCAGCTACTTCCTCTGCTGTTTTTGGAAGGAGACACCTACATTGATCTCGATGTTTGGGAAGCTCCCAGATCTCGTTGAAATGGTGAAGTGGAAATGGCTATGCTTTTTTGTTAATCTTGTGATGTTATGTCATTATTGATACTGAAGAAAACATTGGAGAAAATAAACCTCCTTTGGTAGTGGCTAATGTTCATATTTTTAGATGCATGTGAAGTATATCAAACTGTTATGAGTAATTACTTCCTTAAATGTTGACATTCTTTGCAGGTGTTGAATACCTCTACAAACAGAGTGGCTTGGTCTTGCCGGATGCAGGCGACGAGCTAATGGCACAGATTGACGAGGGGTTTGAGGATGAGCAAGGGGCTGCAACAGATGAAAGGATGGAAAGTGCTCTTGACCATAGTTTCCCTATTCCAGACCCACCATTCACAGACAAACAGGTTAGCTACACTCTTTAATAACTTATCAGGATATAGCTAGAGGTGTAAAGGAGAAGAAAAAGAAAGTGAAATTCGTTTTATCCACACATTACATGTAAAGCAACTATGTTGTGTCTCTCCTTTTACAGGATGGTGATCAAGAGGATGTCGTTGAGGAGGATCCTGCAGCTTTGAGGGATGCAGCTGACCATGACTGTGTTGAAGATGTCAGCACTGATTCACGGGGCATCCCAGGCTCGGAGAAGGTTGCAGCATTGGCCCAGGCGCTGCTGGACCTAAAGGGAATCAGCCTTACCTCGTCAGACGCCAAGAAGATCATAAAATTGTATGATGACCTCGCTGACTTTGACAAGCAGCCTCTGACATATAGACTGCGAATGAAGGCATCGAGAGGACGGTTTGCCAGGTCTAAGCATGGTTATGTGGGTGCTGAGGTAGTCAAAAGGTGAGAATGTTAACATATATTCCAGTGGACATGTCTTAGCTGAGGACAACAATTGCATCAAAAAGTAACTACTTGACACACATTAATATGACATTCCTTTTTCCTCCTCTTTTCTTGATAGATGCTTCTTGTCTGCTGGATCACCAGCATCATATCCCAACAAAAGCCGGGTTGTCGAAGCCCTGTGTATTCTTCTCTGTGAGAAAATACCACAGGCAAGAAAGGATGACGGGTATACTTCGAGATGGAGGCTCATCCTCTCGGAGTATAACAAGGTCCGCCAACGGCTTCTCAACAGTGAAGACCTTCTCGAGGGGACAGAATTGGTGTTGTTACATCTGAATGAAGCAACGCTGACACGATGGTTTAAAGAAAAGATGAGGAGAGATGAAGTCACCATGCTCCTGCAGGGACGTCAACTACCACCGTCCCGTGTCCCTGCGGAACAACCTCTCCCACCGGCGAAGGAAGGACCGTCCAGACCAGTGTCTCCACTAATCCCCTTTCAGTTTCCTGAACCAGAGGACAGGACTGGTCTGGCAAATGTCAGAAGAAAAAATGTGCCATCTACATCAGGTAATGAGTTTTACGGTTCTTTGGTAAATGTTTGCAATGAAAACAAAGTGTTTTTCTGAAGCACAATAAAGTACCCTATAGCATATTGTGCACATCACTTTGTCCTGGGACACTGAGTACTGAAAAGCTTGCAGTTTGTTAAACGGGACTGTTTGCAACAAGGCTTAGGATATAGCAGACACCAGTCTAGTGAAGCCTGTTTCAATAGAAATTTCATTTTGTGAGCCCAATTCCTCTTTCTACAGCCATGCAAATTGGCAAACATTTCTCCATGTGATATCACATTGAGAACATCTACTTTAATATAAGGCCCTGAACCTTCCATACTACAACCTTGACCTGAATGACACTGTAATTGAGATATATTTGCAGGAATCTTTTAAATAGACATGTGTGCCCATTCAAGCAATGATTTCTTTATCAAGTCGTATCCTGCCTAATATCCTCTCTTCCATTCCCTGCACATGCAATTGCTTTTACATGTCAGTTAACCAATTGTGACAATCACATTTGGTTAAACTTAAGAATTTATGTCATAACAAATATAACAACAACTACTGTGTAATTTTACAATTGAATTTTTCAGGTTCAAGTACAGCTGCAGAGGCACCTGGAGTCGCACCCCCTGCGAAAGTGTCAAGAACCACAGAGTGGCGCAAGAGGAAAGCGCAAGCTCTGGCCCAGACCCTGGCTCCCGGAACTGCCAAACTTCCTAGGAAGGAATATTCGTGCCGTGTATGTGGCAAAGGGATGAGCTCGACAGGACACACCCAATTTAGAGGAAAGAGGTATTGTCCCGATGCTCCGGGACAGGTTTCCAAAGACGAATTTCTAGCCAAACAAAGAGCAGAAGCTGCTCAGGCTAAATTGGCTAAGCAGAATAAAGACTGAGCAAATCTGCAAGTATTCCAGGATTGTCTTTTGCTTTTCCTTGCAGTCGTTTTTGATTCCGACAAAATTGTAACCCTTGTAGTAATGTTGGCGTGTATGTATATGGGTATTTCTATAAACCTGGGGTCCAATAGGGTTTCCACACACTATGCACAAATACTATCCAATCACTTGCAAATTACCACTTCAATATCCTGATGTCTAGTTGCATTTCATAGTTTACTGTATAGGGAGTATAATTAAATATAAAAAAAGTTTAAATCTCTTGTCGTTTTTTTTCTTTAAGTGCAAGTTTCCCTTTGTGTCCCCCACAATTTTTAGTACCAACTGTGACATTTACACATGTTAACTTTGGTAACATTTCTCACTGTTCATTTTGTCTCAAGTTCATTTGCAGATTTACTACAAGTTAATACATGAATAAGAGTTGAAGTTGACAAAGTTTCAGTATTTTTTTCGTCCCCACTCGTTTATGACGAAGTATTGAAATGTGCATGCCCAACGTAACATTTTCGTGTCCACCCTGTAACGTTGGTAAATTGATAAATGATTGCCTGTGTGAACCTGTGTGCATGTACAAGCATCGCGATGTACGATCAGACATTAACAACCAACTTATCCCTTCTCCATAGGCCTATTTTGGATGTTCAAGCTAGCTCAAAAATGTTGTCTTCAACGACCCGAAAATTCGTAAAAGTTTCGTGTCCCTCAGACCTCGTAACGTTGGTAAATTTCAAGGCTACGTCATTTGTGAAAAAACACATCCCATAGTTTTATGAATGAATGACGTCATTCATAAGTCCTAGACGTCGTCTGCAGGCATATACAATCATATATAACTCCAGCGCTACATCGATCAATGCACCGAAGAAAATTTGTGTCCCCTATCTACCCCAGCGTTACGATGGTATTTTCGTTACGTCGAAGCCGCAAACCCCGTTGAGTTCCAGAAAAGTGAGTGTGCAAATATTAAAGTAATGTTTCATTTTAAAATTACGACCTAAATAAAAAGTTAATCTATCGATAAATTTGATTTTTGAGACTTTTTTAAATGGTTGATTCATTAATTGGCCAATTGCTGTCAAGGGGACACCATTTTACATTGGTGTACTCCGTTATGGTAACACTCAACGAGGTAAATGAATCTGGAGAAACTATCACACAGTAAATACGCGCGTACGCGCGTACCATGTATGGAGGGTCATGTGATGTGTTCCAGGGTGGTACTAATATACTACTCTCCCTATTACGCATGATGATTTCACCCAACTAGTACGTAAATGAGTTTGCGTGCTTAGAGCAGCAGACGACACCCGTTACCTAGCAATAACCGTGCCTGTAGCCTAACGTGATAGCTATATTCCCGTCGAGCAGCATTAGGCTCTGTTCCATGGAGAATTCCGTGGTTGCACTGAACTAAACATTTCCACACATTTCCCATTTCTACATTCACTTATAGCGTGTAGTAATAACGTTAGGCCATATGAGACAAAGCTTGCTCCTAGAGCTGTATTAATAAGTAAGATCTATTATGTAGAAAGCCTGCCTTCATTCAAGAGAATAAGGTTGAACGTTAGCATATTAGCACTATTTCGTAGGCCTGAAGTACCAGTACCTTCTTATGCCGTTAGTTCCCATGTCCGAACGGACCAATCTTTCACGAAGTCACTAACACTGTTCTCGAACTGCTACAGAGAAATATCAGTATAGTACCACCCTGGAACACATCACATGACCCTCCATACATGGTACGCGCGCACCCAATAGACATGAATCCTCCAGATTCATTTACCTCGTTGGTAACACTAACAGTTTAAACTAACGTTAGGCTAGGCCTAAGCTTAGGCTACATTCGAATATAAGATGTAGCCTACGGTAATTTCGCGAAACGGCAAAATGTAGAAAAAGAGGACAAAGTTTCTTTTTGTTGTGCAAAAATGCTGATAAATTTATTTTCTATTCGAGATATGTACGATAATGTCAAAACATGCGTACAATATCAACAAATACGCTCTTAAAAATAACGTTTGAAAGTTTCGCGAAACTACAACCCAGTCACCAAAGTTTTAACGTGGGTCACAAAATATGTCAGAAACGGCGTTAAAACCAATAAAATAAATTGTAACTGCTATACTACATCAGCCCGATTTTTAATTTGTAAGAGCGGAATGTGATTGGAACGCTATGGCAATTTTTAACCAATTATTATCCAAAACAGATGGACATATAGTCTAGGCCCCAAATTGAGAGTATCAATGGCATTACCATTACCACTGTATGTACTATCGATAGGAACTTTGTTTGAAACAACTAGCCTACGGTAGCACTGTCACTGTGTTAGGGTCTAAAGTAATAGGCCTACTCTAGGTTAAAAAGACAAAACTTAGTGGAATTGAGATCCATATTTTATATATATTTTATATACTGTATTCTGTAACCTATTTTTCACTAATAACTTGTTTGCCTCATCATGGATAAACCTTTCGTGGAATCTTTTCGTGGAGTCATAGATTAGGTTTGTTTATGAGAATATTGAAGCTCCATCTGTGTCTTAGCACATTAATCTTAAAACTTGTCAGTTGACTTATCAAGAAAGCAGTCCTTGCCCATCCACAACATGTGCCTCTACTCATGGAGGTAAAACCTCCATACTCTACTCAACCTTGTCCAGCACAGAGTTGATAAACGTACAAATCTAGGTCACTTTGTTACCGAAAATATATTCTAAGATAATCACACTCAAAGTAATTTTCCTTTACAGGCTCCAGGTGGGGTCCTACGTAGCTATCAATTTTGCTACTGGCAAGAAGAACTTTGTCTACTTGGTGAGTATGGTTGAGTCAATATTTGCCTGATGCACACAAAATTCTCCATTTTGGCAGCTAAATTATGCTTCATAATGTGGAGATCATTCCTGAAAGTAATATGCTCGTCTTATCTTCTTATTCCAGGTTCAAGCCATCGCTAACAGCCAAGTTGGACTGAAATTCTTGCAACGGCGAAAGAGTGGGTCCTTCCAGTCTACCAATGAACTTTGTCACCTTCATCCATTGTCGGACATTTGCGTTTTGTCTCCACCATCAGTGTCTCTGGAGCAAAGGGCATGTGTATGAATTTTGCCACAATGAACTGGATCAGGTTTCACTTGATAACAATTGTTCAATCAAGTAACTTTGAAGGCCTTCATTTTGAACATTTCTTCTTTCTTGTCAAAGCTTCACCTTGTTAAATATTGGATTCACCTTTTCTAGTTTTATTCTTGTGAAATGGTTTGAGATTTGAATAAATGTGAGGCACCTTGTCAGATTGTTTTTGGATTTACCTTTTCTAGCTTTTTTTTCTTGTGAAATGTTTGAGATTTGAATAAATGTGTGGCACCTTGTCAGATTGTTTACTATGCTAGTCATACAGTTTTCTGAACTATTGGACACTGGATGTATTCCTGTGCATGAATAATTGACTTTTAAAATATTTCAGATTTGATAAAATTATTTGTTCGTCTGTTAATCATTAACTGTTGTTCATTACAGGGGACACTAAATTTTGGTGTCCCCGTTATGCTTAAGTTTTTTCCTACTTCCATACAACTCGCGGTATTAGAACTTGCACTACAGAAAACCTTGGGTGTGTTGGTGGTCCTTTGTGGTTTTAATATGTAGGTATGATTGATAGTGTTATATTAGGGACTGTTCATTCCACTCTGTTGAGTTTATTGTGCTGTAATAAAAATGGTTTTAAAAAAAGCACTTTCTGCTTTCGGAAAATAGCATGTTGTCATTTTTTTTTTTGCAATTTTCTTTTGAATGAAACTCATTTCTCCTTAAAGCTTTTTTATTGTTGAAAGTCATCTAAAACCTAGTGCAAAACAGATAACAGAGGCAGTGTAACCTATAGGCATGTCACTTTCCCCCTGTTGACAGGTTCGGATTTTGGTGTCCCTGTTATGTTGGTTTTTTTCGTCATATTGGTTTGCATTACTATTGTTAACCTATAGGTGCACTTTTTTTTTTACTTCTTCACTGTTATTTTTTAAAACCCACATAATAACTCTATCAAAAAGTAAAATTTCATCTTAATTGAAGGACATTGAAATTTTGGATCCACGTCACACTATTGGACCCCAGGTTTATAGAAATACCCATATGTATGTGTGTATGGGAATGTGCGTGTTTGGTGTGTTTGTGACTCCTACTTTGTAAACACGGTATCTCAAGAAACGACGCTTGGAATCATCTCATATTTGGACTTATCTATTATTTTGTATGTAGGTGTATCACATTAAGAACAATTGGGGCAAATTATATTAATATTTTAATTTAAGAGGGGGGTGGGATTAATGTCCAGGGGCCATTCAGTGTGATGTAAACAAAAGAAGAATAGTTCAAGCCAAATTTAATTGTATAATTGAAAAAAGAGAACATAACTTGAATTTGTGTTCTATTAAACTTTGCATTCAGTACCTACATGGGATTCTTTAGAAGTATGCAAGGATGTCATTTTCTCACATGGATGGGCAATGGTTTACTTTGGTTGATTGTTTTCCACTCTCTTACCACTAATAGTGGGAGTTTAGTATGTGGTATGCCTATTTGTTAAAATGTACCACTCATATCATCGTTTGGGACCATTCCATCATTAGTCTGACCACATTCTTTTATTTTTATAGCACAAATTCAAGGATGAATTTCAAGTTTTAAGCTTACTGTTACTGCACATGTACATTATCTTAAAGGTATGTGGACATGTCACATAATTTGTCTCAAATTCTTGAAAATGATTCATTGAGCGTAAAAGAACAAAATCCTGCCTTATCACGTGAGAAACCATTGTAAATAGAAAGTAAATTAACTTTGAACGTCACCAAAATGAATGTGTAATGAGCATGTGTCAGTCCTTGCATTAGGCTCAAGTTATATGCCTTTCATGTGATGTGCTAGACAGCACTCTCTGAAATGCGAAGGGATACATGGTTCGGTCATTTTTCACTAGTTGCGTTCTTTAATGAAATGTTGTTTATAGGTGTCTGCAGAAATTTAATCCCTGACACATTTACATGCAATTTGTCAATTTCATATGTTAAGGTGATTTCCTTTACAGTAGCTATCCTAGAAGAACAACAACATTTTAAAAAATTTTCCTCTCTTTTCTTAAGTTTGATTAACTTGTTTTTTTAAATGGTCATTTACTCATCTTGCCAAGGAAGTTAGCAGTAATGTGGTTGTGGAGTTTTTTTTTATAGAAATCTATAAAGCAGCTTTTAAAGGTACTCCGTCCATTATTTTAACTTTTATCCGTAAAAGGTCGAATCTGGGATTTTTCCAACCAACTTTTCTACACTTTACCAAAGTTAATAACCTGTGATAAGTCTAAAAGAATTTAATTATGGATGGGCAAGTGCAAAACAAATGATACTGCCAGGCTTCATCTTTTCATCGATGCAAAGCTTTTATTTTCATATTTAAGTGTAAAAGAAGTGTGTATTTGAAATATTGAACAGTCTAATATTCTTACATCTTCTAGTTAAAAGCATTTAGCAGAGACCACGACAATAAAGCAACCCAAAGTATAGAACTTATGTTTCTCCTTTATTACCTGCCTTGCTTCATTTCAATCTCCCTCTTAGCCATGTGTCATGCTACACATGCTGCAATGACCACAAAGTAGTAAAAAAATAAAGATTTGTTACTTCGTAGAATATTACCGTGCTGTAAGGAATTGCTAAAGTTTGCATCTCATAGATTATTCCATAAATACAATGATGCAATGCAGCACTTATGAATTATTCATTTTGGAATTGGAAACGCAAATATATAATATTGGTCATCGAAAACAGCAGAATTCTGTTCTACACCTGAATTTGCAGAAATTCTATTACGCACTCAACTTCCCTTTTACGTGGTAGTTGGATCAGGCTCCTCACTGGTACATGTTTCTTCTCAGAATTTTGCTACGACTAGAGTAACAAAAGCAGTCATGGTTGGACCATCCGTGAAATTGCGTGAAAATTTGATTTCATTATTGCTTCTTTAGGATACGCAGGCACGATTCCCTTTTGTGAAATAAATGAGACCCTATACATGCAGGCCCCATGATTCACTTTGCCGTTACATATAATTTGACATTTCTGGTTGAACATAATGTTGTAAGAAGGAAAATTTGAATGAATTTTGCCAAATCATAAACCTGAAGCAGGTTGTGGAAATAGACGAAAATGAACTGCGCATGCACACAAGTGCTGTGTTAACCATGACTGTACTGTAATTCGTGTAAGAACTGTTTTCAGGGTTTGCCGAATTGTTGACTGCTCATTCTGACTCTGAGCACAACACGTTTTCGTCTAACCATGGAGCTGTCACCGAGCTTGATAATAGAAAATTTTGTCTTTTGCAGACAGTTGTTGAGAATTTGTGTAAGATAAATATCTTTCAAAAAGAATTAGATATTGCTCAGCGCCGATTTGTGTTAAAGTCTAACTTAGTCTAGGCCTAATTAAAGTTAGGCCTAGGCTACAGTAGGCGTACTGTCAATCAAGCTGAACGGAGGCTAGGCCACACTATAATACGTGAAAGGATTATTGCTTGTGATGCACGTTGGGTGTGGTCTGCATATGTCAATGAACTGTTATCACAGATGGTTGCTCATGGATAGGAAAGGTAAGTTTTCCGGAGTTGAGTTGCATACCGATTTTTGTCAGTCATTAACTGGAAAAGAAACATAGCCCTAGCTAGTAATGCGATACTACCTTTCTAGTTTATTACCTGAATCCTACTCAAAGTGTTTTTTTTTTGTTTTTCTTGCAAACCGACGGTTAGGCAGATTTCCCATTGAATTAGTGTAGTGTTAGGCTGTCATGTGGTCGAAAATAACAGCAATAAAGAAGGCACCCACCCAACGCGATACAACCTGGTTCCTAATTTATTACCCGAATTCTATGCAAAGTGTGAATTTTTTTATTTTGCAAACTGATGATTAGGCAGATTTCCCATTGACTTAGTGTGGTGTTACTGTTAGGCTACCATGTGGTCGAACGTAACAGCAATTATGGATGTATTCCATGAATATTCTTATAACTGTGTCACAATTTCAGCGAACAAACAGATGGTTAGGCTTAGCTAGATTGCTCATTGATTTAGTGTGGTGTTAGGCTACCATGTGGAAGAAATTAAAAGAAAATCCACAACTATTATTTGTTTGTTTATTTCATACTGTAGAAGGAAATGCTGACAAGGTATTTCATACTGTAGAAGGAAATGCTGACAAGGAATTTTATGAGATGTTAATGGATTATAGAAGGGATAGCTAAAAAAAATAATCACAAGTGGCATTTTACAGAACGTTTATTCTAAATGCGTTCAAACTGCGCGACTGGCACAATGTTGTGACTAAATGCGAACTCTGGGCCTGCATACTAGATAGTACTAGTAGTAGTAACAACTGTTTAAGAACTACATCGGATATTTATATGGCCTGATCCAATAGACGTGAAGAGCAAGCATAAGCAGCGGCAGCAGTGCGACGTTAGTAGTGTTGTTAATTATTTGAAGTTATTAACAAGTTAATGAAAGAAAAAAGTAAATAGAAATAATTGAGGAAGGTTTTATACCTTTGCTTACACCTATGTATTTGAACATGAAAACATTGTCAGAAAAGAATATAAATCATTTATTATAGCATCCAATATGTAATTTCTTGAAAATTGTGATACACGAGGGTAAACAATTTTTTTTTTCGGGTACCGAGATTCCCTATGTGTAATGTCTCTCGGTACTCGGTTCCCGATATTTGGATCTGTGTAAACACTAGCCCTACTAGCCTAGGCTTTTCCAAAGACCGACATTCATGAGAAAAGGTGGCATCTATCAAATGATATGCCAAGCCTTACAGTGTGCAATGCCCAATTGAATTTTCTAGCCTACTCATGAAAATGTGCTCTGTGTGATAGTTTTGTGGACGTAAAACATTTCTTCGGTTACAGCGTACAAAAATGATAATTACCAAGGGAACCCATCCGACGCGGTACCACCCGGTTCCTTATTTATTACCCAAATCCTTCGCAAAGTGTGTTTATTTTGGGGGGGTGGGGTCGGGGCAAACCGATTGTAAGGCAAGATTTTACCATTGACTTAGTGTGGTGTTAGGATACGATGTGGTCGAAGTTAACAGCAATAATAAAAATATTCCACATGGATATCTTATAACTGTGTCACAATTTCAGACCTGTCAACCTGTTTGACCCCAAAATAAAGGAATAACATTTTTCAGGGCCAAAAAACCGAGAGAATAAGGGGAAAATAGGGAGGTAGGTAATTTTCAACTGAAATTATATAAATACTCCTAAATAAATAGTCTTGAGTATGGCTCATGTATGACTGGACATGTGTATGCGCACAGGATAGTATAAAGACGTTTAAAGAGGTTATGAAATGGAAAAAAAATTCTTTCTCATCGTATTCTGTATACTCGTAGCTTTCCAATGATACCCAATTTGTGTCAAACGAAGCTTGCATCCTCGAGGAATAAACGATCAAAAATTCGAGGGTAATAAAACCTTTCGAAAAATTGTTGTATTTACGGTAATGCGGCGTGACGTCAGTCGAGGAACTCAGCTCACTTCCGAGACGCTATGTTTACATTCTTAAACGTCTGAGAACACACAACATTACACTGTTGCAGCGCTCCGTAGTAATTGAGATTTAGTGTTTGGAGTTTTGTTTTTACGTAAATTTATCTCGTTACTGTTAAATATGCGGAGCCGATATGTGGTATCAGGTTGCTCCACCACAAGTAAAGACGGATTTCTACTGCAAGCTTTTTCAAAAGATGACAGAAATCGAAGAATTTGAACACGACTCGCTCAAAACACTACACATACACAACGTTATGAGTGACTGTAGGCCTATACTGTTACCAAATTACTTGTTATGACCATAGCCTAGGCCTCCTTGATACAGCAAATGATGATATTTTGTTGGTTACCTAATATTTTGCACAAAACTTAAAGCCAGTTGGTTTGAGAACAATCAATTCTAGATCTGCAAGTTTTCTTTTGTGGTAAAACTGGCGTTGTGTTGTGATTTTACGTAACAGTTGGATGATACAATTACACGGGCTAGCCTGTTATACAACGTCTATTAGTTAGGTCTAGGGCCATGTTACCAGTACTATTATAGGGTTGCACTGTAACAGAATGTCACATTTTCCTTGCACTGTAAGACACAAAATTCTAGGAGCTTCGCTACGAAGTTAAGTAGCAGGATCATCAACATTCGAGATAATTTGAATCATATGAAGGTCTTAATAACGGTGGTTTTATTTATGCTCAACCGACCAGTTTCGGTTCAGGGTCGTCCAACCGTTCTGCTCGGGGACTTCGCTCGGCAGCGAGGCGTCTCGGCCATCAGGATCGTTTTACAATTCTTCTACAAGGGGCTCAATTGATAGGGAAAAACACCGATATTATCTTCATCACCCTCAAAACTATTTCCTCTTCTTCCTCAAGAAAATAATTTTAGTCAAAGCTTACGAATGTCCTGAGAGGTGGAGTCCTATTTCCTCGGAATCGGAAGATTCGGGAGAAGACATTTTCAATTGATGAGAAGAGTGTTGTGGTTACATGTAGTAAACTGTGTAACGCCGTATCGGTAAACAGCGGGGTGTCGGCTTTGGCTGAAAGGGTTCCTTTGATGATGTCAGATGAACTGCGGTGGGCAGCTTTGCTTTTTTTTACGAGTGGCAGCTCGAGAGGTCTCTAGGGAATACTGTGACAGCGAATTTCTGGCGTTTGAAGCCGTATTTACGGAAAGTTGTGCATGGGTGGTGTTGTAGTAATGTAGATAAACCATTCCAAGACATGAAAAATTTTCACTTCATAACCTCTTTAAACAAGTATTATTATCGCGTATAAAATCGTTGACAAAAAAATTGCTGCGTAGACACCTTGTATAATCCCTGTACGAGTTTATACGCAGGTTATGCTATTGTACTCAATGAATAGGATTAAAGTCGCCGAAATAATTCATGTGATGTTTGAAACAGCCGTTTCTTAACTCGTAGTTTAAGATGTGATATTCACCTAGCATCGAAGAGGACGCAGGTAAAGTGTGTGCAGACATTAGGCGAAGTCTGAGAACTACTGACAAAGCAGCATGAAATTGGTTGAGAGTCCCACACAGCACTGTGTCATTCGTAACATGTTTGTAAACAATCTATTTTTAAATTACACTTATTACGCGATAGGCATAGGACTGACTGTTGGCTATTTTCAGAAATTTCGCAAGTGATGAAACATTAAAAACCGGGAGAGAATATGAAACCGGGTGGCCGGGAGATTCGGGTAAAAACCGGGAGTCTCCCGGTAAAACAGGGAGAGTTGACAGGTCTGCAATTCCAGCGAATAAACAGATGGTTACGCTAGATTTCCACATTGACTTAGTGTGGTGTTAGGCTACCATGTGGTTGAAGACAAAGCAATAATGAAAGTATTCCATGGGTATCTTATAACTGCAGCACAATTTCAGTGATTGAAAAGATGGTTAGGATAGATTTCCCCATTGACTTAGTGTGGTGATCTAGGCTACCATGTGGAAGAAATTGAAAGAATTTTCACAATTATTATGTTTTCATTCGTTTATTTCTTAGAAGGAAAGACTGACAATTACATTTTACTTATGGATTATCGATGGGATAACTGAAATAACAATCGCAAGTGGATTTTCACTAAAAGTTTATTCCAAATGCGATCAAAATGCGGGAATTGCGCAATCCCGCGGGTAATGCGAACCCTGGCCGGCATTATAGATAGTAGTAGTAAAATTGTTTAATAGCTAAATTGGATATTTATATGGTCTAATCCAATAGAGGTGGAGAGCAAACATAAGCAGTGGCGGCAGTGCAATGTAAGTAGTGATGTTAATCATGAAGTTATTGACAAGGTAATGAAAGAAAAAATTGTTACTTTGTCAAATGGCCAAAGTTTTTTGGTTTTTTTTTTTATAGTCAAGACAATAATTGTTTCTTATCAGTCATTAAACATGGATAACAGGAGGTTTTGTTAGATGCAAGAAGTGAAGTGAAAATATAAAATAATTACGTCAACCCACTAAGCTTATCGCAGTTATACTGTGTGTTGTTAACTGCCAAAACTGGATAGTAAATCGAAAAGCATAAGTGCAAACTAGCGTGAGAGACTTATGAAAACCCTTACGCGGTAGATAAGTGCACCTTTCCTGGCTTTGAATATCATTGAATCGAATGATCTACATTCTTCTCCCGTTGTGGTTGTGGTGAATCAAAAGCGCGGAAAAATACAATCCTTTATGTGGAACGTAATAATCGGTTCTACCTAATCGGTAATTACTCCACAACCAAAACTCAGAATTTATTTATACTTGGTAATAATATGTTGGTAGATAGCAGGTACATGGTGATATATTTTCAAGTTGATATTATGCATATTTACTAGGGGGCAGGGCTTAAGTTTATTTTCACTAAAGTAGCTTGTAAACACTGTAACTGAACAGCAACAAGTTGGTTTGAAGTCATACTTGGTACATAGATGCGCCATAGTGAGTAGATGAACCCTATTGAGTTTGGTGCTCATCTCATAAATAATAATGAGGTCACGGGCCAAACGTAAATATCTCCAACTGCTAATAACCCTGCAAACGAAAGTCAGAATTTATTCATTATTGGTGTTAATGTGTTGTAGATAGCTGATACATGGTGATATATGTTCAACTTGATATTATGCATACTAATTAGGGGGCTGGGGTTAAGTTGATTTTCACTAAAATAGCTTGTAAACACAGTAACTGACTAAGAAACAATTTGGATTGAAGGCATACTTGGCACATATCTGCAGCATAGTGAGTAGATGAACCCTATTGATTTTGGTGCTCATCTCATGAATAATAGTGAGGTCACGGGGTCAAATATGAAAATCTCCAAATGCTTTTAACTCTGCAACCCAGATTCAGAATTTATTCAAACTCGGTATTATATGTGGTAGTAGATAGTGGGTACATGGTAATATATGTTCCTGTTGATATGATGCATATTTATTAGGGGGCAGGGCTTAAGTTAATTTTCACTAAAATAGCTTGTAAACACGGTAACTGAACAACGGCAAGTTGGATTGATGTCATACTTGGTATATATATATATGCGCCATAGTGATTAGAAGAGCCCTTTTGATTTTGGTGATCATATCAAGAATATTAATGAGGTCACTGGGTCAAATGTAAACATTTTCAGAATTGAATCATACTTTGTGTGAAGGTGTTTGGTAGATAGCGGGTAAATGATAATGTATGTTCAATGTGATATTATGCACATTTATTAAAGGGCAGGGCTTGAGTTGATTTTTGCTAAAAAATAGCTTGTAAACATGGTAAGTTAATGTATTTAGTAGGTAGGTCCACAGTCAGTGAAAGAACCTTGCTGATCAATTTAATCAACAATGACGAAAGCTTGGGATTATAATCTCAATTGGCAAGGAATCACAATAAGCCCACTGGCTTGCTGGTTCTTAGTTTTATTCATTATTTGTTACTCTTGGCATCACAGAGAGTTTTTAATCTTTCTATGCAGTGTAACAATTAGTGCCAAGCAGAACATGATTAGTTCAAACAGGTTTTTCTTTTTGGAGAAGCTTAAGTCAACAATTTATGACATTGTTTCTTTTCAGATATTGTGGACTCAAGCTGGGCTTACAAGATGATAAAGGAAGTGCTAAATTTTACTGGATGGTATTTCATCGGCCGTGCAGAATACCTGGAGAGCATTTCATGACGCTTTTTACCTGAATATAAACTTGTCATTGGGCAACACAGATCCTAACATACTGGTGCATCTTATCAATCCCTGTGTTTCGCCCAAGGCTAGATTGCATAACTTTTTTTTCCACAAGAAGAATAGGGATCCTTTAGCAAGACATGTAAATGTAAACTGCTTTTGATCTAAGCTGATGTTAGAAGAGCACCATGTTTTAATAATATACAGAGGTGTATGGATACTCTTGATAGTTGATGTCTAGATGTTTGATGTAGCAGTCTGGAGACTGGAGAAGGAATTAAAATTTGAAGAAATGGAGGTGTGTCACAAATGGAGAAAGGAGACTGAAGTACACATTCAGACCAGCAAAGCTTCAAATGTCCTGGAAAGGATGAGTCATTGTGGATGAACACACTACACCCAGTAGTTGTGTTGGATGCTCTTGTCAACGACCCACAGAGGTATGTAAAGTAGAGTGATATTGGTAGGTACATGCTGATAAATGCAGACTGCACAATAACTAACCTAAGGCAAGGTAGACCAAACATAAGGGAAAAAGCAATGGACACTGTACATGTCTGTATTGGCTGTTAAGTTGACTAGTACAACCCTTGCCCATTCCTTCCAGGACAACCACAAAATTAGAATGAGAAAGAAGGAAAGGATTACTGACTTGTAAGTTAAATAGTGTTGATGAATATGTTTTAAACTCATGCTTTCAATTTGATGGAGTGAATGCTTGCATAAGATGTTTAATACTTAAGATGTGTTGATAATCACAGTAGAAACCTCACATACATACACCTGCTTTCCTGCAGAAGTGAAATGGGCATCCAGAAGAACCACTAAATGTCAATCTCTTTATATATTTATGGCAAGTCCTGTGATGCAAATGAAGTTAATCTCATATGAGATAACTAATCCATTTGAATTGTTCACCACACGGTAGGGCTGAGTCATTCCGGTTAATTCACTAACCGGTTAACCGTTTCTATTAACCGAACGGTTAACGTTTAAACGTAACCCGTGTTGTTGGCTCGAAATAAGAGCCGAAAATCAGAGTTATAAAGCTCAGATTATAATTCCGAAAGAGCGCCACCACTTTTGATTCGGAAGTACATTCTCAAAGTAGCGCTGCAAGTATCGTTTTTTTTCGTAACGCGTATGTCAAGAATTTGGTTGTATTTGCTTAGTTTTGACGATCGTTACATTGAAAAAGACGAATCGCGCGTTTTCATGAAGTTTTCAACAGATTTTTGCTTCTCTTTTCAGTTCATCGGTAACTGTTACAGAGATTTTTGAAGCAAATATTTCTTCGTTAATTGCGTAGCCCCTACTGTAATAGCGTAGGCATTGTATGGCAGTTATAAGCCTAATATTACTAGGCCTACTTAATATTGGCATTGTGTATTGAAGTTCGCGATCATATGGAGTGTACGACTACAAGGCTTTCACCAGCTAGGCCAAGGTTAGGAAAGTCGGTTGTTAGGAAGCGATTACTACAGAAGTGTACGGTAGTAGGGCTAGGCCTACGCAATTACAAGTACAACAATGGGTCACAAATATATTTAATTTGTGCATTGTGGCGGGGTAGGCAGAGGGTAGGGAGGCAGTGTGGAAAACATTGTTAAATTTCACGCGAACACCCTGTCGATTTCCCAATGGAGTTCGCGCAGCGAACACAATTAGCACGTGTAGCATAATGGCGTGGGGTAGTCCCCCGGTGGGGTCGTGGCGTGTCTGGCGATAAAATATTCGCAGCTGTGGATGCAAAATACTGAAAACTTTTTGAATTTAAATTGTCACGAAACTGATGAAAATTTTGAAATGACAAGTTAGATTAGCCATAATGTTATAAAATGAAAGGAGATTTATCTGTCTTACAATCTTTAAAAAGTTTAACTTACAAAACATGCGATATTATGAAACAAACAACGTTCGGCAAAGTCCCGTTTCTAGACTGCCTAACAATGAATAGCTTGCACTATACTACATCTACGGTAGGCTACATTTTCCAAGGTACCTTGCCAAACAACTATGAGCTCTTCCCCTGTCTAACACCTGTTTGTTAACATTTTTTGGCATGTTGCCAAAGAACGTTTCATGGTCTAGAATTAATAAGGTCAGTCAGTTAAGGTTCGGTAAAGTTATGCGAATTATTATCTTAGACGTTTAAGAAAAGTAGGTAAAATATGATCCCCGTATTAACAGTTAGGTAAGTAAAACAGCCAACTGAGTCCTCCGCATGAACAAAACAATCTATTCCCCATGATACATGAAAGTAAACCTTGTAATCACATGTTTAAGGCCACTCGGCATGATTAACTAAATGCTAAATATTGTTTCCATGTGCTTGTAGAAAACGTCAATTTTGCAATATACAATTAGTTGTGTTTTTGTAGTTACATGAGATCCGTAACCGACGAGGTGGTTAGGCTATTTGCTATACACTTAACTATGGTAGGATATTATTTTCTCCGTAATTTTGGAAATTCTAGAAAATACTTTTTCCCCCGCTTAACACCAGATGTGTTCTTACGTTTTATTCATAAATGGGTGTACTAGAGCCTTGTTTACATGACATTGTAACATTTAGCACGACATGCCAGTTTCGCGTGAATTAATCGAAAGTGTTTTGCTCGATCTTTCGTAATATTTGAAGGTGTACCAGTTTACCTTTCGTACACAATTGGTAATTTCTCTATTGATTTTCAGAGTGTTTTTCTCTATACAATCAAGTGAATACGTTGTGCATTGAGTATAAACTTATCACGAATGCAAGAAAACGATGCGGGGATTTCCAGCAGACAAATGTTTTCTTTGTGGGATTACTGAGTCAGTTGAATGGAATCCCGCACCTTAGAGGGAACACTGAAGTTGACTGAACTGAAGTCAACTTCATACGAAAGAAAACGTTTACTACTTTAATACAATATAAATTTGAAAGGATTAGATGCAGACTCGCCACGTTGTCGAATGGGGTAACAATAGGCGCTTCATGGGTCACTTACCGCTTGGTAATCCCATCAGTCGTACCGCCGATCTTAAAAATCTTTGTATGGATGCGTGATAAAGTTTGCAATTGTTACGTGATTTTCGGCAAGCAAATGTTGCGGTCTATTTCGGGAACAAAGTGATGTGAAGACGCGCCGTTGCGACTGCGTAATTGGCATTACAAAAACGGTTAAACTTATACGATGTACGGCGGACGTTTATCCGGCCGTTCGGTCGGTTAACCGGTTAACCGTTTAACCGTTACAGCCCTACCACACGGTAAGCAATCCAGATATAAATCCTTCGCTAGCATGGCATCGAGATAAAAGTCTGTAAGATATTGTACTTAATTGTTTGTTACTCAGTTGACCTGCTCATAAAAGTCCTGAGGACAATGATGGTTATGGATGCCCTCGCCTCTGGTTTGAAACCTGTATCCCAATTATGAAGAGCACACAGTCCACAATAAGAGGTCAATCCTACATCTGCTCTTGCTCAGATTAGACATACAGGTCACAAAAAAGTTCAAGAGCTAAAATTGCAAAGAAAGCCAAAATAGGGAAGAAAGTGGATGCAAAATCTAAACCAGTACCAACGGCTGTGATGTGTTCATCTCACAGTGGACCAAATTCAGGAAATAACAGAGACAGTGTCACAGAGAAATGAGACTGAAGTACACATTCAGACCAGTAAAGCTTCACAGTCATTGTTGTGTCGGATACTCTTGTTAATAAAAGTAGATGTAATTGTGCTCATCATTTATTGTTTACCCCATTTTGCAATATCTATTTACTTTGCTCCTCAATAGATACAATGTCTAATCCAACTAACAGAAAATGGTGAAGTGATTATGAAACCATCTGCAGCAGCAGAAGATGCTGAAAAGAGGTATAAGGATGCCCGACTACAGTACCTTTCCCTACAGTCAAGTCCCCAGAGGAGGTGAATAGAACTGGAATAGTGGAGCATGACCGCACAACACTCCTGGGCCACTTCAAGCTTCAGAGAGGTCAATTCTACAGCAAAACCATTTAATGGGTACTTGAGAATTATATCAGGTATGCCATGCACCTATGGAGGAAACAAGAAGTGTCCGGGTCCTGAGAAGACTGAGCTGGAGGCAAAGAGGGCAACTGTGCAAACATTGATGCATTTTGTGAAATATACATCATCTTTTGAAAGTTGCAGAACAACACATGAGATAATTCTTGCAGGCAAGCAGGCATACCTCAAGGCTACTGAGACAGGGGACCACGGATTTAGACTGCTTGGCTTTGACAGGTTTCACAAGAGGATGTATTATGATATCATGAGCTGATATATATAGTACAGTAAATGGATCAGACAGCAAATGTATAGTTCATGGACAATCCCATGTTTAGATTAGTCCGACTTGACAAACAATTGTTAGCCCATCCCAGGAGAGATGGATGAAAGCAGAAATGAGGAGGTTTAGACTCCTTCCTGGTACTGTGGATTATCTTCAGCTGTCAAAGTAGCAAGCTTCTCTGTTGAGAACACCACCACCTAGAGAGCTTCAAGCACGCATTTATCAGAACTTTCAAAACCTGACGAGTTCTGGTTGCATCCTATGCTTATATGGGGCCCGGAGGTAACTTGTTTTCATTTGCTTGGGTTCCATGTTTGCTTGGGTCCCATGTATGTAGGGACTTGTGGAGGATACACAGGCCTTCCAATACCAGGACAGTACTACAGAATAGCCAGCACTCTGCAATGTAAGAAGTGCAAATGCTCGCCATGGGCATGTGACCAACCAGGATACTTGAAATTACTGCCACAGACCCTGCAGAACATTTTCCCTGCCCTGATGACCTATATAAAAGCTGCTTGCAAATGTGACCAGCTATGGAGGTCTGGCTGTTCTCCTACAGAAGTATGCAAAGAAATATAAGAACTTAATCAACTAAGGTACAAGAGGGCCCATACATAGTATTTACATATTGAACATACTGTCTGTGCAGAAAGTTACAGCTCAGTTTACTTTGGACAAGGCAGTCGGTCTCCATTTGGAGAGTATGACGTATCTGAGCAGACTATGATTCAGAAGCCTGGGTGGACAATTGGTGTGATTTTGCCTCACAATGTTCAACAAGACGTCACAAGAAGCCATCAAAAAGTCACATTCTTACTTCAGGCAGTGGCCCAAGTGCTGGCGTGGAGGTGTTAGCTGCCAAAGTTGTGAGCCACACACAGTGCCTGCACACTGAACTATTAGGAAGACATAGTCTAATTGCTTGATAGCTTCCACTACCTCTGTCAGATTTCCAAAGCATGCACCTCATCAGCCCACCCTGCATATGGTTGTTCATGAGGTTATTCTCAAGTATTTTCTTCATTGTAGACCCCAAGGATATTGAGAACCATAGAAGAGCCATGTCTGTCATTGGAGCCAAGGAGGACCCATCAAAGCAAGAAATTAGAAAACATTGCAGGTGAGCTTCATTGCTGTACTTAGTTGTCTGTTGCAGCACAACTGAAACTAAATTTCCACTGTTATTGAAGACTGAGGAACCTAATCAGAAAACATGAAGTCACTTGCCTTATCACCTCCCATTCACATATCCTTTCTCCAATGCTAGGTGGCAAAATAAATCAAGTTCAAACAGTTATGTTCATACCTTGCATGTTGTTAATACTAAAATGATTGAATGAACAGCAATATATGAATAGAGCAATCAGTCATCCTTTGATTTCATTGCACTGCACCCTTTGGTTAACAATTGTATTAATAGTGATGGAAATGAAATCGATATCAAAAACAAACATTTAGTGAAGACTCTTCACAGAAAACATTGACAGGAACCTCACTATAAACATGTACTTCTTCATCAACTTCAAATGTTCAGTCTTTGTTTCTTATTTTGTTGTTGTTTCAGTGTCCGTCCAGAACTATTATCCACAAGAGCTGGAGAAGAGACACCCTGAAAAGGAGGAGACATTGGAAGTTTAGAAGGAGTTGGGGATTTCTACAGAGGTATGTCTAGAGACATCGGTCGGCACATGCTGATGAACAAATACTGTACAAAAACGTATGAAAAGTTGTTAAGTAAGTAAGTAAAACTTTATTGCTCTATAAAATCAGATATTTCCATACTCGCACATTATAAGAAATACAAAAATATATATAAAACTATATTCATATTTACAATTAATAACTTAATAAGGTAAGATCAAGTTAAATAGTTAAAGTCAGAGAGCCTACCCATCCAAGGACTAGGCAACCACCTAACTACTCAAATTGCTGTTGTAAAGTTTAATTGCACGAGGGATAAATGAATTGCGGTGCCGGTTAGTCTTCAGTTGAGGAAGTCTTAGTCTACCAATGCCCCTATCTATTAATCTGTCATGGAGTTGAACATGAAATAGGTGACTACAGTCGTCCCAAACAGAGTTGAGCTTGGACTGTAGGAGACACTGGTAGACAAAATCAACAGCAAACTGAGACCCCCCTACTAATATTTCAGATTTTATAATGGTGTTGTCAACACAACCCCTTTCTGTCTTACTAAAGTTACCACCCCAACAAATGAGGCAGTATCTCCAAACGCCACAGATGGTAGCATTATAGAACATATCTAAAATTTCCGTACGTACATTGAAAAGTGACATTTTCCTCAGACAATAGTATCTCAAATTCAACTTTCTAACCAGGACGTCAACATGATCCGTCCAAGTCAATGTATCGTTGAAAACCACTTGCAGATATTTATAGGTAGACACACGTTCTACCTCATTCTCTTTAATAATTACAGGCGGTGGTGGAATAACATTGTCTCAAGTGATGACCATTTCTTTTGTTTTAGAGACATTTAATTGTACAAAGTTAGAGTCACAGTAGTCCACGAATGATTGCATTTGGCGGAGGTATGCCCTATCATCATGTCCATGTATGAGTCCAGCCATGGCGGTATCATCCGCAAACTTGATGAGAGGGCACCTCTCCGACAGAGATCTGTAATCAGACGTGTATACTGAGAAAAGAAAAGGAGCCAGGACAGTCCCTTGAGGGGCTCCTGTATTGGACATAATAGTATCTGAACGGCAGGTGGGACTAAGTTTCACAAACTGTGTACGGTTGGTAAGGTACGTCATAATCCATTTAATTAAACCATCGGGGATGTCCATTTTTAAGAGTATAGATACTAAATTATGGGGTTGAATAGTATTTAAGGCAGAGGAAAAATCGAAAAACATGACCCGTGCAGAATTACCAGAATGTTCTAAGTGAGAGTATAGCCTGTGAAGGATCACAAGGATGGCATCTTCACAGCTGCGACCAGAATTGTAATTTGTAAATGCAAATTGCAAATTGTATAGAAAAGGAGTTATGTAAGGTTTAAAATGTTTTAAAAATAAATGCTCATATACCTTCATTGGCACGAACGTGAGTGCTACAGGGAGCAAGTCATTCATACATGATATTACTGATTTTTTAGGAATAGGTATAACACACGATTGTTTCCATAAAGAGGGAATATGTCCAACCTTAAAAGACTGATTGTATATAACAGTGAAAATATTAGCCAGTTCTATTGCACAATGTTTTAATACCCGTGATGAGAGATGATCAGGCTCGGCAGCCTTTGATGAATGTAACTTAGAAAACTGACAACGGAAACTGACGTACGTCGTTCTCAGTCACCACTAGGTTGCAGTTAAAATCAGTAAGCAGTCCTTGCAGATTAATATGCTTCGTAGAAAAATCATGATTGTCAAAACGGTTATAAAAATAATTCAGTTCATTTGCATAATCGACTGTAGCAGCAGGTAGTTGGTAAGAGTTAGTTTCATTTGTGTATCCACTCGTCAGGCGCATCCCTTCCCAGACACGCTTCATGTTGTTGTCAGTGAAATATCCTTCCATTTTGTCACGATAAGCGGCCTTCTCTTCCTTGATTACCCGTTTAAGTTCAAATTGCACTTGCTTTAATCTGGAAGCTTTAATCTTTCCGGATCTCCTTTCCCAAAAAGTCATTTCTTCTTATTGATGACATCTTTGACTCTTTTATGTGATCCATGGTTTATTGTTATTTGTAGGAATAGTTCTCTCCACACAAAAGTAAATATAGTCGCTTATTGTATGTGTTAGTTCATCTATGTCTCTGCTGGCCTCCACGAACATATTCCAATCTGTACAATCTAGTTCAGCTCGGAGATGATCCAAAGCATCATCATTCCACTATTGAATGGTAAAACATAATGGTAGTAATGGTAGTATGATATATGTAGTATGATATATGTTCAATTAAGGGTTAAATAAGATATATTTTACGTCGAAACATATATCATGTAATACAAGTGTACGCAGGGTCAGAATTAAAAAAAAAATAAGGGGGGCTATTTGTGACTGCCAGTGCAGGGGCTCCTTTTTTTGTTTGCGAGGGCCATTTTATAGTAATATATTAAATAACATTGTAACTACCTGCAAACTGCATTCTAAAAGAACACAATTAACCCAATTGATCAAAACTTTCAATTTGTATTTAAAAACTTGCTTAGGCATGTACTATACAGTAGGTTGGCATGCGTGAGTCCTTAGCCTATGCAGTACCTCCCTGCAACTTTGAGCTGCCACTCGATAAGTACATTTTCCCAATTATTTATCTTGTGTTTTAGCAGCAGAATGGGACACGCAAAATAGCACTATTACTCCATAACACTGCTTAAATCAAAGGGATCTTTCACTCAATGAAACTCAAAGGTTGACAAAGCATGTATCTTCCAACTGGTGTTAGGTGAAAGTCTTAAAACTGTTAGCAACAAATCATGGTAGCAATAACGGCAACCTTGTCTCAAAACTCCTTAAATTGTTCTAATTTTTCGAATTATGACCGATGGCATGTAGAACATGCAACAAGAAATACTATAGGAAGTGTTTGGCCACCTTAAATGTATTGGAATTTTGACACGAAACAATTTTTTCTTCATGGTTTTGTATTAACAAACCTAATATTATCCTACTGTTGTTAGTGTATGACACAGTGAAGCCTAACCAACTCTGCATGCTTTTTTGTCGAAAATGTTTGACCAAATGACAGAATAATCGTGTAATGTGGTTTTGATTTTCTGCATATCAATTTTAAAGGGGTCGTGGTCATTAACTTATGAACTTTAATATCTTGAAATATAGTGGTTGCAACTTGTAAAAGTTATATATATTGCAGTAATGATTGCTCTCATATTTTAATATCAGATGGGGATATTGACATATTTATTGTTAGTAGTCTACCTTTGGGGCTAGTACTATAGCTGTGTGTTGCCTGTATCTACCCAAGCCATCATGATGTTCTTTTTTAATTGGTTAATTGGTTAATATATGAACACAAGATATATGAACACAAGATATTTATGAAAGCCATCAAGCCACGTACCTCGTATGCTCAAACTGTTCCCTATAATAAGTAGAATTTAAATGGTTTTGCTGTTTGTTTACAAATGCTCCGTGAAGTTATTGAACAACCTCCGCACATGAAAAGTCCCTTGACATAATAAACGTGCAGATAGCGAACCATTTTACACTCTTAACTCCCATTGGGATTGGTCACTGACAAAAATCAGTTTACAACTTAAAGTTGCTTTGAGTCGGTGTGTAGTGTTTATGTGGTAGGTGGAATGTACGCTGTTTCGCAGAATATTTCATTGCCGTCTTTCAGTGTCATGGCTTCACAGTACGTACAGTATGAAGCTGTGACGTATGTCTTGTATCTACTACGTTCTGTACTATGTATATCATTGGGTTATACTATGACCTAGCCTAAGCCTATGGTGTTCGTAAACAATGAATTTGGAAGTCACAGAACTGGACAAAGTTGTCATCAGAAGGAAAACTTGCGGCAAACAAATTATTTATATCTTATTATTGTAAGGGATGTTACACACTTTGGGTTGACTGGAGGTTTAATAACTAGTGTCCCATCAGTATGAAGACAGATGAACACTTCAAAAATGACACAAAGAAACAGTGTGTAGCTGGCTAAGTATATATACTATAGAGAGAACTGTATTGAAACAAAAGATTTAACAGTAAGACTCATATATATGTAACTGAAGAGTCCAATATATGAAATATGAATATAGTTATTCTTACATGGGTAGGAGGGGATTGAAATGCGGGGTCCAGTTTAATGAAAAATAAAGGAATGATTTGACTTACAGTTTGGTTGCTCACAGGTGGCCACTTTGCACTCACACACACACACACAACACAACAAATCCTTAAGCAATATAAAGGCACAGAATGTAAAATGAATAAAAGTCCATCAAATATTGCTTGAAAAATTTCTCTGAGAGAGTGGTGACTTGCGAGCCAGTGTCGATTAAGGAGGTGGCAGGGATATCTTCAATGGCTATATCTACTAGCATGTAGTCACCTACAATTCTACTTGACTGTTGTAATGTCTGGTTTGAGCCTGGGTTTATACCGTTATCCACTGTTTGGCTCCCAACAGTGGACCAGACTAGTTTGGGGACCCAGCACCTTGATGTTGTCCACTGGCAGGGGTCCGGGGGGACTCTTCCTGTTTCTGGCCTTCCTTGCCTACAGTTACGTCCAATATGTCCTGGAAATTGACAGATACCGCATATAGGCTTCCCATCATTCGTGAAGCGGTCGGTGCGGCATGGGCCGTATGTCGTTCTCCCGTTTTCCCATGAGCGAGGCTGGGTGAGGGTAGCTTGAAGCTCGCTCATCTGCTTCTGCATGCTTAGGAAGGCAGCCTCCATTGTTTGCTGCCATTTTTGCAACTCTGACGGCTGCCCCTGGACCTGCTGAACGGTAGCCCTTATAATGTCTACATTTGTCTCTGCCCCCATTTCCCCTTCTAATTGGAGAGCTTCATCTCGGACTTGGGGGAAAGTCAACCCTGCATTCTTCCTAAGTTCCTTTGGTAGTACAGAAAACCTCCAGGAAAATAGAATATAATCCAGGCAAGATATATTAAGTAAAGTTCCAAAGAAACAGCAATGGCTAACAGTAAATAAAAGCAAAGTAAAGTTAGTGTCCTCCAATAAGAATAGTTATAGATCCTTCCATGTGATGGCAATGGAGAGTGAATATATTTAGAAGTGTTGAAGAGTTCCTGTAATAGCCGAGAGCTAGGCTTCTGGGAGACTCCAATGGTGATCAGTATCAGGAAACGTTGAGATTAAAAACTAATTTATATTTTTACAGTTACAGTAGGCTTCTTTTATGTAATTGAAATTCCGCAGGAACAGATTCAGGTATTTGATATAATTAACTTTATCTTTGTATCTAATTCTCCTTGAATATTACTAAATTCTATGTCCTCCTGGCTTGGGGGGGGGGGCTAAGGTGCTCTGCAGCCACATGGCATATCCAGCATTTTCTTTGTCTAACTAAAGGGAGGGGCCAAATTGGAGTAATGATACAGTACCCAATCAGTTAAGTTACTTTCTCTAAACCATCATTTAGAGATCCCCTGATTGGAGTTGCTACCAGAAAAACTCTGACCACAGCAATGATGATGCCAACTTTTCTAAGAACAAGGGAGTCCTGTAGTAAAGAGGCAACCCACATGCTAATGGACACTAAATTTATATACAAAAACTGCAGAAGAGACAATTAACTTCTGATCTGATGCAGTATCTTAAGTAAAAGGATAAACTGTGAAGCCAGCAGCTTACTGACTATAAACAGGAAATGGAGCCTGTTTACATCATTAAGAATCTTGGTTAAGTAAGTAAAGGTAAAATAAGCGTTAACAAGTGAAGAACTATGTCAAAAGTAATTATGCACAAACCTCTTTCAAATTAACTTTTTCTTATATTTTAAAAAACTTTCCCCCCTCGCAGTTTTGCTTTAAGGGCTTTTTTAGCGCTCACAAGGGCCTTCGCCCTTCGCCACCCTTTATTTTAAGACCCTGAGTGTACTAATATATGTTGGTACACAGTGTAACTCATAAATGTGCTCACTTCGACGGCATAAATATTTAAGTTGGAATGTTACATAGAAGATGAGCAGGGCACTGGTCATCTTTCCCTTGATCTTTTCTGGAGAGTGGCAGATTGACTCCAGTTTAAGACAAATAGCCTCAACAAGTGGGCTGGCATCCACCAATGTTGTTTGCCCTGAATTTCCACCTACCATTGCTCTGAGACAAATGACAAGTATCAAGATATTATATTGCATATTTTATGCTGTAAAATAATCAAGGTTATATTGTTACTTGATCCTCACTGTAAATTACACTTTTTCAACTGGTGGGGGCATGGCTTGGGTGAGAACCTTTCTTTCCATTTTCTTTTCTCTTGCATTCCACCTAACACAGCAATAAGGAATTTTATGGTGCTAATAACTGAACAGCAATATGGTGTTGTTAGTCTATTTAATAATGGAAAATCATATTAGCTTGTATTGCAAGTTTGAACTTCCCATGAAAGAAGGGTGGTCTGGTTTAGCTCATACAGCTGGATGTTTGTTTCCTGCATTAATCTGTTGTGGCATGTTAACCAGATTTCTGATATGATGATACTTGTCCAGGACTAGTTTCCAACTGGAAATTGCACTACCTTGAAGATTGCACAGAGTCCAGCTTGATGCAAAGGGCCTCCACAAGTGGGCTGGCATCCACTGAAGTTGCAGGACCTAAGGTTATTCCAATCATTGCCCTATAAATCACAAAAAGAAACCAACTCAAGTGAATAATCTCCAATAATAGTTGAATTTAAAAATTAACTTAGAAAGATCAATAATACCTTTTTACCTTCTGAGACTAACTGTGCCTTCCGTTACAGTGTGCTTATGCTGGGACTAAAATATACTAAAATTGGAAACGATACAGAGAAGATTAGCATGGTCCCTGCGCATAAGTTGGAGCATAATCCCACCTCTCCCTCAAGTCCAATCTAATAAGGGAACCATGCAAGTATAGAAATGAAAGAAAATTAACTATTGAATAAAACAGTATTAAGAAGAAAAAGACAAAATAAACTATAAAAACAAAGTAATAATTACCTTTTTGGTGGAGTCAATCTTCAGTATTGTACCATAGACAGATGTCATTGCTGCTTTAACATGTCTATTCTCCCCCAAACGTCACACACATAGTACACAAGAAACCATCTTGCTGTAGGGAAGGCCTTGAATGTTTCAGTTTCTTCATACTGTTGAGTTGGCATGTTCAGAGCCCTCATGGCATTCTGGTGATGTTTGCAAGCAGAAAGATACTGCAGTAGCTTCCCGAGCCATTGTTCGCTATGACGCTCCAAGATGTTATGTTGCATAGCAGTTGAGCTGTTCCCCAAAGTACGTGCTCTTAGCAGGCTCAGTACAGATCGATCACACGCATACTTCCTGGTCAACAGTGCTGGAAAAGATACCCGCATGGCGTCCGTCAGTTGGTTCATCATCCTATCATCGTACGAGATGAATTGGCAGTGCTTGCATCTGTTGAACGAGCTTTTCCTATTGTAAGGCCTTCTCTTGGACGTCCCGATTTGCTCCTCCTCCAAGGCTCTTTTCTTCTGGTAGTACAGGGTGGTCCTGGGAAATGACGGTGGTACAGAACTTGATTGCAGAATCTGGAGTTTGAATTGGGGGGGGGGTCCACTCTGTCAGCTGCCAGAGCAACCAGACCACTAGTTGGGGGAGAGGTGATGCGTGAATGCCAGGAGACACAAGACTTCATTGAAAATCATGAGGCACTGAATGAGGAGTTGCGGCAGGAGTGTACTGGAAGGAGGGAGTGGATGTTGATGCCTCCATTGTAGCAGGTGGTGGCAGGGCTTGGGTCAGCACCCTCTTCTCCAATTTCTTCTGTCTGGAATTCCACCTGGATACATGACAAAAAAAAAATTGGTACTAACAAGCCTGGCATCATAATTGGTGTTACCTATGCAAAGAATTAATAACTGGTATGAAATCTGAACAAGTGAGAAAAGTTGTCTGGTTCAGTTCATACAAATGCAGATTTGTTGTAGCCATGAGCCTGTCATGCAACGTCACCAGATTCCTGATGTCATGGTACTTGTCGAGGATTAGCCTCCATCTGGATACGGTCTTCTTTCCCTAGATCTTTTCCGGAGAGTGGCAGACTGACTCCAGTTTAAGACAAATAGCCTCAACAAGTGGGCTGGCATCCACTGATGTTGCTGGCCCAGAATTTCCACCTACCATTGATCTGAGACAAATGACAATTATCGAGATATTGCATATTTTATGCTGTAAAATAATCAAGGTTATATTGTTACTTGATCCTCACTGTAAATGACACTTTCTCACCTTCTGAGACCAACCGTTCCTTGTATAACGGTTTGTCTGTGTGACGTTGCTGGCTTCTTCTGCATGAACCTTCCAGTATGATGTGAATCGTCTCTGTACCGTGTTGGATACAACACTTGTAACTCCTGAAATAGTAAGCCTCTTCCACAGGTGTATGATGGACATCATGCAGCCTGAAGAGCACCTCTCCTATATCCTGGATCTGTTTCCAGCCACACAGCCCAATAGGCCCTATAGCCTGTGAAAATAAATAAATAAATTAATGCGAATGTAAGTGTGAGAGAATGTAGAATATATGTTGACAGCTAGGAAAGAGTGAGGTGCAAAGAGTTATCAATTTAAAGTAACAATAAATACTCACCACTCAAGCCTCTTTAGATACGTATTGTTTCCCTTCTACAGCTGGGCAAAAAGTGTCCACTCCTAACCTTCCAATGTGGTGACTGTGACCAAAGTCTTTTGTCTTTGACATTTGACATGAATGGCATAAATTGAAGGTTGACTTCCTGATGTATTTTCTTTTGGGGTTTTCATTCCCTTGCCTTTCTCCCTCGCGTTTTTTTCTGGTAGTACAACGTTGCTTTTGGCACAGATATTGTGATGGGGCTGTTGTATACACTGGCAGCAGCTGTGGGTGGTGTTCTAGCCACATTTTGATGGTTTGTAATGACCCTTTGTTGGCCCTCAGTCGGAAGGTTTTGTACTGTTTTAAACTGATGGAGTGTCTGGGCTGGGTAAAGAATCCTTTTTGGAAGAAGCAATCTTGGAGCAGGGAGAGGCTCTTTTGCTTCCATGGCAACTGGTGGGGGCATGGCTTGGGTGAGAACCTTTCTTTCCATTTTCTTCTCTCTTGCACTCCACCTAACACAGCAATAAGGAAATTTATGGTGCTAATAACTGAACAGCAATATGGTGTTGTTAGTGTGTTTAATAATGGAAAATCATATTAGCTTGTATTGCAAGTTTGAACTTCCCATGAAAGAAGGCTGGTCTGGTTAAGTTCATACAGCTGGATGTTTGTTTCCTGCATTAATCTGTTGTGGCATGTTACCAGATTTCTGATATGATGATACTTGTCCAGGACTAGTTTCCAACTGGAAATTGTTCTACCTTGACGTTTTTGCGATGATGATTGCACAGACTCCAGCTTGATGCAAAGGGCCTCCACAAGTGGGCTGGCATCCACTGAAGTTGCAGGACCTAAGGTTCCAATCATTGCCTAGAAATCACAAAAAGAAACCAAACTCAAGTGAATAATCTCCAATAATAATTTAATTTAAAAATTAACATAGAAAGATCAATAAAACCTGCAAATACCTTTATTGTTATTGACTTCTTTGCAGAGTTAACAAACTATGCACTGACTGTATTCAGTCTGGTTTTAAGCTATATTTAAACACCTCTTCCTTTGACAGTTGTTTTCCAAAAATACCACTGCTTTTTTGCCTTTTAACAATCGCTGCTACCTGTCTTGCTCTTTCAGTACAAGCCAACATCGAGTCCCCTGTCAACTTGTTGTGAAATCGAAATGTTGGTTTTATAGACTTTGAAGACTTTCTGGGACCACCAGGCTTTTCACACCCTTTCTCCACACACTTTTATTGTGCTTCAGTCTTCTCTCGCTCCTTCTGAACCTCCTTCCTTTGTTCCTCCTGCATTGCTGGCAACTGGTACTCTGAAGCCTTGAACTCTTCAAAGGTCATGGTCAATGAAGTACTGAATAGTTGTTTTTGCGGTGAAGATTGCACAGACTCCAGCTTGATGCAAAGGGCCTCCACAAGTGGGCTGGCATCCACTGAAGTTGCAGGACCTAAGGTTGTTCCAATCATTGCCCTATAAATCACAAAAAGATACCAACTCAAGTGAATAATCTCTAATAGTAGTTTAATTTAAAAATTAACTTAGAAAGATCAATAAAACCTTTTTACCTTCTGAGACTTACTGTGCCTTCGGTTACAGTTTGCTTAAGCTGGGACTAAAATAAACTAAAATTGGAACAATAAAGAAAAGATTAGCATGGTCTTTGCGCATAAGTTGGGGCATAATCCCACCCCCTCCCTCAACTCCAATCTAATAAGGGAACCATGTATAGAAATGAAAGAAAATTAACTATTGAATAAAACAGTATTAAGAAGAAAAAGACAAACAACATAAAACTATTAAAAACAAAGTAATAATTACCTTTTTGGTGGAGTCAATCTTCAGTATTGTGCCATAGACAGATGTCATTGCTGCTTTTAACATTTCTATTCTCCCCCAAACGTCACGCACGTAGCAGGCAAGAAACCATCTTGCTGTAGGGAAGGCCTTGAATGTTACAGTTTCTTCATACTGTTGAGTTGGCATGTTCAGAGCCCTCATGGCATTCTGGTGATGTTTGCAAGCAGAAAGATACTGCAGTTGCTTCCAGAGCCATTTTTCGCTGTGACGCTCCAAGATGTTGTGTTGCATAGCAGTTGAGCTGTTCCCCAAAGTGTGTGCTCTTAGCAGGCTCAGTATCGATCGATCACGCGCATACTTCCTGGTCAACAGTCCTGGAAAAGATACCCGCATGGCGTCCGTCAGTTGGTTCATCATCCTATCATCGTACGAGATGAATGTACCACTGTTTACAATCCATGTACTCTGCTGCCAGGTAGTAGAAATCACTAACATCAAGAACTAGTCGAACTCGATTGTAAATGCCCTTCGACCTCAAGGAGATGTTGCAAGTGGGACAGAGGAAGTCAACCCGGTACATTCATCTTTGCATCCATAAGAACAGCCTCTTGGAGAAGTACTGTGAAACAACTGGTTTTCTCGTAGTGGGAGGCTAGGGAGGGTGCCACCAAAGCTGCAGGCTTTCCTTCCGTCTTCCCTTTGATATAAAAAGAGTTCTTCCATAAAAGAGCCTGTCTCCCTCACTCATGTTGGCTGCCCAGCCAACTGGGACACGGTGGAGAAAATCACTCTAAAGACAAAAATGAAAAGAAGGGATACATATTGCATTAATTGGTGAATGTGATCGATGCCGCGGGAAACGTCCATGCATAGCATGTATAGGCCCTAGCTAGTTGTAATAAACAATAACAGCTAAATACTAGATTTCTGTAAAAATTATTTTACTAGTGAGCAACATTAATTTAAATGTGCCGGCTGTGTCCAAACTCCTTCGTTTTTGGTAACTGACAGTTCTTGCATTTGTTGAATGTGCTTTTCCTATTATAAGGCCTTCTCTTGGACGTCCCGTTTTGCTCCTCCTCGAAGGCTCTTTTCTTCTGGTAGTACAGCAACTAATTCAGCCTTTTACATATATGCTCTATGACATAAGTAATTGAAGACAACATTTAATTCAACTTAAGACTAAGGCAGGCTATGGAGTGCACCAGATTAATTGCTTTAAAACCACTGTGAAATAACTGTATAGATAAAGGATAAAGTGATAACTGTGAAGTGTGATAAATAGTTAAGTTGAGTTTTACACAACTGGTAGGCCTAGAGTGACAGCAATAAACATATGTTGCGCATGCGGGTGTACATGCATGTGGCTCATCATGCATGGGCAGTACGTGCTGCGCTTTTCATTGGTTTGTAATTGATATAGCTGTGCTACTTTTACAGCTTGAGCCTTAACAGCAGATTATATACCCCAGCCTAAAATCAAATTTGTTGAATTGAGAAGGATACTTTTATTTCCACTGTTGTTGATAAAATAACTGAATAAATCTTACCGTATGATAGCTGCAAACGCGTTCAAGTACTCGCCCAAACAGGTCTTTGCTGGCTGTTGCACCAGGCTTTACAGGGCAGGAATCTATCTTTGACAGTCTCTTCTCCCAAGGAGACCCTTCTTTGGTCGCTGTCCTCTGCCAAACTTAAATGTTCCTACTGCATACTGCTTCAGTCTATCATGCCATTGGGATGCGGTGAGGCCTTCTTTCGGCATTTTTCTTTTCACGAGAGGACTCGATCCAGATCGATGTTCAACCTGCAATGATAGAGGAATGACCCTCTAGCGCATTGGTACATAGGAAGCCTCTGCCCATCTTTCACTAGTGAACCTGTCTGAGTGTACAGCTGGATACTGGGATCCTCCGAATCTTGGATGCACTGCACGTGGCGCTGCTGCTCATCCCATATCATCTGGATAGAATCAGGGTGTAGAAGAGGAATGCCCATGGTATCTTTACCCCTCTCGGAAGAAACAAACCTATTACCTCCTTGATCAGACGTGTTGTGTCTTCAGTTCCTCGAGTACGTCGCCTGCAGTGCAGCTCCTTCTTATTGATGTGCAAGGCCAAATTCTCCTTCTCGAGACTCCAGACACCACTCGCACCCAATTCTGCTTCCTTTGCACGTCGTAGCTGGGCTAAATCTGCAGTGTCCCCACTCAAAAATGCAGGCAGACAATCGAGACATAAAGGCTGGGTAGAGAGCATGTGACTGTGATGTGCAGCCAAGAGAAAATCGACGCAAGAAATGCCAGATATCCAGCAGTATGACAAGATCACTCCATTCATGGAACATCTCCTTCAGCTTCGAATAATTCCCAGTACAAAGGCAACAACCACGGTCAACATACAATAACTTTGGGGATGGCATCTCGTTTGCCAGTCGATACCGTTGCATCAGCCCTGTTGCCATGTCTAGGAGACCTTCTCCCTCTGAATCTGTCATGACAGACATAAGCACCTGCCCATGCTCATTACCAATATTTGTGCACCAAGATGCAGTGCCTGCAGCTTTACCCGCCTTTTGTGATCTGAAAATGTAAATATAAATTATTGAATATATCTGACATATTTCCTAGAATGTCTACGTTTATGTTGCATCTGAAATGATGCTCACCTTTTTTGTAGAATCCAGTTTCAAGACTGTTCCGTATGTTGAAGTGATCTTTGCCTTCACTTCATCTAGACGTGTCATAACATCTCTGACGAACACAGCCAGAAACCTTGGTGCTGCTGGCATGGGTTGCATAGAAGGGGTGTTCTTCGCAAGGAGCTGTTATCTTCAACATTCCTTTCTCCGCTTGCGTGTGGAATAGTTCTCTTGCCTTCAAAAATTGCAAGACTCTCTGAAGATAGACTTCAGACTGCTGTTCAAGAATTTGCTTCTGAACCTTGGTAGATGAATTACCCAGAGTTCGTTCACGGAGAAGCCGGACCGCCTTCAAATCACAGGAGTACCTGAAAAATAAAATAAATTACTCTAGACACCATGTCCTCACAGTACCAGTACCCCATTGTCAAGATTTATTAAAAGCATAACTGCAACTCACTGTAAACAGTAAACGTGAACATAAATTCCGCTATGTCCTCTGTCAAATATAAACAAACCGTGTTAGCCGTAACTGCAGTACACAACGGTTGATTCACAAAAATGAGTGGCTGCTGCACCTGGAGCGTGCACAGATATTCCATGTTAAAATGTACATAGTAAATAGACGATGAGTAAAGCAAGGCATAGGTTAAATACGTATGATGTGAAATTGAAGAAACATTTACAGAATGTGTAGCACTATATTGACAAAACTGCAGGACTAGTCTACAACAATAAGATATTACAATTTGCTCTATTGGAAGAGAGATGCCACATGTACAGTATAACCTACTGTACACTGAAAAGGTGTCTGTGCATAAAACAAAATATTATGTAGGTCAACCTAACTATGTACAGTGGTGAAACAATGAAGATGGAAGCCTGAAATCATCATGTCATGGCAGTCATAGCCTATAGTATGTAAAAGAAATACAGTTCGGTCAACCACGTACAAACACTATAGCTTAAAGCACCCCTTAAAAGTTATATTTTGTTGTTGTCTTGAACAGTTTGGGGACTAAATTTGCACCAACCCCTCCCACCCCACCCTCTCTGCTTCAGTACTGGTTAGAGTATGGGGTGCCATACTCAACTGCATACTGTATGGTACATACATGAACATACACACAACAACATGAATGTTTCTGCACACAAAACAGAAGAAATGTATTGTAGGAACAAATAAAAAGTAATATTAAGGTGAAGTTCATAGTGACTCGAGTCCACTAAATGCCTACTTGTGTTTTCTTTTGATAGGATCGCTTGCTGCGGAAGCAAGCATCCAGTGAAGTTGTTGCCGCTCTCCAAACAACTGCTTGCCTACTGGGTGGGGTTTGTGTTAATTCAAAAAAACACTTCCTTAGTAAATCAAGCTTCTGCGGCGGAAGGGCGTCTCTCCCGTGGCTGCCATTGCAGTTGCACCTTACCATCTCCTCTCTGTTGAATATTTGACTGGCAAGCTTAAGTGCAATTGTATTCGGTTGGTCCGCTTAGTGTATTTTCATGTATATATACTATTTGTATTATTCTTATTCCATCTTATCATTGTATTGTCTTATTGCGAGCATTTAATTGCCCATTTTTGGTGCTTAATAAAGTTTATTTGAATTTGAATTGAATTTGAATAAGATGATAAAGATTGCAGGAATGTCTGAGAAAGAAACCCAGTGGCCCCAGACTGCTGGTTCAAGGTACTGGTGGTGCCAACCATTGGTTGTGTTATGACCGGCGGCGGAGTAGATGTTGAGGCAGCTGTAGGTAAAAATGTCTGAGGTAGAAACTCAGAGGCCCCAGACTGCTCGCTCAACCTACTGGTGGTGCCAACCAGCGGTTGTGTGTTGACCAACAGCGGAGTAGAAGTTGCGGCAGCCGTTGGTAAAAACTAGGACTCAAATAGTCAAGAACATTGTGTAGCAAACCCATACTTTCTGAAAAAATGCCTGATGTCTCTTCCAATGAAACACGGGTTTGCGCTTCTGGATGCATGCCACATCCTCGGACAAGGTTGCCATCTCTTGCATGAAGTTTTCCACCATAGCGCAAAGATGACCCAAGTCAGTCCATATCTTTTCTTCATTTACAATATTAGGCCTATCTGATGGGGCGGTTGCATAAACCCACTAACTACTGTACATGTTCCTCGTACATGTTCTACTTTCTGAAAAAATCCCTGATGTCTCTTCCAATGAAACACGGGTTTGCGCTTCTTGGATGCATGCCACATCCTCGGACAAGGTTGCCATCTCTTGCATCAAGTTTTCCACCATAGCTCGAAGATGACCCAAGTCAGTCCATCTCTTTTCTTCATTTACAATATTAGGCCTATCTGATGGGGCGGTTGCATTAAACCCACTTAACTACTGTACATGTTCCTCGTACATGTTCTACTTTCTGAAAAAATCCCTGATGTCTCTTCCAATGAAACACGGGTTTGCGCTTCTTGGATGCATGCCACATCCTCGGACAAGGTTGCCATCTCTTGCATCAAGTTTTCCACCATAGCTCGAAGATGACCCAAGTCAGTCCATCTCTTTTCTTCATTTACAATATTAGGCCTATCTGATGGGGCGGTTGCATTAAACCCACTAACTACTGTACATGTTCCTCGTTGCTTCGCTCATTACCCCTGGTGGTACTGTTCTGTGTAGTATTTCTGTTTTTTTCTCCTACTTCATTTGCTTCATCCTTTTTCTGTTGGAGCAAGGCTTTCATGCATTTCGTGTATTATTGTGTAAGCTACTACCTTGTGTACCTTGTCCGTAGTAGCGACTTATGCATCATACAAATGACGTCAGACTTACCGTATTTTAAACCAACGAGACCGAAAATAAAAAATATTATACAAATCTATGATTGGGATACAGGCTGAGGTCAATGCATCCATAACTGAATTCTAAGGAATTAATCAACCAGGCCTGCACCCATAACTTCATATGGTTCAGACGTTGAAGTGAAGTGATTCACACATGAAAATACATTTTAAAAGAAGTATAGGTGGGAAAAACAAATTCTGTGATTTTCGCTTTTCAAGATTTCATAGCACTAGCCTATATGCTGTTATGTTGAGCGACGATCAATGAACCAAACGACCTAATGAGGGATTTAATCGCATGTGTTCTCCCGAGATTATTATTATTTTCCTAGGAAATGCAAATGTGACAACACCATTGTATGCATAATAAAATCGAGTGCAGAATTGTTTGTTAATATTATTAGCCAACCTCGGTTTGTGTAACATACTGAACTACAGAGTTGGCTTTTATGGACTTATGTTAGCAGTTCGCATTAACAATTAAGTCCAAGTAATAATAAATTAGTAACAACAAGGCCTTTGCTCAGTGCTGCAGCCGACACAGTACAGTGTCAGTAGGCCAAGTCTACAAATTCACGGAACTGCTATATCGGTAAAGTAATGTTTTGATAAATACCTGCCTAGTGCAATACAGAAAGATACAGAATATATCTACTTTGTCAAATCTGTAAGACTATTTCTTACCGGCGATGTTATTATGTCCATCAATCCTTTACAAATTTCAGGAGACTGGTCTACGTTTCGCCTTGTAGGGTATATAATTTTGAAAAGATAACAGTTTCATCTGCAGCGCAAGTTGTTCGTAACTGAAAGTTGTATTTAGAATTTCAGGTGCACTGACATCATGCTCTTAAATTATAAACTCTATTGTCAAAGGCTGAGACGTGTTCTAACATGGATCTAAAATTATATATTTTAGAACAACAGGGATACCTCATTGGTCAAATCTGTAAGTCTAACATTGCTCTAAAATAGAGAGATCTGCCACGTCTTAGCGCAAAAGTTGGTTTATTAATCTTCTGTACCAAGGGGGTAAAGCCAAACTTGTTGCAAACAGTCCCGTTTAACACAAACTGCATGCTTTTCAGTACTCAGTTTAAATGATTTACATGTCCCAGGACAAGGTGATGTGCACAATATGCTATAGGGTAGTTTTTTGTGCTTCAGAATAACACTTTGTTTTCATTGCAAACATTGACCAAAGAACCCTAAAACTATCATTACCTGATGTAGATGGCACATTACTTCTTCTGACATTTGCCAGACCAGTCCTGTCCTCTGGTTCAGGTAACTCAAAGGGGATTGGTGGAGACACCAGTCTGGACGGTCCTTCCTTTGCCGGTGGGAGAGGTTGTTCTGCAGGGACACGGGATGGTGGTAGTTGACGTCCCTGCAGGAGCATGGTGACTTCATCTCTCCTCGTCTTTTCGTTGTACCATCGTGTCAGCGTTGTTTCATTTAGATGAAACAACACCAATTCTGTCCCCTCGAGTAGGTCTTCACTGTTGAGGAGCCGTTGGCGGACCTTGTTATATTCGGAAAGGATGAGCCTCTATCTTGAAGTGTATCCGTCATTCTTTCTTGCCTGTGGTATTTTCTCACAGAGAAGAATACACAGGGCTTCGACAACCCGGCTTTTGTTCGGATATGATGCTGGTGATCCAGCAGACAAGAAGCATCTATTAAGAAAAGAGGAGGAAAAAGGAATGTCATATTAATGTGTGTCAAGTATTTACTTTTTGATGCAATTGTTGTCCTCAGCTAAGACATGTCCACTGGAATAAATGTTAAAGTTCTCACCTTTTTACTACCTCAGCACCCACATTACCATGCTTAGACCTGGCAAACCATCCTTTTGATGCTTTCATTCTCAGTCGGTATGTCAGAGGCTGCTTGTCAAAGTCAGCGAGGTCATTGTACAGTTTGGTGATCTTCTTGGCGTCTGACGAGGTAAGGCTGATTCCCTTTAGGTCCAGCAGCGCCTGGGCCAATGCTCCAACCTTCTCCCAGCCTGGGATGCCCCGTGAATCAGTGCTGACATCTTCACCACAGTCAATGTCAGCTGCATTCCTCAAAGCCGCAGGATCCTCCTCAACGACATCCTCTTGATCACGATCCTGTAAAAGGAGAGACACAACATAGTTGCTTTACATGTAATGTGTGGATAAAAAGAATTTCACTTTCTTTTTCTTCTCCTTTACACCTCTAGCTATATCCTGATAAGTTATTAAAGAGTATAGCTAACCTGTTTGTCTGTGAATGGTGGGTCTGGAATGGGGAAACCATGGTCAAGAGCACTTTTCATCTTTTCATCTGTTGCAGCCCCTTCCGCATCCCCCCCCCCCCCCCCAAACATGCAGTTGGAAATATATTGCTGATCATGCATTACATTAAGTTTAATTGTATAACCAATTAGAGGCATTTTAATTGACCACATAGCTAGGCTCAATGTATAATTACTGAAACTCTACTTATGACATATCTACAGATCATTCAAACTAAAAACCAATAGAGTAACCTCATTCTCAGAAGCAGTAGAACTTCTTTTCTTGAATTGGCCTTCACTGGGTACCAATCTGTAGGACGTGGATGTCGATGGGGCATCTTGTCCTTTTTTTGAACTAATGGCTATAACAGATGCAAAACAGAAAGAAATGTTTAGATTAATTAGTAAAAATTTCAACAGTATATTTCAGAACTCAACTCAACTGAAGTGCATTTATGCAATGTACTCAAGTCACTTTAAAGTTATGCTGTATTGGCCCCAAATATGGGCTAGATATTAAAATATGGTCACCTTTGGTCAAGATTTTTAAACAGTTTTTCTTAACCTTCTGGAGGAAGTTTACCTCACTGAAACATCCAGTCATGATTGGTGTGTAATTCATTTAGAATGTCTGAGAACAATTTAGAAAGTAAATTAAGACCTCCAGGAAAGTACTTTTTGAAAACTTAATTCTAACAATAATAGCATTCTATAATTTGGGGCCAATTAATACCGACTACCTTTGAGGTGTTGATTTAAAGTTATAAGGGATGAAGGTCTTGCATTTAATCAGCCTTTGACATGTATATATGCTCTATGACATAAGTAATTGTAGACAGCATTTAATTCAACTAAAGACTAAGGCAAGCCATGGAGTGCACAAGATTAAGTTCTTCAAGACCACTGTGAAGTAACTGTATATATAAAGGATATAGTAATAACTGTGAAGCGTGATAAATAGTTAAGTTGAGTTTTGCACAACTGGTAGGCCTATAGTGACAGCAATAATCATGATGCCCATGCGGGCGTACATGCATGATGCCCATGCGGGTGTACATGCATGTGGCTCATGCATGTGCAGTACGTGCTGCACTTTTCATTGGTTTGTATTTGATATAGCTGTGCTAATTTTACAGCTTGAGCCTTAACAGCAGATTATATATCCCAGCCTGAAATCAAATTTGCTGAATTGAGAATGATTCTTTCAGTTCCACTGTTGCTGATAAAATAATGGAATAAATCTTACCTTATGATAGCTGCAAACGCATTCAAGTACTCTCCCAAACAGGTCTTTGCTGGCTGTTGCACCAGGCTTTACAGGGCAGGAATATATCTTTGCCAGTCTCTTCTCCCAAGGAGACCCTTAAAGATACCTATTACCTCCTTGATCAGACGTGTTGTGTCATCAGTTCCTCAAGTACGTCGCCTGCAGCTGCAGGTCCTCCGTAGTGATGTGCAAGGCCACAGTCTCCTTCTCGAGACTCCAGACACCACTCGCACCCAATTCTGCTTCCTTTGCACATCGTAGCTGGGCTAAATCTGCAGTGTCCCACTCAAAAATGCAGGCAGACAATTGAGACATAAAGGCAGGGTAGTGAGCATGTGACTGTGATGTGCAGCCAAGAGAAAATAGACGCAAGAAATGCCAGATATCCAGCCGTATGACAAGATCACTCCATTCATGGAACATCTCCTTCAGCTTCGAATAATTCTCAGTACAAAGGCAACAACCACCGTCAACGTACATAAACTTTGGGGGTGGCATCTCATTTGCCAGTCGATACCGTTGCATCAGCCCTGTTGCCATGTCTGCGAGACCTCCCTCTGAATCTGTCATGACAGATCTAAGCACCTGCCCATGCTCATTACCAATATTTGTGCACCGAGATGCAGTGCCTGCGGCTTTACCTGCCAACTTTTTGTGATCTGAAAATGTAAATATAAATTATTGAAAATGGGTGGCTGCTGCGCCTGGAGCGTGTACAGATATTCCATGTTTAATTGTACACAGTAAATAGACAATGAGTAAAGTAAGGCATAGGTTAAATACGTATGATGTGAAATTGAAGAAACATTTATAGAATGTGTAGGACTACAGTACTGTGATCGCTAAACGATCGTATAATTTCGATTAAATGCGATTTTTCACGATTTTATTCGACGTTATTCGAAATTATGCAATTTTGGGCGATTTAAAAAATCGTTGAAAAATTCGGACGAAAAATTTTGTACGAAATTCGCACAATTATTCACCGTTTTTGCGGTCAGTTTTACAACGTAACCTTTCACGATCATTTCATGGAGGGATTAAATCGAAATATTCCACGATTAGCGTTGTGCGGTAGTCGGATTTCACACAATCGGCAGTTTCCCGGTATCGTAACTACAACCGGTATCATCTATGGTTCAACTCACTTAGTTACGAGACTCAATGTCATACATTCAATATGCAACTTTGAAGAAGGGCCGGTAAAAAACAAAACATGTTTCTCGTCCGCCCAATGGTCCTCCTTATCTTGATTCCCGAGTTTTTATTCGGGTTACAAGAAATCTAAACTATCCTTAAAAATTATTTTGTTAAGGTTGCCACATATTCCAAACTATATAATATTAGCGCATGAAAAGAAGAAAAATGGCCGCCCGTTTTTTTCAGATCTCAGTACGAGAAACATGCATTTTATTTGGATAATAGAGTAACTTTCGTTAATGTGGTTAAGTTAATATTTTCCTACCTAGTATATGTCGATTTTATAAAACCTTCATGAAAACAGACTTTTTTAAATGGATTTTGAAGCTCAGTCAACAATTTAAAAAATGCTTACCGTTAAGAACCGGCGTCAATCAATACATTTCGTATTTATTCCAATAAAGATCCACAAGGGGTAAAAATGCTAAGTAGAGCTTACTTAAAGAGAAATAGTAACTGCATGTACATGGTCATTTTAAGTATCCAAATACTTTTCAAAGATACTTCCAAATACTCAAATACTTCCAAAAATTTAAGTGTGTCGCAATAGGTTAAGTTTTAACCGCACAGTACACTACCATTAATAATTTGCATATTACACCAAAATTTTTACACTCGGCGTCCAGATGGCGGGGGAAATGTTACATCATGTTCAATGTGTTGTGTCGTTCCCATGGTGCGATGAACTTGGGCAAGTTGCCAAGTTCGAATGTAGATGACCTACTTATGTTCCGTGACCAATGTCAATAGGAATTATGTGTGTAAAAACTCAGGTTTTTCCACGTGTTATATATATAGAAGTTTTACGTAAGCGGAACGAATTTCGGGGCGGCTCGTTTATTGTGAGGAAGCGCCTATCTAAGCATCAATATTTGTGAAAAATATTTCTGACTAGTAAATGGAATCTCAATGTATTAAGAAGTACTGGGTCTAAACCATATCATTCGTTTTGGGGGAAGCCAGATCTTCAAGTGCAAAATATTGTTTTTTTCATTTAAGGTTATCGTAGTTTTCTTGCGAGGTGTGCGGCGTAACTTTCAATGTAGGCTTTCTGATCATATTGCCTACCCTGTATGTCATTCTGCGTAATCTCGATATCAAATGAGTTAAGGTATTGTCTTAGTGGAGAAACATTCAGACTGTCTCCGAATATGTTCGCAATTTTTTGGGGGGAAGGGGGGGTGGCACAACAATTCTTGTGTGGGTAGGGGGCTCGTTCCCCGTGCCATCCCGTTTTACAGTGCCGTAATTTAGTAACTTCGTACGTGGTCTCATTTTGTGAAGAAGTTTTTTACTATTTTGGTAAACAATAGCCCAAAGACTCCCAGGGTCCCTATAAACACCTGTTAGCTCATCCTGCTGCAGTGATTGGAAAATAAGTACGCGCGTTCCTCGTTTTTCCCCAGGTGGGCCTACCTCCGTAGGCATTCTGGGGAAAACAAACACTCTGGACGTCAGTAATATATATAAGCTAGTCATAGCAAGATTCATGCAAGGAAGACACGTGCTGTGATGTGTACATGGCTAGCGGCGTATTATCGGCGTAATAGGTAGTTTTAGTCGCAAGGTCTTTTTAATTTTGGGGATGGGTGAAGGGAGGTGATGGTCACCCTGTTGAGGCGACTGGTAGTTGGTAAATATCGGTAACGTATGAGAAAATATCGGTCTGAAGATGGGAATAAAGAAAGTGGAACTCCAAGCCACTTTGTGTATGAGTCATGAGTGACCTTTTTCGGTCGGTATTTGTGGTCAACACAACGGACAGCCATTCCGTATCAACTCGAGAACTGCTTACAGCAGTAGAGGTTGTTGCGGGAGGGAGGGTGGAGCAGTGGGAAGGGGGTGTCAAGTTGTGTAAATATGCGCATTTTTAAGTGCATTGACAAATGCATCTCCCCCCCCCCCACCCACCCACACTTTCTTACTGTAGTTATTATATAAAAGGGAATATTTTTACATCGGGCAAATCTCAAACTTAACAGGGACAAGGCATCCCAATAATGTTAAATAAAATATTCTTATATAGGAATGAAAACAGACAATTTGCATGTATAAAGGAGAAGAAGAACGCGATTTCTGGAATATTTGGTGGCTCTTAAAAGAGCCGTTGAAATTCGACACTCCCACTAATGTCCGGTAGCCTTGCCCTCGAACTCCAACACCTTCGTCAGGACTTTCTGTATATGTGCGATGTATCTCTGGCACTTCTCTGGTGTAATACGTTCATGCCAAAATTCCACAATCATCCTCTTCAAATCTTCTAAGTTGAAAGGCTTTTTCTCCACCCGCAAGCAGTGCTTCATCTCATGCCACACCATCTCTATCGGATTTAGGTCTGGGCTTTCGGGAGGGGTTTGCCACCAAGGGATGTTGTTTGCGGCCATGAAGGCCTTGGTGAACCGGCTGGTGTGCTTTGGGTCATTGTCCTGGATAAAACGATAATTACCATCTGGAAAGGCGACTCTAGCAAATGGAAGTAGGCCATGCTGCAAAAGATTATTGCAATAGAACTCGCTGTTCATTATCCCATCAAAGATGATGATATCCGTAGCACCTCTGAAGGAAATCCCAGCCCACACGTGCACCTTCGTTGGGTGTTTCGGCTTCCCGATAAGTCTCGGCAACTCCCCTCTTCTCCAGAACTGTATCTTCGCCGTATGGTCTATTTCTACGGAACATTCATCTGTGAAGATGGCGTTCAAGAAAAGATCCTTCGTTTCGATGCATCTTATGGCATACTCCAGTCGGGCGGTTTGGTTCTTCCGTCGTATCAGTTGAGCATAACGGGGCCTGGAGCAAACCCACTGAAGTTTCTGTCTGCGGGCTCTTCTAACTGCACTCGATGTGACTGCCAATCCAAGTTCTTCTATCCTTTTCTGGATACGGACAGAGGTGATCTCAAGATCTTCAGATATGAGTTGATCAATATACTGCAACTCTTCTCGACCAAGTTTACTTCTGGCTCTGTTTCTGGGAAGGTCTCTGATGGTATGGTGAACACGCCATCGCGTAACTGTATTTCGTATTGTCGTTAGGTGGATCAAAACACCTTCCTCTAATAGAACATCACGGATTTCTGTGTTGCTCTTTCCATCTTCAGAAAACTGAACAATTTTACGACGTAACTGCTGAGACAAGTGAGCCATTTTAAAAGTGTACTGTGAAGAGCTCAATGAGTGTAAATACAGTGATTATTTTCATTCTCGCATGTCCTTATATAGGGTTCCACATCCTAGTTCTGTTTCCTTTTTAAGATTCAATCTTACCGCCAATTTTGTACTTAAATCTCATTGGTGCAACCATGGAGCTGATGAAACCAATAAGTGTCAACTTACAAATCGTCCTTGCAATGCAATTACGATTCAGTCGAAATTATTCACAGAGAACTGCCCGGTTTGCTCTGACCAGGGTGCTTTGACCTCGGAACTATTAACCTATTTCTCTATGACCGGGTTGACAGCTGATACCTTCCAGGCGACCAAGTACACAGTACATAAGACGAAAACAATTCTTATATAAATAAGCTGGGGCGGAAGATGTCGGTAATGCAGAAATCTCAGGGCAAGCCAGAGTATTTTCCCAGGCGGAGAAAGACAGCGCACCAACGTTTTTTTTTTGGGGTGGGGGGGGGATCAAACCATTAATATCCCTCTGGTGACACTCTTACTCTATAAAAATAGATTTACCGGTGGTAATTATCATTTTCCCGAAGTCTTTCTCTTTTGTGTGTCACAGTTCGTATCACTACCATTGAGATAAATAGACCCCTTAGTTTTAAATGTTCATTCACATGTGGCCATGAATGAGTAAGGCCCATATAGTTGGGAACTTGAGGAACCCAAATGAGACCTCATTGAACTTCGTTGTAAGATTACTGTACTGACTATATAGCCGGGTATTAATTAACTGAAAAACTTAGCATTTCTGCATCTTGTTTATTAGAGGGGGGGGGGGAGGATTAAAGCAAGGTTTTGCAAAAGAAAAAAATCGCTATCTTTTAGCAAATATCCGAGCGTAGTATCGTAAACATTTGATCCCTTTTAGATAGTCTAATCAAAATCATTTCAGTAGAACTTCATTCCCACTCATTCACCCGCAATTTAAGACGCACCAGTTTAGTCCTCACCACACCAAGTCGCAGTACACATAACCTTGTCTACATCGCTGCTCAAACAACTCCGATATTTGTTATCATAGGCCTACTCATTTCAACATGGAAACAGACTTCCCTGGCTTCCAACAATCCTACAGTATCGTATTTGACGCTCACCGAAACGTTTCAGAGCTGTAACGACATTTATTTTCTGTATTGAAGTAGAAAGATAACCACAGAAAAAATAGTTCCAATTCGTACACGCAATGTAGTTTGCATGCTACCAAATAATGCTCCTATCGGAAAGGTATAACAAAAATTGAAATGAAAACACTGATATTAACGCCTCCGTAATTTTTACGAAATTAGGTATTTGCAAACACTACAATGACATTGAACAGCACTCAGGTCAGTAAATGACTTCATTGTGATGATCTTTTGATTGAAGTGCCACTGTTCTATACGAAGCTATACATGATCTTCATGTCCGCATTACTGTTATTGTAGTTTGACATGAACTTATTGTTATTGTAGTTTGACATGAATACATGATATAAACAGATAAATGATGTTGTTATGAATTAAAAACAGTTCGTTCACCGGTGGCAAGCAAGTAAAATCTTAACGTTTATTCTGAACTGAATTTGCTGTCGAATATTCGCTGAAAATTGTCTCAAATTGAGAACCTTGGGTCCCTTTTCTATTTTCACGTGAATAAATCCTGTGTGGGTCATTGAGGTTGTTGCCTGGGACCCGTTAATAAAAAATAATTGGTTCTTTTGAAAAAATGGCGGTGCCACTATCTGACGTTACAGAGGTTAGCTGGTGAACCTTTATTATTTTTAGGAAGTTCACGAATCATCTTTGGTAATTAATTGCAAAAGATGGGCTGTTATCATAGTATGCCGGGGGTTGTTACTGTTTATTGGTAAATATGGTCCAAAATATTTGATGGATTACCGTGACCAGGGTTTTTAAAAGATTACTTTGGTTCTTAATGAAAAAGCTAGACCGGTTTCTGCTCTTATGCTTATGCGTGGAGCTGCTTCGGTAGCAGCCTTATTGTCACAGAGGGGAGGAATAAAAAAAATCAGTTTAAGCGTAATATCGATTTTCGTTATTACTATTGTCAAAGCAATAAATACTGATTTAACGATCATATCAAACAAAACGTGCAGGAGTGATGGACTGTACCTCCTCACTATATATGATAAACACATGATCACGAATTTTGACGATTTTCCATAGGATATATATTTAATAATGAGGGATCAAAATCAACAATGAATGAAACATATCTATGGGCAATTCAAGTCTCGGATTTATTATTATTATTAAAACACAGATATAAAAAGAAAAAATTTAAAGCAAGTAAAAAACAAAATAACAAAACTAAAATAGCAAAATAAAACCACATAGGAGCATAATAAAACTAAGAAACGTAACGAAGACTAGTAAAAGAAAGGATAAGAATATAGAATACGCTTGATAAAGTCACGTGATCAAAGAGCGTAAACTCCGCTGTCTATCTTCACTGACAAAATATAAACGAACCGTGTTAGCCAATCCACAAAAAAAAAATGGGTGGCTGCTGCGCCTGGAGCGTGCACAGATATACATTTTCATTTCATTTATTTGTTTCCACATTCAAAATATATAACACAATAATAGAAGAAAATGTATGTGAAAGTGGAGGTCTGAGAAAGCTGAGGCTCTTACGAGGCAGATCCCATACAAAGACAATAAGAAAAGAAAAAAATGAACAATGCATGCAATAAAACAAAGGTTGCACACACAAATAAACCATGTAACTGTACTTACGTTACATATGATAACATTATACAATTTAAAGAATTATCATATATGTAATGACAAAAATGAAAAAGAAAAAAATACGTATTACCTTAGCCAACTGAAACTTTTCAGTAATTGGATAAAAGTAAATGCTTCAGATTTTTAGAAAAAAATGCAAGTGATGGGACATTTTTAACCGTGTTATCAAGATAATTCCATAACTGGGTACCTGAGAAACTGAAAGATTTTTTGTGAATCTTAGAGCGGATACTATACAAATGTAAATTACTGGAGTGTCTTGTAAAATGGTCATGGATGTCTGAGTTTAAGCTAAAGTGTCTGCATAAGCAGGGAGGGCAGAAGGTTATTGTTAACTTTATACATGAAAATACCTAGTTGAAATCTATGAATGTCAGACAAGGTGAGAATTTTTAAATCTTTAAAGAGGTGCGAAGTGTGAGCTCTATAGTCTGACAGTGTGATTATCCGAATAGCTTTTTTCTGAAGAATAAACAAGCGATTAAGGTAAGTGGGATGAGTATTTCCCCATACAATGATACAAAGGTGTCATCAATGCATATATTAAGATTATTAAACTTGTATGTTTTTACATGTACAAACACAACAACATGAATGTTTCTGCACACAAAACAGAAGAAATGTACTTAAGGGAAAAAGGAACAAATAAAAGTACTATTAAGGTGAAATTCATAGGGGCTCCAGACTCCAGTCCACGAAATGCCTACTTGGGTTTTCTTTAGTTAGGATCGCTTGCTGCGGAAGCAAGCATCCAGTGAAGTTGTTGCTGCTCTCCAAACAACTGCTTGCCTACTGGGTGGGGTTTGAGTTAATTCAAATAAATACTTCCTTAATAAATCCAGCTTCTGGGGCAGAAGGCCATCTCTCCCATGGCTGCCATTGCAATTGCACCTTAGCATCTCCTCTCTGCTGAATATTTTCCTGGCAAGCTTACATGCAATCGTATTAGGTTGGTCGGCATAAGAAGAAAGAGATTGTAAGAATGTCTCGGAAAGAAACCCAGTGGCCCCAGACTGCTGGTTCAAGGTAATAACCGGCGGCGGAGTGGATGTTGAGGCAGCTGTAAGTGAAAAAGTCTGAGGTAGACACTCAGAGGACTGCTCGCTCAAACTACTGGTGGTGCCAACCACCAACGGCGGAGTAGATGTTGGGGCACTTGGTAGAAAGGAGGACTCTAAATAGTCCGGGACATCGTTTAGCACACCCATGCTCTCAGAAAAAATTCCTGATGTCTCTTGCAATGAATCTCGGTTTTGTGCTTCTTTGATTTGTGCTACATCCTCCGACAAGGCTGCCATCTCTTGCATCAATTGTTCTACCATAGCACGAAGATTACTCAATTCATGCCATATCATTTCTTCGTTTACAATTTTTGATGGCGCGGTTGCATTCAACCCACTAACTTCATGTTCCTCGTTGCCTTGCTCATTGGCGGTACTGTTTTGTGTGCTATTTTTGTTTTTTTCTTCAACTTCATTTTCTTGATCCTTTTTCTGTTGGAGCAAGGCTTTGCTCCTCTGTAGCACTTTCTCTGTCACCAAGCTGGGAGTAATACCCACTTGAGGGTCAACACTCTGCACTAGTGGGGGTTGTCCTTGTTGAGAACTGGTTTAAGTCATAGTTAAAATTGACATCCTGTGAGACTGTTGTTTGGTTCAATTTCATGCAGAGTGTTGTTTTTATTTTCCACAGAAAATCAAAGAAGTTAATTTTTCAAAAATAATGTTCCACATCATACTGATCGCTCTGTGTTTTTTTTATATTTGCTTTTTGTCGAGAACATCATTCATTAATATTTACACTGAAATGACAACATGGGGTGCACTCTGATGCACCCTGTAATCAAAATAATGACTTGGACAATAACTTATATAATTTTGACTGACATTCGAGTTACAGTTTTACCTTTTTTGTCACTGCCACGGTTGATGCTTTTTTTCGTTTGGATGCTGTCGCAGCTGTGCTCTTTGTTTTCTGGTAAATTGAGAAAGACAATGATGCATTATTAACACTGTGATTGACAATTTGTTTTACTGTAATGTAGTATGAACATATGACATGCACGATAAGGATAATTCATCCCATGCTGTGATGATAGGCTGTTGACCGTATCACTCTTACTCCCCCTTTTACAGTTGATCAGTTCATGAATTTTGAATGTGTTAACAAGGTTTTAACTTAAATGACAAGGGTACAGTAGTTAAGTCCAAATGAAAATTCCTGAACACCTTATCTGAACTACTCAACGATAATTGGGACCAAATCTCAAATAAATATATTGCTATTTCAGGGAGGGAAGGTCTTTGAATAGTTTGATTTTTTTTAAATGACACAAACTGACCCCTGAATGACATTAACCCAAAATTCCTGAACACCCTGAAGGAAGCAATATCCAAGTATGTGACAAACACCAAACTTGAACAATGCAACCAGTAGGAGAAGAAAGCTTTTTAGTGTTTTCAACGTAATGGTCCCTAATGACTTCTAGATGACCTTTAACATAATTTTTTCACCACTCATGATGCCCAATCCACCAATTGTCATTCTGCCCAAGTTTCATAAAAATCTGTCATTGTATGTGCGCATAGGCTCATTTGCAAAAAAATGTTGACAGATAGATAGCTAGATATATAAATACATATATATAGGAGGAGATAGATAGATAGATAGATGGATAGATCGGATAGATGGATAGATCGGATAGATCGGATAGGATGGATAGATCGGATAGATCGATCGGATAGATCGATCGGATAGATCGATCGGATAGATCGATCGGATAGATCGATCGGATCGGATGGATCGATCGGATGGATCGATCGGATGGATCGATCGGATGGATCGATCGGATGGATAGATCGGATGGATAGATCGGATGGATAGATTGGATAGATCGGATAGATCGGATAGAAAGAAAGATCGGATAGATAGATAGACACGGCACCACTGCAAAAGCTTATAAAAAAAAATGGAATTTACCATTTTATTTGCAGTTCGTCGTTTAGGCGTGGAAGTAGTTGGGAAATCGACTGGAGGAACCCATGGTGGTGGGGGTGAGAGTGATCTGGGTTATTCAGGGTCGCTTTCCTCAGTAGTGTCTGCCAACTCAGCCTCCTGGATTGGTCTTGTTGTTGTTTCCACTTGGGGGGGTCCACTCCACTCCATGAGTAACTCATACCGTAGGGTCTGTTTGCAGGTTGTGATTACCTTTAAGATGAAACAGCAGATCAGGATAACAATCATAGACACTTGAAATCAGTGTGGAGTAAAGGTCCAGAAACATTTTAATGACAGAGAGCAAACTTTAAGGTATGTGTTCTATTAGGCCAACAAATGCCTTACTTCTTGATCGATAAGTTAACAGTTCTATTGAGGTTCAATTTGCATTACTGTATTTTAACTGTCATAATATTCATCGATTTAAGTTACAAATGTAACAATTTAAACGACGCTGTAACATTAGCACTGCAGGCACTTCTGTGAATGTCATAGATTATGCTAAAGATGTCCATTTCATCTGCAGCGCATGTTGTTCGTAACGGAAAGTTGTATTCAGAATTTCAGGTACACTGACATCATGCTCTAAAAATATAAACTCTATTGTCATAGGCTGAGACGTGTTCTAACATTGATCTAAAATTATATATTTTAGAACAACAGGGATACCTCATTGGTCAAATCTGTAAGTCTAACATTGCTCTAAAATAGCTCTAAGATCTGCCGCGTCTTAGCGCAAAAGTTGGTCCATAATCTTCGATACCAAGGGGGTAAAGCCTAACTTGTTGCAAACAGTCCGTTTAACACAAACTGCATGCTTTCAGTACTCAGTTTAAATGATTTACATGTCCCAGGACAAGGTGATGTGCACAATATGCTATAGGGTAGTTTTTTGTGCTTCAGAATAACACTTTGTTTTCATTGCAAACATTGACCAAAGAACCCTTAAAACTATCATTACCTGATGTAGATGGCACATTACTTCTTCTGACATTTGCCAGACCAGTCCTGTCCTCTGGTTCAGGTAACTGAAATGGGATTGGTTGTTCTGCAGGGACACGGGATGGTGGTAGTTGACATCCCTGCAGGAGCATGGTGACTTCATCTCTCCTCGTCTTTTCGTTGAACCATCGTGTCAACATTGTTTCATTTAGATGAAACAACACCAATTCTGTCTCCTCAAGTAGGTCTTCACTGTTGAGGAGCTGTTGGCGGACCTTGTTATACTCCGAGAGGATGAGCCTCCATCTTGAAGTGTATCCGTCATTCTTTCTTGCCTGTGGTATTTTCTCACAGAGAAGAATACACAGGGCTTCGACAACCCGGCTTTTGTTCGGATATGATGCTGGTGATCCAGCAGACAAGAAGCATCTATTAAGAAAAGAGGAGGAAAAAGGAATGTCACATTAATGTGTGTCAAGTATTTACTTTTTGATGCAATTGTTGTCCTCAGCTAAGACATGTCCACTGGAATAAATGTTATCGTTCTCACCTTTTTACTACCTCAGCACCCACATAACCATGCTTAGACCTGGCAAACCGTCCTTTTGATGCTTTCATTCTCAGTCGGTATGTCAGAGGCTGCTTGTCAAAGTCAGCGAGGTCATTGTACAGTTTGGTGATCTTCTTGGCGTCTGACGAGGTAAGGCTGATTCCCTTTAGGTCCAGCAGCGCCTGGGCCAATGCTCCAACCTTCTCCCAGCCTGGGATGCCCCGTGAATCAGTGCTGACATCTTCACCACAGTCAATGTCAGCTGCATCCCTGATTCATTATAGATTCATTGTACTGTAAACACCAATAAGGTTCAGGCAAATAAGAACGAGAATTAAGAAAGAGGGCACACAAATAAAATACACAGTTATATACATTGCCTAGTCAACTTAAAATGTTTGCCATCAATTGGAGGGCGTTGTGGTCAAGTGGTTAAGGCAGTGGACTGGTGATCTAAGGATTACAGGTTCGAGCCCTGGCCAGATCATTGTGTTGTGTCCTTGGGCAAGGCACTTTATCTCCATTGCCTCACTTCACCCAGGTGTATAAATGGGGACTTGCGCGGTAACTTGTAAATATAGTTGCGTGCGCTGGTTTCTGGCTGCACCCTATGGGAAGTCCCCCGGGGGACACGTGGTTGTGGTGCACTGTGGTGCCCCTGGAGAGATTGATTGAATTGCGCACACTTTGGTGTGTGGGTGTGACAAGTTACCAATGACCAAAGCTAATAGCGCCTTTGAACAATTTATGTTGACTTTGGCGCTATATAAATGTCTTCTGATTGATTGATTGAATGTAAATGTGACCATCTTCAGAATGTTATTATTCCCAGATACCACTTAATAAATATCTTCTTTCATCTGATTAATTAATTACCTGGCACATCTTGCAAGCATGCCACATGTCGCTCTTGCTCTGCCCATATATCCTTCATTTCTTCTTTAAATAGAGGCACGCCCAAAGTATCAGTGCTGCCACTAAGAGACAGAATATGTCGATATATGTCAGATATGATCATGTTGCTGACCGTCGAAAGGAGAGTAGGTGGTCGTTATCCTCTCCAGGTTGCTCTTTAAAGCCTTCATCATCATCCAGGGCCTATCTGTCAGGTCTTCTGGTTCATCCTGGTCAAGCTTGGCAGATTTCCAATTCTCTATTTGGCTGTAAATGTACTCGATGCCAATCTTCTCGGCTGTGTTCCTGGTAAGATCTTGGTTAGTCTGGTTAAAGGTGGCACCATACTCAATCTTGTTGACCCGGTTGATCTCATGCCTCAATTCACTGTTGTAGGAATGAGTCCTGGGTCCACTGCTTTGAAGTGCTTTTTTCTTCTTTAATAGTTCTGTAGTTGATGAAGATGTCCACCCAGATATTTCACAGGGAGTTTCAAGACATCTTCTCTATCTTTTCTATCTTTTTCTGTCATACTTCTTTTTCTATCATACTTCTCTATCTTTTCATCTGGAGACTGGTATAACCCTTCTCTTGTCATTTTGCTGTATGGCCCGAATCCTATAAGGACTTGACCCTCAGCATCACTGCTAGTAGAGGTAGTAGCTGCCTCAACCTGTTTGTCACTAGCTCTACGGTTTTGAATGCCACTCCTCATCTCTGGGAACATATCTACATACCTAGATAAGAATAAAAATAAAACTCAACTAGTTAAAATTGAGTTGTTTTCAAAGTCATTTAAACTGAAGTAAGCTTCACTAAGACCCCTGTCTGATGAACAAATACTGTACACAAAACTTATGAAAGGTTGTTCAAACATAAGGGTAGTATGATTGTTCAATTAAGGGTTGAATAAGATATATATTATGTTGAAACATATATCATGTAATGCTAGTGTATGAGTATATGTTGATACACATTGTAACTTAAAATGTGCTCACTTCGAAGGCACAAATACTAAAGTTGGAATGTTACATAGAAGTTTAGCATTGCCAATATTTGTGGCCCAAGAGGCAGTCCCTGCAACTTTTCCAGCCAGCTTTTTTGTTACCTGCAACAGAAAGTTTGACCAAAAATAATCATGTTTAATGTTCATGTTAACCTATTTATGTGAAAAATCATGAAGATTTATGGACATGTAGCAATCACTATATTAATTAAAAGAAATTAAAAATCTGAGCAAATTAGTTCATTTTTATTTCAAAAATAGCACACTTAGTTTTTGAGTAATTGCTGATGAAAATTTGAACAATTTGAATTTATGCTAAACTTGTGGTATAAAATGAATGAAATCTTTATGTAAATCTTTAAATCTTAGTCCCTGAAGTGATGAGACAGACCATTTTTGCAATAATTTGATTGCGGGTAAAGCAAATTAGAATAAGTTGCCTGCACACATCCATAAATCTTTAATATATACTTAAGCTGAGAAAAAAGAAGTATGCCGATTGTCATCAAAGCATATTATTAAATTTATACATCTTACAAAATTGAAACTTCATAACTACCTACTTTGTTGAATCCATTTTGAGAATTGATCCAAAGGTGAGCCCCGCTGTGTTGCTCTTGTATCTGTTTCTGCAGTCTTGTTGAAGAATTGCCTAGACTTCTCTTACGCAGAAACCTAACCACTCTTAAGTCGCAAGAATACCTGATAACAAGTAAAAAAAATATAAAAAGTAAAGTAAAATTGTAACAGAACAACTGTTGTGGTGAATAGGTTAATATCTTCTAATTAAATATTAAGCAGCTACCTGTATGTCAGCAGAGCAGGAAGGAAGCTGCGGTGACCCATGTCAAGTTGGTCAAGTTGGTCAAGTACCATGCTGGACCATCCTGCAAATTTCTTTTTACAGAACTTGCACTTGAGGTATTCCATGCCCATGTAATACCACCCATCAACATTGAGAACCTTCTGCACAGGCATGTATAGACCTGCCTGAGTCAAGAATATCTGACACAAAAACAAATCAATTGTTTAATAAACCTTATATTCAAGCCCAAAAATTCCATCATGTTGTAATATTAAAATCATGTATAATGGGGGAAAAAACGTTTTCTTCTCATCTTGTTTGGACTGGCAAATGTCAGTACACCTCAGACGAAGTTTCCAGACCCTCTGTGGCGCCCATAGAAAGAATGGTTCGAGAAAGTAATGAGCAGGTAGAGATGGTGGGCAGCTATGTACCTGGGTAGGCTCGGGTGGATACCACCACATTTGCAATTTCTGGGTCATCTCCTGCTTCCCACTTTTGGCATTAACTTTGAACAGCGCCTTGGCTATCCATGCTTGCTGTTCAATGGGTAGAATCAGTTGCCATGTATTAGTAAGGGCATGCTATAAAGAAAAGTAAACAGCTTATACCAATCAGAAACACTTTCACAACAATGGCAGTATGCATAAATGATAACTAGTCTAGGCCTTGGTAGGTTGCTAGGCTACTGTAAACAAAAACTTGATAAAAGAATCAACCCCAATAATTGATAGTTAAAAGAGGCAATGGGCACTTTAAGCCGCCAGGATTCCATCCATAACATCACCATGCGCAATCTTGTTGACTTGGTTGATCTGTTGGAGGAATGAGTCCTGGTTGCATTGCTTAATGCCTGATCTTCATTCCATCTTACAATGCCCGCAAGAAGATATGTTTGGTAGTGCATGGCATTGGCTGTAATTTTTGAAACATTATTATAACAAAACTAACTGCTTTATTTACCTGTAAAGTGCTTCCTTGTTGTCCCACTGTGGTTCAATGGAGGTGCCCTTTAAATGTTCCTGTTCTCGCCCATGGCCTGCCATTACCATTGTCGTCCAGCCAACATCATTTTCTAACAGCCAGAGGAAGCTTTTACCCGTACTTTCCAAACTAAAGAAAACTCAGACTAAGGACTGATTCAGCATCTGTGGTGTCCCCTCCTCGGGTTGACAATACACGCTCCTTAGCCTCTACCTCCACCTATAAATAAAACAATGTAATACTGGTAAAGTAATGTTGTAATAAATACCTGCCTAGTGACGATACAAAAAGATACAGAATATATCCACTTTGTCAAATCTGTAAGACCATTTCTTATCGGCGATGTTATTATGTCGACAGTCTAACAAGTTCTTCACAAATTTCAGGAGACTGGTCTTCGCCTTGTATATATCATAATAGTTGATTTAGTTTTGAAAAGACAACAGTTTCTTCTGCAGTGCTTGTATGTAACTAAGTTGTATTCAGAATTTCAGGTGCACTTACGTCATGCCCTAAAACTATAAACTGTGTTGTCATTGGCTGAGACATGTCTAAACATTGATCTAAAATTATGTAATTTAGAACATCAGGGATACCTCATTGGTCAAGTCTGTACTAACATTGCACTAAAATAGCTGTAAGATCTGTCGTTTCTTATATTCTGATCTCATGCTGTAATAAGCTGTTATAGTTGGATGGGACTATCTGTCCTCCTGTAACAGAAGCCACAGCGGGATCTTCATTCCAGCGAACAATTGCCTTCCAGGAGGTATGCCTGAAAATGCATATCATTAGCAGTTGTTCCTTTGAAAATAAAAAGAAAGAAAATTGTTCAGACTTAAATTTATAATTAGTAGGGGTTTTTTTGGTAACTGTTTCAAGGATTACCTACAATAAAGATAGCTATAGAAAGTTACATATTCTGTGGCTAACATATTACCTGGAATGAAACAGTTGAGATGCAAGTGAAAAGATTCCAGTGAGGTACTTCCTCTGGCACACCTCTACACTGGTAGCTCCTTGCCACCCTTCTGCAGACAGCCTGTCCGTGTGTATAACTGCACATCATCTGGATCTTGTATACACCAAATGTGTCGCTGCTGCTATTTCCATATCTGCTGGATAGTGGTGGGGTCCAAGAGTGGGATGCCCATGGTATCTCTTCCCTTGTCTGACATGAAGGTGTCAATGACTTTTCAAGAGATGTTCAGTGCTTCTTTGTTGTCCCACTGTGCATCTGGGGATGTCAAACATGATTTTTCTTGAACCGCCTCATGGTCAGCCATCAAACTTACTGCCCAACCAACATCATTTTGACACCAGCCAAATGAATGGTTTGCAATGAAAATTTTACTTATCATCCACATCCCTGTTAGTAATGATCCATAAGGCTATAATATAGGAACCAACAACACATATGATTAAGTGATTTTATGTGAATTATGCTTTTCTATTTCTCTAATATTTGAATAAAGTGCAATCTATAGCTAGCTATGGGTATACAGTGACATCTTTCTAAATGAAAGGGGAAAATGAAGGAGATGAAAATCAGTTAAATGAAATAATAAACATGCATCTGAATCTAAAACAAATGGTATACTGTACCTCTTTCCATATTGTAGCTTTTTTCTACTTTCTCAGCAACCATGATCATTGCTTCATCCTCAGCAGTTTGCTCTGCCTGCATCTTAATGAGGTACTTTTTCAAGAGGTCCAGCTTCCCGCCAGGGTTAGTCACAGGGTGTCGCAGCATACGCTTTACATAACTTTCGTGTTCTTTTTCAGTTGACAGAAGAAGTGCTTGTCTTGAGAGATTACTGTAGGGTCCAAAACCAACAAGGATATCTCCTTCTGTGGTACTCAGATTAGGTTGTGGCCTTTTGTCTCTGCGAGCTTTAATAGCTTTCCTCATCTCTGGGAACATGTTGACATACCTTTGAGAAAAGCATTAAAATGAATAACAATGTACATATTGACTCTGCAGTGACCATCATTTATACCCTTTTTTCATATTGGATGATTTTAATTTGCAATTACTACCTGTACAGTGCTTCTTTGTTGTCCCACTGTGCATCTGGGGATGTCAAACATGATTTTTCTCGCACCGCCTCATGGTCAGCCATCAAACTTACTGCCCAACCAACATTATTTTCCACGAGCCAAATGAATGGTTTGCCACGGTACTTGCCAAATTGAAGACAGCTCAGGCTGAGCACCCATTTTATCATCTGGATCACCCTTAGTTTGCAAGAGATGTTTCTTTGCTTCTCTCTCGACCTTTTAAAAGAAAAATAACATCTAATCATTAAGGTGGCAAGACTTTAATGTGATTAAGCATTTGATTACAAAGCATTTGGGTATCAGTACAGTTTCTCCAGTTGGAAGAGTCAGTTATTAATAAAATTAGAAAAATTAAATTAGAAAATGAAGTTTTAATACAGTTTTTTGCAAAAGTGGTTGAGAAAAACTGGACTTAGGATTCTTATTGTAGGTATGGCTTACCTTGTGAACATTGACTTGAGGTTGTGAATGGAGCACAACGTGAGGGGGGACTTTCCTGGTCTCGGTCAGCCTGGAAGAGAGCTCTTCGACCTCCCTAGTCTGGTCCTCTGAGTAGCTTACCGCAGTTTGGCCCTCCAGTCTCCGGTTGACTGTCCTTTCATACAACTGTATGAAGTGTCTGTTGGTTATCCGGAGCTGGTTGGCATCCTCCCCCGCACTGGTTCGGTACTCTTTCAGTACCCGCTCCATTCTCTCCTTCCCTGTGTGTTTGGCCAGGAGGTTGTTAATGGTTGAAACCATATCGAGATGCCAATTTGTCACCGTTCCAGATAGTGTACTAAGCTTTAGACCCACTACTGGTGGCCTCGACTTGGTCAGCTGGGCAGTTCCTGATGGCCCTAACACACTTTCCTGTTTCAAGTAGAAGATAAAAGAAATTTATAATACAGGCAACCTAAAGATAAATGTGTAATAGTAAAGTTACCTGCTCATAATTTTCCCTCATATTTCTGACTAGTCCTGTAGAGTTGCTGCCGATTGTGCCCTCGCTGACGGCCACTGTGTCTTTGAACCCGAACACTTACCATTGTACGTTGTTCCAGTGAATCTGGTCCACCAAAGAGGGCCTACCTGCATGGACCACAGCTTCACTGTGGTGTATTTTGTTTTCATAACAATCATTGCACGCACCTGTGTTTTAACCTCCTGTGATGATATCATCTCTTCCACTTTTTTCTGCGCCTCAGCATCGACAGAACAGTCAAAGGAAGTGTGAAGATAACCAGCATCAGGTGTGGGCTCATCCTCCGTTGCGGTCACAGGCACCATGTGGACTTGTTCCTCATCCAGGGTTGACATATCCTCGTCAGAGCAGTCCATGCCAAAGTTTCACCGGTATGGTTGTCACTGCAGGAGAAATCTGGGTATTTGGGGTGTCCATACTCGTGCTGGTGAACGTTGTTCAGCTCTGACGTCAACTTTGGGTCAAATGCAGGCAAAGTTAGATGTCGATGCTCTATGGCACGCTTCCAAGTTCCAGTGCGTAAGACCCAAGAATGTCTGTGCCTGATGAGGATAGAACCCTTCCAGCTGTGATGTACCGCAGAGTGGTTGCCATACTCGTAGGCGCGTGGCTGGAGACTTAACACCAGCAAGGTGCACATAGTCCACCAGGCGCTAGAGAACTCTGCCAGCCTGGTCTGTGACATGTTCTGCGAAATATTCATATACCTCTGTTGACAATACATTTAAAATTAATCCCTTCTTGTTGTAAAACTTTAAATGAATTAGTTGACAACTACAATCACAGACCTCTTCATTGAAATAATAGTTGTTAAATTTGCTTTTAGAATATCTTAACCACCATAATAATAATAATAATAATGATAATAATCAGCAGTAATTTTTACAACGCATAAGCGACCATAAATGTGGGAGAAGCCCGGAAGGGCTTATGAATTACAACTTATATGTTGGGTGGCTTCCAATTCAACAGGGAACAAGCTCAACCAGATACACTGTACATATCACATTGTTAATATCACAAAATCTGGCACAAGCAAGATAAATGGAGATTTAAGAGGCATATTTGTGATCTCATAATTTCCTGTTTCCTGCATTTTGTAATTTGTAAGACTCTCTCTCTTCTGCAATATGTCAAATCCTGACAATTTGTTAAGATTACTGTACCTGAGCCATTAACAGGATGAATACAGATCAGAAAGACAGCTGCGTCTGATTTGGGTCCTCTGCTGTTACCATTCACTGGTCATGCTCTATTTGAAGAGCAGGATCCAGTTGGCATTTCAAACGATTGGATGACAGCGTGGACCCTCTTCTCCAGTTGTTCTGGGCCTGGGATAACAGTTCTGAAATGGAAAAATGAATAATACCATTTATAAATTAATATACAATATCAGTGTACTATTGGTTGTCAGGAACGTAATATTGTAGCATCAATACAGGTACTGAAACCTATTGGTCAGACAGCATCAAGCTGGATAAACCCTGGATGAGGAAAGATGAACTGAAGAAGCCAAATAAGCAAATAAAAATAAGAAAATAAGCAAATAGGAAAATAACACATTGTGTTAACAAATATAAACCTATCAACTTGCACTATTTTTGAGGGGATGAGGTGTACAGTATTTTGTGCTTGACAGCTAGGAATGCTGAGTTTGATTAAATGGGTGATGAGTTAGGTAGTATCCAACAACTGTCATTATTGCCCTTAATTCTGTCATTTATTCAAACATTACAATTAAATCTAATCTTACCTGCAGTGTTTTCTGATCTGCTTCTAAGTAGGGTCTCCCTTGGCACCTATGGCAGCTCTAGCTGAATGCAAATTCTGCATGTCTTCCTCATCAATGATGAAGAAGGCACTTGATAGTAGACCCATGAACCTCGGGTAGGCAGAGTGGGCATACGGTGGAGCAACGCAACACTACTTATCTATCCACCTAACTGCTGCCTTGTCAACTGCCGCCATCTCGTACCTTCTTGAAAGCCCTTGGTAATACTTATTCAAGGACATTTCTGAGTCACTGTCCACCATAACCCATGATAGAACCTCCCAGAACTCATTAAAGGTACAAAATGACTACATAACTCCACTGAGCAGTTCCACCTTCTGTGCCAAAGTAAGGGTGTGGTCGGACCGCCAGAACTTCCCAAAGACACTTTTCAGATGGCCATAGAGATATGGTTTCTGCTCAGTGTACTCACTGATCAGAACAGTTGCCAGAAACTGCTCCGAGATTGTCACACCTCTGTATCCAGTTGGGTTTTCATACGTCCCAAAAGGTGCACTTGGTCCAGCATGATCCAGTCCCAAAGCTGCATCCAAACTAGCCCTTGTCCTAGCCTGCCCACGGACTATTTTCAAGAGTGTCAGGTATTGATTGTGGGCTCTTTCAAATCTGAGTTGCAGCAGCTCTTCAATTTCTTTACTGGAATCTGAAGGGGATTTTCCAGACCTCCTGATTTGGTCCACCAGGCTCTTGCACACAGCCTTCCTGTATGTCACCACGGCAGGAAACAAGTTCTGCAAAGCTTTGGGTAGCATCTGTAGATAGGATGGTTGGTCAGAAGCCCAGGGAGAACACTTAAACTTTGTACAGTAAAGTGTGCTGGCCAGGATGTAGTATTGGCCAGTGTTCGGCATGCCAGAACTTCCACCACCTGTTCCAACAACCACCCTCGGCTTTCCTATTCCTCTTTTCTCTGCCCGTCCAGTACAGGATGCTGTGATACAGGGAAGTTGTGCAGTCCCCATTAGCTGTTGGCAAATGATTTCAGGACTCCAAACAAACATGGGATGAAGCCAAAAGTCATCAGGCTTTGGGAGTTAATTTGCTGGTCGACTCTGTAGTTCGCCAGGTGGAGGGGTATGCCACAAGGGTTGGCCTTGCCATCTTGATGGTTTTAGATACTCCACTGTTCCTGGGAGCAATCCAAGCTTCTGGAGTTCTTTCTGCATCCACATCTCTTGAACCGAACTAACAAATCTTTGCCAACTCAAATCTGTTGCTGTGGTTGCAACCTCTTCACCAATGGTAGGTTTGGATGAAGTGGTTTGGTCTTGTTGGGTGGCTTTCCGGGGGGCAGTTTTCTGGGTCGAGGTAGAAGGCTGAGCAGGCGTATCTGGCGAAGTAGTTGCGGAGGATGATGGCAATCCCTGGAGATGCACCTGGAACCTATGCATCGATGAACCCTGCATGACGCTTTTCTTGCCCAGGATCCATCTGCAGTACTTCTGGTGCTCTTTGTCAGAAGACTTGGTCACATCTCCATACGTCAGGGTGTGGAAGCGGCCAAACCCTAGTACATTGAGACTAACATTCCCCGTCTCCTTGGCTTTCTTGTCGGCTTGGATACTAGTCACTATATTTTTGTGAGCTGTCACTCAGGCAGGTACTTTCTTCATGTAATTTACCAAAGAAGAAACATTTGCAGTTGCCCTGTCAACTTCTTCTTTGGTCTTGCCAGAACTCTGGCCTTTCTCACTCTCCCACCACAGGTAGAATCCATAGCCTGGGTCATTCTCCATTAACCACCTGAAGGTTTTCCCGCGGTACTGACCTCTGTATCCACAGCTCACCAAGAACAGTAATGTCATCAGGATTGGCCAGTCCTGATAAGGTGAGCAGCTGTCTTGCCCTTCGTTCAACATCCTCTGGAGATCGTACGATGGGAGATGGCTAAACGGTGGGTCTGGCTTTGTACGTTTTCTTCACCTGTTCTGCCTCTACTGTAAGTTTGGTGATGACATCCCTAGAATTTGTCAGTCGGATATTTGGGCCAGGCATGTTTGACAAATGTTGTGATCTGTGTACCTGTGAGATAGAAGCAAGAATAACAATCCTTAATGTAGTACATTTGTTTAAGAACTGGCATAATGCTTTCAACGTAACCACGTGAAACAGTTGATCAAGGGAAGCAGGGTTCTACCTTTGCGAGGATATAGCTACAAATAATTGAAAATGAATATAAACACAATATGCTCTTGATACTCTCAGGGTAAATACTATTTATATACCATAAAATAAATGAAAGAGGAACACATACACAAATCTAATGATTAAAAAACATTCTTTTATAACACTTGATGTAAGGGGAACCAAACACCAAGGGTTCTTGTTAGTTTCTTACGAACCTTTGGTCTTTGGAAATCCTAATGCTCAGTGAGTATGAGGGCTTCTGAGCATTATCTTTGAAACATATACAAAATAATACAAAACTGGACTACAGAGTGCAGGGCACTAAAGTCAACTTTAGCCACTAAGTCGATAATATAATATTAATATATTAGTAAAATATTAATGTATTATAACTGATAAGAAAAATAATAGCCTTACAGTTGGGGCGCCTCCAACGAAAAATTTAAAAGTATAAATAACAAACAGTTCTGTGTCACAGATGTTGCCGAGTGGTTCCTAGTACTGTTTCCCTGTTAGTTCTGTGTCCAAGTCTTCTTCAATCTCAAGGATTATTGGACTGATGTTTTGCACACTCCTTGCATTGGCATAAATGTTTACTTCCCTCTCTGATTTTGGTTTACCTGATACTCTTTTTTTTTCCTCCATTTATTGATAACTTGAGTCAAAGAACAAACTTTATACTTACATACTAGATGCTTCATATTATGTAAACGTCATAACACATTAACAGTTGTTCAAAGAAATGCAGCACAATGGATCGAACAAGATTAACGGATATGAGAATCGCATGTCCTGAAGGCTTGTTTAAGCTGCATGGAGTTAACTTTACTTTTACTAGGATAACGATGTACCTGATACTCTAACAGACAATGCACACAGCAGGAAAAACGTGCTTTGATCTAGCTGTTTGATTGAACTTCTGAACTAAGTCCTTTCCGCTGCTCCTTGCTTTTGTGTGATACTTTTATTGCAGGATCCTAAGTGGCAAATCAGTAAATAAACCAACTAATACCTCATCAACTTTAACTTATTATAAGTCAGCACAAGAAAGGGAAAGCAACTTGCATTCCAAGTCATAAATGCAAATCTTCATTGTCTGAAATATGTCCCTTTGAAATAAAAATTGTAACAGTGCCCAAATGGAAAACATTCAGTGCCTTCGCAAAGAATTTCTTTCCATGACTATAATGCAGAAAACACTGTGTCAGTGCTCCTAAAAGCCTAAGCAGTTCTCAATGCTGAACCAAATTGAATCTAATAGTAACAATATAATGTATGCATCATCAGGACTGATACAACTGGTTAAGGAATTATCCTTTACTATCCTTGACCAGTGTTGGATTTTCAGGAATTTGAGGTTGTCCAAAGGACTACCCATTTCAAAGATTTCAAAGATTTGGTAGTCCTGCAAGAAACTTGGTAGTCCTTCCAAATTTTCCACCAAAATTGAAAATGAACACAAATAATACAAAACAAAACATTTTGGTGCTCAATCTGATTGTGTCAACCAAAGCTTTATTAGTTTAGCATATAACCATGTTATTGTGTACTGTTTCAAATCACTTTCATTCCTCTATTTCAATCTCTGACTCATCACCATCTTGGTCATCATCATCAGGAATGGCTCTTCTCGGACCATAGGATAGCTGGAATGTTGTGTGAATGTTTGTGTAAGCTTTCGATTCGTAACGATGCACATCCCTTTATAAATTCTGTTTTGCATAGGGCTACATCCTCTGTTTTTGCCCTATCCTCGCATATTGTACAAAACATAAGCTTTGACGCATTGTCATATCAAAGCCATGGTTTAAATCCTTGTGATCCAGTCAGGATTTTTTAAACGATCGTTGCCGCTTGTTTTGGTCGTATTTTTGGCGGACCGTTCTCTTTGTCATTGTCCGTCTGAGGCTTTTTCTTATGTGGTTCAATTTTCTTCATAAATCGCCACATATTTAGATCATATCAGATATCAGAATATAGGAAAATATATGCTACACTCTTTACACTAAAATGTGTAGGTGCGTAATGCAGCATGCATGTGTTAAAGACTAACTTTAAAAAGTAAAACAGATGACCGCTATCCAGTATCCAATGTGTAGGAGTAGTCTAATATGGCCTACTTTAAAGCCATCATTGTTTTTACAGTGGAATGTGTTCTGCCATTAAGACAAACCAAAATATTTGCGAATGTAAGAAGTTACATCTTTGTTACACCTATTCTTTGGTAGATTTTCCTTGTGTTTCTGTGCATTCATTTAATGATGTGATGAACATTACCATAAGAGCTGCTGAGAAATGTCAAATATCATGCCCTTTAACTTTGAGGAAGCTGTTATTTAATGAGATCAGAAAACATGAAATGAATTTAACTGAGTAATGGTATCTGGATTTTTGTAGATTTAAGTTGGTGGTGCTTTACCAAACCTCTGATTCTGCTCTTGTTCACACCATTGCATTAGAAAAGACCAAGAAATGTCTTCCATATAGCAGTTTCACTGCCAAATGTATAGTGAGCTCACAAAATGCATCTCCATCTTGGAACTTCTGAGACAAATAAAATCAGTAAATTCATCCTTGAATATGCTACAATGTCTGGACCACACCCTGTCTCTGTTCAGTATGCTTTATGTGTCCCATGTGACATGAAGTCTAATATCTTGTTTATAATACACTTCATTCATTATATGACAAACAATTAAACTTACTGAATTACAACACCACACTCCACGCAAATGAAATGAAATGAAATTTAATACATTTTGATAATGCATTTTCCTAATGTATAATATATAATGTATAATATACAGTAACTGTATCTCATGCTATTTTGAAGAAATTCTGAAATTGTGGTGTATTTATCTTCACTTTTTTGGGGTGATTTGACAATGACCCCTTAAACTCTGTTGTCTCACTAAAGAAAACTCTTGGAAACTTAAACCATACTGAACCAAAATAAAAATAATAACATCATTTTTCCAGAACACTGTTGCCACCAACCACCCATGGTGAGAAGAGGCTTATAATTTACAGCACAATTTATCTTAATAGGCTCGCTTCATGAAGTTAGGACCTATTTTGGGACCTGAAGGTCATAATTTCAAAAGTTGTATTTTGTCATGTCATTATTAATTTTAGGTAGCCCTCTAATGGAGGTTTAAGAAGGGAAAAATAATTGAAGAAGCTGAAACGAAAATGCCAGAATGGCTGTGTATGCATTTATACTTAATCAGTTTGTGTTTTGGTTTTACAACTTAACATGAATGTTAACATTTGCTAGCCTCTGAAAGTAGAGCTTAAGAATTAAGTTCTTCTTTACAGGTCCTCCTTAAAGATAATGATAAGTTTTACGTACTAAATGGTCTGATATAAATCTTATGTAATAGAATAAAATAAATATATAATGTTCCTGTGTGAGTGTGACCATTACTCTTGACTTTATACCTTTAAAGTTTTTCATTAGGCTTAAAGTTACTAGAAGTTAAAATTTAACAGTACATGATTTTGTTCAAGTTCATAGATTTTTGCTAAAAATGTAAACATTCTAACTTTCTCTGGCTGAAGCCTACTTCTGTTTGCGGTAACAATGTCCAGCTGTACACGAAAGTCGCTCAGATGAAGAACTTGATCCACAAATACACAAATATTTTTTTGCCAAAAAAGTAAGCCAAGGCAACTTGACTGCCTCTCCCTTCCACCACTCCAGTGGGTCGGCCTCCTATTGAATCGAATCGGTGGCAAGATATGTCCCAATCTCTTTCTTGATTTTCTGCTCATTGGTAAGATCCGCAGATTGGCCACCAACACCGCCAACTTGCCCTCGCTTTTTCACCTTCTGCAGCAGATCTGCAAACTTTCTTTTTCCTTGAATTTGATAACCTTCCCCTTAACTGGTTTCCTCTGAAGCTTCAGTAAGAATAAAAGGGTCCTTGACTTTCTTTTTGATGTTCCCTACACATACTGCAATAACATACAGTAGTTCTTTGTTTCTAGTAGTTCTTCGCAGTCATGGTAATCTGTTTTGTACCGGGGGTCTAGAAAACATGCGAATTTCAATAATGTGACAAATCCTTCCATTTTGTAGTGAGATAGTTGAAACTAATTGTGTTGGGTGACTTCAACACACTTGTCAGTTGTCACACTCTAAGCATCAATGCTTCAATTGGTGCTTTTTTATCTCAAAATTTGCCATAAAATAAACAATGCCATGTAAATTTCATCCATTAATACCAATATTTAAATTGTTGGAAAATCCTTATCAGTTTCTTAATTGGTTGATATCCATAAACCTTATGGTCCAGGGATTTGGAAATCTCTGTGGTCCTGACTTAATTTGACAAATTTAACTCAACTTTCCCTTACATCAGTCAGTTAGTTGAGTGGAAAATTTATGGCAAGAAATCACAAAGCCTTCTTGCTGTCCTTAGAAGTTTGCATTATTTCTTCTGCACTCACAAGATATTATGTGACATACAGTAACTCTACATTAGGGATAAAATCTCTAGCTCTGCTTTCTTCATCAGCAGCTGTAGTTAATTAATGATGCCAGACATGCCGGCACTCAACATGTTCTGTTTCTTACTACTAAGTCATTTCTCATGGCTGCCGTGGCTTTTCTTCTCAGAGAACTTAATCATAATTAAATTGCTTTAACACCCTAACTGTAACTGTAACAGAGATCAAGACTCTCATTGCCTCCTCATATTGCTAAATGTATGAAATGCCAACTAATACCGTGTGCTAGACCTACAGTAGGCCAGCCTAGTCAGCAATGTCCTTAAAGCTACTGTCACAGCGGTATGTGAACAAGAAATAAAGGCACAAACAAGTAGTTGAATTTAACAGAGTATATTATATCTTCACTTGGCTGGATATCTGCTACTGAATAAAATTGGTGAAAGGTACATCTTATATACTATTTTACAATGGATTACAAGAGGCTGGGACAGGATGTTACTCTGTCCACATGTTTACTTTACTACATAAACAGTGTTTAAAGGATATTCAAGTGTAAAGTTTTATCAGATTGTGTAGAAAACTGCTGAAATCTGACTAGCTGTGATGTCACATCCTCACATTCCTGAAAAGTCTTTGATTTTATCTCTAAATATTTTGTGAGATTTCATGACTTTCAACCAAAAGATATGTCAGGAGATCTCGTATTTGTCAAAAGAAGTATTTGAGATTAAATTAAACATCTGAAGAGTTTGATTATATTATTTTCAAATGTGTTAAAAAAGTGTAAATAATTTTTAAAGAAATATATTCACAAATGGTGAGGATGTGACATCATACCCTCACAGTAAGTCTTTCTACACCAGTCGTTTTCAAAGAAATTTTGAAATCTTCAATGTGTCATATCTGCTTAACAGAGCATGCTATCATGGTAGTTTCTTCACTGTTCTTTTTGTCTTTTTGTGCTCTTTCATACAAAATAGACATGTCAAACACCTGAAACAATCCTTTAAGCTACTGAGAAAATGACCACACATTCTGTTGAAGACTACATAATAGTAGGTGCACACAAGTGCAGGGATTCTGTTGTAGAAAGTTACACTGGAGGCCAGAGTGTGGGTGATCTCCTGGAACTAAGAAGTTGGAGGCTTCTGGGAGGTGTGATGTAAGAACTTCCTGTCTGTGCTACTAGCTAAGATATTGTAAATATGTTCCTAGGGTAAGGGGAAGGTGAGATACTGTATTGGTAAAATGCTCTCTGTTATACTACTGCAAGACCCTAAATTTACACTGAGCAATATAAGAGGCAGAGTATCAATAGGTATATTAATGGTGCACTGTCTCTTGACAAACAGCTACTTAAGCTAGGCTACATGGCACAAGATGCATGCATGCCTATACAGCTACTGAAGCTAGGGTATGGCACAGATGCATGCATGCCTATACAGTTACTATTTGCTAGGCTATGGCAAGATGCATGCATGCCTATACAGTTACAACACAGGGTAATGTAGCATAGAGGTCATACCTGTATGGCAGCAGCTTTGAGAGAGAGATAACTAGCACATGGCATCAACTTATATACTAGGTCACTGTAAAAGTCAACCTAATTAGCATGGACCATACCAAAATGCAGACAGGGATGTCCAAACAATGAACACAGTGAATGTTTTGGGACACCACAATACTACAACTTCATCAATACTTCCACTTAATTTGAGTATGCTACATCTTTTCAGATGTTTGTATGTGATAGTTGATGAGTGTTTACTTATACAATAAAATGTGTCAATGATGGAAAAGCTGTTGAGAGTTTGAACATGAAAATTTATAGTCTTGAAGGAATGTTATTGGAAGCTGAAACATTGTTAATTTTGATCATGAATACCAAATGTTACATATTTGGGTAATGTTGTATTTTCAATATTGTGTACACATAAACCTTGATATGCTATACCTTGAGTGCTCTGAAGAATGGATATGTGGGTATAATTAATCATTTATTTTAATTGTGTTATTATTATTAATATTGATTTATTTGTTTAGAAGGAAATGAGAATTGGATATTTTCTTGTTTTGTCCTATGGTGTCTAAGTTTGGAGAAAGTTTGATTGTAGCAGTATGGGGTCCCATTGATTGAAGAATGGACATTACACTAGTAATTATCCATATTTTGGTATATAGTTGCATTCCAGTATTGTGTACAAATACACCTTGCCGACTTTCTCCTGCACTATCAGACCAACCTGTGTTTGCGTCATATTTGATGTAAACATAAAGTCATTTGTTTATCATTAGAGTACTTTCCAAAGTACCTCAGGCTTGGAAAAGTTGAATGTTCACAACTACACTACACAGTTTAGAGTACCCACATAACCAATGGTGTCCTGTTGTTGATACAAGCTCATTGTTTAAGATGACTTGCAACATATATAATTGTCAATTCTGATAGTCTATACTGTAACTCAGCACAAAACTTTAACATCTCTAGAGATGACTATCACTCCAGTTAAGGCTAGTTGTAAGGGCAGACTGAGTAGAGTTTGGTGTTACTCGTGTCCCAAAGTCACTGATATTTATAAAATTGTTAAGATGTGAGCTTCATTTGTGAATACATTAACTAATGCTCCTTACTGCTGTAGTAACAGTCTCAAGTCTAGAGATTCACTTGTGTCCAGATGCCCTAGGAGTAATTTACTTTCCTCGATCACTAGACACAGCTTTAAACATGGTCAAATGTGCTGAATAACTATCGTTTTTAAAAGCTGGAATAAGCTTTCAAATTAAATTTAAACTTCATTTTGTGTACAATTATTAATACTCTGATTAAGTTAAATCTTTCTTTTTAATACATCCTATTGACTACTATTCATGTTTCTTTGTTTTTGATACCACCAAGTTGCTTTACTTCATTTCTCTGTTCCCCTTATTTATTTTTTTAAAGGTTACTAGCCTTGATAAACAGTCACTAGCCTCGATAAACAGTCATGTTTTCTAGTGTCCTGTATGCATGTATAAAGTAATATGTACACACGTTTGTATATTTAATTCTACTCATAAATGTGTATATATATATACAAAATATATAACTCAAAGCCAACCATGGCTTTGTTTGTGACCTGAAATTTCTCAACAGATAGCTAGATTGGTGTGTACTATTATTCCATGGTGACTCGTGTGACATTTTTACTAAAATTCCTCTCTATTTGATATCATTAAACAAATAAAGAAATTACCTGGGAAGAAAGCATTCATGTAGCAGTGAAGGAACGCCTTAATGCTTACAACAGTAGAGAAAAAATATTTATACCTCAAGTATTGGGGGTGAAATTGGCGAAAAACTAAACGTGACTCGCGTGACAGTTACTATTAGCAAAATTCAGAATGCACACACATGTATTTGATTTCTTATGTCTTATTAAAATTTTTCCAATCAATTTTTATAATCATACCGAAGTTGAAAAACACCTCTACCTCAATTGCTATGCAACTTTGGAAAAATGTTGTAACCCATGGAAATAATGAGGAAGATGTATTGTGACTCGCGTGACAAGAAAACGTGACTCGCGTGACAAGTTCACTTTTCGGATAGTTCTAGACCAAATGCAGTAATGAATCGAAAGTATAGATCTTGCATAGTGAAATATAACATTCATTAGTCTAGAAAGTGTCCAAAAGGTACTTCCCTTGGTAATGTCCAGATGATATTCATGTCCCCGAGTTACCTTCATGAATGCAGACAGAAGGTAACATACTGTACGGGTAGTACAGTTGTTCAGGCAATATATCTTGTCAATTAATATTTATAACAATATTTAGTCTGTTGAAGTCACTCATTTGAAAGCTATAGAAGAAAGAGATCTATCAAAATGTGATTCAAATTACCATTCTGATTTATCATATTTGAATAAACCAAAAGTGTAATATTTGAGAAGATACATTCGCTCATAGTATTTTGGGAATGATTGAGCAGTTAAAACCTTAAGGTTGTCAAGTCATAGCACATGGCATTGCCAGATACAAATATAGATTATGTTTTTGTATATTACTAAAAAATAAATGACATGTGCTAACTTTTCAAATGTGGTGATAAAATAGGCATTATATTGCGAATAAATATTCATGATTTTAAATTCTGATATTTCAAATAAAATTATTATAATTAGTTGCATTATGTGTGCCCATTTTATTCAAGTTGCCTAATTAAAGGGGTATGCATATGATATCTTCAATCAGTGATTCATTCATCAAACTATAACATCCCTGTAATTTTCACACAGTAAATAGGTAGAAACACTATCTTGATTTGACGTGACTCGCGTGACGTGACTCGCGTGACATTCGTAAAGGGTGATTTTCTGCAAAATTTGAATATCTTCTGAAAAGGAAAATTCAGTAATCCTTTTGGTATCTATGTGACGACTTGAAATTAATTATTTGGAGTGAAACTTTTGTGCAGGCAAGGAGAAAAAAACAAAAACAGTCAATTTTGTGACACACGTGGCAGTAAATCAAGGATGTTTACTGTTTTCAATTTACCACTATGTCTAATGCCTTGATGTCAAAATAAAATTGAAGCTATTAAGTGAGCACTATGCTATAGCAAATATAATTAGTCCAACACAGAGTTAATAGGTAGAAACACTATCTTGAATTGACGTGACTCGTGTGACGTGACTCGCGTGACATTCGTAAAGGGTGATTTTCCGCAAAATTTGAATATCTTCTGGAAAGGAAAATTCAGTAATCCTTTTGGTATCTATGTGAAGACTTGATATTCATTATTTGGAGAAAAAATATTGTGCAGGCAAGGAGAAAAAAAAAAAAAACAGTAAATTTTGTGACTCGCGTGACAGTAAATCGAGGGTGTTTTCAATTCACCACTATTGTCTAATGCCTTGATGTAGAAAAAAAATTGAAGCTAATAAGTGAGCACTATGCTATAGCAAATATAATTAGTCCAAAAAACTGATGATACCTATGATTACTATGTACAAATCTGCACAAAATGAAATTTCACTGTATTTTTCATAATTTAGTTTCTACGGGAACCATTTGTTATTACCGACCCCATAATCAAACAAATGACATTTTGGGGGTGAAAAAATTATTTTTAGTAACTACAAGTATTCTTTTTATTGGAAACTTATACAATTTTAATGTACAATGATTTTAAATTTTTTGGTATGATGTTGACCTTATCATGGAATTGACCTTATATGTGATACTACAGGTATGTGTTGAAAATTCAGCCTCAGCACTACACTTTACATTCTCGGTATCTCTTTGTGCTATAGTGATATGATTGCCTGTAAGTTTGTGTTTTAGATAAATTTCTTATTTAATAAATTTCTTAAATAAATTCAGATATGTTTGAGGTAAATTTGCCTAATCTGTATTCATGGACTGGCATGGAGAAAGTATAAAGAAAGAGTTATCAGTTTTTTTTGTATTGATTGAAAGCTTTAATCACTTTAATTTATATTCACTCAAATCAGGATTTAGATGGACTATACGAAAAGGTTACTAAGGAAGTGCATAGAAAATGTCTTTTTGTAATTTTTAAGAGGTTATCAAAGATAATCAGTTGATAAGTTTAACTACTGAATTGGTAATCACATGTCTTCTTTTTTTGTTTTGTATGTTGAATATTAATTAATTCAAAATTGACCGTGTTTGTAAATTTCTTAACATGTCAATAAACCATACATGCAATTTATTGTTATTTCATTATCATTTCTTTGTCCATTTTACCTTCAACTTTCTGTAGAAGTTTGGGGGAGGGGGGGATTTCTAAAACCCAGGATAAAGCCTTATAGGGGGTAATGTAAGTGAGAAATATGCAACATCAAATATACCCTGCTTTTCCAGTAATGAAAGACAATCAGATAATGCAGAAAATGGAGCAGTTTTGTGCCACCTGTCGTTAACCTCCTTCACACCTCATCAGAAATTCTGGAAATCACATAATTTGTAAATCAATTCATAACCAGAAAACCGACATGTATAAAGAGTGATTTCTTGCGATAGTTTATATTCTATTTATTAGGTCATGATAAAAAACTTCTTTTCTGGGAGGTTCTGACTCTTCACTTGATTCCTGGAAATTATAGCAGGTTTGTTTAGTGTCATATGTCTCAGAGAGGAACAAATATGGAGATAAAATACTTGTTGAACTGAGCAGGTTTGTGTTAATTAGTATGTCTCTATGAGGAACAAACCTGAAGATTTTATCAGGCACTGACTCTCGACATTTGTGAAATACGACGGAAAACTTCAACAACGGACGCAAAGACTTAAAACCAATGATTCACAATGATATCGTTCATTCATATAGCAATGTATGTTCAAACAGTATGTTAATACGTTGCAATACACACCTTGTCACAGGCATCTATGCCGCGACGTACATTGCAACTCCAAAAGTTAGTGACACACTTAAGTCAATGGAGATTTGGTCGAGACTTCCGATTCTTCTATGGATGCCCTTAAGCTAATATCCAATTGCCAACAGCGTCTCCTGGCGTAATGCACCAATTATCTAATTGGCTGATCTGTGGGGGTTAGGGTAGATTAAAAACAAGGTTTTCAGACCAATTTCAAATTTGATGTGTAGAAATACCACAATGAGTACAAAAAGTATTTTGTTTTTGGTGGAGGTCAAAGGTCATTTGGGGTCACCAGGGGTAAAATTGTGAAAACCATATAAAAAAATATCAAGAAGCGAACGGTGGGCAGAGCTCATGTCTAGTGTGTAGAAGTACCACATTGAGTACAAGAAGCCTATTGTTTTTGGTGGAGGTCACTGGTCAAGAGGGGTCAAATTGTAAGTGAAAACCTTGTAAAGACGATATCTCAAGAAGGGAAGATGGGCAGACCTCATATATGGTGTATAGGAGTACCACATTGTGTACAAGAAGCCCATTGTTTGGGTGGAGGTCATTTGGGGTCAAATTGTAAACACCTTATAAACAATATCTCAAGAAGGGAAGCTCACCAGGGGTAAAATTGTGAAAACCTTATAAAAACATATCTCAAGTAGCAAACGATGCGCAGAGCTCATGTCTAGTGTGTAAAAGTACCACATTGAGTACAAGAAGCCTATTGTTTTTGGTGGAGGTCACAGGTCAAGAGGGGTCAAATTGTATGTGAAAACCTTGTTAAGATGATATCTCAAGAAGGGAAGATGGGCAGACCTCATATACAGTGTATAGTACCACATTGTGTACAAGAAGCCCATTGTTTTGGTGGAGGTCATTTGGGGTCAAATTGTAAACATCTTGTAAACAATATCTCAAGAAGGGAAGCTTGGGCAGATCTCATACTTGGTATATAGGTGTATAACATTCAGTAAAAGGAGCCTATTGATTTTGGTGGAGGTCAAAGGTCATTTGGGGACAACCGGTCAAATCGTGATAGCCTTGTAAACATGATATTGCCAGAAGGGAACCTTGGACAGATCTCACGTTTGGTTTGTAGATGTAACATATCAAATTTAAGGAGCCTATTATTTGCTTTTGGTCAAGGTCAAAATGTCATTTGAAGTAAAATGCCAAACATTTACTTCATTCCCCTCTTACCTGTCTCTCTACGCTAACACACCTTCCTAAATATAATATCGCAAGAGAAGCTTGGACAGATCACATATTTGGTATGTAGTTGTACCACATTGAGTACACAAAGCCTAATGTTGTGGTCAGAAGTCAATGGTCATTTGAGTTCACCAGGGGGCAAATTGTGAAAACCATGTTTTTCACAATATCAACAAGGACAGATGTCACATTTAGTACAAGGAGCCTGTTGTTGAGGTCAATGGCCTATGCCATTGTGAATTTATTGTTTGTCACATGACACTGATTTTCACTATTACTTAGATCAAATATGTTGTACACCCTCACTATACATTAAGTCAGATTTATGAAGAAAACTGCTCATGTTACATCATCAAAACCAAAATGCATTTTTGCATTCTGGTTAAACTTATTATTCAAAACTTTATAATATATTTTCCTTCCTGATATTTCATAATATGATGGGCTGAGTAGATACAACAGTCACTTTTAATTGATGAGCCAGTGAAGTTTAAAAGGGTCATTTCTGATGAACTAAAAATGGTGTAAAAAAATATAACCCAGATTGACAGTAATAGTTTGTGAAAGTCTTACAGTTTCCCTTTAATTTCTTTTTTTTTTATCTTTTTTTTTTATAATTCAGCTGCTAGGTTACTGCATTACTTAAGCCACTTAATCTCAGTGACATTGCTTATTATTGACCCAACTCCAAATCATAACCAATTAGGTGCAATATTAACTTTTTAGAAATTTGTCAGCAACATATTCCCTGGTTTGACTATTGGTTTGAGATTACATTGTACACTATCCCTAATACTCATCATGAGCACACTGAGGTACAAATGATCTCAATCTTCTTGGTCAAGAGTAACCCAGTTAAAACTGACATACTACAACATATTATGTAAGGGTATTTCGTAGGGCAGTAACAATATATATCTTTATGTAAAAATGTCCATAAGTTTGAAATTTCACAAGCTCAAAAAAAGTTTTGTAATATTTATATTGATGTCAGCTTAAGTAAATAGCACACTACAACATGTTCCTCTAGATACAAGAAAATAGGTTCCTGTTAACAAATCCTTTTCAAACTGATTCCACGTCTTGGAGTCACATATTTATACTGAACTTTTTTATGAGAATTTGATAAATTCCTTCCTTTGGCATTACCTGTAATCTACCAAATACTGAAAAAATTCCTCCAAATCATGCAATGACAAAATGTAATACACCAAATGATGGTTCTGCTCAGTGGCGGCGGAACCGGGGGGGCTCAGCCCCCCCAATAAAAAAGTTGAGGGGGCAAATGCATGATAAGCCCCCCCAATATTTACCAAGGCTCCGAAACGTGCATCTGCCCATTTTTCAATGCATACTTGTCGATCTGTCCGATGCACACGTATGCTCTATAGGTGTAATAATTTTAGTAATTGCTGGGGGACCCTCGGCCCGTCCCCTGGCTATAGATAACATTGTCACCCCAACCGCGTCTTCACGCGGTTGGGAAGCAGTGAAAAGTGGAAGCAGTGAGTGTGAGTACCGGTAAGCGTAACACAACTTCGTCTTAGGCAATGACTTGCCTCATTTCAGCCAGTTCTCCAACATCCCCTTACTTAGTGACGGAGCGTCCATATATACAGTCAGGGGGCGGATGCCCCCCCCCCCCTGACGGACTCAAATGGACTGCTGGCGCCCTTTTCAGCTTTTCACTACTTTTTTACTTATTCGCGATTTTTGACTATTTTATTGCGCTCTCATATACCTATTGACATTTGTCATATTCTGTTGGTTTAATTTTCCGACAAAATGGCGACGACACCTATTTATTCTCCGTTTATCTGCAAATTAGCAAGGCCCCGGAAAGGGTCATTTCCTGCAATCTAGGAAGTATCTTTACTCAAAAATTTTCTGTACGCTCCGCGCCAACCTGTGGTGGCGCTCCGCTTAGTTAGTGTCGAAAGCGCCCCTACAGACCATTCTTGCCCTCCCTGCACCAATACCCTAGCTCCGCCACTGCCCTTACTACACTCAAAAACATCTTTGCGAGAACACTACGAGTAATAGCTACTCTCTTAAAAAACCATCGAATATACAAATTACAATGTTTTTACAGACTTTTACGTGCAATCTGAGAAATTGCAGGCTTGAGACCCATATTTTAGGGCTGGGTATTCGCAGCATAAAACACTCGGAAAGTGCCGTTTCCGGCCATCTGGGGGTTTGAAAAAACCCAAAATTTTCTTGTACGCTCCGCGCCAACCGATGGTGGCGCTTCGCTTAGATAGTCTCCACACATTAGCCCCCCCAATAATTTTTCCGTTCCGCCGCGCCTGGTTCTGCTTATTAATAATGAATAATGATCATAATTGTTAACAATAGTTCAACACTGACATCAATATCATCTCCAACTGTCATAAACATATTACAGCATTTCTAACATACCTTCCTGTGGGTGTCTGACAATTCAAACCATTTGCAGAGATTAAGCAAATGTCAGGAATAGGTTAGGTTAGGTGTAATGTTAATAGGTATGGTGTAATGTGAGGATAGTGGTGGAGGCTATCAAAATGCTTTCACTGCCACTGGCCATTGTTTATTTCAAAGCTGTTCAGCATATTTGGTTGCAATAATTGTTACTTGATTTGTTGCTTTTGGCCTCCCATATTCCTCTCCCACCTTTGAGGGTCTTCGCCTGTGTTGTGTGTTCTTTTACGTGTTGGAAAAAAAAATTACTAGCCATGTGCGCACATGCTGGCATCGATGAAACACCTACTGTGAATCGAGAGACAAGATTTTCAGAGTAAGTGGCAATTTTCAATAATGATAAACAGTGACCATGCTGCAAATAGTACATTACCTAACATCTAATAGCCTAATCATCACCTAAATGATGATCGCAAAACACAAACTTATAATCTACATGACTAGGTTTTCCGTCAGTTAACTTAAATATAAAGCCAGACAGTCCAGTATTTGGGCACCTTCTGTAAATATGCATCCCTTTCGGAATTTGGCAAATGTACCTCTTCCTTAACACTTGCAATAATATACGTAAGAACATGCCGTGGGAGGAGAGCAAGACATGAGGTAGCTCCATCTCAGGGGGATATCCAATCTCGTTAAATGTGAGGGGCTCATCATCAGTTCTGGCTTCCCTTGTTGTAGCCTCATCCTGTGTTGTGATGTCATCAGATGTAACGGTTGTAAAGCTGGAAGTCTTAACAAAGTTTTCAGTCATGTCCTGACATAGGTGGTCAAGAAATGATTCCATGCGAAAAATAACCTGCAAGGAATTGAGACGGTTCACATAGCGATTGCAACAATTAGTGAAAACCACATCACCAGGAAAGCCCTAGGATTAAAATAAATAAGTCAATATAACAGTATCCAACATTGAAAAACTGATCATATATTTATAATGGAAAACTGTTGATAACTGATCGTTTCCAACTACTTCACGACAGGTCCTTTACGTACATGAGATAAGAATCTTACCCAAAGCTAAATAAAAACACACTTTTCAAAACCTGGAGTTAGTTTATCCGGCCATCCAGCACAACCAAACGAAAAAGTTACAACAATGTTGAATGTAAATGCAGAGCAAATAGGACAAAGACCAGAATGCAAAAATGCATTGTGGTTTCGATGATGTAACATGAGCAGTTTTCTTAGGAATCTTATGTAATGTATACTGAGGATGTACAACATACTTGATCTAATTTATACAATGAAAAGCAGTGTGATGTTACAAACAATAAATTCAAAAATGACACAGGCTGTCCTGAAATGACCATGGACCTCAACAACAGGCTTCTTGTACTAAATGTTATACACATTCATACCAAGTATGAGATCTGCCCTAGCTTCCAAAATTGAGATATCATGTTTACAAGGTTTTCACAATTTGACCCCTGGTGACTTCAAATGACCTTTTCACCTCCACCAAATACATTAGGATTCTAGTACTCAATGTGGTACTTCTACATACCAAATATGAGGTCTGCCCATGCTTCCCTTATTGAGATATCGTGTTTTCGCATTTGACCCCTGGTGACCTCAAATGACCTATGATCTCCACACAATAGGCTTCTTTGCACTCAATGTGGTCCTTCTACACACCAAATATGATGCCTGCCCATGCTTCTCTTCTTGAGATATCGTGTTTACAAGGTATTCACAATTTGACCCCTGATGACCCCAAATTAGCTTTGACCTCCGCAAAAACAGTAAGCTTCTTGCACCCAATGTGTTACTTCTATACACTAAATAGAAGGTCTGCCCAACCTTCCCTTCTTGAGCTATTGTGTTTACAGAGTTTTCACAATTTGACCCATGGTGACCCCAAATGACCTTTGACATCTACCAAAAACAACAGGCTTCTTGTACTCAATGTGGTACTTCTACAAATCAAATATGAAATTGGTGCCACCTCCCTTCTTGAGATAAGTGTTTACAATCTGGGCATCACAAACGCACCCACACACACCCACACACACGCCCACACATACGCCATCATGAATGCAAAGGTTTCGATTATAATCAAAATCAAAAATTGAAACAGCAAAAAGACAAAGAACGTTGCTGAAACTGATGGTAGAGAGACAAATCTGTGAAATCCAAATACTGAATATATTGAAAATTCTTGAATTTCTTAATTACAGACGTGATATGCACATGTTCACAGCAAGTCGCTCCATTTCAGAATCAGGCATTACAAAGCAAAGTGAAAAAGTAGGTATTATGATGAAAAGGTGGGGGAAAACAAGTAACCAATGGTAAGCTAGAACCACTGGAAGACCTGGTTTAACAAATACTTTCCAACAAATGACTAAACTGCTGCTAACTGTGGGACATATACTAAATTACAGATATGGAACAAACTTTAAATATTTTCCACCCCCCATCCTTACTCCACTTCCTTTTGCATTGAATGGATTTCAACAAACGTGACTTTTCACTAGAGACAACTTTAAATACTGATAAACCATTTTTCCCTATTTACACCTCATATGATATTTCCCCTCTCCTCCCTATTAGCAAAAAGGAAGACAACATACTCAGAGGAAATAACTATTAAACCAAAATGTTACAATATTAAGTACTGATACCTCTTCTTCTGTCTCTCCTTCTGGTATTGTTGAATTTCTTCCACCATTCGCATCAGTCCAGTTGTGATATTCATGAAATGGTTTACCTTCAAATATCCCAAAAGACTGAAAATAAAACATAAGAGGACAATTATGTTCAAATTTTCACATGAGATGAAAAACCCCAAACAGAATTTATCTACTGAAAGTAACAACTGTTGCAAGTCATATTGATGTAGTTAACAGGTCAAGGATCTGGCAGGCCACCTGTCTGTATTCTGTGTGTGTTTTTGTCCCTTCTGTTACTGTTACTTGTCATTCAGCCTTTGAAGAAGATCCTGCAAGGATCGAAACATCAGGCCAACTTACTTTTACACAGGTCAAGGATCTGTGAGGGTGGTACAGCCACCAACCCCCCCCCCCTGTCTTCCCAACAACCCTTCTTCAACCTCACATGAAGAATGTCAAGTACTTATACGTACAACATTTCATGTAACCTAATTATAGACCTAAGTTATAGCCTAAATATACCTCAGAATTACCATCTCACATCTAAACTTTGTAACTCACTATAAACAGTATGATCACCACTGCTGTAGGTAAATATTTGTTGCAAAACAGAACAGGTATATTGCTGGGTTACTAAATATGTGTGAATATAAAATGTCTTTCTTTGAACGACAGAAACTTACAATCGAGCACAAAATGCAGCTGTAATAATGACTAAACCAAGATTTTTCTGGTTGGTTAAAAAATATCTAAATCTATCAATTAACGCAGTAGCACAAAAATATGTATGCTACAATAGTTGAGACAATATTAAAAGATGCAAGGTTGTCTGTATTAGATAGACAATGTTTTAAATTGTTCATGAGGAGCAGAATTTATGGCTGTGTGAGGATCATAGAAATTGAACTAAGAATGCTGACACAGTGTATCGCCATGTGTTAAAGCAGTGAAGCCTTTAAAAAAGTGAGGGCGCTTTGTGTTGTACGGCAAAAAGCCAGATCATTTGTACATCTTCATATATACATTGTGCATTCAACTTTGAAAATGAATTTGATTTTACCCGTTTTTTTACACATCAAGGGACATCTACCAAGCAAGTATGACATTGATTCCACTTATGATTGTTGAGATATCATGTTTACAAGCTAGCCGTCACAAACACTCACACACTCCAGCACAATTGCAAAGGTTACTGAGCATTCAACCAATTTAAGCCAAATTGGATGGAAAATTAAGCAATTGAGTTTGTATAAAACTCCTAAGAATGACTTATCAGTATATCATAATGAGAGGTTGACAATAGGACTCTCAAGGGAAACATTTACCTACCTTTTCTCTTAACCTTGCATCTTCAATAATACCAGGTGGAGAACAGCTGTTCCTCTTCACCACAGCATCAGCAGTCTGAAGAATAAAATAAATACTAATATAAGGGTAATATATTTATCAGTTGCACTATGAAAATTTTTTGATATAAATGCAACTATGATGAACTGAAACTTGCACAGCTGTCTTATCCAAGTGTCCAGAATTTGTCCAAAACAATTTGAGATGAAATAGTAAGCAGACATAAACCTTGCAAATAATTGTTGTATTTAGTTGATACTTAGTAGCTCAACTTTGTTTACAGTACCTATTTAGGTGGTGTTTCCCTTTAAAAGGAATAATATGTTGTTCAATCCTTCACTAAATGATACAAAATTTCACAACATTTATTTGAGGACAAAGTCTACACATATCCTGTTAAGTCCTGAAGAATGGTGTCCAAGGAAGGTCTAAAATCACAGGTAAACTTGTCTAAACAAAATTATGCTCTCAAAGAAAATATCAAGTTCAGTCAAAAAGTTTATGCTCACAACACTATATATATAGATATGTCTGATACTAGGACATTTTAGCCCCTGTTAAATCCTTACTGCTCTCACTCCCCTCCTCCCCTCCCCACCTCTTCCTTAAGCTTCCAGCATCTGACAGCTGCTGGTGTACTCACAAGCTAAACAGCAGAATACAGAACTAGAGTGCTTTTGGTGAAAATATTGTTCAACAAATGATTGGTTTCTATAAAAGCAGCTAGCCATTTCCAAACAAACCTCTCAACATGCAACTTCAAAATTAGCAAACATGGTTGCAATGTCATGACAGTCAACAGATGTTTATAATTGTTCACAAATATCAGCACTTACACACACTATGTCCATAGCAATCGCATCAAAGATGAACCTCTGGTTTTACCAACATTGCATGACATGATAGAGAGGAATTTGATTGACTTACACTGGTAAGACTAATTATCAACTAATTGAACTTTTCTAGGCAGACCAAATTTATACTTAAACCTGGTTTGACCTGGTTTATACTTGCATGGGTTCATCTGACAGGCACAGAATATTCTTGTGTAAATTTTGAAACATTACCTGCTGCTTTCAGCTGTCAATAATATTAGTATTCTTTGCCCCTAAAAGCTTATTATTATTATTTTGCATAGATATGACATTACCTGGATACATCTAATCAGATCACTGCTGTAAATTCTGTCAAATTTAATATTTTTCAAGTAAGCACCTGCTGCTTCTGCTTGCTTCTCTCCTAAACTGTTAAGTGGGATGTCACTTTGACCTTTCAAATAAAAATATCAAGAAATAATAATTTGAATAAACTTCAGGTGTGATATCTACTTTACATGTATGGCACTGTAATTGTGCCACACTGCTCTCACACTTGATAAAAACAAGAATTGGTCCCATGATGGTCAAAACCCAGGTGCAGAACACCTTTTCGAGGTACATGTATCTGTCCAAGTTACATTTCCAATGCCAAACACATAAGAGGTAACTTTAAGACTCATTACTGTAATGATCACTGCATTACCTGCACTAGACTTATTACCTCAACACTAAGTTCAAAGAGATGTTTTTCATATGAATCACAGGCTATGAAATTATCTAGATTGCCTTCATCCATGAGTCATGAATGAACTTTAGCCATAAAGTTCTAACAATCACATTCAAGCTGGTTCTACGAACGGAACACCAAACAGGTACACTTGAAACTATTCAGTGCCCTTTTCAGGGTTTTCTTTTGGGGGGGGGGGAGGATTTTCCAGGGGTATTCCTTGTAACAGCACATAAAATCCACCAATTTCTAAAGACAAATTTTTAATCTGGGTATGGTACATGCAACCAAGGTACTGTCCCAAATTGGAGATGTTCGGTCATGTTATACTATGGTAGCCACTTGACATTGTGACCATTGTAGTGAGCTACATATGAACATTTTTATGGTATTTGACAACTCGCGACCATTCGTTCTGCAGGTTTACTGTGGCAGTTTACTCACATCTCCTGCATTCACACTGACCTTGAAAAAGTCCATTGGCATTGTACTCTGTCTCCCCACTGATGAAAGAATAAAAGATTGCTGACTATTATTAACCAATTATAGAAAATACAAACCTCTTCAAGCCGGAGATTTTGGCAGATAGAGGTCTAACATGTTTGCTGGTAGTGAATCAAATATTAGAACCACCAGTGTAAAGTAAACCACAAGACTACAAAGTATTAAAACTGCTTCATATTTTCCATTAATAACACAGAAAATCATTTCAATTATGACATCCAAAATTATAAAAGGATTGTTGCGGATTTCAATCTTTAGTGTAAATTTCCCGCATTTTTCATACTGTTCAGCTTTTAATGTGCTACCATTTGAAATTTATCAATGTCATGACTCACACTGAATTAGAAGATATCGGTTTTGTCAAAACAATGGAGAAGGTTATTTTTTGTTTGGAGAGGTCAGTTTTATCTCATAATGCAACCAGAATGCAAAATGCATTGAGGTCTCAGATGACTTCATTGCACTAGACTTCTGCTTGAAGTTAACCAGAAATAACTATCACAATATCAATGGCCCGAAACTCTATCTATGTACACTAACATTAAATGGCATGGTAAACACAGGTCAGTCTACTGTACCTGGTAATACACACCTCCACCAAAAACAATAGGAGCCTTGTCCTCAATGTGATGCATCCACACATCATAGTATGAGAAGTATCTATGATATCCATCGTTAGATATCATGTAAAAGGGTTTTCAAAGTTGACCTCCCAAGAAACAGGATTCTTGTACTCAATATGGCAAATCCATTCACCATGTGATTTCTACTATGAGAAATCATGTTTTAAAGGTTTTCAGGCCTCAACACTGACATTTTTTTAAAAACACTATCAACTAAAAATCTACTCGCCAAAACGCAAAACTCATTCGACACTATGACTGCTGTTCAAATCTCCATAGTACAGATCTACAACTATCAATACTTTCTATGAACAAATGTTAGGCTCTTAGGCAGATAAATGGTGGTGCGTAATTGTTCATTGGAAAATTATGTTTCTGTGCAGTATGAAAGTTTAACTTTTTTTCCACCAAAAGTTATGAACAAAGTCAAACATGTCGCAGAATCGTAAATATGCAGCTAGGTCTACTGTACAAGTGTCACAAAGATATAAACATAAAACATCTGCAAATTGGTACATTTTCCCAATTATTTATCTTGTCTTTTAGCTGCAGATTGGTGTGCAAAATATAACGCTATTACTCCATTACACTGCCTAAGTCAAAGCGATCTTTTACACACTGAAATCTATGGTTGAAAGAGCATCTATCTTCCACTCGCAACCCGGTTTAGTAAATATCTTTGGCAAAAAATCCTAGCAGCAATAACAACAAACATAAATTTCACTCCAAGATTAAAACTGGTAACTAAATCAACATATGTCTTAGAGATGATACAGCCTCAGGCATTATCTACTTAATGAGAACTGCTTTGTAACTATCTTGGTCATAGAAGTAAAAGCGATACATTATAACTTAAGAAGTAATCTCTTTGTAATACATCTCTACTACAAGCCCCTTAATACTTACTGTCTGATGAAGGTAACCTTGAACATCTTATCCTCAGAGACTTCTACCGATCAAAATATCACTACAAAAAAGAACAAAATACACATGAAATAGATTGATAGTATTGAAGAAAAACCCCAATTAAACCATGGCTTGGTTTCATGATATTAATGAGATGTACAAATGTGCTGCTTTAATTACATACTATAATGTCATGTTATGCTAGACCAGTAAGGTAAGTAGTGTAATCAAACTTCAAAGGAGACACACACCCAACCATCATCATTGGACTGTGTGACAGAGATAACTGTCATCACAAACCCCTCTTCCCCCCTCCCCTTCTCATCCCACCCTCCAGCCAGGAGACACAAACCCAACCATCGTCATTTGGTCTGTGTGACATAGATAACTGTCATCACCAACCCCTCTACCCACCTCCCCTTCTCATCCCACCCTCCAGCCAGAAGACACACACCCAACCATCGTCATTGGTCTGTGTGACATAGATAACTGTCATCACCAACCCCTCTATCCCCCCCCCCCTCTCCGCATCTCACCCTCCAGCCAGGAGACACAGTACGTAGTACAGTCAATACATACAGCTACGGTCAATACCCACAACACAGTGTACATAGCAGCGTGGACATCTCAGGTCTAGATAAAAGATAACAAGGTATCACGTTTCATTACTGTCTGCATTTTGTAGCGACAAGAAGAAGACGTCATTTGCAAGCAACGGAAAGTTAACTTTTTCAGAGCGCGGCACACGGTTTGGGGCGAGTCTTCAATGCCTTTAAGAACTGCCTTAATGAAAACTGCTAAAATTGAAATAGGATGAGCTCTGGTGAAAAGAGAAAACATGTACTTCGAATTTGTACCACTTTCATGAAATATTTGACACATTTACCAGAATTATACAGTACGAACTTAAGACGTGCAAATGTCCCTCTCAAGTAGTAAAGGCCTTGCTTGTTTTCGCAATTTGATCAATCCATGGATGAAGAGTAGTTCTAATATAAAACTACATGATCTGATGAGTTAATTCAGGGATATAATCATTACCGTTATCTTTGGAAACTACCATTGAGGTCTTAGCATCTCGTAATTACCGTATACGCTACCACCATATTGATACCTCGTATTTAACGTTGAGCCTAGAACTACCCTTTACGTAATTATAGTAATAGTGTGTAGTATAGGTCTAACTTGATAGTATTGCCCTAACATAGTAACAATAACATTAGTATTAACAGCTTTCCCGAGCACTTCTGTTACTGTATCTGAGGGTTTAACATCAGTTTTAACATCGAGAGCCTACCATTCTGTTCTACTAAGTAGAAAAGTACGCATTTACTTAAATTTACTTAAATAGGTTGATAGGTGTAGCTAAATATACGCTCTTACGCACATGTCTTGACTTAGTCTCCATCAATGCAGCGATATGATAGAAATAACGTGTTGATTACGCAATACGTAATTCCCCGCCTGATCGTGACAGTGTACCGCTCTTATGGAACGCCTTGTTAACATTTATTCAATAATTAGAGATATGTTCAATTAATTTCAAATATCTCGAATTAAATTAAAGATATCTCTAATTATTGATGATATCGTCAATTCAATTTGAGATATCAGAAATTGCATTTCGATATCTTGAATTTTATTTAAGATATCTCAAATTGATTTTAAGATATCAAGAAATAAATTAAAGATATCAAAAAAGGAAACATCATTTAAGATATCTCGAATTGAATTCGAGATATCCAAAATTGAATTCGAGATATCAAGAAAAGAATTCGAGATATCCAAAATTGAATTCAAGCTATCAAGAATTCGAATTAAAGATATCTGGAATACAATTAGAGATATCTGGAATACAATTAGAGATATCAAGAATTCGAATTAGAGATATCTGGAAATAAATTAGAGCTATCTGAAAATAAATAAGAGGTATCTTGAAATGAATTAGAGATATCTGTAATTATTGAATAAATGTTAAAATGGCGTTCCATTGAATTAGGATATCTCTAATTCGAATTTTTGATATCTCTAATTCAATTTTGGATATCTCTAATTCGAATTCTTGATATCTTTAATTCAATTTTGGATATCTTTAATTCGAATTCTTGATATCTCTAATTCAATTTTGGATATCTCTATTTGTATTCCAGATATCTCTAATTGAATTTTGGATATCTCTTATTGTATTCCAGACATCTCTAATTGAATTTTGGATATCTAATTCAATTCTTGATATCTCTAATTCAATTTTGGATATCTCGAATTCGAATTCTTGATATCTTAATTCAATTTTGGATCACTCTAAATAGAATTCTTGATATCTCGAATTCAATTTCTGATATCTCAAATATGTTTCAATTACAGATATCTGGAAATGAATAAGAGATATCTGTAATTATTGAATAAATGTTAAATGGCGTTCCATACGCGCGGAGAGGTGAAGTTTACATAACCAGAATGCAAAAAAAAAAACATTGTGTTTTCGATGATGTAACATGAGCATTTTCCTTCATAAATCTGACTTAATGTATATTGAAGGTGTACACATACTTGATCTTAGTAATACAGTGAAAAGCAGTGTGAAGTGACAGACAAATTCACAATGACACAGGCTGTCCTGAAATGACCATTAACCTCAACAACAGGCTTCTTGTACTAAATGTGATACATCAACATACTAATTATGATATCTGTTCTTGTTGAAATATTGTGTAAAACATGGTTTTCACAATTTGACCCCTGGTAAACTCAAATGACCAATGACCTCCGCCCACAACATTAGGCATCATGTACTCAATGTGGTACAATTACATACCAAATAAGCAATCTGTCCAAGCTTCCCTTGCGATTAATTGAGGAATGTACGTTATTGTAGCGAGACAGGTAAGAGGGGAGTGAAGTAAATGTTTGCCATTTCTTGACTTCAAATGACATTTGACCTCCACTAAAATCAATAGGCTTCTTTTACTCATTGTTACAAACCTTCTTACCAAGTATGAGATCTGCCAAAGCTACCAATATTGAGAAATCATGTTTACAAGGTTTTTGCAATTTGACCCTCTGATGACCCCAACATATAACCTCCACCAAAATCTATATACTTGTTGTAATCACTGTAGTACTTATACGCACCAAATATGATGTCTGCCAAAGATTTCCTTCTTGAGATAATCATGTTTACAAGGTTTTCACAATTTAACCACTAGTGACCCCAAATGACCATTGACGTCCCCAGAAAACAATAGGCTTCTTCTACTTAATGTGGTTCTCCTACACACCATATATATTCTTGAGATATCTTGAGATATGGCGTCACACACCTATCCTCATCCGCCTGCATGACTACAAAGGTTTTGATTTCATCGAAACCAAAAAGTGGGGAAACCTTTGAGTGACGTAATGAGTGTGCTGAGACCGGATATATAGGCGTGGTTAAAACAATGTGGGTGGGCTTTAGCGAACCTCCAGGATGGAGCTGGATAAAGAAATACATAAGTGTTAACCCTGATCGAAAAAAGCCCCCGAAAAACGGGGGCTCCCAAAATGATGCCCCGTTTGGAGTCCCGATGGGGGGGGGGGGGTGGGTGAAGTAGCACGATATCTACTACTAACCTCTCTGAGACAAAGAAGATGTTTTGAAAATTTTCAATAATTTTAACAAGCTAATTTTTGGCGTCAATACTGATTGTCAGCAATACACACCTCTAAAGATAAGTTGTATTCTGATGTCTCTGTCATATCATAAACTTCCAAATATTTCGAAGGGTATAGAGGAAAAATTAAATAATAATAAATTAATTAACCAACACACTAGACTACTAAAGTAATACACTAAACTAATATAGAAAGTGCTAAACGAGGAGCTTGATTAAAATGGGAAGATGCTGGCTGCGGTTAACATAAACAGCAATAAAAGCGAATTATTACGAATAATTTAAATGCTGTCAGCATTATGCATTTCATTTATTTAACGACTTCGTTCGTGTTCAGTTTTTAGTGTCGCATCAAATTTTTTAAAACTTAACGTGTGTTAATGTTGCTGGTACAGCATTAAGTTTACGAATTATTCACGTAAACAACCCCATCCATCCATCTTTGTGAACACGATAACTCAAAAGGTGCATCTTTGACTTCATACCCAATTCATACACTTCATAGTTCATACATAATTGGACAATTCCGTAAAGTCGGACGTACATTTCGGACAGTTTGTTGATCCATATCTCAATGGCTATGAGGTTGCTTTTCATTTGGGTTTTATGGAACATCTGCCCTGTATTATTCTTATATAGGGTTTCAGTCCTTGTCCCTCCAAATAAAGTAAAATACTGAAAAAACTCCCTGTGACGGACATACACAAAGAAAGTGACTTTTTCAGTTTTGTTTTGAAACTTTCTGTGAGTTGGGAATGGGGGTACAATTATAAACTACTATTATTATTATTTTAGGTTTACAGTCTTGTACAGGGCCAAGGCCCTTTCACACGACTTTTACAACTTAACCCTGGTCATTGGTAACTTGTCACACCTACACAACAAAGTGTGCACAATTCAAACAATCTCTCCTGGGGCACCAGAGTGCACCACAACCACGTGTCCGGGGGACTTCCCATAGGGTGCAGCCACAAACCGGCCCACGCAACTATACACCTGGGTGAAGAGAGGCAATGGAGATAAAGCACCCTGCCCAAGGACACAGCGCAATGATCTGGCCAGGGCTCGAACCTGTAATCCTTAGATCACAATTCCACTGCCTTAACCACTTGACCACAACGCCCTCAAACTACTATCATATGAAAAAGACTGTTAAGTACACATACCAGTAAACAAGCAGTTGAAACCTTTATCACTTCCCTGCAATATTTTCAAAAATTCCTTTAGGACGGACGTACAAATTTTGGTGACTGACGTGTGAAATTATATAGTAAATGTACGTATGTCACAAACAAAAGCATTACTTGGTATGCCTAAAATTTCAATTTGTGACAAGGCTTCACCCAGAGTTTCCATTGTTGACAGCTGCACACAAAATGCAGCATTTAACTGTACCTAATGGAACAAATTAGGTGAAAGTAATAGTGAAACGAAGGTATATGCAGTATCATCTCACAAAATTTTCCATTCCATTGGAAGTATATAATTCACTCTAAATTGTATGAAGTCATCACTTGAAATAATAATGGTAAGCTCATTCAAAATTGTGTGTGCCTCATTTCCAACAATACAGATGTTAGACCCCTGGGGTGTTGAAATTCTCTAGTGGATCAGACCGATGGGTATTTATTAACATTAGGATGGTATGAGCACCAAAACCATGTTCCTTTCACTTTTCTTCACACCCTGTTAGTTTAATTGACAATTTTTTTATTATTAAAATACATGTACTGCAAGCTTCTGTATGGATGATATAACAACACTTTTCAGCAAAAAAAAAGAGATTTTTTTTTTTCAGTTCAGATGTGTGATACAATTCTGTTGCATTGCTCCAGGAGCTCTCAGGCTGTGTTCACATCGAATCCCCTGTTCTTGGTCCTGTGTTGACAATTTAACCACAGACAGGGACGTATCCATACTTGAAGGGGGAACAGAATTTTAAAAGGGGCACTTCTCACAAAGGGAACATTGATACAGTTAACGGAGCGCCATGATGTACAAAGAAAATTGTTGCCCAAAATGCTTCGCATGTTGCAGGAAATAAACATTAATGAGAGTATTGTGTTACTTAGCAACGGTGGCTTAATAATAACAAAGGAAAGAGAAAGTGTCCACAAATCTTAGGTTGATTTTTTATCTCAAAACTTTGATTTTGTATATCAAAAGTTTGACTTAAAAGGTCCGTATGTGAAAATACACGTTGATTTTAGCTAATTAGTACGTAATTAATTAACTTTTGTGTTCAAACTTTCTGAGTGTATTTAGTTTTATCACAAGAAACATTTTGTAGAGTATGGGGGGAATTTGTCACGTGTCCCCCCTCCCCACCTTTAAGACACAGACATACAGAGGCACACCCTTGGTTAGTATAGCAACTATATGAAACATTGTATTTAAAAGTAATATATAGACAAAAACACTGTGAAGTTAAGGATGAACCTTCTGGTAACTCTGTCCACCAACACATAACACTATGAGCAGGGACGTAGCTAAGGCCTGACGATTGGGGGGTGTAGTGGCTGAAATGCCAACTGGATGGGTTTTGAAGCCAGAAAATTCGGACTGCTGCCTTGTATACACCCCCCCCCCCCCTCCTGCGCTACTCGCCAACGATACGGTCAGTGTCAGTCAGACATTCCATCTTTCGCGACTGCACGTTTGTTCCGAACTTTTTTTTCGATACATTTGTAAGATTTAATTGTCTGAAAATATAAACTACGAACCTATTTAGGCAAAGATTCAAGAGTTCGGTGAGACGTACCAAGTAACGTACTGTAACGGTTACAACTCTTATTGAGTGTTTTAATTGTTTACCATAGAGACAATATATATATATAATGCACGGGGGGAAGGACATTTTTCGATTGATATGGGGGAGGGGTCTAAGGGGAGGGGGTCTCCCCTTCCCTTTGAGAAATTTTTGAACAATTAAAGGTCCTTAGATGCGATCTGGTGCAATGTTTTGCAGTTTCATCATTATCATATGATATCATATTATCAGCAGATTTTGTTTCCGGTTTGAATTTTTCTTTTACATGTTCTTTTACATATTATATCAGAAAGATAAACATAGTGCTCTTTTACAATTTTTCCAGTAGGATGATTCTTTTTTATTGTCCAATGTCTGGACTTTAATACATTTGACGAACTTAACTGATAGACAATATAAACTTTCATATTTCGCAGTGTAATAACTATTTATAGGAAGCGCGTTTCACGTACGATTGCTAGCTTAGCTTCATATAACATGCTGTTCGTGCAACAACTTATGACGAATTATAATGGATGACTGGGGTGACTCTCCTTCGGTTAGGTAGGTTATATGTATATTATTAGTGGCCAACTGTAGGCTTGTAATAGGCTATAGGCTAAATTTAGCTATTGCATCTGCCAAAACTAAGTAGCTGAATCAGTAGGCCTGAATGCTACTACGATTATAATCGAGTTAACGGAGCTGACGAGTATTCAAGATCAAAAGAGCACTGACAAAATACCATGCAAAAAACCCAACAGATTTTAACATTTTTTCGACACTGAAAGCGGGGGAGCAGTTGCTCCCACTGCCCCCCCCCCCCTCGGCTACGTCCCTGATATATACTGAACCTACTTGAAGCTAGCGAACAGGGTCAACCCATCCAATAGCAAAATTAATACATAAATAAACCGAATTGAAGCTGGCGAACGTTGTATGGTAGTTCTATTAGGCATTTTTTTTAGAGTATTCAAAATCATACGAAGTTTTGTATGGTGGAGTATAAGGATCGCGAGATACAATTTCTCAAACTGGCAAGGAAAACGTGTTAAATATGACTGATTAAAGGTCAATTTTGACCGAAATTTTTCAATTTTTATGTCATTCACAATCACAGGAATATATGAATATGCCTACGTAAATTAGAGTGCGACAGTTGGAAATTCTGACAGTCGGAAATTCCGACAGTCGGAAATTCCGACAGTCGGAAATTCCGAAAGTCGGAAATTCCGACTGTCGCACTCCAATTTTCCAACTATCGTCAGTTTTACCAAGTTTGGGGGTGAGACACTCCCCCACAGTTTGGGTACTTGCTTCTATTGTTGGACAAATTTAGTTCTCTTGCTCTACATTAGTCAGATAGTTATTTTGAATTTTAAGCAATTGTATCATGCCAAGAAATCAAAAAGTTATAACCGGCTCTCTGGTTCTCCATTTATACCGAAATTTCCACACAGTATCAACGTTTGTACTCAATTGTTACTCGAAATTTCGACTCTTGTATGCCAACCTTCTCTCTTCAATTCCACTATTTCTCCATATTGTGGCTTTTTTTAAATTTTATTGTTTTCTATTTCTCAATTTTTAAATTGTCAGCTATTTCTCTAGGAAAAAGCTATTTTTTCTCAATTTTTTTTAATCACAAATTTGGCTTCTTATTCCAAAGTTCAACTACTGAAAATGTTAACTTTTTGTTAACTTTTTGTGAAATTTTAAATTGTTTATCAAAGTTTGGAGATGTGTCACATTTTTTTTAATGTTTTTTATTTAAATTATTACTTTCATGACGAAATATTAATATGTACATAAACTGTTGAAGTTTTGGTGTTTCAGTAAAAATATTACTTATAAGTCAAAATTATAGATGTGAGGAGCAAGAACATATACACCTTACCTGCCATCCCGCTTTGAAGAGTGAGGGGGGGGGGGGTGCATGACAGTTTTCCCTACTGGCTCCCCTTGTTCCTACGCCTATGTTGATTAATGAGTGAATAACTAACTGCATTATCATGGGAATTTTGTATCAAAAATAGATTAATAACTTGCCCAAAATATCAACTCAATGAGATTTAAATTTGTGAAGAATGTTCCATTCAACGAGGCGCAGCCGAGTTTGAATGGAACAAATTACATCTTTCAACGAATGAAATATTAGCACTATTGCACGAATGGAAACCATTCATTATTTGTTTTATACAACATATTATATTAAGATGGGTAAAATGCATTCATGCAACAGATTGTTTTGTACAGACAGGTTTCTCTGCTCTCTTACCATTGAAAAAAGTGCTATCAAAAAAGTATAACCCATGGTTCTATTTCATAGAGTGGAATAGAGCGGATTTTGCATGCAATCAACGAGCAATTGACCAATCAAATGACCAGAATACAATTAGGTGTTGTATAATATCAAATAGCTATATAACCTTGTATCGGTGATAGACATATCTACGGTGGTCCTGAAGGGACAGATGAGATGTAGACCTACCGGTTTAGTATAACACGACTTCATAACAAATGTATATACATATGTCGAGTTGCCAAATTGTCGAGTTTCTTAACCATACCAAGTTAAGTCCAAATCAATGATAATGTCCTCATTCCATGACTTATTTGTAAATGTAATTCCATTTCATTGTTAAATCTTATAATTCTCTCAAAGCTGTTCATTTTTAACTGAAAGTCACACGCGGAGAAAAAAAATCGAACTTTGCAACGGCGTGTCCTTGTCTTTCCATATTAAGTTCTGATTTCCAGCAACGAGCTAATAATATTTGTTATGCTCTCACGAAGTTTCTGGGCTGTATCAAATTATAAAAGAATCCAGACAGGAATCTCTTACTGACATTAACTGACGATGATATGCAGAGCATTCTTTCTCTTATTTTTATGGGGGGGGGGGGCAGGGGGGCAGGGGAAGAGTTCCATAGAGAGATGGTTGTAATATCATTGTATGCAATGTATTGTATTATAATTTAAGTTAATCCAGGAAGAAAAGAACTTGCTGTCATGAAACAAAACCAGCTGCTTATAAACAGAAAGAATTGCAGTTTTACAACACAGACGGTACAGCGTCTTAATGTAGGCCGTAATATGAATTAATAATCAACAGTAAACATCTGGCGTGTAAGTAGTGTTATCGATTGATCGTGGAGTGTCCTTGAAGAACAATAGTATGCTATGGTAAACACTCCAAGAACATTACCTTATCGAATGGACGTTAAATCTCTACATTTGTCGATAAATCCTATTAACAATAAACATCTGTTCATTGAACTAAACGGAGTCAGTTAGTATGATTTCATTGACTCGATGAAGTCACTCGGATCTCTGTGGAGTTATCAAGTTGAAAAACAAAATTCCGGAATCTTTTCTTTATGGAATCAACATTTATTAACGCATCTTACGCGATTAATATCATAACGCAACGTTTCATTCATATAAAATTGTTTCTTTGTTGTATAGAAAAGAGGAACATTGCAACCTGAACATGTAATTCGCGGTATTTTCATGATCTCTCTTATTAAAGTTCATTCATTCAACTCACGGAATACGTTCCATGGATCAGGATTATACAAACGGATCTGAAGTTTCTGCTCATTTGGAAACAGACGCGATGTGTCGGAAGACAAAATTCAACTCTCTACCAATAACCGTTAGATGTTAGACATATAATTAATGTAGGATAATAGGCCTACTCATAGTGAAATGTAAATTCTTGGTAACAGTTTATACTAATTGACGCATCAGTCGATAGGCATCACCTGTCTATATCTGATAAAAAATAATGGCTACCGTCCATTATGCTCTTAGCAACGTCTTTTCGACTCCAACTAGAGAAGTTACCGAACAATATTCTCCACGTCTGTCGTATCTGAACTCTTGTCAACAAATAGATCGCGAAGAAGCGGACAACGAAGGTACTTCAAATGATGTTACGGAGATAAAAGGAGTAAGCTTACCCAAGACAGAGATTCAACCTCTCCCAGCGGACACTACCGTCGAGAATGACACTGTTTTAACGAAAGATATGGATATATGGGACTTAAAGAAGTATGGAGTTGGAAAAATCAAAGACGGGAAAATATCTGAAAGAGACAACTGTGACAAAGATGACGACGGATGGCACGTGTATGGTGATTTATTGATGACAGAATTACTACATCTACCTACAGCGATGTCTCCGAAAACAGATCATGTGTCTCGTATAGCTGATCATGTGGACACTGGCAGCGACAGATCCAGCATAAACTCGGCAAAAGTTACCAAAGGTGACAGAAAGACAAATTCAAGAATAAATGATACGAATATGCTGAGGACTTTAAGTGAAGGAATCGGACGCAATATGTTGAGCAGGGAATGCCATATGATATATGATAGCAGTTACGTAAAAGAAAAAAAACCAAAGAAACACATCCAGAAAAGTAACGGAAGATCATTATTTCAAACTAACCAAAAAAATCAACTCGATATGTCAGGAAATTCTACAATGAGCCGTAAAAATGTAGGAAAAAGTGGCGGCAGAGCACAGTACGGACGTGTTGATTCTAGTCATGACCTTAGTATAGGAGCAGTAAGGCTTCCTTCACATTCATTACCAGAATATAAACTACGATCAAGCATGAAGTTAGGCAACAAGGTCAACACATCCAGCTCTTTGTTATTGGAGCCTGAAGCAGAAAGTCCAAGGAAAAATATGAGCAACAGTACACAACGACGTGTTGTTAGATTTACATTGTGACATAGACTTAACTAACACTTATATGAGCTCGGAGGTTGTTTTTTTGTTTTGTTCTTTTGCTGAAATATTAAAGTAAATGAAGTTCACTGTTGAAGAAAGCTTTGACAAGGTGGTCGGTGTGGAGAGAGGGATCAATTTACTCGAAACTCAAATATTTGCTCAGCATCAAGCAAATTTAATATATTTCGGAGATTCGAATGTGGACGCGATTGTGGGAAGAAGGACGTGGGACAATTAATCACTAAAGTAATCAACCCCCCCCCCCCACATCATTAACAACCAGCACTCTCATATTGCACATCTAAAGGAAGTCTGCAATCTATTCAGGGGGGCCGGATATGTCATCACTAAAATTCCACAGTGACTACTCCATTTAAAGCCAGGAACTAAAACATTTTGGAAGACATATAGTAGAAAATACTCAATTCACAATAGTCAATATTTGTTTTCTTTTGTAAAAAATCTTTATTTGAACATAATTTTGTTTGTAATGCAAACATGTATAAAACATACAATTAAAATTAAATCTAAGACAGTCATCCCCTTTAAAATGAAACAGGAGAGGAAAGTAACAGGTGCATAATAGAGACTGGAATACATCACATGACCTTAAAGGCATAGCAATGTCTGCCACTCACATGAAACACATTGGTTGCAACTTGCATCTTGAAAGCTCCTTCCATTGCTGGGATGGTCAATGTTGACATTTATTCATTTTTATTCAGATAAATGCATTGCACAACAATTTGTGATGTCATACAGGCACAACATATCAGACTGTCTTTGTTTTCCATTAGTTTTCAATGTTACAATGCAGACCCCTAATGTACATAACTCAAATCACGATTTTGTTGAGATGCAGTCACTTGATCACACATTACCAAAATAAAACAACTACCCTGTCACACAATTGAATTATTTTCCAAGATTATACAATCATTTCAAATTAGAGAAAAACAAAACAAAGCTCTCAGTGTAGTCCATGAATGATATCACAGATTATTGTACAATGCCCTCATCCAAATAACTTGAATTAACTGGAACATGTTTCATCTCGACTATGGAAGGGGCTATGGAGCTGGGAGTTAAATAAATGTGCTTTGTTTCAGACTCTGTATTAAGGTTTAATGATTCAGCATTGTTGTACGGTTAAAATTAACATATCAGTAACAAAGTTAGAGAAAACAGGACACCAAATCCAGTAGCAGAGTACCCTCACAAATTATGTAAGGGAAAAAAGTATTATGAATCAAAAGTGATCTTACCATCGATGTAAGGATAAATTGGGGAGCATGATTGGTATGTATGAATCCCCCCATCCAACCCACCCCAGTAAAATGTTACTCAAATTATCAATGCTGTGTAGGCATGTAATAAGTAATTGATTTGAAATCAAAATGGTATCTGAAGTTTCCTGTGAATTAGCACAAATAAATTGAGAAGTACTTATTTCAGATTATACCAAACAATCATTTAATGTTCTTCAATCTTTAAACAGGTCACAAAAGAGGCACACAGTGTTACATGTAAATATATTAACAAATGCATTGTGAAAGACATATGTTAGTATCCAGAATAAGCTGTTTAATGATGTTGGTCTGGAAGTTGTATTGTAGAACATAAGCAGCGGTACCAAAGCAACCTAGTTAAGTTTGCATTCAAGAATCCGCACAGGAATCTCTTGCTGACATCAACTGATGATGGTATTTAAAGGACATTTTCTTCTTTGCCTCAATTTACCCTTTTAACCTTAGACACTCTGAAAGCATAAAATGGCTTTGTAACAAAATATTCTGTGATTACATCACCGCTGTGGATGTTTATAACATGTCATCTATCATCAATCATAAATTAAAGTCCAGGTTGACACTTTGTCCTGGGTCCAATCGGACTACATGAGTCTGCTGGGAGTCCCTTCCCCAGGCACCTGCAGTCACAGCGTAGGTTCCAGGAGTAACCAAGATATTCATGTTCTCTGATTGTTGAAGCTAACAAGAAAACAAATGTAGGATGTACATCAATACACCTGAATAATATAAAATCCAAACACAAAATACTTAATTGCAACTTATTTCATCAATGTCAACTCGGAAAGCTACGACACCTGCACCATGTCGTTAAATGTCTGGTGATTGGAGATGTATATTGACATGGTCTTTAGAAACAAATGAAATATAGTCATTCCGTAAACCAGGGTCGAACCCCATTGACTTGTTTGGTGTCCTCACTATACATTGAAACATTCAAGGTTGACATTTCTAAACTATAACTATATTTACAAGTTGTGATCAAGCATATCTCATTTGCCTTGTTACTACATGTAATGAAATGTAACAATTGCACAGACATTGCTTTGCTGTGCCATAGAATATACAAGTACAGAAAAACTGACACAAACTGGACCTCTAAATACTGGAATGAATTCAAGAATAACTTAATAGATAAAAACAATGGAGAAACCTGGGTGCATTCCTTATGTTGATGGCTTTAGGAGTCATTATCATAATTATATTCTTCACTAAATCAGAAATTATACTAGGAAAGCATCTCATGCATTTTCAACCTTCTTGATCCTGCTGATTAATGTCACAACATTAAAAGTGCGAACTTTCTTTGGACAAAACAAAAAGCTTCCACAATAAACTCATGCTATTAGCATTTGTATAGCTTGCTAAGATCTTCAGCAATTTTTGTTACTGAAATCAATTATCACAATTTTGTCTCCATTGGTCACAACCAAAGGAAGTTCAAGAGGGAAACACGTGAAAACAATACCAACTACTTTATGTTTGCTGGAGAAAGCTTTTTAACTCAAAAAGAACTTTGCCGTCATCATGCTGTAATGAAGACGTTTGGTGGCTTCGGTCATCATTTTTACCAAAATCAAATGATAACAAATAAAATCTGGCTGTAAACAGCCAGTAAACAGCCATTGTGCTCATCTAAATCATTTACTCACTGTGATATATTATATATATATATATATATATATATATATATATATATATATATATATATATATATATATATATATATATATATATATATATATATATTAATATCAAGTAGTAAAGACACTTACTGGATGTCTTTGTGGTCGGTATGGGTACTGTGGGCTGTGGAACCTGGAACAATGGTTCTTATCGCAGGAGTTGTGAGTGTGTGGAGGAGAACTGACAAAGAATCGCTGCAAAGAATCAGAGGAAGGAAAACAGAAGCACAATCAAAGTCAGGAAAGATAAGCATTTAGTATCATGCTGAATGTCATGTATGAAAACATAGAGAATAGAATCTGAACAACTTATAAAACAAAAAGGAAGAAATGCTTTTTTTTCATCAGCATCCATTACATGATTGAACTATTGATATTAAGGTGAACATCAAGGTTGAAGTCTACAGATAACATGTACCGTATTGTGAAATACCCAACCTCTTACCACACTCATTGAAAAATCCTCAAAGTTTGGGATTTTTACACAAAAAAAACGTTTTTGCCCTGTTTTGATGTTCCACATGTTTTGAGCCTGGGTATTGTATCATTTCAAAATAAGGCAAAACACACTTCTGAATTTTTTTGTACAAACAGGGTGATACTATATCTCTTCCAGAAAAAATAATCAGATTTTTTTCAACATGACGTGTTTTGAGTTATTGGCTGTCAAAGACGACCTCGTTTGTAGATCGGAGCAACTTAACAACTTCATAAATTAATATTGAGAAAAGCTAGAACCCTGAAATTTGGTAAGGTGTAGGAACTTTATACTAATAATTAAAATAAAAAAACACTGACAGCTCTTATATGGTTACTTTGGTAAAGAATTGGCATCAAAACCCCTTCCTCATGCTGAATATCAGCATGAAATAGCAACATTAGAGCTGCAAAACTTTCAACTATATTAAACGGAAAGAGCATTGTAATCATTATTTTAAACATAATAACCTCTGAAAGAATCAAGTACCCTGAAGCAATGGTTTAGGAGCAATTTATCACTTAAAATAGCACATTTCTTTGTGAAAAATACCAAAATCAAATATTTTGACACTATTAAGTTGACATAACTCCATAAGAAAATGTTTTTGTAGCCTATTTTTTTATATTCCTGTAATAGAAAGGTAGTAGGATGTTTAATTGCTGAGAAATTTGACCTCAAAAGTCAAGAAAATGCCACAGTGGCGACAAACTGCCGAATTTCAAAGTGTGATAAATCGGCCAATTGTAAAGCAATGTAATTTTCAGAATATGCGTATTTCATGGTGCTCCAATCCAATCACACAAAAAAATTGGGAATTTTTGGAGAGGGTGCTGCAACAGCCATCCATGATTTGACACGGAATGACCCTTCAATCAATTATGTATTTGTCATGGTAACAAAAAAAAGGGAATGAACTTCAGATCCCAATTTGTAATTGTGGCCTACGTGTGTACTGTGACTGGGCATGTAGATAACTACTTTATCAAATCATCATGCAATGCATTCCCTTCTTCTGCTTTAATGGCAATTCCAACATAACATATTATTATTATATAATCCAGTGTGTAACTTGCATTACCTTGCATTGTCTACTACTGGTACTCATGTACTGTAACATACTCTCAAAGGCTTCGTCTATTGTTGTGTACGGTAGATTTTCCTACAAGAAAAACAGAAAGAGAAATGAGACAATTAACATGTGAATATCTTGATAATCATAGTTAAAAGTGAAAATTGAAGTTAAACAGTTTACAGTCTTGTTCAAAACCAAGGCCCCCTCACAAGACTTTGCAACACTTAACCCCTGGTCATTGGTAACTTGTCACATCCACACAACCAAAGTGTGCACAATTCAAACAATCCCTCCTGGGGTACTACAGTGTACCACACCTATTGTCCCCTGGGGGACTTCCCAAAGGGTGCAGCCACAAATCAGCCCACGCTAACTATATTTACAAGTTACCTCGCAAGTCCCTATTTATACACCTGGGTGAAGAGAGGCAATGGAGATGAAGTGCCTTGCCCAAGGACACAACATAATGATCTGAACAGGGCTCGAACCTACAAACCATAGATCAAAAGTCCACTTCCTTAACCACGATGACAGCAATGTTATCCACATCAATACCTTTTCCATCTATTCATATCATCACATTATACAACTATAGTGTTAGGCTGTCATTACTCAGCTGAATATTGCTAACACTAGTTTATATAACTACTGTATGTTGCTATGCTGAATGGTTTGCTCAATTTACCTCTACTGGAGATCTAAGCTGATCTGGTTTCTCCGGCCATTCAACCTTTCTCCTCTGGGCTCTTTGAAGGACGCTGACACCCTGGCGGCCAGACCGGCAAAGTGTACAGGACATCCACTGTTTAGATTCACTCTGAAACAGATTGAATGTGTTCAGGGAGATAAAAATTACCTTGTAAGTACATAATAACAGACATATTCATGAACTCACTGGAGGATCTCAGGTATATATACAATGTTTGAAATTCATTCAAGCTCTGCTTTCAGAGTAATGTTTACAAAGAGGATCTACAAGCCAAGTATGAAAGTTAAGCTACAGTAAGCACACTCTTTCTCAGTTATTTGACAGGTGTCCAAATACTCAAAACAATATACTGTACACACTACATCAATACATCATGTGCACAAAGATAATTCGGCAAGGAATACAAAATTTGAACACTACCCTCATCTTTGAAAGGTTGTGACACAATTTTCTCCAATCACACAATTGTTTTGCAAAATCTGCAAACTACATTATTATTGGTACAAATGTCATTTTAAGGTGTCACTCACCAACAAAAACAGTTGTGTGCCCTAATTGGACTATTTTTAGTGACAGTTTCATGCAGGATTTAAATCTTTTCGGAACTGTTGAAAGTTTATCCTGTTTAATGACTACAGTTCTATATATGTATTTTTTTTTAACAGCAGTAAACAGTACCTTATGATACAGGGGATTTGATTGTTTAACATTAGAACCAAAATAAATTAACTTTTAACTTATTGTGTACTAAATACGTATACAGTATTATCAAACATATCAATTGACTGAAGTAATGCTACTACAAAGGGTTCATTAGCTATAATGCATCTAGAAGAAAATTGCATCTCCAAGATATAATCTGTAAACAACCACTTTGTTCTGATCTTCATACTTACATGATCACACATCTCCGACTGCTGGCACAGTGAAATTTTCTAGACGAAGAACATATTCTGAGACATACACTGAAATGGAAATAAAAAAGTGGAATTAAAATTGTCAAGATGGTAGGGATCATATCTAGACGTTGCTTCAGAGAACAATACATAGTCAATGGTAACACCAGAAAGAAATGCCTGGAGTCTTTAGTCTAATGTAATTGCTGCAAAGCTAGTGTATTTTATTTTGAAGAAAATGTTCAAATATTGAAAATCATACTAAAGGATTTATAATACATAACTAGTAATATACAGACACACAAACAGTCATAGAAATTAAGAAATGTCATCAAAAGCTAAATCATTTAAATAAGTCCATTGTATGATGCAATCTAATCAAATCAATTGGAAATGATATGACCAAATTTGCTCGTGTAATCCAAGTCAGTAATTACAAAAGCAGAATTAAAAATAGTACAGCTGTTCTTATACAAATATATGAAAGCTATAATTTGTAACATAGGCTGCCTGGGTTCTGTCAAAAGTATTCTTTTGTTAATGGTAAATTGGTAATATAAAAATTCAAGATGAAATTCAGATCATACCTCCATAAGCCTATAGATAATTCTTGCAAGCTAGCAATTACATTACAAGTATATTGCTAGCATAACAAAGTCTTTTAGACAAAACGCTTTTAAAATTTCTTTGCAAAGAAAGTGTACGGTCCTAGCCTAGTATAAATGTATCATTTAGGGGCCTACTCTCAGGCCTACTCTGGCTAAGCCTAACGTTACTACTGTAAGTTAGGAATTTGAAACGTCCTTAAAATCTAAACCTTACAACAAATTCAACTAGGACTAGACTAATATTATTCAACTCTTCCGGAGAGCTTTTATTACACACAAGATATGCCAAAATAACGGACTCACAACATCTATCAAACCTCTGATCCAGTTGGAGCCAACACTAATGCACATTAGTATTTAGTATGGACGCTTAGCCAGGCTACTTGTTTTGTAATCGAACGATAACAAGTTTCGCGCGATAGGCCGAGGTAGTACACAAATAAATAACCTCACGGAACTGATGGCAGTAATCAATTTCTATTCGTCCGACAGACTAACATGAAGGTCAAGGACAGGCTAAATTAAAGGTAGTCAGTAGTATAGGCCCCAAATTATAGCACGCTATTATTGCAAAGGATATTTACAAAGAATTCAGAGAAAAACCACTAATAATTAAAGTACTTAGCAAAGAGGAAGATTTTGAGATGAGACTTGAAAGTTTGAAACTTAGGTCATAGAAATAAAGAAGGGTAAGGTATTCCACAAACGTGTCGCGGAAACATGGAACGCCCTATCGCCGTAGAACTTGGTATTTCCAGTAGGTTGGTGGAGACTATATGCATCTGAGCGAAGGGTGCGCCCACTACTGCGTGTAGTCAGTAATTCTGCCAGATAAGCCGGTTCCATGTCATGTAAGATTTTGAATGTAAGACTTATAATTTTATATTCAATCCGCTGCTGAATTGGAAGCCAGTGTAATTCTTGGGTTGAGATAAAAAAAAGAAAAGAGAACTTTCGGTATAATTACAGGAGACAAAGGTCAAATTTTCGAGAAAAGAGGTCAAATTTTCGAGAGCAAAATTAAAATATCGAGAAAAAAGTAGACATTTCAACATAACAGTCCACACTTTGAGGAACAAATCTAACTTTTGATCAAAAATAGCCAAAATTCTGAGATAACATGGTGGAAGTTATATGTTCCATCTGGGGAATAGTAGCATCTCTATAAAAGTAGATTCTTCTTGGAAAGATCCCCAAACCGGTCACCTGTTTCATGCTCCCACTCTTCACTTCTTCGATTTGTTTGACCTTGAAAACATACGGTAGGTACGGGGAAAGGGGGGGTGGCGTCAGAAGGTATAGATGCTAGTAGAGCCAGTTTGTTTATGCTTCTGATCAAGTGCATTTGCATTCCTGGAGGGCTTGTATCGGTAAAGTTTGACACTCCTATCTTGAAAACGGATCGACGCCTCTGTTTTCTTGATTTACAAGTGACTTGGTCAATCGTGTAGTCGCAAACATACATGCCCAACTACTATCCACGGAAATCGACGTTACTACGATGTCAGTCGGGCAGTGCACGAACGTGTGCATCGGTAACTCATTTGGTCTCCCTGTAAAGTGCCCAGAGGGACATTATTTTTCAGGAAGTATGTCCGGCTCGACCCAAAAATAAACCAACCTTCTTTTCCCACTTCACGGTAACCCCCCCTCCGGGAAAATTTTCTTTACGAAATATTTTATAATCATAACATTTCATCCCGTCAGAGAAATAAACCAAAGCTTATACATTAACCATATGAATAATAAATTAATATATATATATGCATTTCATTTGCTACCATGACTACTCTCAATCTATCGGTTTTCCCCTAGTAGGAAACTAAACGAGCTTTATATCCTGCGAACACACGGGTTCTTGTCTCTTCACATTGAAATCGTATCACTCTGGTCCAACCTCTCCTCCTCTCCCCCTTTCCACCTATCCTCCTCCCCTCCTCGGCCCTCTTCCCCTCTCCCTCCACCCCTCTCCCTCTTCCCCTCTCCCATCTTCTCGTTGTCAACATGGATTATCATCGTTCTTGAACACTAGCTGTATGTTGTCAAACCTCTCAGGTATAAATGCATAGATTACGAACCTTTGTTCGTCTACTCTTGGATTCAGAATAAGACATTAATATCTTGCCTCTCGGAAGATTAACGTCGGAGAACATATGCGAATATATTATACCGCACGTCTTTAGAAGAATGGTCCCAACTTTCACAAAAGTCATTATTCAGTGAGGAAATCTCCTCTAAACAGATTTGATTGAATTCAATAATTCAGCGAGTTTTGTAGATTTGTACATCACTATTCCCTGGGGCAGGAATACAACAGAAATTATTAGTTCTGACAAATACGTGTTTCTTATAATCCCCTTCTTTTACCAAAAGTAATTAAGAATTAAGCTAGACGTATATGAACGTGAAAATAGTTTTATATTGAGGGCTAAAAGAATTGCAAAGTATTTTATTTTCATGTAGGCTTAAAGTAATATAATTATGGTTTGTAAATTTATTAATTTATAAAAATTCGTTAAATGTTCTTCTTTCCACGAGACAAGTCCAACCAATCTGTCTTTGCGATTATAAGTTCCCGTTAGTAACCATTGGAAGACTCTGAACCTTGGTTGACCTCGCCCAACGTCATGTAGGTGCCAGTTTCAAGTTCAAGATGTTTCGTACAAACAAATCGCAGCCACGCAGCCGGTGGCAGGTGTGGGTAGCTGGACGCAGGTGTTATATTTACAAATCAGATTGATGCATTCATAAGGGGTGATGTGGACGCATAAAAGAAGACGCGGTGTATGAACAAAGAACAACAGACAAGATCATATCCTTGTTACGAAAACACTTAGACCATGTTTGAAGCAAACATCATGTTCTTCCAGAGGCATAACCCGACCACTCCATTTCTATATATTTCCTTACTTGAATGGATAGATGAATATTAATACGTTTTATCTTTAAATGTAATGGCCCACCCAACTGTTGGCATTTCACAAAACACACGGTAATAGTTATAAACTTAATTATATTAAAGCAATTTTTAGTGAAAATGGGAACAGTCCTTCCTGTCATATAGTCTTTCTATCGCCCTAATGAATGTGAATTTTAGTTTCTGTGATAGAGAGCTTGAAATGTTGGCCCGTCCTGCCAGAGAAGTTCGAATCTAACACGTCAAGATGTGACGTCAGTGCGGCACATTGGTCAGAATCGATCAGATCTCACTCTAAGCTTGGCCTTGATACAATACACAGGAATGTGTACAGACTTTGCGTACGGCTGTGATTTAAATAAAATCTCAAAATAACAAATATCGGAACAACATATTATGAAGAAAACCTAGTTAGTGAATTCTGGAACGTTTAACTCTCCAAAAGATTGCTAACTTGCAACTTCACTGGGAAATTTAATCTAAATCGCTATTTTATTTTCAGAAATGCTAGCTTTCCTCGCTACAGTGTAGCTTTCTAGTGAAAACGTCCCTGAAGCCCCCCCCCCCCCCCCGAAACGAAGTGCAGCGCGACGTCACAGTCGTTCATCGTTCTTCACTGTTCAAAATATATTATCTTAAGTTGGGGCGAGGTTCAAAAATTCACTTCTCATGAATCGTAGGATGAAACATCCTCGAACTAGGACTGTGGAGATGAAAAGAGAATGGAGTTTTTTCATATACCCCATAGACTGCCACTAAAGAATTCCTTTAAGTTGCTACCCAATCTATAACTGACTTTTAATTTGGATAACAAAAATATATGATACTTGGGAATCGCACATCAAGCTTTCCGCTAATCTATATGATTTGCCAGCATTAATTATCCAGAGATGAAAAAAAAACCGCACTTGACGGCAGGGTGACGTCATAAGGAGCATCAGATCCCGTATATTTAGCTAAACTCAGTCAATGCAGCTGCTCAGTGCGAACACCCCCGATGTCTTCATGAATAAGAAATCAAACCCCCGATGACTTCATGAATAAGGCAGAAATCAAACCGACTCTAAATCATTTAATTCATTCCACATCTTTCAAAGTCGATCATAAAGTACAGAATTTTGCTCGAAGGGAATTAAGAAATATTCTCACTCAATTCCGGAGGCGTTGCTCAATTCAAGGGATTTATATCAAATTAGGCTTGAGATATTACTTGATCGACTTTTGGTCAGATTTGCATAAATATTCTATAAGCTATTATTTGCAGCTGACGGTTTGTCAATGACCAGCAAAAGGGAATATTAAAAAAGGACACAGACATGAAAGATAATATATGCATATTTTCAAAAACTGACGTTTATTATTGTTGTGGTGTTACTAGGATACAAAAAACACAAGAAGTTTGTCGCTATTTACTGAAGATGTAAAACATGGCGAATTTGGGGAAATATGTAAACGTGAAGGTGAAAATGAAACTCTGCTGCAGGCATATTCGATTAGTTATAAGGTTGTATCAACGGAATGGAATGGGTTTCTGTAATGTTAATATCAATGTGAGCAATCATCCCTATTGTGGGCCTTTTTAAAGCATTCACGAGGAGGAGAGGGGAGACTCCGAATTTGCGCTTGTCAAACGTGACCCCCCCCCCCCCCCCACACACACACACACCTTCCTGAGATGGAGAAAAGCTATTTTGCAAATACAGGGGAAATTTGGAAATAAAATCAGTCAATATTTGCAGGTAAAGCAGTCAAAATTTTGACTGAAGAAAAGAAGAAATTTGAGGAGATACAGCTGAAATGATACAGTCGAAATTTCGAGGAACAAGTCGTAATTTCCACACAACAACCAACACATTTAGAGAGGAAGTTAAATTTTCGACATAACAAGTCACAAAGAGTTAGACATTTGGAGATAACATAATAGATATTTGGAGATAAAAATCAGATATTTTCAACGTCCCATTTACCATCGTGACATCTACATAACTAAAATTCTTTGAGGGAAGTTTTCCAAACTGCACCAGTTTTCCAAGCCCTCACTGTCTTTTTGATAGCTTCCACTCCTCTAGTATTTTGGGCTACATTGGACTGCCCATATCAAACCCAAAAAATTATAAAAATATGAAAAAGTAGACTTTCACCAGAGTTGTCACAATTAATTTAACAATCTTAACAAAACGAACTTTTCACAAAGTCACTTCCATGACCCCCCTGGTCTTCCCTAAAGCTTTTCGGCTTTTGTCCTTTCCAGAACTTACCTTCAGCTTCAAATCAACATAATTTTTGAGTTGTGTATCTTCCTGCCTATTTCATGTTTGAATTTCACTTGGGGTCATCATGGGGGGGGGGAGGGAACCAAACATAGTTTTGTTGAGTGCCGGGAGACGCCACTGCTGCACGTGAGTTGACGTAACTTCATGTCAATATTGTTGAACTCCCTTTTCTCCTACCGAAGACGATTAACCAATTTCTTTGAGAGAGCGATAGATTCGGTTCTACGTTGCTGTCAATGGATAGAGTATTTGTAACCAGTTTATGACGATGTGTTTATTAGGGTGTAAGTGGGGGATTTCCAGATTGTACACAAATACAGCAAAAATTTGACAGTACATGAAGCCATGCAAAGAGAAATTTTGACCTCGATAAGTCAATATTAATTCATTTTTGTAAATTTGTTGGCATTTTTTGGCACACGGTGTGCAGAGAAGTGTGCACTTTTCAAGGTTCCTATAAAGAGGTGGGTGAATAACGCAGGGAAAATATAAGGCCGGTAGTAGGTGTACGGTGGTATTTGCTTGTTTATTTACATCTGATACAGTTTATTGATAAGACTTGTTACGTACCATTACAACAGTATGAGTGAGAGTACAATCAGAATTCCAGTTAGTATGTGTACGAGTATGACAGGGGCGTCGGAGCCGGTACAATATTCACGGCGCCAAAAAAAAAAAAAAAAAAAAGTAGGACTAAGAAAAAAAATGGCAAAAAATAAAGAACCAAAATGAAACATACTTCAAAAATGTGTTTCAGAAGATTAAGGTAATGAACTTCGATTGCACCAGTTTGGGACCTTCTCTGATATGTAAATTAAATCTCGTTACCCTTGAAATCTTATTTTTTTCATATGACACATGTGAACTGCTATTTCATGCAATCTGGGAGGTATATTTTTCAATAATTTTCAATAATGATGACGGCAAGAAGGCTAAATGTGACTACTCTCATGGCAGGGGTCTTGTTTTGAAGCTCGGGAAGTGCCATTTCCTGCAATCTTGGAGGCATTTTTTCCAAATTTTTTCCATTACGCTACGCGCCACCATAGTTGGCGCGTAGCGTAGTTTGACCTACCAAACGTCCCCAGATAATTATGATAGATGGCCACACTCTGATCTGCCGTACCAATCCCAAATATCTTCCGACGCCCCTGTATGAGTACCTGATTCGAGTAGGAGTCCTTAATTTGGAAATTCTAATTCTTACACTAGAATCCGAAATATCACGAAGGAGTACAAATTCAAAGGAATGCTCGAGTAGGAGTAGCCTACCGTCCATTATGCCGGGTACATTATTCACACTATTCTTTAATATCGATACATTATATGTACTGCACACGCTCTCTATATACCTATATGTATAATGTAGGCATAGGGGGCCTACAACACAACACATGTGCTGCAGGGCACATTCTACACTGCTATGGTTACTGCATGACCTTCGACCTTTTGACAACGTATCAACGCAATAATCATATCGACAACTCCATTAGTGAGACGGTAACCTCAGAGTTTAGTTTGCTTTAATAACATCTTAAATTCCTTGGCATCGCCTCCTTGAGTTGTTTCCTCGCCTCGGTTAATCAAGTTGAGAAGAACGAGTACTGCTCCCAAAGCTGTAAACAGTTGTATAAATGAAGTCAATAAAGTAATGAAATATACTTTTTTTTTCTTATGGAAGTGGAAGCAATGTCCCTAAAAGCGATGTATAACTGAAAGATGATGGTAATTAAAACAGACTCAAGCACGAGTCACTGGAGAATACCTTTCTTTAGAATGAGGTTTAGCTTATGACGTAAACAACGTTAAGGTAACAACGTATGTACACGATTGATTGAATTTATCAACCTTTTATTTAGTTATGATCTGATTATGGAAATCCCAGACACAAGGTTCGATTAACCCGAGGTAAATAATATATTTATGTGCGTAAAATGAGGACTAATTAAAATAAGTGACATAGTACCAAACAAATCACTTCAAAGGTAACACGAACATACCAGAGAGTAAAACGTATCCAGGAAATTGCTAAAACGCCTAATTAATACCGGACATGAACAAATTAGTCTTCTGTCGATTTCATTATATTCGTTTTTTATATATAGTACTGTCTTTAGTGCCACTCTGTGAAGCAGTGTTCCCAGTATATGTGCGAATGGTGTTTCAATTGGGCTGGGGTTAGTTTCAAGGTGTTTCGACGACAGATAAGTTGCCCTACATGTGGGGCTGTGACGTACTTCCGTTTCCAACAGCCAATTAAGAGCCAAGAGCCTGTACTGTGGCCATGGCGCGCTTAAAATGAAATGGAACGTATATCCAAACAGCTTAATTGTACATTAATTGTAGATGACGGCTACCCTGGAGATGTCAGGCAGAAAAGAAACAATGTAGAACAATTAGATGGCATGACTCCAGGGAGTTGCATATCTCTTCACCAGCAAACACTGATTTCAAATGAATAGCTATAGGCTACGCACTCTGGCAATACCGTTTTTGAACTTAAAATGACTTCATTCTTTTGTGAACCCTACACTGAACAAAAAATAGGTTTGGAATCCTGACTCCGGAATCATACTTTTAACAGTGATAAAATTATTGTGAAATTTTCCTTTTGTTTTCGTTCGTTTTATACTAAATTTTATAACTAGAAATATTACCACTCATTGTCAATCAGTGAAATTCAAATGCAATGTGAAGGTTATTATACATAGACTAGACGTAGACACGTGACGTGATAAACAGGCCGACTTTGTCCGCTTGAGCACACCGTGGGTATAGACCTAGGCTGCGCGCCTATACACAATGCAGTATATATATATATATCGCGCGTACTTGCGCACAAGTTATAGGTTAGACCCGGATGCGAAAGTGAACTGCGTCTCAAAACTGCGACGTTCCCATGTAGAAAGTGCTGTCATCGCGTCGTGCGTTACCGCCGTTCTTCTAATCCTGTGTGACACATGGGCATTCTTGAAAATTTGAAAGCCCGCCAATTAATCCAAGTTTTCACACATCATGGACCATGCCAGGCACAATATTGTACATTGTAAGTTCAGGCTAGTGCGGCTTAGTTATGCTAGATCTAGTTATAGTATAGGCTAGGTTTATACTCCTGACTTTCACTTGGCCTGTCACTAAAGACTTGGTACTGGTATAATATACATTTAACATTTAACCACGTGACTTTTGACCTCGCTTCTCATTGCAACCACATAGTTTGTTAATATTTGATAACATCTATTCAATTTCCCAAAAATCGCAACCAAACACCAAACCAAAGGCCAGGCTACGGAAAACAGCCTGATAGAAGAGGGTTGGATTCATTTTTCAGAATTTCGAGGCAGCTCGTATAGCTAAAAACCTTCACTGTCTGAAATTCAAGGAACGGTATCCGTTGGAAGGGGAGGATTTACCTGGCGAAACGATACTAGCTTGGCTATGGTCTTTAAATAAATATATCATGTATAGAGTAATATATTGTATACTAAATCTGATGAATGAATGAAAACAATGGGTTACACCTACATATAACAGTATAAATAATTATAAACCCAAACAAACAATAAGAAAGACCTTTGTTACGTCATCGGACGGTATTTAAGTTTAGGTTTTGTGGTGACACAACTGGACCGAACAGGTTGATTAAGTGGCACGGATTGTTGTAATTGATTTGCTAAACAGTTCATGTAAAGGTGAAAGATTCCGCCGAGCATCTCTGCAAGGACAATATTGAATCAATGAAATGCCTAATAAGGGACATTTGTCGTTATTCTCCCCGCTTCTAATCTGCGGTATAATTTATACATGCATAACAGGACGTGTTCCAAATAGGCAGAGTCCATACCCAGCGATGATAACGCGGACAATTAATATATTCTCCTATTTTTTTGATAATACCAACTATTTGACGCAATCGTGTCAGAAGAAGTAGTAAACGTTTAAAGTTAAAGACGACAACACATTGAGTGCGATCAAGTAACCCTCATTAAATCGTCCTCAGGGCGATAAAAGTCACCTTCTTTCTTAGTTTGAAAAGATTTTCCACCTAAACAACATCTTTTTTGACAACGTTGACACCGGACCTAATTGTATCATTACCAAATTATTCACAAGTTTTTAACTAATGAGGGAAATTCAAATACATAGGCGCACCTGATTTTGGTTCTAGCCGAGAGTTTGACTCAAGGCAGGAAGTATTTAATTCCATGATCACTCACATAACTGAACACCTCTCGAAGATCTTTAACACGGCTTCTGATATTTTATGTTAGATATATCTTTATTATTGATGGAAAGTAGGACCCGAAGCATAAAAAGGCACCTCGTAGGTTGCTTTGTCATCATTGAGAAGTTATCCTTAGCTGAGGCAATACAGATATATTGTTTTGTCAAATTACTCTCTGGATTAAGAAGCCCAACAGAGGTAAGCTGTTTTATCCATTCCTTTCACAACTTAATTTTGCTATTGTTCTATTCCATTTCCTTTTTCCCTATTTTACTCTAGTTTGGTCGTAAGGAATTGATTTCAGGTTGATAACAAGAGCTGCATCAAACAAACTTGTGTGAACAACATTGTCAACACCATTGGGGGTAACTTTGTAAGAAGTCATTATCAGGTTTTTATACTTGTTAGTATATTTTCGGTAGACAAGCAAATTACTTGGTAAAAAAATAATCACTTAGTTGCACATTTATTTGGACACATCTTGTAAGGTTCACAACATTTGTGTTTCATTGTTTCATTCCCCATTCCTTTATGAGAAATGGAAACATTTAAACCACTTAAATTACCAATATTGTTGTCTATGTTTCAATCGGCTATGTTCAATTCCTTCGTCATGTCTTGTAAATGTTTTCATGCTAGTCTAAAAGTAGGAGGCGAGCTGGGGGGGGGGGGGGGTAGGGGACAAACATGACGGGTCACTCGTCATTGTTTATCAAGTTAGTGCTATACATATCCTGTGATAATCAATTAATCGAGGGTTAAGCCTAACAGACGCAACCACTTTAACCATAGTAGTTGCGTGTTTGTTCTTTCACTGCGGCAACACTATACTCTTTATCAATCTCTTTTCATTACTTGATATAACATTCGTTTCATTTTAACGGGTTTTGATTAACAAAAGAAAGTGAAAATAGTAACAATCATTACTTCAACAATATATACTTGATAACATATTTAAGCCAGGATGCGGAGTTTGAATTTCCAATGACATGGTTGTTTTTTTCGGAATATTTAATATTGAACAAACTAAGCAAGACGTATTTGTTTTATATTTAATTTAAAAAACAACAACTATATAGCTTTGTAATTTGTTTGTAGAAAACACTCGATTTTACTTTATAATTCACGTGTAACGATTGAGTATAACATCATCTTGTTAGTATAATCTTTCATTGTTTTGCTTATTTCGTCATTTGTTGACCGCTCATTTCAGTGATGACGATAATAGAACAACAAGAATCTCTAATCAACCCGACACAATAACGCGACCAACAATGAACAGTTTGAAAAAGAAACCTTTGATATCACCCAATCTATTTTCATACATTTCAACAATTAATAATGGGCGTTAACATTTTTACTTTTATAATAAATTCTGTATAATCGGTTCCGGTGGGGGGGGGGGGGTGAACTATTGAAGAATGACAGGCTAGTTAGTGGAAACCTAAGTAGATATATTAAATACATTTATTCTTAGTCTTTTTTGTTTATTTAATTATAGAATTCATCTGTTGCATTATGCCCTAGCTTCTTGATTGGTGCAGATTTCGCTAAAGGTTATTTGCCGCTTTTGTATACATAGTCGAGCGGTTAGATTAAGCTAGTTTCATCTTTAATTTGTTCCACATAAAATAATATTATCCGATCCTAAGGAAACTTGAAACCTTGAGCAAAGAAATATGAAGTCAATATTTGGGAACAATGTGAAAGGGTTAAGTTAATAAGTTAAAGGATATATAGGCTTGTTATTTGTTTAAATTTTATTACGACTGCAGAAATTTGTTTTTACTTATAAAGAATCTACGTAAGATGAAGTCTATAATAAAAGATTGGCAACCTCGTATGCATGACTATATTATCCTGAAATATTTTCACAACAAGAAATAACACAAATGGTTAAAATAATAATAAAACTGTTAGAATAATGTTGAACTCTATAGAAATAAATATTTAAGAAATACATTTGTTGTTTGTGATAAAAGTACATATATCATTATGTAGGTAGACCTATCTATATGCAAATATATTTATATGTGTCACATTAAGGCGTATTTATTTTTAAGAGATTCGGTTATCGGAAACAGGTAAAATATCTGAGGTTTGTACAGATTCCATTCACTTTACGCTAAAATATACTTAATGAATAAGGCAGTGAAGAATATTCCAGATGTCATTTCTAAACCCGTTTTTTTTTGGCAAAATGAATAAACATAAAGAAATTCTGTTCACTGTAAGGAATCATGACTGAAAATATTTTCGAATTTTATGCAACAATTTCTCCGTGACCTTCATTTATAACTACTGTACTCAATTAAAAAAAGTGCATTACAAATTAAAAGCATAACATAATTATGTATAAGATATTGATAATTACAGATGAGCCAAGAATCTAACCTTGATAAAGTAATCACCTTTTCACTTAATCCGTAAAATAGGGGTTGTCTTCCAGTATAGCCAATGGCGAGAAAATAGAGGCATGTGTGAAGTTATCCTTATAATTCTTTCTATGCATAATTAATTTATCTTTATTCATAGGCCGGAAGCAATTCTGTAATAATTGCAAAAGATTTCCTTCAGCTTCCATATTTGTTTTTATTACTTCAGATATGTGGAGTGGTGATCTCAAAATTTTAGAATTTTTTTCTATAATTTTTAAACCATTGAAATAGTTACTTTATTTTATTGTTCTTTGTGTGATTTTTGGTGAATTAAGATGCCGGATTATCTTTTAAGATATACTTTATCCCTCCCCCCCTGAAAACTTTGATATCGTCTTATTATGAAACGTTTGCATAATTGGCCTTTCATAACTACTGGTATACTTGGCCGGCGAAACTTCCGTAGACATTTTTTTTCTTAAATTAATCTCTTACATGTAAATTTTTCTTTTACTGATTATTGTATAACAATTGTAACTTTTTTGTTTCAAATCGTTCTTTTTTCAATCAGTTAAAGTCCTTATCACTCGCTATTTCTGTTTTTATTGGTTGCAGGCCTATTGCACACAAAACTTGTAACATCTATCTTGGTGAAATATTTGGGTTGAGTTTTTAATAGTGATTCCGTGGCTTAGGAAGCCACCAATATGTGACGGGGGAGGGGAGGGGAGGGGGTGATGTGACCGGTTTGAAATCTTCCAGAGGAAGGATTTTAGTAGATGCTATACGGCGCTCCTGATGGGACAAAGCAAACTTCAACATTTTTCTCAAAATTTGGGCAATATTGTATCTTTATTACCTTACATTACAACTATTTTTCTCAAAATTACAACTTCCTTTCTCAGAATCTGATGTTTTCATACAAATATTCGAATCCATTCTAGAAAATACGACTTTTTGGGTACATGTCATAGCGAAATTTCTACATTTTTATCTCAAATTGTAATCTTTTTAATTTTTTTTATTCATTTCATGCAAACTTAGGTAAAACTTTCGGTCGGTAGAAAGTCGAAAGCAAAGGTCGACATTTTTACTTTGTAAATCGACCAGAATTTATATCAAACTTCGGTTATTTTATTTTAACTTTTGTCTATTTTCTCCAACTTTCGAGATTATTTTTCTAGAAACTTGTATAAATTAGAGTCTCGAAATGTCGACCTTACATCTATGTAATTGATACTAATATCTATTTACAATGCACTTCATATACATTTGTTTAGTCAGGTGTAGCTTTAAATAATGAAACAAATGTATGTTTGTAAACTGATGCTTTAAGTATTGCATGTTATCAATCATCTTACATATAACTATATGGGCGACAAGATGTTTATATCTTTGAATAGCTATACCAACTATAATCAAAACCTTATAACCATGTACCCTGTATATATAAAAATACCCTACAATCATATACCCTTTATAATAAATACCCTCTAATCAATACTCTGTAACGTTTTGTTGATGGAAACTTCTTTATGGCTGTTCAGTTTTGACATTGTTTTGCGGGTAATACTCAGTGTATAGGTTTAGTGAATCATGGTGGCAAACCGTAGAAAACGAATTCTTATGTTTATTCCCCGGGTAATCGTATCATTCCGCTGTTATTCGGTTAATATGTTTGCGCGATTATTCAAATCGCCCATTCTCTGATCTAATGATATTTGTAATACTCTTTAATTATACGGTCGTTTTACAACACCTGATGCCAATCTCATTAAAGCTTAAACCCCCAAACGCATTTACGTATTAGCCTACTACATGACGACATACAAATATCTGTCTATATAAACAGCGAGGCAAATCACTCAATTAGAAAACTTTTCTTCGCTTCGAACCTAACGGACGCACGACCACGTGACTCGGTATTATTTTTGGAGAATGGTGACAAATGAAAGCTATTTGAGTTACTGTCACGATTTAGTCTCGTTTAAATAATATTTTTATCTCTCTGTTTTTGTACCAAAAGGAAAACAACTCTTCTGATACTTCAACAGATCTATAATTCCTGGTAAGAAAATTTCATTGTTTTACATTGTTTATTATATTATCCAGTTTTATGCTTCAATGTTACAGCCAATAGTTGTCTGGTAATGGAAGTTACAGTAAATATTGAAAGACTTTTAAGAGGCAAATAGCCTTACTTTTAGATTATGAAATAGATAATGGCTACCGGTAGTTTCCGGATCATATGTCCTGTATACGTTGTTAGATAATCTGTCCTTTTTTCTGCGTAGAGTAACAGCTTTATATTAGTTCGGCCAAATTCATCTGAGTTAAAACCTATATACGACGAAGGGTTTTCGATCTTGTATTAAAGTATGTTTAAAATTAATCAAGCAAGTTGTTTTAAATATTTCATCTGATATGCATCCATAGTTATGTTGTCTTGGAACAGTTTTTGTTTTCAATGTAAAGTAGCTGGGTTTCTATATTACCCAAATGTAAAATGTCTGCATAAATTTGCGTTCATAGTGGAGTGAAAAAAAACATATTTAACTTTTAACTTTTGTCACGACATCTACGACTTCAAGTAATGACAATTTAAGGAGTGATGAAACTACAATTGCTATAAGTAATGTAAACCAGGGTTCTTCAAATAGTTGTGTGTGTAAAGAGGGAAGGGGGAGGAGTGGATAGGGATGGATAAGAATGTGTAGGGATGGGCAAGGATGGGCAGGGATGGACAGGGATGGACAGGGATGGGCAGGGATGGGTGCGGATGGGTAGGGATGGGTAGGTTTTGTTGGTTGTATCGGTGAGGAACCCACATTTACAGGAATATGTCTTAAGCGGGAGGGATCTTTAAAATCGAGGATTTTGTACGTCAGTGTACAGAATAGTTCGAGGAAAGTTTGGGTCTAAAATTAGTACGTTTTCCTCTAATAATTTATTTGGTCACATATATACACACAACTTTTATTTTGATTCATTAATTGAAGCCGCAGAAGTCGTAAAAATAGTTTTGAACTATTCGAATCCATAGTACATAGAAAAACAAAGCTTGGGTGAGATAATAGATACAAGTAATATGTTATGCCAGGCGAGTAGAAACTTTCGTGGTGTGTTTTTTATATTTTTTATGCGGACCTACATTTGCAGGACTTTCATTCCTGACTAGCGGAACGATATAAATGTCCGCTGAACGCGAAGCACAGTAGACTAACACTGAAACAGGGAAAAGTATATCAGTGAGCAATGAATGGTAAACGCTCAGAATGCCTCCATTTTGGTAAAAGTTATTGTAAAGATAGATTTAACTTCTTATTGTTATTTGTAATTATCATGATATAACAAATCCGACGTGATAAACTTTATAGGTCGCATATAACATACTCGTCGATTGGGGTTCATCGTTATGAAAAACATTTTATTTTGCGCGTAGAATTTAACCCACAAAAATAATTACCAGCTTAATTGTTGAGGGATAATAAGAGCATTTGTGTCTCAACATAATATTTATCCACAGACCACCTCATGAAACTTGATATTAGTAATGAGGTTGACACAATAGCAAAGTTCTCTGACGTTGGTTTCTCAATATTTATTAAGTTTCTCACGCCTTCTTACTGTAAACTCATTTGTTGATTGATACTAAGCAGCTGCATTTGTGCTTGATCGATAAACCGGTAGTCGGAGTGTCGGCAAGGAAGATAGAGAGGGTGTGGAGGAGGGAGGGGGGGGGGCAAGAGAGTGCGGGCGGTGATATACCCCTCTAAATTCAAGAGGATCCTTTTAATATTCCGAGCTTCGTTCACATCATGAGAATGTACTTTATATCAGTTCGCTTTGAGCACAATCATCTACAGAAACGAAAAACCGCTGTCAAAACTTAACGATTCTTGACAATATTAACAAGGTTAACAAATGCTTAATGGAAACGATAACTAGGCCTATTTCCAATTTCCAACAAATTGAAAATATTCCTTCACATTGAACACGTTCCTCAGGCTATGTATCTTCAACATGACATATTGGTTTATGCTCTCATTTGATTTGTCAATCCATGCACACTTTTTATTTGTTTTCATAACTGTCCATTTAGGTACAAAGTTTCCAGTTTCCCCTCATTAGTCTTTCTAATCTTTCTTCCATTTTCTTTTTTTAATGTAGACACAAGTTAAAGAAAGAAAGTGAACAATATGACGACCCAATCTACCACAGTCATAATATTAAGGATCTTCTGTGTGTTGATAGCAGTAAGAGAAGCCGCATCAATAAGGTTATGTGGGCCGGACTTATCCAGGGCTGTTTATCAAATCTGTTCACATGGTAAACGAGGCTACATACCACCAACATTTAACTCAGAAGATGACCAGTTAAACCAAGAGTTCGGAACAGGTAATTACATACAGAGGGATGCCAAGGCCTCCATGAATATGTATGATAACTCACAGCCATCTCCGTGGCAATTTGGCGGTTTTAGGTATTGAGGGAATTCAAAGCTTTAATCAATGTTCATTTCATAGAGAAACCGGTATATGTATGATATGCTTACGAATATCATGTTTTTATCAGATAAAAGTTAGGAAATATTCATGTTGTCAGTACGCCTGTTTTGAAGCATAATATGAGAGGACAGTATAGAGTGTTATTATCATTAGAATCATAGTAAGGTTAGGAACTGTTCATACTGTCACTGACAGTCTGTCAGTACAACTGTTTTGAAGCATGATACGGACAGTATAGAGTGTTATTAAGAAATTTGCCCGAACTACTGCCTAGAGAATGGCATATTGGCTAATATCATGCGTTGAATTCAAAGCTTTAATCAATGTTCATTTCATAGAGAAACCGGTTGGGACAATTTTTCTGTCAGGTATATGTATGATATGCTTACGAATATCATGTTTTTATCAGATAAAAGTTAGGAAATATTCATGTTGTCAGTACGCCTGTTTTGAAGCATAATATGAGAGGACAGTATAGAGTGTTATTATCATTAGAATCATAGTAAGGTTAGGAACTGTTCATACTGTCACTGACAGTCTGTCAGTACAACTGTTTTGAAGCATGATACGGACAGTATAGAGTGTTATTAAGAAATTTGCCCGAACTACTGCCTAGAGAATGGCATATTGGCTAATATCATGCGTTGTATCTGTTCTTCGCAGATACATAGTACAAACACACTGTTGGTCGCTCACCAACCTTTTAACCAATATCACGTGCATTATTTATTCCCTTTCGGAAGAACCCGGATACATCACTTGATGTTACACCTTCCAGTGATCACATAAGTCACCCCAGCTTAATTGTATTTAAGGGGCTTTTGCATCCTTCGACTTCGATAGTATTCCAGGAAATTCCTTCCGTTTTCACTTGCAATTGCATATTATGTGCGAACATGTTGACGGAGAGAAATAATTGAACCCCTTTGAGTGGAAATTTTGAAATGTACCAAAACTGGTTTTGTTCAAATAATAAGAATTCCATTCACTGTTTGCCTTGTTTAATCTTACGAGTCGGTTGTAGATATAACGTAGATAATAAATAAGCTCGAATGAAACATGAAATCCTAAAGGACTGGTGTAGTGCTCTTGGTTACTTTGAAGTTGTTTGTAAAATGTTGGCTATTGCAAGTTTCTAACTGAACGAAAACCACCAAACCGGGATCCACTTGTAACTTGACATAATGAGAATATATACATACGTTAATGGTTCTCAAGTTTTACGAATTGCTCGTGGATTTAAATATTTTAGAGATTGATATAGATTACACTAAATAATTACCAGTATTAACAGAGGTTCGAATTCGAAACCCGAGCTGTACTGATAATAAATTGAGAGTAAACAAGTCACTCTCGTCCGATGGATTAGCTTTTATACCACAGCCCGCTTACATAATCTAGACGATATAGTTGCCTATATAACTGTGGCTATGTTATAGAATTCTGAATGATATGAGAACAACAAGTTTTAATACGCCCAATATATATTTTTGTTTGCCATAAGAAAAGCATCGGCAGTGATTTGTCTAGTGATGTTGAAATCACTATTATATAACTCTATTGATATAAGGAAATCCAACATTGCTCCCTCCCAGTAAATTAGAAATAGCCACTGTTTGGGCAAAAATTATAATTATTAAAGCTGCCCACCCAGTAAATGTTTCGCCTTTCTTTTTCTTTTTCTTCTGCTTTTTAGATTTGGAGGAGTACTTAGCTGAGACTATTAAAGAATATTTGAAACCAAATTCGTTGTACGATGATGTAGAACGGGAACTGTATCCTTCGTTACCAAGGGGCTTTAGACGGGTGACCAGAACGGGTGGGATCGCTAGAAGATGTTGTTCGACTGGTTGTAGCTCTTCCGATATCGCCAAATTGTGCTAACATGTCATTTCACGATATTATGAAATATGCCTTGAACCGAGAACCTTGCCCAGCCCTTTCCTGTAGATATCAGCGATGACACGTGCACGGCTTATGTTAGGGTGGAGAAAACTAAGCTGAGTATTATCACAAAATCCACACCGTAAGACAAGTCATTTTATAGCCATCTGGGAAAACTATTTTAGTTCTGTGACTTCGTTTCTGTTTATTTTCTGCAGAAGTCGGCGATACTCACTAAAGATTTGTCAGGTGTTACAATAGAAAGAAGGTTTAAGCGCAGGTGAATGCATGATACTTAAAGAACAGACCATGTTTTCCTCACGTACTCTATATCATTTACATTGTAGATTTCAAACCGTATTTAACCTAAAACCGCTTGCCATGGAATATCGCGGACAAAATATTTCACGCAAACCCTCGAAATTCGGAGGAGACAAGCGTTATCTTTAGCCGTCATCACCGTATGAAGAGGTTAATATGCAACCATATAAATGTTACTTCAGTTATAACGAGCAATTAGCAGTCCCATTACTTGTCGTAAATGAGACATTTCCTGGCCTCACTGTTTGGAATAATTTGGATGACTGGAACCTCAAGGAACTGACTTTGCAAGTACTTACCGCAGCAATTCTGAACCAGCCATGCTCGCTAAAGAAATGAAAGACTCCCGGGGTCTTTTACTTCACAAAACACATTAAGCAACGACTTATTTCTTTTAACCGGAATTAGTTTTGAAGTAAAATACAGTTGCAAGATGGCGGAGAAGATGATAAAACACAGCGATGTGTTATAATAGAAAGAAGACGTACGTTCACGTACATATTATGCCGACCAGGGCTTCTTCTCTCAATTTTATTATTGTTTTTCCTTTAAAGTATTTAACTGTGATCGAGATTAAAACAATGTATTGAACTATTTTAACTGATCTGATATGTCAGATGTATGAAAACGTTAATGTCTCGTCAAAATTTTAAGATGTTCCTGTAAAGATTAAACACTTTTTCTACAATATTATTAATTGTATGCTAACATTTTGTAACAAAATTACAATTTCTTGAATTTCTTGAAGTGAGGAATTCCTTGCTGTAAAATGGCAAAAGGATAATTTATCAAATGTCATCGATTAAATGATAAAAACTGATCATATATTATTTCACCTATTCAATATTTTGCAACAAAATGAACTACACAAGAAAGTCATTAATTCAATATTTTGCAGCATATGATAAATTGATCACTTATAGGGAAAAAAAATGACAACAAAATGAGTCAGTACGCTCGCATTATAATGTCATCATTTCAACATGTGCAGGAAAAATGATGAACTTTTGCAGGAAAATTGCAGAAATATCTTAACATCTTGACGGCGCTTCACGTTTCCATACATATGAGAGGATATAAAAATAAACGATTGTTTTTTGAAGAAATACGAAAGAAAATATCTTGAGGACAAAATATGGTGCGATTTTTTAAAACTGGAAAAATACGATACCTTAAAAGACGACTGATAAATTTTAATTTGATTATGTTTTACTTAAACAATGTTGTGTATATTCCTTTGTGTATATCCATATATACTTTTACGTCAAATATCAAGTATTTGAAATCTGACTAAAATGGTCTTTGAATTATATATATACTAATATAAAGTCAAAAGTTCACAGAATTTGTTAATCTGCTTCATTTCACGGCGTCAAAACAATTCCCAATCTTTTTCTTCAATTGTTTTTGCATCATCTTACACTTCGGGCTATTTATTATCCAAAAAGAGCTCGCAGGTACACCCCATTACGAGTACGAGATAGAGAAGTTGATGAATCTTAAGTTACCTGCACGCATTCAATCATGATGTTGACGATGTTGACGATAGTTTTACATTTTAATAGCTAAAAAAATTCATGTCGAATTAGTATAAATAAAGTCCTATCAAACAATATTTTAAAGTAGACTTAATAATATTTCATTAGAGACACCTGCATACGTTCATATCTGGACGATGGTACACATAACAGGAAGGTGCACTCGCGAACGTATTGTATATAATTATGCACAGGAAGAGAACTGATATAGTCTATAGCCGAACATTGAATTAACCAGTGGCGTAGGAAGGTACTTTTGAGTGGGGGGGGGGGCTGAAGACTGATGGCCGGCCTGGGGAGGGGTCTAAGGATTTTTTTTGCATTTCCAGGTGGCCTCAGGTGCAATTTGGTGCAATATAGCACACTTTAACTCTCACACCATTTTGTAAAGAATTTTGCATTTTCACCTGGCCTTACATGCAATTTGGTGCTCCAAATGAGATTTTTTCTCATTTGGAAAAGAAAAAGGGGTTTTTTGACTTGCGGAGCGGGGGGGCGGAATGATACTTCCGCCCCCCATATTTTTCACTGGGGGAGGCTGGCGCCCCCCAGCCCCCCGGTTCCTACGCCCTTGGAATTAACTATTACATATAAGAGAGAAACCATGAACTTAGGGATGGGGTGGATTAAAGGCAGTATTTCCAACCTCCCTCCCGCAAAACCAGAAGAGGGGATATGAGAGGTATTGAAAGAAAACTTAAAGGAATTACTCTTCTAACATATATTATATATGCTTGAAATCCTTAACAATGAACATGAAAAATCTGACAATGATGCAGCTCCTGGGAGGGGGGGGGGGTTCCCTAATGGTTCTGTCCCAAGGCTACCTTGGGAATACTCTTCGCGGGTTACCTTCACCCCTTGTCAATATTATGTTGAAATACTCCCTACACTTCGTATGCACATGTCGCTCCTCATATACCTCTCCTTCACACTTCAAAACTCTCCGCTGTTCTTTTTCTATCACAAAAGCTCGTAAACCGTAATATATTGAATAAAATCCAAATCTATTAAAACACCTTGCATAGTTTCATTGATGCGCATAAACAACTCGAAGAGGTAATTTGAGACATTTTCTTTATTTGAAAGTCTTTGAAACTCTCGTCCGTTCTTTCACCTGTCATCATAAAACTAATACGGGATAGTTGGTTACAGAGGTGTACTTATACGAGTTGTGGTGGAAATCACAAATCTGTCCCAAAGTTGGAAACGAATGCAGCCTTGTCTTACACTCATAAACGTAAGAGTAATAACAACAACAAGAAGAAAACGAAACCAAGAAAATGTGTTCTTGTCCTCAAACGTCACTACAAGAGAGCACGGAATATCTGCAAATATATACTAAAGCTTCCGGGTGGGGGAAGGGGAGGGGTGGAGGGGGAAGGGGAGGGGAAGGGAGGGAAACTTCACAATCCAGGCCTCTGCAATATATTCCAGAATTTTCAAACCTCTCACACATATGTTTGTGTTTTTAACTAGCTACGAATGAACACGATACATCTAGCAGCGTTGCAGTTTCAGGAGGCATTTCCTCGTGGACGCCAAATACGGCTTAAAATAAACTCCAGAGAATTTAGAGTTATTCTTTTTTGTAACATGTATTTTTTTCCTTCTAAAAATGCGAGAAGCAGAGTCGGTTTCGATATCAATATACGCCCCCCCCCCCTTTCTCCCCTAGAAAATGGTGAACGGTTGGTGCGAGCGCAGCTTAAGATTATATAATAATAATAGTAATGAGCAAGTATTTTTACGACGTTTAAGCGACCACAAATGCGGGAGAAACCCGTATAGGGCTCTTGGAAAACAACTTACACATCGGGTGGCTTTCAATTTCAACATTTTATCTCAATTTGGGATCTTTTTCGGTTTGGAGAGTCAGATGGGAAAATCGTAGATTGCTCTTGGATGAAAAGCCCACCTTACTTCCGGCCGGGTATCGGAACCAGAACCTCTCGATTGCTAAGGCTAATTGCTTCACATCGGACACCGCCTCTATCCACTCGGCCACAGGTACCGATACGGTATCGGTAGATTAGCTAAACATAAACAAGAGCATCGACCGCAACAAGAACAACAAACCATTAATTTCATATTTAAATAAAGCTTAGTATTAAATAAGTGGGAAAGACTGACGATAACTTTTCTAATTATAACGTATAGGCTACGATTCCATCAGGATGATTATACTAGAAGCCGAAAGAATATCTGCAGAGATTGTTGATTCTTCAACTGTAATATCTTCCTGCATGAAGTACGGAAATGGACTGGCCCAGCATACTATAGTCCATCACATGTACCATACCAGTGTATATACAGTTTGAATGTGCAACGATAACCCAAACCATCAACTATCACATGGTGGGACGTGTTATGTTCTAGTGGCCTTGGAAAGTGACGAATCCAGTATGTACGTCAATTAAGTAGTTAATTGTGGTACCGTATATGGCAAGCGTATATATTCAAATTAATACGCGGATATATTATGCGGTGTTTGTCCCACATGGCTTGCCATAACCGCACGACACCAATATACCATGCATTGCTGCTTGCTTACATATCGTTCTTTGCTCCCATGTGTGTGTTCATCGTAGGTGACGGAAAATGGAACATCGGATAAAATTGACAATGCTTACTAACTGTCACGACTTTCAACACAGTTTAATCAAATATATGAGATTTTATTATAGTATACTATATCTTCATAAAAATGAACCTTTTAATGTAATGTTAGTGTGACGACAAAAATATAACGTCTGCTGAGGTACACTCTGGAAGTACTAAAGATGTCACATTCGCTAAACCATAGGCGTACGGGACTATTTCAGTTTGGGGGGCAGAAATTTTTGTGCCCGAAAGTTCCCGTGACACTATCTAAGCGGAGCGCCACCATCGGTTGGCGCGTAGCGTACAAGAAAAATTTTGGCAAAAAATGCCTCTCAGATTGCCGGAAACGGCACTTCTGAGGCCTTGCAAGTTGCATCTAAACATTCTTTTTTTTATAATCTTACGTATTAGGAATTTACACTGCAGCAAAATTTGGTAAATTAGAAGAAGAAAAAAATGGTAACATCACTTTGAAGGGGAAAAATAGGACAGTATATTTTTTAAGCTCCTATTTAGTTACCGTTATTTATTATTTTAACACAGTACTCAGCTACCTCCAGAAAAACATACATTGTTCAACGACACGCAGGCTTTAATGTCGCTGTGTCGGGTGAAACTGCAATTTGTCTCACAAAAAAGTATAAAATATAACAAAGAATATGATAAACCTGTACTTCTAGGCTTTTAGGCACCCCCACCCCCCCCCCCACCATCCATGAACAAGAAAATGTTTCTTATATACACTCATGTCGGGGATGTCCAGGTATACAATTGACTAGTAAGAAAAAAATTTGATCGTGCAAAAAGCGTGGTAGCCCAGATGAGCTGCGCTCACGGTGGTGTTACACGCAAATATTCGGGCATCATGATGCTAAATAAAGAAAATCATGGAATTGTCGGGCAAAAATTTGAAAAAGATTCGGGCAAGCTACTGCATATTTATATATATATATATATATATATATATATATATATATATATATATATATATATTCTCCTCTTAGGCTGCCCGAATTTTTCAGGACTTTTGCCCGAATTTCTTGTCCTCTGGAAATTTGGGGGGCAGTCTGCCCCCTGCCCCCCCCCCCGCCTCGTACGCCTATGCGCTAAACAATAGAAAAATTAACCCCAGCAAAGGATTGCCAAACTGATCCCACTCCGAACAAGACCTTTTCTTACATCTGCAGGATTCCCCGAGACAGTAACATTTATAAAGATAATGTCTGGTACAAATGTTACACATTTTACATATATACTAGAAGATGTCTCACTTCCACGATTTACCACCGTGATCAATCGTTAAATACTGCTTCGTTAATATCGCTCTGATTTCGTTGACCTGAGATTCCTAACGAGTTTGAAGGGCGAGTATTTTAACATGTAACCGAACGCGTTTAGGCTCACGACTTAATTCATCGTGAATTTAGTATTCATCATTAATTTCAACTTTCCATGCTTACTCTGTTAGATATATACCCTTACATGTATGTCTTTATCTCCGATAATAAGACACCTAGTTGGGATAAGTTGTTTCTTTATTGTATATACCTTTATGTCTCGCTTCAAAGCACTTTTACAGACAATATGAATAATAGTATCATGAATTACCGCCAGATAATGAGCTGTTCGCATTGTCAATACGAGTATACATGATAAGGGAGGAAAGCTCCCTAGGTAATGTTCTGCTAATGTGAAGGAAATATGCGAAGGAAACTCATTCTTTTGTACATGGAAATGCATCTCTGTCGGGTGTACCCTTACATTTAATCCGGACTGTGATAAGAAAGTGAACAATGCAACATTCTATGAATATTCATAAGTTCAATTCTTTTGTCTGACGTATATCGTCGCACATAATTGCACGTTGGTCCTGAAGAGAATAAAGACAAAGGTTTTTACGTCTAATATCCTTTTTCAATGCAGACTGCATGATGCAGTGTGAATCTTCTTTCATCACAAACATTAGTTATCCAAGAAACAAAACAAACAAATTACAAATAAAACGATTCTTGCTCTAAACAGGGTTCTTCTTAAATGATTATTTTGTTATGTTGTTAAAATAACAGGTACAGTAATTGTCCCAATCAAAGTTGTGATATCACGGTCATTCAAAGACTCGTTGGTATTTGGTAAAACAAAAAAACAAATAAAAACAATAGAGGGTAACTATATACAGTACTCAATACAAATGGTATTTCTTGGAGAGAGTACAGAAGAGAGGTGGCGAGGGGGAGGGAGGGGTGGCGAGGGATGGAGGTGGAGGTAGGGTGTGGTGGGGTAAATAATGAATAGAAATTAATTAATTTTAGTAAATTATGGTTAAAGGATTATTAAGAAAATAACCTTAAACATTTGTAACGTGAAATATTAATTGTTCGTTTAGGTGGATACTGAAATGCATCAAATTCAGCATTTATTGTAAAACATGTTTTTTGTTGTTATATTATTTCTATTGAAACCATAAATAGTCATTTACCTGTTTGCGCAACCCCCAAGACCAAGCCTCCAATATCTATAATTTAACTTTAATCCAGATAGTCGGAAATTTATTGCAACCCCGTTTTCTTTTTATATTACCTTGCCATCGCCGAGAACGACTCCCCATCAAAACACATTTCCGCCGATTTCAATTAATTCACATAAACTTGTCTTTGTGTAATTGTCTTTGGAGATATACACTGAGAGGAACCAGTAAGAGTTATTTAATTATTTCGAATTTGATGGGTCATAATGCTTAAATTAATTTGATCATTTCCGCTGTATACGGTAAGTGTCTTAAAAGTAAGTTTATTTAGTGTTGTCTTAGAAACAGTCAACGCACATCCCTTCGAACACTATACCCTATGGAATAGGCCATATGGACAGCTGAGGTCCAGCGTCCGGTGTTTGGCAATATTCTGAATACATCTCAACATAGGCCTATTGCAAACTACATTTTGCGATAATATGATGGCTTGAAAACATAGAAAACCCAAGAGGTTACTCACATAGGAATTCGGTTTGTGAATAAATAACTAAATAATATTCTTTGGTTCACAAATCTGAGACTGACAGAACTTGTGATATGAGTGTTAAAAATGGAACTAAAGCGACCCCAAATCACTGCCTTAAGATAATAATAATAATAATAATAATAATAATAATAATAATAATAATAATAATAATAATAATAATAATAATAATAATAATAATAATAATAATAATAATAATAATAATAATAATAATAATAATAATAATAATAATATTAATAATAATAATAATAATAATAATAATAATAATAATAATAATATTAATAATAATAATAATAATAATAATAATAATAATAATAATAATAATAATAATAATAATAATAATAATAATAATAATAATATTAATAATAATAATAATAATAATAATAATAATAATAATAATAATAATAATAATAATAATAATAATAATAATAATAATAATAATAATAATAATAATAATAAATGATGATAAAAAAATCATAATAACATCAACAACAAAAATATCAATAACAGCAACAACAGAAACAACAACAATAATAATAATAATACTACTACTACTAATAATAATAATATTAATAACAATAATAATAATAATAATAACCCAGTAAGGTAACCCAGTAAGTTAAGAATAAATATATTCTTCCACTAATAAAATCATTGCAGTACAGATACAGGATATAAGTATAAGAGCATTGTTATAACTCTTCAAACTCTTAAGAACATTATATTCTTGAATAAACCAGTTATTTAATAACTTCAAATAATGCCTTGGGAAGAATCACAACATTATCACACGCTAAGCAATAATGTCTTGGAACTTGTGGGAAAAAAAAACGAAAAATGAAAGCTATTTATATGAATATTTGTATTGGAATCATTTAATTCTAATCTCAAGATAACTGTAAAATTCATCACGGTTTGAAAGTATGTGATTATCAATTAACATAATTATATTATAGCCTCATTTAAAATCAATAACTTTTCTTAAAATTGTCGACATTTGTTCATTGTGAAATTGATTCAATGTAATGTCACCTACTGGATTCCAGATCAGTGGATGTAATTTTGCGTTTTGCTACTACACTGTACTACAAGTGATGTAAACCAATCTCACTCAGACATCAGTCTTACTACATTTAGCTTATCAATTCATGATGCTCGCGTCGTTAAAATTGTTGATATGTAAATACTGCCTGGGAAAGACAGCTCTCCAAGGCCTGGTACCCCTGTTGTGTCTAACCGAACACCGGTCTGATACCTCATATCACTGAGAAGTGTATCCTAGCAACGGTTTTTATACCTGGCAACACTACGATCTTGGCAACATAACACCAGTTTTATATCTGGAAACACAACGAAATTAAACCTCACACAGTATTTTTTTTAAAACTGGTATCACTTGGATTTCCTAGCCTAGCACCGGTTTGATACCCAGACACTATAGCGACACTTCCCCTTACACTGGTTTGATACCTAGAAAAAGTATGATCTTTAACATAAATCAGGTTCGATATCTGGTATCTATAAGATGTCTAAAGTAACAATATGGCTTGATACCAGGCATCATTACGATCTTTAACATAAAAACCGATAGAATGCCTCATATAACTTTATCATAGGCGTAGGAGACGGGGGGGGGGGGGGGTGGGGCTTGGAGAGGAAGGCTTTGTGAGCAATATGTTGAGAATTTTTCGGGCACCTACTGAAAGAAAAATAATTGCAAATGTGTTTTTCAATGGTTAAACTTATATTATTATGATCATTATTATTGTAACGAATTCCCCAATAATTATAACCAATATGGAAGGGTAATAACAGGGAAAATGATTTTATGTTATTGGCATGCGATGTAATAACCGATGCATGCCTATATGATATTCACATTAACATGTTAAACGCGCGGAGCGCGCGAACAATTTAGGTTATATTTTTCGAGCAAGTCGTTACAGCCCCCCCCCCTCCCCACATCAAATTGGGATCCCTACGCCTATTATATCTGGAAACACCAGGGGCGTATACAGGATTTTCCAATAGGGGGGGGGGCGTCAGGCATGAATGATCGCCGTCCTGGGGGATGGCTCTAAGGGGAGGGGTGGACAATTTTTGCTTTCGAAGAAGGGCTGAAATGCAAAATGGTGCCATATGCATGGGCGGCGATCCGTACTTCCGAGTGGGGGGGGGGGATATGACCTTGTTGACTATCTAAGCGTAGCGCCACCATGGGTTGGCGCGAAGCGTACAAGAAAATTTTGGGATTAACAAACCCTCTAGATGGCCGGAAACGGCACTTCCCGAGGTTTCCAAGCGGCATATACCCAACTTTAAAATAGGGATGTCATGTCCGAAATATCTCATAATCAGGATCCAAAATACCTTTTTTTTAATTTCGGGTGTTATTTTGGGAAAATTGCCCCTGTCAATCTTGTTTCAGGCGCAACGTTAGAATGTTCGAGAGCTCTTTTATATTATTCGATGAAGAAAATGGCCTCATGCAGGCTATTATAGGCCTATACACATGCAATACACAATTACACATAGTTACATTCGGTACTGATTGCTAGGGCATCCAGGTGAAACGTATATTAAGCATTACCCTGGTAACATGAGATTCTCAGCTGTTCGAGGGAACATGTACGTGTGTAGGCCTACTATAGGGCCTATATGAATACTATGAGGGTGCATATATGTACTATATCAATACCGTGGGCGCAATAATACATTTTGTTGTTATAGGGCCAATGGCCCCTACAGTCAGCTATTCTTGCTTTATAAAGACGCTTCATTTGAAAAGATCGCACTGCGTTTATGGTAGGCGAGAAATGAAGCTAAAAAAGAGCCGTACATTAACGATGATGCATACTCTCTTAATTCGCAAGATTGACTTTTCACTCTTAAAGATTGAATTTTAAATCTTTGGCAGATTGATATTAGGGACCAATCGGCTTAGATTGACTTTCAATCTGTCTTAAGATTGAAAAAAAAATAGTCTTAAAAGATTGAAAGTCAGTGTTTTTTAAGATTAATATATCAATCTAATGGATTGGTTTTCTTAATCTAAATTCGATTGACTTTTAAATATCAATCTAAAACGATTGTAACTATCAGTCAATTAGATTGATAAAAGTCATTCCATACGATTGACTCTTCGATCATAAAAACTGACTTTCAATCTGTTATAGATTGAAAAGGTAGAAATCTAATAGATTGACTTTAGAATCTAATTTAGAATGACTATTAGTCTAAAAATGTTTTTTATTTATATGATTGGGACTGTCAATCAATATGATCATGATTGTCACTCGTTTTGCAGTTTGTCTATGTTTAAGCTTTCAACGTTAATTTTGTAAACATATATTGAAACAATTGGTTTTGTTACCCAATTAAATTATTCTCAAACAGAAGCTATAAACATAAGAGTATGTCCACTTAGTTTCGCTTGAGGAAAACACCAGAAACAGAAAAGACAGAATGTACTTTGTAGACGAATTATATTCATTTACTGATGCAGTGAAGAAAACAAAACATGCAGAACATGGGAAATACTGGAGTTCCATAATTTTAAACATTTTCAGGTGCTAAAGATGAAGGCTAAAATAAAACATAATTAAACCACTGGCATGCATTTACTGATGCAGTGATAAACAAAACATGGGAAATACTAGAGTTCCATAAGTTTAATCATTTTCATGTGCTAAAGATGAAGGCTTAATACTGGTGTTCCATAATTCTAAAGTTAAAGAATGAAGTTTGCAATAACATACTGAAGATTTTATCAGGTGTAAAAGGAAAATTTGAATAATTAGCCTTTCCTATAGATACAATAGGCAAATAAGAACCTGAATTGGATTAAAAAACTGAGGCTATGTCCCTTTTGGTTAAAACAAAACAACCTGGTAAGAATACCGAGCTGAACTAAAATTATACATGCTTGTTTTAAATGCTAAATCTTTTATTTATATTTCATCAGTAAACACCATTTTAAGTCAATATCATTACTTGGGTGGTGCTCTTATTGCTGCACCAAGAGCTCGGACCTGTGGTTTTGCTGTTGCTGGAGGTAGTACTTCATAGTTCATTGCAGCAATAAATTCCCAAAATTGTTGCAAACTTGGAGAGTACTCCACATTAAAAACATAATGACACTTAAACAGTCTGTCTAAAGCATCCACCACATGAAGCCCTCCTGAAATTGCAATGCGGTCCAATATTACAAAGAACTGTTTCGGATCTTTTTCTGCACCAAGGGATAGCAACAATGGCTGCTTGAAACGATCTTCTTTCAACTTTGTTGCTTCTTCAACATCTGTTCCTTCCTGTGGATAACAAGCAGAAAAGAGTAATAACTGTAACACATGGTAATGCTCTCCTTTTATCCATTTTCTGAAATGAGGATGATTTCTGCAGTTGAGCTAACTCTTTAACGCTTAAGCTCGAAAAATATGTTCAACTGCTTTTAAAGCAGCATTTTGCGTTTGGTCGCCGTATTATACTTTTTTGACATGTCCATCAAGTTTTTTACATATATCAATCACAAAAGAGCCAACTAAGATATTTATAAGATATTTGCAGATAATGAGAAAAGTGTCCACGACAAACTCGATATTTAAAATTAATCGCATACAGTTCCCCCAAACCTACTAGTTTGAATTCAACCAATCAGAGATATGCAGGTTTAGTGATGAGCCGTTGCTAAAAATAGATTCAAGACTTTGCGTTGGTACAACCAGGGAGTTGTAATGGAACTCCCTGGTACAACTGCCATATAGACTGTACACAAATCAAGCATGGTGTTGTATTATGGATTGGTCAATGACGTTCGTAGTGTATATTCATATTATCGGTGAGGTTTATTGGGATTCCAACGGATAATATCTTGGAGAAAAACACAGTTGAAAGTTGCAAAATTTTCAACTTTTATGCCACCATTTGAAGTAAGATTTAAATAGATGGGCTAGTTATGTATGTCGTTATGGCATAGTGGAGTCAGTGAGGTTGAGAAAAATCAAAGAAAAGCACGCAAATTGTTTTATTGCACATGTAATTATATGTATGCACAGTAACCGTTGAAGGTGTACCGTAACAGTGCAATAAATGTACTAGATAGTCTATACTATCCACACTTTTGCCATCTGTGGGCACTGTGCTTGATATTATGATATTATGCCGATATGGATTATAATATTGAACTGACAAGAGAAGTCACAAGCCTTTACCAATTTTAATGAGCAGTAAACTTCTTGCATATAAGTACAACATGATATGTACAAGCATTAAGCATCACTACACACTTAACCCTACTGTCCAGAGAATACACACTTTTTATATATATACTGCACATATATACAGTTTCAGTCAAAACCACTATGACCAACCCACAGCTGCTGACCTTGTTCTGTGAACTGCTTGTAGTTCAAGGGTCCCATTAACCTTTGGGCAATAAGGTGTATCCTATGGCGCGAGAAAGCGGAATATATTACGTACAAATATATATATGCTGTACTTGCGAAATATATACATGGTTAACTTCAAAAATACATTTTAGACATATTTGTATATTTGTATATATGTTTATAATAATATATTATCTAACAATAAGTATTCTGTAAATATATAGATACTAAGACAAAAATTATAAGTTTCTATGCCAAGAATATATTTATTCTCTAAGAGAAAAAAATATATATATTCTCTAAGAGAAAACAATATATATATTATCTAAGAGAAAAAATATATATTCTCTAAGAGAAAAATATATATATTCTCTAAGAGAAAAAATATATATATTCTCTAAGAGAAAAATATATATATTCTCTAAGAGAAAAAAATATATATTCTCTAAGAGAAAAAATAAATATATTCTCTAAGAGAATAAATATATATATTCTCTAAGAGAAAAATATATATATTCTCTAAAAAAAATATACAATTGAGTGAAATGCGCCCTGCACCACTGACGTAACAGTTTACCTGCCTTACAGATTTCAATAGGCACTTGCGGTAGATCGCAGGAAATTTGAGCTGTGCAAATGACTTTCACACGTTCGTTTCCTTTGCAAGGTTTGGCAAACTGCTTACGTAACACACCGGCTAACGTTCCAAACTAATAACCTTGAAATATGAAGAAGTGAGCAGTAACTGTTAAGCCGGCTAGTTACGTACGGTACAGAAGGCTTCGCTGTCGAACCATGGAGCTATAAACGAGAACGTACCGTAGTACAATCAGGGAGTTGTTATGGAATAATCCCTGGTACTATCATGTGCAATGTGATATCGCAAACCCACTAACTATGAACTGCATTAAGATTCTGAGCAAACATGTGCGTTTTATGAATGGCCAGTGTAAAGAACAGGCTGGTCACTGCTGAATATATATATATATATATATATATATATATATATATTTATAATATATATATATATATATTTATAATATATATATATATATTTATAATATATATATATATATATATATATATATATATATATATATATATATTGAAAGAAAATATATATTTTTCTCTTAGAGAATATATATTTATATTATAAATGTTTTTGTGTCAGAGAATATTTTTTTTTTTCAGAATATATATAAATATGTCTAAAATGTATTTTTGAAGTAAACCATGTATGTATTTTGCAAGTAAAGCATATATATTGTTGTACACAATATATTCCGCTTTCTCGCGCCATAGTATCCTCATGAGGGTTTCTCCTAGCTAGTAGTAACTGGAATGTGATTAATGATTTATCATTTGATGACTTTTTCTCCTATACAATTCTAGCGTGATATTATACTATTCTAGACTGTCACTGTGTGAAGAATTTTGTACACTCTGCACAAGGGATGTGGTGGGAAGGTATGAAGGAAACACAGCACTGTAGTGTTTAACAGTTGATATAGCACTAGCAAGGGCCAAGGCTAGGTCTAACGTTAGGCCTTGCCTGCCATAGGCCTAACAAGTTTCAATGTGAATATGGCGATGGTCTTTATCTATCATGCTGCTAGACTACACAACCGAAGTTGAATGAATGTTTCAAATGTATCACGATAAATCCTAGGCCTACTGTAATTGAATTAAACCGCATGCACATACGCATCCGATTTTCTCTGCAGTGCGTTAAACCTCATTACGCCAAAAGTCACAATAGACCCTTGCCTAACTTTAAGTCTAATATAATTAAAGTAGGAAATGCAACAATAAAAGAAAAGGAAAATTGAAGATGGGCAGATACACAAATTAAAGGAGTAAATGAAAGCGTATAAAACAAGGGCGTAGGAACCGGGGGGGGGCTGGGGGGGGGGGGGGGCGCCAGCCCCCCCAGTGAAAAATGTGGAGGGGCGGAAGTATCATTCCGCCCCCCCCCCCACTTCGCAAGTCAGAAAACCCCTTTTTCATTTCCAAATGAGAAAAAAAATCTCATTTGGAGCCCCAAATTGCATCTAAGGCCAGGTGAAAATACAAAATTAAGTTTACAAAATGGAGTGGGTGTTGAAGTGTGCTATATTGCACCAAATTACATCTGAAGCCACCTGGAAATGCAAAAAAATTCCAAAGGGGAGGGGAACACCCCCTCCCCTTAGACCCCTCCCCCAGGCCGGCCATCAGTCTTCAGCCCCCCCACTCAAAACTACCTTCCTACGCCACTGGTATAAAACGAGCATTTTGAAATACAGACGATAAGAAAAGCGTAACGTAAGCCTAACGTTATCATAGGCTTAGTAGATCAGCAACTAAGCAGACTGAACAGCGAAATGCTAGGCTACATGATCGACAACTAGCTGAAAGGTGTTAAAAAGTCAAAAATACGAACCTTCTAGAATAGTGATTATCTCCTCCGTGAACTCTTTCTTCGCCAGAAAATTTCTTACGGTTCCTGCCATCTTTCTTGAAATGAGAAGGCTTCTTCGAAAGGTTTTAAGAAACTGAACTAAAATACACCGCTGTTTTGGCACAATCAGTCAATCAGTACTGTGTACTATCATATACGTTTCATGCAGTGCGTTGTGCAGAGCAGTATATAGAAGACCGGTATAATGTATTACGCTGTGTGTACGTACGCGGTGCAGCAGTGGGTATTTGGTTTTGCGAAATCTGATTGGACAATAGGCAGCGTTGGTATTTGTTTTGGCGTAATCTGATTGGATAAAAGTCAATCTTTACAAGACTGACTTTTATTTGCACCACGTGACTTGATTCTAGCGTTTTCATTGGATATATCTGTAAATCTAAAAAACGATTAAGTCAAGGATAAGACGTATTCAATCTATTAGCTTAGATTTCAGTTCATTTTCAATCAAATAGATTGAAAACTACTGTCAATCTTAGCTACCACTGACTTTGTCAATCTTACGAATTAAGAGAGTAAATGTAGGCATGAAAATATTCTTATCCCTGGCATTTGGTGGGGGGGGGGGGATATGGTGTATTACATCCCCTCCACCCATTTTCATGGGGGGATATATCCCCCCTTCCCCCCAGGATCGCCGCCCATGGCCATATGTGATCCAAGCAACATTTCCAGTAAATATGGACACAAAATGCACAATTTAGTATGGCTGGCATGTCACTTAGTGTTTATAGTGATAATACAAACACAATTACCATCTATGTTTCTAAAACTATTATGCCGCCGAACTTTGCCAGAACCTTTTTTTGGCAAACAAAAAATAAAGCATACGGGAGGGGGGGGGGGGGGGTTGAGCGATCACCGATATCTCACTTAAAGGTCGTCATCAATTTTTTTTTTGGCTAAACTTTTTTTTGTTTTGTGACGGCCAATAGGGGGGCGCGCGCCTGTTGCGCCCCCCTGGATACGCCCCTGAACACTATGATCTTTAACCTAACATGCCTGGCTATAATACTACCCGGCGATGCATAATATTGTGTTCAACCAAGACAGCAACATTTCATCTAAGAAATCCTCATGCGTTTAGTTGAGTTCAGACAAGACAACAAATCCGGGAAAAAAAAATCTGCATTGGTGTCAAGAAGCTACCTATGAAATGTTCGTATCCACCGGCATGAAACTGAAGAGGCGTCACATTTAAGGAGTACTTAGTGTCGAAGTAATGGTATACTTGATAGTTTCACAGGTTGAAAGAAATATCACAAATGTACCTCAGTCTTGTAATGACGTTTACTATAGATATGACGTGTCAATGCGCATCTAGTGACGTCTCATCTTTCTTTATGCATTCTGTATTTGAGTAACACCAAAGACTAAATTAACCTTGATAGTTTGACATGCGTAGGAGGAACACCTGATTAATGGACCCTCCGGCAACGTCATTATTTAGATGAGTCACGTGACTATCATATACAAATTGATCATTTTGGACTGTGTTCAAATAATATTTTCTTTTCGGGTCTTGAAGTTACCGTCCAAACTTCGACAACTTGATATAACTAATTCAAGTGACTTGGACTGCGATGTTGAGCATGATTAGGCGTACATCTTTAATTATTCTATGCTGCATTAAACTGATATAGAGAGTTCTATTTCATGACTAATTTTGGATATAAGTTAATATTTTGAGTAGTAATACATGTTAAGTGCATGATACATATGGGTTGTTATTTTACAACAAAAAACATCTACGTGTTATCACGGACTCTGCCTCCAGTTGGGTTGTTTATTATAAATATACCAAACGTTGGGTTTGAAATTTAGCCAGAAATAATAGTGGTTTGAAGATTTAATCTGACATTAAAACAACTCGGATTTATATTCTTATACGGGTATTCGTTGACAAACGCACGTACGGAGTTGGTTCACGACCTCTGACCTCTACACACCCCTCGGAAGACTTGCGACCTGATTCTACGTCACATACACACACACACATATATATATATATATATATATATATATATATATATATATATATATATATATAGATATATATATATATACCGTTGCTGGAACTAGAGCAGCAATGCTTCAGTAGGTCACGATGAATTGTTCAGGCTAAAGACCATCGATAGGATATTGTCTAAAATTTGCAGAAAAATAAAGTAATTTTGAAACCGACTGCCATCCTCTGGGCATTTTCTCTCTTTTTGACATCACATTGTCTAAATTGACTCCATGATATCTGGGAAAAGTTGACAACCCTAAGGAAAGTACTTCAGTCATTTTAGTCACTCGATAGGAACAATGTACTCCACAGAACAATGTACTCCATAGGAACAATGGACTCCATCAAACAATAGACTCCATAGGAACAAATTACAATGTACTCCATAGGAACAATGGACTCCATCAAACAATAGACTCCATAGGAAAAAAATACAATGGACTCCATAGGAACAATGTATGCCATAGATGATGAAACCAAGAAAAAATGGAGAAACCAGCATAAATAGAAACATAATAAATCCTTTCAAAGACAATAACTCTTGGTTCAAGGTATTTATTCCAGGTAATATAAAAATGTGACAAGAAGAATGGTATTACACAATTATAACATGGTTAAACATAATTTAATATATTAAACAATGAGCTTTATATCTGTTAACCCTTTCAGAAAAGTGAATGAGAAAGAAGATAATGCAAAAAAAAAAAAAAAAAAATAAGAAACACTTCAACACAGAAACCTCAATAACCTGTAGTAGACTCATTGTAAACTTGTTACTGGCAATCTATGATTGATACGGTGGGTAGAGTTGTGAGAGAGAGGGGGGGGGGGTGACTGGCAGTACCCTCCAGAGTGTTACTGGCAATCTATGATTGATACAGTGGGTAGAGTTGTGTGAGGGGGAGGGGGCAATCTAAGATTGATACGGTGGGAAAGTTGTAGGAGAGGGAGGGGGGATGAATGGCAGAACCCTCCAGAGTGTTACTGGCAATCTATGATTGATACGGTGGGAAAGTTGTAGGAGAGGGGGGGGGATGAATGGCAGAACCCTCCAGAGTGTTACTGGCAATCTATGATTGATACAGTGGGTAGAGTTGTGTGAGGGGGAGGGGGCAATCTAAGATTGATACGGTGGGTAGAGTTGTGGGAGAGAGGGATGGGGGAATCTATGATTGATACAGTGGGTAGTTGTGGGAGAGGGTGGGGAGGGAATGAATGACAGAACCCTCCAGAGTGTTACTGGTAATCTATGATTGATACGGTGGGCAGAATTGTGTGCGGGGAAGGGGGAAATCTATGATTGATACAGTGGGTAGAGTTGTGGGAGAGGGGGGTGACTGGCTGTACCCTCCAGAGTGTTACTGGCAATCTATGATTGATACGGTTGATAGAGTTGTTGGAGAATGCAGGGGCGTATCCAGGATTTTCCACTAGGGGGGGCGTCAGGCATGAATGATCGCCGTCCTGGGGGATGGGTCTAAGGGGAGGGGTGGACAATTTTTGCTTCGAAGAAGGGCTGAAATGCAAAATGGTGCCATATGTGATCCATTTTTCGACCTTAATAATAAGCAACATTTCCATAAAAAATGGACACAAAATGCACAATTTAGTATGGCTGGCATGTCACTTAGTGTTTGTAAAACTTGTGACCGACTGGGAAATCTGGTGATTGCCAAGTTTCACCATCAAAGCCTTTAAGAAATTTATGAATTTTACTTTAGTTTATCAATGATTTACAACATGAAGTTTGGCAACAATAGCAAAGTGGTCTGACTGTACACACAGTGGTTGCATTACTGCTAAATTTGACTGAAATTGATGCAGAGATAATTACTTCTCTTCCATTGGGTTAAGAAATGTCATCCTTCGTGGATGCTTGCGACTGTAGATGTTGACAATTTCATCATAGTCCAAGGCAATGTCCTTGTGGAAATACAACAGGATCAAGGCATTGAGGCGGTCTTCTAACATGGTACTGCGAAGCTTCGTCTTGACAATCTTGAAGGCGGAATGAACTCGCTCAACCTTGGAACTTGTAACTGGCAGGAGAAGCAAAATCTGGAGTACAGCACAGACATTTGGAAACTGCTTGCTGTTCATCTGCCGTAGTGTGTCACTGACTGTTTTTGGTCTTTCAGCGTCATCCACTTCCCGCCAGAACCGTTTCCAGAGCCGAACCTCCTGGGAGACAGAAGCAGGAGATGGCATGTCCGGGCCGTAATACTGCACGATGGCATCGACCTTGTCATCAGAGCAGAGGTCAAGGTTCGCTGGAAGAAGGCACAACGCCCGAACAGCTTTATGGGACAGGCTGGTGAAACGATTTGACAGCTCAGTAATCAGGCCATCCAAATATGGAATGAAAACAGCCCTCTTCCAGTAGATCTCACATAAAGGTCGTCATCAATTTTTTTTTTTTTTTGGCTAAACTTTTTTTATTTTGGTGACGGCCAATAGGGGGGCGCACGCCTATTGCGCCCCCCTGGATACGCCCCTGCACTGGGGAGGGGAAGGGTGAATGGCAGTACCCTCCAGAGGATTAACAATTTGACTGATACATAAATGACCATTGAACGCATTTATTTAGCAGATAATAGTGTTAGTGTTCAATGTTGCATTCTGGTTAACCATCACTGGATCAACTTTCTTGAAGTTCAATTTTGAAATTTAACCAAACTTTTGACCAAAATACTATTGATGTGTGATCATTAGAAATTAATCTTTTCATTTTCATGCAAAGGAAAGACAAAATATTAAGTTGAATGAGGTGGAGAAATGGAAGATCAGTTTTTTACGGGTGGGCTGCCACTTTGAGTGCCAAATGCAGAAGTTTGAAATAGGTGTGCTAGCAGGAGAAAATCCTCTCAAAAGCCCAAACCCATTGTAAAGTTGCCTTTTTGTGATATATATGCTCAGTGCTTTGAAGAAAGGAAACTTCTTAGTCTTCACCTTTCGTAAAAATTGTCATCACAAGTTGAGCAAAACTTTACGAATGGCTGGTCATCAGGACCGGCAGGCGAGTAGCAATGAATTTGCCAAGGGAGGGGCGAACCTGTAGGCAACCTATTACAGCCATAGATTCAGTATTGGAAACTATCTAAGCATAGCACGACCATGGGTTGGCGCGAAGCGTACAAGAAAATTTTGGCCAAAAATGCCTCCCAGATCGCTGGAAATGGCACTTCCCTGGCCTTGTAAGTTGAATCTAAGCATTTACTATTTTGATATTACTAGCGATATCATGAAAACATACAAAAAAAAATTGCTCAAGGGGGGGCATTCACCCTCTTTGCCCCCCCCCCCTTGGCTACGCACTTGGCTAGGGTCTCTCTACGTACTGCAAAGTGTGAGGAGACAGGTAGGTGAAGGATGATACAAATACCGTGTAACTGTAAATACTGTGTAACTGTAAATAATGTGTAACTGAAGTTGTTCATGGTTACTATGATCATAGGCGTACAGGACCAATTCAGTTTGGGGGGGGGGGCAGAAACTTTTGTGCCTGAAAGTTCCTGTGACACTATCTAAGCGGAGCGCCACCATTGGTTGGCGCGTAGCGTACAAATTTTTTTGGGGCAAAATCTGCCTCTCAGATTGCAGGAAATGGCACTTCTGAGGCCTTGCAAGTTGCATCTAAACATTCTTAATTTTATAATTTCACGTTTTAGAAATTTACACTTCCACAAAAATTTGGTAAATTAGAAGAAGAAAAAATTTTAACGATCGTTTTAGACTTGTAGTCATTCACTTCAGAGACTGCTAATTTCCATGCATGGATGTCACCACGAATATTGTGAGCAGCGTTCCCTGTTAATAATTTTGGGCGATAGTGCAAAAAGCGTGGTAGCCCAGATGAGCTGTGCTTACGGTGGTGTTACACGGAAATATTCGGGCATCATGATGCTAATTAAAGAAAATCATTAGAGCTATATCACAAAACAAATAACACAAAACGCTCTCCACGGAATTGTCGGGCAAAAATTTGAAAAAAATTTGGGCTAGCTACTGCATATTTAACTATATTTATAATTTTTTTTCCTCTTAGGCTGCCCGAATTTGTCAGAACTTTTGCCCGAATTTCTTGTCCTCTGGAAATTTGGGGGGCAGTCTGCCCCCCCCCGCCTCGTACGCCTACGCCTATGACTATGATGACAAACACGTAGTGGGTTCCTGCTCATGCAAGGGGATGTCTGACTTCAAAACCGTTGCTACTATCTTGAGAACTTTTCGAAAGCTTGATAAAACTGTTTACATGAAACTAAAATGATGACTTAAGGTTACCTTTGTTCATAGGACATTTTCATGTTACAATGAAAATCAAACAAATGGAAAATTCAATTACATATATATGTGTATATATTTCTACTTACTTTGGTTGTCTGAATTATATGACATACTGTACACTGAATAGCATGGAATTTAATAACGGAGACCTTTGCAGGTATGCCCAACTGGAACAACAAGGCATGTGACCAAAACAAAGGAAGCAGAAATTTCCTGTATTACTGATTGTTTCTGTCGGAAATTAATTTGAATCTAAAACAACACAGGGTGCCAACTAAATGGTACAAAGTTGTAAAAGAGGAAATAAACATGTCCTACGTGTGCTACTATGGTAACTGTGCAAAAACAATATTTATGATTGAAGCAAAGGTTTCATGGTGGTGCGAAGACAAGAATGGGTATAATTTCCAGATACTCTAGCCTACTGCCAGAGGGAGGGTATTTAATAAGTCATGCTGAACCTCATCTCTAGGTATTCCTTACTCCCTATGGGAGGGTATTTATTAGAGCCGTCCAGGCACGCAATGATTTCATCATCGTCAGGGTGGCCAAATAATGCTATGGATTGTCTGCTAGCAGAATTCTCTTCCTCTGTGGTTGGCAACATAACTCTGTGTTTCTGCAAAGTAAGAAGAATGATGCAATGAAGCTACTGATACCTCTAAAGATCTGTCGACTACAGGCATAACAGGAATAACCCGGGTGGGTACATGGCAAGATATCCCACATTGGAAGTGGGTAGGGGAGAGGAATTGTATACCCACCTAATTGGTGATTTATATAAAAAGTAAACAACAATGTCCCAATAATAATAATAATAATAATAAAGAAGCAATTTTTTTGAAAATGAGAGTCTTTGTGAGAAGTTAATATCCAATTTGATTGTACTTTTAAGTTTTGGAATCAAACTTTTACCCTGATTGCAAAGTACCTATAGTAGTATGGAATTGTCCTGTGGTACACTTTAGTTTTATCCTTTACCAGATAACTTGGGCCTGTGTTCAGATAGCTGCAATCAAAATCAGCCACAATCTCCTTTTTCCATATCATTTTGACCATTTTTTGTACTAAGTTGCCAGTCATTATTACTATAACAACAGTGTAAAACAGTCATGCCTAGAGTCACTTAAAATTTGTTTTGAATAAAATGACATGAAGAAGATTGTGGAGTTATTACAGTGACTAGAGTCAAGAAAATCACAGACAAGGACTTAAAGAGACTTATTACAACTCTGTAAAGCAACAGTACTTGGACTTATGACTGTAGCAAGTTACATGGGGGAGGGGAGGGAGGGGTATGAGTTAAAGTTAACAGTACTTGCGAGTACTACAACAATAGGTACATTTTGCCCACAAAGGCTTAGTTAACAACTCATTAAGGATATTTTAACCATTACTATTTAAGCTCAAAGTTATAATGTATAGTTACTTTAAGAATCAATCTGTGTGTAATGTATAGATACAACAGTAGACAGATAAGAATCCAAGCTACCAGCAGACACGGATAATTTAGCAGCCATCACATTTAATAGCAATAAATTTATCATAAATTATGGAACATGTTAAACAAACAAATGTCAATAGCAACACATGCTGATACAGTTTAACACACACTATTTTGAATCTGTGTGTAAAGAACTGCTGTGCAACTTTTGTTTCTTTTGATGTCAGGAAGTTGTCAAGGTCTTTGTCCAATCATTATTAACTTTTTATTGATGAGGATGGCCAATCAGAGGTCTGCAAGGACATCCTGAGTAAACGTTTTTTAACAATTGTGTACAAAAACACATCTTTGTATTCTCTCTATAATGTATGTATGTATGTATGTATGTATATTTGATCTTCCCGCAAGCAGGAACTCGCGAAAGAAGCCATGGAGGCTTGTTGACTTGGAGGCTTGGAGACTTGTTGTTTGTAATGGCCCTTAAACAAACAGTAGCTTGATGAAGAAATTGCATTTTTCATTACTCTTTGTATTTCCTGTTTGTATGGCTCTATGCTCGATAAGGTTGCTACTTTTCCATTTTCATTTTACATAAATCCAATTACAACTACACTGAAAGATCTTTCCCTATGATAGCAAGTTAAGCAATGACAACCTAAGAATTTGCACTTCTTCAATTCACATTAATGAATATGTAGTTATTGTATCATGCATACTTCAGGTTTAATTGGACCACTGTGAAAGTTGAAACAGGGCCCTCCGGTTAGGAGAAGGACCGGCCTGCCTGGTATGGACGAATTACACTTACTGATGCAATCAATCTGTCCGAAGTCCATCTCTGCATAAGATCTCCAATATTGACAAGAATAGTTCCCTCTATGGGTGGGGCCTTCACCCATTCATCATGAACATTGCGTACCTTCACAATATACAAAGAAGTAACACTATTCATATCAATGGAACCAGTTATGAATTTTCCAATTAATTACATTACATGGCATACTTCATACAGAAAGAGGTTGTATGTTCCACTATAGAAAACTGTACATTATTTAGTTAGTTCATGGCTTATACATAAAGGAAAAATAAATAAAGGAAACTATTATCAGTCATTCTCACGGACAGGGTCATCACTAAGGGAGAAGGAGGGGTGGAGGGAGAAGGTGGGAGGGCAGGAAGGACACATGTCCCCCAAATTTAGGTTTGCCATCCCATGCTGCCTCCTCACCCCCTTGAATTTTACCAAGCATGAATATCTACTCTAAACAACTTTTCATAATTAAGCATTTTTGCATAAAATTTGATAAAAAGTAATTCCAAGCATAATTTTATGCAATTCATACGATGCTGGTGGCACAATCCATTGTAACTTTGTCTATGCCAGACAACACCTTTTAATGTACAACATACTATACAGTATTGTAACTTCTAAGCATCTAACTTCAACCACAGTAATCAGTAGAGCTGTACTAGTATAGAAAGAGGGAAGAATATATAATATATGATCAATCAGTACCACAATGTCTTCTCTGCAACTTTTTAAGCCCTGTAAACTTGTAGATTATGCAACACATATGCAATCAATCTTCACTTAAATTTTAGTGCACATCTAATTATCAACCTCATAAATCATTTGCTTTAAACAGCCATCTTGAATCAGGTTATGGATACAAAGATGAGCTATTCACATAGACCTGTGGCATTACCAGTGATCAACTGTGGCCACTTTGAAATCTTCCCTAGAAGAATTTTCCTTTTGTATACCCTACAGTGGCACAGACAAGACATAGCAAACTTCAACATTTATCTCAAAATTTGGACCATTTCATCAAATATTCTCAGATTTGATTCTCTCCACATTTTCAACTACTTTCTTGAAACTGAGACTTTTTAACAGTTTTTTCACAAATTCTTCATTTACCAAGAAATATTGTTGTAAAGTTTCTACTTTTATCTCACATCTTTTGACACACTGTATTGAAAGTATTTCTTTTAACCAAAGCTGCACATCCTTTACTGCTAAATATTTGCTTTACAAAGTGACAAGGCTATGCAGCCATGAGAAACCTTAGAGTCTGTAGGCTTTCAAGTGTGCAGATAAAGGAGAAGTATTATCAGCAATATCCCAGTTATAGCTCTGTAGCCTACCTGCAGACCTGCCTTGCCATCCTGGAAGAGTAACGTGATGCTTCCATAGTCGGAATGCTCTCCACAACGGACTTGGTTCTCTTTTATTTCCTTCATGTTGAGGCGGGGATAGTGTAAGCTTCGCAGGGTGCCAGTTTTGCAAAAGAATTGGTGCTTCTTGGCCAAAAATTGTGGGTCCTGTAAAGATTAGATAAGGTAGAGTTTTTTATCATGTATCACTATAATGGGTGGTATTTTGTTTGGATATGGGAGTCACATGAATGTTCTTTAATGTTGGTATGGAACCAGATTGATTCATTCGTGATTTTTGTATTATTGAACTCTTGAGTGGACATAATTTGTGAAAAAAAAAACACAATTTTGTTTTCATTCCAGATCCAGTTGGTGATATAACCAGCTACACTGTTCTTTTGGCTTTACCTTTAGTAACACCCCACCCTCTCCTCTCACACCCCAACTTTAAAATACATTTGCAATTAAAGTAAATAGCATTATTGTTCAATGCATTCAGCAGAGTATATTATGAAAGACCAACTTAAAATGAAGTACAAAGGAACTGAGATCTTTCTAAGAAAACAGCACTGTTCGCATTAGTCTTCTACATAGCTGTTGTAGAATTATCACGGTTCTCTTTTATAAATATTCTTCCACTGACTGTTGTAGAATCATCACTGTTCGCTTTATTCTTTTACGTAGCTGTTTGCTTATTCTTCCACGTATCTGTTGTGGAATTATCACTGTTCGGTTCATTATTCCACGTAGCTGTTGTGGAATTATCACTGTTCGCTTTATTCTTTTACGTAGCTGTTGTGGAATTATCACTGTTTGGTTTATCCTTCCACGTAGCTGTTGTGGAATTATCACTGTTAACTTTATTCTTCCACGTAGCTGTTGTGGAATTATCACTGTTTGCTTTTTTCTTCCCACTCAGCTGTTGTGGAATTATCACTGTTCAGTTTATTCATCCACGTAGCTGTTGTGGAATTATCACTGTTAACTTTATTCTTCCACGTAGCTGTTGTGGAATTATCCGTTTTGTTTATTCTTCAACATAGCTGTTGTAGAATTATCACTGTTCGCTCTATTCTTCCACATAGCTGTTGTAGAATTATCACTGTTCGCTTTATTCTCCCTTGTAGCTGTTGTAGAATTATCACTGATCGCTTTTTTCTTCCCATGCAGCTGTTGTGGAATTATCACTGCTTGCTTTATTCTCCCACGTAGCTGTTGTGGGATTATCACTGTTAACTTTATTCTTCCACGTAGCTGTTGTGGAATTATCCCTGTTTTGTTTATTCTTCAACATAGCTGTTGTAGAATTATCACTGTTAGCTTTATTCTTCCACATAGCTGTTGTAGAATTATCACTGTTCGCTTTATTCTCCCATGTAGCTGTTGTAGAATTATCACTGATCGCTTTTTTCTTCCCATGCAGCTGTTGTGGAATTATCACTGCTTGCTTTATTCTCCCACATATCTGTTGTAGAATTATCACTGTTTGCTTTATTCTCACACGTAGCTGTTGTAGAATTATCACTGTTTGCTTTATTCTCACACGTAGCTGTTGTAGAATTATCACTGTTTGCTTTATTCTCACACTTAGCTGTTGTGGAATTATCACTGTTCACTTTTTTCTTCCACATAGCTGTTGTGGAATTATCACTGTTCGGGTTATTATTCAATGTAACTTTTCAAGAATGAATTACATTATGCAGGCAAAATTATCATGGAATAGTAATAGGCCTCTTCTTAATACTCACATCAAGTTCGAGGCCCAGACCCATGATTTCCAGGACCCTCATCTGGACTGTATTTCCGGCATCAAACAAGGTTTGAAGAGCTCTGCTCATATCTGAGACTACTGGAAACTTATCCAGTTCAGCTGAAACCTGGAAAGAAGAGTAATCTCAATAACTAATTGCCTAGAAAAGTCAATAATTCGATAATAACGATGCAAATTTTAAGTTGAAACAAGACTTTTATGCAGAATATTTTATATCCAATGCTGTACAGGTTTCAACCACTCACCTCTACCACTTCATTTCAGCACATTGTACCTCAGCAAGGAATCATTTTGTTATTCAAATTCTTATAAAATAATGTTTCCTGTGAACAAAACTGCTATACATCTTTGTATTTGTATAGACCATCTTGTAGAGCATTTTGTGATGAGATACTGGATAAATTTTAATATTGCCTGCCCAAAGTTCATTTTTTTATTTATTTTTTTCAAACATCAAATTACATTTTACGTATAAAGTAACATGTCTGAAACACATCCAGCGATCTAAATTCTAGAAGATTTCATTAAACTCATTTCAAATGGGCAAAGCAAATTACAGTGTATGTAGAATGACCACATTTGCATATATTATTAGCTCAATGATGAAAATTTGGAAACCTTATTTCAACACCTATCCAACAATGCATAGGTTCCTATTGCCAAAAGTGACTGGATTTTGAGTAATTAAAATTTGTAAATAATTTCCCAGGGACCTTTGAGACCTTCGTATATAAGGTTAACTTATATCCTTCTATTGCCTTGTGACTAGTATCTGGCAACTTATTTTAACCATGAGTACATCCTCCCCAAGCATGATGTAGATTTATTTTTTAAATTGTTTTCATGTTCTTTCCTGAAATGTCATAAGTTGAGATATTATTTAACCCTGCTTCATTCATCCCACTGCCATGATGGTACTAACATATGTCCTTATCTGATGCAAGGCTTTCCAAATGTCTCACATAAAGCAGACCTTTCAGTTGATTTTGGTTTTTCATACCAACATAAAAAGATTAATTATTTTGGACTTAAGTATTGAATACCATAGAAAAATAATGAACTTCATTAGCTTTACTAGTCCAATTTGATTTCCACCCCAAGGAAACAAAAGTCATTCTAAGACTTTTAGTTCCTAGCCATCTTACATGACAGAAATCTTTGTGAAAAACTCCTCAAAACAGCTACTACAAATCTTGTTCCATTTAGGAAATACCCTTTTAGGAAAGTCATGTCTGCATGGGTGCTGCCATTTTGTTAATCTGTGATGTCATAGTGCTACTAAGATTTGAAACCTTTTTACCTTCTCACTAATTTTCTTTCATATTTTCAAGGTGGAATGCTAACTGTGTTGACCCTGAAGCCAATGCCATTGTTAGGTCGTCATTTAAAAAGCTTCAATGTTTTATTTTCAGCTTTTGCAAAACCCATCTTCTTCATAAATCCATATAAACAATTCCAAAGCATAGAGAGAATTGTAACAAATTGGCGGAGCATGTGCGGCTCGATGATGTCATAGTTCGACTTGATCAAGTCTTCAGTTTTGTGTGTGCATGAAAGCTTGTCTTAGCTTTTTATGGAAATTCATGTTAGTTATCTTTATCTCTTTATAGACTAATAACTATGTGTAGGATTTGCGTCTTCTTTAAAGATCAGCCGTACCCTTTCAGCTTCACACGGTACAAAGTTAAATGCTTCCTTCAAATCTTTGTAGGGTCTCTCTGGATTTAGTCTGTGGAGAGAGGAAAGACAAACACATTCATATTTTAATCAGCTGAATTAGTGTTTTTGGAATTCTATTTTACAATGTGATAAACAAATCTTCTTTTCACTTTTACAGGATGGATAGCACAGTATGCACAAATTGGTCATATAAAGCAAACATACAGTTCAAAATTGACTTGTTAAAGTCCTTTTGATGTGATATATTTATTCTGTCATCAATAGGGCCTTCCTTACTATCATCTCTTTGTTTATTTATTTCTAACAAAATAACACTGAGAATTTTTTGTTTTGTTTTTTGGGGGTGGGGGGGGGGGCTTACATGGCCACATATATTAATATATAACACTGCAATGTTTCTGAACAGTCAAATCATTTGAAAGCAATGTTTTAAGGACAGACTTCTGTATCCTTTTGTTCTATTAATTTTAATTAATTTCACTTTCGGTTACAGCATCAGCCTGCAAACTGAACCGTATAGGCATTGAAATGTGTACTGACAGTAAACAATACTTTTATTGAAGTATAAAAGATACCGGTCAGGGTTAAAATTTAATTCACTAATAGCATGTCATGTTCCTGCAAACTTGTAACAAAATATCACAGGCCTAGAATTTCAAAATGTTAGCCACTTGCTAAAGAATGCTAGAACATATGAAACCGGTTGCCTAAATGAAATTCCCACTTGCTTTTTCCTTGAATTTACAGAAAAACTACTTTAATTTTGCACCATCAGAAAAATGCAGGTGTCCTTTTTTCCATTGCAAACAGCAAAATCCGATGACATTTAGAGCCAGTAACAGCCTGAATGTTGAGGCCTGTGTCATCCTGCTATAAACTGACTGTGCACTAACAGTTGTACACATGTGATGTAACACACAGAGATGTTATTAAAGGCCTTATTAAACCGAGTGCCGCCCTCTGAAAAAAGTTAACTTTCGGTTGCTTGCAAGTGAAGTTTTCTTCTTGTCGCTACAAAATGCAGACAGTAATGAAACGTGATACCTTGTTATCTTTTATCTGGACCTGAGATGTCCATCGCTGCTTTGTACACTGTATTGTGGGTATATTGACCGTAGCTGCATGTATTAATGTACACTAGTGTCTAATTACCGACGGTCGCAAGCTATGTGTGTATTTTCTGGGATCGATGGTGGTGTCTAACACTTCTGTTACATCTTATTTGAAACTAGGTCAGATTACCGGCATCAGACATTTCTTTGTGCGTGGATCTTCACTCGCTTTAATAACAGAATGCTGGTAAGAATGGTTATCTGGGAATAGTTTCTTCATTGCTTCAAAAGTATACTGAACTACACTGTTACAAGATTTTTAGAAATGAAAACTTTCATTCCATGTCTTAAAATCAACACAAAATGCTGGGCTAATATTGAAATTGATGCTATGTGAATGATAAGGACTATTATTTAACAAGCACAAACTATGATCTTGGTAAAGAATCTGACAAAATGATCCAGTTTAGTTACATGACTAGAAATAGAGATTCCTGGGGATCAACCATGTTAAACCATGCACTGATAGGTCTAACTACATTTCACAATCATAAAGCTGTAGCTATATATAACTTAATGTTACATGGGATTGGTGCACGCTATTTTTGTATTTTGGTTTGTTTTCTTTGGTAATTCTATAAACATTTCTCGATAGTGTTTACATCCTGTTCATAGCTACCAGGTCTGTTACACATGCATGCATGCCAAATATGTCAAATGCCTTGACTTCTAGTAGGGATGGATGATATATGCTAACCTCATGTTAGTTCTAACTCACTACAGTAGGTATGTCAGTATACATTGCAGAAGTAGCTCATTATTAACCATGAGGCTATTACGGCTAGGATTGCATCATGGATATATAAACTCTAGCCACATGAGCTTATGTTTTGGTTCAGTTAATCTAATCCACAGAGTAATTATTCAGTATTCTCATTTAGCTTAAACGACTGGTAAACAGCTGGTATCGAGACTGACAGCTTTGGGAACAATTCATGCAATTTTAGTAAAGATGTTACCATTGTTTATCCAATTGTCATTTACTTAACAACATGGATATAATATCCTCTCTGACTCTAACAAAAGTGTAAGTACAGTTGGTATTTCAACCAGTTGATATGCTATAATTTGTCATGTATCCAGAATACATTTTGAATTCAAACTTAAATTCAATCAAGTCAGCATCAAACGATATATGTAGAATAAAGATTGTATCACTATAAGAAGTAACAACCTGACTCAACTACAAGTGGTAGTGTTAAGCAGAATCACCAGTACACAGCCTGACAATCCAAGAGTGTCCACATATCCACATTCAAGTTTGTATGGGTCCTGATTAGTCAGACTAGTAGATGCGACCCCGTTCAGAAGACATTTTGCTAGGATGCCTGTAGGACCTCGCTGTAAGTTCCATAGGAACTGACATTCTGACAGCTGGGTTCAACACACCTAAAATAGCTAGTTGCTCTTTTAACAATTCTTACTGTGTGAAAACCAGAAGAGACATGTATAATATACACTACTAAGAAAGTGGCTTCTTGCCCAGTAGCTAGCCTATAGTCATGGCACCACAAAATATGCAATATTTTCATGATTTATCAAAGTATATACATAGACAGTGATTTCATACTGACAAGAAACCTTTAGCTAAGCCTACTGCTAACAAATCCATCCCATGGACAGGGTGGTTACAATTTCCATCTGATCACTTGAACACATGTAATTTAGTTTGCTACAGCCTTAGTAAGGTCATACATGTAGAAGTTAATAATAGGAAGGAAAGAGGAAGGAAAAAGATTTACTCTGAAGTTCATATACATAAATCTAGCATTGTACAGTTTGTTACAACAGAGGTGCATGCACTTTAAGACAAGTCCTGGATGAGAGACTTAATGATTACCAGCATCATACATTAGCAATTCTCAGTTTTATGAAGTTACCACAAAACCTACCGGTATATTATGAATTTATATTTAGGAAATAACAAAACATTTTTTGGACAAAAATTCTTTGGACCGAACTTTGGGACCAAAAAAGAATACTGCAAGCGGCGCGACGTGATAGATATTTTGTTGGTGCCCCGCAATGTTTTTTGTCCATGCTGCAGGCGTCTTTATTTTATTGCTCAAGCGATATCTATAGTTTTCATGTTACCCGCCCGATAGTTATGTAATTTAACAAGGGGCAATGATTGGTCACACAGCATGTGTGGCATGCATTGTGGACGTTTTCAAATTTCCACGACTGAGCCCAGTGGTTGAGCGGGGAATGGCTATTGCCCCCCCCCCCATTTGCGCAGGACACTGCCCCCCCCAAAAATGGTAGGCCTACAATGTATTTTGGTCTAAATCTGAACACATTTTATTCAAAAATTGATTTGGCCCAAAACATACAAACAAATTTCAGCTCACAGGCAAGTTTCGGTCACAAGCACTATTTGGGTCATAACAAACTTTGGGTAACATTTTCTTTCTGTGAAAAAACGGTTTTAAAAAAACTTGGTCCGATAAAAATGTTGGTCCAAAAAAATTGAGTCCCAAACTTGGGTCACAAAAATATTCGGGCCACAAAACTAGTTTTCTTGGTACAAACAAATTTTTGGATAAAAAAAAATTGCTCCGAATTTTATCTTTTTGTCGGAACATAGAGATGTTGGAACTGATAGAGACGTTGGAACTGATAGAGATGTCGGAACATAGAGACGTCGGAACATAGAGACGTCGGAACATAGAGATGTCACCCATTTATCATGTTGCAAATGAATGCAGCTTGTGCCTGGATCCATTGCTACAAGTGTGACTATGGTAAACCTGAGGTCTTTTCCTTTACTGGTGGAGAATGATATCACCAGGCAATTCCAGGCTAAAGTGTCAAGATTTATGGTTTCAATCAGCCTATCTAATCTATAATAAGATTAACAGATAGGTTTACAGTGTCTGCCCTCACAGTGATGTCCTATGGGTGTAAAATCCATTACAGATGAAAAGTCACTCTTCCCCTCTGATTTCCTGGGCTATAAAAACATCTTTTCAAAAGTAAAAATACCTGCAGGGCCTTCTTATATATCATCAGGAATCATTTCAAAGATATTATTGAACATGAGAAAAGATAAAAAAAGATGTTTTTTTAAGTTTTGGAAAACAGATTAGACCTTTTGACCTGAGTTCTGTCATTGCGGAAAACACACTGAATATTGTTTCTTTTACTATTAACTGCCCATTTCATTACTCACACTAAAGCTGCAAGGGGGTGCAACGAAAGTGTGGAAATTTGATACTCAGCCGATGGACTAAGTGATTCACAAGAGCACTGTCAAGTAAAGTCAGTGACAAGATCTAGACTGCATTGTAAGAATTGATACATTAGCAATGATAGCAGGGTATTTAGAAGGTTTAAAGCTCAGGGAAGGTATGTTCCTTAAATATGACAAAGGGAGTAATTGATAGGTAGTAGGAGAGGATAGGGACCATAGGTATGAATACTAGGGAAAAGGAAAACAAACAGTGTGTGAACCAGGAGAAGCAAAGGAAGAAGATATTTCAGTATCAAAGGAACTGCTAATACTGACTTCTCAGTTTCCATTATGAATATATCCATTAGGACATACTGTACAAAACTTGCAGAATATCTTTAATATCGTGTTACTCATTTGGCATTCCTTAACTTATTTAAAGCAACTCAAATAATATGAGCAGGCAATGTTTCCTCATGATCTTTCATCAGCTCATCACCTCTTTAATAGTCCAACCATTTAAAGTCATTACACAAATATATACTGTATAACAGTTGCAGTCCCCATCTATTCCAGATGCTGTTAGCCAATCAGGTTACAAGCTGTTATTGTGGTGTCAAACTAGTTTCTCTGGCAGCCCCACAGTGTAGATTTACAGTACCTATCATAGAGTACTTTATTTATTGCATTACAAATCAGTGTTGGCACAGCATACTGTAGCAATGCAGTGCATTATATAGGTTGCTTAATTTTACCAGAAAAAGTATCAAAGAGTGTACAAAGAAAGTATTCTATTTCCTATCCTACAAATAGTATTTGTAAGCATTGAAATATTTCAAATATCAGCAATAACAATAGATGTTTAAAACTAATCATTATAGTAGAGATCTTTGACTCCAACCCAATTGTAAATCTTGCTTGGTTGCAAGATATTGGAGTTTAAATGTTACATTCAGGGACTGCCATTTTATTAATGTGTGATGTCATAGTTATCACTGGCAGGTGAAAATTTTATGTTCCCTTTTCATGTTCTTGTTTGTTTATTAATGGTGAATGTAAACAGAACACGATGCCACTGTTAAGATCTTCAGTATCTTAGATAGAATGTTTCAAAAACCCACCTCTATTATGGAAAATAAATATTGTAAGCAAAGAAGACCATCTCAAAATTCAAGTTAATGTGGCTGAATCATGTTATATTTAGACTTGATCAAGTCTTCAGTTTTGCATAAGAAGGAACATTAAAACTGTGATATCTCTATAATTGTGTTTTGAGATGTTGTACCATCACAAGTATATTTCTATATAACATTGACCAATGATGATGGTTAATAGGTTCATTTCTCTTTTCAGCAGCTGAGAACTGCGCAATTATTTATTAGAAACATCCTTTCTATGACTGCAAACAGATGAATATTCATATTTACATGCCCATCATCCAGACAGGCCAAACAGTTCAGACTACTAGTTGCTAGCTCTCACATTATTGTCATCTGACAAGGATCGCTGTTACCAACAGATCACTGGGACGCTGGTATATCTGGTGATGGTGTTTTGTTTTAATGGAAGGATATGGACATTGCAGCTTAGAATACCGAAGTCTGTGATTATGCAATGGATATTAAGAGATTAACCTCTGTTTTATTAACATAAGATTTATACCTACTCAAAATCAGAGACATGTTTAATTTTGTTTATACTTCTAGTTTGCAACACAGCTACAAACCTATACGCGGTGAGTGATCACATATCAATCGAAATAGAACAACTTTGAAATTCAGTTGATAAACAAAACACCAGCAGACACCAATAATGTCAGAACAACATATTAGGATATATTTTACAAAAGAACCAAAGTCCATTTTTCCTGCTCCCCTCCCCTACCCCATCCCAATAAAGAATCATAAATGTCCTATCTTGATAGAAACTGGTTAGTATTAATTAAAAATTTATAAAAAAAATTATTCTTTGAATTGAAGTGGATGCTATGGACAATCTGGTCGAATCAGTATATTCAATGTTTTGCACAAATTAAACTGTAATGCATAGTAACCTAACTACAGTGTACAGCACTGTAAAATAACACTAACACAAACATGGACTATATATTGGACCAGGGAGTTTCCATAACAACTCCCTGCTGAGAATATACTTGTTTCTTCAATTTGTCAAGTTTCATGTGAACTACACTTTTATCTGCCATGCTTGGATCAAACATAAAAATGAGTGGATTGGTGGTTTATGTGGCAGACTCTATACTCTTAGATCAGACCTAAGAAGAACATGAAGTATATACCAATTGGGATATATCAAGCAAGGTTTCACATGGATACAAGCTATGATCATCGCACAGATTGCATTTGCCTTTTGACAAGGAATTAATCAATGGGATTTACCTTCACCTATCTCAGTATTTAAGAAAGAAATGGTTTGTGTGCTAGACTTTTGAATTCAGTCACTTTGACTAACCCCCAAATGTTATTCACATCTCTACAAGTATGTTGAAATTAAAACTGCTAGCATATGTTGCTTTTAATTGTTTATAACATAAAAAACTTTATGCCAACATTATGTTTAAGAGGATTTTCTTGTTGCCTTCAATTTTTAAATATGACATCCATGATTTAGCCTGGGTGACCTAGTAACCTCTGTGGGATACTCAACCACAAGCAAACAGAAAACAAAAAGAGCCATGAAATTTTCTTCATAACAGCTAAGCTTACAAAAGTTCTAACTCAAATGTCTACCTGCCAACCTTTGAAAGAGTTGAGTGCAACCAGCGATGTGTTTAATTCCACCACAATACATTTATAGAAAAATATGAACAAGTACAGAACACTGCAGACCAGCTTCTATTGATCTTAAGCAGGGAGCATGATATAGCAGACAGTACAAAGGTGTACAAAACTTAACACCCACCTAGCCAAATACAAACACATTTTAAAATTCAGAGCGTATTTCATGTGCCGTATCCTAACATTGTCACAGTGTCACAAATTGTTTGCAATATATATACTGCTAGAGCTCTGTCCATGTGTATGGCCCATGAAATAGCACCAATTTTGTATTATAGGCTAGGCTATGTGGGGGGTTTGAGCTTATTGTCTTGCAATGGCAAACTGATATTCTATACCTAGAATACCAAAATTCACAATATATATATATATGTGTATGAATTACTTGTAAATTTTACTGGGTAAGTCAGCAAGCCAATATGCCATGTCCCCTGTGCGTTTCTGTACAATTTTTTGGAACGACATCGGAATTCAGAAGTAACACCAAACATTTGACTTTTATGATACGGATTGGAAATCTACTCCAGGAGACCTATCGACAGGTGACTGATGAGGACTTGGTATTTTTTATTGTCAAGATGTACTACAAAATGAGATGTCTTGAGGGATCAATACTGTACAGTTACAAAGTCATTTTTAAGAAAGTTTCTACAAATTTAGAACAAGTGATGATATAGATCTCTAGTTACATTCTGACAAAATAAAATAAAACTGTTAGCAACTGCTTATCCACTAGAGAGCCTGTGTAAGAGAATGTGTAAAAGTAAGTTGGCCTGTTTCGATCCTAGCAGGATCTTCTTCAGAAGCTTAAAGACAGTCTCTGAAGAAGATCCTGCTAGCATCGAAACGTCAGGCCAATTTACTTTTACACAAAATATCAACAAGTCTAAACAGAAAACACAACTGAAATACTAAACTTTACCTAGTTACCTAGTTGAAAAATGCACCATAGGACTTTTAAATAGTTGATTTGGAAGGAAGAGTGTGATGACCTTAGTTATTAGTGGTGCAGTGAAAGAATGTTTAAAGATGTAGGTTTGGTAGATCAAAGTGCATATATGTGTATGAGACAGGTATGTATGTTTGTATTTTAGATCCTCCTGCAAGCAGGAACTCGCAAAGAAGCCATCATTGGCTTATCAAAGCTGAAAGCTGACCGAAGTCAGTCTCTTAGATTCATATTTAACGTCCATGATTATGAGTTGTCAATTGTCAACAACTCTGTAGCTGGACAACAAACATTAATCTAGGTGTGACTCCAATTCGGGACCTTATGATTGAAAGGCACCGGCCTTAACCACTGAGCTAACACTCCTTGAGAGTCAGGTAAGAGAATGATAAAGTAAATCACCTAGTAACCCAAAGAAGTTAAGCTGATTAATCAGTAATCTGACCTTGACATGTTTAGAATACATGGACAATGAAGTGTAAACAAATACCCCAGGTGGCACTCGTAAAAATTAAAGGATTGAAAGCAATTATAAGGTTTCCACCTTACAATGTGTGTTTTATGTGGCATAAACCACAGGATACATTCATCAAGTGCAAATCCTGAAAACCCAACAATTGATGTAATTATCACAACAATATATGGTTCACACATTACTGGTACAAAAGGTGTAATTTTGTGAAAAAAACTCAAAAGCTTAAATTATTAATTACAAGAAACTCCAAGGTTTGACACTGTAAAATCTGTATTGATTTGGAGGAAAAGAGCTTAGGTATGTAAATCATAATTAATAACATTAAGTTGCAAGTGCAATTATTACTTTTCCTTAATATTATTATTAATGGAACTCATCACAAAGTGTATGTATACATGCAAACCAAGATCATTTCTTAATAGCATCAATTTACAATGTAAAATGTGATTATGTGATTATAAGTGTTGAAGATTGTTGCCAGGAATTCTATGACAATGACACATCAAATCTTCTTAATTCACTACAGTAGCATAAATTGTGACTTCAATAGATTAGTGGCCTACATAATAACAGAGAAAACAGGTAAGTAGATACATCTGTAATCTATGCCAATGTTATCTTTTAGTTCACTAAAAGTTACTGGAATTATGATAAAAAGAATATCCACACTAACAGACAAAAAAGGGCTGATAAATTAGATTCCTGAGAAATCTCAAAAGGCTTTTGACCTCTTGCAAAACCATAGCAACACTTGTAAATACAATGAAGACCTCAGATAACCTTGACCTCTGGCACCATAAACAAAAGTGTTTCTTGTACACATAAAAGTGGATCTAATATCAATTGTGAGTTTCAATCACATGTATAGGTTTTGAGTTATCATGCTTACAAGTTTAAGCATCTCACATATAAACCCACAAACATCAACACATTATAATATCTCTGCACTGCAGTCCAAAAAAAAAAAAAAAAAACATACATTCAAAATCATTACTGCTTAATAATATTGTAGCATTTTACATCCATACAATTGTAACTGACAAATCAGCAAAAAGGAACATGAAGTAACTTTACACAGAACTAGTGGTCCTGGAATTTATTTTTACACCTCGCTGTAACATTCTGAAAGTACAGTTGTTTCAGTGGTTGAAACTTCAACATAAAACTCCCAAAACTTAAAACATCTCACAGGACTCTAACCTGATATAAAATTGGGTAAGACAGTCACAAAGTTGCCAAAACTTAAAGAGGTTATGAAATGAAAAATTTTCATGTCTTGGAATGGTTTATCTACACTACTACAACACCACCCATGCACAACTCTCCGTAAATACGGCTTCAAACGCCAGAAATTCGCTGTCAAAGTATTCCCTAGAGACCTCTCGAGCTGCCAATCGTAAAAAAAAGCAAAGCTGCCCACCGCAGTTCATCTGACGTCATCAAAGGAACCATTTCAGCCAAAGCCGACTCCCCGCTGTTTACCGATACGGCGTTATACAGTTTACAACATGTAACCACAACACTCGTCTCATCAATTGTCTTCTTCCGAATCTCCCGATTCCGAGGAAATAGGACTTCACCTCTCAGGACATTCGTAAGCTTTGACTAAAATTATTTTCTTGAGGAAGAAGAGGAGGAAATAGTTTTCGAGGGTGATGAAGATAATATCGGTGGTTTTCCTTATCAATTGAGCCCCTTGCAGAAGAATTGTAAAACGATCCCGATGGCAGAGACGCGTCGCTGCCGTGCGAAGTCCCTGAGCAGAACGGTTGGACGACCCTGAACCGAAACTGGTCGGTTGAGCATAAACGAAACCATCGTTATTAAGACCTTCATATGATTTAAATTATCTCGAATGTCAATGATCCTGCTACTTAACTTCGTAGCGAATCTTCTAGAATGTTGTGTCTTACAGTGCAAGGGAAATGTGACGTTCTGTACAGTGCAAGTGCAACCATATAGTACCAGTAGTTGTAACATGGGTCTAGACCTAACTGATAGACGTTGTATAGCAGACTAGCCCGTGTAATTGTATCATCCAACTCTTACGCAAAATCACAACAAAACGCCAGTTTTACCTGCACAAAAAAAAACTTGCAGATCTAGTAGTGATTGTTCTGAAACCAACTGGCTTTAAGTTTTGTGCAAAATATTAGGTAACCAAAAAAAAAAATCGTCATTTGCTGTATCGAGGAGGCCTAGGCTATGGTCATAACAAGTACTTTGGCAACAGTATATAGGCCTACAGGCACTCATAACGTTGTGTATGTGTAGTGTTTTGAGCGAGTCGTGTTCAAATTCTTCGATTTCTGTCTTTTTTTTTTGGAAACGCTTGCAGTTGAAATCCTTATTAATTGTGGTGGAGCAACCTGATATCACATATCGTCCCGGCATATTTAACAGTAACGAGATAAATTTACGTAAAAACAAAGCGACAAACACCAAATCTCAGTTACTACGGAGCGCTGCAACAGTGCAATGTTGTGTGTTCTCAGACGTCTCGGAAGTGAGCTGAGTTCCTCGACTGACGTTCACGCCGTATTACCATAAATACAACAATTTTTCGAAAGTTTTTATTACCCTCGAATTTTTGATCGTTTATTCCTCGAGGATGCAAGCTTCGTTTGACACAAATTGGGTATCATTGGAAAGCTACGAGTATACAGAATACGATGAGAAAGAATTTTTTTTCCATTTCATAACCTCTTTAAGACAAACTGTTGAGCATTTGTTCAGAGTTTGAATATATCTATTTGCAAGATACTCATAATGTTTTGATTATTCTGGTCTTTGCATGTATTCACGGTAAGATAAATTTGAGCAATGCAGCTCTATGATGATTTGTATTACCATCAGGTAATGTTTCTAAACTTTGCTGATCTATAAACGTCCCACTAAACTGTGGGCATGCAAACATACCCAACCTGAAAGAAGAATACTTGTTTTGGTTTACTTTTCGGCACTTGTTTCTTTTCTTTTGGATGTCCAGTATATTGGTGAAAAATTCTAGTAACAATATGTTGATAGTTGGAGTACATTAAATTTCTCACCCTTCCTGTTCCATCTCCACGTAGCCAAAGTTACTCTTTGGTAGGATGTCTCCTCGTCTGTGTTTCAACTTGACACCTTCATTCAAATCAAAGAAGGCTTTAGACTTTCGGAAAGCATCTTTGATCTAGTAGGGATCAAACAGAAAATGATCAACTGTTAGAAACCAGGAGTACCAAATAGTCGAACCTGTTCTACCATGTCAGTCAGCACCTTTGGGGACTTACGTAGTAAATTCTCTAGGATGGGATATTATTTCCTTTAATTCTACCACTAATCTGTGTGTGTAAAATCATATGCAGTACTATGTGCCTGCTGGTTGAATTCATTTATAGGCTATGTGGTAATGCTTGGCAAAGGTTGATCAATATACAACATGATATACTGGAGTTCCACACAATGTCAACCATGCAATAATATCAAGTGTCATTCAATGGGAATGTTTATTATAGCAAATAGTTGGACATGAGCTAAGAAATATATCCATGATTCCTATAGCAGCACAATCTTCTCAAAGCACTTATGTACTGTACCTTCAGCATCAACTGCAGCATTTTGGATTGTCAGTTCTAGGGGCACTTACTGACTTAGATTAGTTAGAAACTGTCGTAAATCGTACTGAACTCACCACTTGAGGAGGGCAGCCTGTGTTCTTGAGATAGACAAACCCTATTGTCGTAAAGGCATTGTGAATGTCATCGACAAGCTTCTGTAAAGTTTTTTCATCAGGTATGTGCTTCTCCAAGCTGTATGCGGAGAAATCAACAACAGGCACCGAGTCAGTTCCACGAGTACTCATTTCGCTGGATTCTTTGAAACTGGAAATAACAACATATAACTTGAACGACACCTGAAGCTTTGCAACGGAAGCTTACTTTAAGCTAGGCCTAGATCTTAATGGAAATGATATTACAGTCACAATGCAAATGCAATATCGGTAGTCTTCCGACTAAGATACTACTGAACGTGTGAGAGTTCCTCTTTCGCTCTTATAATATGTACAGCTGATCACAGCAGCTAGGTACCTAGGTACGGTTCTTCTAATACTAGACTTAAAACGCGCCCTCAATCCCGAAAGTTTGATTCTTTGTGTAAGGCCATGAAAAAGTTAGTCAGTAGGGCCACTTACTGACTTAAGATTAATAAATGAAACTGTGTTAAATTGTACTGAACTCACCCCTTTAGGAGGGCAGCATGTGTTCTCAAAGGCATTGTGAATGCCATCGACAAGCTGCTGAATAGTTATGGCTCTGGTTGGGGGGGGGGGGGTAGGAGCAGTGGCGGAGCGTCCATACAGTCAGAGGGGGCGAATGCCCCCCCCTGACGGACTCAAATGGACTGCTGGCGCCCTTTTCAGCCTTTTACCACTTTTTACTTATTCGCGATTATTGACTTTTTTATTGCGCTGTCAAATACCTATGGAAATTTGTCACAAATTGTTGGTGTAATTTTCTGACAAAATGGCGATGACACCTATTTATTCTTCGTTTATCTGCAAATTAGCAAGGGCCGGAAAGGGTCATTTCCGCCGATCTAGGGAGTGTCTTTACTCAAAATATTCTATATAATATATATAATATATAGTATTGATAGCATACTAACACATCATATATTTAAGTGATATGGCCGGTGTGTATCGGTTTATAGCATAACGAGTGGTGGTTGTGGAATGAGAAAGTGCCCCTCTGATGTTGTGCCCCCCCCCAGGGATGTCGCTAGAGCGGGTGTGGGGGTGTCTCACCCCTCCACCCAATTTTGGTAAAACTGACGATAGTTGTAAAATTTGAGTGCGACATTCGGAAATTCCGACTGTCACACTCTAATTTTTGCGACTGTCGCACTGTTATTTTCATTTTTGTAATTTGTCAGTGACGTAAAACTTTCGGTCAAAATTGACCTTTAATCAGTCATATTTACCACGTTTTCCTTGTCACATTGAGAAATTGTATCTCGCGATCCTTATAGTCCACCATACAAAACTTCGTTTGATTTTGAATACTCTAAAGAAATGCCTAAGAGAACTACTGTACAACGTTTGCCAGCTTCAATTCGGATAATTTATGTATTAATTTTGCTATTGGGTGGGTTGACTCTGTTCGCTAGCTTCAAATAAGTTCAGGATATACATCGTCTATATGGCATACAATTAAAACACTCAATACAAAATATTCTGTATTATAAATATTTGTTCATTTTTCTTTTCTTTTCTCCCAGGGAGTCTCCTACCTTGTTAAGTCTTTTATGACTTTTTAGGAGACTTCCTTTCCCTTTGTACACAATTGGCGATAAAACAAATAAATGAATATAAAGAATACTAATCTACGGAAACTTAAAAGCGCCATCAACATAAGAAAAACTTTGCCCCATAAGGTGACATTTTTCAGTAAATTGTTTAGATAACAAGATAAAATCTTATCAAAAATCAGAAAAATGTTGGATTGCTCAGTTGCTATAACTGACAAATTGAACAATTTTCTGAAAAATGTTTAATTGACAACTTATCATATCTCGTCAATTGGACATTTTGCTGCAAAATGGTCAATTGTTCACTTCATTCCAACTGAGCAATTGCATTTTCTGCAAAATGTTTAATTGACAACTTATCGTATCTCGTCAACTCAACATTTTTCTGCAAAATGTTTAATTATTCACTTCATTCCAAATGCTCAGTTGGAATGAAGTGAACAATTGAATTTTTTTTCATGTGAGTGATAAATAGCCCCCCCCCTCCCCTCAAAGAAAATGATATTAAGCGCGCTACGAAAAAACACTGTATTTTTTGGTAATTCACTATGTCACCGAATATAATTTTTTGAATAAAAAAGTTTTCCCCTTTGTTACCTTAACATAGCTATTGTAGTCAGTAGTCTATGTAGCCTTCAAACAGATAACTATACTCATAGGCGTAGGAGCCCAATTTGATTTGGGGGCTGTAACGAGTTGCCCGAAAAATATAACCAAAATTTTTCGCGCGCTCCGCGCGCGTTCAGCATGTTAATGTGCATATCATTATTCATTACAGGCATGCATCGGTTATTACATCACATGCCAATAACACACAATCATTTGCCGTGTTATTACCCTTCCATATTGGTTATTATTATTGGGGAAGTCGTTACAATAATAATGGTAATAATAAAATCAGTTTAACCATTGAAAAACACATTGCAAATTATTTTTCTTTCAGTAGATGCCCGAAAATTTCTCATCATATTGCCCGAATGTTCACAACAAAATTTTGTTGGGGGCTGCAGCCCCAGCCCCCTGCCGCCTACGCCTATGACTATATTTAGTTGCTTACTTGCTTAACCAGAGTGGTTAATAAGTTTGTGAAGTGAGGGCCAGTGATACAAATATACCGAAAAAAGTTCGGAACAAAAGTGCAGTCGCGAAAGATGGGGTGTCTAACTAACACTGACCGTATATCGTTGACGAGTAGTGCGGGGGAGGGGGGGGGGGTACAAGGCAGCAGTCGGAATTTTTTGGCTCCAAAACCCATCCATTTGGAATTTCAGCCACTACACCCCCCAATCATCAGGCCTTAGCTACATCCCTGATCCCCCCCCCCACACTTTTTGGAAGCTTCATACCCCCTGCTCTGGTTGACCGTGTTCGTGAGATCCTTACGACAAAGGAAAATCTTAGAAGCGCGTTTACGGACGACTGGCTTTTTCCAACTTTGTTAGCCGGTTTCAATGAAAACGTTTTGTCGAGTGAAGCTATTTCATGAGTTCCCATACTATTTGTGAGAAGGACATGCTTGTCTATCGCAATACCCTAGCTAGATCACTTGCACCTTTTTTTTCACGCCCCTGGTTAAAGTCTCAATGTGTGTTTGGCAAATTTTAACTTCGATCTTTCCAGCTTACTGCCCTTAAAGCTCAGTGAAAATAACAGCATTCTATGCAATTTTCATATTAATAATCATTATTTTTATTGAGTTATCTGTCGTTGAACATTTTGAGATGAATAAAATTCGCCTTTTTTTAACGAGTACGTAGATTCTACAAATTTCACTCAAAACTTGCAAGCCCCGCCCAACATATCATGCGCCAATCAAATCTCTCTGTTTTGTTTACGACTGTTAGGCATAGGACATACGAGTGGACAATACGAGTATATATAGGTTGCATTTGTGTAATGAACATGCTGATATGGACGGTCGCAGTGATTTTACGGTAAATCGATCGCACCATAAGGGCAACAGAAAATAAATGTCTTTCGATTGCGACAGCGTTTCTCCATTAAACCCACCTGGTCAGAGTGCATTTAGAATAAGAAATATTGAACCTGCTTCGGAAGTTTGTTTTCCGAAATTCATCAGGACACACGTATTGAGACGTGAATGCATTGAAGCCTATTTGCAGATGGCTGATAGGTTGGCTTTGTCACCTTTAACTGAGTCAATGTTTCATTAGAATATTTCCGTACTGACTTGCACACATTCAAATAAAGTGAACTAACTGCGGTATATTTTATCACTACAACGAAACAAGCTACGAAGTTGAGAGTTGCATCAATACCGTCTCTTATCCATGGGATGATCGTAGATAAACACCAGCTTACCTATAGCCATCTTCGATGAGCGTTCCGAAAATTAAACAGTGGATGTTTCTTTTTCGTCAAATTCTTACCCCAACCAGGCCCATAGCAAGCCAGGTCAGGGGTGCAAGATGTGGTTCCAACTCCCCTAGGCAGACTAACCCCCCCCCCCTCATCTGAGATACCATCACAGCAACAAGTTACAGGGCACTAAGAGTGTTTGATGCCCCTCTAATTCAGTAATCCTGGCTATACGGGCCAGCTCCCAACAAATCCATGCACTATCGTCTCCATCCGATCAGGCCGGTGCACCTAGCATCTCAAAAAATAGCAATACAAGTTTTGCTCTTCATGTAAGGCGCAAGAGAAGTAAATAACATGATGTTTTAAAGCAGGGACCTACAATTTCTATGCCCCATTCCATAACTGCTTATGTTTTTGACCCGCCTATTAATGAATGTGTGTTGAATTAAGTTGATTACATGAAAGAATGTTTTAGAAAACTTTTCTTTTCAACTCAAGGCCAGGCAAAAGAGATTCATTAATACTTACTATGCACTCATGATGTGTATTTGAAAACAGTATGTAACATATGTGTTAAGTCCAGTAGCGTGTGCAAAGGGGTGGGAAGATACATGGCCTATCCCCAAGTCGTCAGTCGGGGAGGGGGGGGGGGGAGGGGGAGAATGGTTAATTCGAGAGATTGTTAACATTCACATTCAAATATTTGACCAGTGCTTCAGTACGCTCTCCCCTTTTTCAACCTCACATAAAGTATTTATTGGCACAACCTTACCTTTCAGAGCTACTTTTATATACCGGTATATAGCTTAAACATGCCTAAGAATGCACCCTTTGACGTCTAACCTTTACTTAGTGGGGTGGGGGGGGGGGAGTGACCTCCAGATCTCCCTACATCAAGGTCGGCTGCAACAACTCCAGATAGACCAGGCTATGAATGAGCTAGGTATCACCCGGAAGGAGGATTTATCTCATTTGGTTTTTCTAGACCAGAATTTCATAAGGAATAAGAATATCTTGGGTAAAAAGCCCAAATTCCTGAACGCACCCCCCGAAAAGGGGGGCTCTTTCTGGGGGTCCATTTTTTAAGGAAAAAATACCAGAGGTTACATTTACACACAAATAGGATCAAATGTGGTTTATCTAGACCAACATTTAATAAGGAATAGGAATATCTTGGGTTAAAAGCCCAAGTCCTGAACGCACCACTCGAAAAGGTTTGTAACATTTACACACAAATAAGATCAAACAAACTCTTATTAACCGCAAAACTTAAACCCATTTAGTTAATTAAGCCTTATATATTGGAGATGGTAACACAGTGGTGGTGGGGGAGTTTAAGGGGGTGTCTAAAGGACCCCCTGTTTAACCCTAACTGCACTGGTGGGGAGCATTATGACATATTTTGCCACGGATTTTGAGCCGTATGAGATATGAATTAGATTCTTTCATGACTTTTCCCCCACGTCTTGCGCACATTTTGACGCCACTTCTGTCCATATAGGACCCCAGTAGGGTGAGTAATGTACCAATTTGTGATGACCTCACAGAAATGTTTTCAATTTTTACACTCACTTGTGTACAGAAACGTTAGTTTAAATAGAATACAAATACCTAAACTTGGGACAAATTTAAAAGTCTGTTTGTGCTTGAAGTACATCACAATTATGCTTACTTAATCTTCTGAATCGCTATCATCACTGTCGCCTAGAAAGACTTCACAATCATAACAGTTCTTGCACATCGTCAGGCATAACCTTCTCGGGCCATCTCAGCTCTAGTGATTCTGTCCATCCTTTGTCAACAATGAATGTTTCCAGCTTCATAACTACTTACGATCGCTGAGCGCCATTCTCTAGCAATGAAGTGTAAATGTAACTTATGGTATTTTTTCCTTAAAAAATGGACCCCTCCCAGCTAAGAGGAGCACCCCTTCTTTATAAAATATTTCATTCGCCACAGTCACATACTTAAAGAGTCGTTTATTGAGTGGTGGGGGGGGGGGGAGGGGGTTGTCAACTTGGCTTACAAACATTCTATTGGAGGAAGGCCTAGGTATGTGTGATTTAATGTTACACGGATTGTGATTTAGTGATAGACAGAGGCCGGAGTTACCGCTCCCCTCTGAGAAACTTTTGTTTCGGCATCCTCCCATGGTAGCTACCATGCCTAGGCAACATCATTCAATGACTGAATTAGTCCATTAGCTGCACGTCTTCGAATTTAAGAATGTAAGAATTCCAAGCCTAATAAACATTTTATGATACAGGCATTGGATCCGTTTCAACACTGTGTTCATTCATGTTGAAACTATGACCAGCAAAAAAGGAGGAAGTGACATATTTTGCTTCCGTGTACCACTAAATCACCCAAGGACAAAATGACAGCATCCTAAAACGATTTTTAGGCCCCAATATCGCTTAAACGTTTCTTTTCTTATTTTTTAATTTTTTTTATAGGAATGTCATATCGCTAAAGATGATAGTTGCATTGCTTGAGGCTCCTGGATACGTACTCAATACTATCAACTATAAAACGGCTTTCCATACCCGTACGCATAACGCAGCTTGCAAGGAAACTTCGGTACTGCTATTTACCACAATAAATTTCTGTGCTATGTACGCAACTTTCAAGCGTATTGTGTCAATGACTATTTCGACGACTCCCAGCGGCCTACGAGGCTAGAGTAGTAAAGGTTGTCATACTCAGGCATAGTACAGTTGATATCAACAAGCGTTAAGTAAAAGATCTTAATGTTTTTTTCCGGAATATTAAACAGCTTGTTATAACTAGAATTTTACATTCTTGTTGTAAGTATCTAATAGTGTGGTGGATAATTAATATAGAGCAAATACGTATTTCTTTTTTCTTATGAAGCCTTATGTACGTACTGGTTTTGCGAAAGTAGCACTAGCATGGCAGATAAACTAGTCGTAGCAGCATAGTGGGCTCATAATTGACGCACTTCAGGATTTGATCAACTATGTCTATCAAGGAAATATCCAAATCACTCAACTATATGCGTTTTTCATGTGTAGCTCCTCAGAAATGTAATGATCTCAAAATAGTTATTGTTCTGTGCCTACACAACATACAATTGAGCAGAATTTGACCACAATATGTCTGCCGTTCAAGTTCTTTCATACCCAGTTAACTGTAAAGTTAACTGTAAGTATACATCCATTGACTCTGGATACCGTTTGGTATGCTCAGAGGTCAGGTCCCAGAGAGTAGTGGTATCATGTTGAAGTAAGTTTGGTTATTTTTAGGGAGTAAAATTTCCAAATAAATATACATGCAAAACTGGTGGGGGGGGGGGGAAGAGGGGGAGGGTGTTAAAAGCTTTAAAAAAACACAATTTGATCAGCACATACCAGAAATGGATTCAAACTCATCATCATGAAATATGTAACTGCTTCACTGCAAAAAGTTTAGGTTGCCTGCTGTACGTCGCTAGTAATTTTTGAAGGTGCGTCAATTATGAAGCCTTTTCTATACCAGTACTCAGTAGTAGGCCTAGGCTATTACTAACTTAGTAACCTGAGTATCTGTGTTTAAAAGTAATGATAAACTACATATAGTTTACATTTATTAATTTACTCTGTTATTCCCTCATAAACTATGTCATATCTAACTCATCTTGTACTTTGAATTCAGATTAATTGTCTCAGACGACAATGTCTTTCATAGACAATGAGTTGGAGAGCGTTAGACAGAGCTGTTCTAAGGAGGTCCAGGGTTCAGAGGTTATATCCTGCTTTAAGGCATCAGTTCGAATCAACATAAGGTACTGACTGTAATCTACATAAGTGAATATAATGTTTGTTTATAGACCTCATGAAGGAGTAAGTGTGATAGGCACTCTGCCTTAATGTAGATGTCTAGACCTCCATAAGTGGTGATATAATAGGATGATGAAATTAATTGTGTGACTGCTGCAAGCAGATGCTATTCATGAGCATGTCATTTGCATTTCAGTACCTTGTATAAATGTTGTGAAGTAGGTTAGTGTTGGACAGAAATATATGTACAGGTAGTTCTTGTAATGAGTTTGCTAATATTTCAAGATTTTGAAAATAATTTGTTTTGAAGATTGAAGTGCAATGCACTCTTTGATGTGGAACTAAATATTAGTCATCTTTTGATACTCTGATGATACATTGTGCAGCTGTAATAATTTCAGTCTTGATATTTACATGTTGCCCCTCTCCATCTCCCCTATTACCCCCCTGTCACTCCTCTTCTCATAGCTCTCTTCCACCCTTTTTCCTTACCTTTCTGTCTTTTTTTCGTCCTCTCTAGTTAATTCCCTACCCCCTTCCATTAATCCTCTCTTTGTCCCACTACTGTTTATCTCCTACCTCTCCTCTTACCCTGTTGGTTTCTTTCTTTCTTCTCTCCATCCCTTGTCTACTAATCCCCTTACATCTATCTTTTCACCATGCTCAATAACCTGTCTGTATTCTGTGTGTGTTTTTGTCCCTTCTGTTACTGTTACTTGTCATTTAGCCTCTGAAGAAGATCCTGCTTGGATCGAAACGTCAGGCCAACTTACTTTTACACATTCTCTTACACAGGCTCTCTAGTTGATAAGCAGTTTGCTAACAGTTTTATTTAGTTTGATATTTACATGTTTGTTATCCCTGTCTTAGGTCTAATTTTGAAGTGTCATAGTCACCCAGAGTATTATCTTTCAGTAGATGTTAGTTTTGACCATAATTTCTATCTGTATTTCAGGAGGACAAGGTACAAGCAAGTTGTGGTTTGTCTTCAATTTTCTGATCAGTATCCTGACACACCGATTCTTTTGGAACTGAAGAGTAAATTTTTGCCAGATAAATTATTAGATGGTCTAACCAAAATATGTGAAGAGAAACTGAAAGAACAGAAAGGAAAGGCACAGGTATGTACTTAGATAGTAGTAGACATTAGACAGGTATGTACTCTAGATAGCAGTAGACAGTATGTACTTAGATAGCAGTAGACATTAGACAGGTATGTACTGTAGATAGCAGTAGACATTAGACAGGTATGTACTCTAGATAGCAGTAGACAGGTATGTACTTAGATAGAAGTAGACATTAGACAGGTATGTACTCTAGATAGCAGTAGACATTAGACAGGTATGTACTGTAGATAGCAGTAGACATTAGACAGGTATGTACTGTAGATAGCAGTAGACAGGTATGTACTTGAGATAGCAGTAGACATTAGACAGGTATGTACTCTAGATAGCAGTAGACATTAGACAGGTATGTACTGTATATAGCAGAAGACATTAGACAGGTATGTACTTAGATAGCAGTAGACAGGTATGTACTTAGCAGTAGACATTAGACAGGTATGTACTGTAGATAGCAGTAGACATTAGACAGGTATGTACTGTAGATAGCAGTAGACAGGTATGTACTTAGATAGCAGTAGACATTAGACAGGTATAGTTAGTTGGGGTAAAAAAAAAAAACCACTTTTATAGAAGGGGAATATTTAGCCAAAGTTCCAATTTATTTTGGGTGATAGTCCTATATGTCTAGTTTATTATTATATAATTTCTGGAACTCTATGTCACTTCGCTGCCAATCACCGCTTCATCGAATCAAGCGAATGTTAAAATAGCGAAATTTGAAGTTTGTACCACATATCCGAAACTTTCTCCTGCATACCCAGCTTATATGATGTGGAGATTATTCCAGCAGTTACAGCATAGCAGTTAGTGATATTACACTCCCCCATGGTAGAATTACTCCAACTTCATTCACGCTTCATGGGGGGGCCTTGTTTTTTTTACCCCCAAAAAATGATGTGAATGGGGTAAAAAAAAACAAGTACTTTCTGGCTCCAATGTACTCCCTATTTTGCCTGAATGGATACATTTTTCCATAATGTTGATTTTAGAGGTTAGGCAAATAGTTTTCATGTCTGTTATGTGTCAAAAATGTTAAATAATTGGGCAGAAGTAACTGAAATTGGCTCAACTCTAATGTTTCTACTATATTACACCACGTTTGTGTAGCATCATATACACACTGTACAGTATTAATATGGCTGAGCATGACATATGACACGAGCCATCCATAATTAGGAATTAAGACAATTTCACAATTTTTTTTCCTTTTTCATGTAAAGGTAGTAGCTCATACTAAGATGTAATTATATGCAAACATGATTTTAAGATACATTCATGAAGAAAATAGATGTTTTCTAGCATTGTGTTTTTTTACCCCGGTATTGTTTTTTTTTACCCAGAATAAGGCAAATTTTGGGGGTAATAAAAAACAACATTTTTCGCAAAAAACGACACTTTCCATTTACGAAAAAGTTATTTTTGTTAGATTCTCTTTAAAAGAATCCCTCTCCACACACTTGAACATTGGAACCGAAACAATACCTCCTACTCACCAATTTTGAGAGCAAACTTTAGGTAAATTGTTTTTTTTACCCCACTTGACTATACGTACCTGAGATAGCAGTAGACATTAGACAGGTATGTACTGTAGATAGCAGTAGACATTAGACAGGTATGAACTTGAGATAGCAGTATACATTAATGTACTTGAGATAGCAGTAGACATTAGACAGGTATGTACTTGAGATAGCAGTATACATTAGACAGGTATGTACTGTAGATAGCAGTAGACATTAGACAGGTATGTACTTGAGATAGCAGTATACATTAGACAGGTATGTACTTGAGATAGCAGTAGACATTAGACAGGTATGTACTTGAGATAGCAGTAGACATTAGACAGGTATGTACTGTAGATAGCAGTAGACAGGTATGTACTTGAGATAGCAGTATACATTAGACAGGTATGTACTTGGGATAGCAGTAGACATTAGACAGGTATGTACTGTAGATAGCAGTAGACAGGTATGTACTTGAGATAGCAGTATACATTAGACAGGTATGTACTTGAGATAGCAGTAGACATTAGACAGGTATGTACTTGAGATAGCAGTAGACATTAGACAGGTATGTACTGTAGATAGCAGTAGACAGGTATGTACTTGAGATAGCAGTATACATTAGACAGGTATGTACTTGAGATAGCAGTAGACATTAGACAGGTATGTACTTGAGATAGCAGTAGACATTAGACAGGTATGTACTGTAGATAGCAGTAGACAGGTATGTACTTGAGATAGCAGTAGACATTAGACAGGTATGTACTGTAGATAGCAGCAGAAATTAGACAGGTATGTACTTGAGATTGCAGTAGACATTAGACAGGTATGTACTGTAGATAGCAGTAGACAGGTATGTACTGTAGATAGCAGTAGACATTAGACAGGTATGTACCTGAGGTAGCAGTAGACATTAGACAGGTATGTACTTGAGATAGCAGTAGACATTAGACAGGTATGTACCTGAGGTAGCAGTAGACATTAGACAGGTATGTACTGTAGATAGCAGTAGACAGGTATGTACTTGAGATTGCAGTAGACATTAGACAGGTATGTACCTGAGGTAGCAGTAGACATTAGACAGGTATGTACTGTAGATAGCAGTATATATTAGACAGGTATGTACTGTAGATAGCAGTAGACAGGTATGTACTTGAGATAGCAGTAGACATTAGACAGGTATGTACTTGAGATAGCAGTAGACATTAGACAGGTATGTACTGTAGATAGCAGTAGATATTAGACAGGTATGTACTGTAGATAGCAGTAGACAGGTATGTACTTGAGATAGCAGTATACATTAGACAGGTATGTACTTGAGATAGCAGTAGACATTAGACAGGTATGTACTTGAGATAGCAGTAGACATTAGACAGGTACAGTATGTACTGTAGATAGCAGTAGACAGGTATGTACTTGAGATAGCAGTAGACATTAGACAGGTATGTACTGTAGATAGCAGCAGAAATTAGACAGGTATGTACTTGAGATTGCAGTAGACATTAGACAGGTATGTACCTGAGGTAGCAGTAGACATTAGACAGGTATGTACTGTAGATAGCAGTAGACATTAGACATTAGTCCTGGTTTAAAGTGTATCAATTGTTTTAATCTGGGAATCATTTCCTCTTGCAACGGTTGATGAAGGGCTGAGTGAACTATTTACAATTATTGTGAAGAGAGCTTAAAACAATAGTCCACATGTAACTTTATATAATTGAACTATATATGAGAACAAAATCTAGCAACCTAGTGTGAAATTCACATTCAATATTTACGTGCCATTTGGGTATCAAATGTAGACACAAGGGATGCAGCCAGTTTTCTACTTTAATATTGGAAGCATGATAATGTAATTACACTGTAACACTTGTTGGTTTTTGACTTCACACCTACGTTTGATAAAGTTGAGACCTCACTCAATAGAAATTCTATTGAAGCAGAAGAGTGAGAGAAAGAAAAGGATACATTTTGTTGTCACTCTGTATCTACAGTAATAGTATGTCATTGCACCTGTTTACTTCTAGTTCAAGAATTGAGATAGTAGGAAGGAGTGATTGGAGAGTGATCAACAGAGACAGGTGGATTGTGCTTTTAATGACTCTGATTAATAGCTCACCGCCTTTCAATGTTAGCGTTAAAGAGAGAGTATAAAATATTGCTATTCTTTGATGATATAAAAGCAGAGAAAAAAGATAGTTGATAATGATTTTTAGAAGTTTTGCAGTATGTGTAGTTTATAACTCATTAGATCATTCTTTTATTATTTTTTGGATGCTTCAAGTGAAACCTGGGAATCGTTATCATCATATTGCTTTATGAATATTCAGTAATGTGTATGGGTTTAAATATTCAAATATAATAAGACTCTGAATATTCAGGTACTGTAGATGACTATTCATGCTATGACTACTTTGGGAGGTTACTAATATTCAGGCAGAAAAGTTGAAGGAGACACAAACTGTACCATCATTATTGGTCTTTGTGATAGAGATAACTGTCATGCACAACTATTTTAGATAGCTTAGAAAACTCTTCTATTCGGGGGATACCATACAGTAGATTTAGTGTTACTTCACACACAAGCCAGAAGACTTGATCAAGTCTAAAAATGACACCATTAAGCCACATAATGTGCTTCACTTGTTTATGTTTCTTTGTTTCTTACAACATTTTACTATCTGTAAAGGAGATGGGTTTTGCAAAATTCTGAATGTCTTAATATGTCCTAATAATGATGGTATCGGTTTCATTGTCAATGCTGTTAATGATCTACCTGGAAAATATGAAAAGAAAAGACAAATGTAAAGTAAATGGTTTCAGATCCAAGCTTCACTATGACATCACAGTTCACTATGACATCACAGTTTTTCAAGGTGACAACTCCCAGCCACTACTACTTCTTAAAGTTAGATATGTTGAAAACAGAATAAGATATTTCTCAGCTCTTTGGGAGAATTGTTCTTCAGAAAGATCCCTGTCATATAAGCAAAAGATAAATAGATTATGTTTGGGTTTGTGTCTCCTTTACAGTAAGTCTCTGTATATTCAACTGCTTCAAATAGTACATAACAACATGCTAGTATCCCAAATATTACTCTCACACTTCAAAGGCAGGATGTCAGTGTCAATGAGAACATTTGTGTCTTGCTGAATAATTCGATATGGAAAGACTTTAGATTTAGGAAAAGGGTTTTGCATTGTGTCTTCATTTCAAAAACTCAGGGAATAATCTGAGAAAATTAGGAAAGTCTGTGACATATCAAGTTTGGAGCAATTAAATACATCAATTTAATGAATCTAGTCTACTATTCTTTTCCATATATATATATATATATATATATATATATATATATATATATATATATATATATATATATATATATATATATATATATATATATATATATATATATATATATATATATATATATATATATATATATATATATATATATATATATATATATATATATATATATATATATATATATATATATATATATATATATATATATATATATATATATATATATATATGTATATATGTATATATATATATATATGTATATATATGTATATGTATATATATGTATATATATATATATATGTATATATATATATATATATATATATATATATATATATATATATATATATATATTTATATATATATATATATATATATATATATATATATAAATGAGACACATTGTCTGCTGCTGGAGATTTTGTTCCAACGATTTGTTCGTCTTGTTTCTTTCAGATACTATTCCTCTTGAAATTTATAAGACAATTCTTGGAAGACAATCCATTCTCTGTTTGTAGTGAAGAGTTAACATATATTAAGAAACACATAGTATCAGAAGGCGACAAGATCGTAACAAAGTCTAAGGCAGGAGTGATCGTCATCACTGTGAACCAGGACAATTACTTTATGAAGCTAAGGTTTTCTATACCAGATGCCTATCCCAGTGATCCTGTAACGTAAGTAACAGCATAATCAACATAAAAAACTTAAAGCACCTCTATGTCTTTGCCAAATGACTCTTCAGGTTAGACTATTTGGTACTTAAGTTACATAGCTAACTTGCATAACATTTGCATTACTAATGAAGTTTCAGTCCAAGTTTCTGATTGTTTTTGGATTGGCTTACTACTCTTATAATCAATGTGTCTGAACAAAGAAACCTTGAGGATCCCATGGACTCATTAATTGCTTGCTAACTATTTTTCAAACGAGGAGATTTATAGTTTGATCAATTTTGAAAATGGTTGGATAAGTTTGGTAAAATTATTATAAATTTAAAAGAAATGTTGAACCTGATAGTCCAAAAGCATTTGGTATATAAAGCAAATAAGCACTTCTTTTCACCCTGCCATAGTCCCATACCCGATGTGCAGATCATGAAGAGGATTATCTCCTTTCAAAACTTTGCCATGTTTTTTACATTTTGAGTATTAAAATGGTCAATCAAATCCTGAACTGTGCTTTCTTGACATGTTCTCCTGTAATGTTGCTGAAGTTGTTCCTTTATGCCAGATACCATTAGAACATTATGCAACTTGAATACAGTTTCATCCTAAGTTTGAGTGACCATGAATGCTTTTTGCACAACAATTATTTAAAAAGATCCCTCGTTACTCAATAGGATATTCTGGTCGGTGAAGTTAATTGAAAATTTTCTGGAACTTTAGGAGAAATCCAACAACTCATAGCATATGTCCCAAAGACATGAATTTGTTTCAAATTTTGTAAATGCTTCTGAAAACAGCAGAATGGTCATAATCTGAGCAATTCAGTTGAAATTGTCTTTGTTGTTTTGCATAATTTGACCATTTTCACAAAGGAAGAGAAAATTTTTCTACAAAAAAAATATACTTTTTGATGAAATTTTAAGTACAGAAAACTCAGCTAGGCAAACGTTTCAAATGTATCAGGTTCTGAGGATAAATCAGCAAGAAGATTATAAAAGCTTAAGTAAAGCTTTTGAAGACCATTTGCCCAGATGACATCACAGACCCCCCCCCCCAAAGTAATGTGATCCAATTTCCTGAAGTAGTTGAAGGTTTAACCAGTCAAAAAAGGTCACATTCAATCAAGCATACTTCCAGTTAGGGGCAACATACTGAGATATGGTTTTCAACTAGCAGTGTGAAATATTTTCTCTTGAATATAAGTTTCATACTGTTTTTCACCAGAAAATCGTTTTTAAGAGTAAACATCATTTGGTTTACTTTTTGCATTATGGTGTAAACATTACTGTAAATTCTCAGTTAGTGTTACAAAATGCCTTTTTTTTCTTCAATATGAACAGATAACCAGTTCTTATTCAAGTCTAGCAATTCATGTTTTAAACTTCAACAATACCTCTATGTTTTCTTTAACTACATTCTGTTTAATAATTAAGTCTTCTCTTGTTGAACTTTATAGCAACAGTTCTCTGTTGTTTTGTTTTGGACAGTGCAGAGGCAACCAGTAAATGTATTTCTGTGTATTTGATCTTTCAGACTAGAAAACTTAAACCATAACTACCCAGACATTTTTCAAAAGATGCTTATGGCACAAGCTCAGGAAATGGCAAGGCGGTGTGTGGAGCCTCCACTCAAACGAAAACCAAGGTGAGATTGCCCACAGTATCATAAAATTAGAGATATAAAAATAGCTTTCAGTATTTTCATTTTCTGTTTATAAATCTTCACGTTATGCAACACTCATACAAAAGCATTTGCTTGTCTGATTCATACTGTAAGTTAAAAGGAAACAGTTTCTAACATCATCCTAGACTGAAGAAAGATTGAACTGTACAAAAAAAAAAAGTCCCGTACATTTCTTGTAACTTGTCACTGATTAGTTAATTTCTTCATAGTCAACATGGAAATCAAAACTTGTGAATTTTGAGTTTCTTTTGTTTTTTCATAGAAATAAATCATCAAGACATGTTGGCAAATTGTAAAGAGCAGTGAAATGTTTGGCTAGAATAGGACTCAAATTACCAGTGACCTCAGGTCAATAAGTCCTCTGTTCTACAAATGAAAGCTATCCAGCCTCTGGTTGATTAGGATCCCTATGTAACCATGCCTCTGGATGCCATTTAGAATATCAAACTACTTTACGTACATTTTATCTATGGATCACACCCAGTCTTGCTTGATTTATGTTGTAAGTAGGTTGATTAGATCAAATCAATTCACTTACCACCAGGATCACTACGGATGAATCATAGACGGTGTGTTAATTGTAATTCAGATGTCGGTTTGGAAGGTTTAGAAGTCGTTGTTTGGTAGTGGGTTCAGGTCAGCAATCTAATTTATGTTTCAAGTTTAATTTGATATAAGTTTTTCGGCAGATTAGAAATAATTAATATTGAACAAAGAAGTTTAACTGACAGCTTCATGAAATGTAGATGTTAATAAATTTATAACTCATCTTTTGTTAAACCTAGGGATCCACCATTCGAACCTGCACCTTCACTTCAGAAAATTGCTAACTTTCTCATCAGAGATGGTTTAAGGAAACTTCCAACAGATCCTTGCCAAGTTTGTAAGGAAAGAGCTTTCCCTAAGGAACCTAAGGTAAGTTTGTGTCTGGTAAAGTGGGAGGATGGGTGAATGTTGGATGTTTGTGTCTGGTTAAGTGGGAGGATGGGTGAATGTTGGATGTTTGTGTCTGGTTAAGTGGGAGGATGGGTGAATGTTGGATGTTTGTGTCTAGTTAAGTGGGAGGATGGGTGAATGTTGGATGTTTGTGTCTGGTTACGTGGGAGGATGGGTGAATGTTGGATGTTTGTGTCTGGGTACGTGTGAGGATCAGTGAATGTTGGTTGTTTGTGTCTGGTTAAGTGGGAGGATGGGTGAATGTTGGATGTTAGTGTCTGGGTAAGTGGGAGGATCAGTGAATGTTGGATGTTTGTGTCTGGTTACGTGGGAGGATGGGTGAATGTTGGATGTTTGTATCTGGGTACGTGTGAGGATCAGTGAATGTTGGTTGTTTGTGTCTGGTTAAGTGGGAGGATGGGTGAATGTTGGATGTTAGTGTCTGGGTAAGTGGGAGGATCAGTGGATGTTTGTGTCTGGTTAAGTGGGAGGATGGGAGAATGTTGGATGTTTGTGTCTGGTTAAGTAGGAGGATGGGTGAATGTTGGATGTTTGTGTCTGGTTAAGTGGGAGGATGGGTGAATGTTGGATGTTTGTGTCTGGTTAAGTGGGAGGATCAGTGAATGTTGGATGTTTGTGTCTAGTTAAGTGGGAGGATGGGTGAATGTTGGATGTTTGTGTCTGGTTAAGTGGGAGGATGGGTGAATGTTGGATGTTTGTGTCTGGGTAAGTGGGGGATCAGTGAATGTTGGATGCTTGTGTCTGGTTAATTGGGAGGATGGGTGAATGTTGGATGTTTGTGTTTGGTAAAGTGGGAGGATGGGTGAATGTTGGATGTTTGTGTCTGGTTACATGGTAGGATGGGTGAATGTTGGATGTTTGTGTCTGGTTAAGTGGGAGGATGGGTGAATGTTGGATGTTTGTGTCTGGTTAAGTGGGAGGATGGGTGAATGTTGGATGTTTGTGTCTGGTAAAGTGGGAGGATGGGTGAATGTTGGATGTTTGTGACTGGTTAAGTGGGAGGATGGGTGAATGTTGGATGTTTGTGTCTGGTTAAGTGGGAGGATGGGTGAATGTTGGATGTTTGTGTCTGGTAAAGTGGGAGGATGGGTGAATGTTGGATGTTTGTGTCTGGTAAAGTGGGAGGATGGGTGAATGTTGGATGTTTGTGTCTGGTAAAGTGGGAGGATGGGTGAATGTTGGATGTTTGTGTCTGGTAAAGTGGGAGGATGGGAGAATGTTGGATGTTTGTGTCTGGTAAAGTGGGAGAATGGGTGAATGTTGGATGTTAGTGTCTGGTTAAGTGGAAGGATGGGTGAATGTTGGATGTTTGTGTCTGGTTAAGTGGGGGGATGGGTGAATGTTGGATGTTTGTGTCTGGTTAAGTGGGAGGATGGGTGAATGTTGGATGATGGTGGTAGTAGTCATATAGATTGCCACGGAAATGTTGATCTTCTTTGAGAAATAAGTCTTGACCCCAAAATAACCATATGATGTGAAATAAAGCTAATTGATTTATCAGGAGGTTACTGAGTCCTGAACAAAACATGCTTTGAGGCTAGAGAGCAAAACAGGATAGATTGAATGAGTGTTTACATGTAAAGTAATGGGCACCTCCTCTTAGAATCTGTCTGTTATTTGTCTTTATATTTTTGTCTCCTACAGAATGTTGTCAATAATCCTGAGCATGGGAGACATGTGGAGTGGGTCTACTGTGGTCATATATTTCACAATGGTTGCCTGGATGAGTACATGAAGTTACCACCATTTACAGGTTAGTTTATGCAGCAATCATATCAATTATGATGTTTAGGACATTATCTGTGCACACATAAAGATGAGGTGTATGTACACATCTAGTGGTGGTCTCTGCATATATAGGGGAGGTTTGAATCAAATATAGTGGCCATCTCAGCACGTATATAGGGTCTCTGTACACATACAGGTGAGGTCTGTGTACACATATAGGTGAGGTCTGTGTACACATATAGGTGAGGTCTGTCTACACATGTAGGTAAAGACTACACATATAGGTGAGGTCTTTGTACACATATAGGTGAGGTCTGTGTACACATATAGGTAAGGTCTCTGTACATATATAGGTGAGTTCTCTGTACACATAAAGGTAATGTCTCTACATATATAGGTAAAGACTACACATATAGGTGAGGTCTCTTTACACATATCCGTGAGGTCTCTACGCATGTAGGTAAAGACTACACATATAGGTGAGGTACACATACAGGTAAGGTCTCTGTACATATATACGTGAGGTCTCTGTACACATATATATGTAAGGTCTCTACACATGTAGGTGAGGTCTCTGTACACATATCGGTGAGGTCTCTACACATATAGGTAAAGACTACACATATAGTTGAGGTACACATACAGGTAAGGTCTCTGTACATATATAGGTGAGGTCTCTATGCATGTAGGTAAAGACTACACATATAGGTGAGGTACACATACAGGTAAGGTCTCTGTACATATATACGTGAGGTCTCTGTACACATATATATGTAAGGTCTCTACACATGTAGGTGAGTTCTCTGTACACATATCGGTGAGGTCTCTACACATATAGGTAAAGACTACACATATAGTTGAGGTACACATACAGGTAAGGTTTCTGTACATATATAGGTGAGGTCTCTACGCATGTAGGTAAAGACTACACATATAGGTGAGGTACACATACAGGTAAGGTCTTTGTACATATATACGTGAGGTCTCTGTACACATAGATATGTAAGGTCTCTACACATGTAGGTGAGTTCTCTGTACACATATCGGTGAGGTCTCTACACATATAGGTAAAGACTACACATATAGTTGAGGTACACATATAGGTAAGGTCTCTGTACATGTATAGGTGAGGTCTTTGTACACATATGGGTGAGGTCTCTGTACACATATAGGTGAGGTTTTGCAATGTTTTTTTATTCATTATTCTAAGCCTCAAATCGATCTTGCTTCAGGAGTAGTATTGGTAAGGACAGTCACAATGCTTAATATTACAGTGTGCAAAAATTCACACAGTGCCACTCTTTAGTAATGATGGTTTCAGTTGTGTTACGGTATAAAGATCACGTCCAGATTGTTTGCAGCTTAATGAGTTTTACCATGAACCCAAATACTGTTTCATTCACTTCTGCAGGTGGCAAAAAATGTCCTGGTTGTAAGAAGAGGATATACCATGATAAATGGAACATCAGTCCTGAACTTGCAGAGGCCAGATGGGCCCATCATCAGGCACGAGAAAGGGAAATTGATGAAGTTACAGACTTTTTGAAATGACAGAGGCTCAGTTTTCAGGATCTTCTAATGAATCAGAAACTTTTAAATCCTGATGCTGGATTGAAACAAATATTTGCTTTTAACAGAACAGTGACTTTATTGTAAAGTAGCCTTCAGGGCATAAACAACTCAGTATTGAGTAGTCTGATCTGGAAAGGCTGAAGTATTAACAGCAGAAACAGATCTGATGGATCAGAATGATGTAGAAAGATGGCTACATAAAGCTGTTGTGACCTACAGGAAATCAGTGGCCAGAATGATGTAGAAAGATAGCTCCTTATAGCTGTTTGTAACCTACAGGGAGATCAGTGGCCAGAATGATGTAGAAAGATAGCTTCATCTAGCTGATTGTAACCTACAGGGAGATCAGTGGCCAGATTGATGAAGAAAGATAGCTTCATCTAGCTGTTCTGACCTGCAGGGAGATCAGTGGCCAGAATGATGTAGAAAGATAGCTTCATCTAGCTGTTTGTGATCTACAGGGAGATCAATGGTCAGAATGATGTAGAAAGATAGCTTCATCTAGCTGTTTGTGATCTACAGGGAGATCAGTGGCCAGAATGATGTAGAAAGATAGCTTCATATAGCTGTTTGTAACCTACAGGGAGATCAGTGGCCAGAATGATGTAGAAAGATAGCTTCATCTAGCTGTTTGTGATCTACAGGGAGATCAGTGGCCTGATTGATGTAGAAAGATAGCTTCATCTAGCTGTTTGTGACCTACAGGGAGATCAATGGCCAGAATGATGTAGAAAGATAGCTTCATCTAGCTGTTTGTGATCTACAGGCAGATCAGTGGCCAGAATGATGTAAAACCTTAGTCAAATCAACAACTACTTTCTAAGAAAGCCATTCTGTACATTAGAATTTACTTAACATGCTTGTTGTGATGGTAGCTGCATTTTGCTTTGAATTTTATACAATCTATTGGTTTGATACTCAGCTGAGGGATAAGGTACCTGAAAACATCATTTAGCACTTTGATTTACAAATCATACCATGAACAACTAAACTTTTGAGCATTTATTCTGTTAGGGTCAATGGTTCCTGTAGAAAAATAAAGCAATTACATTAAATCCGTGGACACAAGATATTTTGCAGTGGACTAAATGGTTAATAAGCATTCAGTCTAGTGTAACCATAATGATCATCAGTGGAGTAAATGGTTAATAATCATTCAATCTAGTGTAAACATAATGATCATCAGTGGAATGAATGGTTAATAATCATTCAATCTGGTGTAACCATAATGATCATCAATGGAGTAAATGGTTAATAAGCATTCAATCTAGTGTAACCATAATGATCATCAGTGGAGTAAATGGTTAATAATCATTCAATCTAGTGTAACCATAATGATCATCAGTGGAGTAAATGGTTAATAATCATTCAATTTGGTGTAACCACAATGATCATCAGTGGAGTAAATGGTTAATATTCATTCAATCTGGTGTAACCATAATGATCATCAGTGGAGTAAATGGTTAATAATCATTCAATTTGGTGTAACCATAATGATCATCAGTGGAATAAATGGTTAATAATCATTCAATTTGGTGTAACCATAATGATCATCAGTGGAGTAAATGGTTAATAATCATTCAATTTGGTGTAACCATAATGATCATCAGTGGAGTAAATGGTTAATAATCATTCAATCTAGTGTAAACATAATGATCATCAGTGGAATGAATGGTTAATAATCATTCAATCTGGTGTAACCATAATGATCATCAATGGAGTAAATGGTTAATAAGCATTCAAACTAGTGTAACCATAATGATCATCAGTGGAGTAAATGGTTAATAATCATTCAATCTAGTGTAACCATAATGATCATCAGTGGAGTAAATGGTTAATAATCATTCAATTTGGTGTAACCACAATGATCATCAGTGGAGTAAATGGTTAATATTCATTCAATCTGGTGTAACCATAATGATCATCAGTGGAGTAAATGGTTAATAATCATTCAATTTGGTGTAACCATAATGATCATCAGTGGAATAAATGGTTAATAATCTTTCAATTTGGTGTAACCACAATGATCATCAGTGGAGTAAATGGTTAATAATCATTCAATTTGGTGTAACCAGAATGATTATCAGTGGAGTAAATGGTTAATCATTCAATTTGGTGTAACCATAATGATCATCAGTGGAGTAAATGGTTAATAATCATTCAATTTGGTGTAACCATAATGATCATCAGTGGAATAAATGGTTAATAATCATTCAATTTGGTGTAACCATAATGATCATTAGTGGAGTAAATGGTTAATAATCATTCAATCTGGTGTAATCATAATGATCATCAGTGGAGTAAATGGTTGATAATCATTCAATTTGGTGTAACCATAATGATCATTAGTGGAGTAAATGGTTAATAATCATTCAATCTGGTGTAATCATAATGATCATCAGTGGAGTAAATGGTTAATAATCATTCAATTTGGTGTAACCATAATGATCATCAGTGGAGTAAATGGTTAATAATCATTCAATTTGGTGTAACCACAATGATCATCAGTGGAGTAAATGGTTAATATTCATTCAATCTGGTGTAACCATAATGATCATCAGTGGAGTAAATGGTTAATAATCATTCAATTTGGTGTAACCATAATGATCATCAGTGGAATAAATGGTTAATAATCATTCAATTTGGTGTAACCATAATGATCATCAGTGGAGTAAATGGTTAATAATCATTCAATTTGGTGTAACCACAATGATCATCAGTGGAGTAAATGGTTAATAATCATTCAATTTGGTGTAACCATAATGATCATTAGTGGAGTAAATGGTTAATCATTCAATTTGGTGTAACCATAATGATCATCAGTGGAGTAAATGGTTAATAATCATTCAATTTGGTGTAACCATAATGATCATCAGTGGAATAAATGGTTAATAATCATTCAATTTGGTGTAACCATAATGATCATTAGTGGAGTAAATGGTTAATAATCATTCAATCTGGTGTAATCATAATGATCATCAGTGGAGTAAATGGTTAATAATCATTCAATTTGGTGTAACCATAATGATCATTAGTGGAGTAAATGGTTAATCATTCAATTTGGTGTAACCATAATGATCATCAGTGGAGTAAATGGTTAATAATCATTCAATCTGGTGTAATTATAATGATCATCAGTGGAGTAAATGGTTAATAATCATTCAATTTGGTGTAACCATAATGATCATGTTAAAGTGTATGGATGGAGGGGTATCCAGCTTTGTGCAAAGAAAGGTCAGAATCATGAAGTTTAACCCATCCTCAAATTCAACTTGAGAATTTTAATCAGAATTTCTTTAATACTTCTATCACATCGGTGCTGTGTGGAAGCTTTAAGACTGTGTGAATCAAACAGGCAGTGTGGCAGGGCCTCATGTATCATATACATGTATCTATTGTGTACCTGGTAGTATTACCATAGACTTAGCTCATAATAAACTAATGAGAATAAAATCACAATCATCTGTCCATTGTCTGTGTACTTTTAACCTATGCTCTTTAAGTTGTATGAGGGGTATACATAGCAGGAATTGTGGAATGTTTACATCAACTTTGAATTCTAACACATGCAGTTAGTACATTGAAGTGTTTAGACTCTCTATGTACCTGAAGTAATGCATGGTTAAGTTTGTCAATGTACATCTTGGGAAACATTAAGAAGTGGTTATCAATCAGTCACATTTGCATAAAACTGATGCCATTTGAAAGAATACCAACATTGATAAATGGAATTGCAGTAGTATGAGTACAAGTAGAATTCCTGTTGGTTTGAGTATGTGTACAAGTACAAGGCCCTACGCATGGATATTAGTATGTAGTCTTGGACTAGCCATCTATACCAGACTTCCAAAGTACTATGAGTAAGATTACTAGTCTTAGAGGGCAATACAAGTACAGGTATTCTATGCTACTATAAGAGTATTAAAGTATAAACTCACTACAAGTCTGTTATAAATACAATGTAAAGAAAGATTTGATGCTTCAATGATTCTCTGAGTTTTCATTGATATTATCCAAAAGGACAAAAACAGAACTACAAAAGCATCTTGCTCAGTTTAGCTCAAATTTTGGCAAAAACACACATTAATCACATTTGGACTTAACCAAACCAGATTGTGCTTTGCTCTTATCGATAAATAGCTTCTTTTTCTCATGTATTTCATTTAAATACTGTTTATAATGTGAAGGCTGAATACCATGTTGATGATGCTTCACATTAGCTGGCATGTTTTAGCTCTACTGCCCTGTTTCATATAATTTATTTTGGAATACTTCTAAGGAATACTGCGAGTGCTCTATGAAGCAGGAAGGATAGCTCTGCCATCCGTTGAACTGGATTTGAGATGTAATTGTTACAGTTACAGACTTTATCTCTCTGTGACTTAATCACAATGCTCATAGACTTGTCAGCATTGCATACAAAACAAAGCAGACATTATAAGGTGATCTCTTTTTGATTTCTTACAATCAGCCTACTGTGAACTACCCAGTTAAGAGGATCTATTATTTTAATATTGAGAACATCAATGTTTACAGGTAGTTCAAATTGTAAATAATTGTTGTAAAATGAGATTTGAAATACACTTTGGTTGTACCACTACAATTAAATATTAGAAATGTCTGAATTTGTATACATACTCCTCAGAATTCTACTCTATATTTTATGGATTTCATTAATATATTTGTAATATTAGGATAATACAGAATGTGTTTGGCTATTGTTGTTGCATGTTCCCTGTGCTTTATAGTTTGCTGACCTGATTTGTAGTGTTAATGAGCTAATAAGTAGGATGATTGCTGCCTTCCTCATGGTGTGTGGAAGTTAGTGCATTGTTAACATTATGTCAGTTTGAGAGATTTATCAGTGATGAAGAACCGTCAGTACAGATGTTTCATTCCCCAATCAGTTATGTATGTGGATGTATGTATGAGGATACATCAGAGGATGTAATATATTCCATGAATAAATTGTCAATAGGACTCTGTGGCGTTCCAAATGAACTCTCGTAACACATGGTGATTTTGGGTGAACATAACCTTTATAATCTTCTCACTAGAATAAAGACCTGAGTCACTGTAATATCTCTAATACAGACTATGGGGAAATCTTCCCAAACTTTACTTTTGAAATTGAGTGATTTGAGTCCGACTAGTTACAACACATTCCTTCAACTACTCATCAATGCGTACAATGCGTGCATCATGCGTACAATCAGTCATCAATGCAGCAGACACACATAACAACTAGGAAGTTCAATCCATGCATTTGTTTCCTTGTTTACGGCATCAATTTGATACCATTTGCTGTAAACAATGAACAAACAAACACAAACAATGGACATCATTTTTGAACTGATGTAAAGTAGAATTAAGAATCACATGAGCACTACGAAGTACTTCTGTTCCCATATATATTCAAAAACAATGACCAACAAGGGTTTGCTTGAATTTGTAAGACATTGTTATTAAATTTTTTGACACATTTTTATGACAGAACACACAGAGTCAGGCTTTAGAAAGTAAAGCAATGAGTGGAAATAAAACAAACCTGGAATGGATTATAGATGATGATCAACACATATATTTTCACCAAGTTCAAACACATCAGTAGTGTTGGTGTTCCTTTGAATAAATTTGAAATGATGCAATAAAATATAAAAGTCAAGGTGAGGGTCAAAACACAAACCATTTTGAAAATATTTAAAGTGGTTTTGAGAAAAAAAAAAAAAAAAAAAATGGGGAATAATATTAGTAATGAAAAGGACTTCTTAAATGATTTGAAACATGAAAGGACACCAAGCACATTTCATTCTACAACAACGAGTGTAACTTAGAACACCAATATCATTACTACATATCCAGCAAGTTCTGTCTTGTCAGTAATGTTGCTGTGAATCCATGGACCTATTGTGGTCCAGTTATGATATGTTCAGTAGTAAAACATGTCAATGAATGAATTTGAAACAGTTTTAATATTACAAAATTACAAATTGCAGCATAACTTACCATGTTAAATCTGCTACTAATAAACTGTGTTAAAGGATACTATTATAAACTTCCCTAAAGGTTGAGTAATATGTGAAGCTTCCCTGCAGGTCAAGCGATTAACTACAGCTTCACAGTGGGTTTATGCTACTATGAGTCCCTGATAGGGCCATTTACATGGTACTTAACTCACAACAAGTTCAAAGGTTGATATGGTGATATACTGTAGGTTAGTAGGCATGACACAGTTGGCTTGAAATTACAGTTCACTGTTACTAACTTACCTTAATGTCTAATAGTTAACAACATTTGGTAATAACATACATTCTCATATCCAATAGGAGAAGCAAATGGATAGAAATAAAAAAGAAAAAAAAGTTACTTTTTGAAAGCCCCTACAGAATGTTTTAAGATTATAGCAAGAATTTCATATCACAAATGAGCAAGGAATTAACCATGAAGTCATGTAGAAACATCTCAAATAAAACAATTAATGTACACATTGATTGTTTTACCCTTCAACATTACAAGAAGTACTCTTAAAAGGATGATATTACCAGCAAACCTATGTGATATGTTGTAGGACAATAAAACACACTGCTATCAGTCTAGGTTGCCTTAATTAAATAAGTTTAGTTTTTTAGAAATGACCATTTACACGAGTGTAGTTTCTCTGATGCACTGCACAACTCTATGGTAAACATATAGACTTATGGCCGCAAATGACGTTTTAATACAATACATTACAACTTAGTTAAAGGCCAACACATGACAAGGATTCTTTGTTGTTTATAAGAAGTCACAGAGCATGTCATGGATGAGTTATTAGAATTTATAAAACAACAGATTAACATTTAGTCCTGCACTCAGGAGCAGACTCATCAATTTACCCTCGAGAGTTTTGGCATAGTTTAAAGGTTAATATCTTGAAAACCTCAACAGCTATTCAAACATTACTAGCACTTTATTTTGACCTTTTTCTTGAACTATGATACATCAAGACTACAATTCTACCTAAGTCACCCTTTTGTAAGTTAAACCAAACAGGTCAATAACAATAACTTACACACTGCTGGAAAACCTAAAAAAAGAACATTTTGAACCATTTCCTCAAATTACCGAATTGATAGCTGCACAAAAGTTTTTGATAAAGAAACAAAGGATTGACCTGTCAAGCTAATGCTAGTTCCATCAATCAAAACTGGAATTGGATAAAGTATGGATAAATCATCATTCAATTACTAATGGATAGTGAGATAATACTTAAATCTCCATCTATGACATCTCCATCATTGTAACACTTCCTGTTTACTGCCACCATGAATATAATGTTATAATTGGAGTAATTGCTCAATTATTGTCTTTGCTTTATTATTGTTTTCTAGCCTGCTACATGGTTAGTGAATATGGTCATGCTCAGTCAGTTAGTTGTTCTGTGTATCTGGTCAGTGAATCTGACCACATTTCAACTGTTAGCTTTCTGGGAATTTATTTTTCATTATTGTCATCTTTAATGAGGGAAGTCCTGCTCAGTGCAGAAGCACTGGTTTGTGGTCACACGACCTTGTCTATTCCCTAGTACAGCACTATAGCTAACCTTGCCTATTCCCTAGTACAGCAGTATAGCTAACATCCTAACATAGATGCTAACATATGGGAGATAGTTCAGCTAACAGAAGCTAATATATTACAAACAGTAAAGCTAACATATATGGAGATCACAGCTAACATAGGTGTTTGGGACCCCCACAGTTGCATATAAGGACTGGGTGTTTTAATCCAGTATGCCATTGTGTGCTGAGAATCAGAAACTATCACTTGTCATTTGCCTAATATTGTAAATATTTAGTACAGAGCATTTGATATGCTACAGTGAAGTAGATTGTAAATATATAAGTAACCTGCAACTACATAATTTCCTGTCTCAATCTTATTTCTACCAGTGAAGTCTTTAGTCTTCCAAACATCTCTAACTTCTAAGGATATCCAGTAGACTGCGGGTTAACGTTACAACAATGACAAAGCTTAACATTATGAAATGGTAGATGTTCATACTTGATTACACTAAGCCAGTACCTAACAATACACACTGGTGTGTGACCAGTGAAAATAAATTCATCTGTAACAGGTATGTTAATAATATGTGAATATCCATTTAGTTCTAATCATTTCAGTGGTCATCATTGCATAGAGAAAACAGCCATACACATCATTCCTACAACTGACCATCTCTAAGGGATTTCATTAAAGTTAAAATCAAACCAATTTTGAATACAAGCACATTAAACAAAAAATTAAGAGGCAAGGTGAGTAATTAATATCACAACAAACATATAAATAATACAAATTGTACATAAATTAATTCTTTCAGCTTTAAACAGCACTGTTCCAAGGTGAAAGGTTGTCACAATGACAAGGACGGATAATAGTTAAAACATTCTTAGTTAATACAGATAATATAGCTTGCAATAATATGGGTCATTTTAAAGGAAAAAACAAACATACAAAATAAGTGTCTATGCGTTAGGTAAACTTCAAGGTGAGAGGCTGGTGATGCATACCTATGGTTAGATGTCCATTATAGAAAGAATACAGTTGTATGAGACATTAAATTGTTGGTACAAGTGGTCATTTGGTAAAGGGCTGCTGTACTTGTACTCAATCTAGAATACTTATTGTTTGCAAGGATGATAAAGTAGATTCAAAATTAACTTTGCAATAATATTTAAGACATTTGTCATCAATCATAAAGAGTATATGACTTTATTTATTTATGGCAGATCTGTAACTAAGTTTTGCAAGTACATATTTGCTTACAAGATTTGTGTTTTGTTTACATTACATTAACACCACATCAGTACCACAGTACGATGCTTTCTTGGGGGACAAAGAGGGAGTCATGTGACATTCCAAATCATCTCAGCTAAAACTGGACAAAATGTGGACATATATAGAGCAAACTCAATACCCTTTGAAAATTGCTGGTAGTACCTAGTAATGTGACTGTTTCTTGTGTGTGTCTGTTTGTTATGAAGTTTACAAAGATTAGATTCTATGGTTGTTCTTTCATAAGGTACACTTTGAGACAAACCATTTATGGTTGAGGTAAAAATTTAAACAGCTGATATTCTGATAACATCACTTCGTAAGTACAACTTAACTGTAGTTATATAAACCTATTCTACACAGTTAACAAAACCAAACTGTTGGTTAGACTAATTAGGGTTAAAGATAATACTGGCCTTAATAATGGCTTCAAGGTGTTGAATAATAACTAGGAACTATACTGTAGAGATCCTTCCTAAAGGAAGAATTACCATGAAAGTTACATCTATTAAAGCCCCATTATACATTACATTATAAACTAAACGATACCTTCACTATCATCATATTATTCACATTCTATCACAAAGTAGCTCCTTAACTTCTGTCAAAATTTTTTTTTTCAAATTATGACAGTAACATTTTGTAAACTTCTGATTGGTCTTTGTATGTGATTTATTTTAATGTATAAATTATCTGTGCACAAAACATGATGTCAAAATTGAATAAATCTTTGACTTCTTACTAATTAATGTTGCTTTTGTGAAAATCAATTAAGGAAGAGGATGTCTGATTTGATTAATTGTAATCTTATCAACAAGCTGGTATGCTGATTTTCAGAATTTGACAAATCAACTCAAAAAGTGACTTCAGCACATTATACAATTTACATTTTGTTTCAAACTTCTCTGTCAAAACACTGAACATGTTCACACAAAAAAATGTGCTAGATTCATTGTCAACTTTGTGCCTTTCTTACTTATTACATCTTACAATGGTGCAGAGAGCAAATTGAGGGCAAAATCAGAGAGCAAATCTGCAGTTTCATGGAACAATCATGCTTGATAATCCAAGGTGTCAATTCATAACACAAAAACTTGACATAACAGCCAGGTCCATAGTTGTTCCTTAAATGACTTGACAACATATCAGATAGTTTTGGTGGTACATCATTATCAAATGGGACATTAATGTTTCTGCACACATCACATGCATAGTTGGTTTCCTTGGTTTCTAAAACCTTGTTTTGTAAAACTGTGAAAAGAGGTTAAGAATCCAAAAATCTGTTCCACTCTCAAACAACAATAAAATTGAAGGGGAAAAAATGATCTGCACAATTTTGAAAACTGCACCAACCATTTGGAGGTCCTCTTGTACCAGAGGTAACTAAACAGTTGGCTTACCTCCTGAATTAGACGTTACTAAAACAGTTGGCGTACCTTTTGAATTAGAGGTTACTAAAATAGGTGGCATACCTACTGAAATAGAGGTAACTAAATATTGGGGAGAGTGATGACTTAGGCAATAACTAAATCAATAGAAACTGATAAACATCTTTGTAGAGCTACAAATGACTTCTTTTGTTCCTAATAACAGAATGTTACCTGTGTGCGTTATAAAATGTCTATAGGTGATGGATAACTTTCCCTGTGCTTGCAGTGTTTTGATTGTCACTGGGTTCAACATTTATATAAAGGAGTCACTATTAATGATCATTTTAATGCTCCACACTTTGTAAATATAATGTAACATTAACACAAGAACATCCCTTCTGTTAGGGAGTTTATCCACTTAAAATTAGTCTGAAAGAGCATTAACGCCTTTCACTGTGAATACAAAGTGTAATAACGATTATATCGCTGGTTCTAATCAATACAAGTTTTTCGAGAAAGATGAATAAACAATATACCAGTGATATGACAAATGAAAAGTTTTGGTTTAAAGACTGAGTTACATTATAAATGACAACAGGTAATATGTTTGCAGTATATACAGTTCATAAAAGCCATTCACCACATGATTGCAGGTGAAATCATTTCATCTCAACAACAACAACAGGACGTTAACTCAATGCAATATTTGTTTATAATCACAACCTACGACAAAACAGGAAATGCAAAAATAGTTTTCAGTAAGAAGTACATATTTGTTATTGGAATGTAACAAACCACTGATATGTGCAAAATAAAGACAATGCTCATCAGGGCAATATTACTAAGTTACAGAAATAAGGAATGCCATCATCCAACAGCAGTAGCAACCATTATAAACTTTCACCCTGCTTCTCTCCACCCCCCCCCCCCCCAAGTCTCCAATCACTACAATTCTTGTCCTACTATATGCATGACATATCTCAATTTAAATAAAGCCCTTAACTTTGAGACTAATAATTAATCTTAATAAAAAGAAATGGTTGGAGATAAAATTCATTTTTCAAATCCTGAAACAAAATCTCTGATTGAATACAGATAGAGTACCGTCCACACAGTGGGTATGGTGTAAATATATACATATCGTGCTGACGTGGACCAGACACCACTCAAGATCATATATACTTGAATAAAATTGAAGTCATTTGAATAATAATTACAATACTATCCTCTCTTTGTACAGAAGTGAAAGATAAGCAGTGCCTCCTGGCAGCAAAAGTAAGGGTGTGCAGATTAAACTCATATAAATCACATACAATATTCAATACCTTGTCATGTATAACCACCAAGACAGTGAAGGCAATCTTATTATGTTATTGTCATTGTACAGGAAAGGCTGACGGATTGCCATGCAGCTGCTGCACAATGTTACTCACAAGCTAGTTTATTGTCAAAGCTGCTAAGAGCGATACCCATGGCCTGTACAGCACAGAGAGGGTAGCTGAAATCCATAGTGAAGATGTCTTCTGCCACACGACCAAACTGCATGATAATGTACTCAGCTGTAGAGGAATAACAGTTTTACAATGATGATGATTTAATTGATTGTATTTAGTTTTTATTTTGTTGTTGTGAGGGTCTATGCCATAAAGAAACCATAAATACAACCTAGAGACTAACACATTGCATTGCAAGCTATTAGCACAAGCCATGGCTAAGTTCAGATGCTTATGTTAACTTCAAGATAAAGTACAGCACTGTCTACAGAAGTTTTGTAATGAGCAATACATCCCCCACATAATATTTGTGCTGCAATTCTAGCATAGGCCAACACTTTGTTTCTTTCTACAGGTAACATGTGTAATAATTGCAAAAACATGTGCTGTCACAGCAATCTCCTATAATTTACAGTACATGTGATGTCCATGGCCACAGTTATTTCACTCAGTTTACTCATAATAGCTAGCAGTACCAAAGCCCTCTTACAAGTAAACCACATTACTATTCTAAATACAAGACTACAAAGAAGCCAGATATATCACAACACAAGTGTTTTGAAAATTGCCAATCTGTGTCGTGTAACCTCATAAAAGAATGTGATATCTGTATTTTAATTTCAGTACTTACGATCATTGTCATGAATAACTTGAAAGTTCTTGACTGATGCTTGGGTAACTCTGCCATGAAAGTTCAGCACGTAGGATTGAGTATCTAAGAGAACAACAGATTAAAGAAAGGTTGTATATAAATGTGTAAATGTTTTCCACCAGAAGAAACCAGCAGTGCACTGGTGTATTTAAAACTTTCCCCATTTTCCTAATTACACAAAGATTTTAACAACTAACCAGTTTTACATGTGAAATAATTGTACAATCTACATAATAGGCAAAATTATTTTCCACCAACATAAGAAACCTGTCTGAACTCTTTGTACATAGTATTTCATACAGTGCTGTAGTAGCTTTGTCAAAATTTCACCTATGAGCAGAATGCTTTTTGAAAATGGAAAACACATTTCAAGTTTATTTTTTTACGTTACATCCTCACAACTTTGTCACAAGGTTGTCTAAACTCACCTAACAGCCATAGCAGCATGTGGCTGGTACATTAGGTACATCAGGTAAGTTCTCTATTTAATTTACATTCCAAACAATACATTAAGCTTCACCATAAATGTTTATACAAGTACTAATGCATCAATCAATACCCTAGCCATTGGCTGCAATACTTGGGCTTAATGTACTTATTATTACTATGTTACTTAGGATACTAAGGACTGCAGTTAAAGTTAACTTATAACAAGGCTGCCAGTGAGACTATGAAAAGTAGTGGATTAGTGGAATTCCATCCATCTGTCTTTACAGTTTTATTCTTTTAAATTTATAACATAGTAGATGCAAAATAATACCATCTTTGATGTTTATGGTAGCTACTTTGGAATAGTAGAGATACTGAGGTGAGTGTGGCTAATACCAAGATCATGTTGAAATATTGTTTTGACACCAGAAAACCATTCTTGGATATGCTCCTATTCAATGGACAGTCTTTAGATGGGTTCAAAAAATCAAATGTTTTATGCTTGTTTTCAATAGGCAGTTTTTAGCCTGTTTCATAAAATGAAGTTATTTAATGCTTGTTTTTTTAAGGCAGTTTATAGCAGGGTTCAATAAACATGGAAAACACATTTCAATTTAATTTTTTTACATTCAACTAACAATTCCAGGTGCTTTTTGCAGAAGAAAGCTATTAGTGGCATAAATCCTCACAAGGTTGTTTAAACTAACCTAACAGCCATAGCAGAATATGGCTGGTACATTTTAAGGCATTTCAAGCTCTCTATTTAATTACAATCCAACAATACATTAAGCTTCATCATAAATGTTTTGTTTATGTACTTACATTAATCAACTATTTGATTGAAGGTGTAGAGTTATATTAGTGCACTATCTGATATCTGATCACATCTATTATCTAACATCAAGTAACCTGTAACAGTACCGGTGGTGGTGAAAACATTCCTTTACAGTAACCATACATGTGGCCTACCATTCTTTATTATTCTTTGATCACCAACTGATGTCACAGAGCTTGAGGTTGAAGTCAACCAACATCAAGAAATCCCAACAAGTGATGTGTGAAAAGACATGTCTGCAGCAATGTAGATTTCTTTCGTGTGTGTCCTTTTTGTCCTTGTGCGCTCTGAGTTCTTCGGAAGATTTTGCGCCTTATAAGTACCATTTATTATTATTATTATTATTATGTTAACATGGTCATATATGCTGCTTATCATGCTGTGATAATACATATGTACTGTGTGATAAAGCATCTTACTATAGTAATATCTTTGTGTCTGTTATTTCAATATTTGTCATGTGTTTCCTTACATATGCATCTTACAAGTTTAACTGATATGCAGAAAGATACTATTATGTTAAAAAAAGTTAAATTTGGATGAAATGTAACCAAGAACAATATTGCTCTTGAGGGTTTTGATGTTAGTATTAATAAACCTACCGTCATTCCACACCGGGGTCTTGTTATGTAAATCCAGTAAATCCTCCATGTCTTTCCTTTTAAATCTCTCCAAGATAGACTGATGCTCCTAAAGGTAAACAGGGATTAGTTATCAAGTAAAACATAAGAAAGAATGGGAATTCAATTTGAGAAAACAATGATCTATACAATATCGTCTTTAGTCTTTCACCCTCCCATCTGCTCTTGCACTAAAACCTCTAACATAAGGTTGTCAGAATACTTAACAGGAAATAGCATAGTGCTATGCCAATATGCAACATGTCAAATTGTTACACGCAAATGAAGCAGCATATCAGTTTATGTACACAAATCTTAATACTGATAGCATTTCACACTAACCATATTGATAAACCTGCATATTGCTGTGCACAAACTAAACACCAATTCACTGAATGTATCTATGCTGACATTAACCAGTGGGAAATGTAAACATAAATGAAGGTGCCAACTAGTGATATTGATATATTGATATAACAGGGCATTTAAAGACTGCAGCATACCTAAACCCAACCTTAGTAGTTCCTTACTGATGTAAGAACATTATGCTAACCTTGGGAAATTTACTTTTCATTTTTGGAAGTTGTTGTCCTCAGGTTTTTCACACATTACCTACACATTTAATCCACATGACAAGTTAAACTGATAAATTGTCCACACATTCAAAATTAAAACTACTATTTCATGAGAGAGGTTATGCAGGGGTTCTGAACCTTGAAACCTGAGCATGGTGTTGGGGTTCAAAAAAATAAAAGCCCTGAACATTTGCTAATAGTCTACACAACATTTTGCAGACAGCAAACTACAACTTGTGGACTTACATCTCTGGGTCTGACAGCTACTCTCTGATGGTCCATACTCATGCCTGGGATTACAACAGTCATTTTACGGGGACCTTTGAACCCAAGCACATTGGTATCCTGCAAATAAATACAAATATTTTCTCTTCATTTTTATAAGATTATAATATAACAATTGCCATGCTGATACTACATTTGAAACAGAGTTTTTCAAGTGAAAGATTTAATCCAAATTACACCTTGGCAACTGTGGACTAAACGATGACTGGAATTAACCTGAGGCAGTGAAATGTTACCTCGACTTATGAAACAACTTCTATACCAACATGTAAGGAATGACCTAATTAGAAGCCTACAGCACTATGAAATCTCTCCTTTAAAGTAAAGATAACATCACAAATATGAAAATACAAATACGTACATATAACACAGCGGCTAGTTCTTCGCGTATATTGCTTCCATCAGACAAGCTGCCAGGCTTCTGGGGGCCTAGTCCTTTATCAAATATTGTGAACTGAGTTCCCATAAAGTTGGATCTGTGATGAAAAAAAATGAACGAACACATTATGCAAACTAAATCTTCTTGATAAATTGTCTTGATAACAGCAAGATGATATGGATGGAAACATTACGGTGCTGTCAAAGTGTTAAGATATCTTTTTAAAAATAGTAGTAGTTTTCTACAAAAATGTTTAAAGGTTGAATTAATACATTAACAACTAACTTGCAACCAAATGACAAATTCCTTAAATCTTATAAGTGAGAAATTCATCCTTTGGCTGCAAAATGACAAAACTGGTTAGTTATCAAATGTCATAAATTTAACAATCTGCAGCAAAAATATAGATTGATCACTTAATATAATTTCAAAACGACAAAACGATGCATTAATCTCTGAAAGTCATCATTTCAACAATTTGTAGCTGATTGATAAATTGGTCACTTAAGAACCTTGTCAGTTCAACATTCGAAACAGACTATTCTATCACATTTGCATCAGAATGTCATCATTTCAACACTTTACAGAATGATGAATAGCGGCAAACCACAGGGAATGATCTTAACATCTTTTGACTGCACATTAAAAGTTTCCATAGATTGAGATAACTATCACATCCCCTCAACTGTGAAAGGCAGGTAAGCATTCTTTCCACTCTCTGTAGTCATGACATGGCATGAGTTACTGTAGGAAGTGACACTTTCTACTTGGTTTTTGCACGTATTAATGCATTTTGAATATAAAATTAAAGAGTTAGGATGAGTCGTTGGTGGTTTGACATCAAACATATTTGCCTCTTACCCTATCTGCCTTCTCTTCCCCCTGCAAAATTGCATTCTTAAAGGATAAAATAACTTCTGATAACAGCTTTTGATCTAAGAAATTTAAGGGATGTGCAGAATATAAGATACCAGGCAATAACAGTCACCACACTTCAGGAGATTTACTTTCATTTATTTCACTCACCTAAGCTTTCCAACAAAATTTTCACCTCCTCTAGAAAGATCAGTTGGGTCTGTTGACAGTAAATAATTAGACGTGGTACTCTTCTTTCTCCTTCTTGCAGCCAACAGGAAAGTCTGTCAAACCAGAAAACCAAAACGTTTACTGGTAACGATGCCTAAACATATCCATGGTAAGCCAAACATATTCATAAACTTGTGCACAATCAATGAAGAGGATTATCTACTGATGGCAGTAAATATAAAGGAAGGTACCAGGAATCAGTTATCATGTTAACAAAATCTATTTAGTGACATAGTATTATAAAATTTTGCCCAAAAGTATTGGGCCCACAAATTCAGGCCCATAGAATGTGTCTGAAACTTTTCTTGTGAAATTTTACTTTTATTTTTTACATATGTACTTTTTCCTTTCGTTTTCCTCTGCAAGAGGCCACATGTAGATTGTACAGCAACTCTCACTTGGAATTTATTGTAAAACTTACACATAACTTTAACTTGAAAATGGTTACATAAAGATAAGAGCATAATTACATAAGGATGAGAGAAATGTTTTCATAAAGATGAGAGAATATTACCAGTTTCCCTTCAGGCTGAGACTGTTGATGAATCATACCTAACAATTCACCCAATAACAAAATATTGACTTGTTCAGAATGATCACAATTTGTTTAGCAAAACTGGTTGATATAGAAAACAGTTGTCTCCTTCCCAGAGGGAAAGCAAATTCGAAACCTTACAAGTTTGGCTTGATAATCTCAAGCAGACTCTTATGTATACTGTGTAGCTACCTTCTTGCCATCTTCTCTCTCCATATGTAAGTAGTATGTTGGGTAGATGTTTCGATCGACTCCTTTCTTGTCTCTAGATATTCTGCACCTGACAGGAGTTCCTTGGGGTGCTGGGGTCAGGACATAGGCATCCAAATCATCCATGTTATTGGGACCACCTATAGCCCCTGGACCTGGTATCAGAGTCATCTATAATGAGAAACAAGACAAACATAAACAATCTCTACGTATAACAATACATTGAGTTATTAAGACCAATCTCTTTGTATAACAATCCACTGAGTAATTAAGACCAATGACGAATTGTGTCACCACCATTCATCATTATTATATTCATGAAGTATAAATCATGAATTTTTAGTCACCATGAAAGTGCTTTTCTAACATTCCTCTTATTTAGTCAATGAATTTAATTTAATATCTCACATTTTGGCCACTAAAGGGAATATTAAACACCCTGGCAGTACAGATGCTCAACAAAAGGTAGGTCAACATTTCAACAAAAGTATCCAACATAATTCTTTTCAAGGTTAAAGGTTAATGTTTGTCTATACAGATGGTTTTAATTTGTGTCATTCTTCCACTCTTGCTTACTCTACAGATACATCCATATTCCTCCCCCTCTCCGTATTTAAGTTAAGTAATTTCTAGTATTGTTACCTATCAACCAAATTCAAATATGCAGAAGACATTCACTATTACTAAACACCACTGTATTTCGTACATCTTTAATAACACTCAGCCAAGCTAGCTGTGTGTAACGAGATGTTCAATACAGATGGTAACATACCATCACAGCTACAGTGTAATGTATGCAATATTCTGCTGTGTGGGAATTAATATATAATAGTGTTGTAATAACTTGAATGACATTAAACCTCTAATTTTCTGCTGACTATGACAGGGCATGGCGATATGCATTGATTTCATGAATGGAATGCAGATGGCAAATTTAATTTATTTTTAGTGTTTTTCTTATTATTTAAACCATTGTTAATGAATAATCCGGTACTGTTTTCCTGCCTCCACCGAAACCAATTTCAGATTCAGATTTCAACATTGATTTTCTATCCTCCATATTTCTACCACCACCAAATGAAACTAAAACTGGGTTAATCGACCGCCTTGGAAATCCAGTTTCTTGATAAAACATCCTGGTCCCATGTGGAACAACTGCAATAAACTGGTTACAGTTATACTTAATTTCAGAGGGAACAATAAAATCAATAATCAGTCTGAAGATTTTGTCTTCAGAAACTGTAAGAATGCACTGACATAGTTTACAGCACAGATGGAAAGAAACTCCTTTTCTCGATGCATGAGACTGCATTAAGCAGATTTTAAGTTGATTAAGACCAGTTTCATGTTTCAAAACAATTTCTTATGAAAGAAAATTCACAAATCCACCACTTGGTCCCAAGTGAATAAATACACTTCATAAAGAAGTTAACAATGTGTACAAATTAATCTATTTAATTGACCAATGGATAACACATATATTACTCACCTGTCCAGATGGTGCCGTTTCAGTTTGGAATGTTTCCTGTGGAATCAGTGAATGAGAACTAGGGTTGGTGTTTGTTTCTGGATAAGAGGCATTTAGAGATGTGTAAGGCGGAGGGGGAGCACTGTTGTTATTGTCGCTGGAACCCATCAGTTTGGTTGAACTTGTAGAGGGCAGTGTTGGAATGTCTTCCACATCATTGTCTTCATAATGACCAGCTGAAGGAATTCCCATTGCCTTTAACTTCCTTTCAGTCTCTGAATGAAGAAAAAAAAATCAGTTGCTTGAAAACACTCTTGTAACAAGTAGGTCTGTCAATGCATATAGGATAGGTTATCTCATCTAAATGAAGCATTGCACAACACATCTCATGTGCCAGCTGCCCAGGGTTCCCTCACTATTATAATATTCAGGGAAACAAAGAGGATAAATGCTAAGCCTGTCAGACAAACAACATTCCCATGGTATAACAATAAATGACTTGAGCAGCAAAAAGGTGCAGATAACTTGCACCAGATTTATCATTTGGACAAGTGTGTCTCAATGAATAAACCTATTTGGCACCTAAATTTAGGTACCAGCAGTGTTTATAACTTGCCCGCCTCCAGACACTACATAAAACAACTGATTGTTCGGTTGGACGGTGCATTCAGAATAGTAGTATTACTGTGTTTCCCTATTTTGTGCAACCTGTTTTAGTGCAGTACACACATACAGCGTTAAGCCTACATTTAGGCTAGGCCCTAGCCTAACCTCACAAAAATACAGTAGGTCTCCATTCTACCTCCATACTGAGTTACAATTTGAGTATAACCCACAAATCTTGGGGACTATGGGAGGATTTTATTTTATTCGTCATTTGCAATGCGGTTGCTTGATTTAGGAATCTTTTCACTTTCCATGAGTTTCAGCGGACATGTGTATTTACTATCTAAACAAAAACATAAATCTAAACAAAAACATAAATCTAATCAAAAACATCAATCTTGTTGAGATTGTTCTAGATACGTCCTTCGCAAAAACGTTGATTAAATGATCTTATTACTTTTACACAGTAAGTCAATGGGTCTTTTCCATTGAGTTAACTGTATGCAACGGAAACCACACACTAACAGCCCATCGACTTGGTCGTGTGAAATCAGACTTGCTTTAGTCGATTTACGTTATGATGGTCAGTTATGAAATTGAAATTGAGGGGGATGTTAATACTGAACCTGTTAATAGAAGTAGTAACCTCCACTTGGGAAACAATCTGAGTCAAAAGTTAGTTTGAACAAAGTAGTGACGTATAATATCATACAGCATATACTACATAATGAAAGGGGGGGGGAATGGTATACTAACCATATCCCTTAAACTGAGCTCATCAGAGGGCTGGCAATACACCCTGCCCAACTGATACAAGAAATAAACAATGCTGTCGTGTGCAAATGCTATAATCAATTTGTTCATGGAATTATTAAAAATTACCAAAAATTATATTGTTTTATCACTTCAGGATCTCTCATGAGCAAAAAGGAAAAAGTTAAACTCCAAAAGAAACACAAAGTCGCTGAAAAATTTGAAAAGTTTGACAACATCTGGAACGTGCATGAGCTAATAATGTATGTGAGGACAGTTAACCTTACATAATGTTAAGTTATGATTTTATAAGTGTTCAACTGATATTGTTTCATTCCCAATATTGATATGGATACCAATAAAAATAATTACTATAACCTAACATTAGGCCATACTTTTGTACAATCCCACTGTTTTAAACTTGCCTAACTTGATCTTTAATGACACTACCGATTATTTATTCAGTGTTGTTTCATACTAATATTGCATCTCTTAATATGACTGAAGTTAAATTAAAAAAAGGAAAGAATTGTTTTCTTGTTGTTCTTTTGTTAATTTCTTACTAAGTAAATGTTTTTGTAAGAATTTGAAACCATTTTTTTTCAAAAGCTTTCGATTTTGTTTGAGGGCTGGCCATTGCATTTCTTTAAAAAAAAATGTAATACAAGCAATTGTATGATTTATTCATTCTGCTTACTATATAGCATTAATAGAACTAAACAAAGGTTGTAAATTTGTGTAAATATCATGATTGTGTTCCCAAGTTTGCTTATAAATCTTGCATTATCTGACTTTTATTTATCAGGTATTACTTTAATACACAGACCAAACCCTTCGATAAGCTGCTTATAAGGTGTAAACTATAAGTCTCTTATGGTAAGTCTCGATGGATACTTAACTCAAGTCATTTCATTAAACTCTACACTGATATTTAAGCATAGTTACAAATCTGTTTCTTCCAGATGAACTCTTGTGGTCTTTCAATATTTAACCAACATGTTAATCCGACCGGTGTTACTCGAAGCACATCTGCCATTATTCTGTTATAAAGGTCGTCTAAACTAAGAGTACGACAGCCTGCCAGAGGCGTAACTTGTCACCACCTCCAACGGATGTAACGTCATTACCTACGTAATCATGCAACCACCACAAAGGCTTAATACGTGACTGTCAGGCAATTGCTTATTACCTCTTAGTAACTAGAGTACTTAAGAAAAGCCATTGTACAAGATATTGTCAAGCCAATTTCTCCTCCAGGACTATTGAGAAAATGATGACTTTGCTTTACCCACTTGAAACATTTTCTCAATCTGAGCTAGCAAGGAATATTATCAGATTTTAATCTGAACAAATCTTCCTGATTTTAAAGCCAACAGGTTTCCGCTGTGAATAGCTAGGTAATTTGATCACAAATATATGTGTATATGGTGCAATATGCAAAGTAATTTCTACAAGTTTTCACAAGCAAAAGAATAGACAAGTGCTCCCTCTTAAGTGCTAATTTATGTAATCTACTAAAAAAAACAAAAACAAAGCTATAAATGATGATCAATCTGATGAGGTATTTGTCAGTGAAAACTTTGAAGAACTTTGAGAGTATCGCTAAGCATGAAGAGTGGTTACAATCATGAAAAGTAACACCTACTCCCTTCCCTCTCTCCATCCCTACATAGCCACCTACAGTACCTAGGTACGATAACTACCTATATACCTGTTTATCTAACTATTAAGCTGCCAGGACTCTTGATGAAGTGGTTGAACTTTCTTTGTTTTAATTAGATGAAATATTCCTTGTGAAGCAGTAATCAGTTATTTCAGTTTTACTGCACTGCTAATTGTACAGGTACATGGTAATATTTGTTAAAGTGGTTGAAATTTCTTTGTTTTAATTAGATGAAATATTCCCTGTGAAGCAGTAATCAGTCATTTCAGTTTTGCTGCACTGCTAATTGTACAAGGACATGGTAATATTTGCTATTGCAGCTTTGATAAACTTGATATGATTGAAAGGTAACTTTAGGAAAGACATTAGTTCTGATATGTAAAAACAGAAATATATTAGTACAGATGGTGTTTTTATCTGTTCAGGTTTTCCAGATACTTATAAACTACTAATAAATATATAATCGTTAATGAAAAGTCAGTGTCTGTTCCTCTGCTCAGTTTCAATGATAAATCATGTTTGTCTACTTCCTACTGATCATGTTCATTCTTCCATCAAAGCTGTTCTTTAGCTCTACCGTACTAAAACAGGGCATCAATGATCAATCTAAACCATTTGTCTCTGACAAACTTGGAATGTATTGAGAATATGTTAAACCAAGACACAACATCTATAAATATATTTTCCAATTAACATTGCATTGTTTTGGACTAGCTGAATTAACGGTATGTGTCAAACTTGGCAGTGTGGCCAATTGTAATGTTGAAACCAGTAATTGCTCAAAACAATTTTTTTAATTAACTGTGACTGGTACAGTAGTAAATTGGTGATGGTTTGCTTGTTATATGGACTGTCAAACAAACTTAATATTTAAAGATATCCTTTCTGATATGCAATACAGTAGTATGTTTTTTCCCCTTCATATTTGTAAAACTCCAGGACATTTTCAATGTACTGATATTGTTTTTATAAGAAATAATCAAGACAAGACTAATTGAGTGTAACTATTTTAATTGGCTAATTCAGTGTTACTGAGCATACTATTTGTTGTTTTCGGAACAAATATTTGTTGTTATGAATTTAAATTGTCAAGCAGACCTACCTACCTTAACATGCCACTATAGGAAGGACAAAGTATGCAACTGAGACATTACCCTAAACGTGACTATACTCTGTACTTACAGTATTTCTTAATGACTCTCTTCCCAGTACCAGACAGTAGTAGGACGGTTGTACATGGATTAAATCAAGCATACTTAAATAGTCTATACTGGTGGAGAGAATGATTCAGCTGTTTTGGAAATTCTACTAGTACACGAACAGAATGACTAATTATAGAGAAGATCTACAGACACTGAGTAATTTAATAACATTGCACATTACTCACACTTAAATGCACACTCACAGCTCAGGCTGTAACCAGCCAAGTCTCTTAGTCAATATGCTAATGCTAGAGGACCTTGGAATTACATGTTCATATCCTAACCCATCAGAATCAACATTTCTTTTTGTAGATTTAAAATTAACAGAAATAATTCAGAGAAAGTTTACACACAACGGCAAATTACTTGTCAGCAATTATTATTTTCTTTTTTAGTTACATCTGTTCAGTATTTTTTAATTAACCCCTTAAAACATTCCACACCTTCATAGTACTTCACTTCACGCATCATAAAATGATATGTTTCAATTTTTCTGCTTGACAATAAACACTGATTTGGTTCTATATTACTGTATTTGCAGTTATCTTTAAACATCAGTCCCCAAACAAAAACTATGCATTTTAGTTAGTTTTCTTCTCTTTGATGTTTTCTTTTGCAAGTTTCAGAATGTCAATATAATTTAGGGAATCATTTATCCGGTATCATTTTGCAATTTGCTATGCAAAATGGTCAAATTGCTATACAACTGCAAAGATGTATGGCAGTATTTTACAAAGGAATTGTAGTATATGTTCAGAGCATTCAATACTGCAATACAAAATTTGGATACTAAATTATTCCAGGCTGCAATTATGTGAATATTTGTATGTGTGTATCACAACAGAATGAAGACCTGAATCTACTGGTAATGCAAATTGTATCTTATATTCTAGGAAAAGTGTTTCAATTCCATTGAAGATAAATTGGAAATAGTTCTTGCTACAAATTGTCTGTAAGAGTCTGTGATTCAACATGACTCTGTGTGAAGTACTAGTTGTTCTTCTGACAGTCAGTCCTACTAATATCAGGGTATAAATCAATCACCTGTCCTTTCCTTAAACTGTGGTGTTTCATCATCAAAGTCATCTGTAGAGGAACTTCCCACTGCAAGGACTTGAATGGTAGTATGAGAACCAGAGTTGTTCAATCCATAAACAGATGACGCTGGCCCATCAATACCTACAAAGAAAGAAAAAAGAATACAATTTAATACCTTTACTGGTTTAAGTTCAATCTTAGGCAAACAAGCACTGTAAGATTGAAATGTTTAGAGTAACCGGTTGTACTTGGTTTATGTAAGTTTATGGCACCATAATATATAACCAAAGTTACAATAATAACTAGTGCACTATTCCATTGTGATCAGGCAATGAGAGTCATTGAATTTCTCAACATAAGAGACCGCATTGTAGCTAACTGACCGTAAGTTACCTCTTGTGACCTAACATGATCTTTGACCTCCATGAAAATTCATAAGGGTCTTGTACTCACTAAGATGAACCAACACCCTAATATATGAAATGAATCCAACATTCACTTTTGAGTTAATGTTTACAAGCCAAAGTGTCACAAACATCCATAACCATCACCATCTCATAGATTGCTTTTGCCTTCGGGAAGCAATAAAAAAACACAGAACAAAGAAATCATATATTTTCATGTTTGTTGCTGTGTAAAATCTTTAGATCCTTTCATGATGGTGAAGGATAACTCTGTGTGCTACTGATAGGATATTAAGTAATATAAAATAAACTGTTAGCAAACTGCTTATCCACTAGAGAGCCTGTGGAAGAGAATGTGTCAAAGTAAGTTGGCCTGCCAGGCCTGACATTTCGATCCTAGCAGGATCTTCTTCACAGGCTAAAGGATATTAAGTAGTTATTCTTAAATTGACAACGACTCTGGATGATCCATATAGGGGGCATGTTCTTGTTACAAGTCCCAAACAAGTTTTGTACTACCTTGTAATCCTTCTCCTCCAGAGCTACTGCGAGATGGAGATACCAATGGTAACGATTCCTCCGTCTGCCTCCTCCGAGATTTGCCTCCTGATCCTTGTCTCTCTTCATTTGGTTGGACCATCATTGGCTGATTCTGTCTTTGCCGCTTTTCCCTTAATAAGGCTCTCTGAAAAATTAGAAAAAGAGAACCTCCAATTTAAATTGAGGTTGCAATATTAATGACATACAAACCTTGTAATGTTTCATACACATGTTAACTATGTACTAGGTCTTGAAAGGAGTGCACATCCAATGTGGATGGTTACAGTAGCTAAATTGCTTCATAAATGTATACTGCACACAACCTTATCACCTGAATCTGATAAATTACAATTGATCACATCTAACACTGGTACAGTATCAGCATGCTGTGTTACACTAGCATACAGTATAAGCTAATGTATACTAAAAACCTCAGTAGATATAACCTTGAGCATACACCAAAAACAAACAAGAACAAGAAGCTCCGAAGCGCCCTTTGAAACATCGCATACATTCGATACCCAACCATTTTCATATACGACAACAAGAAAGCTAAGATTGCTAATACAGCTATTCTATCGTCCATTTTCTAAATTTTGGCAAAGATAAAAGTTACTGTACTTGTGAACAGCCTACCGGTAGTTGTCATTGAAAGGGTTCACCATACAACACAGTATATCGCAACGTTGTACGTTCGATATGTTATGTGTTTTAAACAGTGCATACAGCTGCAGAAGTCCCACACGGTAAGTTGTAAACAATCATTGTGACCTATACAAGCTTGTGCAATGCTTCCCTGTTCTTGCTTGATCCAGCACACATTCTCCAATTGATGTGAACCTGCCCAGGTTAAGTTTTATTACCTCCATAGGGGATATTCTGATCTTCCTTGCATCCTTAAATGTGAACAAGGCCTAACTATGTGAAATGAAACATGGAACCTTGTTCACTTTGCTTTAAAATGAGATTGTTGAGAGAGGGCAATCTTTTGGATTTTCTATCTGTCCATTTTCTGAAAACTTACGCTGAATGAAAGTGAATCTTCCTATTTGTGGACTACTTTCCACTAATAATTCATGTTCCTTTTTTAGTAATCTCACTGTTGTGGAGAATTATTTAGAGTTCACACAGTTACACATAACACATCTGTGTAGTTTTCAGGTCCGATAAAATTCTGATATTAGAATGTTTCAAGGCACAAAAATGACTATAGATGCACATTTTGCATATCACTTTGCTATGCAGATAAATCATTACCAGTGTTCAGAAATGTAAACAGCTCAGTTGATAAATTTGTTTTGTATCTTAAATGACAGTCTATTATACTAAATGTCCTTGACACGCTACTCCTCTAAGATGTTGTTTTTTAATTTACGGAGAACGTGCCAGTAATCTAGTGAAGCTGAAAATCCAAGCAATGACGTCAATCAACTCAGTTTTATGCTCATCAAGAGAGCACCTTTACATACACTATCCATTAACAATCAATCCTCCCTCATCGGAGATTTCTTCTTCACCAATTATATTGAATAGATGGAAAGGTACATTACACCTTCCTCTCCTGCAAAAATAATGCAGTGTACTCAGTCAATTAAACATAATTTAATGCACTCTTCTGCATATGGGGATATAAGTTTTTGTTTATTTATCACAAACTCAAAGAATCAGACTTATAATATTTGATATTGAAGGGTCACATGTAAATATGTTACTGGCAGATTAGTAATGGAATGTCAAAATGACATATATACAAAATAAAACAGACTTATTATGCCCTGTTTTCTGTTTTACGTTGTTTGATATTTTTTGTAAATTATATTTATTGGTATTTTCTGTCGTTGATCATTTCATCTGTCTGTACCTTTTCATATTCTATTTTATTCTGTAACTGTTTTCATTTCCTGTTCAAGTGGGATTTTAAAAGTATGACTCACTTCATTAATTACTGTAGTTTGTGTATAATGTACAGTAAATTAAATGTTAGTACGTAAATAATGGGATAGTTTCTAGGAAAAATGAACCACTTTTTGTCCACAGAAAATGGCATACAGTAGGTCATTAACATTTTAGATAACATGATGCTAGAGTAATGTGCTAAATATGAATGTACATCCTGTTGCTAAATTGGTGAAACAAGATTGTTCTCTTTAATATTTGATAACATAGCTTCAGCATTGTTGGAGCAATCCTGCCTCAGGCAGGGGACGGGGGATGCAATGTGTTAGCCAGGGATGCAATATCTTCAAACTGCTTCCCAAAGAATGATGCTTTGTTAAAAGTCTTTTCGATCCAACAACAAATCTTGTGTATAATCTAAGAAATCATATGCTGTCTTGATCAGAACTACTGCTTAATAGTTATCCCAAGAGAATAGTTACTGTAACTGCATTGTAGAAGACAAAAGTACAACTACCACTGCAGCCCAACATTATAAAAGCTTTGTAACTCCCACACATGTAACATACAAGAATTACACATCATTTGAAACCACGCAGCAAGATTTAACAAGGCCAGTCTTATATTCATCAAGTTACTCTGTTCAAATTTGAGTAATGTGAACATGATAATTAGAGCCTTACAAGATATCTGGAAAGAAAAATGTGGTTTACTTGCAATATGGAAAAATATTTTGTATTGAATTTTATGTGCTTTGACAAAAATGGTGAATTTTGTCAGTTAGATTGGATGAATTAATTCAATTTTGGAGAATATTATGCTTGGTGTTTAAAGAATAGTCTTGTCATCGGATTTTGTTTTATGTTGGTTTACTGTACTTCCTATGGGTGTGTGTGTTTTGTTTTTGCCTAATGAATAAAGTAGCAAGAAATGTACAGTTTGCCGTTTATAATGCACTGCTCAGCATTTGTGGGGGTAGTGTGGTTAAACTAATATTCTATAACTTGTCAACCAGATGCTTCTCACAAGAAGTAATAATGAAATATTTCAAAGGTTCTCAAAATGTGAAAATGTGAGGTTGAGCAATTACAATACCATTCAAATGGTACAGTACATCCTATAAACAACATACACACCACATAAATTTCAGTTCAGTGCCACAAAGGGGTTGATGTAGACAGCAAATAACTGTGGGCAACCTCACAAAGTTACTCTCTCACATATGAACCTATTTCCCTGTTGCTCACTACTTTATTGTTCAGCTACAATTTGATTATAATATTCATCTCACAGAGCACTCAATTTCCAAGTTTCCCAAGTTGTAGATTTCCCTGGATTCAGTATAGAGACAACTACTTTCAGCAGACTTGACATGATTAAGCACCATTTTAAATTCACAGCTCTCTGTAAAACTGACAATCAAGCATTCAATGGCAAGAATTTTCTCTAAATTTCCTTTCTGAATGTTGTAACATTGATAAGCTACTGTACAAATAGGTTAGAACTGCAGGGAGTACAGAACAAATCTGGATAATATCTATAAAAAAGTTTAAAGGCTCTGACAGATATGAAAAGGAAGCATGTGATAGATAGGTAGAAGTGCTGTATTGTATTGCTTAACACACTTTATCATGGGCAAATGTGCATGAATATCACTGTAAAATCACAGATTATGAAACAGCTCTGCCAGTCATTTTCTGGACCAGAGGCAAGATCACTACAAACTAAAGACGAAAGAACATGCCCCAAAGGACCCACATGGCAGGTTAGACACAGCATAATTAATACTTAGACTAATGTTAGCATATTAATGTACAGTAGTTATAATATTTAAATAGTTAATCTTACAACTAATCCCTACCAAATTGGGAGCTGCTTCTGTTTGGAATAATTGCTATTAAACAAGCAACAAATTCCATGAACATACTAACTAAATTCTAAACATATATGATCTTAAAAATCATTTGACATTCACAGATGGGTTTACAGAGACGAAAGAGAAATAGAGAAAAGATCAGACTATTTGCAATGATTCTGTGTCAACGACCAATGTTAATGGGAGTTAACTGTGTAAAATTGCTCACTATTTTTACGTTCAATATGTACAGAGGTTTTTCAGATGCGGTGACTTCTTACGAGGTGTAGTGATACCAACTGAACTCAAACATGAAATCATAATTTTACCGTAATAACATTACATATCTCGAAATGAACAACAGGAAGATTATTGGATTAATTGTTCCTCATAAAAAATTATCAAGACCTGACCAATGAAAGCAGTAAGTCTGACACTCAGTAATCGATCGATAATTATCATAATTTTCAGTACCAAGCATTATCTTAAGACTTAACTTAACGATACTAACACATACACTGATACAGTAGTATGATGTCATGTCCAGTGAAAGTTACAGATGGTCAGCCATGCCATTGTTTATTTGTGGTCACTTTTTACAAAGCAGGTCCTAAACTATGCTTACAATGTTTTTTTTTTCCATATATATATGTTTTAAACACTTTAGACAAACCACAAGTTAAATAGATCCTTTTTGCTGTAAACAAATAACACTATGGTGATAGCCTTAGAAGTTAGGCCATGCTACATATATAGGCTTAAGAAAAGGTTCCCAGGTTACAGTATGTAATTCACTCAAGCTCATCTTTTACTAATTCAATTTTGTACAAATCCTTGAGCAATGCTTTCCGTCTTACTTAGTATAACAAACTGCTCTAACAGAAGCATATATGAGGATGACAACAGGAAGCATACAAAATATTGTTGTCTGACTCACAGTTCATCATGGAATTGAAAAGTTACTGGCCCCTGCTGGCCTGAACCTTCTTACACTTTATAATGAAGATGTCTTCAGTTTGTTTGTGAATAAAAATTTTATATTCACTGCTGCAGAACAATCTTAAAACTGAAATTGAAATTGATATTCCTATTTCTCTTCCTGCTGACTTTCCTGGTAATTTCATTTGTGTCTGTCTACACGAGAGATACAGTACTGTACTGTACAAACAACTGGATTACAAGTTAATTAAACCTGTCATAAAGAACCAGTGCATGTACATCCTTATACACATGTACATCCAGATAAGTACTTGTATGGTCAGATAAGTATACTATGAAACTGAAATTTATACACTTAGCTAATTAGTTAATTTGACAAATTCCCCACCTCCATCCCCCCCAAGAAAAGGTAAACATATTCATGAGAATGTTAAAAAAAAAAAGACACTAGAATAGGTGACTTACCATACTACAACACCTCCGAAAGAACGTGAAAAACTGCATTTTGGTGAATTTTACGGAGAGTGAAATTAACTACCTTCTGTAACAAGTCAATTTCCTTTTATCAACTATTGGAGCACTGCTACTGTACAGCACACTCAGTACAAACCAACATACTGTATATCACTACTGAACGAAGTATGAAAACCTCTGCTACTACAGTTCTTATTATACAATTTTCTACCCATCTTCTTACCATCACACATGTTACAGTTCCCCAGGCATGTTTTCTCTCTATAATGACAACTGCTCATTAAATGTGCTCCAACAATCACCAATGTCAAATACTCACCAAAATTTGGCCTGTGAGTGCTACAATAAGCCATCTAGCCATATGTTCCATATATACAAGATGCAGATGGCTCAAGCACCAGAAAATTCAACTCGATTAGTAGTAACCTTTCCATATATTAAACTTACCATCCTTTCAGTTGAAATTTGTGAATGATTCTTGTAACAGAATTGTTTTCTCCACAGTTAGCCGGGCAGCAGCAGCATTTCAAGCTGAAGACTCCCAGATTCAGACCACACAGAGTCTCCCTCTCTGAGAGCCTTCCTCAACCTCTACTTAAATATTCCAGGATATCAATATTGCTTTTGGGGGTCAAATTCAGAGCAATTACATGTGTTGTGAAGAGAGATTTGACCTAGATTTAATGTAACAGATGGATGATTTCTCCCCTGCTGTTATGTAATTCATTCACTTTCCTACCTTGCAGATCAAATAACAGATTCAAACTTGAGTACCTCACTTATCATATTGGCAAAGGAAATAAGATGAATAGTGACAAAACAACTACAAAACATGGTAATGAAAATTATATCCACCGTAACCAAGACGTTTTTCTCAATGAATAATTGACATCAAAGCAAACTGCAATTTCTGGCAGACAACCGAATCTTGGAGAATTATGTAGAGCTGTTTGATCCTTGGGAAGACCAAGAAATTGGAACTGTTAATCCACAATTATACTAATGAATAATCTTACTGCAGTTTAATGAATGAATGATTGACTTCGGGTTCAAATCACAAGCAACTTTTCTGTGTTTTTTCATGAAGGAGTTTACGAACATCCGTAGTACTCACTTATTTGTAGGCCTAATCTGCAGCAACTGCCTAGTATCACAAGAGAGATTTCTGACAAGCATCTAGATATGGAAGTGCTATCTATTGAACGTACAGTAGGTCAGCAGCCTCACAGTGTACATGCCCATTACAGCAAAACATCAATGCAAAACTGCAACTGTTATTTTTCAAGTTTGGACTCTGTAGAAGCCAATCAATTGGTTAATACATCTCATAAGAATCCAATTCCGAATATCTCAATAAGTTGCAAACACGAAGCACAGTGGTTACTTGATGTGTCTATGGCTTCTTTGTTTCATACCCATCTCACACACTAAGGATAGTGGTAATGTCAAGTCTGGGAGAATTTTTGGAAAGCCTTCATATTGATGCAGAAATGATCGATTGTCCTGAAATGGTTTATGAATGAATAGAGCCTTTACAACATTATATCAGTTACATTTTCACTGTCACAAACTGCCATTACAATTATCCCTTCCTCTCTCTCTCTCTTTAACTGTAAGCCGTTTCACAAATTTATGTACGGTACTTTTACCACTGGCCAACGTACACCATAGGTTCTGTGCAGTACTGAGCATACATGAATGGGGACTGAAGGACAATGTCATACAGAGGATTCTAAAACTACACTTTACAGCTTCTCAACCTTCAAAATGCAAATAAACAATTTTCCACAAGCATCACTTGCAACTCGTAATATAATTTAGACTCCTAGCAAAGTACCACTTGTATGGGTTCCACCAACTAATAAGAGCCAAACTCCCTTCTGTGTTAAATAATATTCTCCCCTTAACTACTTGAAAAACCACTTGGTAAATCAGTGTGACAACTGATTCTGCTCTTAAAGGTTTGAAGAAGACACAAGCATTTTGACTTTTGCACAATTACTGAAAAATACATCTTGTTTTACTCAACCGAGAGGCCCCAGGGTACCTACAGTAAAGTTAGGCTTATGAACAAAATCCTTCAGATTCAACCCATGGGAAATTACAAAGTCTTTGGTAAAGAAACTTATAGTCTTGTGACTACTTTGAGATATCCCGGCACGGATTTATAACATTTACCTATATTTTTAAAGATAGCATATATCTGATTAAATCTGAGATTGGAAAACACTCGCGCAAGAGATTAGCCAAGACACTCCAAGGAGGATCAAGTTCCAGGGTCAAGCTAAGTCTGAAAATGCTGTTACAATCTTTGAAGATGATAAATTTGGGATTATTGAGGTGAGAATCAAAGTGTAAAAGTTCTACAAGTTATAAATTTAAAGTGGAGGAATTTGGAGGAATTTGGAGGAAACTAGATCATCCATTTCTTAACTAGAGAATCCACTGTAAAATGGTACAAGAGCTTTTATCAACTCTCATCAGAAATTGTCACAAATGTTTTGTGATTAAAATGTGGCACAGAGGCCTTAACACTACTGTATGTCTTTAAAGTTGTGTTGACTGCATGTAAAAACAATATGATATCTCAACACTACAAGTAAGGCCATCTAGAACCAAAGTGAGAGTATGTTGGTTCTTTCTTCTTTGTGTATGGAAGAGGCAACAATGTTCTCAAATTCATAATGGACTCTCTCAAACGTCATTAACAGAATAATAGCAAACTGTAATGGCTTGCATGAACTTCCTTTAATTTTTCAGTCCTTAAGATACAAAAACATGTGATTATGTTCTTATTTGCTCGGACTACCATCGATGACTAAATTGCATGGTGCCCATGATTCCTGCTGCAGCAATAACGCATTGAATGCTATGAAAAATAATTCAATGTCATCCAATAAATTTCAAAAAACAAAGCTGAATAACACTGGATGCAGATGAAAGCCTGTTGTACCCAGCATTGAGCAATTTCACTGATGACATCATAATTGACTATTAATTGAGGCAGCAAATCACAAAAGGTAAAGTAAAGCAACTTGGAATCCATTTGAGCAGTAAGGATAGAGCAATTACCTGCTTTTCAAGCTTCTGCTGGCGTAAGGTATTTGGTGACATTCCTGCCTCTTCCTCCATGACACTACCAGGTGGAGCCCCAGATGACCAAGTACTACTCTGATTGAAGGGAGAACTAAAAATGAGCAGGAGAGAAAGACATTAATAAATATTTTGTCTTGATGGTTGGTAAACATGCATAAAAATAAAACAAGAAGATGGGTTGACCATTACTCACTTGAAGTGACCAGCAAGGTTCTGGCACAAATGCAGTCTTCTTTTCAGAACAAGGTTTTGAAACTTTGACCGCAAATGTCCTTTGACCTCTACCAACTTAACTAGGGTTCTTCCTTTACACTGACCAAGGGTGATCAACATATACCAACTAAGAACTTCACCCATGGTGTTACTGTACCTTGTCAGTTATCATGTTTACATGGTTTTCAGACACCAATTTCGATGAGGTTCTTTAACTTACTAGGTGGATCAACATACTAATTAATAACTTCAACCAAGTTGCACCTTTTCAGTCATTGTGTTAACAGGATTTTCAGACAATCACCATTGTTGACCTCAATGACCATTGACCTCTACCAATTTCTATACAGTTTTAGTACTCACCAAACAGGATGTACATACCACGTATGATGTTCAACCAAGATGCACTTTCTGACTTGTGTTTACAAGCAGATGTCACATACACACAAACATGCCAACATCATCACATCACACAGATTCCTTTTGCCTCCAACAAGAAATAAAACAAATGGCCAATGGGCACTAGGTTCCTTGCTCAGGGGAAAATAATTGTGTTGTGTATGTCATCACCCAGTTTCATCATCATACCAACTTCAGTTGATACTGTACAATATTACACTGTCTCTTATGAAATATGCATAGTATCAACTTCACACATGGTACCATATCAGTCACTCAAATAGTGAAGTAAATGCTAACACAAGAGCCAGATGGCACTTTCCACAATTTGGTCCAGGAAAAAATGTTTGGACCCAAAAAGCCCAAACAAATATTTGGTCCCAAAATGGACTTGACAACATTGAGGTCCACATGTACCAGCTACTTACCAACAACTGTATTCCAATTAGTTTTGGAAACATTATTGCAATGCTAAAATGTTGGGGCCTCCCCAAAAATATTGGGTTCAATTTTGCACCTAAGTGGTCCCAAAAATATTCGGCCCAAACAAACTGGCTCAAAAAATATTTGACCTCCAACAAATGTGGGCCAAAATGGTCTCAAAAATGTGTCCCAAAATGCGTTTGAGGTGGAAAGAAAAGTTGGGCCCACCCAGCCCAGAAGTGTGCATAAAGTCTCTGGGACCAGACGGTCCCAAAAAAATTAGGCCTACCAGTACCAGCTATTAACCAACAACTGTGTACCAAGTTTGGCTACAATTTTTACATTTGACCCCATAACATAATTAATATTCATAAATTCCATGCCTGAAACAATAAGGCACACCTCACTATAATACTGTACATCTACAGGTACATAGCAATTATGAAAAATATCCATCACTCTGATATTGAGTTATCACAGACCCAAGCAAGTGTCACAGACAAACAAACACACATACACACGCCAACCTGGTTGCATACGTTCCTTTGCTTCCAGCAAAGGAACCAAACATAACAACAGATCAACCTGATGACAAAATGAACAAGATGACAATCCATAGAGCTACCGATCTCATCTCTTCTATGATTGAATGAATCTACAATCAACTTGACCCTCAACAACAACATAAGTACTTTTTTTAGAGTTTGCCTAACTTATCTTGTGGTTTAATGACTTTTTACGAACAAATTGACAAGCAGAAAATGGCTAAAAACAGTTCTGGGCTATTTGAGCTTTGACATCACCAATCAATCAGGCATGAGTTTACAGTACATACATAGTCAGGCACCTACCCACCAAGTTTGAAATGTGATCAGACTTACAATCTCAACTGAGTTCGCGACTTGTTCTCAGAGGAGTTCGAGAGTTTTACCTTTTAATTAGATTTTAAATAAAGTCTTTGCTGTATGTTAATAAATGCTCTGTCAAGTTATGAACAACCTTTGCACATGAATTTTTTTTTAACATAATGCATGTGCAGATAGCGAACCAATTTACACAGTTAATTCACATTGAGACTGGTCGTTGACCAAAATCAGTTTACAATTTAAACTTGCTTCAAGTTCTGCAATGTACTGCTTTCATTATTCTGTGAAATTTTTGTTAACGATTGTCTTGCTAATATTGGGGTTTGACTAGCCCACAAGGTTATTCACATAGTGCATTTTCTATTGGCCCAAGCTCAAATTATTCTACAAGCCAATGGCGAGTTGGCGACCGTATTTGTCGAGGCCTGAACCCAACCCTGAACATCTAAATCTGTCTTATTTTAAAATTTGTTTCATCATTCTCTGATCATTTGTGTGGTTTAATGCCTTTTTCCACATGTTGGCATGCAGATGATGGCTAAAACCAATTTCTTGACCTTTAACATATGACATCATCGATCACACAGGCATGACTTTACATGGTCAGGCACCTACCCACCAAGTTTGAACTTGATTAAACTTACACTCTAGGAGCAGTTTGCAACACACCATTACACACAATTTTAGACCAACCTTGCCTTAACAACCACATACAAGGACTATTTTAAATTTGTCCCATTATGCTGTACATATCTTGTGGTTTTAATGCCTTTTTCCAACATACTGACAAGCAGGTAATTTCAAAAACAATGTTTGGGGGGATTTGACCATTGATATCATCAATCATGCAGGCACAAGTTTTACATGATCAGGCACCTGCCCACCAAATTTGAGCTTGACAGGACTTAGGGTCTAGGAGGAGTTTGTAACACACTGTTTTCTGCTCTCACACACACTCACTCACACACTGCCTCACATTTCTCATGTGAGGTGAAGTATATACCATATCTCATCTCCCTATACATTACATGTAAGGAGATGAGATAACAATTACCTTGATGTAGAGAGACACAGCTCTAAGTTTAAATCAAACAAAGATGGGAATCAAAGTAACATTAATCTAACTGTTTTCACTTCAGTTTCAGTACAGTTGGTCATCAAGGAATGCAAATAGTTCTTGCTGCAACAACAAAACAGCAGTAGGGACATTTAACTTAGTCTTGTAATTCATTTACCGTCCTTAGATTCACATTAATTACTCTAGTTTAAAGGCATAGTAATGCCACCCAAACCCTGACCATTCTTTTTAACTAATACAATAGTATAGTAACTTGTACAAATAGATTTGAGCCCTTTATTATTGTGCCTGTCTGCTGTAGATGGGCTGTTGCCTGTTAATGATCATGTGCTCTCCACCCTATCGTGAAGACATTTAGGTTTCCATCATGCTTTTTGTTCATTTATTATTTTACAGATGCTCCAGTCAAAACAAAGACTGACCAATGTTTACAAGATTTCCAACCAAGCAGTTACCTGACAGCTTGATATATGACCACCTGCTTTCAAAATAATTGGTCTCCTAGATTACCTCATTATGGGACAGCAACAATTGTTACATAAAGTATGGGTAGCACAAAATTACACTGAAACAATCCCCACATAGTGATGGGAAAACATGACAATTTTAACGTTATCCATCCTCTGCTTTCATTTTGCTCATTCATCACAAGCATGAACCACGAATTTGACTGAGTGCTCTATTCTACGTACTTTTGCTACAATTGTATCTTTTTCTTTCTTACAGCAGTAGACCTAATATCTTATTGTTGACTTGATTCTATTAATTGAATCCCTGCCTCCTAAACTTCACACAAATAGCTTTGGATATTGTCCGTTTGGCATTTATCAGGCCAATGGATACATCTGGAGGGTAATCCAAAATTAGATTATCCTTCTTCTCCACAGAGGAAGTTTCCCAAGCAACCATTGAGAACATGTAGAAGATTGTTAAATTAAGTTATTGAAGGTTTTTTGAAGGTGACTGGTTCAGAGTGGCATCCAACAACATCACTTGCAGCAGTATATATCCATTTATTTGATTTTTAGGTTCTTGTTTGTTTAGGCGATGTAGACCGTATAATTCAAGAATTCTATATTATGTATGCATGTATGGTAAAATCTACTGCAAAGGTGACTTAAGGCATTAAAGTTCTATATGAAGACATCAATCACATAGAGTTGGTAGTTTGTACTGCATGTGTGCAAATTTAATAATATGGTATTTTATTGTTTCCTTGCTAATTTATTTCAGTTGTTCTTTAAAACATTAGGCAATTACTGAAGGCTTGAAGTTAAGTTTTTATAGAGTACAAGATTCATTAAAATTAGTGTTCAAACGATTGTGCTCAAACAGAAAATACCGATTACCAATTATTTTTTTCATAATTGGGCCGGTTCCGATTATTTGAAAAAGAGAAAATATCCTGTTTTTACAAAATCGGCAATAAAGTATGTGATAGAAACAATTATTGTTGTGATCTTCCTGTTTAGTTTTGCTTTCATTGTAAAATAAGGCTCTTATGTATCCTTTTGTATGAACCAAATCACCTAGAGCTGCAAACACTTCAGTTGTACCACTCCAGAAACATACTTTTGGTGAAAATAGTAGCCAACGTTTACACTAAGAAGTAGCCTATTACATATGTGCACCACTCTAATGTTATGCTTTTTGGTTCAAGTTTCTCCAAATTAGTGAAGTACTAGATTTTCAATTTCATCTTCTTCTAATAGTACACTTACCTGTTACTATTTGGTCAAATGATTAACTAAAATATTGATGGTTTTCACACATTATCATGATCTTTGTAATGTCTTGGGCATAGAGTGCTCTTGTTGTGACAAACAATGATGTGGATGCCCTCCCCTGTAACTGCTACTTACAAAGATAAGAGAAGTAGCAACTTACACAACCATCATCATTTGTTTTATATGGTTATAATGAACTACGACTATGATAGAAAACCTTCCCAAACAGCTCTATGATGAAGCAAATTGAAAATTCCGAAAATATTGAAGTTCTAACATGCTCCCCCTACTATCAACTGAGCAACTGATTAAAGCAATCTAAATATGAAATCATTAATGATTTTCTTTATTAATTACAGAAAATTATGCAAGGAAGACCATTGCATTACAAATGAAGCTGATACAGCTAAAGTCAGGATTAATTGATCCTACTGTACTGTATGTGACATCCCAACTACTACTGTAGTAATGTGTTCTTCCAAACAAGATGAAGAAGCTTAATCAAAATGTTATTGTATCTCAGCAATGGAACAAAGTATAAAGCTAATTTGACTAAGTGTTTCTACAGTACTTCCTCCAGGTACAGTATATCTATGAAACCTCTAGTTTGATATGTGTACATTTATGATATAGATCTCTGTAAGTCTGATATAAGTAAAGAGCTGAGTATACGTTTTATAGGCTCATAAAACATTCATAATCTAACTTCCCATCATAGCTAACAGAAGTTATGCACACATGCAGGATGTACATTGCTAACATGAATTAGAAATATTTTATATAAGTATTACACATTTGACTTATAAGCTTTAAGTAACTACTTATGTTTCCATTCTTTAGCATTATACCATCTGCTATAAGTAGATGCACTTTCGCACTGAATAAGTCTTAGTTTGTTATATTACTGTTATAAAAAGTGTTTACAACCTATTGTAAGTCTGCTTATTTTCAAAAGAAACATTAACCTTGTGTTAGGTCAGCACGCTGGCCCTGTCTACTCTGGATACGAATTGGACAGAAATTGACAGAGTCATGTACCTGGTTAAAGCACAATTTGTACATTAACAGTTACTTGAACCTTTTGGGGAAAGTTCTCCACTTATGGGACTATTGTATTAGTAACACCTAGTAAGAATATTGGGGAATATAGCTAATTTAATGGTAATGGAATGCAACCAACTGAAGCTGGCATGATGAGGAGGGCAGCAAGCAAGAATTATCTAGTGCCATTTGAAGAAGAAGCACAATTGGTGATAAATGTCAACTTTGACTTTTAAAGATCTATAAGAATTGAGGTCTATGAGTCACTGCAGAGAAGAAACAGCAACCAACAGAACACCACACTTAATCCACTATATACAGTCAATACCGTTAAGAACAATAAACTAACATAACACAGCAATTGCAAATCCTGAGCAAAATACCAGGTCGATCCAACAGTTGGTAAATTTATGTAAAACTTGATTACAATATTATGTTCACCGGATCGCCTTACTGTATGTCAGCCCCATAGCTGCTCTGAAATATTCATGAATGAATGAATAAATTACTTGTATAAATCTCTCATGCATGCACACACACATATATATATATATACATACATATAAACATATACATACAGTATGTACACATACACGTATACATACATACTGTACATACAATGATACAAACATGCATTGCATGTACATACAAACATACACCCATACATAATATGAACATTCATGCATGCATACATACACACACACATACTGTACATACAGTGAGAGTTGCTCATATATTCCAATAGGGAGCTTATTAATACTGTACTAAAGGACAATACAAGATGACAAAGAAGATGATAGCTTCATGTCTCCAAAGTTCACTTCTACTACTTTTATGACAACTTCACACTAATCGTATTGACATGATAGATACATCATTGCTCTATGAGTGACACACAGACACTTGACTGTTGTTAATACATCAATTATTCAACAGAGAGACTCCCTATTCCTTTATTACCACTGTCTCAATCAGGGGAGCTGTCTAATATTCCAGCACAATATTTATACTGCAAGGTACACCATTGTTGGATCACTGACAGATATACAGTATCAGGTGCATATATAGTAAATACAGTGTAATATTCGCCTAAAAAGTTATTTATTTTTGTATGTTAAGAACTAGTGTTTACACAGGTCCAAAAATCGGGAACCGGGTACCCGAGAGCTGTTACCCGTCGGGTATCCGGGTACCTGGAAAAAAATTGTTTTACCTCGTGTATCACGATTACATATTGGATGCAAATGAATTATATTCTTTACTGACAATGTTTTCATGTTCAAATACGTAGGTGTAAGATTAGGTATAAAACCTTCCTCAATAATTTCTATTTGCTTTTGTTTCTTTCATTAACTTGTTAATAACTTCATTTAATTAACATTACTACTTACATTGCACTGCCGCCGCTGCTTATGCTTGCTCTCCACGTTAATTGGATCAGACCATATAAATATCAAATTTAGCTCTTAAACAGTTGTTAAAAAAAGTTGTTAAAACTTCTGGTCAGTCTTTCCTTCTATGAAATAAACGAATGAATAAATAATAATTTCTACCACATGGTAGCCTAACACCACACTAAGTCAAAGGGAATCTAGCTAAGCCTAACCATCTGTTTATTCGCTGAAATTGTAACACAGTTATAAAATATCCATGGAATACTTTCATTATTGCTGTTACGTTCGACCACATGGTTGCCTAACACCACATTAAGTCAATGGGGTAATCTAGCCTAGCCATCTGTTTATTAGCTGAAATTTGTGACGCAGTTATAAGATATCCATGGAATACTTTCGTTATTGCTGTTATCTTCGACCACATGGGTAGCCTAACACCACACTAAGTCAATGGGAAATCTGCCTAACCATCGGTTGCAATTTTTTTTTTTTTAAATCACACTTTGCGTAGGATTGTACCCGGATAACCCGTGCAAACACTATTAAGAACACAGCCGCCTGCCCTAAATTAACCCAATAATTTTTGCATAATTTCCTTCATGATAACAGTGCAAACAACGCTCGTAAACATGCATAAACCCTGCTATATCTAACCAAACAGAAAGGTATCAAGTTTAACAATTGGTCTAGCAAAAAATCTCTATTTATACTGCTAACAAACAATATCAGTTTACAGGTGCTTTCTGAGTTTGACTTTGTCCAAACTGAACTACCACATTGGTTTCCTTAAATAGCTATGTTCAAGGTAAACAAGCGAGCACTGAATGAATACTAGTCGACCCTTGTTGGCCATACTCCACATAATTAGTAGTAAACATGCTTAATAGTGACTTGGAAAATTAAAAATAAATCAACATGAAATTCACACTTTATGACGACACATGACTAATTGTCATGGTAACACTCTACTTTGTTTGAGATTTCAGCTCAAGCAACAACAAAAATCAGTTAGAACTTAGAAGGCTGCTTTAATTTGTATTCTGCAAAAATTAGTTAGAACTTAGAAGGCTGCTTTAATTTGTATTCTGCAAAAATTTATTCATGCTCTATAATACCTACAAAAGTAGACAACCCTTTACATACTGTAAGCAAGGGTTCTATACAGAAGATAAAGCCATTTGATGATCTGCAACTAAGATGTAAGTAAAAATAAAAATCATTTCAAAACTTTGTGTGTAATTTCATGCACACAACTCACAATCAGAATTATTCATCATGCTGACTTACTACAACAACACACAGTAGTGTGTATAGCCCAGGTACAAGTTTCCCAATACCCTTCTTCAACATGTACTTCATATAGAATCAGAGAAAATTATGAATGTTCCCTTTGAAACCAGAAAGGAGAAGGAACAGATGTGACCAAGTTGATTATGGCCAACATATTATGTAAATATCACATGATTTGCAGACATGTTGAAAAAAGTTTAAAATATATTGAAACAATTGTCTCCTTTACATCAGCTGTCCCTGATCTTAATTTGTTAACGCAACAAGAACTCTACTATCTGAACAAGATAAAATTGATTATTTGCTCATTAAGCTTCATCGGAATACACTCAATCATCAACAATATTTGGTGGGTTTCATATCAGGAACTTTTGCGAATTACAATTCTAACTCAACAAGCTTTCTGTAGACCATGTATAAACTCTGAATTTATGTATCTTTCTACAAACCATATTTAAAGAAACCCAAAAGCTTCCAGTCAGTTATGATTATCATAATTGCCCAGAGGCGATTAATTCTTACGCCACTAGATGACCATCATAGTAATCAGTGGAGTTAATGTATACCTTGGTGCTACTAAACAGATCTGCATCTACTGTATTACCTGAGCACTACAAATCTTACAAATAATTCTGATGGCTCTCTGACACTCATCAGACAGATTTACAGACAATACTGGCTCTTTCAGAATAATTATTTGAAAGCACTAGCAATAGGAGAAGTGTCAAGTTGAGTACAATGAATGGTTGTAATCACAAGAATGCAGCATATCCCTAAATTAAGTAATACCTTAAGCACTTACTGATTGTATACCACAGACATAATCACTTGGCTGTCAGTTCTAATATTTAACACGCTTTAATATTGTGGGATGTAAACACTTTAAGCAGAGTTGCATTGTAAATCATCACACACAGTGAATACCCTGGTAACAGGTTATGAGTTTGCAGCATATGGACATTTTAATAGGTACTGTAAATGATCTGATACAATATTGCAAATTACTAATTAAAGGAGAAGCAGACTCCAATGTCTTTATGAACCTATCAACAACATCCCAAACAGCTAAGCAAAATATCTTGTTTCAAATGGATACTATACTGTATGTACAGTAAGTGTTCTTTCATATGCTGGACTGAATTTGATGTTTTTTTTGTAATAATTATTGGTTACTACTTAAGGCAGAATTGTTAACTTTGCTTACCTGTATTCTCTTGGTAAAATGATGGAAGCTTTTGCCAATGTTACCTAATACTAGCATTGGCTCTGTTAATAATTACTCCTTAGGTTTATGAATTCCAAACTGTCACAAATGGCAAGCCCTGAACATGACTTTTAAACCAAGACATATCGTCACCAGAGCTAGACTTTCTTCAGGTACAATACACATGACGCATTGGTTCCATCTTGTTGGAAGTTTTCTTAGTGTTACTAACATTGCCCATGTTTTTCATTCTCAACTACAACATTAACCATGTTTCTATTCTGCCAGTCTTGTCTTACTATACAGTACTACTGCACAGTACTACCACAAGACATGATGAAGATCTATACAGTCAATTGCAGCATGTTTTATTACGTCAAATTGTACTTATCACAGATCTAATAAATTTCATGTGCTCATTACAGACAGAGAAGAAACCACTGTCAACACAACCACTCTTGGCTGATACAGTATGTGAGACATGCATGTTGAGACAATTGTAACCGGTGTGTAAAATTGTACCGCAGCACTTAAATCATATCTGTGAACACTATGAAAAAGTAGCATCAAAATACCATGTGGTATAGTGATATAGAAATCTATGAAAACTGTTGTAATCAGCAATTATATAGTGCAGTGGAGTGTACAAAAGGGCTCTACTCCATAGGAAACACAATCAGCTCTGTACAAATATCTACAACAGATAGCAAGGCATGGAGTTAACTGCAGAGCTTGTGTGTCAATCGATAACGCTGCTGCAGCACATACCGTTAGGGATATGAAAAAATATAGATTTATTCTCTTTCTTCTGAGAAAATCATAACTACCTAGGGACAATTTTAGAGTGCTGGTTTGATGCCGATTGCAACAGTAAAAGGTTATCTAAACAATCTTAATCAGCCTAATCACATTTAAACCCACTAATGAAAACAAATAAAAGGTAATATTGGATGGTAAACACACATTGCAATTGATTCTGAACTTGTGTGCTTTCTCTGTGCTTTCTCCTCTCTCCCAGTCAGAGGAACCAAGACACAATTGTGAAAATACTTGATTTGTTTGTGTTGTTGACATCATTTTATAGTAAAAAGTGAAACTAAATTCAGTTGCGACTGCAGAGTAGCAAAGATTTCACAATATTAACTTTACAGCAGTTACTGCATTGTGCCAGAAATAAATTGACTCAAAGTAACACTACTGTACATACTTTTAACCATTGAAGCTGCTAAATTATTAATGGTAGTAAAGTTGGGATGTGGGAACCAGACTAAAATGGTGTGACAAAGAGAGCAGCAAACCAGAATGTCTGGGAATCTTTGTAAAGAGAACAGCATTAAGGCCTCCAATAAATTGTTCTTAAAATGTTACAGTAAGAGTGTAATGGCCATGTGAAGACAGGTGAGGTGTGCAGGAAGTATTTGATAGCAGAGCTTAAAGGGACCTGAGCCCAACTCATGTTTGAACAATTTCAGTGTACATAATACCTTCCTTTGATTGTTTCAAATGTGCAGTGACTGGCCTTTCTTTGATGTTTGTTTTTTAGAAATCTATGCTGTTATACTTGTAAGAGAAGTGAAAGTAAACTTAGAGCAATCACAGTATAACCCAGTTGTGAGTACATTAAGAACAAATATATTGCTCAACAATATGATTTTAACCTCTCTTGGTACAATCATCTCTCTCTGTTTTGACTAATTGCCAATCACATCATTGACATGTGACAATTTATTGGAAGGAGAAACCAAATTTCAATAAAAGTGGTGACCACTGAACACAAATAAATCTACTTAGTACCTTTTGACCATTATTTGACTTTAACTGTAGCTCAAAAATCTTCTTCATTGGAAGTGACTATTTTGTATTTTGCATTAATTGTACCATTTCTATGCAACACTCTGAATTTCTCTGAACATACAAGACCTGTAATATAAAGCCAGTCTGAAAGCCAGTCTTCACACTAAGAAAACATGTCATCGTTCATGAACGCAAGTCCTTCACAAATAAGTCATGTTAATGTATGGCTTGATACTAAAAAGTACTACACTGTAACTGCTGAGAAATTTTTCTGAAGATTTTGCATAATCACAACATCTCATGAGGAACAGAATCAAATTAGCAAATCAAATAATAAATCCACCATCTTTTGTTGTCATAAACTAGCCTCAGCTGCTCACCTGCAGATAAGAATCTAAATGTCAAATTATGCAATATGTCAGGTTAATCTTTAACTCTACATTTACCTTGTTAACATTTAACATCAACTTGTAACACAACCAATCTTTTCAAATAGAAAATAATCTCAATGTGAGTAACTAGAGCTGTAAACTACAGTAGGCAGGTAGACATATCAATAAATAATTCTTGGTGGATTAAATAATAATTCAAACTCTGGAGTCTCTGGTCTTGAAATGTAATCAATCAGAAATTTGCCAGCAATTTGAAGTCTCTGGTTTTATAGGCTGATGTTAGGTAGAATTTTAGCTTTGATATATATATCATATTCCAAAAGAATGGAAAGTTGAAGTGCTAGTTATATTTCTATAGCTCTTTTGGTTTCAGGATGTTCTCCATTAAAATATGATGTATGGAATTTCCACTTAGCACCCAAAAAGATTGTAATGAATTGTAATTAACTCTAATTAAGTAAAGCCATAAAAATTTCTGTTTCACTGTTTAGTTTTGTTAAATTGCTTATGAGGAGCTCACCTGATTGTATGTCTGCTAGACTAAAAAGCTCCTTTGACTTATGAACCTCTGAAATTTTTCAAGGGGCAATTCTCTTTTCCTTTTGTTCTTAATTTACCCTGTTAATTGACTCATTTTTGAAAGTAGGAATATAAACATTTTAAGGCACAACTTTTCCCTGTTATCAAATAATCCTGAAATTCAAATAAAGTGTTCAAGAAACACTGCAAATGATTCTCTGCACAATAAAATATTTAAGTGCCAGTACGTGTGAGCAACTCCTGACAGTCTTTTCCATTAAATCTTTCTACCTGCTAGACTGCTACAACTCAACTCTGAGGCGTTATAAAGTACCTGGAAACAAAGAATTGGTTGTTATGGTTTTTTGGTATCATGTATGTCCAGTACTTCCAGCACACTGCAATAGTGCTCATCTGACAGGATTCTGAGCCATGAAGAATGATTTATCTATGAGTATGAATAAATAATCCTCAGATTCAAAAAGAACAAACATTGGTTCTGTCAACTAAATCAGTGTACAAGCCTTGAGAAAATCCAGTCACATCATCATCTACTTTGCATTTAGCAAAACCATAATGTGTAAATTAGCAAAAGCATCGCAGAAAAGTGATAATTATAACCGCACGGTTGATCTTACCATGTTAAGATCGCATTTTTCTCATACTCATATATACATGAAATATATCCTATCACATACCCAGATGCAAACCCTTGCTATGGGAATTTTAAAAACAAGGCCTCTAACAATCAACTCAAATAGCTAATTTAAAGATAAAATATCAATTTGTTCCATCCACAAGGTCAAACTTTATATAAAAAAGAGGAAATTCCACACTTTGAAAGGCATTCACAGAAAATCACAAAGTATCAAACGTTAGTACAAATTGAACCTGACATAGCCTCACAACAAGACCTGCTGCAATGTTGTAGATTTTCTTGCACACCTTTGTCCCAAAATATTATATGAATACAGTATACAGTGCAGTGTACCCACTATTGCACATGTATAGATATAGCGGGTATTGAATATTGAAACCATAGTATGTTTTAAGTGAAAGACAAAGTTCATAGCCTTCGAAAATGCCTTACTAAATTACTCCCTGTCATCATAAATAACAAGAAGAACCTTCATTAGATGACAGCTACTCAACAACTGGAGGCTGTTTACTTAGATCATTCATTTGTTTTTATATATCCAATTTCCATAAATATGAAGCTTATTGAATGGATGAAAAATGAGAAAATGGATCTTAATTATGAAGACTGTATGTGAATACAACAGACAATAACAAACTACAGTACTGGACATATCCAGTTTTGCAACTGTTTGGTGGTACTGTACCTATGCTATGTTTATGAGTCTTATTATATAAGGTATATATGGTGTTATATTATTTTAGTATTTATGCATTAAGTTGTCCGTTAGAAACATGCTAGTAATTGGGTTTAGGGCAATTAGCACCTGACTGAGAGTTACTGCATGCAAGTTGTGCATCATTGACTGCCACGTCGCCTAGATGTGAGCTTTATTCACTTCCATGCAACTTATTGTAATCATATTTCATTTCTTTTTGGGTTTAATGATTAGAATGTACTTATTGTAGATTTGTCTCATATTGTAGTTGGTATTGAGCCCATGGTATTGGTTATATTTGATACTTAAGTTAGGCTACTCACTTGATAGCCCTCAGCCGTCAATAGGATGTCGGGACCATCATCACTAGAAATTACTCCACAATTTCTATACAGGTTCTTTGGGTTTGGGTTGGCTTGACTCACGTCCTAGTCGTAAGATGCCCCGTCCCCACCAAGCCATGATGTGATCAGATCGGACAGACAGCCAAGTGGGTCTAGCGAGAGAGAGAGCCCCCACCCCCTACTAGTGTCACATCCCGGACATGCCTGGTTTTTTTTTGTTATAGTTTAATATTTTATGATGACTAGTAATAGTTTGTTGTTCTTTGTTGCTTTACCTTTTTGCTTTCTTTCTTTCTCTGATGGTTTAATTACAAATACATACATTGCACAGCCATATATATGCTTTTTGTGTAATTCTAATTGTTTGTGTTTTGCCAGTAGTTATAGTAGTAATGTAGGTTACAGCGTGGGAAATACAGAGGGGGGACGGGCGATTCGCCCTCGTGAGCGTTAAAATAGGCCTCAAAAGCACAATTGCGAGGGCAAATTTTTTTTAAAAATATAAGAAAATCGCATAATTACTTTTGACATGTGGTCTTCACTTGTTACATTTATTTACCTTTATTTACTTGACTAAGTTTCTTTAAAATAGCATATAAATTAATATAAAAATAATATAAAAATATAAATTGTCTGCTGCCAGTTTTCCTTCTTAGGACAAGTTTGTCCAGTTCCGCGAATTCCAAATTCATTTTTTACGTCACGCCTGGAAAAAGACGGCAAAACAGAAAGCTCATTACCCGGAAATCTTGATTACTCGAGAAAGAGCCAAAGAGGAAATAAAATTTAAAAAAGACGATAAATAAAAAATCAGAAAAACTTACTAGTGTCCGGGACCCAAAATAGACGGGGCGAAGGGCGATTTGCCCTACGAAGTTGAAAAATCGCCCCAGAAAAGAAATCACGAGGGCGAAATGAAAATGCAAATACCACTAAAATCGCCCTCCACATGTACTGCTCAACGGGCGCCTCACATCTGACTGCCGATCCTTTTGTTATTATATAACAGCTCTTGGTTTGTACGTTCGCTCAGACACCACCTAGCTAGCTAAAAAAATATCGGTTTGTCGCGTGATCATTTTCGCACACGCAAGTATTTGTATTTTTTTCCTTCCAGCTAGGTGTTATGTATCACTGTACTGTGGAAAGAGTGAGCTAATTATATTGACAGCTCCTGCGATGTTTTCCTAATATACCTAAAAGGCAGGAGGGAAAAGTTTTGCGTCATAGTAACAACCATGCATTCTGTCTCACTACAAAATGGCGCGAAATTTCCGACTACTTTTTAATAGGAAAATCGGGAAACTATTATCCTAACACACTGTAGCATACGCAAACTGGAGCCTATACCGCAACTTTCTCTGGATTTTCATAAAGTTCTCAACGTTACTGCAACGATATTTTCATAAGTTTCCCATGATTTTAATATTTTAGTATCATTAGAGTAGGGACAACTAAGGAGAAGTGTAGTGCTATAGCTGCTGAATATTATTCCAGATTAAAACTGACCATAGTGTACATTTTATGAACAGTACAGTACGTAACTTTTTAATTATGGGTAGCCATGATTAAAAGAATCAAGTAGGGTGAAAACGACAGGCTAGGCATGGTCCTACCACAGGCCCTAAGGCAGGCCCATGGACCCCATCTATAACTGTGTCGCGCTGCGTGCTGACTGACGCCTTCGGCGTTAGTATAGTATCACCCACAAAGTTGAGTGATTTTTTTTAACCCCAGGCTCATCCCTGTATATGGATGAAATTAACAGAATAAAGGCATAGCCTATACTTAACAAGATACACAGTAGGCTATTTTATAGTACATAACATAGACACTGTGTTTGACCAAAACTGAGCCTCGATCCTGTGATCAAAATGGAAAACTTTTCAGTTGGCTACAACGGTGTGTCTGGGGGATCAGATAAGGGGAAAGAGAAGCAGAAGAAGGGGAAACATGTGGTGAATAAGGAGTCCACTATCAAACAATATTATTTGGGTGTTGAAATAAAGAGAGTGTTGGTGTAACACCTTGAAAATTTAGTACCTTTGTTTTTAGTCTTAGTCAACGGTAGGTCTACTTTTAATAGTAATTAATAATTTTACCGATAAAATGTTGTAAAATTTAATCAACTTGTAGCTACAATAATTTATACAGGAGAAACAGCCCTCGCAACACCAAAAAGAGCCCCCCTCATCAGTAAAACAGCCCTCGTAAAAAATGTACTTGTGCTGAAAAGAGCCCTCGTCACCAAAAAATTATTTTGAGCCCTGCTTTACGATGTTTGTTTACATAACATAATGATAATTGATTTGGTACAATGTGACAGCCGGGGTATAGATTTATAATAAATTATTATCAGACTGGTTTGATTATGTGAGATGAGACTACTTTGAGTTTTGCCAAGGTAAGAACTCAAGAAACTGACACACTAAAACAGTTTGTTTTAAAAATTATATTTATTAGCTTTTTTAAGTTCAAATTAGCACTGGTCTTCAACGATCGCAAGTTGTTTTATATCGGCAAAAAGGTACACTTAATGGCGCCAATTGCATCCTCATTTTTCAAAAATCTCTAGCTTCTGAGGGGGGTTCATCCCCCCTCAGACACCCTCATGCGCAGCTAAAGCGGCGCGATGGCTGCTTGGCAGCCATATGGTTCGCTGGAAATGATACCTTTCTTGCCAGGAAAAAAACATTTTTTACAGCCCTGGTTTACGTACACCTTATACTGTACCTAGGCCAATGGCCAGAAAAAAATACTGTTCCTGGTTTGAGATACTGTTTGACCACATGTCTCAAAATTTTCACAAAAATTATTTCTTGAAGTGAAAATTTGATTTTTTTTCGATGAATTCAGCTTTAAAACTGAGATAGTTGTTGTTGGTTTGACATTAGTTTCTGAATGCTTGGCAAAGAATAACCCAACCAAATAATTCTGAGCTTTATAGTTTATTGCAGTGTAAAGTAAGTAGTGCCCAAAATTGGGAAGAACCACAATGACAACATTTTAGTGAAATATCGGCAAATGGTTCTGGAGGGCTGCAATATCTCAACCAATTTGGTTTATAAATAGAGAGCTAAATGTTCATGTGACTACATTATGTGTATAATTGAACTAAGTTTCAGCAAACTCTGGATGGTCACCTGGCAATCCCTTGCTAAATCGACACATGAAACTGTTGTTGGAAATGCAGTCCCACGCACCTAAACTCTGTCCCTTGCAAAAATTTCTCAATGCTATACACCCTCCTCCCCTTCCACCCCCTCATTTTTTTCATTTCTTTTATGCAAGTTGTAGGTATTGTATAATTAGTTGGTACTTTGGAGAGTTTCAATATACCACAGCAGTTACCATCTGAAAACTGAATTCTTCCGTGTATAAAAATAAGAGGAACAGAATTTTGACCTAATTTTTGATATCTTTTCCAAGTTTTAGAAAACAGTTTGGAACTTTAATTTATGCCTTTAAGAATGAACATGAATATTATCTAAGCACTTGATCAACGTAGCTGTAGCTAATCTACAGTTAAGTCATTTTAATCAAATTCGGTCCCTCGCGCACAAACATTGTTATATCTGACTTAAATCACTATTTTCGTCTAAAATTTTTTTTTTTATATTCATAAGTTTTCAAACAGTTGTGCCACAAACCAAGACTGAATGTTTCATACTGAATGAACATCTAACTTCAAGGTCGAAGTTGACCAGTTTTGGCTTTCACCCTACTACCGTTAATGTAATATAACTGAAATAAAGTTTCTTTCCATAAACATGAATATTGCCTTGGATATGTTTGTTAATGAATTTGTGATTATTGTATATATTGTACAAAATACTTCCACATTGTACAAAATACTTTTCTCACAGCTAAAGTTGTGCGCCAATGACTGCCTTGGTAATCTAGGTTGCGGGGTGTCTATTTGAGCCATTAAAAAATGTAGGACATGCAGCTGGCTGCCCTACATCCTTGTCAATCAAAACCTGATTGTCACTTTCTCTTGCATACCATTTGCAAATTAACATAATATTTTAGCTCCGAAGGGGTTCAAGTACTCTGGAACTTTGGTAGATTGCCAAAATGTTTTAACATCAACAGGTGATATAACAATTGAATGGCTTACAGTACTGTTTTCGCTTAACACCCGTTGAAAACAATTCAACAATCGTCAAATTTCGATAAAAATCGATAAAAATCGTTGAAAATTTTAAGACTGAAACGGACAGGGTTTTCAACGAAAAATTATCGCGAACAAAACCGCAAATGTAACTCGAGACATCTGCTGGTTGTGAGTTTCGTTTAGTCTGTAGAATAACCGCAGTCGTTTCTCTGACAATGCCAGAAGTTGAGGAATATTACAGACGAAGTAAATGTGGTTTCTTAGTCCATGACGGCGTTCTCTGAATGTTTATTAGGCAGTAGGTGACTGTTAGCTAGGATTGAAGTCAAGTACAAGAACAATAGCCTACTGTAGCTAAAGGTGGATTGTAAACGGCCCAGTTACGTGTGTTTACCCGCCGGTAAACGTAGATGAATCAACTCAACTGTGACATTAGTAACAATATTAGAGAGAAGGTTACTCACCAAGGCAAGCAAGTCGGATAAACTAGAAATATGTTAAGAAAGCGTAGCTGGATATCAGTGAGGTTTATTTCCAATAATTCCTGTGGTTACTAGACGTACGTTTCGTAATATCTACAGAAACCGATCTCCCTTATCGCCTAAAACCACATTTTACAGAGCTCTTCCTTTTGTCTTATACCGCATTAATTAAAGTGCGAGTATTTGCAGGAAAAGTCTTTTGTAAGCGCAGGTTCCGTCAGAAGATATCTCTCACTGTAATACTTAATCATGTTCAATCCGTAACAAAAGAAAGTCGATCTTTATATAAGTGTTTGATTTGCACTTTAAAAGTACAGTACTGAAGAAATTCTTTACACAGTAGTTGTAATTACAGATAAAAAAACACACGATGGGCCCCAGTTCCCTGACTAACTTTGCAGTATACAGATCCTGTAAAGAAGCACGTGGTCAAGTCACCAAAATGCATTGCAGTACTGTACAAACATGGTTCTAACCCCACCCCTTCCCCCTCATTGTTTCACAATAAAATAGGTTACTGTTTCACAATAAAATAGGTTACTGGAACGCTCACCATGACAACACATTGTACACACTGGCACAGGCAGTCTCCCAGGTGCCTTGCTAAGCATGTGTGAGCTCAATCCTTGCAGAAATGAGCTGTCCACTATGTGCGCGGCCCTCGGCACCTGGATATTCCCCTAGACCTTGTTTTGTTTTGATCCCGCATCATACTTTGCACTGCACGGCAGCACCTGTTAATTTGCATACTGTAAAATATTTGCGAGTCGGAGATGAAATACTTGCTGTGAAGTAAGGGTGTGACCTAACGGATATTTCGCTAACCGTTTAACCGGATCGCCACCGGTCGGTTAAACGCCGTTTCCCGATCGCGGCTTTTTCGATGCACCGTCACTCAACTATTAATGAAAATAGGACATTATGAGTACAATAATTAAGGGTTTTTTTCCAACAGGTAGCAATTCAGGCAACAAGACGACAATCTATGTATGTTAATTAATAATTAGGCCCAATAATATTGCGAACATTTCGTGTAATAATTGCTGAAAAGAATAACAAACATGATCAGTATTCGTGGTCTTCAGAAGTTCAGATCACTGAATTTATATAACATTGAATTTATATAACATCGTAACTTTTGAAAAACACATTATATTTGTCTCTTTCACAAGATTTTAAACAAAAACTCGCCTAACTTAGCAAACTTACCCACCTTTCCTGCTTACTCATTACAAGTCATGTTTAGAAAACAAATTACGCACACACGTGTTATGCGATGGGTTGTAAAAATCAAGTTGAAACTGGTTTGAGCAGCCTCCGATTTCAGCGACGTCACATGCCATACAGTACTTTACATTTGATACAAAAGTTACTTCAACAACAGCTTCCCAAATTTTGTGTCGCAATAGGTTAAGTTTTAACCGCGTAGCATAGCACAGTACCATTCATAATTTGCATATTACACCAATTTACACTCGGTGTCCAGATGGCGGGAAAATGTAACATCGTGTTCAATGTGTTGTGTCGTTCCCATGGTGCGATGAGCTTGGGCAAGTTCGAATGTCGATGACCTACTTATGCTCTATGACCAATGTCAGTGGGAATTATGTGTGTAAAAACTTGGGTTTTTCCACGTGTTATATTTATAGAAGTTTTACATAAGCCGAGCGAATTTTGGGGCGGCTCGTTGATCGTGAGGAAGCACTTATCTAAGCATCAATATTTGTGAAAAATATTGTAAGGTTTTTCAGATATTCTCTTTGAATGTCCCCTCCATATATCTCTCTTTCTCCGTCCACTCAAAGCTCAACATTTACGCTAATTCTGTTAGGGGAAAAATTATCATAATTATTGAAATATCGCGATAATTTTTTAACTATTTATCGTGACGGTAAAACATATTGTTTTTCCCTTTTCAAGATTTTATGTCCTACACATTTTACCACCATGTTCCACGATCGCGGAAAAACACTGGCTAGACCAGTGAGCGCCTATACTTTTCATTTCATTGATTCGTTTCATTGACGTCTTTTACGAATGGTTGCCGATCGTGATGTCATAAAGTTAATGAAAACGACTGTATGTAGACTACTTGGGAATTTTTCAACGATTTCACACGATTTTCAACGTTCCGCGAAGCCACTGTTTGACCTCGCATTTCGTTGAAAATTCATCAACGAACGCAGTAACTTAAAATCCCAATCGTTGAAAATCGATAAATTATGTTAAATTCAATAAATTTCGATAAAAATTGTCGAAATTCATGGAATTTTTTTTTCAACAAATTTAAACGGGCGTTAAGCGAAAACAGTACTGTAGGTGTGCTTACCGAATGACATTCATAGCCCTGGGAATTTTTTGCGGACTTACAGTCAGGAAGGAACAAAAAGAAAAACGTGACACAAAATAGAAAAATTAACAACAATGAAGAAAACATCTGCACTTAATTTAAACACATACAACGGTGAAAGTTTTCACGGGAGGATAAGAGACATTTGACGATACTTTCTCCAAGGTATCATCTACTTGCTGCCGCTGTTTATTGTTTTAAAGTATATTGCATAACCGCAACTCCGTGCAAAACCGACCTTTTCAACCCACCGTTTTTGGACGCTTTCCAACAATTTTCGACCAGCTTGTCAACTTCGACAAACTAATACTGTAGGCATCCACACATTGATATGTTCGGATACATCTTAGAATCAAAGAAGTAGAGGTTATTCCTAATATTTTCATATAAGGAATAAGGAAATGAGGACCTCCCTGATTTTTCTCTATGGTTTAGTGTTAACTTTCAACTATGATTTCATTGATGCTTTGATAAGTTCAAAGTAAAAAAACTTACCTTTTCCTTTGATCTATAATAGCCTTAACTTGGCAGAAGTTATATATAATAATTGGTATGCTACAGTACTGATTTCGCTTAACTCCTGTTGAAAAAAAATCAACGATCGATAACAAAAGTTAAAAATCGATAAAAAAAGTTGAAAATCGGTTAATTTCGTTGACAAGATTTAGACTACTGCGGGCACGGTTGTCAACGAAGTTTCAACGAAATTTCCACGAAATTTATCGCGATCAAAAACCGCAAAGGCAATTCTAGACATATCAAGGTTGTGACTTGCGTTGAATCCTTAGTGTAACTACAGCCGTTTTCAGACTCTACCAGAAGTTGCCGAGGAATATTACAAACGTTGCAAAAGTGTGATTGTATATACAGTAAGACGGAGTAAGTTCTGTACTAGGTGTTTGAAAAATGATTTGGCTAGGATAATAAAAACTAGTCTTGGTCGATCGTAGCAAGCACATTCTATGACTCTTAAGTTATAGGCTAGTATTAAACTAGGATAAGTTTAAGTTAACTCACCAAGGAACGCAGTGTCAGAAAAAACAAGAAAAAAATATCAACAATGAAACAGTCGTAGCTGGATATCAAAGAGATTTATTTCCAATAAATTCCTGTGTTACTTGACGTACTACAGTACCGTTTACTACAGAACCGCACTCACTTTCAAACTTTTCTGAGAGCGCATTCCGTCCAAAAAATCTCCCCGACTTCAATGCACGCAAAAAAAACAAAAAAAAACTGTTATTTTCCCCCTAACCCGTTACTGTAAGTTGCCCGCGAAAGCAGATGGACTGCCCTGGTAAGGTCGCAGCCTGGGTCTGGGCCACCTGTAGCATGCTGCTTACATGTGCATTCCCTACCCTGGATATCCCCACCACCAAACTTTTTTGAAAGGCTTAGTCCAATCATAAACTTGGCTTTGTCAAATTCACGCCTACCTTATGTTAATTAGCATAGTATTTATCTTCGTGGGGGGTTTAGCACCGCAGAACCTTCATGGCTGGCTGCCTCTAGAAGCAAACATTATTTTACCCCTACTGTTCGTAATGGAATGGATGTTATCTGTTACTTAGTTAATTGAAAACCAAATATTCATTCATATATATATAAGTAGAACAATCCAGCAGGGATAGAAAGTTTATCTTGAATGAACCAATCAAAAGTCGTGCTATTAATAAAACTTGAAAACACCTGGCCAGCAAGAGAGTTGCAAACAATTGTTTCCATGACTACTAAGAAAATAAAGCAGTGACTTGGGGCCCACGTTGGGTAGATTTCTGTGGAAATTGAATATATTTTCATTGCTTATTTGAGTATTGTATATTGGGAAGAGCTGATCAAACATTACTGGGGAGGGCTTTCAACTGGCCTGACGGCTTTCAACTGGCCTGACGGCATGTATAAGTTTATTTTAATGAGTAGGGGGAGTTTTTATGAGTCTCCCGGTATGCGTCACATGAGAAGTAAATGTTTTGTTTTTCGGTTTTATCATCGTTTTTCAAGTGGAACAACTCATAAAATCATGTCAAATGAAAATAATATATATTTGAATATCCTTCCTTAGTTTTACTAATCAGGAATGCTTGATAAGCCATGCAATGCATCGTTCGAAAATGTAATTTTAAAGTAGAATTGAAAATGAACGACATAAAACAATATCTGTGAAGCGTGTGGAGCACAACTTTGAATATTCGTTGTGAAAGAAAACATAATGAACGATGTTTACTGCGTAAATAAATTTCGCGGAACTGGTACAGAGAAATTACGTACTGCAGCTTACGTCAGAGAAGCTCATAAATGACACAGGTGGATAGAGCGCATCAAAATTCGGTTTAGGAAATCCCTATACAGCCGACAAAAGTCGATGTCTCCTTCCGTTTTCGAGTTATAAGCGATTTTGTGATTTTACGATATGGTTTTCAGTATATTTTCATTGAATAAGGGCGTTTTGTTGTGTGTGTTTAAATAAGGGTGTGACCTATCAGATATTTCGCTAACCCTTTCACCGTATCGCCTACCGGTCGGTTAAACGTTTAAACGCTGTTTCCCGATCGCGGCTTTTTCGACGCACCGTTACTGGAATTTTAATGAAAATAGGACGATATGAGTACAATAATTAAGGTTTTCTTTTCCAGCAGGTAGCAATTCTGGCAGCAAGACAACGATCAATGTATGTTAATTACTAATTAGGCCCAATAATATTGCGAACCTTTCGTGTAATAATAATTGCCTAACACATGATCAGTATTCGTGGTCTTCAGAAGTTCAGATCACTGAATTTATATAACTCGGCCTTCGGCAACGTCGTAACTTTTGAAGACAAAAAAACAATATATTTGTCTATCAATCACAAGATTTTAAACAAAAACTCGCATAAATTAGCAAACTTAAACACCTTTCCTACTTACTCATTAAAAGTCATGTTAAGAAAACAAATTACGCACGCACGTGTTGTGCGATGGGTTGTAAAAATCAAGCTGAAACTGGTTCGAGCAGCCTCCGATTTCATTTTCTTTCTCTTGTGTCACATACATGATACAGTACCTTACATTTGATACAAAAGTTACTTCAAACAACAGCTTCCCAAAATTTGTGTCGCAATAGGTTAAGATTTAACCACGCTGCGCAGTACCATTCATAATTTGCATATTACACTCGGCGTCCAGATGGCGGGAGAATATAACATCATGTTCAATGTGTTGTGTCATTCCCATGGTGCGATGAACTTGGGCAAGTTGCCAAGTTCGAATGTCAATGACCTACTTATGTTCTGTGACCAATGTCAGTGGGAATTATGTGTGTAAAAACTCGGGTTTTTCCATTTGTTATATACATAGAAGTTTTTCCGTAAGCGGAGCGAATTTTAGGGCGGCTCGTTGATTGTGAGGAAGCACTTATCTAAGCATCAATATTTGTGAAAAAATATCGTAAGTTTTTCAGTTTCATTCATTTTCTTTTATGTTTGCCGCAATCGCGCCCGCAATGCATGCACAGCATAATATCATGTGTGAAAAAATGGCTGTACACGTGCGGACCTGAGAGAGCAAACTGGCCTTGTGTTGTTAATGTTATGACGCTACTTTCTAGAACGGCCATTTGCGTCTTTTGGGGTCAACATATTTTCATACGGGGTTTTCACCATGCCATTGATCGATGTACACGGTGATATGTCGCAAATATAAACTGAGAAAACGAATTGACGACACTATCATCATGAGCTCATGACTATTGGCCTACTACTTTAGTTATATTAAACACATTATTCATGCCTAAAACATCGTTTTTCTGTTTTTATAGATAGTTTGCAGTACATTACTAAGTTCTTTACATATTTTAAAATAATTTTCATGTTTAAAAGTAAACAAAATAGAAAAAATAAAAAGAGAAAACGCCTTTTTGAAAAATGGAAGCGTCCTCGCAGAATGGGCGGGGCATCTTTATTTTGCTTCAAGTTACATGTTTTCGCTCAGAAACAAAGTTTCATACTCCAACTCTAATAAAAAACCAAATTTACATCTCTAAAAAATAACTATTTTTCGTAATCTGCAAGTAAACCAAGTTTATATGTCCATTCATTGTTATTTAAATGGTTAAACAGCACTCTAATTTATCTGGAAGGGTGCCTCGTGGTACATAGCTTTGACTGCAATCTCTCTTAGATCCTGGCGAAGTTAAGACTTATGTCACTGTGTTTGGGGTTCACAGTTAGAAAATGTCCCCCGTCAGTTTCACTACATGTTTCTTTGAGTGTCACTACTCATGCAAGTACAGGAATGCTCTTGAGAAAATTCCTGCCTTCAAACGACTGTTCCAAAGTCTAATCAATACTAATAAACGAAGTTGCTCGTTTTCCGACGTTTTGCGTAACCACACATTGACCTTCTATTTCGTTTAAAAAAGAATTTCAACGTATCGTTAAAAATTCCATGAAGGAAATGACTGAAATAACCAATCGTTAAAATTCGGGGAATTTCGATAAAAATCGGGGAATTTCGATGACAAAACGTGGAAATTCGGTTATTTTCCTAATTAACGAATTTTAACGGGAGTTAAGCGAAATCAGTACTGTATGTATAGTCAGTAGTGCGAAGTTCGGCATACTGCGAAGATCGGCCACCCTAAGAAATACACGATTTTAAAAAGACAACTGACAGGAAGAGCCAAATTTCACCAAAAAGTACGAAGCTACAGTTATTTTCTCTCCAAAATGGCCCGTGTGCAAGAAATTACTTACATATTAGTCAATAAAATGACGGAGATCTATGAAGTCTGTTATATTACTGAAAAAGCAACTGCGCCACCAATTTTATCACCAGCGCCACACTGTGGGTTGCGTGTCCGAACTTCGCAATACTCTAGCAAGGAATACCAGTTCCACAATCACGAAGAATCTTCTTGGAAAACAACGTGAAAACAGTTTGCAGGAAAGAAAGTTTGGCCGTGTATCGTACTATAACAAAATTCTCCCACCATATGAAGTATATTTTCTGGTGATTTAGACCAGAAGATTTAGTTTTGGGGTGTTTTAAGTCTTAAGTGGCCGAACTTCGAAGTCACCATCCTACTACTAATGTAGGCCTAGACTAGGCCTAGCCACATTATTTGACATTTGTGGTCCTAAATTGAGGCATAACATTAGGTCGCTGCAGAATGGTTTGTGATAGTAGACCCTGCGTTCTAGATTCCACAAGTCCTAACACTGTAACAGACGGAGGCTACAACAACTTAAGTCACCTTTACTAGTTTCAGTCCAAGGTTAACGTTAGGCTACTGTATGTCTAGCTTAGGCTACTGTAGGCTGTCGGCTAACTAAGGGTAGTAAGGCCAACAGACAACACTGTAGTTACCTGGTGTCACGGTGATACATCTTTCGATTTGTTTAAGGAATCACGGACAAGCAAAATGTCTTGTTTTTTTTAAGTGGAAGGCCTTTTCCTTCGGGTTGGCTAAATCAGATTTCCACACTTCGGATTAAGTTACCTTCGCTTGATTGCAGATTTCTATGTGAAATTAGTACGGCGTTAGACCGCATATGTGTTTTCGTACACAGGTTCAACTTAACTAAAGCACTAACGTTAGCGTAGGCTACACACAGTATTGTACCATACTCTGTGGAACTTGCATCCATAGGCCTAGGTGGAATTCTAAAAGATTGTGTACATGACAACATATATCATTGGTTCCTCTAAATCACGTGACTTTGTTGTTCATTTTCATTGGGTGACGTCAGAGAAATCTCTGAAAAGATACAGGCTGTTTATACAAATATCTTGGTGCACTGACGCCTAATTTGGTAATCATGGTGATAGAACTTGCAAGTGCTAATTGATCTGGAATATGACCGTCCTAGTTCAGAAACCCCAACAGGTTCTGTATTGAGTGGCTAGATGGGAGAGGAGGGGAGGTGTAGCTATTCTGGTCAATGTTCTGTGGTGTGAATTACCGCTTGTGGTCACACCCAAGTGTAGCTTATTTCTGTCACAAAATGGGATGGGGGTGGGTCTGATGGTTGTGGCGAGGGGGGGGGGATCTCTTGAACCCTACCCTCCCAGCAGTTAATTGTGTTGGTTACGTCCAAAAATATTGTAAGTACGTTGAACGTTAATTACTGTTCTGCAATTCGAGTTATGATGACTTTGTGAAAGCACTAGTCAACTTTAACTTCTAGGTTAAAATCTAAATCATCATGATGGGGAGTTGCAAACACCGATATGGCGCAGTTGAAATCAGTGGATTGTTCTTACAGTCAGCAGTATTGCACCCATATACGGTCAGGAATTAAGATGAATGGTCACCAATTAACAAATGTCAAAAAGCAACTAACTTCCATTCAAACCGTCGTCACTCACACCGAGATGAGACCAATTCTGGTGACCGGTTCACTGAAAGGAATTCAACTGATATGTGTACATTGTATTTTTTAAGAACATGTAACTCCCTATTTACCTTTCATTGCAAGGAAATGATCATATCTATTGTATACACATTTAATCATATAATCTCGGCGTGCGATAATTTTTTCATTGATGACGGCTGAAGTTTCGCGGCAGCCAAGGATGGAGTAATGATTTTGTCGTATTCTACCTAGGCTACTCTGACATCCGTTAATTTGTCCGCTAGTTAGTAAATTTCATTTTGCACCTTGACGAGCGTTGTATTTGAAGTCGAGAATGACTGATAAAACTTTGCTTCATGCAGAGGAAGATTCCTTTCTTCAGCAGTTGCTTTTGAATGTGAGAAATCAATGGTGTATTTTTTTCATGAATTTTAAGCTACTGTAGCCAGTAGGCTACTTAAACTTTAAAGGCTAGGCTATGTCAACCAGTACAGGTACTATTTGCACGATGATATACCGTAAATTCGCAATAGTAAGGGCATTAATGATGACGATCTCGCTAATTTTGTCAGAGATTGAGTTCAATCATTCCGCTATGTGATTTCATCAAGAGTTTTACCAGATACCGCAAAATATGTTAATAATCATACTTGTAACACGTTTGGAGTCAAACTGCTCAAAGCATGTGTTGAAGTTTACAGTAGTATAATTCCCCTAAATGGGTGGAATATTCCATCATAATTGATGTTTTCTTGTTTCACTGTTGTAATTTTGCCATTTCTATAAAGGCTTTTTAGAAAAATTTCTCGTACTAGTTAGAACATTGCACTACCCAATTACAGGTACTGTGCACAGTTTCCTATAGCCTTAAGTTAAAGTATTTCATTCCTTGAAATTCGAAAATTTTACCAGTACACTGTTATGATGAAACCACAGAGGTGTGTGCAATTTCTCTAGCTGTGTAGCCAGTGCATTTGGCCAGAAGGGCTTACATAAAAATGGCTAAATCTTGATTATTCTAACGGCAATAAAGAAGTTGGGATGGTTGATCACCTTATTGATGTGTTGAATAATGTTATTTCACCTATTTTTAGTTAATTTGTCAAAAATTGATTACTTGTGTTCTATGAAGATTCCTACTGTACATCATAATCACAAGAAAGAGTTTGTCAATTTGTTTGTTTACAAACGACATTGCAATTTGTGACTTGAATCAGGCAATTGATTACCAGTTAGCAGGTTTTAACGCGAAACTTTACGCAAGTTTGCAATGAAGAAATTACTTTGGTATGAATACACATTTTACATTACCAACTCTCAATGTGGAGAGAACATGAAAAGGCCTTTGCAGTATCAGAGATGTTAGCTTCCCACAAAATTCATAGATTGTCTCAAAGCATAACATTTTGTGATCAAATGATTGTTTTAATATTACGTGATAGTCTCAAAAACAGTTCAAGTGCATCTTTGCACCATGAACTGGAGAAATTTTTGCTTATCTCAGAGGGCTTGGATGCCAAATGATGCGATCTTTTCCATCGTTTTTTTCCCTTCATTTGTCTTCCATTTTTCTGTTTTGTAAAATAAAAACTGGTCATTTTTTAACTTAAAATGGAATAAAATGTGGAATGTTGATTATATCGGTCCATACTTCATAATTACATAATTTATCACAAACTGTCAAATTGTAATTGCCAGAAGGAGAATTTATTTTTTTAAATAAAACAATTAGGCTATTGAAGGCCTAGGCCATATAACTGATAAAACTTGGGCAGTAGTTTTGGTGGTGTAATGGGATAAGATTTTTATCTGTTTTTTTACAACCTTGCCTTAGTTTTTTAGCTAGAAATTTTCCAGAAAAAGAATTGTGGTTGATTGTTTTCAATCATTTGTAGGATTGACAGAAATTGTGGTTCTATTATGAAGTTGTTGGTTTTTTAAATGAAAGAAGGAATGATGTATATTCATGATGTGTCTTGTCACATCTGGCATAGGCCTAGTTTTATACTGCATGCTCAGTAAATTGAAACATTGTATGCACCAGCCATGTTGAACCTACAGTGAGTATGTAGACTTTTCACACATTACATTGATCAATTTATCTTCAAATTAAGGCTAGATATCATAGTGGATCTTTGTGAGCAGTTCCATCAGTACACTTAATAGTGAATGTGAACCAGAGAGTTAGAGATATACAGTAGCAGAAACACAATGTTAGATGGGAAAGGAAAGAACCTGTCTGAAACATTTGAAGATGTTTGCTGTAAAATATTCAAATAAATCTTATTCACCAGAATAAACCAGTCTGGTTTAAGACTGTAAGCCTTAAGTGTGTTGCTTGAGCAAATCTGCATTGTATCTGTTTCAATATTATTTACATCCAGGGTGAAGTTTTTGGGAGGACGTGGGGGTTGGGGAGACAGCAATGTTGCAAATGCACTTGGTCATAACACAAAGACCGGTTACTGATCTTCAAATTCAGCTATGTTTCAATTAGTTTTGTGTAATCGTAGTGTGGTTCATAATACACAATCTATTGTGATGGATTTTTCTTTTTCTTATTTTCAGTCTCCTGGCTCAGGAGAGATGAATCTTTTTCCTGATCAAACTGAAGATAAACCTCAGTTCACTATTGTTAAACCAGAACCAGGTGTTTGTGTAAAGACGAAGGACAATAAAGGAGAAAAAATATTCGTTAATATTTGTAAAACTTCTCAGGTAAATTTTGTCTTCAAATTGATCTATAGATACAAAAGTGACCTTTACCTAATTGGCTTTTCAGCAAGGTTGCACATGGAATTGGAATGATTAAGATTTATGTGGAAGGAAGTCACATGAACACAAACTCAACTGATACTGTAATAATTAAAATGATCAATTTAGACAACTCTCCTGCAATAAGTATGGAAAATTCTATTTTTTTGTAATGTATCAAAGCCTTCACATCATTTAAGGACAGCCAAGGAAGCTGCCAAATTATGCCTTGTCATAACAACAACAGTCAGTAAATCCATTAATATTTCAAGACTGATATCAAGGTAGCAATGTTTCTGGTAACTCTCTGTGCAACTTTGCAAACATATGTCAATTAAGGTTAACAAAAATGAAGCAAATTAAGAAATTCAATTGCACATAAAAAGAGCATGGAAACTCTCCATAAATGCTGATCTTCTTCAGTTTCCAATTAGTGACTGAGTGAAACCTTGCTTAATTGCTTGGGAATGTTGACCTCCATTTTCCAATAGTGTTTCTCCAATGTTGGTTAATGATGATAATTTGGGTTTTTATGTTGGAAATTATCAAGTCCTTTAAAAAAGCTTGAAAAAGTAGGTAGTATTTGAATCTTGCTTTCAACCTTTGTTTTATTTTTCTTTATCTGATTTAGCATATTTTTAAATAAACAATAGAAGTAATAAATTAAAATCTTAATTTCTACTGCACCTAACCTGAATAATCTGAGAATATTAGGTAACAGTACAGTGTTGCAATTAGATATGTAACAGACAAACACCAAACTTTTTGAGACATAACAATGTGTCTTGTTTCATCTTGTGGCTCTCTTTCAATTAGTAATTATATATTGTAGAGCCCTCTCTGTTTTGCAAGCTTGAATGAAAAGATATATTATAAGATAAGATATATTTTTAGTCCACCGAAAATTGCAAAGAAATGGAATTTGGGATATAAACTGCATTATCAGCAAATGAGTCAATAAAGCTATACATTAAATCCATGTGACACAAATTTGTCTGTACTGGACTAAAGCCTTTATATCTCACTATTACATATTTATAGTGAACATTTATATCTATGTAATCATATTGATCTTTTAGTTCAACTTAGCATTTTCCATTTATGTGGGAATATTGCATGACTTGGTTAGAAATTAGAATGATGCAAAGTTACCACCCAATGCATAATGCAAGTTAAAAGTACTCATTTATAAATGCTTTCTCTTGGAATGTTCACATTTTTTTTTCAATTTGAAGATGCCATCACCAAAAGATATTACAGAAGAAGAGCTGGTGCAACTGCTAGATGACGAAGTACCTGATTATCGTATTCCAATGAGCATCGGTGAACCTCATGCTGAACTTGACAAATGTAAGAAATATTCATCCTTAAATGAATTGGTTTGTGACAGATTATAATAATAATACTTATCAGCAGTTATTTTAATGATTCTTAAGCGATCACAAATGTGGGAGAAGCCCGCAAAAGCTTATAGATTACAACTTACACGTCAGGTGGCTTCCAATTCAACATTTTAACTCAAATTTGGAATCTTTTCAATTTAGAAAGTCATTTCAGATGGGAAACTGTAGATTGCTCTTGGATGAAAAACCCACCTTACTATGACCCGGCCGGGTATTGAACCCGGAACCTCCCGAATGCTTAGCCTCTTTGCTTCAAATGCAACCGCCTTTATCCACTTTGCCACAGCACAGTATTAGATAATTATGCCCTCAGAGGCAAACATATACACCCGCATAATTTACATCTCATGTCTTTCTCATAATTTTTTATTTTCTTTATATTTTGAAGCTGAGCTCCATTAGGCCTGATCAGGAATCATTCAAAGGAAAGGAAGTTTTCTGCTTTTCAAGAATTTTATCTTTTTCTTTTGATCATTGCATCATTGCTTTGCGTTCAGCATCTATTACATAGTGATATCTTCATAATAATTTGTGTGGCCTTTTGATGTATTTGTGTTACCAACTGGAAAAAAAATGTGGGACAATGAAACTTTTCATAGGAGACATTACAGGATAATTCATGTCAGGCTGAAATGAGAAGGCCTTAAAGAAAAGAAATGAGAATGCCTTAAAGAAAACTGGCAGACTAACATACACTACTCTGAAGAGTTTTTTGAAAGGATTTCAGCATTTCTTTTTTGCAGGTTAACTTATCTTTACTTACGTATTATTTCTCTGGGTGGGAGCAACCGACATATGCCTATTCAGTCAAGCTCTACCTCTTTGCTTCATTTGTGGTAATAATCCCAATTTCCATTCACCATGCACAGAACTTGAAATAGAACCTCATCTCTATGGACAAAGTGTCAAGAGAGTTTACAAGTCATTCAAAGAGTTCTCTCCATCTCAAGAACCTTTGTCCTGCAGGAAAGTCACAAGAGAACTGACAAAATAAAGTTTTCCCTATCTGTTACATTCCATCACAATCTCCATCCTTCAAGCAACCATCTTCATATGCGCTACACCTCAGGTCAATGAGGTATTCCTGACATCCGATCATTGCCTGCAGATGCATCCCATTACCTGTGAGGTTTGCTTGTGCAAGCTTCTGTCCCACCATTAAGTTCTAGCTCTTCCTCTGTTCAGTACTTTCAAATTTTAGATTACTACCGGTGTGTGTATGGTACCTAAGGTCCACATATCAAATTTTTGATATGTAGAGGCTGTCAAGGACAATATGTAGATGAAACCAAGACAACTCAAGAAACAATTCTATAGCCACAGATCACAAGTCAACACTTAAAAACAAACCTCCAGTTGGGCAACACTTCAACATTCCAACCCACTTTATATCCAACATGGTTTTAACAAAGCAATTTTAGGTAACAGCTCTGATTCAGTTTGCCGTAGGAGGGAAATATTGCAAATACAGCGCCTCGGCATCGTCTTCATCTCTGCACAGTTCATCTCCTGCAGCCCTGTTGCCTCTCACTTCCTCTCATTACAACCTTTTTTTAATTTTACTCCATTCAATGTTCCAGTTAAGTTGTCAGTCCACCTGTCTATATAATTCAGTCTGTTTTGTTTCAGTTTGCCTTTGAAGAAGATTCTACTAGGATCAATAAGTCAGGCCCTCTACCTGTTATATATTACTTATTAATAAACATTATTTCTTTTTCTTTCTTAAAGACATATCCTCAACAAAAATTGAGGTAATTCAACCAGAGTAAATATTTTTTTACCAAAATATACCACAATATACCATTTAAGATGATTGGATATCTGAACTACTTTCTGTAGATTTGGAAATTGCTTCTGCAATCATCTAGTTGACCCTACATTAAGTGTTATAATTTAGCACAAAAATATGTTTCAGTACTTTTATTGTTGTGTAGTTGTTGTATGAGGCATGCATATAAACAGTATGTCTTTTAGATGTTGGTGATAAATTCTTGCCTATTTTTTAATGTCTTTTTGCAGCTGGTAAGGGTTGTACTGCCTATGATGTGATGATCAGTGATGAGTTTATGGCCAAGATTATCAAGAGTAACATCTTCCATGGATTCTTCATGTCAGTTCTCTACGAGGGACTGGAGAATAAGTTTGGCATCATGTTAGAGAGGAGTAAGTGGTTTGTTAATTTTAACTAAAGTTAATATTTCATTGAGCAATTGTAAAAACATGTTTATAATATAAATTTGCTATAAACATACTGTACCTTCAAACATTGAGTTTGTTTGCAGGTTTGAGTGAATAGTGATTTTTTAATGAGCATCAACCAAGAACTAAGATTAACAGCAGTATTCCACATTGACTGAAGTCATTTTGAATGGAAACCCTTTTCATAAGTTACACTATAATAACAAATTATTCTAGTAGCTCTTTTTAATGTCCAAAGCTTTTAGGTCAGACATGGTTTGATATAAGCTGCTGTGCATTCACAATGTTGATAGAAGTATGAACTGTCTAATCTGTAAAACTTAAGAAATTTCAGTGGTGCAGAACAATAAAAAGGATCAGTTTGGTTGACTTTGTATCACATTTAATCATATATCATTCCTTTCTAGACATTTTATTCTGTTGGCAAGAACATCAGTTAGTGGTTGTTGTTCTCAGAAACTAAAGAGACAAGAAGAGCAGGGAATTATTGAATTGACTTGAATTTATTGTCCACAATTGGAAATTTGGCTTACACAGGTCATAAACGCAAAGAGAAAACAATAGTATAAGTATCAATAGACTGCGATACACATACAGTAATACAAACATATATATACAGCAAGTCCTACAAATAAGAAACTTATCTTCTCACTTGTGAATTAAATATATGGATAGAATTAGGCACAAATGAGTATCTGTAGCAGGCCTTAAGTGTACGTTGTGGGCATAAATGCAGTCCAGAGCGGTTGTAAATGTAGTGCTCAAACAAGGGGTGTGTTGGGTCTTGCATGATTTCTTTCACTTTATGCAGACCCTCTTATGATACAAGCACTCTAACAAAGGTAAGTGAACACCGATTACACGCTTAGCAACTTTCCTAGATTGCTCAAGCATCATCAATCGATTCTTGTAACCGATGTGAAGATGGTATCATGAGATTATGAATGGGCCTGAGCTTCTGTATGAAAAACACACTTTGGAAGAACCTCTGTTGCATGAGAAAGAAAACAGGCATGTCAAGGGACAGAAGCTGAGGTTGTTTGCCCAACAAATAAAAGAGATAAAGCAGTGCATTAGCTGTTCATGTAACATGTTATTGGATAAGAAAATTACAAGTATATCTCGACAGTGTTAGATTTTAGACTTCTAGATCAGTAAATTTGGTCGCTGTGATGTCAAAGTGGTTTAATTCTGCCAATATCTGTTAATACTGAACTCACATCTTACTTGCTATCAGCTTAATGAAAGTTTGATATGTATACAGCAACCATCCAGCAAGCCTTAAAGGAGCAACCGTCCAGAAGCCTTAAAGGAGCATTCCTGAAGTTTAATTTCTTCTTAAGGATATATCTTGGTGGTGAAGGTGTCATGGTGGATTGGTGGTTAAATTGTCCATGTCCGTTGAAAGTGGTTATGTGTGATGTCATGCTTGTGCTTAAATTTCTCTCTGACCCTGTTGGTTTATTCCAAAAGGGGTACAGTGTTATCGAAATTGAAAGGTTTATCACTCAAATTTATAAACCCTTAACCACCAGACTGGACACAACTTAAGAACCGAAAATGTCTTGGAAATCTGCATGAACATCATATTCGAGCCAAATCCAAACCAAGAATCCTTGAGATGAGCCAGGAGGCAGCAGCTGCTGTAGATGAAAGGCAGACAAAGTCTCTGATATCTGAACTACCCAGTGAGGTATCCTCTGCGGCCCTCAGAGAGGCGGACAAGACACCTGAAGAACCTGAGTGTGTGATCATACAAGAACCTAAGACAGGCTACCCAGAATTCCTTGTAGCAGAAGTGAAACTCCCCAAAGTAGTGAGTTTGATATTTGTATTTTTATTTGGTTCCCCATTCTTGCAAGATTATAAGACAAGATTGAGGATATTATTTGATGTTTGAGAGGACAGAAATGTGAAGAAGATGAAGTGTTATTTTTCCAAATAATGTGAAGTAGCTAGCAGTGATGACTGCATTTAAATGTCAAATGTTTTCCTACCAAAACTGAAGAAACCTTTCCTTTTTGTATCAGACAAGTTGAAGTAGTTAAAACTATGTGTCTCTGCATTAATGCAGACCATCGGGAGATTTGCAGCTTTACTTATACAGGACACCACACAACCCTGGCATAGTCAAGCACAGGTCTCAAGTTAAACTGTTATTGAATTAATGGGAATGATTAAACATACACTCAGGCAACTAACACCATTCTTTGAGGTCACAGGTAGAACTAATGAATTGATTAAAAGTACATTCAGTAACTGTCAGACCTTTCAAAGTACTCACTTTGGCTTCAAGACATCCTCAAGAGAAATCCAGGTTTTCTGACATCTTGTTAAACAGTCATACAAGGTGATGACATGTAATCACACCAATATTAATAATCACCATGGTTACACAGAACAGAACCCAGGTGACACACAAGTTGATCTCATGTTGGGTAGTGTGATGCAAAGTTGGAAATATTGAGAAGAAGCAGATAGGCTGCACCAGAGATGGGCCTACATCTCCCAATGATGTGGTCAACGATTGGAGACACTGCCAATAGAAATTTAAAAAATACTGTTTAAAGAAAGGCAAACTGTTGATCTAAAGTTTTATAAATACTACAAGAAGTTGCTACAGACACTTAACCTAATATCATCTATCCTTCCAAAAATTGGAATTCATTGCATGTTTACTTCAGAACATGTAAGTATCCAGTTTTGTGAGCAATGTAATGTTTTGCATACTAAATTTTGTAGTCCAATAATTGTGGCAGATGAGCCTTGTGTGATAAGTTGAACCGAGTTGAGCCTTAGTCATTATAGCTAGTCTGCCCTTTGAATTACTGCTCATATCATGCCATTAAATTTCTCTTCTCATTGGAATCACCATAGATATTGAACTTTCATATTATTGTTATCATATCAAGGTAGTTACCAAGGTTATTTCCAGGTGAAAGTGTAGTTCAATGAAAAAAGGAATTCCTGTACATGAAGCTAAGGGATGCCATGTGAACTTATTAATATACAACAAGTAACACATGTATCTTAAGGCAATGGAAACTGAACCAGTGAATTTTCTTGACAAAGTGATTTATGCAAATACTGTAAGACATATAAAAGCTATGTGACTGAAAGGATGTTTTTGTACTTCAAAGTTCAGCTAGTATGTAATTGACACTGACTGAACCCTAAATTTGTAGTGCTAGATTCACAAGGTGTTTATAAGTACCTATTCCAGAACTATATGCATATAAGAAAGGAGCAAAAGTAGTCTTTTAAAGCCATGGATAAGCTATCAGTTATATGCACCTTTAAGGAATTTTTTAGTAGCATTCTATTAGGTATATGTAAAAAACTCCATAATTTTTCATCGCCACAGTCCTAATGAGGGGATTTTTCATCCCATAGTTCAGGAGAAGTGAATTTTTGAACCTCATGCCAACTTAATCTAATATATTTTGAACAGTGGAGAACGAAGAGCGACTGTGACGTCACCGAGGCACTTCATTTTTGGGGCTGCTGGGACGAATCATTAGCAAACTACACTGTAGCAAGGAAAGTTCTGAAAGTAAAATAGTGATTAAGATGGAAATTTCTCGGTGAAGTTGCAAGTTAGCAATCTTTTGAAGAGTTAAAACATTCCAGAATTCCCTTACTCGGTTTTCTTCATAAAGTGTTGTTCACATATTTGTTATTTGAGCTATTTTTTTAATCACGGACATATGCGAAGTCTGTACACATTCCTGTGTATTGTATCAAGGCCAAGCTTAGAGAGAGATCTGATCGAGTCTGACCAATGTTCCGCACTGACGTCACATCTTGACGTAAGTCAGAGTTAGAATCAAATTTACTGACAGGACGGCTAACATTTCAAGCACTTTATCACAGAAACTCAATTTCATCACAGGGCAAGGCTTAGGGCGATAGAAAGACAAAATATGGTATGACTGATAGGACGGGATTCCATTTTTCACAAAAACATTCCTTTAATTGAGCGAGAGGAATTATTACAGAATATTGCACCAGCTGCTTGAGTGAATGGGAGTGCAATAAATGGTTATAAGATACAATTGTGATGAATATAATGATGATGATGATGATGAAGATGTACTAGAACAAAGAACTTTCACTCTTGAGATGTCATACAGACAGACTTCCACATATGGATAGAGTAAGCAGTAAATGGAGAATGAGATATTGGGAACAGTTATTGCATAGTGCATTGTACAAGCCCTCTCTGTCCTTAAATAGGTCAAACAGTTCTCTTTATATCTCTATTAATGCCTTTTGGTAAAGAGTTTATAAAAGGTCACTTACACCCAACAAGAATCATTAACATGTATGATAGAGATGGTAATAAAAGTCTTCCCACCCCCACCCCTCACCTCCCCCAGCACCAAGCAGCATTGTTCATATGCAACATGCAAGGTTGAACATTCTATAAAAGTACCTCATAATACACTGCTAATTTATGTGGGCTTTTTTTAAACTTTCTTGTTGGATTAACCTGTGACCTTGGGTGGTGTAAACTTATGATCAAAACATTGTCTTTCGCTACCTTTTGTTCATAGTATAAAAGGAAACCCTGCAAAGAAGGAAATCAAACAACATAAACAATTGAAATTGAAAATCTACCTTTCAAAAGTGTGCAATTGGAAATGATTAGCATGTCCTTAAATTGTGATGGTTAAACTCAAAATCTTAGCGAAAAGTTTATAAATCCATGTCATCGTTAAACACAATCCTGATTTAAATCACAACAACATTTACTTTCACCTTTAAATATAACCAAACTATTGACATACAAAGTAGACACTAACACTTCCTGGTGACACTATGAATATATCACACACAGTTGGACAGCTACTTTAGACTTGGATATATCTCACACAAACATGCCAATAAAATTACTTTGTAGTATTTGTCTCTTTTCATTCAAGTCAATGATGATGGTTCAATGGTTGATGTCTGCTTTAATAAAGCACAGAACATTTAAACAAATCTAACATAGGTTTCCAAAAGCTACTTAAAATTTATGATTTAATGGCACAACCAATTAGCATGTTTCAACAGCAGTTTTGCTTCTAAACCTTAGAAGTTGCCTGATGCCTGTGACAGAGATCCTTTAAATTTGAGTGCATGGAACCAGGGCCTCTGCTAATGTCACTACTAGAATGGACGATCTGCAGAAAGGTTACTGGCCAAGAGGGTCTAAAATACAGAGTTTTGATGCTTGTCCGTAAATAATAGTTTACAGGGGCACGCATCCTCTGAATCAAGTGGTGGTCTTGTATCATTGTGATGCCTTAATTGCCATATAGTGAGGTCATTCTTCTGAGTTATGGTGATTGTATGTGATTAGGCTATACATGGATTTGGCACTGCCATATTACATCATCCACAATTGCAATTTTGATATGTGATACATGGTCAATTTGGGAACCAATCACAAAGTATAATATTCTGAATCTCTTTGCAGATATGTGGCTGTCTTAGGAGAAGACATGTAGAGGGGGGGGGGGGTGGGGGTATATTAAAATCATTGAGCCATCTTTAAAAGACCTTTCACATGATGAAAATATATTAGAATAGATGAATGTGTCCATTGCATGATTGATACTGGTGTGGTATTCAGGAGGAATGTTCATATAACATCCAAAAGATTAAGAAGGGGGGCGGGGGGATATGAGAATGTGAAAGTGAACAAGTTAAAAGCTACTCCCATTCTGGCCAAATGACTGCTCTAAATGATGTATTAATAAGAGACTTATGTTTCCTCGGACGTGTGAATGCAAATAGCATGTTGGTGGGCAAAACACTTTGTATTGGAATTATAACAAGCTGTAGAAAAAGGGCTATTGCATCTGGCTTTATTTGATGAAAGAAGCAAAAAGGGAATTTTGTCTAATTACAATGTTAAATTACTGTAAAGGTTCAGTTTCAGGTGTAACTAAATCACAGTGGAAACCAGGGAATATCACAAGGAGGACATAGTGTCCAACAAGATACATTCATTTTTATTTCAAATAGAAACAAGTATTGGAAAGCAGAATTTTGAAAGTTGTAGTAGTTGTGAAGGCAATTATCGCTTCTTCAAACTCTACAGTGAAAGTAAATGTTTTGTGAATACATATTTAAATACTTTTGAGAGGAAAGTAGTTCTTCATACTTTATTGAAGTACACTTTGATCAATTTAGGGGGATAAAGAAAACAATTGATGACACTTGATTGATATCAATCACTTGATACAATATCAAGGACACATCTGAAAACTACCTAGAATACCATCCCTCAAGTGAGAAAATGTATCAAGTTTGCAACTATTTTGCAGCTAATTGAAACTTGCATTTTAATTGTTTCTGTTTGTGGGATTCTGTGACCTGATCTCCTAATCCAGTTTGGCTCAATTGAAGCCTTTGCATGCTTTGTGCAAGAATAAAGCCCTCAAGAGGTTCCATAGTGCTCTTTGGAAATGCTTGGATGACCTTTATAATTTATCTGTGTTTAGCCAGCATGATCAATGGATACAAATTTAACTGTGGAGGCACTGCCTTCAAATTCACATGGTTCTTCTTTCAGCAAACCAACATAACATAAAATTACTGCCCTACTTGCTGATAAATCTAACAGACTTAATAGCAAGCATAGTAGATTGGTAGCATTTACCTGTAATGCTCTACTTCTTGGTTATTGTTCACCTTCTATCACTTGACCAGGGAAGTGTTGGTAGTTTAGACCACAGTAAGACAATAGCCTATATGTCTTCCCTATGGAAACCAGGTGTCTAGGAGCTTAGTATGACAAAACTTACAACCCTTGTGTAAAAGAGCCTCCTAGGTATTGACCTTAAAAAACAGGGTTATACTTGCTGTCAAAATAATTAAATTATAGGGCTGTCAAGTTTGCAGTTTGAGAAACCTATCTTTATAGCAGCAAGGATGAAACTTGAACATTGAACCAATGGCTCACTTGTCAAACACCATTCACCAGTATCCTGTTATATCCTGAAATTTAATACAATATCAAGGTAAGACTCACCAGCATCTAAATCTGAACTAAATAAGATGACTCATCATACATAGATTTTCTTCGTTTTTCTTCCTCCAAACTAAACCAGAGGGAAACCCCTCCCAGTGTTCACTTGCCTTTTAATACATTTCATATGCAGCACAAGAGTAATCTGCAAGCTGACTCTGGCTGAAGTTCATACTGCAGATGGAGAGCAGTATAGATCTAAACAGAGTCAGTGCTTACATGGTTGATGACTGGGAATCTTGTGACATAATACCACAATCACGAAAGAAAGACAGAGGGACGTTGTTTGTTGTTGGTAACATATTTTGCATGCTAACTCTAACAACAAAGAGCTGAATTTGCATTTGCAATAGTTAACCTGATGAGATCCATTTGATATATTTTGACATTTGGACTTCTGCTGACCCCAAATGACCTTTGACCTCCACACAAAATAATAGGTTCTTGTACTCTCTATAAGAAAGACACATGCCAAATATGAGCAATGTGATGTAACCTATCTTGGGATATCGTGTTTACAGGGTCTGTGTTTATCAGGCTTTACAGAGTGTGACCTTTGATGACCTCAATGACCTTTGATCTCCACCCAACACAATTCAGTTGTTGTATCCAATATCAAATATGAGCCAATAAAGTTTCCTATCTGGAGACATTGTGTTTACAAGGATTCAAGTTTTGACCCCTGGTGACCTGGAATGACTCTAACCTACACCCAAATTGTGTAGAAACTTTACATTATATAAGGCTATCCTACCATGCAATATATGAGATCCTTTGATGTTCAGGATCTGGAGATACAGTATTTCTGAGATGTTCACATTTTGCCCTCTGCTGATCCCAAGTGACCCTGACCTTCACCCAAACAATAGGGTCCTTGTACTAAGTATGGGGAAGCCATATGCTAAATATGAGGACTGCAGAGGTTACCTATCTTGAGATAGATGTGTACAAGGTATGGCATCCTATACACACACGCCAAGTTGACTGCATACGATATTTGCCTGGTTACAGCAAGTTACCAAACGACTCTATTCACATCAAAGTGCAAAGGTCAGTTAAAAATGTTGAAGGATAAATATTTTCTTTCCAATTTAACTAACTCCATAATATGTGAAGTACTTACTATTCCAATGATTCATGACCATGGCTGTCAGAGGAACACCCAACAGAATATGCCCCATTCAGTGTTTGACAGTTTTTGGGGTTACAACATTTAATGGAGCTATATTGGAACAGGTTGGTATGTTTGTATTACTTTGTGCATATATTCAATGTTCGTGAAAAACTCAAAGCATTGCATGCAATGAAGATGCAGTGAATAGTTTAGTCAGTAATATTATATTACAGTTCTAATGATCACTCATTAGCCTGGAAATGAAACAAACACACACTAATGTGAGACAGCAATTCACCAAACTAAATGGCTTTATATTGTAACATTTGATATTTTGATGGTGGACGTGTAATAGACACATGTTGCTTAATGCACAAGCCAATAGTTTACATCAAGTCTGTACTGTGAAGTATGGGGATTCATATTTTAAAGTCGAATGAAAAACAATGAAGGAAGTTAAAATAATACCTTTAGCTAATATTTTCCTTGTTTAAACAGCAAGTCAATTGATTATTGTAATGAATACCTTTCATAAACTACTTTCAGTTATGAAGCCTTAAATACTTAAACATTTTTAAACATGCTCTTTTCAATTTTATTAGTTATGGATATCAAACCCTTCAAAGGCTGGTTTAGTTTTCTCTTTCCATCCATTAAGTCAAGGGCCAAAGAGTATGATAATCCGAAGACTAAACGTCACAGCAGATCTTTCTTAGACAACAAAACACTTTGACAGCTGCTGTTGACCCTTAGTACTTTGTTCATACTAGCAGTAAAAAAATACTGTTCTTTTTTTGATATGTTCAGGAAATGGAAGCAGTGACCTCAGAAATTAGCTGAATTTACACTCAAAATCCCTTCCATGCCACCCTGTGGGATGCATTAAATGAAACTGGAGTGTTATCCCTGTTTACATGGTATGCGAGAAACGAAAGCTTCTGACAAGTGCCCCCCCCCCCCGCCCTTAAAGAATGGAGCTTAGATCGGGATTGGAACCAACCAAAGGGTAGAAAGCTGAGTTTGTGGAGCACATGTGTAATCCTGAGGTAACCGGTTACCGTGGTTACAATTCCTATCTATCAAATAATTCTGCGCTGATATTGTCTTTTCTTTTTTAATACCTGACAAGCTTTGTACCTGCTGTGCATTTGCATATTTACAGCAGAGTTTGATTCAGTTTGGTGAATATCTAAGCTGTTAATGAGCATGAAACATTAACTTTGATGTGGAGCATAAATAAAACTATCAGTTTCATTTGAACAATTACCATTTACAACTGCATTTTGAGTTTGATCAAATCATGTCATGTTCATACCTTATTGAAAACATATGGCTGCTCCTACCTAGTTTCATCCAGTGTTGTTCCAAAATTTGTAACTAATAGTTATTGTTTTCATTGCAACACCTTTGTCTTTGCCTAATTTCCTTTGGTTCAGTTTGGTGTTAGCAGTCTAGTACAAGAATATGACAACTCAGACCTCAGTCATCATTAAAGAGGCCTGAGTAACTTGTATTCATGCTCTACCGTCAGTTTGTTATAAGCAACACAAACATTAAATCTAGACCGTAGTCTCACATAATTTGTTCCAATGCACCGCAAGTTTGTACTTACTTCATGTGGTGTCTGTGTTATTAGGCCAAAATTAAAGCCTTTTAATAAACTTTACAAGAGATTGATGAAAAACTGAATAAACAAGTGAATTCAGACAGAAGAAATGATATCAAATTAGAGTAAAAGAGCATTCCAAATATTTTTAAGGCACATATCTTGAAATTTCACATGCCAACATAAACATCAAACTATAAAACCTGAATGGTCTTACATTCCTTTTAATGCAGCATTAAACGGTTGACATGAACATCAACTCATCAGCAAGTATATCGTTTTCCCAGCTTCCTGCTCAGGTATAAAAATATAGTAAGAATTAGTGTCTGTTGAAGTTTTTCTCTCACTTTAGCCTACCCCCCCCCATCCCTTCGACGATCTCTGGCACTGTAGCCTACCCCAGTCCACCCCAGCTTACCCCTGCATCATCTCTGGCTATTGGATATTTTAGTATGGTTTCATTTACAGATATAACATTAACCAGCTGACCAGGAATATTTACATGAAACAAGAGCCTTAAATTCAGCATTCAATATCTTTGCATACAATTGTCAGAACAGGTATCATTTAAACTGATTCTGGAAGACAAAAGTACATTTGTTTACAAGACTACTGTAGATACTTCTGTTAAAGTTGATTTGTAGCAAGTCCATGCTTGTACTCCAGAATACTTGTACTCATTATCATGAATTTGTACTCATACTAGGGGGTTTTACAAATCATATTATATATACTGCTGCAAGATAAAGTATGCACACTCACTTAGATCCTTGTACACATACTCTTGCCAAAGGAAATTCTACTTGTACTCATTCTTTTTTATTCACTGTACTATTACTTTAGAGAAAAAGTAGTTTTCCTGTTACATTAGAAAACCTACTTCACTACTCCCATCTCTCTCTCTCCACATAGCAACTGGAGAGAAAGTAGTTGCTTGAAGTTATCGAGGGACTGGCTTTTGATCATTTATTGAATCAACGAGCACTGACATTGATATTAATGATTCGATACCAAAATTCCATTACCAATGAAGTTCTCTAGCTTGACTAATCATGTCCCTTTCTTAAACCGTATCTGTTCATGGATGTATGATGGTACTTTAATGATGCCTAGTATCATGTTCATGGATGTGTCATAGTACTTTAATGATGCCTAGTATCAAGTTCATGGATGTGTTATGGCACTTTTATGATGCCTAGTATCATGTTCATGGATGTGTTATGGTACTTTAATGATGCGTAGTATGAAGTTCATGGATGTGTTATGGTACTTGTACTTTAATGATGCCTATTATCATGTTCATGGATGTGTGATGGTACTTTTATGATGCCTAGTATCAAGTTCATGGATGTGTTATGGTACTTTAATGATGCCTAGTATCATGTTCATGGATGTGTTATGGTACTTTAATGATGCCTAGTATCATGTTCATGGATGTGTTATGGTACTTTAATGATGCCTAGTATCAAGTTAATGGATGTGTTATGGTACTTTAATGATGTCTAGTATCATGTTCATGGATGTGTTATGGTACTTTAATGATGTCTAGTATCATGTTCATGGATGTGTCATAGTACTTTAATGATGCCTAGTATCAAGTTCATGGATGTGTGATGGTACTTTAATGATGCCTAGTATCAAGTTAATGGATGTGTTATGGTACTTTAATGATGCCTAGTATCAAGTTCATGGATGTGTTATGGTACTTAAATGATGCCTAGTATCATGTTCATGGATGTGTGATGGTACTTTAATGATGCCTAGTATCATGTTCATGGATGTGTTATGGTACTTTAATGATGTCTAGTATCATGTTCATGGATGTGTCATAGTACTTTAATGATGCCTAGTATCAAGTTTATGGATGTGTTATGGTACTTTAATGATGCCTAGTATCATGTTCATGGATGTACTTTAATGATGTCTAGTATCAAGTTCATGGATGTGTTATGGCACTTTAATGATGCCTAGCATCATGTTCATGGATGTGTGATGGTACTTTAATGATGCGTAGTATCAAGTTCATGGATGTGTTATGGTACTTGTACTTTAATGATGCCTATTATCATGTTCATGGATGTGTGATGGTAGTTTAATGATGCCTAGTATCAAGGTCATGGATGTGTTATGGTACTTTAATGATGCCTAGTATCAAGGTCATGGATGTGTTATGGAACTTTAATGATGCCTAGTATCAAGTTCATGGATGTGTTATGGTACTTTAATGATGCCTAGTATCATGTTCATGGATGTGTGATGGTACTTTAATGATGCCTATTATCATGTTCATGGATGTGTGATGGTACTTTTATGATGCCTAGTATCAAGTTCATGGATGTGTTATGGTACTTTAATGATGCCTAGTATCATGTTCATGGATGTGTTATGGTACTTTAATGATGCCTAGCATCAAGTTCATGGATGTGTCATAGTACTTTAATGATGCCTAGTATCATGTTCATGGATGTGTGATGGTACTTTAATGATGCCTAGTATCATGTTCATGGATGTGTTATGGTACTTTAATGATGCCTAGTATCAAGTTCATGGATGTGTGATACTTTAATGATGCCTAGTATCATGTTCATGGATGTTTGATGGTACTTTAATGATGCCTAGTATCAAGTTCATGGATGAGTTATGGTACTTTAATGGTGCCTAATGTCATGTTCATGGATGTGTGATGGTACTTTTATGATGCCTAGTATCAAGTTCATGGATGTGTGATACTTTAGTGATGCCTAGTATCATGTTCATGGATGTTTGATGGTACTTTAATGATGCCTAGTATCAAGTTCATGGATGTGTTATGGTACTTTAATGATGCCTAGTATCAAGTTCATGGATGTGTTATGGTACTTTAATGATGCCTAGTATCAACTTCATGGATGTGTTATGGTACTTTAATGATGCCTAGTATCATGTTCATGGATGTGAGATGGTACTTTAATTATGCCTATCAAGTTCATGGATGTGTGATGGTACTTTAATGATGCCTAGTATCAAGTTCATGGATGTGTTATGGTACTTTAATGATGCCTAGTATCATGTTCATGGATGTGTGATGGTACTTTAATTATGCCTATCAAGTTCATGGATGTGTGATGGTACTTTAATGATGCCTAGTATCAAGTTCATGGATGTGTGATGGTACTTTAATGATGCCTAGTATCAAGTTCATGGATGTGTTATGGTACTTTAATGATGCCTAGTATCAAGTTCATGGATGTGTGATGGTACTTTAATGATGCCTAGTATCAAGTTCATGGATGTGTTATGGTACTTTAATGATGCCTAGTATCAAGTTCATGGATGTGTGATGGTACTTTAATGATGCCTAGTATCAAGTTCATGGATGTGTTATGGTACTTTAATGATGCCTAGTATCAAGTTCATGGATGTGTTATGGTACTTTAATGATGCCTATTATCTGTTCATGGATGTGTTATAAATGGTACTTTAATGATGCCTAGTATCATGTTCATGGATATGTGATGGTACTTTAATGATGCCTAATATCATGTTCATGAATGTGTGATGGTACTTTAATGATTCCTAATATCAAGTTCATGGATGTGTGATGGTACTTTAATGATACCTAGTATCATGTTCATGGATGTGTCATAGTACTTTAATGGTGCCTAGTATCAAGTTCATGGATGTGTTATGGTACTTTAATGATGCCAAGTATCAAGTTCATGGATGTGTGATGGTACTTTAATGATGCCTAGTATCAAGTTCATTGATGTATGATGGTACTTTAATGATGCCTAGTATCATGTTCATGGATATGTTATGGTACTTTAATGATGCCAAGTATCAAGTTCATGGATGTGTTATGGTACTTTAATGATGTCTAGTATCAAGTTCATGGAAGTGCTATGGTACTTTAATGATGCCTAGTATCATGTTCATGGATGTGTGATGGTACTTAAATGATGCCTCGTATCATGGATGTGTTATGGTACTTTAATGATGCCTAGTATCATGTTCATGGATGTGTGATGGTACTTTAATGATGCCTAGTATCATGTTCATGGATGTGTCATAGTACGTTAATGATGCCTAGTATCATGTTCATGGATGTGTCATAGTACTTTAATGATGCCTAGTATCATGTTTACATAGAAATACACAGTACTTACTTCAGTTTTAAATCAGGTAAGCATTTAGTTTGCACACTATTGCAAGGTTAAAATGCATGAACATGACTGATGCTCTAGGTTACTAATGTGTAATAAAGGTGTTTACTGTGTACAAAGTCAATGCAGGAACAATCCTTAAAGCAGTAATTTTCAACGTAACCACACAAAAAAATCAAAATCAAAATGCAAGCTTTCACCAAGATTCTGCAGAATATGTATTAATAATGCTAAAGCTGCTTGAGATGCAGACCTTACATTACAAAATGAAATTTTATTATCATCAGTTATACAATCAATATCATGTTAAAGCAGCAAAGAATGAAACCTGTGATATAGATTTAGAGAGGTTCCATGTTTTAATCGAATACATTAAACTTTGTAAAGAAGCCAGCATCAACCAACAGTGTACACAATTGTTTCTGTTGAGTTGGTGCCTATTGTTCACTTTGTATATAGTACCTAGTGTGGTGATAACATCATTGGGGGCATACTCAGTAAAGATTATTATATGCAAAATTGAACACTCCAAACTAAACGAATGAAAGGAAATGGGGAAGTGTTTTGTAATTGGTAGTTGGATAATTAATACTTAAATATAGATTAGTTATGTCAGGATCACTATATAGCTGTGACTACACTTTCTCCTCACAAGAGCTGTTAATTGTTCTGGTTACAAAATGTCTACAAGAAAGTGAAAGTGCAACATTGCTTGATTTTATGACTTTCCTTTTTATAACTTTTCTTTCAACATAGAATCTTTATACAAACAGATTGTGACTGTTTTTGCTAGTTTTTGTTTTCAACCTGAAAATAAAATATCTCTAACTCCATTTTCACTCTTACTTCTTTTCTTCTTTACAGATGTAATTTTGTAAGTGTCTTGATTGACAATCATTAGTCTTGCCATTAAAATGAAACTGTTGCCTCAGCATTCAATTTGCAACAAATAACCTGGAAAGTGAAAGTTATTAACCCATAATGACTGATTAATTTATTTGCTTGTGAAATAGAAATTCATAATTTCAGAGAGGATGTTAAAGATCGCCTTAGAGAAAGTGAAGTGTTTTTCATGGATTAATTGCATTAGTGTGTACAATCACATTTGACTGGCAATATTAATTTACCAAAATAAGAATCACAAATTGTGAGAAATGTGACAGATAAAAATTCAGCAATCTTCGAACTTGTCATATTCATCTTTGTCTCGATTGCTTGAAAATATGTTGCCAGGTACCTAATGGTGTCATAACAACCAACAACACACAGTCAAATGAGAACTGAGTACAACACAAAGAAAAATGCAATCTGAACATTGAGCTCCTCTGTAGAACAGTGATAATTCAAAGATGAACTTCACTGTAAAACAGACCATACTAACCCTTGTTTGGCAGGACTATTCACACAAAACCTTATCATGCATATACAACAGTAAGGCTGGTAATTCAAAGAGTAGGATTTATTCACATCTTCATTGCATTTGTAAGTGATCTAACTTTATGATTTATGAATCTAAAAGATTACTGAATCTATTCAATTCCATACTTTCATCCCGAAACACTTCATCACAACTGTATTGATTACATGCAAAAGGCTTTGTCTTTTTCTTTGGGGGGGGGGGGATTTTCTATATTGTTTTCAAACAAACATGACAAATTTTCACCTCGAATGGTACCAAACTTACAGAACTTAACAGGTGATATGATGCATGCTAGGTCAACAGCAGTCTATTATATCTTGACTAGTACAAATTACAAAATATTCTCAGGGGAATTCTGGAAAAAGTGAAGCAAAGAGTAACAGATCCATAAGGAGTAATCTGTCCGTATGGTAGGACATTAATATAACTAGATACTTATAATTCTCCACTGAGAAAAGTAACTTTAACATCCACTTGTGTTTGCTCCATATCCGAGTGATCCCTCATACAGTCTGGAGAGATGTCACATGACTACTAACAGGTAAAAATAAATCCTGTACAAGATCCTATTCCTATGCATATTCATGTTTATCATAGTGATGGTCACATCCACAAAAGTAAATGTGATGTATAATGTACAAGTCTTTGTCTTAACAGTGAACACCATAGTTTTTTAAAAAGCTGTTTTGAAAATATTGCTGTGATTTTTATTTTACAAGTATTATAGCAAAATGATTTAGGAATAACTACAAAAGAAGCAGATTTATCACTTTCAATAGTGTAAAGTTTGCTGTCTAAGCTGGAATGTGTTGAATGTAAGCAGAAGGTCATGATAGTGTGAATAGAAATAGTGTCATCCTTGGCTTTATAAATACTGCTAGGTTCCCAAAAATCTTCTCTTCTGCAGAAACCAAACGTACATCAGGTATCAAATGTACACATAAGTTGATGTGCATTACACACAAGCGAATTGTCTCACAATCTCTCAAGACATTATAAAAAGAGTTCCTGTTGATACACATACGAAGAGTACTTCTTAAGGCACGATCATCTCTAAGTTTATCCTTCCCAAAGCTGTGCCAAGCACTGATGCTGCACCTGGCTGAAATGCTACCATGTGCTGTCCTGAGCTTCTTACTGTCGACAGTCCAAAATAAAATCTTCCTGACCACCACCGACCCTTCCCGTCATCTGAAATTTCCTTCGCAGTCTCTTACAGAGTTGTGATATGCTCTCCCTTGATGTCTTCCAGACCATCTCAAATTCCAATTGGTTACATCTACTTCCGTACTTTTCTCTCAGTAATTCTGCAAAGGAGCAGTAAGAAACAATGAAAGTTTGCTAAACAAAATGAATTTGCAAAATATAAATAAATATATCATTGATAAGTCTACAAAGTAGTTTGGGAGATTTATGCAACATCCCGAACATTTTTCTGTATTTTTCATGGCATTTTGTTTATTCCACACACATTAAAGGTAAATTTGAACACATGTGGGTATGCTTGTTTTCCACTGTCACAGCTGTGACAATTTATTAAAAGATTCATTGAGGTAGAAGTTAAGTGTTTGTAAGTACAGTCCAACTGTATGTAATAATTCAATACTGAAACAAGGATCAAACAATTTTGTTTCAAGGTATATTAAATGTTTGGATTGCTCCTTTAAAGTGAAAATGATGGGAATATTTCCTTCCTTAGTCCAGGCCTGATTGTTAATAATAATCCATTGTACATAACAACTTATATTGTTTAACACTATGAAAGTATTTTTTTCAATTAGTTTTTCTGATTATTTATCCTGAGGAGTTGGCACTAGAGATCATAGTCCTCTGATGCTGAAAGGGGTCATTTCTTAAAACTTACAAGTGTTATGGAAACAAAATCTGGGCATAGACTGGTGATTCTTATCATTCTATAGAATGATAAAAGTCACTGTTTTTTGATAAATTTTATTTCTACTGCCATCCCTCAATGTCAGCAAATCAGCTGGATAAAACTTAGCTATAGTTGACTGTTGTTCAGCTGTAGAAATACTCATAATACTTGAAAGTTTTACTTTTTGATTCCTTGCAAAAGATAGAAGGAATCTATACAGTCACGTTTGTGTCTGTGTGTCTGTCTGTCACACTTCCTTGTAAACATGATATCTCAAGACATTCAACTTTGATGAAGCCCATACTTGGTATGTAGAGCCCCCATGGGGAGGACATGGTCCCTTTATATTGGTGCTAATGTCATGAATGTCATGGAATAAGTTCAAGGTGGTACATATGCTTGCACTATATAAAATTTGATCACATTGATATTCATGAGTGGGCAGGGCTAAGAAATATTTCTCCAATATTAGTTTGAAAACACGAAATCTCAACAAGTCTAACTTTGATTAAAATCATACTTTGTATGTAGATCCCCCATGGGATGCTAATGTCATAAATATTAATGAGTAGGCGGGCTTAATGTCAAATCCGTCAAACCTCAATATCTCTGCAACCATACACTTGATTTTGTTCAAAATTGCTGTGATGGAATATGTTCAAGGTGGTACATTGCTTGCACAATATAAAATTTGATCTAATTGATACTCATGAGTGGGCGGAGCTTAAACAATATTTTGACAATTTTGCCTTTAAGCAAGGCCATATAACCTTTGGATAAATCTCATACTTAGGTTTGCGCATTGTGAGAGTACAACCCACAATTTTGGATGAGGTAAAATATCATTTCAAATTGTTCTTATTCAGACAAGTTTTAAATCCAAAAGCAAGAAGTCACAAAGTAATTGACTTTCTTGTTTAGTTCAAAGTTTTAGAAAAACTTGAAGACAACCTTTTGTCATTTTATATTGCACTCCAACAAGAAGGGAAACCTCAGTAATAATTATGTTGCTATTCTGGTTTTCACCTTTAAAATATATGATAAGTCTGGAATGCTATGTTGGAATGAAAATAAAATGAGTAATTTGTGAATTAGAAACAGCCACATGGTTGTAGCCACATCTACAGTATATCTCTTAGACTGAATAGCAACCAATGTCTAAATATGACATGACTTGGTAAGAATGACAACCCAATCCAAAATCCAGATTTACTGAATATATACAATCCCTTCAGGACATCCTCTCACCTTTTATTTTCTTCATTGCAAGATTATTGAGTGGATTTTTGCTGTTTCTACCAGTTACAGATGATTCCATGAGTACCTTAGTGCCAAAGATACAGTATCTGGCTAATGCAATGGCCAGTCTTGGAGCCCCTGCATATGGAGTCATCTGATCCCACCTTACATCATCCAGTACTTCTCTTATTAAAGCTGCAAAATATAACCAAGCAATTTTAACATCATTTCCAAAAACTTTTTATTATTAGATAACGTCCACATGGATGTGACCTATCACCATGAAATGGAAAGTAACCAATATATACTTTAGATGTCAACCTTTGTGCTTACTTCTTTATACAAGCAGTAACACCATTAACAATAGACCGAACCCCACCTCCTAACATTTGCTTGTATAAACACTTTCTGTTCCGTATCTGAAAATTAATTTCCCTTTTTCACAATATCTGTTTGCTATTGCATGGCCAGCTGTTGCTGATTATTTTGATATTCCAATTTGCTTGCAATCGGGTATACCATGCAAAGTTTGTTTTCATATATATGGGGCTACAAACTCTGAGAATTTAAAGAATTTTTTCAGTACTAGTGTAAAGTACAAGAACCAAGAACAATTGATCAACTAATGTACTCTTTTTCCAATCCCTTCGCCCCCGCTCCCACTTTCTTAATAAACACTGGAAAGAAAAAAAGTTTGTTTAATACTCCATTATTACTAATTTGTTACCATCGCTTTCTGGTGTTCCAAGAGTGGGTGTTTCCATTGATTCCCTGGTACTACCCAGTGGGCTCTCCTGGTTGTTCTCTGTGGTATTGTCATCAGTGTCGTCCACTGTGTCTGGAGAGTGGTCATCATTACTCAGAGGGGATGAGACCTCCATGTGTTGGGTATGGCCATTAGTGGTCTGATGTCTCACTTCAATTGCTGATCTCTGCTGTTGTACAAAACTTGGCATCTGTTCTACAATTAACTGTAGCTGCCCTTGAATTGTCTCCATGTGTTGAGAAAATCGTCTCATCTGAAAGAAATGGTGCAGAAACCCACTTGAATTGCCAAGCATTGCGCCAAATATGCCTTTAATATCTCCCAAGTTATCGGAAAGATACCAAAATTGTGACAGTTTATTGTAGACCAGAATGAAACATTTCATGGTTCTGCTGCTGCTCATTGATTTGATTCACAGGGAACACTCCAAGTATGTAATGATAAAGCATACCGTTAAGGTATGTGTACCAACTGTTGTTACCAAAATAATTCCAGCCAGGGCCCTTCATAAATATACTATCTACAAATATCACTAATCCAGTTTTGAAGATCAATCATATTGTTTCCACATGCGTAACTGCAGTTTGATATATAATCCGTCACCCTGTAAACTCATCCAGTGGCGTAGGAAGGTACTTTTGAGTGGGGGGACTGAAGACTGATGGCTGGCCTGGGGGAGGGGTCTAAGGGGAGGGGGTGTCCCCCTCCCCTTTGGAATTTTTTTGCATTTTCAGGTGGCCTCAGATGCAATTTGGTGCAATATAGCACACTTCAACCCCACCCACTCCATTTTGTAAATAATTTTGCATTTCACCTGGCCTTAGATGTAATTTGGTGCTCCAAATGAGTTTTTTTTTCTCATATGGAAATGAAAAAGGGGTTTTCTGACTTGCGAAGCGGGGGGCGGAATGATACTTCCGCCCCACCACATTTTTCACTGGGGGCTGGTGCCCCCCCAGCCCCCCCGGTTCCTACGCCCTTGAACTCATCATTAGTCATGACATCAGCACCAAAAAAATTAGGTTCACCTACTCACTAAAAATGGTAATGATCAATAATTGCCTTGTGAAGTTGTTAATTATACTAACTTATAGCCTTAATGATGCAAAACCACACCTCAAAAATACATGTTATCAATTGCAACATCGACATGTGCAGACTTCCTACCAATATCACCATATGGAGTTTGAAGGTAACTCCAACTCGTGGTTGCCAATTATTGCAATTTGAAGATTTTGAAGTTTGACCCTGTGACCTCATTAATATTTATGAGCACCAAAATCAATAGGGTTCATAAACTCATTATGGACCACCTACCCACCGAGTAAGGCATTGGTCAATCAATCCCTTGTTGAGTTATCATACATACAATCTAAAGTGTCACACACATACACACACCACCTGACTACAAAGGTTCCTTTGCTTTCAGCAAGGAACCAAAAATAGTTATGCCCTTCTGTACCTTGTATGAACCTATCTTGTATGAACCTATCTTGTATGAATCTTGTATGAACCTATCATGATCATTAGGTGGGTCCATGTTACTTATACCACACCTGTAATAGTGTTGGCACCTTGTGTTCATCTGCATAGCCATCAGTGTTAATTAGTCAAGAAATGTACTGTTAAGTGTCTGCCCACCAAAGAGTTCATGATGGGTACCTCACCCCACAAAACTCTTAAAAATCATTTTGAAAATGTCTAGGTGATACCATCATCTCTTTCTGTGTTTTCAAACATGTGAGATCCCAACTTGATTCCCTACTCTTATCTGGCAATTGAGAAAGTGATTGGTAGCTACATTGTGTCTTGTAATCAAGAAAGATATGAATACTTTTTATACCAGTCTAATCTATGTTCAATAAGGTGGACTTTAATTATTTATATACACTGGTAGTTTGGAAGAAAGGAAGTGAGTCATGACTGACCTCTTTCATCATTTCTTGAAACATATCACGGAGCAGTTCACCGTTTTCGCCGACAATGTCCGGTGTTTCTTGCCTCTCTTCTGGACTGGGTCGTAACTCTTCATTTACTCCATAATTGTCTGGTGGGTCAATTTCTAGCTCAGTCAGAAAGTCATCTTCATCCAGATCTGATTGATAATACAGAGGAGAGACCATCTCGTGACGTTGAAGTCTAGTAGTTAATCTCCTGCGATTATTCGTCATTGCATTGACCACTCTTCCGTTGGAGAGTGCAGTAGGGTGTAATTTATGTAATCCATTGCGCATAAGTGATCGTAATTGTGCATTTCGAGCAGCTCGCATCATCTGTAAGGTTCGCTGACTTGGTCTGCCGGTGGATCTTGCTTTAAATTGGTTTGAGTTTCTACCATTTGATTGACTGTGCAGGGAGTGCCCTGGCTTTCGCCCTTCTTGTTGTGATGTCTTTGCAAAGGAAGGTTCATGTCTGACTCTGAAAGGAATAGGGGTGCTATTGCTTGACGGACGATGAAAGACAACCGATGGCTTTCGTGGTGCTCGAGCAGCCTGTCCCTGGGACCGCATGTTTGTTATTTTTCCAATAGCTTTGTTCAAACGAAATTGTTGAACTGCTCTACCTTTGGCATCCTTCTCCGGCCTTGCATAAGTATCGTAACTACTAGACATGAGTTGGGGACTGACAGACTTTGTGAGTCTTTCACTATGATGAAAGTTTTCACTTGAATGTTGGTCTGAGGTTCTTGGAGGAGGGGTCCCTGTATTCATGATGGTGATATATGCTTCTGGGTCAGAGGGGTCATCAATTTCTATTTTGATGACTGGATCAGGATTGTCTTCTATGTTTTTCTGTTTGCTTTCTGTGTTAGTTACGACAGAAGCAGATACAGCTGATGATGAAGCCAGAGAGGGCGCTGTTGATGAAATGATGGTGCTAGCTATTGATGGTGTGCCTCTCAAGGTCAGGACCTGCTGGGTCCTTATAACTGCAGTTGACCCCACAGCTGTCATTGGAGAGGATGTGGTTCTAGCTTCCTTCTTTATCTGCATTAAGCCCCTCCCACGTTTTTCACTCTGAGGTTAAAAGAAAAAGCAATTATCAAAAGAGGTCCACAAGTATACAAATCCAAATTAGTACAACAATGATAATAAGAATAAAACATACAAACTGACGATACCAATTCACATACAAAAATGGCTAATGAAAGTTAAAGATAGGTATTACAAATCAAAGTATCACACAACCCCAAGTTATACACCAGTTTGACATTCTAACTAGCACTCAAGAATGATTACTCTATACAACATATTAGTTTGACATTCTAACTAGCACTCAAGAATGATTACTCCATACAACATATCAGTTTGACATTCTAACTAGCACTCAAGAATGATTACTCTATACAACATATCAGTTTGACATTCTAACTAGCACTCAAGAATGATTACTCTATACAACATATCAGTTTGACATTCTGACTTACATTGAAGAATGATTACTCCATACAACATATCAGTTTGACATTCTAACTAGCAGTCAAGAATGATTACTCTATACAACATATCAGTTTGACATTCTGACTTACATTCAAGAATGATTACTCCATACAACATATCAGTTTGACATTCTAACTAGCACTCAGGAATGATTACTCCATACAACATATCAGTTTGACATTCTAACTAGCACTCAAGAATGATTACTCTATACAACATATCAGTTTGACATTCTAACTAGCACTCAGGAATGATTACTCCATACAACATATCAGTTTGACATTCTAACTAGCACTCAAGAATGATTACTCCATACAACATATCAGTTTGACATTCTGACTAGCACTCAAGAATGATTACTCCATACAACATATCAGTTTGACATTCTAACTAGCACTCAAGAATGATTGCTCCATACAACATATCAGTTTGACATTCTAACTAGCACCCAAGTATGACAGTTTCCAAGTTGCAGCAGTGAGAAATCAATGTTACATACACACTTGTTTGACATTCCAAGTTGTATAAGAGTATGACAATTCAAACTCAAAGTAAAAAAAAAAAAACGCGTTGTACACACGTATTGCATTTCTAATGCATGAGACAATGAAACCTTTAAACAAGTTATAATCAAGTATGATAATTAAAGGAAGACACTAGTATAATGATTCTTAACTTGTAAAAAGTCCATGAAAAATAATATAGCAAGGATCCAACAGACAAAACTTGTCAATTCGATCAGTCCAAGTTGGTGAATATGATTCTTCTTTATCACAATGTTACATTTACTGAATGCCTGCCACAACCTTAGACATGTTCATATATCACATTGAATTCAACTCAAGTGTTCTATTGTCTTTATTTAATGGGCGCTTATCCATTCACGAAATTTCCAAGGAACTGGAACAGTCGCCCTCCATTCGCAAAAAACTGTCAGCAAACTTGTCGACCGCAGATTTGTCCGAGAGATGATCGTAAAGATTAAGTAGCTATTCAACCAACGGGTAAACACTGGAGGCTGTCCGTTGGCTTAATAGTCATGATCATTTGTTATCAACATTCTACAGGTGAAAAAAAAACAATCTCCGATGCTATATATTAATTTAATACTTACAAATAGAGGAATTTGTCGAAACTAACTGTATAACGGCTTTCGAAATGTTTATGTCTACTAGTTTTGCTGCTGTCAATTTCTGTACTGACGAACTACCAACACGGTTCGAAATTGTGTAAATCTGTCTTAAATCCCTTTTGATAAATACATATGAAACTTCCGACCGACGCGCTCAAAGTAATGGAAGTAGCGTAGTAGTTTCAAAACGTTCTTGTGAGCCATGGTTTATAATGAATATAATTGTGCCGCAAATAAATGGGATTTTCCAGTTTTGTTCACCAACGGAACTCACTCAGTAATATGTCTATAGGATATTGATGAAACCAACCTTTATGCGGTACTATAGACATTCATGTTTGCATTGTTTGAAATAACAGCTCTGCTGGAACTCAGCATTGAATAACTGAGAGAATTGGACAGTTGCATAAACAAAATGCACAATACTAGTCAATTGACCTAGAATATACAAACAAAACAAATAACAATAATGCGACATATAATATAGGGAAACAGACAAATGGTGGGAAATAGCAACAAAGGGAACGAAAGAGGAATAAACGATTTACAAATAAAACACGCTCAGAAGCGTAACATACACTATCCATCACGCACCTTTAATGTTTTCAAGAAATATTATTGTGTGAGATAACGAGCCACTGTACAGCATTAACGACGATGATTCTGTACAATACCGACTCTAAACAGCTGCTTCGGTAAAATAAGGAGAACCGTACAAATCATTACCGTCATTCTGGGGATGTTATGATTATTGTATGTTGCAATGAAGTATACTTCCGCGGAAATCGCGTGAGTTGCCCGGATAAGCAAGTTCCACACAATTAGAAACCGGACAGAACTCATGAACCATGGAACCGGAAGAGAGTAGGTCTATTCCCATTACATATGTTCATATCAGTGTGTGTGTGATGGTGCTGGAGAAATGGTATCATGGGCTAAGCAGATTGTGTCAGTATTGATTCATGCACGCCAGGGAAACGGGAGCATCTGATGAGAATGAGGTCGTAAAATAACAGGGGTTTCGCCGCGAACATGAATTCAAACAGCTCTATTAACACCATCATTGTGTCCACCTTCCATTGAGCCCACGGTCTCTAACTTGGTCAGGCCGTAAAAAGTTGATTGCACCGTTTAAGTGTTTCGAAACACTTAACCCGAATGCATGGATGAGTATATGTTCAACGTCATGACCAATTTAGCACCATTTGCAGTAATGTTGTTGACTCTCATGTATAGATAGTAACAGGTACCGGTACTGACTAGGGAGATATAGCTATATGGTAGTACACAATAGGGATGGCGATTTTGCAATCATTCTTTCAGTCTACGCAACTCCCCGAGACTTTCCCCCACGGCCTCCCCGACAAAAGCCCACTAAGTGCCTTTGGCAGACCAGCCACCTAACCAATAAACGCAAGCATACCGAGCTGTTTTAAGTAGCCAACTCAATGACAGTGCCACAGTGGTACCCTTCGTGATAGCTTGCTAATTTATTTTGACTGTGGTTTCTTTCAATTCAATTCGTACGCATGTTTGTATACTTATAGTCATGCGATAATGAAAAATGACTTTACTGACGGACAACTCAGTTGCATATAGGTTAAATCCAGCATAGACAGCCTGGCGATGCGACACATCATACATGCAACACAAAATGACACTTTTTGAAGAGAAACCTTCATTTATCATCTACATTGCGTGATTCGTAGACTAGAACGGTACCCGAACACGTGTGCAACTGTACTAATACCACGCTGTTGAATACTCTGCGAAACTCTCGGACTTTGAAATCATCAAACATATTAGCGGGCGTCACATCTTGCATCGGTCTGGTAAACGTAAAGCCCTGTTATACCTGCCACCGTTGTCTTACGACATGCAGTTATAAACATATACTGTATATGGACGAATATGTATAAAACGTTTGAGATATAATATTCGTCATCATATTCGTAAGATATCGACATATGTATAGAGTAATATTATTAATAGTACAGAGCCAACTGTGAAGCCCTTTCATGTACATAGGACAAAGTGCAGGCCCTTGAAGCGGAGGGAAACCTCTCAATTATGATCAGTTTGTCAGTATTCGTCTTGAATTGTTTAAAGTTTCTAAAGTCGGTACTTTATGATGTGATAAAAAAGCCAAGTAAAGTACTAACTTGGGAGCGAAAACGTCTTCAAAATTACAATGAATGATGCCCTCCACATGACCATTTTCAGTAATTCTAACATTTTGAGGCGCAACCTAGGTAGCCTAATAGCAAACATCGAAAACTGCATATATTTGAAGATCCATACACCATAGTCCACAATTCATCGAACATTGGTATCCCTATATGATTATATGTGTACGAATATACATGTGCATAATGTACGTGGATAACAGAAACAGATAGGCAAAAAGGGTGGAAGTGAAAGTATGAAAATACGATGACGAATTGCAAAAAAAAATATTTAAGGAACTTCCTTTTTTTCGTGCTCCCAACTCTAAAATTGAAGAAGCATGACACATACCGAGTATTTTGCCCTCAGAGTTTGTGTAACGGTTGTTGGTATTGCACACACGTACAAATCCACTAGCGTAGGCTGGTTTCTAAATTGCAGAGCTACCTCCAGAAAAGGTTGGAAGTCTACCAGACACAACCCCGAACCTTAATCCACCTATTCACAGCTGGATTCCTGATAGCAACTGTTCCTCGGCGTTAAAATCCTTTCTGTCACATTTTCACATAGCCACAATAGATGTGGTATATCCCTGCTTGCATGTTTGTCGTCAAAAGCCTTTAACAGTTTTCAGTTTCGATAAGTCTCTGCTCCACGCTTTGAGGTCATAGCGATCTCGAAAAAAAGTCGGCAATAAATATTTTCAAGGAGAAATAGGGGTTATCAAAACTGAATTTTGAAGAACCTCTGTAAGGCTAACGACATTGCCAAAAGATCGAAATCAAAAACTGATTAATTATAATTTAGCCCAAACAAATACTCTCTGTAAGATGGCTGAGAAAATTAGCTCAATATAGGCAATTTCTGTTTCAGTTACTTTATACCTTCGAGTGCAAAGCCATTGAACGTTGTATAGCTCGAAGACTTTCGAAAGTCGTGAGTCGAAGACGGAGCTGTATTTATTTCCCTATGTGTCACAGGTTTTGGTTTCGATTTAAACATAATAAGCCAGCACGAAGTACTCTGTGAACTTGACCAAGTCCTCTTTCTCTACTCTGAAATTGGAAATTTTCGAGTTGACTTGGCAGAAGTCGGTTTTATGCAGGGTTGTGAAGGGCGGCATAACATAGACAATGACAAATTAAAAGAGAGAGGGTTGTTGTGTATCTCTGGGCATGTAGGATTATAATCCTTCATCAGATCTTTGTAAGAGTAGAAACGAAAGCCGAAAAACTGCAACCATCGATTTGTTGTTAACTACAGTAAGAACAGAGACAATATTCACTTACTTCCTGTACCATTGTAATGAATGTTACTTTCTAAAAGCGAGGGCGCCACAACAGTGGCAGTACATAGGCTAATTATAATTAAAGGAGCATATTGCGTTTATATATATCACCCAAAGTGACGCCTGCTTACCATTAACTGTGATCCTTACGCTACTCGAAATATGATGTACCAAACGTACTTTGCGCGAAATACATCACGAATCTTACTAAATTTAGCTAACAGGATGAAAATTTTCGTAAATTGTATGTTTGTACACAGTACAGTGCATTATAGTCATATACGGATATATTGCATATTGCGTTGAAAATCAATCAATTTAGCAATAAAAAGAAGAAATTAAACCCTTTAAAGTGGAAAATGAAACTTAACTGTACAAACAAAGAAATCAACTAATTCCATCATATTAGTTTACGGAAAATCCAAGCTTCAAGTTGGCAGTGACTGACTAGGCTAGTATAACGTGTTGTCAATCACGAATCGGATGTGACAGAACATACCCAAATGGACACTGTGTGACAACACGATAAATTGAAATTTTGAAAGGCGAAATTTTCGGAACATACCGTGGATTCTATCGAAGGCTTTATGCCTTAGGACTATAGCGTATAAGTCTAGTCTCTTATTCATTGTATTTATACAACTCGCATTTGCCATAAATGCTTAGTTTCACAAACGTTTAACACACTAACTAACGTTACTCGTTAGTAATACACTATTAGGATCAGGCTACCTGGCTTGTTCGTGTTTACGAAAGCTTCATTACGCGTAATGAATATTTGTATACGTCAATTAAGAGCTCATTTTTCTTCTTTTTGGATGTTTTAATTGGCATTTATCTTTACATGTAAATGAAATTTGCTAAACGCATAGCTCAGTTACATCTAGTAGTATGGGCCTATAGAACATCAATGTCAAAATGAGCGAAACATGCGGTTTTGTTACGTGATAGTGATGATTTGATTGCTTGAATATATATTGTGAATAAGAAAGATGTGGTGTACCTCCACAAATTGTTTGGGCCAACAAAATTGTCAGTTTTACGAATAGATTAATTATTCGGTAACTATGGTTCGCCACAAGTATCTCTTATTCATCAATCGCTAGTTGCTGATATGTAAATGAATGTCAGTGGCAATGGAATGCTAAAAAATTCCAGATAAACGCAACATGGACCTTCAATCTATGCAAGGGCGTAGGAACCGGGGGGCTGGGGGGCGCCAGCCCCCAGTGAAAAATATGGAGGGGCGGAAGTATCATTCCGCCCCCCCCCCCGCTTCGCAAGTCAGAAAAGCCCTTTTTCATTTTCAAATGAGAAAAAATCTCATTTGGAGCACCAAATTGCATCTAAGGCCAGGTGAAAATGCAAAATTATATACAAAATGGAGTGGGTGGGTTGAAGTGTGCTATATTGCACCAAATTGCATCTGAGGCCACCTGGAAATGCAAAAAAAATCCAGTGGGGAGGGGGACACCCCCTCCCCTTAGATCCCTCCCCCAGGCCGGCCATCAGTCTTCAGCCCCCCCCCCCAAAGTACCTTCCTACGCCACTGAATCTATGTGACAGTACCAGAGCCATATCGCTATCTAAATGAATCTGTGTAGTACTATAGAGATCCTATATCCTATAACGTCCTTAGTAAGTATCAACAAAAGTTTTTCTTGCCCAGGTTCTATCTGAACGGAATCGTTCGTTACTCAGGAAAGAATTACCATTGTGAGGCGAATGGGTCGTTCTGACCTCGTTCTTTGAATAACTCTTCCGCGCCATGAGACCACGTGATTATAACAATATCATGCTTAGTACAGTCTGGCAGTTCCCTCACAATGCTTTAGAGCGATAACGCCTGTTATTTATAATGTTGTCTCAACCAGCACTGTTCCCTGCACTTTCTCGTCGATGATAAAACCTTACAATTACTAGGCAGTTGTTATTCGGAAAACATAGCTTCCGATAAAAATGCAGCTTGAATTGCCAGTCTAACAACTAAAATATGATATCATATCCGCTGCTAATATTGCAACTTATGCTGAGCTAGTAGATTTCGTAAATATTGATTCCGTGACGCTGTAAAACGCGTTTCTGTATTTCAATGCCAGTAGCCTTGAAGCAAGCATCTTTGTTTAGCAGTAAATTTTGCATTAAGTATCGTAGTACCGTGAAAGGCCGCCATCCCGCCATGTTTCATATTAATTTGACACTTTTAACATTGATAGCCTATTCCCGTCTCACTGTAATTGTAATTGAAGGTGGACATTTTATAAGTTACCCATTAAACTGCAACAACGAAAATGGCACTATGGTAAGGCAGTAGCTCGAAAAAAATGATACACGTTACATATTTAGAGTAACAAAGTTGTTAAAATATGGGATTACAAGCAACGTTCAATATAAGTTACAAGGTGATTATTTAAAGGATGACTTTGGGCATTTTTATTTTGTCTTGATATGTTATAGTCCAAGAAAAGGAAAACATTGAGTGCTAGTGATGTTTCCATAGCCATTCGTGTTTGCATATTAAGCTTTAAAATGTATGTTGCATTTCTGAAATGTTACTTTCAGGGCCAAACTCACGACGAGGTCGGCTCCTCAGTGCACAGCTATAAATGTAAATGTTACAATATGTCAAGTCAGTGTTTCATAAATTTTAATGTCTCAACCAAACCATGTTCTTTTAACTTCTATACTGAAGGCGAAACAAACCCTGCCATTGTTATTGGTCGATGTGATAGAGATAACTGTGATGAATAGCTTCTCAAACAACTGAGTAAACTCATACTCCAATTAGGCTTCACCGAAAGGTTGAAGAAGACTTGATCAAGTCTAAATATTATATCACCGAGCCACAAGTTCTTATGTGCTTCCTTATCTATTGCAATGTTTATAATGTGTGATTGACATGGGCTTTGAGTAGGCTGGATTTAAATTGGAAGCTGTCTACATGACCTGATGCAAGGCATGAGCTTCAGTGTCAACACAATTAACATTCTACCTCGAAAATATGAATAGAAAAACAAAGAGAAAGTAAAATGATTAATATCCTAGTGGCACTATGACATCACAGATTTACAAATGCTCTCAAAAGTCGCGACATTCAAACTACGGTATCTCCCAAACGGAGCGAGATTTTGAAGCTGTTGAAGGAATTGTTCTTCACAATGATCACATGATGTCACAAAGCTAAAGATGATGGGTGGTTTCACACTATTGGCTTTTAACACCATTCGTCTTTGAAAAATTGTAATGGATTGTAAAGAAGTTATTTTGATCAAAAGTCTTGGTTTCCTATTTGCTTTGTGTTGCATATAAGGAAACTGACTTAATAGTCTGTGTGTTAGACTATGTAGCCCTGCCAAGTTAATAAGTGATGACCCTCCAATGTGTAGATAGCAGTGTTTTACATCAGTATACAATGTATCAAAAATTATTTCAACAGCGCAAGGGCCAAATTCTAAATTTCACCCGACTGATCTTGATAGGGACTGGGTCTTTATGGCAAACATAGGTTTATGTGAAGTAGGGGTGACCCTGTAGTCGTTGAAACTTACTCCCATGTATAGGGTCCGGGGTTCTTCTTACTGAGTTTAGTCAACTGTTGGTGCGTTTTATGTGGCATATTAAGACCATAAAATGAGTATGTTTATAATCATTTACAGTAGCTCAAACTTACTCAAGGTTATGCCAATAAATAGTCTTGAAATGTTGTGTGAGGTTGAAAGGGGGAGGGGTTTACACCCCGAGGAGTGATCTGATTCTTCCCGTCTCAATGTAAAAAAATCCCGACTAACGCGGTGACGTTAGTGTCCGCCATACAACCGCCATGGCGATAAGCAGCTTTTCTATGGCGGAAACTACTGGCACCGCTTTAAGTATATAGTTATTAGAATGTACTGTAGGCGTATAGTATGCTTGTTTCAATAATCAGTCATACAAACTGAAACGGAATATCAAGAACGGGAGAATCCCTTTTTAAAAATAATAGCTGTCAATACTGGTTAAAGGTAATGGACAAATGTTGCTAATTATCTTGAACCTTTCTTGGTAATCCATTGGTAAACAATTCAATTGTCACATATCAGTCGGTTAGTCAATGTCTTTCGGTTAATATTTTAAAGCAGAGAATTTGCTGTATACCTTTTGACAGTATACGCTGTACTCTGGCACACTATTCGAAAATGCGTGGTTGGGTGAGTGGATGTCACTTTTTTATGTATACATTTTTTTCCTGCACATATATGCAGTTGCAACAAAATAAATACTAGAAAGCCTTTTGGCTTTGTGATTCCTTGCCATATAATTGCAAATAACTATCTGACTAATGCAGAGCAAGTGAGTTAAGTTTGTCTAAGAATTTAGTAATAACTAGAAATGATCAGAGATTTCCAGCGCTAATCAGTAGCACTCCCTTGTGGGCATCAACCATTTCATTCACTGGTAAGGATTTTACAGTGTAAAATTTTTATTCCAAAATTTTTCAATATCCAGAAAGTCTTCCTATGTGAAATATAGACACATAGATGTATTAACAAAATCAGCTCTGCCACCTTGCAACAATCTCTTTAATAATTGTTTTTAATGAGTAAGAGCTCTACATGACATTGTTTATACATTGTGAAATATTTTCACAACTTAGCCAACGAAAAAGTCATCGAGGCATAGAGAAAATGGCTAATTCTGAGTCCATTTGAGATAAAATGTTGACCCCTTAAGCCAATTCTTCTACCATTTGAGATTACCTTTTGACCCCTTGAAGTTCAAAGGGTGAAAACTGATATGGGCCTCCTGAGTGTCTAATATTTAGTGGTGCACGTTAAAGATTATCAACAGATTAATGTAGATTTCATTTCCTGGATGACTGTATGTTTTTTGACAACTTTACAGAGCCCCTTCACAACATTAAACTGAATTTGATCAAACTTTGTTCACCAAAAGAAAATCATAGCATTGGAGAATTCACAGGTTAAGTGTAGCTTTATTTTTGGAGTTCTCATGCTTAAAAGGTTTCAGACTTTGACACCTGTTGACCTTATTTGACATTTAACCTCTACCACTTTCAATAGGGTTCTTGCACTCACCAGGCTGGATCTACATACTAAGTTTAAAGTTTAAGAAAGATGTACTTCTTGAATTATCGTCTTAAGATGATTTTCAGACTTCGACTTAAATGTTGACCTAGTTTGACCTTTGAACCCTGCCAAAAACAATAGCAACCGAGAAATCAATATGGCGCATCTACTTACAAAGTTTGAATGGGATACATCTGCACAAATTAACTTTTTCTTTCCTTACCTGTAACAGTCTTTTATATAGAAACACAATATCTCTATTTGTGTCAATATTGAGATATGAGATACCTGCGTATATACCGACCCAGGCATACTATTATGTATTTGTAAATGTTTGATGTTGTTATATAGGGCCATATGCACTGAGAGCGTGGGCCCACTCCCACCCCAATCCCTCAAAACTTTCTTCCAAACGGCATATATTTTATGACGCATATAAAGTCGCACACCTATGTAGTTAAAATGATGGTAAATTAAAGAACCCTTTTGCTTCTAAGACGGCGTACAAAAACAAAATTTCTCAAAGGGGGGGGGGGGGGGGCAGAAGTCGTAACAGAGGGCACAGCCTATTGGTGTTATGAAATGTCATATCACATATCAATACACGCTTTACTTCAAGTATAGCCCAGTAATCGGTAGACCTATCTACAGTGTATACCCCGCTGACAGCGATCATTTTTAACAGTTGTAATATAGTTGTATTTATCTGTCCGCATCTAACAAATTGTTGCTAGCAAGCTTCGATCGTTGATATTATGCAGCCCATGCGTGACAATGGTAAGGGACTTACGACTACAAGTGGCTTTGTTTCGGTTACTTATGATTAGGCACGATTTTGAAACCATTTGGTGTATAAAACACGTTTACTTCAGATAAAACAATATCTAAGTTGGTAGATGAATGCTCTCACTTTTCGACCTTTGACACATTTTCTAGTGCCCTGTTATTTCGTTTCAAATCACGTCATACCTTGTTGTGGTTTAGTTCTGTTATAAGTCATGTCCGCTGGCACGTGACATAATTATGAGTCAAATCAGTATCGCTATCACAGTAATGGATCATACAAATTTAAAGCTTTTTGTCCTCTCTACTTTGGAAAATTAAGTTCATGGTTGACATTGGCTTGATCTATACATATGACATCAAAAAATCTGGACGAGCAGGAATATTGGGGATAGATCTGCTATAAAAGTTGGGAGGAGAGAAATGAGAAGCCTATAGAGTTAGAGTGCGATAGTGCGAGTACCGACAGTGCAAAAAGTCATCATAACTAGTATGTTGACCTAGGTCTATGAATTATCATAAAGCTATGAAATTTGGCCAATTGCGCAATCAATTCAATAATCATATGCTCATAGTTTTTGCTTTCATAACAATCAACAATATCATATATGACGTGAAAATGAACAGGCCACTGTCGTACCGATATGTCGCTTACCTGTTGAACAGAGCTAAAAACATCATTGCTACCAAACGTCGAGGCAGTGGTGGCTAACATGGGCTTTGGCGAATTGTTCATCGAGCTGGTGGGCTTTGGCAACAATGCACGCAACTTCTTTTGTGGTTGATATTGGTTTTTCCCAAGGATCATCGCCTTCCCGTCAGACGTGACTATTACAGGGGCCGGTTGTGATGTACCCGGTGCCACTTTCCTCTTTTGCTTCGCAAGCATTTCAGCAACTGTCCTAGGCCCTACTTTAACGGGCTTGGGGCTAGTTTTAGGTACGGTAACTGTCACGCGAGGGGCTGGTTTTTTCTTCTTTTCTACAATACTACGCCCAAGCTTTTCGAGGGCCCGATACACAGACGTTTTAGAGATATGGACTCCTTTCAACTCCAAAGCACGTTTCAAAGACAGTAAGGAATGCACATCCTCTTCGTCCAGAGTGTTTGAAACTATCTTCAAAATGTCTTCTGTTAACTTCACTTTTCTTCTTCCAAGAGTCTGAGAAGGATCACTCTGTGGTATATTGTAATAACTGACGTGGACGTTCTTTTCCGTATCCCCTACCGCATCATTGCAACTGTTTACTTTCTTTCCTCTGCGCAGACTGTCCATTGCTGTTTTCACAGTCTCGAAGTCAACGTCAAACCCGTGCACCTTAGTTACACTTTCCCATACATCTTTGGGGTCAACGTCCTCACCGTATGCCTCTATGAAATCTCGTAGGCATTCGTTTAGTTCTCCACTGCCCGAACCATAACTGACTGATATAGGATAGGGTTCTTCTGTTGAATCCCTATCCGTTTCTTCCATCACTATGACTTAAAACGGTGAAGGGATTTTCCGTTTTAATGCTGTTCTGTTACAGTATGGAACACACGTTATGAGTTGGATCCTTATTATCCGATCCAACGATATCATGCAGCACTGTTCCACATAAGTAATGATAATGTATATTCCAATAACGAGTCTGAGCGAACGGTGCAACTTATAACAGGTATAAATCTACCTCATTATGAACGCTAAACTTCAGGAACAATTATATACCGTTTGTGCTGCAGTGTGAAACCGCTACGCGTACACTACTTGTAAAACGTACCAACCTTTTTGTGTAGCCGTACTGTGCGATTCCGGACACATAATTTAACCTTCAACCCCACACGCTTTTGTTCCGTGTGTGGAAACAAATACATGAACTAGCCAATCAGCATTGATCTCCATAGACAAATACGTACCAGCGAAACCACAGAATCCTATGTAGTTTGGCGAGGCGTCAAGGAATAATTATAACGATTCATATGTACCAGGAACGTCTGTGATCGATTGCTTTTGCGCGGGAAGTCTATTTGAATAATTAGTTTACAGAGACTGAAGTTTTGTAGTGCTCGGTAACTCACCATACTCCTGACAAAAGGGAATATTTAACAATTAAACATCATTCGATTATGAAACATGGAATGATTACCATCACAGAGAATATTGCTTCCACTGTATTTAGGGTATATGGCGTCAGAGAGTGGTGGAAAGATAACGGCGGAGTTTGACTGCATATACCCGTATAGTAGCATAACCCTTGTAATAGTAGATGATATGTGTCTTTGGTTTGAGTGTGGGGGAGGGTTGAATGGGGTGCCAGCGACATGGCCGCGGAAAAGCGCAAGCCTCAAATCCCTTGCAAATAGTTGAAATATTGTAAATCGGTCGTTCCTCTCTGACCTGCATCTTTTATTTCTAACAGGTCCTAAACACGTTCTAGAAGGCCTATTTACATCTTATTTGAGTTCTACACTATAAACGCACATGTCACGACCAATATTATGAACTTGGGAGGCGATTGTTATCATTTAGGAAACGATTACTTACTGATTTTAAATATTATAGCGAGAGAACTGTAAAGACAGCCTGTGCGCAAACACGTAGATAATTAGGCCGGTGGGGGAGGCTATACCTCTCGAATAAAGGGGCGGCAGAGAGAACTTAACAAACTAGAACAACCTGTATTTGTACACAAACACATGTCATTGCAGTGCATGGTGAAGGTCAAACTTAATTAGTTGTTCATATTCAATGGAGGGGTCTTTGTTACTGCAACCCCTTTGAAGTTATTTCGGTCACGAAGAAGCTAGTTCGGCGTTTGGTCCTTTAACGTAGACCAAAGCTATAGGCTAGATTGTGTAATGTTTATGAACAGTACTCTAGCTAGCATACGCCTGCAATATATACGAAGAAATGACGACGAAAACCACCACAACTAAGCTGTCAATCACGAATCACGCCTGTTTCGGACACTGGACACTGATTGTTCAAATTGAACATTACTGTATCCTCGCCTATTTAGCGAAATTTTACGAACATACGGTGCTTTGCACCGAAGGCCTAATGGACAATTAATCTAACGAATACATGTATAGGCCTATAGTATATCATTGCAAATGTAACACCCTCCGGTCTATTAAAAACTGCTTGGACGATTTCCTGGCCCTGGTTTATCATCATTCAAAACACGTAATATATGCCATACACGACCATAGTTTATAATGCAATGCCACAATAAGAACGTTACAAGTGCCTATGTACGTTGCAAGAACTGAAGTAGTCTAGTACAGACAACGCCGAGTAGTTGCGGATAAATGTGGGTTATATCTGTTGCTTGCAACTTTTTCGCAGGATGTTGTTAACTCAAATGCGTTCTTGTTCAATTCGAGAATAACGGCTTTCTGGTCACTTCGCCCAACAACCATTTCGCCCAACTGCCATTTCGCCTAACCAGCCTGGTCATTTGCCCAACCAGCCTGGTCATTTCGCCCAACCAGCATGGTCATTTCGCCCAACCAGCATGGTCATTTCGCCCAACCTTGTTGGTCATTTCGCCCAACTTTTTTTTACTAATATTCAGTAAGAATTTTTCTATTTCACTAGTTCAGTTTGATTTATTTTGGGTTATGTTACTTCGTGGTAGGTAAATAAAGTGAGGTCCGCTCGACATCGATCGGAGTCTGAGCAGTTATTTCGGGTATAATGGGAGGATTACACTACTCTATGCGGTTACGCATACAATGGAAGTTATATTATTATACAAACAAAGGGGAATCGGTCTTCATAAAAACCTATCAAACCTAACCCCAAACACGTACACTGATCCATCTTCAAGTTTCCTTAACATTCGGTTCGTATCCTGTAACGTTAACAATTCCCGAACGTTCCTTTTGAAGTATCATATTTAATCAAGGTTGGGCGAAATGACCAGGCTGGTTGGGCGAAATGACCAGGCTGGTTGGGCGAAATGACCAGGCTGGTTGGGCGAAATGTCCAGGCTGGTTGGGCGAAATGGTAAGGTTGGGCGAAATGGCAGTTGGGCGAAATGGTTGTTGGGCGAAGTGACCTGCTTCCGAATAACGAACCAAAGTATAGAATTTTACGTAAAAGTTTTGAAGAAGTATGCTACTCAAGTAATGAGGCTTAGCAATCGGGAGGTTCGGGGTTCGATTCCCGCCCGGGTCATAGTAAGGTGGGTTTTCATCCAAGAGCAATCTACGGTTTTCCCATCTGAAATGACTTTCTTAATTGAAAAGATTCCAAATTTGAGTTGAAATGTTGAATTGGAAGCCACCCGACGTGTAAGTTGTAATCCATAAGCCCTTGCGGGTTTCTCCCACATTTGTGGTCGCTTAAGCGTCGTAAAAATAACTGCTGATTATTATTATTATTTTTATTATTAGTAGTATTAGTATTAGTATTATTATTATTATTATTATTATTATTATTATTATTATTATTGTTTATTATTATTATTATTATGATTATTATTATTATTAAGGAGATCTATTTTATTTACGTGTGCAGAATTAACTGTTGGCCGCCACAATTCTTTGCAAATCTGAGTCTGGATTTATTCCTGCGTAGCCAACCTGTGAATTTGAGATTGTTATGAAAAGTGTACGGTCAGCTGGCATTCACCAGCCAGCCATGTAGATGATGGAGGGGGCTAGTAATCCCAATATTGTAGCGCGCATACGCACTATAATAAACATCCTAGTGTACAGTACAATCAAAATATAACATTCAATATGCGCTAGAACCTACACAGTCGAAAATTCTTCACCATTGTTTTTAAAAAGGCACCAGTTTGCGTCTAAGCACCCACCATTTGGTGTCTAAGCACCCCCCCCCCCCCAATATAAAACTGGGTTTGCGCCAGGCTGATCAAAGGGCGACTTTAGGGAGGATGTCATAGTGACAGAATCAATGGGTAAATGAGAGTTAAAATGGTTTGGGTTCAGTCATTCCGCTTTTCAAGATGTTCAGCTTTTAAAATACGGCTCATACATTGCGATGTGTGCGTAGCTGCCAATCTTTTTCGTTCTTAGAATTTCATACAAAAACTCTTTTGTAGAAACGTTATCTTCATATGTGAAGAAATATTACAAGCATCCCGTATTACAGTATTAAATGTCTCAAGTCATATCTATGTGATAACATGAGAATGTGGTTATGACTCGAAGATACAGATCAGTTTCATCTGTTTGGCTATCCAATCAGCTCCAGCCACCAGATGATCATTTTAATCAATTCTATAGCATAACTACCTGAACAACACAATACCAAGATCAAAACTATTTGTCCTTTTCAATTTGTACTCAATTGTAAACATGTCACTTGGGGCCGTAAAAGTCTTGTTTCACAACTGAGTTTGAGGAACTGTCCTAATTGCTAGTATGGTTTATAAGTAAATGAATAATGGAAAACTAACTCTTTTAGATAATTTAAAAGAGCAAATAAATTCATGGCTAGAACCGTTCTATAGACATGAATTTCTATACTCTTTTCCATTGTTTTATTGTTGTGTGTTAGGCTAGGAAGTCTAACCATGTCTGGGATGTATAAAGGGTCATTTATCAAACCTATAAGAGTGTGAGAGATGTTTACAATGCACGCTGATAGTAGTGTTTGTATCGGTCTGCAACACAGTATCACCATGGCCCCGCCGAGGAGGTATCAATACCATAGCAGACAACAATTCTAAGAACACCTAGGATCACTGAATATCTCAGTAATAATTAGTCGCTATCACATCGAAGATAAGTACAAAACATAGGTCATAATAATTAATAGTCAGTATGATTTCATTGAAATGACTGAAAATTAAGCGAACAAGGATCGAGAATAGGCATGGACAATATCTTCCCAAACTTTGATTATGGACCGTTCGGCATGCATATTGAGCCTGCAAAAATCGGTGAACATTTGGTGCCTGGCCTTCTTCCACTGCTTTGTGACTACCAAATGCTTTCACTCGCATTTATTTTTCGATTTGTCTTGTATATTGCTGGTTCCGCCGCAAGGCGCTTCCACGAGCCAGGGGTGAAACCCCTGGCCGGTAAATAGAAGACTCCGTGGTTCGGGAGAACTGAACATTTTTGAGATTTTGTGAATATGAACTTTGTGGGCCGGGTCGGAGAGAAACATGGCTGGAGGATGACAGTAAAGGAGCATGTATTTAAGGGAAGCGATGAGTGGTGGCTGGCTTACTAGGCTAGTCTGGTGCTGCATGATGAAAGGACTTGGAGGCTAGACGGACATCATGTTTCTAAGGCGGTGTGGCTTCTGGTAGATGGGGGTCCCAAATTTCCAAATCTAGTCCAGTGAAGGGGGTCGCATCCAGGACATACGGTGTTTGTTATAGTTGGTTCTTGGTGAATTCATGTAGGTGGTGTGTAGAAACGGCGACTCTGTCGAGGAAATTATCTCTTAATTGGTTTTGTCTCTTGTTGACTCTTGGAATGTTGGCGATGGTTGTTACTGTTTCACAGTCTGTATATCTAGTGGTATAGGTGGCCGGCGATTCTGCATGCTCTGCGTTGTGTGGCTTCTATAGTTGTTCTGTGTTGTTTGTGGTAATATGAGCCATGGCTGGTGCTGCATATTCGAAGAGTGGTCTGATCATCACCTTGTAGATCATAGTGGTGCTTGGTGATAATAGAGGGTGTTCTTCAGTTCCGGTGATTCTGAATAGTAGTCTTTTGTACATACATTTTAGCAGATTTAGCAGAGGAATACTATTGTTTACGTTTCGCGTGAACGAAAACTACAAAGTGCATATACTGTTGGTTCTTTGTTTTTGCAATGGGGCATAGTTTATCCCTAGTAATAAGTACGACGATCTATTGCATGAAAAAAGTTCATGGCAGTGGTTCCAATTTGAAGGAGAACAACTTACTAACATTGTAATAAACTATGTCTGCTAAGAAAGAGCATAAGGCAAGGGAAACAGGAGATGGGAGGAAAGGAAATGACACCTATGTATTTTATTTTTTTGGCACAAACAAATGGATAAAATGCTCAGAAATATCGCCAATCAAAACAAATTTCTAAAATAGAAGCTTAGCTGAGCTTAACTGAGCTTCTGCAGCGTTGTTACACTTGTTTCGTATTTATTTTGTAATTCAGATTATATTGTGCAGGCTCGTAAAACGGACGATGTAGGCGAATTTATCTTATACGATTTCACTAATGCGCATGCTCTACAAAATACCCCGACCACCACTCGGCACATGCATACAAAGTACATGATGAAATTAGCATAAGCAGCTTACTTGATCAAACGCATAAACAGATGCGTGTAGTGACGTAACGTTTCATTCGGCGAACGAATCAATGGACTGCGCACATGTCGCACCTGAGTCACCAGTTAAACAATAAATTTTAATCATGTTAAAGTTACTGTGTTTGCGCTTTCAGTAGTATTCTTTTTCTCTGGGTTCTGACTTGACTTATTTACAGACATTACAGTGTGTCCATTCAAATGATATGGCTCTGTAGGGCAGTGTACCTGCAAGTTGAAGTTTAGGCATGAGTGACCAGTATTGGACTTACTAGCATATTTCCATGGCAACACCGAATGACCTTCAGTCAGCATAGTGTGTTTATACCGAATCCGAAATATTTAATTATTGTATTTGTGTGTTTGTGTTTTCATTTTCTATTCCTAAACTTGTTCAGTTTGTTATAACTATTTAACCGTGCAGTGCTTGCATCCTATAAATTCTGTAATTTGATCTGTTTTCATCTTTCACAGAAATCCTCTAAAACGGTGGACTTAGATCTTGGCGAGGACCGCATTTTTCTTAAAGCTCACCCTGAAATGTATACGCTGGATATCTACCTTCCTTATGACGTCATACAAGAAGAAAGCGGAGCCCAGTTTAACAGAACTACTAATGTTAGTATATTAATCCCTTATATGAACACCAAATCATTCGATGCTGCTAGCCTAGTCATCAACCCCCCCCCCCCCCCACAATAGATTTATATACATGTGTTCCTGGTGAATGCCTCTGGCTGTCATTATAGGACATGATGCAGCACAAAATAACACCCCTCCCCACCCCCACCTCTCAAAAAAAAATTACAAACACACACCCACATCAGACGAAATAAGCACTTCTTCATGTCTGGTGTTGATAAAGGATCCTGCTAAGATGATATCGAGCAAACAGCTATACAACTGCAGCTATACAACCGTGGTTAACAGATCATTGATTCACACAGGCTGTAAATGTTTGTTGCCGTGACCTCCTATTATATACAATGTAGTAATTGCCTTCAGTTATTGCCTGGAAATGTTTGCCTTTTTTGTGTCATTTTTCATCAGTGATAATTATTGTAGTGCGCATTTTTTTATTTTCGCTTTCTTTATTGAATAACACCTGTAAAATTTTGCGATCTCCTCATTTGGTGTAGCCTATATCAATTCGTTTAACGTCTTATATATTTACCAATTAACGTCGATTTTATTGTGTAGTGACATGTCTTTATTTGTGATGTCCCTTCTTTTCAGGTCTTAACCCTCACATTACCTGTGAAGCCAGCATAGCCTTCATCAACCTGGTACGCCGTTTATGCAGTCCTGTCAAATGCTGGACAATACTGGACAATGCTGGACTATAACTTAAGTGCCAATGTTGTGATAACAAATATACTACCCCCGGTGTGACGCAGCGGTACGACAACATTATATATGCAGTGTTCGCTTTACTGTTACACAGTTAATGTCGACACATAAGAACTAATATGAATAATTTCAGTTTTCTTGACACTGCATGACGTAAACGAGGCTGGTGTAACAACAGTAATCTACGAATAATGTGTTCAGTGGCCATGCACTGGCCAGGGAAGATGCGGGTAGGGGGTTGGAGATGGCTTAAGATGTGGGTAGGGGGTTGGGATGGGTTAAGATGTGGGTAGGGGGTCGGGTTAAGGCAGGGGTAAGAGAGATATCGATCGTTATCCCTCTCTTTGTCGATATCGTGATTGCAACTTGAATGAATTATGTTATAGGCTTTCCGGGATGCGTGAAAGTTCATCAAATTGGTAACATTTCATTTTCGTTATCGAAACGGCGCTAAATATCTGAAGTGCCATATGAAAACAACTTTGACGTCTGTTCTTCGATTCAGACTTTTTTGTAGATCTTAACTATATTCTTGTTTTTTTTTCGAGATTGTTAAGTTATCTTCATATTTATTAGTGTACCACAAGATGCACACCGCAAAATGATACATAATCATATAATATTGTGCAACAAGAACTGTTTCTAATGGTCTCTCCGATATGAAAACTAAACGTTTAACCACAAATCACACTTTCAGTGATATGAAATATGTCAGAGTGGGATGCAATTGTTGAAATGACCTTTCATCTCATAAAATGCCATGGGAATGATCTTCGAATTTCTATGAGTCACAATGGATCTTGTTTACAAACTAGTGTATTATGTTACTTTTCGTACACAAAAAGAATAAGCTTCACCATACCTAGGACATAACGATCCGCTAGTCATGTGACTTGCGCAGGAACATTTCAACGGTAACATTAGGCTCATGGAGGCTTTTTGTGAAAATTACTGGTCTCATTATTTTTGAAATGCTTGTAAAGCATTTTCTCAATTTTTTCTTCAAATATGTTTCAATGGGATGAGATACTACGCTTAGGGTGCCCTTGTTTTTACATTGATTAGAAGAACACCATGATGGCTTCCTAGAGCACTCTTGATTTTGGTAAATATATATTAAATGTGTTTCGGTAGTTGTTTTTCAACCTTATCAGTATGCATCATACAGATTAGCCATTTTTAAGTTTGCCTCTATATTGATTTCTTAAGAAGAGTAATATTGCTGCATAGCGATTGGTCCATTCTAAGTCTGAGCTGATAATATAATGTTTTGATTTGCTGGACGTAGGTTCTCTCTTCACCTCATGTTTAGAAGTTAATCTTGCTTCACATCTTAAATGCGTAAGACCTTCGTGCTTCACATGTAAAAGTCACTGGTAATCTTCATCCATTGTAATCAAGTCACTGACCGATTAAACATAACATAATCAATGTGCAGGCTTCCGGAATGATTCTACCCCCCCCCCCCTCCTCCCTCTCTCTCTCCCTCTTTGTGTGATTTTATTCGTTCGATCCCTGCTTGGCACGCTACAAGCCATCGAAATGATCTTACGCAGAAGGGACCGTCACAACAATGTCACAATATGAATATGGACATCGTAACTGTTTGTGGCTTTGATATGCAAGGACATATAAAGTCAACAGAAACTGAAATATTTGTAAGCACTATCACTAAAGAACCCTATTTTTGGATGTCAAAGTTCACTTTAGGTCAGAATAGGTTATAAGTATGATAGCCTATGATATGAGATACCTATACAAGAATGGTTGCTGGATGTGATTTATTCCCATTGGTATGTACACGAAACGCATCTTTTATTATGAAGATTAAAAATCATGTTCGGTCAACAGATAATGCCTGATAACATAATAACCACAAAAGTGTAAATTAGGTTAACTTGGATATCATATGTACATATAACATATACGAGTATCACAGGCAAGTACCTTGTACTGTTTAGCTCGAGGTCCACATAAACCGGAGCAAAAGTTCATTTGAATCGTCACAAGAGATCATTGAAGCGCCAGCTCTCTGTGTTGTATACACAAGCAACCTTGATCTCACATATAGAAGTCGTATGTGCATGGGAGGTGCAGCTTATTGTTTATTCAGTAGATTGACTTGGTCATACCTGTATTATTATTATTGGACTGCATCGTGCTTTCTATACTGTTTCGCACTCAAGCATCATTTGGACATCTTAAGAACACTAATGCTCTTTTCCTGGACGATTACGTGAACTGTATAGAACCAAGCTGTCGCTAATAAGTGTGTCTGCACTAGCCCTGCTAAAGCCATTCGGTTATACAGGCGTTCAGGGTTTCTGGCCATTAATTATCATTTTAAATCGCTTTGATGTTGCAATGCTCGTTTATAACATTTAGGATAATTAAGATGAAAATAACTCAGATATTGATGAAACCATATTCTCATTTTTACTTTCATTTCCCGTTTTGAATGGCTAATTATAGTTTCTGTTTTACTTTCAATAAACAATTTGGTCATCCGGTTTTCGCGGAGTGAATAATTGAACTTTGGCCACGTGACTAAGCCATTTACCACTGTTATATAGAAATCATATGTAGTCTCCACACTGAAATGACAGCCGAAAACAACGCAGAACCCGATAAATAGGAAACCTACATTAATTCCTCGATGACGAAAAGGATAGTGAAATTATAAAACGTGCCGGATTTGCATGTCGCGATTGCACTGTATCAGGAATATTAAAAATTACAACAACAAAAATTAATCAGAAGCCAAATAAAAAATGCCTAGTTCGTGATTCCTTACTTTTCATGAGAACATTTCATGTCATACCGCAGCCAGGATTCTAGTTTCGAACATTGCTCAATGCACATGATGGTCAGCAATATTTTTGAACACATGTGGATCTGATAAGTTCGATGTTTCGATACTTCGACTTCTGTTACCCTCAAATGAACTTTGACCTTTACAGTATTCTCGTGCTTGCTAGAGCAAATCTAAATACCAAGTACGAAGTCTATCTTCATCTTGAACTTTATTTGAAGTTATCGTTTTATCGATTAAAATGATTCCTTTCCCCATCATATCGAAACTACATTTGTCTAAGGCTTAAGTCATAATGATCAGAGAGTACCAACTCTCTTGACGATTATATATATTTGTAATCCTCACTTGTGAAGATTTTATACACTTGTCACGACAATGATCCAGAATGAACATTCTTTCTGTGAAATAGTCAAATATAGGCCTATATAGATGTGCTGTGAAGCCATCGACGTTTTCTTTACCTAACTGAGATACCAAATCAGTTCTGCCACCACTCCTTTACCAACGTATTAAGAATTGAAAACGACATGGCTTTTCTTCATATATTATAAAATATTTTGAGAACTATTAAAAAGGATCACTTGCCATGGCATCATCTCACAGAGTCATATTTGAGATCACTTGAGTTCACAAAAAGTACTTTTTTACCTCATATTGTTCAAACCGGTTTGACAAGAGCCAGGTGTGTTGAAGTTACCCACCATCAGAACTTAATCTCTGTCCGGGCCGCGAATATTTTTTTCCCAAACTGAACTGACACTGAAATTATTTCCTCGATTCTGATTGGCTGATCAAAACCGGAATGGTAGTCGGCGTTTATGAATGAATGTATGTGACACTGTTAGTGTTGATCATACCAATCCTCATGGGCCGCATCATGTCAAAAATACGTGTGTACGCCATATACAGGCTAAGTTAAAGTATGTAGGCCTAAGTGTGCCTACATGTAGATACAATGTGAGGCTTCCAGTTATCAAGAGCTACTGCAAGGGCGGTAGGGCCTATATTAGTGAATTTGAGATCTCGTACGAACTAGTACGAATACGTATATACGGTTAATGCAGGCCTACTATGTCACCATGTATAAGAACTTCTAATTGTGCAGGTAAACATATGTGGTTACGTACGTATAGGTTATAATGCTATATACAACTAGTTAACAAGTCAAAAGACACAGACATATCGTCAAATGCCATGTTTGTGTACACTCACTGGCTGACACACACTCGCTCGCGCGTCTTCATGGCCACTACATATTCGAATAGGCCTATCATGATTCATTGACTGAATACATTTTGAATTTATGATTATAAAACTAAAAGTATCGCAACCAAACACCACGGTACATATGTACATCGGCTACATGTATACAATTACAAATGCACTGTGTGTTATTGTGTTGTATACTATACACAGTACAATAGGCTACATTACATGTATGTGTTGCGTAGAGCGGAGTCAAGCGAGTAAACAAACGAACGAGGACTGCCTATAATGGGCGCAGTAGTTGGGAATAGTTGCTTCACTCTATACTTTCGTTCAAATATACCTACTAAAAGTTCTGGAAAGTTGCTAATGTTAATATCTTGAATTTGATTGTGTTGATCATACTGATATCGACAGATTATGGAGGATCCATGTTGAAAACTAAAGTATATCACGTGCTCGCTGATAACCAATCAGAATCGAGGAAATAATTTCAGTGTCAGTTCAGTTTGGGAAAAAAATATTCGCGTCCGGGCCTACACACGCCCTTACTCTACGACTAAGTTGGGAGTATTCCAGATCAACCCACTGGCGGATCCAAGGGGGGGGGGCAAGGGGGGCCATGGCCCCCCCCCCCAAAGGTGAGCCAAAAGTGTTTCCGAACATCCGCTAAATCATATGATTGGAAATTAAAAAAATCGAGAGGAATAGCAGTGGTAGACTAGTCTTAACCTTTTCGTTTTCTGGTTTAAAATTAAATGCAGAGCTCCCAACTGACCCGCAATTCGCGGGAATTAGACCCGCGTTCTAACACCTAAACCCGCTGACCCGCACAAGCGTCCGAAAAAACCGCATTGTAATTGTCAAGTATACATAAAAAAATTGGCATCAAATTTTGACTTGGCAACCATCATTTCTTTAGCATTTAGCATAATAGAGTATAAAACCTCCTTTACAGCATCATTTGAACCTCAAATTAGCCTATAATTCTTTTTATTGGGGCGAGCAGCGAACATTTTCATGCCACGGAAAAGAATGAATTATCACCTACTATTCAATTTATTGATGTTACACACAAAAAAATGCATATTTGTCAGAAAATTTTGGGTGACAAAAGCCTTTCTAAGTGCCACCATTTTACATGTAGGCATCACCAGGATTCCAAAAAAATATCAAAAGGGGAGGGGGACACCCCCTCCCCCTTATACCCCTCCCCCAGCAGTGGCGGCGGAACCAGGGGGGCCTTAGGGGCTATAGACCACATTGTCACCCCAACCGCGTCTTCACGCCCCGTGAAAAGTGGAAGCAGTGAGTGTGAGTACCGGTAAACGTTACACAACTTCGTCTTAGGCCAATGACTTGCCTCATTTCAACCAGTTCTCCAACATCCCCTTACTTAGCGGCGGAGCGTATATATACACAGTCAGGGGGCGGATGCCCCCCCCCCCCCGGACGGACTCAAATGGACTGCGTCCTTTTCAGCTTTTCACTACTTTTTACTTATTCGCGATTATTGACTATTTTATTGCGCTCTCAGATACCTATTGACATTTGTCATATTCTGTTGGTGTAATTTTCCGACAAAATGGCGACGACACCTATTTATTCTCCGTTTATCTGCAAATTAGCAAGGCCCGGAAAGGGTCATTTCCTGCAATCTAGGGAGTATCTTTATCCAAAATTTTTCTGTACGCTCCGCGCCAACCTGTGGAGGCGCTCCGCTTAGATAGTGTTGAAAGCGCCCCTACAGACCATTCTTGCCCCCCCCCCCTGACCAATACCCCAAGCTCCGCCACTGCCCTTACCACACTCAAAAACGTCTTTGCGAGTACACTACGAGTAATAGCTACTCTCTTAAAGCACCATCGAATATACAAAATTACAATGTTTTTACAGACTTTTACGTGCAATCTGCAGACTTGAGACCCATTTTTTAGGGCTAGGTATTCGCAGCATAAAACACTCGGGAAGTGCCGTTTCCGGCCATCTGGGGGTTTGAAAAAACCCAAAATTTTCTTGTACGCTCCGCGCCAGCCGATGGTGGCGCTCCGCTTAGATAGTCTCCATACATTAGCCCCCCCAATAATTTTTCCGTTCCGCCGCGCCTGTCACCCAGGACGGCGATTCGTGGCATGGACCAGCATTTGCCTTCTCAAGAGTTGGGAGCTATGTAAATGTATGAGCATGAGGATTAACAGTTTAACACAATTTTGCAGTTACAGGCTGGTTGTAAGATATTTATAACCTATGAGAAATCAAATTTCTTGAGAAAGATGATCCCAACTTTGTTTTATAAATATTTTAGAAAATTACACCTGGGAAACATTTTTTTTAGAAGAAAATTAACATCACCATTGTACACTTTTGTTGCACCAAATTGCATCTGAGGGCATTCAGCAATAGAAAATTTTGTCAAAGGCGAGGGGGGCCCCCTCCCCTTACACCCCTCCCCCATATCACTCTAATGCCACTTTGGCCCCTCCCAAACAAAGGCCCTGGATCCGCCAGTGGATCAACCCCGAGGGTACGTCCTTGCTCTGCCGAGTCCGGAAGCGCGAAGGTGTTGCCCAGCTAGGTGTTCCCCCTCCCGATATGTTTCGGGGGGAAAGGTCACTTGAAATATGCTGTTTGGTGGCATATCAACTGTAAATAGTTCATCACAAGGTAAGCAGAATCACAGCCGACAGCTTGTCGCCCGGAGACCAGTCCGCCGAATAGGTAGACAGGGCTAACAGTAACTACAAGCTGATTTCTCAAAATATATGCAGGATTTTATCCCACTTACGCGCTCGCAACAAACGCGTAAAAACAGTTCCTAATTTTGCCCCTGTTAGTGCTACGAACTCGGGAGGGTGCTGTGATCTATCGACTGTAAAACTAGAGCCCGCAACCTCTTGCTTGCTGCTCAGCTTATGATAGACTTAAGGTAGCAAACGCCCACTAAAAGCCCCTCTGACTTACACACTAACTCACAAAGTAATGTGGTCCTTAAGTCTAGATAGAAGTTCTCACTAGCTGAACGCTACCATCACTGGATAACTTACAAGTTGGCCTTTCATATGGCACCATAAAATTTCCGTATCATGACCATGTAGATTTGTTGCTATCCGAGCTGGAAGTTTTCGCCACTTCCTGAATGTACGAGGCATGAAAAGCAATGGGATAGCAAAACCCACTACGGCTCACATTCCTTGCAGTTGCACCTAAACTAATATTAATAATAATATACTAAATACTACTATGGTTATACTAACTAGCCTAACGTTAGGCTAGGTCCGTGCCTGTAACTTGACCACATATATCTCTTTTTCTTAGGTTCAAAGACTTCGTTTGTTCTTCACCGAGTTTACAGAGAATTCCATCATTTCTGCTATCATTTTGTTCGTATAACCTAGCCCTACAATATTGGCTAGTCGATCTCTCTTGGACATTTTGGCTAGTTCTGAAGCACTAAATTATTTGAATTTGTATACGTATTTTGACGTCATAAAAGTGAACAGCGCCGCCAGCATCAAAGGAGACAACAACATCAAATGAGACAACAGCATCAAAGAAGACAACAACGTTTACGGAGACAACAGCATCAGCGGAGACAACAACACCAAACAAGACAACATCATTGAAGGAGACAACAACATTAAATGAGACAGCAACATGGATGGAGACAACAACATGATAACTGACAGACAGCATAGAAGTATACAACATAATACATTGCCCTTTCGGCGTTCTATAAAAAAATGGGTTAGGCCAGTGTATTGCTACGGTGATATTGAACAATTTTGTAAGGTGCGCCGTACTCGGGTCCTTCGGTTCCTTCACGATAATTGAAAAGTACTGTGTATCATTGGCGACTGTACGGAATTTGGTTTAAGGGGAAATGTCGAAAAGTCCACTCCTCTAACAAACTAATTTCGGTAATTATTATAACTTAATTATGAGGAGCCATTCCCGATTAGGAAATGCAGTCATAACGATGTTTTTGTCATATGCATTCGAACCAATCCTTGGTCGAGGGCAGGGATGTTGGAAGCTTTCAACAAGTTGGGGCACAACTTTGGAGGGCACTTCGGAACAGTGCATGCGTCATCAGCGTCACATATCTTGGGGGGGGGGGGCTGTGTGGTTATACGAAAATCAAGAGGTCCGACCGTTGTTCGGCCGAAGAACCTGGTTGCGGATCACTAGGCGGAGGGGTAGGGGTTCTGAGGTCGGCTCCCAGAAATTATTGTAATTAAAGACCTTTAGATGAGATTTACTGGCATCTGACAGCCAAAAAGGGAAGAAAAAATGCTAGGCAATTTTATATTGCAAAATACATTTTGGAAGAAAATGTTGAGTGTATGGGGTACCTTCCCCTATCCACCATAGCGCCGGAACTGGTTTTTTTTCTTCAAATTGTGGTAATTTTAATTCCAATTGGTCACTTTTGTTGGCAAATGCTTGTCAGAAAGATCTTTCGAAAACAATCTTTTCGGGCGATTACCACAGACTGAAGTCGGTGCAATCATGTATGCCTTCCGGCATCCCTGATTAATAAATGGTTCAACACTTCGATATATCAGGGGGATAATAAGTTATGCTATTCAGTCATTTCATTAATATTCGCTTCATCATAATAAATGTGAACAAAAACCGCCGTAAAACATGCAGACAGTGCCAGACACCAATTATTCTATGAGGTGGACATATTTACCTACCCACAGAGACAATTGTCGAAGAAGGTTCCGAAATACATGTTTTTGAGTCTAATTTAGTGCCATTGTGAGGGGGGGGGGGGCTAGCCGACTGTGTTTCTGTGTTGTATCCTTCTTTGTTTTCGTGGATATATGTTTCAGAGAGGTTGCTTTTCGAGAGATACTTTTTCGGTAAAACAAATAAGGACAAAACATACTTGCAGAAATCACAATCGACCATTTTGAAGGTCCGAATGGGTGTGTTCGTATATGAGGTATAATTCCCATGATTAGTCTGTTCTTGATTTGAATCCTCCGTGTTCAATTATGACACATGCATGTTATATCACTAGTTGCAACAGCACATGGAACGCAAAACAGAAATAGTAAATAAGATCTTCTACTAAGACTAGATAAACTAGTTTAGTAGGCCGAGTTATCTCTTTCCCCTCATCATGTATTTTTTTTTTTTGTAATCTGTTTATCTCTCGGCACACGTTCTGTTTGTTCCTCAATTTTCCTCATTATCCTTTCTTTTGGTTTACCAGGACTCCATTATTGATTATTACTTATTTCCTGACCAGCGAAGATTCACTTCTTAAAGAGCTACTTTCCTGATTCCATTCCACTACCTCCTTTTGGTCAGTGTAAATAAATAAGTTGTTTGCGATGCATAAGCTACACAGTGTCGAGTGGTTCTCCAAATGTTCTTATGACTTCATTGTTTTTTACTTCATTTATAGTTTTAACTATATTTTCTAACATACACTATTGTGTTGATATTATGTTAAAAGAGGCCCAGTTGTCACGAATATCGACATCAATATATATTTAGGCCTACCCTCGTGCTGAAACTTTAAAAGGTTACAAGTTTATATTATAACTTTAAAATATCGTTGTTAAGAGATCACAGTTACTCATATGTTGGATTGTACTTAAGGTAGGAGAGATCCGCTAGTTTTATTTGGTCACTAATCTCCAAGACGTCGTTAGCTGACACGGCTTTGGTGTCATAAGTTCTGAAATCGACATATGTCGAATTATATTGACATATGTCAGGTTTCTCGTGCTCTCATTGGACGACCAGTGTCACAAGTTGTTTTCTAGCGCTCTGAATGGACGAAATATACATATGTGAATGACTATACAAGCCTAGGCATGAGACTATGCTGGCATTGGCATTAACAAAAACCAAAGCTGCCTGTATTGATCATCCTAGGCATGCAAAGATATTGATACATACAAAACCAATTATAATGCATATCAAGATACTGCTGGTCTCTTTCGCTTGTTTTACCATGGTCATGTTTTCCAATTTTTGCATTTATGCTTAAAGCAAATCTTGATGAAAAGAAGGTTGTGAAGATACCGTTTAGCTATTCTAATATCAACTGTTTGGATGCTGGGCCCTATGACTATGCATAAATAAGTTAATAAAACCAACATCCGTCAAATTAATTGGACAAATGTCGATTTCATTCAATCAGAGCACTATAAAATGACATGTGACAACGGTCGTCCCAATGCGAGTACGAGAAACTTATGTCAATTTATATCGACATGTCAATTTCGTCCAATCAGAGCACAAGAAATCGACATGTGACAATGATCATCCAATATGAGCACAAGAAACCAACATGTCAATTTAAATCAGTATGTCAGATTTCTTCCAATCAGAGCGCTAGAAAACATGTGACACTGGTCATCCAGTGAGAGCACTAAAAACCGACATACTGTATGTCAATGTAATTTGACTTATATCAATATCAGGACTAATGGCACATCCTATATGTTATGGACAATGTGGAGTTTTTGGTAACACCTGTCAACCTTAGAATCCGTGGTACAGAAGTGTTCAAGTGCCTTTACTGTTGTCATACCATAACATTAATGTTATTCAAATCATTAGCAAGATGTATTGATCATAATGTTCAACATTGTTGGCCTCAAGAATGTTAGTCAGAGTCAATTAGTGGTCACCCTCAACGCTTATACTCCTGTCATCCACGTAGCATCCTTTCTCGTTGGGGAATTAACTTGACTAACTAGACATTTCTCAAAATCTTGGAATAGCTTGCAAAGTCACAACCTCAAGAGAAACACTTTTCAAAAACTTTCAGCAATTTTAGCATGCCAAATTTGTGGCTAAAATTCAAGCAACCATTCCCATTGGAAAGTAATCTTTGAAAAGGACCACAATATGCGACCAAATATTGATATATCTTTCTTTCTTTATCTGTAAAATGAATGAAGGTCATGTTCAATAAAGTGAAAACTGCACAGAAAACAGCTAGAAAAGTAATCATTATTACCATATGCTGTTTTGTCACAATACATAGAAATATTTATTGTAGCACACTTTCATGTAAGAATGTAATAATAAATTGCAATTACCTTTAAATATGTCCAGTCTAGACAAAACTTGATAACACTTCTGAGCATTTATGTAGCTAAATAAGACAGGACTTCTTTGCTCATGGATTATAATCAGAATAAAAATAAAAATAATAATCAGGCCTGTAGGAAGGTCGTGACATGGGGAAGGGGGGGGATTCACCTCCATGCAGACTACTGTGCCCCCCCACCCCCATCTGTGTCACCATAATGGGTACAAAAGTTTCACAAAAATACAGAATACAAGTATTGTGCCCTTCCTGAAATTGTTGGTGCCCCTCCTGAAATTGTTGGTGCCCCTCCAACTCAATTCCTGTCTATGGGGCTGATGGTGCTGGCAATCATGTTTATAGCTTTACCTCAACATGAACATTACTGTCTCTTGACAGTGTGAACATAAAGTTTACACTGTCTAATGATACTATTTTTGTCAATAATAAGGAAACCATTTCTCCTTAAACTGCCACACCCCAGTTTTACCTCATCAATAAAGTTATCCAGAATAATTAATTTATGGTATCTACATATAAATAAGAACAACATAAACAAAATGTAAGAACAAGAAAACCTATAACTTAGAAGAAAGGATCAGAATCATTTAAGGAAAAGCTCTTAACGACTAATACTCAGTGACTTGCTTCATTTTGCTGATTGCAAAAATGAAGAAAATAAAAAAAAACTCTGGAATAATCAGGTAACATTGATTGGCAATGGAAGTTCAAACTAAAACAATATAGTATCAAGGTGATGACTGCTAGTTTGAATTTGAATCTGATAATATTACTTCTCGAAGCTGCACTTTGCTTGGATTTTCTGCTGGCATCATATGCTACCATTAATCGAAAGATAAGTTGCACTTTAATGCACCAACAGCAAAAATTGAATTAAAAAACCTGTCAAATGGGCAAAAACCTTAAATGGTTGGAACGACAAACACAAATCAAAAATAAAACAAACATCAAATTAATTTGAATTAAATGACAATTGAGAGTCGAAAATACACTGGTTATTACAGACGGAATTCAACCAAATTGTTGACTGCATAGATATTTTAGTGTAGTTGACATGAGCAAATATTACAGGACTTGTTTAAAATAATGCAATGTTACATGACAGTGCAGAATGCACCTGTCAGTCCGATGTACATGAAAACATTTCACCCACGGCCGCATTCAATCTGGCAGTACCAAATGAATCATACATTTAAAGCACAACAGAAACATGCTATTGTAGATAAATGAAGAATATGAATTAAAAAACATGTCACATACATTTGTATATTTGTTTTGTTTTCTGAGTTCCCACTGGCATTTACAGTCTTCTGAAAACTAATAGCTTGAGCAAACATTCTTTGCCATTCTTGCGATATGCGTCTCTCAATATACGCAACTCAATGGATCATTGTTTTAATGACAGCATAGGTAATTTTGAACCCATTAGTCATGAGTCGGCATGGTAACTACACATAAAAACTAGTTTACAGAATAGGAAATAACTAGAGTTACTAATAGTTATGCTGTTAAACAAGATACTTATAACGGTTTGTTTTGAACTAAGAGGAAGTATTTTGCTTGTTCAGTTTGAGACAGTTTAAACAATGTCATTAGTTGTTCCATTCTGTTATCTATTCACTTGATTAATGCAACTTTTATTGCACCATAATAATAGTGAATGAATATCATGAAGCTACAGGACAATTTCACAGCCATCAACAAAAGCGAAAATCAGACGAACGAACTGAACAGGAACGACGTTCAGAGGTGTCGGGTGGGTGTCATGTAACAATAACAAATTCTGTTCTAGTTTTGGTTTGATGACAATAGTAGTTTATGGATCATAGCAGTATCTATGTGTGGTCATGTGACACTTACTTTAAACAATATTGACTCAATAACTAGACAATGGATTCAAGTGGTGAGTCATATTCAGGGAAAGCCCACTTGTTTTACTTACATAAAAGGTCAACAATATCAAAATAAGGAAACTAGTAAACAGACACAATGTCTGAAAACAGGAAAATTGAACAGAAATCATACTTGACATGTTGATTTTTTGTCCCTGCAAATGGAGAGTGAAGGTCACCAATGTTAAAGATGTATGGGTTATCATGGATTCCTATTAATGGATTTGCAATAACCATATATAGTGCAAGTAGTAATATATCTTACATTGGTTGATGCAGTTATGGAATGATTTACTTGATTAACATTATGAACTTGAAACTTTCAGACATACTGCATGAAGGTTTCAGGTATTACAATGTAAAGCTTAAGCTAAACCACACTTTCAATATTTCCACAATTTATGGCAGTGTACCTCTTATACCAGAGTACAACAGGGGAACATTATCACTAGAGTCTGAGTATATCACATGTCAATGGGAGTCAAATGTGTCACAAAATATCTAAGAAATATTAGAAGAAAGTATGTGTGTATCTTATGAATGATTGATGGGTGTTTATAAAGACATGTGTACAAAACAGGAAGGAAACAAGCTTATTCTGCTAACATAGTGATAAACACCTTAGCACTGGTATCTATCTCCACCTTCCCCTCCCCCACCACCCAGGTTCCCACATCAAACATAGAATATTGTCAAATCTTAACTGCAGCTCCAATATGCATAATTCATTAACACTTTAAAGTTTAGTTGCTGGGTACTTTTAACATGTTGGAATGAACATCTTTCTGAAGTAAATGAACTAAATAGTTCATTACTTCAGGAAGAATGAACTAGGCATATTGGAGCTTCAGTTAAGATTTAACAATATTCTATGTGGGAACCCGGGTGGTGGGGGGGGGGGGGGAGGTGGAGATAGATACCAGTGGTAAGATAGCATTCATGCTATATTTTATTTATGTAACTAGATAAAAACTGTACATGAGATAATGTTTAAGGTTGGTTTTGCTTGCTGTCAATCTGGTGGTTTACTCCTATTAACAATGCATACACCTATAAAGTATATAAACACAACAACCAGCACAAGAAAATCAGCTCAACTCTGTGAACTGAAAGACAGTGAAGACTTGTGACATTCTTTTTTTCTTTCTCCTTCCTTCCTTCTATCACCTTCTGTCATACTCAGTTTTGTCTTCAAACTTGTGACCTTTGACCTTAGGTCATGTAAACTGTCCAGGTCAGTTGCTTCATATTGGTATGTGCATCCTGCAACATTTGCCTACCACTCTCTATGTAAATGCAAAAAAACAGGACTAAATTTTATTATTCAGAAGACTAGTATGTGAATAGGACTGTTAGAGCAAATGAGTCAATGTGAAACAGCAAGAGGTACTGATATGTGCCAAGTCAGGACTGATTATACATGAGGAAACAAAATAATGATTTGAAAATACTATATAATAATATTAAGATACCTCACACACAAGAAATTACTAGCAGCAATAAGAAGACACTTCACTGAGCATGAAGTAACAATATTAAATCTAACCAATTAAAAGTTCTTTATTCCCACCTTTCAATAATACAAACATCACATATCAAAATATCACAAGTAATACAAAAATGAACGTGAAGGGGGGGGGGGCCCTGAGAGAAAGAAGCTTTTCTAAGGTCAGATGCAAAGCAAGGTTAAGGTGTGTGATACCAACTACAATTACTAACTGAATAAATTCAAGAAACAGAAAACATTGAACTGCTTTCTGATAAATTTTGACAGCGGCAGACAATGTGAAACCAAAGAGAGACTGATTGTAGACTGACAGGGAGGATCCAAGAAAGATTAGACAATAGATATGTCACGGATCACTGAAGCAACACAATGAAGAAAGAAAGGAAGTATATTTATCTCAGTTTTTGGAAGTGAGGGTACCCTAAAATCCTTTAATGTTAGTTTTACCTGTAATGCATGGACATCCATCGAAAATCAAAGTCTGAACATTTGGACAAAACATGACAATGGCCTCAATGGATTGATTGGTGAGATGGATGCAATGGCTCATGTGAATCTCATTCAGTGATCGTTGACAGACACCTGTTGCCAAGGTGATTACACCGTTGTCTGTTACCTGCAAGAAAACAATATAAAGGTAAGCGAATTAGTTGACTGTAATTACAATCTCATTTCCTGGATGACTGTATGTTTTGTTGAAGACATATAGAGCCCCTTCACAAAACTAAACTGAATTTGACCAACTATGTTCACCAAATGAAAATCATAGCATTGGAGAGTTCCCAGATTATTAATGTAATGTCCATGAGATATCCTAATCTATTACTTAGACTGTCAACGGTACTTCACTAGTTCACTTATCTTTGGGGAGTAGTAACACATGCCCTCTTGACTATCACTCGTGTGTATTAATCCCATTAACGCCATACCATGAATACCTTCTTGCTTTCGATGTATTTTACTGTATTTTGATAATAATATGAAGAATATATAGCTGGAAATAAAAGTAGCAAGACATATTTTACAGTCTCTGTGTAACCACACAGAAACAGTTTATCTGGAATGGTACAAATTGTAGCTTAAACTTAGAGTTATCATGTTTAAAAGGTTTTCAGACTTTGACACTTGTCAACCACATGTGACCTTTGACCGCTACCAATATCAATAGCGTTCTTACACTTACCAAGCTGGATCTATATACTAAGTATGAAGTTCAAGAAAGATGTACTTCTTGAGTTATCTTGTTTAAAAGGTTTTCAGACTTTGACCTCTGTTTACCCCAAATGATCATTACACTTCACAGAAAAGAATAAGGTTCTTGTACTCACTAAGACGGATCCACCTACCAAGTATGAAGTTAAACCACCATGAAGTTTTTGAGTTACAGTGTTTACAAGCAAGTGTCACATACACACACACACACTTTTCCACCATTGCATAGATTCCTTCTGCCTCCAGCAATGAATCAATAATGATCAAAAACAAATTTAGTACTGATATGCAATCAGATGCTTTTCTTTCATCAATGAAGAAGCATCATAACTGCAGTGATATCCTAGGTAAGTTTGCATTAATCTGTGAAGGAATAGAGACCAACCTTGGTATTTGAAAAGTTGATGCTGCTAAGAAACTTGCATGACTGTGAAATGGCGTCGAGAGATGCATCAGTGATGTGTTTGCAGCCACCAATGTTGAGTTCCATCAATTGTTTACATGACTTGGCTAAAGGAATGATAGCATCATCTGTGATATTGACACATCGCCTCAGGCCTACTGCTTGTAAATATGGACATGATTCAGCAACCACCTGAAAACCTGCAAAATGTGAAAATGACAAAAGGCAAATAATGGAATGTGTTGCAACCTTGTATATTTTTGGGTAAATTGCACGTTAAAAAATATCATTCAGAAGAAGCAAATTATGGTTTTAATTGTTAAATCCACTGTAACATAGTTTACATTTATAATTGATATTCAAGTAAATCAAAGGAACCTCTCAACTTTATTCATGCAGACAAAATCCCACGGACACACAAGTTCTTCAAGTTTTTGGACCTAAAACTCATGCAATCCTACACATTAAGTGTAGTTAAACCATGTAAATATTATTGGAGTTATCATGTTCACAAATTTGTCAGAGTTTGACCTATAACCTTAACTAAAATATAACAATTCCTGTGCTCACTCAGGCAGATCCATATACCATGTATTAATGTACATTCAAACATTTCATTTGTAGTTATCATGATTACAAGGTTTACAGACTTTCAATTACATTAAATCAAATGTTATACTAAGTATAAATGTTATCCAAGCTCAACTACTGAAGTAATAATGTTTACAAATATTTCAGCTATTGACCTCTGGTGACCTCACATTACCTTTGGCCTCAAAAAAAGACTCTTGTACTCATTAAGATGGAACCACAAAGTAACTATAAAGTTAAACCATTAAGTAAACTTTACAATCTACTTAACCATTACATATGCACAGCCCCCCTGCTACGGCGATTAAAATCGATCATATGTAGAATTAAACTGGTATATGTCGATTTAAATCGGTAGAAGTCAATTTAAGCTGCTGGAAAATGGTATAAGTCAAAGGAAATTGGTATATGTCGATTTAAATCGGTATAAGTCGATCTCCCAAGATTTGAGACTGATGGCCCGCCATACCCCGCATGGAATAACTGTCATGCACAAATAGCTAAATGATGATAAAGGAAGCTCAAGAGAGCGTCGTGGCGAAAGGCGTCGGACTCATGATCCAAGGATTGCTGGTTCGATTCCTGCCTAGTTCATTACGTTGTGTCCTTGGGCAAGATGCTTTATCTCACTTGCCTCTCTCCACCCAGAGGTTAAATGGGTACCTGTGAGGTAACTTGTCATTGGGTGCAGTATATAACTGCTGCCGACTGGAGGGACTGTCTCTGGGACAGATTATCATTGACCAGGGGTAATATAACATCTGTAAAGCGCTTTGAGACCTATCGCTGGTATAAAGTGCTATATAAAAAGCAATTCTTTTATTTTATTATTGAAGCACCATAAACCATTGCAATGGCAAGTGCCACTGGATAGTGTGTGACAAGAACCAACACACTGATCAATACTGTTTCTAACAAAGGAAACAATATACCTTCAGATGTAATGTTTTCTCTTTCACCCTTGGTACAGTTTATGTCAATTTTCCGCAAGTTCTTGCAAACTTTGATTGACTGTAAGGCTTGGTCAGAGAAGTTACTCCAACTCAAATCCAGATGACGTGTTTTTGATGTCACAACCTGGTAAAGGAATAATCATTAAGAAACAGAGTTATTCAGGAGTACATCTCAGCAAATCACAGGTTCACATTGACAAATCCTCTGTGCTAAGAATATGACTGTTAAATACTTTTTTTCCTTGGTAAAATAAATATATCAAGAAATATTAAAGAAAGCTACAAAAAAGTTTGTGAAAACCAACAAGTGTACATCTTCAATCTGGCATAAAACATATTAGTTGATGTTAGACACATATGCTTGACAGGCTCCTAAATTCACTTGATATTTAATGCTGAATGGCTGCACAGGTGGAGTACAACCTCAGCAGAAGGCTTGAAGCATGTCAATATGTGTGTCAGGCAGTTCATTGAAGTGGGCCCTTGGTGCTCAAGGGCACCCTAGCATTGGTTGCAACATTTTTAGCTTCCCTGTCATATTTTGCAATAATTGAATAATTGCCAATATGACGATGCCATAGTCTGTCTTATTGTGCTGACAGATGTCTTTTGCAGTTGACAAACAAGCAAACTGCTCACTGCACTTCACACAACATCCGACATCCAATCTGAATTTGAATGAATTAATCAAAACCAAGCTTTGTCAAACTTGACACATATTATTTGGCTTGGGATACACTCCACAGCAGTTCTAAATCTTTCAGCTGAATCTTTATATTAGTTAACAGAGTGACAGGCAACAAACCCTCATAGTTTACTCTTTGAAACAAAAGACCAGAGGGAAATGCAGATCGAGTCAACAAAAATTAAGCGTGAAATAACTTTTCCCCCGTTTTTTATTTTACATTAATGACTCTACTTCAGGTGCAGTTTAGATGAAGTAAAGGTGAAAGGCCAAATAAATATTGAAACAGAGAATAATCATTTAACATAGCGTGGATCCTTTTACTTTTAAAATATGCTGTCACTACGTAAGGCCAGTGGACTCAAGCTAAGAAAGTAGAACCCAGGTCTCAGAAGGCTCAGATAGAAGACACATACCTTACTAATGTTGACATCACTTATCAATCCTCGCTTACACATTAAGTTCAGCAGCTTTTCTTTTATGTTGGTCGGTAGTTTCTCAACATCATTATGATGAAGGTAAAGGATCTTTACAACTTCATGAATAGTTCTGTGAAAACAATTATGAAGCAGAGCAACATTGTAAACTGATTATTATACTTCAAACCATTTTAAATATACAGAGATATACTAGCTATTTTGAACAACTATTTACCAAACAATTGATATCTTATGATATCTGTGATAGAGGATGGAAGGAACCAGCTGGCATTAAAACAAAGCAACATTTTGAATATTGAATAAAGCATAAAAAGTTCAACTAAACATGTCTTTTATATTGTTCCAGATAAGAACTTTTAGAGTTTCCGAGGACCATTATGTCACTGGGCAACTTTTTGTACTTGTCATTTATCCTCCAGTAGGCCTACATTATGAAAAAGAAAACACACCCTTCTTCATCCCATATTTTCCTGGGCCCCATCTATTTCCTGGCTTATTTTGACTACAGGTATTAAATAAGCACCATGACCCCCCCCCCCCCCAATTGGGGAGATGACATGACAAGATGACATGGGCTAGTAGTCATGAACCATGTATTACTGTTTGTTGGAAATCATGCAAGTTTTCTTCTAATAAATTATGTTTATAATAGTGATATGCACAGTTTATGTCATTCATAAAGCCGGAAACTACACATTTAACTGTAAATGAAATTGTACTTGTTTGCCCAGTTGGATATGTTAATTCATTCAAGTAAATTCATATACGGAGGAGAGTACTGATGATGCACTTGTAAGTAGTTTGAAGAATACTTTAGTTGTAGGATTTCCTGAATATCAAACATTGATTGTTTACTGTTTTAATTCAAATCCTTTAATTAGAAATGAGAAATAAACATGCAGTCAGCTAAAAGCCATGTTAGAAAAACATACATCAACCAGAGACCATTCCAAATGGAGGACAGTGCACTGAATTTCCAGGCTGTCCAGCCTATTGTCCAAAGTCCAGTACACCCTAGTGTTGTACTAGTACTTGTAAAGTACTTGTTACTAAGCCTTTATTAATACAGCAGTACTTGTTTGCAAATGTTTGGTTATATTTGATGGAATATACTTGGATGTTAATTGGTACGCATACTGGTCATCCTGTACAACTCGGAAGTCTCAGTTGCTGATCAAAGTACTGTACTAAGTTCTTACTCAGGACTATAGTGGTTTATGAGTATTTAAATATAAAAACACATGAAACGTTAACCCAAATAACTGTTCAATCCTTTTGGCATTCCATTGTATCATCTTACTTGTGTGTGTCTTCAGAAGTATTATATTTGTAGTCTAGTGTATTACCAAATATGAAGAGGCTGTACAAAGAAGAAAAATGCACAAGTGATGTATATTACTAAACAGAACAGTTCTTAGCGTGAATGCAGAATCAATGAATTAGTCTATCAACCCTGTGTATATGCCAGGAAGTTATTGCGTACTGCCACTTTATCAGTCCAATATCAGAAAATTTCTAATAATTTCTGAAATTGGCAAACAATAACAATGTCTTCACATTCAACTGTTAAATCATATGCTTGCAATGATCATCAGGGAGCAGTAGTAAGTATCAGTTTTTAGAATGTCAAGTACTTGGTACCCAGATGTAGTTGGATGTAGCTGGTTACCAAATATGCCCGGGCCATTTTCAAGAACAAATTTTGTATCAAATATGCACATGGAGCAAACTGGGATGATCTTGAGATCACAGTACACATTGACATAAAAGGTTTTGTTTCTCTTCAAAGTTTCCAACAAATTCTATGAATACATCATATTCACTTAATTTCACACCATTCTTATGATAAATTGCAACCCTGCCCTATCCAACGTTAAAGCAATAAACAGTCTCCCCAGTATAAAACCAGGTACAGTATAACATTAATATGTATCAATTAGGCCTATTTGGCATTTTTCTCTGAAAATTCAGTGCATAAGCTGACAAAATGTGCATGACAATCGTATAGCCCTATAAGTGGTATGACCTATATTTGTAATTTATCCTTCATGCAACTTCCATTGCATTAATTGATTTATGTTACCTAGTGGGATGACCAGCCATTAAAGAATGGGCCAGTTGTCATTGTTTCTGTGTTATCATTTTATAAATAAGGCCATGGGAATGAAAGTGTTAGCTTTGAGTCCACCATACTCATGCTTCAAAATTTCTGATTTAAAATTTGCATTATTTATGCAAAAAGGACAGTCCATCACATAAGTCATTCAAGAACCAATATCATCAAATTGCAGAAAATCATAAATTATGCATCAATTCAAATAGTAGCATATAGACACATGCATGAGGCTTGTGGCCAGAACTGATCTGCATTAATAATACCATAATTAGGCATTAATATTATCTAATTTGCCATTTCTATAATTTGCCACAACTGGACAAACTATATCAGTAGTGGTAATTACAGACCGATACATTGCAATGACATCCTGGAACAAGCTAACAAGAAATAAAATATTGAAAATGCATCATGCCACTTAAAAATTGTGTTAGCGCAAATGAAAAACTAAATCCCATGGCCTAAGCTTAACGTCAGTAGCGAAACTGGGCCTACAGTAAATCTTGGTGGCTCACAATGATAGAAGTGACGGAAGACTTCTAGTAGAATCCATATTCCACTACTTTCTATCGTTCATGCTGCAGACTTTCTATGGCGACATATAATGGAATGGTGCTTCTCTTGCATTTCCGTTTTTTTCGTTACTTCAGTCGCATCAGTCCTTTTCCTTCTAACATTACACTCTACAGCTATTTTCTACGATATTTGTTTTCCTTTGAACGGCTCTGGTTTGAACTAGGGCCTAGCTGCAATGCCAGTTTGTTTGTTTGTTTACGTTGTTACAGTCGAATGACCTTACTATTCTACTTCATCAAAATTGGAAAGTGTGTAGACCGATCAATTTTCTTTAACTGCCCTGGTATTCGAAAAATATTTCAAGAAACTGGTGAATAGAAAATTCGTACTTCGTAGATGAATACCACTATTTCTAAATGAGACAACTGGGAGTCTTCCGAAAATGGTACTGCCCAATTACGGGAATTCCCTTATTGTCTGTGGCGCGAATATTGGTAACTTTAACGTTGGCCCTTCCACTTTCTTTCACCTGGGAAGTCACACTGCATCGCGATATTGAGAATCTTGCCTTCTTAATCTCAGCTGAACGATTACTTACTGTGTGATCTCTACATTAACACAACCTGGTTCTAAGTTCTAGCACAGTAGTTAAAGTAAACAATTTCATGCAGAGAAGTCATGGTTAATTTTATTCGTCTTAGTGGTGTTTCCCAGGTAGGTTACGATAGGCTACAAAAACTTAGGCCTATCTCAGTTTTGGCCTTAGCATTGGCAGTAGTAATTAGCCTAGGTAAGAATTTTATGTAGCAATAGTACTGCCAATAGCTCTATAGATTTTCTAACTGACACAGTTTTCCAAGTTCTACTACTGTTGCCATTATATGTGAGTCATCAATGAACGTTATGTTTTTGCTTGTAAACAATTATAGCTTAGTATGCTTAAAGCTGGCTCTAGGAACATGAGGCTAAGGAGATAAAATACATGTAACATAGATAAAAAATGGAGTTATCCTATTGTTTCTTATAGAGCTCTGTCAAAGATCCCTAGAAGTCTAAGTCTGCAAACAATAACATGATAACTTCAAATTTAAAGCTTAGATGAGCTTCATATTCATTATGTAGAACCGCCTTTGTGCTTAGAACCCTTGTGTAAGTTGGACCTCTCAAAGGTCATTTGTGGTCAAAGTCTGAAATTCTTTGAAATATGATATCTTCAATCTGAGCAAACCTTGGATGAACTCCATACTTAAAATGTGGATCCAAAGAAGCGAGTACAAGAACCCTTTTGTTTGTGAGGTCAAAGGTCGTTTGATGTCACCAGAGTTCCAAGTCTCAGTGCTTGTAAGAATGATATGTGCAAGCAAAAGTTAAAAGATGGTAGAGGTGAAAATTGATTTGAGTTCACCAGTGGTTAATGTGTGAAAACCTTGTAAACAAAATTCAATCCCAAATGAACAGGTGGGTAAAATTCATACGAAGTCTGGCACCTCACCCTAGTGACTACTAGAACTCTAATGTCATGCAGATCAAAGGTGATTTAAAGCTAAAAGTTGAAACTCTTGTACATGTAAGGATTCATAAAATGTTGCATAGCTCCCAACTCTTGAGAAGGCAAATGCTGGTCCATGCCACGAATCACTGTCCTGGGTGAGGGGTATAAGGGGAGGGGGTGTCCCCCTCCCCTTTTGAATTTTTTGGGAATCCTGGTGATTCCTACATGTAAAATGCTGGCACTTAGAAAGGCTTTTGTCACCCAAAATGTTTGTGTGTAACATCAATAAATTGAATAGTAGGTGATTTAGGTGATTCATTCTTAGCCGTGGCATGAAAATGTTCGCTGCTCGCCCCAATGAAAAGAATTATAGGCTAATTTGAGGTTCAAATGATGCTGTAAAGGAGGTTTTATACTCTATTATATGCTAAATGCTAAAGAAATGATGGTTGCTAAGTCAAAATTTGATGCAATTTTTTTTATGTATACTTGACAATTACAATGCAGGTTTTTCAGACGCTTGCGCGGGTCAGCGGGTTTGGGTGTGTGAATGCGGGTCCAACCCGCGAAATGCAAATGGCAAGGAATCGCTAAGCCATGCTGGCTTTCTTTTTTTTACCTTTTTTTTTTGACTTATCGATTAACTAGTTAATAGCTTCTTATTTGTTTATTTTCTAGATTGTGAGGAGATGTATACATTTCAGTGCCCGGAGACTCGTTGATAATGAAACCAGGGAAAAATGTAAGTGTTCACAGTTCATCTACAGTCAATAATGTGTATTTAGTTACCTTCTAAAGGTTACTGTTCAAAGAGGAGAACTAAGTTTTTTAAAGCTTGTATACTGTGTATAACTATGTAAGTGTTTAACTTACAAATAAAGCGCATAGATATGACATGGACAAACTTGTTCTTTATAACTGATTTACATGCCTCTTGATGTTATTTCCTACAGGTCTGAACAAAGTGACGCTACTCGGAAGGGTTGGTAATATTAACTTGAGGGGCAAAGAGTCTGACCACCCTGTGCTGCAACTATCTCTGGCCACACATAACTACTATAAACCAAGTAAGATACCATCCTTACTGTACGTTACTACTGATATGTATAGAGATGTATTTTCTGTTTATAAACAGTTTCTTTAAGATAAAGTTTGTCTGCTTATTGCAAGGAAGACCTGTAGAACTGCAATGTAGAAATATTTTACCTAAAGAGTGAGCAAAAAGAAAAATTGTCAGTTGGAAAATCAGTTTTTCTTCTTTCTTGGTGCATGATCCATTTATACCACAAATTTACTAGCATTCTAGAATGTTGCTTGTCTAGGTTACTGGTCACATTAAAAGAAAACTGGAGTTCCCAAAATGTCTTTTTGTAACCAACATCACTACTGGTAGAGTATTGCCTATCATTGCATCTTTAAGTTTGTATTAGTAAAATTGCTACCACTTATACTATGTACAATGGTCAATTTACTAAAGACTCATTCACAGAATGTAGCACACTAATGTCTTCCAGCAATTGTCTAACATCCTTGTAACCCCCCTCTACCCCCTCCATGTGTAATCTCATGATTTCAAACTCATTGTCTACAGAGGGATCAGAGACATTTGTACAAACCACTGAGTGGCATAGAGTGAAGATCTTTCGTCCAGGTCTTAGAGATAATGTCTATGTCTATGCATCTACTGGGTAAGTAGCCAGAAATCAAGTTTTAACCTTTTGTGTGTTGTTGGCGGGAACTTCTGGCCAACTCAATGCAGATGATAACATGTTTTACACTGCTACTACTGGTCACAAAGGGTTGCTAATGAATTGAGATATGGTAGTATTGTGCTGCGGTCTTGACTTGAGATATGGTAGTATTGTGCTGCGGTCTTGACTTGAGATATGGTAGTATTGTGCTCTGGTCTGTATAACTCAGACTCGAAGAAAAGTATTGCTCAAGTAGTCTGTGATATCATTCATTGCTAATGTAAACAATTCTCCATTTTATATCATACCGTTACTTTACACTTCCAATATAATGATATTAACAATGTTTTTAACAGGGTAATAAGTCTGCTAGACTACTGTAGATAAGTAAAATTTAGCAAGAATTATTTTTGGGTAAGTAATCGACCATTACATAATTGGCCATCTGAAAAATTCCTTTATGAAATCAGTTCTTTGTTATGGATATCGCACCAGATCAGGTTTTTTTAGCAGGCAACAGCCTGAACTGTCTTGACATGGTTTTACTGTATATCAATTTGTGAATTATTTGTGAAATATCCTGTGTTCTGTTACCTCTGAATCCACAGTTCCCGTTTATTGGTGGAAGGTCAGTTGAGATACAGCCAGTATGAGGATGAAGAAGAAATCGAGAGGAGAGAAATGTATATTCAAGCAGGTTTGTAATTGATGCCAAGAATTCTCATTCTTTGCTTGATAGTGTTTTCAAGTGTTCCTGGAGAACAGGAATGATGCAATTCCTGCAGTATCAAATACATTATCATGAGGTAGTCTCTATTGATATTGATCCATCATGACTGAGCAGTATCAAATATATTATCATCAGGTAGTCTCTATCAGGGTTGTTTGATTTAAATCACCTTGATTAAAATCACTGATTTAAATCGCGATTTAAATCAGATGATTTTTTTCAAAAAAATCACTGATTTAAATCACTTTTACTACTTTTCCATTTTTTATGTGAATAGTTGCTTGAAATCATTGCAAATCACCAATTCTATATTAGAGTACACACAATAATTTATTGTAAGACATTCAGGCTACCCCCCTCATTATTTCCAGTCTCTGTGGTACCAGAATTACTAGGCCTAGATTACTTGAACCAGACATACTGTACACTGTAGTTCGTTCACACACTAAATTTCCATACTCATTACGCTGGAATTTGTAGCTAAACCCTACAAAATCAGGAATGTAGTTTGCTATATTTTGATGCCATGAAAGTTGTATGCATGCATATGATATATTGAGTGATGTATTGCATGGTTGGTTTTGTTGCGGCACAACTCAGTGGTGATAGACAGGAGGTGACCATTCCTTTCATTGTATCCAGTTGTATCCCCATGAGCAGGCGTTGAAGTACTTGCACCACCTTCATCTTCCTTCCCTGAGCACTTGTTGTAGTGAATTTTCATCCTCTTCACAAGACCTTGCAATTCATGCCCACAGTTGTTACACTTCGCACGGCACCCAGTCATGGTATTGGATGGTATTTTCTTGAAATGATGCCAAATGGCATCCTGTTTCCTACCAGACATACTGTATTTAGGTGTGTTCTAGCTGAGATATGATAAGACTAAGGCTTGGCAATGTTCTGCTATGTCCATGTGATTATGATATAGTGCAATGAGCTCACTGGATGACTAGTGGTCACTATGTGATCTGTGTACAATTATGGAGGTACCTCCATCCATGGCACAATCAATAGGCCCAATGGACAAGGTGTCTTAGGCATGAGTCATGACACTTCAATTCATAAGTCAAGTGCTCAAACAACACCCCAGAATACAATAGGTGTTAGTGTAATCTCCAATTATCACTAGTGGAGTGGACCAGAATGTATTTCCTGTGTATATTGATGGATAAACTATGAAGTGTTAGGCCCACAGTGCTTGCACAAACAAGCTCCCCAAGTGAATGACTGGAATTGGTATTCTTAGACTTGCAGTAGCCTTAGGTCATGTGTGTTCAATGGGAAATTGATTGAGGCCCAGGGCCCAGGTTTAATTAGCCTGCAAAGTATTCTGAATATATTATAGGCCTATAAGGCTTATATATTAAAACTAGACATCAGCTGGCGTTAAACCGCCAACGTATATCCCCACATCATAGCAATCACAGTGTGCTTAAAAGCCAAATGGGAGAATATCAGGAACTATATGAGATCACCACCAACTTTTGGTACCACCATACGTTGCTCTCATTTGTTTTGTTCAAATTGGATGAATTAAATGGCCACTGCAGTGGGTCACATGTGGTCAAATTGAAAGTGATCAACACCATAATATCCCCAATGTGGGGATATAATGATCTGGGTGGATATGGGTGCATATATGTGATAATGTAGGCAACAATGGGGTCCAACTGAAATGTGGTTTTAAAAAAATAAAAAAAATCCGATTTAAATAAAAAAAATCTAATTTAAATCAAAAAAATCCGATTTTTTATATTTTTTTAAAAAAATAAAAAAAATCAACAACCCTGGTCTCTATTGATATTGATCCATCATGACTGAGCAGTATCAAATACAATATCATCAGGTAGTCTATTTTGATATTGATCCATCATGACTGAGCAGTATCAAATACATTATCAACATGTAGTCTCTATTGATATTGATCCATCATGGCTGAGCAGTATCAAATACATTATCTCCAGGTAGTCTCTATTGATATTGATCCATCATGGCTGAGCAGTATCAAATACATTATCATCAAGTAGTCTCTATTGATACTGATCCATCATGGCTGAGCAGTATCAAATACATTCCTGATCAGGTAGTCTCTGTTGATATTGATCCATCATGGCTGAGCAGTATCAAATACATTATCATCAGGTAGTCTCTATTGATATTGATCCATCATGACTGAGCAGTATCAAATACATTATCATCAGGTAGTCTCTATTGATATTGATCCATCATGACTGAGCAGTATCAAATACATTATCATCAGGTAGTCTCTATTGATATTGATCCATCATGACTGAGCAGTATCAAATACATTATCATCAGGTAGTCTCTATTGATATTGATCCATCATGACTGAGCAGTATCAAATACATTATCATCAGGTAGTCTCTATTGATATTGATCCATCATGGCTGAGCAGTATCAAATACATTATCATCAGGTAGTCTATATTGATATTGATCCATCATGGCTGAGCAGTATCAAATACATTATCTCCAGGTAGTCTCTATTGATATTGATCCATCATGACTGAGCAGTATCAAATACATTCCTGATCAGGTAGTCTCTATTGATATTGATCCACCATGGCTGAGCAGTATCAAATACCTGTACATTATCAACAGGTAGTCTCTATTGATATTGATCCATCATGGCTGAGCAGTATCAAATACATTATCATGAGGTAGTCTCTATTGATATTGATCCATCATGACTGAGCAGTATCAAATACATTATCATCAGGTAGTCTCTATTGATATTGATCCATCATGGCTGAGCAGTATCAAATACATTATCATCAAGTAGTCTCTATTGATATTGATCCATCATGGCTGAGCAGTATCAAATACATTATCAACAGGTAGTCTCTATTGATATTGATCCATCATGGCTGAGCAGTATCAAATACATTATCATCAGGTAGTCTCTATTGATATTGATCCATCATGACTGGGCAGTATCAAATACATTATCATCAGGTAGTCTCTATTGATATTGATCCATCATGGCTGAGCAGTATCAAATACATTATCATCAGGTAGTCTATATTGATATTGATCCATCATGACTGAGCAGTATCAAATACTGTACATTATCATCAGGTAGTCTCTGTTGATATTGATCCATCATGGCTGAGCAGTATCAAATACATTATCATCAGGTAGTCTCTATTGATATTGATCCATCATGGCTGAGCAGTATCAAATACATTATCATCAAGTAGTCTCTATTGATACTGATCCATCATGGCTGAGCAGTATCAAATACATTCCTGATCAGGTAGTCTCTGTTGATATTGATCCATCATGGCTGAGCAGTATCAAATACATTATCTCCAGGTAGTCTCTATTGATATTGATCCATCATGGCTGAGCAGTATCAAATACATTATCATGAGGTAGTCTATATTGATATTGATCCATCATGGCTGAGCAGTATCAAATACATTATCATCAGGTAGTCTCTATTGATATTGATCCATCATGACTGAGCAGTATCAAATACATTATCATCAGGTAGTCTCTATTGATATTGATCCATCATGACTGAGCAGTATCAAATACATTATCATGAGGTAGTCTATATTGATATTGATCCATCATGGCTGAGCAGTATCAAATACATTATCATCAGGTAGTCTCTATTGATATTGATCCATCATGACTGAGCAGTATCAAATACATTATCATCAGGTAGTCTCTATTGATATTGATCCATCATGGCTGAGCAGTATCAAATACATTATCATCAGGTAGTCTATATTGATATTGATCCATCATGACTGAGCAGTATCAAATACTGTACATTATCATCAGGTAGTCTCTGTTGATATTGATCCATCATGGCTGAGCAGTATCAAATACATTATCATGAGGTAGTCTCTATTGATATTGATCCATCATGGCTGAGCAGTATCAAATACATTATCATCAAGTAGTCTCTATTGATACTGATCCATCATGGCTGAGCAGTATCAAATACATTCCTGATCAGGTAGTCTCTATTGATATTGATCCATCATGGCTGAGCAGTATCAAATACATTATCATGAGGTAGTCTCTATTAATATTGATCCATCATGGCTGAGCAGTATCAAATACATTATCATCAGGTAGTCTCTATTGATATTGATCCATCATGACTGAGCAGTATCAAATACTGTACATTATCATCAGGTAGTCTCTGTTGATATTGATCCATCATGGCTGAGCAGTATCAAATACATTATCATGAGGTAGTCTCTATTGATATTGATCCATCATGGCTGAGCAGTATCAAATACATTATCATCAAGTAGTCTCTATTGATACTGATCCATCATGGCTGAGCATTATCAAATACATTCCTGATCAGGTAGTCTCTATTGATATTGATCCATCATGGCTGAGCAGTATCAAATACATTATCTCCAGGTAGTCTCTATTGATATTGATCCATCATGACTGAGCAGTATCAAATACATTATCGTCAGGTAGTCTCTATTGATATTGATCCATCATGACTGAGCAGTATCAAATACATTATCATCAGGTAGTCTATATTGATATTGATCCATCATGACTGAGCAGTATCAAATACATTATCATCAGGTAGTCTCTATTGATATTGATCCATCATGACTGAGCAGTATCAAATACATTATCATGAGGTAGTCTCTATTGATATTGATCCATCATGGCTGAGCAGTATCAAATACATTATCATCAGGTAGTCTATATTGATATTGATCCATCATGACTGAGCAGTATCAAATACATTATCAACAAGTAGTCTCTATTGATATTGATCCATCATGGCTGAGCAGTATCAAATACATTATCATCAGGTAGCCTCTATTGATATTGATCCATCATGACTGAGCAGTATCAAATACATTATCAACAGGTAGTCTCTATTGATATTGATCCATCATGGCTGAGCAGTATCAAATACATTATCAACAGGTAGTCTCTATTGATATTGATCCATCATGACTGAGCAGTATCAAATACATTATCAACAAGTAGTCTCTATTGATATTGATCCATCATGGCTGAGCAGTATCAAATACATTATCATCAGGTAGTCTCTATTGATATTGATCCATCATGGCTGAGCAGTATCAAATACATTATCTCCAGGTAGTCTATATTGATATTGATCCATCATGGCTGAGTAGTATCAAATACATTATCATCAGGTAGTCTCTATTGATATTGATCCATCATTGTTGAGCAGTATCAAATACATTATCATGTAGTCTCTATTGATATTGATCCATCATGACTGAGCAGTATCAAATACATTATCTCCAGGTAGTCTCTATTGATATTGATCCATCATGGCTGAGCAGTATCAAATACTGTACATTATCATCAGGTAGTCTATATTGATATTGATCCATCATGACTGAGCAGTATCAAATACATTATCATCAGGTAGCCTCTATTGATATTGATCCATCATGACTGAGCAGTATCAAATACATTATCATCAGGTAGTCTCTATTGATATTGATCCATCATGACTGAGCAGTATCAAATACTGTACATTATCAACATGTAGTCTCTGTTGATATTGATCCATCATGGCTGAGCAGTATCAAATACATTATCTCCAGGTAGTCTATATTGATATTGATCCATCATGGCTGAGCAGTATCAAATACATTATCATCAGGTAGTCTCTATTGATATTGATCCATCATGACTGAGCAGTATCAAATACATTATCATCAGGTAGTCTCTATTGATATTGATCCATCATGACTGAGCAGTATCAAATACTGTACATTATCAACATGTAGTCTCTGTTGATATTGATCCATCATGGCTGAGCAGTATCAAATACATTATCTCCAGGTAGTCTATATTGATATTGATCCATCATGGCTGAGCAGTATCAAATACATTATCATCAGGTAGTCTCTATTGATATTGATCCATCATGGCTGAGCAGTATCAAATACATTATCATCAGGTAGTCTCTATTGATATTGATCCATCATGACTGAGCAGTATCAAATACATTATCATCAGGTAGTCTATATTGATATTGATCCATCATGACTGAGCAGTATCAAATACATTATCATCAGGTAGTCTCTATTGATATTGATCCATCATGACTGAGCAGGATCTTGCAGTTCTTGCAGCTTTCCTATTGACTTGGTGCTTTATTTATGGTATTTATTTAACGGTGGATTGCTGCTGGAAGCTACTCATGAATTCATATCCCAAGCAGTTGAGTTGAAAATATATTGTTAGAGTGTTCCTCTTTTGCCTTACTTAAAACCAGGTTACGGTAATACATTCAACTAGTATGTACAGCATCCTTATGAGTCAATCTGGTTTTTAAGAATAAAAAACAAAGGATTCTTTTGTGTTTAAATCTTGTGTAGCAGTTTTGAAGGCTGTGGATTGTATCTCTCATAAAATACTCTGGTTGGTGTGTAATAATTTGTTTGAACATTTTGCATAACATTTTGTGATGCGATACTGGATAAATTTTCCCCTGCGTAAGGAATATATCAATTAAGTAATGGGATGCAACCATGTGCTTAGAAACTGCTTAATTTGTTTGATTCTCAGATAATGTCATTTTCTTAACATCGGGTACAAAGGACTGAAGATAAGACGGACCTTCATTGTTGGTTTCTCGTATACAGGATGTCTTACCCTCCTTCAATCAGTTGGAGAGGTCCAGAGAACTACAGCCATACACAGTCATCTGAATTATTGGAAGGAGACCTGATTGGTAAAAACATACTAGCAACTGAGATTAATCATTTCTTGGATGTACGTCTTTTGCCATTTCATTGTCCTGAGTAAACATTGTTTATTTATCACTTTCATTCCAAGGCATCAAGAATGCCATCAATTTGAAAGTCTGTGTACCTCCAGTCTCAACTTTTGACCTAGTGAGTTGCTACACTGTGTTCATGATTCTTGAGATTTTTTATGATTTCACCATAACAAACATTGCAATCTTTTAACCGTTGTAAGTAAATAACTGTTATGACTTACGTTTGGTGTGTTCTCAAATGTAAACGGACAGCATAAATTTCGTCAAATTAGGCTTTGTCTGACTCAGAGGAGTATAACCAACTCAATAAGTAGTAGTGAAAACACCTATAAATCTCACCATCTTCCTCACATCCATTTATAAAAATCATAAGTAATTTCATACACTTCTCGACTAAGCTTACCAAATTGGGATATTATGGGAATTGACCTTGTTACTTGAGACATTTGCTGTTCCTTTGACTGAATTCCTTGTTAATTGTGAATTTCCTATTGTTACTTACTGTTACCCTCTGTGTCCTACAACCCACTACTAAGAGAACTAGTGTAACAACCATGAGCCAACAGTTGTCCAATTCCTATGGATAAATTGGACAACAGTTAATACTTTTGGCAGATGTATCACCAACACTTTAAGACATTTAAAAGGTTTCTATGGGAGATGTTCTATTATTTCAAATATAATGTATGAACAAACAGCTAAAGAGTATGAAAGTAACTTTGCCTATGTAGTACTGGAGTGTGTTGTCTAAGAGGCTAGTTTGTAACTGACACAGGTTGTATGGTGCATGATACCAATGCAATGTTTATGTTAATAGCTAATAACAGCCCTCATCTCTTGCAAATGTGTTTAGAAAGTTGGATAGATGGAAGAAACCTGGAATATATTCCACAATTGAGTACGTTTGTTACATGTTTGAAGATTAGATATTTCATAGTTGTGTCATATTGAGGGTATATAATTAAACCATCAGCAAGTTAAGGTTGATGTTAATTTCGAGTATAATGCTATGGTAAGTCCATAATTCTCCAAGATATTATAAAATAGTGATTCATTTAACAAATCATTGGTACCCTGAGTAACTGCTCACTGAGATTAAAATGGATGTTTGATCATGAAATTTGTATTGCCTATCATTACAGGGTTGTGAAGACTTCACAAGAAATCCAATGTTATGTGTCATCATTGATATCATTTTATTAATGACTTGTTCAAGGTATTAAACACACTCAACCAGGCTGATCATTAAATCATGTGATTAGTTTTGTGGAGTTTAATCAATGTATGGCTATAATTAATTTATTATGCAAATTTTAATCGCAGTCTTAACGTACTATATGCACTACAAGTGCACTGCATGGTTACACTAATAGATTATGGAGAACAACTCATTACCCATGTGTGCAAAAAGCATTATGTATAGTGCATCTTACATACAAATTCAGTTTACAATGAAAGATCATGGAGAATTTTTTAACTTTTATGTATATATTTTTTTCCTTCAAGTTATGGTTATTTAATTTGATTGATTTCAAAAAAATTAGCGACATACTTTGTGCTGTATATCAAGGAAACGATTTAAAATAAAAGACAGCAGTGTTTCAGTATTATTAATATTTGTCATTCATACCTGCTTGTGTGTTTATTAAAAGAATAGTCCAGGTCAACATTTCGGTTTGATATGTTAAAGAGGAACATAATGTAAGCATTTTGTTGAAATTTGCATTCAATTCCTATCTACTGTTTTTGAGATATTGGAAGTTGAAGTTGCCACCTGTGGTACCAAAAGTGAACTTGGAGCAAACAGGTGTGACGTCATAGTTGCATACTGATAAATAATGTTTTGTTTTCCTTTAAAGTTTATGTCTAATTTTATACTCCACAATTGGATGCATCCATAACGTTAGTACAATAGGTATAAGTATTTTATAAACTTCACATCCCCTATAGACAAACTAGTAACCCTATCCAATCCAAGGCAAAAAAATCCCAGAAACTCAGTGAACATCGATGGATTAATTTAATGTCACCTTAGTGATTAAAGGCATGCTATGATCTCTGTGGATAACTTGACAAATGCATTTAAGTTATTCCTGTAAAATAATTGACTACTCTATTAGTGAAATGCTACAACTTGCAGAGCAAAGACTTTCTGTACTTTAAAGAGTATTTGATGTAAAAGATAGATTATTTGCAAAGAAAACATTTTGATCAGTCATCATAAAATGTCATCATTTTCATCATAGCAGTTGTGTAACCTGCTGATTAAACACTACACTTCACTGTGGTCAGTTGTGACTTCTGTTTTGCTGCTTGGAGGAGAAGGGGGGGGTGCTACAAAGTGGTGAATGAGGTTGGATATAAAAGATAATATCCAAAAAGGGACAGTATATTCCTTAGACCCTGAGATCATATAATCTGACAACATTGCACAGACTTTCCTTGTATTTTTGTTCTAAGAAATGTTGCCTTTTCCTCATTAGTATCAGAGAGTGGCCTTACAACTTGTCTTAGATGCCTGCTTTGCATATTTGATAAAGTCTTCATTTTAACCTTGATACTAAGCTTGGACATTAGATCTTACAAAGCTCCAATGTTTTTGCTATAATGAAAAAATCCTCAATTAGTGTCTGAGGTAGCTTCACCCATTTCCTACAATGCCTTCATTGAATATCCCATCTGAGCAGAAGGTGTGCACTGCTAGTAAAGAACATGAAAAACAATAATGAACAAAATCAAGACTATGTCTGTCAACAGTGTAAATATTCATGTATTTGATTTTTAAGTAAACAAGATATAATTTAGAGAAGGCACAATCTATTGCTTAATGTAACAAATATGTTGAACCTGTTCGGCAAGACATTGGCAAAGTAAAACCTGTAAGAAATAAATAAGCAAGTTTTTCATTAAAATTATGCACATTGTTACAAAAGTATAAAGAAACTTTATACAACTAAAAAAATACCCTATGGTTACCAAAATAGGAAAGAAGAAAGAAAGAAATACTAATAATAAAGTTTTCTACCATTTTTCCATCACCATATCTATAGACTGAAGCAGTGTTTTAATATTCTTACAAATTAATCTAAGATACTGTTTGAAATTCAAACAGGTATTAACAGAAGACTATGTGATGTTTAACTACAAAGCATTTAATTGAAATCCTCATAGAAAAGCATTGAATCTTTCTTATTTCATATACAGTTCTACATTAAGCATACCGTCTGTCGTAGTTTGAGATGGTCAAGTGCTCCTCGGTGAGATTGAATGAAGCTTACCATGGCTACTTATAGAACTTACTAACATTGTAAATCATACTTACAATTTCTCTTCATGCTACTATCTCACTTCTCAGAAGAATCAGTTACCCAAACCCACCGGATTGCTGATCATGAATTGGAAGTCAAAGCACCTGACTATAAATCTGGTACTTCCGGGCAGATATTAGTTACATTCAACGCAATCGTTCAATCTAGCACTAGCAATGTCAGCACAGAATAAAAAGATTGCTTGTCATCTATGGAGGCAGCTTAACCATGAGAAAAGAGAATTACTTACAAGCCTGCAATGACATTATATGAAACATTCTATTTTAGTATGAAATCATTCCTATTATTACAAACTTTATTATATGGTGATGACCTGGGTTACAGATCTCTGAAATGAAGCTTCTGGAGCTGTAGATAGAATCACTTCATTCATACACTTGTCCAGACTATAAGTTCCATATTAGCAAGCCAAGCAGCACCCACTAGACAGTTACAAGTATAAGGTCCTGTATCATTTTCTGTACTCCCAATAATTGACACGAGCCCAGCAGGCACTATGGTTCCTTGCATAGTGGGATATTAAAGTGTTGTATGTCATCACACAATTTCATATCATTTGCCAACATGTAAAAGCTTTTAACCAACAACTGCATCCCAAGTCTGGATACATTCTGATTTAAGGTTGTGGAGTTATTGAAATTTTGGCCCTCCCCAAAATTGGGCCCAATACAATTTAGCACTTAAATGGTCCCAAAAATATTTTAGAGGTAGAAACAATATGTAGAAACAAAATTTGGGCTCACCCAGTCAGAATATTTTGGTGCCCAGATGGCCTACATGTACCAGCCATTAACCAACAACTGTACCAACTTTGGCTACAATCCGACACAAGGTTGCAGAGTTATATTGCAATGTTAAGAAAAAGTGGGCCCAGTCTAAAAATGGGCCCGGAACTTTGGGGGCTTACATAGTCCCAATAAAGCAGGTTTACAATTACCAGTTATTAACCAACAATTGTATACCAAGTTTGGCTACAATCCAACTTCAGGTTGCAGAGTTATTTCATTGTTAAGATTTTTACGTTTGACCGCATAACCTCTCTAATATTCATAAGGTCAATGCCAAAATGATAGGGCATCGCACACCCAAGCAAGTGTCACAAATGCAAACACACGCCAACCTGACTGCATAGGCTCCTTTGAGGGATTCTGGACTCCATGCAGATAGCACAAAGCGTCTTGTTCAAGGTCAATAAATTGAAACTGCCCCTCCCCCTAAGATGAAATCCTGGCTACGCACTTGTCAATGACTAGGATAATATTAATATACAATGTTTGAAATATTTAAAGTTGAGGTTGTTCAATAGTCAAGTATTTTCATTGGTTATTTATATGTAATTTCCATGTTGGTAAACACAATGGAATGTTCTGTTAGAATTGCATAGTATCTGGACTATCAGCAAGAGTAGTACTGATACTATATATTATTTAATTACACTCACCCTCTTTCACAAACAACCATAAACCATGTTTAGCTATATACTATATAAGATTGGAAGACTGAAATATAAGGCAGCAGAAAAGCTTTATATTCAATTCTAAAGAAATTTCTTAATTTGGTTATTGCATTTGGATGGATAGGAATTAACACAAAATTAACTACCAAACTCAGATAAGTTCTGAAATTTCAATGACATCCACACTAAAGGAGCCTTTACTCCATATATTTAATTGAGGAGTTTTAGGAAAAAGACTGAACTTTGACACGATAAAGACATGCATTGAAAACAGTCCTCATATGTGCAGACTTCAATATCATTAATATTTTAAATATATTATCATAATAATTATAAAAAAACTGGCAAAATTCAATATGCTGGCAATAAATCTGGTAAACAGATGGTGTAAAGTTTCATTCTATAATGACTTGTTGACATCAAGATGATCAAATATTTTACCATCGCTATGAGAATTCCCTACAAAGGACAATTAATCAACGATGAAATATCAACTAAAAACTTGCGATCAACATAGAGTTGCCAGATGCAAAATTTTCCACACACATCATTTTAAAGGCACACTAACTTGTTTTCAAATTCAATCTGTTATAATTAAATTTAGCGTTTAATTCAGTCTTTACAATAGCTGACTGGTTAACTAAGTTTAAACAATAAACAAAAGATGAACATTTACTCAAAACAAAGACAATAATTGTCATTTTGGCATCTCTTAAAGTTCACTATAACTTTCTTAAAGTTGGCAGAGGCCAGCCACTGTCCATAAAATATTTCATTACAAAAATATAATAGCTTTCCAGGAACAATGGAAAGTTGGCTTTCTAGGGAGCTTCTCTCTTTAAAGACCAGTCATGTTTAGGTTGCTATGGCAGCCCTTCCCAAATCTCTTGTGTATATGATGCATGGAGTCAGGAATCAACTGCTGTCCTGCATCTCATATCATCTCCATAAGGAGTGCACCACCAGAGTTGCCATTCATTAGGATAGAAGATGGTCTTGGAGCAAGCCCATTCTCCTCCAGGATGTCCAGCACACAGCGATGGACAAAGACATATTGTTGCTATTCAAAGATAAAATTAATATCAAGGGTCACATTATGCTCCAAAAAGAATTTCATGTGAATATAATCAACCTTCAGCAAGACAATGTTTTTTAATATTTCAGGGGTTTCCCAAAAGGTAACTAAATCTCCATTGATCTTAAACATGATCATCATATCCTCAGTGCATACATTAGATATGTGATAGAGAACTGTCTTCTCATCAGTCTAACTGCAGGACAGCAATAGGCCTCAAACATAGCATGTTAAACAAAGCAATGAACATGTGTATTAAGTATGTATATAAACTAGGTATCTTTTTACTTATTCATGATAAATCAACATATTGTTTTCCACTGAGTATCAAACCACAGAATGATTTAATGTTTCAGAAGAATGCGCAAGTTAACTTTATCACACATTCTGTAGTAAGCTACTACTCATTACAGTCATCAAGTAAACAGACATGATAGGTATAAATCACACATTCTGTAGTAAGCTACTACTCATAACAGTCAACAAGTAAACAAACATGATAGGTATAAATCACACATTCTGTAGTAAGCTACTACTCATTACAGTCAACAAGTAAACAGACATGATAGGTATAAATCACACATTCTGTAGTAAGCTACTACTCATAACAGTCAACAAGTAAACAGACATGATAGGTATAAATCACACATTCTGTAGTAATTAAGCTACTACTCATTACAGTCAACAAGTAAACAGACATGATAGGTATAAATCACACATTCTGTAGTAAGCTACTACTCATTACAGTCAACAAGTAAACAAACATGATAGGTATAAATCACACATTCTGTAGTAATTAAGCTACTACTCATTACAGTCAACAAGTAAACAGACATGATAGGTATAAATCACACATTCTGTAGTAAGCTACCACTCATTACAGTCAACAAGTAAACAGACATGATAGGTATAAATCACACATTCTGTAGTAAGCTACTACTCATTACAGTCAACAAGTAAACAGACATGATAGGTATAAATCACACATTCTACTACTCATTACAGTCAACAAGTAAACAGACATGATAGGTATAAATCACACATTCTGTAGTAAGCTACTACTCATTACAGTCAACAAGTAAACAAACATGATAGGTATAAATCACACATTCTGTAGTAAGCTACTACTCATAACAGTCAACAAGTAAACAGACATGATAGGTATAAATCACACATTCTGTAGTAAGCTGCGACTCATTACAGTCAACAAGTAAACAAACATGATAGGTATAAATCACACATTCTGTAGTAAGCTGCTACTCATTACAGTCAACAAGTAAACAGACATGATAGGTATAAATCACACATTCTGTAGTAATTAAGCTACTACTCATTACAGTCAACAAGTAAACAGACATGATAGGTATAAATCACACATTCTGTAGTAATTAAGCTACTACTCATTACAGTCAACAAGTAAACAGACATGATAGGTATAAATCACACATTCTGTAGTAATTAAGCTACTACTCATTACAGTCAACAAGTAAACAGACATGATAGGTATAAATCACACATTCTGTAGTAATTAAGCTACTACTCATTACAGTCAACAAGTAAACAGACATGATAGGTATAAATCACACATTCTGTAGTAAGCTACCACTCATTACAGTCAACAAGTAAACAGACATGATAGGTATAAATCACACATTCTGTAGTAAGCTACCACTCATTACAGTCAACAAGTAACAGACATGATAGGTATAAATCACACATTCTGTAGTAAGCTACTACTCATTACAGTCAGCAAGTAAACAGACATGATAGGTATAAATCACACATTCTGTAGTAAGCTACTACTCATTACAGTCAACAAGTAAACAGACATGATAGGTATAAATCACACATTCTGTAGTAAGCTGCGACTCATTACAGTCAACAAGTAAACAGACATGATAGGTATAAATCACACATTCTGTAGTAAGCTACTACTCATTACAGTCAACAAGTAAACAGACATGATAGGTATAAATCACACATTCTGTAGTAAGCTGCGACTCATTACAGTCAACAAGTAAACAGACATGATAGGTATAAATCACACATTCTGTAGTAAGCTACTACTCATAACAGTCAACAAGTAAACAAACATGATAGGTATAAATCACACATTCTGTAGTAAGCTACTACTCATTACAGTCAACAAGTAAACAAACATGATAGGTATAAATCACACATTCTGTAGTAAGCTACTACTCATAACAGTCAACAAGTAAACAGACATGATAGGTATAAATCACACATTCTGTAGTAAGCTGCGACTCATTACAGTCAACAAGTAAACAAACATGATAGGTATAAATTACACATTCTGTAGTAAGCTACTACTCATAACAGTCAACAAGTAAACAGACATGATAGGTATAAATCACACATTCTGTAGTAAGCTACTACTCATTGCAGTCAACAAGTAAACAGACATGATAGGTATAAATCACACATTCTGTAGTAAGCTACTACTCATAACAGTCAACAAGTAAACAGACATGATAGGTATAAATCACACATTCTGTAGTAAGCTACTACTCATTACAGTCAACAAGTAAACAAACGTGATAGGTATAAATCACACATTCTGTAGTAAGCTACTACTCATAACAGTCAACAAGTAAACAGACATGATAGGTATAAATCACACATTCTGTAGTAAGCTGCGACTCATTACAGTCAACAAGTAAACAAACATGATAGGTATAAATCACACATTCTGTAGTAAGCTGCTACTCATTACAGTCAACAAGTAAACAGACATGATAGGTATAAATCACACATTCTGTAGTAATTAAGCTACTACTCATTACAGTCAACAAGTAAACAGACATGATAGGTATAAATCACACATTCTGTAGTAATTAAGCTACTACTCATTACAGTCAACAAGTAAACAGACATGATAGGTATAAATCACACATTCTGTAGTAATTAAGCTACTACTCATTACAGTCAACAAGTAAACAGACATGATAGGTATAAATCACACATTCTGTAGTAATTAAGCTACTACTCATTACAGTCAACAAGTAAACAGACATGATAGGTATAAATCACACATTCTGTAGTAATTAAGCTACTACTCATTACAGTCAACAAGTAAACAGACATGATAGGTATAAATCACACATTCTGTAGTAATTAAGCTACTACTCATTACAGTCAACAAGTAAACAGACATGATAGGTATAAATCACACATTCTGTAGTAATTAAGCTACTACTCATTACAGTCAACAAGTAAACAGACATGATAGGTATAAATCACACATTCTGTAGTAATTAAGCTACTACTCATTACAGTCAACAAGTAAACAAACATGATAGGTATAAATCACACATTCTGTAGTAATTAAGCTACTACTCATTACAGTCAACAAGTAAACAGACATGATAGGTATAAATCACACATTCTGTAGTAATTAAGCTACTACTCATTACAGTCAACAAGTAAACAGACATGATAGGTATAAATCACACATTCTGTAGTAATTAAGCTACTACTCATTACAGTCAACAAGTAAACAGACATGATAGGTATAAATCACACATTCTGTAGTAATTAAGCTACTACTCATTACAGTCAACAAGTAAACAGACATGATAGGTATAAATCACACATTCTGTAGTAATTAAGCTACTACTCATTACAGTCAACAAGTAAACAGACATGATAGGTATAAATCACACATTCTGTAGTAATTAAGCTACTACTCATTACAGTCAACAAGTAAACAGACATGATAGGTATAAATCACACATTCTGTAGTAATTAAGCTACTACTCATTACAGTCAACAAGTAAACAAACATGATAGGTATAAATCACACATTCTGTAGTAATTAAGCTACTACTCATTACAGTCAACAAGTAAACAGACATGATAGGTATAAATCACACATTCTGTAGTAAGCTACTACTCATTACAGTCAACAAGTAAACAGACATGATAGGTATAAATCACACATTCTGTAGTAAGCTACTACTCATTGCAGTCAACAAGTAAACAGACATGATAGGTATAAATCACACATTCTGTAGTAAGCTACTACTCATTGCAGTCAACAAGTAAACAGACATGATAGGTATAAATCACACATTCTGTAGTAAGCTACTACTCATTACAGTCAACAAGTAAACAAACATGATAGGTATAAATCACACATTCTGTAGTAAGCTACTACTCATTACAGTCAACAAGTAAACAGACATGATAGGTATAAATCACACATTCTGTAGTAAGCTACTACTCATTACAGTCAACAAGTAAACAGACATGATAGGTATAAATCACACATTCTGTAGTAAGCTACTACTCATTGCAGTCAACAAGTAAACAGACATGATAGGTATAAATCACACATTCTGTACTAAGCTGCTACTCATTACAGTCAACAAGTAAACAGACATGATAGGTATAAATCACACATTCTGTAGTAAGCTACTACTCATTACAGTCAACAAGTAAACAGACATGATAGGTATAAATCACACATTCTGTAGTAAGCTACTACTCATTACAGTCAACAAGTAAACAAACATGATAGGTATAAATCACACATTCTACTACTCATTACAGTCAACAAGTAAACAGACATGATAGGTATAAATCACACATTCTGTACTAAGCTGCTACTCATTACAGTCAACAAGTAAACAGACATGATAGGTATAAATCACACATTCTGTAGTAAGCTACTACTCATTACAGTCAACAAGTAAACAGACATGATAGGTATAAATCACACATTCTGTAGTAAGCTACTACTCATTACAGTCAACAAGTAAACAGACATGATAGGTATAAATCACACATTCTGTAGTAAGCTACTACTCATTGCAGTCAACAAGTAAACAGACATGATAGGTATAAATCACACATTCTGTACTAAGCTGCTACTCATTACAGTCAACAAGTAAACAGACATGATAGGTATAAATCACACATTCTGTAGTAAGCTACTACTCATTACAGTCAACAAGTAAACAGACATGATAGGTATAAATCACACATTCTGTAGTAAGCTACTACTCATTACAGTCAACAAGTAAACAGACATGATAGGTATAAATCACACATTCTGTAGTAAGCTACTACTCATTGCAGTCAACAAGTAAACAGACATGATAGGTATAAATCACACATTCTGTACTAAGCTGCTACTCATTACAGTCAACAAGTAAACAGACATGATAGGTATAAATCACACATTCTGTAGTAAGCTACTACTCATTACAGTCAACAAGTAAACAGACATGATAGGTATAAATCACACATTCTGTAGTAAGCTACTACTCATTACAGTCAACAAGTAAACAAACATGATAGGTATAAATCACACATTCTACTACTCATTACAGTCAACAAGTAAACAGACATGATAGGTATAAATCACACATTCTGTACTAAGCTGCTACTCATTACAGTCAACAAGTAAACAGACATGATAGGTATAAATCACACATTCTACTACTCATTACAGTCAACAAGTAAACAGACATGATAGGTATAAATCACACATTCTGTAGTAATTAAGCTACTACTCATTACAGTCAACAAGTAAACAAACATGATAGGTATAAATCACACATTCTGTAGTAATTAAGCTACTACTCATTACAGTCAACAAGTAAACAGACATGATAGGTATAAATCACACATTCTGTAGTAAGCTACTACTCATTACAGTCAACAAGTAAACAGACATGATAGGTATAAATCACACATTCTGTAGTAAGCTACTACTCATTGCAGTCAACAAGTAAACAGACATGATAGGTATAAATCACACATTCTGTAGTAAGCTACTACTCATTGCAGTCAACAAGTAAACAGACATGATAGGTATAAATCACACATTCTGTAGTAAGCTACTACTCATTACAGTCAACAAGTAAACAAACATGATAGGTATAAATCACACATTCTGTAGTAAGCTACTACTCATTACAGTCAACAAGTAAACAGACATGATAGGTATAAATCACACATTCTGTAGTAAGCTACTACTCATTACAGTCAACAAGTAAACAGACATGATAGGTATAAATCACACATTCTGTAGTAAGCTACTACTCATTGCAGTCAACAAGTAAACAGACATGATAGGTATAAATCACACATTCTGTACTAAGCTGCTACTCATTACAGTCAACAAGTAAACAGACATGATAGGTATAAATCACACATTCTGTAGTAAGCTACTACTCATTACAGTCAACAAGTAAACAGACATGATAGGTATAAATCACACATTCTGTAGTAAGCTACTACTCATTACAGTCAACAAGTAAACAAACATGATAGGTATAAATCACACATTCTACTACTCATTACAGTCAACAAGTAAACAGACATGATAGGTATAAATCACACATTCTGTACTAAGCTGCTACTCATTACAGTCAACAAGTAAACAGACATGATAGGTATAAATCACACATTCTGTAGTAAGCTACTACTCATTACAGTCAACAAGTAAACAGACATGATAGGTATAAATCACACATTCTGTAGTAAGCTACTACTCATTACAGTCAACAAGTAAACAGACATGATAGGTATAAATCACACATTCTGTAGTAAGCTACTACTCATTGCAGTCAACAAGTAAACAGACATGATAGGTATAAATCACACATTCTGTACTAAGCTGCTACTCATTACAGTCAACAAGTAAACAGACATGATAGGTATAAATCACACATTCTGTAGTAAGCTACTACTCATTACAGTCAACAAGTAAACAGACATGATAGGTATAAATCACACATTCTGTAGTAAGCTACTACTCATTACAGTCAACAAGTAAACAGACATGATAGGTATAAATCACACATTCTGTAGTAAGCTACTACTCATTGCAGTCAACAAGTAAACAGACATGATAGGTATAAATCACACATTCTGTACTAAGCTGCTACTCATTACAGTCAACAAGTAAACAGACATGATAGGTATAAATCACACATTCTGTAGTAAGCTACTACTCATTACAGTCAACAAGTAAACAGACATGATAGGTATAAATCACACATTCTGTAGTAAGCTACTACTCATTACAGTCAACAAGTAAACAAACATGATAGGTATAAATCACACATTCTACTACTCATTACAGTCAACAAGTAAACAGACATGATAGGTATAAATCACACATTCTGTACTAAGCTGCTACTCATTACAGTCAACAAGTAAACAGACATGATAGGTATAAATCACACATTCTACTACTCATTACAGTCAACAAGTAAACAGACATGATAGGTATAAATCACACATTCTGTAGTAAGCTACTACTCATTACAGTCAACAAGTAAACAAACATGATAGGTATAAATCACACATTCTGTAGTAAGCTACTACTCATTACAGTCAACAAGTAAACAGACATGATAGGTATAAATCACACATTCTGTAGTAAGCTACTACTCATTACAGTCAGCAAGTAAACAGACATGATAGGTATAAATCACACATTCTGTAGTAAGCTACTACTCATTACAGTCAGCAAGTAAACAGACATGATAGGTATAAATCACACATTCTGTAGTAAGCTACTACTCATTACCGTCAACAAGTAAACAGACATGATAGGTATAAATCACACATTCTGTAGTAAGCTACTACTCATAACAGTCAACAAGTAAACAAACATGATAGGTATAAATCACACATTCTGTAGTAAGCTACTACTCATTACAGTCAACAAGTAAACAGACATGATAGGTATAAATCATGTGTTGAGTACATTACCTCAGTTTGTATCATGTGTTGACGATGTGACCTCATTTCAGCAACTGTCCCTAAGACGTTGACATAGTCAAACTCATCAATTTGTTGAAGTAATCTGTCCATACAGATGAACGTTCCCGTTCTGCCACAACCAGCACTGAGACATTGAAAAGGCAAAGGTCACATGAATAATTTAACCAGCAAAATTTAACCAGCATGAATTATCAAGATTATCACTCTAATAGTTACCTGTTTCTGTTATAACCTTTAATAAAGATGAAGATAGAACTGAACACATTAAAGGTTTTGCACATCATTAGGATTAAATTCATTTACTGAATTTTATTTCATTAATTTCACGACAAGACTGTAATGGCAAACCTGAATGGTCAGTATACAATAGGGATTAACATTAGCAGTAACATGACTAGTAACTAGAAATGACCAAGTTGAGCTCCAGAGTGTGATTATCCTGTTACTCTGTATGGTGTATAAACTACTGCTCTCACCTGCAGTGGACAATCATAGGTGAACTGTGCTTCTGGTTCTGATGTCGGACTACTTCAATGAAATGTAGCAGTGATTCACTGTTTTGTGGAACACCGTGGTCTGGCCATGACAGGTAGTTACAATGTTTCACTTTCTTTCGCTGGTCTTCAGAAGGCTAAAAATACAAAATATGAAACAAAGTAAGTAAGACATCTCCTAAATGCCCTCGGTATATCTACCACTAACTACATATAACTCCAAAATACATATAACAGGATCATAATAATGGCAGAATTATTCAAATGACTCCAAATGTTCTTGACATGTTACAATGATTACAACATATTTTGAGCAACTATCTGCCTGTCTAAGGATTTATATATCTGTGATATTGATAGACTTGAGAGAACCTCATGTTTCAAATGTTATTTGACAAACATTTGCAGTAGACTGGCATTTTGTCCATTTTGGCATCCCAAGGTGTTTACTTCCAGGGCTCCTAGGTCTCTGCCTCTCTTTTGGGTAAACCGGATATGATTCAAGTAATCTGCATTGGGTGAGGAAAACTCATTTAGGTGTTCAGCTTCCATGTTAATGTAGTTCCTAAGTAAGTTTTAAGCTCTCTGATCCTCCAGTTCTTTGGCTACCTGACACAACAGGTAACGGAGTGGCTGGATTAGCCTACTTTAAGTGGGTAGCAATGGCTTCCTGCTTCAGACGACCTCCACATGCGGCTTACATTGCCGGATCTGTGACCGTACTCGCGGTTCACTCCGGACAGAAGCACACCAGGCTCTCCATTCTCTATTCTGGCTGGACCCCCTGGGTCAGCCCCTTTCTGGCTCTTGGAGCTGCTTGCTCCCTTGCCGATGGGTGGGCTGGTTTTTGCCAATGCTTTGGTCTTGGCCTTTTCTTTCCAGGGTCCAAGCCTGTGTTGACTTCCAGTTGTCCGGGATCCAGTTGACCCAGATCTTACACGTCACCTTATTTGAACAGGTGCGGCACTTTACATGCTTGTCCCAATATTGAAAAGCCGAAACTGGTGGCAATTGGTACAAGTATCTATCTAAAAGGCTATCAAGGATTTTTAAAACATGAAAGGAATTTTTTAGTGGCAGTCTGTTGGGTTTAAGAAAAGAAACTCAAGAAAACTTCAATGCCACAGTCCTAGTTCGGGGATTCTCCATCCTATGGTTCAGGGGAAGTGAAGTTTGAACCTCGCGCCAACTTAATCTTATAGATTTTGAACAATGGAGAATGATGGGCTCTGTGACGTCATCGCATCACTTCGTTTTGGGGCTGCAAGGACGCTATTATTATCAATTTACACTGTAGTGAGGAAAGTTTAACTTTCTGAAAGTAAAATAGCGATTTAGATGGAAATTTCCCGTTGAAGAGTTAAAACGTTCCAGAATTCCCTAACTAGTTCTTCTTCATAATATCTTGTTCAGATATTTGTTATTTGAGAGATTTTTTTAAATCACAGCCGTACGACAAGTCTGTACACAATACACATTCCTGTGTACTGTTTGTAGGCCGAGCTTGGAGTGAGATCTGATCTAATCCGACCAATGTGCCGCACTGACATCACGTCTTGACGTAAGTCAGTGTTAGATTCAAATTTTCTGGCAGGACGGGCCAACATTTCAATCACTCTATTACAGATATTAAAATCAACACAGGGCAAGGCTTAGGGCGATACAAAGTAAAAAAATTATATGACCGAAGGACTGGATCACATTTTTCACAAAAAAATTCCATTAAGTCTTTTCCGGTGAATCCCGGGGGAGAACTCCGAACCAAGTTACCAGGGGCAATCCCATCTGGTTGAGCGTCCAGCATCCAGTCAAGTTGAGCGTAGTATTAAAGCCTAGGTTCTCAACCTTTTTCTATCCATGGACCCCTTGAGATAAACTGAAATGTTTGGAGGACCCCTGGACACTGACCCCCGGCCTGGGGGAGGGGTATAAGGAGAGGGGGTGTCCCCCTCTAGATTTTTTTCAATATTTGAGGGTTAGATGCGAAATGGTGCATTATTTTGTGACTTTTGAAGTAAATTTATGTTAAAGAATTTATGTTTAGAAATGCCTTTTTTCTGGGCCTGGAATGCAGTTTCCTAGACCTGCAAGTATTGCTAGGCATAGGCCTACTTGGAAATTCTTACTTTCAAATTATACATTTCCCAATTAAATTTTAATTTGGAAGCGATGAGTTGTCAGATACAAACTGGTTGATTCTGCATGAGGTCAGGAGAATTATGGGTTTTCTTTGTCAGAGATAGCTGCAAATGGCACTGTTTTTTTTTTACTCAGTCATCAATTATGTACCACCAGTCTTTTTTACCATACTAGTCTTCCCCCTGGAACCAACCCGCCCATATAGTCCTGCGGGACTAGGTGGGCATAGGCAAAAATCTGATTTGATCTGTGCTACTGCCTTTCATCTTTGTTACATCGAAATGAAAAATTGTAAGTGTATATAGTCTTGGAAATGACCAAAGTGGGCTACAGTACTATTGAACTCCAGTCCTCGTTCAGTGCATTGCTCAATAGCTTCCTCGTGATTCTGTAATCAAAGTCTTTATTCTTGAGACTTAAAAACGCATAATGAATATAACAAACGGGACTCTAAGAAAACATTGGAAAAAATAATATAGCCAACAAATGAAAAAACCTAGCTCTTGGATTCCAGTCCTTATTCTGCTCAAGAGTCAGTGGCTCCCTTGAGCCTGTACATCAGAGAGCAGTTTTTGTACGTTTGGCTTCACCTTTGTTACGGCCATCCGTAAGTCATTATGAATTGTGAGTTTGTTCCGGAACTTAGTTTTCATGTGCACAACGGCACTGAGAGTAGATTCTGCCAAGTATGTAGTTGCGAAAGGGATTATTGCTTTCTCCAAAGCGATCTTCGTTAAATTTGGGGCAATCAATGCTCCTTCAGCAATCCAGAATTTAGCATAGCCATGCCTTTCAAGATATCTTCTTTTGTTGATCGAGGATTGAATTTCGATGAGTTCCTCCGCATCAGGAACATCCATGTTTTTTCACGGACCCCCTGCGGACCCCTTTGCCCTCACGGACCCCCAAATAAATTGCACGGACCCCCTAGGGGTCCGCGGACCCCAGGTTGAGTAACCTGGTATTAGAGCAGTGGTTTTCAACCTTGGGCTTGCGGGCCCATTTGGGCCCGCGAAGCCGATTTTGTGGGCTCGCGAGCATTGCCCCAGTAATGATTAAAAATTGTGGCATTTTGGGGGGCTGGTGGCGAAGGCACATGATGATGTTTCTTAGGAAGCCTCTTCGATGAAACCTTGTACAACGGGTAAAATTTACTCAACCCTAACCCTATAAGACTAGTATAAGAGAATTCGGTGACTCCCACCAACCACTGCACACTACGTATTACGTATTTACCAAGGTTATGATGTGTGGAAGCCTTGCTCAATCGAACCCAGCTCTTCCCAGTGCACGCAGCAAGTATTCTATCAGTTCTCCCGTTCTATTGTCAATACGCAAAGTATTATTACGTTCTCTTTATTTGTTAATTTGTTTTCAATAAATAGAAATTACCTCACCGATTCGAAATATATCTCCTTTAATACTACTGGGCCTCATATGCACACGTCAAACGGTTTTGCTGCTTTTTTATTGCATTGCTCATCTCCATTTTTCTGCATTATTCTGATAGTGATTACGGTCACACATTTCTTATGAAACCAGTGTACCATTGAGGGTTGCAAGAAATCTTTGAGATAGGCTCTAATTGGGCAGTACCTGTCATCTGATCACGGAGGAACATACATAGCTCTGATTGAGTCCCCGGGTCACTTGTGTCAAGAATACACTAATAAACGCTGTGAAATTGATTTTATGAAGTTGATAACTTTGCAGGGTAGGGTATGGGCTCGCGAGGACGGCTCGGAAGACGAATTGGGCTCGTGATCGAAAAAAGGTTGAAAACCAATGTATTAGAGGATAATGCATATGTATATGCGTGTAAGGGTTTATTATAAATTGTTTAAATTTAACATTCCAATATGCATTTGTATACTGACCAAAACCCACATGCCATGATCAACAAACAATAGCTCTGCCTTTCCTGTGCATGAAATAATTTCTGGCTACACACACAGTATATTGAAGCATCTTGCTTGTGGTTTTACCTTAAGCAAGCTTTGCGATACATACTAAACACTGTTTTATTTCAAATTGTAACAGCAATAATAAAACTGCTTTGTGTGATGTGTTTATGTGCTTACGATACAGCACACCACAGTGTTACCTTCAAGTCTTCAGGGGATAAATTAGTTTGCTCATTTTGGGTAGATGCTGATAACAATATGTGTCTGCACACAAAAACATCTTTTACATTTATAGTGTAGCCATTTGCTCATTTTGCTATGTGCAATCAGAGTAATCATTCTATGGTTGCTAGGCATGTTATGTAATGAGACTTACCCTATAGAGACTAAACTCTCGCAGATTCCAAGACTCTGTCTCTGTTGTTTGAGTCATAGTGACTTGAATATCCCCATAAAAGACCGGTTTGTGGTCATCCGGCCAATATTGCTCGCATTTGACCTGATCAAAAAAGAACCATATAGTGTCATTGTAAAACTAAATATTACATATTTTTTACATTTACAGACATGTCAATATGGAGAAGTCAAATACCTGTGACATATTTGGTGTTGGCATTCTTGGATAAAGTAGGAAAACATAACATTTAGTGACATACAGTTAGCCACTCTTTGATGCCCTAATTCACTATTCATAGACCACTCTAGCTAAACATTACAATTTGTCAAAACATATCAAGTTAAGTCAAATCAAACGTACATATATTAAACAAGATCATTGTAAATGATCAATCTAAGATCACTGTTAGATTGACCAACTTAAGAAACCAATCAATGACGCCATAGCTCAATATGTAACACTCATATGTAAACATAAACAAAGTGACTGACATTCTTGAAACACTTTATAATTAATATAATTTCATCGCTCATACACCTACTGAACGCCAGTCCATGTTGTCTGTGCACCAGTTACATAAGTTGTCCCAGAACATCAGTAACAACAAGAACAAGAACAGTTGTTATTTATTTTATATATAAACGATCTTCCATTATGTTCTAAGAAATTATCTTTTTCTCTCTTTGCCGATGACACCAGTATTCTTTACAAGACAAGTAAACCACATTCCTCTATCTCCTTAATCAATCATGAACTCACGCACGTTTCTGACTGGTTTAAATCAAACAAATTGTCCCTTAATGTTAAAAAGACAAACTTCATGTTATTTTATCAACTTCACAACAAGTTTAAAAATCTTAAAATATGCATTGATGACACCTTTGTTGCACAGACTCATTCTGTCAAATTCTTTGGACTTAATCTTGACCCTCAACTTAACTGGAAACTTCATATTAAGTCAGTATGCAACAAAACGGCAAAAATTATAGGAGTCCTTTATAAAATAAGTCATTTTGTACCAAAGAATGTTCTCATTACGCTTTACCATTCTCTTATCTACTCTCACCTATCTTACTGTAATATTGTATGGGGTAATACTCATCCCACTTACCTTAATCGCTTGTTTATTCTTCAGAAAAAAGCTATTTGTATAATCACTCTGTCAGACTATAGAGCTCACACTTCGCACCTCTTTAAAGATTTAAAAATTCTTACCTTGTCTGACATTCATAGATTTCAACTAGGTATTTTCATGTATAAAGTTAACAATAACCTTCTGCCCTCCCTGCTATGCAGACACTTTAGCTTAAACTCAGACATACATGACCATTTTACAAGACACTCGAGTAATTTACATTTGTATAGTATCCGCTCTAACATTCAAAAAAAATCTTTCAGTTTCTCAGGTACCCAGTTATGGAATTATCTTGATAACATGGTTAAAAATGTCCCATCACTTGCAATCTTTTCTAAAAATCTGAAGAATTTACTATTATCCAAATACTGAAAAGTTTAATTTGGCTAAGGTACTACATATTTGTTTGGTTTTTTCCTTTTCCTTTTTTTCTTTTTTCTTTACATATATGATAATTCTTTCAATTGTGTATTGTTATCTTATGTAATGTAAGTACAGTTACATGGTTTATTTGTGTGTGCAACTTTTGTTTTATTGCATGCATTGTTCATTTTTTTCTTTTCTTTTCTTATTGTACGGCGGGTCTGCCTCGTAAGAGCCTCGGCTTTCTCAGACCTCCTCCACTTGCCACATGCATTTTCTTCTATTATTGTGTTATATATTTTGAATGTGGAAACAAATAAATGAAATGAAATGAAAACTGAAATCCTTTTCAAAATATATTATATGTTTAAACCTCCCTTGATCTCAAATGACCTTTTTACCTGAGCCATAACTAGGACAATTTTGAAGAGTATAGACTAAACACTCCACATAGTGCATACACTATCCCCTCTACTGAGTTGGACTAACTGATAAATAGATGGATACACATATAATAGAGAAATGAACAGCCAGGCAAATTAAACCAGAGGGAAACCCCTCCCAACAGTTACTTGCATTTAAATAAATTACACATACAGCACATCAGCACATGAGTAGTTTGCAAGCTAACCCTGGGTGAAGTTCATACTGCACATACCTAAGCCAACCTTTGACCTCCATCTAAAACAGCAAGACGGTTCTACTAAATATGGGAAAGTCTAATCAGCATAAGTTTCACATCTTCATTGAGACCTGACCTTTACAAGTTTCGTAGGGTTTGACTTCTGCAGACCTCAAATGAGCATTCACCTATACTTATCATTTATGTAATCTACCATGCATGTATAATCTCTTTTGAAGGTAAAATTCTCAACATATACTACTTTTGATATTTTGAAATTTGGACCTCTGTTGACCCAAATGACCTTTGACCTCCACCCAAAATAATAGGTTCTTGTACTCACTATAAGAAACACACAGGCCAAATGTGAGCTATGTGATGTAACCTATCTTGGGATATAATCTTGTACTCATTATACTGAGCAAGATGCCAAATATTAGAGCCAATAAAGTTCCTATCTCAAGATATGTGTTGGACAAGTTTTGACCCCAGGGGACATTAAATGAACTCTGACCTACACCAAATTGTGTAAGAACTTTACACTACATAAGGCTATCCTACCATGCATATATGAGGTCCTTTGATGTTCAGGTTCTGGTGATACATTTTGCCCTCTGCTGACACTCAATGACCTTTGACCTCCACATAAAACAATAGGGTTCTTGTACTACTTATGTGTCAGCCACATGCCCATTTTGCCCTCTGCTGACAAAAATGACCTTTGACCTTACATAAAACAATAGGGTTTTTGTACTAATTATGTGTAAGCCATATGCCAAATATGATAACTGGATAGGTTACCACTCTTGAGTTGTGTTTACAAGCTAGGGCGTCAGGTACACACACCCAACATGACTGCATAGCTTATTTGCCTGAAAACGGATAGGAACCTAAAAGGCATTGCCATGGCATACACGCCATTTGCTTGAAAGCCAATTAAGTTGAAGATTTACTTACTGAGCTTAGTGAGTACTGAAACTGATTTAATTCTGCCAATGATGTCACTCTAACAGATATTTAGTAATATTAGTCACATGAAAGCCAGAGAAACAAATGACTCAAATATGAACTGGTAACATTACAAGCCACATTCTCTTCAAATTATAGCTTGGAATAAATTGTAGATTCAATGCAAAGTGCTACACTAGACAAAAGTTTCATATTGAAACACCATTCACTCAATTCTGTTACTACACACATTGGACAAAATATTATAGATTGCATTTAATGCTGAGCTGTAAATTTGACCAATTCTAACATGAAAAATTCCTTCAACACTAATTTTGTGCAGGTGTCCATTTCTCAATTACAGTTTGAGACCTGAGGCCTTTGTAGTCTAATTGTACACGTACCTTCCCATTCTCCACCAACTGTGTTACCATGACGATTGTGGACACATTCTGTTCCCAAACCATCCTCCACATATCATCCACTGTTCCAGGGAGAGGTCCTTGGCAAGCTATATACTCCCTGGGTGAGCTGAAGCCCTACAAGAAACAATCAAGTAGAAATAACATGTAAATGCAGCAGATGAGGACTATTGGTATTAACTGTGATGAAGGTCACTTGCATTCATGACTGGACAACTCTAAAGAACTCTATAAACCCAATAAACATTGGGTCCCACTAAGTACTCACTGTGCTTATATGTATCAAAGGATTCAGCGAATTGTGCAGAAATAACTTTTATTCTTAGTTTCACTGGCATCTAATATAGTGATTATATACTACATATCGCTAATCAAACCAAATATGGACACTGATACTCCTACCACACTTCCATAGTAGTTCTATGCAGCCTACACCCTAACCTGCTTTGCTTATATATAATCAACGCTGAAGCATTGTTTGTCATGTTGATGCTACTACCACTGATTGTTACCTATTGGATGAAAGAAGAATTTTATAGATCTCTCTGAGAACAATGCAACAGTAACTCAGTTCAGAATTACTTCAGGAGTGCAATGCTGTTACAAACAGTGAGCTTCTCTAAGCAAACCTTTGTGGTAAACCCAGAAAATATGGTATTATTAAAAGGGGATAACAATTGACAACTTACTGGAATATAGTTTGCATTGATGTAATCTGAACCCAATTCATCATCTATGCTCCCTAATCGGACTCTGGTTTTATCATCTGTGGAAAAAGAACATGTACAATAATTAAATTCATAGTTTTGCATAACATCCCGTTGTAGTGCAAATAGGCAGCTACCTCATATGCAATGTAGTGAATTGTTAGTTCATACCGGGGAAAAGCTGCAAGTCATTGTCTAAAGAAGCCCTAAGCGACTTTTAAAGGCCAGTCTCGCTATAAGATATTTTAATTCAACATAACACATAAAGAATATAACAAACTTGACTTGTCTTTGTAAACTAACTCCAAATGTATAGACATTAATTTACTTCCACTCTCCAAATATTGTTTATACTATCCCCCACAGTTCTCAATTAATTATTTGCTGAGAATGATATAAATTGCTTAAAGTTGCTCAACAGGATTTGGTAAATGTAAGAAAGCAATTGCAAATGCTGTTCACAATAAAACAGATGCTGGTATTGCAAACCATTAAAGTTTCAAATTAAGCAACGTAAATATAAAGTGAAGCTACTTACACTTAACTACGTTCATTGACAAATCTTTATACCATGGTCATGTTCAGGGGGCTAAAACAAATTTTTAATGTTTAAATAACCTTACTAAATATATTATGAAGTCATTAATTTGGTTTCCAATGAATCAACCAATACCAGAATCATCTTAACATGATCTGATCATTACCCATTACATCTACATAACATGAATTGTCAAAACATATTTAAAAAGAAATGAGTATTTATGAAGATATAATTACACTTTTTGATAAGGTTAAACTGTGAACACAGACTTACTCAGTGACTTACTCTTCATTTACCCTGACGGTTTCAGGCTTCACTTCTTAAAGCACATCTAATTTGCTGGTCCTCTCTGCTTAAGGCATTCTCTGATGGTAGTCACAAAGTTTTAACTTACAAGGTAGTACAATACCTATCTGTTTTGGGGTTTATACTTACAAGGTAATATATTTGTGTATCTGTTTTTGGCAACATTCTCTGGCAAAACAGCATCGTAACATGTCATCTTCCGGCCAACCCTTCGAACATTCTGAAAATGAACAAGATGGCTGTTTCAATCATATGATATATAAGATCCATATTAATAATGTTAACACTCAGTTTGCTAATAACTTCATATGAACATGAACTTCTTGATCCGGTGCAGTTTCCTTTACCACACTATCATACCATGATTGTTACCAACTTTAGTACAAATTTGGCCCAAAGCCCTATGATGAAGATCCAGTTTAATGAAATTATGCCAATTACCCAAATTATGGACTTAACAACCTTTGACCTATAACCCTTATAAACATTCTATGCCTACTCACCAGCAGATAAACAATCACCCTAGCAGGAGAAGCACTTTACAGGATTTCAAGTTTGAACCTGTCTCAACCCAAGTAACATTCCACCAACTATGTGCATTAACATAACTGATGCTTCCGACAAGGGCAACAGTTTGGACAACTTTCATAAGGATTAAGTGTATGGTCTGCGAGCAACAACCTTTGATTGATGCTGACAGACGGGCACATTTGCTATGGCATAAAGCTTCATTGGCGATATCAATTGAGCTAAAACTTGGATTACAAATAGGATCAGAGAAAGAATGGCATTTCTGCATGATGCTCTTACTAATGACATGTGAAACAACACAAGTAAACAAACTGACACATAACACTAACTGACACATAACACTAACCTCAAACTGATACATAACACTAACCTCAAACTGATACATAACACTAACCTCAAACTGATACATAACACTAACCTCAAACTGATACATAACACTAACCTCAAACTGATACATAACACTAACCTCAAACTGACACATAACACTAACATCAAACTGATACATAACACTAACCTCAAACTCTTGGGAATAACCATAGTTACTGTGACCTGACATGATATGAAAATCTTGACAGAATTCACTCAGTTTTATAGCTCTGAAGAGAGAAAAAGACTTGAAAATAATGATAGGAAATTCGATTCTCCCTCCTTCTTTTAGCCTATAGAATGCTTTCAGTTTGTCAGGTCAATTTCCCTCACGATGGACTGTAAAATTTACCGAATAGCAGGCTGATTTAACCGATATTTCCCTTGAAAATGAGCTACATGCAAGAACGGCTTATATTAATATTGATCTTTATATCTCTGGATTGACTATTAAGTCATCCTGGTCACTTGAGATTTTACTTTGGCTATGAGAATAAATTAGACAAATTGTTCGCAGGACAGCTTGGTCAGAGGACAGACTGGTCTTTACAATCATTTTTCCTTATTATATTTATTGGTTCAATGTATAAGAGTGAGACATATTGTGATCAATGGTCAATTTTATTTTGAGTAAAACCTCAAAGATTTGATAAAATTACTCACTAATGCTGTTCAAACACATCTTGAGCTTTGATCGTATTTTGTCCATTTTATTGCCCATTACCTTTGACAATATGCATGAATAGTTAGATAGAAATTAAATGATAAAAACATTGGTTGAAACAAATCTGAATATCTATTTTTTCCCCTTAGTTCTGCTAAGGATGCCTAACAATGTTGTGCATGACATTTCTGACTACCATGTGATACAGGAAACCTGGTTCTGCATTGACTAATTGTCAATTAAATCTATCCATTTCTACACGCCTTTATTATTTTAATACCTGATGTACTTGGCTCTTGAGGAATTTCTTGACATGGACTGGAGTAACATAGAGTTAGTTGGGGCTGCCTGGTAGGTGCCTTTACTATCCATGCTATCATAAAAACAAGATAGATCACATTAAGAAAAGTATTACACATAGGAATGATATTACCATGTTTAGCATCCATCTCTATGCAGCAAAGCACAGGGTTTGATTCCAAATAAACAATATTCCTGCATTGCTCATACGGCACCATGATAGAAACAACACTGACTGCAAAATCAGAACTGTTTGCCTGCCTAAGGTAAGTAACCAACAGAAAACAACAATACTGAAAATAAATTGTAAGTGAGTTACAATAGATATGTAACCATGTAATATCAAATGATGAACGTTATCAACAAAGCTGTATTATTTGTAAATTCATGTTTAAATAAAATGGAATTGGTTTGGTAAGCTTTGCCAAAACTTGCAGAAACACAAACTACACAAATTTTGGCTCTTGGATGTTATGTATGTACAATTTTCACATGTCTCCATCTGATAGATTTACCACATTAAAATTAAGTTTTGTTCCATTTCCACTGTACTACAAACATCAAGGAACTAAAGAACATTTCAGTGACAATGGATGGTTATAAGAGCCAAGAGGAATTTGTAAAGCAGCAAACTGTGGTTAGTTTTGTTATCAAATTAATGAAGGAACTTACTGGAGTCGTTTCCGTAGCAACAGACCCACTAAGATGATGACAATCAGGAAGAGTATCATCAGAATAATTAAGCAGCCAATTATCAAAGTTGACTGGTTTTTAGCTGGATAGAGGAAATACCTAATGACATTATGAACATAGCAAAACAAATTACAAACAAACTAATTAGATCAAACACAAATTAAGTCAAACTGATTATGAGAGATTGAGAAAAGGAAGAATGGATTTCCTCAGCTGTAATTCAGCAACATACGTCACAGAATATAGCATCATCATCATAATAAACTGCAACCTTTTCAAACAATATCATACACCAACTAGCAGTTGTGGAAAACACATCTCAATGCAATGCAGGAGTACACTTTGAAGGTTAGAATAAGATTTGCTTAAAACATTAGGTCGAAAGACTTATTTACAACCAAGGCAATGTGTTCATCCTGTAAGTACAGGCATTACTATACTAACAGGAATAAATATGTAAAGAGAACACATGCTGTCTTATTAACTGCTTGTGAGAAGAGACTAAAGCATAATACTATGGATTAGCAACAACATGGGGGGGCTGAAGACTGATGGCCGGCCTGGGGGAGGGGTCTAAGGGGAATTTTTTTGCATTTCCAGGTGGCCTCAGATGCAATTTGGTGCAATATAGCACACTTCAACCCACCCACTCCATTTTGTATATAATTTTGCATTTTCACCTGGCCTTAGATGCAATTTGGTGCTCCAAATGAGATTTTTTTCTCATTTGGAAATGAAAAAGGGGTTTTCTGCCTTGCAAAGCGGGGGGGCGGAATGATACTTCCGCCCCTCCATATTTTTCAGCCCCCCCGGTTCCTACGCCCTTGCTTTAGACCTCTAAATGGGTGGCCTTGATTGAATATCAGACATTCTGGTGTTCCAGACATTGTTGGCCAATGGATAATCTGTCCAGAAATACATCTGATATAAAAGATTAATTGGGGATATTAAATGTCCTACTAATTTATTATTGTGAAACTTGGGGATATTAAATGTCCTACTAATTTATCATAATAAAACAATGATGAAGTGTCCTGTATTGAAATATATGACTTACGCAAGACAAATGGTGGAGAAACTCTGCTATCAAACACTCCAGCTGCATTGAAACCTCTTAACCAGTAGCTAGAAAGTAGAAATATTAAAAAGTACAAAATCTAACAGCTTATTTTTCTTCCATGCAAGATACAACCACATTAACATTAAGTGCACAAGTGTTTTGTTAATGCCAACCTCAGATATTGATAGTAGCTAGCTGCATGGTCCATATATACTTAACTGTAGTAATAGTGTGATAGAAATGATATTTAATAATATTTGCTGTACCTAAATAAACTTTGGATTCTACTCAAACACTATCATTCTGGTATCTTATATGAGACATCCATCTTCAAGAAATGAGATATCTTCCAAGTTACTTCCCTGAGATATCTTCCATCTTTGCTGACAACCAATATAATCCCACTGTCACCAAATTAATAAACTAATTTTTTCGCTCAATGTGGTATATAAACATACCAAGTTTGGAAGATCACATTTGCAATCTAGGCATCTCACATACACACATGTACGTGCACACACATACACAAATACATTCATTTTAGACAATGTTATGGTTGCCATAAAAATAACAAGCAATTACTCCAAACTTATTCCAACTTCTAGTGCTAAAGTGAAAATAGGTAGATCAGATAAGCTTACACATAGCTTTTTCCACCTGTCAAATGACCATTACAATAATCTGGGGAATCATCTCCACAATCCTCTCCTCCGATTATAACAGGCAAAGGATCAGCCACAGATCTCTTGGAAATTTCTAGAAGAAAGTAAAGTACATGGAATATTAAAAAAGTCATGTTTACTCATTGCTTGTGAGAAACAGTGCTAGTGCTCTCATAATACTTCCAGTGCGTATGTCTTGTAACAACCAAAGCAGCAAGAGTAATCATGACATGCATAGCTTGAATATTATCAACAAAAATGTGTGGTGCTTAGATGCAAATTGGTGCTTTAGCTTGCAACTATTTAAAACAACGTTGAAGAATTTTTGAACTGTTTAGGTTGTACTGCATATATACATGTTGTATATTTATGTACTTCACATTTGAATACGCTTGAAATATTATGTCCGCCAGGAGGGAAGAGGGGGTCTAGGCCCCTAATTTATTTCTGGGGGAATAAAGTGCCCCTATTGTCACAGGTAACCTGGTCATCACCTTGTCTGTCTATGTAACAACTAACCTCTTCATTCATAGTTTGCTTACCTTTCTCACCTTGATATGTACTGACAGATACTTCATGGAATGCTTGGTAAGGAGGGATTGGATTCTGACTGATAGCTTCTCTCCAGCCTGGAAGAGTTACCCCTGGTGTCAACTCTTTACCATTAACGGAGGCTGAATTAAATGGAAACAAGAGTAACACACATTAATCAATAGGCAATTAACACCATTATTCCATATATCCCCATCTACTGGAACTAATTGGAATGGAAAGAATGGTTTCTGGGCAAACTAGAAACTCGTCTCCATGATCTATCATCACACAATTCACAAAGAACCACAACCACAAGGCCCTTGTGTATAGTCTACATGAGATTAAAAGCAGTGAGGTCCTAGTCTAGTGTACCAACCAGTTCAGTCATGGATGCCAGATTTAACCTCTGTGATCAAGGATAACAAAATTGGTGCATCAAGGTAAGTGAAAGTAAATTTTGTGTGTCTTCAATAGAAATGATGAATCTGGAACTAAGCACACTTGGTGGGGCTCAAACCTTAATTACCAGCAGAATTGACAAGGCACGAACATCACTCAAAACAATAGACTGACGCTGAGCTTCATTCTGGCGAACCACCTACAGTGTACCAGCCTACACATTGGATATGGCAAAAGTTGAACCTTAGGTATCCTTTATACAAGATGGTCTCTTAGGAAGGCCTAGAGTCACACCCCATCATGGACCACAAATGTCCTGCAAACAAGTCGAGGTCAACGTGGAGATCTTAACTGGGTAAAGAGAAACAAAGACTTCCTCTCTACCTGAAACAAGCTTCTATGCATACAATGTGTAGGACAACCAACCAAAGCTATTGTCAGTAACCACAAAACCAAACAATCCATAGAACTCACTGAGCCAGTGATGGGGTAAAGTGGGGTCATTTGGGGAAGATGGGAGGTTTTAAGTTGAGCACTGATGGCACTGGAAATGAAAAAAAGGATATTTATCAGAAGTTAAAGAGTTCCAGATGTAAGAAGTTATCCAATGCAGATAATCTGTTAGGCAAACCATTGTCATTTATTGAATATCACATAAAAAATATTAAGGAAAACTTGTGGTATAGGACTATGAAGTAATGTCTTCTTGTTATGCTGAATTTAATGTAGTGAAAGAGGGCTTTGTGGTCAAGTGGTTAAGGCAGTGGACTTGTGATCTAAGGATTACAGGTTCGAGCCCTGGCCAGATCATTACGTTGTGTCCTTGGGCAAGGCGCTTTATCTCCATTGCCTCTCTTCACCCAGGTGTATAAATGGGGACTTGCGAGGTAACTTGTAAATATAGTTGTGTGCGCCGGTTTGTGGCTGCACCCAATGGGATGTCCCCCGGGGGACACATGGTTGTGGTGCACTGTGGTGCCCCAGGAGAGATTGATTGAATTGTGCACACTTTGGTGTGTAGGTGTGACAAGTTACCAATGACCAGGGTTATGTTGTAAAGTCGTGTGAGAAGGCCTTGGCCCTGAACAAGACTGTAAACCTAAAATTATAAAATTATAAAGAGACAATTACTATTACTGCAGCTATATTCTGTTATCAATGAAAGTGTGCTATTGTATTGAAGTAGTCACACTATACTGACAATATACTCTTCACTAATTACAAATGAAAACCATAAGTGACAGTGTTATCACATGATGCTAACCTTCAGCTACAATCACAGAAAAAGTTTCAACAGGTCCATTTTCATCATCAAACAACTTTGGATCAAACCAGATAGCAAAGCTGTGGTGAGTCACATAATTGTGATCTGGATATCGTGGGACTTGTTCCGATGGTCTGAGAACTGAGAGAAACAAATAACTTGAGTTAATTCAATCAGCAAACAAGATGATAATGAAGATATGTCAGGGTCTATTGTAACAAATTGACGAATCATTAATATCACCACAAATCAAATATATTATAAACTTTAGCTTAATTAAGGAAAGGAGCAAAGAAATGTATGGCTAGAATGGGATTCAACACAGTGACCTTTGTGTTACAAGCACAGCACAATACCAATTAAAGCTATCCAGCCCTTAATTGGATCCCTATATAGCCATCGGTTACACAGTATTCAAGGTACTGTGGCTTCTGACTGGCACCCCCAGCTAGTAAATGGCTATATAGGGATCGCCACCAATTAAAGCTATCCAGCCCTTAATTGGTGGCGATCCCTATATAGCCATCGGTTACACAGTATTCAAGGTACTGTGGCTTCTGACTGGCACCCCCAGCAAGTAAATGGCTATATAGAGGATCGCCACCAATTAAAGCTATCCAGCCCTTAATTGGTGGCGATCCCTATATAGCCATCGGTTACACAGTATTCAAGGTACTGTGGCTTCTGACTGGCACCCCCAGCAAGTAAATGGCTATATAGGGGATCGCCACCAATTAAAGCTATCCAGCCCTTAATTGGTGGCGATCCCTATATAGCCATCGGTTACACAGTATTCAAGGTACTGTGGCTTCTGACTGGCACCCCCAGCAAGTAAATGGCTATATAGGGGATCGCCACCAATTAAAGCTATCCAGCCCTTAATTGGTGGCGATCCCTATATAGCCATCGGTTACACAGTATTCAAGGTACTGTGGCTTCTGACTGGCACCCCCAGCAAGTAAATGGCTATATAGAGGATTCCACCAATTAAAGCTATCCAGCCCCTATTTGGTGGCGATCCCTATATAGCCATCGGTTACACAGTATTCAAGGTACTGTGGCTTCTGACTGGCACCCCCAGCAAGTAAATGGCTATATAGGGATCAACACTGACTAAGGGCTTGATAGCTTAGTTGGTAAAGCACTATGCTTGTAACCAAGAGATCACTGGTTTTATTCCCATTCTAGCCTAACATTTCTAAAATTTCCCAGTCAGTTTCCTGTTATTCATTTACTTATATAAAACATTAGCATATGTAAATGAAATATTTGTCAGCATTAACCAGTCAGACAATACACACCAGCTAATTACAAAAATAACCAATTTGAGGATATTAGTAGAATTCTGTTACATTTAGGTGAACACTAAATAGGTCACTGTAAACTATAACAAACATCCAACATTAGACAAGAAGACATATGTCAGTTCCAAACACACCATTGAATGCCCTTAAAATATGGTTATTATGCAAGTTGGGCTGAATTAGAATGTCTACAAATAATCATGAATTTAACACCAGCTCACTTCTGAGATATAACACATTTGGAAGTCCTTTCTGAGGTTTTTCACATATACAGTCTAATTAAGTGCCCAAAATATTCAAACTCATTTCACACTTAATTCATGGAATATAATGCATTCTGTGGCTTAGTATCTATCAGAATGTTTCACCCTTATATAAAATATGCACACAATATGCTGAGGTTCTTATTACTCTTTTGAAATGATACCTGAAAGACTTCTGTGTCACAATGACAAGTTACAACACACAAGAATAACACATAATAGGAATACATTTTTATGTCACAATGACAAGTTACAACACACACAAGAATAACACATCATAGGAATGCATTGTTTGTGTCACAATGACAAGTTACAACACACACAAGAATAACACATAATAGGAATGCATTGTTTGTGTCACAATGACAAGTTACAACACACACAAGAATAACACATCATAGGAATGCATTGTTTGTGTCACAATGACAAGTTACAACACACAAGAATAACACATCATAGGAATGCATTGTTTGTGTCACAATGACAAGTTACAACACACACAAGAATAACACATAATAGGAATGCATTGTTTGTGTCACAATGACAAGTTACAACACACCAAGAATAACACATAATAGGAATGCATTGTTTGTGTCACAATGACAAGTAACAACACACCAAGAATAACACATAATAGGAATGCATTGTTTGTGTCACAATGACAAGTAACAACACACCAAGAATAACACATAATAGGAATGCATTGTTTGTGTCACAACGACAAGTTTACAACGCACAAAAGAATAACACATAATAGGAATGCATTGTTTGTGTCACAACGACAAGTTTACAACGCACAAAAGAATAACACATGATAGGAATGCATTGTTTGTGTCACAATGACAAGTTACAACGCACACAAGAATAATACATAATAGGAATGCATTGTTTGTGTCACAATGACAAGTTACAACACACACAAGAATAACACATAATAGGAATGCATTGTTTGTGTCACAATGACAAGTAACAACACACCAAGAATAACACATAATAGGAATGCATTGTTTGTGTCACAATGACAAGTAACAACACACCAAGAATAACACATAATAGGAATGCATTGTTTGTGTCACAACGACAAGTTTACAACGCACAAAAGAATAACACATAATAGGAATGCATTGTTTGTGTCACAACGACAAGTTTACAACGCACAAAAGAATAACACATGATAGGAATGCATTGTTTGTGTCACAATGACAAGTTACAACGCACACAAGAATAATACATAATAGGCATGCATTGTTTGTGTCACAATGACAAGTTACAACACACACAAGAATAACACATAATAGGAATGCATTGTTTGTGTCACAATGACAAGTTATAATGCACACAAGAATAACACATAAAAGGAATGCATTGTTTGTGTCACAACGACAAGTTTACAACGCACAAAAGAATAACACATGATAGGAATGCATTGTTTGTGTCACAATGACAAGTTACAACGCACACAAGAATAACACATAATAGGAATGCATTGTTTGTGTCACAATGACAAGTAACAACACACACAAGAATAACACATAATAGGAATGCATTGTTTGTGTCACAATGACAAGTTACAACACACCAAGAATAACACATCATATGAATGCATTGTTTGTGTCACAATGACAAGTTTCAACACACAAGAATAACACATAATAGGAATGCATTGTTTGTGTCACAATGACAAGTAACAACACACCAAGAATAACACATAATAGGAATGCATTGTTTGTGTCACAACGACAAGTTTACAATGCACAAAAGAATAACACATAATAGAAATGCATTGTTTGTGTCACAATGACAAGTTATAATGCACACAAGAATAACACATAAAAGGAATGCATTGTTTGTGTCACAATGACAAGTTACAACGCACACAAGAATAATAGATAATAGGCATGCATTGTTTGTGTCACAATGACAAGTTACAATTCACACAAGAATAACACATAATAGGAATGCATTGTTTGTGTCACAATGACAAGTTACAACACACACAAAAATAACACATGATAGGAATGCATTGTTTTTGCATATCTAGGCTAAACTTAAATCTTTTGCACATCTGATTATTAATGCAGATATTACTGATATTATGAATATTCAGCAGACATGGCTCTTGTAAAGCTCACAGTTAAGCTGCATAATGCCTTATGGGATTCTCACCTCCAACCATTGTGTTGACTATTTTCCAGGCAAGCTCCCCTTCATTGGTAGGTCCAAAGTAAGCTTTTATCTGAAAAAACCCAAACAAGCATTACAATTATAACATGATCAAATGTAGTCTTTAAATATGAACTATCAAAATGTAATTGCTTGTTCTTAATGAAGAGAAAAGGGAACCCTTGATACTTGTAGTATAGTGTGCAAGCAATAATTGTGGTAATTTACTTCCTGCTATCACCGTGTATGTTCAGTAATCTAGTAAGAATCAGTGGAACCTATCCACCAACATGAGACTTGGAATTATGTTATGTGATACAGTCAATTGTAAGCCTATCTAGAAATCAAATACATTTACCAAGGAAATAGATTCAAGACTTGTACTTACTGTAAAGTTATATTTGCATCCACCCTTCACGGTCATGTTAATTGGTCGAGAATGTGCAGGAGGTAACCACATCTTATCATGTTACGTGATACAGTCAATTGTAAGCCTATCTAGAGAGTAAATACATTTACCACGGATATAGATTCATGACTTGTACTTACTGTAAAAGCCTATCTAGAAAGCAAATACATTTACCACGGATATAGATTCATGACTTGTACTTACTGTAAAAGCCTATCTAGAAAGCAAATACATTTACCAAGGATATAGATTCATGACTTGTACTTACTGTAAAGTTATATTTGCATCCACCCTTCACGGTCATGTTAATTGGTCGAAAATGTGTAGGAGGTAACCACATCTTATCATCACTGCAAACATCTCCCTGAAAATTGGGCAATACAATACTGAAATCTATTTTGGAAAGGAAACTTAGTTAAATTGAAACTTCATTTCATGATGGCATCTGAAACTAAAAATAGGTCATCAAGGACAGCAGAATGTATTTAAACAAATCTTCATTTATGGATGAAATTAAGACTGTTAGAAAAACTATTTTTATTTATGGGTGGAAATGCCCAATTCTTCATTAAAAATGAGAATTGAACAAGATAATATAATGAGGAGTTTTAAATAGAAGAATTGAAGATAAACTCACATTTGTTCTTCGTCCTCCGTATTCAATGATGTATGCAGATATGTGTTCATATGGTACCTCAGGAGGATCAAAGTCCATATGAACCAACGTAGGAGTAATTGAATTTAACCTAATATTCGTAGGTTTCTTCTTTGCTGTAGGCACTGTTATAAATGATAATATAATCTCATTTATTAATATGAAAATGTTTTAATTACTCTGTTATTAAAGCTACTTTAAGTCTCTTTGAGCAACCCTGGTGATTTCCCCATCCCTGGGAGTTTACTTACTTGCTGGTTAAACATTGGAAAACATTTTCTATAATTAATATCATTTATCAATGACATTTTTATGGCCAGTGTCTTTTCCTTGCTAGCATGTTTGTGGCTTGCATGGACAATTTCTCACTCCCCTGTGATTGGTTCTTTGTAGAAGCTCACTCTAACTTTATACTTTGATCATACATATAATTGTGAGAAGAAGAAAAGGATAATTCAATGATGAAATCAACTTGATTGCTGTAATAATTTTTCTACACTTTTAAGCCAAACATATTATCATCCTCACAGCCATATCTGTATTCCATATCCTCTACTGTTTGAGGCTTAAACTGCTAGTCATGTTTGTGTATTAGTATCTTGGATTCTCCACTCACACAAGAAGATAATAATGTTAACAGGAAGTGAATAATCAGCTGGGCCTACGACAAGTAAATACATATCTCAATTCTGATAAACCCAGTCTTGAAAGTGATAGAAATTAATGATACCCTTGAAATGCTAAACCAAATAACATTGCTTCACATCCTACAAAAAAAACCTATCAGTAAGCATATAAAGAATAAACCCATTGATACTGATGTCTGGAGTGACCCTTGATTTGTGATTGACACACAGAAATTCAATTTACAATTCATAAGTAATGCATAAGAAATGTTAAAACAAAGTATCAATTAGATAAGGATCTGATTCCTAAGAAGTACAGGTTCAAATCTGTCCTGTTTCTTTAATGTTTGTTATGATTATATCAAACGTGACATCCCCCACAGAGGAATTATAGGGATTATCTCGTAGCAGGGACAGCCAATCTGTAGACCATGAAGTCTCATTTTGCTAACTAGATTGTCCTTTATCATCTTAATCTGAAGGATCAAATTCACTATTGCTATAAAAGATTATATTTTGATTGTAAGTTCTTCTGTTTACAAATCTGTGTTTACTCCAGAGATAATTTTGCAATTAATTTAAATATACTTGAATATTCTTTTACCGAGAGATGCATGCTTTAAAAAAAAGGGTAAACCAAGCTAAGGCAGCTTCCATGTGAACCCATCAGCAGTTTCAATTAAAGTATGTAACTTGAAATAAACAAATGTTGGTAGCTGTTATTCTGTATCTAGAATACTAATGGAAGCAGGACACTTCGCCCAACAACCATTTCGCCCAACTGCCATTTCGCCCAACCTTACCATTTCGCCCAACCAGCCTGGTCATTTCGCCCAACCAGCCTGGTCATTTCGCCCAACCAGCCTGGTCATTTCGCCCAACCAGCCTGGTCATTTCGCCCAACCAGCCTGGTCATTTCGCCCAACCTTGATTAAATATGATACTTGAAAAGTAAACGTTCGGGAATTGTTAAAGTTACAGGATACGAACCGAATATTAAGGAAACTTGAGGACCGATCAGTGTGTTGGGGGTTAGGTTTGATAGTAAACGTTCGAATATTAAGGAATATTAAGGAAACTTGAAGTCCTTTTCTTTGTATAACTTTAGTAAGGAAACGTTACAGAATACGAACCGAATATTAAGGAATCTTGAGGATGGAGTGGTGTTTTAGGGGTTAGGTTTGATAGGTTTGATAGTAAACGGTCGGGAATTGTTAACGTTACGGGATACGAACCGAGTATTAAGGAAACTTGAAGTCGTGGTTAAATTGATTAGGCCTACATATGTGATTACATATGTGGTTACATTGATAAATATTACGGACGGGTTTTATATATATATTGTTTTTCACTTAACGTTCCGGAATTGTTAGTCAGTAGGATGGACCAGTATTTTAGGGGTTAGGTTTGATAGGTTTTTTATGAAGACCGATTCCCCTGTGTTTGTATAACATTAGATTAACACTATGTAGAACTAGATAAACACATAACTGCTGTGAACAATACCCTTGATTAATGCCTGGCGGACTTGATAAACCTTGACCGAAGTCATCAAGCAGAACAATAGGTGTGGATTAATAAACCACAAACAATAGGCCTCCGATAAACGTCTGGTTGACCGGATTAACGCTTGGCTGACCAAAACAATAACTGCGGATTACTGACTCACAAATGCAATAACATCAATTATTGACATCAGCCTGTCAATCACATGGGATAAACCCAAAGGATGGATAAAAGCCCTGCCCTCGTTTGAGTTGGGCACAGTACAATCTGTTCCGAACATCAGTTCTTAATGCTCCAGAAAAAGACAACTATGCAGTTCCTCAAACATGCCGATTCTCCTTTGTTTTTATAATAACATAACTTCCATATAATAATAATAATAATATAACTACCAATAATATAACCCAAAATAAATCAAATTGAACTAGTGAAATAGAAACGGTTATATTATTCCACAACGGTTCCCCTTTGTTTGTATAATATTATAACTTCCAAAAAATAACAATAAAACTTCCAATAATTTAACCCAAAATAAATAAAATTGAATTAGTGAAATAGAAACGGTTATATTATTCCACACCGATTCCCCTTTGTTTATATAATAATATAACTTCCATATAATAATAATAATAATAATATAACTACCAATAATATAACCCAAAATAAATCAAATTGAACTAGTGGAATAGAAAAAGTAATATTATTCTGACTGAATATTAGTAAAAATAAGGTTGGGCGAAATGACCAACACGGTTGGGCGAAATGACCAACACGGTTGGGCGAAATGACCAACACGGTTGGGCGAAATGACCAACACGGTTGGGCGAACTGACCATGCTGGTTGGGCGAAATGACCAACGCGGTTGGGCGAAATGACCAGGCTGGTTGGGCGAAATGGCAGTTGGGCGAAATGGTTGTTGGGCGAAGTGACTCGCAAGCATACTAATAACTTACTAGAAACATTATGTATCTCAGCACCATTAATGCTCTCCACTCCCCAGCTGATACTTTTGACTACAACTGTATACGGCTCCTCAGGTACAACAGAGAATGAGAATTCACAGTGACGATCCAGGGAGAATTCACACTCGCTAGATGTTTCAATTGTCCTCAACTTCTGGTTGAGAGGGATTGCATAGATAGAGTAGTTACAATGAGAGCAAACATGCGGCCATCTGATAGTAATGGCTAGGCCAGTTCTCTTCACAAGTTGGAGGTCAGTCGGTGCATTGGGATCTAGAAAGAAAAGTACAATAGTTTTAACTTCATCACAACTGTAAATGATCAAACTCACTCATCATCACTCTTTCATATCCAAGTAATTGTTAATAAGCTAAAACCCCCAAAACCATTTATCTGCTCCGGGAATCTGTTAACCATGCATTAAAATAATTACATTATCCTCTAATACTATGCTCAAATTGGTCAAGTCTTTAAACAGGTGGGGAGGGGGGGGGTGGGTACCAGGCCCTGACTGCTCCTTACTCCTTAGGATCCACTTCCATTGAGTCCCTGGTGTCAGCAAGAAGCTACTAAGTGAACAATGTGAGAGTTAGTATATATAACCAAGGCACAAGTGATAAGGACATGAGACCTTAGTTATAATAGACAATATTTAGACTAATATTGAGACTGGCACCTACATTAGTGATAATGGTCATGTTATTGTGTGTGGGTGCAGGTAAAGAGATAACTATGGCTTCTCTCTAAGGGTCTCCACAGGGATGGGAATAACCATCAGGGAATTGAAAATAGATAGAAACTCCCATTAACCAAAAGCAAAAGATTCTTATTATCATTTTCAAAGTCTGAGGATTGACCAAGAAAAACGAAACAATTTCCTCACAAAGTCTAACGAAAACATCAATCCTACATTCAATCCCGATACTATTTTTTTTTTGAGGGGGGGGGGCCACAATCCTTATACTAACACTTGTATCTCATCCAAATAATATTGAAGAAAATTAACATACCGACTAAGATTGAATGATGAATCAATGTAGCCTAACACTGTTAACTGTTTGAACAAAGCATATCAACAAGACCATATCTAAGTAATGTATCCTAACATGCAATATACATGGAGAATACATTAGGATACAAAATGAAGTAAACAACTTTGGCTCTAAAAAGACCCCATTAAACACTTTTAGGTAAAGGATTCTTAGCTGAAAACTGCTCTAAAATGATGTAGAAGTATACTAGCCACGTAGATGATAATAACAACTCCCCGCGTGTCAAACACTAACATTATCAATATCATCAAAATTGGACCAATTTTACGCAACTTTCCATACGAATGGTCAAAAGAGGAAGGAGGAGTGAGGGCCTGGATGGATGGTAGCCACACCCCCTGTATAAAGATTTGACCAATTTGAACGTAGTATTACAGAATAATGCACATATATATATATGAGGTAAGTAAGTGCGTGTTGTAAATACTGGTAAATCATTTGAAGAACATTAAAAACAAGTTGCAGAAGTGCTCAAAGGGTTTCAATCTTGTGGTCTGAAACTGAAACCTTCAATATGCTCATTTTTCAAACAGAAAGTGATATATTTCATTCACCTCATTACAAGAGAGGAAATTTAACCTGACCCAAGGGCATGTAATAAGGTCCATAGCCATATAAACAGAGGTTACACCATTTGTTCAGTTCTCTGCATGTGATGCCTTTAGTTTGACTGACAGCAATATAGACACATCGTCATGACATAGAAAGCTGAAAACGCTAATAAGATGTGCTGTACAACCTGGATAACTTACATGTTATTAATATTTGGGAGACTATTTCACTTTCAGCTCTTTTGGCTTCAACATCTCGGACTGCATGTGCCTCAAATCTGTACCTGGATCCTGATTTCAAATTCCTTGCATGATATTCCATTGAGCTTGCATTAGCACATGACAGATTCTGTGTGTTACATGCTCCATATGCCAATGGACAAATTGTCCACTTGACATGGTCAGCAATACCTCTCTGAGGACACGAGATACTGATTTTGATACTAGTTGATGTTTTAGAAAGCTCAGAGATAACTGGAACATCAGGCTCTGGAAAGAGACCAAGATATAAAATTTTACAGTAGGGAACCAAATATGTTTGATTTCACAAATTCAGTGATGGATAGTAGATAGAAATTATAAACATTGACAGAACGTCTTACATCACAAGATACATGTTATGTTACTTACAAATATGAACTCAATATTGGTAAACTTTGAACAACTACAACCAATTAAATGCTTAAGCTCATTAGAAGTGATCTAAATACTCTCCACTTCCCACCCTCCCCACTGCATCACCCTTTCAAACTTGAATTCTTAGATATTAATAGGATCCAATTACAGGATAACATGCTACTTATAGGTTTGAAATGTAGCAATCCAACCTAAATACCCTTATAGTGATAGATGTGTAGTAGTCCAACCTAAATATCCTTATAGTGATAGATATGTTTCTATAGATATTTTGGCTTTCAAGATATTCACCTTTCCACATATTATAAAAGTTTAATAGTCCATCTGCATCTTCATTGAAGGCTAAGTTGAAGATATCAAAACTGTCTGATTCCAAATATGAATGTGAATATTCACGCATTGATTTTAACCAGAATGCAAAACTGCATGTGGTTTCTATGATGTAACAGGAGCAGTTTTCTTCATGAATCTGACGTAATGGATAGTGAGGGTGTACATGTTTACAAGGGTTTCACGATTTACCAATAACCTTTGACCTCCACCAAAGACAATAGGCTTCTTTAACTTAACGTGGTACTTCTAGACACTAAATTAGAGGTCGGCCCAGGCTTCCAGCATTGAGATATCGTGATTACAAGGGTTTCACAATTTGACCCCCGGTGACCCCAAATGACCTTTGACCTCCACCAAAACAATAGGTTTCTTTTACACAATGTGGTTCTTCTACACACTGAATATGAAATTGGTCTGACCAACCCTTCTTGAGATATCATGTTTACAAGGTTTCACAATTTGACCCTGGTGACCCCAATGACCTTTGACTTCGACCAAACACAATATGCTTCTTGCACTCAATTTGGTGCTTCTACAAACTGAATATGAGGTCCTCCCAAGCTTCCCTTCTGGAGATATCGTGTTTACAAGGTTTTCATAATTTGACCCCTGGTGACCCCAAATGACCTTTGAACTCCACCAAAAACAATAGACTTCTTGTACTCAATGTGGTAGGTTACACACTTAGTATGACGTTGGTCCGACTTCCCTTCTTGAGATATTGTGTTTACAAGGTTTTCACAATTTGACCCTTGGTGACCCCAAATGACCTTTGACTGTCACCAAAAACAAGAGGCTTCTTTTACTGAACATGGTACTTATACACATTAAATATGAAATCGGTCTGACCAACCCTTCTTGAGATATCGTGTTTACAAGGTTTTCACAATTTGACCCCTGATGACCCCAAATGACCTCCACCAAAAACAATAGGCTTCTTGTATTCAATTTGGTACTTTTACACACCAGATATGAAATTGGTCTGACCTTCTCTTCTTGAGATGTTGTGTTTACAAGCTGGGCATCACAAACGCACTCACACACACATACGCCATCATAAATGCAAAGGTTACGATTATCATCGAAACCAAAAAGTAACGTAGCTCAACCAACAAATGTTTTAATTTTGATTGATGACATCCAACACCATTCATCAAATGCAACTAAATTATTAATACATAGAGAAACGTTCAATTGAGGTCTTAAAAAGACTTTCGATGTGTGTGATAGATTCCATAGTCCAGCTTGTTTGATTAATGAGTCACTGACAAGGAAATACAACCTGACCTGATATTTTTAGTACCTTTTGGCAGAATAAAAGTGTGTCTACATTTAGCAATTTTGCAGTCAATGTGAAAATCATGCATATCATAGCTTAAATTTGGTCGGCAGTGAAAGCGAAAGAGAACTTTCAGTTAACCAGCAGATCTTAGTAGAAGTGAAACTAGTAGTGTGGAAAGTTTTACAGTTATTTTTAGGAATAACCCTAATCAAAGGTATGTATATTTACTCTGGAGGGGGGAATCTGTAGCTAGTATATGCAAGCTGTAGTAAACTTACTGAATCCTGCTGTGTGAGTGGTCCTTGAACTAGGATATATTGTGAGTTATATATAATCACTTAATCACCCATACATCATACGATGTGCAGCTTACTATAACACCACATCACTAAGATGTGCAGCTTACTATAACACCATATCACTAAGATGTGCAGCTCACTAGAACACCACATCACTAAGATGTGCAGCTTACTATAACACCACATCACTAAGATGTGCAGCTTACTATAACACCATATCACTAAGATGTGCAGCTTACTATAACACCACATCACTAAGATGTGCAGCTTACTATAACACCATATCACTAAGATGTGCAGCTTACTATAACACCACATCACTAATATGTGCAGCTTACTATAACACCATATCACTAAGATGTGCAGCTTACTATAACACCACATCACTAAGATGTGCAGCTTACTAGAACACCACATCACTAAGATGTGCAGCTTACTATAACACCACATCACTAAGATGTGCAGCTCACTATAACACCACATCACTAAGATGTGCAGCTTACTATAACACCACATCACTAAGATGTGCAGCTCACTATAACACCACATCACTAAGATGTGCAGCTTACTATAACACCACATCACTATGGTCAGACTGTGCAGCTAATTACATCAATTATGACTTTGTCTTTCACTGGTAAAGTCATTAAGCTTTCTAGCTCCATGTCTTGGTGATCATCAATGGCTGTTAACTAGTCAAGACCAGTGGTTTCACATGGGCATAGCCATTTATGCAGTATAACATATATACTCTTGTTTAGTCCTCCCCTGAACCTAGCTATGCAGGGTTACAGGATGTTTATGTCTCAAGAGGAAACTCTTAACTAAATTAAGATATTATTCTTATGGATTTCACAGAATATAATAGGACATTTAAGCTTTGTGCATGAAGACACATAAGTTAAATCGTGAAGATCATTTCTAAGCATAATGCCATCAGTTTAGATACAGACTAGAGCACCAATGGTGCAGAAGCTCATACCTTTTCGAGCTGACAAATGTAGGGCCTTCAAAACCAATTTTGGGCCTGTGAGGGATGCCCCCCCCCCTCCGTTAGCAGAATCTTGGCCACACCACTGGCTATAATTCCTATTTTCCCCTTTAAATCCTATTTTACCCACTCTCTCAAACAATACCACTGACCTACCCTATTAAACTTTCTCCCCTCCACCTTAGCAGACATAACAAGCACTCCCTACAAGACATAACTTCACAAGCTGCCTACATACCTCAGGCTCAAAGACTTCTAAGAATCGGCAAGTGCTGATTGGCTATAGGGCTCTCATGCTTACAGTTCAACAGTTAATAACAACTCCCAGTCCTGCTTTAATTCCACTAACAGCCTCTGCAGAGCTTAACCACAAATGTAAACAAACACTGCAGACACTGGGAGACAAATTAAAGGAGCTTTGGCAAAAGGTGAAGGCTCAGATTTTTTTAAACAATGGGGATTAATTGTAATTAATTAACTTTTGACCAAAAATTTTTAGGCATCACCTTATTCATACACAATCCAACAATCATCAGTTCAACTTTGAATATGATACATCAAAATCTTGAGGAGATTGAGATATTTGAAAATATTACAAAGAATGACCCCCGATGACCCCCTAAATGACCTTTGACCTCAATTTTCCGAACACCCCTCGTAACTCTTATCCCGAGGAACATTGTGACCAAGTTTCATTATAATTGGCCATACACTGTACGAACAGGAGCAATTTGAAAATATAGGGCCACGGCCCGGGCCACAAAAGACCCCTAGTTGATCTTTGATCTCAAATTCATGAACACCCTGAAGGTAAAACTTCCATAGTACTATCGTGACAAACCCTCAACATTGTACCATGGAATCTGTAGGAGAAGAAGCATTTTGCGTATTTCCACAAAATGGCCCATTACGGCCCACAGGTGACCTTTGACCCCAAATTTCGGACCATCTCTGATGGCCCTATACCCAATGGTCCTTGTGTCCAAGTTTCATGAAATTCCATCAAACACTGTGCGAGTGGGAGCAGTTTTACCAATTGTTGACGGATAGAGTGATAGAGTGATAGAGTGATAGAGTGATAGAATGATAGAGTGATAGACGCCGCACTGTAACAATAGCTCACACCAGCATGCTGGTATGAGCTAAAAATGAGAGGTAGCTTAATTTCAGATATCAAAGATAATTAACACATGTAATAAATACATAAATTTGACTTGTAATAACCAAAAATGTGTTAAAATAATTTGCAGCAATACACACATAATAACTGTGTACAGGATAATAGTTATAACCCATATTTACCTATAATTCTTTTCTCTATTTTTAATTTTTTTTAGTGTATGAAGCAGTAAATTTTGAAGTCGTAAATCATGTACAGCATACAAGAGTACGAAGCAATATGAATTTAGTCCACAGTAACATTGACATTTTTCTTATTATTCCAGAATTCCACATCTTTCTGGCATACTTTCTATTCCTTCTTCGATTTTGGTCTATTTGCGAAAGCGTTGATCTTTTACAGAAAATAAAAGATCAACTAAAGTGTTGATAAGTAAGTGCTTCAGATAGCTACAACAATAAATACATTTTTAGCACTAGCATGAAAATGTGAAATAAAAGAATTTCTAATTTTTTTCAAAGAAAATGGAAGAACTTACTTGTAAGAATCGTGAAATTTTCTGGTTCACTCTCTAATCCATTACTGACACTAACCAGGCTCACAAGGTAAATTACTCCTCCTTGCACTTCTTCATCATGGCAAAATATCTCTTTGCTATGTATTTCCTGAGGGCTGTATATTTCTTCATGTGAAAATCTAACTTTAACATATTGATACATGCCTTCCACTGTCCAGCATATATTAACGCGACCATACTGAGACGTGTCATTGGATACAATTGTGGGGTGGTAAGGTTCTGTATGTTATGAAAGAGAAAAACAACAGAAACGAGTAAATAAGACTCAATATGATTATATATATATACATCAACACCCCATCAACCATGATCTATTACCCTCACAACACCTCTAAACCAGCTAAGTAAAACTTTGTGTTTGGTCACACACATTTAGGCCAGTTCTTTGCTTGATAACATAAGGGAGTGGAAGATGCAGACATGAACTATGGTGGACAATAGAAGTAGCATAAACATCATGCATTGTCATATATCTGAAATCATCTCACCAAGCTATTCAGATATCATTACCCATTTCATCTCAGATCTCCTATACTATCACGCAATTCATCTTTAAGTCTCATATATCATAATGATCCATAAATCATCATTTATCTTATTTAAGATCCTGTTTCATTCCATATCTCACTCCTCATTGCTTAGCTCATCACACATCTAAGATATCATAATTTAGATCACCATACATCTTATGATCTTAGATGTCATTATTCATCCAGGTGCCATCATTTATCCCATCTCGTATTTCAGGTGTCATCATATAGTTCACCATACATGTTAGATATCGTAACTCATCCAGGTGCCATCATTTATCTCATCTCTTAGATGATAACACCACTTAATTCAACATACATCTTAGATATCATAACTCATCCATGTATCTCATTTATGTCATATCTCAGATATCTTCACTTAATTCAACATACATCTTAGATATCATAACTCATCCATGTATCATCGTTTATCACATCTCATATCTCAGATAACACCACATTGTTCCACCATACATCTTAGATATCATAACTCATCCATGTATGTCATTTATGTCATATCTCAGATATCTTCACTTAATTCACCATAATCTTAGATATCATAACTCATCCAGGTATCATCGTTTATCACATCTCATATCTCAGATAACACCACTTAATTCAACTTACATCTTAGATATCATAACTCATCCAGGTATCATCATTTTTCTCATCTCATATCTCAGATAACATCTCTTAATTCAACGTACATCTTAGATATCATAACTCATCCAGGTATCATCGTTTATCACATCTCATATCTCAGATAACACCAAATAGTTCCACCATGCATCTTAGATATCATAATTGAGCCTTGTGTCATCATATATGTCATCTAATACATCATGGTGTATAATTCAGTTTCAATATTTTGCATATTTTCAGGCATCATCATGTCACAACTACATGAAAGGAGACCAGTCGTTAATATAACTTGGTTTCTCTCTTACTTGTAGAAATATTCTTATTCTTCTTCCACGAGAGTTCTCCTGTTTTAAATCGCACTTGTAAGTGATATTGCTTCCCTGACATGAGACTACCGATGACAAGGTTTTGAGATAAATTGAAGGTTTCATATTTATGTGTCAATATTTTGTCAATGGAAACTTCCACATTGTCCAATCTTGCAGCAGATGACAGTTTGACAGTGACTTGTGATGTGTCACTGCTTAATACAGAAATGTCCAATGATGGCGGCTCTGTGGTGAAGATAAATCAAAGAAGTGGGATATGAAAGTTATTTCCAAAAGATAAAAAAATTCTTCTTGGTATCTGGCAACAAGTTTGGGAATCTTTGAGGGTAAAAGGTGTCCTTAGAAATTTTAGGGTCCATAAAAGCCTGTTCGGTCCTTCAATAGTTCACTGACTTATCCATGATGTCAGAACATTCAGCACAAGCCTACGAGTGCCACCTTAGGCACAGTAACTCTTTATCTCCCCCCAGCCTCTAATATGGAGGGACTAAGGTCATTAGTGATAGTCCCTTTGTCTGGGAGTCCATGAACAGTCTTCATTGTCCCAAGGGGTCCATGATGTAAGAGGTTGAGAATCTAGAACCTAGGCTCTAGAGGTTGAGAATCTAGAACCTAGGCTCTAGAGGTTGAGAATCTAGAACCTAGGCTCTAGAGGTTGAGAATCTAGAACCTAGGCTCTAGAGTGAACACAAAGAAGTCATATACTAAACTTGATATAGTTTATAGCAATTATAGCAGTTAGAAAGACCTAAAACCTCAGAAGACTTACCTAAGTTAATGATGAGATTTACTGGGCTACTAAAGTGTTGTTCTGTCTGTGCTATAACAGAAACGTTGTAGGTAATGTTCTGACTTAAATTATCAAGATAAATGAAATTATTCTCGCTGCTAAAATTATATGTATTTTCATCTGTTGTATAGGAGATGGTAAAACTGTCTGCATAATCAGGTTGGGACCAATCAAGCCGGACAGATTTGTAGGTTTGCTGATCAAACTTCAGTTTCATTGGTGACTGAGGAACTGTAAATAAACCAAAAAAAATGTAAGTTGTCAGTGAATATCCAAACTCCATCTACAGAACCTTCAGTACTACAGTACATACTGATTGCAATTCCCAATTGTAACAAAACACTCCTGTGCATTATCATGTACAACAAAGTGTATATGCTGGAGTTAAACCAAGCTATACTGCCAAACACATGCATTACAACAAGCAGGGCTCAGTATTGCATTCACAATTCATATGACATCGCAATTTTGGCATTTTTCATGAAATCTAAAGCAACAAGCAAACATTTGAATTCAGAGGACTTCTGAGATAAATGAATAAAAAATCCCACTATATCAATTATACAATGACCACACAATACAAATAATAATTGACTGTGATATCTCAACCAAACTGTCTTCTAGTTTTTACATTCTGGATATTTTGTGATCTGCTTGACACTGTCATAGTTTGCTTTGTACATGCTTTTTAGCCTTACTCTTTACGTCCAGGAGATCATTCCTGTGAGAAAACACAGAATAACATAGCATTTGCACAAGTACCAGACAATGATATCAACATTTTACAGTACCATTATTACCACTACTCAATCCCTGTTTAAATATATTTTTAAAGTAATAAATAAAGCTACTGAGAAAGAACAACTGTGAGTAAATTAATATCTGAACTGTTGAAAAACCACAGTGTTTAACTAGTCACAGTGGGCAACTCTAACTTCTAAGCTCTCTAATTCAAGGCGTTTATGTACAGCAAAAGACACACCTTCCTCAGTTTCCACCAAAATTTGTAATTCCACACAAAATTCAACATTTATTCACAGAAACAGCTACCATTAATTGCCTTCAGCAAAGTTAAGTCAAAATCAAGCTTAAAGAAGAAGGTGAAAATCTGAACTAACCAGAAAGCTTGTTGGCTTTGTGTTTTCTTGCCACATTTTGCATAGAACATTTAAACACTAAAACTGAAAACAAGACTTTAAAGTGTTCACCATTACTGACTTCAAGTGATACAGCAAGGTTCTTACACAAATGTCAACTTACCTATCAGGTTCAAATTCCATCCAAACTTTTCTTTGACTGTTTATTTCTGTTAACCTCAAAGGACATTTGACCTCCACCAATTTCAATAGGAGTCTTATATGCACCAAAGAGAATCTCAGACCAAGTATGGACTGCAATGAAGCTGCTCTTCTTTTGTTATGTTTACAGTGTTCTCATACTCTCTCATAACCTTTGTTGACTTTTGATCTCTAATAATCTCAATAGGGTTCTTATACTCTAGCATGATCTACAGGTCTACCAAATATGAAGTTTAAGCAGGATGTACTTTTTAACTTATCGTGTTAACGTTTCCAGGCTTTGACCTCTGTTGACATCAAATGAACTTTGACCTTTATCAACTTCAACAGCTTTCTTCTACTCACCAAGTACGTAGTATCTACATACAAAGTATGTATACATGATGTACTTTGAGACACATTGTGTTTAAAAGCTTTTCAGACTTTGTTCTATGTCAACCTCAAATGAGCTTTGACCTCCACCAATTTTGACAGAGTTCTTGTACCTGGTACAGGTAAGTGGGATCAACATACCAGCTATGGACTTCAACAAAGATTTCACTTTTGATGTACTTTGTGACTTATTGTGTTTAACAAGGCTTTTAGATATTGACCTCTATTGACCTCTATTGACCTCATATGAACTTTGACTTTCACCACTTTCAACAGGTTTCTCATCAAGCTGTATCTACATACCAAGTATGTAGTTCAACCAAGATGTACTTTTTGACTCGTGTTTACAAGTTGGTGTCATATACACATGCCATCACCGTGGCATAGTTTCCTTTTGCCTCCGGCAAGTCATGCCAAAATTATCCATCATAGCACGCAGGCACCATTGTGGAAAATCTATAGAGGCAGATCTACCCAGGCTACCATACCTGTTGTAAAATAAATGCGATGTCCTTTGAAAACACTGAGCATGTATCTAGCACCGGATGACAATGAGTGCAGACTAAAGGTTCCGTTTGTCGTGTATACTCCTGGTGTTTTGGTCGTAACGTTTCTCTGCTTCACAGTGTTGTTATTGGTTAAATTGAGGGTGATGGTCAGCTCTTGGAAAACTGCCCGGGGTGAGGTCCAAAAGAATTCAGCCCAAGTAGTATTCACCGCAACAACTGTACAGGAGTCTATATATCTGGGTCCAAATGCTATGTAGGAAAATTAGTAAAGAAGTATTACTGCTATGGCAAAATGCAACTTTAATGTATATCATTACAGCTGCAGTTTCCTCTGAGTTGTTGCTCTGTGTTATTCTGACCAACACATCTTCATGCATACTTGGATACAGTCTGACTTAGAGAAACAGTTGGCAATGTTATTGGCAAAATCATATTTGTTAAGTTATCATGTTGGTAGCATTTGCAGGCTTCAAGCTTCCATTGACCTCAAATGACCATTGACCTCTACAAATTTCATTAAAGCTCTTGTAGTCATCAAGAAGGACCAAGCTTGAGGCTTAACCAAAATGTAAGTTTTTACTTTTCATGTTAATGTTTTCAGACTGGGAGCTTTTTTGACCTTCAATTACACACTGCACCAATAGTATGAAAGTACCATCAATGTGCAAATTAACAAAAGTCTAAATATCAATTTTAGCTTCCTTGAAAAACTGAGTTGTTTAGAAATAAGCACTGTTCTAAGAAAGGGAAATGTTATTCTATAATATCTTGTATTTCTTCACACTTTCACTAGTACTGTATATGAACAGACTGAATTGAGATATGAAGAACAGATTGTGAAACAAAGCTGTGATATTGATTTAATAAAATTAAAATACCTGTTTCATAATCTGATTAAAGGGTCGGTTACAGAAATTAAAAGTATAAATCCAATTTTTTGCTGTAATGCCTAAAATGTAAATTTGACAACATTCATCACACAGTCAATGAACACATATTTACATAATATACTCCCTTATGTGATCACTGTATGCAATGCTGGGCAAAAAGGATTATTTCTGATAATACTGCAACAAATTGACGTATAAATCATGAAAACCAAAGTATTCACACAAATTGATTGGTAATGCTTGACATGTTTCATGACAGTTTTTTTACTGGCAGTTAAACTTCAAGCTATGGCATGCAATATGGCTGTTGCAATTTATGTGTATTTCAAACAGACATGGGAATAACTGTGGCAGTATATAGCTGAAACTTAAAGTATGTATTCAGTTTTATATGAAAACGAAAACAAGGGATTGCTAGTCTCCCTGGAATGTATTGCATACAGTAGTTGTAATCTGCACTTTGTCTGATTTTGTCACAATTTGATGGTATCATACTTCTCTCTTTAAAGAAAGATAAGATAACTTTAGGCAGAATGTCTTGATCATGTTAAATACTCCAAGAGAAAACAATTCAGTACTAGTAATACTTTGACAGCTATTCTGGTTTTCAAGATGATTCACCTTTAAAAATAAGCTAAATCTATGGAAATGGGCACCTTAGTGCAGACGTTCATGTTAATGTTCAATCCATTGCTCGTAACAACAAAACCATGTTCATTTAGCATGATCATATAAACAACAGTGTACCCATGGATGACATTCAACACCATTTGTAGTTCTAACATATTTGTAACACATTGTAAACATGTCATTTGAGGCCGAAACAGTCTTTTTGTTACCCCATTGATTTAGTGTTGCGTCTGAGGAACTAGCCTAATTGTCTGTGTATTAGACTAATCCAGACTATTATAGTTCAGGCACTTACACTGATGAACCCCCGACCGTTTAAAGGGTCACTTCTCAAACATTTTGCCATTCCGAGAATTGTACATCCAAGAAGGGAATTGTTAAAAAATATTAACTTCATCCAGTTATCGTATTGTTGATTTGATGTGAATCTTTTGACCACTCTAACAAGCACGTACAAACGTTAATCCTAGTTACAATTCTTGAGATGTCGAGCTTTGGCCAAGATAGACAATTTGGCCATGTCTGCAAATAATTAATGCATTATAAACCTGTTATGTCAGGCCCTGAAAGTCTTCTAATTTTGAATTGCTTAACTGAATATGCTATACTTGGTGTTCCAGCCACCTAGATTGATGTTCCTCTGTCCTTTATCAAAAACATTAAAGAGAAAGGCAGCATTTATTACCTTCAGTCACAGTCAGGATCTCAACGAGGTCACAGGAACTATTAGTACAACAGCTAAGACTGACATTGTAAACTTCACCAGGAATTAGTTTGTCTTTGAATCTAATCCGAACCGGGTTATCACGAAACGTTTCAGTTTGGTTCCATTTATCATCTCCATACTCTCCCTGTCCTGTAGCGACAATTTTGGTAAACTTATCTGTATCATTAGTTTCGATAGCACCAGAAGAGCTTCCATAGGGATACCAGGTACAGAACCCTGAAAGAGCAGAACATCAGAGTTAAGTTGAGAAAGAAACCAAGACTAGATTTGGTGACCATCATATCCCCCCACCCACTCCCAAAGTATCCTTGAGCATTGCCTGTGTGAGACTCGTATAGACTGGTAGTCAATGATTAAACCTGCTCAAAATGCTGCTTTGTACAAAATTTCTCTGTCAAATTCATTAATGTTTATGAAGTGTGATTGTAAATTCTGTCCCCCTTTATTTCTAACTGTTTGGAATCAAATCAGTACTGCATATAATTATCTGTTTTTCACTACTTCAACATGTTTAAGGGGACATTTAAAATAGTTTCCTTTAAGTCATCTACTTTGTGCAGCAATGGAAAACAAAACTGTTTTAGGTTCAATCAATTACAGTTACACATGTCATGTGACCAAAGTGTACTTAATAAACCCAACTTTTCCAGAATATTCTCAATGTTAATTTAAAGTGAAAAGGATTGATTCACAATTAAATCTCACATAATGGACATTGGAACAACAATTGTTTGCATGTTTTATTCCTGTCTACATAAATTAAAACGTGGAATGATTGGTGCAATCAAACACTGATTTATAAAGAATACAAGAAGTGCAATCAACAACAAGGCAGTGCAAAATGTATTTAAGATCTATTTTTCTTTGGAAATGTATGCTTTATGTTTTTAATTTCTAATAACAAGAGATAATTGATTCCTGATATATTTACCAGTCGGTGGCGGTATCCCCCTGCTTGTACGTCCTCCATTATTACTAAGGCTGGAAGATGATTCTGTGGGCAGTGCAATTGTAGTCACCATTTGGTTACCTTTAGTTGCCATGGTTATCTGAGACATCATTACATTTGTTGTATACAATGAGTTTTCTCTGCTTCCTATCTCGGTTCTGATGGATCTTGCTTCAGAAGTGCTTGACATCTTTGAGGTACTTGCTGTAGGTTCCTGTGTAGATGTTCGCAAAGGACTGCCTGACATCGTTGAGGTACTTGCTGTAGGTTCCTGTGTAGATGTTCGCAAAGGACTGCCTGACATCGTTGAGGTACTTGCTGTAGGTTCCTGTGTAGATGTTTGCAAAGAATTGCCTGACATCGTTGAGGAACTTGTTGTAGGTTCCTGTGTAGATGTTCGCAAAGGACTGCCTGACATCGTTGAGGTACTTGCTGTAGGTTCCTGTGTAGATGTTCGCAAAGGACTGCCTGACATCGTTGAGGTACTTGCTGTAGGTTCCTGTGTAGATGTTTGCAAACCTGTAGGTTTTGTGATCTCATTTTCTTGGAATGATTTTGATGGGTTTGTGAATCCATTATAAGTTACAAGATCCTTTGCTGTTGAAGTGAGCTTGGGAGTTTCAGTTTGTTCTAATTCATGGGTTGAATATTTTGGTAACAAACTCATTGGCTTTGTACTTTTTTCTGTAGGAAGATTGAGAGCACTTGTTTGAGTACTCTTGGTGGTGGATACAGCCGAGGATGAGACTGTGGTGAAGTCGTCATCAGAAGCAACATCCATATCACTATAAGAAAACGTCTCTGTAAAATAATCTCCCTGCAAACCCTCCATTGGTTCTGTCAAATAATCTCCCTGCAAACCCTCCATTGGTTCTGAAAAACAGAGAAAGAAATAAAGATGACTTCACTGTTTTCTGTCACCTTTCTTGGAATATTACTCCCAGTACTTAGATACAAGAAGCCTATGCAGCAGGTAGCACTTATCAACTCCATAATGTTGAAGAATAGCTACTGTACCTTTGTGTGTGTACAACAATCAACCTGAAGGAAAATAAACTAACTTTGCACTTACAAGTGCCATTCCACAGGCATGTTATTGGCAAAATTAACTGGAATATTCCCTTTCATACCATACAAACATTTACTGTATTATGGAAGGGGAAGCGAGGATTAGGTAGGAAGATAAAGGGTATGGAAACATCTGAAAACAGGTTATTAAAGGTGCTGGTAATGTTCATCCCTAGCACAGGCAAGTTTATGTTCTTGAAGTATTGTGTCTACAAGCCAACGTGTAACATACACAGACATAGTCACGCATGCAAGCACGCACCCATACACACACACGCCATCACATAGATGCCCTCGGCAAGGAGTCAGAAATAATATAACGTACCTGCAAGAACTACAAGGAAAGCTTCTTGACAGCAAATTAGTACCACCTGCAATAGATTAGAACATTCTTTATTCAGTAGTTGAAATATAATATATGTTAGGCTATATGAACTAATCTTGCTCATCTCTCAGTTCTCATGGAGCAGTAGCAAAACCATGTGGCACGAAACTCAATTCATAAAAAAGAATTGGTTAATTCTGAACTTGGTTCACAGGATTTCTTTCTCTACAAGAATAATTTTGGCTCACCGGGTGGGGTGTTAGGAGAAATTCACTTCGCCCTACCACTCTTCCCCAAGAAAGAAGTATCATGCAGCAGTAGCTTTGTAACTCCCGAACTGCGATAGTAGCTGATACTTAGAATTATCCTCCATAAGACATTTTCAGAATTTGATCTGTTAACCTCCACAAAAATTAGGTTTCTTGTAGCAACAAGGTGGATCTTATAGTGTCTGACCTTAAATGACCTTAAACGAACTCACTATTAAGGTGGATGTGCAGGCCAGTATAAAGTTCATCAAAGTGTACTTTTGACTATTTTGCTTGCAAGGCTTTGAAATTTTGATTCTATTGACCTCAATGACCCCAATGACCTTTAATCTTTTATCGGTCAAGCTCAGCCCAATCAATGTTGGGTATGGTCTAACAACATGGGTGTAACAGACTAACACCATTGGGTATGGTCTAACACCATGGGTCTAACACCATTGGGTATGGTCTAACACCATGGTCTAACACCACTGGGTATGGTCTAGCTTACCAAAATGGGACAGAGACGTTCCAAAAAAGAGGAAACAAACACTTTTTTTGTTTCTCAAAACGTTGATTCGAGATGACTCCTTTATTGATTTTATTCTTTTGATTGACTTGTGTGAGATAATTATAGTAACAGATAATGTCCACGAAAATCAGTTGAGATTACATTGGACGGTACAATTTGTTATACAAACAACTGATGTATGAAGCGTTCACTTCGAAGACTAAGACTCTAGTCATCTCAGTCGCCAAGCTGGCTCGATTCAGCCATACGGACACACATAGTCTACACATGTATACTTCCACAGCCAACTAAATGTGAGTTATGTGACACTACATTTATAATCAAGGAGGGGCATGGTTGGTCAATGGGAGAATAAATAAATGACTATTTAATATATGCATGCAAGGTTATGACTTCACTGAAAAACTGACCAATGAGAGCTATTCTAAGATGTTCTCTGTGGACATTCCATTTACAGTACCACGACAATCACGCGCAAAGCACAAGTGTCACCTTGGGCTATTCTAAGGAAAATACGGCCTGGCAGAAACAATATACAGTAAATAAATTAATAATTGGCGTGAAAAAGTACTAGTCTTTCTGGATAGTTGAAGAAGTAAACAACTATCAAAGAAGACGCTGAAAAGTGCTGAGGATCCCTGGATATTAAGGGCGTGACTGTGAGTTGCATTAAAGAAGCAGGCCTAACATTTGACATGACATCCCCCTTGGTTCTTGCAAGTGAAACCACATCTGAATACAAAATATGAAACTACACTGTGCTGTGAGAAACCCTTATAGATACACTCCATATCATGAATCATACAAGCACATAAGAAGGAAAGGAAGTAAGCAAAGGTCATACAAATCTGATTTGTCATCATACGTTTATTCAAATGCAAGACAACCATTGAGCAAGCACCAATGAGCTCAGGAAGAAAGGCAGGAAAACGTCTCAAAAACCAGTCATTCTATTAGTGAGAGGCAACCATGGCATATATCTAACAACATTCATGAAAAACATTGTTCTTACATAACTTTGCAACTTCAGCAAACACAAAAACATGAGGAGAACACTTTATTTATCTCACAGGGCTCCCTGTGAGATAAAAAAAAAGAAAAAAAAAAAGAAGAAGACAAAAACTGAACCTGGTATATACATGCATCTGTGGTAAACAACACACGAAGATCACTATGTTAAGTTCAGGTTAACAATACTATGACATATATATATAGTGCAGGATTAATGTTCAAATATGCACCGAGAGGTAAATAACCAGCATCCTAGTATCATGTACCACACCTTACCAATTTGGAAGTATGAAGTTCAACCAAGCTGCACTTTTTTAGATATCTTGTTCACAAGTATCATATACACACAAACAAATACTCACACATACCGTACACAATATCATGAGCACAAAGATTCCTTTTGCCCTCAGCAAGGCATAATTTCGATCAAAATTTCCCATGTAAGCAGTTGCTATAGTGTTTACCCAATTATATTATAATGTGTATAGAGACAAGAAGACTTTTCCAGGAAGGTCTAACCTTACTTATTGGCAGCTTCCTACATCACTGTTGAATGCTTTTGGTTTCATCAACCTTTTACTGTGTACAGTGTGTTCAGATACAGTACTAAGTGTTTCCAGTACGGTGAGTGTGATCAGAATCGGCTGCAGAACTTAACAAGAGGGCAATCCATGGAGTTGCAGATCTCATCTCTTTAATGACAAAAGTGATTGTTGGGTTACTTCTGAATGCATCTGGTTGCTATCTTCGTTAATAGGCTGGAATCCAGTTTTTGATGTATGGTTTAGTAGAAAAAATGATAAGGATATGGAACCCTCAACAATCTGGTAGTTTAGTGGCTTTTTCCTACATGTTGACAAGCAGAAATGACTAAAACCAATTTTTAGGCTTTTTGACCTCTGACCTATGGTGCCATCAATCATGCAGGCACAAGCTTACATGATCCGGCACCTACCCACCAAATTTAAACTTGATCTGATTTACGTGTTAAGAGGTCACGACATACTTAATTGCAAAATTTAGGCCAATTTGATCTACACTGCCCTTGACCTGACCCTTAAAAACCACATAAGTACTCTTTTTCATATCTGTTCCCTTATTCTCTACATATCATGTGGTTCAATTACTTTTTTCAACATACTGACAAGCAGGTCATGGCTAAAAAAGTTTTGGGTAGTTGACCTCTGACATTAGACTCATGACGTCACCAATCACGCAGGCACAAGTTTTCATGGTCAACAAGTTAAGGAACCGCATTTACAGTGTAGGAGTTTGCAGCACACGGTTTCGCACAATTTTAGCCAATTTGACCTTTGACCCAGACCCTAAACCTGTCTTTTCTTAAATTGCGTTTCATTATTCTCTACATATCTTGTGGTGTAATGCCTTTTTTCTACACAATCAGGAAAAAGCTAAAAACAGCTTTCCTGTGGATGTAAACTTGGTCTACCGAAGCAGAGTTGTGGTATTAGATGAGAATTCATAAAATATGTTAGAACTATTGACCCTGTCAAAAATGCTGATCCAGCTCAGACTGAAGAAACAATGCTCACAGACTTATAAGGTTTTCCGTTCGTTGATTATCAATTTGTCCATTGTTAAGATTTTATGTCTCGTCTCTCTAAAGGTAGTCAGGCACACCCAGTTCCTGACAAATCGGGCGATTATAAATGGATCATAGCCCAAGGACCAGGTTCCCGAAAACTGAGAGAAATTCCCTGGCAACAAACTATAACACTTTCAGATATCCACTGATTTACTTCGGTAGAAAATCATTTCTGGAGATTTTTCTAACCTCCCCCCCCTTGTTTTACACACATGCACCACCATTCCACTCAAGAGAACTCGATTGTCCTAAACGAGCTACCGTAGTGATAGATTGCATGCGTAGTTCACACTTTATATGTTGGTACAGCTTTACACTTCGACTCATAACCGTACTGTAAGTCCTCGTGCAGGTGCATATTTATTTGCATATTCTTAATGTAGAGATTTTGGAGGCCTACACAAGTAGGACGTGGCTGCCTGTCTTATAGTACACAATCACAACTATTCTCATTTATGACAACGAGTTAGAAGAAGACTCAACTGAATGGGATCAGGGAGAGGGATGTGTGTATGTCAAAGCAAGGTACATGAAAATGGGAAATTTATAACACAATTGCAAAAACGTAAAGCACTCGTCCAGAAAAGAAACACAATTTGGACCGCCCAGAATATTCCATGCGTGTCGGGTAATATATTATAGCATCGTGTATAGGCTATTATATACGGTACAGATAACCTCACACCAGGCTACAAATTGAGATGTACTCCTTCCCCCTCCCCAACCAGACCATCCTGTGATTAATTAGATAAATTACATTTTATTATCGTAATACTGGGAAATACCATACTCCACTACAATCAGGCGCGTAGCCAGGAATTTGCCAAGGGAGGGGCGAAACTGTAGATTTGGCATTGCAAACTTTTCTAAGCGTAGTGCCACCATGATTGGCACGAAGCGTACAAGAAAATTTTGGCTGAAAATGCCTCCCAGATTGCTGGAAATGGCACTTCCCAGGCCTTGTAAGTTGTATCTTAGCATCTTCTCTTTTGAAAATATTAGCGATATCATTAAAACATTAAAAACAAAAAATATGCTCAAGGGGGGGGGGACGGCTGCCACCTTCGCCCCCCCCCCCTTGGCTACGCGCCTGACTACAATACACACACTATGAATATTATGCACGTACGTGCAAGCAAAGTGTACATGTAGTGTACACTTAATCGCACTTAGGCTAACATCCTAACTGGCGGACGTGCGGCGAGTTTGCCGACGGAATTATACAGATAAAGATTGTCACTACGAGACACGGTAAGTGACATACTGTTTCAAAAGATTTGGTATAGAAAGGTAGCAGTTGGTCAAGGAGATGAATTTCAAAGCCTATCAGTACCATATAGGCTACGTACAGTAGCTATAGATCTAATGTTAGGCTTAGTAATAGTAGTACTAGTAGCGTAGTTGCAGGATGGTGGTCAGGCCATTGGTGCGATAAAATCGCTTAAAATGAGTATCTGGTTGTAAAGTTGAACACGACATAACATTAATTAGGAATAGTCACGGGTGCTTGACTGTGTAAAAATCGTACTGAGATAGTAATGAATGTGTGCATCAAACATATATAGTACCTGTAGAAACATGAAGCACCCAGCAAACGCAAAAACCTTTTTAGAACGTTATTAAAACGTTCGTCTTTTGTTTTGATAACGGTATTTGTGGTGTCATAAATATGTCACGAAAACGTTTTCAGGCTATTATTTTCAAACATTTTTCGTTAAAACATTAATATCTCCTAAAAACTTTATGCCGACGTTTTTATAACCGCACCACATTTAACGTTATAAAAACATATTTTAGAGGCTCTTTTGAAAATATTATGATAACGTTTAGTTTTTGCTGGGCAGCCCCCACCCCCCCCCTCACGCAAATGGAACGGATGGTACGTATCGTGCAATGTTTAATGGGACAAACGGCCCAAACGTTTCCATATGCACCCTCCCCTTCTGTGTACAAACCACAAAAACATTTATTTAATCGTACGTGGATAGCACCTGTAGAATTCGTGTTTGACAGTTTAACAGTTTGTTATAAGAACAAGGCTACAAGCCATCATTATGTAGTTGTTTTCATATCGGGATACATTGTAAGGACAATTATTAGTTCCGGTTTTGCCTAACAGGATGGAAGTGATTCATACGCATATCGGTCTGTGGAATGGGTCTGATATCACAGAAGAACAATTACCTGCTGCATAGAGCTTTATAATAACCATTGGCCACACGGTAATTTATTTTCAAGATACACGAGGAAAACTGACTACTGTACTGAGGTTGATTTTGTATGGAATGACCTATTATTGATTTATGTATAATGTATATACTTGCTCAATTTACCAGCAAACAACCAGCGAAACTGTTCAATCAAGTTTGGTTTAATTTCGCAGTTTGTACTCACCAGTCTGGTTCTTACATATACTCCATCTTTAACTTTTATATAAGCTATGTCTGAAAACAAAATCCTTAACTTAATGCCACTAAAATCACAATAGGAATAACTAAATATAAAGCACCAACTTTTCTGTACTGGATTATGCAGTTGCCTTACAACTGTTGCACTACAATTGTCATGTACAATTGTACAGTATATCAGCTTTAATGGTCGGAATATGTTATTTACAGAGGTATCCAAATATATCGATCATGGCTTGTTCAAAGTTACAACCCAACACATAATACAGCCTTCCTCCAGTCCTGCATGGAATGTGTCTATCCTATTATAATATTACAGGTGCGGATTTTCTCCCAATTCCATCTCCATATATCCCCGCCCACCCCTCACCTCCCCCGGTCCCCAATGGACACTTGTTCCCTACTTTAATTCACTTTCATCTTTAGAAGTCCTGGCACTACTCAAAAATGAAACCTTCAATCCATTGCAACAGCAACAGTGTACGTAAAATACTACATTCCCTCTTCAAAAATGGCACATACCTTCCAAACAATTGCCGATTTCCAGCTAATTGAATGTTCTAAGCAAGGATATATGCGGTGTTTTTTTCTTTTCTTTCTGCAAGCCGATGGTTACGCAAGATTTTCCCGTTGACTTAGTTTGGTGTTAGGCTACCACGTGGTCGAAGATAGCAGCAATAATGAAAGTACTCCATGGATATTTTAGTTCCAGCTAACTGCGTCACAATTTAAGCAAATAAACAGATGGATATGCTAGATTTCCCCCATTGACTTAAGGTGGAGTTAGGCTACCATGTGGTCGAAGATAGCAGCAATAACGAAAGTATTCGGTGAATATTATTAGTGCCAGCTAACTGCGACACAATTTGAGCGAATAAACAGATGGTTAGGCTAGATTTCCGTGTTGACTCTTTGTGATTTAAACTATACCCTGTGGTCAGAGATTTGTGGGGATTTAACGCAAACCTAGATTTTCGAATGCACGTGTCCTTGTTGTCATCAATCAGCTAGTTCTGGTAGTCCATAGCAAGCGCTTTCTTCTCATAGTTGAAATTCTCAAAATTATTATTTTGCATTCATTCATTTCATAGAAGGAAAGACTGGCAAGGAAATTTGCGGGATGTTAAGATGGATGATAGACAAAAATAATCGCAAGTGGCTTTTTATTAAACGTTCATTCCAAATACGATCGTTTAGCGATGAATTGCTACACGGTCACAGCCGTAATGACTGTTTAATTCAAGTTGAGAGCTGAAATTTATTCAGGGGAAATTCCGACTTGACAACTTTGGACATGCGGGATATGAAATCAAATTGCGGGAATCGCGCAATCCCGCGGCTAATGCGAACCCTGAATCGTAGTAAAGAAATAGTCGGAAGTATTTTTTTGGAAGGTTTTCCTTTATTTCATGTGCATTTGCATTATTATTTATTATACATCAAACATGAAATTCAGTTGTTCAAAACAACAGCAGTATCGTTGAAAAAGTAAATTCCGGAGCGTATAGTAATCTGCCATTATGAACATTGTGTATGGCTGGTTCCAATATTTGGTCCGGAGTTTCGGGTACCCGTTACCCGACCGGGTAATGATAACGGGTAGAAGGTTCCGATTTTTTGCTACCTGACTCAGACCTAGTTCATTGGCTATTTATCGATATACTATGTGCATGTATAAGTACATTATATCGTTCTTGAGTACTGCTAGATCAGGTTACTCGTAACCATATGATATTGTCCTCCTGGTATAGTACAGGCATTTCCACGGTAAAGATATCAAGGTTTTAGTCTATGTGTCTCTGAGAAACGATATGGAATCGATGTGCCCTTACACACATCGGCAGTATAATAGGTGGCCAAAATTATACAAATCATTTAGTCACGAAGTTCGTTCACCTAAACATTGCATAAACGCACAAGAAACTTTCAAACACAGGTATATTTCTATATCCGTAGGTGTTCTTGAACTTTGCAAAACACCAACAAAATTTGCATCTTAGGCAAATACACACGACTTTTCAGAGAAAAGAAGAGAAGCGTAGCAATAGGTGGTTCCTGGGGCCCCCGATGTCTAATGCCCCCAGCCCCCCAAGAGCTGATTCCAACTTTTTGATCCAACTGATCACAACTGCCAACTTGTCATGTTTTGCATGAATAATTGCCAACATGCATATATGCATTTGTCCTGTATTCTACTAGCTCTAGTATTTCTACTTTATGACAGTGGCGTAGGAAGGTACTTTTGAGTGGGGGGGCTGAAGATGGATGGCCGGCCTGGGGGAGGGGTCTAAGGGGAGGGGGTGTCCCCCTCCCCTTTGGATTTTTTTTGCATTTCCAGGTGGCCTCAGATGCAATTTGGTGCAATATAGCACACTTCAACCCACCCACTCCATTTTGTATATAATTTTGCATTTTCACCTGGCCTTAGATGCAATTTGTTGCTCTAAATGAGATTTTTTTCTCATTTGGAAATGAAAAAGGGGTTTTCTGACTTGCGAAGCGGGGGGGCGGAATGATACTTCCGCCCCTCCACATTTTTCACTGGGGGGGCTGGCGCCCCCCCAGCCCCCCCGGTTCCTACGCCCTTGCTTTATGAGACCTACCCCTCTGGTTTAAAGGTTTGAATAATGCAAGAGAAGGCATTGCTAGCCACCATGAAGGGGTAAGGTGAATCTCACAACATTTATATTTCGTAATAAAACATTAAAAATTTATATTTTGACTTACTTTCTGATAAATCGCCATTGAATTTGGCACCTGTTTCATGGCTCCTAAAAGTGCCGTTAAATTTGCAGTGAACTTGACCTCGCTACAGGAGAAAATCTCATTTTTGGTAAAATTGGCTAGATTAGATTATGCTCTTTTCATTGATACCAATTTTGCAATTGGAAATGCACTAGTCTTGTCAATAATCAAGGTATTAACTTTCGGCGAAACACAGCGTTATGTAATACAGAAGTTAGGACTTTGTATTGGCTCTGCATGTACATGTAATGATGTACATTGCTTTACTTCATGGAAAACTATAGTGTACACACCTCATACTTCATAGTCATTATATTACTATAGCCCTGAAATACAGGAGCCGAAAATGCTCATCTTCTTTCAACTCATTATGCAAGCTCCGAAGATGAAGTGTAGCCTAGGAAAAAATTACCTCACACTAACCACGGCAATATACCACCCTTTTTCCATGGTATAAACTGTGGTACAATACAACAATTTGACAAGGGTATTTTGGTCCTATGGATGCGGTTTACCACATTTTTACCATGGTTTTTATCACTTTCTATTTCATCTTCACCATGGTTTTATCTCAAATTGACCCAATGTGTACTATGGCATTACAGTACCATACTGTAGTTTTACCCTAGTACTTAACTCACTTTTACCCTATAGCTGTACCAAAATTTTACCCTAATGGTTTTACCCTAATTGTACCACAGTTGCACCCTAAATTTACCAGAGTTGTATCCAATTGCACAACAGTTTTCCCTACTTGTCTTGACTATAATCAGTACACCACAAATTACCTTAAATTTCACCCATTGGTGGATTGTATCATAATTGGGCTAGTTGAAACATAAACAAAGCAACTCATACTGTATGTCATGATGTCACATGTATATTATAGCGTACTATTTTATATGCACCAGATTTGGTCAATATGCTGCAGTCAAAACATGCATGACAACAATATAAAGGTGAAACAGTTTTACAGTATATATGGTATGAACAGTTTTTGTCAAGTAAAATAAGTATGTACCATAATATGGCTAATGTGGCAAAGTTACCATGTGTTACCCCAATTTAACCATAGTTTACCACTGTAAGACTAGGGTACATTTCTTTTGCTGTTACAAGCTATATATAATTTTTTCTGATTTTTCAAGATTTGCATCTGGTTTGCCTCTTAAACATCTAACTAGGCGACAGTAAATTTTCGTAAACGGGGCATGGTCATTTCACCAACATTACTACTGTACATCCAAACCTGAAGTTTTCATTTGACATTGAATCTCGACAATTGCGAAATACGACGGAAAACTTCAACGAAGCAAAGATATAATACGGATAATTCACAATGATATCGCACACTCCAATAGCAATGTATACATGTACAAACAGTACGCTTATTACACCTTATAACACAGGCATGTATGCAGTGTACAACATGGTACTCCTACACACCAAATATGAGAGTGGTCAAGGCTTCTCTTCTTGAGATATTGTGTTGTAGCTCAAGGTGACACACACACTCACGAATGTTTGTATTACATTCAGACCGAGGACCCCATTGTATTTTCCATTGTTCAAATCCACGTACCCTAACGTTAACAATACCCCATATGATAGAATTCTTATGAGGACGTGCTGATTCTTTAGAAATCACAACCGAGGACCTGGAATTCTTTTGTTCAAGTCCTCGGTCAGAATACAAAACAAACGCACATACACACACACACACACACACACATCCGGCTGGATGACTAAATAGGTTACGATTATCATCAAAACCAAAAATGCAATGTATTTTAAAGTTCACTTTTTTTTGGATGTTCTAAGAATAGCCGCAGTCATTTATACCGACCCAAGGAAAGAAGGGTGTTCAACTGTTGGCTAAATGAACACGCATATTCTAGTCTAAGCCATGTTTGCAGTTATTGCAAACATTGCAAAAAGGAACGAGTGTTGGAACAAAGGTAAATACACCTAAATAACTAATTAGTCATATTTCAATTGTGTCGCAAAAATGGACATCATTACCAAACAAAAACCAATGGGCTCCATATTCAGAACAGCTTTAACCTATGAATGAAAATACAGTACCTTGACAGTTTGACTTTACATACAAACATCCTATCATTTAACCAGTATATATGGTCATTATTACTCTAACAAACTCCACACAACTAATCTGCTTGAACAAGGTTGTAAAGTCAGACTTTCATGGCACTGCAGCGTTTCTAGTTTTTTAATAATCAGTTTAAACATCTCTGTAGAAAGATGAAATATTGCATATTATCACAGAGCATACATAAATAGCCTGTACTATACAATGCTACAAATTGCTTTTCCACTTAGCAAAGGAATTTATGATGTCGATGTGGAAAGAACACTGTCGAGTGATTTTGAAGTTTAGCAAACACATTGTCATCTACACTTCATTGAAATTTCTGCCGTCTTCACAGACCAACTTCTCAGTGTATGAGCTAGCTGCATATTATAAGTATAGACCTATTAGCTCACACCAAGTTTAACTTCTATTAAGTAAATTTCTGTGTGCATTTTGATCGAATCGTAACAATACCGCTACTTTATTGTATCTAAGATACCATCAAAGTTCAATGAACTTATTTCAAATGAACCACCGCTTTTAGGACCTCAATATATCCAGTGACAAGCAGATTTACTCCTAATGGAACTGAAAAATCTTCACTTTGAAAGCCTGTAATACCGTACAATCTTACCATTATGGCATATTCCTGATTAACGTTTATACTGAAGTGGATTATACCGGCAGGTGAGGTACTTACCATCATAAAGAAACAGGTGCTAGCATAAACACATTTCCTCTCCTGATGTAGTCTCCTATTGGTAGAAGTCATGTTGGAGATGCACCCCTCTGGCAGATTTTCACGGGCTTTAAGACCACAATTTCACTTCGTTACCACAACTGCCATGGACTAAATCTGTAGTGTAAGAAGAAATACAATCCCATTGTAAGCATTCAGTGCGTAGTAAATGCACGCCATTGGTGCAATGTAACAGTGTTTTCAGGCTAAAATAACAGGAAGTAAGTTATCTTGTGCACTCATGGTTAATTAAAGATCACTTTCCGTTACGTACGTATTTACTGTAAGTATACCCTTACACCGTTAAGCAACATTCGCTAGATGTATAATAACAGTTTAACTCACTTTTAATTGCATAACGTTTATTAAGAATTAAAAGTCTTAAAAGTGGGTATTACTGTACAACTTGACACCTATTATTTAACCTGTGTGAATGTACAAATAACACTTAATTACCGTTTTGTATCATTTACCATATATCGGGACATTGTCAATTTGCATATCCATAGTGAAAGTCATTCTTGTTAGATGTTTTAGGTGTTTTATTGTAGGTGCTTGGCAATACACGTGTCTAATAAATCATAAGTTGTTAAAAATATCGCATTTGATATGAATGCATATATATATATATCTATATATATATATATATATATATATATATATGTGTGTGTTTATTACCTGGAAACTACATTGTTGCTGCTAAAATTATGTGGCAGTTTTTACTACTATTGCAAAATTTTAATGCTAATACACAGAGTTGGTTTATAAGCTTTACTATCCACTTAGAAAATTGCGTTTCATAAAACTGTTCATCTCCTTCAATTAAGAAGTCAGTCTGAACATTTGCGGTAAACATTATGGCCTATGAAGGCAAAATTGGTACTAATTAATGAAATATATGTATAAAATTTAGGAAAAATCACCCTTATAAAAGAAGAAACCTTTGCAATAGAGGAGTTGTTATTCAACAGAAAATAATGGCATGATTTCACAACTTCAAGGTACTTGTTACTAATATCTAAGTGCTGCCCGTATTCTACCATAAAAATACATTTTAGTGAAATAATCTTAGGAACTCTCCATCGGTTAAAGCGTGGCAATATGGATAAACATGGATATCCAAGTGTTTTGATAGAAGTTTATACTTGCGAGTTTAAAAGTATGCAAAAGTGTGGTCAAGTGGTAAAGTTTTATGGAAATCAAGCTGCAAAGAACAACCTGTATATAATTTACTAAAGTTAAATTCTTGAACATGTACAGTATAGTGTATGCATACGAAGCTATTTGGGTAAATATTTGTTTTCTCCCTAGTCATTGAGGTAAACACTCATTCCTACTAAATTATAGAAATTAAATTCCTAGAAAAAAGAACAATGCATTGACGCAATCAACCAAATAAGAAACCAAACAGGAAGACTGGATATTAATCATCGAAGAGTCCATGGCTAAGTGCTTACTAGTGTACACTCTTTAGCAATAATCAATGTCAACAACTCAAGAACAGTAGTAGAAGAAAACAACTGGCTCTATACTGAGGCTTACAAGAAATAAATATGATATTTCCTTTGAGACAGCATGTGTCTGCTATGAATGTCCCATATCATGTGGGTAAGGGGATGTACCCTATTTGCGAAGCTCCACATGCAGAGCACTTGTTTACAGCTCTAAAGAAATGTATGGAAGGCCGTTTTAACTTGTGCCTCTCTATCCTATTGACAATACAAACCATTTAACATTTACCTTTCTCCAGTAGAATCAATCGTCTACTGCAATAATTAAGATTCAGTTCAATTGTATTTTACTTCAGCCTTAATGCTACGTACTATTAAAGTAAATTTCTATTTCTCAAAAACAAAATGCACTTTGCTTAAAAATAATTTACAAACCCATAGCATCCACACATTCACCCTTTACTTTGCCTTGCATCCTTCAGATTTCACAAACTTTCATCTATTACTGACAACCCAAACTGGCCGAACAACATAACATCCACACATTCACCCTTTACCTTGTCTTGCATCCTTCATATTTCACAAACTTTCATATATTACTGACGACCCAAACTGGCCGAACATCATAGAATCCACACATTCACCCTTTACCTTGCACTGCATCCTTCATATTTCACAAACTTTCATATATTACTGACGACCCAAACTGGCCGAACATCATAGAATCCACACATTCACCCTTCACCTTGTCTTGCGGGCTTCAGATCTCACTAATTTTTATCTATTACTGACAAGGAATTATTTCCAAAACAGAAAGTAACAAACTACGTATAGAAACATCACCAAATAAATATATTTCTTCACTATGACATAACATACTTAGTAGCAACGTGGGAAGATCTTGATCTTTCATATCATTCTTACATAGTCTTCAGAAACTGACCCTTCCCTCTTCCTCTACCAGCACCCATCCCTCCTCATTAATTATACCCTCACTCAAGACCAGGGGCGGCGATCTGTTTCAAATATTGGGGGGGACATTTGCTTGGATGCAGGCGAATTACTATCAAAACGGAGCGCCACCATTGGTTGGCGCGCAGCGTACAAGAAAATTTCTGGTTTTGATAGCCCCCCAGATCACCGGAAATGGCACTTCTCGGGCTTGAAACTGACCAACCAGATGTACACTTTTGCCTGAGAACGAAGTTTTTCCTAATAGTTTTTTTTCATTCATAACCTTTTTTCAAGATTGTCACCAGTCACACATCATGTTCGACCTCATTGCATCTCCTGTGGATCATTGCTTTTTTAGGTAATTCTACGTAACGCCCCACAATCAGCCCCACTTTTCAAGGTTTTAAGCCCATTATTTGTTCAGAATTTGAATAATAAATTCACTTCAAAACATACCCATAATGTTGTACAAAATTTCATCTTTGGACAACCAATATAGAAAAAAAAACCTCAACCCCTAACAGACCGGTCAAAATTGCACGAGTAGAGGGAAATATGATGAAGAATGTTGGTCAAGGAATTTTCGAAAATTCAGACACAGTTAAATTATTGGTGTACAAATATTAAAACCTCTTATAACGGCTACTATAAAACTTCGATATCATAAAAAAATACCCCAAAAATATGCTCGAGGGGGAGGGCGGTCTCCACCCTTCATCCCCCTCCCTTGGCTACGCACCTGCGGTTAGAAATCTTGTAGGAAAGAGGCCAAATAGAAACCCGGTGAACCCATATCGATGTGGATCATATACGTACTTACACAAAGATGCAAACCAAATTTCATTACGGATGCGGTCCGTCTAGCTATTCATTTCGAAAAAAAGTAAAAACTACTTTCGGTCATATATATAGTAACAAATTGTGACACGGTTAGACAGGCGCCTTGCGAGGAATTTGCCAAGAGAGGGGCAAAGCTTGTACCCACTTTCTAAGCGTATCGCCCCCATTAGTTTGCGCGAAGCGCAAAAGAAAATTTTGGCCGAAAATGCCTCCCAGATCGCTGGAAATGGCACTTCCCAGGCCTTGTAAGTTGCATCTAAGCATTTTCTATTTTGAAATTACTAGTGATGTCATAAAAAAAATACAAAACATATGCTTAAAAAAACTATGCCACCAAATATTGGGGGGGATATTAGATACTATATCCCCCCACCTAAAATATTGGGGGGGACATGTCCCCCCCGTCCCCCCCATGATCGCCGCCCATGCTCAAGACTTCTTTCCCCAATTGCAATGCCATTTCTGGCCTTACTCTTCACTGGTAAACTCATTACCTATCTTGTGCCAATATCCAACCTTATCAACAACACCTCCACCACTGTTCGATCTAAAAATCTACCACGTAAAGTTTTTCCAATCAAATGAGTTTCTTTAACAGCACTGCAGGATCTGCTAAAATGGATTGATATGATTACACCTAACTTGGTAGAGCCATACATAAGAGATGATTCAGTAACCTTGCAACCTAAACATCCACAGAGGAAGGAAATAGGGACAGGAAGAAAAATAAGTAACAGCCAAGAGGACTTAACAGCAGAAATGATTGGCAATGGCATGAAGACAAACAGCTTGGCATCATGTGCACTAGAACAGCAGTACTATTAGATACACAGTAAGTGTACTGAAGTTAGTAATATGTAATACATACTGTACAATATACTGTATGCACCATCACCCTTTCCTGTTTCATCATTCATGTTATCATTTTTTAAAGCAAAGAACTTGGGGCTTATGTGTATACATACAAGTGTGGTAGTGCTAAACAATGTCAGGAAATACATGATGTCTAGTATGTCTCTACAATGATGACCTTTGACTTCATCTTCTACTCATCTGAAGACGGATATTACCCAAAGATAATACTTAACCTGTGCAGTAAACAACTAATTTCCAATTGTGAAAGAAGATATTTAAACAATGACCCACATACTTGTCCCCTAGTTAACCTTGAACATCTCCACAGTGTCATAAATGAATAACTGCGTATATATTTAATAATGTCGCAGAACCTATGAGCAACTCTGTTGAATAGATACAACTCAATTTTCCGGCCATGCTGTTCCTTTAAACTGGATTCTAAAAACTTTAAAAATGCAGCAGTGGACTACAGTAGTCACTACTGTACCATCTAGATAAAGTATTGCAAGAGGTAGTACGTGTAATTTGCTTACAAGTAGTAGTACGTGGTTCCACCTGTAGTATCATTGACACACATGAACCACAAACCTGTTGAGAATGTTGCAAAGACCTAACATTCATCTAGGTCTCCCAAATAACAGACATGATGCTAAATGCAATTCAAGTACCTACTTCATGTGGCCTGGAAATGTATTTCCTTTTGTTCACATGCATTCCATGCATGCTGAAGCAATAAGGTCAGAAATTAGCAAAAGCTTAATATTTACTTCTACTATGTACCCTTCATTAGAGATATATATCAATTCTAACAAATATAAGGTACCTCTTCCCCACTGCAGATAATCCAATAAGTTGTCGTGTCTCCAGACTCCAAGTTTTTACTTCAGAAATATGACTAGGACTGCACAGAGTTTAAGTATTACTGCAATCACTGCAGACCTACATGTTTAATATGAATATATACTTAATATTTCAGATTTGACTCCCTTTGATGATGTATTTGTAGAGATTTAGGGCAATTCCATGAGAAAGTGGACATGATACCCAAAAAATTAAAAGTGTGTGACAATAGTAAATTTGGTGTCAAATGAAAGCTAAGAGTCCATATTTTCCAGAATCAGGTTCAGAAATGCAATTTTCATGCATTTTGGAATGAAAATATATGGGTAATGAAAATTCAGGAGTTGATACAAAAATTTGGAGGATTGGTAATAAAAAACTATTCGTCACTGCTAATTGATAGCGAGTATATAAATGATATCAGCCACTACCATGTGAGAGTATAGATCATGGAAAACTAAATGGATAATATTTTCGCCCCTTTTCCTCATTGGTTCCGCTTCAATGGCCTTTGGTATTTTTGCCACTTGAAATGTCCTTCCGTTACCGAAAATAAAACTTTTTTTAGTTTTTCAGGAAAAGTTGCAGCATGATTAAAATGAAAGTTCATCTTCAAAGCAAGTTTAGATTGGCCAACAAAATGAAATAATTAGTTTCAACCTGGTCCTCTTCGTTTGTTCATTATGATTGATTAAAACCTGTCTTCCGTTACCATTTTGGTAACGGAAGGACAGTAACGGAAGGTCAATTTTGTTTTTCCAAGTCAGATAATTGAGTCAATTGCCTATGATTAAAAGTAAATATCATTGCATGCATACATAGTATATATTGTATACAGCATCCTGTGGGAGTTGTTGATTCTGAGAGAGCTGTTTATATCTATACTTACTGTCACAGTCTTACTGTATTTATTGTGGTATCTTCTCTGATGAAGAGTCCTTGTAGTTCCTGTAGCTGTGCTAACAACATGCATTATGACACACCGGTCACCTTCATCATGACCAACACTACCTGACAAATTATTCCCCTGAACCATCTAATCAATTTTGTTTTAAATAAAAAGTAATTCTGTGGTAGAATAAATTTCAATTCAATTTATGGCATCCTTAAGCACCTCATTAACCTTCCTTATGATGTTTCCCAATTTCCTCTAACAAGCTAATTAGTTCTGTGTCTGGTAAGCTATGACAGTGTCAGCAATAGATTAAACAATGTATGAGAAGGGTGTTTTTGTTGTTTGATATGCTATACAAAAAAATGAAATAAATATCACTTCCACTAACTGATAATAAACAACATTTCTCTTGGCTACTACTGTACTACATTCAGCTTTACTAGAAGTGGCATAACTAACATTATAATAATTTGTATGCTCTACACTAAAACATATCGTGATCATAATTTCCTTTAATGGATTCAAGTGTGCACAATACAAATCAGGCATAGGTCTATGTAGTTAACTTTCTTTTCAATAGCCATGAGTACTTACGAACTGTATGGATGGATGCAAAAACCTAGATGCATTGGACTCACCGTTGAAAAGATCAATTGGACAAATTTCATGGACTTCAATGAGAAGTGACTCAATGCAGATAAATTTAAGCAAGTTGTGAAAGACACAAAGCACCATTGGAACACTAATGTGTAGAATGTGCTATTGTAATTTTTGTAGTTCGATATTTTATTGAGAAGTAATCATCTGTCTCCTGCTTTATATATCTGCAAACTGTATTTATTTTCTGTAAATCAAAAGCTCATGAAAGGCAAATTATAATGGCCTCGAAGGGCCTATGACTAGTGAGCAACAGAATAATTTGACTGTACCACACATGGAGAATACAATTACCACAGTTCTATATACAGTTAATGGAAATACAAGTTAAAAATACTCAAGCTTGGGCAATCTGTTAATTGTAACAGTTTGCTATAATCATATGTTTCACTTTATCCTTCATAAGTTTCTAGAATAATGGTCATCATACTGTATTTAAGACTTTATTTTGGAAATTTTTGGCAACTGATTTTCTCAAACTTGTGCTTATAAGTAGGCTACTTTTTTTTTAAAGTATTAGAGGATTCACAACCCCAGTTTAGCATTATTGGTCTATGCTATAGAGATAGATGTCACAAACAACTTTTCCCAGTGGCGCAGGAAGGTACTTTTGAGTGGGGGGGGGGGGGCTAAAGACTGATGTCCGGCCTGGGGGAGGGGTCTTAGGGGAGGGGTGTCCCCCTCCCCCTTTGATTTTTTTTTGCATTTCCAGGTGGCCTCACATGCAATTTGGTGCAATATAGCACACTTCAACACCCACTCCATTTTGTAAATAATTTTGTATTTTCACCTGGCCTTACTGTAGATGCAATTTGGTGCTCCAAATGAGATTTTTTTTCTCATATGGAAATGTAAAAGGGGTTTTCTGACTTGCAAAGCGGGGGGCGGAATGATACTTCCGCCCCACCATATTTTTCACTGGGGGGCTGGCACCCCCCAGCCCCCCCCCTGGTTCCTACGCCCTTGACTTTTCCAAACAGCTCATGAATCTCTTATTCTTATTCCATTGGCTTGAGGGTGGTTTATAGTATATACCATAGCAGCAATGTTCTTTCACTATGACATCACAGATTTACAAAATGACGGCTCATAGAAACAACTTTTAAACTAGGATCACTTCTCCCAAATGGAGGATTTTTCTTAGCATTTTGAGGGAGTTCTTCTCAAAGTTCTTTGTAAGATCAGTTAAAGATGTTGCTGGAGTCTGTGTCTCCTTGTATTAAGGAAACTGACATATAATGTCTACTTAAAAACTTTTGTTCTGCTGAGTAGGTTTCTTCCTAAATTTTCTTTTTACACATTCAAGCAAATTTCTTTTTCCAAGGATTGCTAGCCAATAAACATCACATGTACAATACTATGGTATGGTTCCATCGGTGTTCCCTTTGAAATCATGTTACTTTAGGTCTGAATGTAGTTACTAAACCTGCCTATTATTACTGCCCGTTGTACTATGTCATTCCTGTATCATGATCATGTCTTACCTTTGAAATGTCATCCTGGTTACTAGTGCTCTGGACAAGAAATGAATACTGCAGTACTCTGACGTTACAAATGTTACCAAGCAGTGCTGCATGAGTCTCAGACGGTATCGTAGATATTTGGTGAAAGTATAGTATACCATACCTTACATTGAAAACAATGTCTATGACTAAATCACAATATGAAATATGGTACAGTTACAGTGTGTATTGTACACGTTTGAACTGTGCTACTTACCGCCTTGTTGCACGTCCTGCCCTTCCCCTATTGCGAAATCCCCTGGCTATCCTCTCAGCTGTGATACTTATCTGAACTATTGTACTGTGATCCCAAGAAGAATTGTATTTGTTCAATGGAAGGCTCAATCGTGTTCACTTCCCGTACAAAGGTCCATAGCGATGTTTAACTTTATTCGGTTCACAGAAAATAGAAAGGAACGAGTTTCCGGTAGATTTTTCCACAGCGGTCAACCAGTTCAGTCTATGATTCAATAGTGCCAAAGCCGTTGCTACGTGTGTCACGCCTGCACAATTAAACTAGTGTCCAGTACTGTACATGCTTACAGCAGATATAATGAACTGAGTTCCCAGGTGTTGTGTGAATAAGCCGCAAGCGACACAGGTGTCTTCCCAAAGACTGAGATAGGTAGGGAACAGTTTCAAGGACAATAACCTCAGTGCAATACACATAGTTCTTTGCCCTGCCGGAATGTGAAGGGACTCTTTCCCTGACTCGGGTTTGAAACCAAACAAATGATGGGTACTGGAGAAATTGGAGAATGCTATATCAATTATTAATTACCAGAACCAATGGAGTTGTCATCGTTTTGATTATCACTTTCATGATATAAATAATAACCATCAGACGGATTCCTGCGGCACTGATTTTCACACCATACCTACCTGCCCACGGCCCAACGAAGATTGGATAATGAATGCGTGTTTGGAAGGGTGGGGTGGGGGTGGGGGACTGGGGTCACACGTTGGACAGAATTGACAAAACACGGGGCTAAAAAAGTGAAGGACTTGGGGTTTAGTGATCACGCAAAGTTCTGCATGTGAACATTCACGTTTTTCAAATGGGACATTATTTGTGTAATGGTTTTTAGAATAAAAATTTCAGAGAAGCTAGACTCCCCGGCTGAACAAGACCATTTTATGTTATATGTATTTTATAAATCAATGTCTTTGTTTTAATTGCGACTCCCCCCCCCCCACCCACACACTCCTGGCTCCGTCGAATCAGCATTCTTTTCTGTATCAGGGGTCAATAGCGAAGAAATCACATAGTTTGGCAATAGGGTCCGAGTTTTATTGTTGTCGTTTTTATATCATTATAGCATATGGCGCTCTAGATTAACATGCAAATTGACTTGCGATGGGTTTTTTCTGGTGGCACTATCATGACATATTGGACAAAATGCATAGCCACTGCAATGCCCACCTCATGCCCTCTTATTTCTAAATTGTAAGGCTTTGCTTACACATCTTTTTAAGGCGATTAAACGGTTAGGCCTACATCTTTATGTTCCGACGTCTCTATGTTCCGACAATACGTAATCATTTTTGGAACCATTATTTTTTCGAAACAATTTTTTTCGGGCCAAAATTATTTTCCGAAAAAAAAATAACAATAAAATCCCCCCCCCCCAAACAAATAAAAAAGAAATGGGTCCAAAAAAATAATTTAAAAATTTCTTTTTGTCGGAACATAGAGACGTCGGAACATAGAGACGTCGGAACATAGGGATGTCACCGATCAAACACTAACTTGCTTCATGCTGATGTCCTTCCACAGTGGTCTATTGCATGGCAATCCCTTGAATGTCCTAACGGCCGTTTCACCTCTCATGTATGGAACGCTAAAACCGACAAAAATACAGAAACAAATTATGTAAACCTAAGTCTTTGTGTGAATACAAAGTTATCGCCTCATTATGACCATGAACAATTCGAGTCATTATGTGGCACTAATAGCACCTCGACATAATGACCAAAAACATTTACTATGACATCCTGCCACATAATGACCGACAATATTCACAAGCCCTTACGTTGGGATCTCGCATGTCGCAACATAAGGATCGTCCAGTCCTTATGTGGTAATTCGAGTATCCAGATAGGAACCAAGCAGTTCGTTAGATCTTATGTGACGATTTGAGTATCCACATAAGGACCAATGAACCACGTTAGTCCTTATGTGGGTACTCGAATCGCCACATAAGGACCAACGAACTGCATTAGTCCTTATGCTGATCATTTGTCACGCGGTGGGGCTATTCAAGAAAACGTGTAGGTTTGGGCGCGTAACTACAAACGTTGTATACCACTGATCTGTATACACGCTATTGCCGCGGCGCTGTTGCAATTCCGGCCTAGCGCAACACATGCATAACGGTAACGTATATGTACGTATCAACAGGTTTTAAGTAGTAGTAATATAGTAGATAACTGCATCGATATCATTATCATCTGATTTCAAAGAGTTGGCTAGATAAGTTATAAAAAATAGTGCGCTTGCACTGTCTCCTTGTGGTGAACCAATGTTAGTGTTAAAAGGAAGTCCGAGTTTGCCCTCTAATTTGACGGTGTAGGAGACGTTATCGATTAGCAGTGATATCAGGTGAAGTTTGTCGTTGTCAAGAACCATTTCTAGGTCATTTAGCAAGGATCCTCTTTGAATTGTGTCGAACGCCTTGCTCATATCTAGCATCAATAGATTTATAGTGTAACCTACGGATATAGCTTGTTCTGCTAGCACTTTAAAAGCGAAGACGAATTCGGCTGAAGTGTAGGCAGTCTGGGTAATGGGGCGGATATGCTCATCAATTAACGGACGAATCCTCCTGGCCACACAAATCGCAAGAATTTTCCTTAGTGTTGATAATAAAAATGACTGGTCTTAGGTTTTCTGGTAGAAACAATATATGAATTGCTCTAAATACGCATTCGTTTTAAGTCTCCCGTGAACGCAGACTCCTTTACATGGAACGCCAAAACCGACAAAACTGGTTTCGGCGCGTAACTACAAACATTGTATACGCTCTTATATAGGGAATGCAACGCAGTATTTATAATGTAGAGCTTCTAGTGCGGCGCTGTAGCTAAGCCTAGTACATGATAACGTACGTACGAACAGATTAACATAGAAACATATTCATAGTATTAACTGCTGTAAACATGCGTTCTTTCTAGTCTACGGAGATCGCAGCAGTCCAATAACCATTTTCTCACCAACATTCGATTCTGTTCCATTGCAGCTCTTTCAATGCCATTCAACTGTGCATCGACCATATTATAATTAGAATAAAAAATAAAACAACACTTGTAGCAAACTGCTTATCCACTAAAGAGCCTGCGTAAGAGAATGTGTAAAAGTAAGTGGACCTGACGTTTCGATCCTAGCAGGATCTTCTTCAGAAGCTGAATGACAAGTAACAGTAACATAATGGACAAATACACACGCACAGAATACAGACAGGTTAATTAGCAGGGTGAACACAAAAATGGTACTTTCAAATGTGATCGTACCTCGAGATGCATCGTCTGCAGCCACCACATTGTTGAATCCAATTCCGTCACCAGCCACAGCACCCACCTCACACACAAGAGCAAGGGTCACACCACTTGCACAACCTATAATGTTATCTATCTGATCTCTTGTAGTAGAGTTTGCGGCATCCAGTATATGTTGGTGAAACCAAAACCACCCTCAAGAAGCGATTCTATGGTCACAGATCCACGTCAACACCATGAAGACTGAGACCCCGGTTGGAGAACACTTTAACCTTCCCAGCCATACCATTAATAACATGTCTCTACGGGGATTGAATCTTTAGGTAGCCCTCCTGACCTATAGTACGAATCAGCAGAGAAAGACTGTGGATGCAACGCCTTCCCACCATTCAACCTCATGGGCTCAGCATTCAGGAATGACACTTGACTAACCTTTCTATTGTCCCCCTCCAATCTCCCCTTGTTTCCCCCTCTGTCACCCCTCTTCTCGTAGCTCAATTTCACCATTTTTTGTTCACCTTGCTGACTCTGTCCTTCTGCAGTTTATTCCCCACCCTCTTCCCTTAATACTCTCGTTGGAGCAGGAACAAAAATATATGTCGAAAGAATTATGCTAAATTTGTAACTACTGTGACACTAACAGGGCGCATATGCTGTGAATCAACATAACCCGTATAAACACATGAAATGCCATTATGCTGGAGCTGTTTAGATTATGATAATTTCTTAACATTCTCCGTAACACTTAACATATGCATTGCTAGCCTGGTATTTAGTAAAATTAACCCCCCAAAAAAGGAATCAATGGCTATATACAACCCTAAAATGTTTTAAAAAAAAATTAAAACACCATATTGAGTATACTAATGACTAACTATAGCATAGTCCTATGAGTTGCTTCTTTTGAGTTCAATTAGTTGATATGTTCGTACGTTGTGTGCTAGGTGTAGCTACAGCGTCGCGCTTGTAGCTGTACACTAAATACTGTATAACACTCCCTATAGTAGAAAATAAAACGTTTGTAAACACGCGCCCAAACCGACACGTTTTCTTGAATATCCCCATCGCATGAGAAATTATAAACTATTGTTTTTCTACGCGCCAAAACCTACAACAGTCGTGAGTCCTTATGTGGATACTCGAATCGCCACATAAGGACTAATGGACTGCGTTAATCCTTATGTGGCGATATGCGAATCCCCACAGGGCTTGTGAATATTGTCGGAATTGGCGGTCATATATGTGGCAGTGGTAGAATCGCATGATAACTAAAATGTTCTTGGTTTTATGTGGAGGTGCAATTAGTGCCACAAAATGACTTCAATTGTACTTGGTCATTATGTGGCGATAACTTAGTGTCCACAAAATGAGTTTAGGTTTACATAATTTTTTAATACATTTTTGTCGGTTTTGGCGTTCCATACATAGGAAGTTCACCGACAATAATGTTTAAATTTGGTGGTAACAAATTTAAACGAAATTTAGGGAAGCTTAAGAGTGCCATTAACATAAGAAAATCTTTGCCTAATAAGTTGACATTTTCCAGTAAATTGTTTAGATAACTAGATAATATCTTATCAAAAATCAGAAATGTGTTGGATTGCTCAGTTGCTCTAACTGAGCAATTGAACAATTTTTTGCAAAATGTTTGATTGACAACTTATCGTATGTCGTCAATTCAACATTTTTCTGCAAAATGTTCACTTCATTCCAAATGAGCAATTGAACAATTTTCTGCAAAATGTTTAATTTACAACTTATCGTATCTCGTCAACTCAACACTTTTTGCAAAATGAGAATACTTTGTAACATGATGTTTTTTGTTGTTGCAAGATTAAATTTGTTGCATGAATAAATTTGGGTCAGGTGATGAAGCTAAAGTTAGTTGGGGGGGGGGGGTCTCCGTTGGCCCATAGTCTAATGGAATATGATAGTCCCACCCAATTTTGTACGAAATTCAATGGGATGTAATATTTTCTCTCTTTTAGTTTTGGTTAATAACTACCTAAAGTAGAAGTAATAAAATGGTTGTAACCCGACCGATTTCTAGAATTAGAGTTAGTCATGCAACTGTGTTTGACTTTTTCATGGCTAGACCAGATCACGTGACACAAAGTTATGCATGTAGGCTATGACCTTGAGGCCGGGGATAATTACTCATTTTTGTGTGAATACAACGTAGATTTAGTATAGAAATACGCAAAGATCCAATTTAATTTAAACAGCAACGCTAAAAGAACAGAGAATATAAACACAAACCATACCCTGATATTAATCTGGCAGACGGGAATTGGCTGACAGTAATTTTTATTAAGACGTGATGTTTCTCACATAAAGTCTGGACGAAATAGGAAATCAGTTTATCTTTAATCTTCCTTTTAGAGTAAACAACATTAGTAAATCGCGCATGTTCGGCACGTGGTTGCCAATGATTAAATCAGAGGCCATTGTGATGAAACTTTTCAGGGGATCAAATGCAGTTTTAATATCGCAATAGCGTGATTGCTGGCTAACATTCAAAAGAAGATAAAACGTCTTAGTGGCGCCTGGAGATTATCAATACATTAATATTAATAAGAATAGTTTTCGTTTTTCTTTTCTTTTTACCCTTTCTAATCGTCCTCTTTGAAGGGTACTTGATTTTAATTATAAATAACAAAATACTGTCGATGAGAACCAATGTTAACGATCACCGTCTACAATAATGTAGTGCGGGCATGGGTGAGCAAAGAGGGAGTCTGTCTGTGTGTGTGTGTGGGGGGGGGGAGGGGGTCCAAAGGAGTTCTCGGCTAACATTAAAAGTCATCAAAAACAAAGAAAGGGAGAATAGCGTATAGAAAAAAAGTGTAATTGATTTTACACTTGATCAATATTTCCTAGAAAGGAAAGAACTGGTATATTTCAAAAATGGTAAGTTATCAAATATAATGTAAATAACGTTAATATGACATGTGGATAAAAAATAAAAAGTTTGTTAGATCTATCAGTTGCAGTTTAAAGTGGAAAAATAAAGGGAAATATCAAAATTGTAGTTTGACGCACAAAGACGTGCCTACTGGCTAACATTAAAATGAAGCGTCTGATGGCCGTCACTAATAAAACATCACAACAGATGAATACATGCTTGATGAAAGTTTTTATTTTGTTCTTCTTCGTCTTTTATATTTGAAAAGCAAGAAATTGAATAGTGAAAGAAAGAGTTGTGAACACTTCGGGGTTTGTAGGACAGTTGAAATGTGTGTGCAAGAGAGAGAGAGGATCTCACGGCATCTCGACATTTTTAGGCCCGTCATTAAATTTCCAATCGGTTCTTCAGTATCATGACGACGTACTTGCTGGCTGACATATTTTTTCTGAGTCGCGTCTGCAATTTTCTTCAATAACTCAATTCATGAGCAAAATGTTTTATTCCGTTTTTCATGTCACAAAAGAAAACGATATAATAGGTGAGAGGAATTCACACAAATAGATCATTAATGGAAAGTTAACATTTCGATAGCATTCATTGAGGGGGAAGAGGACCATGATTATTTATGATACGAGGAATAAATGCCTAAGATAAATTATACAGATAACGCTAGGAGTTGTTCCGTTGTCATCATGCATGCCACGTAATTGTTATATGCAAGTGTTTTATCGTTGTTTTTTTAGGGGGGGGGGGGGGGTCATTTTGCTGCGATGTCCTTTTTTAATGCTTCTGCATCAGTCCTCGCACCGCTCCTGTCAATTTTTACTCTCTTGTTCTCACGTTATGTTTTTGATGATAAGATATATTTGCGCCAAACTGTATGAAGTGAGCGTGACACGTTTGCTTGTTACCCAATGGCAATATCATATCCCAATACAAGACGATACCATGGTAACGTACATTATGTTATCCAATTTACCGAGCTACGTTTATACCTTCATGCTTAAACCTGATTTTTGGCATGTCACGCCTATTGCAATGACACAACATCTTTTGTTTAAAACAGAGTTCTGGATAAAAGACAAATAATAAATTAAAGCAGAGTTCTGGATGAAAGACAAATATTTTTTGGTTGTATTTTCAATTATTTCAAACCCACACTCTTTGAGAAGTGACGCAAATACCTCTTTTCAAATCAATAGCAGGAGGAAACTTAATTTTTATTCCGTTCGTTTATTTCTTTGTAATAGAGATCTAAGATACAATTTTCATGGTTCAGTAACGTATCGGCAAATTTAATGAGAAGGAAGGCTTTCTAGTCACTTCGTCCAACAACCATTTCGCCCAACTGCTATTTCGCCCAACCAGCCTGGTCATTTCGCCCAACCAGCCTGGTCATTTCGCCCAACCAGCATGGGCATTTCGCCCAACCGTCTTGGTCATTTCGCCCAACCAGCATGGTCATTTCCCCCAACCGTGTTGGTCATTTCGCCCAACCTTATTTTTACTAATACTCAGTCAGAATAATAATACTTTTTCTATTCCACTAGTTCAATTTGATTTATTTTGGGTTAGGTTACTTCGTAATAGGTAAATAAAGTGAGGTCCGCTCAATATCGATCGGAGTCTGAGCAGTTATTTCGGGTATAATGAGAGGATTACACTACTTTAGGCGTTTACGCATACAATGGAAGTTATATTATTATACAAACAAAGGGGAATCGGTGTGGAACCTATCAAACCTAACCCCTAAAACACTGATCCATCCTACTGACTAACAATTCCTGAACGTTTCCTTATTAAATTGAAGAAAAAAAATATATATATAACCCGTCCGTAATATATAGTACTATATTTAATCAATGTAACCACTTTATCAATGTAACCACATATGTAATCACATATGTAGGCCTAATCAATTTAACCACGACTTCAAGTTTCCTTAATACTGGGTTCGTATCCCGTAACGTTAACAATTCCCGACCGTTTACTATCAAACCTATCAAACCTAACCCCTAAAACACTGATCCATCCTCAAGATTCCTTAATATTCGGTATGTATCCTGTAACGTTAAAAATTCCCGAACGTTTCCTTACTAAAGTTATACAAAGTAAAGGACTTCAAGTTTACTTAATATTCCTTAATATTCGAACGTTTACTATCAAACCTAACCCCTAACACACTGATCGATCCTCAAGTTTCCTTAATATTCGGTTTTTATCCTGTAACGTAAACAATTCATATTTAATCAAGGTTGGGCGAAATGACCAGGCTGGTTGGGCGAAATGACCAGGCTGGTTGGGCGAAATGGCAGTTGGGCGAAATGGTTGTTGGGCGAAGTGTCCTGCTTCCGAAGGAAGGGTGTCGGTGAAGGGAAAGTAGCTACGACCTTGAAAGGGAAAGTAGCTACGACCTTGAAAGGGACACTATTGCCTCCTATAACTTATGCCTTATAGAAATGTTAGCTGCTGATAGAGTCGACCATGTCAGCGTGTTGACAAAATGTAATTTGTTATTTATAAAGATGATTCTAATATATTGTATTAAACTAATTACACACTTATGTATATGTGTTGAACACAGTCATTGGGGGGGGGGGGGGGGGACCTATACACGCAATGCTACAGTTTCAGAGGATCAATAAACACATCAAGTTACTGCGGACAAAACAAAGTCTTGTAGTTGACGAATTTCCGATCCCCGTGTTTCCCAAAATTACTTGCATAAACTCAAAACCCTGTTCGGGTTTCGAATTACTGTGCTATTTCCAGCCTTTCAGATTCCTAAATAAGATTAGTCACATGTAGTTAACGTTGTCCCTTCCTCATTCAAACGGTCTTGGAATGTGAATAGGTATTGTTTGTTGAAATTTAAGGCTTAATCCCAGTTCATGATCTTCTGCATAGAATATAGTTGTAAAGGGAGACAACTTACAGCAAGAATTCTCTTGCGAGCATAATCTTAAGCAACCTTTTGTGAATAAGAAGTTTTCACGGAATCCGTTTTGCTTCTACTGCTTGCTTTGAAGTCCTCGATAGTATCGGGGCATAAGCCTATTGTACATCTACGTCTTGAAAGGAAACGACATTCTTACTGTTTGCTGCTATGTAAAAGCCCAGTCACATCTCACCGGATTGCAATAACGGAGAGGGAACGAAGATAAAATATGGCACTCCGTTGATGTACGTTAGTATCCGTTTAGTATGCGGTTCTCCTCCGTCCGTCTACGTTTCATTACCGGGAGGGTCCGGTTTGTCCGGTGTCGATTTTGAACATGCATAAAACTTGGAACGGACATCCACCGAAAAATTTCTCCGTTATTTATTCGTTACTAATCCGTTAAGCTTCCGTTTTATCAGTTTCTCATGCGTTTTGTTCGTTCTGTATGCGTTTGGCATACTGTATTTCTCCGTTCGTCTCTGGTTATTGCTATTGCTCACCGGATCATTAACGGACAAAGAACGGATGAAACTTAGAAGTACAGTACCTATACCGTATATTCGACGGACGCTAACGTAGAAATAACGGAAGTGCAAAGGAATAGAACTGACAATGAACAGATAGGTAACGTACGTTACACGGAAGAAACGGAAGAACTCAGGCCAGGAAAGTATAACAGAACGGAGATGCAGCGTACCTCCACCTTGTCCACTCCAAGCGTCCCACGCCTCATTCTGCTCCTACCTCTACCGTCAACACCTACATCATGGACCCTTCAGAAAGATTCAAGCTTCAGATCACAGTGTCAGCTTTACAAGCCCAGATGCTCATCATTGAAGCCAACATCAAGACCAATGAACAAGTCAAGAAGAGAAGGAAGAGACGTGCTTGGCTTAAATGCTGGTCTAGGGCCTTGCTAGGTTCACAGAGAAGACGGCAGTGTGGTCTTTATGACAAACTAATGCAGGAGCTGCGAATGGAAGACCAAAATCTTTCATCAACTTCATGAGGATGCCCCCCTGATTTTGAGGCACTCCGGAGGCCCAGGTTTTAGACCGTTTCTTCTCCGTTGCTAGTCCGGTATGTCCGTTACTTTTCCGGTACTCCTACGTTTTGTATGTTCTTTATCCGTTAATTGTCCGTTGTAAATTCGTTAATATCTGTTGGTGTTCGTTAGTTCGTTCGTTGTTATTCCGTTGTTCATCCGTTGTTCGTCCGTTGCTGTCCGTCCCTTGTACGTTTGTAATCCGTTTTCACCGTTGAACGTCCGGTACGTTGCAACCCCCAGATGCATGCGCGACAACTTTTGCAAACGGAAATAACCGGATGACTGTTTTTCGCGCGTACTCTTGTCCGTTCGTGCAATCCGGTGAGATGTGACTGGGCCTTAAACAAAGACATTGAAGCGTGAGCTTCTTGTTGATAAAGATATTCAGATCCGTTGTTCTAATGAGAGTAAATCAAAATGAATAGAGATTTCGTTGAAAGCAGTGTCATTCAATGTTACCAATAGATTGTATCCAACCAACAAGACCAATTTAAGTTTTTAGAAAGTTAAGTCGTCAAATGGTTCAGAGGGTAGAGTAGTGGACTGGTAACCTGATGAACTGAGTTCGACTCCATCAATGATTATACACGTTTAAAATTTCTTTTTCTCTTTCAGCAGTCCACGCTGAAGTCTTGATATATTAATTCAACCATATAATTTACTAGCTGATGTGATGGCCGATGCTATAAAGAGGGTAACGAAAGACTCATTCCTCGTCGGTCGTGTAAATCGTGGCTAGGGTTCAAGACAGGCCTCTGGCGATAATACCTCTGGCTGTGGCATGGTGCTTTTTTTGTGGCCTAGGATCCCGTACCATGTCTCCCTTGTTGTCGCAAAAGAACCCGGGAGAATGCGCAGAGGGTCGGTCAATCGACCAGAAGCGTGCTAGGTGGCGTGCGTGAATCCTTGCCTTTGGCCAGAGGTGGTGACATTTCTGCGACCGGCATGCTTGCAGCCACCGTCCACTGAATACGTGGCCTGATGAGGCGCTATTCGCCTAAAAGTAAATCTACGGATGCCTTTAAGAGCCACATAATTATTTTATATTAAAAAACACCCTGTTTCAAACTAGCGCCATCGAATTCCTTAAAGGCCGTTTTTTTTTATATTCTTGTCACTCTAAAAGTGGAATGAATTTCATTGTAATGGATATTTGTGGTAAGCCAAGCAAAACATCAGTCATGCGTTTCACAAGGGTTTGCAGGAACTTCATTAAACTCATCGTTTGACGTATATGTGTTGGCAAAGATTTTCACAACCTACACCAAAACAGACATTATATTCGTTGCAATGCCAGAGACATACAAACGAGCAAGACCATGAGATAAAATGTTAATATACATAGAATTCAATCTATTTCACTTTTGCAAGAAAACCAAAGTATACCAGTGTCAATATGGTCCCATTCTAAGCCACAAATTCTCATACCGATAGTATAGGTAGATTCGGAAACTGAGTGATTCTTAAGAACTTTGTTTGAGATTCACAAATAATATACCCCGTATTGTGGTTTGATTACTTCAGGAACAAAATTAACTTTGATATGCCGTGGACCATTAAAAACCACAGCTCTTAGTCTACCAAGGGTTGTATTCCTATAGCACATTTACTTAAATTTTGTTTGTGTTTTGGAATGACCCTTTAAACAGTTGAGGTTCACTAGTTAAAGTGACTGGATCTTTTAATTTAGTACACAGCCCATCAGACTAGTTCCTCGGTTGCACTACAAAACTCACAAATGATGATTATATGGTCTCAAATGACATGTTTATAATTTATTAAAAATTTAGTAAGAACAAATGGTGTTGAATGCCATCCAAGGGTGCTCTGTTGCTTATATGATATTTAACAAACATATTCTGGTTGACCTCAAAAACAACGGATTAACATTAACTATAAGAACTGTAATGAGGAGCCGACGTCACCATCAAGTTAGCCTAAACGAATATTCCAGAAATTAAGTATATTTAACGATACATATTTTGAAAAATACTGAAATAGCTACAGAAACATTATTGGACTCAAAGTTGTCAGTTTTCTTTGTTATAATATATCAAGACTAAATTTCTGCCTTATTTATTGTTTAATTATTTAAGTGAGTTATCAAGTTACAGCAAAACATATCTGTCGATCATTCTACCATGATTGAATACCGGGGATACTTTTTAAGAAATGTCACTCAGGAAAGAACCTGGGCACGAAAATCAAACTACCGAACGTCTGATCCGCTCTCAATTCCCCAGTCCACTTGCATCGAGACTGTGACTGTGTGATCATCGCCAGGTGGGTATAACCATTCCCCTCGAAAGGGAACATATACTACACTTCGGGGATGTCTTCAACTCTTCGGCCTGTCTGTTCGTTGTACACGTTTCAGGATAAAACTATATAGTTTCATCTCGGAAGAATGCTATTCGATTCCTTGTTCTTTATTCTATTTGTTTTACAAGTCAATGGACTACATTCTGATGAACAATGAAGAAAACTGCCATTACTGGAATACCAAGTAGTCCTCGTTATGTCCAACAGGTAACACACTAATGGACTTTATCGATACTCATTGACGAACCACATCTTCTTTATTCGAAACAAGTTTATAACAATAGAGAGAGATTAATGCTATTCAGGTGGTGCATTTGCTTTCATATTACTGAAACCTGTACGACAAGATGTTTACGCTATGTGGGCAGTCCAGAATTCACAGTGAACGTTCAGCGTTTCAATCGGCTTCCGGTAACACGTATCAATCATTCAATTGATGACTATATAACGACGAAAAGACATTAAGCATATATGGACATTAATATCCTCTTACTTGAGATACATATATGTGAGGCACATTTGCATCCATTAGTTATCATTGCTGAAAAATAAACTTTGCTAGCATTTTCTATTCGCAATCTGGGAAATCAAACTCGACCTCTTCAGGAAACTTAAGGTCCCTGCAAAAGCACTGTGTAATGGTTTACCCTCGGTAGAATCAGGGACGATTATATAACAAAATCCATTTCATGGGTTCCAAATGAGAAAGTAGAAGAATCTAAATTAAATACATTGACAATTCGTTACTTGTAAGTGGATATATCCAGTTATGTTTTTGTATTACGTTTGTTTGGTAAAAGTAACGCAAACCAGGTCACAATGTGGTTCCAAGAGGTACCATTATCTGGCAACAGCACTAAAAGCCAATGGCGTGCGCAAGGAGAGAGGCGGCAATGCCCCTCCTTCACATGATCCTTCGTTCGCATCTGGCTGTTTCCATAAATTTCAGCCTCCTATACATAATTCGCAACTTCTAGGCATCTTTTAATGCTTGTATACAATATAATTTTCTAATAATATCTTTACATACCCTTCTTAGAAGAGTATTAGTTAAGGTAGCAGAAGCACACCCAACCATCATCAGGTGTATATGTGATAGAGATGAACGACATACCTCCAACAGGTAAGAACATGTTTATTCCACCCTGCAGGGAAATAGCAACTTAAAACTTCTTTGACAGACAAAGGTGATGGCTTGAACAAATCAAAATATTACAGACCGGTTCTCATTTGCATTGATTTTGGTAGACTTATTATTTATTGCAGTACCGATTTTCCGTTATAAAGTTGGGATTCCCAAAATAATAGTGGATCGAACATGTTGAATTTCTGAGCATGTACCTAATAAGTTATGCTTTCAATGTTTTCAGTGTCAAGTGTGTAATTCCAGCTTGAAAATGGAAAAGGGGGAAATGAAAAGAGAAGAAAAAGAAGAATATAGCTAAGGGAATATCCATGTTTTCACCTCCTGGCAACACTTTGTCATCATGACCTGACAAAATGACACATTCACGACACAATTTTCTATCCTGATATCTGCCAAAGATTTCGATTTATTCCTTGAAATTGTAACGATTTAAAAGTTCAACAGACTATTTTAATCTCAAAATTCAACTTCACCCCCTCCCCTTAGACCCCTCCCCCAGGCCAGCCATCAGTCTTCAGCCCCCCCACTCAAAAGTGCCTTCCTACGCCACTGCTATGCTGAAGAGCTGAACCTTTACCGAAAGTATTAATCTATACCCACTATTGGCTAGGTTGGGCAACGTGAGTGGGTGGGGATGGGAGGGGTAAGAAAGGAAGGCATAATGGGTATCAAATTAAAGGACATAACATTAGGAATACATTCTCATAAGAATAAAAGTGATACTCCCAAACTTTGTCACATATGCTCACTTTTAGGATGCGGGTGGGGGGGGGGGTGGTGGAAAACTCAGACAGTTTGCATATATGTAGTCAAATTTTTGAAAATAAATTGGGTAAGGGAAGCCTGTGTCATTAGGAGAGCCTCCAATGAGAAGCATAGGTATATTCAGACAAAATCGGACCCCAAGTCAGAAAAGATGTTCAGGACAATGCCAATAAGACAATGTAGGTGAAATATGTGACTGTTTCTCTATGAAATACATGTTAATAAACCACACAATGGGTTTGCATCACTTTAAGTACATCACATTTGACTTCAGTTTACCTCTTATTTATTTTGCAATGTAGGTTTATCCCTCTTTATACTTCATTTTCATCCATGTATGCTAGCACATCAATATCGTCATCTACAACTATGTCCATCAAATCAAGTTCATCTATATCGGTAATATCACTTCCTTCATCTGAACTGTCTTCTTCCCACATATCTTCACTTCCTTCTTTCGAGTCATCAACAATCCTACTGCAGGTGTGCTGTTTTGCTTTGCATCCACAGAGAACAGTACATGGTACATTAGCTGACCTACATTTGCATCTAGCCTTGCACTTGCTTTTTGCACAACACAAAAGGTAATCCTTTGAGCTCGGACTGGGAAGGCTGGTTGTGTTGATGTTATAGGTTCCAGGACAGCATTTTCATTGATTTTCCAGCCCATGGTTTGAGCTGCAGGTAGTTCAGGCTGTGGTAGATGTGCATTCTTCATGACCAATGAGGACAAAAGTGCTCTCTTTAAATGGTGCATAAAATTATCTTCAGTGGGCAACAGACCATGAATGTCCCTTTTGGTAGTTGTTGTGAATTGGTGAATTCGGTAGCTCCTCTAAGAATCAAACTTGCAACCCTCGGCTCCTTGACAAAGAAGTTGACGAGCTTCTTGAACCAATGTGTCTGTGATTTAACCAGCGATTTAACCAGATTTAACCACAACCTTGTTCTCCGTAACTTGCCAAGTGTGCTGCATTCAAATGACCTTCCTAGCCTTCAAAAACTTCTTTCCCCCAACATTTCGTATCTAACTGTACGGAAGCGTAGAAGGGACATTGCATTGACGAGTTACCAACTTGACAAAACGACAATTATATGCAAATTGACGAGTTGACGAGATGGTAACGTGACAAAATTCAGAAAATTGACGAGTTGACGATATAACGGATCCGTTATCTCGTCAAAACGTCAATTTTCTGAATTTTGTCATTTTGTCGAGATGGTAGTAAATGTGCAACTCGTCAATTTGCAGAAAATTGATGCATTGACGAGATCCGTTATATCGTCAAAACGTCAATTTTCTGAATTTTGTCACATTACCATCTCGTCAAATCGTCAATTTGCAGATAATTGTCGTTTTGTCAAGTTGGTAACTCGTCAATGCAATGTCCCTTCTACGCTTCCGTATAACTGACATCATCTATTCCTGAAAGCGCATGGAGAATTGGCTGCAGCTTACAACGACTTCCCATAGTGCTTCAGCAATTGTATGCGCTGGAAAGTACTTGTCGGATTTGCGTCGAATATCAATTTCTACACCGGGCATTTGTGAAGCGTAATATATATACATGAATGTCAGTATCTTGTGCATAAACTATCACCCTGTTTACTACGTCTTTTTTGTGTAAAAGGGTACCTCTAGATCGCCGGAAATGGCACTTCCCAGGTTTTGCAAGTTGCATCTGAACAAAATCCTTAATTTAGGACGAATAAATTTTTTGTCTTTAATTGGGAGCGGCTTTGGAAACCCCCTCCCACTCTCTAGGACGGCGATCACAAGATGATATATTTGGCCCCCCTTCATAGAATCATGAATTCCTCTAGCACGCAGATCAAGTACATCTTAGAGCATCTATATTTAAAAACAAATATGAGAGGGCACATACCCCACCCACGTAGGTTTTTACGCTCGGCTTCGCCTCGTCATTCAGACCCCCTCCCCTTCCTTTCTCGAAATCCTGTATCCTTTCCTGTTGTTACACACATACTTTATGTTATTGCATTTATGCTATAGCCAGTAACGTTTAGGCCTAAGTTAGGCTATCCTAGCCTAACAAAGCACAACTGCTTCACACAAGCATATGTATAGTGATAATTATTTAGAAAGTTGTTAAATATCATTGATAAAATCAAGTTTTGCTTATGTCATTACTTTGCAATGTAAAATTATTGATATACCACTTTTATTTACAATTATTAAAGCTAGTTAACAACGTCATCAGATCGGATGACTAGTGAAGTATACCTGGCTGTGGTACCCTGGTGGTCATCAGCAATAACAGGACAGTGTTGCCAGATGCAAATCTGTACTAGATGCAAATTTGGTACAAACTTGGTTTTCTTAAAAGAAAACCACTGCGATAAATGTTTGCAATGGAATGCAATAAAAGTATACCCAGATGAAAGATAAATACTGAAATAGGGCAGAATTTTAATATCAAAGATGTTGAAAATACAGTATTTGATAAATGAATGCAACCAAATACAACATAAGGTTTATTTTCCCAATACCCCAGTACAAAATATGATGTTTGCGACCCTCTGGTGGGGACTGTGTGTAATTTTGGAAGTTAGCCCATATATAGAGAGAAGATGCCAGTTGTTACATAGTCTTCAAAAATGTGAGTGAGACAAAAATAGCAGGAACAACCAATTTTTTCTGGTTGAATGATTTCGGTGTTTTCCTCAAACTTTCGACCTTTTATAGAAAGTTTTTAGGAAAAAGCCAAAACTTCCACGGACTTTCGTAGGCCTAAGTCAAAACACAAAATGAAAATTTGACGGTTAGCTAGCTGTTAATTTCCTCGTAGAAATGAAACCGCAGGCGCGTATCCAGGGGGGTGTTGGGGGCGCGCGCCCCCCGGGTAAGAAAAAGAGGAGAGGGAAAAAAGAGAAGAAAAAAGGGAAAAAAGAGGGGGAAAAGAGAAGGAAGGAGAGGAAGGACGGAAAAGAAAAAGAAAAAGGAGAAAAGGACGAACCCACCACTTCTTGAGATTGTTCCCATGTGCATGAAAACGCGCGCCCACAACCCTACGCCCAACCCCTCTCATCACTGCCCGATGAGTTACGAAACTTAATTAATGACCTTTGCCCGAAGTACCAAGACCTCTTGACAAAATCCGGCAACACACCACTTCATCGATAACAAGTGATTGGGTTGTGTATTAATGACGTCTGGAGGTCGTGCACTGACCTACATGGAGTGTGACCACTCCCGACTTTGCAATTTCCCAAGGTCAGGCCCCGAAAAAATCCAAGGGCACTGTACTGTATGAACATCTAGCAGTATCTAGCGATATCTAGAGATGAAAATCTAGAGATCTTCCCTAAACTGAAAGCAGATAGAGAATCGAAGCCTTCAGTGTGTAATGAACTTGAAACTGCGCGTCTTTCGAAATGAAAAGAATGTGGGGCGCAACTCCTACGGGCTCCTATGGGCCCTATGCTTAGGTTTGATAACTGTATTTGTGCAGTAGTCTCCATTATACTCCAAACAGTAGGGGGGGGGGGGCACTTGCTCACCCCTGGAAAATTAAAAAAAAAAGGTTAAGCATTTGACATTTCAATGATTTCCCCCAGCCAACAGTTCTCTAGTTATGTTCATTGCATACTGACCCATAATGCATTACTGAAAGTCAAAATCCTAAGACATGAGATCTCAAAATAACCGACGTGTAAATGCAACCTGAACGGGAAGTGTCTTTTCCGACGATCTAGGAGTATTTTTTTGGCCAAAAAATCGTCGTACGATCCGCGCCAACCCATGGTGGCGCTCCGCTTAGATAGTATCAAGTAGTGTGTTACACCTATATGACCTACTGACCCCCCTTGTACTACATTTCTGCGGACGCCCTTGCTAGGCCTCCTAATGGGGGCCCCTCTGGGCCAGGAGCCACCCCACAGGCTCATCGTTACGCCACTGGTGGAGCATTGCACAATAAAAGATAATAGTTATTTCAGTCTCATTTCAATTATTCGAATTTTTAAAGCAAACAGATATCACATCATATCAGTGAGCATGAAAATGGCGTTCCGGGATGAGCAGCCTCCCAATCGTAGATGTGCGTAGTGTTCGGTTCCGGAAATATCTGGTATATTTTCATTTCCTTCAACGAAGTTTTATAGTAGCTGTTATAAGAGGTTTTAATATTTGTACACCAATAACTTAACTGTGTCTGAATTTTCTAAACTTCCCTCACCAACATTCTTCTCCATACTTCCCTCTACTAGTGCAATTTTGACCGGTCTGTGTGGGATTGAAGGAGATTTTTCTATATTGGTTGTCCATAGATGAAATTTTTGTGCAACATTAAGGGTATGTTTTGAAGTGAATTTATCCAATTTTGAACAAAAAATAAGCTTAAAACCTTAAAAAGTGGGGCTGGGGGCGGGGGGAGGGGGTACCAAAACCAGAAATGCATACGATCATGCACAGCATCGTCACTGATTGTTCTTATATCATATTAAAAAGCTAGTCCGAAAATTTTATATTTCAGATTTTACTTTTGAATGTTTTTTATTAACAAAAACTGTAAATATGCCTGAAGGGAACTCTTTTCATTAGATGTACTGCCAACGTGCAGGAATCATGCTTGTCTTGCTTTTGAAAGTACATACATTCAGAAAATGTTGTATGAAGGTTAAAATTTTACTTGATGTTCATGTCAAATAAGGACCATAAAACATTTAAGTAAAATTTACTTGAATTTACTTAACTGCTGTTTTGTAAAGTTTTACATGATCAGCATGTAACGCAACTACAAAATTTTTATGTACAATTTTGCCAGCGATTTCAACATAGCACCCGTTCATAAGTGTATCATACGTTAATTATTAAAAGCAACTTGATTCCTTGTTTTTTAAGTAGATCACAACAGAAAAGCACATTTAAGAGACAACAAAGAGGAATGACAACACAAATAATTCAGAATATTTGATGAATTCCACCTTTTATTTCAACACTTAAAGAGGGTTTCCCGAGCATCTACAATCATGCATGAATAGTGAACTACAGTCATGATATTTTAACCTTTGTGTCCAGTTATGGATGGCAAGGTATCAAGGTACTATCTCTTAAAGGTGCATGCTTACGAAAATTTAAATAATTTCATTTTAGTTTATAAGATGCATGTACAAAAAAGCATTGGTCGACTTAGCAATTTTGACCCAACTCCCTTAACATGTAAAAATAGTTGAAAGCTCCCCAAAATTAACATAATCAACTGTCTGATTGCAAAATTTGGCAAAGATTCAACTCTACGCGCAGCATTAACAAAAATCTCTTGCATGGATACGTAAATGATCTGTTCATGGTTACTTTAGTTTCAATAACAACAATATTATTACAAGAAACATGATAATCGTTCTATGTCATATGAGCTTTGCAACTTAAAAATGCTGGTATATAAAGAGCATTCTAGTACTTTTCCAACAAGTAAAACTTACTATCAGCGCTTTGATAGGGTTATGATATAATACTATTAAGCACAATGGATCAATACTTATACATCCTCAAGTTAGTTGAAGGTTCTTGAATATTTGGTATTAGCCAGTTAAGAAATTAGTTTCCTTCTCTTTTCACATAAATACCCCACCTTTTCAACGTTTATAGTAAACATCAGTTTATAGCTAAAGTTAAATCATAATCAACTGTCGGTTTTGAAGACATTTACAAAGATACAACTCTTCCTGTAGTCACCCATATAAGCAGCATTTTCATAATCTGCTGCAGATAATAGTTTAATTTCAATTAAGAGTCAACAATCAACCAGTACCAAATAAAGAATGAAGAATGAAATGAGCCGATATAATCTTCTTGAAAGAAAATGGAAAAATAGTGAACTTTGTGACCTGAAACATATTTGTATTAAACTGACCATTAGCATTCTTGGGACACTGTGCTATGACAGTATATCAATTTCATGTTACTGTTTGTGTAATAAATGTTACATTCAACATGTTAAACACACAATCATCACATTGATTATTGTACTGCTGAGTATTAAGTACAATGTATGTAACACTCTTACAATAACAACAACCCCTCAAGTCATGATGTGACGGGTCTAAATATGTCATGACACAGAAACAACGCTACGACACCGGGAAGAGAAAGAGGAACAGTGACATAATTACAGCGCTGATCCCTATTATATACACAGGGTAGCCAGTGACGGATCGAGGATTTCGGAAGGGGCGTACGCCTCAGCCTACCCCTTACACCGACAACTCCATTTTGACGTTTCCATTTTTCCTCTCTCACTAATGCATATAATTATACCATATATGGTCTATTACGCGTGAGTGTATGGACGCTTTAAACAATTGTACAATTGTGTTATGAAACCAACTGTGGCTGGTCTCGAACATTTTCGGTATTAGACCAGGATCTATATGCGAACTGCACTAGACCTATGTCCTTCGATGCAACACTGTCATCCAAAGATAAAATGCTATACACTCCGACCTGAATGCTAATTGTTACCCCCAAATCTAGTACCGTAACTCATACAAGAAATCTAAAAATAAATTCCGCATGCGATTGGAGAATTGAGCACATCTCCTGTGAATATCATGTAATGGAGGGGGGGGGGGGGGCGGACGCACCCATCACTCCTTGAGATTGTTCCCATCTGCACAAAAACGCGCGCCCCACAACCCCAGAACCCTACGCTCAGCCCTTCTGATCGCTTCCAGATGAATGACTTTTGCCCGTTGTACCAAGACCTTGACAAAATCCGGCAAGACACCACTTCATCGATAACAAGTGATCGGGTTGTGTATTAGTGACGTCTAGAGGTCGACGTCCACTGACCTACATGGAGTGTGACCACTCCCGATTTTGCAATTTCCAAGATCAGGCCCCGAAAAATGCTAAGGACACTGAACTGTATGGATATCTAGCAATATCTAGGTATGAAAATCCCAAGATCTACCCTAAACTGAGGGCAGATAGAGAACCGATGCCTTCAGTATGTAATGAACTTGAAACTGTGCATCTTTCGAAATGAAAATAATGTGGGGCATCGCACAATAAACAGATAAAAGTTATTTATTTCATTCTTTTGTTTTCAATTACTCGAATTTGTAAAGCATACAGCAGATATCACATCATATGAGTGAGCATGAAAATGGCGTTCCAGGATGAACAACCTCCAAATTGTATATGCACCCAAGCCGAAAAGGTGTGAGCTTATATTTGTTCTTAACGTGTAGCATATTATGCATTTATATGCCAGGGTGTTATAACACACTAACACGTGTTATGTTTGGGAGCATGCGAGAGCTAGATATGTTAAAGATACAATACAATACAGTAAATAGTAGTGGTATTATATTTTTTATTTTTGTCTATTTTTATATCTTTTTATATTTTTATATAATATAAAATATTTTTTATATTTGTTTTTATTTTCATATTTTTATATATTTTTTAACACAGGCCGCAATAAAAAGGCCTGTAGCATAACACGTGTTATCATGTTATAACACAGATGCATATAAATGCGCAATATATTCAAGTCGAAAACGCTATTATAAGCAACTGTACAATTCGGTTCGGGTGGTATATGTATGTAGTGTTCGGTTTCGGAAATATATGGTAGTTTTTCATTCCATTCAACGAAGTTTGATAGTATAGCCGTTATAAGAGGTTTTGATATTTGTACACCAATAAATAAACTGTGTCTGAATTTTCGAAAATTCCCTGACCACCATTCTTCATCATACTTCCCTCTACTCGTGCAATTTTGACCGGTCTGTTAGGGGTTGAAGGAGGTTTTTCTATATTGGTGTCCATAGATGAAATTTGTGCAACATTATGGATATTTTTGGAAGAGAATTTATTCACGAGAGTGTGAATTTTCAAATTCTGAACAAATAATGGGCTCAAAACCTTGAAAAATTGTGCTTACGGGTATTGTGGGCCGCGACGTAGAATTACCTACAAAAAGCAATGATCCACATGAGATGCAATTAGGTCGAACAGGATGTGTGACTGGTGACAATCTTCAAAAAGGTTATGGATGAAAAACATTTTTTAGGAAATTCTTGGTTATCAGGCAAAAGTGTACATTTGGTTGGTCATTTTAAGCCCGAGAAGTGCCATTTCCGGTAATCTGGGGGGTAACAAAACCCGAAATTTTCTTGTACGCTGCGAGCCAACCGATGGTGGCGCTCCGCTTAGATAGTAATTCGCGCCCCCGGGTTAGAAAATCCTGGATACGCCCCTGAACCGGGCATTGCTTTTACGTCGGTATACCAATGTGCTATGCAGTGATATTTAAGTGTTACGTTGACTCGAATTTTCAATGATTACAACAGCCTGGGTTATTGTTATACATGTTTAGACATGGCAAAACAAAAAGTGACGGATAAATCCAAACCGCAGCTCCCCTTCTCCGTCGGACCTGTAGAAGGTAAATAACCGGCACGCTATAGTAGGCTTTATATAGAATTGGTCAAACTCGTGCAGAAAAGTGTGCTGCAAAGTTATTACTATAAAACGGAAATGCTTCGAACGCTTGAGCCTTTGTGATGACTGTTATGTTTTTATGTAACTTTGAACCTTCGTGGTTCACGATCCACACGTTTATGGAGTCTGAATAATTCTTACGTCACATCTTGGTTTATTCGCCTCCTTTAGTTTCGAGCTCTAACGACTGTGTTTAGTACATTGGCTCTATACAAATCGCCAATACACACGCTTTGTCTTTATCATTGATTACTTGCAGTAAGTTTATATATACATTACACACACATGTATCATCGATGATAGATGCCATTCATTTATCCCAGACGATTTGATCAAATAACACGTAGGCAGTGTCTGTCTACCCACCTCATGTCTATAAATTTGATAAAAACAAATAAAAAACGCCGAGCTTTAATTCGATCTAATTCCATTGTATCTGCAGAACAGACATTCTGAAGTAAAAGATTAAAGATCAGGTTGTAAATGCTGTCAACTTTTGCCCTAAAAAAATCCCGAAAAGCATGATTATATTAAATTTTAGACGAGTATTTCGTACAAAAAGAAAATGTAGAGGCTCCGACCCTATTCCGCAAATCTATAAATAGTATTGTAAGGGAGAAGAATCTGAGGGGTGGGCAGCCTATATGAAATATCACAATCACAACTGCCTCAAATGTTTGACCAATTAACATGGTGTCTATACAATTCAAATCAGTGGTTTAGAGGTAGTTTGCATCTAATATGTTTATTTATTTCAAATTTGTTTAAAATCATTATTGGTCGGGTGTATAGTTTTCTATATGTGATTGAACTTATTTTATATTTATTTGAGAAGAGGAGAAGGCAATAAATAAAAAAACTCAATTATTGTTTAGGTTTTTGATCGGTACCGCACATTCTATCGATCGGTACCGCCCTTTCGATTGATCGATACCAAACATTCGATTGATCGATACCGCACATTCGATCGATCGGTACCGAATTTCCGATTGATTGGTAACGCACATGCGATTGATCGGTTCTGATCGGTGGTAATTTATATGTTTAGTATCCTCACAATTAACCAAACTACATGGCAAGTCCCATGTTCTTTACCCTCCCTGTATAGCCAGGATTGCCACATGTACCCTCCTCCCACCCTCCCCCTCCCTCATACAAACTGTTGTGCCTCCCATCTGTCCCATCATCATGTACAACAATTCACAGTTGATATTATTCTACCTCTGCTTGAATTGTGCATGGCTGTCTCTCCTTGAAATGCTGCTGCCCATTAAACTCACAATTCTTGGCTACTGAGTCCCGTCCCGTCAAACGACAGTAACAAATTGGGGAAAACCACACTGGTTAAAAGTATGCTACCACTTCACGCAAGTACGTAATTCTACCAAATCTACAATGCCATTCCATGAGGCTCAAATAACAATTTTTGCATATGGCAAATGAAGTTTTATTAATTTTAGAGATTATCCGCCCAGACGACCATCCACCTAGACGATCATCCGCCCAGACGACCACCCGCCCAGACGACCATGAAAGGGTTTTAGTGTCAGTGGTTGCAACCATCACTAAGTTAGCGCTGTACCGACGATGTGTATGTATACATATAGGCCCAGTAAATTAATCCGTCTTATGTTAATGTGGGTGAGGCTATGGCTTTTTCGAAGAGAGTTAGTCCAGACATATCCTGGCAAAGTTTGTGAATATAAAACAAACCACGAAACGGACCATGGCACGTGCCATGGTCTCAAAAGAAACCGTACCTTCAATGTGATTGGCTGATTAAATACTGGGATAGGCCTATATTCGATTTCATACGGGGAGATATACTTGGTTTTTATAATACTGGGATATATTTTATTTAAGAATGGGATATGTTCGGTTTAGTACTGTGATATGTTCTATTTAGTACTGAAATGTATTAATGTTACTATAATTTGATTGAGTTAACACCAGTATATATTAATACTGATTTTGTCCCACGCGGCTTGCCATAGGCGAAAACAACGCCTGCCATTGTCTCACACAAGTGTCGCCATGTGCTGATTTGTAATGCCACGGGGCTCGGCACGAGCACGTTCATTCTTTATTACGAACTTGTAAAGATTTGATTACGATATATAATACCTGGACAAAATTGATCATGGAAATGGTATGTAATCTGAGCAGCTAAAGAAATATAACTACAATTCATATATAAAGGTCAACTTCACAAGATTTTTTTTCTCAACATATTACCAAGAAAAGGATGTAAATCACACCACCCTCGAATTTGAACATCCGCCAGTGTCCACCAGTGCACCGCAAATATAACACAATCAATGAAGGTCATCCTATATTTACCTCAAAATTGTTAACTTGCCAAATATCGTCAACACGTTTTAAAACTATTTTCCTGAATCTTTCTGAACATTCAAATTTACATGTGAAAGTTAAAGAGCCTGGCGTTTCGATTCTAGTAGGATATTGTTCAGAGGCTAAATGAAACGAACTTAACCGAAGACGATAAGAATAGTGACGGGGGGGGGGGGCGGGGCGGGGCGGGCGGGCGGGCGGGGGGGGGGTTGGTTGTTGACAAGTATGATCGAGGAATAAAATAAAGCATATTAGTAATTTACAGAGGAGGATAGAGTCGTCGTTAAGAAGACAAGCAAATCAATTTTCAGACTGGAAGCGTAAAACTAAATATAGAATAAAGAAACTCTGGTGTTAGCCAGAGGAGGAGAAAGCTGACTTCACTGGGAGGGTGGCACAGCCTGGCAATACCACCCCCTCCCAGGAGTACCTAGACATTAATAGATGCAGATGGACAGATAGTTAAGTTGGACAATTAAATGAGCCATGGATATAGCAAAAATAGATTCAACAAAGGAGAGGTAAGAATGATGAGAGGATAATGGGCAGTAAAAATGGTAGCGCTCCTCCCCTCTCTTGATGGGGGGGGGGGGCTCTCCAGGGGCAATGTTTGCTCTATGCGGCACAGCAGTATAGGACAAAGCGGTCTTCCTCATGCTAGGTGTGTTAAAACAAGTCTCCGAGGACACTGATTAGCTTGTTGGCAATAAGGTATGGTTGTTGAAATTTGAGCTTGGCGGCCATATCCATTTACTTTCAAGGATTGACAAAAGTAGATTTCCTTTTAAGTGTCAATTACATTCAAGATTGTTGCAAGGACAATCACCACGAGGAAGATGTTGGGGGGGGGGGGCACAATAAATATTATACAGAATGCCATGTTTTAAGCACTGACGTGACGACCTTTTCTTCCCCTGAACAACTTTGGTTCAACCATTGAAACGTTATATCCACAACATTTCAGCAAATTTGGACAAAAGCTCTGGGAGGAGTAGCGTATTCCTCTCGTCAACTCCAATGACCTTCAAATTTATAAAATATGATCCCGTGTATGAAAATTAACACAAACCTATTAAGAAATTTCAGCCAAATCGAATGAAAAATGACGAAATGGTAGCCATTCAAACACGGTGCAAAAAGTGAAAGAATTTCGGGAAAATCGCATGCATGATAACTATACCTCAGTTGAAAGCTATTAGCTGAGCTAAAAATGTATAGAGTTTTTCCTTCATTTGTTATTGTAGTGCGCTTGCGCTCTACAATAGTGGGACTTATAACAGTCCTGTTCAATCAACTGCTTGGCTGATCGGTAAACTTTCAATGAAGCTTGGCATACATTCTGAAGGTATTTCAATTGCACAGATTCGTTACGCACTAAATCTGTAGCGGATCAGTGTTGACTCTATGCACGCAAAGAAAATATATATCTTTGAGAACTGACATACTACTCCAAAACAGTTAGCCTAATTAAATACTATGGTTCAACATTCTCGAATCAAAACAATTAATTATTTGATTAATTTTATTTGGTGATCTCAGCCACGTCCATCTAGTCCGTAATGACATGCATGGCATTATATACTACACAGCTTGCTGCTCCGTACGTATAGGGTTGGCCGTGTATGGCGTATTAAGGCCCGGTCACACTACAGCGATATTTTATCGGAATACGGTCCGATATTTCCGATTTTAGGCCGAAGAGTGAGGTTTTGTGACTACATTCTGAAATGACGTCACATCGAAAAACGATAAAAATCGGAAGAGAAATCGGATAGCTATCCGATAAAAGGAAACGGAGTCAATATCAAAAGTTAGGAGAGGGCTATTCCACATCGGAATGGCTCAACAGATAGCAAATCAGGTCCTTTATCACTGTGGCTAGAAGACCCGAACGAAAAACCGGCTGTTTCGATTCCTCCGGGAAAATCGGATAGTATTCCGATAAAAAATCGGTAAAGTGTGACCGGGCCTTTATACGTGCTTTGGGATGCTGAGAAACCAGCGCCTGTTTTTATGCAAATACATTTGTTCTAGTTTGGGGGAGGGTGCTTGCTTGCTGAAATGCCAAAGCTCGTAAGCAACTAGCATATCATTTTACTTCCTAGCCAACTGTGGGGCAATGTTGTTGAGCTTTCAAGTTGTTTACCAGAGAGCCTGTTCTGTTATGTCATAATCGCATAGTAGGCTGCACATCTCCATATGTATACTCCAATGTAATGATAATGCTAATCAATGTATCAAATTTTCCGAGTAAACGTTATCTGGGGACTTGAAGACAAGAGTTAACGGGGTATATATTCCTCCGCTCCCTCAATATAGTTTGCTTAAAATTAACATTTGATCGCCCGAACAAGTTTCATACTAGTTGTGTACAAATTTAAAGGTCACCTGGAAAAATAAAAAGTTTCATTGTACTACTCAAATGGACTTTGACCTTCAGTTGTTATGGAATGTTAGAAAAACTGATTGAAATCAACTCATGATGATGCATTGAAAGTTTGGTCATGTTCTGTACTTAAGTTAATAATGACATATATATACTATTGGTTCGATTTGAAAAGTATTTTAACAAAAAAGCTGTCATCACTTTATCTTCTTTATAACCAATCTGCCAGATTATCGCCAAACTGGCAGGATGTCGAACGCTGGGACAGTGCCAATTTGTAAGGGTATACACCCCTTAACTGTAGACGAGTTTTACCGTATATAAAGCTATGACTCTCTGGATTTCAATCACTTTTTCTCCATCAATACTGAAACATGAAGACCAGTCTTGTCATTGTTGTTCTGTTGGTTTCTGCGTTCGCAGAAACTTACGGTGAATTCCGATGTCCGAAGTTTTGGACGGAATTCAATGGACATTGTTACAGGTGAGTTCATAAACTCTTTACTGAAAAACAGGCTAAAATATCAATTTTAATTAAAGTGTAAATCTCAATCCAATATCGTCTCGCTGAAATATTTGTAAATTTCCAAATCTCTCATTTTAATACTTTATGTACACTGTAAAAAAATATATATATATATATTAAATTAAAGATGAAATGTTGACGTCATATTACTGTAGCTCGCCGTTTGTATCAACAACAGTGTTTATGGCTAAAATAACAGGACGTATATAGCATGTGCATTCGCCGTAAATTCACGTTCACTGCCCGTCCTGTTAAATGACAGGACGTTTTCGACGTAAAAGTACCATAATACCATATTAAATTAACATTCAACATTTGTCGTAGAATAACAGTGAGAACGCACTTTTAATTAAATAACGTTAATTAAGAATAACTATCTTAATCGTGGATATAATGACTTGATACCCATTATTCAACCTTTATTTGTATGTAGCGTTATACTTCAATTTGAATATATAGAATATATTCATAGTGAAGGTGTTACCCAAATTTCGTTGCTTAATTATGCATATAATTTGTCTAAATTATGATTTAGGTTGTTAGAAATAATACATTTGACATGAAAGGATGTGTGTATATTGCTTGAAAACTTGTCTGTGCTCAAACTAAAGTGAAAGTGTTCACTATTATCATAAAAACACAAAATCGGTATAGGCCTAAATATATATATATAAATATATATATATATATAAATATATATATATATATATATATATATATATATACAGCTGACTTGGCTTAAAAGCAAATAAAACTTAAAAAACTGAAATTCATCCAAACATTATGTGTTACACGTTGAGCAGTTGTGGTATTCATTCGTATCTACACGAAATTAATTGCCGAATTAAGAAGTTAGTATACAATTAATCAGAAAGTTACCTGTTGACAGTAGGTAAAGTTCTTTTGACGGAATTCTAACGACGTAATTTTTCGTTTTCAATGTACCCGTTAGAAACCGTCTGCCGGTAGTTCACGTAAAAATACAACTTTTTCTAATGGTGTAATTGTTGGATTACTCGGTAGTCAGAAGTTAATATCTTGCCTTCAGCCCTCATTAACATCATAACAAGTAAATACAAGAAGTAGGTACAGAAATGAAAACAATAGAAACACGCCAATAAGAAAGAAAGACATCAACTAAAATACATGAAATTAAGAGCACAGACGTGGTGAAGAGAAGTCATAACAGTAGATAGTTCTTTGTAGCACTCGATTTGTTTGGAACACCCAGGTATTTCAACCAGCCTCGCCTAAACTTTGATGCATCGCAGTCCTACTGCAAAAACTTCAGACTGGACCCTGACAACTGCTCCTGTAGGCGTGCTGATCTTGTGACTGTCGACTCATCCGAAGAGAACACCTTTCTCCATGAATGGTGGAAGTCAGTAAGAGAACCAATTCCCGACAGACAGGTACGTCATCAATATGTTAGAAAAATAGTTAACCCCGCTTTTACCAGGTTTATTTGTCTGGGGTATGAAAGCAAGTTAGGTGTGTGGGGTAGGGTGGGTTGGGTTGGGGTGTTGATTCTTACAATTTGAACGCAGTATATCAAACATATGCTTCAAAGATGGTCTTATCTGTTCCACGTACTAAAAGCCTCAGTTGTGTAAACGTGTGAGACAATCTAGACACAATTTTTACATCATTTGAAAGGTGGATGGGTGGGGTGGCAGGATTACGTTTCTGCTTTCCCTTTTCTAGCTAAGGAAGTATTTCATGGCCATGCTGGATCGTTAGCTATCTTTGTGTTTTCTTTTTAGATATATTATTATACGAGAATTCTATACCCTAAAGAACATGTCAAAGGGACCGCTGATTAGGTTGCGCCCCTCCCCCCGCCCCCCCCCGTTTCTTACAATGCAAACAAACAATAAGTAAAAGAGAAAGATATACGAAAGAGTTTAACCCATGCTTTTCGTTTGACGTTGAGAAAGTTTATTTGATCAATTATGATTGGCCTTCACCCTTTATCTCGCATTTTTGCAAAGTATGCAACCTAAGTGTTTCTTATTCTTCTTATTGAATATCACTCCAGAGGAAAATTTATTTTATTGAATGATGAAAAAGGAGCCATTTTTAAGAATGCATGAGAAATTTGCATCCTATTCACAATCACTACATGGCGTTCTCAAGATATTAATGGTAGAAACTGTCCTAGTTCGTACCATCAATGGACTTGAAGCAAACAGGTGTGATGCCATAGTTGCACATTGACAGCAAAATATTTCGTTTCAATTAATTTTTCACTCTATTGTTTTGAACTTGGATTGGGTAAGGATTCCAACTTTACCCAAGAGGGTGTGAAGTTAGTGTATAGCACCCCCAGTTTCAGTGTCTATCGATTTGTTCCCTGTACGGCGTACCTCCTCCTCTTCATTTTTTTTCCATTTCCTTGTTGTCCCCTACATAGCTATGTTCCCAGAGTTCAGTGACTCTGTATCCGTATAAGCCCTATTGTTTGCTTGTTTCAATTCTGCTAAAGAGGAGCACACTCTTCCCTGTTGTAGTCTCTGGTAGGTTTTACCACAAGCTAATGTTAGGCCTTGTCTGTTAAGTGTCATATTTTACTCTTATATTAATTATTATTTACTTTATAAGTATTCTGTGGGAGACTGTGTAGTTAACCACAGTTTTCCGAGTCCATGTATGTATAGGCCATGGCCTTGTTTTATTCTTCCCTGAAGTGTTAAGAGTAATTTCATGCTCTGTGTAATCTCTGTGTCTAATTCCTGGATAATGTGTGGCCAAGTCTTAAGTAAAATCTTGTTTGGTAGAGTGGGATAACTCATTTCTTTCAAAGCTTCTCTTTGCTTTAATATTTCTTAAAACGCCTAAGTTTGCAAGCGAGAGACTCCAAGTTGTCATGCATCTCCAATCTAGAAAATTATAGAAATTAATAATATTAATTTCCAAACAGGTAAGAGTTCATCCCTTAATATTGCCCAGACCTCTCAGTAGCCTAGTCTTTTTCATTGTGCATACCTTATATATATTATATAATAGTTCCTTGATGGCAATGAGCACACAGAATAGTAGCCCCTTACTAAGAGGGTGTAAGTCGCCCTCCTCTTTGAGAAATGTTTGTTATGTATCAGCTGGCTTAAATGCAAAATGGTGCTAGCTTTGGCAAAGGATTGAACTGATTACATGCTTGGGAATTCTCATTCTTTATTGAATGTTCCTAACTTTATTTGGGGGGGGGGGGAGGGCGGCATGGCAACCCCTGACTGGAACCCGAAGAACCGCCCCATCCCCTCCCCACATCGTACGTCACTGTCACTTTTCTCTTAATTCTCCCTTCCTTTTCTCTTCCTTCTTTCTCTTCTTTTTCTCTCTCCTTCACCTCGTTTTGTCTTTCCTTCATTTTGCCGCTCATGGGTGAATACGTTGTGGGGGGGGGGGGGTATAGCCCTGCTTGTTAGTCATATTCTCGCAAAGGTATGTAACTCGTTGCACAAGTTGCCACCCTGCTTCCCTTGATCAAATGTATGTTGTGGTTGCTGTACAAGCACGTGCCGGTTCTTGAGCTTTGTGCCCCATTAGAAATACACCAATGATGATAGCGAGTTCATAGTGAGATGCAACTCAGTTTTGAAGCGCTTGTGATATTACACCTGCTTAATTAGCAAAACACCCATCTCTAGTGTATTCACACTGAGATACATCTCAATTTTAAAAATTGTAATTACATTTTTAAGAAAAAATTGTTAGTGTGCTTCTATGACACTACGCCTGCTTACTTCAAGTTCACTTTTGTTGCGAAATGTTGCTGGAATCTGGACAATGATACATAGGAATCGAATGCAAATTTCACCAGGATGCTTTTAATTATAATTCCTGCCTCATCTGTAAATTGTAAAGTTTTCCTCTGGAATATCTTCTTAACAAGTTCTCGTTATAATTTCTTTTAAAAAGCATGTCAGAATCGGTTACACTGACAGTGGTTCAGAGGGAAGATGGCGGTGGATCGATGGAAGTACTAGCTCCTACACCAGATGGGATAGTGGCCAACCGGACAATGCCGGAGGGGGTCAGCACTGTGCGGTGATTTGGAAAACAACTTCTGACTTCGGAAAATGGGATGATGAAGAATGCAGCAGAACCCGGGCATTCATCTGTGAATACTAGGATGATAATGATGAATACGTTCTAAAATTGAAATCCAATCAGTGGTAGAGTAGTTTGGTGATTGGGAACTCTTTTCTTGGCTAATAAAACGATCTCAGCAGTGAATTTGTTGTATCTCTGTTTGCCTGTTTAAGACGCAATGCCGTGTAAGGTTTAAAGGTTTGAGGTGACGGAGGTAATGGATGGTACTCTATATAAACGGTAAGGCTAAACAATAATAAATACTAAGAAAGAAAGAACAAAACATAACAAAACATCAAATCTTACCACAAGGTTACCTTCCGAAAGACATTTCAGGACGATTTAAATAGCCCCCAACCCCAGCCCTTGCCTATTTTAACAAGTGCGAGAGGCAGGGGGTAAACGTGATAATATACAATACAGTTCAAAGTCCATTGGGATGTCAAATGATAAGCTTCTCTCCCCCCTCCCCACCTTGGGATGGGAAATTTTAACAATCTTACCATTGTCCATATACTAACCATTTTCCATATACTTACCATTGTCCATATACTAATCATTTTCCATATACTAACCATTGTCCATATACTAACAATTTTCCATATACTAACCATTGTCCATATACTTACCATTGTCCATATACTTACCATTGTCCATATACTTACCATTGTCCATATACTAACCATTGTCCACATACTTACCATTGTCCATATACTAACCATTGTCCATATACTAACCATTGTCCATATACTTACCATTGTCCATATACTAACCATTGTCCATATACTTACCATTGTCCATATACTAACCATTGTCCATATACTAACCATTGTCCATATACTTACCATTGTCCATATACTAACCATTGTCCATATACTTACCATTGTCCATATACTTACCATTGTCCATATACTAACCATTGTCCATATACTAACCATTGTCCATTACTTACCATTGTCCATATACTAATTACCATTGTCCATATACTTACCATTGTCCATATACTTACCATTGTCCATATACTAACCTTTGTCCACATACTTACCATTGTCCATATACTAACCATTGTCCATATACTAACCATTGTCCATTACTTACCATTGTCCATATACTAATTACCATTGTCCATATACTTACCATTGTCCATATACTTACCATTGTCCATATACTTACCATTGTCCATATACTAACCATTGTCCATATACTTACCATTGTCCATATACTAACCATTGTCCATATACTTACCATTGTCCATATACTTACCATTGTCCATATACTAACCATTGTCCATATACTTACCATTGTCCATATACTAACCATTGTCCATATACTTACCATTGTCCATATACTAACCATTGTCCATATACTTACCATTGTCCATATACTTACCATTGTCCACATACTAACCATTTTCCATATACTAACCTTTGTCCACATACTGACCATTGTCCATATACTAATTACCATTGTCCATATACTAACTATTGTCCATATACTGACCATTGTCCATATACTAACCATTGTCCATATACTTACCATTGTCCATATACTTACCATTGTCCATATACTTACCATTGTCCATATACTTACCATTGTCCATATACTAACCATTGTCCATATATTTACCATTTTCCACATACTTACCATTGTCCATATACTAACCATTGTCCATATACTTACCATTGTCCATATACTTACCATTGTCCATATACTAACCATTGTCCATATACTTACCATTGTCCATATACTCACCATTGTCCATATACTAACCATTGTCCATTACTTACCATTGTCCATATACTAACCATTGTCCATATACTAACCATTACTTTGTATTTACAATGTGACAATCCAATATCTTGAAAATAACTAAACAATTAGCAAAAGGTCAGCCAGATTTGCTCTAACCAAAACAACTGCTTTAACTGGAAGCTATAGTATCTCTCCCTCAATGTATAATGATCATACCATAGATGTTAATAAGGTTATAAGCTTAAATCACTTTTTTCAAACCTAGCTGGCATGGAGTTATCACTACTGAGGTTTGGCATTGTACTCAGATATTTCCAAAATATTGGATTGCCACAAAATAATTGTGTACATACAAGGATGAAGCACATCATTTAAAGTACTCTTCCAATCAAACAAATGCTACAGCAGCATGTTGAGCAAGGAAGGGAAATCGATTAAAGAAGAAAAGACAGAAATAAGATCTGGCAGATAAAATTAATACTGCATCAGCAACACAACAAATATAGCAGCAACATCATCGCCATAGCCATTAATCACACCAATACCCACCATTCCCCTACAGCCACAATTTCTTATACCTGCCCCCTCATATGCAATAGGAAAATGAGAACTGATAATAGATGAGTTAAAGACTGCTTCGTTGATACTTACTGTAGATAAGCAAGACTTTAAGATATTGTTTTATCCCAATCACCACTAGCAGCTACTTTGTTGAGTTGTCCATACTTACCATTTATTCACAGTGGTAATCAAATATGTCGCAAATAAATCACACAACTACAAGAAATACCTCAAGGCAAGCCAAATTTGTTGTGAGCAACAAAATCAAAATTGTGTTTCAGCTGTACTCTTTGACTTGTAATTGGATATTTTAGTTTGGGTTTTCACTGATCTGACTCTAACATATGGCACATACTCAGTACATGGTGAGTTGGACTAGGCTTGGTTTTATACCAAGTGGACGTGCCCTGTTATATGTTACTCAAGACAATAAATATTGTATTAAAAGTAAAGTATATGAACATTGAAATGGTAGGTTAGAATTTCTCCAAAGATGGCTTGCCTGCATGGAGGCAATGTTACTGAATTGTTTTGATAGCACTTCTCCAAACAAACCAATGTCACAGCATGTTATGCAAGAAATGATAGCTAAATAGGAGAAGAACAGAGAATTTCAAAATAAATTACAAATAAAAACATCTATAACAGCAAGAACAATTGCAACAATATTAGAAAAACACGACAACATATTAATTGCAACATATTAATAGCAACATATTAATCAAGCTAACTTTAAATGGCTAATTTACAAAGATAATTAACAGTTCAGTGATAACTCTTCCTGCATGATTTTCCTAAAATGGTGCAAATGGAATATAGTATAATTGCCACTAAAACAGAAATTCCTCTTCGAATTCACAGCCACATGATTGGAGCAATGTCAGTCGGGATTAAATGCCATGATTGCTTGACTACACGTGATGTATCTCCACATGTCAATCATCACCGAAATCGGGATTTGGAATATGTTAATGAGCTAAATCGATGATATGTCGATTTAAATAGGTATATGTCAATTTGAGACGCTAGAAACTGGTATAAGTCCACGGAAACTGACTTCTACCGATTCAATTCGACATATCATCGATTTAAACTGGTAGATGACGATTTAAATGGACCATATCATCGATTTATTTTACATATCATCGATTTAAATCGATGATAAGTAAAATAAATCGATGATATGTAGAATGAAACTGGTATATGTCGATTTAAATTGACATATACCAGTTTCATTCTACATATCATCGATTTAATTCGACATATACCTGTTTACTTCGACATATCATCGATTTAAATCGACATATACCAGTTTCATTCTACATATCATCGATTTATTTTACTTATCATCGATTTAAATCGATTGATATGTAGAATGAAACTGGTATATGTCGATTTAAATCGGTAGAAGTCAATTTCAGCTGCTGGAAACTGGTATAAGTCGAAGGAAACTGGTATATGTCGATTTAAATCGGTATAAGTCGATCTCCCATGATTTGAGACTGATGGCCCGCCATACACGTGAATATCATTTCTATAGCATTCCTCCCTTACACAGATGCATGCGTAAATAAATAAGCAGAAATGCTAGCCTTCACAAATCCATTAATATACCCACAACATTAATACCCTGATTCTTCGTGTAAGAATCATGGAACATGCGCATAAACCACAGGATGATGTCTGTAAATATCAATCATATCATACAAAGTCCTTAATTAGTTGCAAGAACTTTTAATTTAACTTATTTTTAAACTTGTTTGTTGAATAGGCAGCCAGCAGACTAGGGATATCAAGGTATCACTAATGTGGCAAACTTTAGAAGCGTGGAAATCAACTGAGTAGCACCTTTCATAAGTCTGCTACCTATCCATGGGACACAGCAGTAAGACCTACAGTAGCTTACACCCATGTCATGAAAGTATTATTCTAACCGAGCTACTTCACCAGTTACTGAATGGAACACTTTGATCATGCTGCAAGTCCCATTGGACATAGGAGTAATGTATATTGCCAGAATGCTGAGTCTGTAATTAAACTGTGAACATGGACATGACTTTACTTTGTCAAGTCTAATATTAAATTGGTTATTGTGGGGCACAATCAATGGCTTGCACGATGGCAGACTGTCATGAGGATAATCCATACTCACTTTCTCAGCCTGGAACTGTCTGTATACAACTCCTTCACTCCGCCTGCCATCCCCCAGAGTTTCTTCATCTGCAAGACTTGGTTGAAGACAGTCTTATTGGCAGATGCACCCCCTGTCAAATACCGAGTTTCCTGCAAAAAGCAAATCCAAAGTCAACCTAGTATTGTAGAGACTATGCTCTACAAGTAAAATACTTAATAAACATTAATGCTTACTAAGAAGAGCAAAAACTCCGTCACCCCTTCCTACCCAGCCGACTGAATTCACTCCTGTGACCTCAGGACCAGAGTTTGTCAAAATACAACATTGTTTGGAGCTGAATGTATTTGCAGAGTGTATATATATCCGACTGCCGGTGTAGCAGTACAAACTGTCGCAAATATTCCATATTCAGTATAAACTGTCCCAGTCCCCTGGGACAGTTTATACTGAATTTACCAGTACATTTAGTCTCCCGGACCTTTTGTACAAGGCCAGTTGGTACAGACTGTCTCCCGGGACAGTTTATGCTATGATGAAACGAGGGGGGACATTATTTGTTGGTCGCATATTTGGTTGTAAATTGTGTCCCCCTGAACACTACGTCCGCATTAGCATGTACGTTCGAGTAGCAAAAATTTTAATTAGTAATGGACTCTGGCAGTATCCGTATTATTAGCAAACTGTCGTATTTCGGCTTCCGTATATTTAGCAATAAAGTCGTGCGACAACTAAAAATGGAAAAGCTAACAGAAAACGTGAGACAAATTGCAGATATTCTAAGAGATGAGAGCTATCCAAGTGGGTTTACAAGAATAAAACAGAGAAGGATCTTACGGAGACAAAGTCAGTCTTTCAGACTGGCTGAAAATGGAACTCTTGCATACCGAAAATAAAGGAAAGTTTTGCTATCTAG